>NC_141604.1:3747739-6233198 GCF_047967505.1 Dipteris shenzhenensis
CATTTATTGCATCAAAATGGACATGTGATCCATTTGTTTGTAAATCTACACTCCCATTGCATGCGGTGAGAACTCACCTGTGATCCATTTGTTTATAGATCTTCATTCCCATTACGTATTGAGGTATCTCTTACATTTGATGGCTCTTCCATCTAGAGGACTTCATTAAGAAAAGTGGATAATTTTTAAAAAGCGTGGGTCTTATCCAAGCTTCTCTTTTCTCAAGGGCTTGTCATTTGCCAAAGTTAACTCTACAACATGTTGTGAAGAGAGTGGGAGAGAAGGAAGGAGTCTCACTTGCAGCTTTCTCACATACACACTGGGGGAATATACACAAAGGTGGAGGCTGAAAACAGTTTTCCTCTTCTTAGTTGTGAAAGCCAAAAGAACTCTAAGTACAAAAGAATAGGTGAACCCTATATGTGGGTCTCAAACCAAACTCAGCTAACTAAGGTGGCATACTAACTGAGTCACTAACTAGAGTACATAAAGATAGTTGTCATCTAGCTATTATTCATGGGCGGTGTACTAACTGCATATGTAGCTAACAAGTCGGTGACATAAATGCACAACAGTTACCGTGGCATATCATTGCATTTTGGAGAAATGTAGAAAAAATCAAAGAAGGTGTTGAGCCATTTGTGCTTGTATTGTGGATGAAGTGCATGAGAATTTGTTGATTGTTTGGCACGTTTCCTTCAGCTTCTATGAATTGTTGGAGTAGAATGTGTGCAAGAGCCTTGTTTCGTAGATCGGATAACTTGGGCTATGAGCACTTATTTCTAGCATGCCCACTTTGAAGAAACAACGTGTTTCTACGAACTCACTAGGACAAAATGCCTGGCCACTTGTCAAAGACATAGTGGCTTGCTTGCATGGTCTTGTCATCCACTGGACCCATGGAAAACACACTGATCCCTCCCTTCCAAGCATCTCTTGTTGCTTGTTCAAAATTGCTTGAGCCTTGGTGTGATTTAGTTGCTCATCCAAATTGGCCTCTTGAGACCCTACACTGTCTGGAAGTGTGTCCTTACACACCTCAAGATGTTCCTGATTGGTTACGTTCTCTCCCTGTATGCTCATTTTAATCTTAAAATAAACCCTAAAAAATGACAATTAATGCATCAAGAAGTGTATAAAATAATGATAACTGCATTAAACCACATTAAAGAATAGCAACATAACACTTATCACATTCAATCATAGTAGCATCACACTTTTTTAAACATATTATTTAATTTCAAACTATTTGTTTTTAAAAATCATAGCAACATTACTTAATTTCAATTTATTTATTTTTTAAAATCGTAGCAACTTGACACTTACTTAAACAGATACTTAATTCCAAATTATATAAACAATATTTAAGTGCTCATCGTGGACTGAGGACTCAATAATATACAAAAAATGATTCTATTATGAGCCATCATGTCACAAAATGTACAAGGATGTATCAGACATTTGCTAGTCCTTGGTTGGGATTGAGTTGCAAACCACAGCTTGCTACAATATTAAAAACACTACCAAACTCTACTGTTGGTGGACAACTATCTAGGTCTATGTGCTTTCCTTAAATTGCAAGTCGTTGCAGCCATGCGATCAAAGCTTGTACAAGACCAATATAAGTCGATGGTACACAAACATCTATCACCTTGGGAATATGGTGGGACATTGCGTACACATCTTGTGCAGTATAGAAAGGTGGGGGATTATTGGAAAGGCACTCCAGAGCTATGTGGCAAAATCTTTGAGCAAAAGTCATAACAATCGTGGGATTATTAGTCTTCAATGCGGGATAATGCTTGTTGGTTCTCGTTGGTGTCATCTTCCCCAATCACAAATGTCCAAATACACTTCTTTGGATGACTCTAAGAAGTGAAGCATAATGTTTTGCACATACAAATTATTATGTAGGATGTTATGTTGGTGCATGTAATGAATAGTGTGTACAACTGTACTTAGAAAATAAAAAAGATGTTGACAAACACGCAAAGCTCTAATAGGCATTTCTGCATCATCTTTGTGTCTCGCTGGAGAGGGCCTCTTTCCATCATAGGTCATCCATCTATCCAAATGATTTCCATTCCAAAATGGGAATATTATCAATGGTTACTTTTAGATACTAGACCTATAGCTCGGGTGATGCCTGGGTGTGTGACATTCTAACAGCAGCTGATGGAAATGTGGCACATGCTAACATCGCTAGATGTGCCAGTGCCCACAAGTGCTGCTAGTGTGAATTGAACATCCTGTCATTGGAAAAGCGCAAGTGCCGGTCACTGTGGGATTCTCGTTTTAGTGGGTTCAGCATGCTATTTTGGTGGTGTGGCTTCTTGTGAAGGTGAGGGGGATGGGAATGCAGATGTGGGCGAGTGCCAGGGAGAGGGAAACCTATCTAGATGTGTGGGGGGATGTGCAAAAGGTGTGAAATCATGATGTGGCCTCTTCAGGGGATGTGCAACAAATTTCGAAACGTAAGTTGGATGTGGATATGGTGATACAGGGGTGGGGGTCCATGTGCAAGAAAGGAAAGCAGTGGATGTGGGTGTTGCAGTGGTTGTGGCTGTGGATGTAGGGGATGTAGTGGTTGTGGCTGTGGAGGGGGGAAAGGTGTGAAATGACACTTGGGGATGCAATGGTACTTGAGGAGGTGGACTGGGTGCACTGTTGGAATGTAGAATGAGGTAGCTCCCTTTCCCTTGAAGGCTTGCCACACATTTTTTATGTACGTGACTCTAGCTTCTATGATGGAATCCTCCTACTTTGTGTCGCAAGTAAGGATGTCTCTTTGACCAAGACATTGCCGACTTTCCAAGGCAAGGATGTCTCGATCTATTCGACCAAGACATTGCCGACTTGATTTCTATATTGTCTTGAAAAAACATCTAGAAATAATTCACACAATGCCCTCACTCCACCCTCAGCCACCATCATTCTTGCAAGCTTTTGCACACCGCTTTCACCATAGTTGAATGATGTCCTGATCGACATTCATCAAGAAGTGCACATTCCCGTTCTTTAGCACTTTCTTTTAAACTTTAGTGAGATCAGGCCTTATCCTCTCCCTCGCATGAGCCATCATGCAATAATGAAGTTGCAACATAGAATTCAAAATCAATTTAGTGCCAACAATGACAAATAACAAAGCATGCGATTTCACAGTTTCTCAAACTATATTTTGACTCATCTAAACAACAACAAATCTATTATGAGACCTTGTGAATATGTTGACTCACCATTCATGTACAGCCTAATACCAAGCTTTAACTACAACACATAACTATCAAGGGATAGTTGAGTGCCAGACCTATAGTGTATATGAACAGATCACATGATATCAAGCTTAGACTACAACACACAACTCTCAAGAGAGACATCAGTGCTAGACTAATCATCTATGAAAACATCTCTAAACTTAGACTGCAACACACAACTCTCAAGATTGATTAGAGAGATGAGTGTTAGACTAAGTGTCTATGGAAATTGAGATTGCAATACACAAATCTAGCAAGAGAGATGAGTGTGCCTTAGATATAAAATAAACATTAAAATCAAAGTGGAGACTATAACACTTCATAAAAGAGATGAGTGCTAGTCCCAAATGCAAACATGAATATTTAAACTGAGACTGCAACACACAACTCTCGCAAGAGAGATAAGTGCCAGCCTTAGATAAGAAACAAACATTAAAATCAAAGCAAAAACTACAACACACAACTCTCGTACAAGAGATGAGTGCTAGCCCCAAATGCAAAAATGAATATTGAGTGTTAGCTCGAATGCAAACATGAATATTGAAATTGAGACTACAATACAAAACTAATATTGAAACCAAGACTACAACACACACCTCTCACAAGAGAGATGAGTGCTAGTCTCAAACATGGGAGATAAGTATACATGTGCGAGAGCTAAACTGGGTGCACTGGTAGGTAGGTGGGGCACTAGTAGCAGGCAGGTAGTCAAGGACAAATGATAGGAGTATTCATCTGAATACAAGCTGGAAATGAGGGTGCAGCTTATTTATACTACTTTTATTCATACGAATAAGTTGTGTTACTTGTACAATTAAAGTTATTCGTAGTATGAATACCGAATTATAAAGTATTTGTATAAATAAGACATGATAGTTTGGTTATTGTGCTTTAAATAGGAAAAAATGTGTATTTGACCCGTTTTTTTAATTTAAAAAGAAATCGAGCAAATCAATGCAACTTAGCTTGAAAGCCTTGTAGTCACTATTTGACACAATAACAAATTGGGCATAGACCCATTGAACTTATTTGGATAAGTGCCTAAACCAAAAAGGGTATTACTATAACTAAGGAGGGTAACAAGAGACTAAGTTTACCCTCCACTTTTGCCTTCAACTTGCTTCAAGGATCCATATATATACATGTGTGTGTGTGTGTGTGTGTGTGTGTATCTCTCTCTCTCTCTCTCTCTCTCTCTCTCTCTCTATATATATATATATTACAGGATTATAATGGACTAGAACATGGCCTAAAAAACAATGAGTAACTCAAGCTAGGAGGTTTTCGTTGATAATAGCATAGAATTCAACTAAAATATCAATAGCTATAACATGGATAGCACCACCTTCAAGACTAGTGTACCTTGGTTAATATTTCAATTGGAAGGCCATCCATGAAATTTTGTGAGCTTTTGAAGGAATGTCATATATTTATTCAATCTTGTCAATAAACTACATAGGAATTTTGGTACTTTGGATGCACATGTTGTGCTATGATCTCTTGGATGAGATTTTGTTAATGCATATGCTCATAGACAACATTTATGCTTGAGGCATTTTGGCACTTACGAGAAGGAAACTACCTCTAATAAAGTTCACCTCATGAAGAGGTTGGTTGAGCTGTAGATGAAGGAAGGGGTCTCCATTACTTCTCACTTGAATGAATTCGATATTATTTTTAGCCAGCTTCAAGCTCAGAAGATGAATTTTAATGTAGAGACTAAGGCAATATTCCTCTTGTGTTCATTGCCATCCTGATGGGATACCTTCCATATAGTTAGTAGTAACTTTGCACCTAGTGGAGTACTAAAGTTTGATGGTGTTGTGGGTAGCTTGTTGGCCGAGGAGACTAGATGAAACTCCATGGATGGCAACAAGCAGGATGCAGCCTTAAATGTGCAAAGGGGTAGATCACAGTTCAGGGGGAAGTCCCAAGAAAGAGGGAAGTCTCGTAGCAAATCTAGGGCACAGAACATTAAGTGTTACCATTGTGGCAAGAAGGGCCACATGAAAAAGGATTGCTACAAGCTAAAAAGAGAGCAAAAGGATACGAAAAAGAATGCAAATTAAGAAGGAAGAGAGTCCAGGTAGGACAAAGGAAAAGTGAAGATCAAGGAGATCAAGGAGATCAATACAATCATGATAATAGTGATAATGACATTCTCTTCATGCCTAGTCTGTTAAATCACACGGCACAACGGAACAGAAACTGAACAAAGAATAGAGAGTACACAACAAACTGGAGATGAACAAAATTTTCTTTCAATACTGATGTAGTCCAGATGATGGCTCCGTCCACCCGTGCACTCCCACAGTGGAGCTTAGATGGCAATCTAGACAGATACTAGGTGAAGAGCTACTAGCTAGAAGATCTTTGCTAGAAGATTTGATCTGGTACAATGGACTCGGGACATCGCCTCTTTATAGCTATGAGGGCGGTGTTGAGAGTTCACGCTCAACATCATGTGATCATGTGTGCATAGCACCATCACGTGATCATATGTGCATAGCACTAACCTTATAGAGTGCTATAAAGGAAAGGGTTAGATCCCCTAACCCTAACCCTAAAAGGGTTTGTATATATTCTATTTTTTCAACTAATTCTAGTGTACAGTTAGTCGTACAGTTAGTCATTTGTGGTGTGCTCTCTAGCTGTGCCCTCTCTCCTCATCTCCACTCTTCTCCTCTCCCCTCTTCATATTTTGTCATGGTATCAGAGCTCTCTTGTCTTTTCCGCTGAGACATTGAGATTCTTGAGAGTGTGAGATTGAGAGTTCTCTTGAGTGATTGTGAGCATCCTTTCACTTCCATTGAGTGATAGAGAAATTTCCGTCCATCTGAGAGGAATTTTCGTCCATGAGAGATTTCCGTTAATCTCCTTCCATTTTATTCATTGTTTCATTGAGAGATTCATTGTTTGTGAGACATTTGTGAGAGTTCTTTCAGTGTGATCTTCATTTGAGAGAAAGAGATCCACTTGTATTCATCTTGAGAGAATTCAAGCGACAAGTTTATGCTTCAAACTATGCTTTGGATGCTCAGCCACTCCGTCAAACTTTGCTAATCTACAAAAGCTGTTTTCTACAACGACTCGACATACTTAGTCTTGCTCGCCATCAACAGCCTAGCTCTTGCTTCGATCGGCTACTCCAACTAGTACTTCTAAGGCTCTAAGCCTATGGCTTCCAACACTCGACAATGGCGCAACAATAGCGTCTTGCAAGGCTCCTTCAACGGCCACTTCTAGCCTTCAAAGCAACTCTCACTAAGGCCTCACAGCCTTCGCGGACTGCGGCAGCGCCAACGACTGCCAACTAGCCCTTCAAGTCGGTAACCTTCGCATGCTGTTGGACGAGTTCGTCCTTCACAGCAAGCTGCTCATTCAGGATCTTCACCCTCGCCTCCGCTTGCTGTAGCGGAGTCTATCATTAGCGACACTCAGTAAATGGAATGTGTATCAGCTCGATGTCAAGAATGCATTTCTCAATGGTTATCTAGATGAGGAAGTCTACATGCAACAACCAGCCGGTTATGTTGAACCAGGAAAGGAGAACAAGGTTTGCCATCTCAAGAAAAGTCTCTATGGCTTAAAACAAGCACCCAGAAGTTGGTACAGCAGAATTGGCAAGTATTTTGCTGATCTGGGATACATGAAGTCCAATGCAGATCATACTCTCTACTACAAAGTTCAAGGGGAAGATATTACTATTGCACTTTTGTACGTAGATGATCTGATTGTGACAGGAAGCAAGGATAGCTTCATCAGAAAACTAAAACAAGACTTATCTGCAGAGTTCGACATGAAAGATCTTGGACTTATGCACTATTGTCTTGGAATTGAGTTCTGGAGAGATTCAGATAGCACATTCATGAGTCAGCTCAAATATGTTGACAGTCTCCTGAAGAAGTTTCATATGGCGGATTGCAAGATTGCAGCCACTCCCATGGAACAGAGTTCGAAACTTACTAAAGATTCAGAAAAGCCTACAATCAATGACAGATACTACAGGCAACTCATTGGATCTCTTATATATCTGACAATCACACGGCCAGATATTTGTTATGCAGTAAGCTCACTAGCACAGTTTATGGCAAATCCAAAACAGTCTCACTGGAATGCAGCCAAAAGAGTCTTGAGATACATCAGAGGTACAAGACAGTTTGGGATAGAATACAGAGGAAGTCATCCACGGTTGCATGGATACTGTGATAGTGACTATGCTGAGATCATGAGACCAGGAGATCGACACAAGGATATGCATTTTTCCTTGGTCAAGGTGCTATATCATGGTTGTCAAACAAACAGCCAACTGTTTCTTTGTCTTTGACTGAAGCAGAATATAGAGCACTCACTACAGGTGCATGTGAGGCTATATGGATCAGAAGACTATTGTCAGAAACAGATTACTTTGATGAGTCAAAGCCAACAACAATATACTGTGATAATCAATCGGCTCAAGCATTGGCCAAAAATCCAGTATATCACTCAAGAACAAAGCACATTGATGTTAGAGAGCACTTCATCAGAGAAAGAGTGTTACTTGGTGACATCACACTGCAGCATTGTGATAGCAAAGAAAATGTTGCAGACATCTTTACCAAACCACTCGGTAAAGAGCTATTCGAGAAACACCGACTAGCTCTTGGTTTGATGCAGAGGAAGGACATTCCCATTAAAGGGGTGTGATGGAATGTAATGCTCAGTCCTTCTTCGATTCCCCAGAATCATCATCTTGAGGGAAGGCCTACTTCATGATGTTGATCTTGAGGGAAGGTGTTGAGAGTTCATGCTCAACATCATGTGATCATGTGTGCATAGCACCATCACGTGATCATATGTGCATAGCACTAACCTTATAGCGTGCTATAAAGGAAAGGGTTAGATCCCCTAACCTTAACCCTAAAAGGGTTTGTATATATTCTATTTTTTCAACTAATTCTAGTGTATAGTTAGTCATTTGTGGTGTGCTCTCTAGCTGTGCCCTCTCTCCTCATCTCCACTCTTCTCCTCTCCCCTCTTCATATTTTGTCAGGCGGTAGTCGGATCAATGTAGTCGGTGGAACCAACCAGCCAACCTAGTCGGTGGAGCTGACCAGTCAACCTAGTCAGCGGAACCAACTAGTCATCCATGGAATATTCAAGGAATATTCTCTATATCATCTCCAGGCCCCAGCAAGAATATTCAAGGAATATTCCCTAGGCCCCAGCAAGAATAAGGGGCTCCCACACAATCACCTTTCTACCAATAACAGTCTCATTTGATAGACCTCATTTGACATGCAAGTTAGGACCCATCCAGTGTCCTAGGCTCACACATGGCTTCTTCTCATATGGGATCCTTACAACTTGAGCACCTTGGAGCGTTGGTGGTTACCAGGAGGGTGGGGCATTGAGCATATCTAACATAGTCCACCTACACATTTGCTTACCACTTCAGATGATGCATATTCCTAGGATTGGATTTTGGATTCTGGTGCTTCATTCCATGTTACTCCCCATAGGGAATGGTCCTCCACTTATGATAGTGGAAAAACTGGTTATGTGCATCTTGGAAATAACTATGCATGTGACATAGTGGGAGCAGGTGACATAAAGTTTTCTTTTGCAAATGGGTCTACATTTGTTTTGAAAAATGTGAGAATTATTATGCCGAGGGGGTTATAGGTGGTGGACTGGAATGCCGTAAGGTGCCCTTGAGATTGGACTATAGAGGCTCTGCCGTAGGTCTGCATACAATTGATGTCTGCTTGCAGGCTTTTGGGTGTGCAGACCCACGGCATGAGTTCCTCGGACTTTGCGACTTGCATCACTTCATCATCCGTTGGATAATTAAGGGACTCAGTGAGATGATGCAGCACTAGGCTTGAAAATTGAGGAGGATGGGATGGGCGTCTAAGGTCTGGAGATCGAAGGGCAGAGAAGAGATAGAGAAGTGGGCTGGAGATCTAAAGAGAAGCATGACATGGCTAAGATGGGGAGGCAGTGGTTGGGGTTACAGCGAAGGATATTCTGGAGGGCATTAGGAGGAAGTGGAGTAGTGAGGTCTAAGTTGAAGATGAGGTTTTGTGTGTGGAGTGCATTTGGAGGGTCTGGGGGATGGTGCATGGTGCAAGTGTGTATGTGGCGAATTGTGCAGAGACCTCCCTGTACATCCAAAACTCTTGTTGCTCTCAATCTTCCAATCTTGCCTCCTTTGATTGGCTGTGGGTGCACTAGCATTTGTTCTCTGCTTAGAGGGAAACTGTAAGTTCCCTTTCTTGTGCCAAGAGATCCTGTAGAGATTGGATTTGTCATCAGAATCATCCTAAATGAGCACCTAGTTTGAGCCGTCACCTACTCAAATGGCCTTCTTGGACCGAGCTAGGGGATGTCGGGGAATCTCGGGGCTGGCGGGCAATAGGGATCCTTTACCCTTCCTTGTGAGCTTCCTCATTGCTTTGCCTAATGCCTTGGCTTACATCCTTGTGATGACTTGTAGGGGCACTGCAGTTGGTCTCCTCGTGGGACAGTACTGGAATAGATGCTCGGTCCCCCACCCCACACACAAGGGTGTGGGGTTGGTCATGGTTGGAGCGACGGGGGGTACGAACCCTATATGGACATACCTTCAAGAAGTGTGAGCCCTAGCATTTGAAACAGGACACCAGAGGATTTGAAGTACCTCGGTAGGGGCATTCACTTACTCTATGGGGACCCTGGCAGGTGTAACATTTTTTTTTTTGCAAAAAGCGACTTCTATTAAGTATTAAAGAAAAACTGTTAGAGCAAACTCCATACGGGATACATCATGCAATGCACGAAAAGCTCAAGAGCCAAAAAGAAAGGATTGAGGCTGATAGTGCCATCTCAATCTGGTAGAAACCTCCGAGAAAAAGGGAGAACCCCTCCAAACTTGAAGAAATATAGTCCTTCTAGAAGAGGCTGCCCATGAGGGGCCCTGCATGCTAGCCCATATGGCTATCAAAGTATGAACTATGTCAATCCAAATACCCGTGAACACTTGTGATGGGTGTATTTGGGTGCCATCCAAGGCGTCAGTACATCTGGCTCTCCAAATGTGCCAAGAGGAAATGCTAGCCAAAATCTCCCAAGAGGTGTCCACCGAAACTTGAGAAGCTCTGAAGGGCGTACGTGGCACATCCTGTAGAGAGCAGGGCTCTATCACCTATGGGTGGGACCGAGAGTGCCCAAGAAGAAGGCTCACCCTCATAAAACACTTGGGGCCCATTAAGAGATAACCATGCGACCGAGCCCCAAGTCATGAAGAAAGGGGAAGTGTGAAAGATGCTGAGTATCCAAGCAACCCCTTTCCAAATAGTCCTCGCCTGACTGTAGTCCCAAAGGCAATGAATCACTGACTCCTCTGCAGAATGACATCGAGGACAAGTGGGATCAGCCCCAAACCTTGATCTCCATAGGTTCACTGCAATCCCTCCATGAATAGAAAGCCAAAAGAAAAGAGTGATCTTTCTATTTTTGAGGGATTTCTAGAACCTCCTCCAAAAATTTCTATGCAAATCTGTGGTGATGAAGAAGCTTTCCCAATGGGGGGTTTTGGAGGGGATCCAACCCCTACTGTTCAGCTGAAACCTCCTGGCATTACCAACCGTGAAACAAAAGAAGAGAATCCCCCTCTCTCGGTGCCCATGATCTATCCACTCCCACTCTCCTGGGTCCCATTGCAAGCACCTGATAGGTGTACCTCCATATAACCACAACCTCCAGGATCCCAAGGCCAAAAGCAGAGGGTCGGGGTCTAAGTACCACTGCAAGCCCACTCCATGGTCCACAAAACCAGCAATCCTGATAGGCTGAAAGGCAACCTCAAGAAGAATGCCATCCTTGGAAGTAGAAAGTAAACCTCCATCCCCAACATCAAAGACTTGTGCGTCTTCCCCGAGATCTCGGAGAGCGATCACTTGTAAAGGAACTGATGTCCTCAAAAAAGCCCCCATCCAAGTGGTGGAAGTAATAGGCAGCTCAACTATCCATTCCACTGAGATGGCTGCATCTATCTACTAAATCCTACATGCTACCCCTCTAAGGTGACTCACGGACTGCAATCTCTGATCCTCAGGTAGCCTGATAAAAGATTTCCAAGTGCCTATTGTGTAGGTGGGGCCTCTCTCCCATTTGGACCACTGCATGTAATGGGAAGTGCCCAGTGGTCTGGCATGCTTGTCAAGAATACTATCAGTCCAAATGACTGGCTCCTATCAATCTCTTTGATGGTAGAAGGTGGAATCCTTTGAAGAGTGTTCCTGAAGCTCCCCCAAGCTTTTAGGATGGTAGTCATAAGAGGAGAGGCCGGAGATCTGAGAGGGGCTGAAGTGAAAATCTAGCGAGGGCTGTCCACCCAATCATCTCCCAAGGTTGGTGTGCAAGCCTGAATTCATCCAAAAAATGAATCCTTCCAAGGTTCTTGCCCAGGCATGAGTCCCCTCACCAGCACCTTATAAAGCAATGCCCTGCATTGCAAGTTCGGGTCAATGACATTAAGGCCCCCTTCACATGGCAGGTGTAACATTGGAACGGGAGTCTCCGAGCAATTGAGTTTAGATCTCTCGCTCCTGCATCACGGGGGCAATTTGGAATACAAGAACCTATTGATCCTCTGGCAGGAGGTAGTGGATCACGGTGCCACTTCCCTCCTTGTAGGGGTAGTAATTGTGAGGTCCATGATCAGGATCCGCCGTCTCCTCCTAGTTGTTGGGCACTTCTTCTGCCAACACTTGATTGAATGGGGTTATATAAGGTAGCAGGGGCTGTGGACCCAATATGGGTGGTGGTAATGGAGCTGGCTAAGTTTTGTATGGCTAGAACTAGCCACGAGACTACCTTGAGTGATGAGGGGGTTAGGCGGGGCCATTAGGGCTAATGGGGGTCTCATTTGATACATGGGTTGGGGAAGGGATCTCGGAGATTGAGATTGGGAGGTATCATGGTTTCCCCACCTATGGCAGTGTTCACAGTAGAGTGCCGGCCTTGCCCTTAGGCACGGGCACTCATTGGAGGGGTGGTTGCCATTGCATACCCCACACCAGACATTGTCTCTCTATGGAAACAAGTGGGGATTGCTCGATGCCTCCTTGGAGGTTCCTATCCTCCACTGATGGCCTAGTTGATCTAATAAATTGGAGGCCAGCTCACTCATATCCAAGCCCTTGGGCTCGTTAGTCTCCTTCTTGATCGTTTCTACACTCGAAGACCTAGCCAATGGAGCTATTTCTGAGGGATCTAGGGCTTTATTTGAATTCGCCTTCTCCATCATGTTGTCACATATGTGGATGGCCACCTTGCTGCACAGATCAAAGGAGTAGGCTTCATCACCATGAGGTGGTCGTGCAGCTTTGGGTCTACCAATCTGATAAGGAAGAGGGGTAACAGTCATTCGTCGCTCATCCGCTCATACAATTCACAATGGGCATTGAGTTGCTTGATCCTGGCAATGTAATCCCTTAAGGTTTCCTTATCCTTCTACTTTACACCATACAATTGGTTGAGCAGGCTCCATTTATGGCTGCTGGGGGTGAACACCACAATAAATGCCTTTCTCAATGTGTCCCAATTGATCTTCTCTTCTGGGGTGAGAACCTTATACCATTGGCATAGTTGGCCATCCAAGCTGAGACCAAATGCATTGGCCATCTCTAGGTCTCTGGAAGCACCAAAAGCTTCGCAAATTTACTCAAATTGCTCCATGTGGGAGACTGGGTCTCCTTCTCCAAGGAATTTGGTCATTAACTTTGAGATTGCTATGGATTCGGCTCCTTAAGGGATTCGCAATCCCTGCGAGAAACACTGGGGTAGGTGGAGGTGGTGTGTCCCCCCTTTCTAGGGCATTCACCAAGATGCGCATTGCCTCATAAATTAACAATGTTTGAGCGGCTAGCGGAGGTGTGGGCCTGATGAGGCGCAAGGCTGGCCTTAAGCCTAGCCCAGGTGGTGGTATCCATGTATTTGCTAGTACCGGCATTGGAAGGGATGTGCCAAGGCCTACATTCATCGATGCAATAGGTATGGATGAGAAGGGACGTACTCTCGAGGAGGTGGGTCCTGTGGGATGGGAACATTAGCTCCATGCAATGGGTGATTAGGTGGGAATTGTGATGCCCCATAATTGACAAAGGTTGGTGGCATTGGGACTATTGGGGGTTCATAAGGCGGTCCTCCTTGGAAGATCCTAGTATCCCCTCAATTGGGGTCTTGCCTTTGGAATTCCCTCATCCATGGATCTTCATCATCCATGTGGTCCAATTGGGAAGGACTTGCATAGGCAGAGGGTCCTAGATCTACGAAGGTGGTTTCCATCCCGGTCTATGGTTTGGTAGCGATCGAGATTCCGGATCCCCAACTAGGGCAGAGGGTGGGCTGAGCGTAGCTTGAAGCACTCACTTCCGACACGGGATCCTTTGGCAAAATTCTTTCGGACCTCAAGTGAGAGTGCTCTCAACGGAAGCAAGAACGGAAGAGGGAGAGAGAGTGAGAGAGAGAGACAGAGAGCCACACAAGTTTTGGTGGGTGCAGAACCACCCTAATCTTCTTTTTCATTCATTTATATATGTGTTTGAGTATTGTACATAACTGGGGTTAAGGCACAGTGACCTTTAACCCCCACAACCTCCCACTTAAAGGACAATGTGCCTTTAAGAGAGAACAACTAGTGAGCATACTATCCAATGCCCATCAATACATGACAATACTCAAACCGCTGACTAGGTAGACTCTTCGTCAGCATATCTGCAGGGTTATCATCTGTATGAACCTTGACAAGCTCTATGCGCTTGTCCTCAAGTACCTCCCTGATGAAATGGTACCTGACCTCAATGTGTTTGGTCTTTGCATGAAAGACTGGATTCCGTGCTAGCTGAATAGCACTCATAGAATCACTATGCAATGTCGGTACACCTGTATGAATCCCCAAATCTCCCACTAGCCGATCAAGCCATATAGCCTCCTTGCAACCCTCTGTGGCTGCAACATACTCAGCCTCTGTGGTAGACAAAGCAACGCACTTCTGTGCGCGAGACATCCACGACACTGCACCACCTGCAAAGGTGAACACATAACCAGAAGTGGATCTCCTACTATCCACATGCCCTTCATAGTCTGAATCTGTGTACCCAAGTACACGCATGTCTCCTTTACCAAAGCAAATGCACATCTCCTTGGTACCCTTCATGTACCTCATGATGCACTTAACTGCCTCCCAATGCCTCTTTCCTGGATTAGCCATATACCGGCTAACAACTCCCACTGCAAATGCAATGTCTGGTCTAGTAGCTATCATAGCATACATAAGACTCCCAACTGCTGATGCATAAGGAACCTTGGCCATCATGGCCCTCTCCTCATCTGATTTGGGACTATCTGTATGACTCAGTTTCACATATGGAGGCAATGGAGTACTCACTGCCTTCCCCCCCTCCATATTGAAACGCTGCAATACTTTTGTAACATACTCTTTTTGTGAAAGCCAAAGGAGTTTCCTACTCCGATCATGCGTGATGCGCATACCAAGAATATGACCTGCAAGTCCCAAATCCTTCATATCAAAGGCCTCATGCAACTTGGCCTTTAAAGCATCTAGCTCATAAGTATTCTTGCTAGCCAATAGCATATCATCCACATATAGTGCCAGGATTATCAAGCTATTATCCTTAGCCCTTTTAGTGTAGAGGCAGTGATCAATTTCACTCCTTCTAAAACCCTGGGACCGAATGAAAGCATCAAACTTCTGATACCATTCTCTAGGTGCTTGCTTAAGACCATAGAGACTTTTCTTCAGCTTGCAAACTAAATGCTCTTTGCCCTTTTCTTCAAAGCCTTCCGGCTGCACCATGTAAATTTCCTCATGCAAATCCCCATGCAAGAAAGCTGTCTTGACATCCATTTGCATAAGCTCCATATCCTCTGATGCCACTAGTCCAAGCATGCATCTAAGTGTGGTCATCTTCACAACCGGGGAGAATATCTCATCAAAGTCCACACCCTTCTCTTGCTTGAACCCTTTAGCAACCAAACGGGCCTTGTACCTAGGCACATCATCACCTGTGACCTTCATTTTGTAGACCCATTTACATGGCAATGCTTTCTTTCCATGTGGCAAAGAAACCAAGTCCCAAGTCTTATTCTTCATAAGTGAACTCATCTCTGATTGCATAGCATACTCCCACTTGCGTTGATCCTCATGCATCATAGCCTCTTTGTAGCAAGAAGGCTCCCCGCAATCAGTAAGCATCACATAGTCTACCCCTGGAACAAACCTATCAGGCGGTCTAGACACTCTAGATGATCTTCTCAATGGCATTTCAGCTTGCTGTCCCACTTGCATATCAGCCACATTTGGCTCATCATTTCCACCAATAGATGATCCATCATCTACCCTTGATTGTATACCTGTGGGAGTACTTGGTTGTACCATTTCTTGCACATTTGGTGCATGGACAGCTTGCTGTCTATCAACATATGCAGGTGGATTCACATCCTGGAAAGTGATTCTCCTCATTTCCACATCCCTCATGGGTGCCTTATGCATCTTCTTCTCATTGAAGACCACATCATGGCTGCGTATGATCTTCTTCTTTGCTTCTGGATCCCAGAGACGATAGCCCATCTCTCCACTTTCACCATAACCTAGAAAGATGCATTTCCTAGACTTAGGATCTAGCTTCTTTCGAAGCTCTTTTGGCACATGTGCATATGCCTCACACCCAAATATACGCAAATGAGAGTAAGAGGGCTTCTTGCCACTCCATGCCTCTTCAGGAATACCACCATCCAAACTCTTACTAGGTGATCTATTGATCACATGCACTGCAGTCTTCATTGCCTCAGCCCAAAAACCACCAGAAAGACTTGCATTGGAAAGCATGCATTGCAACCTTTCTTGAATGGTACGGTTCATCTTTTCTGCAACTGGATTTTGCTCTGGAGTACGAGGGGATGTAAGCTCCCTCTTAATCCCACGAGTATCACAGAAATGCTGAAAGTCATGAGAGAGATACTCTCCACCATTGTTAGTCCGTAGGCATTTAAGCGTTCTACCTGACTGATTCTCAACCAAGGCCAGCCATTTCTGAAATACCTGGAACACATCACTCTTCCGAGCTACAGCATAAGCCCACACTTTCCTAGTTGCATCATCAATGAATGTCACATAGTATTCAGCCCCGCCTAATGACCGTGTAGGCATGGGACCACATACGTCTGAATGCACCAAATCAAGCATTTCAAACTCTTTCTTTCCCCTTCTTTTATGGGCTGATTTAGTCTGCTTCCCATAGAGACAATGCTCACAAAATTCAAAATCAGAGAAACTCAAATGCGGTACATAACCCAAACGGCATAAGAGTTTCATTCCATTCTGGCTCATGTGCCCCAACCTGCAATGCCACAAAGAAGTGCTTGGCTGCTCGGTTATTGCAACAACATGATCAAATACCCCTGATACATGTAAGGGATACAAAGTCCCACACGTGGCACCCCTGGCCAAAAGCATAGAGCCCTTTTGAATTTTCCAACTCTGAAAGCCAAAAGTGGTGTGAAAACCAGCATCATCTAGTTGACCCACTGAAATAAGACTCTTGGTCAACTTAGGCACATGTCTCACATGTTTCAAAACAAATGCAGACCCATTTGCAAAAGAAAACTTTATGTCACCTGCTCCCACTATGTCACATGCATAGTCATTTCCAAGATGCACACAACCTGTCTTTCCACTATCATAAGTGGAGAACCATTCCCTATGGGGAGTAACATGGAATGAAGCACCAGAATCCAAAATCCAATCCTGGGAATATGCATCATCTGAAGTGGTAAGCAACTCTGCAGATAAAGTAGACATGAAGAGAACATCATTGTCACTATCATGTGTGACTGCATTGATCTCCTCGATCTTCACTTTTCCTTTGTCCTCCCTTGGACTCTCTTCCTTTTGATTTGCACCCCAATTTGCATTCTTTTTCTTATCCTTTTGCTCTCTTTTCAGCTTGTAGCAATCCTTTTTCATATGGCCCTTCTTGCCACAATGGTAACACTCAATGTTCCGTGCCCTGGATTTGCTACGAGACTTCCCTCTTTCTTGGGACTTCCCCCTGAACTGTGATCTGCCCCTTTGCACATTTAAGGCTGCATCCTGCTTGTTGCCATCCATAGACTTCCGTCTAATCTCCTCGGCCAACAAGCTACCCACAACATCATCAAATTTCAGTACTCCACCAGGTGCAGAGTTACTGACAGCTGTACGGAAGGTATCCCATGAGGATGGCAATGAACATAAGAGAAATATTGCCTTAGTCTCCGCATCAAAGTTCATTTTCTGAGCTTGAAGCTGGCTGAAAATAATATTGAATTCATTCAAGTGAGAAGCAATGGAGACCCCTTCCTTCATCTGCAGCTCAAACAACCTCTTCATGAGGTAAACTTTATTAGAGGCAGTTTCCTTCTCATAAGTGGCACACAGTTTTTTCCACAAATCTTCCGTAGTCTGCTCATTTACTACTGTGAAATAAACTGACTCTGCAAGATGAAGTCTAATAGTAGACTTTGCTAATGCATCCAACTCATTCCAATCATCCTCAGACATATTTGCAGGCTTAGCTTCAATCCCTGCCAAGGGTTTAATCTGCTTCTTTTGAATAAGCACATCCCTTATTTGTTCTTTCCACAAAGAAAAGTTTGTCCCATCAAACTTTTTAATGCTGAAAAACTCCTTTTCAGGCATGGAAGAGGATGCCATGATGCAAATGAAACAAAATCCCAAATGCTAGTACCTGCAAGAGAGAATCACACCAAATACCAGGTGCACCCAAATGTGTATGCCACAATAGACTGAAATATCACCAAAGCTCAAAGCTCAAAGCATCAAAAGATGCATCTGACTCATGTGCATATACTATGCATCCATATGAGCAAATCTAGCCCAAAAGAAAATGCCAATACGTGCCAAATGACTCAAGCATAAACACTGTCCACTGGCATATGAATCAATAATGTCTCATCCAAGAGAGCATAGCACTATCAGTGCGTAACCTGCAATGTGTCAAAGCTATCCCTCAGCATAAAATAGCATCCATGTGCAAAGCGCCCATAAAAATAGCATCCCACAAGGCAATTTGGGCCTATCAGCGCATCCAACAAGGACCACAATGCATCCAAATGGCCTATAAATCATCCACTGCAACCCAATGCATACCACGAATGAGTGCACACTGCTCAAACTGCAACCAGAGTGATCTGCATAAGGTATGCTCAAGAAATCATAGTCCCACGGTAATGAGCGCTACTGAAAATAGAACCTGAGATGCCTCAAAACGTGGGCGCCATTGCATAATCGGACTCAGCAAGAAAATCTGCAAATATCTCTCTTCTGCCAGAACTCCAAAATCCCAACCGATGATGAGAAATGGGAGTCAACACTTATCCACTGCCATGTGGCATAAATCTAAGGTTTTAAAACCTTAGTATGAAAAATGCATAACAGAGAGACGAAATCGAATACACAGAGATTTATAACTCTGAAAATCCTCCACCGAATCACGCAAGAACTGACAGGTAGGGGTTTTTGGGCATCCGGAACGCAATGGGACAGACGGTTTTGGAAACCGTGGCCTCAATCACTGGGTCCAACACACGGACTGAAAAACGTTTTTGGAAACAGAGCTATCTGTAAACTCCACCGGAGTGCGAATGATGAGCAACATAGAAGTTTTAGGACCTCCTGAGTCCACCGGAACTGACAGATCTGCAAATGGTTGCTCCACACTTGAGTTCCAACACCCGGGCAAAAAAACGCAGGAACTGATACAGTGAGTCAGAAATCCACTGAAATGATCCCAGATTCAAGAATAAAGGTGTTTCCAGGCTCTTGAAGTATTGTGGACACCAAAAGCAAGCAATAGTTGCCTCTACAAGTCAATACGGAGTCTCTGTCATCGAACGGAACAGGGAAAAGCTCAAAAAACGACTTTTTCTTTGAAAACTCTTAACAGGCTCTCAAAACCACTTCGTAAAGCTGAAGTGACTTTTCCAAAGGTTCCTCCAAGGTCTCTGCACACTCGGATGCAAGTAAAGTCACCCACAAAGCTTCTCCTTCCTCCCACAGAGCTACTGAGCTTCCAAGCATTCACGAACGCTCAGCTAGATCACTCGAGCTCTGATACCAGTTGAGAGTGCTCTCAACGGAAGCAAGAACGGAAGAGGGAGAGAGAGCGAGAGAGAGAGACAGAGAGCCACACAAGTTTTGGTGGGTGCAGAACCACCCTAATCTTCTTTTTCATTCATTTATATATGTGTTTGAGTATTGTACATAACTGGGGTTAAGGCACAGTGACCTTTAACCCCCACATCAAGTGCATGTGGGAGGCCTCTAGCTAGCACACTCTTGCTGAACGGTTCTAGAATTTTTTAATTCTTTGGCTACCCCAGAGGTATCGCAACGGTCGATGGGATAGCTCTATACCGATGGTCTGAGGGATAGGGTATCGCACTGGGTAGTGGGATATTGGTATAGTGTGTTGAGATATCGAGCTCCACTCGTGATATGCTAGGGTGACCGTTGTGCATTTATGTCACTGACTTGTTAGCTGCAGATGCGGTTGGTACACCACCCGTGAATAATAGCTGGATGACAGCTATCTTTATGTACTCTAGTTAGTGGCTCAGTTGAGTTTGGTTTGAGACCCACATATAAGGTTCATCTATTCTTTTGTACTTAGAATTCTTTTGGCTTTCACAACTAAGAAGAGAAAAACTGTTTTCAGCCTCCACATTTCTATATATTCCTCCATTGTGTATGTGAGAAAGATGCAAGTGAGACTCCTTCCTTCTCTCCCACTCTCTTCACATGGTATCAGAGCTCGGTTTGTGGTAAGGAGCTCAAGAAAGCAAACCAAGTTTGCAGTGTCCTAGTAAGAGGATCAGTGTTGCTTTCCTTTTTTTTCGAGTTTGGGAGCAAATCTCTGTAGGTAGCACAGCCGGAAAGTGCAAGCGTGCATTGTCTCACATTGGGACGCCCTTTGCGGTGTGGCGAGAGGGTAGTATATGCTACGAGCAACGGAAAAACCCTTGATGAAATTATTTTTTTGATTCGAGGCCATTTCGGGGCCCATTTTGGTGGCAGAAGTTTTCTGTAGGCACTCAAGAAAGTGACCTGTTTTTGCTATGCGACCACTGTTCCATAGGTCAGTGAAAAGTTGACGCAAAAATTACATCCTATGCCTATGTGCAAAGATATTGGGAGTGACAGAATCCTTCTTATTGCTTGTTGATGCAAAATCATCACTAGGAAGTGACTGTGTGGTCAAATACCACTTTTGTCAGTTTTGCAGATTTGCCCTTGTGAGGCAAAAGTTGTGGTTTTTGCAGTGATAGAATATTTTGCAGTGTTCTATAATGGCGTCTGATGCTCTTTCACAAATTGTCACTGAAAAGCTTGACAAGAACAATTTCCAAGCATGGAAGTTTAGAATGACAAATTTCCTTAAGGGAAAAGGCTATTGGGAGTTCATTACTGGAGCTGAACAAGAACCAGTTATTCCTAATGTTCCCAATCAGTAGGAGGTGTAGGCATTTAAAGGATGGCATGAGAGAGCTAGAAAAGTTATGTACTGGCTATCTATCAGTATTTCAAATTCTATGATTATGCATATTCAAGATGCAAGCATGCCGAAAGAGGCATGGGATACTTTGACAAAAATGTATAGCACAAATACGCAAGCCAAGAAAATGCAGCTCAAGCAGGAGTTTCATAATGTACAAAGAGAAAATATGCGCATCAATGACTACCACATGAAGGTGAAGAAGATTGTAGATGCACTTGCTTCTATTGGGTCGCCAGTGGAAGATGATGATTTAGTTTGTGTGACCTTGAATGGTCTAGGAAAGGATTATGCACAATTCCGTACATCCATTGCTGTCCATGAGAATTTTCCTGATTTTGAGGAGTTGATTGCTCTTCTAATGTTTGAAGAGCAGAGAAATGGTGGTGCATCTTCTTCAGGTGAACATTAAAAGAAACTGTCTTACTCAAATGTTGGAAGAGGTAGAGGCAGAGGTAGAGCAGGCTGAGGCCATGGCAAAAATCAGAATATGCAGCAAATTCAAGAAAACCAGTCCTATGGAGGAGGACATGGTAACTTTAGAGGCAGGGGGAGCCAAAGAGGTCGTGATGGATGGCAGAGAGGCCAAAATGCAAATAGCAATGTTGAATGCTACTACTGTGGTAAAATGGGTCATATGGCTAAAGACTGCTATAAAAAGCAGAATGACATCATGACTGGAAAATTGCAGCAAGGCAATTATGCATCCTCTAGTAGACAGAGTGATGACAGAAATGAGCATCTGTTTATGGTGCAGCACATGACCAACTCTGTGACAAGTGCAGAAGAAAGCAATGATGTGTGGTATGTTAACTCAGGTGCATCAAACCACATGACAGGTCACACAGAATGGATCTAGGATGCAAGGAAAGTGGAAAGACCAGGATTTGTGGAGATCGGTGATGATACTTCACATCCTATCGTGCAGATTGGTAAAATTACTTTGTCTATGCAGGATGGGAAAAAGAAATAGTTGTCTTCTTGTCGTGATTCGAAGCTTGCATTTGGCTGCAAGATAGAATGCCATTCTCCCATTGTAAGCCAGCCTTTTGCTTATATTGCGAACACATGCAATAAAGGCACGTGTTCATTGCATTTGCCCCTGTATCACAACCATGCAAGCACTTGAGGGTTTTCAAATCACCAGCAAGATGCCATTCAACTTGAAAGGTTCCATGGCCATTGACTGTCAATGTTTGTCCTTTCTCTTGTCTTTGGATGGTCGATGGGATTCCTGTTCTATCTAGAACCCACTTTAATGTCTCATGGCACTCTTTTGGAGTCTCAAATACTACAAGCCACCATATATCTTTCTTTGATTGCACTGAGAAATCTTGCGCTACTTCTTCATCCCCTTGAACAAAGGCTAAGGCTTTATTCATAATGTAGATGCTGACTCTCTCTAACTCGAGTTCTTTCACCAATTGAGCTTCATCCATTTTGATGACAAATATGAGCTTTCCATTGCAATCCGTACAACAAAAGAGAAAAATCGTTAGAATAAACATGATATAGGAAATGAACTAAGTAAAGTGCAATGCTATAATGGATTTCCTCTTACCATCTTCTCTCATGCCATAGAATTCGACCATTGCTTGTTGCAGTTTCTCAACATCTAAGTAGACATTGTTGAAAGCATTCATCTCAAAGGTTTGCAAGCTAGATTTCTTTTTACTCTTCCAAGTCATTGTGCCCCTTATGCAATGGTACCCTCCAAGCATTTCTCTTGCACGTTGGTTTGTTTCTTGCCGTGCACATCTCATAGACCAAGATGTGGGTAGGGGCACTGTAGACTTCTTATACTTTCCCAAAATAGCAGACTTGAAAATTTTGAAAACAGACGTGTAAGCTTCATGATTTACACCGGCAGTATCACAAGGTGCAAGCATCTCCTTTGCATCCACAATATCCTTGAAGTCCTTCATCACCTCCTCAGCAACTTGCACACATAGGTGCTTGTGTCTTGGGTCCCTTAGTATCCCAATGACATCACTTGACTTCAATAAACTAGCTAGAGCATATGAACAGTCAATATCATCCCGTCTGTTCTTCCCATCACATCTTCCATGAAGTTCCTAAAGAAGAACACAATAAAAACTTAGTCACAAACAGTGTAGCACAAAAGAGTGTAATCTCATTGGAACATTTGATACCAACCTTGTAGCCCGGACTCTTCTCTTTCTAGCACCACCAGTGGGTGCCAATGCATCCATGTTATGTAAGTACCTTCTTTTCCTCTCCTTCAATCCCAAAGGCGTTTCTTTCATCTTTTGCACTTGTTCTTCTGCCTTCTCTCGTTCCTTCTCTATGGCTCATCGTACTTGATTGTATATAGATCTTTCCAAGCCTTTTTTGGACTCAGCTAGCTTACAGAGTGACTCTTCTAGTTTATGTCGCTCCAAGTCCAATGCATTTTGCTCCAAGTCTAATGCTTTGGCTTTATCATAAAGATCATGGTTCTCCCTTTGAAGATCTTGCATAGAGTTATGCATTGCAACAATGGTGCTATTTCCTAAATGTGCTAGCATCTCTGCTTGGGCTCTGCGCATCTCGCTTGCTTGCATAGCCATTGATTGAGCATTGTTTAACCGATTGCAATAACCAAGCAACCCCGCATGTCCATTTCCAACAAACCGAACTAGCTCATGCATTATATGGAAAGGAGGGCTCTTTTGGTTCGTACGATCAAAAGGATACAAGGATCCTTCTACCCAAAGGTCGAGATGCTTCTTTCCTTCTGAATGAAGACTGTGTATTTTGGAAGCTCCCCTCAATCGTAGACTATGTGTGCTTGCATATTCAGCCTCCAACTCTAAGTGAACCTAGTACTTGTTGGAGATGTCCTCGAATGGTGCCATGACTAAAGGAGTGTAGAGAAGGAGAAGGTGTGGAGATGCAGGCTTGAAGGAGCAACATGCAAAAAGAGGGAGGGTGAGGAGGAGGAGGGATGGGGGAGGGAGGACCAATAGTTGGAGAGGAGGAAAGGGGGGAAGACCAGCAGGTGTGGAGGGTGAGGAGGAGTAGGCATGGAGGAGGAAGGAGCGAGGAGGGAGGAGCAGGAGGGAGGGGGGAGGACGAACAACAGTGGAGGAGGAGGGAGGGGGAGGGCAAGAGGAGCAGGCATGGGGGAGGGAGGGAGGGGGAGGGCAGAAGGAGAAGGCGTGGAGGAGGGAGGGAGGGAGGGGGAGGAGGAGGAAGGGGGAGGAGGGAGTGAGGAGGGGGAAGGGAGGAGAGGGGAGGGGGAGGAGGAAGGGAGGGAGGGGGAGGAGGAGGGAGGGGCACGAGGGAGTGAGGAGGGGGAGTGAGCAAGGGGGAGGGAGGAGGGGGAGGGAGGGAGGGAGGAGAGAGAAGGAGGGAGGGAATTCAAAATTTGAATTTTTGAATTTTGAAATTTTGAGTTTTGAAAATTTTGGTTCCCACCTAGGAATAAGAGTTGTGTAAGAGGTGGGGTCACTTGTGGGCTTAACCCACCTAGGTGAGGGGGGGTTAGGACTTTTTGGGACCTACCTTGGCCCTTTCATCAGGACTAATCCATTTCTTAATCCATTCCTTATGAGGCCCTATCCTATCAAAGATGCTCGCAAAATAGTAAAATTTGTGCTTAATAGACAACAATTCCTTGACATCTTTCGACCACATATGAATTCAATGTTAAAGCTACCAGTAGAAATAAGATTCGCTACGCTGTTCAGGCTTTGTTGAAAAACAAAGATCCTATTAGAGATACATTCTCATGCACCCTCTATAGAAGGTGGGAAGAGGTTCAAAAAGAGAGCATATGAAATAAGAATGCTGAGATGAAAAAATTAGTTGAGAAGGACTTGTTCTGGAAGAACATGGGAGATGCATACTATGTAATGATGCCTGTGATGTATGCTATCAGAGCTCTTGACACAAAAATGCCTAATGTGGGGAAGGTATGGATGACTTGGTGGGGTGTGCAACAGAGCCTACAAGACCTTGAAATACTGAAAGAATTGGTTGTGTCCACGTGGAGAATACCATACAATAGGAGAAAACACAATGTGCTGATGAAATATTTCCATCAAAGGTGGGTATCTGCCCATAGTCCATTGCATAGTGTAGGATATCTTTTGGACCCTGAGTACTGGAATATGAAGCCTGAGGTTGAACAAGAGGTCATGGATAACTTCTATTGAGTAGTCAATACATTCTACCCGGACAAGCTGCTCAGTGCATTTCAGAGTTTACCAAATATAGATTGAAAGAGGGCGAGTTTAATGGCACTTTTGTACAAGAAATGGCCAGACAACAACCAGCATGGAAGTGTTGGATGTTGAATGGTATGGGTTGTGAGCTTTTGAGGCCATTGGCAATGCACATACTTGCTCAATGTGCTTCAAACCTGAGTTCCCTTGAGTTTGGAGAGAAATTGGAGCACGTATAAGTATGTGCATAGTACTATTTGAAATCCCCTAATGGTCGACTTTGGTCTTCATTGTTGTTTGCACAAGTTTGAATACAAGCTCCCTCTTCTCTTTTAAGAGAGTATTTTTGGGTGTTCTCTTGTTTCCATCGTAGTGCCCTTGTGGCTGCCACTCCATCCCCCTTCACTCTCCTCTTCCCTCCTTTTTCTTCTTCTCCCCTCCCTTTTCCCCTCTCTTTCCCCTCTTCCCCTTCCCTCTTTCTCATGTGGAACCACATTGCAAGAATCCAGAGGCCACTCGAGTGACACTTGTGGACAACTTGTGCCTTGCATTGCCACAAGGAGTAGCTCGGAGTGGAGGATCCATTGGCATATCTTTAACATCCCCACAACACGTGAGTCACTGCTAAAACCCACCATCCCCAAGATGCCATTCAACTCGAAATGTTCCATGGCCATCTACTGTCAATGTTTGCCATTCCTCTTGTCTTCAAATCAATGATGGGAATCATGTTCTATCTAGAACCCACTTCATCTTTCTCTAGTTGAACTGAGAAATCTTGCTCTACTTATGCGTTCCCATGAACAAAGGCTAAGGTTTTAGTCATAATGCAAATGTTCACTCTCTCTAACTTGTGTTCTTTCACCAATTGAACTTTATCCATTTTGATGACAAATATGAGCTTGTCATTGATTTTGTACAAAAAGAGAGTGTTGAATGATGAGGGTTCTTCCTCTAAATTTCCTTCTTAGAGAAGAAATATGAATTTCATCTCCCATGAAAGGAATTTAGTGCCTGTATTTCTCGTGATCCTCACTTCTAGGATGTCATTCACTTCTACCATCCTAACCCTTCCTCTATAAGATTATCACAAAATTGGGCCAAGTGCTTCATAAAGTTGGGTTCAGAAACTTGATGTAATCTATCGGAACCCATCTCTTTGAAGAGTCATCAAGTGCATATGAAAAATTAGTGAAATTCTCTTCCATGTAGTGGATGAGATCTGTGTAGTCATTCTTGGCTTGCATTTATGTGCCTAGGACATCTAAAGTCCTATAAAACACAAAAAATAGCGCTTCCTCATGACCTGCAAATGCGGTTTGCGATATGAAATCATGGAACACAACTCTAGCTAAATCCAGGGCAAATAGCGATTGATGGAGTGAGTAAGTTTTGAGGGTGGGAGTTTCTATGGCTCTCTAAAAGTAAAAGAGAGAATGTAATGTAAAAATATCTCTTACCCCTTTTTATATATCAACTCCCTAAAAATTGAAACAAATCATAAAATACCTAAAATTTTTGAAAAACATTTACCATGAACTCAAAGGAAAAAGAAAAAAAAGAAATAACACGTCAATTTAATTGCCCATCATCTTTTGAAACAAGAAATAGGATTTGGCAAAAAATTAAATGCTGCACTAGTCAAACACATTGTTAACATCTTCAAAGTTGTAGGAGGAATGAAATTGGCAATATGCATGCACTTCTTCACACGTCAGCTGACCTTTCCATCACCATTTGAAGGAATCTGGCATGCCATCCTCCATGACCAATAGGTGTTCTTGCACATCGCTTAGAGTCCCTTGCGATGTGAAATTCACATTCTTGACATCTCCCTCATCAACATCAATAGACAAACTTAACCCCATGTTGTCTTCATCGTTAGAGTCTAGGGGAAGCCATCGGCCATTTGTTTTCTTTGAGTGCCTATACTAAAAATCTAAATACAACATTTGGTGTGACATATGGTACGTAATAGCCACATTGTCTTTACATGAGTGACATTGAAACACATCACCCTTTTCTTCACCTGACTTGGTTTGAACCCAATTCATCCCAAGTAAATTTTCAAGAGCATTTTCATCTACACGCTTGCAGGACCAGATAGTTTTTGTTCTATGCATATGTACAATTTGAAACAAAGAAGCAAAAATGTGCAGAGGCATAAGCCAAGATAACCTTGCCCATTTGGATTAAAATGTGAACTTCATGGCCATGCCCACATCCTTTGCAATCTTGTCCTTGTACGATTGCAATGTCCTTGAGTCCACAATAATGCAACCCATGCCTTGAAGTTGTGGTGGTGCAATGATTTGTAGACAGCCATAGATTGATGATGTCGTTAGAGTGATGTATGTTGCATTATACCAATACACATTCTTCTTTTACAAGAAGGCCAACTTCTCCCCTACATGCATTTGCTACCTAAATCTGCACGAATCATAGTGAACTTGCCTATGAATGCCTCAACTGGCTCTCACTCCTCAAAGTTCAAAGAGAAAACATCTGCCATGAATAAGAGCTCTTAGAAACCAAGTACAGAATGTCTGAATGGACTCATTACACTTACAAGTGAAAAAGGTACATAGATAGAAAGGCTCACAGTGTGATAGTATCCTAGATTGATTGAATGATGGAGGCATCTTTTCCCATGTAGACATGTTGCACTTTTGCGAGCCATCCTTTCTTCCTAACTTGGACTTCAAGATGCAGCCCTTCCACTCATGCAAGATATCACCTCTCTTGCTCTTGGGAAGCTTAGGTGGACCTTTGGCAGATCCTTTCATCACTATCGAGTTATTCAAGCTATAGATGCAAGGGATCTACTCCTCCAATGCATTTTTGGTGTTGTGGAAGACACAATAGGACACAACATTGCATGGTCTTATAGCCTTGCTCCTGACCATGCTTGCAAAGGTTGCAATAGCAAGAATGGGACTCCTACACAGGGCAATGAAGCTCTAACAAAGGCACAAAAGAGGGAGAAGGAGAGGGATAGAGTAGCACCAATAGAGGCACAGGAGAGAGAGAGGGGAGAGAGAGAGAGAAGGGGGGTTGCACGGGGGGAGGTACACAGCAAATGGAAGAGAGAGAGAGAGAGAGAGAGAGAGAGAGAGAGAGAGAGAGGAGCTATAGCAAGCAGGCCAAAGTAAGAGGAAGCAGAGGAAGAGGGGGAAGAGGGCCCAAATGCAAGGGAGGGCAGCCTAAAATTTCAAAAATAAAGGGGATGGTAGGCTAGACCAGAACCATTACCACAAAGGGCTCACAAGCTCATTGAAAGCGGATTTGGGCTCATGTGGGGGAGATGCACCTGGGAGGATGATCAAACATGGGTTAAGAGGGGAGGGATGGTTTGGGTGGTCATTAGTGTAAGGGGAACAACCAATAGTGGCTCTTTTGTAGGCTTGCCCACCCTCCACCTCAACATACCATTGCCCCACATCTTATAGCACTCTCATTGGTACACCTCAAATCCCACTCTGATCCCTTAAGATTAGGAAACACTAATTGGAGGCCCTTTGAGACCCCATTTCTCCCTTAATGTATAGGTTTCATAACATTAGCAACATCCTCAAACCGTTTCCATAAGGTAGGGGATCCCAATGTTTCCTTCAGATCATGCATTTTCTCCTTTGTTGCCCTAGCGATCAACCCTGACATCCATCGTTCAAATTCCTCACAATGAAATATCTCTAAAAGAAAACTCCTATTCACCAAGGATTACAAAGTGTAGAAGTATGTAGCGAATCTCGTGGTTGTTGCTCGCACTTGTAACATGGTAGAACCATCGGGAGACATAAAGATTGCTTCGAGACGTTGCTTCGATTGCATTAACTTCATGATGTCTCGAACCTCACAAAAAATCTCTTTTAACCATGGCACTTGTTTATAGCAATCTTTCAATACAAGATTTAAAGTATGCACGTACAACACATAGATGCATATAGATTGGTATTGTGACATGAAGTTGGGGGTAATGAAACTTCATGCACCTCTTAGCTTCCTGCTCTTCCCAATCTTAATAATAGAGACCTTTATCACTTGCAAACAGAGATGAAGAAAATATTTTCATGCAAAGAAAACCACAACAAATCTTTCTCCTTGCTTCCCTTAGAGGAGAATGAATATGGTGACATCCCAAGTGACGTTGTAGTCTAGCATCGGGAGAAGAAAAGGATCCACAGAGGCCATTATCTCACCAAGCCAGTCGGCACCAAAGAGAAGAGCAATGCATTGTTAGAGGAAGATCTTTCAGCTGAGCATGACATGAACTGATATATATCTAGGGGCTTGAAGGGGCTGATTTGGCTGGATGGGTAAATTCTGGGAAAACATGGCACCTCCTTCACAGAAGCCTCTAGAAATGGCTCAAAATCATTCTACAAATTGCTAAAAAACACAAAGGTTTATAACTTCCATCAAAAAACTGATATTAGAGATTAAAGTACATACAAGGATGCCTTGAAGTGAGCTTTGTACTGATATAAGTTTCGTTAAAACAGATAACTAGTTGAAGAGATATGGACAATTTACCGAAAGGGGGTAAAATTGCCATAGAAATAAACAGTCATACACAGAGACTCATAACTTCTTGTCCTGGACCCAATGTAAAAAATAATTACATGAGAGGGAGACTCTTAAAGAGAGGTTTATGCTGATATAAGTTTCATTGAAAATAGATAACCGGTTGAAGAGATATGGATAGTTTCCTGAAAGGGGTTAAAAACTACCATAGAAATAAGTAGTCATACACAAAGACTCATAACTTCTTATCTTGGACCCAATGCAAGAAAAAAATTACATACGAGGGAGATCTTAAAGAGAGCTTCACGTAATATAAGTTTCATTAAAATTAAACCATAGAGGAGAAAGTTATAGGCCAAATACTGACAGGGGGTCTAACTGATATATTAATTGCCATTTGCCCATGTAGATTTTGCCTAAGCAAACTACTCCCTCAAGGCTCCACAATTATCAACGTTCTAATACCCCTAGAATTCACCTAAAAGAGAGAAAGAAGCTTGCATAGTGGCTCGGGCAATAGATGGACCATGTGTGCACAATGAGCGGCTGAACAAGAACTACTTTAGAGACTTGAATAGAGAGAGAAAAGAACATAGGAATGGATACAAAAAAAAAAAGATAAAAAGTGACTTTCATTGCCATGAGAGTAAGACTCCACTCAAATACACTCAAAATACTACAAACACAAGGGAGAAGAAGAGGTTTCATACATACAAGAGGGAGCGGAAGCTCCAAGACTACTATGACGCCAAAAGTTGATATTTTTTATTTGGCATTGGTATTGTTTTCTTCTATGTTTGATAAGAGTTTGAGTATCAAGTGATAGCCTAGCAACTCTCACTTATTTCTATTTTTCTAAGAGATTGTATGGGATTGAGAAAATGAGTGGAATGTATCATTGTAAATACCATAGGTATGAATTATAAATACCTTGGTATGAGGTGAGAGTTATTTGTGTATGGGATATTATGGGGTTTTTAGAAAATAGGAAGAGTGAAACATATAAAGAGGTGGACTCATGTCCATGTGTTCTAATAACATAAGAGTAATCACATGCCAAGCATGTGGAAGGCATGTGGAGGAGTGTGGAGTTAAGAGGAATCCTTATAGAATTCCTATGTGGAATAAGGAGGATGTGGACATATGGAAAAGAGAGGGTCCCTATGGGCTCCATGTGGGGAGACTCTTGACTTTCTCAATATTTTAAGAGTCTTGAGCATCTTTTGATGGGACACATGGCAAGAGTAGCCAAAAAAGACATGGATGGTGACATACGGGCTTATGTAATTGATGGGAAAAGGAATCTACATGCAACAATTGTAAATGGGTGAAGGAGGGTGACACCGTTGTGGTTCTACAGGCTCTTCTTCATCTTCTTTATCTTGAATCCTTCCAAGCACTGTTGGGGGAGTTTGGTCTGCTCTTGGTGGTGGTACTGGATGGATATCCTGGTCCTGGTTGTCTGGGAAGGAAGCATCCTCCTCCAATTGATGTGGCTATTCTGAGAAGACCACATCGTGACTTACTATTACCTTCTTGGTAACAGGGTTATAGAGATGGTAACCCTTCGCCTCTTCACTATAGCCCAAGAAAATACACTTCCGGCTCTTTGGTTCCCATTTGGTCCTATTAGCATCAGGGACATGCACAAAACAGTCACATCCAAAAACTCTGAAATGTGCAGCTGAAGGTTTCTTACCAGAAAAGGCCTGCAGTGGAGTCATCCCATTCACAGCCTTCGTGTAGCTATGATTCAGAATGTAAACTGTAGTGTTACATGCTTCAGCCCAGAAAGTCTTTGGCAAATCTTTCCCTTTCATCATACTCCTGCCCATTTTGCAGATGACACGCATCTTGCATTCTACTACTCCATTTTGCTATGATGCATGTGGCGGGGGTTTCTACCTCTTGATCCTGTGACTTTTGCAGTAACTTTCGAATTCAGTTGATGTGAATTCTCCACCTCTGTGTGATCTCAACTTCTTCACCTTCTTCCCTGTTTCTTTCTCGACCATTACATGCCATTCCTTGAACTTACTAAAAGCCTCGTCTTTAGTCTTCAGGAAGTATATCCATATCCTTCTATTGTAGTCAGTGTCATGAAGTGGTAGGAACCACCCAAAGCTTTCGTCTCCATCTTTCCGTAGACATCCGTGTGAACGAGCTCTAGAGGAGCCTTTGCCCTATTGGCCTCTTTAGGAAAGGGCTGCCGATGCTACTTGCCCATCATGCAAGCTTCACATACATCGGGCAGATCTGAAATTTCTAGTAGGTATGCAATCATTCCACTTTTATGCATCTCCTTCAAAGAACTAAGGTTTAGATGACCAAACCTCTCATGCCACAGCTTCGTGTTCTTCACATCAGCTCGAGCACTGAAAGCTGAGAGTTTGTAGATGTTGTTGTGTCGTGTACCTTTACCAACAGCCTTAGTGGGCACTATAAGTTCATCAATGCAAGCACTATTATAAGAGGTTGTAAGAGTTGTATTTTACCTATAGAAGCTTGGCTTCTTCTCTAGGGCACTCCTTTGGCTGCCCATGTCAATTACATGCGGAGTCTTATGACTCAACTTGCTTCCATCAACTCTCCTATCACTACAGTGCTCCAACTCCTGGGCCTATATAAGGCCCTTCATGCAAGCTTTTTGCTGGTTGTTTGCCAAGCCCATCTGCCTTACTAGACACCATCCTTGCTATACCTTTTGCCAAGTTTGTGCTATACCTGCCGACCATTACCTGCTCTCCTGCAGACTAGTACCTTCTATACTGCTATTAGCCTACCTCCACTCTGACCTATTGCTACACATATATTGGAGTTACATGGTCACTACTCTTATATGAGGTGAGCATGGGGGAGGTGGACTAGAATAGGATAGAACTGCCACACAGCACATTGGCTTATGGGCAGCATTATGGGCAGCATATAACATATAAGAGACAAGGCATGGGGCTGCCAAAATGGGAAGTACATAGGGTGCCATATGGGCAGCATACAGAAAAGTACCTACTTACATGGAAGAGCTTGGAGAAGAGTTGGAGCAGCCATGGTGCATGGGCACTTGACACTTTGTAAATTCTTGAGAGTGCTCAGCATGTGTATGACCTAGCACAAAGGACTGGAATAGAACCGGGATGGTTCTCGTAGGCTACATGGATTGTTTGGAGCAGATGGGAAAGTCTTCACAGAAGTAGCTAGGACAAGTGGCACCTATTGTATGGATCAGTACAGGTGGCTGTATGGTGCTGGAGCAATGGATACAGGGCAGGCGCATGTGGAGGAAACAGGAAAGATGATTGGAGCTGCATGGTGATAGGTTTGTAGGATGGTGGGACCTACGAGGCATTAAAGAAGTTGCCCTACTAGTTGGGTACATAGACCGGGAGAAGACCTGATTGGGTCGGCCAATTTGAACTTGACCATAGTCGGTTGGTTTTGGGGCCCTTGAGGCCTCTAAAAGCATCCCTTCAGGGGAGATCCATTTCGGGAGCAGATTGGAGCAGCATTTTAGCTAGACTTAGGCCTTCATCTAGGGGGATTGGAGCAGCAAAGAAGGCTGAGTACTACAGACAAAGAATTGAAAGATTTCTAATATGTTCCAATATTTCTGATTATGTTCCAATATTTATAATTATGTTCCAATATTTTTGATTATGTTCTAATTATGTTCCAATTATGACACAAAATCCAGCAAGCAATTATGTGTTCTAATCATTGTCTAAGTGGGTTGTTTCTACAGGCCTCTTCTGTAGTGGTTGGGTAGGGAGCTTTGGGACCAGTGGCTCTTGAGTTTCATGTCAGACATGGGCACATGGGAGATGGGAACTCTGACAGAAACCACTAACACATCTACCCCATAGGTACTCACTTGTCTCCACTTTAGAAATTTATGATTTTGAGTCACCAGCACTTTTTTTGTTGGGTAGATGTTTTCAGCTTCTATGCTTACGTTTCGAGCTTATTATGGGTAGGAACAACCCCCTAGTACTATGCCAATGTTGTATCCTGAGTGGACAGCTACTTTCTTGGTTTGTCTACATTGATTATGCAGCATTCAAAGTGGCTACTTTGGAATCTCTTGCTCTGTGGTTTTCTGATCTTGGATAAGTATGGCAAGAAAGGAAATATTGATTCGTCTAAATGAGGGTACAGATCAAAGCCATGTTTTGGGATTTGTCTTTCTCAAAGAAGGAGGAACCTATAAAGATCTACGAGAGGAGCTTGTCCTTGATAGTCTCATCTGAAATGATTTTGTCTTTTTGGGAGGTTATAAATGCTTCCTCTTGGAGCAAAGCAAGAGGAGAGATGGACAGTTGATGTAGAAGAGGTCACTACGCAATTGAGAGAGGAGAGTGAGTCACCGTGCAAGCATGAATTCAGAGGGGGCTAGCAATGAGCCGGAGCCATCCATGGAAGCTAGAGCTAGTGATCTTCATGTATCTAGCAATGGGATGGAGTCGACAAGGGATGATGTGAGTGTTGTCCAAGGTGTTCCAAAAAATAGACTCAAAAGTCTTCTTGCCATATCATCTGAGATAAAAAGGTGGGAGAGGGATATCAAGAATGCCAAGGAAAAGCTAAAATCCATGGGTTGACATGATAGGTTTGAGCTTATGTCTAAGGATAAGGAAGGGAAAGCTTTGTTTCAAATTTGGTGTGAGGAGTGTGAATGCTCTTATGGTCAAAGTGAGAGTGCTCTCAACGGAAGCAAGAACGGAAGAAGGAGAGAGAGTGACAGAGAGCCACACAAGTTTGGTGGGTGCAGAACCACCCTAATCTTCTTTTTCATTCATTTATATATGTGTTTGAGTATTATACATAACTGGGGTTAAGGCACAGTGACCTTTAACCCCCACAACCTCCCACTTAAAGGACAATGTGCGTTTAAGGGAGAACAACCAGTGAGCATACTATCCAATGCCCATCAATACACGACAATACTCAAACCGCTGACTAGGTAGACTCTTCGTCAGCATATCTGTAGGGTTATCATCTGTATGAACCTTGACAAGCTCTATGCGCTTGTCCTCAAGTACCTCCCTGATGAAATGGTACCTGACCTCAATGTGTTTGGTCTTTGCATGAAAGACCGGATTCCGTGCTAGCTGAATAGCACTCATGGAATCACTATGCAATGTCGGTACACCTGTATGAATCCCCAAATCTCCCACTAGCCGATCAAGCCATATAGCCTCCTTGCAACCGTCTGTGGCTGCAACATACTCAGCCTCTGTGGTAGACAAAGCCACGCACTTCTGTGCACGAGACATCCATGACACTGCACCACCTGCAAAGGTGAACACATAACCAGAAGTGGATCTCCTACTATCCACATGCCCTGCATAGTCTGAATCTGTGTACCCAAGTACACGCATGTCTCCTTTACCAAAGCAAATGCACATCTCCTTGGTACCCTTCATGTACCTCATGATGCACTTAACTGCCTCCCAATGCCTCTTTCCTGGATTAGCCATATACCGGCTAACAACTCCCACTGCAAATGCAATGTCTGGTCTAGTAGCTATCATAGCATACATAAGACTCCCAACCACTGATGCATAAGGAACCTTGGCCATCATGGCCCTTTCCTCATCTGATTTGGGACTATCTGTATGACTCAGTTTCACATATGGAGGCAATGGAGTACTCACTGCCTTCCCCCCCTCCATATTGAAACGCTGTAATATTTTTGTAACATACTCTTTTTGTGAAAGCCAAAGGAGTTTCCTACTCCGATCACGCATGATGCGCATACCAAGAATATGACCTGCAAATCCCAAATCCTTCATATCAAAGGCCTCATGCAACTTGGCCTTTAATGCATCTAGCTCATAAGTATTCTTGCTAGCCAATAGCATATCATCCACATATAGTGCCAAGATTATCAGGCTACTATCCTTAGCCCTTTTAGTGTAGAGGCAGTGATCAATTTCACTCCTTCTAAAGCCCTGGGACCGAATGAAAGCATCAAACTTCTGATACCATTCTCTAGGTGCTTGCTTAAGACCATAGAGACTCTTTTTCAGCTTGCAAACTAAATGCTCTTTGCCCTTTTCTTCAAAGCCTTCCGGCTGCACCATGTAGATGTCCTCATGCAAATCCCCATGCAAGAAAGCTGTCTTGACATCCATTTGCATAAGCTCCATATCCTCTGATGCCACTAGTCCAAGCATGCATCTAAGTGTGGTCATCTTCACAACCGGGGAGAATATCTCATCAAAGTCCACACCCTTCTCTTGCTTGAACCCTTTAGCAACCAAACGGGCCTTGTACCTAGGCACATCATCACCTGTGACCTTCATTTTGTAGACCCATTTACATGGCAATGCTTTCTTTCCATGTGGCAAAGAAACCAAGTCCCAAGTCTTATTCTTCATAAGTGAACGCATCTCTGATTGCATAGCATACTCCCACTTACGTTGATCCTCACGCATCATAGCCTCTTTGTAGCAAGAAGGCTCCCCGCAATCAGTAAGCATCACATAGTCTACCCCTGGAACAAACCTATCAGGCGGTCTAGACACTCTAGATGATCTTCTCAATGGCATTTCAGCTTGCTGTCCCACTTGCATATCAGCCACATTTGGCTCATCATTTCCACCAATAGATGATCCATCATCTACCCTTGATTGTATACCTGTGGGAGTACTTGGTTGTACCATTTCTTGCACATTTGATGCATGGACAGCTTGCTGTCTATCAACATAGGCAGGTGGATTCACATCCTGGAAAGTGATTCTCCTCATTTCCACATCCCTCATGGGTGCCTTATGCATCTTCTTCTCATTGAAGACCACATCATGGCTGCGTATGATCTTCTTTGCTTCTAGATCCCAGAGACGATAGCCCATCTCTCCACTTTCACCATAACCCAGAAAGATGCATTTCCTAGACTTAGGATCTAGCTTCTTTCGAAGCTCTTTTGGCACATGTGCATATGCCTCACACCCAAATATACGCAAATGAGAGTAAGAGGGCTTCTTGCCACTCCATGCCTCTTCAGGAATACCACCATCCAAACTCTTACTAGGTGATCTATTGATCACATGCACTGCAGTCTTCATTGCCTCAGCCCAAAAACCACCAGAAAGACTTGCATTGGAAAGCATGCATTGCAACCTTTCTTGAATGGTACGGTTCATCTTTTCTGCAACTGGATTTTGCTTTGGAGTACGAGGGGATGTAAGCTCCCTCTTAATCCCACGAGTATCACAGAAATGCTGAAAGTCATGAGAGAGATACTCTCCACCATTGTCAGTCCGTAGGCATTTAAGCGTTCTACCTGACTGATTCTCAACCAAGGCCAGCCATTTCTGAAATACCTGGAACACATCACTCTTCCGAGCTATAGCATAAGCCCACACTTTCCTAGTTGCATCATCAATGAATGTCACATAGTATTCAGCCCCGCCTAATGACCGTGTAGGCATGGGACCACATACGTCTGAATGCACCAAACCAAGCATTTCAAACTCTTTCTTTCCCCTTCTTTTATGGGCTGATTTAGTCTGCTTCCCATAGAGACAGTGCTCACAAAATTCAAAATCAGAGAAACTCAAATGCGGTACATAACCCAAACGGCATAAGACTTTCATTCCATTCTGGCTCATGTGCCCCAACCTGCAATGCCACAAAGAAGTGCTTGGCTGCTCGGTTATTGCAACAACATGATCAAATACCCCTGATACATGTAAGGGATACAAAGTCCCACACTTGGCACCCCTGGCCAAAAGCATAGAGCCCTTCTGAATTTTCCAACTCTGAAAGCCAAAAGTGGTGTGAAAACCAGCATCATCTAGCTGACCCACTAAAATAAGACTCTTGGTCAGCTTAGGCACATGTCTCACATGTTTCAAAACAAATGCAGACCCATTTGCAAAAGAAAACTTTATGTCACCTGCTCCCACTATGTCACATGCATAGTCATTTCCAAGATGCACACAACCTGTCTTTCCACTATCATAAGTGGAGAACCATTCCCTATGGGGAGTAACATGGAATGAAGCACCAGAATCCAAAATCCAATCCTGGGAATATGCATCATCTGAAGTGTAAGCAACTCTGCAGATAAACTAGACATGAAGAGAACATCATTGTCACTATCACGTGTGACTGCATTGATCTCCTCGATCTTCACTTTTCCTTTGTCCTCCCTTGGACTCTCTTCCTTTTGATTTGCACCCCAATTTGCATTCTTTTTCTTATCCTTTTGCTCTCTTTTCAGCTTGTAGCAATCCTTTTTCATATGGCCCTTCTTGCCACAATGGTAACACTCAATGTTCCGTGCCCTGGATTTGCTACGAGACTTCCCTCTTTCTTGGGACTTCCCCCTGAACTGTGATCTGCCCCTTTGCACATTTAAGGCTGCATCCTGCTTGTTGCCATCCATAGACTTCCGTCTAATCTCCTCGGCCAACAAGCTACCCACAACATCATCAAATTTCAGTACTCCACCAGGTGCAGAGTTACTGACAGCTGTACGGAAGGTATCCCATGAGGATGGCAATGAACATAAGAGAAATATTGCCTTAGTCTCCGCATCAAAATTCATTTTCTGAGCTTGAAGCTGGCTGAAAATAATATTGAATTCATTCAAGTGAGAAGCAATGGAGACCCCTTCCTTCATCTGCAGCTCAAACAGCCTCTTCATGAGGTAAACTTTATTAGAGGCAGTTTCCTTTTCATAAGTGGCACATAATTTCTTCCACAAATCTTCCATAGTCTGCTCATTTACTACTGTGAAATAAACTGACTCTGCAAGATGAAGTCTAATAGTAGACTTTGCTAATGCATCCAACTCATTCCAATCATCCTCAGACATATCTGCAGGCTTAGCTTCAATACCTGCCAAGAGTTTAATCTGCTTCTTTTGAATAAGCACATCTCTTATTTGTTCTTTCCACAAAGAAAAGTTTGTCCCATCAAACTTTTTGATGCTGAAAAAATCCTTTTCAGACATGGAAGAGGATGCCATGATGCAAATGAAACAAAATCCCAAATGCTAGTGCCTGCAAGAGAGAATCACACCAAATACTAGGTGCACCCAAATGTGTATGCCACAATAGAGTGAAATATCACCAAAACTCAAAACTCAAAGCATCTGACTCATGTGCATATACTATGCATCCATATGAGCAAATCTGGCCCAAAAGAAAATGCCAATAAGTGCCAAATGACTCAAGCATAAACACTGTCCACTGGCATATGCATCAATAATGTCTCATCCAAGAGAGCATAGCACTATCAGTGCATCACCTGCAATGTTTCAAAGCTATCCCTCAGCATAAAATAGCATTCATGTGCAAAGCGTCCATAAAAAATAGCATTCCACAAGGCAATTTGGGCCTATCAGCGCATCCAACAAGGACCGCAATGCATCCAAATGGCCTATAAATCATCCACTGCAACCCAATGCACACCACGAATGAGCGCACACTGCTCAAACTGCAACCAGAGTGATCTGCATAAGGTATGCTCAAGAAATCATAGTCCCACGGTAATGAGCGCTACTGAAAATAGAACCTGAGATGCTTCAAAACATGGGCGCCATTGCATAATCGGACTCAGCAAGAAAATCTGCAAATATCTCTTTTCTGCCAGAACTCCAAAATCCCAACCGATGAGTGAGAAATGGGAGTCAACAATTATCCACTGCCATGTGGCATAAATCTAAGGTTTCAAAACCTTAGAATGAAAAATGCATAACAGAGAGACGAAATCGAATACACAGAGATTTATAACTCTGAAAATCCTCCACCGAATCATGCAGGAACTGACAGGTAGGGTTTTTTGGGCATCCGGAACGCAATGGGACAGACGGTTTTGGAAACCGTGGTCTCAATCACTGGGTCCAACACACGGAGTGAAAAACGTTTTTGGAAACAGAGCTATCTGTAAACTCCACCGGAGTGCGAATGATGAGCAACATAGAAGTTTTAGGACCTCCTGAGTCCACCGGAACTGACAGATCTGCAAATGGTTGCTCCAAACTTGAGTTCCAACACCCGGGCAAAAAACGCAGGAATTGACACAGTGACTCAGAAATCCAATGAAATGATCCCAGATTCAGGAATGAAGGTGTTTCCAGGCTCCTGAAGTAATGTGGACACCAAAAGCAAGCAATAGTTGCCTCTACAAGTCAATACGGAGTCTCTGCCATCGAACGGAACAGGGAAAAGCTCAAAAAACGACTTTTTCTTTGAAAGCTCTTAACAGGCTCTCAAAACCACTTCGTAAAGCCAAAGTGACTTTTCCAAAGGTTCCTCCAAGGTCTCTGCACACTCGGATGCAAGTAAAGTCACCCACAAAGCTTCCCACAAAGCTTCTCCTTCCTCCCACAGAGCTGCTGAGCTTCAAAGCATTCACGCACGCTTAGCTAGATCACCCGGGCTCTGATACCAATTGAGAGTGCTCTCAACGGAAGCAAGAATGGAAGAAGGAGAGAGAGTGACAGAGAGCCACACAAGTTTGGTGGGTGCAGAACCACCCTAATCTTCTTTTTCATTCATTTATATATGTGTTTGAGTATTGTACATAACTGGGGTTAAGGCACAGTGACCTTTAACCCCCACACAAAGAGGGCATGATACTCTATACAATTTCACACACTTGCATATCAAGTCATTATCTCATTTACGAGCTATTGGCTTGGATAAGAAAGGGAAGCAAAGGCATGACATGCTTGGAGTTACACCATCATTGGAGGAGATAAAGACACAAAACAAACAAAAAATAGATGAAGCAATGCTTGAGATTTCTTCTTTTGGAAGTGAGAATGATCTAGAATTTCAACTTGTTCCTGAAACTATTGGAGACTACACTACCTTGTTAAAGGTTTTCATAAGGTGTCCATTGGATGATAAGTGGCTACCATTGTTCCCAAAGACAGGTTCTTTGAGATTGTAAATGATAGAACACATGAAGTCAAAGCTTCATGTGAAAGCCGCTACTAAAGGAGATGGTAATGAGCTTAAGAAAGTAGACCACCCAAGTAAAGCAATGGTCTTGGACAAGAATCAAAGAAATCTGATTGGTTTTTTTAAACCAATCCAATCCACAGGTACTTAATTCAAGCAAAGGGCATTTGTATATTTTAACAATGAAAATTTTATTGTAACTAATAGTTTTCACTATGTTTGATATGTAGACGCTTCCAATGCATCAGGTTCAAAGTTGCCACAAAGACCTTCAGGTATACAACTTTAACAAGTCTTGGTATTTTTTGGCATTATGGATTTGTTTTCGTCTTTCTTTTAATATTCATTATTCTATGAAGAGAACAATAGAATTTATGTACTGTGCAGAGGAGAGTTTTCTTGCTACTCTTTGTTGGGGATTTTGGCAAGGATCATATAAGTTTAGAAACCACATGATCAATGTAAAGTGTTTCTTGGATGATAGTAGAGGAGGTGTGCATTGGACTTGTGAGCCAAGCACAAAGGCAATGATTTTATTGGGAACAAAGCTTGTTGAGATCAATGGCACATTTCATCACAATAATTGCAAGTAGGTAAGTTTGGAGGGAGTTTCCTTCTCCGATCTCCAGTGCTCATCATGTGCATCCATTCCCAAGGAGAGAGACTTTTGCATGGGTGTGTATCGAGACATGCACTCTAGAGGGGAAAGAGGATTAAGAGACACTGGAGGTGGTAGAAGATTGGATTACTTGACTCATTCTGAGATATTGAGAATTGCTAGGACTAAAAACATAATGGTTCGGTGACTCAACAAAGAAATATGGTTCACAAAGACAAAGGTTGCTACTTTGAGTGTAAAGATGAGGTGTCTTCAAGAAAGTATTTCTGAAGCCTTGGTACGAGGAGATGTAAAGAAGTTTTGCACTGATATTGTGAATGCACATAAGCTTGTCTTATTTGAGGGGAAGAAAGCTTTGTGGGACTTTTTCATCGACATCTCTCAAAACATAGGAAGAGTGGGTCAAGGAAAGCGATATTCTGATACAACAAAAAATCTCTTTGAAACTATAAAGATTTGGGGAGGTACAAGATTGCATAACTTTCTCTCCATGAATCTTCAAGGTCCACATCTTTCAAGTACATCTCGGGCTATGAGAAAAGCTCTTTGTCATAGGATCGGATTGAGAGAGGATGTATTCAAGCATGTGGCAAAAACATATAAGCATCATATTTTGAAAAATGGGCTTTGCATGGGAAGTGTACCTGCCATTGTTGCTGAAGATGAGACTATGATCAAGAGGATGGTGAGGTGGATAGCAAGAGATGACCAACTTGTTGGTTTTTGTGGGAAGAAGATAGATCACACATGCATTTCAAATTTCGTAGTGCTTGTTGGAGATGGTGAGAATGGTTATCATATAATTGTTCATGCATTTGAGCATAATGTGATTGCCCACTATGCAAGAGTATTGATTGCAAATCCTCTTACTGAATGCTTGCCAAAGTTAGTTCTTCTTATACAACTAACTTGTAATAGGTTTGACTCTATGTCCATCAAGGAGCAATGGAAAGAAGTCAATTTGCATTGGAATATGTATGTGAAGGATGTGATTGGACCAATACTTGGTCATGCTTCTGATGGAGATTCAAGGTGAAGAAAGCTTATGGTTGAAGATTATAGCTCTCTTGCAAGTGTTCAATACTCAATCCCTTGGAAAAGTTGGCCATTCATAGCTTCTATGGAAGATGATGGAAGCATCATTGGATTACATGACCAAGATTATATACACAATGGAAAGAAGATGATTAATCCTCTAGATAATGCATCTAAAAGATTAGTGCTTGGTAATGATCTTGCCTTGGTATATCAAAGTTTCAAGGTTGATGATCATGGTTTGCAAGAAGGAGATATAGAGAGAAAAGATAGACAAAATTGGAGATCAGCATAGAGGATAGCCAGGCGCAAAGTTCAAAATTGTTTAGAGCTCTTGCAGATGGGATCCAATCATCATCAAGAGCGAACACTTGGTACAAGATGTATCTCTCAATGGTGGTAGCATACATTGATATCTCCTACGCTCAACTTGTATGAGCGTGTGAAAGCTATCGGAATGGTATCCTTCTTTTTTAGGTACAGAATTCATGTTATCTGTTGAACATATATAAATAATTAATTGATATTGTATGTTCATGTTATTGCTATGGTAGCACCATTATGTCTTATTAAACAAGTGACTTATGATGTTTTATTAGGATTTGGTGCATGTGGATCACAAAACATGATGTATATATGCTCAAGCATGACTTCATTTGTAGAGAAACTTTCATGGACATCCAATTGTCATGTGACTTTGTGGTTCTTCTCATAAAGATCTTCAGAGACAGATATAGTCACTTGGTAGTTCCCTTATCTTCTACGGGATCTAATGCTTGTGAGAACTTCTTTGGTAAAGTAGGTGGAATGGTTAGCAATGAGAGGTGTTATGATGGTTGTGACTTGTTGAGTAGTGCTGGAGCATTGAATAGAATTTTAGAGTTTCAAGCAGGTTCAAATCTAAGTTTTCCAGTAGCTCACTCAAAGCAAGAAAATATATGGGTTGATATGAATTATATGCCTGGCATATCTTTGGCAAATTTAAATGACTACATGGTTGTTAGTACTGATGAGCAGATTGTATATGCATTAAAGGAGGGTTTAGCAGAAGCAAAGGTCATGTGTCACGAGCTTGGTATGGAAGGTGAAGTTTCATGGGGTGCCTCATGGTAAGAAAAAGATATCTTAGAGCATCTTGAAAACAATGCACATGACAATCTTGAAGAAGAAGTTTCATTGGATGATTTTGTTGGAGATGTTATCATGGATACAGTATTGGATGTTGATGAAGAGGATACAATTGCACAAAGTGAGCTTTGCCATGTCATGGATTCTATAGTTGACAATGAGGAGAATGTGGTGAGCCAAATATCACCTTTTGTGGAAGTTGATGGGAAGACTTTGTGCAAGAGCACACTTGTGAGCCAATTAAATGGAAATCCAACGTTATCAAAGGATAGATTAACAAGGGTAAAAAGTGGAGTATATTTCTCATTTGAGATGAAGTCAAAACCTCAAACAAGTACTTGTCTTGGAATAGGATCTGATTGTGCAGTTCTATTTGAAGATATTATACTTAGAGATAATACAAAGCTCAAAAGAAAAGGAAAGGTTGCAAATACTAGTCAAGGGGTCAAGAAAGGCATATGGTACCTAGGAAGAGTAATGAGTATGAGAATGAAGTTGGGAAATGGTATGAAAGAGACAAGGGGCACTTTTGATCTTTTGGATCATCCTCCAAATGTGGAGATTCATCTAGCATGGTATCAAAAACCCAAAGGAAGTAGATGCTACACATATGATCTTGTTGATAATCAATCAGTGTCCTTGGAATCTATAATTGCTTTAGCAAATTTGAGCTATGATCCAATATCAAAGAAGTATCAACTTGATGCCAATGACTATAAGATCTTCAACGACTATGTAAGAGATACATAAGGTAATTTGAATCACATAGAGTAAAATACCAAAACTATAATAGTTTTAATGTGTTGTCCTTATGCATTAGTATTAAATTAATAATCTTGTTTTTCTTTGCAAGTTGAAAGCTGCTATGGATACATCATACATGCTACCAAGAAATGTCAAAGAAGTTTTGTGGTCATCTAGTTATTGTGTAATTTGAGTTTTAGAGTCATGAACATTTATGACCATTTTGGGTGTAATTTGAGGTTTAAGGTCATAAACTCTCTCCATCACTCATGCATGAAGCAGCTTGCAACGACATTTAGCAACAACCAGTAGTTTTGGGTCCATCTCACCCACCAATATGCAATAGAAAAGGCATATGGCTGCATTGGTAATCCTTTGATAGTGAAGAAAAGTATATGTATTGATAATCTTATGGTGATGAAGCAAAGTACATTACAGCATTACAGTTTTGGAGGTATCTTCAACATGTATTTCATTCAAGGATATCTATGAAGGGAAGTACTTTTAAACACATACATGTGATGCTTGTGTTGTTGCTACTCTTTGCTAAGTTCACTCATTCATGTGTACTATAATTTGTGAGTACTAACTAGATTTTAGTATCATGAGTTTCAAGGTGTTTGGTAAGAGGTTAAACCCAAGTTTTTTTTAAGAGCAAAAAATTACATCTTTATTTTTTGTTTGATTTTTTTTCTTGATTTGTATTAACCGTAGTGTGGGAGGGGGGGAGTCGGCTCTCTCCCATGGTTTTCATAGAGAGATCCAACTCCCCTTCTCCCAAAGAGAGCTTGGTGTCTGCTTGGTGTAGCCACTTTAAGTGTAAAGGGGTTCGATTCCCCTACTCTCTCTCCTCATGTGGTAAAGGGGCACGGGCACTCAAAAACATTGCGACACATACTTTGATGGTATCCAAAATATCATCATGGTAATTATCCAATGTTTAGTTGTTGCAATTGAATTGATTTAATGGATTTTTGAATATAATGTTAATAAGTGAATGTAAGTCTTTGTAGTATGATTTATGATCTTGGTGTTGGTGCTCTTTATGATCTTGTAGTTTGGGGCCCTCACCATCGACAACAATGTCAGAGATTGCGAATCACAATGTTGGAGATGAGCTTATTTGAGGTTACATCATCCAAGCTTGATTCCTATCTACTATACTATCGAAGATAGCCTAGATTCATGATTATTTTAATTTTGGATGGTCTTTATGTTATCATTGAAGATGATTTTCAATTTGTACATGATAGTAAGAAATGTGATCTTTTTAATAGCATACATGAACAAAGTCTTTTGTAATTTATGTATTAGTGACATTGTCTAAGATAATACTTGGATTTTGTCTAATCAATGTGATAATTTAGAAGACTACCACTTTGAATTTTGCTAGTATATTGTGATAGTTTTATTGAGAAAAACAACCCTTTTATTTTGAAAGAATACTTGTCATTTGAACGGTGTGATTTAAGAATTTAATTACTAAGACATCTCGTTATTGTATTCCCTCCCTCATGTGAAAGTGAATTCTAATATTTTTCATCTAATTAGAGAAGATTAGCTTTCATATTATTCTAAGATATAATACACCTTTAATCATCAACTTTACTATAAGGTTAAATATTTATGCGTTCTCTAGTGCCAATACATAAATCACTTTGTGATATGACCATTTTGATAATCTTAATTGCTTAGGATAATTATAACTTTTAAAAAGAAAGTTAGTATATGTTCTATGAAGACTTACATTTAAGAAAGGGGATAAATAAAAAGTCATACATGTATATATCTTATCAGCTTAAATAGGGGGATATATTAGTCTCACAAGCTTCATAAATAGGGGGTTTTTTAGAAGTCCTTGCATGTAGGTGACATGTCTTCTTTACTATGAGTGAACGCCCCATGGGCGCACTTTCTTTCCCAACTTACCAAAGGGTTTATTGGGATATGAACCACAATTAGATTGAATGACAAGCCTCTATTGCCCTTTCCACCAATATATAGCGTCAGGCTATGCATGAGAATCTGTGAATCTACAACCCATAATATCACCGGTACTTAAGATACTACCGATGGTAATACGAAAAACACCACTGGTAATATAGTATTACCACTAGTTATAATATTGGTGGTAATATAAGTCGCTGTTGGTGGTATTCATATTACCATTAGTAATGTACATATTACTGCTGATTATATGAATACTAACAGTGGTTGTTTTATCCGATTTCCCGATTATTTTTTCCAATAAACAATGTGATCACATTGTTTTCATGCTACTTTAAAGAGTAATTAACGAATGCTAATAACCCATTAATGCAAACATGAAAATGTGAACGTAATCCTTGTCTATGCAGTATTTGGTTTCCATGGCTAGCGAGGTTGCATCTATCATGCCAAGTCAAGGGGGTGACTTTGATGTTGTGAATCGAGATACGGTCATACATGCCACTCATGTATGTTCTTTTGTGTCCTTAAGGGGAGGATGGCTAGCATATATACATCCCATATAGTGGTTCTCCTAATGACATGTCACTACATGAGATATAAAGAAAAAAATGTGTTATGCAGAGAGAGTACTATGCATATCAATTGCAAGTGTGGCTTGATACAAATGCATGTCTTCCGCATGGAGGGAGGTTGTTGCATCAATACATTATTGATGCATACAGTGGTATAGAAGAGTCTAGGATGGTCTAGATACACAATAATCAAGCTTCTTTAAGTGCAAAGTTTTATCAAGGATTGATGGATATGGTTAATGTAGCTGATGGGGCACATAATGTAATGGGCAATGCTGCGGGCCATAGCGTTGTGTTGCCCTCTTCTTTCATAGGAGGGCCGCGATCTATGCGCCATTTATACCAAAATGCAATGGCAATTGTGAGGAAGAAGGGTAAATCTGGTTTACTCATCACATTTACTTGCAACCCAAACTAGCCTGAAATATCTGAAGGATTATTGCCAGGTCAAACTACACAAGATCGGCCAGATTTGACAACCCGCGTGTTTTATCAAAAGGACAAGGATATGACATAGTTAATGATGAAGCAAGATTTGTTTAGAAAAGTATTTGGATATATATGTGTGATTGAATTTCAAAAGAGAGGCCTGCCACACTCGCATATATTATTGATTTTGGAAGGTGCCTTCAAACCTGTGGATATTGATCACTATGATCAATTGGTATGCACAAAGATGCTGGATAATACATTTTTTCTTGAGTTGCATGACATTGTTAGGTAATGTAATGTTCATGGACCCTATGGTGCACTAAATATCTCTGCTACTTACATGATTGATGGCAAATATAGTCATTGATACGCGCATAGCTAGAGGTTTGTTGGAAGTGATGACGAATGCTTTATGTGTATGCAAGAGGATGTGTTTTATCAAAGTGGTGTACAATTGAGACACTTTGTCACACTTTTGGTTTTTTGTGGGCCAATGGCTCTTAGCATTTTGTGGGAAAGATTATTCTCCAGTATTTCAAATGATTTTTGGGCCATGCATTGGAAGTAAGCTTGAGGACGTTAATTGAGCCTCATGTGTGGTGGCAAGAAATAAGGCTCTAATGCACTTGGATCACATTCTTCAGCAAAATAAACAAAGGTTGGCAAAGTTTGATGGATTGCCTATATTCAACCAATCATCTTTGTCAGCTACAAATGGTTTATTAGAAGAAGACAAAATGTTTCATGCTAAGAAAGAGGAACAAATTGGCCAATGGATGGAAAAGGCCCTAAATCATTGTTAGTAGGCTGCATTTGATCAAAATTTGGAAATGATATATGCAGATGTTCATGAGGTGTTCTTTCTTGATGGTCTAGGAGGATCCAAAAAGACCTTTTTGTATAATTGTTTGTTGTCTCGATTGCATCGTGAGGGGCATATTGCTTTGACATACGTATCTTTTGGGATTGCAACATTGCTATTGACCAATGGATGCACAACACACTCACGATTCAAGATACATTTGGATATGCATGCCACTAGCACTTGTAATGTAAAGGTCAACATTCAACTTGTAGATGTTTTGAAGTTGTCTAAGTTGATAATATGGGATGAGGTGCCAATGACACATCCGTTTGCATTTTGAATCATTGGATCAAACGTTGCAAGATATCATGTCAAATGATAAGCACTTAGCGGCGGCTAATATCATAGGTATATTTTTTTCAAATAGCTAAAATTTCTAACTTGGTTTATATAATAACATTTAGAAATATATACATCTCAAGTATTGGCTAGCTCCATTGACACCACAGCTATTGGTCGACTTGCTAGAGATGGCATCTTACCTTGGTTGAATAGACTATCTTTTTTGTTGCTTTATTTTTTTTGCAATAAGTGAGACTTATTTTAGCTACATATTGCTATGTAAGATTAATAATATTTTTTATTATAGATTCATTCCCCATTCGAGTTTTTTGATGGAACTCCAAGTTCGCGACTATGTTTTTGGGGGATACATGCACTAAGGATATTATTGTTCCACGGCGAGTTAAGGGGGCCAATGGACCACAAAGATCTTTGTATGCTTCATGGGATACAAAGAGTGTGTAGGACGGCATGCATTTTTTTGTGGGCAAAATGGAGATTACATCAATCAAATTTTGCATCTTATCCATGCTCCTATGTGTAAGTATTCTAGCTAATGAGTTGCAAAAGACTTTTGATATGATAATTGCGATCATACTTGATTTATTTGCCTTATGTATGTACAATATGGATTTTTGAGACTCCACAATACAATCATGTCGACACCCATGCATGACTATAGTAAACAGATGTAGGCTTTTTCGATTAGGGCAGTTCATTTTTTTACCCCTTTATGGGTGGACCTCATATATGTTTATGATCCTTTGTTTATCTGTCCATGTCTATGACCTATGTTTTTAGTGGATAGATACACTTAGATTGTGGTGTGGTTCTTTAAGGAGTTGCTAGGATCATTAGACAACATAGCACCTCTATCTCTCTTTAGCGACACAAGGACCATGTGGGCTTTGGGGTTTTCTCTTTGGGATGCTTATGTACATATTATATATCCTCGCATATTCGTACATTTTTCTCAGATGTATCATTTGAAGTACTCTTATTCATAGAACACTTTTTTGGAGTATGTCGCTTGCATTTAGATTTTGGTTAGCTTGTTATGTTTATAAAAGTCCTTTTGTTATATTATTGGTATAAGAGATCAGCATCCAAGCCTTGCCAATAGTGCTAGCTCTGACCATGACACACTTAATAAATTTAGTGATGTTAGTAGTATGATTTGAGTATGATTTCAATCCTTTCCCTCATGCATAACAAATTTGTGTGTGTGTGCGCGCACGCGCACTGGGGCACCAACTCCCTTTGGTAAGAATACCTATCAAAATGTTGAGTATGCCATGAGTAGACATTAGTCAATTAGCATGGTTGTGTTCTACACTAAAAGAGCTTCAAATATGTCTTTATACCTTGAAATTTTGGTAGTAGATGAAAAAGTTACATGATTTTGAAAGTAGGTTGGTTTTCATATTTTAGTGTATCTTTTCTTTTACCCCCCTCGTCCAAAGTCCCTCCCCTTTGGTCTCACATAATGCACAAAAACCTTGCATATTTTTCAAGGTACATACCTTATGATTTGTGGGATGGAAAACCTAAGATTTTGATTTTTTTTCCCTTGTATATTTATAATTTTTGTAAGAAATCCATGCATACTCTATATGGACCTTGTCCCCCATACCTAGATTTTGGACGAGGGTAGTACCATAATACATATTGAGTTGGCACCAGAGTGTGTGTGTGTGTGTATGTGTGTGTGTGCATGTGTGTGCGTGCATGTGTGTGCAAGTACGTGCTTTTCACCCAAAAAAAAGTGTGTGTGTGTGTGTGTGAATGCATAAGCCTATGCATCCTTCTCAACATCAGCCTCATATGTTGATGCATCAACCTGTGCATCCTTATTATCATTGTATGCTGACTCATCAGCTTATGCGTCCTTCTAAACATCAATCTAGAAAGCATCAGATAGATCACATAATATATTTACTAATTCTACATCCAATCTCCACCAAGCACTAAGCTTGCCTTCTCATTTTGTCCAACACCATTACTAGCATGTCCTGCTCTTACTTGATATCAACCTACTTTGCATGTTTGCCATCAGTCTGCCTTGCATGTGCCTCATTAATCTGCCCTACCTATGCCTTGTTGACCTTCCTAAAGTTTCAACACAATAAGTCTACCCTTCCTATGCCTTGTCAACCTATAAGGACTTTTTCTTATTAGGCTGCTGTGATGCCAAAAATTGATATTTTTTATTTGGCATTAGTATTGTTTTTCTCAATGTTTTATAAGAGTTTGAGTAGCAAGTGATAGAGCATATTCTAAGATATTGTATAGGATTGAGAGGATGAGTGGAATGGATCATTGTACATACCATGTGTATGAATCAAAAATACCTTGGTATGGGGTGAGAGTTATTTGTGTATGGGATATTATGGGGTTTTTAGAAAATAGGAAGAGTGAGTCATATAAAGAGGTGGGCTCATGTCCATGTGTTCCAATGATATAAGAGAGGCCACATGCCAAGCGTGTGGAATGCATGTGGAGGAGTGTGGAGTCAAAAGGAATCCTTCTAGAATTCCTATGTGGAATAAGGAAGATGTGGACATATAGAAAAGAGGGTCCCTATGGGTTCCATGTGGGGAGACTCTTGACTTTCTCAATATTTTAAGAGTCTTGAGCATCTTTTGATGGGACACATGGCAAGATTAGCCAAAAAGGGCATGGATGGTGACATACGAGCTTATGTGATTGATGGAGAAAGGAATCTACAGGCAGCAATTGTAAATGGGTGAAGGAGGGTGACAAAATCTCTATAAAAGGAGCCCTCCTCTCCCTTGTTCATCATCTCTTCCACCATTAGGCCTCATGTTGATGTAGCTCTAGTCTCCTCAAGCCTCTTCCATGAGCCTTCTCTCCCTCTTGTAGATATTCTCTTATGTAGACTCTTGAGTCCATCTCTCTCTAGTTCATTCTCTCTCTATGAGTAGTCTTGGAGCTTCTGCTCCCTCTTGTACATATGAAACCTCTTCTTCTCCCTTGTGTTTATAGTATTTTGAGTTGCATTAGAGTGGAGTCTCAATCTATTGGTAATGAAGGTCACTTCAAGTTCTCTCTCTTGAGTGTCTCTTTCCTTTTTCCATTGCTTTCTCTTCCAAAGTGCTCAGAAGTGTTGTCTATTCGGCCACTCATTGCACATACATGGTTTATCTATTTCCCAAGCCACAAAAAGGGCTCTTCCTTCCCTCCTAAGTGACCTATATGGAACTTAGATCGTTAATGAAGTCTAAGCATGGAGGTTGTATTCTCCCAAGTCAGCACTAGTAGAAGGAGTAGGTGTTTTTCATGATAGTTTGACCCCCTGTCAGTATTTTGCTCATAACTTTTCGCTTAGTGGTCTGATTTGGATGAAACTTATGTCAATTGAAGCTCTCTTCTAGCAACACCATTCCATGTCTTCAAGTATTATATTAGATGTAAAACCAAAAATATATGACTCTGTGTGTGTGACTATTTCTTTTTTAGATAGTTTTTGCCCCCGTCTAGTAAATTGCCCATGTCTTTATGACCGCTTCTTTCTTTCTTACAAAACTTATATTATAGCAAATCTTATTTCAAGGCGCATCTCAATATGTGTTTGAATATTTGATATCATGTCTTTGCTAAAAGTTATTGGTCTCTATGTCTTATGATATTTTGAGGAGTGTTTTGAGCTAATTCTAAAGGTATCTATGAAGAAGGTGCAATGTTTCCCCTGTGAAGATAGTGGGAGAGAAGGAGTCTCACTTGCGACTTTCTCACATACACAAAGGTGGAGGCTAAAAACAATTTTCCTCTTCTTAGTTGTGAAAGCCAAAAGAACTCTAGTACAAAGAAATAGAAGAACCCTATATGTGGGTCTCAAACCAAACTCAGCTAACTAAGGTGGCATACTAACTGAGCCATGAACTAGAGTACATAAGGATAGCTGTCATCCAGCTATTATTCATGGGCAGTGTACTAACTGCATTTGCAGCTAACAAGTCGGTGACATAAATGCACAATGGTCACCCTGGCATATCATGAGTGGAGCTCAATATCTCAACACTCCCCCTCGAGCTCAATCCCAATTCCTACACACTAAGCAGGTCTCTGAATTTATGCAGCTTCTCTGTGCCTAATGCCTTTGTGAATATGTTAGCTACCTGATCCTCTGTGCTGACATAAACTAGATCAATAAGACCTAGTAAAACCTTCTCCTACACATAGTGATAATGCACCTCAATGTGCTTTATTCTAGCATGATAGACTGGGTTATTTGCCAAGTGTATACTGCTCATGTTGTCATAATAAATGACAACTGGCCCATCTGTAGACTGCTGATGCATATCATAAAGTAGCTTATGCAACCAAGCTACCTCACATGCAACCATTGCTGCACCCCTGTACTTAGCCTCTGTGCTCGACAAGGCAACTGTAGGCTGTTTCTTGCTGCTCCAAGTGACTGTAGCACTCCCAAAAGAGAAGACATATCCACTTGTAGATCATCTATTAGAAATACTACCAGCCCAATTAGCATCAGTGTATCCATGCAATTGTATCTGAACCCCAGTCTCATAAAATAGTCCGTACTGTAATGTGGACTTCACATACCTGAGTATGCATCTAGCCACATCCAAATGTGGTTTCCTTGGAGCCTGCATAAACTGACTTACCAATCCAATAGCATAGCTCAAATCTGGCCTAGTAATAGTCATATAAATCAAACTTCCTACTATGCTCACCTGCATCTGTGCTTAGCTTCACATTCTACTCCAAAGGAACTGAAATAGGCTTACGGCCTATCATCCAATATTTGGATAGCATGTCCAATCCATACTGCCTCTGCAAGAGCCGTATCCCACTTGGTGATCTAATCACCTCAATTCCCAAGAAATAACGCAGCTCTCCCAAATCTTTCATCTCAAACTTCTACTTCAATAGCATTTTCACATGAAGGATATCTTCATCACTATCACCTGTGATGATCAAATCATCAACATAAATGATAAGCAGCATAATACCTTTCTTTGTTTTTCTCACATAAAGTGAGAAATCTGCGTGGAAATCTAAAAGTCAATAGTGACAAGATACTATCCTATCTTGTCAGACCATGCTCTAGGTGCTTGCTTCAAGCCATACAAGGCTTTCTTCAACTTACAAACAAACTCAAGATGAACAACATGAACATAACCTGGTGGCTGCTCCATAAAGACCTCTTCTTGCAAATCACCATGCAAGAAGGCATTCTTTACATCCATCTGATGTAAAGACCATCCCTTTGATGTAGCCATAGTAATGACTGCTCTTACAGTTGCCATCCTTGCAACCGGATTGAATGTTTCTTCATAATCAATGCCATATGTCTGTGCATACCCACTTACAGCCAATTGCATTCTTGTCTTTAGGCAAAGGCACCAATTCCCATGTAGCATTTGCTTCCAAGGCATCCCTTTCTTCATCCATGGCTTTCTCCCATTTTTCTTTTCCCATGGCTTGCTCAAAAGAAGTGGGTTCTATTTCCTGTATAACTTTGACCATATAGGCATAGTGAATGGCTATAAATCCATCATATTTCAGCCTATCCACATGATACCTAGCTCTAGTAGACCTGCACAAAATAGGCTCACTTCCAGGTGCTCTCAAAACATCCCTGGCCTTCCTTACTCTAGGTATAACAATAGAAGGAATACCCAACTCATCATCAATGCTCTGTTTTAAGCCACTGGATTCACCATCCACATAAGAGTGACCTGCATTCACATCAAACATGGGCTGATCTACCTTCTCTTTTCCTTTTCGTGATACCTGCATACCACTATCTGCATTGCTTTGAGGAGATTCTCCTCATCTCAATCTGCCTATCCATGGTAAAGTATGTGAAGCACTGCCAGAGGACACTGCAGGTCCACTAATATTTTGTGATTGCTGCTGTGAATTCTGTGCAGCATTACCATTTTGTGCATCTACATCATCGATCACATTTATTGGTTTATACCAGCTTCTCATCTCATCAAAAACAACATCTCTGTTTATTGTAAACTTACAAGTAGAAGGGTTATAGCATCTATACCCTTTCTGTTGTAGAGAATAACCAATAAAGACGCACTTCTTAGCTTTTGGATCCAACTTGGACCTCAACTCATCTGGCACATGAACATAGGCAATGCAACCAAAAATTTTCAAATGAGAAATATCTGGTTTCCTACCAGTATACATCTCCTCTGGCATCATGCCATGTATTGCTGCAGTGGGAGTCCTGTTCATTATGTAAACTGTTGTAGCAACTGCTTCAGCCCAATAATAATCTAGTAGGTCTTTTTCATTTAGCATGGCCCGAGATACCTCTCCAATATGCCTGTTTTTCCTTTCTACAAGTCCATTTTGCTGTGGGGTATGACTGCATGAATATTGTTGCTTTATGCCATGCTCCTACAGGAATCTTGCAAACTCATTTGAGAGCTACTCTCCCCCTCCATCTGACCTTAGTCATTTTATTTGCAGGCCTCTTTCTTTTTCAACCATATCCTTAAAAGCTTTGAAATGCCCAAACACTTTACTTTTCTTTTTCATAAAATACACCCAAACTTTTTTGCTGTAGTCATCAATAAAAGTGACAAAATAATGACAGCCTCCAATAGATGCAACTTTAGTAGTCCACACATCAGAGTGGATTAATTCCAATGGCTTCTTAGTCTCTTGAACATGTCTAGGAAATGGTTTCCTTGCCTGTTTTCCAAATTGACAGGCTTCTTATACTTTATGCATTTCTACAACCTTGAATTTACGCAATCCTACAACAATATTTTGGGACTGCATTGATTTAAGTCACTGTACATTAACATGACCAATGCATTTATGCCAGATACCAATATCTGCAATTACACTGGTCCCATGTGCAAACATTGCTACACTCAATTCAGGCATGTCCACATCCAACATAAACATCCTGCCCTTCTTCTTTCCTTTTTCTATCAAGCGACCGTTATTTTTCATATCCTCAACAAAGCGTCCATGAGGATTAAATCTAACCTGCAAGCCTTACTCAACCATTTGGCCAACAAAAACTAGGTTCTTGGTGATATTTGGGACATGAAATACATCAGACAGGTATTTCTTTTTCCCATCCCGTATAGACAAAGGAATTTAACCAATCTGCACAATAGGATGAGTAGTATCATCACCAATCTCCACAAATCCTGGTCTTTCCATTTTCCTTGTATCTTGCATCCATTCTGCATGAGCTGTCATGTGGTTTGACGCACCTGAGTCAACATACCACACATCATTGCTTTCTCTCTGCACTTGTCACAGAATTGGTCATGTGCTGCACCATAAATAGATGCTCATTTCTATCATCACCCTATCTACTAGAAGATGCATAATTCCCTTGCTGCAATTTTCCATTCATGATGTCATTCTACTTTTTATAGCAGTCTTTAGACATATGACCCATTTTACCATAGTAGTAGCATTCAACATTGTTGTTTGCATTTTGGCCTCTTTGCCATCCACCACGACCTCCTTGGCTCCCCCTGCCTCTAGAGTTACCATGTCCTCCTCCATAGGACTGGTTTTCTTGAGTTTGCTGCATATTTTGATTTCTACCATGGCCTCCAGATCGGCTTGCTCTACCTCTGCCTCTACCTCTTCTAGCATTTGAGTAGAAGACAATTTCTTTTGAAGTTCCTCCTGAAGAAGATGCACCACCATTTCTATGCTCTTCAGAAATTAGAAGAGCAAACAACTCCTCAAAATTTTCACGGACGGTAATGGATATCCGGAACTGTGCATAATCCTTTCCTAGACCATTCAAGGTCACAGAGACTAAATCATCATCTTCCACTGGCGACCCAATGGAAGCAAGTGCATTTGCAATTTTCTTCACCTTCATGTGGTAGTCATTGATGCTCATATTTTCTCTCTGCACATTGTGCAACTCCTGCTTGAGCTACATTTTCTTGGCTTGCGTATTTGTGCTATACATTTTTGCCAAAGTATCCCATGCCTCCTTTGGTGTACTTGCATCTTGAATATGCACAATCATAGAATTTGAAATACTGATAGACAGCTAGTACATAACTTTTATGGCTCTCTCATGCCATCCTTTAAATGCCTGCATTCCTGTTGATTGGGAACATTAGGAAGAACTGGTTCTTCTTCATTTCCTGTAATGAACTCCCAATAGCCTTTTCCCATAAGGAAATTCGTCATTCTAAACTTCCATGCTTGGAAGTTGTTTTTGTCAAGCTTTTCTATGACAATCTGTGAAAGAGAATCAAATGCCATTACAAAACACTGCAAAATATTCTGTCACTGAAAAAACACAGCTTCTGCCTCACAAGGGCAAATCTGCAAAACTGATGAAAGTGGTATTTAACCACACAGTCACTTCCTAGTGATGATTTTGCATGAACAGGCAATGAGGATGATTTTGTAACTCCCAATATCTGTGTGCATAGGCATACGATGCAATTTCTGTGGCAACTTTTCATCAACCTGCAGAGCAGTGGTCGCACAGCAAAAACAGGGCCTTTTTCTTAGTGCTTGCGGATAACTTCTGCCTCCAAAACGGGCCTCGAAATGGCCTCGAATCAGAAAATAAAGTCACCATGTATTGCCCTCTCACCACACCGTGAAGGACGTCTCAATTTGAGACAATACATTCTTGCACTTTCCGGCTGTGCTACCTGTAGAGATTTGCTCCCAAACTCGAAAAAGGAAAGTAACACTGGTCCTCTTACCAGGACACCGCGAACTTGGTTTGCTTTCTTGAGCTCCTTACTATGAACCAGGCTCTGATACCATATGAAGATAGTGGGAGAGAAGGAAGGAGTCTCACTTGCGGCTTTCTCACATACACAATGGGGGAATACACACAAAGGTGGAGGCTGAAAACAGTTTTCCTCTTCTTAGTTGTGAAAGCCAAAAGAACTCTAGTACAAAGAAATAGAAGAACCCTATATGTGGGTCTCAAACCAAACTCAGCTAACTAAGGTGGCATACTAACTGAGCCACGAACTAGAGTATATAAGGATAGCTGTCATCTAGCTATTATTCATGGGTGGTGTACCAACCGCATCTGTAGCTAACAAGTCGGTGACATAAATGCATAACAGTCACCCTGGCATATCACGAGTGGAGCTCGATATCTCAACATCCCCAGAACCTACCCATCCAACCCAATCAGCCCCTTCAAACTCCTCGATATATATTAGTTCATGACATGTTGAGCCGTAAGATCTTCTTTCAACAACATATCACTCTTCTCTTTGGCAGAGACCGGCGGCTTGTTGAGATTATGGCCTCTGCTGATCCTTTCCTTCTCTCTATGCTTGAGTACAACATCACTTGGGATGCTACCATCTTCATTCTCATCTAAGGGAGGAATGTATGGCATGGTATCTTGGGCATAAAAGCTTCTTTTTAATGTCCCTTTCTCAGTGATAAATATCTTTGTCACTCAGTTCAAAAGTAGCAGAAAGTGAAGAGGTGCATGAAGTTTATTACCCCCAATGTCATGTCACATCTTTTGATGGAGACTCTGAATATGTTTGGTATTGGATTCATCCCACCTCACTAAACGATGTCGAGTGTAATTGATTGCATGTTATGCCTAGTATAGGCATGTGTTTTTTGATGTGATAAAGAAGATGCCTGGAAAAACTCTGTTAGAAGAGATTGTGGCCCATTTAAGAGAACTAGAAGATTGTGAAGGTGATGCTCAAGCTATTCGCATGGTCATCATGATCATATCCTTTATGTTTGCACTCTTGAATATGTTGGTGAATCGACAACGCCGTCAGTAGGCACAATGATAGATTGGGGATTGTTTCATGCACTGGTAGCTTGATGTGAATAAGAGTTGAGTCTTTGGGTAGTTTTTGACTATAACAGTGGAGTGGTGATTCTCAATGCTTTCATATTCTTTTGCTGTGCAAATGATGAAGAGTACAATATCTTGAAGCTGTTATGTGCACTTCCAATTGTGACAAGGGTGATTCTTGAATACATGTATACACAATGTTTTCATGGTGCTGGTTGGTCACTTATTTTTGAAGATTTTGTTGAGATAACATTGTGGAGGGTTTTCAACAAGTGGTTATGCATAATAAGTTGGTTTTGGTATACTAAGGCTCTATGGGATCTTGTTTAGATCTTGTTCGGGAAATTATTTGGATCTTGCTGCTTCCTTTTTGTGTTTCATCATGGTGAAGATTCCACTATTTTGAGGGACCCAAGGGGAAGACCCAGAGTCTTATCTTTGGGATTTTGTTCGAGGATGCTGGCTTTCTGGATGGTCCATGAAGGATCGGGCAGAGATCTTGCCTAATTTTCTTAAAAGTGTAGCGTTGAGTTGGCATGAGGCCTTACTGGACTCTGCCAAGAGGACTGGGACCAAGTGGTGGCTGTAATGAAGTAGAGATTTGGGGCAGTGGAGTCGCCAAATGCTTTGATGTTGCAGTTGGACTGGTTCTATCAAGGAGAGGGTGAGATGGTCTCTGCGTTGGCAATCCACCGACATGAAACTTTATGGATGGAGGCACTTCGCTTTGCGACCAAGAAAGAAGCTTGTCTAAAGATCGAATCCTCTTTTGTGTCTTCAATAGCTTCAACTTCTAAGGTGGAGGAAATGGGCGCTCCTCAGGTACCAAAGTCCTCTGAGTTAGATCATAATATCTCCCAATTGATGGCAGAGTTTGCTGATTTGAAATTGCATTTGGTTAATGCATGACAAGCTAGAGCACTAAAGAGTGAGGATAGGCCTTGAGATAAGAGTGGGGTCACTTGCTATGAATGTACTGAAAAAGGTCACTATCGCCTTGAGTGTCCTAGATTGAGAAAGAAACAAGAAAAACAAGTATCCTTTTTAGAAGCTTCTTCAAGGGATGAGGAAAGAGAGGTAATGATGGCTAAACAGGGCCATGGTAAAGCAAAAGAAGAAGAAGAAAGCAAGGAAGAAGTAGATGAGAAACATCAGGAAGAGGAACACTGTAGTAAGAAAAAGAAGGCATCTAGAAGGAGAATTAGCCAATCAAACTTTCCTTTAGGACAAGGCATTGGAAGCTATGACTTGTTGTTCGACCTTAAAGAAAAGGAATCTCATATCATCTTTGGTCAATTACTTGCTTTGTCTCCAAAACTACGAAAGGAATGGGGAAAGCTAGCAAGCACAAGAGTGTCAAAGAACAAAAAGAAGAAACTGTCATTCATGTTCTTCAAAAGGTAGATATAGAGCTTTGTGGGTGATGAGGTACCTGTGGTTGATGTGATCATTGATGGTCAAGTTATTTCTAATGTTTACATTGATGGAGGTGCATCGATTAATGTCATGAGTGAGAAGACCATGATAGATGATGATTTAAAATACTCTAGTACTACCTGTCCTTATTGCATGAAATTGGCTAACAAAACTAGGTTAAGGACCTTGGGAGTTGTGAAGAATCTAGAAGTAGATGTATGTGGAATTTTTGTGTCGACTACTTTTCAGGTGATCCCTACCAAGCCAGATGCATGTGCCTATCCATTGATTTTGGGAAGGCCTTGGCTACGCAAGGTGAAGGTTGTTAAAAAGTGGGATACTAGAGAATTGATTTTGCAAGGAAATGATAAGAAGGTGCATTAGAACGTCAGAAGTCACAAAAAGGAAGTTGTCAAGGAGGAGTCTTCAACATCAGAGAGTTTGAGCTCTGACTTAACCTATGAAGAAGAAGAGACATGGTGTAGCTTCGAGGAGTCCAGCTCAGAGGGTGAGGTGGAAGGAGTGGCCTTTGATCTTTGTCTTGGTGTTGATCAAGATGAGTCAGGAAGGAACAAGGTGCTCGTACAAGAAGATCTTGTAGAGACACTTCATGTGGATGATGTGGAGCACACTAAACGATGCCAACGCAATGAAGAGCTTCTTGGTGATTCTTTATCAGCAGGTAGTGAGAAGCTCCAGTACTTGGATATTCTAGATGATTTTTCATATCTATTTGCAACAAGCTATTCACAGGTTTGACCAGTCTCTCTTGTGGAGCACAAGATTGAGTTAAAGCCAGAAAGCAAGCTAGTTGTGCAACGCTTAAGGCGATTGGGGGTGATCCAAGCTGAGGCACTAAAGAAAGAGGTAAGACAACTAGTTGAGGCGGGATTCATCTTTCATGTTGATGATTCAGAATGGATATCTCTTGTAGTTGTCACACCAAAGAAAGGAAATAAGTGGCGGGTTTGTGTGGACTTTCATCCTTTGAATGCATGCACTAAGAGGGATCATTTTCCTTTGCCATTTCAAGATGAAATACTAGACCAAGTGGCAGGGCATGAGATGTATTCTATATGTGATGGGTATTTTGGGTACTTTCAAATTCGCATTTGGGTGGAAGATCAAAAGAAGACATCATTTGTCACACCTTGGGGAGTTTTTGAGAGTGCTCTCAACAGAAGAAGGAGAGAGAGAAACAGAGAGCACACAAGTTTTGGTGGGTGCAGAACCACCCTAATCTTCTTTTTCATTCATTTATATATGTGTTTGAGTATTGTACATAACCGGGGTAAAGGCACAGTGACCTTTAACCCCCACAACCTCCCACTTAAAGGACAATGTGCCTTTAAGGGAGAACAACCAGTGAGCATACTATCCAATGCCCATCAATACACGGCAATACTCAAACCGCTGACTAGGTAGACTCTTCGTTAGCATATCTGCAGGGTTATCATCTGTATGAACCTTGACAAGCTCTATGCGCTTGTCCTCAAGTACCTCCTTGATGAAATGGTACTTGATCTCAATATGTTTGGTCTTCGCATGAAAGACCGGATTCCGTGCTAGCTGAATAGCACTCATGGAATCACTATGCAATGTCGGTACACCTGTATGAATCCCCAAATCTCCCACTAGCCAATCAAGCCATATAGCCTCCTTGCAACCCTCTATGGCTGCAACATACTCAGCCTCTGTGGTAGACAAAGCAATGCAATTCTGTGCGCGAGACATCCATGACATTGCACCACCTGCAAAGGTGAACACATAACCAGAAGTGGATCTCCTACTATCCACATGCCCTACATAGTTTGAATCTGTGTACCCAAGTACACGCATGTCTCCTTTACCAAAGCAGATGCACATCTCCTTGGTACCCTTCATGTACCTCATGATGCACTTAACTGCCTCCCAATGCCTCTTTCCTGGATTGGCCAACAACTCCCACTGCAAATGCAATGTCTGGTTTAGTAGCTATCATAGCATACATAAGACTCCCAACTGTTGATGCATAAGGAACCTTGGCCATCATGGCCCTCTCCTCATCTGATTTGGGACTATCTGTATGACTCAATTTCACATATGGAGGCAATGGAGTACTCACTGCCTTCCCCCCCTCCATATTGAAATGCTGCAATACTTTTGTAACATACTCTTTTTGTGAAAGCCAAAGGAGTTTCCTACTCCGATCACGCGTGATGCGCATACCAAGAATATGACCTGCAAATCCCAAATCCTTCATAGCAAAGGCCTCATGCAACTTGGCCTTTAATGCATCTAGCTCATAAGTATTCTTGCTAGCCAATAGCATATCATCCACATATAGTGCCAAGATTATCAGGCTATTATCGTTAGCCCTTTTAGTGTAGAGGCAGTGATCAATTTCACTCCTTCTAAAACCCTGGGACCGAATGAAAGCATCAAACTTCTGATACCATTCTCTAGGCGCTTGCTTTGACTCTTCTTCAGCTTGCAAACTAAATGCTCTTTGCCCTTTTCTTCAAAGCCTTCCGGCTGCACCATGTAAATTTCCTCATGCAAATCCCCATGCAAGAAAGCTGTCTTGACATCCATCTACATAAGCTCCATATCCTTTACTGCCACTAGTCCAAGCATGCATCTAAGTGTGGTCATCTTCACAAACGGAGAGAATATCTCATCAAAGTCCACACCCTTCTCTTGCTTGAACCCTTTAGCAACCAAACGGGCCTTGTACCTAGGCACATCATCACCTGTGACCTTCATTTTGTAGACCCATTTACATGGCAATGCTTTCTTTCCATGTGGCAAAGAAACCAAGTCCCAAGTCTTATTCTTCATAAGTGAACTCATCTTTGATTGCATAGCATACTCCCACTTGCATTGATCCTCACGCATCATAGCCTCTCTATAGCAAGAAGGCTCCTCGCAATCAGTAAGCATCACATAGTCTACCCCTCGAACAAACCTATCAGGTGGTCTAAACACTCTAGATGATCTTCTCAAAGGCATTTCAGCTTGCTGTCCCATTTGCATATCAGCCACATTTGGCTCATCATTTCCACCAATAGATGATCCATCATCTACCCTTGATTGTATACCTGTGGGAGTACTTGTTGGTACCATTTCTTGCACATTTGGTGCATGGACAGCTTGCTGTCTATCAACATATGCAGGTGGATTCACATCCTGGAAAGTGATTCTCCTCATTTCCACATACCTCATGGGTGCCTTATGCATCTTCTTCTCATTGAAGACAACATCATGGCTACGTATGATCTTCTTTGCTTCTAGATCCCAGAGACGATAGCCCATCTCTCCACTTTCACCATAACCCAGAAAGATGCATTTCCTAGACTTAGGATCTAGCTTCTTTCGAAGCTCTTTTGGCACATGTGCATATGCCTCACACCCAAATATGCACAAATGAGAGTAAGAGGGCTTCTTGCCACTCCATGCCTCTTCAGGAATACCACCATCCAAACTCTTACTAGGTGATCTATTGATCACATGCACTGCAGTCTTCATTGCCTCAGCCCAAAAACCACCAGAAAGACTTGCATTGAAAAGCATGCATTGCAACCTTTCTTGAATGGTATGGTTCATCTTTTCTGCAATTGGATTTTGCTCTGGAGTACGAGGGGATGTGAGCTCCCTCTTAATCCCACATGTATCACAGAAATGCTAAAAGTCATGAGAGAGATACTCTCCACCATTGTCAATCCGTAGGCATTTAAGCATTCTACCTGACTGATTCTCAACCAAGGCCAGCCATTTCTGAAATACCTGGAACACATCACTCTTCTGAGCTATAGCATAAGCCCACACTTTCCTAGTTGCATCATCAATGAATGTCACATAGTATTCAGCCCCGCCTAATGACCGTGTAGGCATGGGACCACATACGTCTAAATGCACCAAATCAAGCATTTCAAACTCTTTCTTTCCCCTTTTTTTATGGGCTGATTTAGTCTACTTCCCATAGAGACAATGCTCACAAAATTCAAAATCAGAGAAACTCAAATGCGGTACATAACCCAAACGGCATAAGAGTTTCATTCCATTCTGGCTCATGTGCCCCAACTTGCAATGCCACAAAGAAGTGCTTAGCTGCTCGGTTATTGCAACAACATGATCAAATACCCCTGATACATGTAAGGGATACAAAGTCCCACACTTGGCACCCTTGGCCAAAAGCATAGAGCCCTTCTAAATTTTCCAACTCTAAAAGCCAAAAGTGGTGTGAAGACCAGCATCATCTAGCTGACCCACTGAAATAAGACTCTTGGTCAGCTTAGGCACATGTCTCACATGTTTCAAAACAAATGCAGACCCATTTGCAAAAGAAAACTTTATGTCACCTGCTCCCACTATGTTACATGCATAGTCATTTCCAAGATGCACACAACCTGTCTTTCCACTGTCATAAGTGGAGAACCATTCCCTATGGGGAGTAACATGGAATGAATCACTAGAATCCAAAATCCAATCGTGGGAATATGCATCATCAAAAGTGGCAAGCAACTCTATAGATAAACTAGACATGAAGAGAACGTCATTGTCACTATCATGTGTGACTGCATTGATCTCCTCGATCTTCACTTTTCCTTTGTCCTCCCTTGGACTCTCTTCCTTTTGATTTGCACCCCAATTTGCATTCTTTTTCTTATCCTTTTGCTCTCTTTTCAGCTTGTAGCAATCCTTTTTCATATGGCCCTTCTTGCCACAATGGTAACACTCAATGTTCTGTGCCCTGGATTTGCTACGAGACTTTCCTCTTTCTTGGGACTTCCCCCTGAACTGTGATCTGCCCCTTTGCACATTTAAGGCTGCATCCTGCTTGTTGCCATCCATAGACTTCCATCTAATCTCCTCGGCCAACAAGCTACCCATAACATCATCAAATTTTAGTACTTCACTAGGTGCAGAGTTACTGACAGCTGTACGGAAGGTATCCCATGAGGATGGCAATGAACATAAGAGAAATATTGCCTTAGTCTCCGCATCAAAATTCATTTTCTGAGCCTGAAGCTGGCTGAAAATAATATTGAATTCATTCAAGTGAGAAGCAATGGAGACCCCTTCCTTCATCTGCAGCTCAAACAACCTCTTCATGAGGTAAACTTTATTAGAGGCAGTTTCCTTCTCATAAGTGGCACATAGTTTCTTCCACAAATCTTCCGTAGTCTGCTCATTTACTATTGTGAAATAAATTGACTCTGCAAGATGAAGTCTAATAGTAGGCTTTGCTAATGCAACCAACTCATTCCAATCATCCTCAGACATATTTGTAGGCTTAGCTTCAATCCCTGCCAAGGGTTTAATCTGCTTCTTTTGAATAAGCACATCCCTTATTTGTTCTTTCCACAAAGAAAAGTTTGTCCCATCAAACTTTTTAATGCTGAAAAACTCCTTTTCAGACATGGAAGAGGATGCCATGATGCAAATGAAACAAAATCCCAAATGCTAGTGCCTGCAAGAGAGAATCACACCAAATACCAGGTGCACCCAAATGTGTATGCCACAATAGACTGAAATATCACCAAAACTCAAAGCTCAAAGCATCAAAAGATGCATCTGACTCATGTGCATATACTATGCATCCATATGAGCAAATCTAGCCCAAAAAAAAAAGCCAATAAGTGCCAAATGACTCAAGCATAAACACCGTCCACTGGCATATGCATCAATAATATCTCATCCAAGAGAGCATAGCACTATCAGTGCATCACTTGCAATGTGTCAAAGCTGTCCCTCAGCATAAAATAGCATCCATGTGCAAAGCATCCATAAAAAATAGCATCCCACAAGGCAATTTGGGCCTATCAGCGCATCCAATGCTTACCTTTTCCTGTTGTGCAGATTCATTGGATCCCTTCTCTTGTTAAGTTGGGATATGGTGCATGCAACTAATGTGAATCTACCCATTCCCCCTATCAGCACTCAATGTATCCTATCTTATTTTAAAGGGCCAAATTTCCACAAAAAACTCTTAGATTTTGAAAAGAGAGCCTCTCTTAAAAAAACCCCCTTTGCCTTTTCTATTGCATTTGTTAATGACTGTATTGTATTATTGGTTGCCTCTAAAAGGGATTAGTTGGATTTTTGGGAGGCATTTAATAAACTACTCTTTTCTCTTCCTATTATAGACTGCCAAGATGCTTGTGACCTTAATTTCTATTTCTCAACCCTCCCTTCTATTGTCAACAAACTCTTTCAACTAAACAACATTCCTCCTATCCCTTTAGAAACAAAAAATGCTCCTGACATTGTTAACTCCCTTGTTGACTTTGATTTATTAGACAATGAGGAAAAAGAAGCCCTTTCATCCTTGACTTCCCAGTCACTCTCTACTTCCTCCCAAAAAGGTATTTCCTAAGCCTTTTCTGGTGCCATTCCTCTTCTCCCCCCTCATCAACTTGAGTTGGACTCTATTCAGCTAGTTATAAATTATGGGATTTTGAGGTCATAAATCATAGAGCCCCTTTTTCTATTACCTCCCTTGCTTTGATTTGTAGTTTCCCTTCTAAGTTTGTTGATTACTGTAAATCAAATGCTATCCAAGTTAAACATCTACTATCCGATGGCTTTTGTTTAAGCTTAGCCAAATTAAACTTTTTGATATAGATTCTTCAAAATGTTCTAGTTCTGCCCTTATTGCTAGAATTAAAGGACCAATCAATCAGGATAAAAGCCAAGAATACAAAAATTTTATCAAAAATTGTTGGAACACGTTTAGGCCCTTTCTCAAATGTCAATGCAAAAAAACTAACCTTAGTCATGCTCAGCCTCTATTATTTGGTTTGATCACCTCCTCTGGTATGTGTTTCAAGACCTCTCCCACTTTTCACCATTCTTGTCTAGACTAGCTCTAGTGTATGTAGTTATTGGTTGGGTTGCTTCTTTTCCATCCAAAATTCGAACAACACTCTTGATTTACTTTTGGTTCCATGAATACATGTTAGAAGCAGCCTGCAATCTTGTTCTGTACACTCCCAACTCCCCCTTGCTTCCTCACTTGCTTAATACACCTGTCTCCAACACAATTGAAGCAATTCTCAAACCAACCAAGGGAAAAGAAGCTAAAAGTCTCTCCATTAGTCCTAGCTCTATGGGGGCTCTCCATAAGTCCTAGCTCTATGGGGGCTCTATGGGGTCTACTTCAAAGAAACCAAGGATGTTTCAAGGATTGGAAGAATTCAGTGATACAATCAAAGCACTTGAATTCAATCCCGACAATGATCAAGAGTTCTAACTAAAAGACCTAATGGTTTACTAAACCTCAAGAAAAAGAAAGAAGTAAAATATTTATCCATCTTCTTTGTTTAAATAAATTATTTGATTTCATCTTCCATAGAAAATATTTTTAGAAGTCTTTGAGAGATTTTGCATTAACAAAACTTTTTTTGCATTCAATATTGGCTTTAGCTAGAAATACTCTAAGAACCTGGCTTATTTACTTTATAGACCTTTTGACACTTTTTCTAATTATGATTTTGGCCCCTGATGTAGCTGTGAAGAAGGAATCCAGCAAGTTGTGACATACGAGGGTGTCACCAACCCAAAAGAACTGACGGCAATGTGTGAGGTATGCTGCAATAGAACTATAATCTCTGTCGTATGATGCAAGGTCAAAGAAGACCACATAGTTGGTGTGGACAGAGTGGTCCAAGGGCTGAAAATCTAGGGCCGAAGGTGCAAGTATGATAAACTGATCTACTAAAAGAGGCCCATAAAGCTAACAAGGTATGGCAACCTGTCGAACCTATATGCTCAACTGTCATGAGTTGAAGGTCGTGTGATGTGTGCATGGCTAAACATCCATTAGCATGGGATGTAGCATCTGTCATGCTAAACATCCATCAACATGGGATGTAGCATCTATCATAGGCTCATCGAGAAGGCACTGATCATAGTAAAAAGGCCTAGAAGCCTAAAATATAAGGATATGGTGGTGGCTAGAAGCTGTATTGAAAAAAATGGTGAAGATGAGGAAAGCCAAGAGAGGCATCCATTATGAAGTAAAGAAATCAACAACAATGCAATGGCCACTACAATGTAATACATACCTTTATAAAAGGGCATACTAGGGCTTGGCTAGGCAAACTCACATCATAAAGCACATAGCATTTTTTGGACAAGGTACTAACTCAATGTCTATTAATTCTTTCACAAAACAAATTGAAACATAATGTTTTGCAAATCGAATCTAACCAAATAGTGTCCAAATATAAATCAGAATGTAGGTACAAATGTTTTAGTTGAGCATTTGTGTTTGCAACTCTAAGATCACTCACATTCCCTAAGGGTTGTCTATGCAATAAAATTGAATCAAGTTGGCTAAGAATACCCTTGCAACATCGGTAGTGATTCCCCTTTCCTTGCATCCAAGAACCATAGCAAAGCGTTTTGCCTCACTATCTTTCAATGGCCCCATTTTGACAATTTTTCCTAGCATGCATTCTTCCTCTTCATTCAATGTAACATGTTGAGCATGCACCATACTTCTTGTAGTAGGACAAGTCCCTCTCACTCTAGTTTTGGTTATAGGTGAAGTAATACCTTTCTCTATGTCTTTTTTTGAACTACGAGTAGACATATGAGATTCGACATTCATCCTTTCGAGAACTTCTTTGTTTTTTTCTTTGAATTCAAGGATCACTGGTTGAAAATAATAGAACATATCATGCCCTTCGACAATCAGAGCTTAACCAAATTTGTTAGAAGAGATGGCACTGCGCACATCTACTACATCATCTAGCATCTGTAGGTATGGTAATAACTCATGAAGCAAAATAGAATCACCACAATCTATATCAAATTTTGTAGGGAAAATGCAATTTTTTGCTGGATTAACACAACCCGCGTAAGGTGAAACATCAATGAACACTGTTCTTGCTGGTTTCCATTCCTCTTTAAAACAACACCACACTCTCATTAATGGTTTGAACTCTGCTTCCACATTCATCCTATCTGGTCGAATGATTCTACTCTTTGTATGTTGTGGCATGCCATCGCACCCAAACCATGAAGAAATGTAACTTTCTATTAACATGATGCTCCAAAGTTTCCAACATGTGTTGCACCATGCCCTTTTCTCCTCCAGTGGACCAAATGCCAACATGGTAGTGATCGAGCAACCATTGTAGAAACTCTAAACACCTAGGACGGAGAACAAGCTAATGCTTCCCATTGTGCAAGCTCATATGTTTATTTGACTTTGAAAAACAATGCTCGAGCAATAACCCTTTCAAATCTATTATCACTACTAGTCTTATTTTTGTTATCACCTCTTTTGACATTATTTCTAAGGGTGACATTATGTCTTCTCCTTTACCTTCTAAGATTTCTTCCTGCACCTTGGCTTCATACAATGACATTGCATCTTCTCCTTTACCTTCTAAGCCTGCATTCACATTTGTCAATGGAACATTAACTACAGACATTGCATCCTCAACATTTTCAATCAACCATGTTGAGCTTGGAACTTGCATGCTAATGTTCAAATTAGGCACATAATGAATCATTGGATCAGGTGTCACATGTACAGGCAATGCTTCTAGCGATGTGAAATTGAGATGGCCAATATCTGTTGATAAACAAGGAAATGAAATTCATAAGTAGAAACAAACTGAAGATTGAGATGGAAAACCAAATTGTCAAACTTTAGGTTGTGTGCTCTTAATGCAATTTGTTTGTGTGAAAGCATTCATGTTTTTCTTTTTCAAAACAAAATTGGAATACTAAAAAAAAGAAAGCATTCATGTTCATATGCTTAGTATACCCCCTAAAGTTGTTGAATTTATACCCTTTCAAGTTATTTTAATCCCCAAAACTACATATCCTTACAATGCCAAAAACCTTTGCGTAATAGATAGAGTGGAGTCCAACATTATCTAGCATTGCCCGAGTGTTCCCACTAAGAAAATATTTGGCCAAGTGGCCAAGACATATTTGAGCATTCATATGAAGTGAATAAGGATAGAAACAACAATTTACACTAATTCATTCATCACGATCAAGACTCAACACACTTTTTAACATTTATGAACTCATAAATAAATTTGGATGTGTATCACACTCTGAAGGTATTACAACATGCAAACACATCTTTTCATGAAATATAGAAAATTAAACAAATTCAAGAATACATATGAATGTTTGAATTATGGCAATGAGATAGAAGAAATTTTCAAGAAATATTAAAAGATCTTTGGAACAAAATTAATACATCATATGGAGAATATAGCAAGATAACATATGGAAAACACGAACACCATATAAAAGGACAATTTCAAGGACCTGTTGCTTCCTCTTCTATTTCCCAAAACTTTGAAGGATGTTTTTGTAAATGCTCACGCTGCTCTTCATTGAAGGGTTGAAGCTCTTTTTGTCTTGGTATGGTATCAATTTCTTTATTCCCTCCACCTTCAATTGTATCATCTTCTTTTGGCACCCCCTCTATTGCCAATATTGGTTCTTGCAAACTAGCCCATTGTCGAATTTCATGATTACTGTAAGCATACGTGCAACATATACTTTCAACCTTTGCCAACTCCTCATAAGTCTCAACAACTGAAACAACATGCCTCTTACAAGAAAGAGACTCTATTGTAGCAAGCCCCTCAGAGAACAAGTCCAATACATACTCATCTTCTCGACAGAAACCCATGATCATGTCTTTCATGATACTTGAATGTTTTCTTTTCAAGGACAATTCAATGTCAAATTCATCATCATCATCCTTGTCATCATCATCCTCATCACCTGATTCTTTTGCACCACTTGATTTTTCATATTTTTCATCTGCAACATATATTGATGGCTTACATTATGCATTGGTATAGCGCTCAATATCGTTGAAATGCTTTTCCTTGCTTACCAGTACATAGGCAATTAAGCCATCCATAGATCCAGTGACAAATATATCTACAGTTTCAAAATTAAGGCAACCGAAGTGTATTTTATATTGTCCGCATGTCTTATTTAATGCATTCTTCAAACATGATACATGATCCATGGTCAAGAACACCACAAGAAGGAATTGCACTGGGGGGGAAGCGATTGTCATCAAGCTTTTCAACAAACACTCAAAGCGATCCTCATTCCAATTTCTACTTCTGCTTGGTCCATACATTACATCCAAAAAGGCAACCCCTATTGCCATTGGCTCTTGGTACACATTATGTATAAATTCCATTCCCTCCATGTTTGAACCGACTGTGTAGAACCTCCAAGGCCGGGTGGAATTCGGTCCATGACTTGTACCTTCACTTTGTCCCATAATCCACCTCAGATACCCCTTTGCAGCATCAGGCAATGGTGGAGTTTCCTTGCCTTATTGAAGCTTCACTTTTAACCATGAGTTAGAGCAACCACGAATCCGATGATACAATTCTGGAGTAATTTTAAAATGTAATCTGCACTCATCCCAATTTTTTAACATTAAAGAAGGCCGTTCTACAGATATAAACATATAAAGTTCTTCTTGTAGTGCAGCATCTCTCTTGATCTGCATAGCTCATCCTTCAATATCAAGAATCATGGCATCAGTCTTTGTTTTAGCTATGACTACTCTACCTTCCTTAATGTCATTTTGAATTTGACCAATTTGATCATCACTCAATCCACGCAAGCATCTAAACATTGAGACTGTGGGTTGCCAATGGCATTTTCCATCTTGTGAATATTTGCCTGCAATGTATTCCTCAAGGATGGAGATCCAACCATCATAAATGGCATCGCTTGTGATTATCATATGTACATCCTTCGTGGCAAAGCTATTGCCCAATGTTACCTTGCCAGTGTCAATGAAAGCCTGCAAAATATATGAATCCATTAGAATGCAATAATTACGAAAACGGACTTGTAAAAAATGATTCATAATTAAAATCTGTACTTACATCCCAATTCTCACGATGTGGATGTCCTTTTGCAAGCCCTTGTTGTGCTTTCTTGGGTCTGTTAAAGAGAATCCATTGTCCCCTCACCTGCTTAATTATATCAATGTTTGGAGATTGTCTCAAGATATTTTGAGACTCTAGGTTCGCCATCTTTGATATCTCCACACAAAAGCGTGCGGGACAATTCACTACAATCCTCGCCTGGCGGGTGCGGTAGTAGTTCTTTCTTGGGCCGTGTTGTTATCATCATTAGATGTGAATATTTGAGCAGCATATATTGAATGTTGTCCAGATAGTATCCAGTAGTGGCACTTGGTTAAATCCTTTTTATCTACCCTTTCCAGGGGCTGCTTTGTTTCAAGATTGAAAGGCATTAAATCCGCTACAGCAGCAGGAGGCCTAGAGTTATAACTGAAGTCTGCAGCAAGCTTCTCCACATGCTCTTTGTTCAACCCTCTATATACATAGCTTGGAGGAGCTTTTTGACATCTTGTAACTGGAATTGAAAATGTTGCATGCAACCTGAATGGGTAGTATTTTTCATATTCCACCAAGCCTGATGGTTTCTTTTGCCCTTTTTTTTCTATGACCTTTCCACTTGGCTCCAATTCACTACCACTGCTTCTTTCCATAAGTGCTAGCATACCCTTTGGAGGTGTTCCTTCTTGTGGTACATCAACTATAGTTAGCTTTCCTTTCTTTGCCCCTTCTCCGCTACCACCTGGTGCTTGAACCATAGTTGATTTTCCTTTCTTTGTTCCTTCCCCACTATCTTCCCCACTCTTATGCTTCTTTAATGTTGCTGAAACTTTGTGATATGATTTAATGATTGTTGTCACTGTGTCAATTTCATTTCCATCAATTGATTCAACACTTATCCAGCCTCTTGAGTGCATGTTGTCATCTACATCAGACTTCATACGAGATGCTTCATAATCGCTAGGATCCAAGAGAAACTTCTTATTTTGATTTATAATGATCAACAATCCAATATCTCCCTCTTTTCCAACCACATCTTCAGTGATTTAATGTACCGATCCAACACAAGTGTATGCACTTTTATTAGGTAACAAAACAAATAAGTGAACTCGTGTCAACTATGCTCCCTCAATACTATATATGTCAAAGTACCAAGGTATGCTTTTTTCTGCAAATCCACTTACAACTTTCTCAACCTTCTTCACATTTGTGTCTTTCCTGTAAAAAAACCCAAGCAATATACAAACTATCATCTTTATAATCTTTAATGTTAGACAAAACACATTATCAATAAACATATCTGAAATAGAATCTAGAATTGACACTAGACATAGTAGTAGATTTGGAAAGCACTAGATTCTAGGGAGATTTGGCCGCATTAGGGAGATTTGGCCATGCGGCCAAATCTTATGGGCTTCTTTTAAAGCACTGGAAGGGGAGGTTTGGATGTGTGGCCAAATCATATGGGCTTCTTTCAAAGCACCAAAGTTTGGGGAGATTTGGCCTTATGCCAGATCTTGTGGGCTTCTTTCAAAGCACTAGGATCTAGAGAGATTTGGCTGTGCAACCAAATCTTGCTAGCTTCTTTCAAATCAGTCAAATCTTTCTAGCTTCTTTTAAATCACTTGGGTTTAGGGAGATTTGGCCATGCGGCCAAATCTTGCTAGCTTCTTTCTAATCACGAGGGTCTATGGAGATTTGGTTGTGCAGCCAAATCTTTTCAAAGCACCAGGGTTTGGGGAGATTTGTGTGCGGTCAAATCTTGCTAGCTTCTTTCCAATCACAAGAGTCTATGGAGATTTGGCCATGCGGCCAATTCTTTTCAAAGCACCAGGTTTAGGGAGATTTGGCCATGCGGCCAATTCTTTTCAAAGCACCAAGTTTAGGGAGATTTGGCCATGCAGCCAAATCTTTTCAAAGCACCAGGTTTAGGGAGATTTGGCCGTGCGGCCAAATCTTGCTAGCTTCTTTCTAATCATGAGGGTCTATGGAGATTTGGCCGTGTAGCCAAATCTTTTCAAAGCACCAGGGTTTGGTGAGATTTGTGTGTGGTCAAATCTTGCTAGCTTCTTTCTAATCATAAGGGTCTATGGGCATGATTATGGTAGATTTTGGCAGTAGGGAAGCGGTTGTGGACATCAAGTCCTTATGCTTCCATGTGCGGCCAATTCTTTTCAAAGCACAGGTTTAGGAAGATTTGGCCATGCAGCCAAATCTTTTTAAAGTGCCAGGTTTGGGGAGATTTGGCCGTGCAACCAAATCTTTTCAAAGCACCAAGTTTTCAAAGCACTAAGGTTTGGGGAGATTTGGCTACGATGCAAAATCTTTCTAGCTTTTATAAATCACGAGGGTCTAGGGAGATTTGGCCGTGCGGCCAAATCTTTTCAAAGCAGCAGGATTTGGGGAGATTTGGTTGTGATGCCAAATCTTTCTAGTTTCTTTTAAATCACCTAGTCTAAGGAGATTTGGCCATGCGGCCAAATCTTGCTAGCTTCTTTCTAATCACAAGGTCTAGGGAGATTTGGCCATGCAGCCAAATCTTGCTATCTCTTTCTAATCATGAGTGTCGAGGAAGATTTGGTTGTGTGGCCAAATCTTTTCAAAGCAGAAAGGTTTAGGAAGACTTAGTTGTGATGCCAAATCTTTATAGCTTCTTTGAAATCACCAAGGTCTAGGGAGATTTGGCCGTACGGCCAAATCTTGTATGTTTTGAAAGAAGGCAGAAGATTTGGCCGCATGGCCAAATCTCCCCATTTAAAATTTAAAATTCAAATCTTAAGATTCAAATTTCAAATTTGAAGAATTCAAAATCTTAGATTCAAAATTTAAAATTCAAAATTCAAAATCTTAGATATAGAATTCAAATTTCAAATTTGAAGATCTGAAAGTTAAATCATATACTAAAGACCCTCGTTTCAAATCACACTTCGAGATTCCTACTTTTACAAGAGTCTTTCTTTCAAATCGTGGTGTTCTGAAATGGAGAAAATGGAGAACATGCATAAATTAGGTACACTTTCGATTTCTTTCATTTTCCTACTTGGATGATTGAGTAGCCATTGTTGTTTGTGAGCTTGTGCTGTTTGGATTTCGTCAAAATGAGATCTCATTTGGAAAGAGCGGCCTGCTGAGGGCTGTGAAGAAGAAATAGATTTGTCCTTTGTGCCTACCCAAGGACCGTCGTCGATCAAAGAAAACAGCACGGAGGAAGAAGAAACGGTCCGAAGCAGTGCTCCACAAGAAGAAATAGGCCGAAACAGCATGGAGGAAAGGCTGAAACTATGCGGAGGAAGAGGAAACAGGCCGAAATAGTGCCCCGTAAGAAGAAGCAGGCCGAAAACAGCGTCATGGGGGGAAGGAGTAGTGTCGCGGGGGGAAGGAGTAGCGTGGTGGAGGGAAGGAGCAGCGCCGCAGAGGGGCCGCAAGAAGAAGCAGGGTGAAAACAGTGTCGTGGTGGAAGGGAGGAGCAGTTGCGGGGGGGCCACAAGAAGAAGCAGGCCAAAAACAGTGTCGTGGTGGCCGTGGGGGAAAGGAATAGCATCACGGAGGAAAGAAGTAGCATGGAGCAGCGTCGAGGGTCAAGGAGGAGAAGATAATGGGAAGAGCCTGGAAGTCGTGGAGGAGAAAGGAAGGGACAAGATAGCCCAAAAAAAGCATGCCCCAAAAAAGCATGTTTTGGGGGGAAGAAGGAATTCCCCCAAAAAAGCATGTTTTGGGGGGAAGGAGCAATCCCTCCAAAAGCATGTAGAGCCAAAAAAAAAAAAAGACCTCTTTCTAATCCAACTATTGTGTGTGGAATCTATGGAGAGTTGAATTGGTAATGGAATTTTAAAACCTACATAGTTAAGTACACATTGTTAGGACAAAACTGGGATTTTAAAGCCTACATAGTTAAGTACACATTGTTAGGACAAAACTGGGATGGAGAGCCTCCCGGGACCTCTCATTTTGACATAGTTTTGAACTTTTTTGCTTGCAATTAGCTAAGCAAGGGTGGAGGATGTTTTCCAAGAACTACCCCATCTAAGACGTCGTCCTAAAGCTCTCAAACCACCCTAGGTACACATTGGAGATCTAGGAAGGGAGAGAACAAGGTGAGCCTAGCACTTAATCCCCCATGAAGACGAATTCAATTCCTTCTCATAGGTTTACTTTTTATGCTTGGTTTAAAAGGTTTGTTTAGCTTTGCCTTTTAAAGTTTTGGTTTTTTAATAGTTTTAGATTTTCTAGTTTGCTTTTAAAGTAATAGTATGATTTTAAAGTGTAATAGCATGAATCATGAAAAGCATGTACGATTTTTTTGAAAGTAGGATCTCTAGATTTGAATTTCAAAATTTGAAACTTGAAACTTGAAACTTGAAATTTGAATTTTTTATTTTGAATTTTGAACTTTAAATTTTAAATTTTAAAATCTGGATTTTCAATTTTTAAATTTAATGTTTGAAGATTTGTCCATGTGGCCAAATCTTCCTAGTGATTTGAAAGAAGATTTGGCCATGTGGCCAAATCTTCCTAGTGATTTGAAAGAAGCTAGCAACATTTGGCAGCACGGCAAAATCTTCCCAAACCCTAATGCCTTGAAAGATTTGGCCACATGGCCAAATCTCCCAGAACCTAGTGATTTAAAAGAAGCATGCAAGAGGAGGTTGCACGGCCAAAACTCTCCATACCCTAGTGCTTTGAAAGAAGCCTACAAGATTTGGCCACACGACCAAATCTCCCCAAGTTTGAAAGAACGCCACAAACAAATCTTCTCAGTGCTTTGAAAGAAGTCACCAAGGTCTCGAAGGATTTGGCCGTGCATCCAATCTTGCTAGCTTCTTTGAAAGCACCAAGGTCTGAGTAGATTTGGCCGTGTGGCCAAATCTTATTGCTTCTTTCAAAGCACCAGTATCTTAGGAGATTTGGCCATGTGGCCAAATGTTGTTGCCTCCTTTCAAAGCACCAAGGTCTAGGAAGATTTGACCATGTGGCCAAATCTTGTGGGCTTCTTTCAAAGCACCAAGGTCTAAGTAGATTTGGATGTGTGGATAAATCTTGATGGCTTCTTGAAAGCACCAGCGTCTCGGGAGATTTGGTTGTGTGGACAAATCTTGCTATCTCCCTTTCAAAGCACCATGGTTTGTGAAGATTTGGCCATGTAGCCAAATTTTGCTGCCTAGAAATTCAAAGCACCAAGGTTTAGGAAGATTTGGTCTTGCAATGAAATCTTGTAAAGCATTTTCATCCTAAGTCACACCATCAGATATCAATATTGAACTATAACAAATGCTATGTACTATGCAGGTGCCACATTGAAAGTGGGGGTTAAAGTCAACTTGCTTGTCAGTGGAAAGATTGTTGCCATTGGGGCAATATTCTCTACATCACATGATGACATGTGCCAAGGTGTGCCCTTGGGAGAAAACAATGTATCGGTGGCGATCGATATTTGTATGGATGAAAGTGCACTTCTTCCATTTCCTACAATGGATGCATTCTTAGTCTATGAGGCTTTGGGTAGTGTTGTTCGTTGGAAAGCACGATCAATGAGTTGTGTGGACAATGTCAATGGAGCTATTGTACCAATGAATGATATAACATCAGATACCATTGAGGTTGAACCTCTATGTGAATATGATGAGTTTTCCATTTAAGAATCATGGAAGGATGTCAAGAAAGTCTTAATATGGGATGAGCAAAAAACCAAGAGCATTGCAAAGGGTGTTGTTTTGTATGTCTACCCATTTGTACCTATAAATTTTGAGATGCTTGGTGAAGGTAATCTAGGTATGGGAATTGAAAAGTATCATAGTGATGTATCAGGCATCGATACCATCCACTTAATAAAATGGCCCATTGCACAAATAAACTTTTTAGATGGAACTTCATTAAGAATCGATGACACCATGAATTCTTCAAGTGGTTCTGGGAAAAAGCACATGGAAGATGAGGACCCAATGGAAAAATCCACAAAAAAGAGGCGTTACTGCATGATAAAGAGAAAAGCTAAAAAACATGGCATGCCATTAGCATCATCTAGACTCACAAGGGATGCAGTCATAAAAGTATCTATGATTGATTGTTGTAAACAAAATTGTTGTCAATTTGCCGATCGTCAAATGATATCCAAATTACGCATAGAGTATTGGGGCCAAAGTTTGGAGGCTTGCACCAATTATGTATATGACACTCTTGGGGTTGCTTGTCGAAAAGATGACAATGGGCAGTTCAAATATGTCTTTTCATTGAATGGTATTCAAGTTTGTTGTAGAGCATGGTATGAAATGCATGGTATTCCAAAAACAACATTTTATCGATATAGGGAGCAATTTGAAATTGGTATACGAAGGTGCATACATGGTAATAAAGGAATCGTACGGAGAGGTTGGAACCACACAGAACTGGGTAGAGCCATAATCCAAGATTTTGTGGATAACAATTCTGAGTGTATGCCACACAAAAGTAAAACACTTTAGGATGGATCAAGGGAAACACAGTTGGCAACACCGGATATATACAAGCAGGTTGATATTCTCTATGAAGTTAACATGCAATTAAAGCATAGTTTGGGTTGTAAGGAGATGTCAACTTCCACATTCAACCGCATATGGAACTCTGAATTCAAGCATGTAACTTTGTCAAAAACAAGTGAATTCTTTAAGTGTGGTTTATGTAGTGCAATCAAGGCTCAGCTTGCAACGACAAAATGCCAAAATGAACGTAATAAGTTGATGGAAGATAGAAGAAAACACATGTTACAATAAAAAAGTTATAAAAATGTGTACTACACTTGGCGCAGATTTTTTGAAATGTATCCTCAGACGTACTTGTGCATTATCCATGATAAGATGGATCAAAAGAAGACAGCCATCCCTAGATTATGCAATCATTCAAAGGACACAGACAAGTCCTTTCAGCTCCCAGTGGCTTTGACTGGCATGATAACACATGGACATGGTCAAGGACGTTATTGTCACTTTTCTTTATCCTTGTGGCCGTCGGATCCTAACTTCACAATTGGTTCATTGGCTTTGTGTTTGAGAAATCTTGAAAGATTTGATAACCATGCACTTGGAGATTTGGTACATGATGGGATGCCAAGGCCTGACAACGCTCTGCTAAATGCACTAACCTCTAGAGAAGCATTGGATTCTCACTATGTTTCTAATGGCAAGCAACAACTTCATCTCGGAGCAGTGGGTGGAACATTCAAAGACCTTGGACTTGGAAGTTCCCATCAAGAAAATCCTTATAAGAAACTACCCGAACACCTATTGTTGCAGTTGGATAATTGTGGTTCTGAAAATAAGAATAGGTACTTGTTTGCATACCTATCATTACTTGTTGCTCGAGGGATTTTCAAGTCAATTCAATTAGGATTCTTGATGGTTGGGCATACACATGAGGATATTGATGCAATGTTTAGCAGGTTTTCAGAGAGGTTAAGAACTAGCCAAACATTGACATTTGCACATCTCATGGATACTTTTAGACAATGTGAGGAGTCTTCTCCAATGCCATTTTTGGTAACAGAAGTCCCTGATTTCAAGAGCTATGTTGATGGATGCCTATGCGATGGGAAAGATTCTTTAGTGGGACACTCAAAGCCTCTCCAATTTTGGTTCTTTATGCGAAATAAAGTTCCTATCATGCAATATAAAGTGCATCCATGATCATTAGATTGGCAACCAAGTGAAGGCGGCATTGAGTTGTGGAAGAGACATCCGGATGGTCATCCAATGCTACCAAGTGGAGAGCCGCCTTATGTAACCATGTTCAAGTATGTGAAGGATCACTTAGATGTGATAGTTGGTATCAAGGAGTATGTATGCTTTTGGGAAAAATGGGCACACCTGCAAGGTCCAGATGCATCTTTCACAAAGTTTTACAAGCCAGTAGTGAAGTACTAGAAGAACATGATTGATGAGCTTGATAAACCAAACAATAGTGTAGAGGGCATGTACGAGAGATTTTGGCCAAAGACGCAACATATTGATTGTGTGCAAGTATTTGATAATGAGAACGATGAGTTTCAAGGAATTAAAGAGTTGAATGATCATTACTATGGACCTCAAAGGAAAAAGCCAAAACAATCATTTGATCCAATGGTTGATGTACAAAAAGGACACTTTCTTTTGGTCGGACCAGCAGAAAAAATTTACCCAATTTGGCTAGGCATTGCTCAAACTGATGTACAGAAGGATAATAAATCTAAAATTTCAAGAAGGTTTTCATACAATATTGGGCACCTACATGCAAAAGACACAATGCAGAAATTGAGGAGGTGTATGCAGATTGTTGGAACAAGATTTGGATGTGCAATAAAGGTGATCCTCCACGTTGGGAATCTATTGATGCTATTGTATGGTCATGGGTTCCAAAATGTAACCTCTCAAAGAAGGTTTCCTCGAAGAGCAGCAACCTCCCCATCAAGGTGAAGATACCAACCATTGCACACAAGTGAGCTTTATCCAATTTGGCTCATAGAACAGATTCCGACTCTGATGCTGACTCCACAATGGAGTGAAGGTACTTGAAAAGCATGACTTTTTTTTCCTTGCACAACAATAATTTATTTGAATACTGACAAATATTTGGAAGGTATGACATTGATCTTTTTTCTTTATCTTTTTTTTTGCAGACCATTGCTTTGTGGTTGCAAGTTTTGCACACTTGACAAAATATCAAGGACTAGTGTTGCATTCTTATTTTTTCTCCAACTAAACTAAAATGGTGTTTTTGAACACCACCTTTTCTTGAGAAGAGGCAAAAAATGCTTCGTTAAACTCAAACATATGATGTTCTTTTCTAGGCTAATGCAGAACAAGTACACCCCAAATTGTGAGTTTCATATACACGGCCAAATCAAGGGAGAAAGTCAATGGAGTGCACTCAATGCATTGTAATTGTAACCCCTCAAAAAGTACCATGCATTGGTCGAAACCTCAACATTTGACATTTTATTTATGTTGATGCAAACCATGCACATTTGCAAGATTTGGATGGACTCCCAAAACTATGGGAAAAATCAATGAAAAACATTGAATGTTACATAATTGAAACCCCTCAAAAGTTCCCAAATTATCAGGATTTTCCCAAATTCTCTAATATGGTGTTATAATCCATCCATGGGCTTAAGTAGGCTTCTAGGTGTTGGTTTGAGAAGATTGATTCATTTTTACATGGTCTAGTTTCACCTCATCCTTTGCGGATTCTAATCTCTATCTTCTACGTCAGTCAAACTCCTAGCTTTATATGTTGATGACATCTCCAATCATACTTCCACTTTAACTCGTGTTAAGCAGCAACTACACTCCTATTTTGATACAGTTGAATTAGGAGGGATAGGTTGTTGTCTTGGAATGCAAATTGTCCGAGATCGTCCCCAATGGTCGTCTTTATATATGCCAAAGCGAATATATTCTCAATTGCAATTCTATTGGTATGCCCATGCAACTCGGTGCTCTTACTCTTTTGCATTCGCCTCCTAGTTCACAAACTCATGCATCACCTTCTTTTCTATATAAGAGTTTTGTGGGAAGTCTTCTCTATACAATGGTTTGCTATCGCCCTAACACTGCCTTTGTAGTAATTATTCTCTCTTAGTTTAGTTCTTCTCCTCAACCTTACCATTGGTAGCTTCTCAAATGCATTGTTGGGATTCAGGATCATGGTCTTCTCTTTCAACGACAAGCTGACTTTATTTTTGAAGCAAACTCGAATGCGAATTGGGGAAGAGATAAAAGCACCGGTCGATCAGTTTCAAGTTGCTATTTCATAATCAATAATGTTGTTGTTAGTTGGCTTAGCAAAGCACAAAAGGTGGAGGCTCTTTCATTTATAGAAGCGGAGTACATATCTGCACCAACGGTCTCCAAAGAGATTGTGTGGATCAGACGACTTCTTGATGACATTCTTTGGACCACTTTCCACTCCTATGGTCTTATGCTGTGATAATCAAAGCACCGTTGCTTTGACAAAGAATCCCGTATTGCACTCTCAGACCAAGCATTTCACTCTCCATTTTCACTATATCCGAGATCTTGCCAGCAATAATCTTCTTACTATTCAGTATCTTTCAATGACTGAGATGCCTGCTAATATCTTGACAAAGCCTCTACCTCGCATTCATTTCTAGCTCTTGCGATCACTCCTTGGACTCCATTCCTCCACTTTTCAAGGTGTCACATAAACGAATCATGTAGTGAGTAGTCATGCTTGATGGGGGGATGTTTGGAATAGCACATACACACACGTAAATCAGTTGCATGTATTGCGCACGTGGCACACATGCATGTAACTAAGTTTGGTTTTAGTGTGCTGATCATTCATTTTAAGCACAACTACCGATTACTAGTTAGAAGCAGGAGCACGAGATGGTAGCGGGATGATAGCCTCAATTAGAGGCATGATCTTTGTATGAAGCTCTATATGAGCCACCATGTAACAAGTCTTTGGTAATTGAGTGGATATCTGTCTGTGTATTCACGTATTCTTCTGTTGCTTTATTTCATTAATTTGACTTCTCTGGCTCGCCCCAGGAGAGCTCGTTAGTTTGGGCTGAGAGCAGCAAGCATATAGTTAGTCAGCTCTGTCTCGCGCATTTCTAGGTGAAAGCTGCCAAAGATGACAAATTGTTGAAACGTCAGCAAACTCTATGATTTATTCTTATGTAAGGCAACCATTTTTCACTTAGTGCCCGGCAGCGAGGTACTGGCTATGGAAGCACATAACACTATAGAAATGGGCACGTTCCATGAACTCTTGCCAATATACTCCTCTTCTCCTTTCTTCTTCTGTATTTCACTGCCTACTTCCAACTCATGTTTGTCCCCTATAACGCCTTCCTCTTCCCCAAGACCACATAATCTGTGTATCCCACTTGAATTTCCAATGGGGAGCACGGTCCTCTAGTAGGTATGTGATTGATATACGTGAGTACTATATACAACCGTGCAGAGTATATATGACCTTGCTTGCTTGGAATTTGTGCGAAGTGACATTTTTGGGTGTAGATGTTGTATGTAATGCCTATAGGGTTGTATGCTTGGAGATCCCGTAGTTTTGATGGCGCACCCTTAACCTCCATAAACACATTATTGAACTCTTTACTCTGTTGTTACATAGCGAATTGAAGCATATGGGCATTCCAAAACTATCAGGAGCATTATTTTGGGCTGGTTATGTTCTATAATCCAAGTAAGCACCTTCTCAAGCTTCCTCAAATGAGCTTACAAGCGAGCTACTTTCCTAGTGGTTGCTTATCTAATTACTTACAGATTGCGAGATTGAAAATAAGAGACCATATTTGAACGCAGTATGGCATTATTGAACGTCTCCAATGAGACAATACATGAGATTCTAAAATATTCCTCAGCAAAAATCTCTTCTTAATTGGAACCTCTATGGCAGCACTCTCTGTCCACGCTCACGAAGAGCCACATTAAGCCATTGTTTCAAGTATATATTGACGTGTTTCAAGTACTCCAGTTCTCTTCCTCCTAATTTGGCTTCAGCCCTCAAATTTGAAGGGTGCCTTAGCCTTTCATTTTGAAGGGTAAAATATTTCAAGCACTTCTTGAAAGAAGGGTGAAAAAATACATTTCCCTTCTTTTGAAACTCAATTTTTTTTTCTCACTTCCTTCTTTGAAGGACAAAAAGAGAACTACTTTTCTTTTGCATGGTAATATGTTTATCACCCTTCACAACATTAAACTAAAAAGTCCAAAAAAGCACCATCATGTGAAAATAAGTCCAAGAGTGAACTAATAAATTTCAACATTAAACAAATAAGTCCAAAAACACCATCATGTGAAAATAAATACATCATGTATATAAAAAGTTTGATGTACAAAGAGTCATGATGCACAAAATTGGTTATAATGTAAACAAAAGGTCATATAAAACCATGCAAAAGTGCTATACTAGGTTGCAATAAAGGCATTCCTTTCTTCATCATGCCTGTGACCTAGAACTTGGGGATTTCAACATTAAACAAATAAGTCCAGAAAATCACGATCATGTGAAAATAAATACATCATGTATATAAAAAGTTTGATGTACAAAGAGTCTGATGTAAAAAATTGGTTATAATATAAATAAAAGGTCATATCAAGACCATACCAAAGTGCTATACTAGGCTGCAATAAAGGCATTCCTTTCTTCATGGTGCCTCAGCTAGAACTTGGGGATGCCTTGCCTTCATATCTTTCCAAACATCAAAGATTAAGTTCCAATCCACTTCTTGTACCTGCTGAGGAGCTGAAAGTGAAACAAACATCAACATATCCAAAGTCTTTAATGATAAACAAGACCGATCATTACTTTTAATTCTACTTTGCTTGGAGAAACCTCTCTCACAGCAAGCAGAGCTTGCTGGTAATAAGACCACAATCTACCATAACTTTTTAAGTGCAGGAAACATTTGTGACCACTCAATTTCTGAGCTATATTGCTCCCATGCATCTAACAACCCCTTTGAAGGATATGCCTTAGCAATACTAAGAACAAATCACTACAACTAACCTTCACAATGCTTGGATTGGATAAGTGGTGTACTCCCATTTCCAAACCTAATACAAAGCTGATCAAGATATTGCTTGATAGTGTGTCCCCGAATATCAAGATCTTTGGGATAGTTTTTTGGCAAAAACAGTTTGGCTGCATTAAACAAATGGTGATCATGAAACCGTTCATCAAATGTAGAGACAAGTCTTCGAATGAAAGCTTGAGTAAACCAAATATTCTCCTCCACGCTGACCGGCCTAGTATTATCAAGCAAAGATGTATGCAGTAACACATGATGCTGCATTACTCCATCCTTATTCTTGTAAGATAAAATGCCATTTTGGACTGCTTTTAGAAATCCATTTAAATTTTTAGAATCTTGAGGAAATGAGGCATGCAAATATCGATTCTTCAAGATAGTTAACAACACATAAGTCTCTCTCCCAATCATGGATATATCAACATTGTCTGCTTGAAATTTTATATTCAGTAGATCGACTTCTTTTAACACAGTAGCTATGAAGTGGACAATAAATAGAAGCTGAAAGTTTGTTGCTCTCTTGTACATTGCTGGGTATTTTTGCTTCCAACATTCAAGCAGAACTGGCATTACCTTAACTAACCTAATTCAAAAAAACCAAAATACTGATTATAAGCTAGCTTGCATAAAGTAAAACTATCATAACTTAATCAACCTAGAAAAATACATGAGCTCACATAAAAAGTAGATTTTAAAGAAATTACCTTTTCATAACAGCACCTCGAGATAACCATCTCACTCCATGAATCCTCAATAATTCATAATGTCTAGGGAAAATTTCCTCCATCAGTTTCTTCAATTCTTCCCTTCGCAAGGATGAGTCACCCACCCATTCTCGTACCTTATTTGCAAACTGATCCACAAGTTTACACTCACCAAAACACTCACATATATCTTTGATGACTAGGGCCTCTCTATGGGCTATGCAATGAATGCCCACAAGGTGTGGCACTTCCCTTCGTAGCATTGCAATCAAGCCACTATTTGCTCCAACCATTGCTGCTGCCCCATCTGACCCCATAGCTATCATTTTATTCAAAGGCAATTCCAACTCTTTCAACACATTTTGTAATCCTTCATACATGGTATGAGCTTTTCCATCTTTTACGCCCACTAACTTGACAAATTTGGTTACAACAGGTCCATTTCCTCCTTTTGTCAAGAAAGAGATGTACAAAATAAGATGTTTTTCATATCTGCGGTCTGTAACCAATATTGAGTACACCGGGCTTTTTAGAATTTCTTCTTTGAGCTTTTCCCAATAAACCATATAAATGGCTGAAAGAAACTCCTTTCCCGTGGCTGGATTTATGTAAGTAGAATACTCACAAGACAAGGGCACATTCGGAGTCCTCATGTACATGTGGAACCTACACTCATCAGCAAAAGCCTCTAAGGACATGTCTTTTTGAGTTGCGTGATACATGATTTGGATTATACTAATAATCCTTGATTTCTCACTATCAACTCGTAACTCAATATGCTTCTCAATGCTTATTATCTTGTCCTTCTCAATGAAAGCTTTGCGCTACTTTGCTTGCTTGTGCGACTCGGAAGCATCATGGATAGCTAATGCTTGCTTTTGGACTGTTGTACTACCAAGCTTTGCATATGGATTATTCATGCTCATTTCTGTACAAATAGAGCATTTAACTCTCTCCCTCCCCTCCTCGTCAAACATTGAGTATGACCATGGATACAACAACTTCCATGTAGGAACAAAGGTGTGCAAATAAACTCTCTTTCTACCCCCATCTATTGCTGTACTTTCCCCATCTTCGAAGCCTTCCTCATGCACTCGTACACTTTGTGTAACTATGCCCATTTGCTCCAATAGATGTTGGCGTTTATCTTTTTTGGGCCTTCTTATCTACCTAATGATTCATGCATCCCCAATTACTATTGCATCAGACACGATACTCAAAATAGATATTATCATAACCTTATAACAAAGAAGCTGAAAACAGTAAATTAATGTGTACTAGAAAAGAGGCCTCACCTGATAAAAACAGTGAGAAAGAGTAAAACTGCAGTTAAATAATGCTCTTCTCAGAGTCTAGTGTCACTAATTGGACAGCTTCAAAATCACACAAGATGTCCCTCAAATTTGTAACATTCAACAAAAGGTTCACACTTTCTGTGGGTGCATGAATTGCCATTACATTATGGTTACTCATGCGGATCACATTATTCAAGGTGCAGATAGCATATTACAAAGCAAATGGAGAGACATGGCGATGCTATCCAAACATTAATTTGCAAGAAATTTTAGCCACTTGCCTTTTTGCACGAGCGTCCCAAATCAAGTGAATAAAAAGAAAGATGAGGAAATCATCAATAGTGCTTGCCTACACCATAGCAATGAATTCTGATTAGAGCAAATTAATTGGAAGGGATCGAACTAATAATTACATTAACTTTGCTAAAACAAATATTCCACTAAACATACATAAAATCCCATCTACATCTTACCTTAATAGCAGGCCACAGAGTCGATTGAGCAGCCCTTCAAAAGATCCTCCAGCGTGAGCTTGATAGATCATAGAGTATGAATTAAACTAGTCGAATGAACACTTCATCTCCCTAAAGATTCTCCCCTGCGTGAGATTGAGATCGCTATTTTGCAATGAAATATCTCTGTTTGAGTCTATATTCCAGTGCATCGTGACTCGTGAGCTTGCCCAAAAACTGATATTATAGATTCGGTAATACAGAAAGCTTTACCTTGATTCACAGCTATTGCTCTCACTAGTACCTTGCGTTGTGTCAAGATATATTTTCTCACAAATGGACAAAAAGATCGCTGATTCGCTCACATTCTCCTCAGTTACACCATGCAAATTTGCAAAATTCCCTCTTTCTGCCATGTTCATTGCCAAGCAGTTCTATTACCTCCAAGCTCCACCTCCTCTTCCCCCCTTGACAAATCCACTTGTTGTACCCCCCTCTCCTTTGCCCTCAAATCCACGACCGATATCCAAATTCCAGTGCTTATGCCAGCTCGCCACCTCCACCCAGACCACCTCCGCTCAGAAGTCCCATGCCCTTGGCCTTCCCAAAGCCTGTGGCTTAAAGACCACCTTCACTGAGTCCTCTTGCATAGATGCGTCCTCTTTTTATTTGGATGTGCTCTTTGAAGTTTGGCTCTTTGGCTCCGACGTATTCCTTACGTTGTTCCAGCCATCATCATCAATGAATAGCATCTCAGCTCCAATGGCTCGCTTCCATTCCTCTGAACCTCCCCAAGCTTTCACAAAAGCTCGAAGCCTCACACAGGTTTTCTAACACTCCACTAGCTTTAGTGGGTTTCTAGAGATGTTTCAGGGGTTGGAGTAGGAAGTTGGAGACATCGGCATGGATATAGAAGGCTGAAGCCTCACTTCAGCAAGGAGGTTGCCAAAAGTCTCATCAGCAAGGAGGCACAACTAGCTTCAGCGTGTGTGTCTGTAGCTATTTCAAGGGTTGGCGTAACCAGTCGGGGCCCTGGAGTGCCGGCAGACTGTAGTGCCGTCCAACCTCTGGCATGCCTCTGTCGTACATGCTAACCTTCGTCTTGACATTGCAAAACGCTGGCCTTCTTAGACCTGCTAGAAACCAAGCTTTTGTTCAATCTCAATGCTCATCCCTCAAAAAGTTGCAGACAAGCAAGCGTTTCAATTGCCAACCTCCTCTAGTCGAAACCCATATTCATTGATCAACATTCTCCCTGATCCATAGCAGCAGGGTACAGAAGCTTCCCCAGAATTTTGCATAATGCTAGCGTGTCTTGAGACTTGTTTGATCTCTACATTCTTGTGCTCCTCTAAGTCCCCTCATCGAAAGAGTGGTTTTTGCTTATTATGTTCGTGGATGGCAGCTTGCTTTGCACCTCAACTTGGTCTCACCTTCTTGACTCACGTGGTTAGGGTCCGGGTACAAGAAATAGGGAGACTTGGAACTTGGAAGTTGGACGCAGAAGGAAAAGATGGTGCTTCAAAATTTACAGTAAGAAAGAGAGGGAACACATAGTCACTACATAGTAACTACTACCAATAACCACTACCTAATGCCCACAAAAAGTTTGAACACGGTTTAAGGATCTATTAACTACCTAGTACCCACAACTTCCTGCAATCATCAACTTGACAGCTTGAGCCAATGATTTTTAATTTCTTTATTTATTTTATATTATTAATAATATTTAATCTTTAAAATTTTGAAGGTCAAAAATATGTCCGCCCTTCTTTTGAAGGCCTATAATAAGTGTGTCCTTCTTTTGAAACATAAAAATAATAATGCCCTTCCATTCTGAAGGATAACTTAGACATGATAATTTCATTTGAATGTTAAAAAAAATTATCTCCTTCTGAGTTGAAGGATAATTTCAAAAATCACGATTCTTTTGAATGGCTTTAAAAAATTTACCCTTCTCTATTAGGGTAAACCCCCCTTTGAAGGGTGTTGCAACCTTTAAATTTGAGGGCTGTTTGGCTTCATAGACATTTTCCCACATGGTTTAGACTTCATGAGAGGATGGATTCACAAACAGCTTCACAAATAGGAAGCGTATTCAATAATTTGTTCCGTATTCAAAATGGATTGAAACGGTCTAGTTTGTTCTAACTTTACTGAAAGAGACAGTATTCTTCACTTTTAATTGCCTTGCCTTTTTGCGACCCTTTAGTTTTGGATTTCTAGTACATGGAGTGCCAAAAACCAGGGAGCAGTGAACAGCGCTGGCCTTCCAACTATTTTCTTCACAATAGGCCATCATCTTTACCTGTATCCAACGAGCTTCGATTCATTGTTTCAGCCTATAATAGGATTCTCCTTCTTGGTGTCTCATGGATTCCTACTTCTGCTATTGCTGTTGTTGAGCTTATGCCAAGAGACTGTGGAGCATACAATGATGAACAATATTAGCCCTCCTTGTCCCCTCGGCTTGTCGATTTCATTACCCCTAACGTTCCACCAAGCAATCGATTGTTGAAGGTTGGATTCGCTTGTTTGATGGGACATTGTAATCCTCAGATAAGGAACCGCCATGCTCCCCCTATCACCTTTTTGCATTTAGAGATTTGGAAACTTGGGAGATTATATAACTCCCATAACCTTGGGATCCCCAAGCCCCACATGAGGCAATATAAAGTGTTATTCGACCGGTATCTTTGGAGAAACTTGAAAACCTTGCATTATCGAGTCCTTAGTCTATTACGATAGGAATTCTAAGTCCATGGCATATATATGTTTAAAGCTCGTGGCTTACATACTTGGATGTATATATATTTCATTAGCCTTGGCACATATACTTGTATTTATATGTATATATCTCTCGCCTTGGTTTAAAGCTTCATTTAGATTTTGTAAAAGGTTTTTTTTTTTTGCTATTTGTGAACTATTAGAGGATTTCCATTGAATGCCTTATGGAATCTATTTCTAAAATTTTCTCCATTTCTTAATAGTCCCAAATCTGAAAATGCTCATAGGATTACTTTGGATGGCCATTCATATAGATTTGACTCTAGCCGTTCATATAGATCTTGGCATAGCTAGGTGGTACTTGGATTTAAAGTGACAGTTGGGACTTTATGACTCCTTATTTTTATAGCCTTGGACTGTTAACACCACTCCAAGTACATATGGTTGGAAGAAGATTTTGTTGAGTAAGGTTTACTAAATCTTTCTTAAGGATTTTTTCATTAAATAGCAATGGAATTCCCTTTAATAGAACGAATAAGACCCCCTATTTTTGGATTTCTAGAAATCCACTTGGGAATGTCTCTAGCAATTGATAGTATTTCTTTAACTTTTTGGATCCAACTACTATATTACCATTGGAGTATTAAAATGAAAAAGGCCATCATTTCTCATTTATTTATCACGAGGCGCTAGCTTGAAATGTAAGTTACATTTCCATGGATAATATGTTACCCTTAGGATGGTCTCGGTTATTTGGATCCTAGAGATTAGCAATTAAATTCATGACCTTATTTGGAACAAGGAAAATGTCCATGGACATTTAACACTTGTATAGTTGGATTAATGGCTTAACACTATGGATTCCTTGGTTTTTTTAATTCTATATTCACATTATGGAGTCCTTGGGTTTTTTAATCTAAATTCACACTATGGATTGTCTTTGATATGAATTGAGTTGGGACATATCTTACCTTTGATTTGTATACACATTTCTATGCATCATTTTTTCGAGTTCTTGTTTGCAGGCCTAACATGATGCAATATCATGACTAGTTGAGAATTGATCAAAGGAAAACAGGGCCTTTGATTAGTTTACATACTCCCCTTGCAACTGCACTAACATTTTCTAAGCATTTTATAACACAGTCTAAATGCCAACCTGTGATTATTTCCACATATTAAAATGCCAAGATTTGATAATGCTAGTTGAGATAGAGTGACATGGATAACAACTGTGTGCCGGCATTCAAGCCTAGCTACCACAGCTTGAATGAATTATTCTAACTTTCATTTGGTTGTGATGGTGCCAAGTGAGTCAGCATACCTCTCCATTGTATTAGCATTAGAGAATCTTTGGCATATTTTAATGGACATGAAGTACGACTTTGGCAACTTCAAGGAGTACTTGGGAGGATTATCTCCATCTATTATAATATGGGAATTAATTATTTATTGGAGATTACTTTTGACTCTTTTTGTATTTTACACAACAACACAAAGCAACTATAGACGTGCAAAATAGCGGGCGCATCCATAGGCATTGCTTGAAAAGAGAAATTACGAGCATGTCTAACAGCTCGTCTATTTGCGCGTGTATTGACACATCTATTTGTGCATCTACATTGAGAAAATACGGGCCCGTTTAACACTATGTTTGTCAATGCATACATTTGTGCATGTATTAGCACGTCTATTAGCACGTCTATATTGAGAATTAGACGTGTATTTAGACGCAAAATAGAGAATACAGAAAGTGAGATTTTGGTGTACATCACTCCTTTCCAAAAATTACCCATGATTATCAAAGCACATAATTTTAACAAAACCATCAATGCTTTTTTGCAAGCCCACATATAAGAGAATTAAGTGAGGTGAGGAGAATGAGACAATATGTAAAATAGTTTTGCCAATATCAATGATGGGCTACAGTTCAATCTCATCCTCAATGAGATCAACCTTTGCCAAACTATCTACTTCAAAATCCAAACAAGTGTTTAGATCTACAAATACATTCAACCCACTACTACTTGTGCTACTCATGTGCTCATTGAAATCAGCATCACCAATGGTAGGCTCGTCCTCACGGGTAATGGCCTCAATATCTGTATCTCCTATTTCATGATCATCCTCCTCTCTCGTATCATGGTCATCATCATGTCCATGGCCATGATCATCCTCCATACGCTCCATATTAGTAAATGTACTATACATCACTTTGGAACGTGGCATAATAGGTATGACATGCCACCATCTGTTATTATCCACCATTGACTGATAGACAATCTAATTCAAACACAAATACAATCATGTTATTTTCCTTGCATCGAAGGTATCAAGCGAGTATTTTTATATGTGTGCATAGTATCTGTTCACATTGTTGCGGTAGTACTAGTGTGTCCTTCCTACTTTGCCAAAACTTTGTAGAGTTTATAGTTACAAAGCCACTTGCATGGCGTTTGATTTTTGCATTAGGGCCTCTTTCCACCACGTCCTTAAACCACTTTACATCCAAAACATACACAAAGAAGCATCAAAAGTCAAGCTTAATAATATCTTGGATTATGCCACAATAATCATCCATGGCTCCATTGCCTTCCTCAAAGCTAGCAATGACGCCGCAATCTTGTGTGTTTCTCTTATCATCAATCCATTGTGTTTGAAAATGCTTGCCCTCACACCATATAGCATTGAACATAGTGCACTACACCAAGAAAAAATCAATTAAATAAGCAATCTAAATTATTGAAAGCTCCTAACTTATGCATAACATTCTATATACTGACCTTGCTCATGCATCCCCTAGCATACTCCCATTCTTCCATTGTAATATGTATCCCTTCGTCTTTCTTTGCTTTCTCCATTTCATCAAGTAGCCAATCCACATGAATATCCTTTGGAAGTACTCTTAGATACTGAGGGTATGGCATACGAGATCCGTGGTGTGTACAAAAGAGGGCCCTTTCTTCTTGTCTTCTTGCCTTTGCATCCTCGTATCTTGTCACCCATCTTTTAATCACATCACTACTAAGCACGCAATAGATGTTGATACTATTATGCAACTCCGTGTCTATTACTTTGTTGCGTCCTTTCCCTTGAGGCACAATAGAGGTCATCCTTAGGTCTTCATCATCTCTCCATAGTCGTGGGAGAGAGCTATCCACATCAACAAGAAACTTAGAAATATATACAAGTGACTCTTGTACCAATTAACCCTCAGCCATGCTACCTTCGGGTCTTGCATTTTGTCTCATGAAGCCCTTCAAGGTCTTCATGAAGCGCTCGAGGAAGAACAACCATCATGCATGTATAGTACCACATATAGCAATCTTATCCACCAAATGCACTATAAGATGTAGTTGGCTTGTGAGAATAGAACGTGGAAATGTCTCCTCTACTAAACAAACCACCTCCACTGATATAACTCGACCATTCTCAAGTGTGGTGGGATCTATTTCCTTTGAGCTCACATACCTAGAAATGAAAAAGTACACCATATTAGCAATCTGAACACCTTGCATGGAGCATTGATATGCATCATATTTTGTAGCATGTAAAGTACCTCACAAGCTCGCCCATCTTGTAAATACAATCCTTCACGTCCTTCGATGCACTACGAGAAATGCTAGTAGGTAGTATGAACTGAACCCATGAGGAAGTGGTTGATTAGTTGCTTATAATTATTCACTCGCAAATTTATAAGGAAAAAGATATTATGCACATAAAATATTTACTTAGAGCATCTTGTGCCAATCATGAGATTTCAAACTATATAATTGCTCTACACCTCTTTTCTTGCTCTTTGTAAAGGCTCCCTTCAAACACCTCATGCATCCAGTGGGAGTACGAATTGTAGTAATAGCGTGCTTCACTACCGCCATCTCTAGTTTTAATAACCTCCACGGTGCATGAGGTAAAAAAACACGCCCATTTGGTCTCTCTTATGGCCAAGCTTCACGCATCCTCCCTGTGGTACGTAGATCCTCCCTTATGCCTACGGAATTTCATGTCCCATTCAAATGCTCCCAAATGGTAGATGCCACATTCTTGAAGATATGCATGGGATCAAGCAGGTGATTGATCTTGAGGTGGGACCAATATGGTAAACGATAAAAGATGAGTATCTAAACAAAAACTGGTGTTAGCAGGCAATCTTTATTTCTAGCCAATATAGCACACAATAGTTATAAACCCTTACTGGCTCATGCCAAGTGGTGGAGGAGTCATGGAACCGTCCCAAATTCTCATCTAATCTCCCGCGGTGAGTGATTGTGGGAGGACTTCATTCCAAGAGGCAACATATCTAGGATGATCAGGTGAGAGAAATCGATGGTGATTCTCATAGATGACCTTATTCAATGCATCTGCCGGTGAGGCAACTAGCGAAGGACCACAAACATGACATGCATGGTAACCTGATGTAGTGAGACCTGAACAATAGACACAATTAAGAGTTGAAGGTGGGTTTAGGGTGCCACATCCTTTGCCTATTCATAATTAGAAGTGCAATGCTCACCTGAACACTCACCATAGCCTAGGAAGTCATGCATCGTCCACATCAAGACTGCTTTGCAGTTGAAGTCTCGTGACGAGGGAGGCCTGCTCACATCATGCACCTCGATACCTCTCCAAAGTATCTCTAGCTCGTCAATCAAAGACTCCAAATAAACATCAGGATTTTTGACTTTTTCCCTGGAATTAGAAGGGATAGCATAATATGTCCTTTCTTAATAGCCATAGAGGGTGGAAGATTATAATTCACCAATATCACTGGCCATATACTATAAGAGGTGCTTTTGAGACTGAATGGGTTCACATCATCCATACCCAATCCAAGTCTCAAGCTCCTAAGTTCTTCCTTGAAGCTTGGCCATGTGTCTTCAATATGCTTTCATGCAGGAGAGTCTGCAGGAGTTCTCCACTTGCCATCGGTTGATCGATGTGAGGAATGACATGACATGAGCTCTACAATGAATTTGCACTTGAACATATGTTGGATGCAAGGGATTATGGGAAAATGTCGCAAAACCTTACGAGGCACGTCCAAAGTTTTGAGATCTGCTTTATATTTTGCCTCTCCACAAGTAGGGCACTCTCTTGCATCCTTATGTAGTCCACGAAACAAAATGCAATCATTGACACATGCATGGATGTGCTTGTAATCTAATCCTCTAAGAGAGGTCACATGTTGCCTTGCCATATCTCTTGAGGTCGATAATTTATTCTCCCTTGGAAGCATTTTACTTGAGTAATGCATTCAAACTTGCATTGCTCTATCCATAGATGGTTTGCAAGTTTAGTAACTCAAGGGAGACACATAAAACAAAGAAAGTGCACCTCTCAAATAGTGGAGTCGATGCTGTGGTAAAAATATTGTCCTACTCCATGCTATCATCCCTCCCTTCGAATTAATGGACATATAGATCCCGCACCATATCATCAAACACCTCCTCCTCCACGGCTTCATGAGGTAATGGTGGAGGGCTACTATCACCATCACTCCATGCATCCGTAACGGTCCCTCCTGAAGATCCCACCTCATATCGCCGACGCTTCACCTCCTCACGACGAGCATAGGGCAACATATGCGGGTGTGGCACTACATCCTGTATCAAATTAAAACGGGATCATAACTCAACATATGAATACTCATAGGTATCTCAATCAACCTTAACTCTTTAACACTTACCATGTTTATGGTCGCATCCCATTCTCCATACTTTGAGATGTGATTGAGTGTAATCCTATGTGCACGATACATGTTTCCTTGACATCGACCACACATACATTTGATTTTTTTCTCCAACCACATTTCGCGATGGTGGATACGAAGGGATTCATCCTCACTGGAGCTACTTGTTGAAGATGAAGACATCCTATAAACAAACAATCCAAAAAATTTTGCTTTTCTTTAAATATTTAATTTTAAAACTCTGTGGCACGTCTAAAGATGCGTTTAAAACCACATCTGTCTATTCTGTGATGCAGGTCTATAGGCGCATCTAAAACCGTGTCTGCTTTGTGTATGTTGACACGTAATTACACACGTATTTAGATGCGCTATTAAATGCACTTATAGACACGGTTTTCAAATCTGCTTTTAGCATGCTCGCTTTGCTTTTCTTCACATTACTTATACTTCGCATGGCTTGCTTGCTTTGCTATTAACAGATCCACAGTCTCGACGCTTAAGAGGAAGGCACCCACACTTACTTCCAAGCTTACACTTAAGAGGAAGGCACCCACACTTATTTCTAGGCTTACAGGAGAAGAGGGTGAACAAGGAAGAGAAGCAACTTTGAAGAAAGAGAAGAAGCTTCCATACCTCTATCTAAGGTAAGTCTCTTTACGGTTGATCTTTTTTGGAAGTTGCTCTCTTTGGATTTTCCTTTATCATATCTAAGAAACGAATGATTTTGGTATCAGTGTTACGTTTTTGTATTGGACGCATGTTCTTTTCTACTTTTTAGAAAAGTCCGTCTGTCGAAGCGCATCTATAGACGCATCTCAGAGCACGTCTAAAACCGCGTCTATAGGCACATCTAGCCTATTTACAGACACAAACAGGCGCGTCTATAGACGCATTGTTATATGCAAAAATAGACGTGCTTCTCAGACGCATCTATAAACGTGCTCCGACAGTAATCTTTTCTGACAGTTCCCCTTTCTTCTCAGCTCATCAGTAATCATCTTTTTTTCTTTTTTCCAGTTCATCATGTGGCCAAAAAGCTCTTTGGGCTCACCTGATCTCCGGGAGTTTATTTTTAGGGACTTATATAACCTTTTAGGACACTCTCCTAGTCCTGCGGAGTTATACAGGTATATGACGGGTACTCTAAACACCCCCCAGGAGTCGGCACTACAGACTCCAAACCACCCCACACTAGCTGAGATTCCCCGAGCGGAGTTAGCACAGCTGAGGCCCTTCTCCCATGTCGTCTTATGCCCCTTCCCCCATGCCGTCTTATGTCCCTTTTCCCATGCTGTCTTATGCTCCTTCCCCCATGCTGTTAGGAGGTCCTTCTATCTCACAGAGCCGTCGGCGTACTCCTGTGTACTCGAGACTCGGTTCTCCAACTACGAGTGGTCCACGTAGTCCCGTGCAGTCTCTAGCTACGAGTGGCCAGCATACTAGCTCGACACGACATGGTAGTAGGCGTAGTAGCAGGGAGAGTGGTGGGGGATGCATGGCACAGTGCTTTGGGAGGGGTGGTGGTGGGGACGATGATGATTCAGATGATTTGGACGTGCCTTCGGATGATGGTACAATCTTCTATGACATCACTCAGACAGGAGGCATCTTGATGGATGCATGGGGGAAGAACATCATGGCCTTCATGTGCTCTGTAATTGCTAACAATTACAGAGATTGCTTTATCCACTACAAAGACCGGCCAAAGAGGTCGGCTGATGAGACCTCGCTGCTGTTCGCTCTAGGTATCCTAACCCCCCCAATCGTTAGTTCACAGATAAATGGGCCAAGTCAAAGATTGTTAGGATACATAGAAGATCTCCATGTCTGCGATCGCAAGTAGCACTACTTCTATGACTAATATATGTTCTCCATGTCCTCGCTTCCTTCCATGCTCCCTTTTGCGCTCCCTTCTACACTTCCTTCTATGACTAATCTATGTTCTCCACATCCTCGCTCCCTTTTACGCTCCCTTCTGTGCTCCCTTCTCCGCCTCCTTCCTCGTCTTCTTGTGCAGGGACCTGTAAACAAGGGACAACATATATCAATGTATGAAAAATCAAATCTTTACTTATAATATTGACATTATTTAATTACTTTCAAATACCTCAGAGGCCACTCCAGTAGCCCGAATATACTGCTTCTCAGTAATCAACCCATCATGATAGAAGTGCTTCTATTATCTTCTCTGCGAACTACCTGTCTGATCGTTAACTCATAATCGTTATTTCCTCACCTTCCTAGATGACTACACACGCTTCACTGTAATTACCTTCCTAAAAAGATAAACAATCCGAAACAGTATTACGACATTTTGAAGCCTACAAAAGTTTAGTAGAAAATCAACTTCCATATGAAATCCAGAATCTACAGTCCGATAACGGTGGTGAATATACTTCCCACCAATTTCAGGACTTCTGCACCCAAAATGGCATACATTAGAGACTAACAATTTCGGACACTGCACAACAAAATTCCCTCGCTGAAAGAAAGAACAAATCGCTAATGAACTCGTCATGAAGCCTGATTAAAGTTGCAGACCTACCACAATCCTACTAGGAAGAGGCAGTAGCAACTGCATGCTATCTACAAAATAGAATATATCATCGCAGTATCAATGCAATCCCGTATACCCTCTGGCACGATAAACCACCTAATTACTCACACCTTCGATATTCGCCTCGATTGCCTATGCCTACATCCCAAAAGAAAATCGGAACAAGCTTCAGGATCATGCCACTAAAGCCATTTTCGTTGGCTATGGTGAGCCCCACGGTGTGAAGGGGTACAGATTATATGATCCGGCCCATTCTAGATTCTTCTTTGCCCTCTCGATCGTCTTCGATGAGGATTCCCTCCTCTCTACACTTGCAGACGATCCAACTTATCAAGCATCTACCTCCCACTCTCGTTCCAACGAGACTCATACTGACAAAAAGAATAAACAAAACATCAATCCTATACCCTCGACACAATCTGTAATCGGCAGGCTCCATTTGAACCGCTTCCTCCTGCGCAACTGCTCCCTCCTGCACAACCAATATAACCACCTCTACCATAGATGCCCCTTCCAATCATCACAATTGGTGCTCTTCAGACACCGCTCGCTCCGCACCATCAACGCTCTCACTCGGACGATGCAAGCTCACGGCTGCATGCGTCTATCATGGACAACTACCAAAATGATCCTTCTCCTGATCGAAGCCGCAGTTTAAGCCTGATCCACTCTAGACCACTGCATACGGCCATGCATCACAGCCCAACCGCCCAGCTTGGTGGCCCAATGGACAAGCCACCCACACACGACAAATCCATGATGCCACGCATTCCCTAGCTACATGCAACCCTTCCACACGTGTCACGACTTGGACTCCAAATCTCACCACCAAACAGCCCCAAGGACACGATCTCTCTCTCCGAACTATATGATGTCACTGAGAGGCTTGATGGACTGTTTGCCGAGCACAACTACTCCTCAGAGTATGTTTATTCAGCCATATGCAAGATACCGTCAACCCATATAGATGACCCAATATCTATACCTCAACCATTGCAAGGACCTGAAGCATACTCCTAGTGGTCTACTAAGCACGGTGAGATTGCTTCACTTGAAACAAATCGCACGTGGTCATTAGTGCCACTTCCACAAAATTGACACCCCATTAGTTGCAAGTGGATCCTTCGATGTAAAGTTCAACCCGATGGATCCATTGCACGCTATGAAGCTCAACTCATTGCTCGTGGCTTCAGTCAAATATCTAGCATTAACTACCAAGAAACCTTCTCCCTAGTGCTTCGAATGGCTTCTTTCCAGATTTTACTTACACTAGCCACATCACTCAATCTAGAAATGCACCATCTCGACGTTCAAACAAGGTTCCTCCATGGCAATCTACCTGAAGAACTATACATGGAACAACCTCCGTACTTCGTTGCCGCATAACATTCAAATTATTACATTTGCCAGCTCCATCGATCCCTTTATGGGCTCAAGCAATTACCACGACTTTGGTTCCAATGCTTCAACACCTTCATGCTCCAAAATGGGTATTCTCGCCTCCTAATTGAACCTAATATTTACACACGTCATACTCCCAACACATTTCTTATTGTTGCATTATATGTTGATGACATTCCACTCATAGGGTCAAATCTTGATGTCATAGCACAGGCAAAGGAAGAAAGTTCATCTGCTTTTGCCATCACCGATCTTGGACCTCTTACATATTTTTTAGGAATTCAAGTCACTCGTGATTGCACTAATGACACCTTATGGATTCATCAAACTAAATTCATTGATGAAATCCTTCATCAGTTTGGACTCACAACACTTAAACCCACACACACACCCATTCCTGTCACCTGCAAACTCTCACTTACTATTTGTCCAACCTCTGACCGTGATAAGCAGTTCATGCAGCAATTTCCCTATAGGCAATTAATAGGCAAATTGTGTTATTTTGTCACCGACACCCGCCCAGACATATGCCATAACATTAACTTTCTCTCATGCTTCATGCACAACCTTGGACATAAACACTGGAAGGCACTTCTTTGTGTCATTTGCTATGTGATATTTATACGAAATTATGGCATCCAATATACACGTCATCACCCTCCTCGTCAACTCACCTCTCTCATAGAATGGTCTGACTTTGATTGGGGGGGGGGAATAGATACACGACGGTCTATTGTTGGCTTTACATTTGTGCTTGCAGGCGGCGCAGTCATGTGGCAATCAAAGAAACAAGCTATCATAACATTATCATCGGTAGAAGCTGAGTTCGTAACAGTAGAGCGATGGCAACAAAGGAAGGACTTTGGATTCAAATGCTACTTGACGAACTACATCTACTTTTGAAACTCTCCTTATTATTATATTGCAGTATATATCTTGCAAGTAATCCTAAACACTCTGAGAAAACTGAACATGTTGACTTGAAGTACCATTTTATCAGGGAATTGATCGAAGAAAAGAAACTAAAGCTGGAACATACGCCAACGGACCTGATGTGGGCAGACTTCCTCACAAAACCGCTACCGACTCCTAAACATGAAGCATGTTGCTCTAATCTAGGGCTGAGTAGACTATTTTTAGTTAAACAGTTTTAGCATTAAGAGGGAGTATTGAAATTTTATTAATGCTAAAACATAAAAATACAAAATATGATGATAAATCAAACAATGAGGTCTGAAGCAAAAGACACGCCGAATCGGCACAAACAATGTACAAAATAATACGTTCATCATAATGAAAATATAATGTTTAAATACTTCTCTCTGTGTATTCTCTATCTTCTTCTAATTTCTACACACGGCTCTTACACCTCCATGATTGGCATAGCCAAGGCACCTCTCACGTTCTCCTCTGAGATGGCATGTTGTGAAGAAAACAATTGGAAGGCTAGCACTGTTGATTGCTCCCTGGTTTTTGGTAACTCCATGGATTGGAAATCCAAAACTGAAGGGTCACAAAAAAGCAAGGCAATCAAAATTGGGCTAAAAGAAAATTACCTAATGGAGAAATTGTTGGGTAAGTTACTCAATCTCATACGTCGCATTATAAAACCCATACACTAGAGAGGGATGGTTTGTTCCACGAAAGAATATGTGGGCCTATAGAGAGTGGAGTTCGTGCCCATGGAACTTACCGATCCGTTGATAATGAAGAAGGAGATTCTAATTTTTGTAAGCATCATGGAGTAGAATTTACTGACTCCCGGGTTCGGAGGTACCGAATGGGATATATCAAATTGGCATGTCTAGTAATTCATGTGTGGTTTTTGAAACAAATCCCCAGATACGTTGTGAATCTCCTTACCAAACCTCTTAAAGAGTTAGAAATCCCGGTATATTGAGATGTGTGACTTGGTTATACGTTCCAATTACCTCATAACATTTGATCACAATCTAACATCCCATCCGGTAGCAGTGGGAGGCCTCCCATTTTGACATATCTTCCTTGGGGAGTATCCTGTGGCTCGAAAAGAAGTATCGGAAATATCTATAGATATTAAGGGAGGTTCCTCCTCCAAGGTCAATTCCTATTAATTCATCAACTAGAAGTGAAGAATAGTGTCTCTTCGAGTGAAGTTAGAAAAAACTAGACCATTCCACTCCATTTTGAATACGGAACAAATTATTGAATACGCTTCCTATTTGTGAAGCCGTCGTCTCATGAAGTCTAAACTGTGCGGGAAAAGCACGTCAGATATGAAGCCAAAAGGAGGGAGAGAACCGGAACACTTGAAACACACTTGAAACAATGGCTTAATGTGGCTCTTCGTGAGCATGAACAGAGAGTTCTTCCCCACAAATTCCACTTAAGAAGAGATGTTTGCAAAAAGGAACACTCCATCCTAGGAATACTCCTGATGTATTGTCTCATTGGAGATGCTCAATAATGCCATACTACATTCAAATGTGGTTTCTTATTATCAATCTCGCAATCCGTAAGTAATTAGATAAGCAAGCACTAGGAAAATAGCTCGCTCATAGGCTCATTTGAGGAAGCTTGAGAAGGTGATCTACTTGGATTGTAGAACGTAACCAGCCCAAAATAATGCTCCTGGTATTTTTGGAATGCCCATATGCTTCAATTTGCTATGTAACAACAGAGTAAAGAGTTCAATAAAGTGTTCTTAGCCCGAACTAACGAGCTCTCCTGGGGCGAGCCAGAGAATTCAAATCTCTATGAAGGTCACAATCACTGTGAGCTGTGCCACAGAGGATAAATATTGCTCGTCCATTCGTGACCAGACACGAAGCATTTGCACATCCCAATCTCTCCGTCACATAGGTAGAGCTACAAAACGAGTCATTATGTGACTCTAGTGGTTCTCTACACTGTATCACTCGCGCTTCTCTACACTATATCATGAGCAAACACCAACGACGATGAGGAACCGATTGCTCTTCTTACACCATCTAGATCAATGGATGTAAAACAGTCATCTCACAAGAGGCTTGGAGTTGATCTCTGGTACGGTAGGTAGATGTCTAGCATTGATCTCGCAGAGCCATGAACACACACATTCAAGTTCTAAATACGTAACCCAAAACTAGCAGCACAAGCAAACTCAAGACAGCTAGTCGTGGCTATGAACGTAAGTCTTTCCATCATGAAACTGTTGAGATATGAAGAGTGCACAGGAACAAGGAAAGGCATGCATGCAAAGGAGAAGAGGGAAATCGTGAGAGACGAAGTGAGAGCACGATTTCACGCAAGAAGAGATGGTTTATTGAGAGGAAAAGCCACGTTCATATAAAACGTGGAAGACGATCATGTTGGTTACAACTGTCTGCATGAAGGGCTTAACAATGCGAGCCTCATGGTTTTTATTAGCCTAACCACAATTAGAAGTAATTATTCCAAGACCCCCCCTTAACTCCAATTGTGTAGGAGAAGATCACTATGGCTCTGTGAGGCCAATGGATTTGCAGCACTTCCAGTGTTGCGAGGCTGCAAGTGATTTAGTGGAGACATCTGCTATCATCTCTGTTGTTGACACATAAACAAGTTTGAGTTGCCCGTTATCAACATGATATTTCACAAAATGGAACTTAGGTCGATATGTTTGGTCCGGTCGCTTTGAGATATGTTGTTGGCTATGGCGATGCAGGAGCGATTATCACAGTGAAGAGTGAATGGGATTGGCAATTTGAATCCGAGTTCAGTGACTTGGATCCAAAGACCGTCTGAGGTTACTGTGGCGACCGCGATATACTCTGCCTCTGCAGTGGACATTGCAACCATGGATTGTTTCTTGGAATGCCAGGTAACAGGTCCAAAGGCGAGTTGGTAAATGAATCCTGACGTTGATTTGTGAGTGGCAAGGTCCCCTCCCCAATCTGCATCGCACCATCCTTCGACTTGGATGGGTGAATCTGCCTGGTAGGTCAAGCCAACGTTCTGGGTGTACAGGACGTAACGGAAGAGGCGCTTGACTGTAGGCCAATGTTGGGGGCCTGGGGTCTGCATATGTTGTGAAACCTACCAGGCAGAAAAGGAGATGTCAGGGCGTGTACATGTCACAAGATAACGGATGGCACCCACGGCCTGGCGATACGGGATGTTCTGCATCTGTTGGTGAGTTGCTTTGTCTTGCGGGCACATCGACTTTCCATCGAGGTTGTGATTGGTTTTGCTTGATCCATCTGGAAGTGGTGGAGTATCTCCTGAATGTATCGTCGTTGTGAGAGGGTGATGGATCCGTTGAAGTTCTGTCGTTCTATCTGAATGCCCAGGCAATACTGAGCAGGGCCATTATCTGTCATTTCGAATTCTAAAGACAGCTGAAGTTTTAAGTAAGGATTGGTTGAGACGATGATACCAAACTCGGGGGGATTGCTTTAGGCCGTATAGACTCTTCATTAGGAGGCAAACCTTGTGTTCTTCATCTTTGACCTCATACCCGAGCGGTTGCTTCATGTATACGCGTTGATGTTTGGGGAGGACACCATTCAGAAATGTTGTTTTTACATCCATCTGATGCAGGTGAAGTCCTTGTGCTGCACCGATTGCAATGATCAATCGAAGTGACTGGATTTTGACGACGGGGGCGTTAGTTTCTGCATAGTCGACTCCTTTAATCTGGGAAAAACCTTGTGCCACCAAGCGAGCCTTATAACAAGAGAGGGATCCATCTCCATTATACTTCTTTTTTAGGAGCCACTTTGAGCCTATTATCTTACGGTGTGGTGGGGGGTCAACCAAGAGCCAGGCCCGATTCTTTGTGAAAGAGTGAGTCCATGGCGTTTCTCCACTTGGAGGCTTCTGGAGAATGAAGGGCTGCCTGGAGCGAGATATGATCATCTATTCGATCCTCCTCTGGTGTGGGAATTGGGGTGATGATTGATGCACCAAGCAAGTACTCAGAGTCCCTGAAATGAGTGCCATATGTGCCTCTTGTAGAGCGAGTTGATTGACACACATTGAACCGTGGTGGAGAGGCATGCAGTGTATCAAAGGTGGGCTCGCCTGCATCTGGGTGGGGGAATGGTTCAGCATCATAGTATTCGTTTAGGGTATCGATGGCAACGGGTCGGCCTTCCACTCTGGTCTGCTCAATGGGATTATCCAAGTCGACCATTAGGTGACCCAGCTTGGAAGTTGACGAGTGGAACGCCAATTGCTAGTGGATCGAACCTCAGGTGGTTATTTGGACCAATCTAGGCCGAACCTTTGGGGAATTGAAGATGCGATCGGATCGTGTCACGTGGTGCATCGTGAGATGCCATTTGGGATCCTGAGGGGGTTCGTTGGGAGAACGGCTGAAGGAGGCAATGTTTTGAAGGTAACAAGCTGTGGATACAACTTCTCTCCAGTATGGATGCGGTAGGCCGACATTCGATAGCATGGAGCGAGCGGACTCCATCAAAGTGCGAAGTTTCCTTTTGGCTACCGGATTTTGTGATGATGAGGTTTCTGGAATGGTCATCTGTCTTGCAATGCCATGTGTTACAGTGCAGTATTGATTGAAAGCAAGGGAGTAGAATTCACCTCTGCCATCTGTTCTAAGGGTTTATAGGGTGGAATCAGTCTGCACTTCGGCCCATTTATGATATTCCTGGAATCTGGAGAAGGTTTCACTTTTACGCTTCAGGAAGAAGACTCTAGCATATGAGCTAAGATCATCAATGAGCAACAGAAAGTAGAGGGCTCCTCCAAGCGGCGATGCAACATGCATGGGGCCACAGAGATCCGCGTGAACCAACTAAAGGATCGAATTTGCTCAGGAGCCCTGAAGTCTGGAGAAGTTGTTAAGTGTTGCTTGCCCATAACACATGATCGATAGAATGGATCGCTTGCTCTCAGTTTGGATGGAATGCCAGTCACCTGGGGGGAGCGAGCTATTTTGGAGAGGGTGGAAAAATTGGGATGACCCAAACGTTGGTGCCACAAGTGAGAGAGTGAAGAAGATGATGATGTTATATTGGCTTGAAGAATTAGGATATTGGTTCAACCAAGCCATGGTGACATTGTATTGTATGACTTTCTTGAGTAGGTTCAGCTGAATTTGTGATCATGCATTGTTTGCCTGTGAAATCAAGTGTGTAGCCGACCGCGGTGAGAGAGGCGACAGAGACCAAGATTTTCCTTAACTTTGGAACTAGGAGTACATTGTGTAGAATGAGAATGGGCCCAGTAGAGAGTTCTATCTGGGCGGATCCATATCCGATTGCCTCAATGGGATGATCATTGCCAAGATAAATAGAGAGAGGAGTTGGGAATTGGTGGTATTCGTCGAGCCATTTGGATTGAGCGGTCACATGTTCGTGGCACCAGTATCAATGTACCAAACTCTTTGGTCCTCCGAGTCGGGTGGAAAAAGTTCTGTGGTGACACAAAAGAGTCTAAGGGGTGGCTCAATTGTGGTCACATTTGACTATTGGTTGGGAGCCCTGGGCTGTTATGTAGATGTACGTCTGGCACTGTCGAAGTTCCTGCGAGGACCTTTCTGATTGGAATTTTGTTGAGGGCCTCGTGTTGGATTTGGTAACAATGGGGGCATTGAACTCTGAGATGGAGTCACAGCAGACCGATTGGGAAATTTTCACTGTGGATTTCTGTTAAAGCGATTTTGCTTGTCCTGAACAAACAGTGCCATTGGGTTAGATGAAGACGATGAATGATCTTGCTATCTTCTCACCATGTCTTCCTAGAGGATCTTGCCAAGAAGAGAGGGGGGTGTTAATTGGGCCAGACCGCTCTGCGTGGTGACAAAAGCTCGCCAAGAGGGAGGAGGGGCCGCCATGAGCATTGTCACTTGTTGAAGTGCAGGAATCTTCAGACCAGCTTCGACTGTCTCATTAACAAGACATTGCCAACGATCTAAGAAGTCTTGGACAGAGTCATTTTCTTCGAGTTGGAGAAACAAAAGTTTCCGATGAGCATGGACCTGCGTGGCAATGTCAACATGATAATAGGAGGGAGGCTTTCAACTTTTCTCACACCTCCTTAGATGTGTCGAGGTAATGCACCGCGTTGGCATATGTGAGTAGCCAAGCTTTTCCTTTAGGGGATCCAGCAACTCCTGGCTTGATAGAAGTCCCTTTTACCACCAATCAAAGATCCGAACGCTGGAGAAGAGCCTTCATTTTGATTGACCAAACCCTGTAATTGGAGTTCGAGAGTTTTTCAATCTCATAGGCATGTTTAACGGTTGTGCTGGTCGAAGCCATACTCAAACGAAATGAGTGGGTCAGGGAGAGAGGGGAGACTTTAGGAGGAGTGCACAGGCGTAATGCAAAAGAAGAGAAATTGTTTCATCCCAGACAGTCTCCCAATAGAGGAAGAAACAATATAGATCAACCCTACGATTGGCCAAGAGGGGATCCAATTCGTCTGCAAACATGAAGAGTTTTGCGAAAGGGAGAAGTGAGCCTGAAGAGGCATCGCTACGCGTCCTGTGATACCATGTTGAGATATGAAGAGTGAACAGGAACAAGGAAAGGCATGCATGCAAAGGAGAACAGGGAAATTGTGAGAGACGAAGTGAGAGCACAATTTCACACAAGAAGAGATGGTTTATTGAGAAGAAAAGCCACGTTCGTATAGAACGTGGAAGACGATATGTTGGTTACAACTATCTACATGGGGGCTTAACAATGCGTGCCTCATGGTGTTTATTAGCCTAACCACAATTAGAGGTAATTATTCCAACTAGACGAACTTTGACACAACACATAATGTTGAGTATTGTAAAGCCCTCAAATCTAACACTGGCAAAAAACCATTTGGAGTTCTTTGAGAATTCCTCGTGAAAACCGTTTGGACTGGCGGGTAACAACACAAAGTCCTTAACTCCGAGTTCATTCACAAGTCTGGGTCATTCAGCGACTATTCGCTTAGGAGCTAGTGTAGCATCTCCAGCGAGTGTTGCCTCTTACCTGGGGGGGTCTTGTGCGTAGGTGAAAGGAAAGTGAAGTAGGGTATTGTGGGTAGGTGAAAGGAAAGTGAAGCAGGGTAGTGCGGGGACTTTGTGAAACTGCGAGTTTGCATGAGAGGGCTTCATATGCTTGTTTACGCTTCTAATGGCATGCATAGTTCTTGACCTAGCATTATTTCACTTACCTATGTGTCATTCATTCAATGTGTGTGGCTCAAGTCATAGCTCGCTTAGACTCCTCATTAGTCTTGAGATCGTAAAGCTCTGGCATGTGTGCATACGAGAGCCACCAGTGTCCCAGCTGTAGTTCTTCATTCTTAAAATCCATTTCCTTCTTCTTCTAGAGTATCCGAAGTACTTTGGGACTCACATTTTCCTAAAAGAAATCAGAACTTGGCTTGACAATCTAGGTTCACGGCACAGGGAAGGAATCCATTCTTTGCGCCAACTGAATGGTTCCCATTGATTGTCCAATATTGTGCCCGGCACCTCCATTACATGTGTACCATTAGGTGTATCTAGGTTCATTACTTATATCATATGGCTTCAATAGACTCTTTCGCAATCAATCAAGCCTAAAAGTCCCCTAAAAGGACAATCCTATAATAAATGTAAGTTGCCATAGTACTTTATAAAACAAATGCTCTTTCCCAATTAAGTTACCACACTATCCATAGTCCATATAAGTCTTGGATTGTCAATAATGTTCATCATTATCCTTAAAGTGATAATAAATCCCAAGGGCTGCAAGGGTCCACAAGGGGATGTGTGTGTGTGTGTGTGTGTGTAGCTGATTAAAAGTCCCATCAATAATTGAGCCATACAATTAGTTCAATCAATTAGATAAAAAGTAAAAGAGGGAAACATATAAGGAAACAATGTTTGAGACATATAAGGAAAAAGTTAAAAGTAAAAAATGTTTGACACATCAATTGGATAAAAGGTTTAAAAAGGGAAACATATAAGGAAGCAATGTTTGACACATCTATATGTACCTTTGTAAGACTAGAATTTGAAGCATCTAAGTTGGAAAATGCAACAACTAGAGTTTGCAAAAATTTCCACCAAATTTAAGAATTTTTAATAATATTGAGTTTGACAAACCCAATGTTGAAAAAAGCTATCGAATCCTCAGACAGTCCAGGTTTTGAGGTCAAGGTCCACTTACCTGCCACCATTCAAATAAACTAGGTGATAGAACATCATAGTTATGTTTGGGTAGACAGGTAATGCCTATTTCCCCCGGCTTATTATCGCTTTACTTAGGAATATAGACAATGATGATGTTATGTTTGGGTAGACAGGTAATGCCTGTTTCCCCCGGCTTGTTATCGCTTTACTTAGGAATATAGACAACCATATGGATTTTTAGATAAATAAAAATAAGTTTGTCACAAGTGGAGTAAGGAGAGAATGAGTGCATGGGTTGATAAGGGATTAGAGGAGGTATGGGAGGATTAGTGTGCTTGGTGTGTGGGGTGGTTAAAGAGAGAGTGTAAATGGGAGATTTCACAGGGGGTACATAAAACAATAATTTATATTTGGAAAACTACACGTTATATTTGGGAAACTACACGTGTGTGTGTGTGCGCGCGCGCGTGTGTGTGTGTATGTGTGTGTGTGTGTGTGTGTGTGTGTGTGTGTAACTTACTACCCACCTACTGTTAATAAGTGAATAAAAGTGGATCTGTATGATAAGTGTCGAAATGAAAAAATGATGCCAATAAACCACTTTTGCAAAATAGATATTAAATTTAGTTTAAAAAATGGCGGATCACAAAATGACTAGGGATTCTCCATGCTAAAGAATTATCCAATTATGTGAATTAACTCTATGGCAATAGCCCAACCAAAGGCTAGTCAGGAAATCAAAGTTTGTGTTTGGATTAAATAGTCCCGTCAATAGTTGAGCCATACAATTAATTCGTTGGATAGAAAGTAAAAAAAGGAAAACATATAAGGAAAAAATGTTTGAGACATATAAGGAAAAAGTAAAAAGTAAAAAATGTTTGACACATCAATTGGATAAAAAGTTTAAAAAGGAAAACATGTAAGGAAAAAATGCTTGAGGCATCTCTATATACCTTTGTAAGGCTACAATTTGAGACATATATGTTTAAAAAAAACATACTATTCAAAATTTTTGGACTTTCTCTCTTGGTTTGGACTTTTTTTTGGAGCATATCCTCTCCACTCAACTTCACTTAGTGAGCTAAAAAATTGGGTTTTTTTGAGCACTTAATGGGTCACTTATATACAAATATGGCCTTATTAAGCTAGTAAAAAATCAAGTGGTAACCTCTAATTTTAAAAAAAATGGCTCACTGAAACTATAATTCCCAAACTCATGCATGGTGCCCCCATCCAATAACTATAATAATAATAATAGTAGTCTCCTAACTCAAGTTCAATTTTAATACTATGAAGTGAAAATATGACACCATATGAAAAGAGTTTGTTGAATTCAACATATAAGTGGTGTATAGATACACCATTTTTTTGAAAAAAAAGAGTTTGTTGAATTCAATACATAAGTGATGTATAGATACACTCTTTTTTTAAAAACAAACCATACAATAAATTATCTTATTGGTGGTGTATAGATACACCATTTGTATGGAAAAAAGCATACAAAACATTATCTTATGCATCTGAATCTCGTTCAGAGTCATCAGATTCATGTAATGTATTTGAGCTTAATGGGTCAAGTCTTGCCAAATGATGTTTAATATGGACACGACTTGAATCAGGGATTGTGATACATTTTTCAACATTGTATCCATGCTTCTTTTTAAAACTTCGTGTCCTCGATTTCCAGCATGAATAATGCTACTGCCTTCCACCTCTATTAATCCCTCATTATTTGGAACCCATTCACGTTTCTTTTGCAAGCATCCCTCATAGAGTTGTTTTATTGTATATCTTCTCGGGAGATTTTTTAATGGCTTTGGTTCATACCATAAAGCTGTAAATGTTATAGGAGTTCCCTTGTCATCCCTTTCTATCTTAGTAACCTTTGCAACCCAAATTGGGCCACCTTGGTCATCCAACTCTGAACCCAGATCAGATGCCCAAACTGCAACAAATAGACCCTCTTCAATCTCATTACATGGTATAAACTCTGGTAAGGGTTTGTCTCCCTTCCTGCCACAATATTTTCGAGGTAAAAGGCATTCCTCTGCTTCCTCCATATCTACTAACATATTTATATCCAAAGGAAAACTTGGTGACCTAGCTTGTTCCGGCCAAAAGGATTCAGAGTATTCAATGCTCATTAAGTTTTCTTGTCTTTCTAAAGATTGGATAAGTGCTTCAGTTGATTTAATTGTCTCCAAATTCTTAGTTGATTGCTCAGGATATTTCTGCATCATACTTTGAAGATGTTTAATGAAGGCTTTCAAGCCTTTCATTTCATCTATGTCAAGTGATTTGTTTTTTGCAAGAACAAATCTAGTTTCCTCCAATGGAATTATTCGTTGTAATAAAGCATATGACTCACTCCATAAATGATCTCCATCTACTGAGTAGTGCTTCCATTGCATCACTGGAATATTGTTATGCATATGTGAAACCGAAAGTAGTGTGGATTTGTGTGTCCTATTAGGGCATCATCTCCTATTTGTAAATGTGGCTCTATGAATGCTCTCCAATCTACCATCCTCTCTAAGATAGCCACTTCTTATTCTTCCTTGTGAGAACCTCCAAATTTTTTCCCAATTCGAAATAGCATATCCTCCATTGTCAAAACATCCATTGCCTTCAACTCACCAGAGATAACACTGAAGATTTGATCTATGTCTTCATGTGTATGGCCGACAAGAAGAAAGCCAACTTCCACTTCTTCAAATATTTTCAAACCAACCAACATAGAGCATAAAGCAAATATATATTTATTCTTGTTCTCTCGCCAACCATTATCAGCTTGTATTCACAATGTGTTAGGCAAACATCCACAAGCATCTCTGACCTTTCTTATTGCTTTCATGATTGATGTAACAACCTGGTTACTATCATGGTCATGCAAACTATCAATCCATACATCACAAAAGATTCGGTATCCATGTACTAATACTCCACACAAGTGTGTTTTTAGTCCACGTTTGCCCTCTAATGCCGGTGGGATACGTCTATATCGTGGCAAAGTGGTTGTATTCTGGTCCATGCCATCAATGGTGATGCACATGGACTTATCAACATGTGAAATAGCTTCCTCTCTCCAAGAAGCATACAACTTTCGAGCATCCTGCACATGATGTAAATGGATTGATCGCCATTTAATATATCTTCGTCGTTGCTGCTCACATTTACTATGTTCAATGGCATTTTTAAATTCATCACATGTCTTACATTTTGACATCCTTTGCTTTGATGGTGTCTTGACATGGCAAAAATCTCTACGCCAAATTTTGTACAAGGTTGATCGTGAAATCATGCTCTCGTCTCTGTCTTGTAAAGTTTTATTGACAGTTTCTAGGACGACCTTCTTTGTCATTCCCAAAGGAAGATGTTGTTGGCATTCGACACGTCCATCTAGCATTGTTTGTTGAAGATGAGGCTGTGGTAATGCATGGTCTTCGAGAACTTGCTTTAATGTTGCAGTTGCATTTATAGTGCTTCCATGGCATTTAAGCTTGTAGGTATTTCCATGAATTGTATGAATAACTTTTTCTTTAACCTCTACCCAGATGGTCCAGTATGTGCCATGTGATAGTCCAGTTAACCATTGATATCCTCGATTGCAAATGGGTCTCCCATTAACCATGGGTTTCAATCTAGGTTTACAGTGTCCTGTGCTCAAATCTTGATTAGCGCCTTGATGAAGAAAGCATGAAAACTCTTGAAGAAGATAGTTATGTCTATTAGGTGCTGTCTTACTCCAAATACCAAGGCGTATTGCTGCACAATCATCTTTCCCAACTTTTCTAATGCAAAGTCTCTTACAACAAACTCGCATAAGCATCCTTTCCATATTCTCCTCGGATAGCATCACATGTCTCTTTGGTTCTGGAATTGATGCCATGATTCTTCGCCTCTTCACACTCACATACTTTCTTTTTGTAAATAGTGTCTTGCGTTTTCTAGTTGTAAGACCATCAAACCTCGAATCCATTTCCCTTGAATCTTCATCTTTATAATCAAATGTTGTGTAGGCTTGAGAATTATTTGATACCTTATAATATCTTGGAAATGGCAATCTGGTCGACATGTTCATTTGTTGCCAATGCCTCTTGAATTTTGTGGTTGAATTGTTTCTCCTTCGTAACTCAAGATTCTCCCATCTATATTCTCTGGCATGCTAGCAGCAATATTCTCAGATTCTCTGCCCCTTTTGCCTTGTATTCGAGTGGTAACATCATGATCATTGTCACTAATATCATCAATTCCTGTTATTGCATCACTTATCCCATTGATCTTTGCGTGTATTTTTCTTTGTGGTCCCATCTTATTATTCTCAACACATCTTCTGTCTTTTATATCAATAAGCATGTTTGAGTCACTTGCAGCACAAGATAAGTCTTCTATACCAGTGAGCCTGTTCGAGTCACTTGCAACACATGACAAGTCTTCTATACCAGTGAGCCTGTTCGAGTCACTTGCAACACAAGACAAGTCTTCTATACCAGTGAGTATATTTGAGTCACTTGCAACACAAGAAACCTTTTCTACATCAACATCTGTTACTATAATGTCCTCGATACCTGTGAGCATGCCACTATAATACTCTTGATTACTACTATAGCTTCTTATCAATTTGGATCCCATTTGTGTTATAGTCTTTTTCTTCTGATAATATTCTGTTGTGTCTTCCATGACATTGAAGGAAACTGTCTTGGGCAAACTTGATTTCAAGAAAGCTAACCCCCATTTACAAGTACTATGAACTTGTAGTTAAGACGTAGTATTATGGACGTCTAATTGTGAAGTACTATCCATTGCATTTTGAATGACACCTGCACTAGTCAACTTAATTATCTCCACTATACAGAGAAAACTCTGAGCATAGCCCTTAAAGTTGCCAATTGCTAAAACTTCTCCGGAGCAAGATAACATCTGTACTTTTTTCCCCTGGATATAAGTTTTCTTGATATCTTGAAAGTATGTCTTTGGAACAATTTCGTCTTGGTCCCAGAGTGTTCTATGTGCTTGCATATCAAACATGTCACATTGTAAGATATCTCCCAATGTTTCAAAGTCTCCATGTCGATATTTTAAATGTACTTCGGGATTTACAACGTTGGTGATTATCACTACACATCTTCTCTCACCACAACGTTGAAAATGACACACATTCATAGGATCAAGACTATGAATTTGTCCAAAAGCCACCGCTTCATTCTTCTTATATAACACCACATCCATACCCTCTGTTAGGGTGAATACCTGTTTTATGTATAAAAGTAAATTAGCAACTCAAAATGAACATTTAATAAATAATCATTGAGCTTATTATTACTTAATAACTTCTATATCAAAACTAGCAGAGAAGGCATTAACCTAAACCCTACATCCTAAACTTTAAATAATTAATACCAAAACATCTTAACCACCGTAAATCCTAAACTTTAAACATTTAATTCCTAAACCCTAAATCCTAAACTCCTAAACAATAAATCCTAAACCTTAAACCCTAAACTCTAAATCCTAAACCCTAAATCTTAAATCCTAAACCCTAAATCTTAAATCTTAAACCCTAAACCTTAACCCTAAAATACAACCAAAATTTAATGAATTTTTTTAATTTGTGCAATAGGTTGGATATATCCCCCAACTTGTTGCTTGAGCAACCGGTTGGATATATCAAGCAAGAGGTTGGGGGATATATCCAACTTATTGCACAAATCAAGAATTTTTCTTGTTTGTGCAATAATTTGATATACAATTGGGGAATATATCCAACCTACAACTGAAAAATCTTGATTTGTGCAAGGTTGAGCAGTAGTTGGATATACCCCCCAAGCAACAGGTTCAACAGTTGGATATATCCCCCAAGCAACAGGTTGGAGGCCTGTTGTTGGATATATCCCCCAACCTGTTGCTTGAGCAACAAGTTGGGTGGTATATCCAATTTGTTACACAAATCAAGAAAATTCTCGATTTGTGCAACAGGTTGGATATACCTCCCAACCTGGAGGCCTGTTGTTGGATATATCCCCCAAGCAACAGGTTGGAGGCCTGTTGTTGGATATATCTCCCAACCTGTTGCTTGAGCAACAGGTTGGAGGTATATCCAACATGTTGCACAAATCTAGAATTTTCTAGATTTGTGCAACAGGTTGGATATACCCCCAACCTGTTGCTCAAAAATTCTACTGTTGCTCAAAAATTCTAGATTTGTCCAACAGGTTGGATATACCCCCAACCTATTGCACAAATCGAGAATTTTCTTGATTTGTGCAACAGATTAGATATACCCCCAACCTGTTGCTTGATTGCACAAATCAAGAAAATTCTCGATTTGTGCAACATGTTGGATATGGGTATATCCAACATGTTGCACAAATCGAGAATTTTCTTGATTTGTGCAACAGGTTGGATATACCCCCAACCTGTTGCTCAAGCAACAGGTTGAGGAGTATATCCAACATGTTGCACAAATCGAGAATTTTCTTGATTTGTGCAATAGATTGGATATACCCCCAACCTGTTCTTGATTGAACAAATCAAGAAAATTCTCGATTTGTGCAACATGTTGGATATACTCCTCAACTTGTTGCTTGAGCAACAGGTTGGGGGTATATCCCCCAACCTGTTGCTCAAAGGTTGGGGGATATACCCCCAACCTGTTGCTCAAGCAACAGGTTGAGGAGTATATCCAACATGTTGCACAAATCGAGAATTTTCTTAATTTGTGCAACACCCCAACCTGTTGCTTGAGCAACAGGTTGGGGGGTATATCCGACCTGTTGTACAAATCGAGAATTTTCTCGATTTGTGCAACAGATCGGATATATCTAACATGTTGCACAAATCGAGAAAAATCATAAAATTTTGATTGTATTTTAGGGTTAAGGTTTAGGGTTTAGTATTTAGGGTTAAGGATTTAGGGCTTAGGATTTAAGATTTAGTGTTTAGAGTTTAGTGTTTATGATTATATTTTTAGGGTTTAGGGTTTAGGATTTAGGGTTTAGGGTTTAGGGTTAAAAATATAGGGTTTAGGGTTTAGCTTTTAGGGTTTATGATTATTGTTTTAGGGTTTAGGATTTAGGTTTTAAGGTTTAGTATATAAGATCATGAGCTTAGAGTGTAGAATCTAGGGTTTAGAATTGAAAATTAGGTTTTAGAATTTAAGTTATAGGGATTAGGATTTAAGGTTTAGGGATTATAACTATTATATAAGTTTAAGAGCTTAGATTATATAACCTAAGATTTAGGGAACTTTAGGATTTAAGATTTAGGGTGTAAGATTTAAGATATATAGACTATATAAAATATACATTCTAAAGTATTTAGTTTAGATATATATAGACTATATGTTATATGCTTTCCAAAGTGTTTTGTTTATAGGTACGATACATTGCAAAGGCTTTACTTTAAGTAAGTATAAGTCTACCTAGTCAAAGTATCCTACTGATTAGGGACAAGCACATAGGCTAAAAGCACACCGATTCATTTTTTTTTACATTCATGCTGCATGGTGTATCAGAAGGTACAATCCTTTGCAAAGGCTTTACTTTAAGTAGTTACAAGCCTACCTAGTCAAAGTATCCTACTGATTAGGAACAAGTACATAGGCTAAAGCACACCGATTCATATTTTCTTACATTCATGCTGCATGGTGTATGAGAAGAAATGAAAAAGTATGTGATAAGAAATATTCAAAGAAATATATATTCCATATCATGGACATTCTAAGAAATATGTATTCCATATCATGGATACCATGGATATCTGGTGCTTGCTAAAGTAAAAAAAATGATATGGATGCAATGATACTATAGTCTTCTAGATTCTATGGTTTTAAATACCTACCTTACAAATACATTATCTAATTTTGCATTCTTCGACTAACTAACAAGTATTATACACATGGAATCATGAATATATGATGGTTACTAAAGTAAAAAAATGATATGGATGCAATGATAGTGTAGTCTTCTAGATTCTATGGTTTTAAATACCTACCTTACAAATACATGGAATAAAAGCATACATGGAATTTTTCATTTTTCAACTAACTAACAAGTATTATACACATGGAATAAAAGCATACATGCTAAAAGTAAGTGTATAAATTTTAATATTTTCTTATTTTTAAAATTAATTTAATTCTTTTATTGACTACTTTTTAAAATTGAAAGATTATTAGTATATAATCTACATAATTTTAAATGTTATTAATGTATAATATTAATTATTTATATATTTATTTAAATTTATATAATAATTAATTTATATTTATATTAGTTTTTAAGTTAATAATGTATAGAAGAGCAATATATTCACTAATTCTTCATTGTTTTAAGAGTAAGTATTATATAAAGCACATATGCTAGAAGCCCTCCTTTCAACTTTTTTCTTAAATTAATGTATTTATATATTTATTTATATAATATTTATATTAATTTATAGACTAATAATATATATTTTTAGCAAAATTATATTTTAACATTAGTTAATAAAAATTTATTATATTATGGAGTAAAAATATTATAAATGGATTTCTTATATTAATAAAGTGTAGTGAGAAGAGTTTTTTGAAAAGATTTATGATTAAATTTTGTTTTGAAGTTGTTGCATACGCAATAGGTAGGACATTTGAGTGGTTTTGAGGTTGATAGAGATATTTGTAATAAAGTGTCGTGAGATGAGTTTTTTGGAGGATTTGTGATAAAATTTTGTTTTGAAGTTGTTGCGTACGCAATAGGTAGGAAGGTTTGAGTGCTTTTGAGGTTGAGAGAGAAATGTATAATAGATTGTTTTTTTTTTAAGGAGTTTTTTTTAGAGATTTATGATAAAATTTTGTTTTGAAGTTGTTGCGTACGCAATAGGTAGGGAGGTTTGAGTGGTTTTGAGGTTGAGAGAGAAATGTATAATAGATTGTTTTTTTTTTTAAAGGAGTTTTTTGGAGAGATTTATGATTAAATTTTGTTTTGAAGTTGTTGCGTACGCAATAGGTAGGGAGGTTTGAGTGGCTTTGAGGTTGAGAGAGAAATTTGTAATAGATTGTTTTTTTTTATTGATGAGTTTTTTTGAGAGATTTATGATTAAATTTTGTTTTGAAGTTGTTGCGTACGCAATAGGTAGGTTTTGAGTGTTAAATTTTGTTTTGAAGTTGTTGTGTACGCAATAGGTAGGGAGGGGTTGTGAGAGTTTGAGTTAAATAGGAAAATTTGTGGAAAAAAAGATTTAATGCTAAAATGGTTTTTTAAGTTGTTACATACACACAAGTTTTTGAGAAAAAGATCGGATTTGAAAAAAAATTCAAATTTATAAAAACTTGATTCTTAGAAGTTCTTGCGTACGCAATAGGTTAGAGATAAACTCACCTCTTGCAACATTTTGAAAATTTTTGCGAATCCTGCAACAGGTTGATAAGAGGAGAGAAGCATGGAGTAAACAAATGATCTTTGAATGAAAGAGAGAATGAAGAATGTTCTACTTATAGTGAACCTAAAAGAACTAAAAAAACCTTAAAAACTAAAAAAAGCTGACTTGACCTAAAAGCTATCCATTTCCTATAAAACTCTACTTCTCCTCATTCTGTCTCACAACTCTCTTATTCTCTCTCACAACTTTCCTCGAGCTCCACCACCTCTCCACTCAGGTACTCCCTCCCTCCCTCTTCTCCAACTTCCTCTCTCCCCTCCCCTTCCCCTCCCTTCCCCTCTCCTCCCGCTTCTCCCCTCCCTTCCCTTCCCTTCCCTTCCCTTCCCCCTTCCCCTCTCCTCCCTCCCCAAGGCCCCTTCCCCTCCTCTCCATTCCCTCCCCATCCTGCTGCCTTCCCCTCCCCCTTGCCCCGCTCCCTTCCCCCTGCTCATCTCGCCCCGTTCCCCTTCGCCTCCCCTTGTCCCCGCCCCGCGCTGCCTTCCCCTCCCCCTTGCCTGCTCTCGCCCCCGTCCCTCCTCCCGCCCCCTTCCCTTCCCCCTGCCGCTGCCCCTTTCCCCCTCCCTGTTGTCGCTCCCCCCTCCCCACGCCCCCCCTTCCCTTCTCCTTCCCCCTGTCCCTGCGCCCGCCCCCTGCCCCCTTCCGTCGCCACACCCCCCCTTCCCTCCGCCCTCCCCATGCCCCCCCCCGCGCCCGCCCCCTGCCAAGGGGGCAGGGGGCGGGCGCAGGGGCAGGGGGCGGGCGCGAGGGGGGCGTGGGGAGGGCGGAGGGAAGGGGGGCGGAGGGCGCGGGAAGGGGAGGGCGTGGGGAGGGTGCGGGAAGGGGGGGCGAGGGCGAGGGGAGGGGGGGCGGGCGAGGGGCGGAGAGGGGAGGGGGGCATCGCCCCCCTCACCTGTTGCGTGCGTAACAGATCCCCCCCTCACCTGTTGCGCACGCAACAGGTGAGGCGGGCGATGCCCCCCTCCCCTCCCTGCCCCTTGCTCGTCCCCCCTCCCCTCGCCCTCGCCCGCCCCCTTGCCCCCCCTCCCCTCGCCCGCCCCCCCCTTCCCTCTACCCGCCCCCCCCCCGCCCCCCCTTCCCTTGCCCCTCCCCTTGCCCCCCTCACGGCCTCGGGGCGAGGGGACGAGGGAAGGGGCGAGGGGGCGGGCGGAGGGAGGGGGGGCGGGCGAGGGGAGGAGGGGCAAGGGGGAGGGGGGGCGAGGGGGCGAGCGAGGGCGAGGGGAGGGGGGGCGGGCGAGGGGAGGGGGAAGGGGGGGGGGGCGTGCGGAGGGCAAGCGGGCGAGGGGGGGCGAGGGGGCAGGCGAGGGCGAGGGGGCAGGCGAGGGCGAGGGGAGGGGGGGCAGGCGAGGGGCAGGGAGGGGAGGGGTGAGGGGGCGGGCGGAGGGAGGGGGGGCGGGCGAGGGGAGGAGGGGCAAGGGGGAGGGGGGGCGAGGGGGCGGGCGAGGGCGAGGGGAGGGGGGGCGAGCGAGGGGAGGGGGAAGGGGAGGGGGGGCGTGGGGAGGGCAAGCGGACGAGGGGGGCAGGGAGGGGGGCATCGCCCCCCTCACCTGTTGCGTGCACAACAGGGGGCAAGGGGAGGGGCAAGGGGAAGGGAAGGGGGGGCGTGGGGAGAGCAAGGGGGTGGGCAGATGGAAGGGGGGGCATGGGGCGGGCGAGGGGCGGGGAGGGCAAGGGGGCGGGCGAGGGGCGGGGGACACCTGTTGCGTGCGCAACACAGGTGGGGGATTACAGGTGGGGAATCCCCCACCTGTTGCGTGCGCAACAGGTGCGAGGCGAGGGCAAGGGGAGGGGCAAGGGGGAAGGGAAGGGGGGGCGTGGGGAGGGCAAGGGGGCGGGCGGAGGGAAGGGGTGGGCGTGGGGAGGGCAAGGGGGCGGCCGAGGGGCGGGGAGGGGGACATCGCAAGGGAGCGAGCAAGGGGGCGGGCAAGGGGTGGGCGTGGGGAGGGTAAGGGGGCGTGGGGCAAGGGGGAGGGAGCGCGGGCGGGGAGGGGGAGGGGCTCACTTGTTGCGGGGGCGGCAACGCCCCTCCCTGCCTGAGCCCCCTCCGTCTCCCCCTTGCCCCACGCCCCCTCCTCGTCCTCGCCATCGCCCCCTCTATCCCGTTCCCTGCCGCTCCCCCTTCCCCGCGCTTTCCCTGCGCCCTGTCCCGTCAAAATTAAAAAAGTTAAAATAAATAAAACTTTAAAAAAATCAAAAAATAAATTAAATTTTAAATATAAAAATAAACTAATTAATTAAAATAAAATAATTAAAAAAGAAAAAAATATTTTATTTTAAAAATTAAAAATAAATAAAACTTAAAAGAATATTTAATTAAAATTTTATTTAATATTTTGAGTTTGAAAATCATTGTATTTCTCATTTTTTATTTTTTATTGTTTTTCAGAAAACTATAGCTTCCATGGCTTCCAGTTTTGGTTCCAAGGTGTCTTTCAAATACCTTGAACATGCTTGGTATTTTATAGAGTGCAAAGTAAAGTATTTTTTGGTGATCACTTCAGAGAACATATCAAGCCCGAAATATTCTGCAAAGGCAGTAAGAAATGGTGGCATGGTATCAAACATCAATATTAAAGAAAACAATTTGATAGAAATTGTGTGCCAAGGAAAGAATGACGAGGTGGTTTACAAGTTACGAGTTACTCCGAAGCACTTCTTGAAGCCGTTACCAGATTCAATTGAGGGATCCCAAGAATTACTTAATGCCTTAGAAGCATTGAAGAAAATGTGGGATGCATTTCCAAGTGGTGGTGTTGAACCTTCAGCAGCACTAAGTATGCCATCTATAACATATAACCCTCAAGTACCGTCAATATCTATGGCGGTAACTCCGGTAACTCCAGCAAGTGTAACTACAGTATCTCCAATTGTACCTACGCCATCGACTGCTGCAACTACAGCAACAAGAAGGAGTGATCGTGGAGAAGACTCAAGTGCTATAGCTATTCCCAGAAAGAGAGCAAAAATAACTCCTACTCCACGTGCAGATCGCTCAAGTGCAGGCTATTTAAAACCAAGCGAAAAATTGGATAGCGATGAAGAGGAAGATCAGCAAGAAGAAGCTACAAGTCTCGAAGACTTTTCTATAAGTGTGGCAGACTTACATCCTCCAGAGGATGAGGGATACATTTGGGGATTTTCACAATTCAGCGTGGCCACAATGCTTATTGATCGAGCTTCATTGTTCACAAATCAAAGAAGCTCGATAAGATATTTGCACGCAAATTGTATGAAGATACAAGGAAAACAAGAACTCCCGTTGCCACTAATATCACTCTTCGTCCTATGGCGTTTAAGAGACTTCAAGAAGATGATCCTACATTGCCTGATGTCACATTTCAAAAGCACGTGGACTTTCTTGATGCTTTTGAGAACTTTAGGAGTGACTTTGTTCGTGGAGAGGCTTTGTACCAAAGCCTTGTACCAAAGCCGATATGGGAGTGACATCGAGAAGAGATACATGCTGGCAAAGAATAGATTCTTAGAAAGATGCAGGTTTGAGCCCATTGATGGGCAACACTTTTGTGAGGCTTGCAGGATCGCCCTTGATGAGGGAAGAAAAGAAAACTTGCCACAGATTGAGTGGATGGAAAAGTTTCAATGGGTCATTTGTCATATATGCATATTTAATGATGACTCGAAGTACATTCTAGAATCAGAGAGGCTGAATTCTGCTCCATTTAGGTTGAAAAAAACCTCTTTTCTTTCTGAGATCTTGATAAAGGCAAGGGAGTTATGGATGGGCTGTGGAAAGCCACAAACAGTGAAGGACAGGAGACCTACATCGGAGTACATGGCAAAGAGGACTCGGTTCTATAGATGCTTGAAAGGTGTTGTAAGCAATACGCAAGGCATACCAGGTAATAAGGTTGAGGCAAAGGATTTGAACACCGCCGTTGCAAGATACAGGGATGTTACCTGCATTGTCTTCCGTGAGGACTCAGTGTTTCAGAGCATCATGGATGTTTGCCAAGCATATGAAATAGGAAAGATACCTTTGAGGCACCAGAGCACATTGCAACTCAGAGGAAAGAAATAAAGAAACCGATGTCTATTGTTTGGTGGAGAGCTTTAAGGTTTGTTCCAGATGCAATAATAGAAGAAGTATGCAAGAAGATCCTAAGTGGTGAGACTGCTTCTTTGGAAAGAAGAGCAAGCATAGCAACTTAGATGAAGTGGTCACCCGAATGATTCAAAGTGAGGCTGCTCTCTCGGCACTATTATTTTTATTGAAATCTGATGATGAGTTAGCTGGCAAGTCAATTGATGTGGATAAGAAGAAAGCACTTAGCCTAGGTCAACTCCTTGATAAGACATGGGCTAGAAAGTGGTTGGCTTCAATGGATGCAGATGCCACACCAACAAAGGATCTAAGAGCTAAAATGCCAAAGGTTGTTGAGACAGAATATATGGACATCAAGAAAAAGGCCTTGCAGTCCAGTACCCAAGGTAGAGCAATTGGTGGTTTAGATGATGGTTCTCCATTCAGCTTCTCTTATGATATCCTGCTATCAGAGAATGATACAAAATTTGCACACATCAATGGCATTGATACAGAGCATTTCATAACAATGAGCGGTCATGCTTCGGAGAAGCCATGCATATTTTTCATAGATGAATTGCAAGACCTTGCAGTGTCACGGATAGTTGAACTTGTGCGGTTTATTGTTAAAGGTCCTATGGCAGATAAGAAAATATCAACGTTGGTCCTGTTCGTGACAGAATCACAAAGGGATGCCCTATATGCGAGTTTGACATCTTCATTTGGGTATTTACTTTCAAAAGTATACCATGGTATAGTCCTGCATAATCATATGACTGTCTTGGAAGGCACTGCCATTCAAGTCTTGCAGCCTTTCTTGATGTGCTTCTTATCGAGGGTTGGTGGTAATCTAATCCAAACTCCTTTAAGGACTCTCGAGCTTCATTACTTTGAGGACAATAAGGTTAAGCTTGATGCAGCAATGGTGGATTACAGAAAGCCGATGGATCCTGATGTGATACTAGAGATGACAAAGAATTTATTGAATGATGGGTGGGAAGTAGCATTGTATCGAATGGGTTTTGCTGCTGAGAAATTGCTACGCCAAGGTAGAAATGTAAATGTCATTGATACCCCCCATCAAATTGAGTTCTTTGACACATATTACAGTTGCACTACTTTCTTTGAGGAGGAAAATGTCAAAGAAGAGGGTAGTGAGTCTGAGGGTGATGATTCTAGCTCAGGTGATGATGAGGATGAAAGCTCTGCATCCGATGACTTACGGCAAGAAGAAATCCACACAAAGAATAAGGGTGATCAATTGTCAACTAGAGTCAAGGAGGTTCCACTCATCATACGGGAAGGTTCCCGGCAGCAAGAAGTTACAGTAGTACAGCACGTCACAGGTAAAGGTAAGGCTAAAGAGGTGGAAGCACTTCCCTTAAAATTAAAAGTGAGAAAGGCACCCTTGATCTTGGATGAAGGACAGGCAAGTGGATCGATCTTGGGTGAAGGACAGGCAAGTGGATCAAGCAAGGAAGCCTTACTCAAAGAAGGTATGGACGAGGCAAAGCATGACCAGGAGGAGTTACCAGGAGGCATAGATGGTTCTTCAACCATGACCTTACAGACTCCAGAGCAGCCTACTAGTCAGGAACCTAGTAGCCAGGTCCCTACTTACCAAGAACTTGGTCATGAGACTCTAGAGCAGCCTACTAGTCAGGTGCTTGGAACTGAAGAGCAAACTAGTAAGGACCTTGCTATTGAGACTCCAGTCTTAGAGCAGCCTATTAGTCAGGACCCTGGTAGTCAAGGGCCTGGCATTGAGGACATTGGTACTGAGTAACATGTTGGCTAACGGCTTTGTAATCACAAGTTTTGAACTTCTATGTAAAGCTAATATCTAATAAAAAGTTTACTACTTTTTTGATTTCTTTACTCTCATTATTGTGTATAAAGATTGTTTATGAGGGCCATTTTATACTTAACGGTGTTTTTTAATACCAAGTGTGGTGTATATGTACACTACTTACACATAAAAGGATTTATCTACACTACCTTTCTAAGGGCTTTATGTACACCACCTTTCTAAAAGAAATGGTCATAAAGGTGTGTGCACACCACTTATACATAAAGGTGTTTATTTACACCACCTTTCCAAGAGAATTGGTCATCTATTATTGGTCATCTATTGATGTTCTTAGGTGATTATGAAGATGTTTATGTAGACCACTTTGTAAGAGAATTGATCATCTATTATTGGTCATGTATTGATGTTCTTAGGTGATAGTTGCTCAATTCACAAGAAGTTATGAAGATGTTTATGTAGACCACTTTGTAAGAGATTTTTGTGAAGTTATGAAGATGTTTATGTAGACCACCTTTGTAAGAGATTTGGTTATGCATTGATGTTCTTAGTACTTAATTATTAAATCTTTTGTTTTGAGTTGGCAAATCTAGTTCAAAATCATTAAATCTTTTGTTTTGAGTTGGCAAATCTAGTTCAAAAAACAACATTACTAGTATATTCAAAATTTTTGGACTGTTTTTTAGTCCATTTCTCAAATTGGACTTTACACAAGTCCAAAAATTTTGAATAGTGTGTTAAAATGCAATAACTAGAGTTTGCAAAATTTTGACCAAGAATTTTTAATAATATTGAGTTTAACAAATACAATCTTGAAAAAAGATGCTGAATCCTCAGGCAGTCTAGGTTCTGAGGTCAGGGTTTACTTATCTACCACCATGCAAACAAACTAGGTGTTAAAACATCATTGGTATGATTTTTTTTGCAAAAAAGAGACTTCTATTAAGTAAGAAAGAAACTCACTAGAGCAAGCTCTGTGCGAAAATACAACATGCTAAGCATGTAATAAAAAACACCTCAAAGGAATGAGGTAGAAAGAAACCAAGGCTGAGGCTGAAAATGCCAACTCAACCCTATAGAAGTCTCAGCAAAGAAGGGAGAGTCTCTCCAATCTCTGAGAAAAGTAGCTCTCCTAGAAGAGGCTGCTCGAGATGATCCCTGCATGGTCGCCCAAATGGCCATCAGAGTGTGTATCGTATCTGTCTAAGTAATGGCCAAGGTCTGAGAAGGGTGAACCTGAGAGCCCTCAGTGCATCTCGCTCTCCAAATGTGCCATGCTGCAATGCTAGCTAAGACCTCCCATGGAGAGTTGACCGAGGAATGAGCAACCTTGAAGAGAGTGGCCGGAACATCCTCTAGAGAGCATGACTCCACAAGGTGTTATCAAATGTGCAGAGCCTAAGAGGAGTCAAGTCTCTCAAAAAAGACCTGGGGCCCTGAAAGAGTAAGCCAAGCCACTGATCCCCAGGTCATATAGAAAGGTAGGCGAACAAAAGTGCTGAAAAGTCTTGCAATCCCCTCATTGGTATGTTTGGCTAGACAGGTAATGCCTATTTTCCCTAATTCATTATCGCTTAGCTAGGAATATAGACAACCATATGGATTCTTAGATAATTTTAAAAAATTATGTCATAAGAGAAGTTTAAGTCACAAGTGGAGTAAGGAGTAAATAAGTGTATAGTTTGAGAAGGGATTAGAGGAGGTATGGGAGGATTAGTGTGCTTGGTGTGTGGGGCGGTGAAAAAGAGAGTGTAAATGGGAGATTTCACGGGGGTTACATAAAAGAATCATTCATAGTTGGGAAAGTATACATGTGTGTGTGTGTGTGTGTGTGTGTGTGTGTGTAGAGAGAGAGAGAGAGAGACAACAATACTATTTATTAAACAATGTCTAGAACCTAATAAGGATGCATGTATTAACGCATGCCTTCAAGCATGGTGGAGACATGACAAAGTAAGACTCGTAAGCGAAACATCATCAACGAGCAAATGACAATATCATAGTACATATCCATGAGATGTGGAAGTAATAAAGGGCTGAAAAATGACCACGCAGACTCCCATATCCCATAGCAAACACCTTGAATTTATTATGAAGTCGTAGCAAAGACCTTGTATTTGTTAAGAAGCTTAAGGATAGTACAAAAGGCCTAGTAAAGTAGTACATATAGTAATAGTGATCTCTTTTGTAGAATGAGAGGATGTAGCATCATAGGGTCATGGAAGCAATGCATATCGCAAGGTATGCATATAGAAGGCTAACTTAGTAGAAGCAAAATCATACAAAAGTAAATCATCCAACAAAAGAGAAGGATAGTAAACCATATAGACATCTCTGGTGACCCATTGAATAATTCAGATATAGAAGCCATCAATCCATAGTCGAACAAAAAGTTCACATATTGCTACCAATGATCATTGTCTTACAGTCACGATCTTATGGAAAGGAGATAATCATTGGTAGGAAGCTTATTTCAAATAGAAGAATTGGGCTACTATATCTGTGGATTGTAGAGGAGGATGCTCGCCATATGTTTTGAACTAGAGGAGCTACCAAAAGGTAAGGTAGACTTAAGGCGACAGACTACAGTAACCAAATAACTTCATGCATGAAGAATGGATTGCAAAGGTTATGGAAGTATGAGAATATGAACAATCATTACTAAGATTACAGCGACTCATAGATCCCTAGCCACTATTGCAGACTAGCTACAAATCAAGGAATTAATACCATTTGAAATGAATCCAAGAGAGCATACACTTAATGATACTCATCTAAAGTATTAGTATCATTAAGATCTATGGCAGCAAGGTTGGAGGCAACTCTTGAAGTCTAGCAAGAACAGCATCGATCACTTCCACTATGCGAGAACTTTAGGAGTTTAATCCAGTCATTGAGATTGAGACTTTTGATAAGTAGTGGAGAACTTTTAGCAAGAGCTTCAAGGTCAGGAAATCTAATAAAGGCAAAGAACTCAAGTTGCTAGAAAACAAGAGAGTACTGCTTGGTAGATAGGAGAGGGAGTCGAGAGTGGGTTGCTGAGAGATTTTGATTGGAGTGTGACGTCACAGTAATATTTTTGAAAGGAAAGAAAAGGATTAGAAAACATTATCTTATGGAAGAATAAGTAAAGAAAAAAGTTAATGAAAGGAGTGTAAGAAAACTCTTTTGTAGCAATTTTTACTTTCTGTACTCCCGCATATTAATACAATGTTTTATTAACCCTTATTTGAGCTTCCTGTGTCATGTTGTTAAAAGGTTTTCTTTTTTACAAAACACACACACACACACACACACACATTTTCTACCCTTTTCCTCCCTTTTCTTCCTTATGACCCTTCTCTACCTCTCGTGCTCATTCCCCCCCCCTCCCTCCCCCCTCCCTCCCGATCTTCCCCTTATTGCACATTTTTCTATACTTTTCCCATTTCTCCCCTTTCCCCCCTATCTTTCCCCTATTTTTAAAATTTTTTTCTTGATTCCCCCATATATTTTCTCTTGTTTCTCTTGACTCTCCCCTATTTTTTCTCTTTTTTCTTATTTTTCCATTTCCTTTCCGATCCCCCCCCCTCCATTTTCTTTCTCAAAACCCCCCAAAATTTTCCTAATTTCTCCTTAAAATTTTCATTTTTCTCTTATTTTTTCAAAAAGTTTCCTATTCTTTTCTAAAATTTTCCTATTTTTCTCTTAACCCTCCCCCCCCCCTCCCCCTCCCCCATTTCCTTGTCTTTCTCTAACTTTTTCCATTTTCCCTAAATTTTCCTACAATTTTCTAATTTTCTTTATTCTGTTTTGAATTTCATAACTTTTCCTAGTTTTTCTTTCTTTCTTCAAAATTTTCCTATTTTGTCTAAATTCTCTCTAATTAGTCCTAATTTTCCTATTTCTCCCCCTCCCTTTTTGGTGTTTTTTCTAAATTCTCCTAATTCCCCCCCAACACTATATTAGAGAATTTGGGAATCTCCCAATTCCCACTTTCAAATAAGGGGTTAAGATTTGACCATGTGACTAAGTCTTAACCCCTTACTTGAAAGTGGGACCTGGGAGGATACCCTTTACATATAGTATTAAGGGTTGATTCCACTTTCAAGTAAGAAGTTGAAGTTTGACCATGTGGCCAAATGTTGACCATGTTGAGAAGTCCCAACTATCTGAAAATTCCCAAATTCTCTAATATAGTGTTCCCCCTTTTTTCACTTCTCTCCTAACTTACCCCACCTAACTAAACCCCTCCCAAACCCCACCTCAAAATAGTCTCTCTCTCTCTACCTACCTAACTCCCCCCCCTCACTTGCGATTGGACTAATGAACTCCCACCTCTCTCCCTTCCCAAACTCTCATGTCTCTTTGACTCCTTGCACTAACTAGCGTCCTATCTTTTCTACCTATAAGACCCCCTCCTTGCCACGGCTACACCCATGAGAACTCATCCTACTCTACCAACCCACCATTACAATGTCAACTCTATGATCACTACATATCACTGCCTCACTCTATATGTACCTTCTTCTCTCTGCCTTGCCTCTTGCACCTTCTACTAGCTCTGGACTCTATGCCTTTCCTTGAGCCGCGTATGCAATTTTCCCACTATTGCGCCTTTTTCGTGTCTGTGCCTTTGTGCTTACTGCACCTCCCCATCGCGTCTCTCTACCGGACCTTGACTGCACCTTTACCACCATCTATGTCTGTGCCATTTGTACCTTCTCATCTTCTTCTCCAGATTTTTTTCAACTCATATGTAGCCTCTCCACATAGTCCTTTGATCTACACACCACTTGCCATGGAATCACAGGTTCTTCCCCCTTGCCTTTAGTACACATGTCCCCCCCCCCCCCCCTTTGCTACACATGTTCTCCCCTTCCTTTAATTCTTTATTCTCTCTCTTTTCCTTCACTAACCTTTCATTTATAAACTCAAACTTCTTTATTAGTATCCTTAAATTCTTGCCTTTTGTAGTTCTTTCTTATTATTTCTTCTTAGCCTCACCCCCTAACCTTACCCTTTTATTTATTCTTTTTTATTAGTTCTTTTTAACCTTGTTCATTAATCCTAAAACATATATAGCTCTCCCTCTCTCCCTTATAACTAATCACGATTCACTACTTTATGTTCTATAAACCCCCTCTTTTTTTCACATCCCACTAACTTTTTATTTTTTCTAACCTTCTTTATTTTATACCCTTTCGAGCCCTTTCCACTTCCCCTCTCATCTTCCATCAATCTCTTGGTTATTAACCTTTTATTTTTATGTTTAGTTCTTCCCTCTTACCTTGTATTTATTAATTTCCAAAACTCATATTACCTCCTCCATGTTCTCATAATTACATTAATGTTTTCTTTCATCCCATGTTCTCATAATTACATTAATGTTTTCTTTCATCCCATGGATTAGTTATAAATGCTCATCTCCTCTTCTAAACCCCCTTCTTCTTTCTCATTGCAAAATTCTCACGCACTCAATTATCTAATTTATTTCGTCTTTTTATTTTCACCTACCCTTTAGAAACCCCCCTATACTAACTCCAAATTAACACATCCTCTTTCACTCTTAGGTACACATCCAGGTGGTTAAGTTTGTAGTTTAGCTTCTATTTTTATTGTGACCCCTATAACAATGGAGGGGTGTTAATGACACCTATCTTCCCAACTAAGGTTTAAGTGGGTTCTCACCATGTTGTTCTTGTTGGATGGTGGCAAGTATGTAGACTCTCCTCTTCAATAAAAGTGAGGCTTGTTAGGACTTATCCATGCTCTACTTTTTACAATTTATGCAAAATCATCTTGACAATATTGCCCATCTCTTGTTAACATGTTCATAAATACTAGTTATAGTGGTTTACCTACTTGTTCAAACTTTTCCTTTAATGCAATAAGTTTCTCTTTCTATTCCATTGTGTTCACTCTTTTGCCATTTCACTATGCAAAGGGATGTTGTCAACTCTTCCACACACGTCACTTTCCCCTGCAACTCTGGATCGTTGCACATAGTATACTTAAGCATTAAGGCCTTTTAGCTCCTTGACTCCTTGTTAGATATCAATGCTCCACTCTCATATAACTACGCAGGAACCAGCTAACTCTACTTGTAAGCCCCCCATATGAGGAGAAGGCATTTAAGCAGCTCAGTTATCCGATAGGTCCTGGTTTGGACACTAGATGGGGGCCATGTGTGGCCTGATGGCTGGACAAAGTTGGCACACTGCCAACTAGGCTACATGCAAGTGCGGGAAGGCATCCCATGACTGACCGCATTGAGGGTAGACGGAGTATTTCCCGGGGCAGCCCACTCTTGGGTTGCGGGGCCCGTTTGGAGTCCCAAATGATCTTGGATAGCTGTGGGCCGAACGGTGACTGTAGGTGACCATTTGCTCTATTTTGTGCACCGGTTCTATCGTGTGGTTGGTGGCCTATTTCGAGACCGACCCCCAGTCGACCGTTTTGGGCAAACTGGGTCGGTCACCCAATTGAGCCCAACCGACTACGACTGGTGGCTATATAAGAGCAAGCTCGTGAAGGCCATTTTATCATTGGCTACAGCAACCTTGATTCTTTAGCATCTAGCCTCTATCCTCTACTGTTTCCAGCTCACCATCGAAGCTTCTTTCACAGGAGCGCACGGTTGGGAGGCAGCGCCATCTTTTGTATTAGTTCTACAGTAATCAAATTTTTGATTCTCCATACTATCTGTTTTCTCTCTTGCGTACGAGATCCTGTGAATCTATCAGGTAGTCCGAGGTCAGGGTCCACTGCCACCCTCCGAGAAAAACTAGGTGTTAGAACATCATAGTTTCAATTGGGTAGACACGTAATGCATGTATTCCCAAGCGTGTCACAAATATCAATTTTTTGCAGACATTATGTTACATGTACAATCAGTATCACAAATCCACCATTAACCTGCTACTAAAGTATGTGAGAAGATAAGAGAACCAATATTACCAAACTGAAGGGAACAAGCGATGGTCCACCTCTTTTTTGAAAAAATACCAGAGGGGTAGTCCACCCCTTTTGGAAAAGTGAAATGTCTCTTTATTTTTAATGAATGATGATGATGATGGTGGGGGGGGGGGTAATCCACACACTTGAATGGCAATTTAAAGGTCAAAACAATTTTGAAAAATTAATGATTTAACCAAAAAATAAATTACACATAGGAAAAATAACAAAGATACCATAAGGGAACAAGCAAAGCACTTTAATTAGACAATTTAATCCACTCAATATTTAAAACATGGGAGTAAGTGCCAATAAGGGAGGTAATCCACTCAATAAATAAAATAAGTTTTCACCATGGGGGGTATTCCACACCCATAACAGCAAATCAATATAAATGAAGAAATTGTGTGAGTTTTAATTTAAATAAAGTATTTAAATCAAATACAAAAACTGAGAAACAACTACTTTGAGAAAAGTAGGAGTTTTGTGATTAGTCTATACTTCAAAACTTAGGGGAAACTAGGAAGTTTTCAACTAGTTGTGAACATAACCTAAAAAGATCTAAACTAGAAGTAAATTAGTATACATTCTAGTACAACAAATAAATGAGTCTTTAAGTTAAAAAAACAAGAAGGTAAAGAATTAGTCAGTCAGTAAAGTGTAAGCAAGTATAAAATTCTTCTTGATAATAATAAACATGAAAGGCATAAGCTAAAAAAAGAAAAAGAACTAAATAAAATGAATGAATATATGATAGTGGATAAAGTAAATGAGACACTAAGCAAGTAAAAGGGCGAAGAAGAAAGAAGTATTGAAAATAAAATTACAGCAAAAGAGACTGACAAAATAAAAGTTAAAAGAAAAAGCTTGCATTAAACATAAAATATTTTATAAATTAGAAACAACATACATATCTATATGAAAACATATAAGAAAAAGATCTTAAAAGAACACATACTCTCTATAAATAAGCAATATATATATATATAAGGGAAAATAAAAGAATTATAAGCAAAAAAATCCACAATGAACCCAAAAAATAGTTTACATTATAAATACATAAGTATGTGTAAGTAAATACGCAAAAATAAAAGAGTGAAAATAAAAAAGTATATAAGACGAAACTTTGGATAAACGAAAAGAAGAGCAAGGGCACTACAAGCTAAGTCCCAAAACACAGTTGAAAGAAGAAGCGGCGAGCACTAACGTGCCAAGAACTAAAGCTGGTGGCCGAAAACCCGGTTCCAAGTTTGAACGTAAGGTGGCTAGTAGAAGCTAGCAAACGAGTTAAAGGGGCAGTGCGGCTGTCAATGCACCCAAGCAAAGCTCCTCACGAAGCGTAGGGGAGGCGTAAGCACTACGAAGCAAGCAAGCTAAGCCGAGGTGCATGGGAGAATGAAAGAAGGGGATAAGACAGAACAAGGGGCCGCGCTCGGAGCCGCGGCTGTCGGCGCCACGCTCCCCGCCGGAGCCGGGCGAAAGTGGGCGTGGCATCGAGCTGGTCTAGTATCTCTGATAGTTGTCACAGTCTAAGCTGTGTCATGTAACTATAGTATTCCATTAAGCTCTTTCGCTAAATCACTTCTAGAACAGATGGGACTGGAGAATATGGACATGCCTTATAGTGGCGGTCTCAGTACTTCAGAGAACTTCTTTGTTTCGGGATTCTGAGGCGCACTACGTGTTTGTAGTGCAGGTCTTGGAAGATCCTGTAGACTTCTACGGGGAGCTGAGATGGGAGGGATTTTGGGGTCCTCATGAGCGTAGTGGTGCTCTGGCGTACGTAGCTAAGGGTATGTCGAGCTCCTGAGAGCTCTTACTGAGCCGTAGTGAACCGGGTCGAGCCCCTGAGAGCCGTTACTGGGCCGCAGTGGGGGACTTGGAATAGTGGATCCAGCAGCATTTGGAAGGGCTCATGTAAAGGCTGGAGGGGAGGGAGACAGGGTCATTCCTGGTCGTCAGCGTGGGCATTCTAGTTATCAAGGATTTGCTCCTTGTTTGCATGCATTATAGTAGATCTCAATGCAAGGGGTTCCATTGTAGTTCGCATTCCTTGCATGGGCTCGAGGGGGGCGTATCCTTTCATAGTCTCGGTTTTCTTCGGCAAAACTCAGAGCATCTATACGTGTACGTAGAGTAAAAACATATAGCTTGTTGAACGTTTAGTAAGTCAGGGCTGAAGGCATCTACAGCGGTAATCGAGGCCTCCATTGTTGAAAGAGTGAATCGAGCTACAGACAAGATCTATTCGTTCGGTTATATCAACCTATGAGGAGAGTAGGCATGTATAACGCGACGATAGCGCTGCTAGAAAATCTTACACTAACCATCGTCAATGTTTCGGTTAAGACGGGCTTTCCTTCATTACATGAAAGCTACTAAAACAAAACAAAGGGTTTACTCCGCGAGTAAACCCTTTCGGCACTCAGACTGTGTGTCCCTCGGAATCTCCCGTTGCGTTATTTCGTATTCCTTAGATACGTACTACGCTCCTCCATGCTCTCAGCGGAGGAGTATACGTTCCTTGGAGCCATGAGGTAAGGACACCAGATAACGTTTTATCTATTTGACCCCACATCGAGCGGGGAATGGAGGAAATGAGGTGCGTGTGTCATCCTCTAGCTATCCTCTGTCAAGCAGTTGAAACGCTCCACAATGGCTATGCGACTTCCTCAATCAAGCTCCTCGCAGGAGCTGTCTCGCTTCCCTTATCGTGTTCCTACTACCGTTCGGGACCTGCAGAGGTTACGAGACCATGCAAAGTGAGGGCCTCCTGGAAACTCTGTGAGTGCGTAGAGTGTGGAGGACCTGTTTAACGTCCATCTTCTTGGAATGTGCGCGTCTTGCTGTAGTCAAGGCATCAGAGTCCTTCATGGCCTTTTCTGTTTTTTTTTTTTCGAAAAGCTGCGATTATATTAAATTGGAGGAGAAGAAAAAGATTACAGCGCTGCCCGGAAGCAGAGTCAACAGCCCCAACATGCTGTGGGGATTACCAAAGGGAAGTCCTATTCAAAAGGGAGATGCTACTCTCTCTCATCTAAAGAGGAAATTGCTAGCACAGTCTACAACAAGCTTAAGGTCTGATTTTTGGTTCATGGCTTTTCTCTTCTTCACCGCTTCCTTCCAACTGCCTCAAGTGCCGTGTGCATGGTGTCGGCTCAGTTTTCGGGCTTTGAGCTCACCATTTTTCTGGAGGGGGGCTCTCATGCATTGAATGGAATTCTGGGTGTGAGATTCAAAGTGCCTTGGATGCTCTTTCCCTTGCCGTTGTGGGGGATTTCCAAGGGCGGGAAGGCGGTCCATTAATGTTGCATGTCTCCAGGTCGTTGTGTACTATGTATTTTCTCATTGGATCCCATTATGACCCACACCTTTCCCTCCTATGGCCACTCGTATTTATTTAAGGCTATTCCTGACAGGGGGCTCGAGGTGATGGTTGTTCGAGATCCGTTTAAATAACCTTCTTTATATATGGTTAAAAAGCTTTTGGATCCTGGAGTCTCTACCGCTTAGATTTATTAAATCTAATTAAACTTTTCCTATCCCATAGGTGTACATCCAATGTATTGTCCATACTCCTATAGGTAGTTGGCGTATCGGCATGCCCATGTTAGTGTCCAAGGCTCCAGGTAGGTTATCGAGCGAGGTTCCACTATGGGGTTCGCTTTTTGGTGAGCCTTGGGTTCCCTTTATTAGTGCAGCTTGTAGGGCAAGGGGAGGAAAGTGTGTGTGTGTGTGTGTGCCACCAATCCACATTCTCGCAGCGGTCCATACACCACAGTCCATGCATGGGTAGTTGTCCACCCATTCCCATGGACTGGGATGGACTGTTGCCCCGCATTTGTGTTATGGGGTATAAGGGGTAAGTATTGCTTACTCATCCATTCAGTTATCGTTCACACATCCAGGGAACTACCCGGGAAGTCATTTATTAAGAACTCCAGAATCAGCCCCTAGCTCCTTCCATCGAATCCATTCCCCTCAAATCTTTTTATCAGTTTCCCGATCTGTATGAAGGCATTAAATTTTCCACTCTCCGTGTATATTATAGGCATTACTTATGATAATATGACCTTTTCCACAAAGGCTTTTGGTCTGTTTCCATCTCACCAAATATATTAGCATACCTTATAGTCAAGTTCTTGGAATTTATCATATCTGCTTGTAACTGAACTCCCATTTCTGGGGTGTACTACTGTGATGGTCATGTTTAGGAAGGAAGCTTTTGTTCCTTGGGGTTCAATGTTTGTTTCAGGGGCAAAAGCCTTCGTTGTTTCCTTAATCTCCAAGAAGTCCAAGGGATAAATCCAATAGGGGTTGTTGGGGTCCATGTGTGTAGAAGGATCTAGGAATCTCCTGGGGTTAGGCACATTAACCAAAAGGATGTCATCCATGTATCTTGTTGAGTGTTTGAAGTTCCTTAAGGTCTCCCTTTGTCCGAGGTTCCATAGTCTCTTGGTGAAGTTGTATTCGAACCAGAAAAGGTAGAGGTTGCACCATAAGGGGGCCCATGGGGATGCCGGAGATTTCTCTATAAGTCTCACCTCCTAGGGTGAGGTGCATGTTGCAAAGTAGCCAGGTGTTCATTCTTATCAATTCATGTTTTGAAGTGGATGGGGTGCGTCGTGGTTTCTTCTCCATCCACTTTGCTATCCCTCATTTTTGGGGGGTAAGGAATTCCTTTTCCGACCAAGAAAAGGCAAGTGATATCACTTGTTCCATAACTCTAATTAGGCCCGTCTCCCCTTGTAGTGGGATATTCTCAAAGCATTTGCCAATGTCAGCCGTGAAGATGTGTTATCCAATTTGGCACGTTTATTTTTGTGTCATACATTGATTTGGTTATCCAAAAGGATTTCAAGGGGACTCCAAGGCCCTCCATGATTGAATCTTGTAGGTTTGCACTAGCAACCATAAGGGGTTACAAGCATGCTTGTAGTGATGATGCTATGAATCCCACTATCTCCGAGAAGATACATGCATGGGCGTTTGTTATCCACCTAAAGGAGCTTTTATGTGCTTTGTATGTGCACATTAGGTAGGGTAGTGAATGCTTCTCAATAAGTGGGCATATATGAAAGGAGTTCCCATGCTCGACCCGAATGACGTCCGGGGTGTGTAATCTCTGGTAGGCTAACATCCTTGCTAGTTCCATGCATACAAATGTCGGTGTGGACGCTGATTTATCAGTGGAGGTGACTAGTACCATGGATATTATCCAATCTATCTCTTTTTGTACTTCAAGAGAGGTTTCGGATGCCAATCGACCACACAATGCACACTACATCGTGCCATAATATAGATTAGATGTCGAGGAGTATCAATCATCAAGAATCAACCACGGTGCGGCTCACAACTAAGAGAATGTCACTTGACTAATGCTCTAAATCAACTCAACAACTCGACCATCACCTAAATCCACACATCATGCCACTTGGCTACAACTCTACCAACCCCCCTCAAATGTGACTAACCAAACATAAATTTCGTCCAACACCCCCTCAAACTGAGGGTGGGCAAATTTCAAGAGCAACTATATACTACCAAGTCCAAAACAAAGAACCTTGCATGCAAGTCGATAGAAAACTCAAACATCTATACTAAATAACAGCTCATAGACGACACCATCGACTTCACATAGTCCAGCAATATCCTCTCGAATTTCTACTACATGTGCCGACTCCTTCGCTTTAGTTGCCTCTCTGTTCTTTGTCTCAGTGTCTTCATGCTTCTAGTAGCAATACTCCTCTCATTGCCCAGGTTTTCCATAATATCCGCAAGAAAGTTTGACCCGATTGTCCTGCTTTAGCATCTTGTTGTTACCACTAGGCACCTTAGAGATAAAAGCACGTTCAATATCAAAGCCTTCATTGAGTCTCTGTCGTCGTTCATCGTCCAGAAGAATTGAGATCATCTCGAGCAAAGAAACATCTACATTCACTCATAGAATCTTCTTGATTCCTAGAGGAAGACTGATGAGGAGGACCGCCTTGATATCGTCATCTTTGACTTTTACTTTCAAATCTAGGAGTTGATTCAGGATAGCCCGCATCTTGTTGAGATGTTCTCCAAGAGAGGCATTACCGTCCATCTTTAAACCAAAGAAAGCTTGTTTCAAAAGCACCTTCGAATTCTTCAAGCAAGACCCAAACAGAGTATCAATGGCCAACCAATTCTCTGTAGCACTTGCCGTCAGATCAAGATGGTGATTATACTTGGCTCCAAGTGCTCGACCAATAATTCCAAGATCTTTCTCGTTGTGACTATCCCAATGGGTGGTTTTCTATCTGTCAGATTCCATTGGCTCTTCTAATGCTCGAGAAACTATCAGCCATAGTCCTTTCTCCATCAAGTATAGCAGGGAAGTTTGAGCCAGTAAAGGCGACCAGCTTCACGGATTCAGAAAGTCCAGAGGCCAATATTGTAAAATAATGTATAGTGAGCCATGGGAGTGAGCCATGGGTTAATTTCTCTCATTAATTTTGGATGAGGGCATATTAAGCCTTGTGATACTTTGGATGCCGAAATATTAAGCCTTGTGTTGTGGAGCTATGTTGAGAACCCCTCCAATTGTGGACAATGGATACCTTAGAAGTACTGTTATTGGCTCTTTTTTCTTTTCAATAAGATATTATAAATACTCTAGATCAAAAGCTAGAGCCACTATCGAAAGAGGGCAGACTTGACTTAATGTTTTGTCCGTTGTTCTTCTTCTCTTTTTTATGTTGCCTTGTATTTTTTGTTCATGGTTTATAAGATCTATGATTTTGTTGTTACAAAGTGTTGGTTACATTTCAGTGGTATTTTGCGAATAGTTGAAACATGCACGACATGCAGTCCAAGGCATAGCATACATCCTTGGCTAAGAAGAGCTTCTTGGAAGGCCATTGATTGCCTTCCCAAAAGAGCCAATCCATATCAGTCATGTGTGAAAGCTTTAGAGCTTTGATTTTGAGGCACCTTTCCCTTTGCTGAGCATTTCTGAAAGCAATCTCAACCTCCACTCTTGTTGTTGCTTCTTCATGTTGGTATGTTGCTACTCTCTAGTACATGAGACCTATGAGAGGTTGTCCTTCTTTGCATCCTCGAAATTGGTTGTATTCTGCATCTGCCACCAATGTTAACATCTAATCAAGAGCTGTGTTGATCACTCCCTTTGCTGAGCATTTCTGAAAGCAATCTCAACCTCCACTCTTGTTGTTGCTTCTTCATGTTGGTATGTTGCTACTCTCTAGTACATGAGACCTATGAGAGGTTGTCCTTCTTTGCATCCTCAAAATTGGTTGTATTCTGCATCTGCCACCAATGTTAACACCTAATCAAGAGCTGTGTTGATCACTCTTGTCCTTGAGCTTGGATAACTGACACCTTCTCAAGTCAATTCTAGATCTTTAGCCTCCTTTCCATCATCTACATAATGGGTAGCCTCACCCTGGTTGTTTCCTCTGTAACGTTTTAAAAAAAATAATGGATTAGAATAAAGTATGAAGTTGATTTAATCCACAATATTGTAAGATGAGCCAAAGTCTAGCATGGCGAACATCGTCAAGAAGATTGCACTTCATGGTTTCAAGCATTTTTGGATGAAAGCAAAGATCAGCCCCCTCACCCAGCTTCTCTTGCATCCATGGTCCCAACCTCTCTAGCAAAGCATGATTAGCGAGAGGCTAGCCTTGTGCTTGGAAGCTCCACAACGACGATGAGATCTAAGTGCTTGTCCAAGCTTCTCAACAAGGATTTAAACACATTATGTACATCAAAATCGTTTAAGAGACTTTCGATTAAATTATGAAGAGTCATGGATCGATGGTCTCTCTCTCTCTCTCACTCTCTCTCTCTCTCTCTCTTCAAGAACTTGAACAAAGAAAGATAGGTTTTGAGCAACAAAAAAAGAGAAATTTAAACATGAAAAATTCAAGGTAATGAAGGTTTATAAAGGTTTAGTAATTTATTTGAGTAGATGCCAATATGACAAATTTAATGTTTCAAGGATTATAATTTGTAGTGCATGGTCCATAAGTTTTCATGTACATAAGGGGTTTCACAAACTCTCTTGATCAACACCCTTCACAATTACAACAGTAGTTAAATGTTAGGGCATTCAACTTCACCTAGTGGAGCCCTATTTTGTGTATTAATAAAGGGGCTACATTCTAATCATTCTATTGATACTCATGAAGGTTTGTAGTTCATTTCACATTCCTATATTTGGAAGAGTATGCTCATACTTGGTAAAGATATCAATTGAATGAGATCTATAATGGGTCAAGGCCATCAATCTTTGTTTCTCCTTTTACTACAAAGCTACATAAAGCAATTTTGAAGGTTATCTGTAGTTGTCAAAAGTGTTTATGACAATTCATTCATTGTTTGGAGCTTGCGATTGCTTTTGATGTAACAACATAATGACCAAAGTCTTTAGTTGAGGACATGCAATTGGCACTATTTGAGCCCGAGTGTAAGGCTAAGAAGAAATCAATGGGTATTGGACATTTCAATAAACCTTCCTTGGATGAAGACTTGAGAAAGCCAAGTTTCCGTAAGAATCCCATCAACAAGACATATACTCCCTTTGGAACCATGTAGAACAATTTCTAGCAAGCATGTTCCTAAATTTCTTGCAAAGTCTTCTGATGATGGGGAACACTTCAAGTCTAGTGATAAAACCTATGGCAAGGATAGGACTGCTCCACAAAAATCTCTCTCATCTTCCTTGATGGAGGATTGAAAGTAGAAAGGCTTATCTTTCAAACGTTGTGAGAAAGGCGAACGCTGCTAGTTGCACAAGCTCAACACGATGCTTAAAATCTCTAACCTCTATCAACTCATCTTCTAATGAAGAGGGGGATGAGCTTAGGGTGGATGATTCCATGATGTAGATGGGGCATCTTCTTGCTTCATTATGCTTTTCTTTGGAATCGCTTATTGTCATTGATAGTGTAACTTATCTATAGCATGTAGGGATGTTTGTGAGGAATAGCTCTCTTGTGGTACTTTGGCTGAATTATATCAAATATCTCATGAGGCCTAATTGCTCATAGATCTCATCAAATTAAATTAGGGGAGGGTGATGAGTTTAAAATAGCTTCTAGGATTGAGAGAAAGCATTATCAATTTAGAGGATGTGTCTTATTCTTTGAGGACATTCTCATTTCTAGTAAGGACAAAGAGACATTCTCAGTGATCAAGTTTTGGAATTGTTGAAGTTGCACAAGTTGTATGCCAAGCACCTCAAGGTGTGCTACCATGGTTTAGAAGGTTTGGGTAAACTTGGGCACATCATCATTCCAAAGGCTATCAACTCAACCACGGTAGAGAGAATTTTGTATTGACCTACTCCTAGGAACCTCACTCAATTGAGAGGATTTTTGGGACTCAACTCTACAATTGCGATGTCCCCTTATGAAGTCCTGTATGGCTATCCACCAAAGCCACCATATTTTGGATCCACAATCAAAGTGCTGGATAAGAGCTTGAGATTATGAATAGCCCAAGCAAGGACGTTGATCAACTTATGAGGGGATTTAAGGGGACTGTGTTACCTCAGAGGCACAGTTACATAGTCATAGATTCTGAGGGAAAACACCAACACCAAGCTTGCCCAGAGGGTCCTATTGTCCCTTCAAAGATGGAACACTCGCCAATAGGGAAGAACTGCCTCCCACGTTGAAGAAGCATGTTGGACCTGAGGTGACTGTTATAGCTGTGCTTCCCCCTATGATGCAAAAAGAGTACAAACCTGAGAAAATACTAGGCTGTAGCACAAATATCTGAGAAACAAGATAGTTGTCAGATACTACATCAAATGGAAGGGATTCGTAGATGCTGAGGCTACTTGATAACCTTACTCAATTCTTGAATAACCTCCCCAGCCTTGGGACTAGTTTATGTCTGCACATGCTATTTTCAGCAAGGGACTATTATACTACAAATTCTTCACTTAAATGAGCTTCCAATGGCTTCCCCATAGCAATGTTTTCTGAGGCATAATATTACAGCAAGGCCTAATATTACAACAAATGCAGACCTGAACAACATCTCACTTTGTTTTGTGGGAAGTAATCACATGTGATAGATAGGGATGTCTAATGCTCTGTACAGCAACCTTCTGGCAAGAATGCTACCAAGAAAATAGAACTCATCTTTCCCATGGACTGAAAAGATAGCATATGAAGATTTTATAGGCCGCTCACATCTGATACCACTTGTAAGAAAAAGCTAACCACTTAGAGAAGAGGCAAGATGGAGAGAGGAGAAGGAGAGAGAACAGGGAGAAGGATCCTTGTTGGATTGACTGATCTCAGAGTAATGCAAAGGATAGTATGCCATTCCAATATGGTTTTGCCGTGAGTCCCTAGACTTCGTTTAGTACTAGACTTGGGCATAAATGCACAAATGCTTGATTAATTTACCTGACACTTGGTAACCCAACACAAGAGTGCAGCTGGTATATGGGATGTAAACAAGTGGCAATAATGTAAAGCCACACTATCTATAGCTCTAGATCACAGTATAGCACATGTGAGCATTCTAGAGCCATTTACTAATCAAACCCTACTTAGGTACTGTGTCAATGTACACATACACTGAATGAGTGTGTGTGTGTGTGTGTGTGTGTGTGTGTGTGCACATACAGACATATATACATACATATGTGTGTGTGTGTGTTAACACTTTCTACCAAGCAATGACCGGAAATGTTGCCTAGTGATATCAGGAACTGTCCATGATGGACTTTCCAGAACTGTCCGTCTCAGGTCTCTCAAAACAGCTTGGAGACAATATTTTTATTCTGAGCATTTCTATCACCCTTTGTTTTAATATAAATATCACCAATTTCATAAAAGACAAGAAATTTGTGAGTTCTCTGAGTTTGAAAAGTGAAAAACAATGCATGGTAGAGTAAGCAAAAAAGTTGAAATACAAACTACCTTGTGGAGGAATCTCCTAAGACGAGTTATGGTGTGTGACTGATTGAGTAAACAAAGAAGAAGAAAGAACCAAAGTCTGTTAGGGAAATGCAGTGCCTTGAAACGTGGGAGAAAGCATGGCAAGCGTGAAGCACCATACCCAGATCATTTGTCTTCTCTCATCTGGAGTACAAATTGCCCTGCTCTCAGCTACAAGGTACATGAACTGACAGAGCTTCCTGTGTATCACAAACTTCAAGCACCCCTGGATGATTTAGCCTATAAGTTGGATGAGCTACTTGTAGAAATTCAGCAATGGACACAGATTTCTCCCATGTACACATACATCTAGATACATGAATCCATGACCACGTCCAGACTCATCCTCTGAAAAACAACAATTAGTGCAGTTGCAATCTCATAAGTCACAAGGTTGAAAACCATAAACACTATCACGCACCAAGGTCAGTGTAGAGCAAAACATACACAACTATTCTCTCACATACATATGCACACACCTAATCATCCATTCATGCAAAAGTCTTCGTATGAGTTTCTGTCAGCACTCCAGAGGTGAAGGGCAGACTCGGCCGTGTCAAAGGCTAGCTCTACAGGAAAAGACTAATCAAAAAGTAACCCACATTCTCTTCATTCAAGCTACAACTGCTTGTGAAGTTCATAAGGTGAAATTTGCATGTTCACTAATGTGGCAGGAACATATTCTAGATGAATCGAGAGAGAGAGAGAGAGAGAGAGAGAGAGCATGTCTGTGGGCATTACATCGACCTTGTGAAAAGGGGCCAATGAATTCCAGATAGAAGGTCTGTCCAATCCCCAACACTGTAGATTGCACATCTCTGTGAAATCCTCCTGGCTCTCCACATTTCCATCAAATCCCTCGGACAATAAGACTAATCTAAATACTTCACGCAATGCACTTCACTGCTGTTGTTCTTTGGAGTCATCCGTCTTTTTCTCAAAAATGTATTCAAAGCCAGCAATAGGAGGAGTGAGAGTGGCAGGGGAGAGACCAGGAAAGGGGGTAAGATCAGGTACCAAGGCAGCTTCTTTCAAATGCGAAGGAAGAGCCTCGATTGCTTCTCTCTTCAAACGAAGCCGAAGAGTTTCTCCCGCTGCTCTTTTCCTCTCCTCTCGCATCAAAAGCCTGCTGTATTCCTTAGCAAGTCGCTTACCCTCCTCCGCTGTCAGTGGGGGTTTCTCTTCCTCCTCTTTCACATCTCCCGCCTTCTTCTTCGCCTTCTCCCTGGCCTTCTCTTGTTCTAGCTCTATCTGCCTCTCTTTGGTCATCAACCCATACTTCTCCATCTCCTTTTCTCTCAGCCTCTCTTTCTCCTTCACATGACGCAGAGGAGAAGGAGCTTCGAGAGCTTTCGGAACGAGATCGTCAAACCTGTGCCTACCTGGATCGCCATCCGCGCCCTCTGCAGCTCGACCTGCTCTCTTTTTGTCTTTCTTTTTGTCTTTCTTTTTATCCTTCTTCTTCTTGACCTGCCCTTCCTGTGCGGCGCGTGCAAACAGAGCTATTTGAGATGAAAGGGGGCCCAGATCGAAGGGCTTCTTACCAATGTGCAGAAGCAAGGCCCGCCGGGAAGCAAGAAAGGGAGAAGCCATGGCGGGATCATGAGCAACAAGGCAATCTCATACGAGAGGATGATGAGAGCCGTAAAGGATGAAGGAAGCGAGCTGCCATAGCAGAACCTGCGAAGAATGGTTATGGCTACGGCGATGGAAGCCTTGACAGAATTGGCTATGGCGATCTGCTCAGAAACCCTAAAAAAAAAAACCCTTACAAGACTCTAGTTTAACAAGGGTGACACTGTGTGAATTGTACTATGTTTTTTTTGGCCTGGCTCCGGAAGGGTATAGTGAAATTTCAAATGTAAAATAGCGAATTTTTGTGTTTTTCGTTATTTTGTACGTGTAATTTTTGTATTGGTTCTTGAGGGGACACATGGCAGTCTCCCATTAGTCCGTCGAATTGGGCTTAATGCCTCTTAATCAACTTGCATTTCGCCGTTTTGGGTAGTGATGGGCCATCGCTCTGAGGATCCTTCATGATGGAGAGAATATTGTGAAATCGTGAAACATTGAAGCTATTAGCTAGAGCGCACGCATATGTTTCCCATAAATGGTGAGAGATCCACCTCGAGAAAGTCATTCCAACATTGTTTGTTGTTTTCAAAGATATCCTCCTCTTCCCGGTCGTGTAGCCATGGCAAACAATCAGTGCTTACCTGAAGCCATGGATACTGAGAGTAACACCTTGGCAAGGGTACTCTTTGCTTCCTTCACCTTTAACTTCACTTTCAACTTCATTTCTTTCATATTTTCGGGTTTCGTGAGACTGCTGAGCGACTCTTTTATTCTTTTGAGTTCAATAAGATGCCTAGCTATACTGATCCTGTGTCACTTCTTACTGTTTGGTTTGTCCAGAGCTCGAGAAGCGATATGGGAAGGCACCCCTGACTGAAGGAGGAGACGAAACTGCCGCCCATTCTGGTTTGTCAAAATATTATATTCAAGTTTGTGTACATTTCGCTTGCTTGCCGTTGAACGCTCTCTCTTACCTCCTGTGCATGGAGATGGGGCAACTTCACGGAAGGTTGATTTGCAAAACGCCGCTGCCTTTGTGATAGGCCCTTCAACTCCTATCCTGGTTTCGTCATTTGGCAAGGTTGAGAGAGATGCCCACTTGCTGAACCACTCTGCAATCAAGAAGCCAGTGAAAAGGTCACTCCAGAAGTCATTTCACGTGGCTGCTAAGGCAGCATATGCTAAAGGTGAATCTTGTTCTGAAACTTTCATTCCTGCACTCTATTTCGTCTACATGGCTGCCTCTCTGGCCCCTTTTGCCTCCTCCCTGCACCTTTCGTCATTCTGTTGTTGATTGGTCTTTCTATTCACTCCAACCTCAGCGCTTGCCCTTCGCTTAAGTCTACCTTCAACTGCTCCCAAGCCCTTATGGTTGTTCCCTCCTCTCTTTACCTTCACAATGACCTTGTCTATGTTCTAATGCGCCTCTCCCTCGCTCTTCACGCTCGGCCACACGCCCTGCATACTGCTACATAGAACCTTCTAGTACCTGCTCGCTCGTATCAATCTGCCGATTCCTTTTTCAACCTTAACTTTTAATTTGCAACGCTGCCTCTTACGACTCATTGATTAATAGCTATGTTTCGTTAGGGGCTGTATTTGCATGCATTTGTTCGTCCTTTCCTAGTCTTGCACACTAACCTTTTTTATGTTTCTTTTCAAGTACGCGGTGTCCCAAATGATGTGCTCCTGTTGCATTTCATTTTCTCTAAGACTGAAATTCTACTTTGTTTCATTTAATCCTATTTAGTGATTAAATGAAACATTATATGTCGTAACATTATTGGCAGCAAGCAAATTGTCTATTGCATTTTAATTACTTATTAAAGAGTAGAATTTGGCCAACCCCATAATTACTTATATGTCGTAATATTATTGGCAGCAAGCAAATTGTCTATTGCACCCACGAAGGCCTTGGAAGATGAATCACAAGAAAGCTATCTATGCAAATTGTTTGAGCAAAAAAATGATGGAAACAATCAAGGCATTGTTGTAGCAAATAATGAATACCTAAAGGATTCCACCTCATTACCGGTATTATACATATGGCAACTCACCGATCGCATCAGTCATAGATTTGCTTTTGAGGGCAAGCTCTTGTCTAAATATGGAACATACAAAGCCAAAGACCCAAAGTAGGATGTTCTTCGTGCTGACTTCACAGATAGACACAATTGTGACACTGTCACATTTGTTGTCCCTCATTCCTACATAGACCAATACAAAGATAAGTTGGAGGTAGATAGCTTCTATAGGATTGAAGGGCCGTCAGTGATTAAGAAGAGCCTTGGTGAAGGTGGTACTTCCTCTTATTCAATTCATCTTGATGCCACAACTAGTGTTCTTAAAGGTGAACCATTTGAAGGAACTATCACTTTGTTGAATGATCACAAGCTTGCAAAATATGTGCCTTTTGTCACAAAGAATTGTAGGTCATTGAAGCACCTCAATATCGCAATGGGCACTATATCATTTATTATCATCAAAGTTGACGAGGATGGAGGAGTAGCAGATCAATTAATCATTGCGGATGGCCCAAGAAATGAAAACCGAGCTGCGGTAAACACAACCTTCTAATTGTACTTGAAAATGCATGGCAAATTTTGAAACAAACATAATAATGTGTTGATTTTTAATGTTTTCCAACTCTCTTTTGTGAATGAATGCAAGAGTTTGTTTGCATGCCTTGTTGAGGAGCACAATGAAGAAGGCATTGTCATATACACACTAAGGAATGTGTCCTATATGGCAGTAAGAAATACATTGTGTGTATTTGACTTCAGAATTTTAGCAAACATTCCTGATGGTGCAAAGAAAGAAGAGCTTACCCGTGTTTGTTACCTTGCTTTTTCACTAACTTGTTATGTTTTTTGCAGGTCAATGGTATACTACAATTCACAAATTTGAACTCCCAACTTGTGGAGTATTCATGTGTTGTTTGTGCAAGCACGCATGTTAGTCGGGATCATCAACGACCTTTTTGCTACACCTGCAATCGTAAGCAAGAGATCATTCAAACACCTTGCTTGATGGGAAAGATAGTTCAACGATTTGGTGAAGATGTTGCGATCCACTTGCGAGGATCCCATGTTGACTCTATTCTCCCTTTAGAGGCTCCTTTCTAAGAGCTTCATAGTGAAAGTGTTCTTCGCATTCGCTCAATGCTCCATTGCATTCAATGTAGTGGCACTTTCACGGTGAATAGTTCTGGGCATGTAATAGGCTTTGAAGGAAGTTCTTGATTGTAGTGAGCCATTTCTCAATCTCGAGAAGGTGTACTTTGTCAATGAAAATTTAACATTGCCTTGATCTTGTCTTTGTATTTCTTTGAATGCAAAATGGACGTCTCATTTCAAAAACAAGTTGTTAAAATCCTCAATGCGTTTGATCTTGCAACAAATGTTGCTTTCTTGTAGCAATATCCATAAAACACAGACATAATTTATAAATTGTTTGGTTGATCTAATTCCAATGCAAACATATTCCAATCTCCTAGAAATCATTATTAAATGTGTTCAAACAAGTGAACTCTTTGAAGAGCTTCCTTGGAAAAAGCTCTCAAACCTTGACCATAATTCATATAATCAAATTACATGTGCTCAAGAAGTTGGTAAAATGGTAGCAAATATCTCAACGTCAAGATCTTTATTATACAATTGCTTGACAAATTTTTCGCGCGCATTGGGTTGTTTATTCAAAGTCATTTGTAAAACTAATACAAATGCCTATCAATGCTATCATGCACACTTTCAAAATAATATTTTGGTGCATACACTTTTACTAGATGAAGCTACAATACCTATGCAAATATCACCTTTAATACATATCCAAAGAAAATGAGCATACATCCCTTAGACAAAAGAACATGAAAGCCAACTTGGTTTGATTGTTTTGAACAACCTTGAATTAAGTGCGAAAGAGATTGCTATGATATTCACTGAAACATACAAAGATGTGCCTTACAATATACAATCTATCGCACGGAAGGTATATAAAATTAAGGTCCCAATTATCACAAAAGAGCAAACCAAGGGTATTGAAAGTACAATAGCTGACAAAGAAATTGATACAAGAGAAGACAATTGTTCTTCAAAGCAAGGATTAAGTTTTAATTCAACAAAGGATGAAGAAACAAAGAAGAGAAAAGTAACTAGTCCTGTTGCAATACGCAAATACATGAAAGCAATTCTGGACACACCACAACATTCTTGCGAATGTTGTCATACATTAACATTCTCATCCAAGTTGCACACAATAGATCATACAAAAAGTACTTTTTTAATACAAAATAACATCATTACCGAAGAAGTTAATCTCAAAGAAAAAAGCTTATGCTCAATTTGTTTCAAATATATCAAGAGAAAGATAGTACCAATGTTTTGTCATATCAACATGCCACTTGCTAAAGAAAACAAAATACACTAGTCTTCTTAATGATATTGAAGCTCGCCCTATTTCTATTCAAATACCTTTTGCTCAGATACGTGAACTCAATTTTGATGGACAATATGGCCTCAAGGGAAGCATCGTGAATGTTTTTGCTGACGTTGACAGAGCCCAGCAAGTATTACCAAGATTCCTTACGGATGGAATAGCAGCCATGGTTGGGATTAAAAGAAAGCTAGAGTACACTCATTATTATATGAGTGGATTAGTAAGACCTACTTTAACAATCCGTACATTGAAAGAGCTACTTTTAAATTCTTTATACAAAGAACAAAATGTTAGATTAAACCTTGAATGGGCTCAACATATAGAGTCTTTACAAGAAAATCAAATAAAAGAGAACTCATCATCAAACAACAACATCGATGATGATAATGATACCTTAGAGACAGACACATTGATACATGGGATTTACTGTAGCCAATAGGTAATTGACTTCGAAGACAAGACAATAAATATTGCACCCTCAAAAGGTTTCTCACCTTTAAGCATCTTTAAAGACAGACATTGTGAAGAACTAGCTTTCCCTAAACTCTTTTACGGGTGTCAATGCTTATACAATCTACCAGATAGAACTTCGTACCAAAGCATTTTGCAATGGGAACTAACTAACAAAGACCGCCGTTTTACATTCTCCATAGAAAACTTATTTTTTAAAACCATGAAAATATTGGTTCGTCAAGTACTATCGTCAACTTGGGTACGTATGCGAAAAGTGCAATTGCATGGTCGAACATTAAGGGCAAAAGACACTGCAGATATGCAAATGCGTGAAATAAAATACAACCACTTGCAGCGATTTGGTGGTGTCGACATTTTGCTTTGTGGAGACTTATGCCAAGCGAGTCCAACAAAAGATGCATGGATATTTTCTGATAGAGCCATAGCATTGTCTATGGTACCCTCCATTTGGAAAGAACGTGATAGCACCTTCCTCACAATTCTAAAATCATATACGATTCGGCACCCAAACTCTTTCTGATCTTCACTATTTAAACAACCAATACAATCGCAACCCTGAGTCAAAAAAAGGCACACCACATCTATATTATACGAATGCAGCAAAAGATAAATACAATGATGAAGTATTCCAATTACTAAGTTCAAAACCATACCTCCTTACCGCAAAAGACATTAGACATAGAACCTATAGCAAAACAATCAACATACCAACAGATCCCAAAAGTATCGAGGGACTACATGTAGAGGTACGCCTAAAAGTTGGAATGATAGTCAAACTTTGCTCCGGAAATATGGACATTGTAGATGGCTTAGTTAATGGAGCAGATGCCACTTTTATGGATTCTAGAATTGACAACAAAGAATCAATAGTATGGTTACATTTCACAAATCCCACAATAGTTTTGAAAACATGTAACATGAACACAAGCTTGTATGTTGACAATATTAATCCTTCATGGACACCAATATTTCAAGTAACACGCGAATTTCAAATAGGGAAATTTTTCCTTTCCCTATTTTCCTTAACGCAATTTGCAGAAAACAATTCCCTATTCAACCAGCAACTGCTCAAACCATTCATCGTTCGTAAGGTCTTTCAATGGATACCTTGGCCTTTGATCCTATAGGAATAAAATCACATGGACTAACTTATACTGCACTATCACGTGTTAGAGATCCCTCTAACCTATTTATTTTGCACCCTTTGGAGATGAAACACATCAAAGTTGACACAACCGTTACTCTAGAAATTGCACGCTTGCAAAAAACACGACAATGGAAATTTGACTACATAGACATTCAAAAACAATGTGACTTAGCAACTCTACAATCATTAAACACAAGAACATACCAAAGGCATAAAGATGATATAATAAGCGATACAAACATTCTCGCTTCCCAAATATTGTGCCTACAAGAAACACACTCTAAAAGTTATGAAGACCCTACCATTACAAACTTCAAACATGTTACATAAACAATGGGTGTCAGAATTACAACTTACTACAAAACTGAACTAAATCTACTAAATAAACAATATTATTCTAATAATGGAGTACAATGCCTTGTCACTATATTTAGCAATCAAAAAACAAATACAATTGCCATTGTAAAGGTATATAAGCATCCCACAACAAAAACTCAAGCTCTAATCCACTCATTAGAAGAAATACTAAAAAGTTTGAATAAAGACATTCTCACATACATCATAGGAGACTTTAATATCAACTACAAAGTAAAGTGTTCTAATATGGAAAAACTTGGTACACTAATGCAAAAATACAACATGAAGCAAATATTAATTCAACATTGGACCATATTTGGACAAACTCATTCAACGAATACCAACTATGTGGAACACACTTTAGATGATCCACCGCCATAACAATTCGGTTTGTGCCCATCATAAAAGCCATAACAATTTGGTTTGTGCCCATCATAAATACAAATACATGTCATGGTCAGATCATTCTATCATATACACGACCATTTCTCCTACATAGTAGGCCTAATGAATCATATTCATCTTGTTTTTTTTTGGGAAGGGAAGGGGGGGGGGGGGGAGGGAGGAAGAGGGGGGGAAAGATGTAAGCTTGTACTATGAACAAAACATACGCAAAAACGCCTAGGGATCTTCAGAAGCCTTATAAAGGGGGTGAGGGCGGGGGCAGGGGGCGAAACGTGCCTGTGGATACTCAAACATGTGCGAGGTTGGAGATTCCTGGCCAAGATCGAGTAAAGGATGTGGGGATACCGCAAGACGGCCTAGGGAGGCAGGAGGAGGAAAGCATGTCAGTGGTTCGCCAGATCTTGTGGCTTGGGGAGCCTGTTGATGAGCTAGTACTGAAAGCTAATCAAAAGAAATGAGTTCTCGAAGATCCTGGTCATGTGCAGAAATCCTTGGAAGAGAGAGTTGGTAATAATGATGGTGTCACAACCAAATCCATGCCTAAACGGATCAAGGATGTGGCCTGGCAGATTGGATCAAGGATGTGGCCTGGCAGATTAGAGGTCGTAAGGAAAACCGCTTTAATTTCTCTTGAGATGCCTGTCGATCTCTCTCAAAGCAGCAGGCCAAGGGTTGAGTGAATCGCTTTGTGTATTGTCCTGGAATGTTCGGGGGTGCTGTAGTAGGGAGAAACAATTCGGATGCACTCAGTTGGTGAGAGGCTTAGTCTGTTAGTCAATTTTCGTGTTGGGCGTATAGATAGGTTCTCTACGTCACGGGAGGGATGTGGATGGGGGTGTCAATGGGAGGGAGAATGGTATTTTCTACCGGCTTGTAAGACAATGCACCTCTATGCTGGTGGTTCACACTTCCTTGTTAAGTAGAGAGATTGCATTTTATTCCTTTCAAGTTGGATCCAATGGTGTTACAGCAGGCAGCAGGGATTCAAGAACGTTGTGGCAGAAGCCTGGAAGAGTGCTACTGTGTGTGTACATGAGCCATGTGCCCATTGGGATGCTAGAATAAGGAGGGTTGGAAGATGTGCTTGGGTATGGCAGAAGCAATTCCATAAGCAGAGGAGCAAGGCTGGTACAGTAAAAGTATGCACGTCTGATCCGATCCTAGCTAAACTATTGGTTGATATCACGGATGTATGGCATGAGTGGGAATGATGGAGATTGGAGAGGGCTAGGCTATTCAGTTAGAAAATTATGGTTAAAGGTTGGTGGGGATGCACCCTCGCATGTCTTTTCACAAGCCTTAAAACACAAGCATAGCAGAGACCTAATAGACAAGGTGCAAAATGCAGAAGGGAAATTGGTCACTGGAGAATTGCCGAGACAAGGTGCAAAATGCAAAAGGGCAATTGGTCACTGGTACTGGATAATTGTCAAGACCTTTAGACAGGAGATAGCTACGGTGGTCAGGTGGATGATGAGTGGAGACAGGGTGTGTCCCCTATATTGGAACTAGTGGGAGTCAAAGTCTCAGCAGCGCACAGGTAGGCCTTTTTCTGGGGAGGGGCTGAGGTTGGCTTTGTAGAATGAGAAGTCTCCAGACCCTATAGTCTAACAAAGGATTTTTATGTGGTTTTCTGGGATCTTGTGAAGGAGGATTTAGTCAAAATGGCTAATGATGCAAGGAAGAGAGGAGCATTGTCCAGTGATGTAAATGAAGGATTAGTCAAGCTGTTCCCAAAAAGGTAGAATTGAGAGTCAAGGTTAGTGATTGGAGGCCTAAAATGATTTTTAAAACGTCATATAAAATATTTGCCAAAGCTTTGTCTCTGAGCTTTGATTTCATTGGTGAAGAAAGGAGTGGTGGAGGGAAAGATTGCAGGTCTATGTCTGCCTTCTAGTCAGCAGTTGTGTATGTAGCTCTTTGCTGAGATTTTGAAGGTGTTTTGCCTTGCATCTAGTGAACAGGTGTGTAGCTAGTCGAAGTCATTTGTAATGAGGATGGATTCGAGCCACAGGTCAAATTGGGAGTTACATATGTCGATAAGTTGGGTGGAGAGAGCAGTGATTATCTGATATCTAGGTGCCCCACTTGGAATGGGAGTTAGTTTGAAGCAGTTAAAATTTCAGGCTCGGATTTAGTAATGGGGCTAGTCAACAGCTTGGAAGGCCTACGGGGAGCACCTCCAATGGCAAGGTCATAGTGGATTATGTGGGGATACAAGTCTATTGGAATCAGTTTGGTGGAGCAGAGCATTAATGAATAATGCTTAGACTTTGGCTCTTATGGAGCTTAAAAGAGCAAGGGCAATCCATAGAAAAGGGATACATAGATGGGTGACATCTGGGATGCTAGAACTCCAGATTGGAAGTCAATACAAGAAATTTCAATTCACTATAGGCTGAACCAAGTGGAAAGGGTGCTTTATCATGTGTTGCAGAGAATTCCCCATACTGGCCAACAAATGTAATTCCCAGACAATTATGGAGGGGAAGACAATGGCGGGTAGGAGGTAAGGGTATGCTATCGAAGAGTTTGGCAAGGGTGTCTTGATGCAAGGTAGTAATGGGTTAATCAATGTAATCACTCGTTGGGGTCTTCAAAGAAGTGGGAGCTTGAGGTTTTAGTTTAGGGATGTGTGGCGAGGGTGTCTAGTGGGGAGGGCTAAGTTTCTGGCCTGGAAAGTACTAAGTATGTGCCTGTCGGCGGTGAGGGAAGAATTGCTAAGTGGGGGCAAGGTAATCCTGGATGCAGTTTGTCCGATTGTGAGCAGGATTTGGTGCTATGTGGGTTGAGTGGTGAAGGTTGTCCTAGAGAGCTGATTTGCTAGGCGACACGGCCAGGTTCACTTTTACGGTGGCTTTGATCTAGCCTGCTATCAAGATCTATTGTGTTGTTAGCGGTATGGGATAGGTACAATAAGGTGATATTTAGCAATGAGGTGAAGAAGGTTCGATGCTAGTGTTTGGTATGATACATGCCTGTTGGCGAGTTCTTTAGTACATGAGATATGCCAATGTCTAGCTATACAATAAGTAGTGTATGAATCTGTTGCAAAATGTGAATGCACTTTTTGAAAATATGTCCTAGAATGCAGGTTAATCCCTAGTGTCCATTATGTGGGAGATGGTTTGAGTACACTGTGCATTTAATATGGGGTTGTGCTGTCCCAAGAAGTATCTGGTGTAAGGTTGCTGGAAAGCTATCATGAAAATGGGGTTGATGGGGTGCTTTTTTATTACTACGAGTTGTTGGGTGACATGGGGTGCTCCCCTCTACGCTATCAATTTGCTGGCAATGTATGAGGGTGGCAATTTCAATGGCAATTTGGTCTCTGAGAAATGACTTGGTATTCTAGATAGGGGTCGGGGTGGGTTATAGAGACTGTTTTAATTGGTCTCACCAAGAGTTTAGTGGGTTATAGAGACTGTTATAGAGACAGTGTTATAGAGACAGTGATTTAATTGGTCTTGCCAAGAGTTTAGTGTGGCTGAAGTGGGCAAAAATGTGAGCAAGCGAGATGAACTGTAGGGTTTGTCATTGAGCTGTAACTTTGCCTTATGGCGTGGGCTACGGGCAGTCTGGCAGCAGCCACAATTTTGTAACCCTTTTCCTTTTTTCTTTTAATTAAAGCCACCATTTTAATATGAAAAAAATAAAAATAAACAAAATAAAATCTTGATCATTCTTGAAACAAAGATTTGTATACCATATAAGATTCATGGCCATACTCCAAGATACAAAGTTAAGCTTTATGTTGATGCCTTAAGAACAAGCATAAAGATAAACAATATGGCATGATTAAATTAAATATGTAGTAAAAAAGGACTTAAACACCTAAGTTTTAATCAATCAACCAATATCTTATACTTGCATATTTGTAGGTTGATCTAATGCGTGATGGAACAATGTTTGCTGTAGGCAGCCTAGAGGCATGTTTTGGATCTTTCAGTCCTCCTAGAGCCAAGTGTCACAATTGGAGACTTGGATTTTAATAAAAAGATCCAATGGTGTAACATTGTTTTATGCAAAATTAGAGGTGCTAGCTTTCCTTGGGCTAAAGCATTGAGCTTTAAAAATAAAGAACTAATGAAATTAGGAGCACTTCAACTCTTTCGTTGACTTTCTCTAGATAAATGCAAGGCAGAGATCATTGACGATGATACGACGATGATACCAAAAATTCGCTCCCAACGTCGTGCTTTGTAGTCTCCCCCGCTGCTTATGCACCCTTCCGGCCCTTGACGATGTCCCAGCCAAAAGCTTCACAGTTACGGGACAAGGGTTTCCACCCCACTCATGCGGATTCTCGGCACACATTTTTTCGCGTACAGGCTTTTGTCGGCTACTCTTCTTATGACCAATATGCAATCAATCTCACATGGAGTCTTCCCTTATCAGACCCATCCCAGAATTGTTCCACCATTTAAAACACGCCTTCATACACTTGTTCGCCCGTCGCTAACTGCGTGGATGTGGTCATTGGCCTTGATCCCGGATACACCTGCGGCTGCAACCACTCCGGCTACCAAGGCGATGGCTATCTAAATGGAACGGGATGCCACAGTATGCTCCTATGATGCTGAACAACTCTCTTGCACTTTGGATCCTTTGGTAAAGCCTTGCTTGGTTTTTTGCATACTGCTAGCTAGACGTTGTTATCATGTGCCCATAGAGATCGACCAATGCCCCGAAGGAATAGACAACTGCATCAAGCCTCCTAGCAGCGCTGACCACCAGCCAAGCACCATTGTAGCAGGTACATGGTAGATACCCAAAAGCTATCAGCTCAAGGTTTCACTATCACCTTTGTCAATACCCAACACACCCAACAAATCCTCACTCGAACCACTCTACCTCTGTCAGACCGTAGCATCGACATCTGCCTAGTCATAGTGCAGAGCGAGAGCAAGGATGGACGAACCACCTGACAAGATAGCATCGTGGAGATTTCGAAAGCATGGGAGCGCACAGAGGAAGGATTGGGACAGTTGATTGAGAAGCTATTGCAGAAGGACCCACCGCCTACATGTATTGTTTCCGATTTGTACGATGCTTCACACAGAACATTGGGTTGCCGAAGCTGGCTGCTTCTATGCCTACCCTTGCTTTTGTCATGGCCATTAAGCAAGGATGCCGTCCCCCACAAGGTAGCAATCACGCCTTTCTCCTTCGCTGTGTTCTGTCGATTGGTTAGTGTCACTTTGATGCTACCTAAATTTCCGTTGTTCTATTTTAGACCCTTCCGAGATCATCACTTGGGTCCCCAGAGCATCGCCTCTAAAGCTTCACGAACTGAAATACATTCCTTCAATGTTACGACCCCGACGATTTCATGTTTAATGTCTTTCCAAACGCTTACTCAAGGCTGGGTGAAACCACCTGGATTGTTTTCAATTCGTTTGAAGAACTCGACCACGAGGCATTGGAAGCTCTTCGCAAGGCCTTACCTGTGTTCATTTACAGTGTTGTCAACTGCGACTGTGATAACCTTTGCATGCCTCTCACTTCTGTGGGTCTACAGATCGCAAACATCCAGAATGAGGAAAGCAATAAATTTTGAGAAGAATGGAGGCATTAGACTACAAGAACACATTGCTGCAAGAAAAGTGAGTGACACACTGAGTCTGTACTCCAAGGTTGAGCTCCAAAAAGCCACCCAGGACTTCGCACAAGATCTTCAACTTGGAAGTGGAGGCTATGGAACCGTGTACAAGGGCATCCTTGCAGACGCCCAGGTTGTGGCTATCAATAAATCTCACCACACCGAGCAGCATGACGCCCAGGTTGTGGCTATCAATAAATCTCACCACACCGAGCAGCATGACGTTGATCAGTTCCTCAACGAAGTGATCATCCTCCCAAATCAATCATCGCAACATTGTGAAGCTGCTCGACTGTTGCCTCGAGACCCCTGTTCCTCTGCTTGTCTACGAGTATGTCTCAAACGGGACACTCTTGGTGGAGCATTTACAAGCAAAAGATGGGCGATTTCTCAGCTGATGGGAAACTCGCCTGGTAATCACCCTTGAAAGTTCTCAGGCCTTGGCATACCTTCATTCAAGTGTCTCTACACCAATCTTTCACATGGACATCAAATCGTTCAACACCCTTTTGGATAAAGAACTGACACCTAAAGTTTGTGATTTGGGCTTATCACGCCTTTTGCCAATGGATCAAACCCACATATCCACCATATTACATGGCACCTTGGAATACTTAGATCCAGAATACGTGTAGACATTCCGGTTAATTGATAAGAGTGTTGTTTACAGTTTCGGTATCATCTTGCTTGAGTTGATAACTTCACTTAAGCCTCTTGCAATGGGAGAAGAGGAGGTAGAACATCCCAACAACTGAGGATATAACGTATCATCAACCAAGGGGAGAGGATGATGCTTGGAAATTTTGTTTTTTGGATCCATTGGGATAATTGCGTGCAACCTACTCTCTCTGGGTGGAGAAGGCCCGATGCAAAAAGTGGTTCGACCGCAACCTCAAGAACAAAGACCTAGCAGAGGGAGATTTGGCACTCCTCTACAACATCTGCAATAACAAGTGCAAGCTCAAGTACTGAGGTATGGGTCCCTACCACGTGGTCGAGATCACTCCACAAGGGGCGTGCTGAATAGCCACCCTTGATGGGATAGAAATGGTTAACGAGAACAAATTAAAAAGATACTATGGACACTGTCTACCCTTCAAGCCATCCATAGAGAAAAAGAACTCAAGGCCGAGGTAGCCAGAATGAAATGCCAGGCAGCCAGAGCTCATAACACTAAGCTCAGACAACATAAGCAAATGACACTACTTAAGGCAATGATTGAATAGGTGGAACTAATGGATGAGCTAATAGTAGAACCAGCTAGGTTGCTTGTTCAATTGCAGGTCTCGTGCATGCGCATCAAAGCACTCGTAGATCTAGGAGTAAGCCACAACTTTATCTCCCACGAGGTATGGGAAAAGCTACAGGTACCCCTAAACCTCACCATTGCTTCAGTAAGGGCTACCAACTCATACGCACCTTGGGTTTTGTGAATTTAAGTCTAACGGTTATTTGTTAGGGAGTAGAAATACGCTTTTATGGTCTCCCCACTAAAGCAACTGACGAACATATCATATTGGGAAGGACTTGGTGCTATGCCTTGAACTGTCAAATCAACTGGCAAGCCCGAATTGCTTCTCTCACAAATGGTGATAGAAGAGTGGTAGTCCCGCTATGTGGACCAAGTCTTGCTTCTTTAGTTTCACCCTCGCCAGGCCATGACAACATTCTATGGGAGGTAGGACTAGAATCCCCATCCATCTCCAACCCCTCGAAAAGAGTCCAACCCCGAAGGGAGCAGAAGGCCAACCGCAGTGGCAACCTAGTGCCATTGCCCATTTTGTCGTTATTGCCATCCTCCACTCAGGAAAGTCATGAGTAAATAGCAAGTACAAGCTGCTATCCTCTATGCTCAACGCTACTTCAACTGGAAGCAATGACCATAGGAGGTCTAAGCAGCATAGAAGTCCCTAATTCCTCCAGAGACGTCTCTTCTGAAAGCATCCATGCTAAGAAGAAGGACACGCCACCATCCTGTGCTTTAGACTCCAAAATCCAATCCACCTCCTCAACCACAACATCCCCCCGAATGTTGGGTCCCCATCAAGCATCGAGGCAAGCAGGTTGCTTGGGTGCCGAAGTTTAATGTACAAGCTGCGGAGGTTTTGAAGGTAGCAACACAAGAACCTGTGTCGACCCAAGATGCAAAACCACAAGAACCTACCAACGAACTGAATGCAGGGAACCAGCCCCAGAATCCCGAATGCGCTCTATTATCACGGATCGTCCAGCTCAACACAAAAGTTGCCAAAGGTAGCGAAGGAGCCCGACCCCTACAATATGGGTATTACCACAAGAACATCCCTCCAAATCCGGAAGCAAACCCTCGAGGGTAGTTGCGATCGTACCATCTCCAACAGTGTCGTCCTACTCACGGGAGCAAAAGTATGTGCCAAAGGTGGTCACACAAGAACCCACTTCCCCTATGACAAAGGACCACTCCGCGATGACTAGTCATAACGCCAATGTGCCTCTGGCATCTAAGGTAAGACACAAGCTAGACACATGCTCTACAGCAAGCACATACAACCAGAAGCTCTTAGTGCTTCTTGCACCTCTGGCTCCTTTAGTGCCACATAAGCTGCTGTTGTGTGGTAATGGAGGGTGTAATCATGACCCTCATAGGTGAAGCGCGAGTGAATGGTGCATGCATCTAATTCCTGGAGGGTGTAATCATGACCCTCATAGGCAAAGCATGAGTGAATGGTGCATGCATCTAATTCCTGGAGCCAGGCTTCCCCGAGGTGAGTGCGTTTGGGAGTGCACGACTTTGTATTCTCCTTCTGTGGGAGCGGAGGTGCGCTTTCTTGACTTTGAGTGGGGCGTGCGGCTATTGTCGGATCCTCCTGGGCGCCTGTCTCTTAGACACTTCCTCCTCCCCTTGCAAATCTTCGATGGGGAATTTTTATTGCCAAAAATTTGCATTCTTTGGCCCCGTGGGAGATGGATTAAAGGGATCTCCACCTAGGCGAACCGGGGCCAAGGTCAACTGAAGCTCCCTGATTCCTTGTCCGACATCTGAAACATTTATTGTTGTTTTACGAAATTTATACCTGGCATGCTGCCAACAATCCATGAGAATAGTTTATGTGCTATGCTTGGATTTGTCAGCCCTCACAGAATTTTTGCTAGCTTGGCCCAACATGTGGAAGGCGCTCTAAGATGTCATCCCAAATGAGTTTCAATTCCATCTTTCATGTGTGTAAGCCTACTTTGCACCATGTGACTTGGTCACCTTATTATTGTAGTTGTTTGATCATTGCCATTGCCATGAATCTTTGCACTAGATTAATCCTCCTCCTCTCTTTTCCTCATGCTACCCTCATTTCCCTACTATTGTTTCTTCTAATCAAACTACCAAGTGATTGTCTACGGCATGATGCAGCTCTATTACCCATCCTTACAAATCAATTTAGCTATATGTTTCTTTTTATTGATTTTATGTCAATTATTTCCTATAATTGACACTATCTATAAGTTTTTATAGACCTTGACCATTGGGGTATTGACACAATCCAAGTGGAAGCACATTGGTCTACTCAATTTAGGAGGATCCCCATTTCACGAGCAACCGGAAACGAGCCAAAGTCTAGACTGAGCAATTGGGAAACAAAAATTCGTTTCATGATTACTAATAAAAGACAAAAAATAATCCCATGCATTGCTTTGGTACCTTGATGCCTCTAATGAATCCATTAATATTCAAATAAGAAATTACTTTAAAAATCAATAAATGTCCAATAATCATCACATAAAACCATTGGAAGCTCTAATTTCTTTGAAAACACCAAAAAATTTGATACATACATAATTTGTCATATTTGACACCGGAAATGAACTCAGAAGGTCTCAAAACCCTAAAAACAACTCTAAACACGAGTACCTTTCGATGCGTTTTAAAAAACCCCATCTAGAAAAAAGCACATCTTGTAGGGTCCCAAAGTAGGCCAAAGTAGGCCACGGCGGCACGGCCTGCTTTGGGACCCTACAGGATGTGCTTTTTGCCAAATGGGGTTTTTTAGAGCGCGTCGGAAGGACAATCATTTTTATGGTTTTTGGGCCTTTTAAGTTCATTTCCGGTGTCAAAAACGACAAAATATAAATGTGTCAAAAGTTTTGTTTTTGTTGAAAGGGAGTAAAATATCTCAAATGTGGTATATTGAGAAATTTATATTTACACATAAAGGTGTCTAGAATTTATGTTGATAAATTTAATGTCTTCACATAATCCATAGATATGGCTTCCATGCAACTCAACTCACTCTCATTCGGATGTTGCTATTATAAACTACCCCAAAGTCTCTTTTCTATGTCATGCATTTTATGTCCATTGCAATGCTTACATGTTGAAGTTAGAATGCATTTTGTGATGGCCTTGTTTTGCATTTCAGAGGTTAGAATGTGTGATGCCAATTACGTGTCCCATTTCTCATTCTTGTTGTGGCTCGTTCCCTCTTGCTCGGTGCATGTGGTACCTCCTCAATTTAGTAGCCTCATTTCATTTGTTATTGAGGTGAGAACTAGCATAGGTGATAATTTTGATAATGCAATTTGTTTCTTGTTAGCCCTAGAAGATGCCTTGATTGATCAATTTCTTAGGGGTTCTATAGGAGTGTGGTTTGGGCCCCAATATTCTTTAGACTTTGGTAGAGATAGGTGTCTTTTAATGTGCCTTTGTTTTGTTTTGTTAACAATGTATGGGACTATAGTTGCATCCGTTGAATGTTAAGTTCACATTCTTGAATGGATGTATGCAAGAAGAGCTATATGAAATTCAATGATGCTATTGAAGCTCGTTAAATCGATGCCATATTTGGGTACTTGTTATCAAGTTTCGTTCTTTTTTTTAATGCTAGCCTTTGATGTTTATTACATCATGAATAAAAACATTACCTTAGACATGTGCAGGGGGTCATACCCACACACATGGTAGCATATCTTTCACTTGAGCCTCTCAAGTCTTTATTATAACCTATTCTCTTATGTAACAATTGCCTTATCATCATGCCACATCATTAGCCGTAGCCATTGTTAAAGGTCAAAAGGTTTGTCAAGTTGTCTAACATTTGCAATTGTAGACTCTCAATTAAATCTTCAAGTTCAAATAATAGTAAAACTTGGAGAAGGTGTGAACTATTAATGAAGTGTGGCTTTAAAGCATGAAACTTTGTCAAGATTTATATCAAGAATTACATATTTTCTAGTACCTAAATATAAATGAAACTCGCTATCAATCATCTTTCATTTGCATACTACCAAAATATATTAGGGTACAAATATGTAACTAATCTAGGGTTGAGGTTGTTGTGGCTAGAAAATATATTAGTTTCGATATGATACATAACCAATATAGGGCTCAGGTTGTTGTGGCTACAAAATGTAACATCACAATGAATAAGAAATTCGATAATGTGTGGACTCATGGGCAAGCAACGAGGTCTTATGCAAATAGGATAGATATTTCACAAAGACAGATGCATGACAAGCTGCTCAAAACTCATTATGGCTCATGTAGAGTGCAAAAGAGTATCACCATGTTTTTTTTCCCATGCACCCACCCATGATCCCATTAAGGGGCATAGCTACCTAAGACCTATGCTCTCTAAACAAGATTTGAAGGGGATTTGACACCCTATCACTTGAGTTGTCATTGCTCATCAGTATCACCATGATTATTAGGGGTGGGTGTTTGGGTTTGTTAGCACTGCCTCCTTAGCAGGACTAATATAGTGGAGAGTTGGAAACTTTGTTGTGAATTCACACTTGTAGGTGATGTACTCATATGATAACAATTTAGTCAAGTTAGTAGACCACCCTTGGATGCAAGACCATCTTCAAGTCCTAGAAGCATTCGAACTTCAGTTCAAAAGGTTAGCCATTTCTTCTTATCAACTGCAAATTTTGATCCAAAAGAATAACATCAACAATCTCTTATGATCTATTAGCATGAATGATTTGCAACTTTATTAGTTCATGAACAAAGTTCATTGTGCTATTTCATTCATGCTTCATCCACAAAAGACTAGAAAAATAAGATGCTAGCATCTCCACCAAGTTCCAACCCACTTTTCCTCTACAAAATTTGCTATTTCAACATCAAGTTGGTATTTTCCACAAAGGAAAAGGAAAATTAGATTATCATGAGAAGCTCTAGTAGCCTTAGTATCCAAATCCATCAAGTCCATTCAAAGCTCACGTCACGTTTGCAAGATCTTGAATTGAATTGTCAATAATATGGGAGCAGAAACACAATGAGGAATAGGTATAGACTAGGGGAGAAGAGGATGTGCCATGGCAACTCCAAACTATACTATGCTAGCTTCCAATACATAGAGGGAAGGGGGAGTAAGCCTGAAGATGAAGAACCCCACAAATGACCAAACTTGCTTGACATTGCTTGGATCTTTCATCTTTTATATGGCATCTTGATCTTTTAAATCTTATCAAACTTCTTGGCGATAACCCTTGCTCTATTCATGGTAGTGGGCACCTTCCACTTTAAGTAGAGTTGGAACTCATCACCAACTCACCAGAGAGTAAGTTCTTATTGTTGTGTCTATTTCATTGCACATATGTTTTGAACTAACACCATCTTGTGTGTTTTGATAGGTCACGAGCATATTGCACTTCACGGACCTCAACGTGCAACTCATGGAGTACTAATGCGACGCTTGCAGTTAAGACACATGTTCATCTCACGACCCTGCACACCCTTATTGTTACACGTACCTTCATCTAGTTCATCATCAAGGTTCCATTGCTCAAAGTTTGCATCTACCTTTGTGATGCCTCGAACATGATGGTGACAATCCACGGTGCACGCGTGGATACTTTATTGGGTTCTCAAAATGCCTTTTCTAGACTTGTAAACTGAGAGTGTCCTTCATATGTAGAAGGTGGAAAATGTCTCACGTTCAAAGCCTTAATTAATTAAGGAGACGAAGCGCACCACCTTTCCACCCGCACCCTATATGGTTACACTATATATATGATTGCACAAATACGTGCAATGTATACTTGTATTCATATTTTTTATGGTCTTAATTTTCACATATATCATTTTGATTTTTACATATACTTAATTGCATGAATAAATGCTATGTATATTTGTATATGGTTTTGATTTTCACACACACACATTCTTGACAATTACGGTCATGTATTAAACGGATTTTTCTTCAGTTCAATAGGTCGAATGACACATGACCTATATATAGTTATTACAAGGTGTAACAACTCCAAAAGGAGAGCTAATTGTCCTTAACTTGGTAATGGCATTAAATTGATGTTAATAGTTATGGACCTATATTATTAATTGGAAAAAATGGGGTAATTGCTTAACATTACTCTCTAGCTTTAAAAAAAGCAAAAAAAAGGGGAATTTTGTATGCTCATGTGGTTAGTGGATAAAGAATATGTACATAACCATGAAAAAAGATGGTACCAAGGTTAACGGAATTTTTTTCATAAAAAATTATATGCCTATATCTTTCTAAAGGCATTATTTTTTTATATGGCTATATCCTTATAAAGAGATAATTAATCTTATTCTTATGTGGAGTTATGTTTTGTGTGTGAGGATTGAGAAATTTTCCTAATCCTTTTATTTTTCGTGGTCTAATGTTGTACTTTGTATTTTGGACATCGATAACAAGTCCAGTAATGCTATGACACCTGTCTTCCCTTCTGGTTTAAGCTATCCTAACTTAAGCATGTTGGATGGTGGCAGGTATCAGCATTGCTGGTTGAAGTGTAGTACAAAGGTTCTGTCATGGAAATTTTCTTTTTGATCCTAGAAATATTCTCTTTTTGGAATTCAACCATATTTTTGTCTCTAGTAATACCTTCTTCATCTATCATTTGATGTAAAAATGTTTTTCACATATTCTTGGACCTTCTTGAGGGGTTCTAATCTAAATCTTAAACACACACACAAATATTTCCATTAGGGTTTGGTCACCCTGATTCCTTGAATATATGACTAACACTACATCTTATGGTTATTCTTCAGATAGCCCTACAATGGCATGCTGATTTGGTGGACATAGGATATTCCGACAATCTTTCGATTTCTAGTCCAATGGTACAAGCTACCATGGCCCTCATTAATAATAAGGAGATACACAAAAAGATCATTGAGCATGACCTGAGGTCACTATTGAACTTCCTTGGTGTAAAAAAATTTCTCTTTCTTCATCTGAGTAGGAGAAATTGGATACTTTCTCTAACTTACTCACTACCTCAGTAGAACAGGAAGCTAAGGACAATCTCACTACGCCACAAGGATCATCATGCATTCCTACATTGCCTACTCGAGAGGTGGAATTTGATGTTTTGCAAGAGACCCATCAAAACAAGATGTGGAATCTTAATAATTTGAATCTATTAGCTCCTTTGAGCATAGATATCTTAAAATTTTGGGGCTCACTATCTAATATGGATGTGGAAAAATGCAAACAGGTTGCTCTCAAAGGAGTCTCATTAACAGCTTTCAAGAAAGTAAGCATTCCTTGTGCACCTGCACTTTCTACCATGGATGCTAGGAAATGTTCTAACTCCAAAATACTATTACTTATTCGAGGAGGCTTTAACTCTAGTACACAAAGGGATGCAAATTACAAATCCTTGTGGTGGAATTGGTTACGACCATTCCTTAGGTGTGCATGTGTTTCTGGAAAATGTGGTGGCTCTCTCATTTGGGTAGACCATGTTATATGGTATATGGTGAATCACTTGGATTTCTTTTACTCAGATATGAGTTTAGCAACATTCTTTACTGCATTCCTCATATGGCTGAATGGACCAGCAAAACCCATAGTTGAAACTCTTGTCACTTTCATCTTTGTGAGAGAGTGTATGATTCAAGGGGTCCTAGAATATGTAGAAAATCCAAAAGCCAAACTTTTTTCTTGAATGCATGATGAGCAAGGACTCTCTATGATTGAAAAATTAATCAAACCCCCTTCCTTTTCAAGAGAAAGTGCCAACCTTATGAAACCAAAATATGGTGGCAGAGGCAATGTAAGAGGTAATCAGATCCCTTTTCGGGATGGGGCCAGATTTGGAAGAAGTTTCACAAGAGGGGGATGCCATAATAGTGGCCGTGGATCTACTTTTCCTCGCCTAAGAAATTGTGGATGTATCCATGCCACCCTCTCACTACCCCTAGCAGTGCGGTTCTAATAATTGGGGATAGTACTCCGGCTTCATTCTCTAGCTCCAATAAGGGAAAAAGACATATGACCTACAATAACAGTAATGCTTCTACCTTGGCAAAAAAGCTCAAATGGTCTTCTGTGTGACACAGGTTCTAGATTTCTGATGGAGTTTTATGGCAGATTGGTTTTGGTAAAATATTCTCTTAATAAAGAAATCACTAGCATCTTGCATCTTTATTACTCCTCTCGAGTTTTGGAGAGGATATCTCTTAGGGATAATGTAGTATCTTGCTTTAATAAATTCTATCCCAGTTCAACTAGTATACTTTCCAATCTCATTTTTGGATGGAAGTATGATAAACCAATAAGTTGGATACTTCTTAACTCAAAAGAGGTATTCCATACTTTTTCATGGGAAAAGCAAGAAGATAAAGTGTTAATGTTGTACTTTTAAATGATTTAAAATGTTTACTATGGAAAGGACGGGGAATGGGATCACATGTTCAAACGTTAGATATTAAAATATTTTGAAGTAAAGTTATTCAACAAACACTTTACAAGGGCTTAAATCACACCCCTTGTAAACCTTGTCTTTTTTCTCTAGCCCTTAAGTCCCTCTATAATTTTTGGATGGATTTATTGGTAAAATGCAACTTGGTCAATAAATAAATAGCTATGTCATCTTTCTTAAAGGACTGTCTGACCAACTTAAAACTTTCAATATTAAAAAATTCAAAAAATATGAAATTTGGTTTGACAACAAGGATGTTTTGGATGAAATTGAGTGGATAAAATTTCATTTGAACATTTCAAGATCAAACAAATGTGCTAATACTATGGTATTTGAATGCATTCACTGGATACGTGATATGGCTAGCCATAGACTTAATGGGCCTGGCTTCAACCCATGCATGGAGGGAAGTGCATGGACCATCCCAAAACAAGTTGCCTCTAAACTCTTTAAGGATTTAATTCACCTTTTACCTAGTGTGACACCATCTCATGATAATATACCTTTCTTGTGTTCAATATTTAAACCACACAAGGGACCTCATAGACGGATTATCAATGCTCATAACTGCATCTATTCTTCCCTTGCAAAATGTCTTATGAGAGTTTATACACTTGTATTAAATGTTTTAAAGGAGTGGGCACATAGCAAAACATTGATTGCTAAAACCTTTTTAAAGGCGGATTCTCGTCTTTATTATGGATAGTCAATTCTATATTTGAGGTATCTCTTAATCTACCGACAGAAATCAACTCTGATTTTGTGCAGGCATAGCAAAATGTTATGAATCTTTTCCTCTATATGGGGAGGATGGATTAGTTACCATACTTGCTAAAGTAGTTACTTCAACCTTTAACCAAAAATCCACGCATCCCTTCATCTTGACACATTTTAATGAGTCCAAGGGAACATGGGGTAAACCAAAGTGGTCTAAATATATGACAAATACACAAGGTTCTATTTGCCTAGACCAAGATAAATTGATCTTATTACAAACATGGCTTATCACTCATTGTTTTGTGCAATGTGGTGATAGAGTTTGCAAACAAGTTAAAGGGATTCCAATGGGTTTTTTGTGCTCCCCATTATGGTGTAGTTTATATTTCTTTTGGTATGAGTCTTCTTTCATTTTAAGGCTCATGAGACTTGGTAGAATCTACTTGTTACCACTCTTAAAACAATATTTTAGAGAATTTGCCACCTTCCAAGAGGTAGTAGAACTTGTTACCTTCCAAGACGTAGTATACTCCAAAGAATGGGTACACATCATGGAAGGAATCATAATGGCATTCAAAAGAATGATGGTTAGCAGTTGGTGGAACCACCCAAGGGGAAGAATGTCATTTTCTACAAATGGATCTACAAGGTCAAGCACAAGGTTGGTGGAACTTTACACAAGTATCAGGGAATCTTAGTTTGCAAATGTATTGCAAAGAATATGCTCAATAAAAGGGAATAGACTTTGAGGAGACCTTTCCATCAGTACCAAGGACGAAAACCACTCTGTTGATACTCTATGAAATATGGGTTTATACTTGCATTAAATGGATATAAAGTTTGCAGGAACCACAAGAGGAAGCTACATGAAGGAACCACAAGGATTTTATTGAGAAACACTTGGTATGCCCATTTTCAAGGCACACAAGAATTGCCACCATTTGGCATTCGTTGTGTGGGGCACCTACACCAACTAGACATCTCTTTCCCCCTGTCTTATGTATTCGATGCCACCTCCAGTGTGGACAGTCTGCTCCGTAAACTAACTAGAGAGCAGAGAAGATACCGGGACCCTGACAGACCTAAGCATGCGAAGACTTGTGCCAGTCCCCGGGCCTCTGGCTCACCATGCTAAAACTCCATTAACCGGGGGGAATTAGATTATACTAAGAGCTGCCATACCCATAGGAGGTTTGGGCTAAAGTATCCCAAGGTTATTCATTGGGTATGATATTTGCCAAAGAACACATTTTCATTCTTCATGGTTGCACGCTCTTCAAAGCTGGTTTGAGCTAGTTATGAAGGAGAAACTCAGTAGAATCTTGTGTAAAGCCTCGTTGAGTGGCAAATACTCGTCCACATCGATATGGAACAGTAGGTACTTCTCTTAAGGCTTGTTATCTCCATGCAACTATTTCGTGTCCTCTAGCTGCAACGAGAGAATTTATGAGAGACCAAGGGAGGGTCGGAGGAGGTCTGACAACGAAAATTATTCAAAGAACGTAAGCAATACTTCCCTAGATACATCAGAGGTTTTAAAGTACCCATAGAGGATTCTTTTGTCGGTGTCGGAAGCCTGATTCGCAACCTGCCAACAAATGGGTGGTTAAGAAAACTGTCTACTATTAGATGCATCTTTGTGAAGCTTTGGTCTCGACAAGCCACACAAAAGTGGAAAGTAGCAGAATTAAAAATGAGGTGGCAATGTTATATGTATTATCAGGGAATGTTCCGTAGGACCAGCTCTAGTTTGGTGACGGAAGAGTTAAAGGTCCCTATTGAGTGTCGTAGACTCTTTTGTGAAGGTGAAGCTTGGAGATCACGTAAGTTAATCTGATGAACGTGTGATGTTGAGTTTAGTATGATGACATGGTCATCTGGCTCGGCCTGGGAAATCTTTGATTTCCTTTGAAGGTGTCCTGTCGGTTGAAAAACGAGGTTTGAGTGTTTGGTACGGAGCACCATATTGTCACAATGGTCAATGGGTGATGTTTACTGGTTTAAGGGGTATGGTCAGACATCAGGTCATGTCAAGAAGCTCTTGGGCTGCACAGCGTGAAGATTGGACAAATCCTTTTTCGGGGTTGAATATCCTCTAGCGGGAGGAAAAAAGTGGCCGATAGAATTATCATCTCCTTGTGCTAGGCCTTTCCTAATCCAATTGTTTCTAAGCCAGCTTTCAAGAAAAACCGCTGGAGGTCTGAAGAGTATCAAATGTCCTTTGAAGGTCCAACGTGAGTTTACTCTTTTGGTCTAAGGGTGTGTTCTACTTTGCTTTAATGAGCCCTTTGGAAGGAATCCCTTGTCTGTCTGAAGGAAGTCCTTGGGAAGAGAGATGATGAGGTGTGTGCTTCAAAAGAAACGAGAATTCTTGTTTCCCTTTTGGAGATTTTCCTATTTTCTTGAGCTTTTTAACAGGTTAACTATCCGTTCTTCAATATTTATGTGAAATGGTATGTTTAAAGAGTCTTCTGATAGCTTCACAGATATCAGCAGTTCCTTTCATTTCTTTTATTCCCCAAGGGTGACGTTTTTGCCATAGTTTTAAGTTTTTTGCTGATAGTCACAGTTCATAAGTAACATTCTATCATCATGTAAAACTGTAGGTGTACTGACACTCAAATCTCGTCAGTTTTTTTGATGGCTGCATTCTTCTTTGAAATTGACTTGCAGGATTTTCCTTTCCCGAAAGGATTAACACAATGCTGGCCAAACTTTTTCAAACAGTCTCAAGAGACTCTTTAAGGGCATTTGAAACTCTGGCAAAGTACAAGCCTTTACAGAGAGGTCAGCTTTCTTCCGTTCTTGATTCTAAGGTGCATATGCGCCATGTGATGTGTTGCTGCAAATCATGCAAGCTGTAGTTACTCAAAGTCTGAAAGCTTTTATGTGAAAACTATTTGCTCTCAATCTATCAGCTGTATCAATTCTGTCTCAAGAGGGGATGCAGTCAGAGTTACACGGAAGCGTGATTTCCAGTTGAATAACTTAATAGACTTAGAATTTTAGAACTTTTATAATTCCACTTCAGAATACCACAACTTTAGATGCATTCACACCACATACATCCACATAACAATAGAAGATTAAAAGAGATGGAGACAAGTGCACCGATTGGGTGAGAATGAGGCCGCTCCTCCTAATTGGGTAAACCCAGTTGTATTTTTATATATTCAATGATTCTTAGCCTCACAATAATGGTAGTACAGATCTTTGGACAAAACCCCCTCTGGGAAATCCAGAGTAGAGACCAAGACCTAAATATAGGACTATTACAATGATCCTCTTTTTCAAACTGGGGCTCAGATTAAGGACACCCAATTTTGTATTCAGTGTGATCAAATCCCCCCTTCTCAGGGGCCTATTGTATCTGCGATGCAGCTTCGGAATATATTAAACAATTCTCATTATGATGTCTATCAGTGTGTTTTGATTCCACTTTCTTCATTTGTTGTTTCGGTAATTAACAAGAATGAATTAAGTGTGTTTGAACACCGGGAATTGAGAATGTTGTTAGATAATTTTAAGGACGTATTCCCAGCTCAACTGTCGGAAGGTTTACCTCCAGAACGGGCAGTAGATCATCGCATAGACTTAGTCCCAGGGGCTCAACCTATCCGTGTACCACCTTATAGGATGAGCCAGGTAGAGGAGGATGAGTTAGCTATCCAGCTTCAGGATTACCTGAATATGGGCTATATCCGCCCAAGTAAATCACCTTGGGGTGCACCTGTCCTCTTAAGAAAGAAGAAAGATTTTTCCTGAAGAATGTGTATAGATTATAAACAATTAAATAAAGTCACAATTAAGAACCGCTATCCTTTACCTCGTTCTGATGATTTGATAGACCGTTTGGCCGGAGCGAAGTATTTCACTAAGATTGATTTGCGTACGGGTTATCACCAAATCCGTATCTATGCTAAACACATAGATAGGACCGCATTCCGGACTAGGTATGGTCATTACGAGTTCCTCGTATTACCTTTTGGTTTGACCAATGCTCCTGCTACTTTTCAGCAGATGATGAACGATTTGTTCAGGGATTTTCTGGGCAAATTTGTTGTAGTGTTCCTAGATGATATCTTGGTATATAGTAAAACGCTTGAGGATCATATAGGACACCTCCGGGTTGTCTTAGTTGTTCTAAGACAGCATAAGCTTTATGCCAAGATGAGTAAATGTGACTTCTTTATGAAGGAGATCATTTACTTAGGACACAAGATTTCTTCTGAAGGTATTAGCATTGATCTGGATCGTATTCAGAAGGTTTTAGAATGGCCTATCCCTCAGACTGTGAAACAACTTCGTTCTTTCCTAGGATTTACGGTATTTCTTCGGAAGTCAGTGCGTGATTATTCACATATCACGGCACCCTTGAGCAACATATTGAAAGGTCGTGGACGCAGGTCTACCCAGCCGATCTCTTGGAATGATGCAATGAACAAGGCTTTTGAAACCTTGAAGTTTTCTATCAAGGAAGCACCCGTTCTTGCATTACCCGATCCTACCCGGCCTTATGTTTTGGAGGCCGATGCGAGTGATTATGCGATTGGGGCAGCTCTATTCCAAGAGGGCAGACCTGTAGCTTTCGAGAGTAAGAAGCTAGACGACACTCAATATCGTTGGCCCACACTCGAGAAGGAACTTTATGCTGTAGTGTATGCTCTCAAGGTTTGGAGACACTACTTGTATGGTTCAAAGTTCCTTGTATTGACTGATCACCAGTCAATTAAGTATGTGTGTGATGGCTCAGAATTGAGAGGAAGGAAAGCTAGATGGGCAGAGTTAATGCAGGATTTTGATTTCGAAATACGTTATCGTAAGGGTTCGTTGAATAGTGTGGCGGATGCCTTAAGTCGAGTTAAGTTTGTAAATGCTTTGTCATTTACGGAAATATCCTCAGACCTATTTCAATCCTTGAGAGGGCTATACGCAACTGATAGTCATTTCAGTTCTTATTGGCAGAGAGTCCAGGATGGGAGCTCCATGGTTGACCAGGACTCAGGGATTGTGCCACCTAGGATACAGGCGGCAGGAGGTCAGTGGATGATTAGGAACGGCTTGCTGTTCCGGAATGAAAAGATTTGTGTGCTTGATGTTCAGGACCTTAAATCCAAGATTCTCTGGGAGTGTCATGATGCTCCTAGTGCGGGACATCCAGGTATACATAGGACTCTGTCTCTTGTGAAGCATACCTTTTATTGGCCTAAGATGCATGCATTTATTGAGAACTATGTAGTAGGTTGCCGAGTTTGTCAGGTTACTAAGGTTGAACGCCTTAGAAGCGCGGGCTTATTACAGCCTTTACAGATTCCAGGTAATAAATGGGAAAGTATTTCCATGGATTTTATTACTGGTTTACCTCGAACGCGCAAGGGTCATGACTCTATTTGGGTCATAGTCGACCGTTTGACAAAAATGGCTAGATTCTTACCTACAAGAACAACTATTTCAGCTGTTCAGTTGGCTTACAAGTTTGTGGACCACTTGTTCAAGCTGTATGGTTTGCCATCTGACATAGTCAGTGACAGGGACTCAAAGTTTACAAGTAACTTTTGGACACTTGTATTTGAGAAGTTAGAAACTACTCTAAGTATGAGTTCCTCGGATCATGCACAATCTGATGGCAGTACAGAAAAGGTCAACCAGTTGGTTGAAGACATGCTTCGGGCATATGTATCTAAGAGACAGTCTTCATGGGAAGATTATCTACCCATGATTGAATTTGCTTACAACAGTGCAAAGCATTCTAGTACAGGTTACAGTCCTTTTATGCTTATGTACGGGTTTCAACCTAAGTCACCAGTTATGGTTGGATTAAAAGGGATTCAAAATGATGCTGCTAAGAACTTCTTGCAAGACATGCAGGAAATGTTGCAGTTTGCCAAGGAGTCTATTAGAAGTGCCCAAGATCGGTTTTGGTTCCGAAATTATCCCCCAGATACTGTGGCCCATTCAAGGTCATTAAAAGAATTGGACCAGTTGCATATCGACTAGAATTGCCTCTTGATGTTAAAGTACATCCAGTCTTTCATGTCAGTAGACTGAAAGAAGTATTGGGTGCAGATGATCAACTTGTTTCTCCTCATGAGATTATAGAAGTTACAGATTTGACTTTTATTCTTCACGAACCTGAATCTATTCTTGAATTTCGTGAAAGACAGATTCGAAATCGTACTATCACGGAATACAAGATTAAGTGGAAAGATCGTGTTGAGGAGGATGCAACATGGGAGACATTACAAAACCTCCAAAGAACATTTCCAGATTTCTTAGCGAACTCAGGAGTGAGTTCTTAGAGGGGGAGTATGTCATGTGCACGGATTGGTATCTGACGTGTACTAGGTACACAGAACTAGCTCAGGTTAGCCTGGGGAGGCTTAGAGCTAGGCAGGCTTGATTCTCGGGTTGAGTGGCAAGGGTACGAACTATTTATAGGTCTTCGCTATTTTTGGCGCCGGGGCCCGAGTCTATAAAAGAGGCCCAGGGGGTTCAGTTCTTAGTGTGCAGTTGGGAGCAAGTCTCGTTCCCAGGTGCTAGGTCTGATCCTGGATTGAGTCGCGGACGCGCGCCTGCATCTTAGCGTAGCCCAAGGCCCAGTGGCAGATCCAGGGCTTCACAGCGCCACCTGGTGGTATGGGGCACCAGGCTGGTTTGGATCTGATTGGGAGTTCGTGCCAGTAGCTCAGCTCGTGGCTCGGAGGGGACATCTTCTGATTCGGGATCACATCCCGTAGATGTCACGGTTGGGTGGTGAGCAGCCTGCTCAGTTCTGATGTTGTGTGTGGTTGTTTTGCAGATCAGGGGTTTCAGGAGTGTTGGGACGTGTCAGTGTGGGTGTGTGGATTTGTATGTGTATGTTTATACTATGGTGTACACCCACTGTTGGGCGTTGATGACATCAGCAGGGATGTCATAGTAGCTAGTCCCTGCTATGCGTGATGGAGTTTATGGTTTTCAACCTTATGAGTGACTATCATGAGATTGAAACTGCACTATGTTGTGTTTTTAGAGGATGAGTTTAGGCATGTTCCTGGACTCATCTAGGTATATATACATACGCCATTAGGGTTAGGGTTAGGACTTAAACCCTTGTGCCTTTTCAGCACTCTTTGTGTTAATGCTATACACATATGATAACATCATTTTGAGATTAATCCTCAGTACGTTCCCTCAAGATCAACATCATGAAGTAGGCCTTCCCTTAAGATGATGATTATGGGAATGGAAGAAGGATTAAAAATTACACTTCATCATATCCCTTTAATGGAAATGTAATTTCTTTGAATCAAACCAAGAGCTTGTCGGTGTTTCCCGAAAGCTAGTTTCGAAGTGGTTTAGTAAAGATATGTGCAACATTCTTTTTGTTGTCACAATGTTACAATGTGATGTCACCAAGTAACACGCTTTCTTTGATGAAGTGCTCTCTGACATTAATGTGCTTTGTCTTGGAGTGATATACTGGATTCTTGCTAATGTTTGAGCCGATTGATTATCACAGTATATTGTTATTGGCTTTGAGTCATCAAAAAAATCTGTTTCCGACAATAGTCTTGTATTCCCTATATTCTATTTCTGTTGAAGACAAAGAAATAGTTGGTTGCTTGTTTGACAACCATGATATAGCACCTTGACTGAGGAAAAATGCATATCCTTATGTGGATCTCCTAGTCTCATGATCTCTTGCATAGTCATTGTTACAATATCCATGCAACCTTGGATGACTTCCTTTGTATTCTATTCCAAACTCTCTTGTTACTTCTGATGTACTTTAAGACTCTCTTGGTTGCATTTCAGTGAGAGTGTTTTGGATTTGCTATAAACTGTGCTAGTGAACTTAGTGCACAACAAATATCTGGCCTTGTGATACTCAGATATATAAGCGATCTTATGAGTTGCCGATAGTACTTGTCATTGACCGTAGGCTTTTCTGGATCCTTGGTAAGTTTCAGACTTTGCTTCATGGGAGTGGCTACAATCTTGCAATCTGCCATGAAACTTCTTTAGGAGACTATCCACATATTTCTGTTGGCTCATGAAAATGCTATGTGAGTCTTTCCAGAACTCAATACCAAGACAATAGTGCGTAAGTCCAAGATTTTTAATGTCGAACTTTGCAAACAAGTCTTGTTTCATCTTGTTGATGAAGCTCTCATTGCTTCCTATCATAATCAAATCATCTACATACAAAAGTGCAATAGTAATGTCTTCCCCTTGAACTTTGTAGTAGAGAGTATGATTTGCATTGGGCTTGATGCATCCCAGATTCGCAAAATACTTGTCGATTCTGTTGTATCAACTTTTGCGTGCTTGCTTTAAGCCATAGAGACTTTTCTTGAGATGGCAAACCTGATTCTTTTTTCTTGGTTTAACATACCCTACTAGTTGCAGCATGTAGACATTTTACATCCAAGTTCATGGTATTGGTGAGATTGTACTTATAGCCACAGACGGCACAAATTTCAGAATTCATGATGTGCTTTATATACCTGGAATCAAGAAGAATTTGCTTTCAGTGTCCTCTCTCAATAAAAGAGGATTTCAGGTTGTCTTTGAAGGTGACAAGTGTGCGGTTCGAGATAGGGAAGATGATTATGCCTTGAGACTATCTGGCACACTGTTTCGTGGTCTTTTCCAGCTTGATGTTTTTGAGAAAAGACTAGATGATGCACTTGCAGTTTCTTCTCCCACTGTTGTTATGCAGAATGTGGAGTTATGGCATGCTAGATACAGGCATATGAGTTATGGCAGCTTGATGACACTCCAAAAACATTCTATGGTTGATGCTTTTTGGAGTCACCTCCCTCTCATGCTTGTGAAGGGTGCATACTTGGGAAGATGCACATGTTTTCCTTCAAGAAGGATGGTGCATTACGAGTTGTTCGAAAATTACAGCTCATTCATAGTGATGTCTGTGGTCCCATGAGGACTTTTGCATTGGGTGGTTATCTGTGTTATGTCACATTTATTGATGACTACTCAAACTACACTTGGGTCTATGGTTTAAAGAAAAAATTAGATGCGTTTAAGCAATTTCAACACTTTGTGGCAAAGGTTGAGATTGAAACAGGACTCACGGTTCATATCCTATGCACAGATAGAGGGGGGGAAGTATATGCCTCATGAATTTGAGGCTTATTTGAAAGAGAAAGGCATCACACATCAGCTTACAATGAGGCTTATTGTTTACCCCTCAGCAAAATGGCAAAGCTGAGCGGGAGAATAGAACTCTAATGGAGATGGATAGATGCATGCTCACAAGCAAAAAGTTGCCTCACAGGTTTTGGCTTGAGGTCCGAGGGTCTCATGTGTGCCAAAACAAAGACTCCTTATGAAGTTTGGCATGGGAGAAAGCCTTCGTGTCTTTGGATGTGTTGCATATGCCCATGTGTTAGTTGAGTTTCGCCATAAGTTGTCAGACAAGGCACTTAAATGCATATTTGTTGGGTATAGTGTAGAGGGCAAAGGTTACCGTCTCTACAATCTTGCTTCGCGCAAGATTTTTGTCAGAGAGATGTAATCTTTTCAGAAAATTCAGCACATACACAAGCTGAATTTAATGTCCCAGCTTCTTCTACACAAATGATGTTTTTGAGGAATTACTGCCCATTGCTTTGGGTTCCGCATATGTCATCCCTGCTGAAAATCAGCATTTACAGCAAGCTCCTCCTACTCCACATGCCCCGATTCAGCCACAAGCTGATTTAGTTCCTCCATAGGCAGTGGAAGAAGCCGATGAAACTCAGAGCCGGTATTGGAAGGAGTCGCAAGAAATTGTGTCATGAGGTACAGACCATGAGGTTGGGCTTCGCCCCGAGCTAAAAGGAGTCCCGATGTCTCATCTATGATTTCGACATGCATCTTTGTAAATAGTACTGTGCGGCCAAGAAGGCAAAGTTGACGGACGGAAAGAAGATTGACCCCTAATTGGGGGACATAAAACACTTGATCCAACTGAGCAAGATTGGGGCCTTTGTTGGTATAAAATGTGATTGAACCAACACCACGAATAGGAGCGATAGAGTTATTGCCACAACGGGCTCCCCTTGTTGCCGGTTGGCGAGAAATGAAGAGATCACGATGCGGGATCATATGATGAGTGGCTCCACTATCCACAATCCAAGGGGCTTTAGGGCCACATGGAAGAGTTGTTGGAAAACTGAAAGGAAAGCATGGAGTGAACACAAATTGAGAATTCTTACTTTTTGGAATGAAGAAAGGTGAGGTCCTTAAGTAGGCACCTCTTACATGATCACTGACATCACTGATGACCTCTGAGCTCCACAATCATCTCCTCAATCTGCTCCTAGATTCTCTCAATCATCCTATGTGGCTTCTACCACCACCTAACAGTGCTTATGGGCACCTAACTGTGCCTCTAGCACACACACATAGAAACCAAGGTGTGCCTGGGGCATACACCTTGAGATATCCCATCATACCCCCCCTTAAGGAAATGCCTCAGGCTATGTCAAGGATACATCTAGTCTCATAGTTTCTCATGCCATCTCATGGTGGTCAAGGATAAATCTATGGCTAGGTTCTCATGCTAGCAAGGGGTTCCCAAGGGAGTGAAGTAAACAAAAAGGGATACAAAAGACCTTCCAATGGTTATCTCCCCTGCATGTACATGCACACAATGTCTGCAGGAGGTACCATGGAACAAAAACACATACACATGGCCTACATCATATGGTGACCAGAGGTGTTTACAAAACACACAATAGTTTATTTTCATTTTGGAGAACTATCCAGGGTGAGTACCTTGACTCAACAAAAAGAGAGATCTGGAGCATACATGGAGATGATTCAAAAAGCATAATCTTCATAGGATGTTGTGAGAGTTAAAATAATGATGTCAATCTAATGTGCAAGGGGGCAGCAAACAAATGAAGGGTAGTACAATAAATGTGTACCAGTTGTTAAGGTACAAAGAGTGGTATGAATAAATGAGGCCCTAACATTAGGCGTCCAATGTATGTATGCAGTTTTCAGTTTTAATGCAAGTTACTCTTTTGGCTTCTCAACATGTCTCTTCGCTCCTCTCCTTCTCTCTCTCTTTGATCTCATTTTCAGCAAGCTTCCTCGCACTTTAACATGGTATCAGAGCAGGAAGAGTGCATGAGAGTTGGATAGAAGCGATCCCCTCGCGATTGCGCACGGTTTGACGCAAAGAAAGTTGAAAGAGGATTCCAGAAAGCGAAGATATGAAGATTTTGCGTGTTCAGCCTATTATTTGATCAGAAAATTCAGTTTACAAGTAAGGAAAGGAGGAGCCCAAGTGAAGCGATGCAAGGGAAGAACACGTGCAGAAATTTTGCACCCAAAAAGTGACGAAAATTAGGGTTTCGAGCCCTAAAACCAAGCGTTTTGAAATCGCATTGTATCTGCCCTGTAGGAGAGGTCTTCAGCATCAGCATTCACAAAAAACAGTATGAAAAAGTCAAAAAAAAAAAAGGGCAAAATCTGAAAAATCTCGAAATTAGGGTTTTTTTGTCATTTTGACCTTAAAAATGGAGGCGTTTTTAGGTCGCCCTTGTTCAGCAGCAGTCTATGAGGCAAAACGACCAACATTGAAGAAGAAATTCTGAAAAAGTTTCAAAAACTTTGAATAAAATCTCGAAATTAGGGTTTTTGCAATAAAAATTGATGAAAATCAGCCCCAAATCAGAGGGGTTTTGCTTCAGCATCAAAGGAGAAGGTCCTTGCTATGAAGTAGATTTGAAATCAACCCTAAAAGTGGAGAGAATCAGCCCAAGGAGGTAAAAGATCCCGGAATTAGGGTTTTTGCGCAGTTTCCAACCCTAAAAGTGATGAAAAATCAGGCTCCAAGTGAAAGAAATCAGTAAATGGATCTGAACTATCTCGAAATCAGGGTTTCAGCCCTGGTTTTGACCCCCAAAATGGAAGCAAACAGCCTCGAGATGATGGAGAAAAGATATGCCCTGTTTTTGTGATGAAATCAGCCCTGTTTGTGAAGAATTTTGAAGCCACAAGTTTTGTGGAACAGCGGGGCATGTTGGATTGAATTTCCAGCCCATGAACGAAGTGCGAATCAGCCCCAAGAAGGTGAGAAAGCAATCAGCCCTGTTATGGCGAGAAAGTGCCCAAGTTTGATGGGTAGAAACGCCACACAAGTGACGAAGAATGAAGCCCTTGACTCCAAGGAAGAGATGCAACAGCCCGCATGGCTTGATTGAAGATCAAGCGAGAAACAAGTACATAAGAAAAGGGGCAGCCCTATGGTAGGTGAAGCCACGAAGAGAGGGCAGCCCATATGTGTTTGCAAGACGTGTCAATGAATGAAGAAAAAGACCAGCCAAGAACAGCCCAAGATTGAGTGCCATGAAGGCATGAAAGTGAAGAAGATTTGCAGCCCAAAAGACCAGCCAAAGACCTCTAAAATTGAGGATTTGAAGACCCCAAAACAGTAAGGTATCCGCTGCGTGTTTGAAGTGTATTTTGGGGTGATTATTCTAATTTGTTTCTTGCTGTAATTCAGTCAAAATGGCGGACAGCAAGGTTGATTTTGTGCTCCCAGAAAGTGGGAAGCTTGATGGCAAAAACTATCCAATTTGGAAGTTTAAGATGATGAATCTCTTAAAGTTGAAAGACTTGTGGGAGATTGTAGAAGGCAAAGATGAAAGGCCTGATGTGATGAAGCCAGTAACGGTGCCCAATATGACACCTCAAGAAAAGAGGGCTGAGGATAAAAGGTATGAAGAAGAACTTGAAGTTCAAGCAAAATTTGATAAAAGAGCTCAAAAAGCTCTTTGTTACATCAACATGAATGCGAAGGACAGCATCATTCCTCAAATAAGTGGTGCTAAAGCTCCAGATGAAGCATGGACAACTCTTCAAACTCTATTTGAATCAGTAAATACAACAAGGTTGTTGTTCCTTAAACAAAAGTTGCATGCTTTTAAGAAGGAACCAAATGAGCAAATCACTGCCTATTTGACTCGTTTGAAAGATATCACTGACCAATTGCTCTCAGTGGATGAGGTTGTAGCAGTTGTGGATATGGTAAGCATAACCATGAATGGGCTTACTATGAATGAAAGCAATTCACCATGGCAACATTTGGTGACTTCCCTAATGGTGAGGGAGACCACTCCTAACTTGGAGGAGTTGAGTGCTCTCTTGCTACAAGAAGAGTTAAGAAGACAAGGAAGCGGGACGAAGAGTTCCAAGAACAAAGATGAAGCATTCACCGTGAGAGAAAGACCATGGCGTGGCCGTGGAAGAGGTGGATGGAATCGAAACAATGAAAGGCAAAATCAGGGCAGGCATGAAGAAGGGGGAGATTCGAACTCCTCCTTTCAAGAAAGAAGGCAATTTACCCCTCGAGGAAGAGGAGGATATAGAGGCAACTTTCGTGGAAGAGGACGCAGCTCCTACACTTCAAGAAGAGGCCCGTGTTACTATTGTGGGAAGGATGGTCATGTGGAGAGTGAATGTCGCATAAAACAGCATGCACAACAATCAAGAGGGAGAGGCAGAGGCTTCTCAAATTGGCAAAGGCAAAATAGCAACAACTTTGCGGGAGAAGGAAATCAGAATAATGAAAGAAATAGCAAGGATGAGTTTTTGTTGATGGCTGATCATACAAAACAGTCCCACTATCGTGGGGAATGGTATGTCGATTCGGGTGCCACAGCGCACATGACCGGCAATGGTGATTGGTTTTCTCAGTATGTTGATGAAGAAGGCAGTAACAAAGTGTTTTTGGGTGATGATTCCACACAAAACATTCACGGATATGGCGACATACCTATCAAGCTCAAAAATGGTGAGATTGGTACTCTTAAAAATGTATTGTGGATTCCTAATTTGGCAAGAAATTTGCTTTCTGTGGGCTGCATAACAGATCAGCACATGAGTGTTGAGTTTTTCAAGGAGTACTTCATCATAAAAGACCTCAAGAATGAGGGAAAAGAAGTTGCTCGTGGCATACGCAGCAATGACAGGTTGTACAAGCTAATTACTATTAGTGACCAGCAAGTATTGATGTCTCAAACGGAGCAAACCTCTCAGCTTTGGCATAGGAGGTATGGTCATTTAAATATGAAAGCACTTAAGTATTTATTTGACAATGGCATGGTCACAGGAATCCCAAAGATTGGTGAGATACCGGGTGTATGTGAGCCTTGTGCCTTGGGCAAGCATGCAAGGACTCCATTTCCAAAAGCAAGCTCATGGAGAGCAACGCAAAAACTTGAATTGATACACTGTGATTTGTGGGGACCGGCTCAAGTGAATTCACTTGGTGGATCACGTTATTTTATGTCCCTTATTGATGATTATTCACGCAAGTGCTGGCTGTATTTTCTCAAAAGTAAGGGTGAAACTCTTGATGTGTTCAAGCAATGGAAATCTTATGTGGAAAATGAAACAAGTATGAAAGTGAAGACTCTCCACACAGACAGAGGAGGTGAGTTCATGTCAAATGAGTTTGATTTGTTATGCAATGAAAGTGGTATGTTTCATCAACTTACTACAGCTTATAGCTCTCAACAAAATGGAGTAGCGGAAAGAAAGAATCGCACTGGGGTGGAAGGAGCACGATGCATGCTCAAAGATTCAAGATTGGGACGTAAGTTTTGGGCAGAGGCTGTCCACACAGCCATATATTTGCAGAATAGATCTCCAACAAAAGCGCTTGATGGTATGACTCCTGAGGAAGTCTATTATGGTAAGAAACCAAATGTGTCTCATCTTCGTGTGTTTGGATGCTTGGCATATGCTCATGTGCACAAGCAAAACAGGCAGAAATTGGATGATAAATCAATTAAGTGTATCTTTATTGGATATGCAACATGTTCAAAGGCTTACAAACTTTATGACCCTTTGAGTCAGAAGGTTATAATCACACGTGATGTGTTGTTTGATGAGACAAAGAACAGCGCTGATTTTCATTTGGTGGAAGAAGATGAAGATCCCCTCATTTTCTTTGAGGTTGATGAAGAGACGGGTGACAAGAAAGATGAAGGATTCAAGGCAGCTCAAAACAGGCCAGCAAGTATCAATGAAGGCATTCCGCCTCAAGATGTGCATGAAATAGTCCCAAATATTCCAAATGTGGTTCCCATGGATGGTGTTGATGCAGACAATCCACAAAGTGTGAAGAAATTGCCCAGATGGTATATTAAAACTATTGAAGATAGTAGTACTTTGGAGCAGGCTGAAAGTAGCAATGATGGGCTGAGAAGATCACAAAGAATCAAGGACAAAGGTACGTCACATGTGAACTTTGCTTTGATGGCAAAAGTTCTTTCTAATGATGAACCCACTTCATTTTCTGAAGCAATCAAAAACAGCAAATGGAAAGAAGCAATGGAAGAAGAATACTCTTCTATCATGAAGAATAACACTTGGACACTTGTTGAGTTACCTCATGGGAAGCAGGCCATTGGTACTAAGTGGGTTTTCAGGATCAAGTACAAGGCAGATGGCACCTTGGACAAGTACAAGGCAAGGCTGGTTGCTAAAGGTTATGTGCAAAAAGAAGGGATTGATTATGAGGAGACATTTGCTCCTGTTGCAAAAATGACAACCATACGATTGGTTTTGGCAGTGGCCACTCATCATGGGTGGTCTGTCGCACAAATGGATGTCAAGTCTGCCTTTCTCAATGGCATTCTTGAAGAGGAGGTATATGTGCAACAGCCCCAAGGCATCAAAGGCAAGGAGAGGCTTGTGTGCAAGCTTAAGAAGGCATTGTATGGCTTGAAACAAGCTCCCAGGGCATGGTACTCAAGGATTGATGAGTATCTCACAAAGAATGGCTTCATGAGGAGTAAGAATGACTCCAACCTTTATGTCTTTCATGAAAATGCAGATTTATTGTTGATCATTGTTTATGTGGATGATTTGGTAATCACAGGAAGCAGCACCTCATTGATTAAGCGCATAAAGAAGAGCTTTTCAATTGAATTTGACATGAAGGATTTGGGACAGCTTCATTACTGTCTTGGTATTTAAGTTTGGAGGCAAGAAAACAGTATGTTTCTTACCCAATCCAAGTATGTGAAAGATGTACTTGAAAGATTTGAAATGGCTGATTCAAAAATAATGCACACCCCCATGGAATTGAATGAGAAGCTAACCTCACGTGTAGATGAAAAGAAAGTGGATGGCACAGGTCATAGGAAACTGGTTGGCAGTCTCATTTATGCTACTATCACGAGGCCGGATATTTCATATGCAGTGAGTGCTCTAAGTCAGTATATGGCAGATCCAAAGGAAAGCCACATGAAGGCAGCAAAGCGGTTGTTGAGATACATGAAGGGCACTTATAATTATGGTCTCGAATTTGTTGCATCTTGTGATTTATTGCTGGCTGGTTATTGTGATTCTGATTGGGCCAGCAGTGTTGATGACAGAAGATCTACCTCAGGATATTGTTTCTCACTTGGCTCTGGAGTTATTTCATGGAAGAGTAAGAAGCAGCCCACGGTTGCTTTATCCTCTACTGAAGCTGAGTATATTGCAGCAAAAAGTGCCGTTTGTGAAGCAGTGTGGCTGAGGTGCTTATTGGCTGAAATACATGAAGTACAGGCAGGTGCAACAGTGATTTATTGTGACAATCAAAGCTGTATTCAGATTGCTAAAAATCCAGTATTCCATGCAAGGACGAAGCATATTGAAATTCATTATCATTATGTTCGTGAGAAGGTGCAAGCAAAGGAGATAGAGCTGGTTTATTGCTCTACTTGAAGATCAAGCAGCAGACATGCTTACTAAAGCATTGTCTCGAGATAAGTTGGAAAAATTCAGAAACATGATGAATGTAAAAGAGAACAGATTGATCATTAAGGGGGAGTGTGAGAGTTAAAATAATGATGTCAATTTAATGTGCAAGGGGGCAGCAAACAAATGAAGGGTAGTACAATAAATGTGTACTAGTTGTTAAGGTACAAAGAGTGGTATGAATAAATGAGGCCCTAACATTAGGCGTCCAATGTATGTTTGCAGTTTTCAGTTTTAATGCAAGTTACTCTTTTGGCTTCTCAACGTGTCTCTTCGCTCCTCTCCTTCTCTCTCTCTTTGATCTCATTTTCAGCAAGCTTCCTCGCACTTTAACAGATGCCTCATCTTGTGGAGGCACATCAACTGAAAGTAGATTGGCAGTTTCTGACTTTGAAGTTGCTTCCTTTTTGGCTTTACAAAACTTTTCATGATGATTGTTTTTGCCACAGTGTTTGCATGGATTGATCTTGAAGCAGTCTCTTGAGAGGTGATTAGTCTTCCCACAATGATTGCAAGGTGAAAACTTGCCCTTCTGGATTTTTATGGCATAGGCTGTATCATTGCCTTTCCGGAGTTCCATGTACCTTTCTTCTTCTTGAAAAGCAGAGATAAGACCTTAAAGATTAGGATTAGGAAGATTTTTCAAAGTGGTAACAACATGATCATAATCTTTAGGCATACTCTTGAGCAACACTGCCATTGCATCATTTGTAGTGATAGGAGAGTTGATAGAAGCAAGTTGAGTCATGAGACTCTGCATGTAATTGACATGGGTAGCCAAAGGAGTGCCACTAACCATCTTCAATTCAAAGAAAGCAATCTTAAGTGACAATTTTGAGATGTGAGTGTAGGAATATAAAAGGAAGAACTAGAAACTAGAAAACTATAAGTAAAATAAGAACTAGATTGAAAGACAGACAAAGAGTTACCTTGTAGATGAGTGTAGACAAGACACAAGCTAGATAGATTGATTGCAATGATGTGACCAATGAATATATGGACCAAAGTACAAGACATAAAGCAAGAGTGCTTATGGGATAATTGTAGAGGTGCCACATGGCACACACTCAAGATACAAAGACTAGACTAGACTTAGACAAATGTAGACTAGGGAAACAGTACACTTAGTGTGCACTTATCTCCAACACCCTCCTTAAGTGGACACTAGGAGTAAGACAGAAAGACAAGACTAGAAGACAGACATAAAGACTGATATACTGAGAGACAAGATAGAAGACATGACAGACAAAGATCCTGAGACACCCCTCCTTAAATGATATCCTCATATGGGTCCACAAGGGTAGGGACAAGATGGATCTAAAACAAAACACAGTCAGATTGATAGACAAATAGACAGACAGACAAGACTAGATAGACAGAAGACTGACTGTAGTCAAACAGAAAGACCAAGACACTAGAACCCCTTGACCTACATCATCAGTGGTCAAAGTGGTAGACAAAAAATAGAAGCAATCAGAAAGCCCACTTCTCATCATATGAGGAAGGAACAGCAGGATCTACTAATGGAGATGTTGCAGCAACATGGGCTGAGGTAGATGCAGGGGCTGATGTAGAGGGTTTGGAGTAGCAGTCCCTCTCCCGGTGATTATCACGGCCACAAATGGTGCATGGATGAGCCTTGAAACAGTCCTTCTCCATATGATTAGTTTTGCCACAATGGGTGCAAGGCTTTCTTACCTTAGAACTTCCTTTCTTTGCTAAAAATGCAGTGTCAGTTACCTTTCGTTGTTGAATTCTTTCTTCCTAATTGATGATACCTTCAAGAGAAGAATTATTGTGATACTTGAAGGTAGTGACAAGAGTAGCATAGGTGTCAGGTAAGCTTTTGAGAAGCACCGCAATAGCAATATCTTCGGAGATGGGAGACTTTACTGATGCAAGCTGAACCATAAGACTACGAAGATAATTGACATGAGAGGCTATAGTAGCTCCTTCCTGCATATGTAGATCAAAGAATGAGATCATAAGTGCTATCTTATAGTTTTTAGATCGAGGTCCAAAAAGGGTATCCAAAGTGATCCATGCTTGAGGAGCAGACTGTATGTCGGAGATGTGATGAATGTAATCATGTCCAAGGCCGAGCAAGATGATAGCATAGGCTTTGTCGTTCTTGGCAGTGACAACTTGCTCAGTGTCGGGATCTTTGGGAGCAGCACGGTGAACAATGTCCCAAAGACCTTCTTTCATAAGATGGCACTTAATTTTGATTTGCCAAGTATGAAAGTTGGACCCATTAAATTTGTCAATAGACATGAGAGAATGAGTAGAAGAGGCCATGTGGGAAGGTCTTACCTCTTGCTAAGATGCAAGGGCAGTGTCTATTCTCTTACAATATTGCAAAAATAAATGAAAGGAGAGATCCAAGAAGCCGGTTCTCTCACCACTTTGTCAAGGCCATAGCATGTGACAGCCCATCGAAGCAGGAGGAACCAGCAAAAAAAGAGGACTGCTTAGGAGACTGAAAGAAGCCATGCACAGTACCTTAATCCCAGGCAGAGGCAGAGGCGTAAAAAAAAGGGCGCAGTCCAGGAGGTGCAGACAGCGCGAGCTCCAAAACAATGCCGTAGGAAAGACGTGGGCAGCTCTCAGGCGATCTCCGTGCAGTTACGAACAGATGGTGCAGATCTCCGTGAAGATGGCGCAGATCACGAACAGCAGTTGGAGAGGTGCGGCCTGTGCAGGTACAGATTCCATACAGTCGTATGGACTGTACGGACAGTCTGATGCAGGTGCAGGAGCGACAGCAGGGCCAAGAGCTGATGGGCGCAGATCTGGAGCGGAACTGCGCAGCAATGGTACGCAGATCTGGCGCGCAGATCTGGCAGAGATGGTGCGCAGCAGATCTGGCAGCGCAATGGCGTGCTGTGGTGGCGCAGATCTGGCAGAGAGATGGCGGGGCAGAAAGAGGCAGGCAGATCTGCAGCGGCAACCTGAACAGGAACGGCAGCAGCGTGAAGAGGCAGCTATGGCTACATCAGATTGAGGGGAGAGAAGAGGGATCAACCTGGCTCTGATACCATGTAGGAATATAAAAGGAAGAACTAGAAACTAGAAAACTAGAAGTAAAATAAGAACTAGATTGAAAGACAGACAAAGAGTTACCTTGTAGATGAGTGTAGACAAGACACAAGCTAGATAGATTGATTGCAATGATGTGACCCATGAATATATGGGCCAAAGTACAAGACATAAAGCAAGAGTGCTTATGGGATAATTGTAGAGGTGCCACATGGCACACACTCAAGACACAAAGACTAGACTAGACTTAGACAAATGTAGACTAGGGAAATAGTATACTTAGTGTGCACTTATCTCCAACAGTGAGAGCTAGCACCAAAAATAATGTCAAGCTTCTGCGAAGCTTCTGAAGGAGACTCTAAGTCAGAGATGTGATGAATATAGTCATCTCCTAAGGCAAGAGCAATGATGCCATATGCTTTCTCATCTCTAGCAGGATCTCTTGTCGGGTGTGTCGGAGTTGAGGATTCTCTAGCATTGGAGGCTGTTGAAGAAGAAGTTGAAGCCGGTTTGACAAGCCCTCGGAGGTTCTCCCTCATCAATGCAAACTTAACCTTCATCTGCCATGTGTGAAAGCCCTTACCATTGAACTTATTCATATTCAAGATGGTAGCCATGAGAGGGTCTAACCCAGAATGGGCAGTGTCTACTCTCTTACAAGGCTAGAAAGAGTTGAAGAGCTTCAAAATACAAGCATTTAGAGTAGCAAAGGCTTGCAACAAAAATCCATACTACAAATCAATGATGTTTTCACTTGCATGCTTCATAGAGGTGACTAAATGAAAGTATTCCAAGCAAATCCAGGTATAGCAACTTAAAAGAAAGTTGTAGCCACAGTTGTACTGATGCTTTTCAAAACTTTAAAACCTGAGAATTGCTAAAGTAGCATCTAATGTAGCATCACACTCACAACCTTGCTAAAACTGTCCAAAACAGAGGCCTGAACTTGGAGGGCTTGTATCTTCAAAGCAAAGAAAAGAGGGCTTTCTGAAGCAAAAGAAAGCTCATATACCAGAGAAGATCTAGCACAGAGGTTGGGCAAAATGGCGCGCTGTTTTGCCCGGGGGAGTTGCTGCAGGCTGAACCTGAGTTTTGACGATTTCTCCTTCATTACTGAACCAAATGAGCTGAAAAGTGACTCAAAATGTTCGTCTTGAGGTCACCCATCTACTCCTAAGAGGGCTCGGGCAATGGTGCAGCAGGCAGGGAGTATTTTGCAACAGAAGAATGACGAAAAAATGCGCTGTTTGGAGAATGGCAGCCAGCAGAGACGTTTTTTTTTCAATTGCTTGCAGGTGGAAGTTCGCCCAAATGAGGGGTATCTCCAGCAGGAAGGGCTTGGAGAATGGCGGAGAACTGAGGGAGAACAAGCTTTAGCAAGATTTGGGAAGAAAGGGAAGAAATGGTGAAGATGAAGAAGAAGAAGATGATGTGGCACAAGTGGGCTCAAGGAGGATCAAAGTGCTCTGATACCATGTTGGAAAACTGAAAGGAAAGCATGGAGTGAACAAGAGTGTGAAAAGATGATCCAGATATGGATGGGGAGGAGTCAAGCTCGGTGATATGGATCAAGGCTTGAAGCGTGATGGGCCCATAACCCACAGGTCCCAGGATCGGAACCTGGCTCTGATACCATATAAAGAAAGTACTTGGAGACAAATAAAACAACACTGAAGACTAATGATAGCTGAAGAAGAAATATATATCACCAAAGGAACTCAATACAAGATAAGAGATATCTGAGAAAGAAACTGTGGAGGGAGCAAACAGCAGTCCTCCAGAACAGCCAACTGAAGTGGGCTCTGCACTAGCTCCACTAGCTGGAACTGAACCAGATCTGGGTCAGCAACCTATTGCCAGAAGAGCAAAGGTTTGCTGCAGATCTGGAGGAAATAATACAGCAGTAGAGAAATAAGTCGATGCTGATCTGGAGCAGCAGCAGGAGAGGAGGATGAAGCGGAGACAAAGGAGGGAGAGATGCTGGAGCTGAAGCAGAGGAGGCAGAGATGCTGGAGCTGAGGCAGAGGAGGCAGAGATGCTGGAGCTGAGGCAGAGGAGGCAGAGATGCTGGAGCGGAAGCAGGAGTGGAGGCAGAGGATGTTGGAGAGGATGCAGGAGTGGAGGCAGAGGAGGCAGAGGCGGCAGAAATGTTGGAGCGCAGGTGTGCAGCAGCCTGTTCTAACAAGAGGTGAGTGAGTAGCTAGGGGGCTACTGCCTTTTATAGGCCTGACCCATTTGGTCGGCCAGTTTTGGTCGGCCAGATCTGGTCGGCCAGTTCTGGCCTTTTTGGCCATTTGTTCCTGTGTTTGGAGATTTGCCAGTTTGGGCCTTTCTGGCCATTTGTTTGGCCCTGGCCTCTGCATTTGGAGATTGCCCGTCTTAACATCAGAGACCTTTGTGAAGGTGACGGACAACGGAGTGCTTGGTATCTTTTAGGTGTGTAGCTGTTGACACTAACACGAGGGCGGATTCCATGGAGTGTGATGGGGTCTCATGTTCAGATGGATGCTGTACTTCAAAAGGGGTTAGTACATGATTACACGGGCTATTGGTGTGTGTCTCGATGAGGTGCATGGTTTGCTTTCAGAGCAAGCACACAGGTAGTATGACGATCTAATCAAACCCCCTTTCAACCATGCTTTGATCTTGCCCAACCTAGAGTTTGCTTTATCACCAACACCCCCCTCAAACAAAAGGGAGGGCAATGTACATCAAAGAATGCTTCCCGACACAACAAGTCAGGGATAGCACAAAGACTTTTCATCCACACAGAAAGTGAACGAAAAATAAACACCTTCTCAAAGCAAGAGAGAATTGAAAACTCTGATCATCATGCCTTTGGACAAGACAAACTTAGGTATTATTTTCATGCAAAACAAGAAGCTAATCTACGCTGTCGACTATGCATGAACACGGAATTCAAAATGCCCATTCATCTTTGTCGTTTGGACTTGCAACACGTAGTCCAGCAACCTTCTCTGCTACATGCTCACTTTCCCCTTTGTTCTTTTGAGTGATATCATCTCGCTTTTTGAAGCAGTATTCTTCTTTGTGTCCAAGCTTGCCACAATATCCACATTTCTGCTCATCCTTGGTCTTTGCTTTAGATGCCTTGCTTACAAATGCATGTTCTTGATCAATGGTCAGTATCTTGCGCCTCTCTTCGTCCAGTAGCATAGAAATCATTTATGAGAGACTTGCATCATTGTTAACTCTTAGGATCTTAACAAGATCATCATAAGCTGGTGTAAGATTGGAAAGAAGTACAGCCTTAGAATCATATCTTCCATATGAACACCAAGATCAGTGAGTTGTCTAAGGATAGAGCGCATTCGATTTAGATGCTCTCCAAGCATCTGATTCTCCGTCATCTTCAAACCAAAAAATTGTTGCTTCAGTAATACCTTTAAGTTTCGAAGCCTCGACCCAAACAAAGTCTCCACTGCAGTCCAATTCGCCTTTAAGTTTCGAAGCCTCGACCCAAACAAAGTCTCCACTGCAGTCCAGTTCTCGCATGCCGTCTTGGAGAGATCAAGATGATGGCTATACCTTCACCAAGTGCTCAATTCGTAGAGCCTTGTCATTCCTTTCTTCCCATCGATCTATTGATCCAGGAGACTCATGAGCCTTTTTCCCCCTTGATTTCTTGTGAGCACCTGACACAATCTACCAAAAGCCCTTCTCCATCAAATACAAACGAAGCGTGAGCTACCAAATAGGAAAGGTGATGCCGTTGTAGTAACGAGCTTCACCACATGTTCAGATATACTCTCCATCTTCTTTGCTCTGATACCACTGATGGATCTTGGCTCGTATAATACTATTGCATGCAGTGAAAAAACGAAGATCATTTACTATCACAAAAGCTGAGCATCTAGTGCATGAAATAAGAGTGAAAGAGATACAAAATAGGATCGTTTATTCGTAGGCGACAGCTTCATTATTCATCTCCTCAGCTCAACCGAGCTTGTTGGAGTTACAACACACACACACACACACTTAGCTACAACCATCGATAGACAAAGGCACCGAGCCATGAAATATAAAAGAGACTTATCGTAGAAGACGCCACGCTCATCACAATCGGCTTCCAAGGCATAACATGTGCACCAACCTCAGAGATGACTGCACCAACAGCAGCCCGTGATCGAGGAGAGACCTCGGCCTCTAAACGAGCTCTCAAAGTACTCCATGCAGCCAGCTATGCACGTGCCAAGTGGCAGATCCAATTAGCCCTGATCTTGCCCAACCTAGAGTTTGCTTTATCACCAACACCCCATGGCTGAATGTAACCCATGTTTAGATACTCGGGCAATTGCATAGCAATCTCGTTATCCTCTGTCCTTTAATGTTGTCGGAAGACAGCCTGACTGCTCGGGAGTAAATGAATACCATGAGATAGACCATACGGTGATTGCCTCGGAAATACATCCTGGTAATTGTTTAATCGTTTTTTGGAAGAAACACTATCCAATTCACAATCAAACAACTCAATATTTTGACAAAGAACTCAGAAGTATTGACTTGATTAACATGATAAAATAAAGCTCATAAACAACAATTCGTTTTTATACATTGAGATAATATGTTTTATTATTAGAGAAGAGAACTTGCTTTTTGTGCAAGCCACTCCTCGAAAAATAAACTCTTTGCTTTGCATGCAAGCCAAGCAAGGCCTTGCTATTCAAGCAAGCCTTGCCCAGAAGAGGAAACTCCCTGCTTTTCGTGCAAGCCACCTCCTTGAAGAGGAGATTGACTGTGCACCTGTGCATCAGGCTCTCACTCTTGAAATGTTTAACAGATACTGGTTACGTTAGCCTGTCTGGGTCTGGTTGGATGGCATTTTCAGCTCTCTTTTGCAGATTTATGCCTTTTATTTAGCTTTCCCTATTTTCCAAAGTGGGTCCATGTGATATTTTTTGTGATCTTGTTGCAAATCCTTTTATTCTACATTTGGAAGTTGATGATGTTCTATGTCAAGTCATTGCACATTTCTTAAGAGCAATTACGTCTGAAAAACAACCTACACTTGGTTCATTCTCTGGATTATTCATACGTGTATGTGCACATTTCTAATCTGGATAAATGGAATTATGTTTCAGGTGTCATCTCTCATTTTTGCACGAGAAACAAAGCCGATCAGTCTGACACTGATGGGAAAAACGGCCCTTCTGCTGAGGAATCTCATAGTACCAGTTTGGATCACCATGAAATTTTTGAAGCATTTGACAAGGAGCTCAATATCGATGATAATGCTGAACGCAAGGATACTCCTAAAGAAAAGATGCCTTCCGGAAGTGTAGATGCAAATGCATCCAAGGATGAACCCAGAAAGCCTTGGTCAAGAAAAGAGCGGGTCAAGGCTTGCTTAGCCAAGCTGCAGAAAGGTCCTGATGGGCGGTATATTAATGTCTTTGAAGTGATAACAGACATTGATATGCTACTAGCTTCATATGTAGATCTAAGAGCCAAAGAAAACCCCCTTGTGGGAGACTCAGATGACGATGAGAAATATTTGGAAGGGATAGATATGGAAAAGTTCAAGAGACTTCAGAAGCGCCTTCGGGAGGGAACTTACAAGTTTCAACCAGTTGTACAGGTCCCTTTACCAAAACCAAGGGTAGTGAAAAGAAAAAAAAAAAAATAGACGCTAGGCAATTGCTTCAGGTCTGCAGGTGAAGCATGGTTTAGTGATATGACAGTAAGTTGGTAAACTGGCTAAGCATCCTTCAATTTACATTGGTGCTGGCCTTCACACAATGAGTGGCTCTTGTTATGTGCTAATACGCTTTGATCTCAATCTTTTGGGTGTTGTCAAGTATCTTACTTCCATATATGCAAGTATGACTAACCAGTAACAGTGCAACTGCTTTTGCTGTGGTGAACCCCTGTGCCTCTCAAGCACGGCATTCTGGATGACTCCAAACTGCAAGGTTCAGTGAGGCATCGGAATAATGAGCAGCATTTGTCTTGTACTGGGTTAATTGTTCTGGCTCTCCACCCAACAGGCAAGCTTTGTTTAGAAGGGCTGCAATTGCAATACATATGGCTGCAGCTGCAGTAGTCACAACTAGATCTGGGGATGCAACAGCTGGAGCTAAGTTGATATATTTCATGAAGATGACCAACGTTGTCAGTCTATGTGTATTGGGTAAATCACTGAAGTCGCACTGTATTCCAGCGCTAATTGCCTAAGTGACAATGGCGATTGGGGATTCATCCCACATAGAGGTATTTTGCAGATGGTAGCAATGTATTTTCTGTTGCTGAGGAAAAAAAATTGGATGCTCTTATGGAGGCCATTAAGGGCTTTGTGGTGCCTGATTTTCCAGCTAGAAGAGCTATTGTTGGGGTGGGGTGAACTCTGCTTTATCGAGTGCAAAAAGGACTTATTTTGTCAGTATCTATAGTACCTTTCATTTACTGTTGGTGTGAGTTCTTCCTTTGGGAGTCTAAGATCTAATCCATTTAATCCATTTGGGTTACCACAATCTTGCAATCTAAATATGGAACTAAAATATACATCAACATACTTGTGTTGACTCATGAATGTGCTTTTTGCATCTCTCTGAAATTCAATGCCTAAAAGATACTGCATTAAACCCAAAGCTTTCATGTCAAATTATGACAATAGGTAATTTTTGAGGTTGCTAGTGAAGTCAAATTTACTTCTTGTACTAATTCAAAAAATGCAATGGTAATGTTCTCCCCTTGAACTTTGTGGTATAATGCATGATCTACATTGGGCTTTGTGTATCAAAGATTTACAATGTTTTCAGTAATTTTGCCATACCAAAACTCTTGGGCACTTGCTTTAATCCATATAAACTCTTCGTAAGTAGGCATATCTCCTTTCTCTTTGATATTGTAGCCTTGTGGTGGATGAACTCTTCATTTAGGTATCCATTTAAGAGCATTCTTTTTTCCCCAAAAAGATTACTTCATTAAGTATGAATGAAAACCGCAAGAGTAAGCTCAAATGTGGGAGTACTTCATGCCATGCATGAGAAAAAAAACCCAGCTTAAAACGAGCTAACAAAAATCCGAGGTGGAGGTTGAAAGTGCCACCTCAACCTTGAAGGAGACTCAGAGAAGACAGGAGATCCTCTCCGAACTCTGAAAAAAATACCTCTCTTGGCAGTAGTTGCTTTGCATGATCTCTCAGATGGCTACTAATGTGTGTATAGTATCCGTTCATATACTAGCCATAGATTGGGAGGGGTGAACCTGGGAACCCTCCATTGCCTCCGTACATCTGGTCTCCCAAATATCCCACGGTGCAATGCTAGCCAGAATCTTTCATGATGTGTCCATCGAGGCATGAGCAGCTCTGAAAGGAGTAAAGGGAACATCTTGGAGAGAACAAGACTCCATAGAGTGTTGTTGTATAATGAAGGTTGAGTTTGAGTCATATCCCTCGAAAAACACCTGAGGGGCCAGTGAGAGATAACCATGCCACTAATCCCTAAGTCATGAAGGAGGGTGCTCTATGAAATATGCCAAAAATCAACACCCTACAGATCATTCTCGCCTATTTGCACTCCCAGGGGCAATGTTGAACTGACTCAACTGTTGCATGGCATTGACAACAAGTAGGGTCAACCTTGAACTTGGACAAGTAGGGTCGGATTCAAGAGCATTCTTTGTATTAAGTTGATAGATATTCAATTATTATTAGTTGCCAGTGAAGAAGTATGATGGAATCTATCGTAGCAAGTGGTGCATAGATTTTCTCATAGTCTATGTTCAAAAGCTTTTGCTATAAGTCTGGCTTTGTATCGTTCAAAGGTACCATTTGCCTTAGACCTTGCTTTTTATGTTCATTTTTTTGATGTGGCTTTCTTATTGGTTGCTAAATCACAATTCTCTTTAGGTGGTTTTTTTACCATGCATTTATTTCCTCATTCACTATTGATTGTCATTCTAGCTTTTATATTTATACTCTTTGAAGTACATTGTCTCTTCTATCTACATGGTGGTTGTTATAAGAGCATAATTTTTTGATTTAATAATCCTTTTTGTGCATAAGTGAGCCTTTGTGGTGCATAAGTTCACATGTATCTCTATCTTGCATTAAGTGCCACAAAAGTTTTAGACTTACTGTTGGATTGCAATTTATAGGAGAATGAACTTTTAAATGGCTAGATCACACAACCTATAGGCTTTACCATGTTCATTATAGCCTACCATGATGCATTTTCTTGATTTGATATCAAGTTTTTTTCATGCGATCATCGTGATTATGTGCATATATTGTGCATTCAATCTTGATTATGTGCATATATTGTGCATTCAAATATTTTGTGATGGTTAATCTTTGATTTATAATCAATGTATGCCAAGTATGATGTCATACTCCTTGGGAATTGTCTTGGTAATCTATTTAACAGACAATTTGCAATATTCATATTTTTTGCCAAATAACACATCAGTAAATATTATTTGCTCTTACACTGTTGGCAAGCGTTCTGTGTTATAATGTTTGGTTTTCGAGTGTCTACACATTTGAGCTATCTTTTGATGCCATTGTCTTTGCAATAATTAAGGAATGCGATTGACATATATTCATCGTCTCTAGTTGCTTTGAGCATTTTGTTTTTTGTGCTTGTTTAATTTCAACCATGGATTTGAGCTTTTTGAATTTATTTATCTTTGACGACTTCAAAGAAAATCAATGGATATTGAATCACTAAGGGTTTTCGTGTGTGCATATCCTTGTACATTTAAGGGAATTAAGTCTTGTATACCTCAAAATCTTGTGTTTCTAAATTTGCCTTTCAATCGTTTTGCCCAAATAACATGACTCCACACATGTTTTCATGAATTTAATTTTGGGTAGATCGAGTGACCATGTTGTCATTTTACACTTTTGTTAAGCTCATCAATCTTACAAGATTGTATCTCTTGTGCCAAAACTTTTAAGGTCATTGGTTTGTAATAGAACGTTTCATGCATGGTTGGCACTAAAGTTATCAGCTTGATTTATATGTCCTCTTTGATGTCTTTTTAAAATTTCAACAAGTTTTAATGAGTTGATAGCATTTCTATGGAACTGTGGAATCTAAGCTAGTTGACAACATAATAAAGGCTTCACCAAGTGCATTTTTCCTTAAAGGAGGTAACAAAGCGGAAGCATATCATTGAAAATTATGGTAGTGATATAGAGGAATCATCTCATTATAAGAGGTACTATTTAATGGATGGATAGAGACAGAAAGTAGTGTTAGAATTGTAGAAAAGGAGAGAGAGAGAGAGAGAGGGGGGGGGGGATACAACATATTAGGGAGAAAGCGCATGCATAGTAGACTAAGCATATTTTAGTATAGTAGCTGTAGGAGTAAGGAGCTTGTAGAATAGTAGTAGTAGTGCAGCAAGGGCCTTCTAGTAGTGTACTGAAGCAAGAATTTTGCAATAGAGATTTTGTAGTGGAGCAGCTAAGATAGAGAAAAGAGTTTGTAGAAGAATAGGAGGTGTAGTACGACAAGCAAGGAGCTTGCAAAAGAGTACTAGGTATAGTAGTGTAGATGCAATAGGTTGTAGTAGAGCATATACAACAAGTACAATAGGTTAGATGCAACATCTTGTAGTAGAGAAGCCACAACAAGAGCACATGCAAGAGGTGTTGCAGAGTACTGTCAAAACAAAAAATGGATGGAGTAGCTACTCGACCAAAATAGAAGAGGAGGAGGTGGAAGTGCAGCAGGCTAGCCTAGTTCCGATCTCATCCAAAGGGGCCCACAACGCATTGAAGGAGAGGATGGGGCTAGGGAGGGGGATCGGGGGGAGGGGGGGGGTTCAAGCATGGTTTAAGGGGAGATTGGTTGGGTAACCCCTTGTGTAAGAGGAGCAACCCATGGGCATTCTCCTCATGAATACTTTGTACTACCTCAACATGTCATTGGTTTGTAGAAAGGAGCACTCATTAGTTCCTCTAAAATCACTAAAGATTAGAGCACTAATTTGAGGCACTTTTGAGACCCCAAGTCTTCCCTAATGCGATGGGATCTGTCCCATATTAGTTCGTATGTTTTGCTATTACAATCTATCCTAGCATAAGATCCTAGATATCATGCTTAGTCAAGTGAGATATATAGAGTATTTCTTCTTCCATTTTACTTGTTCTTAGAAATGTCCAAGACTATGTGATTGCGCTTTCAACATGTCCCCATTGTCTTACAAAAAAGCATAGTCTCGACTCTCCATCTTATGATTTTGTTTTTCATAGTTGGTGTTATCAAGCTTGGCTAATGGTTGCCAACTCATATTGCTTGTGGATGCCATGATCCTAGGACTTGTGGATGTGCCTATGGATGACATAATCCTGGGAATTGTGGTTATGTTTACCTTTGACTCATGGGCATGTTGTTTGTCTTTGACATATGTATTGGGTGATGTTGGTACTGTTAGATATCAATGCTCCACTCTCATGTAACTACACAGGAACCAGCTAACTCTACTTATAAGCCCCCCATATGAGGAGAAGGCATTTGAGTAGCTTGGTTATTTGGTAGGACTTGGTTTGGACACCAGATGGGGGCCATGTGTGGCCTGATGGCCGGACGGCTTCAGATAGAGTTGGTACACCTCCAATTAGGCTACATGCAAGTGAGGGAAGGCATCCCATGACTGACTGCATTGAGGGTAGATGGAGCATTTCTCGAGGCAGCCCACTCTCGGGTTGCGGGGCCCGTTTGGAGTCCCAGATGATCCCGGAGGGCTGTGGGCCGAACGGAGAGCGTAGGTCAATTGTTCTATTTTATGCCATAGTTCTATCGTGTGGTCGGTGGCCTATTTCGGGACCGACCCCCAATCAACTGTTTTGGGCAAACTGGGTCGGTCACCCAATTGGGTCTAACCGACTACGACTAGTGGCTATATAAGAGCGAGCCCGTGAAGCCCATTTCATCACTGGCTATAGCAACCCTGATTCTTTAGCATCCAGCCTCCATCCTCTACTATTTCCAGCACGCCATCGAAGCTTCTCTCACAGGAGTGCACGGCTGGGAGGCAGTGCCATCTATTGTATCATTTTTACAGTAATCAAATTTTTTGATTCTCCATACTATCTGTTTTCTCTCTTGCGTACGAGATCTTGTTATCTGTTGAGCACAGACGTTGTATTGTTTTCTTACATGGTATCAGAGCTTGGACTCTAGCAAGAAGATTTGGTAGTGTGTTTCTGTTTGTGAGCAGATTGTGAGAGATGGCCCAGCCCGCAAGACTGCGAATCCCACCGTTCAACGAAAGCGAAAAGTTGGACGGCTCTAACTATCCACACTGGAAGTTCAAGATGAAGACCATCCTAAGCGCATACGAGCTTTGGGATACTGCTACTAGGGTGGACGTGAGGCCGGCTGCGAGACCAGATCCAGCCAATGCAAGATAACAGATAGTACCAACTGCGGATGAGATTCTCGCGTGGACAAGAAGAAATGCAGATGCACTGTGTTCTATTGTTTGCAATGTAAGTGATTCCATCATGGCATTAATTCAATATGTCACCACAACAGAGGAGGCATGGACGGTCTTGAAAAATCAGTACGAGACCATGAATCAAACGCGGATTTAGAATCAGGAGACAACTTGTGAACAAAAAATTGTCTGAGTCTGAAGCAGCAGAGAATTTCATCACTAGGGAAGTTGATAGGAACTTAGTAGGCTTGATTGCTAAGGTGTATGTGAGGTCTAATCACCCCAAAAAACAATGAAAGTAAGGAATTTTGTCAAGTTTTGAAGTAGTTTTATGTTTTAGAACTCCCCTTTTCTGAGCTTTTGCATTTTGGCTTTCAAAAAGTGTTTGTTTTCAAGTTTTTTTTCATTGAGTATGTAGATTAGGTAGTGTAGCATCCCCCCATCACAAAAAATCATGAATAGAAACTGCAAAATCATCAGGAATCATCAAATCTCAATCGGCGAAACTATGTATGACTATCCCGTCGAGTCGCATTGTAGCCGTATTGCAGCGACCAATTTCCTCGTCGACTGGCACGTTAGCTGGATCTCGTTGACCTGGTGCCATAGTGCTTCCCCATTGACCTAACCTTTGACTATGGTTTACCCTGCCTCCCGAAGTTAATGCATGTTAAAGTCACTTCCGCACCTATCTGATAGTCGTTGCTCGGTGCTGTAGTGGTTGCCCGTCGACCGGTGCGTTAGTAAAATCCTATCGATTCCCTATGCCACTATTGGTTGTTATCTGGTATCCCTACGCCCGTGGGGATATCCCTTCTGACCATCTGTGCTAACAATGTGGCAATCACTATCCCGTCGATCGTTGTGATACATCTATCCCACCGACCGGTGCTATATTCTTATTTTGTCGATTGTCGGCACTGAAAGGTCACGCTGCCGCCACCACCAAAACTGTATTACACCGCCTGTTGCTATACATGTAGCCCACTGACTGGTACTGTAGAGTTATCCCACCGAACAATGCGATATCTCTGGGGTAGCTAAGGAATTAAAAGAAAATTCTAGAACCTCAGTTCAGATTGGGTGTCCGTAGCCAGAGGCATCCCACATGCACTTGAGGTCCAGAAGGATTTTGCCAAAGGGTCCCATGCCAGAAGTGTTGACATATCGAGCTCCACTCGTGATATGCCAGGGTGACTGTTGTGCATTTATGTCACCAACTTGTTAGCTATAGATGTGGTTGGTACACCGCCCATGAATAATAGCTGGCTTTATGTACTCTAGTTAGTGGCTCAGTTAGTATGCCACCTTAGTTAGTTGAATTTGGTTTGAGACCCACATATAGGGTTCACCTATTCCTTTGTACTTAGAGCTCTTTTGGCTTTCACAACTAAGAAGAGGAAAACTGTTTTCAGCCTCCACCTTTGTGTGTATTCCCCCATTGTGTATATGAGAAAGCCGCAAGTGAGAATCCTTCCTTCTCTCCCACTCTCTTCACATAGTTTCAGAAATTGGTTCGTGGTAAGGAGCTCAAGAAAGCAAACCAAGTTCGCGGTGTCCTAGTAAGAGGATTAGTGTTGCTTTCCTTTTTTCGAGTTTGGGAGCAAATCTCTGCAGGTAGCACAGTCGAAAAGTGCAAGAGTGCACTTTCTTAGATTGGGATGCCCTTCACGGTGTGGTGACAGGGTAGTACATGCTACGGGGCCCGTTTTAGTGGTGGAAGTTTTTCGCAGGCACTTAGAAAAGTGCCCTATTTTTATTGTGTGCGACCACTGTTTTGCATGTTGGTGAAAAGTTGCCGAAGAAATTGCATCGTATGCATGTGCATAGAGATATTGGGAGTGACAAAATCATTCTTATTGCCTGTTGATGCAAAATCGTCACTAGGAAGTGACTGTGTGGTCAAATACCACTTTTGTCAATTTTGCAGATTTGCCCTTGTGAGGCAGAAGTTGTGTTTTTTGCAGTGATAGAATATTTTTGTAGTGTTCTATAATGGCAGCTGATGCTCTTTCACACATAGTCACTGAAAAGCTTGACAAGAACAACTTCCAAGCATGGAAGTTTAGAATCACGAATTTCCTTAAGGGAAAAGGCTATTGGGAGTTTATTACTAGAGTTGAACTAGAACCATTTATTCCTAATGTTCCCAATCAATAGGATTTGCAAGCATTTAAAGGCTGGAATTAGAGAGCCAGAAAAGTTATGTATAGGCTATCTATCAGTATTTAATATTCTATGATTGTGCATATTCAGGATGCAAGCATGCCGAAGGAGGCGTGGGATACTTTGACAAAAATGTACAGCACAAATACACAAACCAGGAAAATGCAGCTCAAGCAAGAGTTGCATAGTGTGTAGAGAGAAAATATGAGCATCAATGACTACCACATGAATGTGAAGAAGATTGCAGATGCACTTGCTTCCATTGGGTTGCCAGTGGAAGATGATGATTTAGTTTATGTGACCTTGAATGGCCTAGGAAAGGATTATGCATGGTTCCGGACATCCATTGCCATCCATGAGAATTTTCCTGATTTTGGGGAGTTGATTGCTCTTCTAATTTCTGAAGAGCAGAGAAATGGTGGTGCATCTTCTTCAGGAAAAAAGTCAAAAGAAACTGTCTTCTACTCAAATGCTGGAAGAGGTAGAGGCAGAGGTAAAGCAGGCTGATCTGGAGGCTGTGGTAGAAATCAGAATATGCAAAAAGTTCAAGAAAACCAGTGCTATAGAGGAGGACGTGGTAACTTTAGAGGCAAGGGAAGCCAAAGAGGTCATGGTGGATGGCAGAGAAGTCAAAATGCAAACAGCAATGTTGAATGCTTTTACTATGGTAAGATGGGTCATATGGTTAAAGATTGCTATAAAAAGTAGAATGACATCATGACTGGAAAATTACAGCAAGGCAATTATGCATCCTCTAGTAGATAGGGTGATGATAGAAATGAGCATCTGTTTATGGTGCAGCACATGACCAATTCTGTGAGAAGGGTAGAAGAAAGCAATGATGTGTGGTATGTTGACTCAGGTGTGTCAAACCACATGACAGGTCATGCAGAATGGATGCAGGATGCAAGGAAAATGGAAAGACTAGGATTTTTGGAGATTGGTGATGATATTGCACATCCTATTGTGCAGATTGGTAAAATTCCTTTGTCTATGTAGGATGGGAAAAAGAAATACCTGTCTGATGTATTTGATGTCTCAAATATCACCAAGAACCTGGTTTCTATTGGTCAAATGGTTGAGCAGGGCTTGCAGGTCAAATTTAATCCTCATGGATGCTTTGTTGAGGATATGAAAAATAAAGGTCGCTTGATAGCAAAAGGGAAGAAGAAGGGTAGGATGTTTATGTTAGATGCGGACATGCCTGAATTGAGTGTAGCAATGATTGCACATGGGACCGATGTAGTTGCAGATATTGATATCTGGCATAAATGCATTGGTCATGTTAAGGTACAACGACTTAAATTAATGCAGGCCCAAAATATTGTTGCAGGATTGCCTAAGTTCAAGGTTGCAGAAATGCATAAGGAACATGAAGCCTGTCAATTTGGAAAACAGGCAAGGAAACCATTTCCTAGACATGTTCAAGAGAGTAAGAGGGGCCATTGGAATTAATCCACTTTGATGTGTGGACTACTAAAGTTGCATCTATTGGAGGCTATCATTATTTTGTCACTTTTATTGATGACTACAACAGAAAAGTTTGGGTGTATTTTATGAAAAAGAAAAGTAAAGTGTTTGGGCATTTTAAAGCTTTTAAAGCTATGGTTGAAAAAGAAACAGGCTTGCAAATAAAATGCCTAAGGTCAGATGGAGGGGGAGAGTACCTCTTAAATGAGTTTGCAAGTTTTTTGTAGGAGCATGGCATAAAGCAGCAATATTCATGCAGTCATACCCCACAGCAAAATGGACTTGCCAAAAGGAAGAACAAGCATATTGGAGAGGTTTCTCATGCCATGCTCAACGAAAAAGACCTGCCAGATTATTATTGGGCCAAAGCAGTTGCTACAGCAGTCTACATAATGAACAGGACTCCCACTGCATCAATACATGGCATGATGCTAGAGGAGAGGTGTACTGGTAGGAAACCGGATATTTCTCATTTGAAAGTTTTTGGTTGCATTGCCTATGTTCATGTGCCAGATGAGTTGAGATCCAAGTTGGATCCAAAAGCTGAGAAGTGCATCTTTATTGGTTATTCTCTATAGCAGAAAGGGTATAGATGCTATAGCCCTTCTACTCATAAGTTTATAGTGAGCAGAGATGTTGTTTTTGATGAGATGAGCAGCTGGTATAAACCAATAAATATGATTGATGATGTAGATGCACAATATAGTAATGCTGCACAGAATTCATAGCAGCAATACCAAAATATTAGTGGACTTGTAGTGTCCTCTAGTAGTGGTTCCCATACTTTGCCATGGGTAGGCAGATTGAGATCAGGAGGATCTCCTCAAAGCAATGCAGATAGTGGTATGCAAGTACCACAAAAATGAAAAGAGAAAGTAGATCAGCCCATGGTTGATGTGAATGCAGGTCACTCTTATGTGGATGGTAAATCCAGTGGCTCAGTAGAACAGAGCCTTGATGGTGAGTTGGGCATTCCTTCTATTGTTACACCTGGAGTAAGGAAGACAAGGGATGTTTTGAGAGCACTTGGTAGTGAGCCTATTTTGCATAGGTCTACCAGACCTAGGTATCCTGTGGATAGGCTAAAATATGATGGATATACATCCATTCACTATGCCTATATGGTCAAAGTGATACATGAACTAGAATCCACTTCTTTTGAGCAAGCCATGGGAAAAGAAAAATGGGAGAAAGCCATGGATGAAGAAATGGATGCCTTGGAAGCAAATGCTACATGGGAATTGGTGCCTTTGCCTAGAGACAAGAATGCAATTGGGTGCAAGTTGGTTTATAAGGTGAAGCACAATGCAGATGGTTCTATGAACAAATACAAGGCAAGATTAGTTGTCAAGGGGTATGCAAAGACATATGGCATTGATTATGAAGAAACATTCAATCCGGTTGCAAGGATGGCAACCACTAGAGCAGTCATTAGTATGGCTGCATCAAAAGGATGGTCTTTACATCAGATGGATGTAAAGAATGCCTTCTTGCATGGTGATTTGCAAGAAGAGGTCTATATGGAGCAACCACCAGGTTATGTTCATGCTGTTTATCCTGAGTTTGTTTGCAGGTTGAAGAAAGCCTTGTATGGCTTAAAGCAAGCACCTAGAGCATGGTTTGACAAGATAGGACAGTATTTTGTCACTATTGGCTTTCAGATTTCCAAGGCATATTTCTCACTTTATGTGAGAAAAACAGAGAAAGGCATTATGCTGCTTGTCATTTATGTTGATGATTTGATCATCACAGGTGATAGTGATGAAGATATCCTTCATGTGAAAATGCTATTGAAGCAAAAGTTTGAGATGAAGAATTTGGGAGAGCTGCATCACTTCTTGGGCATTGAGGTGATTAGATCCACAAGTAGGATATGGCTCTTGCAGAGGCAGTATGGATTGGACATGCTGTCCAAATATGGGATGACAGGCTGTAAGCCTATTTCAGTTCCTTTGGAGTAGAATGTGAAGTTGAGCGCAGATGCAGGCGAGCTTTTGGAAGACCCTACTATGTACAGGCGCATAGTAGGAAGTTTGATTTGTATGACTATTACCAAGTTAGATTTGAGCTATGCTGTTGGGTTGGTAAGTCAGTTTATGCAGGCTCCAAGGAAACCACATTTGGATGCGGCTAGATGCATATTGAGGTATGTGAAGTCCACATTACAGTATGGACTATTTTATGAGACTCGGGTTTAGATACAGTTTTATGGATACACTAATGCTGATTGGGCTAGTAGTATTTCTGATAGACGATCTACCAGTGGATATGTGTTCTCTTTTGGGAGTGCTGCAGTCACTTGGAGCAGCAAGAAACAGCCTATAGTTGCCTTGTCAAGCACAAAGGCTGAGTACAGGGGTGCAACAATGGTTGCATGTGAGGTAGCTTGGTTGCATAAGCTACTTTATGATATGCATTAGTCTATAGATGGGCAGTTGTCATTTATTGTGACAACATGAGTAGTATACACTTGGCAAATAACCCAGTCTATCATGCTAGAACAATAGCACATATAGATGCATTATCATTATGTGCGTGAGAAGATTCTAGTAGGTTTTATTGATCTAGTTTATGTCAACACAGAGGATCAGGTAGCTGACATATTCATGAAGGCAGTGGGTGTAGAGAAGCTGTTTAGAGACTTCCTTGGTGTGCAAGAATTGGGATGGAGCTCGAGGGGGAGTGTTGAGATATCGAGCTCCACTCGTGATATGCTAGGGTGACCGTTGTGCATTTATGTCACCGACTTGTTAGCTGTAGATGTGGTTGGTACACCACCCATGAATAATAGCTGGATGACAGCTATCTTTATGTACTCTAGTTAGTGGCTGAGTTAGTATGCCATCTTAGTTAGCTGAGTTTGGTTTGAGACCCACATATAGGGTTCACCTATTCCTTCATACTTAGAGTTCTTTTGACTTTCACAACTAAGAAGAGGAAAACTGTTTTCAACCTCCACCTTTGTGTGTATTCCCCCATTGTGTATGTGAGAAAGCTGCAAGTGAGGCTCCTTCCTTCTCTCCCACTCTCTTCACAAGAAGAAAGTGCTTTGAGCTACGCTCAGCCCACCCTCTGTCCTAGCTGGGAGTTCGAAAGCTCAATCCCGAGCCTCCACTCGTTCATAGGTCCCCATCCAGAAACTCCATCTAGTTCAAATGAGAAACAGAGAGTCTTGTAGGATGATGCAGGACCCCTTAGGTCCAAGGGCCTCAGGAGCCCCCTTCACAAGTGTAGCATCTCCCAACTCTCGTGCACCTTTAGTTGCATCCAGGCTTAGAGGTACATTCTCTAACATGTTCGGCCGCTTAGAATGAATAGAGTCGGCGGACATGGAAAACCCCTTTGTCGGCATGTCCATAGGAAGGGAAGGCTAGCAATAGACAATTCTCGAGCCCCAGACTAGGACAGAAACTACCTTTGCCAATCCAAGTCCCTCCACCTATGCTAGACCCCCTCAGTGGGAGAACATGGATGATGAAGATCCGTGGATGAGGGAATTCTGTAGACAAGACCCGAGTCAAGGGGATACTAGGAACTTCCAAGTGGAATGCCTTATGATCCCCTAATAGCCCTGGCCCCACCAACCTTCGTCAACTATGGGGCACCTCAGTTCCCACCCTACCGCCCGTTGCATGGAACCAACGTTACCATGCCCAAGGACCCACTGCCTCTTGGAGTCTGTCCCTTCCAATCTATACCGATTGCACCAATGAATGCAATGGGTACTTCCATCCCAATGCTGACACTAGCAACTACATGGATACAACCACCTGGGCCACTAGCCCTATGACCCATCAGGCCCATAGCCACACCACCTCTACCAGCTGCTCAAATGGTGTTGACTGATGAGGCAATGTGTATTTTGGTGAACGCCCTAGGAAGGGGGGCAACACCACCTCCACTCGCCCCAGTGTTCCTTGCTGCAGGAATGGCCAATCCCTCGAGAAGCCATCCCATAGCCATTTCCAAGCTAATGACCAAGTTCCTAGGAGAAGGAGGCTTAGTCTCCCACGTGGAACGGTTCGAGCAGATTTGTGAAGCCTTTGCTGCACCAAGTGACCTTGAGATGGCCAATGCATTCGGCCTCAACCTAGATGGTAGGGCACCATTTCCTAGACATGTTCAAGAGAGTAAGAGGCCATTGGAGTTAATCCACTCTGATATGTGGACTACTAAAGCTACATCTATTGGAGGTTGTCATTATTTTGTTACTTTTATTGATGACTACAACAGAAAAGTTTGGGTGTATTTTATGAAAAAGAAAAGTGAAGTGTTTGGGCATTTCAAAGCTTTTAAAGCTATGGTTGAGAAAGAAACGGGCCTGAAATAAAATGCCTAAGGTTAGATGGAGGGAGAGAGTACCTCTCAAATGAGTTTGCAAGGTTCCTGTAGGAGCATGGCATAAAGCAGCAATATTCATGCAGTCATACCCCACACCAAAATGGACTTGCAAAAAGGAAAAATAGGCATATTGGAGAGGTATCTCGTGCCATGCTCAACAAAAAAGACCTGCCAGATTATTATTGGGCTAAAGCAGTTGCTACAGTAGTCTACATAATGAGCAAGACTCCCACTGCAGCAATACATGGCATGACGCCAGAGGAGAGGTATACTAGTAGGAAACCAGATATTTCTCTTTCGAAAGTTTTTGGCTGCATTGCCTATGTTCATGCCAAGTTGGATCCAAAAGCTAAGAAGTGGATCTTTATTGGTTATTCTCTACAGTAGAAAGGGTATAGATGCTATAACCCTTCTACTCATAAGTTTATAGTGAGGAGAGATGTTATTTTTGATGAGATGAGCAGCTGCTATAAACCAGTAAATGTGATTGATGATGTGGATGCAAAAAATGATAATGCTGCACAGAATTCATTGCAGCAATCACAAAATATTAGTGGACCTATAGTGTCCTCTAGCAGTGGTTCACATACTTTACCATGGACAGGTAGATTGAGATCAGGAGAATCTCCTCAAAGCAATGCAGATAGTGGTATGCAAGTATCACCACGAAAGGAAAAAGAGAAAGTAGATCAGCCCATGGTTGATGTGAATGCAGGTCACTCTTATGTGGATGGTGAATCCAGTGGCTCAGAACAGAGCCTTGATGATGAGTTGGGTATTCCTTCTATTGTTACACCTGGAGTAAGGAAGACAAGGGATGTTTTGAGAGCACCTGGTAGTAAGCCTATTTTGCGCAAGTCTACTAGAGTTAAGTATCCTATGGATAGGCTAAAATATGATGGATTTACAGGCTGTCATTCACTATGCCTATATGGTCAAAGTGATACATGAACTAGAACCCACTTCTTTTGAGCAAGCCACGGGAAAAGAAAAATGGAAGAAAGCCATGGATGAAGAAATGGATGCCTTGGAAGCAAATGCTACATGGGAATTGGTGCCTTTACCTAAAGATAAGAATGCAATTGGCTGCAAGTGGGTCTATAAGGTGAAGCACAATGCAGATGGTTCTGTGAACAGATACAAGGCAAGATTAGTTGTTAAGGGGTATGCAAAGACATATGGCATTGATTATGAAGAAACATTCAGCCCGGTTGCAAGGATGGGAACCGTAAGAGCAGTCATTGCTATGGCTGCATCAAAGGGATGGTCTTTACATCAGATGGATGTAAAGAATGTCTTCTTGCATGGTAATTTGCAAGAAGAGGTCTATATGAAGCAGCCACTAGGTTATGTGCATGCTGTTCATCCTGAGTTTGTTTGCAGGTTGAAGAAAGCCTTGTATGGCTTGAAGTAGGCACCCAGAGCATGGTCTGACAAGATAGGACAGTATCTTGTCACTATTGGCTTTTAGATTTCCACAGCAGATTTCTCACTTTATGTGAGAAAAACAGAGAAAGGTATTATGCTGCTTGTCATTTATGTTGATGATTTGATCATCACAGGTGATAGTGATGAAGATATCCTCCATGTGAAAAGGATTTGGGAGAGCTGCGTTACTTCATTAGATCCACAAGTGGGATATGGCTCTTGCAGAGGCAGTATGGATTGGACATGCTATCCAAATATGGGATGATGGGCTGTAAGCCTATTTTAGTTTCTTTGGAGTAGAATGTGAAGCTGAGCACAGATGCAGGTGAGATTCTGGAAGACCCTACTATGTACAAACGCATAGTAGGAAGTTTGATTTATATGACTATTACCAGGCCAAATTTGAGCTATGCTGTTGGGTTGGTAAGTCAGTTTATGCTGGCTTCAAGGAAACCACATTTGGATGCTTCTAGATGCATACTGAGGTATGTGAAGTCCACATTGCAATATAGACTATTCTATGAGACTAGGGTTCAGATACAATTGCATGGATACACTGATGCTGATTGGGCTGGTAGTATTTCTGATAGACGATCTACCAGTGGATATGTGTTCTCTTTTGGGAGTGTTGCAGTCACTTGGAGCAGCAAGAAATAGCCTACAGTTGCCTTGTTGAGCACAGAGGCTGAGTATAGGGGTGCAGCAATGGCTGCATGTGAGGTAGCTTGGTTGCAGAAGCTACTTTATGATATGCATCAGTCTATAGATGGGCCAATTGTCATTTATTATGACAACATGAGTAGTATACACTTGGCAAATAACCCAGTCTATCATGCTATAACAAAGCACATTAAGGTGCATTATCACTATGTGTGGGAGAAGGTTCTAGTACGTTTTATTAATCTAGTTTATGTCAGCATAGAGGATCAGGTAGCTGACATATTCACGAAGGCATTGGGTGCAGAGAAGTTGCGCAAGTTCAGAGACCTACTTGGTGTGCAGGAATTGGGATTGAGCTCGAGGGGGAGTGTTGAGATATTGAGCTCCACTCATGATATGCCAAGGTGACCCTTGTGCATTTATGTCACCGACTTGTTAGCTGTAGATGGGGTTGCTACACCGCCCATGAATAATAGCTGGATGATAGCTACCTTTATGTACTCTAGTTAGTGGCTCAATTAGTATGCCACCTAGAAGGAAAACTGTTTTTAGCCTCCACCTTTGTGTGTATTCCCCCATTGTGTATGTGAGAAAGTTGCAAGTGAGACAAGAGCGAGGGCGAAGGCCCAAGTCAGCTTTAAAGTCAAAGAAGTCGTGTTTGGAATCCATCGCAAATAGGAGTAGAGGTTGAGTGACGAGGGTTTTGGTAGATGAGGAAGAACGGGAGGTCATAAACTTGATGTTTGGAATGTAGTGGAAGGGGGCAGGAAACTATCAGATTTTTGGGTAAATTTTGATAAAGTTTTGGGGCAACAACTACGGCGATGACCCGATGGGGTAGGCCTGCTTTTATAGATTTCCTATCCCCTCGACCGGTAGGATATTGGTATGGCAATGGTCGGTGTTGAAACTCTCTAGCAACGGTCGATGCTGAACATTGATGGTGATGATCGACAGTGAAGTTTGATGGCGATGGAGGATGGGATGTGGCCAAGGCCGCGACTAGCATGGTACTCAAATGGCCACGGGGTGGTGCAATTTGGAATGGCAACGAGCGGAGGTGTTTGGCTTTGGCATCGACCGACGGGATATTGGGATCATGACGATCGACGGTGTACTTTTTGGTGACGATCAGTGTTGTACTAGTTTGGCATTGTTGGAGCTCTCAACCAAGCCATTTGCTCTAGGATAGTATGATGTTGACTTTCTATGAATGATCATAAATTCACTTATTAGAATTGCTATGGTTTTGTTGAGCAAGTAAGTTCCTCGATCACTAACTCCAACGGGCATTCAAACCGTGTAATGACTTGTTCATATAAGAATTTGGCAGTGGATCTTATATCAGCCTTCACCATGGCTCTTCCTTCTACCCACTTAGTGAAGTAGTTGGTGGCCAGGATGACGTATCGTGCCTTGGTCCCCTTGGCTATTGGGCTTATGGGACTAATGAAATCATTGCCCCATTTTTTGAAGGGTTGGTCAGCCAAGATTCCAATCAGGGGCATCATTTCTGCCCTATGTGGGATTTGGATATGCTAGCAGGGGTCACATCGTTTGATGAATTCGGTCGTGTCTCTGAAGAATGTTGGCCACTAGAGACTAACTTGCAGCACTTTACATGTTGTAACATCAGCGGCGGCAAAATGACCTACTACAATTCTTGAGTGGGCTTCTTCAAGCACCTTGATGTATTCGTGTTCGCACATAATCTTCGCAGTATGCCATCCTTGCCCATGTGGTATAGTTGGCTTGCAATCAGCTGATAGGCTGCTACATCCTTAATGAGTTTATGGGCTCTATCTTTCTTGAGGTCCTAGCCTAGGGGTAGTCCATTGGTCAAGTAGTGGCCTATTTCGGTGGCCCATTCAAGAATGACATGGAGGTGTCGGGGAGATCATCTTCTACTCCCATTGGAGCCTCACCGTTTGGGATCCTCAATAGATGGTCGGCTAGAATGTGGGTTTTGCCCTTGTGCACAATGACTATGAAGTCAAATTTTAGCAGGATCAACAACCATCTAGTGATGCATCCTGTCATGCAAGGTTTGTTGACCAGGTATAGAAATGCTTGATGGTCCAAGAAGAAGATAAACTTGTTAGCTAACAAGTAGTGCCTCAACTTCTTTACTGCATAGATCATGGTGGGACCCTCTCTCTCGGTGGTAGTGTGGTTAACCTCGGCCTCATTTAGTTGACGGCTCGCAAAGTATATCAGGTAATCCAAATTGAGTCCAAATTATGCTCCCCGGGTTGGGCTAACACACATCCAATGGCAAAGTTAGAGGCATCAATGTGGACGTGGAATATTAAATTCCAATCGAGTGACCTCAACATTGGTGCGGTGGCTAGAGATAGTTTGAGGGTTTCAAAGAAGGATGTTTGGCATTCTTCGGTCCACTCAAAGGATACTAGCAGTTTGTGTAATGGGTAGTCTATGTTCACATAGAACAAGATAAGTCTCCATAATGGCCCATATGGCTAGTAAATCATTGGACTCCCTTGGCATTGGTGGGGAATGGTAACTCGAAGATGAGTTTGGTTTTACTGTGGTCTATTGAAATTCCATTCTGGGACACTATATGGCCCAGGATGACACCATGTTTAACCCAAAACTGGCACTTAAGGGGGTTGAGGGATAGGCAGTATAAGCAGCACTTCTCGAGGATGAGCCTGAGATACTTTAGGTGGTCATCCCATTTTGAGTTCACATAGATATCATCCAAGAAGACTTCCACAAAGTCCCTCAGATATTCCTTGAATACCGTAATCATCATACATTGGAAGGTAGCAGGGGCATTAGTTAATCTAAATATCATCACTCTGGTTGCATATACACCCCATTCAATTGCAAAGGTAGTTTTGTGTTGATCTTGGGGGGCAATCGACACTTGGTTGTAACTTGAAAATCCATCTAGGAAGCTATACGCTTCCTTTCTAGCTACCCTTTCTAGAACATGTTTCGTGAATGGTAGGGGATGGTGGTCACACCTCGTGGTAGCATTAACCTTCTTCAAATCCATGCATACTCTAATTTTTCCATTTTTCTTTAGGACTATCACAATGGGTGATGCCCAGTCTGTATGCTCGATCTCATAGATGAATCTTGCATCTATGAGTTTTTGGATTTCTTCCCTCACTATGAGTGCGTATCTAGGATTCATAGGGTAGGGACGTTGCCGTAATAGCATGACATCATCCATCATGGGGATTGTATGATGCACTACTTCCATTTCATGTCCATGTATTTCCAAGCCATGAAATCCTTATATTCCCGTAGGAGAGCTATTAGGGCATTCTCCTCGTTGGGAGTGATGTCATCAGTGACAAATATGGGTTGTGGTACCTACCCTTCTAGGGCTAGGTTTACTTCTTTGACCAGAGCCAATCCATCATAGCCTTGAGAACAACCGTCCTCTCGAGTTCTTTTGGCCTGTTGGTATAATATCTTACGATCCTAAATAGTATAGGCCTTGTAGTGGGCTGGTACCTATCATAGGTCTTCTTTATCCTCTATCTCCTCCTCTTTTTCTTCCGGAGCAGTGGACTTTTTGGACCTAGCCTTGCCTTTGGATACATGGGATTTGGGACTTGAATGGGACTCTTCCATTGTACTTATAGAGCCGACAGGGGTGGTTAGCCTACTTACCCTGTTTCCCTAGTTAGAGGAGAACTCGTGATGAGTAGTCGTGGCGCCTACATAGGAGAGCCAGTGAAGATCTAATTTTACCCTTACGGTTCCCTTACCTCTCAGGGTTTGAGCATGTTAAACATCCTTAGGGGAACCACTGGGTTCAGACCCTCAAGCTCTGGAGTGGTGATCCAAAACCCTACTCTTTCTTGGACATCTATGTTGGCTAAGATGTGCATCTAGTTCTGTGAGAATTCTGGCTAGGTGAGAGGTGCATACAAGAAGTCATCAGACTCCTTCTCATCCTCTTCCTTGTCATAGGGTTGGAATAGTTTTATGGAGGTGGTTTGGGCGGTGGTGTCGCACTGTAGCAAAGAGGCATCCTGACAATGGGTGGGCTTTGTAGGTGTGCAGGTCCACTCTCATGGCCTATTCCTCATGCCATAAGTAGATATTATCATTGCACCAATCATATACGAGTCCAAACATTCGCAAGAAGTGTCTGCCTAGGATAGCTTCATATCCTGACCGTCGAGTGAAGTCCATGACCATGAACCTGATGGGGTTTGTGAATCCAAACACCTTAATGCTTATGCCAGTCAGCACTCCCACAGGTTCAACGGTTCCTCCATTTGCTAACTTTACTACCAGATGGGTCTGCTTGAGTGTAGGTTTTCCCCATTTCTCCCAGCATTCCTTGGTGCAGACACTCACTCCCACTTCCCCCATCCAGGATGGCTTCCACCTTTTGGTTTTGGTAGACTATAGGGATAGAGCATTTGTGTCATCACCCTCAAAATACTAGCCTAGCTTGTTGATGGGAATCTTGGGTAGGTTTTGCCCCTTTTCTAGCATTGATTGGTTGGGCTTAGGGCTAGCAAGGGTTGGAGGTAGGAATGGCCTATTCATCCAATTAGACAGATCACACCATAGGATGGGATTTCCTCTTAGTAGGGATGTGATTGGCATTTTCACCTCTGTTGATAGGAAGGCAGCTCTCTGGATGGAAGACTATTTGAAAGCAGAGGAGGTGGCAAGGGTAGCTATCTCCTCATTAGAACTGTCTTGGATGAGCACCTTGTCGAAACCATCACGTACTCAAATGGCCTTCTTAGATCGAGTTAGAGGATGTGGGGAAATCTCAGAACTGGAGAATGGGGATACCTTACCCTTGTTTTTGAGCTTCCTCATTGCCTTGCTTAGTGCCTTGTCCTGCATCCTTGTAATGACTTGCAGTGGCACTGTGCAGCCACAAGGCCTTGCTTGATGCTGAGCAGATTTAGGCTGGTGCTCTTTGGTGAGGTGAGTGGAGTGGTTGGTCTTCTCGTGGGACAATCCTGGAATAGATGCTCCGTTCCACATCCTGCACAGAAAGGGGTGGGATTGGTTGTGGTTGGGGCGGTGGGCATACGATCCCTATAAGGACAATCCTTCAAGAAGTGTGGGCCCTTGCATTTGAAAAGGGCACCGGCACCGAAGGGTTTGAAGTGCCTCGATAAGGGCATTCACTTGCTCTATGGGGACCCTGGCAGGTATAACATTGGAGCAGGGGTCTCTAAGTAATCAAGTTTAGATCTCTCGCTCTTGCATTTATGGGGGTAGTCTAGAATACGAGAACTTGTTGATCCTTTAGTGGGAGGTATAATATCAGGGCACCACTTCCCTCCTCGTACGGGTTATAATCATGAGGTCCATGATCAGCATCCATTTCCTTCCAATCATTGGGCAATTCTCCAACCAGCACTTGATTGATTGGGGCGATGCAATGTAGCGGGGGTTGTGGACCTAGTATGGGTGGTGGTAGTGGAGTTGGCTAAGCTTGATACTGACTAAAGCTAGCCACATACCACCCTGAGAGATCTGGGTGTTAGGTGGGGCTGTTAGGGCTAAGGGGGGATGTATTTGGTACATGGGTTGGGGGAGGGACCTCAAAAATCGACATTGGGAGGCATCATGATTTGCTTGCCTATGGCAGTGTGCACAATAGAGTGCCGGCCTTGCCCTTAGGCATAGGCACTCATTAGAGGGGTGGTTGCCATTGCATACCCCTCACCAGACATTGTCTCTCTATGGAAACAAGTGGGGGTTGCTTGGAACCTCCTTGGAGGTTCCTGTCCTCCATTGTTGGCCTAGCTGATCCAATAGAGTGGAGGCCAGCTCACTCACATCCAAGATTTTAGGCTCATTAGCCTCCTTCTTGCTTGACTCCACACTCGAGGACCTAACTGATGGAGCTATTTCAGAGGGAGCTGAGGCCTTGTTTGAATCCACCTTGTCCATCATGTGTCACATATACGGATGGAATATACACAAAAGTGGAGGTTGAATAGAGTTTCCCTCTTCTTAGTTGTGAAAGCCAAAAGAATTCTCTCTAAGTACAAAAGGAATAGATGAACCCTATACGTGGGTCTCAAACCAAACTCACCTAACCTAGGTGGCATACTAATTGAGCCACTACCTAGAGTACATAAAGATAGCTGTCATCCAGCTATTATTCATGGGTCGTGTACCAACCGCATCTGCAGCTAACAAGTCGGTGACATAAATGCACAACGGTCACCCTGGCATATCACGAGTGGAGCTTGATATCTCAACAGCTCTAACCCAGAGGCCACTAGCCCATCGGATTCCCAAAGCACCCCTTTTGCCACAATCTGCATGCCAACCAAAATAACCATGGAAGACCTACAGGGCGAAGGAACTTCCCCCAGGCATGCCACTCAAGAAGAGCCAGCTATAGCAGGCACGCATCCCTCAAAGACATGAAAGCACACCTCGACGCCAATCGTAGGCGAGTAAAGATCGTGCGATCACAAGCACACTTGCCACTTGGAGAAGTGTGGCTCCAAGAGCTAGACGCTTGCAAGTTACACTCGTGCTTCACCTACGAGGGCCACGACTACACCCTCCACTACCACATAGCAGTAGCATACATCGCTCTCTAGAACTCGATAGTCGTGGAGGCGCTCAACTTTGTAGGCTTGGGCAAGATAGTTGCTCGTCTCCCATGCCACCTGGACATGACTCTACTGGTGAAATTTCTCAAGAAATATGATAGCAACACCAACATTGGTGTCTTGCGTGATGCAACAGGAAATCCCCACCACTACTAGATCAATCAGGACATGATGCGGACAGCGTTCAACCTGCTAGTGGTGGGGGAGAAATACTCCGAGTAGAAGAAGCTCGACACCATCAAGATGGTTTGTCAGTATGACCACCACAAGTGTAGGGGCCACATCCAATTCACTACAATCCACAAGCCCAAAGTGGAGTGACTAGCAAGAGTCTTGCAATGGCTCACTCAAGTTAAGCACACGGACCATCATCAATCCATTGTGTCCAATATCTTGTTGAGAATGGTGAACCTCCAAAAAATGAACTGGGATGACTACTTCCACAGCCAGATGTGAGATGATCTCAGCACCCACGAGGATGTCATCGGTAATCCCATGTTGTACATGCCAGTCCTCTATTACTTGAAAAGTCAACATTCGCCAGTCGGCTTGGGCCTCGCTGAATAATCTGCCACCCTCCTCACTCCCTCCTCCCCCTTCCTCTTCCTCCCCCTCCCTCCCTCCCTCCTCCACGCCTGCTCCTCCTGCCCTCCCCCTCCCTCCCTCCTCCACGCTTGCTTCTCCTCCCCTCCCCCTCCCTCCTCCACCGCTGCTCCTCCTCCCCCCTCCCTCTTGCTCCTCCCTCCTCCCTCCCTCCTCCTCCATGCCTACTCCTCCTCACGCTCCACACCTGCTGGTCTACCCTCCTTTCCTCCTCTTCAACTATTGGTCCTCCCTCCCCCATCCCTCCTCCTCCTCATCCTCCCTCTTCCTACGTGCTGCTCCTTCAAGCTTGCATCTCCACACCTTCTCCTTCTCTACACTCCTTTAGTCATGGCACCATTCAAGGATGTCTCCAACAAGTACCAGGTTCACTTAGAGTTGGAGGTTGAATATGCAAGCACACGGTCTAGGATTGAGGGGAGCTTCCAAAATCCACAGTCTTCGTTCATAAGGAAAGAAGCATCTCGACCTTTGGGTAGAAGGATCCTTGTATCCTTTAGATCCTGCCAACCAAAAGAGCCCTCCTTTTATACAATGCACATTGAGCTAGTTCAGTTTGTTGGAAATGGACATGTGGGGTTGCTTGGTTATTGCAATCAGTTAAACAATGCTCAGTCAATGGCTATGGAAGCAAGCGAGATGCACAAAGCCCAAGCAGAGATGCTAGCACATTTAAAAATAGCACCATTGTTGCAATGCATAACTCTATGAACCAAGATCTTCAAAGGAAGAACCAAGATCTTCATGATAAAGCCAAAGCATTGGCCTTGGAGCGAAATGCATTGGACTTGGAGCGACATAAATTAGAAGAGTCACTCTGTAAGCTAGCTGAGTCCAAAAAAGGCTTGGAAAGATCTATATACAATCAAGTTCAACGAGCCGTAGAGAAGGAATGAGAGAAGGCAGAAGAGCGAGTGCAAAAGATGAAAGAAACACCTTTGGGATTGAAGGAGAGGAAAAGAAGGTACTTAAATAACATGGATGCATTGGCACCCACTGGTGGTGCTAGAAAGAGGAGAGTCCGGGCTACAAGGTTGGTTATCAAATGTTCCAATGAGAGGGGGTCTCTCATCCTCCCACATGCATGGTGTGTGTGGAAGAGTGTCCCATGTGGGCTAGGCAGGTACACACTCTCAATTTTGTGTGACAACCCTTTGCCTCATTTTTCCACATACATCAACCCCCATATCCCAAGTCTAAGATACTCTTTTGTGCTACATTGTTTGTGACTAAGTTTTTATTGTGTTCTTCTTTAGGAACTTCATGGAAGATGTGATGAGAAGAACGGACAGGGATGATTGTTCATATGCTCTAGCTAGTTTATTGAAGTCAAGTGATATCATTGGGATACTAAGGGACCCAAGACACAAGTGCCTACATGTGCAAGTTGCTGAGGAGGTGATGAAGGACTTCAAGGATATTGTGGATGCAAAGGAGATGCTTGTAGCTTGTGATACTGCTGGTGTAAGTTGTGAAGCTTACACATCTATTTTCAAAACTTTCAAGTCTGCTATTTTGGGAAAGTATAAGAAGTCTACAGTGTCCCTACCCACACCTTGGTCTGTGAGACGTGCACGGCGAGAAACAAACCAATGTGCAAGAGAAATGCTTGGAGGGTACCATTGTGTAAGGGGCACAATGACTTGGAAGAGTTTTAAAAAAAATGGCTTGCAAACCTTTGAGATGAATGCTTTCAACAATGTCTACTTAGATGTTGAGAAACTACAACAAGCAATGGTCAAATTCTATGGCATGAGAGAAGATGGTAAGAGGAAATCCATTATAGCATTGCACTTTACTTAGTTCATTTTATATATCATGTTTATCCTAATGATTTTTCTCTTTTGTTGTACAGATTGCAATGGAAACCAACCACCACACTAGCGACCACTTACCATGCACTACCACCATGTTGTACCATTTGTTGGAGTTTTGTGTGTGATCATCCTCATGAGGTGATTTATTTAGTTAGGGTATGAGTCATGCTTAGTTGCGGTATGCTATCCACGTGGCTTAATTTTCTAACATACACAACATTTTGGAGGAGCACATAATACAAATAGCCTCAAAGAAGTTTTCCAATGGTTCTATTGATGCATGCTACAAAGGTTGCAATGTAAGAAAAAAGTGGCGACACCAAAAGTCAAACTATCACTCAAGATGTACCAAAAAGAAAGAAGAAGGCAAATCTTGGATAGCTCAACTCTTGCACAGAGACATGCGGATTGGAGACAATCAAAGACTTTTGTGAACCACAGGTGGATAAATAGAGCTTAGGATCTTTGTAACAAAATGTACAGCTCTGTAGAGCAAGGTAGTGACTATATTATGTAAAATTTGCAAATTCAATACATGTACACTTAAGTTCCTAGAGTAAGTCAATGGCTATATGATGCAAGGTTTGAAATTCAATACAACTACAGTCAAAAGTAGTTGCTACACTTTGCAAGAGTTTGAAAGCTTACTAACAATACAATGTTTGTTACAATCACTATAGTCAAAATAGTGACTATATGATGCTTGATTTTTGCACTGTACTGAACTAAGTTTTCTCTAGCTAAGATTGAAGGCCCTCTTTGCAACTTTAATTGCTAGCATCTTTTGTAATCTCATCAACAAGACTATCTTGCACCTCTGCCTTTTCATCTGCCACATGCTGCCTCTCTTGTTGTTGAATTGGATTGTCTTCTTTAGATTGAATGGCTTTATGCGCTAAAGCTGGCTATCTAAACCTGATAAGATGGTGTTTTCCATGAACATCTAAGTTTAGAGGGCTTGTAATGCCACGTCAATGGCATAGGCAGTGAAAGCAAGATTATATCTTGCCGTAGAGCAGATCTTGCCACGATAGTAACCAAAAATATTGTAAGCAGAGATTTTTTCTACAAGAATGATCTTCACATTGCTTTGAGTAGGTTGCCTTTTTGAGCTCTCTGATTTGGCCCTCCTTGCTCCTTTCTTAAAGGGGTCTAGTTCCACATTTCTTTGAGTAGGTCATCTTTTTGAGCTCCCTGATTGCAATCCCGGCCCTCCTTGGTCCCTTCTTGAAGGGGGTTGGTTCCTCCCTTTAGGGGGCCAGACCCTCCCTTCATGGTGCTTCCTCTTTCTTTACTTTGAGCTCCATGGTTGCAGGCTCATCCCTTCTTACTTTTTTCCTAAAGGGGGCTGGTTTCTCCCTTCAAGCTCCTTTTCTTTATAGTTAGGCTTCTTCAATTCAAGCTCCTTGTCTTTTGCAAATTTTGTCCAAATGGCAAATTAAGATGTAGCATCTACTTTCTCACTATGGATAGCTGTAGCGGGCAGGCACATTTGATCTGTCCAAGACTCTTTGTGATACATAGTTTGTTCTCCTTGAATAAATAGCCATCCCTGATGTGGTAGGCATGATGGGTGCCTCCATCTTTCAAATGTGCCCATGGCTAAGTAAAATCAGCATCTCCCTCATAGAATTCTTTAAGGGCTGTTAGCTCATCATGATAGGGAATTGAAATATGGTGAAGCCGTGGTCTACGAGAAAGGACATCAGCCACTACATTCTCTTTTCCAGGAGTATATTGTATCTGAAAATGAAATGATTGCAGAAAGGTAGACCATTTCATATGTCTCTCTCTGATCAGAGGTTGACTTAGAAAATATTTAAGACTTTCATGATCAGTTTTTACAAAAAAATCTATCCCTAAAAGATAATGTTTCCAAAGTTTAAGAGCATGAATTACAGCTAAGAGTTCTTTTTCATAGATATCATAATGAAGTTCAGCATCTCTTAGCCGTCGGCTTTCAAAGGCCTCAGCATGACCATCCTAGGTAAGAGAAGCCTACAAACAAGGAGAAAGCATAAGCCTACAAACAAGAAGAAAGAGGAGGAAGAGAAATACAAAAAAGAGAAGAGGTGAGTCTTCTTTCTTTTACCAAAGCTCGTTTTTTGTCCTTAACCTCTGAAAATCAAGCATGAAAACTAGCACATAGCCTTAGAAATACAAGGAAAAATATGCTTCAACACTCACAAAACGAAATCTCACAAAAAATGAACCTACATTGCTTAAAGAGACTCACCTTCTTGAAAAACTTCTTTTCACACAAGCAGAGAGGGAGTAAGGTGGAGAGGGAGCACAAGTGTTAAGAGAGGGGTTGGGTAGGGGTGAGGAGTGGAGAATAGAGAGGAGGAAAGCAAGGTCGTCGAATATAAGATAGGAGGAGAGATTTTTGCTTATCTCGCAATAAAGATGTCAAAGATAGCATCGCGTAGGGTTTTGGGTTTAAGCTCCCAGCGTCACTATATAGCGACGCTGGTTAGTCACTATATAGCGATGTTTATATCCAAAAAGCATCGCTATATAGCGACTGAATAGGAAAAAGCGTCGCTATATAGCGATGAAACAGGGCAAAGTGTCGCTATATAGCAACAGTTCAGGGCACTTATTGTTAAAAGAGAGAAAAGAAGCTCATGGGTGGCTATTTTTCGGATCTTAGTAGATTTCCTTGTAGCTCATGTTGTGATTTTAGAAGTGTGCAGATGGAAGGGACGAGTGGAAGCTCGTCAGATGATGCGCCAATGCCCGGGAGCACAGAGTGGCTTACGGAGAGGTTGTATTATCATTGCACTCATTGCAAGCGAGAAGTACGACATCAACATCGTATTATCATGCACCACTTGCAGATGTATGGGGAGGAGCCCGAACCAGTACCCACTGTTGGTGTTGCACGTGGTGATGGATCATCGCTAAGTCAATGCTATTTTGAGTGGACGGTTAATATTGGATACCATTGTGACACGAAACCTTGAGACAAGATCTTATATTTACATGAAATCTTGAAATAGGATGAGGAGGGTGGCAAGGGTGCACATATACCTTCACACTTTGAGCAAGACTATAGTCTCCCAGATGATGACGAGGGTATGGTGGACATGATGGATTCTATTTTTAGGGACACTACATCACATGTACATGTGATGTTAGAGTCTGAGGTCAAAATGCAAGAGTTGCAATCAACATAGTTGTACGAGGGTTCTAAGATGTCTAAACTACGGGCTTGTCTCTCAATCTTGAATCTGCAAGCAAAGTATGGGTGGTCGGATGCAAGTGTCTCGGCCTTAATGAGGTTAGCTCCCACATTAATTATCTCATTATTTGGATATTGTTTATTTTGAGAATCATCATGTATGTTTGAGAATCATCATTATTCGAAGCTGTTTGAATTGTGACTCTCTTTTATCCTTCTCTCTTTTATCCTCTCTTTTTCGTCTCTTTTCTCTCTTATCTCCTCTCTTTTTCTCTCTTTTTTCTCCTCTCTTTTCCTCTCTTTTCTCCTCTCTTTCCTTCTCTTTTTTTCTCTCTTTTATTCCCACTTTTTCTCTTTTCATTTCTCTCTTTTTCTCTCTTATCTCCTCTTTTTTTCTCTCTTATCTCCTCTCTTTTCTCCTTTTTCTCCTCTCTTTTCCTCTCTTTTCTCCTCTCTTTCCTCCTCTCTTTTCTCCCACGTGAAGCTTCAATAGCCTATTATTGAGCAAACAGATACAGACTTTTGTCACTCTAATTCAAAGAATGCAGGAGTCTATAAATGTTTGCTCAATGTCAGGTTGTAGGATTCTAAGCTTGCTCAATGTCTTATAGGTATTCTAAGCTGTAGGATTAGTGTACCGAATCATCATTATTCAAAGCCTATGTATGATTTGTGATAGGTTGCTCGAGAAGATGTTGCCTGCACCAAATACCATGCCCGCATCAAGAGATAAAGCGAAGAAGATGCTAACAACAGTGGGTATGGATTATGATACCATCCATGCTTGCTGTAATCATTGTATTCTCTTTCGTCGTGAGCATGGAGATTTGGCTAGTTGTCCAAAGTGTGGGGAACAACGATGTAGAGATGACTTGCAGATACTGGTAAAGGTCTTGAGACACTTTCCCATCATTGCAAGAATATAGCACATGTTCCAATGCAAATCCATAGTGAAGTTGATGACATGGCATGCATCTTATCGGTCCACTAATGACACATTGAGGATTCCTGCAAATTGTGCAGCTTGGAAGCACATAGACAATCAGTGGTCAGACTTTGCGAGGGAGCCACGCAACGTACATCTTGGGCTCGCCATGGACGGCATGAATCCTTTCGGGTTACGCTCGACATCTTGGTCGACATGGCCCATAGTCTTGGTGAATTACAATATCCCACCATGGCTAACAATAAAGAAGGGCACCTCATGCTTGCACCTCTTGTGCGAGGGAAGTACAAGGCCAAAAATATGGACGTATACATGGCTTTTTTGATAGAGGAGTTACAGATCTTTTGGAGAGGAGTGCAGGTCTTTGATATTTCCAGAGCTCCTAGACATACCAATGATATTTTGGTCAGGGGTAGACACACCAATGATATTTTGGTCAGGGGTATCTTGATGTGGACCATGCATGATACCCAGGATATGGAGAGTGCGCATGACTTCTTTGTTGCTTTGATAGTTCATCCTACCAATTACAATAAAAGGGTGCTTACAAGAAGATGTTAGAAATGCTATATTCAAGATCAGTGGTATTGTGAGGTATGTTTACTATCAAATCGCATTGAGTGCATTTTCTTCAATTTAAGTTGAATAATCTATAGATTGATTATGAATATATCTTACATGGGCATGTGAAATAGGTAGATATCTCAAAAAGAGATCTCCATATCGAGCATTGAGAAGGCTAGGGTGGAATCCATCGAAGCCGTATGCTTGCTTGAGAAGCATTTTCCCTCAAGCATTATGACAACTCAAGTGCACTTGCTTGTGCACATACTTGATGAGGTGGCCATTGTAGGTACCGTTCATAGTCAGTGGATGTTTTTTCTTGAGAAGTTTATGAAAACTTTGAAGAGATTTGTAAGACAAAGAGCAAGACTAGAAGCAAGCATGGCAGAGGGATGGCTTGTGCAAGAGTCATTAGTATATATCACGAAGTTTCTTGCATCCACGTATGCCGCAAGCTTGGCATAACAAGGATGATGATCGCATCGTTGGCGAGGTTCCCCAAGGAAAAGGGATTGAAAGAAAGATGAGCGAAGAGCAAATGGAGAATTCAATAAGTTTTGTATCCTCAATAGCAAGGAGATGCAAAAGTGGATTGAGAGATATGAAGCGGCCAAAGCAGAAAGAATAAATGCAAGGATGAGATTCATAGTAATGTATAGGCAATCGCAACTATATCCACGGCGGGATCTCACCCTTCTCCCCACTCACATGTCACTTGATTGGCTACAACTGGCTCTATGTAAAGCCAAACGCGATGGAGAGACAATAAACGAGCACGAGCGAGAGTTATCATCTGGATGTATGATGCATGTAAGTTTCTTACCTCTTGATGTAATTAAGTAATTATTTGTGACAATATACGCTATAAAATAGATGCATCTTCATTGTTTTAATGATGCTCTTTTACAGTATAAAAAGTACAATGCATTATGGTTATATGGACGACATTTTCATGTGGAACGCATCGATTCAAAGAGAGTCATGTATGATTATGGAGTCATAGCTAACTTCACACAAGATAGCCGAGCAAGTGCTTCAGATACCAACCTTCTCTCCTCACAATTGGATTATTGTGGAACCATACGCAAAATCTATGAAATTGCTTTTAGATGATTTAGTATTTTCATTCTTGATGTAAAATGGTTTAGAACTATTTACAACGATCCCCATGCGACAGTGAGAAAAGACAGTAGCGGTTTCTTTGCAATAGACTCCACCAAACTTTGGACCGATGAAAGTGATACTTTTGTTCTTCCCGAGAATTGTGAGCAGGTGCATACTAATGATTTAATTAATCGAAGCTTTCGTTTTTAAAGATCCATTGATACATGTACTTTAGCATAATTTCATATATATAATTGATGGCATTTGGCACCCATCTTCAATATAGGTGGTTTTTCATCCGGATCGTTCTGATCCAAGATGGTGGTACGTGATCCAAGTTGCACCACGAAGTAAGCAAATTTTTGAAGATAGATATATGGATATGGAGATGCCACTACCAATGCTGGATCCAATGATCCAGATGGATCTAGCAAAGAAGATGAAGATCACAATATGAGCCAAGAGGAAGATGCACATAATGACATTGTACGGGAGGAAGATGGAGATCACGATATTGAGGAAGAAGATGACAATCATCAAGAATCACCACACTTTATTGAAGAAGATAATCAAGTACTCTTAGGTGAACGTACGATGCTAGAGTACGATGATGATATAGGAGATCAACTCAATATAGAGTTAGAGATAGACTTGTTTGGCGCGTTAGACTTGGCTCATGATGAAGCCATTGATGTAAATGCTATCTCAAACTTGGACATGAATATATGAGCTTCAAAGGCTTGATGTACATGCTCTTGTACTTTTATTCTCTTAAAGGATCAAACATATATGAAAATGAAAAAAAATATGTCATTAGGAAAAACTATCTTTTAAGGTCGATATGGGAAAAAAAACTCTCTATAAAACATTACTATAGGAAACTCTCAGTTTCGCTATATAACGACCATTACCAATGTGATAAGGGTCGCTATGTAACGACTTTAGGCAAGTGTCGCTATAGTGATGCTTACCTAAAGTCTATAGCGACGCTTGCCTAAAGTCGCTACATAGCGACCCTTAACAAAGCCTGCTTCCAATACCGACGATTAGTGCCCCACGCACGCTAAACGTCGTTACTTAAGCATCGCAATAGGGTCCGTGTGTAGTAGTGTTTGTATGCTACACATCTCACTATTTTTTCTATGAGACACTTTAGTATCATTACACAAGGTGTCTTAACGACATAACTTCTAATCAAAAGCTGATATCTTATGTATGTTTGGAGGTTTTGGAAAGTTCTGATATCTTGTATATATTTACATATCACAGTTTTAGAAATAGAGATGATGATTGAGGAGGCTTATGCCCACATAGATTTTAGCTTGCACTTGAAAGCTAGGGTCGAGTCCAGGGCCCTCATGGTCATTTATCCACATCCATTAGTTGTTGAGGGTGTGGGTGGTCTGCCTCTAAAGGCTGGTGACTACAGCCACTACTCCAGCTTGTGGCTTTCCTTTTGATACTCAGGCATTCGAGGTGTTTGGATTACAATGCTGCCACATATATCACTATCGCTGCTTTGTTCATGTAGCCACCTTTGGTGCTTCCCCCATTTTGTAGGCCACTAGCCATCCACACCACCAATATCATAGTCATTACAAGGGCCTTATGCCTAGCTCTTGGATTGTATCTATATTGGAGTACATCCCACTATAGCTAGTCTGAGGTGACACTCTCTACTTTTCCAAAGCTAAGTTATTTAGTTGAACTTTTGTGAATGTGGAGCAAGATGCCAAAGGAGAGGATATTGGAAAGAAGAGAGAAAAAATTTCCAATTGTAAATGATTTGCTATGCTTATTCCTTTAAGGAGATGTTAAGGAAAGGCATCTACATCAACTTTTGCAAGCACTTTTACAAGATAGTCCTTAGCAATCAGCAGCAAGCTTGAGATGTCGATATTTTGCCTCACCTTGTTAAATGGTTTAGTTGTTGAGGGCCCTTGATGGAGAAGGCCAAGTCATCCCTTGGGATGGCGATTTTGCATGCATCGAGTACGCTTCAATTCTAAGTGAAAAACTTTGGAGCTTCGTTGAGGAAACGATGTGCATCCCATCAAAAATTTGTGGACTTGTTGATAAAGGCTTCCAATATGGATGAGGGTCAAAACCGTGGTTGAAACATGCTAATCCAAGGTGGAATTAATCAAGACGAACATGTTGTCGACTATGAGAACATAAGTCCTCACTACAAGTCCATTAGAGAAAAGGGCCACTTAGAGTCTTGTACGAAGAGAGAGAGAGAGAGGGCAACAACAAATAGGCTAGGAAATGTCGTGTCATTGTGAAATGGAGAGAGAGAGCAATATCAAATAGGAAATGTGAGTGTCATTGTGCAATGTGAAAGCTTAGCCCAGCCTAGATTATATATTGAAGTATTTATGATTATATATACATATATAATATATAAATGTGTGTATATATCTCTAGAGATATATACAGCATCAAATCACAATCAACCAGGATCAAAGGATTGCATGTGAGAGTTATGGGGACAGTGATGATGAAAGAAGCAGACGATGATGATGGATACAATTATGTGGTGTGGGGAAACCATGAGTGAAGGTCTCCTTCTTTACTTGTGGTAGCTAGGGCTGTTTTTTCTGATAGTATAGGCAATAGGTAGGCTATGGAGCAATGGGAGAGCCCAATTGTTCTTTCAAAGATACTCTTCACACGATCATCTCTCCTTGTAAGTTCTTCTTGTGTAGACTCTATTGACGACACTAATTGTAAGTTCTTCTTGGGTAGACTCTATAGTCTTATCATATGAGTACTTATCTTATCATATGTTCTATAATACTACTACTGATAGATGGTCATCTACATGCATCATGATCTGGAGCTCCACCACCACCCCTCCCCTTCAACTTCTCAAGTGTTCCCCACTGCATTTTTGGCTGCTGCTGCCTCTGTTTCTTCTCCTGGTCTATCTGGGTCTTCCCCGTTGATTTAGGCAGACTTTGCTCCCTTTGTCCTACTGGGTTTCTACCACAGCTGAGAGTTAGCTGAGCTCACCATGTCTCCAAAACTCACCTGCTAAAAACCAGGAAACACACACACACTTGTCCCCCCTCTCTCTCTCTCTCTGTCTGTGTCTGTTTTTTTCCTAGAGGTTGTTGGCCTCGGTTGACTCTCTGTTGGATGAGAGTTTCCATACATCCCATTCTCTCTTTCCTCGTCGCTATCTATCGCAAGTGAAAGCCGGAATTTTCTTTTGAGCTGCCTCTCTTCGCTTGTTCCGATTAGTACATGGAACGCGTCGCCTTTCAGCTTTCTCCTCTGCTCCTCTGCTCGTATTACCAGCTACATTTGTTGCTTGCGCTTTCTGACTAGGTATTCATTGATATATCGCTCGCCTTACTCATTTGTCATCCTTCGTCCAGTGTAATGAGGTTGTTTTGCCTTGTGTGCAGCTAGCTAAGGTGGTGTTAAGCATATCACCTTGTTGTAGCCTCGTGCTCCACCAGCGCGATTGAGAAAACAGAAGGCGTTCGTTGGAACCTCGCTTTGTCCTCCGGGGTTGCTTCAAGCGGAGGCTTGCGGACTTTTGCTCCAGTCCACCAGCAAAATAGCGAAGCTCTAATGGACATCGATCCAGGATCCTTTCAGACAGATTTTCTGGGGTCTCCCGTTGTATTTGGAGCAGCCAGGACGACTGCCGTGGACAGCTTACAGGCGCCTGGGGGTTTGATGCGATATCATTCAGCCCCCAGTTCAATGCTTGCAAGTCTTGTTGACGACGACTTTTTTCCCCGCGATGGCAGCGCTTTTGCTGAGATTGAAGAATCGGAGTTTGCTCCGTTTCTTTCTGATGATTTAGGTTCGTCCACGTCTATATGTGATTCAAGGCCCTCTCACCAAACCGATAAAGTTCGAGCAGGCTCTATGGCGATCAAGGAGCAGCATCATCCAAATCCTAGCAGAAAGATTGCTCAACAAGCCCACTGCATGGTGGCCGGAGGTAGCAGTCTAACAGAAGATGTCAACCGAGTGCCGCTCTCTGCAATTTTCGAGAATGCATTAGAAGAGTCCATAGATAGTTTTTGTAGTCCCTCAATGCCAGTGACAGGCATCCAGCAAGCGGCACAATCTGGCCATCGGAACAGAACGGACTCTAGCTCGCAAACCCAATTGCTAGCATCAGGTTGTAACTTTAGTAGGCTGTCTCAAGCTAAGAGTAATCTAATCCGACACAGCAGTTCGCCTGCTGATTTTCTCTCAAGGTTGATCATGGAAGAAAGCAGCGAGCAGCCCACTCCAGGCTCGTATATGCAAAATACACTTGAGGTTATGCCTGAAGACAACACAAGCAGGAAAGGTTTTTCCGTTGGATCAGTTGGGACAGTACCAAGCTTGTCTGTGAGGGATACCTTCAGTGGGGTTAACAGCATGGGGAAGGCTAATGACGATCTGGTTGTAGCGGGTGGGGGTCTGGAATCACCATCTGGGTTAAAGAGAAGTGGGCTAGTACGACAGAGTAGCTCCCCTGCAGGACTCCTATCGCAATTGTCGCTTGATGGCATTTCGGCTGTAGGCGAAAAGTTGTCCATGTCTTCTTCATCAGGGAACTCTTCTGAGGAAGGCGCATTAGGAGCATCCCTCTTTGCGAACTATGCAGTTGGTGGCTGGGATGAGGGTGGAACAGGCACGGCAGTGCAGAATTTTGCAGTATTTGGACAAAGGAAAAGAGGAAGGCACATTGAAGCCAAATTGCTTCAAGGCTTGTCAGTGGCAGACTCACTTGTAAGCTCCTGAACAGCCAGAGTGAACGTGTGAAAGGTCCTGGAAGGCGCCGTGCTTCTATTCTTTCTTTACTTGGAATGCGCATAATTGTGACCGAGACGTAATCTAAAATGACATCGACTCTTGCTATGTGCAGCAAAGGCGTACAGCAGACCATAACTCTTCTCCACCAAATCACGTTAGCATTCCTGCTACAACAAGCCCAGGGAGCGCTGTAAGCATGGAGAGATCTATGATGGATGCGGTCCCTTGCAGAGCTCGGGCAAAAAGAGGTTGTGCTACCCATCCACGCAGTATTGCAGAGCGGGTCAGTTTTTAAACTACATGCTCGGTCCATTGCCCTTCTTTCATAACTTGAGTCCCGCTTATGGCTGATCTCTTGGACTGCGTAGGTTAGGAGGACAAAAATTAGCGAACGCATGAGAAAGCTACAAGAGCTTGTACCAAATATGGACAAGGTAAAATCTCTCTCCCAAAGTGCTATTTGACATGAGTAATAACATGCTCAGTTTTCTTGGTAAATCTTACCACGTCATTTTTGGGAGAAAGCTACCTGGACATTGTGTGGTATCTGTTTCATAAGATCAGGCTGCATGGAATCATGCTCGTCCCGAGTAGAGAAGGAAGCTAGGGGGTAAGTGGGGGCATCAGACTTGTGGCCTTATTTTTTGGCATCCAACTTTGATCTGTAGTTCTGTGTTTAAGTGCTTGCAATCAGTTCAATGTGGTTTGTGACACGAATCTAAACTGTGTTCTCTCTCTGGATTTTCAATGTCATTCACTAGATTTTCAATGTTCTGTTTTATAGTAGTAGGTAATGAAGCTTGTAAATGCAAAAACTTGACTGCAAGAGGACCTTTATACTCAATGTTCAGACAGGACCATTTGTTAAAAGACTTTTGGAAAATAGTTTCTTCATTTTCACCACCTCTAGATAATAGCGTACACATGCACTGGAGTGAAGGAGATCTTGGGGTCAGGGCATAGCGCATGATCTGCTGCTCAGGGTCAAGTCCCTGCGCTATTGTCCATGCAACCTTGTCAGATTTCATACCGATTGAATTTGGCTTGTAGCGTTCCATAATCCATTTTTAGGAGCAAGAAATTATGTTAATGTCTTACGACTGACTTTATCATGCATTTTTTAGAAGCAGCAGCCTTAGCTTGTCCGTGAAGTTTATGCTGCTGCCTTACAATTTATGCTGAAGGGAAAACAGTTTTTACCATATCTCATTCTGATTCTTTCTTACGTTTGTATTTGAAATGGGGCTTATCTTGAAATGGTGGTTTTTAATTCAAAGGTACACTCGATTGCAGAATTCTCCGTATCTTTTATTGTAGGGATCCCTCACATACCCTTCCACATTTGGCTTTTTAGAGCAAACTCTTAATTTTGAGAATCAATTGCTCACATAGCCCCATGTTTGATTTGTGCAGCAAACTAACACTGCTGAAATGCTTGATGAAGCTGTTGAGTATGTGAAGTTCCTTCAACGTCAGGTTCAGGTATCATTTTATATGTTTGAAATTATCCTTTACCTCACAAGGTTCACTGTTGTCAGGGAGGGGTCTAAGGCATATGCTGATGTGTTATTCTTCCCACATGGTTCCCAACATGAGCAGGAATTGTCAGAAAACCAACCAAATTGTAATGGAATGTGCCACCAAAAAGGCAAAGCTCCTCTGGAGGTGTAGAAGAATTACTGCGTATATTGCAGATCTGCATGTTATCAGGTTTGTTGGATGTTATCATGACTCAGATGTGACTGTCTTCTGGCACATTTTGGTGAAAATACTGAATGGAGTAGGCATGACTGCAATTTTACACATTAAGTAGTGATATATGTTGTACAATATGTTCTGGGTTTCCTTGGGTGCCACAGAACTGAAGATGTTTTAGTGTGCTAGCCTTCACCTTTGTTATGTCTACCCTTCCTGCCAGGACACATGATACATTACAGCTTTGGTGAATACTAGGTACTGCAGCATCAGATGTGAGGATGCAAAAATGCATGTGTGTCAGTGGTGTCCCCTGCGTTCATTGGTACTCATTGGCATCCATGGTACATACACATTTGATCTGTGAGTCTGAATGTACATCATGTAATTCCAGGAGGATAAACTTCAGCTTATGACTAGGTTGGGGGAGGACAGATCCAACTAGTGTGGAAGGGGTTCATAATGTATTAAAAGTCATCTGGAGCATCAGGGGTGTGATATAATGAGAGGGTACTACATATAGCACACCATACCAATGTACTACATATAGCACACCATAACAGTCCAATGTATGACTATGCGTAACAGTCCCTCCAACTGCTCCTCCATGAGTAAGAACCTCCCCCCCCCCCCCCCCCTCTCTCTCTCTCTCTCTCTCTCTCTCTCTCTCTCTCTCCCAACACCGGAAGACTGAACAATGGTCTCTCTCCCTTTTGTACTTCAGTATTAGGGCAGCCCTCTCGGCATGACTACCTAAGAGCAAGGTGCTCCTCTCTCTCTCTCTCTCTCTCTCTCTCTCTGTGTTCACCCTGAACTCTAGTGCGGCTGCAGCCTTAACTCCTTTAGTATTATAACAGCAGCCCACTGGGAGTATTGCTAATAATGCGTTCTTTAAAGAATAATAGAGCTGCATAAACTCTGTTGTATTATAAATTACATGACAAAATATGAAGAGGGGAGAGGAGAAGAGTGGAGATGAGGAGAGAGGGCACAGCTAGAGAGCACACCACAAATGACTAACTGTACACTAGATTTAGTGAAAAAATAGAATATATACAAACCCATTTAGGATTAGGGTTAGGGCTAGGGGATCTAACCCTTTCCTTTATAGCACTCTATAAGGTTAGTGCAATGCACATATGATCATGTGATGGTGCTATGCACATATGATCACATGATGTTGAGCGTGAACTCTCAACACCTTCCCTCAAGATCAACATCATGAAGTAGGCCTTCCCTCAAGATGATGATTCTGGGGAATCAAAGAAGGACTGAGCATTACATTTCATCACTCCCCTTTAATGGGAATGTCCTTTCTCTGTGTCAATCTAAGAGCTAGTCGGTGTTTCTCGAATAGACATTCTCTTTGCTATCACAATGTTACAGTGTGATGTCACCAAGTAACACTCTTTCTCTGATGAAATGCTCTCTGACATCAATGTGCTTTGTCCTGGAGTGATATACTAGATTATTGGCCAATGCGTGAGCTGATTGATTATCACAGTATATTGTTGTTGGCTTTGACTCATTACTTTTATCAAAGTAATCTATTTCTGACAATAGTCTTTTGAGCCATATAGCCTCACATGCACCTGTAGTGAGTGCTGTATATTCTGCTTCAGTCGAAGATAAAAACAGTTGGTTGTTTGTTTGACAACCATGATATAGCACCTTGATCAAGAAAAAATACATATCCCTGTGTCGATCTCTTGGTCTCATGATCTCTGGCATAGTCACTGTTACACTATCCATGCAATCGTGGATGACTTCCTCTGTATTCTATCCCAATCTGTCTTGTACCTCTGATGTATCTCAAGACTCTTTTGGCTACATTCGAGTGAGACTTTTAAATTTGTCATAAACTGTGCTAGTGAGCTTACTGCATAACAAATACATGACCGTGTGATAGTCAGATATATATAAGAGATCCAAGGAGCTGCCTGTAGTATGTGTCATTGACAGTAGGCTTTTCTGAATCTTTAGTACTCTGTTCCATGGAAGTGGCTGTAATCTTGCAATCTACCATATGAAACTTCTCCAGGAGACTGTCAACATACTTGAGTTGACTCATGAATGTGCTATCTGAATCTCTCCAGAACTCAATTCTAAGACAATAGTACATAAGTCCAAGATCTTTCATATGGAACTTTGCAGATAAGTCTTGTTTCAAATTTTTGATGAAGCTACCCTTGCTTCTTGTCACAATCAGATCATCTACGTACAAAAGTGCAATAGTAATGTCTTCCCCTTGAACTTTGTAGTAGAGAGTATGATCTGCATTGGATTTCATGAATCCCAGATTAGCAAAATACTTGTCAATTCTACTCTACCAACTTCAGATGCTTGCTTTAAGCCATAGAGACTTTTCTTGAGGTGGCAAACCTTATTCTCCTTTCCTGGTTCAACATAACCTTTTGCAACTACTCTGGCTTTGTATCTTTGAATGCTGCCATCTTGATTGTACTTTACTTTGTATATCCATTTGTTTGCTATGGCCTTCTTTCCTGGTAAGAGATCGCATAATTCCCAAGTATTATTCTTATACAAAGCATCCATTCTTCATTCATAGTAGTTTGTCATTCTGGTTTGTCTACTGCATCTTTGAAGTACACTGGCTCTTCTGTAGCCATGATGGTAGTCATAAGAGCATAGTTGGTGGTTTCTACTTGAATTGCTTTGCCTTTTTGAGCATATGTCAATCTGGTTGGAGGTCTGCTTTTCCTAGTAGACCTTCTGAGTTGTTGTGGCTCTATAGGGGGCGTTGCTCGCAATTCTTGCTCTTCTTCATCAACTCGTTCTACAGATGACTGTGAAGTCGATGCTTCTATCTTCTGTGTAGGTGAGGTTTTTCATTCTGATTCCTCATCAAAGAGATTCTCTCTGGAGATAATGACCTTGCGGTTGATGGGATCATATAATTTCTATGCTTTGCTTTCTTCAGTGTAGCCAACTATGATGCATTTGCGTGACTTCGCATCAAATTTTTTCTGCGATGATCATCATGTATGTGGACATATGCTATGCAACCAAATATGCGGAGATGCCCCAATATGTTGCTTGTCCAGTGAATGCTTCATAAAGAGTCATACCTTATATCGGTTCAGTAGGAAGCCGATTAAGCAAATAGTTTGCAGTGGCTATTGCTTCTTCCCATTACTGATTCAAAAGATGCTTTTCACTAAGCATTGCTCTAGCATTGTCTGCTAAAGTCCCATTCTTCCTTTCAGCTCTTGCATTCTGCTGAGGAGTATCTGCATATGTGAATTATCTTTGAATGCCGTGATTTTTGTAAAAGTTCATGAATGCTGAAGACATGTATTCACCTCCTCTGTCTAATCTCATGACCTTGATCTTTCTGCCTGTTTGGTTTTCTACCATGGCTTTGAATTCTTGAAATCTGGAAAACACTTCAGATTTCTCTTTCAGAAAGTAGATCCAATAATATCTGCTGTAGTCGTCGATGAAAGTCAAGTAGTAAAGTGAACCATTGATGTTGCGGGTCTGGGCATAATCCCATACATCTGTATGTATCAAATCAAGAATACCTCGTGCACGAGAGATGCTTCTGTCAAAGTTGGTCGCTTTTGTTTGCCGAAGCAGCATGCTTCGCAAACTTTTTCAAGAAACTGTAGCTTTGAAATCCCAATTGCCATATTTTGATTCTTGAGATCTAACAAGTACTTGAAGTTGACGTGACCATATCTCTTGTGCAATTTTGCAGATAGTGACATCTGTTGCGGTTGAGCGGACATGGCATGCTTATCTGGTACTGTAGCTAGCATTTTGTATAAGCGTCCTTTCTTGACACCTTTTGCTACTAGCTAACATCTTTTGAATGTGTCTCTGATAGTGCATTCATCACCGTCGAAGATGACTTTGTAATTGTGTTCCGTCATTTGACCTACTGACAAGAGGTTCTTGTTGAGCTTCGGAACTCGAGCACATCTTTCACTAATCCTTTCGTACCAGTGAAATTGTTCATAGGGATAACACATGTCCCTTGAACTTGATTTGGTATATTGTCTGCTGTGTAGATGACATTTTTCTGTCCGTCTAATGGCTTCATTTCTGTGAGCCATTTCTGAGGATTTGTCATATGAGATGATGCATCGTTATCGATGTACCAAGGATCTTGTTCCACTTGGTCGACTTGATAGCTGAAATCCTCTTTGGGATTGAAATCAGTGTGTAGGTACATTGTATCAGTCTGATGCATTTCCTCGCTTGCAAGAAACATATTCCCATGTTCATTTGCAAAATGACTGTGACTAGAATGTCTACCACGATAATTTCCTTTGCCTCGGGAATTTTCTCGATTACTGCTGGATTGATCGCCTTGGTCGTACTGCTTCTTGCGGCAATCTCATGAGCAAAAGAATTTGCATGGGAATTACCAACGACCCAACAGCACCTCGTCTTCTAGAACTAGTATGCCTTCAACAATAAACGACGGAATGCCATCATTAATGACATCTTGTCTGATAATGAGGTCTCCTCAAGCTCCTTGACATCCAGTGCCTGCCCTTGTAAGCTAGCCACATCCTCATCACCCCCATCAACATGTAATGATTCCTTCTCCTTCATTCTCCTAGTCATTACCCTTCTAATCTCCACTCTGGCTTCAAGATATTACAATGCCTACTTTCTTATTTTTAATTTCTCTAGGCCTACAAGTCCATTTGGAGATCATGTGCAACTGATACCATGATGCTCGAAGTAGGATGAACAATATTTAAAATTACAAGTGTTAAAGATTTGTACCTTCAACCATACATGATGTGATGTCTTTTGGACCATGGTTAGACTCCACAAATGTAGAGTGGTTGTGACTGGCTATATACAAAAGTGGAGTCTAGATCACTGGTCCTCACTCTCTTAAGTGTTCTTACATCTCCACCCATAGATCCTCCTTCACCTACTTTACAAAATTAATAGTGGAAGTATTGTCATAGAACAATGGGCAAAAAGAATTACTTGAGGATGTTCACAGTAATACACACTGGTAATATGCATCACGTGCTTGTCATTGGGAAAAGACAAGTAAGCACAAAGTCATTCGTTTGCACATGAGCATTACAAAAAAAAAAACAACCAACTCACTATGATGAAAAAGCAATATATAATTTAAAACATACCAGATCTGTAGGAAGTTGGAATGCCAAGATTTGATTTGGCCCTTTCAAAGATGGGATTCCTACATGCGCCACACTAAGACTGGTGCTAGGCCAAGGTTTTGCTAGAATTTAGAAAGTACCAATGTTGTTAATCTTCTTTTGGAGGATGTTATCTTTGTGTATCACAGTGAAAGTTAGACTCGACTAGGTAAGATGCAACACGCATGTGAAGGCGATGATGCACTTAATTTGGGCTTATTGGTTAGCATTTGGAGCAAAGATATCACTTGGGATATGGAATATTGGGAGATGGTTTCATTTTCTCATCCTCCATGCAGGGCGCTTGTTTATTTGTATAGATGGTAGTACTCATGTTGCTATGGGACTGCTAAAATGATTTGGCCTTCTTGTCCAATGCTAGAGTAGAATGAGAGGTTTGTTAAGTGACGTCAGAGTGCATGCATTTAGTTGTATTGAACCAACTATAGCCTTCTATGGGGGTTTGGATGATATAGTGATTGGCCAAAAGAGTCATCATCCTTCCTGTTTTAGATATTTTTGGCTCTTTGGGTAGTAGCTTCAATTCTAGTAGCAGGTAAAGTTAAGACACGTGTGGTTCTACAATTATTAATTCTTGCACTAAACTAGGACGTTAAGCCTATGTCGAGCTCCACTCGTGTTTAGTAAGCACGCCATCCTATGACTCAACTTAAGAGCTAGATCTCACAATGGTGTTTTGGGCAATTAATGGCACTCGTGAAGCTACCTTGGGAAAAGGTTGGTTTTGATCCACATAACATTACATCAATGTATCTTAATACTCCATTACTCTCATTTAAACCTTGAAAAGTATTTCATCCTATAATGATTGTACGAGAAAAGGTTGTAAATTTTTATTGCTTCTTACTTTCTCATGAAAATCCTCAAATGGAGTCTACAATCCTTTGGTTGTTATGACCTCCCACCCTTGCTTATACCCATGGATTGCTAGCATGGCTAAGTAAGTCTTTATAGTAGCATTGATGGTTGTATGACAATAGATCTAGTCTCAAATCCAACAATTTACATGGAGGATTGTTGCAAATATTTAATCATTGAATGGCAACCTCAAAGTCAAGGAGATAATTGCATGCTAACTTTTGCATAAATATGTTTTGAAATCTAAAGCACCACAGTAACAAACCCAAAAAGTGAAGACCCTAAGTAACGAAACAAACCAAAGGGTAGCTACATTAGACCATCCCAATAAGGTCTAGTCACACCTAAGGATACTCTAAGTCTAAGGTTCATTTACATAAGGACATTATCCTTTGTTGAGATATGCTGCCATGAGCACATATTGTTTAGATATCGAGCTCCACTCGTGATATGCTAGGGTGACTGTTGTGAATTTATGTCACTGACTTATTAGTTGCAGATGCAGTTGGTACACCGTCCACGAATAATAGCTGGATGACAACTATCCTTATCTACTCTAGTTTGTGGCTCAGTTAGTATGCCACCTTAGTTAGTTGAGTTTGGTTTGAGACCCACATATAGGGTCCTTCTATTTCTTTGTACTAGAGTTCTTCTGGCTTTCACAACTAAGAAGAGGAAAACTATTTTCAGCTTTCACCTGTGTGTGTATTTCCCCATTGTGTATGTGAGAAAGCCGTAAGTGAGACTCCTTCCCTCTCTCCCACTATCTTCACATGGTATTAGAGCCTTGTTCGTGGTAAGGAGCTCAAGAAAGCAAACCAAGTTCGTGGTATCTTGGTAAGAGGACCAGTGTTGCTTTCCTTTTTCGAGTTTGGGAGCAAATCTCTACAGGTAGCACAGGCAAAAGTGCAAGAGTGCACTGTCTCAGATTGAGACGCCCTTCGCAGTGTGGCAAGAGGACAGTATATGCTGCGGGATAGGGCGAAGCCTTGGGTGACTTTATTTTTTTTATTCGAGGCCATTTCGGGGCCCGTTTTGGATTGGCTAAAATATGATGGATTTATAGCCATTCACTATGCCTATATGGTCAAAGTGATACAGGAACCAGAACCCACTTCTTTTGAGCAAGCCATGTGAAATAAAAAATGGGAGAAAGCCATGGATGAAGAAATGGATGCCTTGGAAGCAAATGCTACATGGGAATTGGTGCCTTTGCCTAAAGACAAGAATGCAATTGGCTGTAAGTGGGTTTATAAGATCAAGCACAATGCAGATGGTTCTGTGAACAGATACAAGGCAAGATTAGTTGTCAAGGGGTATGCACAGACATATGGCATTGATTATGAAGAAACATTCAGTCCGATTACAAGGATGGCAACTGTAAGAGCAGTCATTGCTATGGCTGCATCAAAGGGATGGTCTTTACATCAAATGGATGTAAAGAATGCCTTCTTGCATGGTGATTTGCGAGAAGAAGTCTTTATGGAGCAGCCACCAGGTTATGTTCATGCTGTTCATCCTGAGTTTGTTTGCAGGTTGAAGAAAGCCTTGTATGGCTTGAAGCAAGCACCTAGAGCATGGTCTGACAAGATAGGATAGTATCTTGTCACTATTGGCTTTCAGATCTCCAAGGCAGATTTCTCACTCTATGTGAGAAAAACAGAGAAAGGTATTATACTGCTTGTCATTTATGTTGATGATTTGATCATCACAGGTGATAGTGATGAAGATATCCTTCATGTGAAAATGCTATTGAAGCAGAAGTTTGAGATGAAGGATTTGGGAGAGCTGTGTTATTTCTTGGGCATTGAGGTGATTAGATCACCAAATGGAATTCAGCTCTTGCAGAGACAGTATGGATTGGACATGCTGTCCAAATATGGGATGACAGGTTGTAAGCCTATTTCAATTCCTTTGGAGCAGAATGTGAAGCTAAGCACAGATGCAGGTGAGCTTTTGGAAGACCCTACTATGTACAGACGCATAGTAGGAAGTTTGATTTATATGACTATTACCAGGCCAGATTTAAGCTATGCTGTTGGATTGGTAAGTCAGTTTATGCAGGCTCCAAGGAAACCGCATTTGGATGCAGCTAGACGCATACTCAAGTATGTGAAGTCCACATTGAAGTATGGACTATTTTATGAGACTGGGGTTCAGATACAGTTGCATGGATACACTGATGCTGATTGGGCTAGTAGTATTTCTGATAGACGATCTACCAGTGGATATGTGTTCTGTTTTGGGAGTGCTGCAGTCACTTGGAGCAGTAAGAAATAGCCTACAGTTGCCTTGTCAAGCACAGAGGTTGAGTATAGGAGTGCAGCAATGGCTGCATGTGAGTAGCTTAGTTGCATAAGCTACTCTATGATATGCATCAGTCTACAGACGGGCCAGTTGTCATTTATTGTGACAACATGAGCAGTATACACTTGGCAAATAACCCAGTCTATCATGCTAGCTATCATGCTAGAACAAAGCACATTGAGGTGCATTATCACTATGTGCAGGAGAAGGTTTTACTAGGTCTTATTGATCTAGTTTATGTCAGCACAGAGGATCAGGTAGCTGACATATTCACGAAGGCATTGGGTGCAGAGAAGCTGCGCAAGTTCAGAGACTTGCTTGGTGTGCAAGAATTGGGATTGAGCTCGAGGGGGAGTGTTAAGATATCGAGCTCCACTCGTGATATGCCAGGGTGACTGTTGTGAATTTATGTCACCGACTTATTAGCTGTAGATGCGGTTGGTACACCGCCCACGAATAATAGCTGGATGATAGCTATCCTTATCTACTCTAGTTTGTGGCTCAGTTAGTATGCCACCTTAGTTAATTGAGTTTGGTTTGAGATCCACATATAGGGTTCTTCTATTTCTTTGTACTAGAGTTCTTCTGGCTTTCATAACTAAGAAGAGAAAAACTATTTTCAGCCTCCACCTGTGTGTGTATTCCCCCATTGTGTATGTGAGAAAGCCACAAGTGAGACTCCTTCCCTCTCTCCCACTATCTTCACACATATTACAGGCTAAGGTATGGTATAGGAAAGTATTAAACTAGCCACCCTAAGACGTGGACTACATGATGTGTGAAGGAATATGGTGGACAGAGGGAGAGAGAGAGGATAGGCTAGGGAAAGAGGAAGTGATACTCAAAAGGAGACATAATGAAATGGAAGTGAAATTACTAGAGCAATGAGCAAAAATGAAAGTACTCACATGTAGACCAAAGAGCTTGTAGCTTGATACTTGATTCATTTGACACTAGACAAGTACAGCTCTTTTATAAGAGCACACACACACATATGAACACCTATGCATATGGGATAACTCCCAATATGACACATGGCATCCATAGGACTCACTAGACTATAAAACACCCCCTAGACACCTAGTACACTCATTTTTTACTCACTTTGGCTTCATATTCCAACACCCCCATGAAGGCAAGGTGAGAGACTACTGGAATGGAACCAAGAATAGAACATGACAATGATAGTCATCAAAGCTGTACATGCTGGTCTAGAACTAGACATGGTTACCACACAGAGGCTCATCATGCATGGATGCATGACCAACTTAGAGGTCTAGGAGACCAATGCACCAACATCTTGGAACTCTCAAGCCAGGCTTGATAAACAAATAGACCTATCAATGCCAATACATGGCTCCCATAGTACATCCTCCTCTTGACTCTAGGGACTAATTAGAAACATGAAGTCACACACCATAAAAGAAATACATCATTTTAGGAGGACAATTTAAGGCAAAGGACCTTTATTGACTCTTCAAACATTCATTTTAGAGGGACTACTCAAGGCAGAGGACCTTCAACTCAAACATATTAAAAATATAAAAGATTTCATTCATTTTATGCATAGCAAGGGTAGAGAACCCATGAGCCCGAAGGAGCTACCACACAAGAGTGTGCACATCCTGATGCAAAGAGATATGTCGGTCAAGAACCAGGCGAGAATGCCCTCGAATGACATGTTGATGAAGACAATAGGAGTAGCTACCAAGGGAGATCACGTCATGACTCTCAATGTGCCGATCAGAGAGTCACAAATGCGCAAAAGAGGAAAATGAGCGAAAGTTCTCAAGAGAGTTGCTCAATTGAAGATGCAAATTGTGGGCAGCTCAAATCACATTCGTGAGCACCAACAAATCGGGACACCTACGAATCGAGAGCAAAGTGAGGGCAGCTCAGCTCAATGGCTCATGCGCATTTGGAGAGGCAATGAGTACAACAGATGGCGCACCAATCGAAGCAGTCACCAAAGTGTACCGAGATTAGAGAAATGATATTTGACTATTCGGGACAGTCAAACACCACAATATCGCAATGTCAGAGATGACGAGGTGTGAAAAGAGTATTCCTCGCTACTGTCAAAAGCCTCAAGTCAATGTATCGAAGTGTCAGTACAGTCGAAATGACTTGTGAGTAAGCTTGAGAAGCTCAAATCACTAGTAGAGGTCATAGGAGTCCAAATCTAAGCAAAAAATGCCAAAAAGTAGCCTAAAATTGCTCGGAATCGCCTTCTGACAAGTTGTACGAACTCCTGGCACTGTCGTACATCCGCTTGCAGAGGTCTATATGGACATCCATACAGTTGTATGGATAAAAAATTTAAAAAAACCCTCTCAAAATGGTGCGAGACAGGGTTGTTTATGTTTAGGCAGTGCCAAAGTGTCAAAAAACGTCAAAATCGGACTTCAAAAGGTCAAAAAACAGCCGCTGGACTACTCCAAAACAAGTTTTTGGCGACCAACTGACAAGGAATGTCCACCAATGCTGAGGGAGAACCACGAAGTGATGCGGGAGTGAGCTGAACTCACATATGAGGACCATGAGCTATCATTAGACATTGGAGTACTTGATGGCAATGAGGAACCATGGCAAGGCTAAGGGAAGGGAGGTTCTACCTTAGAGGAGAGGGGAGCTTCCATTTGCGGGCTTCTCTCATCCTCTAGATAGGGCAAGAAGAAGGGGAAGGTAGGAAGGGAGGCTCTGATACCAAATGAAGGAACATGGTGGAGAGAGGGAGAGAGAGAGAGAGGATAGGCTAGGGAGAGAGGAAGTGATACTCAAAAGGAGACATAATGAAATGACTAGAGCAATGAACAAAAAAGAAAGTACTCACATGTAGACCAAAGAGCTTGTAGCTTGATACTTGATTCATTTGACACTAGACAAGTACAACTCTTTTATAAGAGCACACACACACATATAAACACCTACGCATATGGGATAGCTCCCAATATGACATGTGGCATCCCATAAGACTCACTAAACTATAAAACACCCCCAAGACACCTAGTACACTCATTTTTTACTCACTTTGGCTTCATATTCCAACAATGTGAAGATGTGGATCGAGGACATCCACAAGGAGAGATGTGGATCAGAGGATCCCACAAGTGTTGACTGTTCTAAGGGATCTCTCTATATAAGAGGCCTATCATGTATTGTTGAATAGAGAAATGCACATACACTCAAGATTCTATTTATGAGTCCAAGCTAATCTATCTTGGAACCTAATTGACTTGAGGTACATGTCATGAGCACTCTCTTCATTATGTTTCCACATAGGTTCCATCCACCTTAGATCGCTCCATAGATCTTGAGGCACTCCAGTTTTCACATGGTATTAGAACATGGTTCTACCTTCCGCTGAGGCGCCATCCTTGTGTGAGGCTGTGATTGATTGAGAGATCGAGAGATTGAGTGTTCTTTCACTTCCGTTGAGTGATAGAGAATTTTTGTCCATTTGAGAGAATTTCGTCCATTTTTTAAGAGAGATTTCCATCTCCATTTCGGTTCTGCAAACTCAGGAATCCGCTTCCTAGACCTTGAGATATGATCATTTAAGTGAGTGTTCAATTTCGTCAACTCTTTGCTGTTCATTTTGAGAGAAAGATTTCATGGTGAGAAAGAGCTTTTGTGAGTCCATTCTCTGTCCAGAGAAAGAGGAGGAGAGTTCTTGAGATTTATTTACGAGACTCAAAAGCATAGGGACTTCTAGCCTCCTAGCTAAGGCAAGAAAAGGCTCATGGAAATCTATTGCAAGCTCGACTCAGCTCCAGCTTCAAGCAAGACTAGCTCCTTTGATAGCAAGCATTCAAGGTGGATAATCGACCCAGGTGGCCTCCATCTTCTACGCAACTCTAACAAAAGCCGCTAACAACTGAACACTCCGTCTTGAGGGCTATCTCCCAGATCATCTCCCAAAGCCAACTAGTTTGATGGCTATTCTCCCACAGATGCCATTCCATAGCTCCTCCACAAATTGTGACTCAGCGCTCGGACTCCTCCAACGACTGATAGACAAGAGCAAACGACCTTTGCATATCCAAGGTAGCTCAGTTGCCAGCCCATGACTACACAGCGCTCCAATGCCCATGCAAAGTAATTGGCTCGGAGGCTCTTCATTAACGAACCTTGCAAAAGCTTCTCCCACAGGCAAACGCCACCATCTCCTAGCACTCCAGATGTAGAGCACCTTTTCAATGAGGGGCTTCCAATAGCTGCCTATCAACCATGTGCACCAACTCCTTGAACAACGATCAACGCCAAAGCCTCTATGTCCCCGACTCAGTAACTGAACAGCCACCATTACGAGCGACCTCCTTCACAGCATTGCTCATGAACTCAACGGCTAGTCTCTAGCAAACTTCAGATGACAAGCACAATGCTCACGGTTGACTGCCCCTCTACACAACAAGGTCTCCGTCAATGACGTCGTTCTCTATTTATCTGCGTCACCATCTTCTTCCAAGCTCTCAAACCTTAGGAAAAGCCACGTGGCAGATAGGACCAGACCGTGGTTCAATTTTGTTAACTCTAGGTTTGTTTTAGTGGCCTTTGGTTAGTTTTTGGCCATGTGGCAGGATAAGTTGTTTAACTCTAACTCTGGTTGAGTCAATGGTCAACTAACCTGGGTAAGCAAAACCATGGGTCCTTCTTGATAGGGTTGGTAAAGTTTGTGCCACTTGGCATCCTCATCCACAGGTGCCACATCATTATCCACGTGCCAGCCCTATCCACATGTGATAAGTCATCAATGCCCAATCATAGCACATCTAGTCATCCTACCATGTAAGCTGCCCAATCAGCATCCACCTCAGCACAATAACCCCTTGCCAAGCACAGTTTGTAAGCTCCATGTGAATCCCTGTGCCACATCATCAAGGGCCATTTCTCAATCAAAACTTCGACAAGCCATAACTTCCAATCTAGAAAGAATTTGCATACTTCAAAAATGAAAAGTGATCACCTTTTTTAGCTCTACACGCCTACCAAGTCAAAATCATTGTATTACACTGCCATTGAAGAAAAACGAAGCTCATGGTGGTGGTAAGACTTTTGCAACAAATGGAAAAGCAACGCATGAATGCAAAAAGCATGCCGGAAGCACAAGTGCATGAGATGACCATAGCACAAAACATGGCATCCACACATAAAGCATTAAGGCACATGGAAGAACAAAGCATCATGCATCAAGCTACATAAAGCAAAGAAGAGAACGCCATCGACAACATGTATTGAGAAGCAACATCCTTTCCACCTTTAGCCCACACATTTGTAAATCAAGCCTGACCACCTGAGAGTAGCTATGAAAGCACCCAAGGGAGGTATTGACATATAAAAGCCACACTTGACTACCTTATGTAGCAAGGTATGCACTAAGGGGAGGTGATGGAATGTTAACTCACATCTGACCACCTTGCAGTAGCAATGGATCATGGTACCAAGGGGAGGTGTTGAGATATGGTGCCATGAGCACATATTAGAGGCTAAGGTATGGTATAGGAATGTATTAAAGTAGCCACCCTAGAATGTGGACTACATGATGTGAAGATGTGGATCGAGGACATCCACAAGGAGAGATGTGGATCAGAGGATCCCACAAGTGTTGACTATTCTAATGGCTCTCTCTATATAAGAGGCCTCTTATGTATAGTTGAATAGAGACATGCACATACACTCAAGATTCTGTTTATGAGTCCAAGCTAATCTATCTTGGAACCTAATTGACTTGGGGATCTACCTTGGAACCTAATTGACTTGGGGTACATGTCATGAGCACACTCTTCATTATGTTTCCACATAGGTTCCATCCACCTTAGAGTGCTCCATAGATCTTGAGGCACTCAATTTTTACATCCTTTACCCATGTAGCCATTTCCTTAGGCCTTAAGGACCAAAATTATGTTTTGTTTCCAAATAAATTTTTAGACTTTTGAATTTCTTCCACTTTTGCATGCTAGGATAAATTTCCAAGAGGGTTCTCTCGAGCAAGAGTTGCAATCATGGATCTAATCTTTAAATATTGTATGGAAGCAGCCCGCATTCCAACCATCTTTTCTTATTTTTGCCAAGATCATCATGGATTGAGGTACATCTCTTGTGCAGGGGCGTGATTAAAGATTCCACCTAAAACGATAGACTCTGAGGTTTTACAAGCTATCCTGAATGAGGAGTAGATGTTGGCCATACAAAAGGATTGCACAATGTAATAGTATTACCCTTGAATTGATCAAGGATGAGGGCTTGGTCTTCAAAGAAATCATTCCACGATAGTTCAATGTCCCCACTTTCAGAGTGTGCTTTGGCCTTCGCAAGCAAACTTTCTTCTTAAACATGCACCTTTCATAGTCAACATCCCTTCTTTAAGCTTGTGCTTACTCCACGTCACTATAGTCACTAGAGGTTCTTGCATCACAACATGAATTTCAAAAACTAGAGCAAAGGTAAAAGATTGTAAACCATGCATGGGCACCAGTCTACAAAAGATGTATATTGCTTACCATATAGATATGTTCTTTGATTTAGTCTTTTCTTTTTTATGTTGAAAGCTGAAGTCATTTAATCTCTTGGTACGACATTTCTCTCCTTGTCCGCCTTGTATAAATCTCCTAACATAATAAGTCTTTTTCAAGTGATAAACCTTAGGATGTGGAGAATAATATTCTTTCACAAGATCTATCATCTCTACCAAAGTGAATGCATCATTTCTCCAAGCTTCTTGGAGAATGTATTAAACATTTTCTCTATTTGATCTTGAGTATGACCAACAAAGAGGATCCAACTTTGATCTTATCAACAATTCGCTTACCCCCACAAGCACACACATGTACATGAGAAATGTCTAGCCTTTATTTTCTCTTGTTTTGTCAAGCTAAATATTTAGTATTCTTGGATAATGTGATGAGTTATTATGATTGGTAGATGGGATCATTGTGCAATATTTGGATAACTAAAAAATACCTTAGCTTGGAGCTTTTCATGATACCAAAGATATCCAACCTTTGCATTTGCACAAATGTCTCTTCCTTGACATCTTTTGGAACTCTCATAAAGTGTCCAAATAGGTATTTTACCTTCCATAAAGATCCCAATATATTGATCAGAATTCTTCCTTCTATGCTTTTTCTTGAGATCAACACATACTCTAACCTTGCTGTTTCTTTTTAAGCACTATGAAAATAGGAGACACCCAGTCCATATGCTCAATCTTGTAAATGAATTCTACATCGATCTGCTTCTATATCTCTTCTTGGACAATCATCACATAGGGTCATTGCCATATCAACCTAATGTAAGTGAGGTCCCTGGCATTTTATAACAAGGTATGGTCTAGTTGGAAACTATCTGATATGGACACTCACTTGCATGGTGTACACCTTGGCAAGTGTGGCATTGGATAGCCAATTTGCGATTCACGGTGTTCATGCCCCTAGCTCGGTGCATTGTAGGAGCTGTTTGCTGATACACTAGAATATAATGCTCATCAAAAAAGGATTAGGTGCTTGTAAGGCATAGTCAAGGTCCTCCCACTTGCTCAATGGCTCCTTGATGATAGCCTAGTTTATGGGAGTAATCGGTGGTGGCAGGGTTTGTGGGACTAGAATTGGAAGTGGCAATGGTAGATTTTGAGCCCGTAGTGGCCTTGGTTGGCTAGAGGGGTTCCTTGTATGGCTAACTGACCTTGATTATATTGATTGGGTGGTGTATGTAGAGACATCAGTTGCCTTTTCCAGTACATGGGTGGGGGCATTGACTTGGGATATCAACATTGTGAAGTCTCATGGTTTCCCCACCTAACACAGTGCAGTGGAGCACTTGCCTTCCCTGTAAGCAAGTGCACTCATTTGTAGGGTGGTTTCTTGTACATATTCCACACCACACATTGTCTTGCCTTGGAAATAGGTGTGGATTGCTGGCCTTCCTTGCCCAGCCCACCCTTGAGTTGTTGAGCCACTCAATTTAGCAGATCCATGGCTAACCCATCTATGTTTGTGCCCTTAGCCACATGAGTGGCATTCTTGGCCTCAGCCGTGCTAATGCTATTGCCCATATGAGCTACTACAGAAGAAGAAATAGGTGATTTTTTGAGTTGTGCTTTATTCTTTATATTGTCACCAAGAGCATGGCAATCTTATTGCATAGCAACTTGAAGGATGTTGGATTTAGGGTGAACAAATGATCATGCAACTTGGCACCTCTTAATCCAATGAGGAATCAAGCCAACAACCATTCATCATCACTCATCCTCTCATGTGGTTCACATCGGGAATTCAGATGTTTGAACCTAGCAATATATTTTGAGAGAGTTTCATGCTCCTTTTGCTTAACCTCATACAACTGGTTGATCGAACTCCATTCTGGGCCAGTGAGTGAACCCCACTATAAAGGCCTTCCTTAATGATTCCAAGTTGATCTTTTCCTCATCTCATAAGGTTTTGTACCATTGGCTTGCCTTGCTATCAAGGCTAAGCCTAAATGCATTCACTTTATTCAAGTCACCAATATCTCCAAAAACTGGACGAAACATTAGTGTCTCTTCCCATGACCACATGTGGTGCAGCCCCCCTTCCCAGTTCTTGCACTAGGATCCTAATTGCCTCATTAATGAGTATTATTTGTGATGCAGGCAAAGGAGCTTTAGGGACTATCATGGTACCAAAGTTGGGTGGTCCTTGGGATGGATTATAGTTGTTTGTTAGTTGAATAGGAATTGTTTTTTATAGTCCTAGCCTCAGTGGGCTCAGGTCTACTGGCCTCACTAGTATGGGCCTTGGTATGGGTATGTTTATGTTAGTAACATGCCTATAATATGTGTCCATGGGGAAGGGAGTATCTTCAAGAGCTCCTACCCAAGTTATATATAGACTGGGACAAGGGGCCATTGATTGTGGTAAGGTGTTATCCCAAAAGTCCATTTGATCATTCCTCTATCCATTGAGCTAGACAGTCACAACCTGGGTACCCAAGGCTAAGAATTCCTTGCGAAGGATGGTTCACCCCCATAAAACTAAACGCGCAACCCTCTAGATTCCTCAGCTAAGGTGGGCCTAGGATTTCTTTTAGCATTACTAGATATGGACGTTGGTGGGGGGGGGTCTTGCTACTCCTCAGCCATTCTAGCTTGCCTAGCAAATGGATTGACCTGGTTAGGGTTGGTCATGCAAAACCATACCATGAGATTGGAGAATGGCTTCTCAAACACGAGGCTGTAGTGGAAGGGGTGGGGGATTGGGGTCTTATAGAGCTAGAGTGGGGAGCCCTAGAGGCCCCAAAATTTGGGTTTATGTTTTCCCCATTTCAAGATTGAAGCTCATGTTGTCCTTTGAACTTGAGGACTTTGTGTTTGCAGGATCGTGTACCAAATATGAACTTAAGGTTGAGACCATGGATGGGAGTTGAGAGTGTGATGTTAGGTGGGCTAGATAGGGCATTATTTAAAGTGCTATCCTTCGCCTTGGGTTCAATGCCTATCACCCTCCCAAACCTCAAGTGCATGTGTCACCCCCTCCACCTGGCTGCCTAGTCAGAATCAATCTCTGTGTCCTTTTGGCCCATAAAGCAGTAGTTGTGGCATGGCTGCATAAGCCGTAAAGTAGTAACTCAGTGAGTCACTGCATTTTTATTCTCTATGTGTTATCCTTATAACCAATCATTGTGTTAGCAATATAGCAGTGACTCTTAACGCAATGGGTACTTTAAAAAATGAACTAACATAGTGACGACTGGTAAAGTAATGAGACTGATTAATATGGAAATAGCTTAAGGACAATAGACATAGATGTTATTCCAATGGACAAATTTTTTTCTTTCATCAATGGTATGAAAGGATGGTCACTCAATCGCTCTCAATAAGTCTCTCATAGGGAGGATGGTGCCTTAGTGGAAGGGAAAACCATTCTCTGATACCATGAACAAATATGGAGAGAGGAGAGGAGAAGAGTGGAGATGAGGAGAGAGGGCATAGCTAGAGAGCACACCACAAATGACTAACTATACACTAGATTTAGTTGAGAATGTAGAATATATACAAACCCCTTTAGGATTAGGGATATCGACACTAGATTTAGTCAAAAATGTAGAATATATACAAACCCCTTTAGGGTTAATGTTAGGGTTAGGGATTTGACCCTTTCCTTTATAGCACTCTATTGGGTTATTGCTACGCACATATTGAATATATGATGTTGAGATGGTTCCTCAACAACATCATCATCTTCTTCCTCACCTCCACCTCCTCTCCATTTTTCCTCTTTCTTGAAAATTCTTGTGAGAGCTTGTTCTCTTCACTTGGATTACCATTCTTTGTGACCTCTAGGCTGACGAACCTTCTCATTAGTGTGTATCTCTAGCTCCAATCTTGGTGTAGAAGTGTCCTTCTACTGCCCATACCAATATGTTCTTTGTCTAGCACACTCTCTCAAATTTGGGCTGTAGACGTAGAATTTTGACCATCCCTCCTGGTTGAAGTTAATGACACTATGATAAAGCTCTTGATTAACTTTGAGCTCAAAATGCTTTAGTGGATGAGGAGAAACAAGCAAAAAACCAGTCAAACTTGGCATAGCTCTCCCGGGTGACTTGGTACAACATTGGGCAATTCCTCTTTGGTCGCTTTTCTTTGGTATAAGACCTTTCATTCTGCATAAGAAGCCCCTTTAATGGTCTCTTTATCAATGTAAATTGAGCTTGCTAGTTTGTTGCTATTTCTAAAAGTACTTTTTTAGAAGAATGCTTTGTTTATGGTTGAGCAAGTCACCTTAAATTTAGGGGTTTTCATTCCAAAAGCTTCTTTACATAGTGGAATTCACTTTTTGCTTTGGGTTGATATACATATGTTTGGATGAAATTCATGCATCATGTTGCTCTTCCAATGCTTCATGAAAGAAGCACCTGGAAAAGTGGCAAAGCTTGTGAAGAAAAGACCATATTATTATTCCGCTGCAAAAATGTTAGGCTTCTTTGATTTCATTGCTTGCAATATCCACTTGTATGGTTGAGATTTAAAGCCATTTTTAAGAGAGAAGACACTGCCTAAATCATAGAGGTAAGACCCTCTCATGGCTACCTTTAACATAGACAAATTCAATGGCCAATGCTTCCATACTTGGCAAATGAAAATTAATTTTGTGCTTATGAAAGAGAATTTGCGGGATTCAATCAAGTGAGGGAATCATTCATCACAAGAGGGTAAATTGACTACTAGAAAAGGTAAGGAGAAGGCAAGTGACTCTACTTCAACAACACCAAGAAAAGCTAAAAGGCTAGAGAAAGCCTATGCAATTATTGCATTAGGTTTGGGAGATGATAATGTGCATCGTATTTCAGGATTGGAATCTCCTTATGAGGCTTGGCATAAGTTAGATGTGCTTTTTGGTGCTAGCTCTCATAACTCTAAATTGACTTTGAAGATTAATTTCTTTAAACTATAGATGGATGAAGACTCTGTTGCAGCTCATGTCAACACTATTAGAAGTCTTATGACACAATTGGCCTTAGTCCTATTCTCCAGTCATCACATTGAAGATGATGCAATGGCTATGCTCTTGAACAGTATACCTCAAGACTTTACATTGTGATTACTTTGAAGAATCTTCCCTAACCAACGCTAGAGAGTATCATCAGTGCTCTACAAGAAGAAGATGGAAATAAGACTTCAAGGAATGTAGAAGATCAAACTCAAGCACTTACAATGGCATTCTCAAAAAGCAATTACAAAGCATGTAAGCATTGTGGCAAAAAAAAATTCACTCTGAGAAGTTAAGATTATGCCTTCTAGTCCAACATCTTTGAACTTTTGTCATCACTTGGTCATGTAGTCAATTTTGAGGTTCTCTACTCCTCTTGCCGACTTTGTACATCTCCATATTTGCTCATCAATCATTTCAAGTATTACACAACTTTTATCTTCTTGTTGCCACCTATGCAATCAATTGAAACACAATGCTCCCACATCTGGGTCACTCTTAGTTTCCCTTATAAATTCTCTATATGATCCAAAGTTTCCCTTCAAAGACTCTATTGTCACCTTGTTGGTCTCTTTTGTTGATATCATCATTCAATGTTGTAATCCCTTGTTGCTCTCTTTTGTTGATCTCATCATTCAATGTTGTAATCCCTACATTGTCATCCCTTATGATGCCTACTCTATATGATCAAATTTTTCCCTTCAAAGGCTCTAGGATCACCTTGTTGCTCTCTTTTATTGACTTTGCCACTCATACGTTGTAATCTCTACATTGTCACATATTTCATCTATACTCACTCTGACAAAATATGAAGAGGGGAGAGGAGAAGAGTGGAGATGAGGAGAGAGGGCACAGCTAGAGAGCACACCACAAATGACTAACTGTACACTAGATTTAGTTGAAAAAATAGAATATATACAAACCCATTTAGGGTTAGGGTTAGGGGATCTAACCCTTTCCTTTAAAGCACTCTATAAGGTTAGTGCTATGCACATATGATCACGTGATGGTGGTATGCACACATGATCACATGATGTTGAGCGTGAACTCTCAACACCTTCCCTCAAGATCAACATCATGAAGTAGGCCTTCCCTCAAGATGATGATTCTGGGAATTGAAGAAGGACTGAGCATTACATTCCATCACACTCCTTTAATGGGAATGTCCTTCCTCTGCGTCAAACCAAGAGCTAGTCAGTGTTTCTCGAATAGCTCTTTATCGAGTGGTTTGGTAAAGATGTCTGCAACATTTTATTTGCTATCACAATGCTGCAGTGTGATGTCACCAAGTAACACTCTTTCTCTTATGAAGTGCTCTCTGACATCAATGTGCTTTGTCTTGGAGTGATATACTGGATTTTTGGCCAATGCTTGAGCCGATTGATTATCACAATATATTGTTGTTGGCTTTGACTCATCAAAGTAATATGTTTCTGACAATAGTCTTTTGAGCCATATAGCCTCACATGCACATGTAGTGAGTGCTCTATATTCTGCTTCAATCAAAGACAAAGAAACAATTGGCTGTTTGTTTGACAACCATGATATAGCACCGTGACCAAGGAAAAATGCATATCCCTGTGTCGATCTCCTAGTCTCATGATCTCCTGCATAGTCACTATCACAGTATCCATGCAACCATGGATGACTTCCTCTGTATTCTATCCCAAACTGTCTTGTACCTCTGATGTATCTCAAGACTCTTTTGGCTGCATTCCAGTGAGACTATTTTGGATTTGCCATAAACTATGCTAGTGAGTTACTGCATAACAAATATCTAGCTTGTGATTGTTAGATATACAAGAGATCCGATGAGCTGCCTGTAGTATCTGTCATTGACTGTAGGCTTTTCTAAATCTTTAGTAAGTTTCAAACTCAGTTCCATGGGAGTGGCTACAATCTTGCAATCTACCATATGAAACTTCTTAAGGAGACTCTCAACATACTTGAGCTGACTCATGAATGTGCTATCTGAATCTCTCCAGAACAACTCAATTCCAAGACAATAGTGCATGTCCAAGGTCTTTCATGTCAAACTCTACAGATAAGTCTTGTTTCAATTTTCTGATGAAGCTATCCTTGCTTCCTGTCACAATCAGATCATCTACGTCCAAAAGTGCAATAGTAATGTCTTCCCCTTGAACTTTGTAGTAGAGAGTATGATCTGCATTGGACTTCATGTATCCCAAATCAGCAAAATACTTATCGATTCTACTGTACCAACTTTTGGGTGCTTGTTTTAAGCCATAGAGACTTTTCTTGAGATGGCAAACCTTATTCTCCTATCATGGTTCAACATAACCTACTGGTTGTTGCATGTAGACTTCCTCGTCTAGATAACCATTGAGAAATGCATTCTTGACATCAAGCTGATACACATTCCATTTGCTGAGTGTCGCTAGTGATATCAAGAATCGTATGGAATCCATCTTTGCTACTGGAGCATAAGTCTCATCATAGTCTTGACCATATTGTTGTGCAAATCCTTTTGCAACTAATCTGCCTTTATATCTCTAAATACTTCCATCTGGATTGTACTTCACATTGTATACCCATTTGTTTGCTATGGCCCTCTTTCCTGGTGGAAGGTTGCATAATTCCCAAGTTTTATTCTTATACAAAGCATCCATTTCTTCATTCATAGTAGTTTGCCATTTTGGCTTGTCTACTACATCTTCGAAGTACACTGGCTCTTCTGTAGCCATGATGGTAGTCATAAGAGCATAGTTGGTGGTTTCCACTTGAATTGCTTTGCCTTTTTGAGCATATGTCAATCTAGCTGGAGGTCTGCTTTCCCTAGTAGACCGTCTGAGTTGTTGTGGCTCTGCTTGGGGTGTTGCTGGCAATTCTTGCTCTTCTTCATCAACCTGTTCTGTAGATGACTGTGAAGTCGATGGTTTTACCTCCTGTGTAGGTGAGGTTTTCCATTCTGATTCCTCGTCAAAGATTACATCTCTGGAGATAATGACCTTGCGGTTGATGGGATCATACAATTTGTATGCTTTGCTTTCTTCACTATAGCCAACCATGATGCATTTGCATGACTTCGCATCCAATTTCCTGTGATGATCATCATGTATGTGGGCATATGCTATGCAATCAAATATGCGGAGATGCCCAATGTGTGGCTTTTGTCCAGTGAATGCTTCATAAGGAGTCATACCCTGTATCGGTTCGGTAGGAAGCCGATTAAGCAAATAGTTTGCAGTGGCTATACCTTTTATTGTGCACCAAATTCCCTCAAAGAGCTGCTCTCTATCACCTCAATTTTGGCCTCCAAGATCTCTGTATGAAGCTTGATAATTTTTAGCAATTTTGACTAAGTTTGACTATATGTGTTGACTGAATCTCAGTCAAACTGTTCTTTGACTGCTGTCAACATTGGAAGGTCGAATGTATTTTTCACCTTTTATGTTGAGGATTGAGGTTATGATACTTTGAAGTGGATTTCAAGTCATACTATCTTGTTGACTAGTTGACTAGTTGACTAGTGTGGATTGACCATGACAAGAGCTTACATGAAGGAAGAATATATCATGACTTGCATGATGATTTCTTATGGATATGATTGGAACAAAGGTTTCAACTACAACCATTATGATTCTTATTTTGAATATTTGAGTGTCCAAGCCTTAAAAACATTTGTGAATCATATGGACTGAAGAGGGTCTTACCACTTGTCATGCAAGGGCAGTGTCTACTCTTGTACAAGAGGTGGTCATGATTGTATGGCAAGGTATAGTCAACCAAATGCAAGTACATTTCATACATCATGAAAGATACTGAAACCCAAGATTGGCTACACCAAGAACCTCTCCAATGACAATGAACCTCACACTATGGTAGCTTGGAAGAGGAGGAGGAAAAGGACAAGATATGCCATCAAAGGGGGTATTTCCCCACATCTTCAATTTAGAATTTTTGTGTGTGTGGTCAATAAGGGTCTCTGCTGCCTTGGGATGTCCCCCTCAAATGGTTGTTAGTCTTATGTGTTACATTGTTGTATCTAAGGGTATTCCCATGCATAGTCATTATCTATCTTCCAATTGTAAACCAATAAACCAAAGTCAGAGTGAGATCATGTTGGGATGAGGATGCCCAAATGAGTCTATTGCTGATGCAACTAGAGTGAGTACCAGTAGGTTGTGGATCATGTGTGGTGCCACTAGAGGTGGGCAAGCCATGAAGCTTCCCATGGACTACTGCTAGGGTTGAGGTCATCAATTTGTGGGGGGGAATGAAGGACAAATTGATATAATGGGATTTAGAGTCCTAAGGTCTAAGATTGTGAGTGTCTGAACACATGGTGTGCCTGGATAGGTGTCAGTAGGTGTGATTGAGTGAATCTAGGTGTGTGGTGTGTGATTGAGAGAATCATGGAATGGATTGAGAGATTTGTGGATCTAGATGCTCTATTGAGCTCACATGTGATGTCACTACTAGATGTAGCTGGAGCCTATATATTGGGCCTATCTCTCTTGAATAAACTCTCTTTTTCCTCACTTGTTGAATCCTTTTTGCAACTCCAACAGTGAAGCACACTTAGTGTTATCTAGGACAATGTTTGCCTCCATGGTCCCTCTTGCAAACATGAGAAACTAGGTCCATGCAAAGACCTAGGATTAATCCTTGTATATGCAAGGGAGATAACCATTTGAGGAGATCTATCCTATTTTTTGTAAACCTCGACTCTTGGGCACCTTGCTAGCATAAGATGCTAGCCATAGATTTGTCCTTGACCACCATGAAATGGTATGTGAAACTATGTGACTAGATGTATCCTTGACATAGCATGAGGCAAACCCTTGAGGGGGGGTATGTTGGGATATTTGTGATCAAGGGCTTGCTTTAAGGTGCATGTGTGCATCTAGTAGAGCAATCACATGTTTGTATGTGTGTGTCTGTGTGTGTGTGTGTAGTGAAGCACACTCAGTGCTATCTAGGACGATGACATAGGTGATGATATAGTAGAAGGCACCCTCTTTAGGAGGTGCCAATGATTTAGGAACAAAATCAAGCATCTTATCGGGAGGGGCAATGTGCACACTCTAGTGGGACAAATGTTCTCTATTCTTTTCCCCTTTCAAGGACCCCCAATCAGCCCTCTTTTCTTCTCCTCACCAACTCTGATGTAGAGGGATCAGGGGAAGCATCATCTTGTTGAGAAGTGGTGGGAGAGAAGACATGCATCATGACAAGATTTGAGAACATAAGAAGAATCCAAAAGTGTGTTCTATTGATTGTGAGAGAGAAGTCTCTCATTTATAGCGTGGGAGAGAGGGTGGCCAAGATCATAGGCATCTCTCCTACATCAAAAGCAATCATCCCTACATTAGAGGGACTTCCAACTGAGAAATACGATGGACCAAGCCATGCGCTTGTTTGCTTCCACTTGGAGGAGCCATCTTGTTGTTGTGTGAAGATATTAATAGTTTTGTTCTCTATTCACATGGGCAGCGGTGCTACTAAATTTGGTATGCATGGGGGTGGTACGCCACTACAAAGTGGCCACTTTGAAGAGTTGTGTCAGGATCTAGCCAATCTTTGATGCGAGAAGGCTTCTAGTGCTAAACTTGGTGAAGGTTTTTTATATCACTATGACAACACGATGATGGTGCTAAGAAGATGCCGAGAGTAGAAGGGCTATGAGCAGTAAGAAAGCTTGAAAGCTAAAGAAGGGAGAAGGGAGCTGTGGGACAAGACAAGGGCAAGAACATGAACATGAGAAGCACTAAAATGACCATAAAGTGGGCGAGTGAGAGAAACAAACAAGTGTGCACAAGGAGATTAGGGGGCACAAATAGGATGGTGGGGTTGCATGCATGTAAAACAGTGATTAGCAAATTTGAAAATTTGCACAGCATGAACTGTATAGTCAACTCTGCTTGCAAAACAATGTGGGCACTCGATAATGATAAGGCATCATCCAACAACATAATGGCCACATGTGCCAATGTGATAGATGTTGCATTTGACTACTCTTCAAAAATCAAGGCAACATGCAACCAAAATAGCAACTAAGATGATAGCCATTAGCTATCTTATTTAAGGTATTTCCTCGTAATGTGTCTAAATAGAACATGCCATCATAATATTGATGAGGGATCCAATATAATCCAGCCTATTAGAGCTTCAAATTACCAGTGCAAAGGCCCTACTATCACTAAAATAGTAGTAGTACATCCTTCTATTTAAAGACACAAAGCTTAGCATGCCAGTCTACCCACTTCTTTCAGCAGCATTGCACCACATTGGAGACATAGGACACAATGGGCTGGTCTTTGCCAAGTTGATGCATCCGGTCCATCTTTGGTGTGCAAGGAAATCTTTGAGGTTAGTCATTCAAGCACTAGAATCTAGAGGCACAGAACAAAGAACTCCATAGATACCACAGTCTTCAATACCATAGAACATTTTGAAGGGGGTGAGGCTAGTGGTGACGTTGAGTGTGGTCCAGAAGGCCCACATGGCACAATCTAGCTTTTGGTCTCAGGTTGATCTTTTTTTTATTATTCTTGGCAATTGGATTGAGCATAGCATATAGTAGATAACTTATGGACAATCATGTGTGTTTTGTTAAGCTTAGACATGACACCATTGACAAATTTCCCACTTTCAAGGTGCGTGACAATCTCCATGGTATATTTGAAACAAGTCATCCAACATGGACCATGATCTACTCATAGACAAATTTGGCCATAGAAGCTACAAAAGTGTCCTTCATTAATAGTCAATTGTGACTGTAATGTACTTCTTTTTAGATGGAGGTGTGGGGGTGGCTAGGTTACATGGGTTGATGAAATCTAAAACTCATTTTTGGAATGGATCAAGGGGGAGGACTGAGTTATGTGGCATGCAATTGTGAATTGTTCGGATAGCCCATCATTGGTGGGGATTTCACTACTTTGCAAAGGTGAGGGAATATCTGAGAACTATAGGCCACCATAGGTTGGTGTGTAGGATCTTCAAGCTTTAGTGTTGCCCACAAAATGTCCTCCTACTAGTCCTTACTTCCCACAGAATGGGAAATTTCTCATGCGGCAATACATATCGAGGAAATTTTTTGTCGGGGACAAGGTGATAAAGGAAGCCAATGATCATTCACAGATTTTGATTCTAATTTCAACGAATTGAAGCATATAATCATACCATATTAGTATGAGCATTGGAATGTTGTCTTTGGATCTGTGCCACATCTGACCAACATCATGGTGGCTAGTGCATCTTTTTGGGATCTATGGCTACAATCAGATAGGTATGCATGGGAAAATCATTCACAGACAAATCAAAGTGTTCCTCCATCTCCAATTGGACAAGTAGTCAGTGGTTGCATGCAAACTACTTGGAGTATGCATGATAGAAAAGTCAAATACTTGCAACAAAAACATCACATGGGCTAACTTGCCTATGAGGCTTGGCTTTTGATTAATTATAGGAGTGTTGCATGGTCTACATGGAAGATGAACTAATTTTTGCATAAATAATTCCAAAACATGTTTACAATGTAGATCATATCGAGAGCTATAATTATCAACATTGTAGTAGTTATTCTCAGCATTGGACAACCATGCATTGGAACTTGGGTCAGCACAACATAGGTGAACTTACCAACACATGCATGAGAGAATTGTTGCTCGTGATGACTGGTGAGCGGCGGATACATCATTGGCTACCTTCCCAAGTGGCAAGTGATATAGTAGTAGCACAGCTAATGTGGTGACCCCCAATCTAAGGTAGATTCATCCTAAAGCTAACGGTGGTAGACCAATGGCAAGCAGTGGTACAGAAAATTGTGAGCATCAATAATAGAAGCCAATTTTGTAGTTATTCTACTTAGTAGAGAAGCATTCTAATAGAGAGGAGGCAAGTGACCTTTATTGTGGTTCACGACCTCTCTTTAGATTAGGTTGTTAGAGATAGAAGCTTGAATGGTTGAGTGCTCAATTCAAGCTATGGTGGCTTCATTGTAAACATATTCTTCTCTTAATACAAGTGTGGTTTTCTTCTATCTTATTCTATGTTTCTATTTAATTGGTCATGATGCTCAATCCCTCATCATGATAATAGCAACCCAACCTCTGAGTTATTTCTATTGACATCTATTTTCATCACACCCGAGCATGTTTGCATTAATAGCTTACTAAGGATTCTAAGAGTGAGCATCTTCATCCAAGAACTGCACAGATTATAGGCTAAGCATTCATGAGCACTAAGCATCTAACACCCACAAGTTAACCGATGGGTAGTGAGTAAATCATAACATTTGGTGGTCATACTAGGGGAGGGTCAATCAAATTTTTGTATTGATATGCTATTCATTGAGAGAGTGATTGGATTGGGTTTAGCAAGCTTAGTATTTGGTGCACAGTCATTGAGAGACATTCATGCTGACCAATGATGAATTGAAGTAGTTGGTGGGTGTTGTAGACTACTATAAAAAATACCTCTAAGTGACCACAAACGAGTGGCATAGTTTGATGATGTGCTTGAAGACTAGAGTTGGGACTACAAAAACAGATTCAAGACAATCGATTGGCTAATTCATGACTTATTCTATGTCTGATACATGCTTGGAAAGAAGACATTGATACACGGCCAAGTGTGAAGGATTCCTGAGTCAAAGGAATTGGCCTACATCCGACCATGAAATATAAACAAAAGCATAGAGCATGAGGAGAGAGACTCCGACCTCGCTATCCCAAGGATGGAAGTTGATTATTAGGCAGCCTTTTCTATTGCTCTTATTACTCCACTAATGATGCCTATGGGGCTAAATCATTTGGAATTCCTCGAGTGGTGTGTTGTGCTTCTCCATAATAACATATGGGCCAATGGTTCGGATTCATAATGTGCTTGATGGTCGGCATGAATAGCCTAGGATTGCCAATATTTTGCTAGGGCTTATGGCACTATACACCCATTTCTTCGTAAAAGTAGTCAACCCAATTTGTCTTGAACTAAGCTAGTTCGAGAAGGCATAGTAGCAGATTGACAACCACCACCACGTTATGATGGTCAAACATCTTGGCCTTAGTGAGAAGCTTGAGAAAAGGAGCAAGCTTGGTGTATAGGCGTGGTTCTTGATGTTGTCAAATGGAATACCCCCCTTGTGTCATCTAGAGTCATAATCTACCAAGCTAGCGAGATTCTATTCCAATTATCGGATGTTTACAAAGGGTTTAATCATCATCAAAAACCCGAATACTACCTTGATGGCATCAATACTTAACTAAAAATGATGAGTCACCCCCCTTTCATTTGTGAACAAGGTGAGCCTCATGAAATAATTATAGCTATTTGAATTATGTCACCAGATTCAAGTCCAAATAGCAGGGGGGTCATTCCATATGGGGTATTAGGCTAACAGCTTCGAGATAAGATAAGGCTTGACTTCTGGTCATGGCAAGCCTTGTAACAGGTATACATATGGTATAAGAATCTAAAATCCAAATTGGGCTTATAATAGGAGGAGAAATGGATGGAAGGACATTAAGGTCATTGAGCCAGTCATGGCCTAGGGGAGAGGTATTGGTGGTGGTTATAGAATGCTTAGTCCAAAGAGGGGCTACACGGATGACTTTCCTATGCTTGGCTAGGTGAGATCTTGAACAGATTCTTTGGGACAAGGATGAGCATGGGTTTCTTCATAAGCTCTTCTTGGGTCACATTACCAAGGAGGGGCAGAGAGATAGGAAGAGTAGACGATGGGGTAGAGAGGGGTTAATACGAGTTGGCACAATGGTAGAAGGAGTGGTTGAAGGGCCAAACAAGCTAGGGGTATGGGCCTAAGTTTGTGGCTTGACTCCATGGGGACTAAAGAAAGGTAGATTGTGAAGAGATCACTTAGGGGTTCATCAAAGCTTTCAACAGATGAACTCATGTAGAATTTTAGAGTTTGGGGCATAGGTGGGATGGCTTGGAAGTCAAATTTTGTAGATGGAAAATTTATGGAGAAAATTTGCAAGAGTTTGGTTAAAACTTCTAGTGCCATGGATTTTGCCCCAAGGCCCTATTTTTAAAGAAATTTATCTTATTGCATATTGCATTAGCTATCCTGATGGATGTTGTGTTAGCAACTTGATACACACAACCTTGGCAACCCAATGTGCATGACTTTGGCTACCCAGTGTGTGTTTCATTTCTATCCCCACATGCTCTGCAATGTTATCCCCATGTGTGTTGTGTTATTATCCATGTGTGCACTGCTTTATTGTCCCCATGTGCACTGCATTCTTAACCTAGCATGTGCATGGGGTTACAGTTAATGCAATGTTTTTTCTGGGGTGCCATTCTAGAGTTCTCTCTTATTTTTTTTAACATTTCTTAACATTTTCCAGAGGTGGAAATCACTGAGAGGGGGAGAAAATTATTTGGGGATCCCTTGGCAATGCGGATGACAGATGATTATGTCTAAAATTGACTGACAAGAAGACAAGGTCTATTCACCTAAGGTGACTTGTGAATGTGAACTATTAGGGGTGCAAATGGTGCTCTATTCACCCAGGGAATGAATCTTTGTGAGAGGGACTCCTATTCTCACCTACATTACGGATCGCCTATTGTCACCTAGAACAAAGGAGTATGAGTGGACTAAATCTTGTGATGACTTAGCATACCTAGCATCTCTCTAAGATGCATATTTGTTGAGTGCACTGGCAAAGAGAATGGAGATTTGCACCTTGGAGTTATGAATGGATGATGCCCTCAACTCGTCTTACATGTTTATCATACCAAGGCGACCAAGGCAAAGGACGTAGTTTTACAAGCTGTTATCTATGAAATTGTTCAACTACTACAAATACTACTTGTAATCTTGGTCATGTACCTTGTTGTTGTTTCATGAGGTGTAATTTTTGGCTATTGGATCATGTACAATTGTTCAACTAGATCATGAATATAATTGTCAAGTTGCGTGGATTGGACTCTCGGAAGCAGTATGGCTTCAAGGTCTTGATAAACTTGAGGTATTTCTCAGGACTCCATGGCACTTATCAAAGTGTGGGTGCATTTGGTTGGTACCTTTTCTATAAGGGTGTTGGGTGAATGCTAGATAAAATGTCAATTCCCACATAAAGCAAAGAAATTAAGAAAAATCCCCAATGAAAGTAAAATAACTATATATCAAAAAACATCTAGACATACTTGAGTATCACAAACAATCAAAAATAACTACATCTAAATGAAATTACATATAAGAAACCTTTTAAAACAAAATCTAGAAATCTAGACTTAAATAATTAAATAATTATAAAGAAAAGCTCGTTCACAACAAACATCATGAGAAAAATATATGTCATTCACGTAGTAAGCATGAAAGTTCATTGAACTTTACAAAAATTCATAGGGTGAAGTCCGATCCATCACACCCCATGACACACACTTGATCATAGTCTTTTGTCATTGCATTGTAGTCTCCACGTTTTTTTTTGCATACCACTTGGAAGTTAGTGTAGTATCCTGGTATGTCTTTCTTAGTTTGATTATTGCTTTGTGTGTGTGTGTGTGTGTGTGTGTGTGTGTGTGTATGTGTGTTGGGGGGCATAGCATCCTTGCATTGTCCATCTTGTTCACATCCAAGGGAGAGAGTCCCGCATTTGCTTTGAATCTACCTGGTTGCCCATGATTTCCTTCCCAGATTGGGGACTTATCCTCATACTCGATTTCCATGCAATGCTTTTAGGGCAAAGCAACTTTGTTATTTGGGAGAGATGCCTCTACATTGGACTATGTCTAGTTTTTCAATCGGTATGGCAATTGGCCACCATGGTCCTTATCTCATGCTCATAACTCTCGGATTGATGTACACACCACTATGGATATTTATCATTTCTTTCGTTCCATCCTTGCATCATGGCCTTCAAGCTGCACATTACATGGGAGATTTCCACGCAATGCTTTTGGGGCAAAGCAATTTTGGTTATTTGGGAGAGATGCCTCTACATTGGACTATGTCTAGTTTTTCAATCGGTATGGCAATTGGCCACCATGGTCCTTATCTCATGCTCATAACTCTCGGATTGATGTACACACCACTATGGATATTTATCATTTCTTTCGTTCCATCCTTGCATCACGGCCTTCAAGCTGCACATTACATGGGAGATCTTCCTATGGCCCAACTAGAAGTGTTCTTTCACTATTTTTAGTTTTGTTGTACTAGCTATTTTTCATCGAAGCAACTATCATGTGTTTTCTTTTTAGCTTCTTCTAGTTTATGAGTAGTAGATGTCTCACCTTGGGATAGCTTTGGATGTACATTCTTCTTAATGAAAGTTTCTTTTTAAAAATGTATGTGTGTATGTGTGTGTGTGTGTGTGTGTGTGTGTGTGTGCTCTTCTTAATGAAAGTTTCTTTTTAAAAATGTGTGTGTGTGTATGTGTGTGTGTGTGTGTGTGTGTGTGTGTTTAGATTAAAAATTCCCATCAATAATCGAGCCATACAATTAATTCCATCAATTGGACTAAAAGTTAAAACAAAGAAACATATAAGGAAAAAATATTTGAGACATCTAAGTTGAAAAATGCAACTAGAGTTTGCAAAAATTTCAATTAAAATTAAGAATTTTTAATAATATTGAGTTTGACAAACATAATATTGAAAAAAGATGTCGAATCCTCAGGCAGTCCAGGTTCCGAGGTCGGGGTCCACTTACCTGCCACCATCCAAACAAACTAGGTGTTAGAACATCATAGTTACGTTTGGGTAGACAGGTTATGCCTGTTTTCCCCGTCTTGTTATTACTTTACCTAGGAATATAGACAACCATATGGATTCTTAGATGATTAAGAAAATCTTAATGAAAGTTTCTTTTTAAAAATGTGTGTGTGTGTGTGTGTGTGTGTGTGTGTGTGTGTGTGTAGAGAGAGAGAGAGAGAGAGAGAGAGAGAGAGAGAGAGGATATTGTTTCCAAAATTCATCTTCTGACAAGCTTATAAAAGGTAGCTGCCATCTTAGAAAGAGTACCACCTCCTCAACAACCGTTCTGGTGACTCAATAGGTTCTTCCACAAATGGCAATATCCTCGTCAACCAAATATGCCCAAGCATTAGGTATCGATTGTCAAATCAATTGTACACAGCATAGTTCACACTAAGGGCCTTGGCAATGTCCATCCTCAAGCCCACAATAAGTGCATGCTTGACTATTTTATCTTTGCTAAGTATTGCAGTTTTGGTTCAGTTGTCTTCTAGGTGCTACATTGTTATATCTGGGGTTCGCTTGTGCTGATTAACAACCGCTGCCTAGGTAGCTTGCCCTGGTGGCTGCATATGAGGAGGCAACCTCCCCTAGTAATTTGGATTATAGCAACACTTTTCTTTATCGTGATTATCTTTTCCACAATACTCACATGGTACCCTCGCTTTCTTTGATTCTACTCCCATACTCTTCAGTTGTTCCTTGATTATCTTCTCAAGCTTAGAGTCTCCTTTAGGAGTCCTTTCTTCTTTTTTCTTGGTTTTAGTTTTAGACTTTGGTTTAGAATTCTTGTCCTTTCCTTTTTTCTTCCTCTTTTTTCCTTCTCCTTCCTCATCCAAATCTTTGTCAGAATTGTCATCTTTTGAACTATCACTCTCCTCAGCCTCTGAGTCGGAATCCGCCTCTTCATCTGATTCTAAGTCAGAGTCATTATGTTTTTTCTCCTTTACCTTCCTTTTTTTGTTCTTTGAAACACCAGATCTTCTTTCTGCCCTTTGGGCAACTTAAACTAGATTATTAAAATCATTTGCTCTAGCAAGTTGGTCACGGCCTGCTACTACGGGCCGCAACTCCTTGTTGAGCCCTTTGCAAAAATAGTCTCCCAACTGTTCTCCAGAAGGCCTTTGTGGTGCTGCAAGCCTTCGATACAGGTTTCTAAATTTTTGTGCATAATCCTCCACTAATAAGTCTTTCTACTTTATGTTGTGAAGCCTTTTAAGCACTGCCTCCGGTGTCTTTTCCTTCCGAAATCTTCCCAAGAATGATCCCTTCAGATCATCAATGTAGCAAAATGTGGTAGCCCATATTGCATGAACCCCATTGTGGCTGCAAACTGCTCCTTCTTTACTGCATCTACTAATCCCTGGAAACGGCTTGCAACGCATCGGGTCTCGAACTGCCCTACATGACTGTCAAGGTCTTGTCCTTTTTTCCCTTCGAACTTTGCTGCTTTCACCAGTGGATTTTGGTTTGCCATGATAAGTGGTGGAACAGGTTGTCTCCTTCTTGGTTGAGGTGGCAACGGATTGAACAAGCTTCTTCGAGCTGCAACACAAACTCTTGCTGCTAAATAAGATCCATATGTAATTCTAATGAAAGCTTCAAATGGTGAAGCCGGGGTCAGGCTTGGATTTGTTTCCTCCACTTCTAAATACTCCGAACTACGAGTAGAATCCATAGAAGATCCTTCTCTACTCGACACATAGTCAACATCTTCATTGCTTTCTCCATCTTGTTGTTGTTGTTAGTCGGTTTGACTCGAGGTTTCGGACCTAACTCTCTCCCTGGTAAAATAGGTGTGGCCTCTTTGGGTAAGAGTCTTCTGTTCTCCTATGTCCGACATTCGCTACCCGATCCTCCATGAAGGCAATGACCACCCTCAATTAGAATTCGATCGGGGAGCTTGTCTGGTCTTCTTTTGTTGTACTATCTTTCACACTAATTGCTCGTAGATCTCCCGTCTTTCATCAATTCCCTTCTAGGATGAAAGCAACCTCTTCATTGTTTATTTGCGTCAGCCAACTTTCCTTCATTGTCGTTCTCCTTTGCCAATTTCATCAAGATCTTCATTAATACTCGATTTGCTCTTTCCGCTTGCTCATTCCCTTGTGGGTAGCAAGCTTGCGTCCACTTCGTCTTGCTCTCTTTCTTCGTCGCCTTGCCGCCACTTTCACACATCTTGCTAGCACTTTCCAATACGCAACATCAAACTTCATTGATCCTTTCCATTTTGAAGACTTTTCTGAACCCGAACCAACTGTAGGATCGCCAAATGTGTTCAAGGTGGTTATACCCAGAGCACTTTTACATTAGACTTCAGACAAACACTTCCCATTAAGTATTCACACACAAAGTCGAAACTATATCAGATAGAAGTCGGAACGGATAATTATTCCATGGCACATTGGAAATAGCATATATAGATCAACAAGTGTCTCCTTATGTCATTCTTCTATTGGGAAGTCTAGATTCTCCAACCCTATGGTCCCCAAGCATAGCCTCATCACCTCTCCTTTAATCTTAAGTGCCTGTTAGAGATCACCAAACCCCAAGGACTAACTAGTAAAATGCATGTAGAGCTACATGAATCCAAGAACATCCAACATAAAAAAAACAATGTGAATTTTACCTCATGATAGTCACGCCATTGTATAAATGTATGCCCTCATGCGTTCACATATCGATGCAACCCCATACTCATGAACATTCCTTCAAAGTGCTTCCTAATGCCAATGTCATCACGCCATTGTATAAATGTATGCCCTCATGCGTTCACATATTGATGCAGCCCCATACTCATGAACATTCCTTCAAAGTGCTTCCTAATGCCAATGTCATCCGTACCCAACCAAAGGTGTAGACCATCGTGTGAACATATGCCCTCATACATGCACATAAACACCTAGTACAAACGAGCATATATGACATGTAGAGGACAAACTCAATTGTGATAAATGCCACCAAGAAGTAGCCAACATTCTTTTGATATCGATGCAGCCCCATACTCATTAACATTCCTTCAAAGTGCTTCCTAATGCCAATGTCATCAGTACCCAACCAGAGGGGTAGACCATCGCGTGAACATATGCCCTCATACATGCACATAAACACCTAGTACAAACGAGCATATATGACATGTAGAGGACAAACTCAATTGCGATGAATGCCATCAAGAAGTAGCCAACGTTCTTTTGATCCAAGCTAAAATGTCAGAACTCCTTTCTATACTAGCATAGTACAATATACCACGCACCAAAACAGGAGAATTGTATCGTTTGCAAGTCAACACCCATCTTCTCTGAACTTTGCTCTACACCGTGTGATCGCATATGCATTTACACATGTGCTCATTAGTCCAATTTATTGTCGAGCAGATTTGTTTCAAGTGTTTAATCTACTAAGATATAGGCACACACATGCTACTCCTTGACACTAATTGCAAGGATGATGGATTGTTGAATGGCTAGATGCATGCTTGCATGAATGAATGATGCATGCATACCAATACTTCCAACCTTTTAAGTTCTGTCGGTTTATTGTACATGCTTGTGGAACCAACTCACATATAATTTAATTGAAATCCCACATAAAGCAATGCTGCTTGCTCTCCATGGTAAAAGATCCAACACAAAAATAGTCCACTTGACCCATCTGGATGTTTCAAGATAACCCAAACACCAACTTAGCTGCGAGTCTCAGCCACTGCCAGAATCAACTTGTTCAATGGCACATTAAATTATTCAAAAAACAAATGTCCTCTTTTGGAAGACAGACTATCTTCTGAAAAGGAACTGGTGCAGTATTGTATATGCCATAATTACTACACCAATTACTTTGTTGCAATTTGATAATGTGTGAGGACAGACCAGAAATGGCAACACCAGTAAACAGAAATGGCAACACCAGTAAACGAAAAGAATCAAGCAACTATCATTGATGACTGTTGTCAAAAGAATGTCAAACAACCAAGTAATGTGGCTTTCAGTTGTGGACCCTCTGAGGCTTTTTTCTTGGATGTTTCTTTAATGGCGAACAAAATTTCGGGAGCCTCTAAAATTGTTACAAAGAAGTTTGATAAATAAGGTACCTAAAGAGGACGTGTTCCTGCACGTATTTCGGCAGGGCTATGGGGTGTACAGAAAGTTACATGGATGAATAGTGTCACCTTCCTTGCAACACGTCTGTAAAGAAGCAAATGTTACAATGCATGTACAGAGCTTAGTACTTACATCCCCTCCAGTAGACCAGAGCTGAAGAGAGACTAATTAACAAGAGATCGTTTGAACTGTCATTGACACTTGTTACCTTGCTAGAAGGTACATTTAACTCAGCACAACCTTTATCATCCCTGGTTGTGGCTCTGTGAAATGGAGGCGCTCCTCTTCTGCCAAGTACCGCTCAACTGCCAAAGGCAGTCTGCCAGATGTCCTCGAGCCTTTTGTGTTATGACCACTGCCAACACATATAAAAACATGCTGTCGCTGCCTTGAAGACCTAGCTGCTACTCTTAAGGCTGAAAGCTCTCGCTTCAGTAAAGAAATGGCATCATTCACATGTAGGCCATGCAAATCCAATAGCCGAGGCTGTCCCGGGCCAAAACCTGGAACCTGTGCGGTGGCTATGTTTCTGCCAAGTAACAATGAAGATGAGAACGTGCCTTTGCACCCCCTCAGGAGCAAGCTGAAAAATAAAGATAAACAGACATGATATTCATACCTTTGTTGAAAAACAATTTCTCCAGCTTTACTGTGTGCAGCCTTCAGCAACCTGTTATGCAACTGTCCTCTGGCGTTTGCCTCCTTAGCAAGGGCCTTGTTACCCATAATGTATGCTTGCCGAGCCTGCAAATGTCATTCCTTAGTGAGTTCTCAAAAGTGAAAACTTGTGTTGAGACAATTTGAACTCAAAACACAGATGGATAAGCCAGTGAACAATAGACCTATAAATGAGAGAATCGACTCTCACCATGGCCACATTGACAATCATGCAAACAAATACAAGGCTATAAGACTGACACGATGACTTCAACCTGTCCCTCTAGCGATGGCAAATCAGAAGCTCCAAGGAAGCTCAAATCTAAGAAAGCCCAGCAGAGAGCTACCAGAAGGAACTACAATATCCACAAAGCAAACATGTTCCCAGAAGAAAATGCTTCTAGCTACATCTTTCCCTGATAAATTGAGCAACTGAGGATTGGCAGAGGTTCCAGAACATCAATTCCAAAAAACACATCTCAGCACAATGACCTCACATGAATGAGAATATATGACCAAAAAATCTATTCCTCAATATTACAAGATCTCTATTTTAATTTAACGAGTAAATCTTGTACATAAAGACACACCATGAGCTAACTCAGGACTGGTCTTATGGAAAATATGTATATACTCATACCTTCACAAGACTCGAAAATTTTAGATTTTTTTTGTAAGACAAAGGACAGAACAAACTTTTTTTGGAAGAAGGGGGAGGCAAGAAGGATGTTTAGAAGAGGCTTGAAAGAGAAGAAAAATAAAAACATGAGCTACTATATAAGCCTTTCTATGATCTAATTCACCATATGAGCCTTGTTTCATAGGACCTGACTGGCCCTTTAAGGGTTCATCCCTCTGTCATACATGCAGTCCCATTTAGTTTTACAATCGAGGAGACCAGCAAGGTCACTGCTCAAGGATTGCTCCACATGAGAAAGCATCTCCACAAAACTGAAAGACTTACTGAGATGTGGACAAGACAAAAATTACTTTTACCTGCTGCTGGGCAAAACGTCTCAGCCCAAGCCTAGAACCACCAAATCAATGACAATTTGACTATGGCATCATCTACTTCCACAAGAACACACTTGATTGTCTGTATTATATTTCACATTTGTAACATTTTGAATATGGCAGCAGGTACTTCCACAAAAGAGACATTAATGTTGGCATGATTGTCTGTAATTTATTCAGATCTGATCTTTAAAAATGCACTATTCTCTCCTTCATCATCTCATAGACCCTCTCTCTTTCTCTCAACTGTAGAAGGACAAAACCATGGCACAGGAAGAGATTTTGTTAGAGGTTGACATGTCAATAGCTTAAGAAACATGGAAACATGAAGAGAACACAGCACCAGAAAGAGAATTTCTCGAAGACCACGATATATGGAACAAGACGACCTACATATGCGGATGAATAACTTTTGCATTAGGAAAGGATGGGAAAAAGGTAATAGTTGTGATAAAAGAAGACTCAAATAAACAGTACACGTACCTGGAAGTTAGCACCCTATCAATCACCATACATGCAAGCAATACAAATATTGCAGTTTCATCTCACGACAGTCACAAGGTTGAAAACCATAAACTCCACAACACATAGCAGGAACTAGCTACTATGAAATGCAAGGACAAAGTCAAGGCAAACAAGAGTCACAACGAAAACAAAAGACCCACTGTGGATGGAAGAGATTGGCATTGAATAGGAGGCAATACAATGGCAAAGATTCTCAGATGATGATGGAGATACGCATCAATGTGGGGAACAACACACTTCTACCCACAGGAAATCAATCTAATGGACAGATATGGGACACCGACCCTGCCATTTCCTGTCCAATTCATAGTTAGCCGCCGCTTCCCCCCAACAGGCTGCCTCACGTTGTCCACATGTCCACCCCACTGAGCAGAACAGAGGTAGACAGCACCAGATCTATGACATGTTCCAAAGACATCAGAACTCAGTGGGATCCCAGCCAGGAATGAGCACTGCTTACTTTACCATGGTTAAGCTATCAACGGACACGTACACCAGAAAACCATGATATACACAGCCAGCTTGTCTTTTTCTATTACTCTGTTGTTTGTTAGATTATCAGGGGTGTACTGGGGTCACACAGGCCTCATCGGCCTTTCACAGACATTAATTGGCTCATTGGCCTTTCATACACCTTAATAACTATTTCTCTCAAAGGGGTACTAGAGGTCTCATAGGCCTCATTGGCCTTTCATACACATTAATCTCTCTCTCTCTCTCTCTCTCTCTCTCTCTCTCTCTCTCTCTCTCTCTGTGTTCTCGTATCACTGGTTTTACTGTCGCACCCTGTCCTCCCGGGGTCCTGTTGTGTGTGTGTGTTCGATCCTTGTGGTCGACTTCGGATATGCCTACTGTGTGTGTCTTCGGATAGTTCCTACGAAGTAAAAAACTCTCTCTCAATCGTGTATAAGCCATCCTTCCCCATCAAGTTTTGTAAAACCCGCGTGGGTCTTGGTGGTTGAGGCTCTGGTTCGTGTCGGTGTGTGTGTGTGTGTTCGATCCTTGTGGTCGACTTCGGATACGCCTACTGTCTGCGTCTTGGGATTGTTCCTACGGAGTATAAAAAACTCTCTCTCTCTCTCTCTCTCTCTCTCTCTCTCTCTCTGTGTTCTCATATCACTGGTTTTACTGTCGCACCCTGTCCTCCCGGGGCTGATCACACATACCTCTTCTTTAGTATCTCTACACCCCATCTCCCAGTGCCTCCCACACCACAGATCACTCATACCACTTATCATTACATACATTTCAACTGTAGCCTTTACATACTTCTCACATATATTGACTTTATACCCTTACTAGAGGACCTTGCTGCTCTGGTCACCCGCTCACTACACGAGGCTGCTCTTCACGATTTTCCTCACACTACTCGCTCCACTCGTCCACCACCACCTAGGACCATCCCTTGTAATAGCTGGTACGATGATGAGTGCAACGCTTTACACCGTCAACTTAGATTCAAAACCAAAAACCACCTCCCGAATGAACCAGAGACGCTACATGAGTAACATGGACTGTTAACACTATTTCACCCATCCACAAAGCAGGGGATCCTATGAGCCCAGAGAACTACAAGACCATTATGATCAAACATGTCATGTCCAAGATTTATGCATCAGTGCTTGATTCTGAGGTCGGTCAACTCACAGAGATACAAGGACTCAGAGCAAATAGATAGGTTGGATTCTCACGTGATCATGGGACCGTGGATCACATCCTCACACTTAGGTGTATCATTGAGGCAAGGGCACGAAAACAGAGGGTTTATTGCTGCTTTTTGGATTTTCGCAAAGCCTTTGATATGGTTCCGAGAGCCCGCCTGATCAAGCGTCTGCAGGACTTGGGTTATGACCAAGAGATCATTTGGGCTGTCATGGCACTTTACGAGCGGGTCTCAAGCAGAGTTTGGATAGGCTCTGGATGAACATATGAGATCATGAGTACTAATGGGGTCAAACAATGGTGTCCTTTATCACCAACCCTATTTGGCCTCTAGATTGATGAGCTTGAGACAGTTCTACAGACACTGGGAAGGGAGTTCACTTTTCTGTGCACTTTGTCCCATAGGCCCGCAAGGTCTCCAATGGACGTTAATATATATTTCTTTCTTTCTTTTCTCTCTCTCTCTCTCTCTTCTCTCTCTCTCTCTCTCTCTCTCTCTCTCTCTCTCTCTCTCTCTCTCTCAACGTCCATACTCAGCCCTAGGTTCAAGCCTCCGCTAAGACACCCACTCCCTCTCTCTATTCAGCCCTCGTTCAGTCCTCTCCTTAGACACCCACTCCCTCACTCTACTCAAGCCTCTACTCGACTCAAAATTTTGCTTAATTCCAGCCACCCATCAGCTAATCCTAACCCTGAACTGATTGAGCTTCTAGAGGTTAGCTTATAGAAAGGCATTTTGAAAAACACGGCCAAGATGGAAACAGATATGAAGGTGAAAACTTTGGGTGAGGCATTTTGAAAAATGCGCCAAGATGGAACCAGATCTGAAGGTGACAACTTTGGGTGCAGCGCTTGTAAGCAAGCCATTCGATAATGTAATTTCCAATTTGAGATCTGAATATTTTGGTTCCTACAATTACTCCCGTCCCTGAAGAAATAAAAGTTCCTTAGGTCCACGAGAACATATATGTCAACTGCCACACGATATCATAGACTTCACGTTGAGAATGAATCATCGGTTAGACAATCGGGAGGAATAGGCAATGATGAATTGATAGAAGACGTGTGAAGAAATGGCATGTATCCCTCTAGCACAACTTATGACTACTATTATTGATTAATAAGTTCTTTCACATTTGCATTCAAGTACAGTGTTACTCCCAAGTCTCCATTAAAATATTATTGGAAAGCCAATGTCCTATCATTGTCCAAGGATTTACAAGTATGGAAGCTCGCTAGGCAGCACACATGAATACGCAATTCACACTGACACGTGGAGCCTTTTGGCTCTCCCGTCCTTGGGAAATGGAAACCCATGCATTTTGGCCAATAAGCAGCCCTCGCATACATGTTTTTTAAGTGCATGCATGGGTGGAAGATCTACAACCATGTCATGTGAATGCATCTTCACCAAACTATTGAAGTTGAGATGTAACTATTGAAGTTGAGATGTCCCAATCTCTCATGCTCTAGATGTGTATCAAAAATTACAGATTCAGCCACGGCATTACTATAGCAGCCTGTTGTGCATATATGTCAAGCTGATATAGCCCCCTATCAAGTGTTCCAGTAAGTACAATATAGTTGTCGTACCGATTATCATAAACAGCACAGCGATAACCATCAAAAAGGACTTTGAAGCCATGTGTGGAGATGGCTGAGATAGATATCAGATTCTTTTTTATACCTGGAACATACAAAACCTCCACAAGTGGAATGGTATCACTTGACACTGTAGTGATAAGCACTTGACCAATCCCTTTCAAGGGATATGCTGCATTATTTGCATAAGTGACAGTGCCCCCCTTTGGAACACCACTCAATGTGTGAAAGGGATTTTTGCAGGAAATGATGTGCTTGGAAGCACCACTATCAAAGTACCAGTCTAAGGCAGAATCTGAGGCTGCAAAAGCTGAAGCATGCACAATAGGATTATAATGACACTCCACAATAAATACCCACTCATCATGAGCAGGATTGGCTGCCTCTGTATTTGTGACATTAGCAGCTGGAGTATTTGTGACAACAAGACCTTGCTGTCCTGGCTGTCCCTGCTTCTTCTTCTCGGAAGCAATACGCTGGAAGCACCACTATCAAAGTACCAGTCTAAGGCACAATCTGAGGCTGCAAAAGCTGAAGCATGCACAATAGGATTATAATGACACTCCACAATAAATGCCCACTCATCATGAGCAGGATTGGCTGCCTCTGTATTTGTGACATTAGCAGCTGGAGTATTTGTGACAACAAGACCTTGCTGTCCTAGCTGTCCCTGCTTCTTCTTCTCAGAAGCAATACACTTCCGGCGCTCAGATTTTCCTGCAATAATTGCAGCGTTTCTTCTTCTTCCCATCAGCAAGACTGAAAGAGGATGAGGCACCAAATGTAGGTTTGGGCTTGCTGTAAATTTTCCCCCCTTTTCCTTTGCCCCTATGATCGGTAGCAAAGGCTTAATCTACATGAGTAGAAGCAGCCCTGTCGAAACAACTTTGCTCCTCTTGCAGGAGTAGGGAAACAAGCTGATCAAAAGAAAAGTGGTTGGGATTATCCATGGCCACTAGTCTTAAGTGTTGTAGCAAATTCCTGATATGAGTCAGGGAGTCTATCGAGTGTGGTGGACACAACTTGTGAGTCTCGTACAATCTCATCGACATTGATGAGCTGCTCTCTGAAGTCCTTGACCTGTGTCAAATAGGCATCCATGCTGCCCCCTTCATTCATCTTAACATTGTCAAGCTGCCTGCACAAATAAGCAACTCTGGCCTCATTGCCTATCTAATAAAAACTGGCCAAAGTGTCCCATGCAGCCTTGGCTGTTTTGCAAGACCAAATGTGAGGTATAGCAACTCTCTTGCAATTCATGGCAATCACTGCATGTGCCTGTGCATCTCGTTGATCCCAACGAATATGTTCTTGTGAATTGGAGGGTCGGCGGCAGGCACTAAGGGAGTAGTGGTAGATGAACCAGAAGTGGTTGTGGTGGCAGCAGGTGCTTGTGATGAAGAGACAGATCTTGTCTCCGATCCAGATACAATTCCAAAAATTTCTGGACACCAACAGGTGGCACACCAAGTATGACCACATGGGATTGTTGGAGATATCATAGCCAAAGAGTGTGGGAGATATCATAGCCAAAGAGTGTGGTGATGTGATGTGTTAGTGTGAAGTACTAGGTAATCTAGTACTAGTCTATGCGAGTGAATCTTGTGTGAGTGCCACGTGTCATCAAGGGACTTATCCCATATGCACTAGGTGCTAGTGTGTGAGTGAGTGGCCTATGTAAGGCTTGTACTTCACTTGTCTTAATGAAAATCCAAAAAAATGAAAGTGCCTCTGCAAGAGAGCTGGCTGCCCAACTATCTGACTGCTTGCTGCAAATGTCAGACAGCAAATGTATGCAAGTGTCAATGCCAAGATGGTTGCTGAGCAAAATGCACAAGCTATTTCCAAAATGACTTGCAAGAAAATGTATGTCCAATCAAAGCACCCCCCCTGCAAATAGCTGTCTTGCAAATGACCGGCCCAAATCAAAGGGCAAATGTCTACAAATCTTTCCAATGCAAATCTGAGCTGAATCTGTCCCAAATAATGGCTAGATGCCACAATAGTCAAAGGACAAATAGCCCAAATCAAAGGGCAAATGCAAATAGAACCCAAATTTGGCTGTGTCAAGAAAAGAATGCCCCAACTTTGGAGAGGGCAACTATGCCAAAAAGAGGGCAAATTGGTAAAGCCCCAAAATAAGCTGTAATTTTGCAAATGTGACCAAATCTGTTAAAATTTCTAGCCAATGTCACTTAAAATCCCCCAATTTCATATCAAAGCAGCCAAATGGCACTGCTATTTAGGCGAATGTGACAAAATAACCTGAAATATTCCACAATCTGCCAGCAATAGATCCAAATTCCCCAACGTCGGAGTTGAAATGGAGTCAAAAATAGGAAAAATACTGCAAAAGCCCCTAAATGTGACCAAAAGAAGCAAATGTCACTGCAAAATCTGCAAACGTGACACAAAATCCCCAATTTCTAGAGCAAAATCACCTCAATGTCATTGCAATGTGTGCAAATGTGACATAAAAGAGGGTGAAAAGCTTCAAATCCAACTGTACGAGGGAGCAATTCCCAACAGAATGGTGCTAGAGCAAGTTGAAGCAGTTGGAGGAAGGCCTGAATGACTGAAAAGAGTCTACATCTAAGCGAAAAACCTCAAAAAACAGCCTAATTGAAATCAACTTTTGACAGGTCCTACGGATTCCTGAAAGCGTCATGCAAGTGTCCACATAGATCTGCACGGACGTCCGGGTAGCTGTACAGACAAATTTTTTTCGGTCAAAATGGTGCGGGACAGGGTCATTTGTATGCGGGCAAGTCAAAATTTTCAAAAAACATCAAAAACGGACCTCAAAAAGTCCCCAAAAAAAAGTTGGACAGTATTTCTGCTCGAAAAACAGGTTTCCGGAGGCACCAGACTGAGCTGGAGCAATATGGCAGGTAGGAGCAAGAGAACCTACTCTGATACCACTGTTGGGTGCGGGAAGCAATGGAAACGGAGTGGAATGCAAGGGAGCAAACAACAAGCTGAAGCAAACGTAAGTACTTGCAAATGGATAATGAGAAAGTACAAAGGGGTGGCCTATATAGCCCCTAAGTCAACCATATGGTTGACCAATGAGGTCAACCTAAGGGTTGACTGAGTCCTAAGACTAGCCTACAAGGCCATACCACGGCTAAGTGCTAACACATCTCATTCGAGATGATCAGCGCAACACATGCTGAGCTGAGTGTCAATTGCATGAACAGAGCCTGCCAGAAAGGTCCAATAAACTCAGCATCTCTGTCAATAAATATTTCAGCTGGCAACCCAAACAAGCTACACAACTTTTCAACAAACAAATGAGCAAGTTGGGTGGCTGTCATAGTCTCTTGAAGGTAGGAACCGAGCGCAATAGTCTCTTGAAGGTAGGAACCGAGCCAATTTGGTAAGTCAGTCGACGATTGCATCATGCCCACGAGAGCTTCGTGATAAACCTACCACAAAATTCATAAAAATACTTTGCTATTTACTTTCTCAGTATTTCCAATGGATGCAACAATCCGCCTCGTCTCAAGCGTGCAGTTTTATTGACTCAGCACTGTGATGACATCCTTAAGCGTGAGCCAAAACAAGGCTCTTTTGACTATATCCAAAGTTCTCTATACCCCTAGATGTCCAGAACTGGGACTGTCATGACATTCAAATAAGAAATGCCATCTTGTATCTCTCACCCAAGGTAACAGATCTTACCTTTTTGAAAAAGCAAACCACTTCGAATGGAGTACTCTCATAACTTTTACTAAAGGAGAGGCATTCCCAGCTTTTACTTTATACTAGACACCTTTGAAGAATTCATCTTCGAAATAAAGGCCCATAAGAGAGTCATAGAGGTCAGAATGGATCTCTCTATGAAGCAAAACTGATTCACACTATCAATTTTGATCAAGGCATTAGCTACCTTTTTGGTAGATCCCTTCCGATTACGAATCTCAAAGTCAAATTTCCGCATCAACTCTGACCATTGGTTTTTCTTGCCCCATAGATCAGTGGAGTTATCAACATACACCACAAAAATAGAGCCATACAAGTAATATCTTCACTTTTTCATGCTGTGAATAACAGCATACTGCTCCTTCTCATGCATCGGTCACTTATACTATGGCTCATTAGCTTTTTACTCTCAAAGCTGCCGGTCTACCATCCTAAAACAAAGCTACCACAACAGCATAGTCATTAGCATATGTTTCAGCCACAAATGGCTTACTAGAATCCAATATCTGTAACATAGAAGCTGATGCGACAACATGTTTTAATTGCTTGAAACACACATCAAGCTCCTCCATCTACACTATGGGTCGGTACTTAATGTACTTACGCTTTTCCACCACTTTAGACAAGTGTGACAAGGGGCCAAATTAGCATAATTCCAAATGTCAGTTTGGAAGTAGTTCACAAATCCTAGGAAGGATTTGACCTCTCTAATCGTTCTCAAAATTGGCCACTCACATATCTTTTTGACTTTCTCATAGTCAATACGGACATCATTTACAGAAATGACGAGTCCAAGATATGTGAGTCCATGTTTCAAGAACTCACATTTGCTTTCTTTAGCATAGAGCTGCTCTTTCCTAAGTATAGATAGCACTATCCGCAGATGGCGCCAAAAAAAGAGTCTTGCTAGAGACAAAGGTATCATCCAAAAAGACCACATCAAACTTTCTCAAATATGGACGAAATAAACTGCTCATCATATGCTAAAGTGTTGATAGCCTGCTCTCAAATTGATCTTAGTAAAGTACTAAGCTGCACACAGCTACATCCATCCGAAGTAACGGATATTTGTTCTTAATCGTCAAGGAATCCAAAAGGGTCTGGACTACGCATAAATGCATTCCAAAGTCTTTCTTCTTAACTAACAACACCGGTGCACCCCAAGGTGACTATTAGGCCGAACTTGATCCAGCCGGAGGTATTCCTAAAGTTGCTCGCCAATTTCATCCTCCTCTTTCAAACTTGTGATGTAGGCTTCCTAAACACAGGTTGTGCACCAGGCGAGAGTTCGATTATGTGGTCAAAGTTCCTCAAAGGCGGTACCCATGGGAAGTTTCTTTGAAACACATTTGAACCCTTATACACTTTTGATGTGACATCTAATCCTATCTGCTCTCCATACTCCTTCATCCTACTTGCAGCTTTTGATGTGACATCTAATCCTATCTGCTCTCCATACTCCTTCATCCTACTTGCAGCTCTCTCTCTTATACATCTAACCCTTATACACTTTTGATGTGACATCTAATCCTATCTGCTCTCCATACTCCTTCATCCTACTTGCAGCTCTCTCTCTCTCTCTCTCTCTCTCTCTCTCTCCACAGAGTCGGGGCATCGACCAACAAGGGTCACTTTAGCCCTTGTTGGGCGCACTGCCATGACGAGGAGACGACACAAGACCACACCCACGAGCAATCGACAACACTCTATTGCTGACGTCATGCTTCCGATGTCTCATCCACCTGGATGAAATGACGACGATGGTGATGAGGACGATGAGAATGATGATGATACTGATGTGTAGTCAATCACTCTGACATGACTATGTAGTACTTAGCACTAGCTTTTTAGATTATGCATTGGTGTGGATGCTCGTTTAATAGCTCCACCCTCACAATTTGTTTGTATTAGAATTCCCACAGTGTCATAGACCCATCGATCTTTCTAAGACTTTAATAAACTCTCTCTCTCTCTCTCTCTCTCTCTCTCTCTCTCTCGGGGCCGAGGCTCAGGCAGAGTTGCAGCACTCATTAGTCTGATATCCGTCGTCAGACGGGATGTTCACGCCCGTTACCTATGGCTCCGCTTACGACGCCCTTCCACACGCAACCTTTTTATTGCAGTCTGCTACTTCCTCCCTGAGACGTCACACTTCGCACGGGTGCTACCCAAGGATACGGGGGTATCCCCCTATTTAGATCTCCACCCCAACATTGTGGAGTTTTCCAGACGCACGGACAGGCACACATCAAACATCCCTCCTGGATTTCCACTCAGATCCTGTCCTATTACCTAAGATGGACATAGAGGACTCGGGCTTCCCCCGCTCCTCGGCCGACAGTCGAGCCTCCGTTACTGCATATGGGCAGGCTCTTTTGGATCTTGGACGTATACATGATCTGGTCATCTACAATGGACTAGATCGGTGGCCCGCCTCCTCTGGTTTCACATGTTTCCCACATGGCGGAGGAGCCAGTGTCGTCGACTACATTTTGGGATCTCCTGCTTTAGCCTCACAGATCACTGACTTCCGTACCGCACCCTTACCCCCAGGAGCCGACCACACTTACCTTTTCTTTCATTTCCTTACACCTCGAGCCCCTTCCAGCCACACTCCGCACTACACCACCTATCATGATATACACTTTGATCATAACCTCTCACCTGACTACTCAGCCCACCTAGCCTCTCTCCTCAGACACATAGACACCATACCCTCTCTAGATCATCGAGCCGCCCTCATCACCCACTCTCTCCACAATGCAGCCCGCCACATCTTTCCTTACACTACTCGGTCTACCCGCCCCCCACCCGTTGGCTCCACCCCTTGCAATAGCTGGTATGATGACGAATGTAAAGCCTTACGCCGCACACTCCGACTCACGACCTAGCGAAATGCTAGGGCTGACCCACACCTCACCCGAGAATATCGCCGCCTAGTCCGTCGCAAGAAGCTAGCCTTCCTGCGCCAGAATGAGGATACGCTACTAAACATCCTGTTCAGTAGCAACTCCAAGGGTTTCTGGATTAAATTTCTAGAATGCCGATCCCCTACCCCCCTCACAGACACTTCCCTCTGGCACTCCTACACACGCACACTCTATGATATCCCTGATCAGCCCCCTCCTGACCTCTCCGCCACCCCCCGCCCCACATCTTGCACCCTTTCCACAACCGAGGGAGTCACCCACGCAGCGCACAAGCTTCACAACGGCCGAGCCAAGGATCATGAGGGCCTATGCACAGAGTTTGTCGCCTATGGTATCAAAACTCTAGCCCCCATCCTGGCAACATTGTTCAATGAAGCTGTTTGCCACGGATTCCCCAGAGCCTGGACCCTGAACACTATCACACCCATCCACAAAGCAGAAGATCCCATGGATCCAGGGAATTACAGGACCATCATGATTGGACATGTTATGTCTGAGATCTATGCATCAGTGTTAGATGGTGAGGTCAGCACTCGCGCAGAGATACGCGGCCTCAGGGCATCTGGACAAGCCGGTTTCAAGACGGATCACTCAACTTACGATCACATTTTTACACTTCGAGGGATCATTGAGGAGGCCACACAAAGGGTATACTGTTGCTTTGTGGATTTCCGCAAGGCATTCGACAATGTTCCTTGGGCCCGCCTTGTCAGACGCTTGCAAGAGTTAGGTTACGACTCGGAGGTTATATGGGCGGTAGTAGCTCTCTATGAGAGGGTGATGGGCCGGGTTAGGATTGGTACCAGCTGGACCACAGAGATCACGAGCACTATAGGGGTCAAACAAGGATGTCCCTTGTCACCAACTCTATTTGGCCTCTACATCGACGAGCTCGAGACCACCATCAGGACACTCGGAGGTGTAGGCTGCTCTCTTGCGGAGGCTGTCATGCAGATTCTCTTTTACGCAGATGATGTAGTACTACTATCCTCCTCTGCTACTGGTCTTCAGCGACACCTGGATGGACTTCAGATCTTCAGTGATACCCACGACTTGAAGGTCAACCTTGGGAAAACCAAGGTCATGATCTTCAACACCTCCCGACCTGCTATGCACCGAGAGCAGTTCCTCTTCGCCGGCGACCCTGTTGAGATAGTCGACTCTTATACATACCTGGGCGTTGTATTCTCAGGCCCGATCTTCACGATGCACCCGGCCATGCAGGCCAGGATCAACCGAGGCTATGCCGCTCTTGCCAGACTGGAGCGACAGTGCTACCACTCTCACTTTCAGGACCCGCGGACCAAGTCTCTTCTTTTTTATTCCTTGGTCCGCCCAGCAAGCATGTACGGCAGCCCATGGTGGGGGGCCGACCTTTCAGACACAGAGTGGGCACGTGTCGAGCGCCTATAGATACTGATGTTTGCTCGGATGATCCGCAGCAAACCATCGGTACCTCATCAGATCATCTTAGCAGAATTCGGCACCTCACCAGTACAGCTTGATGCGGCCTTCCAGGCTATCACTTATCTACACAGGGTCAGGGACTTCAGCTCCTCTTCCGACGGTCGCTTCCGCCTACCCTGGCTAGCCCTATCCTCCTCTATGGCCTTATCCGCTGATGAGGACCAGCGATGTTGGTATAGACGCCTTTCCAGTTGGTTTACCCAACTGGGCCTCGACATGGACCGGTTGCCTCCTTTTCAGTATAGCCTCAACGCTCCACCATCCCCTTTCTCCCCCACTGACCAGGAGGTCAACCAGATCATCCGAGAGGACCTGCTCCAGCTTCACACCTGGAGGACTTGGTTTCTTCATCCCGAGCTTCCTGTGAAGCTTGATTGCTATCGCCAACACTGCCTCCAGATCTCACAGGAGGGTTTCATCACGCCCCCGGGCTATACACATTCATCTACCCCATGCGCTCCGAATTTCACTCGGCCAGTTTAGGGTTTTGTCACACCGATTACAAATCGAGAGTGGACGCGTAGAGGGTATCCCACGAGAGGGCCACATCTGCCCACTTTGCGACCTACAGGAGATCGAGTCGGAGGAGCACTTTGCTTTCAAATGCCCTATCTATTATGCCATCCGAGGCCGGTACCACTGCCTATTTCGCGACGGATTCGACCCCCTCACACGCATGCTGCAATTCCCGGACCAGCAGTGCCTAGCCGCTTTCTTGCATGAGATGACCCGCCACCGAGATGCATCTCTCCGAGCACGACAGCATGCGCAGCCCACACAGTGTGAGGACACTCAGCGACCCATCACTGATTTCTTCCAGTCACAGGATACCTCTCCTTAGTCTAGTCGATGACGCGGACGTGAGCGAGAGCTAGAGCCACGACAGCTACGCCAGCGAACAGACTCACACATCCGGGTCCATGACATCCCTTCTATGCTCTCAGCACGCCCTACCGGGGTCACCGTCGCTCTCGTTCTTCAACATAGGGCCTCCCGCCGCCCCCGACGACCGAGCTCGACTAGGCAACGTGACGTCAGAGGCCAATCATCCATCGCAGGGTTTTTTCGACCTCCCATTTGACGGGCCCTCTATGATTGGCCTCTGATGATCACCACAGGCATATATATATATATATATATATATATTTGTATCTCCCCCCTTCTGCTCCATTTTTTTGTGCCATTTTTTGTATCATCTGGAGATAGATACACATTTTTTGCACCAGGACTAGACACACCATCCTTCATAACTTTTTTGAAGAAACGGTTGGCCGGACCGTTTTGAGACCGCCACCATTATGCTCATTGTACTAGTTATCTTTAGTCTCATAGACCTTCACGGTCTCCCGAAGACTTTAATAAAATTTCTTTCTTTCTTTCTTTCTCTCTCTCTCTCTCTCTCTCTCTCTCTCTCTCTCTCCCCCTACCGCTTTTCCTTCCTTCTCCCCCTCATTCCCTCTCACATCCACTCTTCTAGCCCCTTTCTCTAATATTCCCCCTAGCCCTTTTCTACATTGGTATCAGAGCTCCGACCTTGACACCTTTGCTTCCCCTTTCACTCCTCATCACAATAGTATGCCCCCACAGACTGCACGTAGCAAATGCTTCAAGCAACTTCACCACAACACCTTTACTCAATTGTCATTCCACTTAGCATCAATCATGCCTATTGTTGAGACCTCTTTGCAGCTCGCATTCAAGCGGATGATGACTAGGTAGTTGGCCATCAAAGAGCTAGACCGATTTCGAAGAGAAGGTATTCAGATTTCATTGAATATTTAGAACTTGAGGCACAATCTATCGACCAACCAAGTCAACCCCAGCCTTGTTGTGACGAACCACTGCATATACAAGATGCTGAATCGTCAGCCCCAATTCTGGTGCCCAGCAGCCGCACACCATGTTCGACGACCATCCAAACTAGCAATGTGGCAAGGCTTACTTGCAATGCAAGACTCAATCAAGTAGACAACTACTTCGCCTCTGCCCTTACCATCAATTCAAAGGACAAGCATTTGACAAATGCCCCCTTTGTCGCATTTGAAGCAGAGTCCTTTTGCCCAAGCTTTAACCTACACTAGAGAATCGGTACTGGGCTTGGGAGTTCTTATGGTTATTTTTCAATTTGTACAACTGGCGAAGACCCAATATCCTACGATCATGGAAAGTGCATAGCCTGATCAAGCACCTCTAGCTTATTCCTTCTTATCTCATTCAAAGAGTCTTTTGGTAGGCTACAAACGAAGAATAAGAACAATGTTTGCTAATTGAATTCATGAATTAAAAAGTAAGCTCTCAAAACTCCGAAATAAATGTAGAGTTAGAAAAAGAGATTGATGATCGATAGTTTTTTAGACTAAGCAATTTGCCAATGCAAAATCATCTATGACCATGGTCTATCTACTTCAATAACACATTCGAGTGAGAGAATCTTTTTACTACTGACTCATCTATTGAGGATATGTTTCAGGTTATTGAGCAGATATATATGAAGAGATTTCAGCAGTATGGTATTCAGATTCTGAGCATGAAGAGATATTGAAGAGGCAACGCAGTGGTACTTCTGCATTCTGAATATTCAGCATCAGCAGTAACCAGAACTTGACGATGAAATTTAAGTTCTGATTTAGAAGAGACTCCTGTATTATCAAGAGAAGACTATTTGTGTATTATCAAGAGAAGACTATTTGCAGATTATGAAGAGGCGATGCAAATGCAGAAGTAAAAGAGAAAAGCGTACACAAGAGAAAGAGACAAGAAAGGATCCAGATGAGGACTTCTGCCCATTCAAGCAAGAGGGAGTGTCATGACAAGAGAAATCACTAATCCGTGATTAGTAGGCATTAGAAATTTATTATTACAGATATTATACACCAATGGTGTGACATGTATCTGTATTTATGATGGGCACAAACCGAATTGTTATGGCGGTGGATCATCTAAATAGATAGGGCTAGTCAAGCTGGAGCCACTACTTCAGACGGCATCAAATTTCAACATGTAACACTTATGTGCACACACATGTCTAGGTCCTAGGGGCAATAGGAAGGGAAAGGTGCATTAAGGTGCATTGATTGGTAGATGCATGGGTCAAAGACTGAGGGTAGGTGTAAATGGGAAGATGGAACTTGAGTGATCTCAATAGACATTAATGAAAGGGTATCACCCTTCATTGTGAATCTCATGTAGCATTCTCTATTCACCTTGCATTCTTCTGCTCTCTCTCTCCCACCTTGCATGTAGGTCGAAAAGAGAAACAAATACTCTCACGAGGGCGCTCTTCCCCCATTGGAGGGCCAATTGGCATACATTGCACACATGCATTCTTGAAAAGTCCGGTTCTTCACAACGATAACTATTGCTGCGTAGTTAGCATCTGAGAGAACAAACTTTACTAGACTTGAGCGCCAATCTGGACTATCTGCACCGGACGTGGAGCAGAAGGTCCAAGGATATTAGTTTGCAGAGTTTCATCGCTAGAAGTTTGCTCCCTATTGAGATATAAGCTAGGGATTTTTCGCGAGAGAAGGATGCAAAGGGCATGAAGGGAGATAGTGCATCATAACATTCTAAATCTTTCTCCTTATCAAAAAGAGAGAGAGATGTAGGGTTGAAGATAGAGATGTGATAGCTTCACCAAAGCATAGAGAGCAAACAAGTTGGGCAATAGCCACAAACGAGTAGAGATTAGGCAATGGGCTACTCGCAAGCTCAAAAGGCTAAGAGACAAAGGGGAAACTTGGGCATATGCATAGGTTGTGAGTGGCTGTAGCGCATGCATGCAATCCATGTGAGTTCCTTGCCCTTTGGGGCACTTCACAAGGCTTTCTCTCCACACGAAGTACTTTAAAAAGTGTACCTTTAGGACTGAAGTTGGTTGTTACTTTATAGACTTCATCGACCTTTATAAGACAAAAATGCCACCATATTCATTAAGGCACTTAGGCTAGGCTATCTAAAGTACTCACCTAAATTGGATTCCATATGAGATGCCAAAGCTCCATGTCAATGTCCATAGGTTTGCATGTGGATCAATCATTAGATGCCCACATGCACACCTCCATATGAGGTGAGCCAGGCAAGTCATATGAGGTGAGCCAGGCAAGTCATCACTACAATTAGATCCCAATCCTAGCAGACATGAGCTAGGTACGTGGGGTGAGGGATCATTCTACATTTCATATGTAGCGCACCTTGTCCTTGTAAACCCCACGTTGGGGAGCATTGAGAGCCATCTGCAGGCCCACCTAGGGGATCAATAAAAAGACATCTCCAAACTTGGAGCCCAACAAAAGCACCATGACACAAGCAAAAGTCAAAATCAAGCAATCCAATAGACCTTACCAAACCAACTTCGCCATTCAGCCGTGGAGTGAGCCCGTTGGTGGCTCCTTGGCTGCCTACTTTGGCAACTGATATAAGCTGCCTAGTCCTAGAAATAGGAATTATATCCTTTGTTGCCTTGAATCATTGAATTCTAAGAAAGTGCAATGTGGAAGATCATACACAACAAATGTACCAGCAATCATCATGTATGTACTCATAGCAATCACCAGCTTCCACAATAAACATATGGCTCCAACAAATCTTCTTGATAGATGAGAGTGTCCTTGCATAATATGAGTAAAGGTACACGTGCAAGGGTATCAATATGAATGTGAATGTGACTTTATGTGTGTGCACGTGCCTGCATGCACGTTCGCATGAACATGCAAATGCACACTTGCATCTGTGCCTACATGTGCATGCGTCCGGCTTTATAAGCACAATGAAAAGTCTAGCAAATTTCCTTCGAAAAAAGTCCTAATATGACAAAAGCACCACTAACAACAAAAAATGATTATCATGATACCAGATGGTCGGAACTCGCATCAAGATTTGAAATCTGCATAGCCATTCATATCACACAAAAAAGAGCAAATTATATAAATTTGACGTCATAGATTCATCATACTCAACCAAACAAACATGCAATTTGAAAACTCAAGCAATCATGTACATGCTCAGAAATCAAAGTCTATCATCAATAGCAGGAAAATTGCTAAGATCCCCAATGACTTCATCGGTGCACAGCATCAACAGCCCTGTTTGTAATATGTGCAACCAAAATTGTACTATTAATAATGGTTGTCGGTTCAGAACTTGATATATATAGGACCCTTAAACTTTATAGGGTCATAGAATTCATTTAGTTACTTCTCTTTGATCACATATTCTCCAAAAGATGGCAGATCCTTTCTAAAAACGTTACCCCCTTGAATGGACAAGGACAAGGCCCCTCACGGTAGGTTTTCCAATCATGTGTGCCGCTTATTCAAGGAGTCTTGATAAAGATGTAGTCCTCACACTTCTTAGCGATTCTGAATTGCTTTTTATGTTATGTTTAGTATTGTTCTCTTGAGATCAGGTAATATGTTTTAACGCAATTTCCATTGAACAGTAGGTAGACCAGAGAGGTGGAGAGGCTGAGTAGGGTCTGTAGCTGAGGGGAATTATGCCCAATTTGGTATGAGAGGCTGGTGCATGTATGAAAGGTAGGCTGAATGGGGGACTTGAGTTCCTGTAGTGACAAGTGGTGCGATGGTTCATGCATAGGCCCTCCACATGTCCCCATAGGCTAGATGTGTCCTGTATCGACTCATGGGCTGCCATGTGTCCCATGCCACATCATGGCCGCCACATCACCATGCCACCATGAACAGTAGGTAGACCAGAGAGGTGGAGAGGCTGAGTAGGGTCTGTAGCTGCCCAATTTGGTATGAGGGGCTGGCGCGTGTATGAAAGGTAGGCTGAATGGGGGACTTGAGTTCCTGTAGTGACAAGTGGTGCAATGGTTCATGCATAGGCCCTCCACATGTCCCCATAGGCTAGATGTGTACTGTATCAACTCATGGGCTGCCATGTGTCCCATGCCACATTATGGCTGCCACATCACCATGCCACCTCTCAACATGCCATATCTATCACATCAGCATGCCACATGTAGAACAAGGTTATTTTAACAACTCTTTATTTGCCTGACTAAAAATTTCAATTTAGGAGCTCAATACTAGTCCGATTTTACTTAAGTTTTCACCCTTAGATTTCTGACAGTTATCTCTAAGGGGCTAGTCTAGGGTCATTTTAAGTTATGTTGACCTTCTCACATAACCTAGTAGGCCTATTTGTTTGTCATCTTGTCTTGTATCTCTTTCAATATTTCATGTTCACAGGGCCACACCCAAGGTTTATAGAGATATGTCTCAACTTGTGGGACACTAATGCATGTAACCCATTCAATGGGGGTCACCCTCAAATGCTAGACCCTAGTCAACTAGTGCCTAATTGAACAATAGGAAAACATATGCATTCTTTTGGCAAACATCCTAATTTAAGGAACTTGAAATGTCAAAAAATAAAGTACCACTCGGGTGGGGTGTGGTATTTATGTTTCTCATATAGAGATATGTCTCAACTTGTGGGACACTAATGCCCGTAACCCATTCAATGGGGGTCTACACTCAAATGCTAGACCGTAGCCAACGAGTACTTAACCGAACAGAAGGAAAACATAAGACCTTAAGGTGTAATAAATGAATTATCAAGCAAGTGGATATGTGTTTTGTGAAGAGAAGTGATAGCCCTCAACAATAATCCGTGTTCTCCTGAACATATTTGACCAACACTTGGTTGATAGAGTACCTACTACCATGAAGGTCTCAAGGGACTTTTAGGTCAAAGCTTACATGTTAGAGTTGTCCCAATCTACCAATCAAAACATATCTGTCCATGTAATAGAACATACCTGTTGCAAAACCCGATCCTGTCATGACAACAGCCCTTACTACCCTCACGCCTGTCAGCTCAGCCTCTCTATCTCTGCTGAGTCTCCTCATTACGCTGCGAGCTTAAGCCTCAACCTGTCTAAACCTGTAAAAGAAACACTCCCCCCCCCACACACCCCACCAAAAAAAATTGGCACTCTCCCCTCTTGCTGGTGCATGTTCTCCAGCCTCCTGCCTCTGCAGCTTCTCTCCCACGCAGTCTTTCTTCCTACAGCAGTCCATCCCCTTGCAGAAACTGCTCCTGCAGCAGCTCCTCTTGTAGTAACTCCTTCACGCAATCCTTCTAGTACAGCTTCTCCTACTGCTCCTTCACCACGAAGCCCTGCTGAGGCAGCTCCTCCTGCAGTTACCCTTCCACACAGACCTGTGGCAGCCGTTTTCTCATGCAGTCCTGCTCCCACTATTGATGCAACTCTGACCCTATGCAATGCTACTCCCTATCAACAACCGTACTCAAACTTCGAGGCAAATCTGTAGCAGATTTACATTGTTTTCTGGAATTGAAGTTCCATCAGTGAGCTAGAAGTACACAGTTATGCTAAATCAGAGTCTCTTAATCAAAGCATTGGCTAAATATTACTGATGTGTGGAACGAGTGGTAAATGTGGAAGCATCTTCCCTCAGGATTGAAGAGCCCTTGGAGCCTTGAACACCCTAGCTAGGCTATCTCTTGAGATACTCTTTTGTATATAAACTTACTGCTTAGCCTTGAGCTTCATTTTCATGACTTGTACACCTTTCAGTTGGTTTCAAATTTGGAAGGTTTCGATTAGATTTGCTTCAACACCTTGGTTTTGTATCTCATTGTAACAAAGAGCCCCGATAAAGGAGGAGAGGGAGCAGCCCCCCGGGGGGAGGGAGGGCACAGTGTTCCCTGGCATATAGGTATGCCCAGAAAAGAACAAACCATAAGCAATAAGGCATTCACCCTACCATTATTAATGGAGGCAGTAGTCACGCAGGCAAAAGTTTATTGCTGCTATCCTGTTGACATGCCACAATACTTCAAGGTTTCATATCTATCTCAAGTACAAGCAGTGACAGAACTAAGAAGGGTCATTTCAGTGTTCTCTTGGCTCTCCAGATGTAGCACAGAAGAGCCTGCCAAACTGTCAGAAATCGACCAACAGAGGGTACGCACAGTGGAAGACTAATAGAATAGCCCAAGAGCTCACACAGTGTGTGTGGGGAGTGGAATCACAAACTTGTTTACTTAATGTGCATCAAATAGATGTGCAGACTCATCAATAGACAATGAATCAGCCAGATATAGAAACCCACCAAAACAATATATTTCCGTCCAAAGCTATGGACACAATACAAAAGAGATAGATCCAAAGTCCCACTAGAGTGTGGTCCTTTGATCTTACCACAAGGCACTTCTACTATCTTCCGGATATCTCTAGACTTGAGCCCGCATGCTCCACCTCGAGCGTATGTAGACTCTCCGTCCAGATCACAACTACCCTAGAAGACAGCCAAGGTCCAGCCCTTGATGAACTCAGTCTGCAGCAACTCCTAGTCTCCTCTGCCTCTTAGATGTAGGCCTGAGGGTGTACTCCTGCTACTCCATCAGCTCCTACTACTCCTCTGATGGCTGACCTGTTGGATACAAAATGAGGCCCAGGTGATGGGATATCTCAAGGTGTATGCCCCAGGCACACCTTGGTTTCTATGTGTGTGTGTGCTAGAGGCATAGTTAGGTGCCCGTAAGCACTGTTAGGTGGTGGTAGATGCCACATAGGATGATTGAGAGAATCTAGGAGCAGATTGAGGAGATGATTGTGGAGCTCAGAGGTCATCAACGATGTCAGTGATCATGTAAGAGGTGCCTACATAAGGACCTCACCTTTCTTCATTCTATAAGCAAGCATTCTCATTTTGTGTTCACTTCATGCTTTCCCTTCAATTCCCCAACATGGTATCAGAGCCCTTTCATCCTCCTTGAGCCCATTTGTGCCACATCATCTTCTTCTTCTCCATCTTCTTCTTCTTCATCTTCACCATTTCTTCCCTTTCTTCCCAAATCTTGCTAGAGCTTGTTCTCCCTCGTTTCTCCGCCATTCTCCAAGCCCTTCTAGCTGGAGATACCCCTCGAATGGGCGAACTCTCACCTGCAAGGAATTGAAGAAAGGACGTCGCTGCTGGTCGCCATTCCCCAAATAGCGCATTTTTTTGCCATCTTTTTGTTGCAGAATACTCCCTGCCTGCTGCACCATTGCTCGAGCCCTCTTAGAAGTAGATGGGCGACCTCAAGACGAACATTTTGAGTCACTTTGCAGCCCATTTGGTTCAGTAACAAAGGAGAAAACGTCAAAACACAGACTCAGCCTGCAGCAACTCCCCCGGGCAAAACAGCGCACCATTTCGCCCAACCTCTATGCTGGATCTTCTCTGGTATATGAGCTTTCTTTTGCTTCAGAAAGCCCTGTTTTCTTTGCTTTGAAGAGTGAGATACAAGCCCTCCAAGTTCAGGCCTCTGTTTTGGAAAGTTTTGACAAGGTTTTGTGTTTGATGCTACATTAGATGCTACTTTAGCATTTCTAATGTTTTAAAGTATTGAATAGCATCAGTACAACTGTGGCTACAGCTTTGCTTTAAGTTGCTACACCTGAATTTGCTTGGAATAATTTCATTTAGCCACCTCTATGAAGCATGCAAATGAAAACATCATTTCCATTATGTTTTGTAGCATGGAATTTGGTTGCACGCCTTTGCTACTCTAAATGCTTGTATTTTGAAGCTCTTCAACTCTTTCTAGCCTTGTAAGAGAGTAGACACTGCCCATTCTGGGTTAGCCTCTCTCATGGCTACCATCTTGAATATGGATAAGTTCAATGGTAAAGGCTTTAACACATGGCAGATGAAGGTTAAGTTTGCATTGATGAGGGAAAACCTCTGGGGGCTTGTCAAACCGGCTTCAACTTCTTCTTCAAAAGCCTCTAATGCTGGAGAATCCTTAGCTCCAACACACCCGGCAAAAGATCCTGCTAGAGAGGAGAAAGCCTATGGCATCATTGCTCTTGCCTTAGGAGATGACTATATTCATCACATTTCTGATTTAGAGTCTCCTTCTGAAGCTTGGCAGAAGCTTGATATTATTTTTGGTGCTAGCTCTCACATCTCAAAATTGTCACTTAAGATTGCTTTCTTTGAATTGAAGATGGCTAGTGGCACTCCTTTGCCTGCCCATGTCAATCATATGCGGAGTCTCATGACTCAACTTGCTTCTATCAACTCTCCAATCACTACAGATGATGCAATGGCAGTGTTGCTCAAGAGTATGCCTGCAGATTATGATCATGTTGTTACCACTTTAAAAAATCTTCCTAATCCTAATCTTGAAGGTCTTATTTTTGCTCTTCAAGAAGAAGAAAGGCACATGGAACTCCGGAGAGGCAATGACACAGCCTATGCCATAAAAATCTAGAAGGACAAGTTTTCACCTTGCAAACATTGTGGGAAGACTAATCACCTCTCAAAAGACTGCTTCAAGATCAATCCATGCAAACACTGTGGCAAAAACAATCACCGTGAAAAGTTTTGTAGAGCCAAAAAGGAAGCAACTACAAAGTCAGAAACTGCCAATCTACTTTCAGTTGTGCCTCCACAAGATGAGGCATCCTTGAAGATTATGCTTTTTGAATCATCTCCATATATGCTCCAGATCTCCCTTTTTCATGTTGAGTCAAGGTACTCAGCCTGGATAGTCCTCCAAAATGAATGAAATAAACTATTGTGTTTTGTAAATACCTCTGGTCACCGTATGATGTAGGCCATGTGTATGTGTTTTGCTCCATGGTACCTCATGCAGACATTGTGTGCATGTACATGCAAGGGAGATAACCATTGGAAGGTCTTTTGTATCCCTTTTGTTTCCTTCACACCCTTGGGAACCCCTTGCTAGCATGAGAACCTAGCCATAGATTTATCCTTGACCACCATGAGATGGCATGAGAAACTAAGAGACTAGATGTATCCTTGACATAGCCTGAGGCATTCCCTTGAGGGGGGGTATGATGGGATATCTCAAGGTGTATGCCCTAGACACACCTTGGTTTCTATGTGTGTGTGTGCTAGAGGCACAGTTAGGTGCCCATAAGCACTGTTAGGTGGTGGTAGATGCCACATAGGATGATTGAGAGAATCTAGGAGCAGATTGAGAAGATGATTGTGGAGCTCAGAGGTGATCAGTGATGTCAGTGATCATGTAAGAGGTGCCTACATAAGGACCTCACCTTTCTTCATTCTATAAGCAAGCATTCTCATTTTGTGTTCACTTCATGCTTTCCCTTCAGTTCCCCAACACTAGGGCCTCTCCTTTTATAGGCCCCAAGGGCCCTCTGAAATACCGACTGCTTAGCTCCTTATGCTGACCGACTCAGTCCGTAAATGGCTGACTGGAACAGCCTCCGAAACCGCCCTGGTTGGCTGCCCCTACCAGCCCAACCAGGGCCTTATATAAGGGTCTTTACTTGCCCTTTCCATTGCCTTTGTTCCAGGGCATAAAGCCTCCATTTTACTGCAAGGTCCAGCCCCTCCTGTCCTGCCTTGGTTCAGTCCTGGTAGGCTGGCTCTGACCCCTCTTGCAAGGCTCCTTCCAGCCCCGTACAGCCACATGGCATCCCCTGTACTGTTGCTGACATCATCACCACATCAGTAGCTCCTTTCTCTCTCTGATCTCCGCCCCCATGGCAGCCATAGTGCTGCCCATGTGGCCTTCCATCAGTTCCCAGGTCCCCCCCCCCATGCTCTCCTCATACGGGGGCTTTAGCATTTACAGATGGGGAGGTGAACTTTCCAACACAAACTCCTTCAAACTATGTAGTGATCATAACAACTTGCTCATATGGGTGACCCTCACAAAATAATATGCACGTGTGTTCATGCTGCCAGCTTTTCTTGGAAACTTCTCCGGCAATTCTGTGATGACCTGGTCAAGATATCAAGATCTTGGAACTAAGGCATCGTTTTCCTAGCTTACACCAGAGAATCCATTCATGTTTTACGGTTGATTTTTTCTGATGTGACATTAGCAGCTCCCAAATTCAAATGCTTCATTCAAGCACAGCTCAAACTGGCTTGCAGCTTCAAGTTTTTCAACAATTACTTTTAACTCAGTAGCCTTCACAGTGCTTCCTTTGCTCACAACAACAAAAAGCTGAGTTGCTATATTGTGCCACTTGGACTTTTTCCAATACGATCTCCATAAAGACCTGAATTTCCAACATAGTGGAGAGCCCAGCTTATTCCACAAAACAACATCATACTACTTGCCATTTTCCTTCTTCCTCAAGCACGGTAATATAAGCTCAGGATTATTCCACAGAACAGCACAATAGTGCTCCCTCAAGCACAGTCGATATATGCTCAGGCTTATTCCACCGCACACCATAATAGTGCTCGCCACTTCCCTTCAAGAAGTCAGCATATGCATGATGTGCCTAAATTTCTAGGTGCATCAATCTGAGCAGGTGGGCAGATGCATGATTGCAACAATTATTGATACTGAGGTATTTCACCACCATGATATCATCATGATGTAAAGGAGTTATTTACAAGCTTCAACAATGCCGAAACAATTCTCCCAACTGGAAAGCTAAACATATATATGGTCATAAGGTGCCAATTTTGCAAAATCCATCACTCACCCAAGCTTCGAAACATATGGAAAATCCTACTAACTGTTTAAATGTTCAAGGTAGCTTGCTTGCATCAAAGGTTGAATTCATCAAATCACAACTACCACCTGTTCAAAGTAAGCATTTCGTACACGAGCATGATCTCGTGCTTCCTCCCGCAATTCTGAATAAATACTCCCTGCAGGTATATATAAGTTTGGTGAGTTATGTAGAGTGGGAAACTGGCATACATCTTTAGCTTTAGAGCTTCAATTGCATAGAAAGGTCAAGCTTCATGGTGAAAAAAAATCAAGAGTTGAACTTGCAAAAGAACAAGCTTCATCACATTACATGACAAGCATCCTAGCGACCCGTAATGATGTTGAAAATAATGATGGAATGAACTAACACAATGGTAAACCCTACAGAAATACAAAGGAGGGATTAAAACTAGCTTACCAACTGCCTCCCCAGTTTCCAGCCAATTCTGTGATGGGAGTCGATGACTGCGACGTGTGTGATGAAAATTTTCAAACCTCTCATCATGGGAGACTCCAGAGTCTCCATTGGAGTTGTTGAAGCCCAATGGAAACCTGGAAGATCCTAGGGGAAACTCGGCACCTCCATTTCTATCATATTGCCATGGAGCAACATTTTTCCTTGCAGCTAAAGCAACGTCTGTGACATATACAGCAGACAAAATCACCTTAAAATCCATGGTCTATGGAAACAGTAAGTAAAGATGGATAACCAGCTACATATACTCTACCTGCAGGTCGTTGAGCATCAGCATCCTCCAGAAACTGTGACAATCTATTGACAAGGTCTGGCGTTGAGAGACCTGGGAAATCAAGAGACTTCACATTCGGAGTGGAAGACAGTTGGGGTGATACATGTCGCCGAGAACCCCCATCCTCTTGCAGCTGAAGAAAATTAATCAGTAAAGAGAATAATCTTTAAACCATTATTTAACTCCTCTTCATAAGATAAACTAAACAAACCTTTAGCTGGGTGAGCATCTCAACCGTTGAACGTAAATCCCCACCATTAGCCTGATATACCTCAGCCAGACTTTGAGTAGCAAATCCGGGAAATTGACTGGCAAGTAGGCTAACAGGATCAATGCTACCATGTTCCTCTAGAGTCAGCCGTTTCTCAACAAGATCAGTCAAATAGTTCAGGCCATTTCCACTGCTCAAAATCTGCCCATTGAAAATACCAGATGATGGTATCCGACCCGAAGGCAACATATGCTGATTCTCCCACACTTGCCTCACAGGTCCTGCTCTTACAGAAGCTTCAGGGATATAGTCACTATCAGACAAACTGTAAGCTGAGGCTTGAGATACAATTGGTTCATGCCTTAAAATGGATCGTGTTCCTTTGTACGGGGCATCTCTCGTGAGTGAATCATTTGCATTTGTAGGATCGCTCGATGTAGTAAAACAGTCGTAGCCAGAAGCACTTGTCATAGATGGTGAGGACTCCAACTTTTCCTCCATAGATTGGCCTAGAAAATCAAAATCCGGAGTTAAAATGTCATCTGGGAGCTGAGCATGCCAATATCGCCGACACTCTTCATCAGAGGCACATGAATTAGATGAGTCAGTTCTGTCCAAGGAAGCTTTGCCAGACTTAGGGGTCGCCAATAACTTAGTCTCTTCTGCAGCAGCATCTGTCGTAAATGAACTACTCGATCTCAATGAAGTTGGAACAAACTCTTTAGCATTTGGATTAAGAACAGTCCTTCCCAAAGCAGTCAGAGTCTGGGTATTTGAGTTCATCTCTTGTTCGACACGTAGCAACAAATATCTGGACAAAATGTACTGGGTTCACCCTTGGTGCAAAAACTAATTTAAATTCCTTGAAGTGCTACTCAATATTCAGTCAAGATCTTCACTCACAAAGCGTTGCTGTTCCTGCGAAATGAAGAAATAGTCGAATTTAGATCGGCTGAGTAAACTCAAAAGTCTAAAAGAAAAGCATTATGATATAGTAAAGCCCATGGTTTGAATAGTGTGCTATTTTTCCCTGCACAAAAACCATTTCACAGGGTGGCATGTCTCATGCAAGCTGAGGCAGAAATCACAATATGCATGTGTAGCATCTATAATCAAATAACAACCAAGCCAGAGGAAGATACATGAAATGATGAAAAGTTTCTAGAGAAAAAATATTTTTGCACAATATAATCAAGATGGTAAGTTAAAACGCGCCCAAAAATTCATCAAAACCCACTCCTGTGAAGGGGACAATCGTTAACATGGGCCCATCTATACTAGAAGACAACAAAAGGTAAGAAAACAGTTTTGAGAAGATCCATAGCTGTAGTTCGTCTTTGCCCAATAAGACAAGAAGAGACACGAGCAAACGATTCAATCTGAGGGAGAATGAGAGTCACCTTCAACATTACTCAAGAGGACATCCTAGCTGAGTTTCACAAATTTTCAGCGAGATAGACACAAGCAATAGATGTATGACAAGTTGCAGGCTGAGGGACTGGAAAAGCTATTGCAGTTTTTACAAAGGATGATGGAGAAGAGCCGATCGTGGACTAAGGCATGGAAGAGAGACTACTGGCTGCAATCTTGAACTATGGAACAAGAACAATCGTGCTCTAGGCTGAAATTCGATGCCAAAAAGCATAGATTTGAAGTGAACCTGCTTTTTCTGGAAGCCACACCCGGAACAGCAATTTTTGTCCTTTTCGTGTGAGCCATGCTTTCTCCAATAAAGCAAATCCTTGCTTTAAATTGCTTTTTGTGCAAACAACTCCCTGAAGAGACTCTTTGCTTCTCGTGCAAAATAGGCACCCCCTAGAATGCAATTACTCACTCGTCATGAAAGCAACATCCAAAAAAGACGCATCAGGCTCACCTCCCTAGAGTACACTGAGTCACCCCAGAGCTGAAAGTTTACAGTTTACCCTTCCTGGCTAGAACATCCAACAGGAATCCATGGCATCCCTCACACCATAACACACCTAGAGGGCGTCATTCTGAACTCAAGCTGTACAGGCTACCATTGAGGAGTCCAATCACCACATTGATCAATAGCAAATAATGAGGATCGAATGGCTTTCAGCCCCTTTATTGTGACCTTTAGAAACTTCTCCAAACTTCCCCTTGGATGTCAGTTAACTGGTTTTCAGCCTCAAGGGTTACCCACCTTGACAATACAGATTATGCCTAGGTGAATAGGTCACCCAGGTGGGTACAAGCTAGCTAGGAGATTAGAATCTCTATTTGCTGGCAGGGAATACACTCCTTAACAAAATTCAATACAAGCTTTTCCGCCATAGATTTTGTTGAGCCCCATATGTCCTGCCATAGGGGGGAGAGAGAGAGAGAGAGAGAGAGAGAGAGAGAGAGAGAGAGAGAGAGCTCCAACTTAGGCTTAAAGGGGTGATCTCAAAGTAGCAAAGGTTGCTTATCATTTAGTCCAAGATGGTAGAACAATGGGGCCCTGGTCTTCAATCGTGCTAGACCTGGGCATAAATGCACCCATGCTTATGAGATTAATCTACTCAAGAACCGATAAGAATACAACTAGCCACATGGCAATCAAAGCAAAGCCCTGACTAAAAAGCACCCTAAAAGTGTAGCTCTAAGCTCAGAATAGCACATGTGAGCAATTTAGGGCTATCTACTAACCAAGCTCTCGCTAGACATGCTACTAGGAGTAACTAACACTACACATTAACCTATTACCTGATTAGCCATTGTTTTAAACTTAAGCTGTTTTGTACTGTACTGGTCCAATACTAGATTTGCTCCTTGTGAGGCCAAATCAGTCACAACCGTCGCATAGTTAAGGAGCCACCAAGCACATGTAAAGTATCATACTCATCTCCAATCGCTCATTATCAATTGTTGCGCCTTTCTACCCAACTTCAATCGTTTGTAAGTTGTATCTATATGGTATTTTCCTTCTATCAAATTTTAAGACAGCTTTCTGATTAATGTATCTGGGCATGCCCCCTCTCTTCCATAGAAGTTTTATAATGTGAGCTGACAATAGGCTGCTTGCTACATGTATCAGGCAGGTCTCCCCACAGTTACCATGACACATATTACAGTAGCCTGGCCAATGGATCAGCAACACACCCACACTCTTCTCATCCTATGAGATACAACCTCCCCTTGGTAAGGCTAGAGCTTAATTAGCATATTGTATGCGGCCTGGAAATAAAGGCTGCTCACCTGAAAGATTGTGCCAAGATAAACTGCAATCTCCCCCCCATCATACTGAGGAAAAACTAAATGAAGAAAAGTCATATCATGACATGACAATGTTGCAAGAAACTCTCAACATAAAAACAAAGAACGCCCCCTCAAAACATGCCTACATAAAAACTATACTTCCCAACTCGTTGTGGCTAAGCTAGGAGGAAAGGAAGTGGCTGCTGCTTTCACTCCCCTTGATGCCACGCAGATAAATCAGAGTACCTCCCAGTCATGAGCATCCTCTCCTGTTCCACTTATTGGATTTTGAGACATGATAAAGTCTTTTCTAAAACCAAGGATTATTCAGGACTAACTCTCTAATCACGATCACAAATGAGTACCAGAGTCATCAATCAACAGCATCCACAGAGAATTGTTACATAAAAGTACATATATCTATATGAATCCAGGAACATGACCAAACTCATCCTCTAAAAAGTGCAGTTTCAATCTCATAACAGTCACTCGTAAGGTTGAAAACCATAAACTCCATCATGCATAGTAGGGACTAGCTACTATGGCATCCCATTGATGTAATCAGCGCCCAACAGTGGGTGAAGACCATAGTATAAACATATGCTCTCACAAACACAAATCCACACACCCACACATACAAGTACATCCTCTTTTTAAAATGAAGCATGCAGCAGCCCAATCAAAATGCAATTCTCCCCAGTTCTTCCGCAGACTACCAAGCTCAGATGGGATTCTTGTGAGAGAAACAGCGTAGATAACCAACTTCCCCTTTGAGTAGTTCTATTTCCCGCTGCGCATACTAGTGTCCTATGAAGTGGATACCATCCTGACTGATTGCATATACCTCATGAATGGCAATCTCAGATTCTAGTAGCCTAGTCACAGTTAGTTTGGCACATGATCGTGCACCTAACTTCAACCCAATACATTCACCTCTGCATTTGGCAATAAAGCAGCACACTGCTATTTACCCTGTTTATGATAACATGCTGCAGCACACACATGGAGAGTCTTGGAGTTCAAGATACGGAAGAGTTAACTGCAAATTATCCGCCACAGGCAAACCCAAAACACAAATCAGCCTGTTAGCCTGGATCGCAGCATCTTAAAGTCTAGGCTTACCTGGTGCAGGACACTTGACCTGCACCACGAGAGAGTCACTCCGCCCCCTCACGGACTCCCTCTTTTCGCCTGCAGGCAAGATAAGAACCACAATTAAACTTTCGCAAATATAAGGTTTGCACTGCATAATCACTTGGAAGAAATCCCTTGAGACCTCTCACCTCATTTTTGGTGCTAGGCTTCGATAAGCCGCTTGCTGCTAGAAGGCCTCACATCTGCCAATATTGAAGAACAGAAGACAACGATCAATCCCAGCGTCCAGCGCAAAACACATTTGGCCAGCAGAATCGGCCATAGAAACGGGGCGAGAAGAATAGGGGATCAAGGCCAAAAAGCGAAACAAGAAGTGCGCAAAACTCGACATACTCTCCCAACTAACGCAAACTACGAACGCGATGGGCCCAATTCTTCCGGGAAAGGGACGCGCAAAGCAATCCTGGACGCGCGATTCCGAGAGAAGCGCGGACAAAACGGATTGAACTCAAGGGATGAGTCCCTGGTTCTTTCGCGGAGGTTCCATGAGCAAATCTAACGATGGGGGGCTAGGAGCAAAAGGAAAGTGCGATGGAAATTTCGGAGGAAGAGGAGGAGGTGAAAGAGGGAGAAGGAGAGGCCATGAAATGGAAGGCGAAGGCAGAAGGTATACCTGGAGAGAGGCCATGGCGGAGCAGAGCAGAGCAGGGCAGAGCAGCAAAATGGAGAAAACACACACACACACACAAAAATTGCAGCCAAACAAAAGGGGAAGATGGACAAACAGACCACCAACGAAAGAGTTCGAACCACTTCCCCAACCCTGGTTCCCCTACCCCCTCCTTCTATCTTGCATAGGCTCTCCATACCTCTGAGTTTGTCTAACACCCCGGCTATTCGCAGTAGCACCAACTTCCACTCTTAGATCTAATTCAGATCTTATGGCCATCAAACATTACGATCCGTTCATCATTAGATCAATATTAAGATTGTCTGGTGAGAAAAAGTTGTGCCTTGTGAACTGTTAGGTTGACTATTTGAGCTTGTGACTATAAAACGGAGATTCTCACATACCTTCATGTGCGCATTTCATCTTGCGGCTATAAAATGTCACGAAATGGACGTCCCATGAATGACTTGGAGGTCGCATGCACCGTCTAATGTTTGCCATGTAATCGCTACCTCTCCTCGTCATTAATGACCAAGAATCGAGGTTGACTCGCATAACCGGTTAAGAACCAGCTCAACCAACTTCCAGCCTAATGGTTGATTGTTGGTTGAGCCAATTTCCTCCCTATAATGGAAGGCCAGCGTTGATTCCCTATTCCATGCATTCCTTCCCTTCTCCTCGATTGCATTTTCTTTGTACCTTGACATTTTAAAAAATCTATTTGTTTGTCTATCTTTTATGCGCATTCCTTCACCGTGTCCGCATTGAAGTTTTACGTTTGTAGACAAAGAAACCTTCAACTTTCCAGCTCACTCATTTTACCTGTAGCTTTTTAGGTTTTAAGACCAAAATATAACTCAAATTTATGGATTTCTAAAATTGCAAAAATAAATCTCTAGTGTTGAATTGTACATAGTTTGCCACTTTTTGGTGAAACATTGTTCCTCCCCAATGGAACTAATATTGACTTAAACTCACAAACAATATAATCTCCATCATACTATGGATCGAGAGGCACACACCGACGACACATTTACGAGGTTACAATCCAACTCTAGGATATGGTAGTCATGGAGGTTTCAATGCCACAATTATCACACCCAAGGGAAATAGGAATCACACACTTTTCTTTGCTTTTGTCACCCCCCTATAGGACATGAACATGACAATCGTAGTAGACACGATGGGGTCACACTCCCACAATCCCATTAGTCTCCGAGGATAAATTCATTACCATTGTTGCAAAAGATGGATGGTTAAACCCTCACGTCTAGCTTGCCTAGCGTGCAATATGCATGTACTAACATAGGTGTGTTAACATAGCCTTACCATTTATGTTGACACTTCATTGCCTCATGTCATGGTCCTTAGCCAATAAGATGCATGTTCTTGTATTGTGGAAGGCATGTGTGTTGCAACGTCAAAGATGCAATGGATAACAATGACAAGGTTGGCTTTAGGCAACAACATCGTCATCATTTTTCAATCCATCTTGTTTAACATGTTACCAAATCAAGAACATCCGCTATAACCTATTGTCTTTCCATCATCGCTAAGCCACATGGAAGGGGGTCCTTTATGGGTTGTTGAAGGTTTGTGCACTTGGTAGCAAGCCCAAGTTTCAGGACACCTTCCATAACCTACAATTTTTCAATAGCTAAACCACGTGTTCAACCATTATTTCCTATTCTTTTTTAATCACTTTAATTATTTCCAAATTTATCAAGCTCCAACATGCATTTTATGAAGCTTCACTCTCTCTCTCTCTCTCTCACTCTCTCTCTCTCTCTCTCTCTCTCTCTCTCTCTCTCTCTCTCTCTCTCTCTCTCTCTCTCTCATGCATGCAGTATTTTTTGTGAAACTCTCTCTCTCTCTCTCTCTCTCTCTCTCATGCATGCAGTATTTTTTGTGAAACTCTCTCTCTCTCTCTCTCTCTCTCTCTCTCTCTCTCCCCCCCTCCCTCCCTCCCTCCCTCCCTCCCTCCCTCCCTCCCTCTCTCTCTCTCTCTCTCTCTCTCTCTCTCTCTCTCTCTCTCTCACACACACACACGCACTCACGCACGCACGCAGTATTTTTTTAGTGAAACTTTCTCTCTTTCTCTCTCTCTCTCTCTCTCTCTCTCTCTCTCTCTCTCTCACACACACACACACACACGCGCACACACACACAAAACACTATGAGATATTACCTTTCACATGTGAATGAATTCATGTAGACACATACAATCAACCTTTAAAATTGTCATGTATTTAAGTCCCCAACATGTCCATATACAAGGGTCAACCTCCTTAAGAAGAAGTTGTGAATTTCAACACCACCACTTAATAATGAATAGCAAAATATCGAAGAGGATAGAGACCTAGCAATCGATTGAGCAGTCTCCAAGAAAGCTACTAAATTTTAATAGATTAGAGGGCATGGACAAATAGACCATGCATTTGTGGTGTGATGCGAATAAATTTAAGCAACTAGACCTAGTTCATTTAACCATTGGCTACAAAAGCATTGACCTTTATCCCCATGTTCATGTGTATTTCCTTGATCTTGCCCACTGAAAAGTGGCCCTCAGCATATGCATAAAGTTGAAAAAGTGATGCACTTTATTTGAGCCAATGATCTTTTAGGACAACTAGCTTAAACAAGTCGATTTAGGAGCTAGAGTGTATTCACTCTTTTTGGCATCCACTCATGACCAATAAGGGTTAACCCACATGATGAAACTCCATCATGCCATATAATTATTAGCAATGTCTTCAAAGAGATTAGAACACCTAAATTGCATATACATGTTTTAAATTTTTTCTATCATAACAAGGAGAAATCCTCCAAAATCGCCAACCTATCAGTTTAAAAAAAAATTTTGTGGTCAAATAGACTTTCCAAATGTTTGATTTTTATCAAGTAAGGTCTTACAAATTAAAATATGGGAATTATGTGGACTGAAAAGCAATGTTTCTAACTAACTTCCTTTCAATGTACTTACATTTGAGGTTTGTAAATAAAAAATTGCAAAATGATTATAACCATTCCCATTACTATGTAAATTGCCACTTCCTATCTAATTATTGCTCTCTCTCTCTCTCTCTCTCTCTCTCTCTCTCTCTCTCTCTCTCATGCATATATGCATTGTGTGCACCACACACACACACACACACACACATGGAGCACACATGCACACGTGCGCGCACACATTCACAAATGCACATGCAGATGCATGGGCATGCTCACGTGTGTGTGCGCTCCATGTGTGTGTGTGTGTGTGTGTAGTAGACATTTACAACACCCCTTTCCATAGTGAAGAGTAGACAAATTTGGAGTAGGAAATAGAAATGTTTAATAGATAAACTTTGCAATTAACATCAAAAAAATGAAGTAACAACATTAAAGGATGAACTATTTTTTCTAAAAGAGAAAATGTGAGTAGTAAAGCTTTGATAAGTCGTTGGCAGCATCACTTTTATTGAAGAGGGGAGTCAGCCTACCTGCCACCATCCAATAAGAAAAACGGTGAGAACCAGCTTTAACTTAAGTTGGGAAGATAGGTGTCATCAACACCCCTCCCTCGTTATCGGGGTCACAATAAATGTAACACTTAGCCTCAGACTAATCAAGCTTAATGAGAACTTGCAAGTGTAAAGGAGAGAAAATAATGAATCTTTGAAAAAAAAGGGGGGGGAATTTGACACAGATTAATAGAAATAATGGGAAAAGGAGGGTTAAGAAATGGGTTAGAAAAAATTAATTTAAATAAAGGTAATCTAAGAAATTAAAGATGATGAAACATTTAAAATATTAGGTAAAATAAAGATGATGAAATGTTTAATAAATTAAGAGAAAGGAATAAAGAGAAGTAAGGAAAGGGGGGGAGGGGTAAATATGTTGAGAGAAGAGGGAAAGAAGAGAGAAATAAGGGTGGGGAGTGAGAATAATTAGGAAAGGGGCTTTTTGTAGTTAAAGGAAAGGGGGTTAAAGAAAAGGGGGCTAAATTGGGCAGTAAAGGAAAAGGGGGGTTTTTTTCCTTCAATAAAAGGAGGGGGAAAATCATAGAGGGGGATGGGGAGGGGAAAAGGCATAGAGGGAAGAGAGTAAATGAGGGAGAGGGGGGGGGATAAGGAGCTAAGTAAACTAAACTCAGCAAGGTAACTAGAGCAACAAATCAACTAAATAAGAGCGGAGAGGGGTTTTTTGAAATGAGAATAAAAAAGGAAAAAAGGGTTTTTGAAATGAGAAATAAAAAAGGAAAAAGGGGGGGTGACTGGACCTGTGAGACCGTGGTTGTGGTCAACATGGAGGAAGTCGTAGTCGACTGCGGGTGGGTTGATGATGTAAGGGTTGCGGGTTGCACAACGAGTAGAGATGCAAAGGAGGTGGAATAGGTCATACAGATGAGCAGGTGAGGTGGCGTAGGCAGTGCATATAGATGAGCGGGGGAGGTGGCGAAGGTTGCACAGAGAGTAGAGTTGCAGAGGAGCGCACGGAGAAGGTAGAGTTACAAAGAAGAGGGATAGAGAGGGGTTGCGGGGGCACTTGGGAGAGCGGCACAAAGCAGGGAGTTAGGTTAGCGGGGAATCCGGAGGGGTACTTAGTGTGTGAGTAGGGGAGGATAGGCCCGTGATAGGTGGTTTTAGACGGTTAGAGCAAAGAGAAAGATAGAAGGAGGGCATTATATAGTGTAGGGAAGGGAATGGGGGAGCGAGGTAGTTAGACAGTCAGGGATAGTCGAGGGGTCGTGGGGGTAGTTAGGTTAGGGAGACAATTAGGGGGTCATGGGTAGTTAGGTTAGGGAGTGTAGTTCAGGAATTTAATTAAGAAAAATTAAGGGCAATAAAGGGAAATTTTAAAAATAGGGGAAATAGGGAAAATTAAGGAAACTTAAGGGAAAGTAGAGGGGGAAATTGAGGGCAAGAAAAGGAAGAAAATTAGGAGGAAAAATAGGGGGCAAGAATAGTGGGAAATAGGGAGAAGAATTAGGTGAAAACTAAGGGAAAAACAATCGGGGGGTGGTTGGAAAATGGGGTTAGGAAAATTTAGAAACATTAAAAAATATATAAGAAAAAATTAAGGGAAAATTAAGCAAATTTAGGGGAAATAGAGGAGAAAATTAGGGAAAAAGTAGAGAGGGGAGGGGGGGGAGGGGTTAGGAAAATTAGAAAAAAATAGATAGGAAAAAACATTTAAGGGAAATTTTAGGGAGACAATTAGGGGAAAATATTAAGAAATTTAGATTAAAAAAGGAAAAATTAGAAAGGAATTAGAAAAAGGAAAAACGGGGAGGAGGTGTAGGAAAAAGTGGGAAAGTTTTTAGGGGAATTTCAAGGAGAATTAGGAAAGAACATGGTAGAAATTTTTAAAAAGGCTTTTAAGCAAAAATAAAGAGAGATAAGAAATGATAAAAAATAAGAAAAAAGAAGATATTAGGGAAATTTATTTTTTAAAAAGGGGAAAAAAAGGAGAAAATTAAGGGGACAATAAGGGAGTTCGAGGGAAAAGAAATTAGGGAAATTAAGGGGGATTGTCCAGGGGACTTCTAATGAGCAAGTGGTAAAGCCAATGGAGGAAGGGATAGTAAGTGTGTGTGTGTGTGTGTGTGTGTGTGTGTGTGTGAGAGAGCAAGAGAGAGAGAGAGAGAGAGAGAGAGATGATCCTTACTTCTTGTTGGCTTTTGGATTCACAATAATCAAGAGTTGCATCACATAAAATATTGTTTTAGGGCTCACAATCAAACTTAGATGGAATTTTGAATAGAGGCAACAACATCTAGAAGAAAACTCGACCTTAACTGAAATTTATGACGATTAAACAAAACTCTAGCTCATTCCCTACTGGGCTTTTTGCCAATTACATAGACTAAAAACGACGTTGTAGACTCAATTAAGGACCCTAACAAGTAGTTGCTTAGAGACACAATGCATAAAGACACAAGGTGCCTCAAAGGCACTTGCCACTATCCAAATAAACCATATGTTAAGACAATATAACTTAATTTGGGTAGATAGGTAATGCATGTGTTCCTTGGCTTGTTATTGCTTTACCTAAGAATGAGAACAACCCTCTAGATTCTAGAGTATAAAAGTGTAATGATTTCATAGTTAAGAAGTTTCAATGATTGCAAACCACCTTTTCATATGAAAATATACAAAAGGGGGGTAGTCCACACCCTTAAATGAGAAGTGTTGGAAAAGGATCCTCGTGGGGAGGAGGCTTGGGCCTAAGGGTGTTGTGGTAACCTCTAATTGTTGGTAGGCATACGTGGGTAGAAGGGAATACAAATGTGAATTAGCTCTTTAGCCAACCATTGCATGGATTGACGTTGCATTTGCATGGCGGTTTGGAGGCTTCTAGTAGGCAACTCATGGTGGCAAGGAGCTTTCTCTATAAATCTACAAGATGGTGGAAGAATTCACTGTCTTTGTCCATGGCAAGTAAGTGGACCTTGACCTTAGAACCAAGATTACCTAATGGATTCGACCATTTTCTACCAATCTTGTGGTTATTTTTGCAAGCTCAAATTTAAAAATATTTTCAATTTTGTCGATTTTTTTTGCAAACTCTATATCAAGAAAAAGCTCTCAATTTGTTACAATTTTGTCAACATATTCAATTTAGTTGTCTCAAATATTTTGTCCTTGTCTCATACATAGCTTTTTTATCTAAATAATGGAATTAATTGTATGGTTTATTTATTAACCGATGGGACTATTAAATCTAAAAACACACACACACACACACAAAAGAATTAAAGAAGGAAAAGTAAAGAAGAAAATAATATTAGAAAAGAAAACATTAAAGGACAATAAAATGAAAATTTTTAAAAATTTACAAGTTGAAAAAATAAGGAAATTATTGCATAAGGGCCAAAGACTAAGGAGGCATAAGAGAAAGAGAGCAGGAGCAAAAGAGATAGAGACATAAAGAGAGAAGAACATGAGACATGAAGAGAGGAGAGCATAAGAGATACGAGCAGAATTACATAAGAAAAAGAGGCCAATAAAAAGTAGGAAAAATAATGATTAGAAATATATATATATACCAAGCTATATACATATAACTAAACAAAAGGTTGTAACAAGGAAAAATTAGGACAATAAAAGAGTGGGTACAAAATTTAAGAAAAGCTACATAAAATGTAATAAGAACCAATCAGAAAATACATATGTAACTTAAATGAATACTTAAAAGCAAATACATAAACAAATACGTATACGTAGAGGGAAAATGTCGGAGTAAGCCACGGGCCACAAAGTGAATAAAGGAGCAAAAGCAATTTGAATGAAAATGTGTAGTGTGAGTAAGGGCGTGGTGTAACAGAAATGCACAAACATGCGCTAGTATGAAGTAGAGGATATATTGTTCTTGCCTTTTATATGTGAGCAATTTTCTTAGGATGAAGCAGGCACTACTATCAGTAGACATGGATTTTGACCGTCATTTCTAGAGTTGTTGGGCAATGGGGCAAGAAGCATGAATAGTGAAAGGACCAAAACCAAAAGGCACCAAAAGTCAAAGAAGGGTCAATAAGAGGGAGTTGATCCTAGCCAATGACGTGAGCATCTAAGTGAAATTAGAAACACTAAAGTTGGAGAGTGCAACACAAAGGAGGGTAAATCTACTATGTTTCCCAAAAGAGAGTTTGCCAGACAAGAGCATGCAGAGTGAGAGAGACCTCCAACCGCTCAGGCTAGCCATGAAGGGTAAAATGGCGAATACAAGATGAAGAGCACTGGAGCATGAATTGATGCCTAGAGGAAGGCATGCAAAGACATTGCATGAAAGAGGAAGAAAGTAGAAGCCGAGAGTGCAAGAGGTGCCAAGTTGTGGAAGCATCAGGATGCTAATAGGGGGTACTTGAGGATGAGCACCTAACTGACATGGGTATTCATGAGAAGGAGAAGTAAACGTGAAGACAAAGTGGCACGATGAGAGAGTAAGAACAAGCAATGGAGCAAAAGATCAGACACAAGAGTAAGAGGCTAGCAAGTACTTAAAAAAGTGCAATCACACGTATCAAGGAAGGGTAATGTTACAAGTACACAGGTAGTGGGTAACGCAATGCTAGGGATTCAGGTTCTTATGTGGTAGATTTACTTAAGGGGGGTGGGGGGTGTGGGTGGCTATGTGGTAGGTTTAGTTAAGGGGGATAGGGTAAGCGAATGGAGGGGCTTGTGAGTTCTCTTATGTGTATGTGTGTGTGTGTGCAGGTAAAAGTGTTCCAAGCCAGCAATGAGAAGGACGTAGGAGGGGACCGAGATGAACACTGGTATGCTCTACTGTGCTAGAACCCGAGTCCTCCCAGAATTAGATGCATGTCCTCATGACCATAGACATGATCAAGAAGATAGGAACACAAATGTGGCGGCATATGATCTGAAGGTGCTTGGGACCATAGTGCCCCTAAATTATTAATGTTTTGAGGGCACTTGAGGATAGAAAGGGGATACGAAAAGGTCAAGACTGACCTCCATTGGTTGAGGTACATTGATGCTATTATTGTGCACCATGAATTCTCTTCCAACTGGGGAGCTAGATTAGACAAAATTAAGCCTCCCTAGGATCCTAACGGTAGAGGAAACCCCTCTACTAGAAGCCCAAGCTGCACTAGAAGCTGAAGCCAATAGGGAGATAAGGCCCCAAGAGCCAAAAATAAGCAAACTTCACCCAACGAGAAGCATCCAGAGCATAAAAGCTTGGAGGATGATGAAGAAGAAGAGGCCCTCCAATCTCCAAGAATTTCAAGGCCTACACGATCCAAGATCATAAAATACTTCTCAAGCAAGCTAAGAGAATTGCCGAAGAGGGAAACCAATATGGTTATGACGGTCTAGCTAACGTCAAGGAAGAGGACCTTGCTTTAGAAGGTGAATACCCTAAACTAGTCTACGTAGCCCATGACCTCACAATCGGACAAGAAGAGGCCCTGATCCCTTCCTATGTGAATATAAAGATTGCTTTGATTGGAACTACCTTGACATGATGGGTGTGCCCTCCGAAGTCGTGTAACATACCATCCTGATGATGGATGAATTTAGACTGGAGAAACAAAGACCCTACCCTATGCAATGATCGTAATGGAAGAAATACAAAAGCTCATCAATGCAAGATTCACTTATGAGATCGAATATACGGAGACTAGGTGTCTCCCATTGTCATTGTTCTTAAAAGAATGGCAAAATCTGAGTATGTGTTGATCTTAAAAGGTAAATGTTGCAACATGAAAAGACCACTATCCGCTGCCCTTTACGGAGCATGTGCTAGAAAGAGTTGCAGGAAGGAAGGCTTATCGTTTCCTAGATGGATTTTCGGGGTGCAATTTGGCCTGATGTTAAAAACATTTTCTAGTGGTTTTGACTATGCTTTCAATGATGGGAGGAGTAGCAGTATACGTAACATTGGAGGATCAACATAAGGCATCATTTGCCATAGATTGGGAGTGTATGCTTCTGAGGTGATGCTTTCTGGGCTCACCAACACTTCTGCTACATTCCAATGGTTGATGATCATAGCATTCAAGGAGTACTTGAGGGACTTCCTAGAGGTATTTTTGGATGATCTGTGCATACATTCTGCATGGGATGATCACCTTAAATATCTTCGCAACTAGTTTTCAAAAGGTGTTGCCTTTAAAGGATTTCTCTCAATCCTCTCATGCAAATTTTGGGTCAAACACGAGGTAATATTGGGTCACATTGTATCAAGAATGGAATTTCCACGGATTACAACAAAACAAGATCATCTTGGAGCTACCGCCCCTTACCAATGCGAAGGGAGTGCAAAACTTTGTTGGACATATGGGATACTATTGTAGATTTATCTATAGCTATGTCGAGATTGCTCGCCCCCTATATAAGTTGTTGATCATATAAAATTTGATGGAGGCTTGCCAAAGCTCCTATGAAACATAGGTTCTGGCTTCCACCCTGATCTTGCAAGTACCAGACTAGAATTAATTGGGTAGCGGGGAGGCTGAGGCACTATGCCTCACCAATTTGCTGCATTGAAGAGCAGGAAGGAGGTATGTTTGTGTGGCATCTAAGCAGCCCACTGAAGTCCCTTCGAGAATGTAGGTTGATAGAAGACTGAAGGTGTTAGGAGGAGGTAGAAGACAACTTTGTAAGATGCCATGGGTTTACATCTAGGCCATACGTTGTATGCTACCACTAAGAAAGCTTTTGTATCAGGTTTTGTTCATGTTTGGAGCTATCTATATTACATGTTTTTCTATTTTACTCTATTATGCATTGTATCTATGTTTTTAATCTACCTCTATATACAATTGTGTGCACAAGGGAAAGGAAAAAGTGGGTGCAACAATGATCTAAGCCATTAACAGTGCATCGGGTTATCGTGGAGTTGGTGCGAATTCCTAGAGGCACAAGTACCCACATCCTTTGAGGAACCGCATGTTGTATATCCATGAGACCAGTGTGTTTGATTATTTCATGCATCTATTCATGTATTCTGATTTTGTAGAGATGTGTCTCTTTCTGCATTTTTTTGTCTCTGTGTATTCCACATGTGCGCGAGTATGTGTTCCATATATCCCGTAGCACCTTCGACTTAGGGCGTTACACATTGGCGACCACAATTAATCACATTTTCTACATATGCATGGTGGGCGTCAAGCCCCAGGGTGCACCAATCATGTCCGCATTATCGGGTGGGGTGACATTTAACTCCGACCACGTCCTGCGGTTTCTATTGCCAATTTGTAAGCACGCATCGACTGCAAGGACGAGAGATTCGTGAAGTGCTCACATGACCTGCTTGCTACTGTGAATACAAGGCTACAACATGCTCAATTCGGTTAGCGACGCTTTCCTAGTGAATTGTTTTGGCAGGTTTGGCATATGCATGTCGAGATTAACTATATGTCCGACTGAAACACGAAATTAACCAATGGCATGCATGCGAATGAGGTCGCAAGGACCTCTGGATGCCCTAGTTCTAACAACAAGGCTTCTCGATGGCCTAGGCGGTCCATTTCCATTGATGGAGATCCCTTGGTAGAGGGAGAAGTTCAACAGAATCCGAAAGATGTTGCAGGAACCATGTTTTGGAGCATAGTAAGGTCCAGAGAGAGCCAGAACCCCCTGTAGGAAGAGGCGAGGACACTCTGGTATTTCCAAGGTGACATTCGAGTTTGGTATCTACCATTCACCCCTTTTTATGTGGTTGGCATGTGTTGAGTGAACCATCATCCGACTGTGGGACACATATCTGTGGCAGTGCGAGGTTTGTTCACCACTCCACAATCTTTGCTAGTAGGAGGTGGATAGGTTCTGCTTGTGCCCGTTGTTCTGGTCATTGGAGTTCCCATGGTGGCTGTGAATGTTAAGAATACCAAATTTATAGGGAAAGTCAAAGATGATCTAGATGACAACACCCGGGTCCACTGAGCCCAGAGCTTCATACGTGCAACAATCTAGGACTACGAAGACCAAGGAACAACCTTCCTCTAGAGGTAGTAACGGCGAAGGAGGCCATGGTCGTGGACAAGGAGGTGGTGGTTGGGGTGGTACTCTGGGCAAAGACCTGCCTATTTTGGTTAGGGGAAGGCCATTGACGAAATGAATGCCCAGAGGCTCAAGAGTGGGACTCATAAAAATTGCAGCGGTAGAAGATGGCTAGGAAAATGCCAACCACATCAATGGTCGAGATCATGGATGATGACCCAATAGTCTCACCTAAAGTCAATGCGGTGATGCGTTCAGGCAAAGTAGTGTGGGGTTCATCCAAAAGATGGCAACATTACCATAGTGGCCCCAATACAGGAAGTGGTGAGATGGTAGGTGGTTGATTGGGTTTAAGAGTCGACTCCATAAGAAGCAACACCAATGCATAAACCTAGGCCAGAGAAAATCTGGAAAGTTCAGTGTGAGGAGGTGCCGCGTTTTGTGTGGCAACAAAAAAGCTAGTCCGGGTGGAAGATGGATCCTAGTTTTCAAAAGCCATTTTAAAGCCAATGTCAACTAGGGTGGCAGATGAGGATGAGTAGCCGGAGATGGTAGCCACCCGATTTGATGAATCAAGAGTAGAGGATCTCTTAGGTGTATCTTTTTGGGGCAGTTGCTACAATTAGTGCCGCAATTTCACAAACAACTCATTCAATCATTGATGGGTGACACTATAGTGACCGAGGTGGATGTTTTCCATGCCACATGAATTTCAATCCCAGGTGTACTTCTAATTGACATGTGCATTTCTGTGATCTCCACAAAAGCACACGGTGAAGCTTTTGACATGCTTGTCGATGGTGGTTTTGGGTTTAACATTGTGACATTGAAGCCTTGTTAAGAGATGGGATGGACACAATGGGAGCCTGCACCATTCTTGGTGTGGATGGTAGTGGTGAGTTTGCCCCCCCATTTGCCCACTCAAAATCCTAAAAGCCACATTGATGGAGGTTGTAAGAATCTACTTCATCATTTTGTTTGATAGTTCGCAACATAGAATTACCCAGTCCAGAGTACAACTTTTTGTTGGGTCGACCTTGGCTGCGGCAGGCTAGAGTCAAGCAAAATTGGAAAATTGGGAACTCAATACCTTGTTTGTGCAGAGAGGCAAAAAGAAAGTCCCTATTTCGATGGGTGCAATGAGCATGCTAGAAGAAGTAGTGTAACAAGTGTTAGCAAAAAATGGTAAACATGATGGATGGCCTGGATGATGAGACGAGGAGGAAGAGTTTTTGCAAGCAAACCCAGATCTGCTGGTCCCATTGTTCATAGTTGATGCCTAGGAGATTTCCACACAATACCTCCTGCCTGGACCCTTCACAGGGATGGCAACTCCACTATTGCTAATTGAAATGATGGATGGTTAAGTTGTGCGTGACTGATTGGGATATAGAAGATGTTTTTGAGGAGTGGGAATTCAAGAAACACATAATGAGAATGACCTACATTCAGGACAATGTCCTTGAGATAGTGTTTCTAGCCATGGATGGGTGCTCTAAACCTGTAAAGATCATCACCCTACTTTATGAAGAGTTTCGGTGTCACTACTCAAGGAGTTTGCAGATGTATTTGCATGGGATTACTCTGACATGTGGGGCCTCAATCCCAAGTTTTACTAGCACCGAGTTTACTGAAAGAAAGACGCCCGCACAACCAAAATGCAGAGATACAGGGTGAACCTGCCGCATGTGGTCGAGCAAGTAAACATGGAACTGGAGAATCTCTTGCAAGTGGGATTCATTGCACCAATTGAGAATCTAGAGTGGATTTCTGCAATTGTCATTGTACCCAAGAAAAATAAGAAATTACAGATATATGTGGACTACCAGAAACTCAATGCTGCAATTGTACCAGATCCCTTTCCACTTCCACACATGGACTCAATGCTAGATGAAGTAGCGGGGCATAAGGTCTATTCTTTCTTGGATGGGTATAATGGGTACAATCAGATCCGGATGGCACTGGAAGATCGACCCAAGACAACATTTATCACCTCCTAGGGGGTTGAATATGAAGAGGGGAGAGGAGAAGAGTGGAGATGACAAGAGAGGGCACAACTAGAGAGCACACCACAAATGACCAACTATACACTAGATGTAGTGAAAATCTAGAATATATACAAACCCTTTTAGGGTTAGGGTTAAGGCATCTAACCCTTTCCTTTATAGCACTCTATTGGGTTAGTGCTATGCACATATGATGTTGAGCATGGTTTCTCAACACCTTACCTCAAGATCAACATCATGAAGTAGGCCTTCCCTCAAGATGATGATTATGGGGAATCAAAGAAGGACTGAGCATTACATTCGATCACACCCCTTTAATGGGAATGTCCTTCTTTTGCATCAAACAAAGAGCTTGTTGGTGCTTCTCAAAAAGCTCTTTTAAAGATATCTACAAAATTTTCTTTGCTATCACAATGTTGCAGTGTGATGTCACCAAGTAACACTCTTTCTCTGATGAATTGCTCTTTGACATCAATGTGCTTTGTCTTGGACTGATATACTAGATTCTTGGCCAATGCTTGAGCCGATTGATTATGATAGTATATTGTTGTTAGCTTTGATTCATCAAAGTAGTCTGTTTCTGACAATAGTCTTTTGAGCCATATAGCCTCACATGCACCTGTAGTGAGTGCTCTATATTTTGCTTCAATTGAAGACAAAGAAACAGTTGATTGTTTGTTGACAACCATGATATAACACCTTGACCAAGGAAAAATGCAGATCCTTTGTCGATTTTCTAGTCTCATATCTCCTGCATAGTCATTGTCACAGTATCCATGCAACCTTGGATGACTTCCTCTGTATTCTATTCCAAATTGTCTTGTACCTCTGATGTATCTCAAGAATCTTTTGGCTGCATTCCAGTGAGACTGCTTTGGTTTTGCCGTAAATTATGTAAGTGAACTTAATGCATAACAAATATTTGGCCATGTGATAGTGAGATAGATAAGAGATCTGATGATGATAGTACCTATTAGTGATGGTAGGATATACAATTGAAGACAAAGAAACAGTTGGTTGTTTGTTGACAACCATGATATAGCACCTTAACCAAGGAAAATTGCAGATCCTTTGTCGATTTTCTAGTCTCATGATCTCCTGCATAGTCATTGTCATAGTATCCATGCAACCTTGGATGACTTCCTCTGTATTCTATTCCAAATTGTCTTGTACCTCTGATGTATCTCAAGAATCTTTTGGCTGCATTCCAGTGAGACTGCTTTGGATTTGGTGTAAATTATGTAAATGAACTTAATGCATAACAAATATTTGGCCATGTGATAGTGAGATAGATAAGAGATCCGATGATGATAGTACCTATTAGTGTGGTAGGATATATAAGAGATCTGATAGTGCATAAGTCCAAGATTAGATAAGTCTTGCTTCAACCTTCTGATGAAGCTATCATTGCTTCTGGTCACAATTAGATCATCTACATAATGTCGATTCTACTGTACCAAATTCTAGGTGCTTGCTTTAAGCTGTAGAGAGTTTTCTTGAGATGGCAAACCTGATTCTCTTTCCCTAATTCAACATAACCTAGTGGTTGTTGCATGTAGACTTCCTCATCTAGGTAACCATTGAGAAAATCATTCTTGACGTCTAGCTAGTACACATTCATCTATTGAGTGTCGCTAGAGATATCAAGAACCATATGAAATCCATCTTTGCTACTACTGGAGCATAAGTCTCATCATAATCCTAACCATATTGATGTGAAAATCCTTTTGCAACTAGTTTGGCTTTGTATCTTTCAGTGCTTCCATTCACTTTGTATACCCATTTGTAAACTATGGCTTTCTTTCCTAGTGGAAGGTTGAACAATTCCCAAGTATTATTCTTGTACAAAGCTTCCATTTCTTCATAGTTGTTTGCCATTCTGGCTTGTCAACTGCATTTTCAAAGTACACTGGCTCTTTTGTAGCCATGCTGGTAGTCATAAGAGCATAGGTGGTGGTTTCAACTTGAATTGCTTTGCCTTTCTAAGCATATGTCAATTTGGCTAGAGGTCTGCTTTCCCTAGTAGACCCTTTGAGTTGCTGTGGCTCTTCTTGGGGTGCTTTTGGCAATTCTTGCTCTTCTTCATCAATCTTTTCTATAGATGACTGTGTAATCGGTGTCTCTATCTCCTGCATATTTGAGGTTTTCCATTTTGATTCCTCATCAAAAATTACATCTTTGGAGAAAATGGCCTTGTGGTTGATGGGATCATACAACTTGTCTGCTTTGCTTTCTTCACTATAGCCAACCATGATAAATTTATATAACTTTGTATCCAATTTCTTGCAATGATCATCACGTATGTGGGCATATGCTATGTAACCAAATATGCAAAGATGCCCAATGCATGGCTTGTGTCCAGTGAATGCTTCATAAGGTGTCATACCCTGAATTAATTTGGTAGGAAGCCGATTAAGCAAGTAGTTTACAGTGGCTATTGCTTCTGCCCAATACCGATTTGAAAGATGCTTCTCATTAAGCATTGCTCTAGCACTGTTTGCTAAATTACCATTCTTCCTTTCAGCTCTTGCATTTTGCTGAGGAGTATCTGCACATGTGAATTGTCTTCAAATACCGTGACTTTTGCAAAAGTTCATGAATGCTAAGGACATGTATTCACCTCCTTCTGATCTCATGACTTTCATCTTTTTGCCTGTTTGGTTTTCTACCATTGCTTTGAATTCTTGAAAATCTAGAAAAGACTTTAAATTTCTCTTTCAGAAAGTAGACCCAACAATAGCTGCTATAATCGTCGATGAAATCAAGTAGTAAAGTGAACCATGGGTGCTACAGGTCTAGGCATAACCCCATACATCTGTGTGTATCAAATCAAGAGTACCTCTAGCCCGAGAGGTGCTTCTGCCAAAGTTGGTTCACTTTTGTTTACTGAAGCAGCATGCTTTGCAAACTTTCCAAAACACTGAAGCTTAGGAATTCCAATTGCCATATTTTGACTTCTAAGCTCTATCAAGCTTTGAAATTGACATGTCTATATCTCTTGTGCCATTTTGCAAAAAGTGGCATCTGTTGCGGTTGAGCTAACATGGTATTGAAGCTGGCATTTTGAACAAGCGTCCTTCCTTGACTACTTTTCCTACTAGTTGATATCCTTTGGATTTGTCTCTAATAGTGCATTCATCTCGCCATCAAAGATGCCTCGATAGTTGTGTTTTGTCATTTGGCCAACTGACAAGAGATTCTTGCTGAGTTTTAGAACATAGAGTACGTTCTTCACCAATCCTTTTGTACCAGTGAAATTGTTTATAGGGACAATGTCTTTCCCTTGAACTAGATTTGGTGTATCATCTATAGTGTAGATGACATTCTTTTGTCCTTCTAATGGTTTCATCTCTTTGAACCATTCCTGATGCTTTATCATTTGAGATGATGCACCACTATCGAAGTACCAAGGATCTTGATCTGCTTGGTTGATTTGATAGCTAAAATCCTCTTTTGAATTGCAATCAGTGTCTAGATACAATGTATCAGTCTTCTGCATTTCCTCGCTTCTTGCAAGAAACATGTTCTCAGGTTCATTTGCATCATGACAGTGATTTGCATAATTATAGTGACTAGAATGTCCACCGTGATGATTTCCTCTTCCTCGAAAATTCCCTTGATTGTGACTGGATTGACTGCCTTGGTCATACTGCTTCTTGCGGCAATCTCTTTCATAGTGTCCAAACTTATGACAGTAGTTGCACTGAATGTTTAACATGTTGGTGGCTACATTCCCTCATCCTTGGAATCTTCCTCGATTGGAATGATTTCCTATGTTGATGCTGATGATGATAATGCTGATTCTAACTTTGATGATGCTGACTTTATTGTTGTTGATGATGACCACTTCGCTGGAAAGATCTACCTCTGCCTTTGCTTCTATCTGAAGTTGTGAATGATTGACCATTGGAATGACCTTTGCATGTGTGAATGGCTTGCATCTTGAATTCTTCACCAAGTAACTGTGACTAGAGCCCTTCAAGTGTCGGAATTTATCGTTGAATGGGAATACAGTGGACTAGATTCTTGTATCCCTCTCCTAGTCCATTCAAGATGACTTGAACCATTTTTGTTGGATTCATGGTCTCTCCTGCTACTGCGAGTTGATTGTTGTAATCCTTGATCTTGAGCACGTAAGCATGACCAGTTTCATTGATGTTGCGAAAACTCTGATTTATTTGGTTTCTCAGTGTGAGAATCTAGGAAGTGTTCTTGGACTCAAAAAGAGCTACAAGCATATCCCATGCTTCTTTTGATGCCTTGACTGTGTTGAGTTGTCCTAGCATGACATCTTGCACATTTTGCCTAATTAGATGATATGCATATTTGTCTTTCTTGTCCCATTCTGCCTATGCTTGTGAAATTGCAAGATCTGCTACAGGTGTGGACACTCTTGGTGTAGCTATAGATCCTGCTACTGGTGTTGTGGCAATAGGTGGGGTAGAGCTATTGCTGGCTGGATTGTCCAATGGTCTAGGTGTAGACCCATCGACATACACTCATTTGTCTTGAAGTACAAGAATGGTTTCCATTCAGTATTTCCATGTGCCATAATTGGAGTCGTTTAGCTTAGTAGATGCCTCCAAATTGAGGTTGCTAGTCGTAGACATGGTGCAAGAAATTTACTCAAAGTGTCTGTGAAATCACTATCTGAATAAACTGCAAAACACTAACTATGGCAAGTGAAATCTGAACTGTCGATGAAGATAGAACTGCAATACATAATCCAATCTGTTATAAGGCTTGTCACAAATGATGATGGGAATAGCCAAGAGCCTTTACAAGGTTTGAATTAATGTGCACAATGCTGGAAAATAGCCAAATAGGCTTTACAATGATGGCATGTGTGTGTGAAATCAAATCATGTGCTATCTGCCCACTGAACAATTCATCAATGTCTCTAAACACTCTGAATTCAGCTCACTGAACTGCGAAACGTCAGGTTTTAGGTAATGTGATGATGTGAAATTGCATGTGAGAGAAGGGACTAACTCTGAGTAGGAACTAATTAGGAAATTTTTGGCATGGCTTTGATTGGCTGCTTTAGAGTTATCTCTGCTATGGATGATATAATCTACTCTGAACTAGATGTAGATAGGCCATTGAGCGATGAAAAAAGCAGTAAATAATTTCTTTTCTTTGTTCGTTTTAGGTGCTGGGTCAGATGCGTCGATGTAGAGGCTAATGTACGTGTAAGAAGTGGATTTGTCTCACTGAGGCTCAAAAGTGTGTGATACTTGCACCAAAATGTGCATTGATGTGACGAGCATGTAGAGCACAAAAAATCAAGCATTTTTTCCTTTTGGAGCACCCTCAAATTCTTCTTGAATCAAGAGATATGGCTTGACCTAGGTGGAGGGGCAAAAAGGAGAGAATGATGATGTGGTAGGGTGAGTCACATGGAGGACTATGCCTGTGGAGAGGTGTGCTAGTGGAGCACTGAATGATGTGGCAATTGTGTTCCCATGCAGTGCCTAGGAAGAAGCTAGTGTGCTTAGCAGGAGACTACCATGTGGTAGTGATGAGGTGGCACTATTGTGACTGGGCACTGATGAGTTAGCTTTGACTGGTCAACTACTGATTGGGCACTGATGACGTGTTAGCAAGTCGGCCTTGTTGACGTAGAGAATAGGCTTGCCCAGATTATGTGGGCAGATGACGTCCCACATGGCAAGCTTTAAACCAATGCTTTTTGGGTAAGGATAAGGTCGCATGTCACTTTGTGGTGTCACGTGTCTCAGCCTAGACAATTCACTGTTGGTGACCCAACCTGATTAGGGTAATCTGACCCAGGGCTAAAAGCTTATTTATCACATGTCAGAAGATGAAGCAAGGATACTTTGTGAAGCTATGGTTGGTCGAGGGGTTGGCGACGCAGGTGTAAGTCGTGTGCTCGGGGTGGTTGAGGTAGTAGCAGTGTCGAGGATGGTGATTGAAGGTGCTATGAAGGTGGAGAGAGTCACTAAACGAGGTCAGGCCTTGCTTTGTGAGCTACTATGGAAGAAGGCTGCTTAGTCATTGATGGTGGCTTGTTCTGTGCATTGAAGCATACCCAAACGTCACATATGTTTGTTGGCAGGGTTGTAGAAGTTTGTGTGCTTGCCGAGATTGTTGATGGCACAAGAGGCATTGCAGTCCGAGGTCCCTGGGAGACTATTACTATTGTGAGGTGGTCCTTTGCCCTTGCTTCGGGTTACAAGGGTGAGATTTCCAGGCCTTATGTGTACATATGGATGCTTCGAGTGCATGATTTCATCTAATGAGAGGCAAAAAGAGTCGCTCACTAAGCCATTTGGAGTTGTTTGGAGCTTCCTGATTGCTGGCTATTGGTAGACGGTTTGTGGCGTTGTAGAGGCGGCTAGATGTTGCACCACTATGTTAACTAAGTAGGAGGTCTTAGGAGCTTTCGTAAGCAAAGGTTCAGATGGCACAATAAACAAATTGTAAAGACAATTAAATCAACAAAGGTTACATGTATTGAACCCACATAACCAAAACCAAGCAAGGCTGGCGGAAGAAGAAACTTTCGTGGGGCAAGACCTAAGAAAACCAAGGAGGAGGTTGTAGCAACAAGAGTGACAAGAGTAAGAGGAAGCAACTAGTTGTCTGAGCTGTGAGGACCCACCATATAGACAAGCTATGCAAGGGCCTTGTAGAGGCCAAGAAGGAGGGCCACCGACCATGTGGTGAGGACTGAGCAAGCACTAAGAGCTTGCACAAAAGTGAAAGCCATGCAGGAAAGGAGATAAATAAAGCCAGTAGATGCAATGAAAGAGAGGAGCCAACACAGTAAACATAGAAGAGAGCACATGACAAAGTTCTTGTGCAAAGGATAGTCTAAAGGTCAGTAGAAGTGGTGCAGGCTCACTACGTCGATGGATCAAAGTGAGAAAAGTTGAGCCAGTCGAGATAGGAATCCGCAAAAGTGTGTGAGTAAAGATGAAGCCTAAGAACTCACGAAATGTGTGCACGAGTATCACAGTGAACCCCTCAGCTTTTGTCAAATTGTAACTACAAAATCGAATGAACAACAAATTGGATTAAGGATCAATGTTGTGGAACTCCATAAAAATAAAAGTAGTTCAAGAGTTAACCAAGCAAAGATAGAAAAGTCATGCGAATGTATCTACCAAGGCACATGGGAGCTACAAGGCAAAAGGAGAAGCCACAGAGTCTCGAGGTTGTGAAAGAGCATGTAGCTGGAGATCATTGGGTCTGATCTGCTATGTAATACAGAGGTGAAGGAGGAAATTGACAAAGGGGGCAAGGTTATAAGGTCATTGATAGAAGGGAGGAGAGGAAGGAGTAAAAAGAGAGAAGGGAGCTGATGCAGATAATACAAGGAGAGGTGTTGTGGCACTAAGGGTTAAGCAAGGTAGTAGGAAGGTGTAAGCCATTGTTGGGGTGGCATTACCATGCCAACCATAAAGAAGAGGGCAGTGGTAACAGCCGCACTAAAGGAAGGGGGCAGGGATGGGTTGGTTTGTTTAAGGGTTTGGGAGTTTTGGCGAGTTGAGGTTAGGGTGGGGTAGTGTAGTAATCCCATCAGCAAGGAGGGGGGGGAAGGTGGGAATTAGAAGGTATAGTGATCTTTAATATAATTGGTAGGAATTAGACAGTATGTTGATCTTTAATATAAATGTAAAAATCACCAATAAAAAATTAAGAATCTGAGACATCTTACCTTAAGCCAAATGACTAAATAAGAATTGTGTGTGGGGAGGGAAGGGGAAATAAGTTCTAAATTAAAATGGAAATATTAGGGATAGGGATAAATATGACTAGGGACTAGTTAGGGCAGAGATAAAAAGCTCTAAACTAAAAGTGTAGTCAAAGTTTTAAAGAGGGAAAATAAAGGAGAAAAAAAGGGGGGGTTAAATAAAATGTAAATAAATGAAATAATTAAAATGTAAAAAAGAAAGAAAAGTGGGAATTAGATAATAAATTGAAAGGGGAGCAATAAAATTAATAAATTAAAAAAAAAAACCTTGAAACAAGGACAAAACATAGAAGTGGAAAAAAGGGGGAAGGGGGTGGGTAGAAGTGGGTTGCAACTAATTTAAAACAAAGAGGGGGGGGGGGGGGAGTTAACCAAAAAAGTACTCAATGTGTCCAAGATAAGAAAGAGAGAGAGAGAGAGAGAGAGAGAGAGAGAGTTTGTCCTATCAAACAATCTATCCTACTATACTACTGGACAAGTTTCCAATGTCAAAGTAAACCAAATGCAAACATATGTCATTGCCCTTCTCAAATACTTAGTGAGAGTCGTCCGTTAATATCCAACCTCTTAATACCACATAAGTGAATAATCCTTATCATACCATCCCATCTAATAGTGTCAAAATGGGAGTCAATTTTCATACTCACATTCATGTTAGTACATTGCAAAAAGTACAACACTGATGACTAGTCTCTAATAGAAAGTCCAATCTTATTTATCAGTACTTGGAGATAATATGCCATAGAGTACTCCTCAAAATTGCCAACACTGTATCTTTATGCCTTAGATTTTTCAATGCAAACCTGATGGAGAGGTATGGCGACTCACCTGGCACCATCACAACCAAATGAAAGTTAGAACAATTCATTCAAGCTATGGTAGCCAAGCTTCAAATATGGGAGAATAATCCATATCATACCATCCCTTCTGACAAAGTGTCAAAATGGGAGTCAATTTTCATACTCACATTCATGTTAGTACATCGCAAAAAGTACAACACCATTGATGACTAGTCTCCAATAGAAAGTCCAATCTTATTTATTAGTACTTGGAGATAATATGCCATAGAGTACTCCTCAAAGTTGCCAACACTATATCTTTATGCCTTAGATTTTTCAATGGAAACCTGATGGAGAGGTATGCCGACTCACTTGGCACCATCACAACCAAATGAAAGTTGAAACAATTCATTCAAGCTGTGGTAGCTAGGCTTCAATGCCGGCCCATAGTTGGGCCCACAGTTGTTATCCATGTCACTTTCTCTAGATTAGCATAATTAAATCTTAGCATTCTAGTATCCAAAAATATTAACAGTTGGCATTTAGGAAGTTAGTGAAATGCTTATAAAATGTTCGTGAAATTCTCAAATGACTTTATGGACTAATTAAAGGCTTCGGTGTCCCTTGGATCCATTCTCAACTAATCATGATGTTGAATCATGTTATGCCTGCAAACCAGGACCCAAAAAATTAAACATTAACACCCATTTAGTAAAGTTGTCCAAAGTCATGTGTAATCATTATATCCTTGGTTAGCTTCCCCTTTTAAAAGGAAGACAAAGGCATTTGGTCACTTAGAATCATGCAAGAATCAAAGGATTACTAACCATATTTATGACTATGGTTAGAAGTGATTGAGTATAAAGTGTATCAAATTTCTTGTTGTAAAAAGCTTGGTATCAATGAGATGATGTACAAGAAGCACTAGGCCACTGTTCAAACTATGCATATGGTTCATCCTCTGAATACAAAAAACCAAGGGAGCAGGCACCAACGCACACTAAATTAATGGAGGAACTCTTCATGGACTTCCTCGTCCATGGCATACGTGTGGTAGTAGGAAATCCATGCAGAGGGAGCTACAACTTGGGCCCAGGATCAACATCGGATCCATCAGCTCAATGAAGAGCTTCAAATGGAAAAGGGCCACATCATAAGCTTACAAGCCATTGAGGAAGTCCTGGAAGAGATTGCCACACTCCAAGAAAGAAATGAAGTGCTAGAAAAGGAGCTATCAGCATAAACAACCATCTTCCTCTAGAGTATGGAAGCAGAGCAAGCACTGGAGCATTACAAATCTGAGGCAAAAAGGAGGGCCATGTATCGGTAGCACATGTCTCTCAATGAGCAACTAAAGAAGAATAACCAGTTGCACCATCAACTAGAACTATTGGCCTGCATGCGGCCTGCTGAAGAGGTAGAATTGGGAAGTTAGAAGGAGGTCGAATATGAGCATATCCTAGATGCATCCGTTGACCTCAACACTCACGATCATGAGCCTTGCATAATGGAAGACATCTTCCACTTCCACTTCAACTATTCTTTGGGTAGCTTCTATCCAATACCACCTCGACCTCTCTAACCCACTTCTTCCCACCACATACATTTTTGATGTTATGCACCACCACTTAGCCCACGCACACCCAATTTTGGCAAAAAATTCGCTAAGGACCAGGATACCTAGCAATTGCCCTTGCACCCCAATATCCTAAATTTTCATAATCGGTGTCAGTGCCTTTTAGAATCCTCACTTTTTCCCGTTGGATGTCGAAATTATAGAATTATCTAAGCCAAGAAGCCTCCCAAAGTGGGCTTGCAGTCCACATTCCATGGCCGAAGGCCTTGAGTGGTTGTGTGAACACAGTCAGGAGGAAGCCCAAGAACTTATAACCATCTTTAAGCCACCGGGGTTACCTAATACCCTTTGGCTGGCATTATATAGCTTCATAATAAAATCCTAGAGGCCATGCAACACATGCTTGATGAAGGTTTCAACCATTTTGAAACCAAGCATGTCACTTACCCCTGCCTTCTAACAGAAGAACAAACCCATATGACCATCATTGTCTTTAGCTCCACCACCCACCCTGACACATCTTGACTGCCCCACCCACCCACTAATGACAACTGCCCCACTGCCTCTCCCTTAACTCAACTCAATTTTCCTAATCCCACCACCTCCTCCCCCTCTACATAGCTCTCCATGTCACAACCCTCTGCCACTGCACACACGAGGTTAGTAGATGCATCTCTAAGAACTGCCCAGGGCCCTGCCAAATGATATTACTCTTGAACAGGTCCAAACAATTTTGCAGCCCACTTTTGTACCTTCAAACAATCTCCCCCAACAATAGCCTTCCACAGAGCTGGACCACTCTCCTGTGGATGGAGAGGATCAAGCAGAGGAGATCCTAGCAGCATATGATCGAAAGTGGTACCGTGTCCTCCACAAGTGCTGACGATTTAAGGATACATACAACTTAACCTTGTGGAAAGGCAAGATCCAAAGTTTCTATCTCAAAGCTGTTGATATTATGGAGGTTTGCACCTTCATGGCATTTATCGAGCTTACATTCCAAAAGTGGCAAGCCACCAACAAGCCCAAAGATCAAGGAGGTTACATGGACCCAAATCCCCATGCAATGCCCCATATTGATGTAGATGCCGGATTACAACTTGCATGGCAGATCCCTTTTTTTGGAAAAGGAGTATTGGGCTAGCTACTGAAATGCATGCCACTCCTGCCACATGCATCCTACTTATATGTATGTGCCTCACCAATGAAAATAGAGTCTATTTAGAGAAATGCAAGAGAACGACCCTAATATAATCTACAATTTTCCCCACTTTAGTTTCCCTCCCGTTCTACGGCCTCACTACACAGATGTAGGAATATATTGATAAGTATGCCAAATTCCCTGATCCAACGGCATGGTCATGCCTCTATCCATTTTTCATGCCTCTTGATAGTTTTGTTGAGGGGCATTCTGAAGTAGTGGCCAACACTCGAAGAACAACATCTTAATATCCGCCACGAGCTTCTTGTCTTCAATCTAGATGAAAGACCTACATTTAAGCAAGTCATTCGCATGTACCTCCACACCCAAAGATGGAGACAGCTTGCAAAAGTGAGGGGAAAGAAGTGAGGTAGTTGGGGGGGGGAGGGGAGTAGAATGTTACTTTTATAGGGTTTTGGGTGGTTTAAAGGTTAATTTTAGTGATTAGTGGATTAATATATTGAAGTAAGCCAACATTATTTTGGATGTAAATTTCTAATTTTGCACCAATTAGAAGCATTTTCACACTCCTTTTCCTTGAGGGATGTATCTTGGATGGTTTTTTTTGAAGCATGCTCTTTCTCACACATGTAGACACATGCTGCACTTTTGCTTCCGGTGCTAACCTCCTTGGAAAAAGAACCAAAATGTTGTGACTGTCCCTCTCATTTCTAGGTTTTGAGGGTGTTGGTCACCTATAGTCGCGTCGTTGCTTGTTGTAGCATAGGTGTTCACAAGTGTCGTATAGGTCCTCAGGTCATGTTCCAATGAGGGGTGTAGGCTAAAGTGTGGAAATAAGTTCTCGTGTGCGCTTAGGTGAGAAAGAGGGCTTGACCACAACTATGGATTGAGGCTCTCACCTCCACGGGAGTTTAAGGGTTTAGAAGGGGCTTGCAGGGTTTAGAAGGGAGATAGGGTTGAGAAGGCTACTAGGAGTTTCAAGCTTTGCAGGGTTTAGGAGGAGTTCAAGGTTGAGGATTGGAGACCTAGTCTCCTTCAAGACTTCAAGAGATAAAGGGTTGAGAAGAAGGATCAAGGGAGGAAGGAGGAGGGAGAGGGAGGAGGAAGAGGAGAAGGAGGGAGAAGAAGAAGGGAGGAGGAGGAGGAGTAGGAAGGAGGAGGAACAAGAAGACAGAGGAGGAGGAGGAGATGGAGAGAGCGAGGAGTGCAAGGGAAAAGGCATGCTAGAACACGATAGTGCATGGGAGTATGGATGCAAGGGAGATCAATATATGAACACGAAAGTGAAATTGAACATAGAGCCCCAAAGAGATGGAGCTTCTTTCCATTGAGAGAGATTTATACATGTCAGTCTCTACACAATTCATAGCAGACTTCTTGATGGGACCTCTTTTGTAGGAGACCTATGGGGGGTAAGAGCCTCTACACCTTTTGTAGGGGACCTCAAGGGTGGGACCTCTTTTGTAGGAGACCTCTTGGGTAAAAGTCTCTACACTTTTTGTAGATAACCTCTCAGGGTCTCTACTATTTTGTAGGGGACCTCAAAAAGTGTAGCTTTTAGTCTTTCTCTCTCTAGTTTTAGTATTTCTCTCTATATGTTGATTTTGCAAGTATGATCAAACCTTTCAAACCATCTTTCAAGCTCAAGATATTACAAATGGAACTTTTCTGCTACTATACACACACAATGATCTCATCTTCTTTGCCACAGGCTTAATAATCAAGCATATCCACATTTGAGTCAAAGAGTGTGGTAGTGAGCATGCATTAAAGAGGGGTGTAGATGTGCTCCCAAAACCATATGAAGAAATACGATGCCAAGCTTCCCTCTCTGGGGCAATTTTGTGAGGGAGGGACTTGAGGGCCTTTGAGAGCTCCTCATCTATGAAAGGCATCTTTAGCTATATGCTCAATGCTCTGTGACACTACTACTATGATGTGGCCCCAAATAGCCTCCCTAGCTACGAGCACTAGGGGGGACTCCTCCTCAACTTGAAACAACCCTTGTAGAACTTTGTGGTCATCTTGAGAATTTCTCGGGGTTCCGAGTGCATGTGACCGTTCATGTCTCTTAGTCTTTGTAGCTTTGGCCTTCATCCTATGGCTTGAAAGAACTGCCTGGTCATCCCATCACCTTGATGTACCCAATGGGATTTGGAAGCATGGTAGAACTCCGCACGATGGGTCTCCATGTCTTAGAGGTCAAGCTGCACGTGCTCGTATCTATCCACTAGTGACTCTGACTTTGGATCTTGCTCTAAGAGATGCTCAATGGAGGCTAGGCCCCATTTCAAATCTCTCTAGCGTGCTTGGAGGAGGTGAAGGTAGTGCAATACCTGGGATTGCAATTCCTCACCACTCCTTTGGATCACATCTCCTAGCCACAGGGCCTAACCTCCCTTGGGGCCATCAAGCAGATGACTCTAGATCTCTGCCATGTGAATCCACCTCTAATGCATGCCCTGTTATTCTACTCTAGGTAAAGAATTGTTGGGGAATGATTTGACATCATGGTATGCATCGCCCCATCCCCAACATAAAGCTTGTCCAACCTCTCTAAGAGTCCATCATGCCGACGCTAAGCGAAGGAGAAACAGAGGCTACTTGTTGGAAGCCTGGAAATAACCACCTCTCGCTAGGGGTTTCTTTCACATATCATGAAGATGAACTACTCCCATATACTCCTCTATGCCTACTGGCATCTCTAAGAAGGACACTCCACCTTGCTTGTACTCCCCAAACTCTATATGTTTGAAGTTTCCACCAACAATGTAGGAGTCTACGTCTAAGAGCATCTTCCTCCACAAAAAGCAGCCTACTACTTCCTATAGGCAAAAGCGTAGACACAATCAAGATGCCTATGCTAGAGTCACTCGAGTGAATGCCCATCTAGACTGCCTTGCATGTGATCAACTCCCTCTAATAAAAAACGTCTATAGCTACCACTCGTGAGACTGTGATATAAACCCCTTTGCTTTTGCCTACTGTAGGAGACTACACCTCTAGACCTCTCCCTAGTAAGAGATGGCATCGGCAACTAATATTTGCTGCTACTGCTAAAAACATATGCTCCTAAATTAAAAAAAATTCCATTGCCCATCCTATTAGTACCCTCTACAGCTCTTGGCAGAGTATCAAGTATTGAGGCTAATGATGCGCCAACCTGTTGTGGAGCCTATGCACATTCCAACTCACTATGGTCCAGCTCATGGAGAAGAGGCTTGGGAGAACAAGGCTCGCCTATGAGTAGGCTCCTGCATGACCACGTCACACTTTTTGTGACTTTGAAGTGGGTTTGGAAGGGGAGTAGTTTGCGTGTGTGCAATGTCATGGCATGACAAGTTCCACGCCTATCTTGAAGGCCCACTGCATCATGAAAGAAACCTCTACCCCAACTTGGTTGCACACTAGTGGAGTTGCCAATGCGTGACCTATGTGTAATGTACCTCTGCTCCAGTGGATTACACACATTGCGAAGCCTATGCCCTATCTCTTCAAGTCTAGCCAAGTGATATTTAATATGGGCATGGCTAGGATCTGGGATTGTGATGAAAAGTAGGAGCATAACCATCATGGTTGAGGAAAATGGCAATCCTTGAGGGCCCATGTGGTGTACACCATATGTTTGAGAAATCCACTTGCATCTTCATTTTGGGTTTTGTTGACAATTGAGCTATATGTCAAAAGCCTTCTAAATAATCTTTTGCCAGTGGAATGAGGAGGAAGAAGAAGAATTTGCTCTTAATATATGGATATTTTAAAGTATAAAAACTAAAACTAAAACTCCCTAAAGACCTATATACGTTTCATCATGCCCACACCATTCTCACAAATCTCCTCGGTGAAAGTTTCTATTATCTCCAAAACCCTCTGCTCATCTCCACTACTTCCTTCTCTCCATAACCTCCTTCTCCTTTGAGCTTCTCTCCTCCTCGCCGCTCCTCATCCTCACATCTCCTCCTCCTCCTCCTCCTCGACTCCTCCTCCTTAACTCCTCTTCTCCTCCTCCTCTCCTCCTCTCCTCTCTGCCTTCTCCTCCTTTGATGGCTTGATGGTGCTCACATGGCTTCTTTTCTCCCCTCCTCCTCATCTCCTCCTCTACTCTCTGCCTTCTCCTCCTTCGACAGCTCGATGGCACTCACATGGCTTCTTCTCTCCCCTCCTCATCTCCTCCTCTACTCTCCTCCTTCAAACCTCCTCCTCCTCCTCCTCAATAGCTCAACGGCCCCTCCTCCTACTCCTTCTCGGTCCTCCTTGCCCAGCTCATGGTATCTCCCTCCTCCTTTTCCTTCTTCTTCTCCCTCCTTCTCCTTCTCCTTCTCCTTCTCTCCCTCCTCCTTCCCTCCCTCTTCTCCTTCTCCTTCTCTCCCTTCTTCGTCTTCCCTCCCTCCTTTTCCCTATTGTGTGTGACCACATGGAACTCACCACATATGGTCCACACAACATGTCGTAGCGTTCCTTCATTTTTAGCATGTGCACGTTTATCCCTTGCATTGATAGGATCACTCAACATTATCATCCATTGGATGCAATCATTGCCACCCTCGTCGCCTTTTGTAAGAATGACTTAACAAAAGCTGACAACTCAAATGGGGGACATGGACAACACTCAACATCCAAGCCAAATGCTAAGAAATATTGCTTTATCTGAGTAACCAACAGTGAATTTGTGATCACAATATTTGCATTCTACAAATGAGATTGATGCAATACTTTTCTCAACTCGATCACATATGATCATATCTTACCTCACACCATGCTGTCAACTTTGCTACAAAAACATAAATGAGAAATCTATTACCAACTTAACATGCAAGAGCTTGTGAAAAAGAGAGATCCTTTAACAAACATTCATCCAAAAAAGTTTATTTATAAAATGATTCATTTTTTCATACTATTGTGTTGTCATCGGTATGCCCCATTGGCTTCCATACATACCATGCCTATTTTAGTTGTCGATCAATCCATGCCCTATAATTTCTCTTGCTTACCTTCCTATCATGCCACTCAAGCAATTTTTGTTTATTTTTAGCCTCCAATGCATTTTCATATATATTTCCCCCAATTTGGAGAATCCAAGAGGTGTGAAGCTCCATGAGGCCCCAAAAACTACTGATCTCGAAAAGGGCTAGTACGACTTACTGCATACTGAATTGTTTTGGGGGGGAGGCATCATCGTGGAAAGGATTCGGGTTGGGGTGTAACTGCATCGTTGTGGGAATCCAAAGGGGTTTGGACGGGGGTGGAAATAAGGGAGTGGCATCACTTTTTACGTAAACTAACGGTGTTAACGGTAGCTGGGGTTGTGGAAAGCTAATGCCAGCTATCAACGACTGGGATTATGGAAAGCTAATGCTAGCTGTCTAATTTGAAATAATTATGAATGGTAATGCGCGATGTCTCGAGTCACCGGCTAAGTTATGAGTTTAATCAGGCTAAGTTACGAATCATGATTAAAATGATGGGTTCCAACCCATTGTCCCTAAGTAATCCGAGCCCGCTATCGCCAACCATTGTGATAGCCCGACTACACCTATACCCCGCCAACCAATATGCAAACATCACGTGTCATATTTTGCCAGTAATGCGACACGCCCGCACCAAATCTGCAAGTACCATGTGGCAATCCCCATTCACCGTTCCAACCGAAACCGTAGCGCCGCCAAACGAAACAAACATGTAACGATGCATGGACACGATTGTCTACCAATGGTTGAAAATCATTTCCTGTTGTCGATCCTCAGTTGAAAATTGGGTGAGACTGGCTCCTAGCCCTCAGGGGGTCGCCAATTTCGCGCGCTTTTCTTTCAAGAACCTCCATTTTCCTACACCTTCATTTCGTGGCATGAGGGCCTACAAACATCCTTCTTTGTGACACGTGGCAATTCTTCTTTTCCATAGAGCTGTGTGTGTGTGTCTCTCTCTCTCTCTCACACACACACACACACACTTACTTTTTGGCCTAGCCTCAGCTTAAGTTGAGATGATGGCCCTTGAAAGCGAAATTGCTTATTTTGTATTTATTTTATTTTTGGGGAGAGTACTTGGAAGTTCCACCATTTTCTCCCACTTCTTCCACTCTAGATCTCCAAGCCCACATTATCGTGATGTAGCCTAGAAGTTGCACGCGTGCTCCAACTCCTTTTAATGACAAAAGTCATTCAACTTGTTTTTATAGGGAATATCTCTCTATCTCTCACACGCGCACACACACACACATGTTTGTGGGTAGCATAGAGAAGATAGATAGATTCTCTCTCACTTTAAATGAAGAATGTGGAGCATTCCTGTGCTCGGGCATATCTCCCTGCTGGTGTCCGCAGCATTTCCTATTGAGAATGGAGCTGTTTTTTTTCCTGGGAGTATCTGTAACCGCTTCTCTCAGCAACAACGCCAATTGTCTGCAGAGATTTACTCAGTCGTAACACGAGGCACTCACCATGCAGCATCCATTGGCTTTGCCATGAATACGGAGCCTGAGTACGTTCGTGGACCAGAAATTCCGGATTGGGCAGAGAGGCTTCTTTGTAGGGATAACACTCATTGTGTTGATGGAGAATGTGAGAATCTCCACACTAGTGAGGGCTGGCAGAGTAGGACTTGCAACGTGCCTGGTGGGCGTGGAAAGCTTATCATTTGCGCGGGTCCAGAGCGCTCAGGTAAATTTTGCTGAATAATTACACTTTCTTTGTACGGTTCTTTGTGTCAAAAGTTTTGTTAGATATCTCGGATGCTAATTCGTCGAGAGGTCATAAGCACGATCAAGTTGGACATGTTGCTATTTCCTTGAGGAAGAATGAAGCATTGATATACAGGTTCGACTTGGCTCTTCAATGCTATGCGGCTTCTCCTCAAGCAGAGCGATGAGAGAGTACACAGCTACTGGCTGCATTCCATAACACATGCGAAACTCCTTCAGCGTGGAGTCGGTAGAGAATCAGATGCTGCAAATGTATTGGTGAAGACCCATGAATGGTCGAATGATTGGAATCCTCCGAGCGCTGATCTTATAGTTTTGACCGAAAGGGATATCTGTGGCGTATTGAATTCCTATCTCAGGGTCGGCTGGATTATGAAAGACATGCGGTGAGCTACGTCAACTGTGTTTCATAGGTGATATCATTGATTACGTCAACTTAAACGTAACTTCTTCTGTCCCGAAGCTTGCTGTTATTCATACTGTTTCAGCTAGACTCTATAATTCAAGGGATTATTCAGGCTGTGCACCTGCAGTATTCTGACAACAAATTTGTATTGAAATCAGAATCCAGCAAAACTTAAAGAAGAGAGGAATAACAATTCAGATAGAAAGCAGCATCAGGCCTTACTTTTCCATGTTGTTTAAAATTAGTTTGTCAAGTTGGCTTCACGTTTGTTGAAAGAGTTTCACTGTGCGCACAAAGGTTCTACAGAGATACTAGTTTACATGCTGTTAGTTACACACAGATCTGTGAAGGAGGGAAAGGTTAACAGTCATGTCTTATGCTTGAAAACGAGTGACATAGACAGACGGCTTTTTGGTTTTTTTGGAAGTTTCTTAAGCTTACTTTTCTAGTGTCATGCGCATTAGTGCCCTCACGATCTGCATGCACCATGCAGTCTGAGTTATCTTGCAAGGTGTATGCAGTTATCTTGCAGAGCTGCATATTGTTGTACCTAGCTATTTCCTACTCCTTTCCAATTCCATGACTCACGATGTTTCTTGGATACACAGTCAGAGTGGAATGTTTATTTTCTGTGGCTTACCAACTAATTTGACACATTTCCTTATGACATTATTCTATTTTCTCCTGCTATGGGTGACTAAGGTCTGCTTAGAGTCCTGCTTGTCTGCTATGTCACCTCTGAAGCAGCTCAGAAGGTGGCTGAGGCAGATCACAGATATGTTTCAGAGACATCAGGGCTCTAGAGATTCTAGCCTGGTTGGAACAGCCCCGTTCACAGATGGTCTTTTTCTCCGGGATACACACCCAGTATTGTTGCTTCCCTCTTTATGCTATGTATCGTAGGGGTGTGTATCTTCTAGTAAATCGTAGGGGTGTGTATCTTCTAGTAAAATCTAACTGATTCCATTTGAATGGTGAGGACGGTAGCATTATTCAATGTTTGGTTTGTGGGACATGCAAGACTTCGAGCCTTAATTCCACTATGGAATTTGTACATGGTTAGCGTCTGCTTATGTTTAGGATCAAACGTCCAGTTAGATGAACAGTGGCCCTCTAAATGGATCACCACCAAAGATGTGAAACAGGCTTAAGTAAATGAAAGCCTAGTTCCAGCAACATTGAATATGAAAGGTAAAAGCTTGCCACGAAGACAATCAGTGCCCAAAATTATAAATGTACAACCAAGTCAGGACAATGGAAGTTAATCATATACTGGCCTTTAATATCTATAAATGTGAAGGAATCCTCAAACTGAGTTACCCGAAAATATAGAATAGCAGTTCAGATCTGTAAGGAAGCGTGCATAAATGTAAAAAGGTCCTCTAGCAGGAAATCATTTGTAGTCAACGACTGGACCTTTTAACTTAGCTTTGAACAACACAACCTGATAATATTGGTGTCTGCAGTTGGAATTCATGAGGTGGTGTCATGAGTGAACTAGTGAACTTACTTTGGATTGTACCAAGCTATTGATGATTAGCAAAAGAATACGTCTAGGATTTCTATGGTTGATAAAACAAGATATTTGGATGATACAGTTTCAAGGATTTTCCTTCAATCATGATGATATTGAATCTGCATAAATGCAGGTATCTGAAGAGCTTTATTCAAAGATATCTTGAAGATCATAACAGGTGGAAACAGATAGCTCATGCAGTCATCCAGTATGATGATCTTGCAGATGTTGGAGGACGTGAGTTGTGTTGCCTTGATCAATTGCGGGACCTATTGCATTTGAAACAAGCCAATGTGGATGAAGTCTCAGCATCTATAAAGGCTCTTACTGTTCCAAAATATGGTAAATAGAATGCAAGTTTTTCGACAATGCCAGGTGAAGGGTTTTTCTAGAGGACTGGAGACATATCTTACGTAAAACATCCTTGTATCATTCGTTTGAACGGAACAACGTTGCTATTTGTCAGGTGGTCCTGATCCAGTCACCAAATTATGGCCTATGCATATAGGGTTGAGTCGGAGCAGTCCATCAAGGATTGCCAGTCTATCTGAATCAGAATGCAAGAGTTTGAGAGAGCATGCAGCTGTCTTCTTAAAGACATTGGAACAAATATAAGCTGGGTCTGCACTGCCCCCTCAATTACTTCTCGCCCTTTGTTCCAAAAGGTGGAACATTATTGCCTAATTGCTGCCTTGAATAATTCATTTTGATATGATGACTTTGCTATGTATCAGTGGTCTAGACGTATGACATATTTATGGCTTCAACATATAGGGACGATGGTCAAGGTCTGGTCTTTCTAAACTCGAGAGATCATGCAGCTCTTCATCTGGGTCTGAATGCACTCTTGGGGTTAACCTCCCTTGTGCAGGAATTGTTACTTCAAATCCGCTCTTTTGAAGAATCTATGCAAGTCAATGTAAACAATAATATTCTTGAATTGAGCTGGCTTCTTCTTTGCTACAATAACTCATTTTCATCCATGGTGCGGTGCCCTATCAACTAGATGGTCTAAGCATTTTTTTGCTTAGACCTCGTTTCGGCAGACTAAAATGAAATCGTATAGTCTTGACAAGCAGTTGTAGCTTGAATGAAGAGAATGTGGACTATTTTTTAATTAGCCTTCTCCTTTAGTGCTAGCCTTTGTCACGGCCGAGCCTGTCCTGGATCTCCGGAGTGTTGACGGAAACTCAGTACAAAGACATTTGTATAAATGGATGCTCAAGTGTGTGTGGGTGTGTGGATTTGCATGGGTAAGAGCATATGTTTATACTATGGTCTACACCCACTATTGGGCGCTGATGACGTCATTGGGGATGTCATAGTAGCTAGTCCTTGCTATGCGTGATGGAGTTTATGGTTTCAACCTTATGAATGACTATTGGGAGATTGAAATTGCACACGGTGTTGTGTTTTTAGAGGATGCATTTGGGCATGTTTCTGGATTCATCTCTCTCTCTCTCTCTCTCTCTCTCTCTCTCTCTCTCTATCTATCTATCCGCAAAAATGATTGATCAAGTAGGTCCTGATGTGGCCCGAGCCTTGTTTTCTCTGTTTTGTTTGGTAAGATTACCCCCTTCCTCTTTCTTCCCTCGTCCTTTAAAAAAAAAAATAGATAGATGCTCTAGCTGGCAGATATGCATTATTATCAATTGGAGATGCTGTCTTTCTTCTAAATAATTTCCATCAACTTCTTATTTCTAGGTATGCCTCCACTCCTTGATTAACTGCGACTATCAAGGTGTTTCGTTTGAGCAGTTAGATCACTGTCAAGGACCTGAGACTATTACTTTGGATTCTTTGGCTCTCGAGTGTTGTTTTGCCTTGCTCTTGTATTTTCATGGGCTCATTTAGTTTGACCATTAATAATGCCAAGGACTTTTACAAGCCTGCTCGTCCTCATGAATTGTTTTCAAGAGGTTTTAATTTCGAAAGAAAATCAACTCTTCGTAAAAATAAAAGGACCTCTAAAAAGAACCCTTTGTGGAGAACTCATATCAAGCCCTTTAACATTCCTCATTACCAACATAGTCATATACCTAACATCGTATGGAAACCTAAAGTTATGTTACGAGGTTGTCCTAGCTCTCCTGCAATCTCACATGTAGTTCGTGAGTTGCCTCCCTCACTTCCTCTTCCTCCACTTCCTCCTCCTTTAGTTCCTTTAACTTCCTCAGTTCAAAGAGTTTTTGCTTCTCGAGACTATAAAAGAAGACTACTCTACCTAGATAGATTAATGTTACTGGGTCTTTTTTCAATAAAAGTTTTTGAAAAATATAATGTCAAAGTTCTTTTTAAACTTCAATACACCTTGGAAAACTTCTCTTTTGAGGTTTTGAATCTAAATAAGCTCCATTATATACAACTTAAAACTTCGTTGGATCGCTTCTTAAAAGTAAAAGCTTCCTTTCAAAGCAAAGAAGTCTATCTAAATAAGGAACTCTTGATTTGTATTTTTACTTCTCCCTCACTTGACAAGATAGGCTTAAACTCCATTTTGAAGTCTCCTGAAGTAATGGATTCTCTCCCTTATTTTGTGAGAAGAATTTGGAAGCATCCAGTAGTAGCTTGGAAGTATGTAAAAACTTTAGGACAAAAGGCTTTCAACTATGGAGAGATAGGTAAAAGGCTTTCAGAGCATTCAAAATCTTCTATCCTTTAAGAACCTTGTTGTTGTAAAAGTAAGAGATTCCAAAGCTTTATTGATGTTGATTTAGGACATGTAGTCACAACTGATACCTCAATTTTGCTTTCTAGTAACCTAAGAGACCTTTTCATGAAAGGCATGAAATTTCGATTGTAGTCTTTTAAAGAGTCTTGCCTTTTAAAGCTATCGATAAGGGAATCTCAAAGTTTGTTTTGCAATCAGAAGAATGCTTAGGAGTTAAAAATATCTTATTAGAATGGAAAGGGAAGATTTTGAAGAAAGTTTCTTTGAAACTAGAAGAAGTCCCTTCGGTTAATTGCTCAAAGAAAAGTAACCATCTTTCTAAAGAAGATGAAACTCTTCTTCGAAAATTCCATAGGAATTTTGTCATTTCTTATGTGGACAAATGTTCCAATAACTTTGTTTTTATTTGCAAAAAGTTTGACTTAGAATGTCTTTTGAGAGAAGTGAACTCGTCTGCCAAAACTTACGCCCCTGCCTTAGTTTCTCAAAAGGATTTGATCTCAAAACATTAGAGTTTTTGCAAGTCTTCTAGGTTTGTTTGCAATCCAAGCATACCTTATCTTTGTGCTGCTTGGAAGTTTACTCTGGATGGCCAGAACCACTCGCTTGGGTCCCACTGTACTTCACTGAGGGGCCTACTTTGGATGGCCAGTACTACTCGCCTAGGTCCCACTGTACCTCACTAAGGGGATGACCGTCCCATAACCTTATATAAGTGCTAGCGAGCTGCATCGAGATCTCAGATTCAAGAGGGATCGATCGACCACTCCTTACCAAGATGGCCCACTACTCTGACCCTCTGCCACCCTAACGGATCCAAAGCTCCATCCATCTTTGGATCTTCATCTGTCAGACTGCAAGAGTCAACAAGATCCCACAGAGCCTTAGTATACCAAGACCAACTTATTATGCATAATCACTTGTTGAAAACCCTCCACAATGTGATCCTTAACAAAATCTTCAAAAATAAGTAACCAACCAACACCATGAAAACATTGTGTACACATGCATTTAAGAATCACCCTTCTCACAATTGCAAGTGTACATAATAGCTTCAAGATATTATACTCTTCATCATTTGCATATTACCGTGGGACTATGATTTCTTGAGCATACCTTATGCAAATCACTCTGGTTGTAGTTTGAGCAGTGTTGTGCGCTCATTCGTGGTATGCATTGGGTTGTAGTGGATGATTTATAGGCCATTTGGATGCATTGCGGTCCTTATTGGATGCGCTGATAGGCCCAAATTGCCTTGTGGGATGCTATTTTTTATGGACGCTTTGCACATGGATGCTATTTTATGCTGAGGGACAGCTTTGACACATTGCAGGTGATGCACTGATAGTGCTATGCTCTCTTGGATGAGATATTATTGATGCATATGCCCATGGACAGTATTTATGCTTGAGCCATTTGGCACTTATTGGCATTTTGGATTGCCATTGTAGTTGGCATTTTCTTTTGGGCCAGATTTGCTCATATGGATGCATAGTACATGCACATGAGTCAGCTGCATCTTTTGATGCTTTTGAGTTTTGGTGATATTTCAGTCTATTGTGGCATATACATTTGGATGCACCTAGTATTTGTTGTGATTCTCTCTTGTAGGCACTAGCATTTGGGATTTTGCTTTATTTGCATCATGGCATCCTCTTCCATGTCTGAAAAGGAGTTTTTCAACATTAAAAAGTTTGATGGGACAAACTTTTCTTTGTGGAAAGAACAAATAAGGGATGTGCTTATTCAAAAGAAGCAGATTAAACCCTTGGCAGGGATTGAAGCTAAGCCTACAAATATGTCTGAGGATGATTGGAATGAGTTGGGTGCATTAGCAAAGTCTACTATTAGACTTCATCTTGCAGAGTTAGTTTATTTCACAGTAGTAAATGAGCAGACTAGGAAGATTTGTGGAAGAAACTGTGTGCTACTTATGAGAAGGAAACTGCCTCTAATAAAGTTTACCTCATGAAGAGGTTGTTTGAGCTGCAGATGAAGGAAGGGGTCTCCATTGCTTCTCACTTGAATGAATTCAATATTATTTTCAGCCAGCTTCAGGCTCAGAAAATGAATTTTGATGCGAAGACTAAGGCAATATTTCTCTTATGTTCATTGCCATCCTCATGGGATACCTTCCGTACAGCTATCAGTAACTCTGTACCTGGTGGAGTACTGAAATTTGATGATGTTGTGGGTAGCTTGTTGGCCAAGGAGATTAGACGGAAGTCTATGGACGACAACAAGTAGGATGCAGCCTTAAATGTGCAAAGGGGCAGATCACAATTCAGGGGGAAGTCCCAAGAAAGAGGGAAGTCTCGTAGCAAATTCAGGGCACGGAACATTGAGTGTTACCACTGTGGCAAGAAGGGCCATATGAAAAAGGATTGCTATAAGCTGAAAAGAGAGCAAAAAGATAAGAAAAAGAATGCAAATTGGGGTGCAAATCAAAAGAAAGAGAGTCTAAGGGAGGACAAAGGAAAAGTGAAGATCGAGGGGATCAATTCAGTCACACATGATAGTGACAATGACGTTCTCTTCATGTCTAGTTTATCTGCAGAGTTGCTTACCACTTCAGATGATGCATATTCCCATGATTGGATTTTGGATTCTGTTGCTTCATTCCATGTTATTCCCCATAGGGAATGGTTCTCCACTTATGACAGTGGAAAGACAGGTTGTGTGCATCTTGGAAATGACTATGCATGTGACATAGTGAGAGCAGGTGACATAAAGTTTTCTTTTGCAAATGGGTCTGCATTTTTTTTGAAACATGTGAGACATGTGCTTAAGCTGACCAAGAGTCTTATTTCAGTGGGTCAGCTAGATGATGCTGGTTTTCACACCACTTTTGGCTTTCAGAGTTGGAAAATTCAGAAGGGCTCTATGCTTTTGGCCAGGGGTGCCAAGTGTGGGACTTTGTATCCCTTACATGTATCAGGGGTATTTGATCATGTTGTTGCAATAACGGAGTAGCCAAGCACTTCTTTGTGGCATTGCAGGTTGGGGCACATGAGCCAGAATGGTATGAAACTCTTATGCCGTTTGGGTTATGTACCGCATTTGAGTTTCTCTGATTTTGAATTTTGTGAGCACTGTCTCTATGGGAAGCAGACTAAATACGCCCATAAAAGAAGGGGAAAGAAAGAGTTTGAAAAGCTTGATTTGGTGCATTCAGACGTATGTGGTCCCATGCCTACACGGTCATTAGGCGGGGCTGAATACTATGTGACATTCATTGATGATGCAGCTAGGAAAGTGTGGGCTTATGCTATAGCTCGGAAGAGTGATGTGTTCTAGGTATTTCAGAAATGGCTGGCCTTGGTTGATAATCAGTCAGGTAGAACGCTTAAATGCCTACGGACTGACAATGGTGGAGAGTATCTCTCTCATGACTTTCAGCATTTCTGTGATACACGTGGGATTAAGAGGGAGCTCACATCCCCTCGTACTCCAGAGCAAAATCCAGTTGCAGAAAAGATGAACCGTACCATTCAAGAAAGGTTGCAACGCATGCTTTCCAATGCAAGTCTTTCTGGTGGTTTTTGGGCTGAGGCAATGAAGACTGCAGTGCATGTGATCAATAGATCACCTAGTAAGAGTTTGGATGGTGGTATTCCTGAAGAGGCATGGAGTGGCAAGAAGCCCTCTTACTCTCATTTGCGTATATTTGGGTGTGAGGCATATGCACATGTGCCAAAAGAGCTTCGAAAGAAGCTAGATCCTAAGTCTAGGAAATGGATCTTTCTGGGTTATGGTGAAAGTGGAGAGATGGGCTATTGTCTCTGGGATCCAGAAGCAAAGAAGATGATATGCAGCCATGATGTAGTCTTTAATGAGAAGAAGATGCATAAGGCACCCATGAGGGATGTGGAAATGAGGAGAATCACTTTCCAGGATGTGAATCCACCTGCATATGTTGATAGACAGCAAGAAGTCCATGCACCAAATGTGCAAGAAATGGTACCACCAAGTACTCCCACAGGTATACAATCAAGGGTAGATGATGGATCATCTATTGGTGGAAATGATGAGCCAAATGTGGCTGATATGGAGGTGGGACAGCAAGCTGAAATGCCCTTGAGAAGATCATCTAGAGTGTCTAGACCACCTGATAGGTTTGTTCCAGGGATAGACTATGTGATGCTTACTGATTGCGAGGAGCCTTCTTGCTACAAAGAGGCTATGATGCACGAGGATCAATGCAAGTGGGAGTATGCTATGCAATCAGAGCAATCAGAGATGAGTTCACTTATGAAGAATAAGACTTGGGACTTGGTTTCTTTGCCACATGGAAAGAAAGCATTGCCATGTAAATGGGTCTACAAAATGAAGGTCACAGGTGATGATGTGCCTAGGTACAAGGCCCATTTGGTTGCTAAACGGTTCAAGCAAGAGAAGGGTGTGGACTTTGATGAGATATTCTCTCCGGTTGTGAAGATGACCACACTTAGATGCATGCTTGGACTAGTGGCAGTAGAAAATATGGAGCTTATGCAGATGGATGTCAAGATAGCTTTCTTCCATGGGGATTTGCATGAGGAAATTTACATGGTGCAGCCGGAAGGCTTTCAAGAAAAGGGCAAAGAGCATTTAGTTTGCAAGCTGAAGAAGAGTCTCTATGGTCTTAAGCAAGCGCCTAGAGAATGGTATTAGAAGTTTGATGCTTTCATTCGGTCTCGGGGTTTTAGAAGGAGTGAAATTGATCACTGCTCTACACTAAAAGGGCTAAGGATAATAGCCTGATAATCTTGGCACTATATGTGGATGATATGCTATTGGCTAGCAAGAATACTTATAAGCTAGATGCAAAAGGCCAAGTTGCATGAGGCCTTTGATATGAAGGATTTGGGATTTGCAGGTCATATTCTTGGTATGCACATCACGCATGATCGGAGTAGGAAACTCCTTTGGCTTTCACAAAAAGAGTATGTTACAAAAGTATTGCAGCGTTTCAATATGGAGGGGGGAAGGTAGTGAGTACTCCATTGCCTCCATATGTGAAACTGAGTCATACAGATAGTCCCAAATCAAATGAGGAGAGGGCCATGATTGCCAAGGTTCCTTATGCATCAACGGTTGGGAGTCTTATGTATGCTATGATAGCTACTAGACCAGACATTGCATTTGCAATGGGAGTTGTTAGCCGGTATATGGCTAATCTAGGAAAGAGGCATTGGGAGGCAGTTAAGTGCATCATGAGGTACATGAAGGGTACCAAGGAGATGTGCATCTGCTTTGGTAGAGGAGACATGCGTGTACTTGGGTACACAGATTCAGACTATGCAGGGCATGTGGATAGTAGGAGATCCACTTCTGGTTATGTGTTCACCTTTGCAGGTGGTGCAGTGTCGTGGATGTCTCGTGCACAGAAGTGTGTTGCTTTGTCTATCACAGAGGCTGAGTATGTTGCATCCACAGAGGGTTGCAAGGAGGCTATATGGCTTGATCAACTAGTGGGAGATTTGGGGATTCATACAGGTGTACTGACATTGCATAGTGATTCCATGAGTGCGATTCAGCTAGCACGGAATCCGGTCTTTCATGCAAAGACCAAACACATTGAGGTTAGGTACCATTTCATCAGTGAGGTACTTGAGAACAAGTGCATAGAGCTTGTCAAGGTTCATACAGATGATAACCCTGTAGATATGCTGACGAAGAGTCTACCTAGCGGTTTGAGTATTGTCGTGTATCGATGGGCATTGGATAGTATGCTAACTGGTTGTTCTCCCTTAAAGGCACATTGTCCTTTAAGTGGGAGGTTGTGGGGTTTAAAGGTCACTGTGCCTTTACCCTGGTTATGTACAATACTGAAACACATATATAAATGAATGAAAAAGAAGATTAGGGTGGTTCTGCACCCACCAAAACTTGTGTGGCTCTCTGTTTCTCTCTCTCCCTCTTCCGTTCTTACTTCCGTTGAGAGCACTCTCATGAATCTCATACAATATCTTGGAAAAATAGAAATAAGTGAGAGCCACTAGGCTATCACTTGATACTCAAATGCTTATCAAACATAGAAGAAAACAATACCAATGCCAAATTAAAAATATCAATTTTTGGCAGCACAGTACCCAGTACACATCTGACCCCAACACTCCTGAAACCTTTGAAGATAAACTTCAAAAGTCAGATTCAGCTTGGACATATCGAGGGCTTTGAGCTTGCCTACAATATCATAATCTTCCTCCTTCTTCAGAAACTCTTTCCTGAAGACCCCTTTGAATTCTATCCATGTTGCAGGCTTGGGTAGGAGTTCCTTCCACCACAATAAAGCCTTTCCTGACATAAACCCTGCTGCAAGATGTATTTTCTTGTCATCCAGGTAAGGGTGAAATTGGAAGTGTACTTGCCACTTGTGCAATTGAGTGTCAACAACCTCCTTAGTACGAGACTTTTGATATCCAAAAAAAGGATCGAGAGTGATGTTCAGACCTAACATTGAAGCCATGGCATCCACATGCATGAGTGCCTGAACAGTGCTAGTCATAAGTGTGAGTGTAGTCTGAATCCCTTGGAGTTGCTGTGTCAACCCCGTTTGATTCGTGTTAATCTGCTCAAACTTTGCATCAAGAGCAGTGGTGAATTCACTGAAGGCTGTCTTTGCAATCAGATCATCATAGAGACCTTGGTCATCCTTTGCATGGTAGTTTATATCTTGATCGAGCCTGGGGTCTATTGAATCAGCCATAAAGAATGTGGAGTGAGGGAGCTCTGAAGGCCAAAGGGAAGGGAAAGAGAATCATGAGGAAAGGAGTGGATAGTATTCATGAAGATGGAATCCCAAAGCAGGCTGCAAGCAACGAGCTGCTAGGAGATTGCATCAGGAGGGAGAATGATGAAGCAGAGGGGTAGCAAGTTGGCGAACTGGAAGGCGATGAGAGGGAGGCTGTTCCGAACTGAGAATTGCGATGAACCAGCCCAAGCTAACGGGTTGTGATTGGAGATAGCGGGTGGATAGTTAGCTGTGCGCACTCATGGGCTGCAAGTTGGAGCATGAGAGATGGCCGCTTGAATAAAGAGCGCCATAATCTAGGCTTATATTAGCCTGCATGTCAAAAAAGCAGACGCCTACTTTTGGTAGGGCTTTTGCTTTTTTTAAGCTTTCCAAGCCCAATTTGGACGTAGCTTTCCAAGGCTGATTCGCATCCAAACCAGTCGCTCGAGAGTGTCATCTACTGCACACCACCATCATCACTTTCGCCATCAACACCCACTCCCTAATACTCATCCTGAAGGATGCACGTGGCCTTCCATCCCGTCCTTGCTCTTGGCTTCCCTTCTAGATCTCGCTCCTACTTCTTCCCTGCGCCAACTCTTACAACTAACGATCTACACTAAAACTCTTTCCCTTACATACGATCTTTCTCTCGGCCTCTCTTCCACTCCACCTTTCTTCCTGCGAATTCACCCACTCTCTCTCTCTCTCTCTCGCCCTCCTTTCCCCATCTAACCACCACCCTTAACGAATGAACCATAAGGCAACTTGCAGTGTAATGAACATGAATTTCAAAATTAGGACATATCTGGAGAAAAAATCATCCAAAATTCTCACAACAGAAGTTAATACTCTTTAGGAGTTGGCTCTGATACCAAAACTGACACAACCCCAGCACTCCTAAAACCTTTGACCTACAAGCAAACACAAGAACACACCAAATGTGAAGAAACTGAGCAGGCTGCTCACCACCCAACCATGACATCTATGGGATGCGATCTTGAATCAAGAGATGTCCCCTCTGAGCCATGAGCTGAGCTATTGGCACGAACTCCCAAAGAGATCCTAACTAGCCTAGTGTCCCATACCACCAGGTGGTGCTGTGAAGCTTGGGATCTACTGTTGGGGGCCTTGGGCTACGCTATGATGTAGGCACACGTCCGCGAGACTCAATCAGACCTAGCACTTGGGAATGAGACTTGCTCCCATCGGCTCTCCAAGAACTAAACCTCTGGGCCCCTTATATAGACTCGGGCCCCAAGCGCCAAAAATAGCGAAGACCTCTAACTGGTTCATACCCTTTCCACTCAACCCGAGAATCAAGCCTGCCTAGCTCTAAGCCTCCCCAGGCTACTTGAGCTAATCTTGTGTACCCAATACACATCGGATACCAATACGTGCACATGACTATAGGCGTCTGGCAAGGGCTAGAGATCAAGGCTGAAATAGGCCCAAGCAAATGGTGAACAGATGCAGCATGGGGTGACTGTTAAATCGGTAGGATTTGGAGCAGAAATGCCCTATAGGTCGGGGCAAGGAGCTTGGGCCAGTGGCATAATTCCACATGGCCATGCAAGCCAAAAAGGGGTATCAAAAAGGCTACCTATTGGTGGGTTGGACAAGCCAACAAACTCAGCCAAGTAGGCCTACTGGGTTGGCCAGCAAAAGGGGGCAACTTGCCCTATAAAGAGGGAGCCCCTTAGGCTCGGTACTCATTTAGTTTGGGGCTTGGACCCTAGCCCATAGCAGCAGGAGAAGCACCAGGGAATCCAAAGCAGATTGGAGCTGATGCTGCATGTCTCAAAGTCCTCTTCAGGAGCACAGAAGGTGCAGTAAGGAGAGAGAGAATCTTACATATTATATATTATTTAATATACAATATAATATAATATAATATATTAAAATACATTTAAAAGTAAAAAATAATATACATTAGAATATAATATAATATATTAAAAAATTATATATATATATATGGAGAGAGAGAGAGAGAGAGAGAGAAAGACCAGCATAAATGAATATGTGTGTGTGTGTGTGTATACAAGTATATATGTATATACATGTATATACATATATATATGTACACACATAAATGAATGTGTGTGTGTGTGTATACATGTATATACATATATATATGTACACACACACACACACACACACACATACATACATGCAAATATATGTGTGTGTGTGTGTATGCATATACATGTGTATTTATATATGTATATATATATATATATATACATATACATGTATATGAATATATATATATATACATATACATATACATGCATATACATACATATACATATACATATACATATACATATACATATACATATACATATACATATACATATACATAGATATACATGTATATATATATACATATACATATATATAGATATACATGTATATAGATATATATGTATATAATTGGCACAATATTTCTATCCCTAACAACATGTTCTAGGGAAGGTGGCACTTGCAAAATCTCTTCCATTTCTTCTTTGGGTAGCATTGGTATTTCCTGTTGTGGCATCTGTATTTTCTCTCGTGGCCTAGGAGATGCTAGCTACATGCTAACTAACATTGTAGTATTATTCACTACATGCTAGCTAGTTAGCAGTCTTAGAAATATAGAATGCTAAGTAGCTTTAACCTTATTTCCTCAATGCTTATTAGGTTTGTGCTAGTTAGCATAATGTAGTGTTTTTTATTATAATAATGTTGTCCATAGTATGCAAGTTAGCATACTACAGTGCTATTTAGCATGCTAATTAGCACCCCATCATGTATTGCTACATTCATGCGAGCTAGACTCGTGATATACTAACTAGCACTATAGTATGGTGCCTTGGAACAAGAGACCAAATCTGACCTATATTGGCCAATCCATGAGGACAAAATACTCTTTATTGATTGATTTCTTCCTATAGTAAACTTGTTACTGGCATAGTAGTATGCTAATAAGTAGCTTTTTATTTCAACCCCTCTGTATGTTGGCTACAGATTATAAATCCATCCCTGATGATTTTTCTCCATGGATAAGTATGCGAACACAAATCAATGATGCAGCATCATTGCAAGCTGAGAAACAGGCATGAGGGAGTGCAGAAGGTAGATTGTCTAATGAACAGGCTCGTGGGGAAGCGAAGTCAGGGTGTGGAGGAGAGAGAGAAAGTAGAGGATACCTTTTGTGCACCTAAACAAGGTATAGCTAGCCTTCACAAGTCTCAGGATACTAAAGAGGACACAATAGGCATAAGAGAAGCTGAATTTGAAGATCAACTTGATGTGTCAGACCTCAATGCCCTAGTTGATGCTAAGGCTAAACACGTTGATGTTCCCATTGTGAAGGTGGGATAGAACCGGAGACCAAGGATGTTGATGATAACATCCATGTGGTTGGGATTACGTTGAAAAATATAACTCGCCCAAAAATCCCGACAAGTGCAAATGAGGCTGAAATGGTTGATAACCTTGTGAAAGATCTCACAGCTTCACGATATGGCCCAGAGGATATTATCGATGTGGATTTCCAAGATGACTTTCTCTTGGGTCACCTGCTAAAAAGGTTGTCGAGGAAGAAGGGGCATGATCACTTGAGTCAAGCATCTCCTGTAAAGAAAGTGAACTGCATAGTAGGTGCAACAACCACCCCGAACCCCAAATCCCCCGAAACTCATGCATGCTAGAAACTGTGAGGTTCATATAGTTTCTTGCATGATAGCTATTTGTTTTGCCCCCTGCTAACTCTTCAATTTGGGTAGATCCCCACCTTATGAAGTAAGCTTAAATTTGTATTTTATACATTGGATATATAATGAAAGATCTCCTTTTTCTTTTCATGTATGAGAAAAACCTCCTTTCTTTTTTAAGTATTAGTTCTATTTTTTTTTCTTAAGTATATTGGATTTTATTTAATTATATCCATAGATAAAGTATTGTTAAATAGGGTTGGCAAACTTTGTTTGTAGGATGCTTTGTTCTTGCTGTTTGTACATTAGTTATGTGTTTGCCTCTATTTTTATGTATTGCACTTGATTGGTGAGCAGGGGGTTTAATGCATATTTTTTGGGTACCTCAAATATTGTGTTTGGTGTACTTGAAAGCAATCATGCCTCATAATTGGCTTCAGCATCTACACATACCCATCATAATACATGGTGAATTGTTATCCACATTGTTGTCATACTACAGTGCTAATTAGCATACATCCTAGTTACAATATTATAGTGCTAGTTATGCATGCTACAATGCTATTTAGCATACAACAGTGCTAGTTAGTATACTAAAGTGCTAGTTAGTATATTACGATGCTAGTTAGTATACTACGGTGCTAGTTAGCATATTATGGTGCTAGTTAGCATACTATAGTGCTTGCATTCTACAGTATTAGTTAGCGTACAATTTTAGCAAAAAATAAACTGCATTGCTATAGTTAGCAATGTAGCTACACATAACGAGCTCCTAGTTAGCATAATCTAGAGCTAGTTACCATACTATGTATGTAAGAGTTCTAGGTATGATACTATAATACTAGTTAGCACAATAAAGGTCATCTAGTAAGCATGCTAGAAATAGCCAAATTCTCATATTCAAACCATGTAGTACAAAAATGATGCAGCAAATAGCATATTGTATTGCTAGTCCGGTGTTTACAATTACTCACCATAGTTTTGTGCTTTACCCTTTGGCTGCCATCCTTAAGCTAGTTAGAGGATATCGTTTGCCCTCAACTTGAAACCTTGCATGCAGTCCCTAGAGAGCATGCAGTTGCAAAGAAAAGACAGTGATACATGTGCCTACATGACAACATGACCATGGCAACATGCTGATAAGACTCATGTGACATGCCACAACCATTGCATCCATTGTGGTGCACCCCTTCTGCTATAGCTTCCACAAATTTTTTTAAACACAAGGCCTCCTATAGATGGTGCAACTGTGCCTCTAACAAAATTATACAGGGAGGTGCCAATGCTTGGATGTGATGATTGGACCTTCCTCTCCATCTGCAACACTAGCTACAACTGATGTTCACATTCTTTGACTTTTCTTTCCTTCAACTCCACATCAATATGTTAAAAAAAAAGGAGACAACAATATTAATTGTGCATCTAATAAACATAAAGTGATGTTATTTTATGCAAAAATAAAGTCTCTAGCAGTAACATGAAGCATGGTAACAAAGTTGTTTTCTAGGTGAAGATCTTCTATCTCGAAAGCCCCAAATGTTTCAAGAGTAGTCTTCATAGTATCAATGACCATCTCAAATGCAAATTCTCTTATCAACATGCGTTGGTAGGGAGCGCAATTCCTTCATGTGCTTCTTTCATCCTCTTTCTTAGTGTCGTGAGACAACTGGGCTCACCCTATCATTGTTGGACTTTGCTATCTTTGCAGCCTCTAATTCATGTTGCAAAGTTATGAGCTCCTCTTGGGCCTTGCTCAACATCTCCCTAGCATGAAGGACAATAGTATTTATTTTGTCCAGGTCATTAAAATGATGGTTGGGGCATTGTAGACCATACTCCCTTCATCTTGAAGGGTTCACGAGGTGTTTCATGAAAGGGGGTTTGCGGCTTTCATAGCATTTGCTATGGTAATAGCCATGCCATCAGATGGTACAGACTCATCATCACCCAAGAGGTCCTCAAATAACTTTTTTCTTGCTATATCAAGTTCTCATTACGTATCCTTGATCTCTTGAAATGGCTATCATATTATCCCTTGTCTTGCAAGTGTTCCAAATACTGAATAGCAAATGTTGCCCATTTAAAATGCATGGCCGACCCAATCAAAGAAGATGTAGGTCCAAACTCCTTCACATATCCCTTTGCAAATGCTGTAGTGATCTCCATGTTGGTGGGAGGGATCTTCTGGTAGACTTTGTGATGAAACAACATGAGTTGCTTATACACCTCCCTTTCGATATTGCTACATTTGATACGATACTGACTAGGATCCTTTGCATGACTGAAAACACTCAACCACTCCAAGTCAACCAATTGATCTCAATTCACCTATTTAGGATTGGAACCTTCCATGGCGTGGCCATATTCTGTAATGAATTTCTCCACTTTATAACATAATTTGCACTACCTTGGATAAATCACCTTGGGAGGTTTCCATCATCCTACATTCATGCAACATAAGAAATTATCAAAGGCAAAGCTGAAAGATGGGGATGGACACACACACACACACACACACACACACACACACACACACAAGCACACGCACTTCCTACCCCTTCCTCCCTTTGTTTAATCCATGGCTCCTTTTATCTTCCCACCTTAAAACAAATCCCCCTCCCTCCCCTCCATACCTACTTCCCTTGAATTATTCAAATTTCTATTTATTTCCCATTTTCCCTAATTTTTTCTCACTAATTAAACAATATTTTGTTAATATCTCCTTGTACTTTTTAAATTTTTACTTTTTTAAAAATTTTCTATTGATCATCCCCTCTCATTTACTTTTCTTGCTCCCATCCTTTTTCTTCCCCCCCCCCCCTTTCACACCTACCTCCTGTAAGTTATCCCAATTTCTATTTCCCTTTCTCCCTAATTTTTTTCACATTGTTTTATTAATATCTCCTTCCTTGTGGTTTTTGATTTTTTTAAAATTTTCTATAAATCATCCCCTCTCATTTACTTTTCTTGTTCCCATCCTTTTATTTTTTTCCTTTATTAAAACAAACAACCCCCCCCCCCCCCCCCCCTTTTTTTCTTTTCCCTTTAAAATATATACACTAAACCTCCACACTCCATGTGTACCCTCTAACTCCTACTAACCCGCACGTCTTATGCTGATTGCTACTCGGCCCCCTCGACTCCTCGATATCTGCAAACCCTTCCATTAATTTGGGCATCCGCCACCCCAAATATCTCGGGCCTCAACCTCCTCTCCTACCCAACCCTCCCGACTACTCTCATCTCTCCCTATTTAAACCTCCTCTACTATTTGTCCCCCCTCACATACTCCAAGTTCTCCCACTACCTAGTGCCCACTGCCCACAGCCTCTACTCGCATCTGCTACAGTCTGCCCCCTTGCTCCATTATCTTGTATCTCTTCTAGACTCCATGTGGCAACAACTTTGACTCTGACTCCACCTCGAATTGCAACATCCCACTCGTGTGCACATAGTTTAATACGAACCCCTCTTCTTCACTTGTGTCACGCATGCCATGGACTTCCAGGTATTGCTTGCGTTTGCACATCAGACATCTTTATTTCTTCTTTTTAAGTGTACCGTAGTACCTCCTGCTCTATCTCCTCCCCCTTATAAATCATTTCCGTCCTTCTTTCCACTCGGTCTTCCTTCTTAAATAACTAAGTCTTATTAAAAGTCTCTCCCCCCTTCTATAAATGTACTGCCCTCCCCAGACTCTATTTATTTAATACCCCTTTCTCTTCCTCCCCTCCCCTCTCTATTGTTTCCCCTTCTTGTTGACCCTTTTTCACGTTTCTTTTAACTTTAATAAAACCTTAATTTTGAACAAATATTTCACACCATTTGTCCCCCACTCCTCATTTTTTCTTTATTTGCCAAAATTTTCCATTATTGGTTCTTACTTCCTAATTATCCCTACTACACCTAATTTTCCCTCATTTGCCCCCGCCCCCCTTTCCCTTTTTTTCTATATATATATTTCTCCACTCCTTTCCCCCTTTAGCTTTCTTCATATATCTTTCCCCCTTTTTAAATATATATGAATAGCTTTCTTCATATGTCTTTCTAGGCTTTTTATATATAATGAATAGGTATATATATATAAAATCCCCCCCCCCCCCACTTTTTGTTCTCTCTATACTTATATTTTTTCTCCCTCCTCTATTTACTTCTTTCTATTTCCCCCTCCCCCCCCCCCCTTCTCTATTTAATCATATTCCCTCTCCCTTCCCCATATGCATATTTTCATCTACACTCTCTCCTATGTTCCCTCCCTCTAACTCACTTATATATATATTCCCTTTAATAGACCTACCTTAAATTTTTCTTATACTTTTTCCATTATTGTTTAACATTTCCCTTTACAGTATTCCTTTAGAATCTCCCTTCAAATTATGCCCTTAAGAAAGGCTCCCCTCTATAATCACTTGCTATACCTCCTTAATCCTTCATTTTCACAAAATTTTTCATTCTATCCATAGGATCTTTTCACCCTACGCCTATAAACACCCACTTTTTCCTCATAACTCTACACCATGTTGGTCAAGTTTGTGGTTAAGCTTCTATTTTTATTGTGACCCCAATAACAAGGGAGGAGTGTTTATGACACCTGTCTTCCCAATCAAATTTAAGTTGGTTCTTAACATGACATGTATGCAGATTCTCCTCTTCAATAAAAGAGAGGTATGTAGATTTCTTGTTGGATGGTGACAGGTGTGGTAATTCTCCTCTTCAATAAAAGGGATGCTTGCCAAGACTTCATCGGCTTTAATTTATTTTGCAAAAATATTTTTTATTAAAGCATTATTGGCACTCCTTATCAAATAAACTCTTACATACTTTTCTATACAATTATGTAGGTGTTTTACCTACTCACTCAAGCACTTCCTTTACTCTTTAATGTTCTCTTTCTATCCTTTTCCCTGACTCCTTTGTCTTTCAACTATGCAAAAGGGGTTATTGTCTTCTCTGTGTGTGTGTGTGTGTGTGTGCACGCACGTGCGTGCGTGCGTGTGTGTGTGTGTGTGTGTGTGTGTGTGTGTGTGTGTGTGTGTGTGTGTGAGAGAGAGAGAGAGAGAGAGAGAGAGAGAGAGAGAGAGAGATCCTCTTGGAGCCCTCCTAACGAGATCCTTCCCTTCCTTGAAGGAGACCTCATGCTTGTCTCCAAAGGAGAGCCAAACTTCACCCTTTCTCATAGTGGAGAAGAGATATAATATTTTGTTCCTGGACACTGCTTGGTGTGCACCCTTTTTCTTGGTGGAGAAGAGTCAAAGTCAGGTCTTTGCGTCGGAACCTTGTTTCTTTCTGTTGCATGCTGAGGGTGCTTGATGTCACTACCTCTTAGCCTTTTTTGTGGTGGTGACAAGCCAAAGTCCCTCTGAGTAGCAGAAATTGTCTCCCCCCGCCTCCACCACTTCCCTCTACTTGTGGACCCCATAGGCTTCATGACTCCACAACTTGTGGACCCCATAGGCTTCATGACTCCACGCTTGTTTGTGAAATGGTACTTTGCTATCTTGAAACTGAAAGCTATTATAGAGTAACCTCGAATTGGGTAGGCATGCACAGAGTACGATGTTTGCATGACGATTTGTACGTGCATGTTCTTTCATGATTACGATATTTAATTTTAAAGCCACAATATATGCTTCTTCAAGTGCTAGTTAGATTTGCTATTTGGTACACGCTAACAACCTTTAAAAGCAAAGCATGTTAACGTGCTCTCAACCAAGAAAGATCCATCTTGGAGCCCAATTCTTGAAATTTCTCTTGAGAGAGTACAAATTTACACCCTTCATGCTATTGTTGAAGAATTGAAATGTTGTGCACCTATATTGGGATAATGTGTTCAACATTGGAGATGAAATGGTGTGTGGAATCTTCTATCAAAACTCCTAGTGGAAGATGTAGTTATTTCATATATATGTAATGAGGCACCACTTGCTATGGTGCCTGCTGATGCAATATTGGCAATCAAGTTCCGGAAGATGAAAGAAAAGAACAAGGTTAAAGTCCACAAACTAGTGTACAATGTCCCCACAGAGGTGCATGAAGCAATCTTGGCAAACATTTTGTTGTCAAGTCTGCATGATATTGAGGAGAACTATATGCAAATACAACTTGGGCATCAAACAAGTATTGGTAGTTTTAGTACTTATTTAGTCTGGATCTTGGGTACTTTTTTCTTGCTAAATAAAAGGAGTTCACCATATGTACATTGCTAACGGTATTTGTACATTAACCGGTTATATCAATACAACAATTCTCCAAACCCATCCGCGAGCCAAGAAACAAATCAAGTGGATCAGAAATTAAGCGATACAGAATCAAATTGGGTTGCTTGAGCCAAAAACATGGATACATCACTTAAAAGGAGCATTGCAAGAACAAACAAAGACGAGGTTGGAAGCCATAATGCAAAACTTGAAGAATAGAGTGCTCAAAGTACCCCGCAGAGTGCTAAACCTCAACCATCAGGTCTAATTGAGCTAATTGAGCAAGGTCACTTATATTTTAGAAGTCTGGAATCAACAACTTACAAAGAGGGGCAAGGGCCCTTATAAGTTATGCTTACTACAATACAAAAAGTAGCCTAAGAATCCATAATTCATGACAAGTACAAAAACGTGCACCATAAGGATCCTAGAAAGCCCAATCATCCTCCAAAACAACAACAAAATCAACATGGTCTTGGTCTTCAGATGTTGATGCTTCATAAGCTTTGTGCTAAGCTTTTGACTAAAGCACTAAAAGCATATAGGTGCTTTTCACAATAAAAAGACTATATAAGCGTTTCAAACCTATTCAATTCGAAGATATGGTCTACTTGATTTGCAAGTTTAGGCTTATTGGCATGTGCAACTTTGGAGGGCCTCACGATGACCTTACGCTCTACTCTCACAAGCGTAAAAGCTCGACTTACTACAGCGATCAAACTCCGAGGTTGGAGAGGCACGTAACACTAGTAGCTAAGTGGAGAGTGACAATGTTCGTCCTCTACGTTGGACTTCCTCTAATGATAGTTATCTTTTTGTGCTGTCCAGAGTCTATTGAATGATCTAAGAATGTTGAAATCATCCTCCTCAAAGACACATGCAGATCCTCTTAAGGTCACATTGGCAAGTTTATCGGATATTGTCTCTCGGTGTTCGACTACGATTACAACTATTAACATTCAGATAATATGCCAATTTCTTACCCATTCGTGAGACTTATCCTCGACACTAATATCTCGGCATTTATATCCTCAACATTATCTCGGCACCCAAGGAAGGATCCGTTCCCTCGGATTATAACTCTTTAGGAAAGGAAGCGCGCCGCCTCCCTACCCACACTATTTGTGGTTATAGTATTTTTATATTATATATTATAATATAAATATTTTCAATTACTAGACCATTCAAAATTTCATGTTTTTAATCTGAATTCTTACAACATTCCTCTCATCATTTAATGCATGTTATTGTTGCGAGGGAGCAAGGAAATCCAAGATGGATGCAAGATTGAAGGATGACTACACCTTTATTCATATGATTGTAGTCCATGTGACAATATTGTAAAAACTGCAAGGAGGATCAATTATTGTATCGCCTTGTTTATGTATTTGTTGGACTTCAGCTTCCAAAATATGGACATCATAAAATCAATAATAAATCACCACCCTTGACATCTGCAAAGAGGATTGGGTCCTAATGGACCTTGTGTCGCGTCTCATGTCCACTATTTTACTCACTCTTTTTTCCTTAAACAATTGATAAAATAGAAGGATTCAGCTTGAATTTCAAGTAGTTACTTGTACCACGATGGAAAGACTGCCTGCCGCAAATCTATTCATAGTATAAGCTGGCTCACCGACAAGTTGTAAAGACTCTTCACGCCTTTCTTCACAAGAAGCAATGCTACACAATCGAGAAAATCTGCATCATCATCCAAACATAGCATCCTCACTCTCTCATTGTATTTAGGGGGTAAGCTCTTCAAGAGAATTGCATTCTTGTCCTCTGCTTCAACTCCTGAACCCAGGTCATGCAATTGCCTCAAGAGTGCTTGCATCCTATTAAGAAACATCCCCAAGATTTCAGTTTCATTCATCTGTAAGTTGAAAAGTTCTTGCTTCAAGATGGCCTTGGAATGTTTCATATGAACCCTGAACAAGGTCTCCAATATTCTCCAAATTCTCTGCTGCAGTTTTCTTTACGTCGACATGAAGGAAATATTCGCTGCCGAGTGCTCGACCAATCAGACCAACCACCTCATCATTTCTCTGGCTCCATGATGCTGCCTCCCGTTCAGAATCCACCTTCTTATCAGACCCGTCAACCAGACCCCATAAGCCCTTCTGCATCAAATATAACCTAGTAGCCAACTGCCATGAAGGGAAGTTCCTTCCAGTGAAATTCAACAAGAACTGTCAGTGGCCTTGCCCTTCTTCATATACTCCATGGAAAGCCTTGAACCAAAAGAGACGAAAAGAAACAAGCTCGCAAATCCACTCTCAGACCCTCACGCAGCAAACATGCAGACCACAAAAAATAATTTAATCTGTCCGCTCTGATACCACTTGTTGGAAATCTTGTGGTCTCTATAGTTGGGTCTGTGTGCGTATGGTTGTGGCTGAACCATACACATATGAAATAATTATTCCGTACACACATGGTACGGCCAATCATACTTGGCTTTTGTTTCGGGGGAAAAACGGGGTTCCTAGACCTTTATGAAAATATTTTTTACCAGTTTCGAGACTTAAAATTCAATGCTGGTTTGAAGTTTGAAGTTGAAAATTTTGTAGCTCTCTGTCAATTAAATGTGTACAATGTATATAATTCCTGATTTTTTTTTGGGGGGTAAAATTAGGGTCACATATAATTCAGCCCCACGGGCTGATCCACATCAAACTTCCGTACCCGTATGCCGTATGCATATGGTAACGTATGGAAAAAACTATGGTGGTCTCACTGCTCATGTATTGAAGGTGAAGCTAAAGCATGCAATGGCAAGATAAACCAAAACACTATACTGTTTAGGTTGTGGGATTTGAGCCCTTAATCTTTACACACAAATATTCATAAAAAGATGAACCAAACACGTAAAGAATTCAGGGTTGAAGGAACACAAGACACATGTAGTATCGACTACAACTATGAAAATATGTTCAGCACAGATTCATGAGCCACGAGAAAACTTGCGACTAGATAGAATCTAAAGTGACATTTTATTGACTTTCAACAGACTCAAAACACAAAAGAACTGCAGCTCACGCCAACCAGCTTTGTTGCTGCATTACAAGGACATGACTCTCCTCTATGGACTCCTACAATGACCTCCTAGAACAACTGCTCTCAGACACGACTATGAACTGACACAAAACCTTAAACCGACTCTCATGGACAAAGAGAATGAAATCTGCATCACGACACACTTTTGTAGGAGCTCCTCGCTGCTGCCTCAGATCTCTGGAACCCACGAACTCTCTGCATGATAGTCGCCACATGTAAGCCATGCACTGGCCAGCCATTCCTTAAACCTATCAGCTTCCAACTTCTTGCATGGCCCAACAAAGGCCGTGGAACAGCTCAGTAACTCACATCTTTTGAGACCTCTTTTAACATTAGAGTAAGTGAGCCCCCATGAGGGCGTGCCCTACAAGGCATGATGCCATTGGTCAAGATGCTAGAGATGCCGTTTTAGAAGATGTGGTGGCTACCCTCAGGCTACCAAAAATTTTCCAGTTCTAAGAAGGCAGGAAGCAAATACATGTGTTGCAAAAAGCGCAAAGGCTGCCACCACTTGCAGAGGAACCCAAGATGATTTGTGCGAATCATCTCAAACAAAAGATCTAAGGGCAAATTCAAGGATTGCTTGCCAAATTTGAAATGCCAGATGCAATAATCATTGGGCTAAAGAACGAGATTGAAGCCCTCCAATCTCAACACCAGCATTGCGTTGAGCAACTTCTCCAACTCTAGATAACATCCAGCCCAGCATGTCTCTTTCTTGGACCGAGTGTTGGAACATCAATAGTATTCACTGATGCTAATTCGACAATCACAACTTGAGACTCCTTGCACGCGGAATGGACAAAGAAGTCAGGAGTTGTAGACGTAGCAAGCCTGGCAAACTTGTTGACGAACATCACCAAAATTTTATCAAGTAGCAGGATCTCCAGGACCCAAATTCAACCCTAATGAGTGATGAGGTAAAATTCCATCCTCCAATCCTGACTGAGGGCTAGCCTCGACTAGAAAGCTTTTCACCAGTAGACCTCATAGCTCTATAGGCACTACTCGCAAGATGTTAGCCAGTCTGCCTAACTCACCAACTCCTACATCCCTACCTAGAGACGTGCATGTATTCACCCGAGTGAAAGAGGAGCTTGCTCCCTTCTGTGACTTCCATGTGTCGTCCAATCACAATCAGCCAAGGCGCACACAAACACGTGTATATTGAACTCATGTATCCTGAAAATCCACGTGTCAACCAGTGGTTGACCCCCTTGCATTAAGCCATTTTCCACGCACAATAAGTGGTGAATGCCACCACCTCCAACACATATGTGTTCAGTACAAGATGCTTCAGTCGTGATGACCGTTGCAAGGATATATAGGAAGGTACAACCACCCCCACCCTTGCAGAAATGATTGTGATGACATCGAGAGGAGGTATCGACAATCAAGGAATCGAAGGGACAAGCTTTGCAAAACGAAGGAACACCATGATTTTCCAAGGGCCTAAAAGAGCTTCGCACTGAGGACGTAATACCCATTAAGCCTGCGGTCACAAACTCAGGCATGGCCTTGGTAGTTTGCCATCCAAAGGAAGTTTACCATCCATAGGCGGAAGCACCTTAAATCGATGAAGGGATAACGTTGTTCTCTGAACCAAGTGGCAACATTTTCAAGTACAAGCCTCACCAACCCAGCTAATTGAGCCTGAGGCCAAAAGGAGATGGGCAAACTGCCCGAGACCAATGCTGACTGGCAGCTGGCGCAAAACTATAAAAAACTCAACCTGATATCCCGGAGGCACAGACTCCCCCAGGGATCTTTTTGGCGGATGGCAGGACTCGTGTCATTCAGTTGACTCAGGACTTTAGGCCAGATAGCTGGCACTCTAAGGGCGGGTTCACACCACCCACCCACCCATCATGCCAAAAAGAACAGGAACGTGGTATACGTTGGTCCACTCACAGAGCCAGCCCGGATGTCCTGCAAAAGGAAAGGTGTCCGCCATGGGAAGGCCACCCATGAGTGGGTGAATGGAAAGAGCCTTGGCGCGAGATGTACTGATTGGGATTCGAACCCGCGTCGGCTGTCCCACAGAGTATCTACCTTCCACTAGGCCAATCACAAGATGTTGCAATTAATGTGGAAGTCCTTTTATAAAAACGTATACCTACACCGCCCGCCCAGCCACCCTCCTATTTCCGTCTCTCCTCCCTGGCCAGGCGTGTGGTGTGAACCTGGCCTATGAACCGGATGAATATCTCCTTCAAACACCCAACAGTTCCTTACCAACCAACTAGCCAGGAATCCTAAAGCCCTCAGCTAAGGCCAAACAGCAGCAGCAGTTGAAGTGAAGCCCTGGGGGTCAACCCTGACTTTCTGACAGCTTGTGCTAAGTGGCCCCACATCTCCATGGAAAGCTGACAATCAAAGAACAAATGGCCCAAAGTCTCCACTGACCTATTACATAGTGGGCATACCAGGTTCAAGGTTGACATTAGCCCATTTGGCAAGTCGCCCTCTCACTAAAGACACACCTGCAAAATCTTCCACAGCATGAATTGCGCCATCCCAATCTGGCATTGCTTCCCTATATGGCACCGCACAACACCTCTTCTTGAGGTCCACTTAACGTTCAGAGCATAAGCATTTCTGATTCTCTCCTTGTTTTACCATTCCCACCCCCAGCTCACTACATGCAGTTGCTCCCTTTAAAAGAACTAGTTGAACTATTTGAGCTCACATTGTTCCCTATGCAAAGCAAACTCACATGACCTCAGCTATCAGAAGCCCGCCTTATGTTCACTCACTCTGTGTTTGAGATCATGGGCAAATAGGGGTATGGAGGTGATGGTGGCTGTTCCAAACAACTTGCTCCTCATGACAGATTCAGCGCACAGAAACTACCTGACTGAAAAAATGGTATACCTCCTTAAGACTAAAATATATCCAATCTTACATATTAAAATTTCTTATAGAACAAGCGAAAGAACAAAAGAAAGGAGGGAGTTTGTAAGCAGCTTTAGACAAATTATAAGTAAATAAGAAAAATAAAAAATAAAAATAACTTAGTCAGCAAAGCTACGCTTCTGTTCTCATCAGTATCCAAGCATAAGCTGCCATCTGACTGAAAAAATAGTAGATGCACTACTTGTTACAGTGTCGCCTTGGGTCAAGCTCACGCTGACCGCGAAGGACAGCCATAATCCTAGGTTCTAGACATGCCAGTTTTTTCAGCTCCTCTTCTTTGGAGAAGGCATTGGCCAGCATTTTCAGTATGACATTGTTGGGAGTACAGTACTTTTTCTTCATATAGCTGAGAAGATCGCATGCCTCGATCAGTTTCCTGGACTCACAGAAATGCTGAAACAAAGGGCCATATGTGACCCCATTGGGAGCACAGCCAGTTTTGTCCATATGATTCAAGACACTGTAAGCTGCCTTCAGTTTGCCTGCCTTGCAAAGGCCATTGATGATTGAACTATAGTCACAGACATCAGGAGCAATTCCATCTGTCTCCATCCTCTTCAAAATAGACTGGGCATGTTCAAGCCCTCCTGACTTAGCAAAACTATCAATCAATGTAGTATATGTTGCATGGTCTGCTCTGTGGCCCTTCTCACACATCTGTTCAAATACCCTCTGGCTTTCACCTACTCTCCCTGCAAAGCAGAGGCCTTTAATCAGTCCATTGTAAGTTACTAAGTTTGGTTCACAGTTGACTAGCGACATTCTGCGAAAAACTTCTAAAGCCTCCTGTAATTTGCCTACCTTGCAAAATCTAAGTATAGCGGCATTAAAAGAGACTATAGTCGCTTCAAAGCCTGGTCTCTGTTCAAGCTTTTCCAAGCTTACTTCTGATTTTCGAACCGAGCACAACCAATCCAGCATCTTGCTATTACTTATCAACATCTCACTGAATTGGAGAGTCTCACTGAATTGCAGCGCGTCATCTATTCTACCAGCCTTTTGAAAGCCATCAATTAAAATGCCATGTGTAACTTCACTGGGAAAGCAACCTGCTTCAGAGATTTCCTTGAAGAAACGTTTAGCCTCATCCACCTTGCCCTCCTGACAAAATCCTGATATTAAAGTATCACAAATACCTATCTTCCAGTTACAATGCTTTTCAAGCAAGGCTTTTCTGAATAGGTTAAGGGCGTCTACAGTTTTGTTTGCCCTACATGCTGCATTGATGATGGTTATGATGGAAAATTCACCTGGAACGCACCTACGATTGAATGCATCGTTCATAACGCAAATGGCTTCATCCACTCTCCCCGTCTTGCACAGGCCCCTGATCAGAACTCTGTAAGTATGAGCATTAGGATTGCGACCACTTTTCTGCATACGTAAGAATACCTTACCTGCCACCGCCTGTTCATCTGCCTTACAAAGACCATCAATCAAAGCGTTGTAAGTGACAATGTCTGCTATGATCCCCTTAGCCTCCAGTTCCTCAAAAAGTTGTAAGGCTTCGTCTGTCATTTTGGCCCTGCAGAGACCAGTCACCAAGATATTGAGAGTGAATGTGTTTGGCACACAATCAGCATAGAACATTCGTCGATAGAGCAGTTGAGCCATCCGGATGCGCTTTGCCTTAGTCAGACATAAGAGAAGAGTGTTGTAGGTCCGCGTTCGAGCTTCAGGATATGTATATCTGACTTCTGAAAACACGTCAATGGCTTCTTCTATCATGCCCGCTTTGTCATAGCAGGAGATCAAGACCCTGTATGTCGAGTCAGTTACCCTATAGCCATTGGTTCGCATCTCTGCAACCAGTGAATCCACAGCTTGAAATTTTTTCGCACGACCCAGTACACCAAGAATGGTATTGTAAACGTCCGTGCTATGTGTATAACCCTCTTTCCGCGCTGCCCATTGGAAAAAAAACAATGCAAGATTGACATCGTGGAGGCGTTTTAGCACTTCCGAAACGTGTCGCGGTGTGAGCCGATCCACTGCCGCTTCGAGGTCAGCTAGTGTATTGCGTCCCCATCTTAACACGCTGCAAAGTCTATCAACATCTGCCTGAAACCTCGGAGATAATTCGCTGTGCTGCTTGGCATTACTTTGGCGATGAGGTGTTGTAAAGTTCCCCCTCCGTTTGGGTGGAGATGCAGAGGAGCTGACTCTCCCCTCTTGCTGCAGTGTTCCCTCAGAAATAGATCTGTAGTTTCGTTGCCAGAGTACCGTATTGTTGGTATCCAGAGCATGAGGCCCGCCATTGAGAATTTGCCGGAGAAAAAATATGGGCGGCCTAAGGTGAAACCGCACAGCCATCTATTTGAACCTCGTCCCCAGGCTGGGCAAGAACTCGAGCAAGAGGGCAAGAAGAGAAGGCAAACAGCCATGTTCCAAGCATTGCAGGGCTGCACAGGTGATACGAGGCATTGCAGCAACATCATGTTCTCCACCCTCACCCGAACGCACCTGTCATGACCTCCCTCTCTCGGACAGAAAACAAGAACGCAAGCAGATCTCGCTGGACAAAGGGATCTCTGTGGTGCAATTCAAGAGTAATGTGTGCATCGCTGGGGAGCTCACAACCCCCCACTACCTTTGGAGCACAAGTTCTTCATCAAACACATGCACAATCTCTCTATCGCTCTCTCCCTCTCCCTCTCCCTCTCATCCAGCATTCTTTCTAAGGATCTGTTTCGGGATCACAGTCAGCTAAACAATATCTATCAGGCTCTCTTCATTCAATCAAGACCTACTGCTTTCGAATTTGGATTCAAGTTACTAGTTTCGAATTTCAAATCAAGTGAAGTGTCGCACGAAATCTCTTTGCAAGAAAGAGCCTGGTGGGTGCGCTCGCTTTGCAACTCCCGGCTTCTCTAATTGAGACGCTTACCATTTTCGTCTCACTTTGTAACTGAGGTCTCGAAATCTAAAACCGTTCACTCAGGTCTCCAAATTACATTACAAAACTTCAGGTTTGTAAATTTTGCAGGTTTTCTTGAGAAAATCTGACTAAATTGCCTAAGATTTTGTTGATTTACAAAATTGAGATGAGAAAATGTGAACATGTTGCAGGTTTTCCATGATCAGTGTGAATCCCCTTGCCTAAGCCTCTAACGTTCACATTCAGCTCATTACATCTATTTTCTATCGAGTGTGTCTCCCAAGTATTAGAGAAACGAGAAGGGAAAGGCATCACACGATGTGGGGGCCATGGATCAGAAGCACAAGAACAAGGTATGCATGGTCGAGGAAAGCAAGACTGCTAGATGCGGCTTCCTCACTATCCGAGTCAACTTCTAGTGCTTATAGAACTGGAGTGGAACAAAAATCCGAAGAAAACACATAACATCATGACAAGAGAAAATTTGTTCTGCGAACAGAAGCAAAATGTTCCCAAACTCTCAAACGTAAAAGGAGAGAGAGAAAGGGAGAGAGAGAAAGCCACTACAACTACGATTACACAAACTCAGCTGAGTCCAAGAGTGACGAATGTTGTTGTCGCTTGAGTGGTAAAGTTGAATCCCACCTTGAGGATCCAAGTGCGAGGTAGATTCAGACAAACATTCTAATACTATCACTACAAATCTGTACAAACATTTAGGGTTAGGATTAGGGCTTCCAACCCTTTTCTTTTTAGCACTCTTTTGGTTAGTGCGATGCAGAATAAGAACATGATGTTCAGATGAATCCTCAACACCTTCCCTCAAGATCAACATCATGAAGTACGCCTTCCCTCAAGATTATGATAATTGGGAATCAAAGAAGGACTAAACATTACATTCCATCATACCCAATATGCGGAGATGCCCAATGCATGGAGGTATCATACCCTGAATCGGTTCGGTCGGAAGTTGATTTAGCAAGTAGTTTGTGGTGGCAATTGCTTCTGCCCAATACTGATTCGGAAGATGCTTCTCACTGAGCATTGCTCTAGCGCTGTCTGCTAAAGTACCATTCTTCTTTTTAGCTATTGCATTTTGCTGAAGAGTATCTTCACGAGTGAACTATCTTTGAATGCCATTACTTCTGCAAAAGTTAATGAATGCTAAAGACATGTATTCACCTCCTCTGTCTGATTTAATGACCTTGATCTTTTTGCTTGTCTGGTTCTCTACCATGGCTTTGAATTCTTGAAATTTGGAAAAGACTTTAGATTGCTCTTTCAGAAACTAGACCCAACAATATCTGCTATAGTCATTGATGAAAGTCAAGTAGTACAGTGAACCATTGATGCTGCTGGTTTATGCATAACCCCATACATATGTATGAATCAAATTAAGAATACCTCTTGCTCGAGAGGTGCTTCTGCCAAAATTGGTTCTCTTTTGTTTACCAAAGCAACATGCTTCGCAAACTTTTCCTAGAAACTGTAGCTTAGGAATTCCAATTACCATATTTTGGTTTCTTGGCTGCATCAAGCTTTTGAAATCGACATGTCCATATCTCTTATGCCATACTGCGAAAAGTGGCATCGGTTGCTATTGAGCTGACATGGCATGCAAATCTGGTACTGAAGCTAGCATTCTAAGCAAACTCCTTCCTTAACTGCTTTTCCTACTAGCTAATATCATCTGGATTTGTCTCTAATAGTGCATTTATCTCCATCAAAGATGACTCAATAGTTGTGTTCTGTCATTTGCCCAAGTGACAAGAGGTTCTTGTTGAGCTTTGGAACATAGAGTACATCTTTCACCAATCCTTTCGTACCAGTGAAATTGTTTGTAGGGACACTGCCTTTTCCTTGACCTAGATTAGGTGTGTTATCTACCATGTAGATAACATTCTTTAGTCCTTCTAATGGTTTCATCTCTGTGAACCATTCTTGATGCTTTGTCATGTGAGATGATACACCACTGTTGATGTACCAAGGATCTTGATCTACTTGATCAACTTGATAATTGCATTCCCCTTTGGAATAGCAATCTATGTCAATGGACATTGTATCCATCTTATGCATATCCTCACTTGCAAGATACATATTATGAGGTTCATTGGCATCATGACTATGACTGGAATGTACATCATGATGATTTTCTCTTCCATGGAAATTCCCTCAATTGTTGCTAGATTGACCTCCTTGGTCATACTACTTCTTGCGACAATCTCTTTCATAGTGTCCAAACTTATGACAGTAGTTGCATAGAATGTTTAACATGCTGGTGGATGCATTCCATCATCCTTGAAATCTTCCTCTGTTAGAATGATTTCCTCTTGGATGCTGATGTTGATGCTCTTGTTTGTAGATGATGTTGTTGCTGATGCTTGATTTTGCTGATGATGATGACTTCTCTGAGATGGTCTACCTCTGCCTTTACCTCTGTTTGAAGCAGTGAATGCTTGATTCATTGGAATGACCTTTGCGCACTTGAATGGCCTGAGTCCTGAGTTCTTCACCCAGTAACTTTGACTGTAATTTTTCGTTGAATGGCAATACTCTGGACTAGATTCTCATATCCCTCTCCTAGTCCATTTAGGATGACTTGAACCATTTTTGCGGGATTCATAGTCTCTCTTGTTGCTACGAGTTGATTGTTGTAATCCTTGATTCTGAGTACGTATTCTGAGTACGTAAGCATGACTGGTTTCATTGCTATTGTGGAAACTCTCGTTGATTTGGCTTCTCAGTGTGAGAATCTTGGATGTGTTCTTAGACTCAGAAAGAGCTGCAAACATATCGCATGCTTCTTTTGATGTCTTCACTATGTTGAGTTGTCCAAGCTCGACATCTTACACATTCTGTTTGATCAAATGATATGCATATTTGTCTTTCTTGTCCCATTCTTCCTATGATTTAGCACTGGCAAGATTTATTGTTAGTGTGGACACTGTTGATGCAAGGGTAGACCCTTCTTCTTATGCTACGGCAATGGTGGGAGTTGATTCTGGACTGTCAGATGGTCTAGGTGTAGACCCATCGACATACTTCCATTTATCCTGAAGTACAAGAATGGTCTCCATTCAGTATTTCCATGTGCCATAGTTGGAATTGTCTAACTTAGCAGATGCCTCCAAATTGAGGTTGCTAGTGGTAGACATGGTGCAAGAAATGTACTCAAGGTGCCCGTGAAAACACTGTCTGAATCAACTGCAAAAACTGTCTGTATCAAGTGCAATCTGAACAGTCGGTGCAGAAGAATTGCAAAAACTGTCTGTATCAAGTGCAATCTAAACTATCGGTGCAGAGGAACTGCAATATATTCCAATCTGTTACAAGGCTTGTGTGGCAAATCATGCCAGGAATAGCCAAGAGGCTTTACAAGGCTTGAAATAATGTGCACAATTCTTAAAAAAATAGTTGTAAGGCTTTACAATGGTGGCATGTGAGTGCAAATGAAAAGATGTGCAATCTGCCCACTAAACAATTGACCAATGCCTCTGAAAACTCTCAAGTCTGCTCATAGAACTGTGGATGATCAGGTTTTAGGATGTGATGATGTGAAACTGCATGTGAGCTTAGGGACTGGCTCCGAAATTTTTGGGCATGGCTTCGATTGGTTGCTTTGGAGTTCTCCCCTCTATGGATGATAGATCCACATTGATTAGATCTAGACTAACCATCGATCGAAGAAAAGCAGAAAATAATTCCTTTTCCTTTGCTCGTTTTAAGTGCTGGATCAGATGCATCGATGTAGAGGCTTATGTGCATGCAAGAAGTGGATTGGATGCCGAGGCTAGAAAGTATGTGATACTTGCACCAAAATGTGTGCATGATGTGGCGAGCATGTAGAGCACAAAAAATCGAGCATTCTCAAGTTCTTCCTAGATCAAGAGATATCGCTTGATCAAGGTGGAGGGGCAAAAAAGAATGAAATGATGATGTGGCAAGAGGGATCACATGCAAAAATAGTGCCTGTGGAGAGGTGTGCTTATGGAGCACTAATGAGGTGGTAGCCTGGCTCACATGGAGTGCCTGTAGAGAGGCAAGTGTGCTTGGCTAGGGATTGTGTGCCAACGTGACACGTGTCAGTGAATGACATGGCAGATGACATGATCTAATGATTGGATAGTGATGTGGCACTACTGACGTGGCACGAATGACATGGACGATGTCATGGCATGATGATGTGGCATGGTCATGTGGATTGCTCATGTGGCAGATAGTGATGTGGCATGGTGATGTGGATTGCTCATGTGGTAGATAGTGCTGATGTGGCCTATTGACTAGGTAGGTGATGTGGCATCGATGATGTGGACCTATTGACATGGCAATGTTGAGTCAACAAATGACATGGCAGGTCAACCTACATGATGACATGGTAGATAAGATAAGATGATGTGGGCTCATGGATGTGGTACCATTTGGAAATTGTGTGGTAGGGCCACTTGTCAACACCTTGGTGGAGATCGCATCCATTGAAATCTAGCAAAGATTCTGTCTCGGGACTAAAATCACTAAGGATGCTTCGAAATCTGAGTAGATTTCGTTGAGGGAGGGAAGTTACATGACACGTCATTGTTGAGTGGTCTCATTGGAGGAGCTGCCTACAGGTCATTGAGGCTTGCTAGTAGAAGCCATCGAGGGCGCTGTGTTGCTTCTCATTGAGGTCGATCGGTGAGTTCGTTCAGGCTTGTGTTGTTGGCCTCTATGTTGGGAAGCCATTCATGGAGCCATCTTACAGAGTGCTGGGACTGGCATTGTAGGAGCTGCGTGGTGGTCATTTGCTAAAGCTTGATGGCACGTTGTGGTGTCATTTGAAGAGCCTTCCATGTGACGATGCTATCTCTAGTCCGCACTCTTCATGAAAGTTTTTAAAGATTTATTTTAAAAGAGACCCCCATTGTTTTTACATTCATAATAATTCCTTGCTAGATTATAAAGAGAATTATTGGTGGAAGTTGCTTATACTACGGTGTAGGAGGTGTTGTTTATTGCTAGGCTGCTCGTAGATGATGGAGCATCACCGATGCTTGAGGTTGCAGGAGATCATTGGAGTGTTGGAGTTTGTTGCCAGCTGTGCTTTGATGGAGTTGCTCCTATGCTCATGAGTCATCTTGCGCTATTGGGGTTGCTCACAATAGAGTTGTTTGGAGCTTGTGTTGCATGTGTGTGGGTTGTGGCAATTGTCAAAGCATTGGTTGTATCATGGGCTAGTTGTTGGAGCTTGCAAAAGAGCCGCCCTTAATCTTGGAGAGTCATAGCTACATTCGTTGAGCTGTAGAGCTTGTGTATTGCTTTGGAATGTGTACTGAGTGGGCTATAGATGGCCTTGCCATGAGCATTTGGAGAAAGGCGCATGAGGATAGTTGAGCAATTGCTTGGCTCACTGTGTCACCTTTGCCGAGCTCTTTAGTGCAAGGTTTGTTGGCTGAGGTTCACTGGCGCTAGTTGAATCATGGGAGCCTGACCGTGATGTAGGAGCTAGTTGGAGACTTTGAAAGACATGAAGCCTTTCTCTCTTTCTCTCTCAAGAATAAAAAAGGAATAGAAAACTCACACTCATTGGAATGAATTCTTTCTTACACGAGAAATCTCTCATTGAATACACAAGACTCTCCCTCGTGGATCTCTCACAAAGTAGACTTATCTCTCTCACAAAACGGAAATTCTCATAGTTGGATGGAAATTCTCTATCACTCAATGGAAGTGAAAGGATGTTCACTCAATTGCTCTCAATCTCTCAATTAATCTCTCACACTCTCATATGGTTCGCAATGCCTTAGCAGAAGGCAAGGATGCTCTAATTCCATGAACAAATATATAGAGAGGAGAGGAGAAGAGTGGAGATGAGGAGAGAGGGCACATCTAGAGAACACACTACAAATGACTAAGCGTACACTAGATTAGATAAAAATAAAGAATATATACAAACCCCCTTAGGGTTAGGGCTTCCAACTCTTTCCTTTTTAGCACTCTTTTGGTTAGTGCTATGCACAATATCCAATATGATGTTGAGATGAATCCTCAACATGCATATAACAAATTTCACAAGTTTCTAGGCAACAAAAGAATGCAAAGAAATTATTTTACCTTTTGAAGAACAATGATCACGAAAGCCATCCCCCTAGGGTAGGCAAAGAATTATAATGAAAGAAATATACACATCATGTGGAGTCACATCCAATTGCCCAAAATATACATTGATCTCGTGCCACTATAGGAAAGCACAAGAAATATTGCAAAAATGTGGAGGTGATTTTAAAGGCATTTTATTAGCATTGCCTCCTTAGAGAGTGCTATAGTGGAGGATTGAAACTCTTTCATGTGCAACTTTTTTTAAAAAATTAACCAAGTTATGTGTTTTGAACTAACATCCAAAGGCACTTGCTTTGCGTACGTGTGCACTCTTGTTCTTCATTGGGAGAAATCCAAAATCGAACGATGGAGATCCCATTGGTTCATGATTAATTCTAGTAATTTAGATAAATGGTATCGGGGCCCTTATCATGAGCCATTGCCCAAAATTTTATTTGCAATCATACCAGTTGTTGTGCCTCAGCTAGGCATTGTTTTTCAATGGCTAGGTCAGGATATTCACCCTGACTTTTAGGGATCGGATGTTTTCTATAAGTCAACACTCCCCAAGTGCCATCTTGTCTTTAGGCTATTGACTAGCTTGGTTCTCAACCAAGGGAATATGACTAGATGACGATGAGGTAAATAGGGTGGCTGTGTCCTCATCGGACCCGTTCTAGATGATCACCTTGTCAAAGCCTTTTTCCACTTTGACTGCACCCTTGCAGTTTGCCTCCTTGCACAAGAAACATTGCAACAATGTGAAGGTATTTTAAATACCTCTAGTTAATGAGATTTTAGAGGCATTTTATTATTTCTTAGGAAATGGTGATCTCCACTCCATTAACCCCAAACCTTACGTTTAGGGGTAAGTCCTCTAAACGTGGAGATAGGAGAGAATTAACTCCACAAGCCTAAATGGGCAACGCTATTAAAAAATGAATAGAATTAGTGGTATATACATCCTATCCCTTAGGGTTGGGGTTGTTAAAGATGGGAAATACACTCCACAAGCCTGACAAACACACTCCACGAGCTGAAAATATGCTACTCTATTGAAAAATGAATAGAAATGGGGATATATACATGGTATCCCTTAGGGTTGGGGTTGTTGTAGATGACAAATATACTCCACGAGCCGATAGCATGTAACTATATTAAAAAATAAAGAGAAATGGTCATATAAACATGATATCCCATAGGGTTAGGGCTGTTAGAGATGACAAATATGCAACACAAGCACTATCAAAGCACACACAACCATAACCACACGTAGCACAAACACACAGCTTACAACAACACACATGCAACACACAAGTTTATGCAAGCGTAAACAAGCAAAATAAGCACAGCATTCGATGCACAAAACACATGAAACGGCACATATAAATGAATAAGAAGAACCATAAGTAAAATGATGGACAACTAGATGATAGACGACAACGTGAAACAATAAGAAAATTATTGACATGTTTTTATATTTCTCTCCCCACGTTGTCTCTCATGCATGCGCTAACCTTATAACTAGCACCTCTAATACATGGGACATTGTGTATCAATAAATAAGGGGGTAGAGGGGATTGGGGGGGGAGCTTTCAATCAAATTCTTATATCTATGCTACTAGAGAAGGGAGCAAACATTAAAGTGCATCAATGACAACTATCCATGCCAACCTTTAAACTGTTAGATATGCTCAATGCCCCACCCTCCTGGTAACCACTAGTGGTCCAAGGTGCTCAAGTTGTAAGGCCTTCATATGAGGAGAAGCCATGTGTGAGCCCGGGACATTGGATGGATCCTAACTTGCATGTTAGATGAGGTCTATTAATGAGACCATTGATGGTAGAAAGGTGATTGTGTGGGAGCCCCTTATTCTTGTTGGGGTTTGGGGGCTAGCTAGCCCCCTTGGTGGGGGTTCAGGGGCGAGAGCCCCCGAGGCGACGATATAGGGAATATTTCTTGAATATTCCATGGACGACTAGTCGGTTCCACCGACTAGGTTGACTGGTCGGCTTCACCGACTAAGTTGACTGCTTAGCTTTACCGACTACGTTGACTGGTCGATTCCACCAACTACATTGATCCGACTACCGCCCTCATAGCTATAAAGAGGTGACCTCCCCAGTCCATTGTACCAGATTAGATCTTCTAGCAGAGATCTTCTAGCTGGTAGCTCTTCACCTAGTATCTGTTTAGATCGCCATCTAAGCTCCACTGTGGGAGTGCATGGGTGGACGGAGCCATCATCTATACTACATCAATATTGAAGGAAAATTTTGTTCATCTCCAGTTTGTTGTGTACTCTCTATTCTTTGTTCAGCTTTTGTTCTACTGCACCGTGTAATTTAACATGGTATCAGAGCCCAGGCGGCTCTAAGGATCGAAGAATTAAAGAGAGGCGAGGGCTTCAACAGCATACGGAGTGATGGCAACAGGAAGCGGCTCGAGTTTAGCAGCTGCTACTACACCAACAGTCCAAGTGTTGAGGATTCGTCCACTAGCCTTCATTAAAGGCAAGCTAGATGGTACGAACTACACTCTGTGGAAGTTTAAAATTATTGCTATTCTAGATTCATATGAGCTTTTGGAGACAGTACTGGGGACTGACCCAGAACCACAAGGAACCCCCGACCTGGCAAATCCGGGGAGTACAATACCTCCTAATGCTGAACTTCTATGAGCTTGGAAATGTAAGAATGTAGATGCTCTGTGTGCCCTGGTTACAAGTAATACTGATAGTTTTTGACCTTGATTTAGCATACATCTAAGGCAACTGTGGCCTGGAACTATCAAAGAGCCAGTATAAGATGCGGAATTAGACAAGGATCTAGAATGTGGAGAATCATCTCGTAGCTGAGAAGTTTAATGAAGGAGAGACAGTGGAGGTATTCATAACCCGAATCAGAAATCTACGTGACTAGATGGCTATGGTGCTGGGATACAAAATACTAGCAAAGAGCTAGCTCGACTATGTCTCCGGATATGTCCACCAAGGTTTGATGGACTCGTAACAACGCTTAACACTCAGGTGAGACCCCAACCATTGTCATTTGAGGAGTCGTGCGCTTTACTTATGGAGGAGGAATCGAGGCTTAAAGCTCGAGATGGAGGTAGCAATGGGGATGCTGCGTTCTCTGCCACTGCGAAAGGCAAAGGTGGTTCCTCTACTAGTGGTGACAAAAAGAAGGGCGGCAAGAAGAAGTTTCAGGGAGAATGCTTCTACTGCAAGAAGAAGGGCCATGTGATTGCAGATTGTAGGTCAAGAAAGCATATGAAAAGATGGTTGGAAATAATGCAAAATGCCCTATTGAGGGTACAGGTACGGTTTCATTTGTTTCTCTAAATGGAAATGTTAAGAAACTATCTAATGTGCTGTATGTTCCAAAATCAAGAGAAATCTACTATTAGTTGCTTCCATAACTGACCCTGACCATGAGGTGAGGTTCAACAAGATAGGAGCAAAAATTCTGGATAGTGCAGGCAATCTTGTTGGCACATGAGTAAGGAGGAACAACCTGTATGAGCTAAGTGCTCTTATAGCCACCGCTGGTGTGGGCACAAGCGGACTTTGGCACGAAAGATTCAGCCACATCGGATTTGCAGTGCTGAAGGAGATGCAGAAGCAAGATATGGTTGCTCACTTACTTGCAGTAGTAGAAATCAAAGAACCATGTGAAGCTTGCATGATGGGCAAGCAACAGAGAAAGGCAATCCCACAAGAAAGCAAAAATAGAGCAAATACTCCTCTAGAGTTGGTGCATGTTGACTTGTGCGGTAAGATGCCTACACAGGCCTTGGGGTTATCTTTCTATTTTTTATTGATTGTTGCAACGACTATAGTAGGAAGATGTGGGTGTACTTTCTTTGCTAAAAGGCTCAAGTTTTTGGTAAATTGAACGAATGGCTATAGCTTGTTGAAAATGAAACAAGGAGAAAAGTGAAGAAAATCAGATCGGATGGTGGTGGTGAGTGTTTCTACAGAGTTTGGAGATTTTTGCAAGAGCAAAGGGATCAAGCGACAAATGGCGACACCACATATGCCTCAGCAAAATTCAGTTGTCCCTACATTGAATGTGGACCACCATGGAGATGGGGAGGTGTATGTTAAAAGGTGCTGGACTACTGCCAAACCACTTTTGGGTTGAGGTTATCAATATTGTGGTTTACATCCTTAATTGGAGATATACAAAGGCACTCAAAGGTAAAACACCACATGAGGCTTACAGCAGTAAGAAGCCATTTGTCTCCCACTTCAAAATGTTTGGGTGTCAATGCTATGCACATGTACCAGACAAAGAGAGAAACAAGCTACAACCAAAAAGCACCAAATGTATCTTCTTAGGCTATTGTGATGAGAAGAAAGCCTATAAGTTGTATGACTGAGAGGCAAAGAAGATCATAGCGAGCCGCGATGTGGTGTTCATAGAGCAGCCACATGCAGTGGAGGCAAAGAAGAGCTCTTCCACTTTATTCATCAAGTGAAGAGGTAATTCACTATGGACCTGTCCTAGGAGCTATAAAGGAGGAGGAAATATCAAATGATGAAGGTATAAGTCACCAACCTATTGTTATACCACCGGAAAGCCATTGCCGCGATGGGTAAGGTAGCTCTATGACCATGATAACCAGATGCCTATGTTGAGTAGCATGCAGATGGACCAAGGCAGTCTCAGAGAATCAAGGAGAAAAGGAGGGCTTCTACTCACATAGTCAATATGGCCTTGATGGTTGAGATTATTGTAGAAGTAAAGGAGCTTGCGAGTTTGGAGGAAGCACTTGCAAACCGAGATTGGAAAAATGCTATGCAAGTAGAATATGACAGCATCATGAAGAATGAAACTTGGGAGCTAAAGATCAACCACCTAACAGAAAGGTTATTGGCATCAAGTGGGTTTGGAAGGTAAAGTACAAGGTCGATGGGACTTTGGAAAAGTACAAAGCCAGATTGGTTGCACAAGGATTTTCGCAGGTTGAAGGGTTTGATTTTCAGGAATCTTTTGCTCCGACTACTAGAATGACCACTATTCGCATAGTACTATTGGTGGCTGCTCATAAAAAGTGGCCAGTTTATCAAATGGATGTTAAATCAGCATTCTTGAATGGTGACCTTAAGGAGGAGGTGTACGTGGCTCAGCCACCTACGTTTGAGGCCCCCCATTCTGAGAACAAGGTATGTAAGCTGAAGACGACTCTGTATGGGCTGAAACAGGCCCCAAGAGCATGGTACCAACAGATAGACAAATTCTTTCATAGATTAAACTTCAAAAGATGTGCCTCAAATGCTAACTTGTATGTGTATAGGAAAGGTGGAAAATCTGCTATTATTGTTCTATACGTGGATGATCTCCTTATTACAGGTGACTATGAAGACATGATCCAGTAGACTAGAAAGGTGTTGAGCACAGATTTTGAGATGACAGACTTAGGCTTGATGCACTTCTGTTTGGGGATTGAAGTCTGGCAAGAGCCAGGCAAGATCTTCATTTCTCAGTAGAAATATGTAGGGGAGATCTTGAAGGCATTTGGTATGTTCGAGTGCAAGGAGATAGCTACACCTATGGAGGTGAATGCGAGGCTATCTATGGAGGATGTCTCACCACCAGTAGACATCGAGAGGTACAGGAAGTTGGTCGGCAGTCTCATCTATTTATGCAACACCAGACCAGACATCAGTTTTGCTGTTGGCGTTTTGAGCAGGTTCTCCAATAAGCCCCGTGAGAATCATTGGAATGCAGGGATGCGAGTGCTCAGGTATGTGAAGGGCACTCTTGATTATGGCATCACTTATGGTACGGGCACTTCCTTGGTCATTGTGACTTGGGCTGGAGATGTTGATTCCAGGAAATCAGTTTTTGGATATTGTTTCTCTTTAGGTTCAGGTATCTTCTCTTGGATCAGTAAGAAACAACCAAAAGTGGCATTGTCTTCTACCAAGGTTGAGTACAAGGTAGCATTTCTTGCTGCTTGTGAAGTAGTGTGGTTGAGAAGGATCTTATGGCACATGGGAGTGCAAGAGGATGAGGCAACTATGCTGAGGTGCGACAATCAAAGTTGCATGGCCATTGCTGAAAATCCACTGTTTCATGCATGCACAAAACATACAGAGATTAAGTATCACTATGTGCGTGATTTGATCGAGGACAATCTAGTGGAATTGGTATACTGTCCAACAGAGAAAAATGGAGCAAATATCTTGACCAAGGCACTTGGTAAGGATCACAGCTTCAGGGTCATCTTTAGAGACTCGGCATTGGGCCGAGAAGGTAGTTTACCTATGGGTGGACATTGAGGGGAGGCGTTAGATATGCTCAATGCCCCATCCTCCTGGTAACCACTAATGATCTAAGGTGCTCAAGTTGTAAGGCCCCCATATGAGGAGAAGCCATGTGTGAGCCCGAGATGACTTGCATGTCAGATGAGGTCTATCAATGAGACCGTTGATGGTAGAAAGGTGATTGTGTGGGAGCCCCTTATTCTTGCTGGGGCCTGGGGGCTAGCTGGTCCCCTTGGTGGGGGTTCGGGGGTGAGAGCCCATGAGGCAATGGTATAGGGAATATTCCTTAAATATTCCATGGATGACTAGTCAGTTCCACTGACTAGGTTGACTGGTCAGCTTCACCAACTAGGTTGATTGGTCGGTTCCACCAACTACGTTGATCCAACTACCACCCTCATAGCTATAAAGAGGTGCCCTCCCTAGTCCATTGTACCAAATCAGATCTTCCAGCTAGTAGCTCTTCACCTAGTATCTGTCTAGATCTCCATCTAAGCTCCACTGTGGGAGCGCATGGGTGGACAGAGCCATCATCTGTACTACATCAGTATTGAAGGAAAATTTTGTTCATCTCCAGTTTGCTGTGTACTCTCTATTCTTTGTTCAGTTTTTGTTCTGCTGCACCATGTAATTTAACATAAACTATGGACGAGACATGCGATGCAAGTCATCAAGAAGTGATAAAGTTTATTACATAATTTTGAATTGGCATCCCATTTATGTAGGTGATGAACAACCCGTACATAGAATTACAAATAGGCATCAAGTCTACACAATATGTTGAACTATGGACAAAAGCATTCTCTACATACAAACATCAGAAATCCTCCAAGTGTGTGCATTTGTGCATCCATTAAGTAGGTGTGTGGGCTGACTAAGGGATGACGGCTAGAGCCAAGAGGAAGGCCATTTCATTTGCTGCTGTTGGAAGGTGTTGATGGGTGCCCAGTACGACAAAGAGTTGTATGCTGCATTTGGGAAGGATGAATCGCTCCTGAGAAAGGATCTATTGATCCTCTATTCTGATGGGATAGTCGTGTAGGTCACTAACCTTCGTAATAGTGTCACCAAGTTTCCTTTGAATTGTCACCAAGCCTCAGGTAGCTGTCACCGAGCCTTACACTAAATATTTGTAACATGGGTCTCAGATTTCAAACTTTCCCATCATAGATTCAAGATGTACTCCTCCGCTTGAGACCCGAATTGCCATGTATGCCCATTGTACACTTTTCGATTATTATCCCACATGTGTGTTTAAAAGCTTGACATTTGCCTATGGGTCAGTCCTCATAGTCCACATCCTAGGGGGTACTCAAATTTGATCACATTCAAATATCAAAGGGAAAACTTGCTAGAGCAGAGGCTCATATTATGTGCCACCATTGTGGCCTTTGTCGATGTCAAAATTGAAATGCAAAGTGGTTTGCTTACCTAAGTCTGCTACAACTCAATTAGCATCTTGGATTTCTTTACCCATTCTACTTGAAGGGTGTCGAGTTGTGCCGACAAGGAGTTGCATTCTTAAACTAGGTCACATCAGGAGCTTGTGGTCATGTTGTGGCCTTGGCTTTGAGTTGTTCGATTCTTTTATTTCATCAATTTTGGCCTAGAATTCCCATTGTCGAGCTTCACTACCTAAATGTTGTTTATGGAGGACTTCCCATTCTGAGTGAAGCTTTGCCAAATTCTTTGCTAGCTCATTAAGCTTGTTAGACTCTTGATGCTTTGCTTAAATGTCATTGAAGCAAAATACTTGGGGGGTATCCAATTGGATACAATTTGATGGCCTTCGAGGCTTCAGTGAGCGAACAAGTCTGCCCATGCTTCTTGCATCTAATAGTGGGATGCACGGACCTCAGAGAAGGAAATGATCTCTAGTAATGTGTTGAGCGAATCATCAACTAAAATATCGTTTAAGGCCTACATGGTTGCCAATTGTGTTGACTGAGAGGGGGGAGTTAGGGCTACTTGAGAATTATACCATGGGTTTGCTAGCTTAGCAAATAGTTTTTGGAGCTTGGACATTACTGGGGTGGTCTATTTGCTAGGGTGTTGAGAATCTAATAGTGGGATGCACAAACCTCGGGGAAGCAAATGATGTCTAATAATGTGTTGAGGGAATCATCAACTAAAATATCTTCTAAGGGCTACATGGTTGCCGATTATGTTGATGACTGAGAGAGGGGAGTTAGTGTTGAGATATCAAGCTCCACTCATGATATGCCAAGGTGACCATTGTGCATTTATGTCACCGACTTGTTAGTTGCAGATGCAGTTGGTACACTGCCCATGAATAATAGTTGGATGACAGCTATCCTTATGTACTCTAGTTCGTGGCTCAGTCAGTATGCCACCTTAGTTAGCTGAGTTTGGTTTGAGACCCACATATAGGGTTCACCTATTTCTTTGTACAAGAGTTCTTTTGGCTTTCACAACTATGAAGAGGAAAACTATTTTCAGCCTCCACCTTTGTGTGTATTCCCCCATTGTGTATGTGAGAAAGCCGCAAGTGAGACTCCTTCCTTCTCTCCCACTATCTTCACGTGGTATCAGAGCCTGGTTTGTGGTAAGGAGCTCAAAAAAAAAGCAAACCAAGTTCGCGGTTTCCTGGTAAGAGGACCAGTGTTGCTTTCCTTTCTCGAGTTTGGGAGCAAATCTCTGCAGGTAGCACAACCGAAAAGTGCAAGAGTGCATTCTCTTAGATTGAGACACCCTTCGCAGTGTGGCGAGAGGGCAATATATACTGCGGATAAGGGCAAATCCCTTGGTGACTTTATTTTTCTGATTCGAGGCCATTTCGGGGCCCATTTTGGAGGCGGAAGTTCTCCGCAGGCACTGAGAAAAAGGCCCTATTTTTGCTATGCGTCCATTGCTTTGCAAGTCAGTGAAAAGTTGCCATAGAAATTGCATCGTATGCCTGTGCGTAGAGATACTAGGAGTTACAAAATCATCCTTATTGCCTATTGATGCAAAATCATCACTAGGAAGTGACTGTGTGGTCAAATACCACTTTTGTCAGTTTTGCAAATTTACCCTTATGAGGCAGAAGTTGTGTTTTTTGCAGAGACAGAATATTTTGTAGTGTTTAGTAATGGCATCTAATTCTCTTTCATAGATTGTCACTGAGAAGCTTGACAAGAACAACTTCCAAGCATGGAAGTTTAGAATGACGAATTTCCTTATGAGAAAAGGCTATTGGGAGTTCATTACAGGAAATGAAGAAGAACCAGTTCTTCCTAATCTTCCCAATCAAAGGAAATGCAGGCATTTAAAGGATGGCATGAGAGAGCCAGAAAAGTTATGTACTGGCTGTCTATCAGTATTTTCGATTCTATGATTGTGCATATTCAGGATGCAAGTATGCCAAAGGAGGCATGGGATATTTTGGCAAAAATGTACAGCACAAATACACAAGCTAGGAAAATGCAGCTCAAGCAAGAGTTGCACAATGTGTAGAGAGAAAATATGAGCATCAATGACTACCACATGAAGGCGAAGAAAATTGCAGATGCACTTGCTTCCATTGGGTCGCCAGTGGAAGATGATGATCTAGTTTCTATGTCCTTGAATGGTCTAGGAAACGATTATGTATAGTTCCGGACATCCATTGCCGTCCGTGAAATTTCTTGATTTTGAGGAGTTGTTTGCTCTTCTAATTTCAGAAGAGCAGAGAAATGGTGGTGCATCTTCTTTAGGAGGAACTTCAAAAGAAACTGTCTTCTACTCAAATGCTGGAAGAGGTAGAGGCAGAGGTAGAGGAGGTCGATCTGGAGGTCATGGTAGAAATCAGAATATGCAACAAACTCAAGAAAGCCAGTCCTTTGGAGGAGGATGTGGTAACTCTAGAGGCAAGGGGAGCCAAAGAGGTCATGGTGGATGGCAGAGAGGCCAAAATGCAAATAGCAATGTTGAATGCTATTATTGTGGTAAAATGGGTCATATGGCTAAAGACTGCTACAAAAAGCAGAATGACATTATGAATGGAAAATTGTAGCAAGGCAATTATGCATCCTCTAGTAGATAGGGTGATGACATAAATGAGCATTTGTTTATGGTGCAGCACATGACCAATTCTGTGACAAGTGCAGAAGAAAGTAATGATGTGTGGTATGTTGACTCAGGGGCATCAAACCACATGACAGGTCATGCAGAATGGATGTAGGATATGCAAGGAAAATGGAAAGACCAGGATTTGTGGAGACTACTGATAATACTGCACATCCTATTTGTGCAGATTGGTAAAATTCCTTTGTCTATGCAGGATGGGAAAAAGAAATACCTGTCTGATGTATTTCATGTCCAGAACATGACCAAGAACCCAGTTTCTATTGGTCAAATGGTTGAGCAGGGCTTGCAGGTCAGATTTAATCCTCATGGATGCTTTGTTGAGGATATGAAAAATAACGGTCACTTGATAGCAAAAGGAAAGAAGAAGGGCATGATGTTTACGTTGGATGTGGACATGCTTGAATTGAGTGCAGCAATGTTTGCACATGGGACCGGTGTAGTTGCAGATATTGATATCTGGCATAAATGCATTGATCATGTTAATGTACAGTGACTTAAATCAATGCATGCCCAAAACATTGTTGCAGGATTGCCTAAATTCAAGGTTGCAAAAATGCATAAGGTATGTGAAGCCTGTCAATTTGGAAAACAGGCACGGAAACCATTTCCTAGACATGTTCAAGAGAGTAAGAAGCCATTGGAATTAATCCACTCTGATGTGTGGACTACTAAAGCTGCATCTATTGGAGGCTGTCATTATTTTGTCACTTTTATTAATGACTACAACAGAAAAGTTTGGGTGCATTTTATGAAAAAGAAAAGTGAAGTGTTTGGGCATTTCAAAGCTTTTAAAGCTATGGTTGAAAAAGAAACAGGCCTGCAAATAAAATGCCTAAGGTCAGATGGAGGGGGAGAGTACCTCTCAAATGAGTTTGCAAGTTTCCTACAAGAGCATGGCATAAAGTAGCAATATTCATGCAGTTATACCCCACAACAAAATGGACTTGCAGAATGGAAAAACATGCATATTGGAGAGGTATCTTGGGCCATGCTAAATGAAAAAGACCTACTAGATTATTATTGGGCTGAAGCAGTTGCTATAGCAGTTTACATAATGAACAGGACTCCCACTATAGCAATACATGGCATGATGCCAGAGGAGATGTATACTGGTAGGAAACGAGATATTTCTCATTTGAAAATTTTTGGTTGCATTGCCTATGTTCATGTGCCAGATGAGTTGAGGTCCAAGTTGGATCCAGAAGAGCTGAGAAGTGCATCTTTATTGGTTATTCTCTGCAGCAAAAAGGGTATAGATGCTATAACCCTTCTACTCGTAAGTTTACAGTGAGTAGAGATGTTGTTTTTGATGAGATGAGTAGCTGGTATAAACCAGTAAATGTGATTGATGATGTAGATGCACAAAATGGTAATGCTGCACAGAATTCACAGCAGCAATCACAAAATATTAGTGGACCTCTAGTGTCCTCTAGCAGTGGTTCACATACTTCGCCATGGATAGGCAGATTGAGATTAGGAGGATCTCCTCAAAGCAATGCAGATAGTGGTATGTAGGTATCACAAAAAGGAAAGGAGAAGGTAGATCAGCCCATGTTTGATGTGAATGCAAGTCACTCTTATGTGGATGGTGAATCCAATGGCTCAGAACAGAGCATTGATGATGAGTTGGGTATTCCTTTTGTTGTTACACCTGGAGTAAGGAAGACCAGGGATGTTTTGAGAGCACCTAGAAGTGAGCCTACTTTGCACAGGTCTACCAGAGCTAGGTATCCTATGGATAGGCTGAAATATGATGGATTTACAGCCACTCACTATGCCTATATGGTCAAAGTGATACAGGAACCAGAACCCACTTCTTTTAAGCAAGCCATGGGAAAAGAAAAATGGGAGAAAGACATGGATGAAGAAATGGATGCCTTGGAAGCAAATCCTACATGGGAATTGGTGCCTTTGCCTAAAGACAAGAATGCAATTGGCTGTAAGTGGTTTTATAAGGTGAAGCACAATGCAAATGGTTCTGTGAATAGATACAAGGCAAGATTAGTTGTCAAGGGGTATGCACAGACATATGGCATTGATTATGAAGAAACATTCAGTCCGATTGCAAGGATGGCAACCATAAGAGTAGTCATTGCTATGGCTGCATCAAAGGGATGGTCTTTACATCAGATGGATGTAAAGAATGCCTTCTTGCATGGTGATTTGCAAGAAGAGGTCTTTATGGAGCAGCCACCAGGTTATGTTCATGCTATTCATTTGCAGGTTGAAGAAAGCCTTATATGGCTTGAAGCAAGCACCTAGAGCATGGTCTAACAAGATAGGACAATATCTTGTCACCATTGGCTTTCAGATTTCCAAGGTAGATTTCTCACTTTATGTGAGAAAAACAGAGAAAGGTATTATGCTGCTTGTCATTTATGTTGATGATTTGATCATCACATGTGATAGTGATGAAGATATCCTTCATGTGAAAATGCTATTGAAGCAGAAGTTTGAGATGAAGGATTTGGGAGAGCTATGCAATTTCTTGGGCATTGAGGTGATTAGATCACCAAGTGGGATATAGCTCTTGCTGCAGAGGCAATATGGATTAGACATGCTATCCAAATATGGGATGATAGGCTGTAAGCCTATTTCAGTTCCTTTGGAGCAGAATGTGAAGTTGAGCATAGATGCAGGTGAGCTTCTGGAAGACCCTACTATGTACAGGCGCATAGTAGGAAGTTTGATTTATATGACTATTACCAGGCCATATTTGAGCTTTGCTGTTGGATTGGTAAGTCACTTTTTGCAGGCTCCAAGGAAACCGCATTTGGATGCGGCTAGATGCATACTCAGGTATGTGAGTCCACATTGCACTATGGACTATTTTATGAGGCTGGGATTCAAATACAGTTGCATGGATACACTGCTGATGCTGATTGGGCTAGTAGTATTTCTGATAGACGATCTACTAGTGGATATGTGTTCTCTTTTGGGAGTGCTGCAGTCACTTGGAGCAACAAGAAATAGCCTACAGTTGCCTTGTCAAGCAAAGAGGCTGAGTACAGGGGTGCAACAATGGCTGCATGTGAGATAGCTTGGTTGGATAAGCTACTTTATGATATGCATCAGTCTACAGATGGGCCAGTTGTCATTTATTGTGACAACATGAGCAGTATACACGTGGCAAATAACCTAGTCTATCATGTTAGAACAAAGCACATTGAGGTGAATTATCACTATGTGTGGGAGAAGGTTTTACTAGGTCTTATTGATCTAGTTTATGTCATCACAGAGGATTAGGTAGCTGACATATTCACGAAGGCATTGGGTGCAGAGAAGCTACACAAGTTTAGAGACTTGCTTGGTGTGCAAGAATTGGGATTGAGCTCGAGGGGGAGTGTTGAGATATCGAGCTTCACTTGTGATATGCCAGGGTGACCATTGTGCATTTATGTCACCGACTTGTTAGCTACAGATGTGGTTGGTACACTGCCCATGAATAATAGCTAGATGATAGCTATCCTTATGTACTCTAGTTCGTGGCTCAATTAGTATGCCACCTTAGTTAGCTGAGTTTGGTTTGAGACCCACATAAAGGGTTCTCCTATTTCTTTGTACAAGAGTTCTTTTGGCTTTCACAACTAAGAAGAGGAAAACTATTTTCAGCCTCCACCTTTGTGTGTATTCCCCTATTGTGTATGTGAGAAAGCCGCAAGTGAGACTCCTTCCTTCTCTCCCACTATCTTCACAGTTAGGGCTACTTGAGAATTATACCATGGGTTTGCTAGCTCACCACATGGGTTTTGGAGCTTGGACATTGTTGGGGTGGTCTATTTGCTAGGGCATTGAGGGTGCTCAAAAGAAAGACATACTTGCAATTGAGAAACTTGCTAGAGCCTCATCCATGGAATCATTGGTGGTGATGTTGAAAAAAGGGCAACACCTACCTATGAGACCCTTGATGGGGACATTGGGCCTGTCAAGTATCTTTAGAATGATGTTATTATGCCCTAGAAGGATTTGATGCAGACATTCGAGAGGGAGGAGATTTGTTGTTTCTTTTATTTTGTTATAGGGCCTGATAGACTGTGTTGTCTACAACAAATTGTTGCAAACTATGGCAACATAAGAGCTGCTATAGGAGGGGGGGGGACAAGAACAATAAATTGTTGCAAACTATGGCAGCATAGAAGCTGCAATAGATAGACTTAGGCATTCCCAAAATTAGGCAACGAAGGCCTAGTAAACTTAAATAAAGGCTATGAATTAAATCCATTTAATATGACAAGAACATAATGACCTTCATCTCCTCTTCTTCTTATTCTATGATCGAATGTCCATGTCGATGTAGATGTTGATTGCAACTCATATGTCCATCTGAAGCCTCTTGCCCATCCATGTGGTGTAGAAAAATAAAGGCACCTCATCCGCCTGCTCAGCAAGGCCACCCTTAGAGGGCCAGAACCACTCTCTTGGATCCCACTGGACCTCCCTCAAGGGCCTACCCTCCCAAAGCTAGAGGTGCCATATGGGGGCATCCTGCTCTGAGATACTGGGAGGATCAATGTGCCACTCCTTCCCCAAACATCCCACCACTCTGATCATCTGCCAATGAATCCCATCCAGACTTGCATCCATCTTTGGGTCTCTCTTAGTGAGTGCATGGAGTAGGCCTAAAGGTCCTACATGAAAAAAATTGAGCTACGTGGTGTTGCCTCTTTGCATCATCATCCTCAAGGGGACATTGGTCCGAGAAAACTGGCCCAACCATCTGCTATCCATCCAAATGCGAAGTCCCTCCCACCAGGACTCAAGGATGGCTAGGTCAATCTCTCTCATCCCTGCTGCCCTGCCCCTTGCAAATGCGTTAAGGCACCAAGCCTCACCTCTGCCTTCATAGGTAATTTGCTCCATTTGCCAATTTGAAAGGAGCTGGTTAGTCCACTGTCCCATTGTGCCCAACCAATGTGAGTCTACTGCCCGAGCATACACCCATCCTAATCTTTGATCTCTGGATGCCAAACAAGGGATTGACACTCAAACTCCTCTCTGCATCTAGGCTAAGCATGGATGAGGCCCCCTACTTATCTCTGTCAGGCCCTATGAGGCTCCTCATCAAGGGGGAACCCTTCCTCATAAGGGGGGCCTCTAAGAAGATCCATCTGTGTGAATGACACCCTTGTCCCCAAGTGCATGGGGTGTTCTTGAGAAGCCCTCGCTTTAAGAGGAGCTTCCAAGGCTCTGCACCTGGGGTGAGGTTGCGAACAACCAGCTTGCCCAAGAGGGCTCTGCTCTGCATCTCTGGATCAATGATACCTAAGCCTCCCAATGCCTGTGGCATGATCATCGTCTACCCAAGCAACCCGAGCTCTAGTATTCCTCATGCCATCTGAACCTGCCGAAAAGAAGTTTTGAACCAACCATTGGAATTGCCCAATGCACCCTCTGTGAAAACACTAGTAGGAGGCGATATACCATGCCGTGGCAAGAAGGACTTGGTTTGCCACTAAGGTACAGCCTGCTCTAGGGAGAGTTTGGCTTTGAGCTCCCGTAGAGAAGTTTGGGCCGAACTCTCTTGAGGACTGGGGTGATGCTCTGTTGTAATATCAATACCAACCTGGCATCCAAGGTATCTCGCTATATGGCCCTTTAATATCCATTGGAAGCCAAAGTCGCTCCCCCACTCTCAAATCTCTTGTGTCTCCTCAGAGCCTATGAAGAAGCCTATGGATTTTGTCTAGTTGATCTGCACACCCAAGGCCTCACAGTAGATAGCCAAGACTCCCCTGACTCTCTCCAAACTCGTTGCAGGCCCTCTACATACAAGGCCGTGTCATTTGCAAACTCAAAGTTTAGCAGCTCCTCCTCCTGTCTGATTGGGAGGGCCAATTCTTCTTTCACCTATAGTAGTCATGTCATCAAGATGTTTCAATAAGCTCTTGGCCCACAGCTTCTTATATCTTGCACAGGTTTTGTTTGATGGTGAGCTCTTATTGGAGGTTGAATTTATCAACGTGCACAAATATTGATTGTGCTAAGGTATTGATGGCCTCCTATTCACAACGCTTGAAGATTTCTAGGACTACTTGTAATTAAACCATGGGTTGCATACATTTGTATTCTATATTATCATTCAAGCTAGCTTTTTTGTGTGCAACCTATAGTATTCCTCTTTGCTTGCATAGGCATGCTTGGAACAATGACCAGTTACAACCATGTGCTCAACCCACTGAGATCTTGAGGGTTCATCCTGAGGTGGCATTATGGTTTTTCTCTTCATGGAGGAGAGGAGGTTGGCAGCTGGGTGTTCTATGGGAAAGTTGTGCTTTCTTAGTGTTACCCTCTAATGGAGTGTCCTAGATCTAATCATCCGATCTGATAGGTGTCTTGTTTTGAAGTTCCTCTAGAGGCATTGGGATTTGTAACTACAGGATTGAGGTTCTAGGGTGTCATGTGTGGCTCCTTTGTTAACTTGCAAGTTTCCTTGTCCTCTGGCTCTTATCGTCATTGTGCAATAATTGAGTTCCACTAAGCATTGGCTGGATCAGCTTGCCATTCTTTGGCATTGCATGTTTTAGTCACATTGTTGGATTTGCCTTGGCTTCCTTTTGTCATGGCTATGAGTCCCAAAAGATGGTGTTGAGTATGGGAGTCTAGTTGGAGTGGGTTCTTAAATCAAAGTTTGGGCCTTTTCCATGAGGTCAAAATCATCTCTTGGCAATGGCCAATTTGCCATGTGATATATGATTGGCATGAATAACATTCAGTGCCAATCTTTTGGTTATGTTGTGTATAGTCTATCTTTAGCTCCTGAAAAAAGTAGTTTGCCCAATTGGTGAGTTGCTATTGTGGTTGGTGGAGTCTGGCTAAAAGGGTAGGAGCAATAACATTATAATGATTTGACAACAAGTCCACCTTAGTGAGGAAGTGTAGGACCCATGCATGTTTGACAAAGTTTAACTTTTGGAGATCTTCAAAGGGAATGCCACCATTGTATTTACAAATAGAGTAATCCATGAAGGCCTATAGCTTTTTGATGACTAGTCAAAAATTCTTGAATGGCTCACTAGATGACGAGCAGTTCAAATCCACTCTAGACCGCATCGATGTTCAATGTAAACCTGGACTTTTTCCCCTTGGAGTCTTCAACAAATGTGTTATTCATATTGGTGTTGTAATTTTCTATAAACTATGGAATAGCTTTCAAGCCTAGGTAGTATGAGAGCTTAGTGGCCATCAGATGCCTAGGGCCTCTAAGTATGATATGACAACTATTCCAATCTAGGCAGTAGGGGAGCTTGGTAGCCATCATACTTATGCCCAGGGCCTTTAAGAATGGTATGAATTTTGGATCTATAAGGTTCTTGTAACAGTTGGCACTATGTTATGTGATTTTGAATTTAATATTTGAATTTAGAGTGCAGTGACACTCTATCAAAGGCCTTACTCCATTGTGGTCCCAAGGGAAAAATAGTGGACGATTGGACTCCATGTTCATTATAAAGGGCAAGAGAAGGTGGGGACTCAACTCATCATTTATCTATTGAATGGGATGTTGATAATTGTACAAAGCTATTGTTCTCTCTTCTGTGGTGGAGGGGGAGGAGGAGCTTTCTTCACTGGCCGAATTGGTGGTGACTCATGGGCCAGTACATTTTTCAAAGAATGAAAATTCCCTTGGCTCTGTGTCTGTGCTCTCTTCTTTTGGAAGATGCTCACATTCTGCTTGAGCATCTTGATTTGGTGCCTAAGCTTGTACTCCTCCACCTAGCTCTTGGACTCGAGCCCAAAATGTGGTTTGCCTATTTTGAGTTGGTCCTTAGCATCATCCCAATCGTGTCGCATGGCCATAATGTGTTCTTGTAGGAGCCAGAGTCAAGGGGACTCTACTTCTTTAGCCAATCCAACAAGTAGGAGGAGGCCATCTATTTGTGGAGGCTCTATTGCCAGGGGGGCTTTTCCCTTTGCAAGGGACAATGGAGCTTGCTTCTGGCTACTGGCATCTGGCACAGGAGTCATCTCTTGTCCCTGTGTTGAAGACTAGTCAGTGGGCCCAGCTATGGAAATTTGCCCCTATGGTTGGAGAGAGGAAGCATCAACCACGTCTGCATTTGGCTCTGGCTCATCTTGCCAGAGGACGGTCATCTATTTGCAGTCGAATGCCAAGATGAACAGTAGGTTTTCAATGTGTTGTCTCCACCACTAGTCCTACTTTGTTGTGGATGAGTGCTTGCAACTTTGTCTGCGTATCATCGTCCATGGGGACTACACTTTCAATTGGCCAACGCAAAGCAGTGTATCCTAGAGGGGGGCTCAAGCTGTTATATTTGCATGTTGTTGGCAGTGGCTCTCTAGCATTCAAGCATGCTCTTCCTCGGCTTGCTAACTACATGTTCTTGAGGCTTTCCACCTCTTGTGACAAGCACTTTGCAAGCAAGGGATGGCCTACTATAGCATATAGTGTAGCTCAAAGGTTGCTATCCTACAGCAAAGGAGCAGTCTACAACCTCATTGGAGACCCTGGTGCCAAACTCCTATCGTAGTCATGCCATATCTTGCTCCTACCACTACAGCTAGATGTTGGCCTTTGCAAGCTCTTGGCAAAGCCTCTCTATCTAGACTATTCTCAAGTACTCTATGAGGAACTAGCACAGTGGCGAGCCACTTCAATGCTTTTGGGTAGGGGCAAATAGAGGAACTCCACTAGCATGGCCAACTTAGTGGGAGGCACGATAATGGCAAGCTTTACCTACACCTCCTAATTTGTATCCATCCTTGAGCACTTGCTAGCAGTGGTGGCAATGTCTCCATGATGGGGCCTTGCCGAGCCTTTCAATAAGAGATGTCAAAGGGAGAGGCAAAGGAAGAGTTGTCTACAAGGGTGAAGCTAAGGTAGTTGAAACAAGGGGAAGGGGTGCCAGGATAGTTGGGCTCATCATCAAGGGATTTGTTAAAGGTGCCTCAGAGAAATTCATCATTTTGAGACCCAAGGGCAGCAGGAATGAAGTGATCGGCTCGAAGTAATCATCTATAGATGCTCTAGAGCTGCGGGTCTCATTGGAGCTAGTATCCTCCACATCCATGGCTCACGGGGTCTTCCTGCTATGATGATCGTTCTTCTTCTTCAGCTTGCGCTTTGAACGATGCTTTCTTACCTTTGATGTCCTTGTGGAATTCATATATCCAAAACCCTAATCCCTATAACTTAAACCCTAAAACTTATACTCTAAACCATATACCCTGAACCCTATACCCTATAGCCTATATCCTATACCCTAAACCCTAATCCCTATACCCTAAATCCTATACCATAAACTCTAGACCATATACCCTAAAACCTAATCTCTATAATGTAAACCCTAAACCCTATTCTCTATACCCTTAACCCTAAATCGTATACCCTAAATTTGAAATATATAACCTTTACCCTAACCCTAACCTTATACCCTTAATTGTAAATCCTATGCCCTAATTCATAAACCCTATACCCTCTACCCTAAAACGTATAGCCTATACCCTAAACCCTAGTCCCTATAGCCTAATCCTAAACCCTATACCCTAACCCATATGACCTAAATCATAAATCTTATACTCTATCATAAACCCTGATCCCTATAGCCTATGTCCCATATCCTAAACCCTAAACCCTAAACCCTATACCCTAAACCTTGATCCCTATCGCTTAATCGCTATAGCCTAAACCCTAATTCCAATACCCTAAATCCTAATCCCTATAACCTAAACCCTAAAACCTATACACTAAACCATATACCCTAAATCCTAGACCCTATATGCTAATCCTGATACCCTATAGCCTACATCCTATCCCGTAAACCCTAATCCCTATACCCTAAATCATATACCATAAACCATATACCCTATACCCTAAAACTTAATCCCTATAACATAAAGCCTAAACCCTATACCATATACCCTAAATCCTAAACCCTAATCCCTATACCCTATACCCTAAATCCTAAATCATGTACCCTTTACCCTAAACCCTAATCCCTATAGCCTAAACCCTAAACCATATGCCCTAAATCATAAACCCTATACCTTTATACCCCAAACCTTGATCCCTATAGCCTATACAAAATACCCTAAACCCTAATCCCTACACTCAATACCGTAAACTCTGTACCTGAAACCCTAACCCTATACCCTAAATCCTAAACCTATATCATAAACCCTAAATCCTAAATTTTATGCCTCAAACCCTAATCCCTATAGCCTAAACCCTACTCCCTATATCCTAAACCCTATACCCTCTACCCTATCTTCTAATCCCTATAGCCTAAACCCTAATCCCTAAACCTAAAAGTCTCCGATGGGTATGATACTTTGCACATGCCTTAATCTTACCCTATTTAAGGCACGTGCAAAGTACTTGCCCATCAGATATCATTTGCATGGTTGGGCATGCATGTTATCTTGTGTTCCGTGATGAGAAACAAGGAAATTTTCTTCCCCCACCATGCAAATGATTTCCAATGCGCATTGTACTTTGCATAGGCCTTATTGTGGGTGCAATTAAGGGCCATGCAAAGTAACATATCCATCAGAGACACCACCTTCGAATGATGCATCCCAATGTATATTTTTTACCCTCATGCATGATGCATAGTGAAAAATAAGAAAAAATGCATCCTAGACTATGCAAATGAGATCTGATTGGAATGATAATCTGCATTAGCCTTAAAGTGGGTGAGATTATGGCCTGTGCAAAGTATTGTCTCCATTGAAGCCTCGAAAGTTTTAAAAAGGGACCTCGATGCTTGTTTTTTTTACTCTCATGCATGATGCATGGTGAGAAACAAGGAAATAATGGAATGGCTTGCAATGTTGAGGTTTTATTGGAAGTTTAAAAAAAGCAAAATGTGCAAGATCTTTTTGAAAAACCCTCACTTGTTAGTATTAATTTGAAAAGAAAATGATTTTTTAAAAAAATGGTCATGGTTGTGGCCATCAGGGTAATCTCTAAGAGGGGAGCGTGCATGCTGGATTGAGTTGTGAACGGAATTTTTGAGCATGCATGCTGGAGTGAGCTCTTGATTTGATGGTTCGTGTTCGACGGAGGTTGTTTATGAAGGATGTTGTTGATTTTTGGGATGGTCCTTCTTTTTCTTTAGGAGTTCGTGAGGAGTTTGCTGGTGGTTTCGCTAAAGTTGTAGCTTGTGATGGAGTTGGGTTTCGGGCTGGTGGAGCCAGTAGTGAGGTTCTGGTCAAGGTGTAAGTTTTGATCTAAGGGGTGTTCGGGTTCATCGTGGAGCAAGCTCAAGCTAAAGGTGGTCGATTTGATGGAGTTCCAAGTGTTGGTTCCATTGGTTAATGTGTTAGCAGTGAGGCTATGGGATGCGATGTTTCTAGTGTTCCTCATCCTCAGAAGGTGGTGAGAGTTTCTAGTGCATTTGGAATTTCTCGAGGTGTTTTGTTCCTGGAGATTGATCCTAGGGAGTTGTCATATCTCTCTGGAGCTTTGCATAATGGTGTCACAGAGGACCTGTGGGCTCATAATCATTTTGATGCCTGGTAGAAGTTCAATGCTCTAGATTTAAGTGTGAAGCTTGAAGATCTTGATCTTTGTGAGTTTAGCAGAATGTTAAAAAAGGTTTTCATGCAAGTTCTTAAAATCAATGGTGATTGTTTCTTGTGGGGTCCTTAATGGCTATGTTTCGTGCGTTTGGGAGAATTATTGCAAGGAAGCAAAGACTTTGTATTGCTACCACGGGTGTTGACAAAATTCCTTTTGATATCTACAAAAACCCGATCTTTGTTGGTGCTCATCATTACATTGTCATGTCGATGAACCGATTTGTTCAAGAAGGTGCATGCAAGCCACAAAAGAAGGTGGACGTTGTTGTCTTCTTGAGTGAGAGGAGTCTACTTGATGATATTGATTATTCTATGTATAATCCTCAAGGCTTGCAGAGGAGATTTGTGTACTACTGTCTTGCGCATTTCTGCATACATGGTGGGAGAGAGCTTTACAATGTGATACGAGGTGATTTTCTTTGTGGATCTAATACTTTGGGGGATTATGTTAAGTGCCCATTTGGTTTTGTGTGTTTGTGATATTTGGTTGTCTACTGTCTGGTATTTTGTTGTTTTCTTGTGATTTGTATTGTTTGTTTGCACGTTTAATCAGCATTTGAGCAAGAAATACCTTTGTTAATATGACTCATTTTCTAGAGGAAGACATGCATCCTCCTTTGTGAGTTCATGAGAAGGATGTCATTTTGACATATGATTAGTTGGAGAAGCATATGCCTAAGGATCCAAATGGGTGTAATTCGAAAATGCATATCGGACAACCCTCGTACAGTGGTAATGTGTGTTTCTGTTTGGTCTTTGTTTGTTTTGATTTTGTGTTTGGGCTTTTGAGTTTTTGTGTTAATGCAAGTCTGGTACAATTGCAATCGTAATTTGTTTTGATTTTGGGTTTGGGTTTTTGAGTTTCTATGTTAATGCAGGTCCGTACATCGCAATCGGGTGAGCTTAAAGGGTCTCAGTAGGTTTGTGAAGACTTTGATGCAGTCTATGGGATTCGATGACAATTTTAGTACCCAGATTTTGCGAGCTACTTTAGCCACAAGGTTGGGTTTGTGTTGGGTTCTTGTAGATGTAGCTATGAAGGTAACATTGCATAAGCGGGCTAGTAGCTTCGTTAAGTATGATAGGAGTGAGACTATTAGGGTAGATACTACATTGGAGTTGGCTGTGAATTCTTATGACTAGGATTGGAATTTGAGAAGTTATGATGATGTTTTAAGGAAGAATCTTGAGGTTTATTCTAGAAAGGTTGATGGTGTTTGTTATAGGAAATTGGAGCCTATTCTAGGTGTTGATGCAAGTCGAAATGTTAACACAATATTAACTAACATAGAAAATGTTTATTAAACAAAAACCGGATAACCGGTTACAATCTAGATAAATCAAAACTGAACCGGTAAACTTCCAAAATTGAAACTGATAACTGAAATTATTCAAAATTTACACTGGATGATTAGCTCCAAGTTCAAACTTAAAAAGTATGCCATAAACGGCACTACATAGAGAGCAAAATTCAAAAGTAAAACATCCACCACCAACTAAATCACTTCTCCTTCTCCATCGAAATACCACCAACATTGAAATTGAACACACGGTCTTTAAAGCTACTGGTAGAAATGAAAGAACGATTGCTATTGTCAGACAACCCTGTAGAGCACCTCCATCGAAGAAATGTCATTAGCAAACCATCATCCTCAACATTACCATAGGAACATTCCAGACAGAAGCATCACCACCAACCCTTCCAGGGAAGTATCAAGCTAAGGGTGTCCACTTTTTGTTCACTCCCCAATCCTTAGGAGGTGGAAAAATAAGCTTTTTAGCACACAAAAATGCAAATCTCAACTACTTCCCTATGGATCTAGTCTTTAAAGTCTTCAGTCACAACATCACACATGCTATTGTGCACACAATGGTATAGTCTGATCGAAAATTTGATACACACAATAAATTTCTTTGTATCACACGGCATGGTTCCAGGGCGGTCACACCTTTGTCATGAATAGAGAGTGTCATATTAAATTCTAAATTTCTCACGCATTTTAGATTAAATGTTATTGAAACTTTGTAGGTGGTCTCTTTACATTATGTAGAGCTTAACTTGATTTATTGGTAATTATTTGAATGATTTATCTAATTATAAATAATTATTTATAATAAATAAAGTCATAAAATACATGCATTTTAGTAGCACATCACATTTTTTTAGTATTTTGAACAACTAAGCAAATCCAATTCGGTGGAAGGTTAGTAGGCAATAAGGGTGTGTGGTCAATCATCAGATCCCAAATCCAACAGTTAGATTTAGGAAGATTGAAGTTTAATTTTTACTTTTACTCCTTAGAGGATCAATACAGAATATTAAAAATAAATCTAGTAATTCTCAAACATGACCAAACATTTCAAAAATGTCAATCTTTTTAGTCCTCCGCATGATGAATAAGAGGAAAAAAATTTGGTTAAATTTGAGTAAGGGAAACGTACAATATGGCCTCCAAGAGTGAAATCTCCCTTTTGTGGGGGACAAAGGGCCACCCAAGCCTAATACCAAGACAAGGTAGGCTTGGTATTAGGCTTGGTGAGGTAGGCTAGGAGCATCACTGACCCTAGTGGCAAGCCTTTGGAGTGTGCATGCTGCCCATGTGGAAGGCTGAGTCATCTATTTTTGCCTTGCCACCATGCCACGTTGTTAGACCGCATGGTGCCATGTCATCAAGGAGATGTGACACCACTCGTTGCCATGTCACCTTAGATTGCCACACGTGCTGTCACATCAGCCACATGTGCCACCTCATCATTCCACATCATAGGAACTCTTGGAGCCATGTGATCACACCTTGCCACCTTGGCATACCTCGTCAACATTGCCACATCACCAATCCCTCCACCTCAATTTGCCATGTCAATCTACCACCTCATGAATGCCAACTCATCATGCCACATCACATTTCCATGTCATGGAAGAGCCTCATATATTCCACATCATATTGCCGCATCATCACCATGCATGGTGCCACATCAGCCACATGTATACACATCATGATGATGGCGAGCCACATCATCAACATGCATGGTAAGTTATACATGCATGTGATTTGAGTGCGTGAGGCATAGAATACCATGATCGAGGTTTATGACCACGATCTGCATGTAAGTTATACATGCATGTGATTTGAGTGCGTGAGGCATAGAATACCACGATCGAGGTTTATGACCACGATCGAGGTATTTGGAGGTATTTGGAAGTGGCAAAATAATCAAATTGTCATGGTTTATGACCACGATCGAGGTATTTGGATGTATGGAAAAGTGGAAAAACAATCATTGTCATTGTTTATGACCACGATCGAGGTATTTGGAGATATTTGGAAGTGGCAAAATAATCAAATTATCATGGTTTATCACATAGGTTATTCTCAAATTGCATTAACGAAAATATTAATCAAGATAGGCACATATGTTATGTGAATATTAAACTGAAATAAAATGAAACGATGCAAATATTCAAAATTAACATTGGATTCCATGTATATATAATATGATTAAAATCAACTTATTTAAGTAGACCACAAAAATTAGTTTCAAAACAAAATCAAACGGAATTTTAGTAGCCAATTATTTTCAATCTTAGCACCTTCTCCACCAATAATAATCAAGAGCAATCTAGTGGATGAGTTCAGGCTCTATATAAGACACCACATTTTGGTTCATTTCACCCATTCTTAGCCATTCTTGCCTCCCCATCACTTTGTCACACCTTCCATCCTACTTTCATTGAGAATGGGTTCTCAAAGCCGTAGAGCTAGTAGACGTGAAAGATGTAGGAACCCCCCCAAATCTCATTGACGAGGAGCGCAAGCGGAAGGCTCGCAAGCATAAGAGAGCCTCTAGAGCTAGAGCTTGTGCTGCCACCACCAATCCACCTCCACCTCTACATCCCACCTCCACCTCCACCCCCACCCCCACCCCCACCCCCACCTCCATTGTCCCCCTCTTCACATCCTCATCCACTCCCCTACCTCCAGCCTCCACGCTTCCCCTAGCCACCTACATTTTGCCCTCCACCTCTACCTCTTCCCCCTCCACCCTCCCCCTTCCCCCTCCCCCTCCCCCCCTGCCCCTTGGCGCCTCCCTTCCCCCCTCCACCCTACCATCTCCCATTGATCCCCTTGCCCCACCTTGCAGTAGCAGTGTTGCTTCATGACGTGACTTGCCGAAGTCCACTATCTGTCATCGTACTAGCAATATTGTGCAATATTTTTTTAGTGACCTTACGCTAGCTTTGCATTCTACTCTTCTCACATCCCTGATTGATCATCCTAACTTGGTAGAGTGTAGGAGGCTTGCTGGTCTTGGTGCACGTAGAGATAGGGTTGTATGTAGCGAGATCCTTAGCAGTGTTCGACATTCCTATGCTTCTATTAAGCATAGGAACTCCAGTGATGCCTTCGTAGCACATCATGCTATTGTGGCTGCCATTAGTAGACCTCATATGACAAGCCATGTGCATATCGCTTCATGTCTTCTTCAGATTGCACCGCGCACATTACAAGCAAGCATGATTAGGAGGCAGAGTCTAGAGGATAGTGAGACTGATACTTTTTGGGCTTCAAGTGGTCGTGCACCTCGCAGTGATCGATTGCTGGATAATTCCACTAGGTCCTTCATACAACAAATTTGGGAGGAGCATTGCAGAGCATCCCTGGTGTTCAAGAAGGCATTGTGGAAGAGGGTGTCATGTGGTGTGTACATTGAGCATGGTGCATGTTTTTTGGAGTGTACCCAGACTAAGTTGTACACTCAGTTTGTAGAGGCACACCCGGAGTTCAGGATTGGGCAGAGGTCATTTGAGTGATGCAGGCCATGGTTTTGCACGATGCTCTTAGGAGCATGACATCTGCTATTGTCACTACCATGTGGATTTTGGATTGATGTATGACGTATTCCGTTCCCTTGATGGTCATAAAGGAGTGGTTCCTACTAGCCCTCGTGACTTCATTCATTCCATATTGTGTACACAAGATGGCGATGCTTTATTCCACTCCCTTGATTGTGTGGAAGGCAGGTGTACTTTGTGTGGTGACTTTGCTATAGTGCCACGAGTTGCACTAAATACTTGTGACATGCAGATGGTGGTAGCAGTATGAGTATAGTACCCTGACATTAAATGGTGGTGCACAGTCGAGGAGGTTGCAGCTTGTAGGGAAGGAGACACCACATGTTGTATTCATTGACAATTTTCGAGGGAAGTTGTACCACTACATACGCCACTTGCACACTGCGAAGTGGGAGGATCATTAGTTTCGTGCATGTTTGAGGACATTTCCTATAGGGGTGGTTGTCTCAATGGTGGACTTTGTGGAGAATTATACCTTTGCACCACAGCATGAGATCTAATCAGAGTATTATTTCTCCAAACAGGTGATGTGTGATTGAGTTATTGGTTTTTTTATGGCCTTATTATATCGAATTATTTCAATAGTCATATTTTTTTTCAATGCCATATTATAGGTTGCTATATTTGTGCACATTAGCTATCGTCATGCACATGCTCATGTGGATGGCATTGATAGCACCATGGACTCACATGTCATTGTGCGAGAGTATCACTTCTACATTAGTGATGATCGATTGCATGATGACATTTAAATAAAAACTGCATTAACTTGAAAAATAATATAAAAGCTACTTTAAACTCTTTTTTTCTTTTTTTTAATAGATGATTTCTAAAAACAAAATTTAAACATTTTTATATTTAATTAAAAACTTCACTAATTTAAAAAATAACATAAAAACTACTTTAATCTCTCTTTTTTTTAATAGATGATTTTAAAAAACAAAATATATACGTTTTGACATTTAAATAAAAACTTCACTAACTTAAATAATATAAAAGCTACTTTAAACTCTTATTTTCTTTTTTTTAAAAGATAATTTTAAAAAATAAAATTTAAATGTTTTTTTATTTAAATAAAAAATTCACTAATTTGAAAAATAACATAAAAACTACTTTAATCTCTTTTTTTGATTTTAAAAAACAAAATATATATGTTTTCACATTTTAAATAAAAACTTCACTAATTTGAAAAATAATATAAAAACTACTTTCAACTCTTGGTTTCTTTTTTTTTAAAGTTTATTTTTAAAAACAAAATTGAAACATTTTGTATTTAAATAAAAAATTCACTAATTTGAAAAATAATTTAAAAACTACTTTAATCTCTTTTTTTAAAAAAGATGATTTTAAAATACAAAATATATACGCTTTGACATTTAATTTAAAATTTCACTAACTGCAAAAATAAGATAAAAACTACTTTAAACTCTTGTTTTCTTATTTTTAATGAATGATTTCTAAAAATAAATTTTAAACGTTTTTATATTTAATTAAAAACTTCACTGATTTAAAAAATAACATAAAAACTACTTTAATCTCTCTTTTTTTTAATAGATGATTTTAAAAAACAAAATATATACGTTTTGACATTTAAATAAAAACTTAAGTAATTTAAAAAAACTTTAAAATGCATTTTAAATTTTTAAATATTTTATAATTAAATTAGATATATAAACTAAATTTTAAATAAATTTTTGTAAAAAAAAATGCTACACTTAAAAAACCTTACTTGGAATCGCCCGCTCCGTCCATCTCCATCGCCCTGTCGATCTCTATCCAGTCCTTCTCCGTCGCTCCAACAATTCCGTCGACTTCGATGAGGAGGAGCTGGATCAAGATTTGAAGAATGAGGGGGTCCCTCTCTTTATATACGAAAATTTAGGGTTTCAATACCACGATCGAGGTATGCCGATGCCACGTACCTCGATCGTGGTATTTGACATGCCACATACCTCATCGATCCAACATACCACTTGTGATGCCACATACCTCGATTGTGGTATATGACATGCGACATACCTCGATCGTGGTATTTGACATGCCACTTACCTCATCGGCCCAGCATACCATGTATGATGCAACATACATCGATCGTGGTATATCACATGTGTAATACCTCGATCGTGGTATTTGAAATGCTACATACCCATCGGTGACCCAAGGATGATTTTTTCGCGTTAGTTTCATTAATAAGCGAAAGTTTTATATGGCTTGTGAAAGTTTGTATGCTTTTATAAAAATAAAAGCTTAGTATATTCGCCACAATTTGAAACTAAAATTAAAAAAAGAGCTAGGTTTAGCCTTTAAGATTATAAAATTATAAATAAAGTCCATGAATATTTGCCAAAGTTTTATATAATAAATAAATATATTTGGATACTTTCATCTACATATTATATATACAATTTAAATCTTGGCTAGATCTATAGAATTAAGCACCAAAAGAAGACTTGTGCAATCAAGTACAATCTAGTGTTAACATTTAATGCTTGCTAGAATGATAATAATGTGGAGGTTTTATCTATTTGAACATGAAGCCGTTTGATATTGCATAAAATGTAAATGCAATGTACTATTGTCACCAATATATCCGAGATAGTATAAATTGAATTCAATACTCAATCAATACCTTAACTAGACCAATGCGTGGCCTTACATCCAACGTACATTTGGCTAACTTAAGCCTATGGTACTATTTTCACACACACACACACACACACACACACACACACATATGTCGTTGGTCTTGGCATTGAAGTCCCATATGAGCAAGACCTCTCCTAGCTACATGCACCTCTAGATGTCCTCGTGGAGTGCTAAGGAAGGTAAGATATGTCCCTAGAGATTATCCTAATATAATTCAATGTCTGTGGGGATACATAACATGTTGTAATCCCCTCTCTCTCCCAACTCACCTTAGGGATGCACATTGAAGAATGAGCAAAGGGTGACAATGGAAGAAAGGAAGAATTAAGAAACCCCATCTTTTGCCATGTCTATATTAGCCCACCCATGTTCCCAACCCAATCCCATACCCACACTAGCCATTTAGCCCCACGTGGGCATCATTTTGTCCTATCAAGACACATGCTCTTGCTTTTTATTAGCCTTTCTATCTTGATCTCTATATCTATACATCTTCATGGAAATGCCACCCTTTTGAACCCTTTGGATCATTAGTCATTGCTTAATCAGACGACAATGTCCCCAACATGATGGGTGAGGAAGCCTTTGCTAATGCGCTAATGTACATCTTTTTTGTTCAATAGCTTTTGTAGTACGTCACATTGACAACATTGATGCACAATGGGCAAAGGATATTGCATAATCTCTTACAATATTGGCCAACAATGCATGTTGTTTTTGTTCCTAGATTTGTAGTAGGTTTGAGTCACAAAATTGATGTACAATTCGCAAAGGGTATGATCTTTTATTCCTCTATCTAATGGATGCCAAGTGGCCATGTGCAGGCACTTGAGTTTAGGGGCCAACTCATGTTTGAGCTTTCTCCTTTGTCTCTGGCTTAGCTTGCATCTTGCATGTGTGTGTGTGTGTGTGTGTGTGTGTGTGTCCCTGATTGATTGTACTTACTCATGTTAGAGGGAATCTAATGGAAAAAGATCAAATGTGGATATGTTTTAAATATTAGGGAAATTGTGTGTTCTTTTTTGTTTGTTTCATGACTTTGTTATGCACCCATATGCATCATAGATTGTCTGTGAAATGACAAGTATTGTCAATATATACTATTACAAGATTAGCTAAGAAATTTGCTTCCATGGAGACCAACTTGGTCTAGTTGTGATGGTTATTAGGACCAATCTTCTTGTGTTAATCATTTATAAAAGGTTCAATCTAGCATCACTTGCCAATCATCTCCTAATCATAGGAGTTGGCAGATCCTATGCCTTAATGTAGTTCAAGAATGCAAATTTTAAGCATATGGACTCTTAATCATGGGCTACAAAGGAGGAAAAATCTCTAGTTGCACTCTCGTTACACTACACTTGTAGAGCTTCTCAAGGAAAACTTAATCTAGGTATTTGCAAAGTCTACCATTAGAGAGCCATCAGAGTGAAGATTTCCATATGTAATGAATAAAAGATAAAGTCTACCATTAAAGTATAAACCTCCAATGCTTTGTAGGTTTAGGGTAGTATCCCTTTTGTCGCCGTTATGCGTGTGACATTGCATGTATGGCAGATGCAGACGATTTATCAAGTGAGAAGCAATATAAATATATAAACATCAATTCACTAGGATGGATTAAATATATTTCTAGATTATGTAGGCAACCTTCAATCTAACCTACATGTTACTAGTAGCTCTATTTTTTTAAGAAAACAAAAAGCTATTGCAATTTGTTTCTCTTCTTTCATCCCATAATCTTGCACTTATATTTGGGCTAGTCCCATAAAAAATCTCGAATGGGGATAGTCTTGTAGATCAATTTCTTTTTTCAATGAAAACACATCTAAGAGCAAATGCTCATGGCCATAGTAAATCCTACATAGCATGAAAGAAAAAATACCTCGATGAGGTCAAAAAATTGCTCATCAAGAAGAAGTGTGAGGCAGAAAATGCCACATCAAACCTATGCTAGACTTTGAGAAAAAGAGTATCCTCTCCACTTCTCAAGAAAGATAGTCCCCTTAACAGATTGAGAAAAGAAGAGGGCCTAAGGAAGAACATTACCCAAGGAGTAAGACTCAAGTAAATGTCATCAAATTGAAAGAGCATAGATCAATTTTTAATTGTTTTTTGTGTGAAAGATAGATAAGTTTTATTAAAATTGAAATAGACAATTACAGACAGCTTGGAAAGCTTTAGTAACATAGAATCCTTGAGCACCTTTTTCAAGCACTCTAAGGTTCGGGTGCCTACAACTGAAGTACTAGAGCACTTCTAAAATGTCGACTTGAATGATTTGGAAGAAATATTCAGGGGGCCTGCAATGATGGAAAACAACTATGTTTCGACAATACCTCTAATTATGTTCCGCATATAAACTTGAACATCGTTTGACTTCCCCCTATCACCCTACATGTTCATTTATTTGAGACGCACAACAATATTCCCCCTACGAGCCATCCTCGCACCTTGCTCCATAGAGCTCTAGTAATCGCACACTGCCAAAAGAGGTGATAGGGGTTTTCCATCCCGACATTACACAATGGGCAATAGGGTGATAGAGCAATTAAAATTAATAAATCTTATAAATTCAAATAAAGCAAAGAAAAAGAAAAAAGGGAAGAAGAAGTTTTGAATAGACTGGAAAAGCATATGAGTAAATGAGTAAAATTACAAATAGAAATAGCTTTGTAAGCAATGATACAATTATATTCTTATCCGCATAAGCATACTTAAAGTTAATTTTAAGTAGTTCTTTATCCTTTTTATTGTATTTAGATGATTTTTTGTGTCCAAAATCCAAAAGAGCAATAGAGGCCCAAGCACTCTCACACCAAGTAGAGTCATGGACAAGTTAGTTAGTCCATGCTTGGGGAAAAAATTCAAGGGGAGGTGGGAAAATCCATTGCCCCCAAATGAGATGGAGGTCTTTAGAGAAATGAGAGAGACGTTTGGGAGACCACTCATCCCTTATCCACATCAAGATGATCTTGTTGGTTTGTACTTGCCTCCTCTATTCTCCCTTAAGCTCCTACCATATTGTACTTGTCACCTCCTACCAAGCTCCCACCTTAGCCAAGTAGAGATTGTGTAGATTTGTGCATGCTTGTGCTGCCCGAGTTGAATCTCGACCTAAAGGTGCTACTTGTTGGCTTTATTTCCAGTTCAACTTTATTTCCACAGCCCGACTAAAATCTCTACCCAAGGATCATGTTGTTTCCCGAGCTAAAGCAGTAGTCGGCCAACAGCAATGGCAACATGGGAATGATGAGACCTCCATCACTATAATAGTGGCAAGGAAGGTTGAAGCACCATAACACTCGACTTGTGTGGTCGGCTAGCAGTTGTAACTATAGAAGGAGCCGAACAAACTTGATCACCATTGGCAATGAGATTCTCCAAACATACGCTGGTTGACGATCATCGGTCTCTTGCAAGGTTCGAGTGATGCTATTTTGGTTGATTTTTTTCATTATTGTGTGTCGCCTCTCTCTGCTCCCATTGAGCACCCTAGACTTGCCGTGTGCCATCTCTTCCATATGTCTGTGTGCATAGTATTTGAGTGATTCCATTTGTTTGGGGCCTTTAACTCTCCCTGGTGGGCTTGAGTACTGGCCCCGGCCTCCCGTAGACCCACTCGTCTGAGCTCTTTTTGAAAGATTGTAGCACTTAATTAATTTATTCTTTTCAAGGATCTCATTGAATCTTGTATCATGCTGAGCTACATAGTTGATATCTGGAATGTATTGATTTGTGAGCATGATAGCGAGGTTCTCATTGTACGTAGAATTCTCCAAGTCTTTTTACCACTAGCACATGTAGTTCCATTTTTGTTTCTCAATGAATTGCTGCTATGTCGATGGCTCATTTCTTGAGTAGTCTCTTCCCCTTGCTTTTATTGTGGTGAAACCTACTACCTCTATACCTGCTTCCTTTAAACTTCACCTTATGCTCTTATTGGTGAGCCTATAAGCGGAGCTTCCATTCGTCTTCATTATTTTTATGCAGCATCTGATTAGGAATTGATGGATTTTTTTTTGCAAGGAGTCTATAGTATCAGGGTTTCTCCATTCGTGGCACTCCCACCAGTCAACAGGTTGGCAAGTTAAAGTGTAGGAGTATAAGTCCTTCAAAGATCTCGTTGCACGCATTTAGAGGGATGACGCGCAAAATTCATTTGAATAAGGAAACATCGTTTCCCAACGTGGTCTATTTATTAAATCCCACATTTAGCACCATCAAAGTGGGCATGATCTTGCATATGCATACCTTCCATCCAATATTTTTGGGTACGTATAAATTTTTGGACAGTACATATAAAATTGTCTGTGTGTGTGTGCAATATTTGAGTGATTCCATCTTGCAAATCCCTTACTTCTCTACATGTCTCAACGAGCACTAGCGTACCCAATTTGATTTTCCATCCAACTGAGTTTGTCTCTTCTTCCGTCGTTCTAGCGTAGACCTTGCATCTTTGTATGGGACCCTCCCAACATTCAAAATGGCCACCAAAATAATACGACGTATGTTTTAAACCTTCACATCAATCCTTCGTCCCATCCTTTGCATCCTTTCTCCTTCCCTACACATCACCTTTCCTAGCTACTAGGACAACCGCCCTCCTCACCACTCTTTATGGTCATCTCTTACATCCTTCTACTCATTCTAAGCTGCCTCCCTGCTAAGTTTCCCCACCCAAAGCTTTAGCATTGCTGATGCTCAGGACTTGGTCACTGTGACTCTGGAATGTGTAGTCTCTTAGCAATCTAGCCTCAGGAGCACTTCTGCATCTTAGCATGGTCTCCATTTTCCTTGGTAGAATGTTTACAAGAATTTCCTTGGCAGATGCAAAGCTGATTGATGCATTGAAGGAGGGCTTACAACATGCTCACATACTATGTGAGTCCTTGGATTTGAATCCTAGCAAGGTTGAAGACTTGGAATGGTGGTTTCAACCTTGGCTAGATAAAGGGTCTACATGGTCTAAGCTAGATGCTGAAATGGGGGAAGCTGATGAGAATGATGACTTTGTGGAGCCATGTAATAAGGAAGACTCTATGGAAGAGAATAGTAATGAAAGTGAGGAGGCTATTGCACTAAGTGAGATTAGACATAAAATTGATGATATTTTGGATGAAACAAGCAACACCCCCCTTAAGAGGAGCATTGTAGAGGTGGATGGAAAGTTCATTTACCAGTCAACATTGGTGAGACAACTCAATGGATGCCCAACCTTGTCAAAGGATAGGCTCACAAGAGTAAAACAAGGTGTTTACTTCAACCAGGAAACAAAAGTAGGATCATCAATTTGTTTGGTATAGGTTGTGATTGCGCTGTCTACTTTCATGAGGATGCAAAAGGAGAAACAAGTCAACACAACAAAAGAAATGGAAAAGCTACAAGCTCGAGGAAGATTGGTGCAACCCATGGTACATGGTACTTGGGAAGAGCTCAAAAGATGAGGAAGAAAGTGGGAGGGAGATATGTGGATTATAAGCATGGTTTTGATTTAATAGATAGGCCCCAAGGTTTAGAAATTCATCTTGGATGGTATCAAAGGATGAAAGGGGCACAAATGTTCACATATGATTTGATTGACTAAAGCCCCCTAATCCTCCTCTCATTGGCTAAATCCGATCACTATCCTCGCCACCATTAACCTCGCTCAATATTCACTTTCCCTTATCCCTTTCCTCTCACCTCCTTGACATCTTCCTCTCAGGTTCTCTCTGTCTACTCGGCAAGTTTCTTAGATCTAGCTGACAACTTAAATTAAAATATGCTTATTTATTTTTTAAAAGTTTCTATTGTGGATATGCATATGCATCATTGTTTGGTATGCATGATGTGATGTGCTCTTTCTTTTTTAATGTATTTATTGGTCCTTTGTATAATGTAAGTTGAAATTGGTTTGGCATGATTTATATAGTGTAGTATTATGCTTTCAAACATGAAAGAAGGGCTTGGTTCAGGAAGTGGTGTCTAGTTCCTGGCTTGGTGTCTAGTTTCTATTGTGAATATGCACATGCATCATTGTCTATGATGTGCTCTTTCTTTTTTAATGTATTTTGCAAAAGAAGGGCTTGGTTCAGGAAGTGGTATCTGGTTCCTATGCTCACAAGGCAGGGGGCTAAGAGGCACCACGACCTGAGCCAAGTTTCTTAGATCTAGTTGACAAGCTGAAGAAATGTATGCTTATTTATTTTGTAAAAGTTTCTATTGTGAATATGCATATGCATCATTGTCTGTGATGTGCTCTTTCTTTGTTAATGTATTTATTGGTGCATTGTATAGAGTAAGTTGAAATTGGTTTGGCATGCTTTATGTAGTGTAGTATTATGATTTCAAACATAAAAGAAGGGCTTGGTTCGGGAAGTGGTGTGTGGTTCCTGCGCTCACAAGGCAGGGGGCTAAGAGGCACCATGACCTAGGACCAAGTTTCTTAGATCTAGTTGACAAGTTGAAGAAATGTATGCTTATTTATTTTGTAAAAGTTTCTGTTGTGAATATGCATATGCATCATTTTCTATGATGTGCTCTTTCTTTGTTATGTATTTATTGGTGCATTGTATAGAGTAAGTTGAAATTGGTTTGGCATGCTTTATGTAGTGTAGTATTATGATTTCAAACATGAAAGAAGGGCTTGGTTCAGGAAGTGGTGTGTGGTTCCTGCACTCACAAGGCAGGGGGCTAAGAGGCACCATGACCTAGGACCAAGTTCCTTAGTTCTAGCTGACAACCTGAAGAAATATATGCTTATTTATTTTTTTAAAGTTTATGTTGTGAATATGCATATGCATTATTGTTTGGTATGCATGATGTGATGTGATCCTTCTTTTTTAATAAGTTGATACCAATTTCATGTATTTGGGCTATGATAAAGTTGTTCCATTTCTTAGATTTAAAACTATTTTTGAATGCTCTTTTGTTTTGATCCTACATATGGTTTAGGGATGGAAGGATCTAAGCATAAGGCTATTGATTTTGAGTTATCTAAAGGACAACGGAAGTATGTCAATTAGGTCCTTCGAGATGAGCTTCTTGCAGAGATAAATAACATGAGTACAAAGGAGATGGAGATGACCATAGAAAGCACTTCTAGATTGCATGATCTAAAGAGCAAAGTTGTTTTAAATAAAAGGCGTCAAGTAGAACTAGATCCTAACAGGAAACACCTTATAGGGATCACAAAATGGGACATTGATGTTATGCTATGGGTAGAGAGCAACATTGGGAATGTCTTGGCTCAGTTTAATGAAGCATGTGCAAGGAACCCAACATTTGCAAATGATATTAATGAGGAAAAGATGCATTTATGGAATTCCTTCTAGGCTAAAGATAAGACAAAGGCTATAAGGTCAGATGTAAAGACCATACTAGCTATAAGTTGGGAGAAAAAGTCAGCAATTGCATTCGAAAGGGCGGAGGAAGTAGCAAAAGGAGAAGAAAGTGCAAGGATTTTGAATGGAAAGATGCAAGAAGTGCAAGGTAGTGATTCTCAAAAGCTACAAATTAGGGCAAGTCATATAAGAAATGTGTCCTTCATGACGTACATAACTGAAAATGAGATCCAAGTTGGTGAAAAGATAGGTTCTGGCACATATGGATTTGTCTACAAAGTACAACTCACAAGTGCTCTAGGATTATTATAGCATATATGCTATGCTGGAAAGCAATATAAGGGTGACGTAGGGGATCATACACGAGAGGCAAGGAAGGAGGGACAAATGCAAATTCGGCATCCTATGGATGTTCATGTTATTGCAGCAACTCCAGAAGAGCCCTTGTGGACTATCACACCATATTTTAATGGTGGTAGCTTGATGCACTTCATGAGAACTTTACCATATGAGCAAGGAAGGTTTAGGCACTATGTTGACATAGTCCTAAAAAGAGGCAAAGAAATGAAGGCAAGGGCACAAGGAACATTGGAAGATGTATGCACAAGGGAGCAAATAGAGCAAGTTAACTACTTTAGTTCAAATGTGCACCACATTATACATGCACTCATTGCTAGATTAGCAAGGTTACATAAGGGTCAATGGATTCATACAGACTTACATCCTGGTAACATTCTGTTAGATTTCACAGCAAATGGTGCATGTAGAGTTGGCATAATTGATTGGGGGATGGCACTAGTTTCTTCAAAGACTAGAAAAGCTTTTAAGGATATGAAGAAGACATCTCTAGAGATTGACCAACAATTGACACAAAGGAAGCATAAGAAAGAGCAACAGCATGCATGAAAGAAGTAGTTTGCACCTGAGCTTCAATGTTTTTCTAGGAGAGGTGTGTATAGCCCTCAGTCAGACATATATGCATTAGGATGGATAATTACAGAGATTCTATAGTTTTGGGAAGATGCAGTTAGGTATTTTGAATAGTCTCACCACATGCCTGATAGTGCACTATTAAAGTGTATTAAAAAGCATGCCTTTGAAAAGATGATGACTGAGAATTCTATAGAGAGAATAGCACTTATGGATACCTATAGTATCCTATCAACATTTGGATGTAATGCAAGTCTAGCAATGCGGCCCCTTGATGAGATGAATGTTGCTTTGAAGCTAGCAACATAGAAAATATACTCAGTGTACCTTTGAATGTTGCTTTGGATGTAATGCAAGTCTAGCAATGCAGCCCCTTGATAAGATGAATGTTGCTTTGAAGCTAGCAATATCTTGTTGTTGTATTCATGTGGTGGACTTGTATTCATTTTGTATTCATATAGTAGATTTGTATGAAAATAAATTAAAGTATTTCTTCTCTTGGAAGATGTTTTATACTTGATTTGCAACACACTTGAAGTGCACATAATTTTATAAGGATAAGAATTATTATGCTATTTTTTCAGCATGTGTTTAGAGAAAAGAAATTATGTTCTATTTTATGCTCAACTAATAAAGACATAATTTTTTAAATAGGTACTTATCATGGGAAGAAAGAAGAAAGTTCAAGCTCTGGAGAAAAATACAAAAATGGCATCTTTCTTATTACCTTCTACATCATTGGGCACTAATATAAACATGTTTACAACATCAGTTACACCACAGAATTTACTCTCAAGTTCATCATTCATGAATCATGAAGCAATTTATGGGACTCCTGAACATGCTTTGGGCACAATGCATCATGCTAGAAATCAATGTTCTAGATCACTACTTAACGATGATAGTTTCAACAGGGATTTGAGTTTTCAAGTCTTGTAAGCAAGGAAGATAGGATCACAAAACTGTTATCAAGGGAATGCAATTGGAATTGAAAATTCATCAGCTGGCACATCATTGACAAATAATGAGGTAGTGGATTTAACTGGATTGGAAAGTAGAAAAATGTCAGAAATAATATCATCAATGTCAACACCAACTGAAGAAGCCATTGAGAATGCATCACAAAATTGCAACTCTTCAAGTAAGCAGAAGAGAAAGAGAGCTTGGGATATTTGTAGGAATTTTCAAGAATATTGGATAGCCAAATATCCTTGGTTAGACATAGAACAAGTGGACACTGGGGATGCACCAAAATGGGCCATTTTAAAAAATATGCACATGGGCAAGGAAAAAGGAGGCACGATTACAATTGAAGATTAATACGATTGAGAAGCATTGTGGGAAGGTTTACAAGACTGTAGAAGGTACAAGTAATGAAAAGAAAGTGATCAAAGAATGGGACAAGGAAAATAACCGCCACTTAAAAAATGAGATTGAGTACAATAAGTTCTTGCTTGCACAAGAGTCTAGTAGAAATAAAAGTGAAGGGTCATTGAAAAAGCATTGGGAATGTATCAATGATCAGGTTGATAGAGAAAAGATAGTGCAATTCTCAACTATCATGCAAATATTGAAGCAAGACCACTCACTAATAGACTTCTCGGGTTACCAATCATATCTTTAATTTTTGGATGTTCCTAATTTGGCAAGCATGCATTGGTCAAGGAGTAGCACAACAAATATGGCTAACCACATGAACCAAGTCATAATTGATGATTTAAAGGAGACTTTAAAACTTGCAGACTTTTTTTCTGTGTCATTGGATGAGGACACAGCTATGGATACTACATCGTGGTTGGGAATGCATTTGTATGTGGCAGAAAACAATAAGAGAAAACCATATTTTTTACATGTACACAAACTTAATTCAGAATCCAATGCTAATAACTTAGTGCAAGTTTTGATCCAAGCTTTAAAAGAGTATGGAGGCATGACAGAGTCTAAGATGGTCAAGAAACTTGTTTGTTTTGCATGCGATGGTGCTTCAGTCTTGCAAGGTTGTCGAAATGGTGTCTTTATACAAATAGAAACAAAATATGCTCCTTACTGTGTTGGGATACATTGTGTGGCTCATCGCACAAATCTAGCTTACAAAGTTGTGTCCACATTTCCATCAATACAACGAATCGAGACATTGGTTAAAAAAAGCTACTCTTACTTTTGCAAGAGTCCAAAAAGATACAATCAATTTAGAGTTATTGTAGAAGCACTAGGTACAAAAGGGAGGAAGATTTTGAAGAATGTGGATACTAGATGGATATCTTTGGTTTAGCCAGTGAAAAGATTATGGGATGAATACAAGAATTTGGTCTATTTAATGCACATGAAGGCAGAAGAAGAGGTTGAAAAGGTAGATATTTTGTATCATAAACTGACCAACATAGATTCGATATTGGGATTATGTGGAATTATTACACTTTTAGACAAAATGAATATGTTGAGTAAAATGTCGCAATCGAAGGATATTTATATCAATGAATATGTCAAGGCAATAAAACTCACTAATTTGAGTATAACAACAGCATACGATAAGAAGTCAAGCTCTAGTTTTCAACACAAGAAATTGTTTAGAGATTGGAAAAGTTTAATAGACCTAGATGGGGATTCCTCACTTTTAACATGTGACCAGGAAGGATATGTTTGCCTTCATGCAAACAATCAGGTTTTTAGGATGAAGAGAGAAAACAAACGACACAAAAGACCAATACATTAAAAAAGAGGCTTTTTTAAAGAAAGTACAAACAGTGAAAAATGCCCTTAGTGAAGTTGCAAGTGCAGTGGTAGATGAGATCAGAAGTAGGTTTCCACGAAATGACCTATTGGAAGCATTTACCATCATATTTCCACATTTTTGGGTCAATGGATCTATTGAAAGTATCAAAGCAGGTCTAAAGAATCATTTGGATGCTCTCAAAAAACACTTTGGATGGGACATTGACATGGACAATATAAAGTACAATGGTTTGTTGGATTTTGGAAAGCTTTATTCACAGTCTTTCCTTATTGGAGAAGTCATGCACCAGCAAAGTAATTTAATGGAAAATGTTCAAATGCAAGGTTCAATGGTTCGGCTTTGGAACGCGAGCTCTCTCGTAGTACATTCCTACAAGATGACATTTCTGAGTACTTCAAGCTTGCAAATTTATGTCAAACCTTTATTCTTGGCTCAATTGAGGATGAAAGGTGTTTTAGTACTCTCGGTTACTTGAAGAATAAGCTTCGTATAATAACTTAGATCTTAGCTTGAGATTATACTCTTGTTCTTATGATGTTAGTAGCTTTCCATATGATAGAGCATTAGCACTCTGGAAGTCAAGCTGTAAAAGAATAGGCTATAATTAGCTTTTTTGGACTATTTAAACTAGACTTTGAGAATTTTCTTCCCCCATTGGATTTGAAGGATATTCATTATTCTTAAACAATTTTATGTTTTGCATACTCTACAGTATCTTAAATGCTAGCTATTTCATGTATTTTGAAATTATGTAAAACGAAAAAGACAGAGTTTTCAATATAACTAGTTTTTAGTATATTTGTGAAAATTGAAAGTTTTTTAAATGCCCTAGAATATTTAGCCAAGTTTTGAAACAAAAATTATAACAAAAGATATAATTCGCCAATTCTTTGAAACTTTTAAAAATAATTTATGAAAAATTTCACCAGTATATTATAATACTATATTTCTATACCTTCGATAAAAACATCCCTGCATTAGCATATACCACCATGATCGAGGTATGGACATGCCACGATACCTCAATCGAGGTATATCAGCTGCCAGCATAGTACGCTAAATAACATGTCGGATGCCACATACCTCGATCGTGGTATTTGACATGCGGCCATGTCATCAGTCGAGCATACCACGATCGAGGAATGTGGACATGCCATGGTACCTCGATCGAGGTATGTCAGCTACCATGTCGGAGGCTGTATACCTCGATCGTGGTATTCGACATGACCCATGTCATCTATCCACGATACCTCGATCGAGGTATGTGGACTTGCCATGATACCTCGATCGAGGTATAGTTGTCTTGCCACTATACCTCAATCGAAGTATAGGCTCGGTTCGGTGGATTAAAATGAAAGACCTTGATCGACGTATTTGCTTGGTTCGATTGTCTGCATGTGCCAATTTCATTGGAGATGATACCTCGTTCAAGGTATTTCACATCGAAGCAAAACCTTTGTATTTTCACTCAAGGGGGTGCCACACTCCCTCGCAAGTGGTCCGGAAGTGGACACCCTTAGCTTGCTACCTCCCTCCAACATTAGGAAACCAACCAAAACATAGCTTCACTAAGACTATCGTCGACACCTACACAAACAAGAACAATTGCGAGACTATAGAGACTTTCAGCTGAGTTTGTGAGAAAAATAGGGAGAGTTCTTCATTGAGAGATATATTCTCCTTCTCCTTAAGTAGAGATAGAGCTTCTCTACTATCCTATCTACTGTCCTATTGAGTCAAAGCATATCAAGTAAGTGATCTTCAAAGGGCTCCAGGCAAGCCGTATGCAATTGCAGCCTCTCCAAGAGGCTTCAACAATAGCCGACTTCAAAGCAAGCCGTATTCAACCATCTCATGCTCCTTCTAAGCTTCTAAGCTTCCACGAGCTAGTAGAAGACTATTGATTTGTAAGGACATTTAAATCTCTACAGCCAAAACCTCTACATCATCCGACCAGGTTGCAAACTCACGAACTACCACATCATTATTGCTAGCTCATCTGCCATGTTAGCATAGCCACATCATCTGCCGACATCATCATTTGTGCCACCTCAGTTGCTAGGTCAACAAGTCAAAGTCAAAGTGCCCAGTCATCCTTTGACCAGTCAAACTACTACGTGGAACTTTGACCCCCTGCAGGCACACTATCCAACTTGCATATGCACACAGTTGCCACCTCAGCACTCTGCTCCATAGGCACACCTCTTGCTAGGCACAATGCCACATCATCACTGCATGTGACCCATAGTGACACATCATCATTGAGCCACCATTGCACTCCTTTTGCTCCTCAACCCATGGCATGACGCTAGAGGAGAGGTATACTGGTAGGAAACCAGATATTTCTCATTTGAAAGTTTTTGGTTGCATTGCCTATGTTCATGTGCTAGATGAATTGAGATCCAAGTTAGATCCAAAAGCTGAGAAGTGCATGTTTATTGGCTATTCTCTGCAGCAGAAAGGGTATAGATGCTATAACCCTTCTATTTGTAAGTCTACAGTGAGTAGAGATGCTATAACTCTTCTATTCGTAACCCTAAACCCTAAACGAGATGAGCTGCTGGTATAAACCAATAAATGTGATTGATGATGTAGATGCACAAAATGGTAATGCTGCACATAATTCATGTAAGAAAATAGTACGCAGCGGAAGATAACAACAAAACGCAAGTACACGATGGAAAGCTGGAGAGAATACAAAAATTCTGATATACCAAACTGCTGATACAACTAATGGTTGGCTGTCCACCCGTGCGCTCTACAGACAGAGCTTCGATGGTGATCTAGACAGATGCTGGACGGAGGACTATGAGCGTGAAGAACTGGTGATCTGATGATAGGGGGTGGCCACTTATATAGTGTAAGTGGTTGACGGTCGGCCCTGTAATAGGCAGTCGGCCTAATAGACAGTCGGCCTGGAAGACCAGCCGACGCTTCAGAAAACATGCCGGCGGGTAGATGAAGGATCGCGCATAGGACCCTGCCGCTGGGGGCTTTGCCCCCAGACCCCCACCGGGGGCCTACGCCCCCCGGACCCCCTGCTATCGGGGGGGCTATCGCCCCCCCGAACCCCCCCTTTTTGCAGACGGGTATCTACTCTTGGCTCCTAAGCCGTCTCATAACCATCTGGTCTACTCTAAGACCCCTTCCAGTGTCTAAACTGGGGATCCCTCCCAATATCCGATACCCATCATGGCTTCTCCTCATATGGGGGCCTTACAACATTGGGTACACAGAATATTGGTGGGTTACATGAGAGGTGGACATTTGAGCTAACTTTAACAATTCACAGCAATAATCACAAAATATTAGTGGACCTGTAGTGTCCTCTAGCAGTGGTTCACATACTTCACCATGGACACGCAAATTGAGATCAAGAGAATCTCCTTAAAGCAATGCAGATAGTGGTATGCAATTATCACGAAAGGGAAAAGAGAAAGTAGATCAGCCCATGGTTGATGTGAATGCAGGTCACTCTTATGTGGATGGTGAATCCAGTGTCTCAAAATAGAGCCTTGATGATGAGTTGGGTATTCCTTTTGTTGTTACACCTGGAGTAAGGAAGACAAGGGATGTTTTGAGAGCACCTGGTAGTGAGCCTATTTTGTGCAGGTCTACCAGAGTTAAGTATCCTATGGATAGGCTAAAATATGATGGATTTACAGCCATTCACTATGCCTATATGGTCAAAGTGATATAAGAACCAGAGCCCACTTCTTTTGAGCAAGCCATAGGAAAAGAAAAATGGGAGAAAGCCATGGATGAAGAAATGGATGCCTTGGAAGCAAATGCTACATGGGAATTGGTGCCTTTGCTTAAAGATAAGAATGCAATTGGTTGTAAGTGGGTTTATAAGGTGAAGCACAATGCAGATGGTTCTGTAAATAGATACAAGGCAAGATTAGTTGTCAAGGGGTATGCACAGACATTTGGCATTGATTATGAGGAAACCTTCAATCCTCCGGTTGCAAGGATGGCAACCGTAAGAGCAGTCATTGCTATGGCTACATCAAAGGGATGGTCTTTACATCAGATGGATGTAAAGAATGCCTTCTTGCATGGTGATTTGCAAGAAGAGGTCTATATGGAGCAGCCACCAGGTTATGTTCATGCTGTTCATCTTGAGTTTGTTTGCAGGTTGAAGAAAGCCTTGTGTGGCTTGAAGCAAGTACCCAGAGCATGGTCTGATAAGATAGGATAGTATCTTGTCACTATTGGCTTTTAGATTTCCAAGGCAGATTTCTCACTTTATGTGAGAAAAACAAAGAAAGGCATTATGCTGCTTGTCATTTATGTTTATTTGATCATCAGAGGTGATAGTGATGAAGATATCCTTCATGTGAAAATGCTATTGAAGCAGAAGTTTGAGATGAAGGATTTGGGAGAGCTGCATTACTTCTTGGGCATTGAGGTGATTAGATCCATGAGTGGGATATGGCTCTTGCAGAGGCAGTATGGATTGGACATGCTATCCAAGTATGGGATGACAAGCTGTAAGCCTATTTCAGTTCCTTTAGAGCAGAATGTGAAGTTGAGCACAGATGCAAGTGACCTTTTGGAAGACCCTACTATGTATAGATGCATAGTAGGAAGTTTGATTTATATGACTATTACCAGGCCAGATTTGAGCTATGCTGTTGGGTTGGTAAGTCAGTTTATGCAGGCTCCAAGGAAACTGCATTTGGATGTGACTAGATGCATACTGAGGTATGTGAAGTCCACATTGCAGTATGGACTATTTTATGAGACTGGGGTTTAGATACAATTGCATGGATACACTGATGCTGATTGGGCTGGTAGTATTTCTGATAGATGATCTACCAGTGGATATGTGTTCTCTTTTGGGAGTGCTGCAATGACTTGAAGCAGTAAGAAACAACCTACAGTTGCCTTGTCGAGCATAGAGGTTGAGTACAGGGGTCTAGCAATGGCTGCATGTGAGGTAGCTTGGTTGCATAAGCTGCTTTATGATTAGTTTACAAATGGGCCAGTTGTCATTTATTGTGACAACATGAGCAGTAAACACTTGGCAAATAATCCAGTCTATAATGCTAGAACAAAGCACATTGAGGTGCATTATCACTATGTGTGGGAGAAGGTTCTAGTAGGTTTTATTGATCTGGTTTATGTCAGCACAGAGGATCATGTAGCTAACATATTCACAAAGGCATTGGGCACAAAGAAGCTACGCAAGTTCAGAGACCTACTTGGTGTGCAGGAATTGGGATTGAGCTCGAGGGGAAGTGTTGAGATATCGAGCTCCACTCGTGATATGCTAGGGTGACCGTTGTGCATTTATGTCACCAAATTGTTAGTTGCAAATGCAGTTGGTATACCGTCCATGAATAATAGCTAGATGACAACCAAGCAATCAAGTCAACCAAGCAAAATAGGATACTTGGTTCATCATCTCACATGACAAATCATTAGGAATGGTTCACAGAGATGAAACCATCTGAAGGTCAAAAAAATGTCATCTACACAGCACATATAATACACCGGATCCAATTCAAGGGACAAGTGTTATCCCTATGAACAATTTCATTGGTACAAAAGGATTGGTGAAAGATATGCTCTATGTTCTGAAGCTCAGCAAGAACCTTTTGTCAGTAGGTCAAATGACACTAAAGCTAGTGTACAGTTAGTCGTATAGTTAGTCATTTGTGGTGTGCTCTCTAGTTGTGCCCTCTCTCCTCATCTCCACTCTTCTCCTCTCCCCTCTTCATATTTTGTCAGATGTGTCAGTTTGTGGTTAATGGTGTTATTTTTATGAGCTGAGTTGTCAGCTATTGGTGGATTATTTTTTTGGTGGCTTATGTTGCGAATTTTGTTATTTCATATTTCATTTTTCTTGCTTTGCCTAGCTAATCCTTCTACAAAGGGAAAAGCAGGAAAAGTAGAGAGGAAGGGCTCCACAAAAATGTTGTTTGTTGAGAATTGCTTGTAGCTCAATGGAAGCTTCTGCTTCCAGCAATTCCGCAGAGGGAAAAGGTTGGTCAATCTAACGGTAGAGATTTGATCTCCGCCAACTAGCAAACTTTATAGGAGAGAGAGAGAGAGAGAGAGAGAGAGAGAGGTGGGGGAGGAAGGGGGAGCAAGAAGTTTGAATTCTAGAGCTGGAAATTTGAATTCTAGGGTTTGAATTCCTTTAGGGTTATATATTGACTCTCATCTCTCCCAGAACTCATTTTTTATCATGCCCTCCCTTCTACATCGTGTTCCCCTCCCTTCATCTCTCGCTCTCCCACTCTGTCGCATTGTGCTACTTTCTTCTCCCCCTCTCCCTCTCCCGCTCCTTTCTCCTCCATCTCCCTTCCCATTCTCCTCCCTTCTCTCCCTCTCTTTTTCCCTTGTCTGGCCCTCTCTCTTCCCCTCCCTCCCTCTCTCTCGCTTCTCCTTCTTCTCTCCTCTTTCCCTCAATTCCTCCCCCACCCTTTCCCACTCCTCTCCCACCTCCCTCATTGCGCTGCCGCGATAGCAAAAGGGGCTATGCAAATATTTTATTTTTATGTTTATTTTTTATTTTTTTTGGCTACTGCGGCAATGCGAACCCCTCCCCCACCCGCCCCTTTCCTCTCCTCCTACCTTTTCAAAATTTTTTTCAAAAAATCATCTCTCCCCTCCCCCTTCCCTCTCTCATCCCCCTTTCTCTTTTTTTTGTGTTAAAATTCTTGCTACCGTCATGGTAGCACGAGAGATCCCCTTCCTTCCCCTCCCCTCCCCTCTCCTCTTCCCTTCTCTCTCTCTCTCTCTCTCTCTCTCTCTCTCTCTCCCCCCTCCCCTTCCGTCTCCCTCTTCTTTCTCCTCCCTCCTCATTCCCATTCTCCTCCCTTCTCTCCCTCTCTCTTTTGCTTCTTCTTCCCCCCCCCTTTCCCCTCTCTCTCTCTCTCTCTCTCTCTCTCTCTCTCTCTCTCTTTCCTTTCTCCTCTCCACTCTCCCCCCCTTCCTTCCCCACCCTTTCCCACCCCTCCCCACCCTCATTGCATTGCCATTCCACTGCAAGGGGCTGCAAAAAAAAAAAATCCATGGCAGCATGATCCTCTCCCCCTACACCCCTTCCCTCTCCTCCTACCTTTTTTTTTCCTTGTTTAAGAAATCCTCTCTCCCCTCCCCTTTCCCTCCCCCTTCCCCCTTTTTTGTCTTAAAATACTTGCTACCACAGCAGTGCCATAGACCTCCCCTCCCCTCTCTCCTACCCTTCCCTCTCCCCCTTTCCCTTCCCTCTCCTCCCCCCCCCCCCCTCTCTCTCTCTCTCCTCCCCTTCTAACTCCCTCTTCTTTCTCCTCTCTCTCCCTTCCCATTCTCCTCCCTTCTCTCCCTCTCTCTTCCACTTCTTCTCCCCTCTCTCTTCCCCCTCTTCTCTCTCTCTCTCTCTCTCTCTCTCTCTCTCTCTCTCTCTCTCTCTCTCTCTCTCTCCCCCCCCCCTCGCCCTTTCCCTTCTCCTCTCCACTCTCCCTGCCTTCCTTCCCCACCCTTTCCCACCCGTCCCCACCCTCGTTGCGTTGCCATGGCATCGCAAGGGTTTGCAGAAAAAAAAACTATCGCAGTAGCACGATCCTCTCCCCCTGCACCCCTTCCTCTCCTCCTACCTTTGACCCCCCCCAAAAAAAATTCATCTCTCCCCTCCCCCTTCCCTCTCCCATCCCCCTTCCCCCTTTTTTATGTTAAAATTCTTACTACCATTGCACTAGCAAAAGAGACCTCCCCTCCCCTCTCTCCTGCCCTTCCCTCTCCCCCCCCTCCCTCTCTCTCTCTCTCTCTCTCTCTCTCTCTCTCTCTCTCTCTCTCTCTCTCTCTCTCTCTCCTCTCTCTCTCTTCCCCTTCCCCTCCCCTCCCCTCTCTCCCCCCCCTTCTCTCTCTCTCTCTCTCTTCTTTCACACAAGAGCTACCCTACCCTCCCTTCTCTCTCCTCTCCCTCTCCCCTTCCCTCTCCCCCTCCCCTCCCCCCCCGGCCTTCTCTCTCTCTCTCTCTCTCTCTCTCTCTCTCTCTCTCTCTCCTCCACTCGCTCTTCCCCTTCCCTACTTTCCTTCCATGACCCTTCCCCCTCTCTTTCCCTCTCTTTCCTCCTCCATTCCATCGCTCTCCTTGTTCCCCTCCCTTTTCCTTCTTTCTGTCTCTTTCCCCCTCCATCAAGATGCGTCATTTAAAGGTGTGTGCTTCACTTAGTGCAAACACATCTTTAAAAACATTTGTAACTATTGCACGATGTTTATTGGCACCATTATAAAGTTCTATGAGATTTTACCCTATTGTTGCTTTTTGAAACTCTGAAAGATGTTTATTGGCACCGTTATTAAGTCTTGGAGATTTTAGAATTTCAAAACTTTGAAAGATATTTATTAACACCGTTATTAAATCTTGGAGATTTTATAGAACTCTCATGGTAAATTAATCTCATGCATGGACCTTAACTAAGAGGATTGAATTTTTTTAAATAAAAATTTATACTAGGACTTTTGCAATATAGAGTAAGGTAAAAATTATGTCTCCTAGTTTTTGTAGTGTTGGCTCAAAATAATAGTGTGAGTAAATATAATTTTTATTGAGAAAGGATAGTGTTAAAAAGTAGATATTTGATTTGGGAATGATATTTTCATAAAGTAAACCACCTAGAGAGAGGGGGGGAATCAAAACTATAAAAATTTATACTAGGACTTTTGCAATATAGAATAAGGTACAAATTATGTCTCCTAGTTTTTGCACGGTTGGCTTAAAATAATAGTGTGAGTAAATATAATTTTTATTGAGAAAGGATAGTGTCAAAAAGTAGATATTTGATTTGGGAATAATACTTTCATAAAGTAAACCACCTAGAGAGAGAATTTTTATAATTTTTATTGAGAAAGGATAGTGTCAAAAAGTAGATATTTGATTTGGGAATGATACTTTCATAAAGTAAACCACCTAGAGAGAGGGGGGGAATCAAAGAGGGCCCACATCCTCTTGAATGCCATTTGGGGTTTAGGGTATAGCTCAAGCTAGCCTTAGCATAGCTTGGTGTGGGGAGATTTACCTTTAGAGAGCAAGCAAGGACTAGTAATGCTCATTAGGTGATTCCTTAGCTAAGGAATGGATGATTGATGTAGGCACATTGAATGGGTAGTTATCTCAATCATACTTGCATTACTTTGTGCCCAAAACACACAACCATTAAGGAAATTATCACATGGATCCCATTAGATGGTAGATTTTTAACCTTAGCTAGAATAGGATAGAATATCTCTTGACACAAAGTTGGGTGCATTGTAACAGGTAAATTGTATAGAGCAAAAAAGTGGGTACTTTTTTTGCCGTTTGAGGTGAAAATCACCATTCATTCTTAGCTCGTGTGAAAATGGTGGCTAGGGATAGGTGCAAAAAGACATTAGTTATTTGTTGGCCCTAATTGAGATCAAAGGCTCCATGCTTGTGAAGGTTTTGGTAGTAGACCCTTTGCAACAAATGTTGTGTGCAATCATGCTTCGTTGGTGGATTTTTCCATAAGGGCAAAAAGTGTCAATGGGTGGATATCCCTCGCAAATAAGCATGAGTGACTTTCAAACAACAATAATAACCATGGAAGCTCACCATTTGCAAAGTTCATCAATGATTCATTGTTATTAGACCTTGAAATATTATAGTGCATAAAGTACAAGGCCTACAAGCTAATGAACAATAGAGAAATTTAAAGTTGACACATTAAAACATTTAGTCTATAGGACATATTAGTAAATAACCAATTGCCATTTAAGATTACTAAAAGCATCCATTTAAGAATAATAACCAATTGCCATGATTTAAGATTACTAAAAGCATTGAAATGTAAAAAACCCTATCTTAACCATTACAACTTTCCACTAGATACATGTGATTGGAACCTTTCTTAGGCTTGTTGCTAGAAAATCTCACTACTCTACGAGGACATGTTGAACCTTAATGTTGTTGCATTAGAAGTGGTTTTCTATTTGCTACCATCTGCTAGTAGAAGTGTGGTTATTTTGCAAGTAGTCCTTGCGATGGTAGATGCTACACACACACACACACACTCACTCACTCACACATATGTTTGTGTGAGTGTGTGTGCGCGCGCATACAAATGAAGGTGATGGCAGATGTTGAAATTAGTGATTGCAATCCAACTGGGTGTCATGGTTGTACATACAAACATACACATACACATACACATACATACATACATATATATGTTATGTGTGTGAGCTTATGTTATAAACACACAATTGTGGAATTATAATACAACAAGGAGTCCCGCTAGTTAAAAGCATAAGAAGATAGGATAATCTTAATCTTGATAAAGATCACAACCCGAAGGTTGGTGGATGAAATCGAAACAGCCAAAGCGTGGCATGCGAACAGGCACACACTTTCTTTTTGTGAAATTGCGCCCGGAAACATATATATACACGTAAATGTATAGGTCATATGCATATACATACAAGTTTATGTACGTGTGATTTTGGCAACAACCACGACGTGCAGTCGCCACCTTCACGTGCACTCTCTCTCTCAGAGTGAGTCTGCGTCTACTTATTACAACGATCCTTACAAAACAAAAGTTTCTTTATCCGTCGACGACCCACATCGTTTTCGACAGGGATTTCAAGGTTTGTCACCCTGCGAAGATCTCTTTGTTAACATGAGCTCCCACTTTGACGCGCATCATCATAGAAAATTCATACAGCTTCCTTTACACGTCGCTCCACCTTCACTCTTTCTTGGCCTGCGCTTCTTTCGGCTTTCTTGCCATCCCACCCTCTTCACCTTTGCTTCATTGCTTCGCAACAGCAACCTCCCCCCAAAGCTGCTCCTCCTCCCACTACTCACCAAAGCTCCGTGCATTATACTCATCCCAAAAACCGCTGCCTGAGCTCAACGCTTCCCCCCTGCATGCATGCCACCTCTCCCCGCAAAACCATCACGAAGATGGGTGCTCGTCTTGATCAGGCTACCTTCTTGGCTGATCCGTTATATTCTCCATAGCGCTCTTTGATCGCCAACTCTTATACTGCTTCATTCTCTTGAGCCCGCTTTCATGCATTCCGAACCTTCTCTCGGCCCCGCGTAAACTCCACCCAGAGTAATTTTTTCTCGAGTGCATAGCATGGAAGGCATGATTTCAATAGCCAAAGCAAGGATTTATGAGCTTCTGCCTGTAAGCCACCTATTGCTAGCTCTGTTTCTACACTCCCTAGCTATTTTCATAGTGGCTCCGAGTATCACGGACATTACTATGGACGCTTTGTGTCCTGGACTGAACGAGTGCAGTTTAGCAATATACTTGACAAGCCTGCAACAGGCGGTAAGACCCCAACATGGCATTTCTGAATTACAAGTCTGTTAACCATTTCAAACATACCGAGACATACGGCACGTTTCATTACACGGCCTCTAGCTGTAGATATTCAGCCCACCATTTTTAATTGACATTGGCACCGTACTAAGTTGAAACCAAAGTGACGATTTTAAAGTATCCCTCTATGCGTAAAAGACAAACGATCCAGTTAGCATCCTCACACTCACGCCACCATTAGACGGACAAGTGTAGACTACGTGGAGCTGAATTTGATCCAATGGCTTTACATGAGAAAGCTCAACTTGCAAGACCTTTGAAGCCGGATAGTGAGTCCCGAGGTACCTCTTATGGTGGCACTGGTCTCTTTCAGATAACAGGATTTGGAGTCATGATAACCACTCCTCTAATTGGGCAATTATCTGACGTTTATGGGCGAAAACCGTTACTTCTGCTTGCCTTTACAGCCTCAGTGGTACCATTTGGTGAGCTCTGTGTTTTTTTGTGTTAAGGGGCATTCTTTTGTGATGTTGAGAAACAATACGTTACGCATTCAAGACTATTTTTTATAGCCTAGGAGTTTTGAAAATAATGAATCGATTTATTTTGAAATCTTACATTGTATGCATTTATCTCAACCATGTCTAAACAGGTTAAGGTTTTCAAGTTTACTGATTACAACTAGAAACAGTTGTTTTGTCATGTAGCAGGACAAAGGCATTCGTTTATGCATACTGTCTGTTACGGGTTCTGGCTGCTGTGTTTGGCGAGGGTAGTGTTGTGTCGCTCTCGCTGGCCTACGTAGTACGTGGTCTCTCTCTCTCTCTCTACTGTCTATCTATCTATTGTCGCTCTTGAATTTTATTGTTGTAGACGTGCATTGACGTCATGATCAGGATTGTGAATCAGACTCTGTCCTTATCGGGCCTCAAAAACAAACATTCCATTGAGCTGCTAAAAGCTTCTTTTCAGACACGGTTCTATTGACAAGAACAATCGCAATGTCATTCAACCATTACACGAATTTCCAAGAACTTTTCTGTAAAAGCAATGGAGTTTATCAAGGCCGTTCTAAGTTAACGTCCACGGCCATACCTTTGGAGGATTTATAGAATCTCGGACTCAATGTCATCCATGATTCAGACTTTTTTCATTCAGATTTTGCAAGTTAATTATCCTCTCACATCCTCCGAAAGCAAAACTAGTATATTCAAATATTTAGAGCTTCCTCATTGAGTACGATGGAAGGACTTTAGGACTATACTAAGGGCAAACCATTTTGAGCCTCTTTGGATCAAAACCAAACCCGGAAATGTCTTCTTCTTTAGGGGAAATCAAGACTACCTCTTTTGTAGAAATCAGATTGATACATCCTTAGATGAAAGCGCTTCTGGGTCTAATAATTTTCTTCATCAAGCCTCCAACTTCAATGACATTGCTGTATATTTGGCCATGGCAATGTGGTGGGAGTTACCCCTGGATCATTCATATTTATGTTTCTTCATGAAACCATTGTGAACCTCAATTATGGCAATGCCATTTTAGCATATAGCAGAAGTACATCTACATGGCCTTCAAGTTGCTACGAGGCTTTGCTATCTTTTTTTGCGAGAAGTCTTTGCTATCTTAGCCTCGTTAGTGCAAGGAGAGAATTTAGTGAGGTTTGTCCAGCCATTCCTTGAGAGTAATAGACCCATTGATATATTCGAATATAATCTACTTAAATTCAGAGCCATAATTTTAAATATTGATATGTTTCTGATTATATTGGAATATAACCTACTTCACTTCAGAGCCATCATTCCGAAAAAGAATGCTTGGGTTCTAACTTCTAAGAAAGTTCCCATTTTCCCTTTGCAGCTTCACATTTTGGCATTGAAAAGAGGTAGCTTTTTCTATAACAATACTAAAGTTGTTAGCTGGTTGAGCTACAGAGTGCATTATGGGAGCATCAGGTGTAGGAATTGAATGGGCATTGGCTGCATTAAAGGGAGCTTTACTTGCATCTAAATGATATTTCATTAATTTTGTCCATTGAAATGAGGTCCGCCTCTTCCTTGATCCCTCATGGTGCTTTTAGCTATAGCGGGGAGGACACTTTTGTGAGGTTTGTTGGGACCAATAAGAGTAGACATACCTATAACATTGTCATTGGTGACGATTTCTCTTACAATCTGTATATCAATTGGAGGATACAGCTCTGCCGGTTGATGCCCATCATCACGATGAATTTGCAGGTCCATTGACATGGTATGACAAGGTTTAGGAAAGAGTCTCTTTTTCTTTGCCTTATATACAATAGTGTACTGAAGTAGATGGCATTTATGGATAGACAACCCAGTTGTTCCAAACTGTGGTTTTGAGACACAGGATCACCATTCGGATTCAGCACTGAGCGCAATGGGACTAGCCAGGATTATGCACGAGAGCATGACAGGTATAGCCATGCTTATATGGCTCCAACTCTTCCTAAGAGGACCCATCTCTTCATTAAGAGGAGAAGTCACAAGAGGTTTAGCCATATGTATAGGGTTCCAGCTCTGCTTAAGAGGACCCAGGTCTTCATTACGAGGAGCAGTCACAATTGGTATCTTTGTGCATTGGAAGAGGTATACTTCCTCACAACTTCTCCACACCTTTCAGAACCTGCCCACTCATCCTCTCTAATGTCTACCACCCAAAAGGGCTGTTACTGTGTTTTGAACATTGTCACTCCAATCTCATGAGTGATGCATGCCCTCTATTCGAAGTGTGCTTGCACTACTGGTGTCCAGGTGACTTAGGATTTGTGAACATACACTATTGGTGTCATGGTGACTCAAGATGTATGAAAATGCACCTAGGTAGACATAGGCCTTGGCTATCTTAGCCAGCTCATGTGCAGATTTTATATACTTTTGATTGGGGATTGTTGCTTCATTTCTTTCTTTTTTTTCATGAAAAAAACTTCTATTAAGTATGAATAAACCTGGCGAGAACAAGCTCAAAGTAGAAATACAACATGCATAGCATGAAATAAAATGTCAAGAAGACTCCTCAAAACGAGGTAGGAAAAATCCAAGGTTGAGGATGAAAATGCTTATGCAACCCTGTAGAAGACTCTGAGAAGAATTAGGAGCCTCTCCATTTCCTAAGGAGCACATGTCTCCTAGCGGAGGCGGCTTTGGAGGATCATTGTATGCTCATCCAAGTGGCCATCAATGTATGTATAGTGTCTATCCAAATACAGGCCAAAGTATGAGAGGGGTCGACCTATGAATGGTCTATACTATATAGCCTCTATGCATCTAGCTCTCCAAATATGTCATGCTGAGATGCTAGCCAAAATCTCTCAGGAAGAATCCATTGAAGCATGTACCGCTGTAAAAGGCAGGGATGGTACATCATCCAAAGGGCATGACTCTACTAAGTGTCATCGAATCAAGAAAGACAAAGAATAGTCGTGCCTCTCATAAAATACCTGCGGGCTTGAAAGGGAAAGCCAAGCAACTGAACCCCCAAGTAATGAAGAAGGGGTGCTTGGAAAAGATGCTAAAAATCCTACCAATCCCCTTTTAAATATCCTCGCCTATCTAAGTCACATAAGCAATGCTGAACTAATTCCACCATAGAGTGGCAATGAGGGCACATGGAGTCCGTCCCAAACCTGGATATCCACAAAGTAACTGCAATCCTGCCGTGAATAGAAAGCCAAAAGAAATGAGTGATCTTTCTATTCCTGTATGATTTCCGAAGTCTCCTCCAAAAAACTTTCGGCAAATCAGTAGAAATCTAAAAATTCTCCCAATGAGGAACTCTGGAAGGTCTCCAACCTTTGCAATTGATCTAAAACCACCTGGCATTACTTATCATGTAACAAAAGAAGGGGAGGCTCTTCTCTCGATGCCCTTTGTCAATTCATTCCCAGTCTCCAATCACTCTTGACATAGCTCACCAGATACAGAGGCCGAGGAGACCACGCCCTCCACCACAGCACGAGACAACTTTGCAGATGCAAATTCGCGAGATCTTTGCAGCGCACTAGATCTATAGCTATAGCCTAGTTTAGCATAGCACTCAACAAAGGCCCTAGCATACCCTTTGCTTCAGCCCTTTGAGGCTTGTATGTGTTTTGATTGAGTTTTTCAAGTTTCTGAGATCTATAGCTATAGCCTAGTTTAGCATAGCACTCAACAAGGGCCCTAGCATACCCTTTGCTTCAGCCCTTTGAGGCTTGTATGTGTTTCCATTCTATCTATTGTACTTTGTCCAATAGGCCCTTGAGGCATCCCACGGAAGTTGATATATTTTTCTGTCTTTCTTCTTTCTTTCTCCATGGCAAGAACATATGGCACCATCCTTGCTCTATGCAACACACTTCCAAGGGGATGAAAAATGTTGGTACTCTCATGTTGCTTGGTGATTCACTTCCTATGGTATATCCATAGAGCGCCCTATGCCATATCAATAGTCACTAGATGCACACTTATTGTACCTCACATAGGAGGAGATACATCAGATCATCAGAGACAACTTATGGCAGCTTTAATTCCGACATGGACATGTTTGGTATGAGCTCATGGCACAAATATGGCCTCCTACAAGGACCAGTTTCTTTACCTAAATGATGATGAATTCATCCAGGTGCCACCATACCTCCAATTCCACTTCCCAACATGCAATTTCGATTGCCATGGTGCAGCTTCAAACATCATCACATAGATTCCAAATTGAGAGTGGACAGGATATAGGGGCCACCTGAAACTAATGAGACTTGATGCTATGATTCTTGCGTGACTTGCACATGGCAGAGACAGATGACCATATACCACTAGGATGCACTATGCACCATGGGATTGGCTGTCAATATGACCAACCTACTGAAATCACCAGCCAGACTTTCATAGCTTTTCTTGTATCAGTTTTGGACTGAGTGTCATTGGGTTTGGTTTTAACTTCTTTAATAAGTGTCTCCTTCCTTGTAGGCCACTTTTCTATTCTCCAGCTTCTCACACTGTTTCAAATTCATTTGGTCTCTGCTTAAGTTGAGCAAGGGTAAGTTGTCTGAAATCAATACTTTGGTATCTTTAAGCCCTTGATACATCTGTATTTCCTTGAAATGCTCTGAAACATATACGAATTTCAAGATGCTTAAGCCATTTCATTTTATTTTACAACTAAAAATTGTGTTTCCTTTGGGGAATTAACTCAGTCAGACCATTGATAAGGGGATTATGAATTAAAATTGCATCAACATTGCAGGCAGATAATGTAGAAGAACATCTCCGTGCATCAATGTTTGGGATCTTGACAGGAGTCATGGCATTTGGATATCTTCTTTCTACGGTTGCAGCCCATATGCTCTCAGAGGGCCATGTGGTGAAGGTATGGTGCACAGGTGGCAACATGAGTTTTTGATCCATCATCAGGACACCTACTAAATGTACATATTTATTCTGATGCTTACCTACACTTAATGGGCTATGCAGGTTGCAATGATCCTTTCAGTCCTTTCTGCTGTATATGTTCAGATCTTCATGGTGGAAGACAATGCCAAGTCATCCTTGGTTGCTGAAACAAGAAATGAGAAATCTCCCAGAAAAATCTCTGCTCAAGGATCTTCTATTACATCTCGTAACAAAAGATCAGCTGCTAGTGAATATTTCACAAAACTAAAAGAGAGGTAAATTATTCTTGTATCCAAAAATCTCACAAGTCTCCACCATTGAGATGAGAGCTTGTAGACACCATATTCACCTTGGTGTAGTGTCGCAGAGATCACGTGAATAAGTGCAGGTCAAGATGCTTTAAAAGAAAGATGAGGAACTTATGCATGTAAAAAATATGTATCCCTCTTACACATCCTTGTAAAAGATATGTATCCCTCTTACACGTCTTGTAAGTGTAGGTGAGCTACTAGTGCATATATCACAAAACTAAAAAAGAGGTAAACTGGTTTTGTATCGAAAAATGTCTCCTCAATGTAGATGAGAGCTTGTAGACATCATATTCTCCTTGGTGTAGTGTCTTGCAGAAGATTACATGAAAATGTGCAGGTCAGAATTATTCTACGTATAATGCTTAACACCAAAAGAAAGATGAGAAACTCATGCATATACAAATATTTATTTCTATTGCGTGTCCTTGTAAACACCAGTACATTTATTTGAAAGAAATGTCTGCTGATTTACAAAGTCCTGTAAGTGCAGGTGTGCTGGCCAGTGTTTCAAGATCTACTTTTCAAAAGGGAGGCATTAAAATCTGTAGCAATGTACATGACAGCATTAGGATCAATCTGTAAAACCCCATTTGAGTCAACATGCTATGAGACACTTTCCCTACTATGTTTGGTGCTAAGAGTAGAGAAGAAGTTCTTATTGACTCTACCTCCCATCTGAGTCTAGAACGGCTCTCTTGCATGAAAGGCATACTCTGCTCTCTCATCTAATAGTGTCTACTGATGAACCCTTGCTGCAGAGGCATACTCTACTCTCTAATCTAACAGTGTCTATTGATGAGTGCTTGCTTGCAGAGCAAGCCGCTCTTGAATCCAAGCGTCTGTAGGCCTCTATTGCTCTTCCATCTGCAGGGCTTCCAATTGCTAGCGAACTCCAACCTCACATCTGATAATATCACGTCTCCTGGTGCTAGCAATCGAGCGGTAGAAATTGTTGGAATATGAAGCCAAAGTGAGTCTAAAATGAGTGTTCTAGGTGGTCTAGGAGTGGTTTTATAGTCTAGTGAGTCCTAGACATGCCACATGTCATATTGGGAGATATCCCATAGACATTGTGACTTTCTAGAGTCTAGTGGCACACTATATAGTGTTGTACTTTTCTATTGTCTATTATATCAATCAACATCAAGCTTTATATCATGTGAGTATTTTGGTTATCATTGCCTAGCACTTGTTCTTTCATTTTCCTTTCCATTTTTCCTTTCATTATGCTCTCCACATTTCAATTCCGTTCCTAGCTAGCTACTAGATCTCTTCATATGGTATCAAAGCTAGCTTTCCTCAAGGACCTTGAAGCCCATCTCAGACCTATGGAGAGGCTAGCTCCTTCCATTCTAGTTCCTTGAGCTCTTATGGAGAAGAGCCTCACTATTGAAGATCTTGAAGAAAGGACTTCACCAACATGAAGCTACCTTCTCTCCTCCTCTTCTTCCTTTGCCTCTCCACCTTGAGCTTCTCTTCATCGGTGCCCTCCTTCTCAGCCTGGACCTATGCCTTTCCATCGACCTGCAAACAGGCCGTACAGTCAGCCGTATGGACTATTGCACCATACAACAGGCCTGTTGCTTGTACGCTTCTGCAATACTGCCCGTACAGCCAGCCTCAAAATGTGCGCCATCTTCTGCAAACATTCCGTCTCAGCTCAACTACCCGTACGATCTGCACATGCTGCTGCTGCACCATACAACAGCGCCATACAACAGCCCATACCAGCCATATGATCTGCCCTCGGGATCGCTTCCAAGCTTCAGCTCATGCTATCCACGTAGCACTAGATCTGCTCACATTGCTGCTATGCCCGCCATTCTGCTGACCACATAGCTCTGCTGCCCATGCAGCTCCTGCTTCCACTCACTTCAGTAGCTCTACTCTCACTTGCTGTCCACGCTGCCTGCCCGTCACTTGATGTGAGCTCTTGACATTACATTGCGGTGACTCCTTCATGTGACTACTCCAAAGTTTGGTGAAGACTTCCCGAGCTAGATGTGAGTTCTCCGATACTACTTCGACACACTCCACTATAATGATCTCTCTGATTAGTGCATTACATTGAGCTTGATGTAGAACACTCTACATCAACAAGTGACTTCTTCAACATTGCTTATTCAATCGGTGGTTGAGGTACTTCGCATTGATTGACTTCCCGATTAGTCGTGGTACCTGAGGCTTCTACTTCAACATTGGTAACTCTCCTTCCAGCATTTTGAGAGTCATCATGTAATTGCTCCATGTAGCTACCCATGGACTTCACCGCCGACACATATTTTGGGGCATTCCTACCTAGTGCTTCATCGACATTGTCATTGACTCGTAGGGATGTGCACACATGTGTAGTGGCTACTTGGAGAACATCTCTTATCATAAGAGATCTATTTTTACTACATGCTTGATGTTATTTTGGGGTCCTCTACCCTCGGTAGTCCCCCTAAAATGATATGTATCGAGTGGTTGGTTTTCATTGGGTCTAAAGGTCCTCTGCCTTGGATAGTCCTCCTAAAAAGATGTATTGGTTTTCCTATTTTGGTGTGTGGCTTCCTAACAGGTCCTGTTATGAAGCCAAGGGGGGATGTACTGTGGGAGCCATGTATTGGCTCTGATAGGTTTAGAGGGGGATGTATTGTGGGAGCCATATATTGGCTTTGATAGGTCTATTTGTTTATCAGGCCTGGCAAAGTTCCAAGATGGTGGTGTATTCCCAGACCTATGAGCTAGTCATGGATCCATATGCTATAATGTGTGCCTCTGAGCATGTTGAGTCTCAAGCCATGAGAGTGCTTGGATCAACCTCTGAACACGCTCATACTTTAGCCTCTGAGTTACATAGGGTGCACAGTTTGATGACCGTCATTGTCATGTTCTGTTCTTGATTCCAACCTGAAATCATCTTACTTGACTTCCTAGCATCCAAATTTTGTTATTGGATAAGAATGTCAATGGGACCCCTAGTAACACCTGGATGAGGCTAATTACGGATGAGCTACCTACAGTGGTGCTAGGGTACACCACCAAGGCCTTGTTTGTTACATGTGACAATCCTCATCGGTAGGAGGAAGGCATATGGAACACCTTACTTGATCAGATAGTGGAAACAAACCACTCTTGAGGTGGGAACCTCCTACCAAGACTACTAAGGGGAGGGATATCCACAGGGAAGAGAACCCCAACACCCATGGCGTAAGGAGATGCTCTGTCGATAGAAAATCCAATAACATCATCCCCAAAAGTGGGGGGCACAAACTTTTCCTCCACAATCTTTGCCATATCTACCAGAACTGAAAATGAATTCCTATGCACCAGGTTTGTAACTGGAGTGTGTAGAATCCCTGCACTCAAAGAAGGTGAAGGGAATGAAGCCGCCTCTATCGCGATGAATAAAGTACAAAGAATGGAAGAGGAGGGGAGATGCTCGAGTAGAGGGCTAGGTGTCAAAGTATCTGCATAAGAACCATCACTGGGGTGGAGGTAGCTCTAGTGGGATCTGAGGTACTTGATGGTGCCTCCTGATTTGTACTTGGAAGAATGGTTGTCTTAATTGCAACCAAGATTGGAATGTCCCCAGCCAAAATCAAAGTGGAGCCCGGGGCACTAGGGGTGTCCTCTTGAACTGTAGGTGGAGGAGCAACATCTCTGGCTACAACCCAACAGGGGGGCAGCTAGTGTAGGCTGTGAGGAGGGTCCTGGGTGCGCTATGGGAGTTGACGGTGCTACTGAAGGAGCTCTGGTAGGATGCACCAAAAGAGAAGTGGGAGCCAAAGGAGCGGCACGAGGAGGAGTTGCACCACAAGACTTCTTGGGTCTTTTCTTCTTCCTTGGGCATAAAGGTCCTACAAATCCTGTAATCCCAATCCTCTGGCAAAAGAAGGAGCCATTAGGGCATTGAAGCATAACATGGTCATTTGTAATGTTAGGGGCAGTGACAATGACCCTAACTCTAGGCACCCCATCAGACCTAACTGCCTCCGCTGAGGATGAAGGCATGCTAGGGATGGGGGGGATCTATGTGCCCACACCTCAGAATGCTCCAATAGTGGCAAGGTGTCAATGGTACACCTGAGGGAGGCTGGGAAATTGGATAAAGAAAGAGGTAACCTGGCTATCCTCCTCAACAAGATCAAAACCCAAAGTGAAGGGTGATTTAAAAATCCTCCTGGAAGCTGGCGCCAAGGGGTTAGTCTCAAGCACTGAAGCAGTGGCATCATGAGAATCAATTACCACCTGAAAGAAACCTCCTCCCAATAAGCATACGTTTTTTTTTTTTGCAAAAAGAGAATTCTATTAAGTATTAAAGAAGAACCGTTAGAGCAAGCTCCATACGGGATACATCATGCAATGCACGAAAAGCTCAAGAGCCACAAAGAAAGGATTGAGGCTGATAGTGCCATATCAATCCGGTAGAAACCTCTGAGAAAAAGGGAAAACCTCTCCAAACTCGAAGAAATATAGTCCTTCTAGAAGAGGCTGCCCATGAAGGGCCCTGCATGCTAGCCCATATGGCTATCAAAGTGTGAACCGTGTCAGACCAAATACCCGTGAACACCTGTAATGGGTGTATCTGGGTGCCATCCAAGGCCTCAGTACATCTGGCTCTCCAAATGTGCCAAGAGGAAATGCTAGCCAAGAGGTATAGAGACACCCCTCTGTACCCAAGTGAAGGCAATATCATTACCCCAATCCGGTGTGTCACCATCACAAATCCAAAAGCCATTGGATTTATGCCAATTAATGTGTGCACCTGCAGCCGTGCAAAATAAATCCAAGGCTGTCTGGAAGGAAGTGAGTGTCCTAGGGGTGGCATCCAAAAAAACAGCCGTGTCATCTACCAGCTCACTATCCAGGAGCTCTTCTTCCCAGCGGATAGGACGCCTCAGCCCATAAATATCAGCTTGAGATCTAAGGTAGATACTCATAGCTTCCGTCACAAACAGAAGAAGAAAAGGGGCAAGAGGACATCCCTGGTGGACTGATCTGGAAATCTGAAACCTGTCCCCTCTTACCCCCCCAATGAGCACCTGGCTATGGGCTGATCTGTAGAGAGAGGATACTCCTCTAATCCATGCACCTGAAAAACCAAAGCGGGATAGAGTACCCTCTAAAAAATCCTAGTCTACTTTGTCATAAGCTTTCTCAAAGTCCAAGAGTAGAATGGCCAATCTCTGGCGGCTCTACATGGCCCATTCTGAGGCCTCCCAAAATGAGAAAATGTTATCAAATATACTTCTGTCATGCACAAACCTTGTCTGCATGTCATGAATCAAATCTAGAAGAAAAACCTGTAGCCACAGACTGATGGCTTTTGCCAGAATCTTCACTAGTTCCACAAATCTCTCAATCACTTCCATGATTCTCTCAATCACACACTACACACCTAGATTCACTCAATCACACCTACTAACTGACACATCATCAGTCACACCTAACTCAGGCACACCTACACATACCATGTGTTCACACACACTCACAACCATAGACCTTATGACCCTAGGTATGATCCCATTACACATATCAATTTGTCCTTCAGGGCTGAGAGTGAGGAAGAGCTGAGAGGAGGAGAGGGGTGAGAGCAGGAGGAGCCAGAGATGAGTAGAGGGTAGGGAGGGGAGAAGGCTAGAGAAGGCTACAGAGAGGAGTAGGTAGGGGAGAAGGCTAGGTAGGGGGAGAGGAGGGAGCAGATGGGGTGAGGACGGGGGGAGGAGGAGGGTGAGAATGTTGAAGGGGAGGTGGAGGGAGAGCTGCAGGGGGCGGCCTGTAGCCTGGGAGAGGGGCTGGTGAGAGGGGGCGGGGGATCGGTAGGGGAAGGGCTAGGGAGTGGCAAGGCAGCAAGGCGGGGGTAGGGGGAGAGGCTAGGGAGGGGCGGGGTAGCAGGGCAAGCTAGGGAGAGGTGAAGGGAAGGGGCAGGGGAGCAGGCCGGGTAGAGGGAGAGCTGAGGAGAGGGAGGTGGGACGACGAGCAGGCTGAGGGAGGGAGGAGGAGCCTCAGGCTGAGGGAGAGGCTGAGAGAGGGGGCAGCAAGGGAGGGGGAGAGGCTGAGAGGGGGCAGCAAGGGAGGAGTAGAGCTCAGCAAGTGATGGGATTTCACTGCTTTTGCATGGTAGTTAGACAGATGGATAGCCCATACTGCCATCTTAAATCCATGCTGTCCCACTATCCCATGGCTACAACACCATCATTTCTGTCCATATCTCCCTCTTTAGTGTGCAGTTTGGAGACAAATTGATCAAATCTTCTGAATCTAATGTATTTTTTGATGCCCACATGGAGACAATGCAAGTAGTGGGTTTTGTTAGACAATGCTATTTTTCTTCTAGTCAGTATGTAGACCCTTGTGTGGAGGATATCCCTCTTGGTATTTGGAGGTTTTGGCCTTCTAGCAGAGGCTGCCTGAGAGGATCCATGCTAGCCCAACTGGCCATCAAAGTATGAATGGTGTCTGCCCAAGTACTGGTTAAATTGTGGGAAGGGAGGACCTAAGATCCATCTAAGGACTTTGTGTATTTGACAATTCAAATCTGCCAATCCATAATACTAGCCAATATCTCCAATGCAGAATCCACATCATCAGGTACTGGTCTATAGTAGTGGGAGATAGGCACATCCTCCAAAGAGCAAGGCTCGACTAGGTGTTGTCGGCTGGAGATGTGGCCCAAGAAGCATCCTACCACTCAGAGAAGAGCTAAGGTCTTGACAAGGAGAGCCAAGCCACACTGATCCCCAAGTCATGAAGAAATGATGAGGGAGGCTTTGGCCTTTTGTTTGAGGGTGCCCCCATGAGGATCTTCATTGGGATCTAGGAGGTGAGGGTAGACCACCACACAAAGGTCCTTAGCAGGATAGGGAGAGGGGTTTGTACTTTGGTCCCCAACTCCTCGATGAGAATCTTTTGTGGATTGTCTATATTCTTATTTAGTGTGTCCTAGAGAGTCTAGGTGCGCCCTCACTTCCCCTTCAAGAGGTATCATCCCTATCTCCTCTAACAGGATAGGATAAGGGGCTTGTACTTTGATCCCCAACTCCCAATGAGAAATATTTTGTGGATTGTCTCTATTCTTTTCTAGTATGCCCTAGAGAGTTTGGGAATTCATAGACAACCAGTGTTTGTGCTCACATAGTGTATGAGACTTTTTGCATATCCCAACTCCATGAATGTGATTTCTTGCATTCATTTTGAAATCCTTATAATTCTTTCAACATGCTTTGCCTCTCTTGGCATACGTCACTTGGAAGGATATACCTGGTAGAAGATGCAACTAACTCAAATAAATATTTGTGTGCGTGCTTGCGCACACATTCATGTGCTCATGTGCGAATGTGTATAGACATGCGCACATGTATATGTTTGTATGTATGCATGTATGTGCCTATACATAGATATATACACCTATACTCACATATGTGTTTCTACAAGAAGCTGTCACATTCTGTGTCCGTTCAATATTCTAGGTTGTCAGCATGATTGTTGATTAATATATGCAAATAATTTGTTGGTAGCGAGTAGACCATCTTATTTGTTGCCTTTTATATGTGTTGTGTAGGCAGTAAATCCATGTGCCAAATTATTATATACCCCCCCCAACACACACACATGTATGAGCATGTGCAACTATATTCAGCAGTTATGTATGATTCAACTGTCTAAATCTCCCTCAATTCAAACCCGTAGATTGTCAGCATGATAATAAAATCTCTTGATGCATAATATCTATCTGTATCAAATAAAAATAGGCGTTAATTGGGATCTGAGCATGTTATTGTTTGCCTAATTGTCTGTTGAGAAGCAGTACATGCATGTTCCAGATTGTGATCATCACATTTTTCTTACACTTGGGTGACGCTGGCTTACAGTCTACTATCCTGGTACACATTCAATATCTCTTTTAGAAACATTTCGACAATCATGTTCTTTCTCCTAGAAATAAATTTTTTCTATAGATAAGTTCTAAGAGTACCTCAACTCCAGATTCATATACACAAACGGCTATAATCATCAATGTTGTGTGTAACAGTATTATCTAAAGGCCCGTTTTCAATTTGACAAGAGCAACTTCTCACTATTGATGCTTATATCAGGAATTTCTTCTGTTATCTCCCAGGTTCCTTATCTAAACTGGTCTTTTCCTTCTTCCAGATTTCATATTTAGATAACTCAACCAAATATTATATCAAGGTTTCTTTATGGTCCAAATCTGATCATGTTTTTGACCTTTGTAATAGTTGAATTCGATATAAGACAATTTGTTTTTTTCACAAATTTATGTTTTTTGGCAGCTACAAAATTTTGCTGCATCTTTTATATATCTTCCTTTCTTCAAGAATTGAACTCCTAAAGAAATCCAAGTACAAACCAGCTATCCACAAGGGTTCCATTCACATGTCCCTTGCAACCCGCTTCACAGGCTTGTAGCTGCTCATAAAACCCCTTGAAGCAACCGCAAGGAACTAATTAGGGAGACTATACGACCACCAGATACTTCAATCCATGAAAATGTTAGACATGCCTAGAGCCCAAGTCTTAACAAGAGCATTTAAGATGCTCAGATGTCCTACATGATCCCTCTTGTCCTTGATACCATATGGATCTAAACAAATAGATAATATCAAGATTAGGCCCACCAAGGAGACCATTCCTTCTGCTCTCCACTGATTGCTAGGCTACAATGGGCAAGCCCACATTGTAAGGTATTGATGCTAGCTTGGGTAGAAGGGAAGATCTTTGCCCAGAATGTGTAATCACAAAACCTCAATGGGCATCTCTCAGCCTCAAACTTAAAGACCCTGCTGCATCCATAACTCACTGAGAGAAGCAAACATGAAGATCCAACTCAACAGGGCTACCATGTCTACTAATATTAGAGAGTTCATAAAACATTATGGTGTAGAAGCTGCTTCACACGTCATCCTTGGTGTGAAGCCCCAAAAAACAAGCTTGCCCTGTAGTGCATGGGCTTGCATTTTTGGGTCAATGATCCTTCCTCTTCTAGGAAGGATCATAGTCTTCTAACATGTCATCCTAGACCCTATATTCCACATTTCATTGTAACTTTTGCGTAGAAAATTCTATCCAACCTCCTCAATTAGCCTATGTCCCATTCACAAAATCACCAATATGAGGCCATGTAACAACTTTTAGCTAACATGAAATAGTTTGCGATCAAGGCTCTAAATACATGTTCTCCAATAGAGATGCTTATGATAGATGCTGTTCAATATGGGTAAATCTTTTTTTAATCAAAGTGCACCTTACACCCAAGATATCATGTAGCTCAACATCTAGGATTGAGCAAAAGAAGAAGGTCACTTGAGGCCAAGGACTTTTTTGAGCATCAAAGAAGCCGATGTACCCATGCTTGGTCGAACTTCTCTAGCTTGAGCAATGTAGGTGAAGAAGCCAATAAAATTGCTTTAGGCTTGGGACATGAAGGAACAAGATAGATTGATACACATGAAAACCACCACACTAGAGTAAAGAATAACATGGACTGAAAGAGGGAATTGGTAGAAGCATCAAAGGTGAGATATACTACAAATAAATAGAGCACCACAATAGTCTACTCAGACCTATGGGCCTTGTTGGAGCTCACATAGCTAGATACTTAGCACCACACCTTCTCCTTTGGACAAAGGAGACACGATGGATTGCTAGAGAGACTAGACCGTTTCTATGTTGGGGACTGGGCACTACACAGAGGCAGATCTACCAAGATTTTGGCAGGTACCATGATGTCAGACCACTCTCCAGTGATGCTTCACTTGGATCAGCCCCACCGAGGTCTCCCCCAGAAGGGGGTCCGCATTCCAGAGGACCTCCTGCAGAACGAGGAGATCCAACAGCTCATGGTCGGTGAAACCACTCAGCTTTAGATTACAATCTAAAGCATAATGCAAGCCAAGAGAGAGAGTTCCATGGACATATCTAAGAAGCCTCTTTGTTGCATTCCAATGTATGATCATGGGACAATGCATGGTTCAAAAGCCCTGTGGCGTAGGCAATATCAGGCCGTGTGGAGCATAGATATATTAAACTGCCAACCAACTGCCTGTACAAAGAGCCATCAAACTTTTCAGCAGTATCATGCTTACTCAGCTTGAGTCCCTTTTCCAATGGAGTAGCCACAAGCTTAAAGTTCTCCATTTTAAATTTCTGCAACAACCCCTTTGAATACTTTGTCTGTGACATAGAAATCCCATCATGGGTCTGCCAAAACTCAATTCCAAGACAATAGTGCAATAGGCCCAAATCTCTCATATCAAATTTGTGACATAAAGTGGACTGCACTGCTGTAATTTGTTGCAAATCACTGCGAGTGAGTATGATGTCATCCACATATAGTACCAACATGACCAATCCTGATTTTTGCTGCAAAACATATAGATTTGGCTCTGTGTCAATGTTTACGAAGCCCTGGGACAACAAAAACTGATGTATCTTTTGATACCACGCACGAGGTGCTTGCTTTAGCCCATATAGGGCCTTCCTGAGCTTGCATACCTTGTGCTCTTGTCCCTTCACCTCAAAACCTTGGGGCTGATGTACATAGACCTCCTCTTTAAGATCTCCATTGAGGAAAGCGGTCTTGACATCCATCTGGTACACTGACCAACCATAAAACGCAGCAAGAGAGATGGCACAACGAATGGTGGTCATCTTGGCCACTGGAGCAAATGTCTCCTCATAATCTATCCCCTCCTCTTATGCATACCCCTTGGCAACCAAATGGGCTTTGTATTTCTCACTGTGCCATCTGAATGGTATTTCACCTCATAAATCCATTTCGTGCCAACCACATTTTTCAATGGGTGCATCAACCAAGTCCCATGTGGCATTCTTCTCACTGGATTTAATCTCAGCTTCCATAGCTTTCTGCCATGCCGGATTATGCTGAGCATCCTTGAAGCCCTGAGGCTCATTTTCAGCTTCCATCACTGAGGTCATCAAAGCAAAATTGACCTTTTTCTGATTTTTCTGAGTGCTGGCCCTGGTTTTCCCCAAAGTAGGCTGATCCTTAGCATCTTGAATGGTCAACCTTGCCCAACGCGGAATAGATTATTCTGCTTTACAACTCGGGGCTGCATCAACATCTTTAGTGGCCTCACGACGTTGATAATGCCTCCAAACATGAGGCTGTCTATTCTCATTAATTGGCTGTAAATCTGAAACATTTGAGGGAGAGCCATCCTCAACATGTGGCAAGTCATTTGAACTATGAGAAGTAGAAGGGGAAGCATCAAGAGACTCCATCTCATCATCCTCAAACTGGATGATGTCCAAAGAGGTGTCATCGTATGGTGGCAAGTCTATACTAGCGGGCTGCATGCACTCATTCTCAGCAAAGAGAACACTTCTGCTGATTATTACCTTCCTAGGAGCGGGATTATAAAGCCTAAATCCCCTTCTTTCAATGCTATACCCCACGAAAATGCATTTGACACTCTTGTCATCAAGCTTTGTCGGATGTGCATCTCGAACCAAAGCATATGCCACTGAGCCAAAAACTCTGATATGACTAACCTTTGGCTTAAAGCCATACAAAGCCTCAAATGGAGTCACATTAACCAAAGCTTTGGTAGGGCATCTGTTCTGAATATAAGTGGCTGTCACAACTGCTTCTCCCCAAAAATCCTTTGAGACTCTCTTGAATTTCAGCATGCATCTCATCATTTCCATGAGAGTACGATTCTTCCTCTTAGGGAGTGGATTCTGCTGTGGTGTGTAAGGGCATGTCAAGTGATGTTTTTTTTTTTTTGCAAAAACGAGACTTCTATTAAAGAAACTCGCTAGAGCAAGCCAGGGAAGTGTTTGCTACAGCAAATACCCTCAGATCATAAGGCTGAGCATCAAGCTTGTATAAGCTCTGTCATATGTGCCTGTTGCTACAACCTCATACCCTTTCTTTGGATCCTTGATCCTGCATTGGTTATCCTGAAATTCGACCAACATATGTCGGTTTGAAACTGAAATCAGATTTTGCCTCAAATTTGGAACATACCAAACATCTCGGATATACTTAACTTTCCCATTATCAAGCTGAATGGGAAGTGTCCAACTCCGATGATGTCTTGAGAAGCATCATTGGCACATGTAACCTGTCTGCCATGAACAGGTGTGATGCTCTCAAACCACTCCTGGCAAGGAGTCATGTGCTTAGTAGCACCACTCTCGATATACCATGTATCACTTGCAACAAGGGAAGCGTCCCCTAATTGATTTTCAGCACTCAAATCCCCCCTAGCATCCATCTTCTCATTAAATGCAGCAAACACAAAATCTCTATCACCTTGGGCAAGATGAGCTTCACCATGTGCATCTGAAGCATGAGTTTCAATGGGGGCAACAAAATTAGTACTAGAGCTATCCCTTTGCCTCTTCTTTTCATTGGCAATCCTTTTTTGACACTTTGCAATGTAATGCCCTGGCTTGTCGCAATAATTGCATTTGCCCTTTTTTTGATTTTTACTTGAACTACTTGCATTCCCCTCCTTGGGCTGAGTTGTATGGCTGTGTTTTGGCTTAAATTTTTTCTGAAATTTGCCCTTTCCACCCATGGCAAGTGCTTGCTCACCCTGACGAGAGGCTTTGGCAAAATTTGAGCATCTCTCTTCTTCCTGCAACAAAAGCCCAACTAACTCATCGAACGAGAGTGGGACTGCCCTGAGAACAATGGTCAATGAAGTGACGAATTGCCATATGAGGGCGCTAAGCTATTGAGAGTAATAGAGACGAGCTTCTTGTCTTCTATTTCCTCATCAATAGTTGCGAGCTGATCATGTAGATCAGTGATCCTGGCCATATGATCAGTGATGGCCTGGCCTTCCTACATCTCGAGATCCCTGAGCTGATTTGTCAAGGCAATGGCCCTTGCCTCATTCTTAACATGATACATGTTTGCCAATCTTTCCCATGCTGCCTTTTCATCCTTGCATGCCTTGATAGTCATCATAATGTGCCTCTTCACATTTGTGGCAATCAAAAACATCGCTTGGGCACTGCGGCAGTCAAACTTCTTCTGCTCCTCCGTCGATGCTATGGGACTAGTAGGAGGGGCTGTAGCAGCCTGTTGTCTGACCCGAAGAAGCTGTGCGAGATGTAGATGAGCCTGCTGGCGTCATTTCATCCCCACTAACAATATCCCACAAGCCCTTACCAACCAAGAGGTTCTTAAGCATGAATGACCACAAGGCATAGTTTGGTCCATCCAGCTTGTCATCCTCGGACAAATTGCCAAAACTGTCTGAAAGAGTCGACATGATGCAAAATGGGATACCCACAAGCTGCAAATGTACCTGCAAAAAGAACTGCAAGCTCCAAAAGTGCAACTGGTTGCAAATGTGCATGCAAATCCCAAACTAATACTGGCTGCAAATGCAAAGTACGACTAGCTGCTCTGAAATGCCACTTAGTGCACAATGCAATCACTGCAAAAATGGCATCAACCAATCACTGCTCTCTACTGCAATCTAAAGTGCGATCCCAAATTGAAAATGCACAACCCAAATCTGAAAGAGCGCACCCACGAGTGCTCAAATGCATCCAACGGAGCTCAAAAGCATCCACAACTGTAAAGTAACTGCAAATGCACCCAACAATGCAGAGTATCAGCAAATGCACGTGAGAGTGCAAGAGTATGGGCTGCAAAAACAGTCCCGAAGTGAAATACACAGCTCAAAACACTTTCTAAAAGTGCACCTTGGCCCGAAACACCTACAGAATAGTCTACTGACTGTGTGGGCAAGCTATAGATGACAAAGGAGCTGCTTGGAGCTGAATGAAGCTGTCGGGAATACTTCTGAACACAATACATGTGTAGAGAAGAGCCTGGAGAAGTATGGAGATGCCTGGAGCTGCTAGAACCCAGGAGAGGCTGGAACTGAAAAAGGTCTAGATCTTAGCAAAAATGCCAAACAACAGCTGAAAAACTGCTCGAATCGCCTTCTAAGAAGTCGTATGGGCTTGAAATCAGGTGCTAACAAGTCATACGGACTCACGGCACTGTCGTGCAAAACGGACAGATCTGTATGGACTGTATGGAAGGAAAAAAAAGGCCCAAAAAAAAAAATTTCCCCACCTAAAATGATGCGGGACAGATTTGTTTGTATGTGGGCAGCTCAGAAATTTTGAAAAACGTCGAAATCGGACCTCAAAAGGTCAAAAAACAGCCGCCGGACTGTTGGAGCTACCTCAAGCAAAAGGTAGAGAGCTGAATGTGAGAACCAAGAATGCCCATTGGAGCATCAAGCTTGCGGGAGTCTGGATTCAAGCGCGGGAATGGGATCTAGAGACAGAAGCGCTCTGATACCAAATGTAGGAACAAAGTGGAGACAGGTTGTGAACACAAGTGAGCAAGAGTGCACACACAAGAAATCTCCAATAGAAATGTTCAAATGAAACAATACAAGTACTTGGTATGTATAGTACCCAAGTACTATTGGTCAACCATAGGGTTGATTTTATGCCTATAACACCATATCTTTGTAATCTCTTACACCCATAAGCTGTAAATGTACCTGCAAAAAGAACTGCAAGTCCCAAAAGTGCAACTGGCTGCTGCAAATGTGCTTGCAAATCCCAAACTAATACTAGCTGCAAATGCAAAGTACGACTAGCTTCTCTGAAATGCCACTGACTGCACAATGCAATCACTGCAAAAATGGCATCAACCAATCACTGGCCATCCATAGTGAAGTAGAGGAAGCAGATGAAGACTTGCCATCACCGACACATCCTCTCATGGCTCTCATCCGAGATCTCTCTCTCCATCCAAAGATCTATGAGCCTGATGATCGTGGCTTTGCATTTAAGTTTTACATGAGCTTGATGTAATTGGATACTCTGCCTTGTGTAGTCCCCCAAAAATTGATGTAATAATCTCCTTGAGTCATTGAGCCAAAAAAGGTTCTCGGCGTCTTTCTCAAATGATGTTTTATTTCCTTTATGAGTGGTATGTGGCTTCCTACCATGTCTTGTTATGAAGCCAGGGGGGGATGTATTGTGGGAGCCTTTCTATTGGCTTTGATGGGTCTCTTTATCAGGCCTGGCTGCGTTCTAGGATGTCGGTGCATTCCCTAGACCGATGTGTTGGTCAGGTAGCCATGCTTCATTTGAGACTCTGAGAGCTACTTGGGGTGCAACCAAAGAAAAGTACTTACAAGACCAAAAAGGATTGAGGCTTGATTGATTTGACATGAGAAAGTACAATGCCTTTATAGGATAGGCACGCACACACTCTAAGTGTCAAATGTATATGGGATAAGTCCCATAGTGACACGTGGCACTCTAGGATATAAAGGAGTATAGTACTACTCTAGAACTCAATAGAAACACACTAAATGTCACTCAAATTGACTCCATTTCCTAACACCCCCCCATGGAGGAAAGGTGAGGGACTACAAGAATGGAACCAAAGTCATGATAATGACGGTCATGCAAACTGTGCATGCTGTTAGACATGGTTCCCACACAATCTCAGAGGCAAGTGAGCATGGCTCAAAGGCTAGTGAGCATAACACAGAAAGCTCATCTAGCATGGCTCAGAGGCTCATCATGCATGGATGCATGATCGACTCAGAGGTCTAGGAGACCAATGCACCAACAAATAGACCTGTCAAAGCCAAAACATATGGCTCCCACAGTACATCCCCTCCTGGCTCCAAAGACTAATGAGGAACATGGAGCCTTACACCAAAAATAGAAAAGAAATACATCATTTTAGGAGGACTATCCAAGGTAGAGTACCTTTATTGACTCAACACACATGATTTATTGCATTCATTTTTTGGAAACAGCCCCAGGGTAGAGTACCCAAACGCATCATGCTCAGAAAGCAAATCAATCATCATCTCCATCATCCTCTAGATGTTGGAGACAGACATGTCGGATTGGAGCAGTGAGAGCATGATCTTGTGTTGGATGGTCATCTTCGTCTGCATCATCATCACTATTGGTGGCGGGGATGCCACCCAACTGGCATGATCCTTCGATTGTTGTTGGGCAAGCTTCTAGTAGCACCTGTCCTCCGTATGACCAAGCTTGTTGCAATAGGTGCACTTGAACGATTTGAATGTCTTTCCTCATGTTGGTGGAGGCGATGGCCTAGGTCTCCATTTTCTGGTGGAGGCAAGTGCTTGTGTAGTATCCGATGAGTAGGATGGAGATTCTTTGTTGTGGGCGATCTTTTTGAAGAAGAAGAGAAACCATATCTTTGAAGGTAGTCGATGCAATTCAAAGTACTTCAAGGGCATTCTCAAAGCGAGAGATCCCTTCCATACTCGTCATGAGAACAACCGTTTTGTCCTCGTCATCCTGGAGACACTTCAAGTTGGAGAATTGTTGAACTAAAGATTGAATTTTTGCTATATGTGCACTCGAGGTATAGCACTCTTCCATTTTCAACTTATAAAATTGCATTTTCAAAAAAATCTTGGAGTTGGTGATTTTGTTACCAAATATATTCTCGAGGCGTGGCCAAATCTCCTTCGCTGTTGACTTGAATTCGATGTGATGAATCAAAGAATCATCTAGGCAAAGCCCAATGATTGCAATGGCTCTCGAGTTGTGTTGCTTCCAATCTTGTGTGTTGGAGACTCTATTGATGTAGCAATATCTTCATCATCTTCAATGGCATCCCAAACATTCTCCTTCATGAGAAGGAGTTGGACCTTCATTTGCCATGTGGGGAATCCTTCCCCTGTGAAATTGTCCACTAGCAAGGAACTTGCAGATAGTGAACCCATTATGAATATACAAGCTTGTGAATGGCAGGTAGCTCTATAGGACATCTAGAAGAGCTCAAATGTTTGCTGATATAGAACGGATGACGGGCAGCTAACAGTAGACGGAGTTGCTGCTGGTGTAATGGCAGGCAGAGAGGTGGCAAAATGGCGAGCAGATCATATGGCAGAGAATGGTGGGTGGAGAAGCAGCATGGTGGGCAGAATGGCGGGCAGAGAAGCAGCAGGATGGCAGGCAGAGAAGTAGCAGGATGGCGGGCAGAGAGGCAAGCAGAATGGTGGGCAGAGAAGCAGCAGGATAGCACACAGAACAGAGGGGAATGAAGCAGGCTGAGCAGAGGCAATGGAGCAGCACGAGCTTCAGTCATCACGAACTGAATAGTCACCTTCTTTGCTTGATGAAGCCATTGTTGGTGAGGCTCAGGTGGTGAAGGAGTTGAGCTCAAAGTGGAATAGAGAAAGCAGCCCTCCAAGGGGAATGAGGTCTCAAGGCTTCAATGTCCTCAACCTCTTACCTCAACCTCTTGGAAGTTAGCCTATCTCTGATATCATATGAAGATGCAAGACATGGAATGGAAATGAAAGCAGAAAAGCGTGACTAGGCAAACATAAAGGAATGAATGAATGCTAGAAAGAAATGTACAACCAAAGAAAAGTACTTACATGACCAAAAAGGATTGAGGCTTGATTGATTTGACATGAGAAAGTGCAATGCCTCTATAGGATAGGCACACACACATTCTAAGTGTCAAATGTATATGGGATAAGTCCCATAGTGATACGTGGCACTCTAGGATATAAAGTAGTACAGTACTACTCTAGAGCTCAATAGAAACACACTAAACGTCACTCAAATTGACTCCATTTCCTAACAGTCTTTGCCAAGATGGGAAAAGGGTACAACTGAGGATGCACAAGATCAGCCCGTGTTGGGACATACAACGCAGGCCACTCTTTAGATACAAGCACATCCTAATCGTGCTTTTATGGTCAGAATAGATGTGGTTGAACCACAAAGTTTCATGGATGCTCATGGTCATACCATTTGACATAATGCCATGCAAGAAGAGTACAATGCCCTTAAATGGTGAGTTGCCCTATCAGCTAGATTGTCTAAGATTTTTTTTGCTTAGATGCTTGTTTGGAAGACTAAAATGAAATTGCATAGTCCTCACAAGCAGTTGTAGCTTGAATGAAGAGAATGTGGACTAATTTTACATTAGCCTTCTCCTTTAGTGCTAGCCTTTGTGACGGCCGAGTCTGCCCTTCACATCCAGAGTGCTGATAGAAACTCAGTAGGAAGACCTTTGTACGAAGACTCGGTCCCGGCCGAGTCTAGCCTTCACATCTGAAGTGCTGATAGAAACTCAATATGAAGACCTTTGTATAAGTGTATGCTCAAGTATGTGTGGGTGTGTGGATTTGTATGTGTGAGAGCATATGCTTATACTATGCTCTACTCCCGCTCTTGGGTGCTGATGACGTTAATGGGGGTGTCATAGTAGCTAGTCTCTGCTATCATGATGGAGGTTATTGTTTTCAACCTTATGAGTGACTATCATGAGATTGAAACTGCACACTGTATTGTGTTTTTAGAGGATGAGTTTGGGCATGTTCCTGGATTCATCTACATATATACAATGCCCTTATAAAGAAGGGAGGAACGCACTATGCACCTAATGGATGGGCTTATAAATAGCAGTAAAATAAATAAATACAAGGCACAATAGTTGCCAAAGGGTATGTGCAGGAATATGGCATTGACTATGAGGACACCTTTGCTTCTGTAGCCAAAATGACCACCCCCATCTCCATTGCAGCCAGCTATCATTGGAAAGTTTTTCAAATTGAGGTTAAAACTTCTTTCATTAATGGAAATATGATTGAGGAGGTTTATGTCAAGCAGCCCAAAGGTTTTGAAGTACCAGGACAAAAACATAAGGTATGCCATCTCAAAAAGCCATCGCAAAAAGGACCTCTATGGATTGAAAGAAGCCGCCAGGTCTTGGTGGGCATGGTCTCGACATTCTCAACTATGAAACTATGATATCTTTGAAGCACAAAGATCCTTAAGATATCCCGGGATCGGCTGGAGCATGAGCAATCTCTACAGAAATGAGTTGGGGCCATCCCCAAGCACGTTCAAGGTGATATCCAAAAACTGTTGCTCTTCAGGAATACATGCTATAAAAAACAAGGGTAGCGCTAGAGAGACACGGGGCAGAGTAGAGGAATCCAGAGGGGGAGCAACAACCTGTGGGTGAGGCATTTTTTATGCCTTTGCAAACTAATGTTTTAGAGCAATTATTCATCACTTGAATTTTGATGACATGATTTCTCGAGCTACTGAGCTCCCCGTCCTGCTGCTCCCTGCTGCCATCCATCCTGCACCCCTCTCCCCTCCCTCCCAGCCCTTCCCTTCCCCTCCATCCTCCTCTCCCTGCCAGCCCCTCCTCTCGGGCTGCTGCCCCCTCACCTGCTGCTGCCTCTCCCGCTCCCTGCCCTCCCTCACCCGCTGCTGCCTCTCTCGCTCTCTGCCCTCCCTCTCCCACTGCCGTCCCCCCCGCTGCCTCTCCCGCTCCCCTCCCTTCTCTCCTGCTGCCTACCTCTCCCTCCCTACCCATGCTACCTCTCCCTCCCTACCCCACTACCTCTCCCTCCTTACCCCGCTACCTTCCTCCCTACCCTTGCTGCTCTCCCCGCCTCTCCCTACCCCCTGCTGCCCCTCCCTCCTTACCCATTGCTCCCCCTACCCCGCTCCCTCCACCTGCCCCTCCCTACCTACCCCGCTGCCCTCTCCCCTCCTCTCCCTACACCCCACTGCCCCTCCTCTTCCCGCTCCCCTACCCCGCCTCCCTTCCCCTCCCCTGTCCCTACCTTTTGCCCCTCCTTCCCTCCCTCTGCCCCTTCTAAGCCTCTGCCTTACCACCTCTATCCTTCCCTACCCCTCCCCTCCTCCCTTCTCCCTCTCCTCCTTCCCTACCCTACCACACCCCCCCCCCCCCTTCTTCAACCCCTCTAGGAACAAGAGAGAGATTTTCTCTCTCTGGCAGCAGGTTGTCGGACAGACAGAGCATTTTCGTGTTTGTGTCAGCCATTCCACCTTGATTGACGAATGGGTTCCCATTCAACCAATCCTCGACCGCTTCCACCGGTCGCAAAAACAGTTACTTTTTCAAAAGATGAGCTTCAGCAGCTCACGACAGATTCAGAGCAGGAGTATGCCACCTCACTCTTTGCTCGCATCCACGGTTCCCATCCCTCCAGGCTACAGGCTAGGGATTGGAACCTCATAGGGCACCTCACCGATGTTCGTCTGCTCGGACGAGGGTTCTTCCAGGTGGTATTTAATTCTCCAGAGTCAGCAGGTTCAATACTCAGGGCTAGTCCTTTGGCATTGAGCTCCATGAGGATCTTTTTGAGACCCTTCGCTTTGGGTTTCGATTGAGTAGAGGAAGATAGCAGGGTTACCTCACTTTTCATCAAATTCCCCGACCTTCCTGAGGTCTACCATCGACTCTTACCGTCCATAGGAGCCACTTTTGGGTTGATCATAGAGATCCCCCCCCTCCCAAGCATGCCCTCTTTAGTGGCAAAGGTTGTCAAATCGGATGGGGTGCCACGAGTCAGGGTCATCGTCTCTGACCCTGATATTACAGATGATCACATTATGCTTCAGCGACTAGATGATTCCTTTTTTCGACAGAGAGTCGAGGTTGCTGGGAGACAAGATTAGTGCAGGATTTGCAGGACCCTTGGGCACTTCGCCAGGGATTTGCCCAAGGAAGAAGAAAATGCCCAAACGGTTTATTCCACCTTCTCGTCCTACTTCTCCTACACGTGCTACCAGAGCCCCCCCTTTTGGCCCAGGACCTTCGAGACCAGCTCCCAGACCTAGACCCTCTTCTTCAGTGCACACAGTACGATCAATACCCTGTTGGATGCCTGTGAGGGTTGCTGACACTCCGCTACCTCTACGAGGCCCCTCGGACCATTCTCAGTTACAGGCAGGTGATATTCCTACAAGCGTAGATGTGGTTGCCCCAGAGCCCCCACCTGCTCATCAGGAGGGGCAACCCATTTCTTCAGGTCCTATCATTGATGTTCCTGATCAGCCCCCTGCCTCTGTTAGTCACACTTCACCTCTTGATAGAGGTAAGGGCCTTTCACTGGCCTCCTCCTCCTGTCGATGAGGATCGTTAGCTGGAACATTCAGGGCCTCGGTGGTATACCTCATCACCGCCATAGGCAACTGATTTGTAACCAACTCCATCCAGGTGTCTCAGGTGGCCCCATTGATATCCTTATGCTCCAAGAGCATAAGCTGGATGGTAGAGATTGTGCCAAGTCAGGTAAGCTTCTGTATGGCCATACTTTTTGGTCACCTACCTTGGGCACCAGGGGAGGCATTTGCATTTCTATCTCTTCTTCGATGCTCTCCTTGGTCATTGGACATGGAATCATAGTCCCCTCTAGAGCATAGTGGGTTATTTTGATGATTGGTGGGCGTAAGGTTGGCTTTCTTAACCTTTATGCACCCAAGTTGAGAGGGGATCGTGTCCTCCTTTGGAAGGAGTTGCTCTCTTGGTCACATATTGTAGATTCTTGGATTATTGGGGGTGATTTCAACATGGTTGAGATGCCTTTAGACAAAAGAGGGGGTAGGGAAGGTGGCATTCACTCCCTTGAGAGAGCAGCATGGGATGCCTTCCTGTTTCAGTTCAGTGGTAGAGATGTTTGGTATGATGATGCTTTTCACACTCAACCATAGTCTCTTCTATTTTCTTGGTCGAACAAGAGAGTAAGGATGCCTATCCATGCACGGATTAACAAATTTTATGTAAATGATTGGGCACTGGACAGAGATGAGACAGTATGCATCAGCGCTGGGGTGTCCACTTCAGATCATTTTCCGATTATTTTGGTGGTTTTAGAGCCTCGGGCAAGAGACCGCTCTGCCAGTATCAAGATTCCAGATGCCTTCTATGTAGAGGAGGGCCTCACAGAGGTGGTACTACGGATTTGGGTTTCTCACCTGCAGGGTGGGCAGTCATCCCTATCAGATGTGGCTACAGCCCTCATTGACATTAGCAACTTTTATCGTTTTGTTGCTAGTATTAGGAGAGAGATTGCCATTCGACAGCAGCTATCAGCTCTTCAGAGAGAAGAGTAGAAACGGCCTACAGATGCTTGGATTTAGGAGCGCCTTGCTACAGCAAGGGCTCATTAGTAGACACTTTTAGATCAGAGAGCAGAGTATGCCTTTTACGCCAAAGAGTCTTTCTGGACGCGGATCGGAGGTAGAGTCAACAAGCAGTTCTTCTCTACTCTCGACCCTAGACATAGTAGAGAGAGTGTTTCGCATCTTGTTGACTCAGACGGGATACTTCAGACACGTCCAGATGCTGTCATGCAGATTGCTTCAGATTACTATGCCTCTCTTCTGACAGCAGACCTTGATTCACAGGCCAGAGATGATGCTAGAGAGGTTATTTGGCAGCATATTCCTATGTTGGTGGATAGAGGTATGAGAGCCTCACTTGATGCATGCTTCACCAACATAGAGTTCAGGACCGCTCTTACTGCCCTTCATAAGGGTAGTTGTCTAGGGTCAAATGGACTTACACCTTTTTTTATTATCTTTTGGGATCAGATTGGGGATTACATCACCTCAGCCCTGTAGGGCATTTGGGACTCGGGTGAGATGCCAAACTCACTCCTAGAGGGTCTCATTCATCTTATCCCAAAAGGAGGTTGCAGAAATTTAGTGTCTCAGTGGAGACCGATCACTTTACTAGGTACTTTGTATAAGATCTTGGCAAAAGTCATCAGCTTGCGACTGCAGCCCATCCTACCAGATCTCATACATGACACACAGACAGGCTTTGTCCATGGCAGAAGCATTTTTGATAACATATTCTCATTTTGGGAGGCTTTTGAGTGGGCAATGCATGAGGGACATAGACTGGCAATTCTACTCCTGGATTTTGAAAAAGCATATGACAGGGTAGATTGGGGTTTTCTAGAGGGAACCCTTCTTTGCTTTGTATTTTCAGATTTGTGGATTAGAGGGGTTTCTGCTCTTTACAGGTCAGTCCATAGCCAGGTGCTCATTGGTGGAGTCAAGGGAGACAGGTTTCAGATATCCAAATCAGTCTGATAGGGATGTCCTCTGGCTCCCTTTCTATTCTTATTTGTGGCTGAAGCTATGAGCCTCTATACTAGAGCTCAAGCTGATATTTTGGGGCTGAAACTTCCATTGAGACAGGAAGAGGAGTTGCTGGATAGTGAGCTGGCATTTTTAGATGGCACTCCACAGACACTCACCTCTTTCAAGACAGCCTTGGATTTATTTTGCATTGCGGCAGGGGCTCACATTAACTGGAACAAATCCAATGGTTTCTGGATTAGTGATGAGGACACTCCAGATTGGGGTGCTGATATTGGCTTTACTTGGATTCAGAGGGGTGTCTCCGTCAGGTACCTTGGATGCCAGGTTGGGGTCGGCATTTCTCCAACACAGCAATTCGCTCCCGTGTTGGAGAGCATCAAGAGGAAACTCCTATTTTGGAGTTCGGCCAGACTTGACCTTCCATCCAGAGTGGTGGTTGTAAATCAGGTACTGTTGGCTATAGCCTGGTTGGTTTGCTCTTGCTGGTGCTAATCTACAAGCAGTATCACTCAGCTCAAGAGACCTATCAGGAATTTTTTGTGGAGTGAATTAGACGGCACTTCAGATGTGATAGACAAGGTGGCTTGGGAGACTCTTATTCTACCCACTAAGGAAGTGGACCTCAATATTATTGATCCAGACTTGCAGTGTAGAGCCTAGCTTTGTAAGATGGTGGTCAGAGGTTTGATGCTTGGTTAGGAGCCTTGGAAGGATTTTTTCCTACGCAGTATACAAACATGCACACCTTCTCAGGGAGGAGATTGGATGGACAGCCCTAGATGGATCTTTTTTTTTTTCCCCCAAAAAAGAGACTTCTATTAAGTAAGAAAGAAACTTGCTAGAGCAAGCTCTGAGCGGAAATACAACATGATGAAATCATGAGGATAAAATAAAACCCCCTCAAAATGAGGTGGAAACAACCAAGGCTGAGGCTGAAAGTGCCACCTCAACCCTGTAGGAGTCTCAGAGAAAGGAGAATCCTTCCATTCCCTGAAGAAAGAAGCCCTCCTAGCTGAGGCTGCATGGGAGCCTCCCTGTATACTCATCCATACGGCCATCTAAGTATGTACGGTGGTCTGTCCAGATACTAGCCAAAGTGTGCGGGGGATGAACCTGAGTACCCTCCATAGCCTCTATGCATCTGGCTCTCCATAGCCTCTGTGCATCTGGCTCTCTAGATATACCCTCCAGTCCTAGATGGATCTTTACGTCAGCCTATCTTAGATCTCCTACCTTCCCTCTCATGGCTGCCATTCTGAACGCTTGGGACAGCTTCAGAAGTACTCTTCAGAGAGTTCCACCCTCCTCTCGTGAAGAAATTGGCAGGCAGCCCATCATGTGGAATGATTGCATACTAGATGAGCATGGCAGATCACTGGGCATGTCACATTATATGCAGTGGTGTAGATGGGAGTTGGGACCTGCATCCACGGTGGGTGCTTGGAAAGCTTTCAGGATGCTTCCATAGGATCAAAGAGCTCGTTTAGTTAGTCACCTCAAAGGAAGTGCAGCCAGGATGCAGCAGATAGATGCAACCATACCAGTGGAGTGGGTGGATACATACCATTTGCCTATTTCTAAGTCCACCTGGTTGGAGGCTTTTTCGAGGACAGGTATCCTTCTGCAGGTTATAGCCTTGCGGGATGCACATGAGGATACCCTTGTCTTTCAGGTTCATGCAGGAGAAGACTCCACAGATTTTCAGAGATACTTTTCAGATTTCTGCAGAGATGCAAAAAAACTTTTGGAGGAGACTTTGGAAATCCCTCAGGAATAGGAAAATCACATTATTCATTTGGCTTACTATTCATGGAGGGATTGCAGTGAACTTGTGGAGATCCAGGTTCGGGGCTGACCCTACATGTCCTCAATGCCACTCAGCAGTTGAGTCAGTGCAGCACTGCCTTTGGGAGCGCACTCAGGCGAGGACGATTTGAAAGGGTGTTGCTAGGATACTCTGCATTTTTCATAGAGCACCCTTCTTCATGACCTGGGGATCAGTTGCTTGGTTGCTCACTCACTGGTCCACGGGCTTTCTTCGAGGGACATGACACAGACACAACTTTTTTTGTTTGACGACACCTTGTGGAGTCATGCTTCCTCTGGGATGTTCTGTTTACTCCATTCAGATCTCCCCACACTTCTGCATACACATCTTGGGAGATTCTGGCTAGTATTACAGCATGGCATATTTGGAGAGCCAGATGTACAGAGGCTTTGGAGGGCTCCTAGGTTCACCCTTCTCAGACCATGGCTAGTATATGTGCAGATACTATACACACTTTGATGGCCATTTGGGTGAACATACAGGGAACCTCCAGGACTGCTACTACTAGAAGGGTTGCTTTTCTCAGAGTCTGGAAGGATTGTCCTTTCTTCTCTGACTCTCCTTCAGGGATGAGGTGGCATTTTCAGCCGCCACCTGGAATTTTTGTTTGCTCATTCTGAGCTGTTTTTTTTTTTCTCATGCTTGTCATGATGTACTCCCGCACTTGAGCTTGCTCTGCGGTTTTTATTCATACTTAATGAAGTACTTTTCTTGGAAAATAAATATATATATGTTTTAGAGCAGATCAAATTTTATTTCCTGCTTGTGCCGGTAATGCTTGATTGCATTTTTTTTTCAATTTCCTGCTCACCACATAAAATGATCAGATAGTTCGTATTTTAAGGATAGATCTTAGTTTACATAAACGCAAAATGCACATGTTGAGTTCTGGATGTTTGCATATTATGACACAATAAATCCATGCTCTTTCAGTTCATCGTGATGCCAGTTATGCTTGCAATACTTGGGGAGACGAAAACCCTCTGCATAGGACTATTTGCAAGCTTCACACATGTAATACTCTGAGCTTTGGTTTCAAAAATATGGATGAAGTTATTTCTGCCTTGAGTTTGCTCTTGCAGGTTGTGTTTATACACTTTGTAGAATTTTCAAACATGAATTAAGATTCTGTTTATTTCCCGAAATAGAGAACCCTGAGAACATTTTTCTCCTCTCATATTCACAAAAAGATTGAGTTCTTGTCTGAAAAGACTGAAGGAAGCAATATGTGCTGCAGGCAGTGCTGTATAGCATAGCATGGGCAAACTGGGTAAGCTCCATCTCATTTTGTTATCATCCTCAATGCAAAAAAATCAGAGATACATCATGATTGAGACACAGAAATATGTTTGCATATGAAACTAAGACAACACATGCTGAGGTGATATGTATGCAGTTCAAAGGCCAAATATTTAGAGCACATTAGGTCTAGATAGAATTCCTTGGTTATAAGCAAGCTCTAAGGAATTCTTAAAAAAATTATTCCACAGGTTCCATATTTAAGTTCTTCTTTGGCTATATTATCTGGATCCATCATGCCAAGTGTAAGTCTGTAGTTTTCCAAATGATAATTTGTTTTTTTAGCGCTTTAACAGTCTCAATTAATCACTCTACCTTATCTACAGCATCAAAAGTTTTCTGATTATGTAGCTGTGACTTCAGATTGCAAGCATTGTATCCAAAGAAGCAGCCAAAGATGAACAGGTTGTCCCATTAGGAGTAACGTGAATTCCAAAATTTTGAAAAGCTAACAGTTACTGATTAGAAAATCCTGTGTGTCCAGGGAAAGATGCAAGGCTTCATTGCTGGAGTTCGATCTTTTGCTACAGTTATATCACCCCTGGTGATAAGCCCTTTATCAGGTGTTTTGCATGTTTAGGGGAAATCAACTTCATTTCTTACCTGGAAAGGAAAGACAATCATTTTGTCTTTGCTTTTTTAACATTTCCAGTACACTTCTTGGGTGATTTTGATGCAGCCCTTTTCCTTTCAAACAATCCACCATTCCCTTGTCCAGGTTTCAGCATTATGCTGATGGCATTTACAATGGTAAGAGGTCTCATTTCTTACAGCAGGCCTATGTAGAGGAAACCCATCTAACCCTTGAAGGTAGTTGAATTTTTTATATTTCAATACAGCAGCACTGTATCATGTATTCTGACCATGTCATGATGTGTGATTCGTTGTGCAGCTCATAGCATTAATACAAGGTTGCTTCCTTTGGCACTCCAGTAAAGATTCTATACGCATCAAAGAAAGCAGCTATGTGCAAGTTTCCTCGAGTTTTGCTTGTGAAGACCATTTGTCAGGTCTCAATTACTCAGAATATCCCTAAATAATTAGGGACCTTAAGGTTTTTTCTGTAAAATGAAAGAAAAAGAGGAAATGCTAATTCAATGGTAAGTTTTTAGTTTCTATCGAGTATCATCTGTGTTGTTGGTGAACTTGGCATTGGGGTGACCTTATTCTTCAGGTATTATGTAAATATTTGTTTGTTCATCCAAATATGTAAAATAATGACTTGACTCCTTGAGAATCCAATATATAACACGTATTTTATGGATGCAATACTCGTCTGGCATTAGGATGCAAGAATATAACAAATTTCCTCTCTATAGTCAAGACAAACAAAGTTTCTTAATAAAGCCATCTTACAAACAAAGAATATGGGTCGTCATAATATCAAATTCCAAATGAGTATTTAGAACTTCATGTTTATAATTTTAAGAGTCCTCTCTCTTTTTTTTTCTTTTTTTTTTTTCAAAAAAGAGACTTCTATTAAGTAAGAAACAAACCCGCTAGAGCAAGCTTTGTGCAGAAATACACCATGCTAAGCATGTAATAAAGAATACCTCAGAGGAATGAGGTAGAAAGAAACCAAGGCTGAGGCTGAAAATGCCATCTCAACCATGTAGAAGTAAGCTCTGGTGGGCCTCCAACCCCTACAGCTGAGCTGGAATTTCCTGGCATTACTGATCGTGTAACAAAAGAAGGGGATGCCCTTCTCTCGGTGCCCTTCATCTATCCATTCCCATTCCCCAGGGTCCCACTGCAAAAACTTAATTGGGACACCTCCATAGAGCCACAGCCTCCATGAGCCAAGGGCGAGGAGAAGCGGGTCAGGATCCAAGTACCACTGTGAAAGAGAGCCATGCTCCATGAAGCCCACTATCCTGACTGGCTGAAACGGTACCTCCAACAAGATATCGTCTGTGGATGTGGACAACCTGCCCCCCAAAGAAACATAAAAAACTAAGGCATCCTCATCTGTGTCAAGAAAAGCAACCACTTGTAAAGGAACTCCCAATCTGGAAAATGCCCCCATCCAGGTGGAGCAAGTAATAGGCATGTCATCTATGTCCACCCAATCCAAGGGCAAGGTTGCATCAATATGATGGACTCTCCCTGCACTCCCTCTGAGATTAAGAACCATCTGGGCCTGTCGGTTTGCAAGAAGCTTCCTGAAGGCTTTCCATGCTCCCACTGTAGATGTAGGGCCCCTCTCCCATCTTGGCCACTGCATGTAAGGAGAAGCTCCAAGTGGTCTGCCAAGCTCATCCAAAATCCTATCATTCCACATGATAGGCTGCCTTTCAATCTCTTCACGGGTGGATGGGGCAATCTTGCAAAGAGTACTCCTGAAGCTGGCCCATGCTTTCAGGATAGTCACCATAAGAGGGGAAGAGGGAGACCTGAGGTGGGCTGTGGTGAAAAACCATCTGGTATTGTGTGTCCAATCCTCTCCTGAAGTGGGCGTGCGAGACTGTATGCTTCTGATAAAAAAATCCTTCCAAGGCTCTTGCCTTGGCATAAGCCCTCTCACAACGAACTTGCAGAGTAAAGCTCTGCACTGTAGATCTGGGTCGATGATATTCGAACCCCCTTCTCTTGTAGGAAAAATCAAGGTCTCCCAAGCCACCCTGGCTGTAACATCAGTTGTGCCATCTAGACCACTCCATAAAAAGTTTCATACAGGCCTCTTAAGCTGAGTGATACAATCCCTAGAGTGGCACCAACAAGAGCATACAAACCTTGCTGTGGCTAGAAGAACCTGGTTAACCACCACCACCTTGGAGGCCAAGTCAAGTTTGGCTGAGCTCCAGAAAAGGAGCTTTCTTATGATGCTTTCCAACACCGGAGCAAACTGTTGTGAAGGAGAGATGCCCACCCCAACCTGGCAGCCCAAATATCTGACGGAGACGCCCCTCTGTACCCAAGTCTGTACCCAAGTGAAGCCAATATCATTACCCCAATTTGGGGTGTCGTCCTCGCAAATCCAAAAACCACTGGATTTATGCCAATTAATATGCGCACCTACAGCCGTGCAAAACAAATCCAAGGCTGTCCGGAAGAAAGTGAGTGTCCTGGGGGAGGCATCCAAAAAAATAGCCGTGTCATCTGCCAACTCACTATCCAAGAGCTCTTCTTCCCGGCGGATAGGAAGCCTCAGCCCATAAATATCAGCTTGAGGTCTAACGTAGATACTCATAGCTTCCGCCACAAACAGAAAAAGAAACGGGGCAAGAGGACATCCCTGGCGGACGGATCAGAAATCTAAAACCTATCCCCTCTTACCTCCCCAATGAGCAGCTGGCTATGGGCTGATCTGTAGAGAGAGGATACTCCTCTAATCCATGCATCTGAAAAACCAAAGCGAGATAGAGTACCCTCTAAAAAATCCCAGTCTACTCTGTCGTAAGCTTTCTCAAAGTCCAAGAGCAGAATGGCCAATCTCTGGCGGCTTTACAGATCCTGATGATGTCTTGTGCATAGCTTTAGATTTTTATGCTGCCCTTCTTACTGTTGATCCTGAGACACGGGATAGAGAGGATGCTAGATAGGTTATTTGGCAGAGCATCCCTTTGTTGGTGAAACCGGATATGCATGTTTTGCTTGATGCACCTTTCACCAACACAGAGTTCAGGACTGCACTTTCAGCCCTTTACAAAGGCAAGCGCCTAGGTTCAGATGGCCTTACCCCATCTTTTTTCATTGCATTTTGGGATATGATTAGAGACTACATTATTTCAGCCCTGCAGGGTATTTGGGACTCTGGTGAGATGCCTAGGTCGCTTATAGAAGGTCTCATCCACCTTATCCCGAAAGGAGGTTGCAGAAATCTAGTGTCCCAGTGGAGGCCTATCACACTTCTAGGGACCTGTTACAAAATTCTAGCCAAGGCAATTAGCCTCCGATTGCAGCCCCTTATCCCAGATCTTATTCATGACACTCAGACGGGATTTGTACATGTTAGAAGCATTTTTAAAAACATTTTCTCTTTCTGGGAAGCCTCAGAGTGGGGCCATGCAGAGCGGCCAGAATCTAGCCATTCTACTTTTGGATTTTGAGAAAGCTTATGACAAAGTAGATTGGGGTTTTTTGGAGGGCACCCTTCTATGTTTTGGCTTTACTGATGCTTGGATCAGAGGTGTTTCCTCCTTGTATAGATCAGCCCATAGCCAGGTACTTATTGGTGAGGTAAGGGGTGAGAGATTTCAGATTTCTAGATCAGTCCGTCAGGGATGCCCCCTTGCTCCTTTCCTTTTTTTGTTCGTGGCCGAAGCTATGAGTATCTATGTTGGATCTCAAGCTGACATCTTTGGGCTGAGACTTCCCACTAGAAGGGAAGAGGAGCTACTTGACAGTGAGTTGGCAGATGACACAGTAGTTTACTTGGATGCCACTCCACAGATGCTCACTTCTTTCAGGACAGCATTGGATTTATTTTGCTTGGCAGCGGGGGCGCAGATAAATTGGCATAAATCCAATGGCTTTTGGATCAGTGATGAGGACACTCCAGTTTGGGGGCTTGATATAGGATTCACTTAGGTTCAGAGGGGTGTGCCTGTCAGGTTTTTGGGCTGCCAGGTCGGTTTGGATATTTCTTCCACGCAGCAGTTTGCTCCCGTGTTGGAGAGCATCAGGAGGAAGCTCCTTTTTTGGAGCTCAGCCAGCTGGATCTTGCCTCTAGAGTTGTGGTGGTCAACCAGGTCCTCTTGGCCACGGTCTGGTTTGTTTGTTCTTGCTGGTGCTATTCTAGGGACTACATCACTCAGCTCAGGAGACTGATCAGAAATTTTCTTTTGAGTGGGCTTGATGGCACAACAGCATGGGAGACCCTCATCCTCCCTACATAGGAAGGGGGTCTCAATATTATTGATCCAAATTTATAGTGCAGAGCTTTACTATGCAAGATGGTGGTGCGGGGACTTATGCCAGGGTAGAAACTGTGAAAGGCCTTTCTTATTAGCAACATACAGAGGTGCACACCTTCTTCAAGAGGAGACTGGATGAGCAGTATTAGGTGGATCTTCACCACATCACACCTCAGATCACCTTCGTCCCCTCTCATGGTTGCCATATTGAAAGCATGGGCCAGTTTCAAGAGCACTCTTCGGAGGATTCCTCCTTCCTCTCATGAAGAGATTGATAGGCAACCCATCATGTGGAATGATGACAGCATTTTAGATGATCATGGTAGACCACTTGGTGCCTCACTCTACATGCAGTGGTCCAGGTGGGAGAGGGGACCTGCATCATCTTTGGGGTCTTGGAAAGCTTTCCGCAGGCTTCCAGAGGAGACCAAGACTCAGTTGACAGGACATCTTAGAGGGAGTGCAGGGAGGATCTTGCAGATTGGGGCAGCCCTTCCAAAGGAGTGGGTAGACACAGATGACATGCCACTCACTTGCTCCACTTGGGCAGGTACTTTTACGAGAGGCGGTGTTTTGCTTCAGGTTTTGGCCTTTCAAGATGCACAGAAGGATGCTTTAGTTTATACTGTGTAGGATGGTGGCAGATTTCTCAGATCCACAAAGGACATCTTGCTTGAGTCTGCTTTTCAGCCTATTAGGGTTGTAGGTCTTTTGGTGCAGGGATTAGATTCAGAGTGGTTCCTCGACCCAGACCCCCGGCTACTCTCCACTGGGTCATGGAGGCTTTGGCTCTACAGGGGAGTTCCCATTAGGTATTTGCAGTGGGACCCTGGAGAGTGGGAGTGGATTTACGCAGGGCATTGAGAGAAGAACATCCCCTTCTTTCATTACACGGTCAGTAATGCCAGGAGATTTCAGCTTAGTAGTAGAGGTTGGAGACCTTCCAGAGTTCCTCATTGGGAGACATTTGATATCATTGCGGATCTGCAGAGGGACTTTGGAGGAGACTCTCGAAATCCCATAGGAATAGAAAGATCACTCTTTTCTTTTGGCTTTCTATCCATGGTGGGATTGCAGTGAACCTTTGAAGATCCTGGTTCGGAGGTGACCCTACTTGCCCTCGTTGCCTCTCTGCTTCGGAGACTATTCAGCATTGTTTATGGGATTGCAAACAGGCGAGGATGATTTGGATGGGGGTAGCCAGGATTTTCAGTCACCTTGCCCACTCCCCATTCTTTATGACATGGGGCTCAGTGGCTTGGCTTTCTCTTACAGGGCCTCAGGTATTCTATGAGAGACTTGACTCCTCTTGGGCCATTTTGGTTCGATGTCATCAGATTGAGTCCAATTCATTGGATGTGGTACCACACCTTCCTTTTACAGATGTACATGCCTCTGTGGATACTTCTTGGGAGATTTTAGCGAGCATAGCATCCTGGTATATCTGGAGAGCCAGATGCACAGAGGCTATGGAGGGTACTCAGGTTCATCCCTCGCACACTTTGGCTAGTATCTGGATAGACACCGTACATACTTTGATGGCCATATGGATAAGTATACAGGGAGACTCTCGTGCAGCCTCAACTAGGAGGGCTTCTTTCTTCAGGGAATGGAAGAATTCTCCTTTCTTCTCTGAGACTCCTACAGGGTTGAGGTGGCACTTTCAGCCTCAGCCTTGGTTGTTTTCCACCTCTTTTTGAGGGGGTTTTATTTATCCTCATGATTTCATGATGTTGTATTTCCACTCAGAGCTTGCTCTAGTGAGTTTCTTTCTTACTTAATAGAAGTCTCTTTTTTGAAACAAAAAAACATCACTTGACATGCATTTACACACCACAGCAGAATCCACCCCCTGAGAGGAAGAATCGTACTCTCATGGAAATGACAAGATGCATACTGAAATTCAAGAGAGTCTCAAAGGCTTTTTGGGAAGAAGCAATTGTGACAGCCACTTATATTAAGAATAGATGCCCTACCAAAGCTTTGGTTAATGTGACTCCATTTGAGGCTTTGTATGGGTTTAAGCCAAAGGTTAGTCATTTCAGAGTTTTTGGCTCAGTGGCATATGCTTTGGTTCCAGATGCACATCAGACAAAGCTTGATGACAAGAGTGTCAAATGCATTTTCGTGGGGTATAGCACTGAAAGCAGGGGATTTTGGCTTTATAATCCCTGCAACTAGGAAGGTAATAATCAGCAAAGATGTTCTCTTTGCTGAGAATGAGTGCAGGCAGCCCGCTAGTTGCTTCCCCTTCTACTTCTCAAAGTTCAGATGGCTTGCAACATTTTGAGGATGGTTCTCCCTCAAAGGTTTCAGATTTGCAGCCAATTAATGAGAATAGACTGCCTCATGTTTGGAGGCATTATCAACGTCATGAGGCCACTAAAGATGTTGATGCAGCCCCCAGTGGTAGAGAAGAGAAATGTATTCCACGTTGGGCAAGGTTGACCATTTAAGATGCTAAGGATCAGCCTACTTTGGGGAAAACCAGGGCCAGCACTTAGAAAAATCAGAAAAAGGTCAATTTTGCTTTGATGACCTCAGTGATGGAAGCTGAAAATGAGCCTTAGAGCTTCAAGGATGCTCAGCATAATCCGGCATGGCAGAAAGCTATGGAAGCTGAGATTAAATCCATTGAGAAAAATGCCACATGGGACTTGGTTGATGTGCCCATTGGGAAAAATGTGGTTGGCGCGAAAAGGTGAAATACCATTCAAATGGCACAATTGAGAAATACCAAGCCCGTTTGGTTGCCAAGGGGTATGCACAAGAGGAGGGGATAGATTATGAGGAGACTTTTGCTCCAGTGACCAAGATGACCACCATTCGCTCTATCATCTCTCTTGCTGCGTTTTATGGTCGGTCAGTGTACCAAATGGATGTCAAGACTGCTTTCCTCAATAGAGATCTTAAAGAGGAGGTCTATGTACATCAGCCCCAAGGTTTTGGGGTGAAGGGACAAGAGCACAAGGTATGCAAGCTCAAGAAGGCTCTATATGGGTTGAAGCAAGCACCTCGTGCGTGGTATCAGAAGATACATCAGTTTTCGTTGTCCCAGGGGGCTTCGTAAACACTCATATAGAGCCAAATCTATATGTTCTGTAGCAAAAATCAGGTTTGGTCATGTTGGTACTATATGCGGATGACATCATACTCACTGGCAGTGATTTGCAACAAATTACAGCAGTGCAGTCCACTTTATGTCACGACTTTGACATGACAGATTTGGGCCTATTGTATTATTGTCTTGGCATTGAGTTTTGGGAGACCCATGATGGGATCTCAATGTCACAGACAAAGTATTTTTTTCCATGAAAAAGACTTCTATTAAGTAAGAACAAAAACCCGCGAGAGCAAGCTCAAAGCGGAATACATCATGAAATCATGAGGATAATAAAAAACCCCCTCAGAGTGAGGTGGAAAGAAACCAAGGCTGAGGCTGAAAGTGCCATCTCAACCCTGTAGTAGATTCAGAGAAGAAAGGAGAATCCTTCCATTCCCTGAAGAAAGAAGCCCTCCTAGCTGAGGCTGCACGGGAGTCCCCCTGCATACCTGTCCATACGGCCATCAGAGTGTGTACGATGTCTGTCCAGATACTAGCCAATGTGTGCGAGGGATGAACGTGAGTACCCTCCATAGCCTCTGTGCATCTGGATCTCCAGATATGCCAGGCTGCTATGCTCACCATAATCTCCCAAGAAGTATCCACAGAGGCATGTACAGCTGTAAAAGGACGGTGTGGAACCACATCCAACGAGCAGAGCTCAACCCGATAGCTCAACCCGATGACGTCGAACAGAAATGGCCCGGGAGGAGTCAAGTCCCTCATAGAAAACCTGAGGTCCTGTAAGAGAAAGCCAAGCCACCGAGCCCCAAGTCATAAAGAGTGGGGAATGGGCAAAGTGACTGAAGATCCTGGCTATCCCCATCCAAATCAATCTCGCCTGTCTGCAATCCCATAAGCAATGCTGAATAGACTCCGAAGCAGAAAGGCAACGAGGGCAAGTAGGATCGGCTCCGAATCTGGACCTCCAAAGGTTCACTGCAATCCCTCCATGAATAGAAAGCCAAAAGAAATTTAAAATGGAGCTCTGTAAGCTTGTGGCTACTCCATTGGAAAAGGGACTCAAGCTGAGTAAGCATGATACTGCTGAAAAGTTTGATGGCACTCTGTACAGGCAGTTGGTTGGCAGTTTGATATATCTATGCTCCACACGACCTAATATTGCCTATGCCACAGGGCTTTTGAGCGAGTTCATGCATCATCCCACAATCAGACATTGGAATGCAACAAAGAGGGTTCTCAGATATGTCCATGGCACTCTCTCTCTTGGCTTGCATTATGCTTCAAATTGTGATCTAAAGCTGAGTGGTTTCACCGACTCAGATTGGTCAAGGGACATTGACGACAGACAGTCCACTACTGGCTATTGCTTCTCATTGGGTTTAGCGTGTATCTCATGGCTTAGTAAGAAGCAAGAGCGAGTCTCTCTTTCCTCCAGTGAAGCAGAGTACAAAGCTACAAATTCAGCCACTACGGAGTTAATGTGGTTAAGGTAGCTTTTGCATGACTTGCATCATGCACAGGATGGCGAAGCAAACTCTATCTTCTATGACAGCCAGAGTTGCATTGCCATAGCCAACAATCCTGTCTTTCATGCTCGCATGAAACACATTGAAAATCATCATCATTATGCATAGGATTGTATTTCTGATGGCTTCATTGATCTCATCTATTGTCCATCTGAGAACAATGTGGCAGATATCTTTACCAAAGCCCTGTCAACAGATCTTTTCTTACGGGATCAGAGACATTCTCACAATGTCAAGGGGGTTGTGAAGTGATTCACAATGACATTGTTTTCATGTACTCCCATAGGTTGCATATCAGGGTACTTTTAGCCATATCTTTGAGGGGGGATTTGTAAGAGATTACAAAGATATGGTTTTGTAGGCATAAAGTCAACCCTATGGTTGACCAGTAGTACTTGGGTACTATATATACCAAGTACTTGTATTGTTTCATTTGAACATTTCTATTGGAACTTTCTTGTGTATGCACTCTTGCTCACTTGTATACACAACCTGGCTCCACTTTGTTCCTGTAGGGATAGCTGAGGACCCACACGAGCTCGATTGAAGAATAAGGCAACAGAAGTAGCCAATGTCAAGGTTGCTAGGAAGGATGGAAAATGGGTAGTACACCGTGAAGGCATAACACTTATCAAAGAGTTTAAATTCAAACCAGACTATTATGTAGGTATTCTAAATATATGGACTTGTTTTTTACACTCCTAGGAGCTGCCATGTGAAGGCATATGGTGGAGAGGGAGAGAAAGAAAGAAAGAAATATATATTAATGTCCATGGGAGGCCTTGTGGGCCTATGGGACAAGGTGAGTACTGTACTAAAATAAACAGAGCTCGATGGCTCATGCAAAATCAAGTACAAAAATATATATATCATATCATGTGCTATCTACTATCTAGAGCATGCTGGAAACTAGAAACTGAAAACTCAGAAAAGGAAACCTGGCAATGTGGTGGCTCATCTATGAGTGGCAAAAATGTCTCCAATCTGAATCTGTCTAGTTGTCTCATGCTGCAGTGTTGGAGGGGACGTGGTCTCCTCGATCTCTGAACCCGTTGAGCTATGTTCAAAGTGACCCCTCGTCTCAACGGTCTCCTCTAAAGAAAGTTGTGATAGGGCGAAACTCAATCGAGTGTGCTCTGGGTGCTCTCCATGTCTTGGATGGCGTCTACAATCCTCTCTCGGTGATCCAAAGGGCCCGTATAGCAGCTAGCTCCTCTTCCTCCACCCTGAAGAGACATGGCAGTAGGAGAATGCCAAGCTAGCTAGGAACAGAATGGAAATTGGAAAGCATAATGGAAAGAACAAGTGGTAGGCAATGATAACCAAAATATTCACATGATATAAAGCGTGATGTTGACTGATGTATCTTGACTCAAGATAAGTACAACAATATATAGTGTGAAACTAGACTCTAGAAAGTCATAATTGTGAGGGTTAAAGGTCACTATGCCTTTACCCCGGTTATGTACAATACTCAAATACATATATAAATGAATGAAAAAGAAGATTAGGGTGGTTTTGCACCCACCAAAACTTGTGTGGCTCTCTGTTTCTCTCTCCCTCTTCCGTTCTTGCTTCTGTTGAGAGCACTCTCAACTGGTATCAGAGCCCGGGTGATCTAGCTGAGCGTGTGTGAATGCTTGAAGCTCAGCAGCTCTTTAGGAGGAAGGAGAAGCTTTGTGGGAAGCTTTGTGGGTGACTTTACTTGCATTTGAGTGTGTAGAGACCTTGGAAGAACCTTTGGAAAAGTCACTTTGGTTTTGCGAAGTGGTTTTGAGAGCCTATTAAGTGTTTTCAAAGAAAAAGTCATTTTTTGAGCTTTTCCCTGTTCCGTTCGATGACAGAGACTCCGTATTGACTTGTAGAGGCAACTATTGCTTGCTTTTGGTGTCCACATCACTTCAAGAGCTTGGAAATACCTTCATTCTTGAATCTAGGATCATTTCATTGGATTTCTGACTCACTGTGTCAGTTTCTGCGTTTTTTTTTTCATGAAAAAGACTTCTATTAAGTAAGAACAAAAACCCGCGAGAGCAAGCTCAAAGCGGAATACATCATGAAATCATGAGGATAATAAAAAACCCTCTCAGAGTGAGGTGGAAAGAAACCAAGGCTGAGGCTGAAAGTGCCATCTCAACCCTGTAGTAGATTCAGAGAAGAAAGGAGAATCCTTCCATTCCCTGAAGAAAGAAACCCTCCTAGCTGAGGCTGCACGGGAGTCCCCCTGCATACCCGTCCATACGGCCATCAGAGTGTGTACGATGTCTGTCCAGATACTAGCCAATGTGTGCGAGGGATGAACCTGAGTACCCTCCATAGCCTCTGTGCATCTGGATCTCCAGATATGCCAGGCTGCTATGCTCACTATAATCTCCCAAGAAGTATCCACAGAGGCATGTACAGCTGTAAAAGGATGGTGTGGAACCACATCCAACGAGCAGAGCTCAACCCGATGACGTCGAACAGAAATGGCCCGGGAGGAGTCAAGTCCCTCATAGAAAACCTGAGGTCCTGTAAGAGAAAGCCAAGCCACCGAGCCCCAAGTCATAAAGAGTGGGGAATGGGCAAAGTGACTGAAGATCCTGGCTATCCCCATCCAAATCAATCTCGCCTGTCTGCAATCCCATAAGCAATGCTGAATAGACTCCGAAGCAGAAAGGCATCGAGGGCAAGTAGGGTCGGCTCCGAATCTGGACCTCCAAAGGTTCACTGCAATCCCTCCATGAATAGAAAGCCAAAAGAAGATAGTGATCTTTCTATTCCTGTGGGATTTCCAGAGCCTCCTCCAGAAGTACCTCTGCTGATCCGCAGTAATACCAAAAGTCTCCCAATGAGGAACTCTGGAGGGTCTCCAACCTCTACTACTGAGCTGAAATCTCCTGGCATTACTAACCGTGTAACGAAAGAAGGGGATGGTCTTCTCTCGATGCCCCGCGTCAATCCACTCCCACTCTCCGGGGTCCCACTGTAAATACCTGATGGGAACTCCTCCATAGAGCCAAAGTCTCCAAGACCCGGTGGAGAGTAACTGGGGGTCAGGGTCTAAGAACCACTCTGAATCTGATCCCTGCATCAAAAGGCCTACGACCCTGATAGGCTGAAAAGCAGACTCAAGCAATATATCATCTGTAGATCTGAGCAATCTGCCACCATCCTGGACACTGAAAACCAAAGCATCCTCCTGTGCATCTCGGAAGGCTAAGACCTGAAGTGGAACCCCGCCTCTCGAGAAAGTACCTGCCCAAGTGGAGGTAGTGAGAGGCATATCATCTGTGTCTATCCAAGCCTCTGGAAGGGCTGTCTCAATCTGCAAGATCCTCCCTGCACTCCCTCTGAGATGTCCTGTCAACCTTGACTTGGTTTCCTCTGGAAGCCTACGGAAGGCTTTCCAAGATCCTAAAGAAGAAGCAGGTCCCCTCTCCCACCTGGCCCGCTGCATGTAGGGTGAGGCACCCAGTGGTCTGCCATGATCATCTAAAATACTGTCGTTCCACATGATGGGCTGCCTATCAATCTCTTCCCGGGAGGAAGGAGGAATCCTCCAAAGAGAGCTTCTGAAACTAGCCCAAGCTTTCAGAATGGCAACCATGAGAGGGGATGAAGGTGATCTGAGGTGTGCTGAGGTAAAGATCCATCTAACACTGCTCATCCAGTCTCCTCCTGAGGAAGGTGTGCACCTCTGTATGCTGCTGATAAGAAAGTCCTTCCACGGTTCCTGTCCTGGCATAAGTCCTCGCACCACTATCTTGCAAAGTAAGGCTCTGCACTGTAAATCTGGATCAATAATATTGAGACCCCCATCCTGTGTAGGGAGGATGAGGGTCTCCCAAGCCACTCTGGCTAAGGCATCTGCTGTGCCATCAAGCCCACTCCAGAGAAAGTTCCTGATCGGTCTTCTGAGCTGAATGATGCAATCCCTAGAACGGCACCAACATGAACAAATAAACCAGGCCGTGGCCAAGAGGACCTGGTTGACCACCACAACTCTAGAGGCAAGATCCAGCTTGGCTGAGCTCCAAAAGAGAAGCTTCCTTCTGATGCTCTCCAACACGGGAGCAAACTGCTGCGTGGTAGAAATACCCAAGCCGACCTGGCAGCCCAAATACCTGATAGGCACACCCCTCTGAACCCAAGTGAACCCTATGTCAAGTCCCCAAACTGGAGTGTCCTCATCACTGATCCAAAAGCCATTGGATTTATGCCAATTTATCTGCACCCCTGCCGCCAAGCAAAATAAATCCAATGCTGTCCTGAAAGAAGTCAATGTCTGTGGAGAGGCATCCAAATAAATCGCTGTGTCGTCAGCCAACTCACTGTCAAGCAGCTCCTCTTCTCTTCTGATAGGAAGTCTCAGCCCAAAGATGTCAGCTTGAGATCTAACATAGATGCTCATAGCTTCGGCCACGAATAAAAAAAGGAAAGGAGCAAGGGGGCATCCCTGACGGACTGATCTCGAAATCTGAAATCTCTCACCCCTTACCCCACCAATAAGTACCTGGCTATGGGCTGATCTGTACAAAGAGGAAACACCTCTGATCCAAACATTAGTGAATCCAAAGCGTAGAAGGGTAGCAGCCTGGCATATCTGGAGATCCAGATGCACAGAGGCTATGGAGGGTACTCAGGTTCATCCCTCGCACACATTGGCTAGTATCTGGACAGACATCGTACACACTCTGATGGCCGTATGGACGGGTATGCAGGGGGACTCCCGTGCAGCCTCAGCTAGGAGGGCTTCTTTCTTCAGGGAATGGAAGGATTCTCCTTTCTTCTCTGAATCTACTACAGGGTTGAGATGGCACTTTCAGCCTCAGCCTTGGTTTCTTTCCACCTCACTCTGAGGGGGTTTTTTATTATCCTCATGATTTCATGATGTATTCCGCTTTGAGCTTGCTCTCGCGGGTTTTTGTTCTTACTTAATAGAAGTCTTTTTCATGGAAAAAAAAAAAAAAAAAAGCGTAGAAGGGTGCCCTCCAAAAAACTCCAATCTACTCTGTCATAAGCTTTTTCAAAATCCAACAGTAGAATGGCAAGATTCTGGCCACTCTGCATGGCCCACTCTGAAGCTTCCCAGAAAGAAAAAATGTTATCAAAAATACTTCTGCCATGCACAAATCCCGTCTGAGTGTCGTGGATAAGATCAGGGAGAAGTGGCTGCAATCGGAGGCTGATAGCCTTGGCCAGAATCTTGTAACAAGTCCCCAGAAGTGTGATAGGCCTCCACTGGGACAATAAATTTCTGCTACCTCCTTTTGGGATAAGGTGGATGAGGCCCTCTGTAAGCGATTCAGGCATCTCGCCAGAGTCCCAAATGGCCTGCATGGCTGAAGTAATATAGTCTCCAATCATATCCCAAAATGCAATGAAAAAAGACGGGGTGAGGCCATCTAAACCTGGGCACTTGCCCTTGTGAAGGGCTGAAAGTGCAGTCCTGAACTCTGTGTTGGTGAAAGGTGCGTCAAGTAGAACCTGCATATCCGGATTCACCAACACTGGGATACTCTGCCAAATAACCTGTCTAGCATCCTCTATATCGTGTGTCTCAGGATCAGCAGTAAGGAGGGTGGCATAGAAATCTGAAGCTATGCGTAAGACGTCATCTGGCTCTGTCTGTAAAACCCCATGTGAGTCAATAAGCTGAGATACACTCTCTCTACTATGTCTAGGGCCAAGAGTAGAGAAAAAGTGTTTATTGACTCTACCACCCATCTGAATCCAGAAGGATTCCCGTGCATGAAAGGCATACTCTGCTCTCTGATCAAGCAATAACTGCAGATGAGCCCTCGCTGCAGCAAGGCACTCCTGAATCCAAGCATCTGAAGGCCGTTTCTGCTCTTCCCTCTGCAAAGCTGCTAACTGCTGGCGAACACCAATCTCACGTCTGAGAATATCTCGTCTTCTGGTAGAAGCAACTGAGCAGTAAAAGTCGCTAATACCAGAGAGGGCAGCGGCTAAATGTGAAGGATGTGGCTGCCCTCCCTGGACATGAGCAAACCATATCCGTAGGGCTGCCTCTGTAAGGTCCTCCTCTGTGTAAAAGGCATCTGGAATCCTGATGCTGGCAGATCGGCCTCTCAAGTGAGGCTCTGAGATAGCCAGAACAACAGGGAAATGGTCTGAGGTGGAAACCCCTGTAGCAATGCATACCGATCCACCTCTGTCTAGTGCCCAGTCATCTACATAAAATCTGTCAATGCGTGCATGAATAGGCATCTGTTGCCTCCTGTTCGACCAAGAGAACAGGAGGGACTGTGGCTGAATAAGAAAGGCATCATTACAACAAGTATCTCTGCCACAGAAATGGAAAAGGAAGGCATCCCAAGCTGCTCTCTCCAAAGAGTGAAGTCCGCCTTCTCTACCCCCTTTTTTGTCTGAAGGTAACTCGACCATGTTAAAGTCACCTCCAATCACCCAAGAATCCACAATGGGGGCCCAGGAGAGCAAAGTCTTCCACATAAGGACACGTTCCCCTCTAATGTTGGAGGCATATAGGTTGAGGAAGCCAACCTTACGCCCTCCAATCAAAAGAATAATCCACTGAGCTCTAGAGGGGATAATGACTCCGTGCCCAACAACTAAGGGGAGAACCGAATGCGAAACTGAAATAGAAGTGCCACCCCTAGTGCCCAATGCAGGCGACCAAAAAGTATGTCCTGAAAGCAACTTGCCTGACTTGGCACAATCTCTATAATCCAGCTTGTGCTCTTGAATAAATAATATATCAATGGGACCCCCAGTAACACCTGGATGAAGCTGATCCCGGATCAGCTGTCTACGGCGGCGATGTGGGACGCCACCTAGGCCCTGTATGTTCCAACTGATAATCCTCATCGACGGGAGGATGTAGAGTGGAACACCTTACCCGACCTAGTGGCGGAAACAAACCCCTCAACAGGGGAAGACCTCCTGCTCAAGGAAGGAGGGAAGGAACCCAGTGGAGGAAAGTCAATAGGGGAAAGAATCCTGGCACCTGAAGAAGAAGCCCTGTCAATAGGAAATCCAACCACTGGCTCCCCAAAAGTAGCGGGCACAAACTCCTCCTCTGGGAAATCTGAACTCTCTGCCAAGGCTGAAAACGAGTTCCTGTGGAGCAATCCAGACACCGGAGTACGAAGGATCCCTTGTGAGGGAAGAGGATCAACAGTGTAAGCTATCCCCTTCCCCCTGTTCAAGGGAGGGAGTGAGGAAGGCTCTCTACCCGGTGTCTGCCCCCAGTCGCGGAAATCTCTCCGTCCTCAAGAGGAACATCTGGCAGTGCTGGATCTAAGGAAGAAGCTGCAACTGGGGAGGAGGTCGAAGCTTCAGCGTCTCGGACTGTGCAAGGTGAGACAGGAAGGACAGCTCGAGGTGAAGCAGAGTCTACTAAGGTACCCTCGTGAACTGAAGGAGGGACCTGCACACGTACTGGAACCCACTGTAAAGCGTCGCGTGTGCCTGAGGGAGGTGGGGGTCGAGGAGCAGGTGAAGGACCTGTACCACCCCCCTGACGAGGCCGAGGAATAGGTACTGGACCTGTACCACCACCTGACTGAGCAGGACCGCCACGTGAAGAACGAGGAGCAGGAGCTGGACCTGTACCACCCCTCTGTCGAGGTCGAGGGGCAAGTGCCTTCCTGGGACAATCCCTGGCAAAGTGTCCCGAGGTCCTGCAAATCCTGCACTGGTCCTGCCTGCCTGAAATCTCCACTCTCTGGCGAAAAAAGGAACCATCCGGGTGCTGTATCATGACGTGGTCCATCTCGAGGTTAGGATCCTTGCAAAGGACCCTAACTCTAGGAACCCCATCAGCCTTGGTTGCCTCTGCTGCAGTCAATGGCAACCCAGGGAGGGGTGGGATCTCAGCAACTGCGCCAAAATGCTCCCCAATAACAGAAAGAAGTCGATGGTAAACCTGGGGAAGCCCGGGGAACCTGATGAAGAGCGAGAAGAACTTCTTATCTGCCTCTACTGGGTCGAAACCAAGGTGAAAGGCTTCAAAGAAGATCTTTCTGTGTCCCAGGTGTAAAAACTCGGCCTTGAGCACAGTGCTCGCAGCCTCTGGAGTGTCAAAAACAACCTGGAAAAAACCTCATCCCAGAAGGCGAACATCTACCAATCGAGGAGCGAGGTCTGGGGGGAGAGCCGCAAGCATCCAGTCTCTGGCTTGGGATCTGGAAGGGTGAGACCCGAAGATGCGTGCTAAAAAAGTGGTAGAGCACTCAATCTCTACATCCTTCTTGAGCTACTGCAACTCGTCTTTCGAGAAAGTGATAGTTTTCGCGGCCGGTGGAGATGGAGTAGGATTGGCTGACGGGGAATCCATCGCCAATCAAGGTGAGGAGGCCGACTCGAACAGAAAAAAAAAAAAAGCTCCTTCCGTTCCAAAAAAGCTGCGAGGGGCAAGGGAGGGGAAAGGAGGCTAAGAGGAAGTAGGGGGGAAGGGGAGGGAAGGAGGAGAGGGGCTGGGGCTGAGAGGGGAGAGGGGCAAGCTGAGAGGGAGGGAGGGGAAAGGAGAGGAGAAGAAAGGGAGGAGTGAGAGGAAGAGAGGGGGCGGAGAGCAAGCAGGGAGGGGGCGGGACAGCAGGGGAGGGGGCGGGACAGCAAGGGGGAGGGGGCGGAGGCAGGGAGAGGGAGCGGAGCAGCAGGGGGGAAGGGGCGGAGGCAGGGGGGAGAGGGGGAGCAGCAGGGGGGAGGGGGCGGAGGCAGGGAGAGGGGGCGGGACAGCAGGGGGCAGGGGGGAGCAGCAGGGGGGAGGGGGCAAAGGCAGGGAGAGGGGGCGGAGCAGCAGGGGGGAGGGGACGGAGGCAGGGAGAGGGGGCGGGACAGCAGGGAGAGGGGGCGGGACAGCAGAGGGAGGGAGCGAGGGACAGGCAGGGGGAGGGGGCGGAGCAGCAGGGGGGGAGGGGGCGGAGCAGCAGGGGGGGAGGGGGGGGAGCAGCAGGGAGGGGCTAGGGACAGGCTGAGGGGGGAGAGAGACGGGCTGAGGGAGGGGGAGCAGCAGGGGAACGGGGAGGAGCAGCAGCTCGAGTTCCTACAGGGACTTTTGGGATCAGTTTCTGCGTTTTTTCTGCCCGGGTGTTGGAACTCAAGTTTGGAGCAACCATTTGCAGATCTGTCAGTTCCGGTGGACTCAAGAGGTCCTAAAACTTCTATGTTACTCATCATTTGCACTCCGGTGGAGTTTACAAACAGCTCTGTTTCCAAAAACGTTTTTCAGTCCATGTGTTGGACCCAGTGATTGAGACCACGGTTTCCAAAACCGTCTGACCCATTGCGTTCCGAACGCCCAAAAACCCCTACCTGTCAGTTCTTACGTGATTCGGTGGAGGATTTTTAGAGTTATAGATCTCTGTGTATTCGATTTCGTCTCTCTGTTATGCATTTTTCATTCTAAGGTTTTGAAACCTTAGATTTATGCCACATGGCAGTGGATAAGTGTTGACTCCTATTTCACTCATCGGTTGGGATTTTGGAGTTCCGGCAGAAGAGAGATATTTGTAGATTTTCTTGCTGAATCCGATTATGCAATGGCGCCCATGTTTTGAGGCATCTCAGGTTCTATTTTCAGTAGCGGTCATTACAGTGGGACTATGATTTCTTGAGCATACCTTATGCAGATCACTCTGGTTGCAGTTTGAGTAGTGTACGCTCATTTGTGGTGTGCATTGGGTTGCAGTGGATGATTTATAGGCCATTTGGATGCATTGTGGTCCTTATAGGATGCGCTGATAGGCCCAAATTGCCTTGTGGGATGCTATTTTTATGGACGCTTTGCACATGGATGCTATTTTATGGTGAGGGACAGCTTTGACACATTGCAAGTGGAGCACTGATAGTGCTATGCTCTCTTGGATGAGATATTATTAATGCATATGCCAGTAGATGATGGTGTTTATGCTTGAGTCATTTGGCACTTATTGGCATTTTGGATTGCCATTGCAGTTGGCATTTTCTTTTGGGCCAGATTTGCTCATATGGATGCATAGTATATGCACATGAGTTAGATGCTTTGAGACATGAGTTTTGGTGATATTTCACTCTATTGTGGCATACAGATTTAGGTGCACCTGGTATTTCGTGTGATTCTCTCTTGTAGGTACTAGCATTTGGGATTTTTGCTTCATTTGCATCATGGCATCCTATTCCATGTCTAAAAAGGAGTTTTTTAGCATTAAAAAGTTTGATGGGACAAACTTTTTTTTGTGGAAAGAACAGATAAGGTATGTGCTTATTTAAAAGAAGCAGATTAAACCCTTGGCTGGGATTGAAGCTAAGCCTGCAAATATGTCTGAGGATGATTGGAATGAGTTGGATGCATTAGCAAAGTCTACTATTAGACTTCATCTTGCAGAGTCAGTTTATTTCACAATAGTAAATGAGCAGACTACGGAAGATTTGTGGAAGAAACTGTGTGCCACTTATGAGAAGGAAACTGCCTCTAATAAAGTTTACTTCATGAAGAGGGTGTTTGAGCTGCAGATGAAGGAAGGGGTCTCCATTGCTTCTCACTTGAATGAATTCAATATTATTTTCAGCCAGCTTCAGGCTCAGAAGATGAATTTTGATGCAGAGACTAAGGCAATATTTCTCTTATGTTCATTGCCATCCTCATGGGATACCTTCTGTACAGCTGTCAGTAACTCTGCACCTGGTGGATTACTAAAATTTGATGATAATGTGGGTAGCTTCTTGGCCGAGGAGATTAGACGGAAGTCTATGGACGGCAACAAGCAGGATGCAGCCTTAAATGTGCAAAGGGGCAGATCACAGTTCAGGGGGAAGTCCCAAGAAAGAGGGAAGTCTCGTAGCAAATCCAAGGCACCGAACATTGAGTGTTACCACTGTGGCAAGAAGGGCCATATGAAAAAGGATTGCTACAAGCTGAAAAGAGAGCAAAAGGATAAGAAAAAGAATGCAAATTGGGGTGCAAATCAAAAGGAAGAGAGTCCAAGGAAGGACAAAGGAAAAGTGAAGATTGAGGAGATCAATGGAGTCACACATGATAGTGACAATGACGTTCTCTTCATGTCTAGTTTATCTGCAGAGTTGCTTATCACTTCAGATGATGCATATTCCCAGGATTGGATTTTGGATTCTGGTGCTTCATTCCATGTTACTTACTTATGACAGTGGAAAGACAGGTTGTGTGCATCTTGGAAATTACTATGCATGTGACATAGTGGGAGTAGGTGACATAAAGTTTTCTTTTGCAAATGGGTCTGTATTTATTTTGAAACATGTGAGACATGTGCCTAAGTTGACCAAGAGTCTTATTTCAGTGGGTCAGCTAGATGATGCTAGTTTTCACACCACTTTTGGCTTTCAGAGTTGGAAAATTCAGAAGGGCTCCATGCTTTTGGCCAGGGGTGCCAAGTGTGGGACTTTGTATCCCTTACATATATCAGGGGTATTTGATCATGTTGTTGCAATAACCGAGCAGCCAAGCACTTCTTTGTGGCATGGCAGGTTGGGGCACATGAGCCAGAATGGAATGAAACTCTTATGTCGTTTGGGTTATGTACTGCATTTGAGTTTCTCTGATTTTGAATTTTGTGAGCACTGTCTCTATGGGAAGCAAACTAAATCAGCCCATAAAAGAAGGGGAAAGAAAGAGTTTGAAAAGCTTGATTTGGTGCATTCAGACATATGTGGTCCCATGCCTACACGCTCATTAGGCGGGGCTGAATACTATGTGACATTCATTGATGATGCAACTAGGAAACTGTGGGCTTATGCTATAGCTCGGAAGAGTGACGTGTTCGAGGTATTTCAAAAATGGCTGGCCTTGGTTGAGAATCAGTCAGGTAGAACGCTTAAATGCCTACGGACTGACAATGGTGGAGAGTATCTCTCTCATGACTTTCAGCATTTCTATGATACACGTGGGATTAAGAGGGAGCTCACATCCCCTTGTACTCCAGAGCAAAATCCAGTTGCAGAAAAGATGAACCATACCATTCAAGAAGGGTTGCAATCCATGCTTTCCAATGCAAGTCTTTCTGGTGGTTTTTGGGCTGAGGCAATGAAGACTGCAGTGCATGTGATCAATAGATCACCTAGTAAGAGTTTGGATGGTGGTATTCCTGAAGAGGCATGGAGTGGCAAGAAGCCCTCTTACTCTCATTTGCGTATACTTGGGTGTGAGGCATATGCACATGTGCCAAAAGAGCTTCGAAAGAAGCTAGATCCTAAGTCTAGGAAATGCATCTTTCTGGGTTATGGTGGAAGTGGAGAGATGGGCTATCGTCTCTGGGATCTAGAAGCAAAGAAGATCATACGCAGCCATGATGTAGTCTTCAATGAGAAGAAGATGCATAAGGCACCCATGAGGGATGTGGAAATGAGGAGAATCACTTTCCAGGATGTGAATCCACCTACATATGTTGATAGACAGCAAGCTGTCCATGCACCAAATGTGCAAGAAATGGTACCACCAAGTACTCCCACAGGTATACAATCAAGGGTAGATGATGGATCATCTATTGGTAGAAATGATGAGCCAAATGTGGCTGATATGCAGGTGGGACAACAAGCTGAAATGCCCTTGAGAAGATCATCTAGAGTGTCTAGACTGCCTGATAGATTTGTTCCAGGGGTAGACTATGTGATGCTTACTGATTGCGGGGAGCCTTCTTGCTACAGAGAGGCTATGATGCACGAGGATCAATGTACACTGACCAACCATAAAACGCAGCAAGAGAGATGACAGAACGAATGGTGGTCATCTTGGCCACTGGAGCAAATGTCTCCTCATAATCTATCCGCTCCTCTTGTGCATACGCCTTGGCAACCAAACGGGCTTGGTATTTCTCAATTGTGCCATTTGAATGATATTTCACCTTATAAACCCATTCTGTGCCAACCACATTTTTCCCAATGGGTGCATCAACCAAGTCCGATGTGGCATTCTTCTCAATGGATTTAATCTCAGCTTCCATAGCTTTCTGCCATGCCGGATTATGCTAAGCATCCTTGAAGCTCTGAGGCTCATTTCAGCTTCCATCACTAAGGTCATCAAAGCAAAATTTATTGTTTGCTGATTTTTCTGAGTGCTGGCCCTAGTTTTCCCCAAAGTAGGCTGATCCTTAGCATCTTGAATGGTCAACCTTGCCCAACGTGGAGTAGATTTCTCTGGTGTACCACTTGGGGCTGCATCAACATCTTTAGTGGCCTCACGACGTTGATAATGCCTCCAAACATGAGGCTGTCTATTCTCATTAATTGGATGCAAATCTGAAACATTTGAAGGAGAGCCATCCTCAACATGTGGCAAGCCATCGGAACTATGAGAAGTAGAAGGGGAAGTATCAGGAGACTCCGTCTCATCATCCTCAAACTGGATGATGTCCAAAGAGGTGTCATCATATGGTGGCAAGTCTGCACTAGTGGGCTGCGTGCACTCATTCTCAGCAAAGAGAACATCTCTGCTGATTATTACCTTCCTGGTAGGGAGATTATAAAGCCTAAATCCCCTGCTTTCAATGCTATACCCCAAGAAAATGCATTTGGCACTCTTGTCATCAAGCTTTGTCCGATGTGCATCTGGAACCAAAGCATATGCCACTGAGCCAAAAATTCTGAAATGACTAACCTTTGGCTTAAAGCCATACAAAGTCTCAAATGGAGTCACATTAACAAAAGCTTTGGTACCTCCATAGAGCCAGAGCCTCCAAGACCCGGTGGAGAGTAGCTGGGGGTCAGGGTCTAAGAACCACTCTGAATCTGATCCCTGCATCAAAAGACCTACAACCAAATCTGAAATTGTCAATACACAATTCTTTAGTAACATCATATTAAAATGATCTAAGGATCAGTCAGCCAAGAAAATTGTATGGAATAGTTTTTGTCTAATACAATATCAAAATAGACATACCAAGGTAACTTCAATTGCCATGTTTTTCCCCATGGTCTAGCCTAAGACTCACTCTCATCATAATTGTTGTCATCCGATTTGAACTAACATTAAATGGTGACACCCCAGTACACAACAATCTAACTTGTTCCTTTAAGATGTTGACTTGTAGCTTATAGTCTTACATTAGGATTCAAGGCATCTATATGCAAATTGTTGATAAAGAATAGAATGGTTTCATCTTGGGAAACATTTTGAATGCTCGATGGTTCTTGACTATGCCATGAATTCTAGCCAATAATGGATGTTGGTGAGCATAGAGTTTGATAAGGCTTATAATCAAATTTCTTGGGAATACATCAAAGCTGTATTGAAGCATTTAGGATTTGGCCCACTGCTTGTCCGAATGGTGGACACCTTGTTTGGGACTGCATCTGCTATTCTCAAAGTATTGGAATATGAAGCCAAAGTGAGTCAAAAATGAGTGACTCACTTTGGCTTCATATTCCAATACTCCTCCATGAAGACAAGGTGAGAGACTACTAGAATGGAACCAAGAATAAAACATGACAATGATGGTCATCAAAACTATGCATGTTGTTCTAGAACTAGACATGGTTCCCACACAATCTCAGAGGCAAGTGAGCATGGCTCAGAGGCTAGCGAGCATAACATAGAAAGCTCATCTAGCATGGCTCAGAGGCTCATCATGCATGGATTCATGACCAACTCAGAGGTCTAGGAGACTAATGCACCAACATCGTGGAAGTCTCAAGCCACAGGCCTGATAAACAAATAGATCTATCCACAGTATATTTTTGTTGGCTTTGATTCATCAAATAATTCTATTTCTGACAATAGTTTTCAGAGCCATGTAGCCTCACATGCACCTGTAGTGAGTGCTCTATATTCTGCTTCAGTCAAAGACAAAGAAACAGTTGGTTGTTATTTTGACAACCATGATATAGCACCTTGACTAAGGAAAAATACATATCCCTATGTTGATCTCCTGGTCTCATGGTCTCTGGCATATTCACTATCACAGTATGCATGAAACCTTGGATGACTTCCTCTGTATTCTATCCCAATACCCTCCTTGCCTGCTCCCCTACCCTCTCCCTGCCTCTCTGCCCCCTCTCTGCCTCTCAACCCGTCCCCTCCTCTCCCTCTCCTCCCCCTTCCCTTCACCCCCCGCTCCCTCTCCTCCCCCTCTCAGCCTGCTTCCCCGCCCCCTCCCTGCCTGCTTCTCTGCCCCTCCTTGCCTCTCAGCCTGCCCCTTCCTCTCCCTCTCCTCTCCCTCTCAGCCTGCACCGCCCCCTCCCTGTCCCTCCCTGCCCCTCCCTCTCCTTCCTTTCCCTCTCCTCTCCCTCTCAGCTTGCCCCCTCCCTGCCCCTCAGCCCCCGCCCCCTTCCTGCCTCTTCTTCCTCTCCCTTTCCTCTCCCTAGCCTATCCCCTCCCTTTCTCTCAGCCTGCCCCCTCCCCTTCAGCCTCTCAGCCTCTCCCCTTTACCCCTCCCCCCCTCGCCCCTTCCCCTTGCTCCCTCCTCACCTCCTTGCCCTGTTTTCTACCCCCCTATCTCCCACAGCTTTTTTTTTGAGCAGAAGGAGCCTTCAAATTGTCAGATTCGGCCTCCTCACCTCGATTGGCGATGGATACTCCATCAGCCAATCCTACTCCACCTCCACCGGCCGCGAAAACTATTACCTTTTCTAAAGACGAGTTGCAGCAGCTCAAGAAGGATGTAGAGATTGAATGCTCTACCACGTTGCTAGCATGCATCTTCGGGTCTCACCCCTCCAGATCCCAAGCCAGAGACTGGATGCTTGCGGCTCTCCCCCCAGACCTCACTCCACGATTGTTAGATGTTCGTCTTCTGGGACAAGGTTTTTTCCAGGTTGTTTTTGACTCTCCAGGGGCTGCGAGCACTATGCTCAAGGCTGAGTTTTTACACCTAGGACACAGGAAGATCTTCTTTGAAGCCTTTCATATTGGTTTCGACTCAGTGGAGGCAGATAAGGAAATCTTTTCGCTCTTCATCAAATTCCCCGAGCTTCCCCTTCGACTTCTTTCTATTATTGGGGAGCATTTTGGCACAGTTGCTTAGATCCCACCCCTCCCTGGGTTGCCATTGACTGCAGCAGAGGCAACCAAGGCTGATGGGGTACCTAGAGTTAGGGTCCTCTGTAAGGATCCTAACCTCAAGATGGATCATGTTATGATCCAGCGCCCGGATGGTTGCTTTTTTCGCCAGAGAGTAGAGATTTCAGGCAGACAGGACCAGTACAAGATATGCAAGACCATTGGACACTTTGCCAGGGATTGTCCCAGGAAGAAGAAAAGGCCCAAGAAGCCCTCTGGTATAGCTACCACCCCATGGCCTCGACAGGGGGGATAGGGGGGTGGTATAGGTCCAGCACTTGCTCCTCGGCCTCGACAGAGGGGTGGTACAGGTCCAGCACCTGCTCCTGGACCTTTGCATGGCGGTCCTCCTCAGGATGGTGGTGGTACAGGTCCAACACCTGCTCCTCGGCCTCGGCAAGGGGGTGGTACAGGTCCATCACGTGCTCCTCGACCCCCACCTACCTCAGGGGCACGCGACGCTCTCCAGTGGGTTCCGGCACGTGTGCAGATCCTTCCTTCAGTTCACGAGGGTACATTAGTGGACTCTGCTTCCCCTCGAGCTATCCCTCTAGTCTCACCTCGCACAGTCCTAGACACTGAAGCTTCGACCTCCTCCCCGGTTGCAGCTTCTTCCCTAGATCCAGCGGTGCCAGACGCTCTTCTTGAGGCAGTAGAGGTCTCCGTGGCTGGGCAGACACAGGATAGAGAGCAGTCCTCACTTCCTCCCTTGGATAGGGGGAAGGGGATGGTTTACACTATTGATCCTCTTCCCTCAGAAGGGATCCTTTGCACTCTGGTGTCTGGCTTGCTTCACAGGAACTCGTTTTCAGCCCTGGCAGATGGTTCAGGGAGGTTGCAGAAATTTAGTGTCCTAGTGGAGGCCTATCACACTTCTGGGGACTTGTTACAAGATTCCGGCCAAGGCTATCAGCCTCCGATTGCAGCCCCTTCTCCCTGATCTTATTCATGACACTCAGACGGGATTTGTGCATGGCAGAAGCATTTTTTATAACATTTTCTCTTTCTGGGAAGCTTCAGAGTGGGCCATGCAGAGTGGCCAGAATCTTGCCATTCTACTTTTTGATTTTGAGAAAGCTTATGACAGAGTAGATTGGGGTTTTTTGGAGGGCACCCTTCTACGCTTTGGCTTTACTGATGCTTGGATCAGAAGTGTTTCCTCTTTGTATAGATCAGCCCATAGCCAGGTACTTATTGGTGTGGTAAGGGGTGAGAGATTTCAGATTTGGAGATCAGTCCGTCACGGATGCCCCCTTGCTCCTTTCCTTTTTTTGTTCATGGCCGAAGCTATGAGTATCTATGTTAGATCTCAAGCTGACATCTTTGGGTTGAGACTTCCCATCAGAAGGGAAGAGGAGCTACTTGACAGTGAGTTGGCAGATGATGCGGCAGTTTACTTGGATGCCACTCCACAGATGCTCACTTCTTTCAGGACAGCATTGGATTTATTTTGCTTGGCGGTAGGGGCGCAGATAAATTGGCATAAATCCAATGGCTTTTGGATCAATGATGAGGACACTCCAGTCTGGGTGCTTGACATAGGATTCACTTGGGTTCAGAGGGGTGAGCCTTTCAGGTATTTGGGCTGCCAGGTCGGCTTGGATATTTCTACCACGTAGCAGTTTGCTCCCGTTTTGGAGAGCATCAAAAGGAAGCTTCTTTTTTGGAGCTCAGCCAAGCTGGATCTTGCCTCTAGAGTTGTGGTGGTCAACCAGGTCCTCTTGGCCACGGCCTGGTTTGTTTGTTCTTGCTAGTGCCGTTCTAGGGACTGCATCATTCAGCTCAGAAGACCGATCAGAAACTTTCTCTGGAGTGGGCTTGATGGCACAGCAGATGCCTTAGCCAGGGTGGCTTGGGAGGTCCTCATCCTACCTACATAGGAAGGGGGTCTCAATATTATTGATCGAGATTTACAGTGCAGAGCTTTACTTTGCAAGATGGTGGTGCGGGGACTTATGCAAGGGTAGGAACCGTGGAAGGACTTTCTTATCAGCAGCATACAGAGGTGCACACCTTCTTCAGGAGGAGATTGGATGAGCAGTGTTAGGTGGATCTTCACCACAGCACACCTCAGATCACCTTCGTCCCCTCTCATGGTTGCCATTCTGAAAGCTTGGGCCAGTTTCAGAAGCACTCTTCAGAGGATTCCTCCTTCCTCTCGGGAAGAGATTGATAGGCAACCCATCATGTGGAATGACAGTATTTTAGATGATCATGGCAGACCATTGGGTGCCTCACTCTACATGCAGTGGTCCACGTGGGAGAGGGGACCTGCATCATCTATGGGGTCTTGGAAAGCTTTCCGCAGGCTTCCAGAGGAGACCAAATCAAGGTTGACAGGACATCTCAGAGGGAGTGCACGGAGGATCTTGCAGATTGAGGCAGCCCTTCCAGAGGTTTGGGTAGGCACAGATGATATGCCACTCACTTCCTCCACTTGGGCAGGTACTTTTACGAGAGGCAGTGTTCCACTTCAGGTTTTGGCCTTTCGAGATGCACAGGAGGATGCTTTGGTTTTTAGTGTTCAGGATGGTGGCAGATCGCTCAGGTCCACTGTACTTAGAGAGAGTTCTTTTGGCTTTCACAATTAAGAAGGGGAAAACTGTTTTCAGCCTCCACCTTTGTGTGTATTCCCCCATTGTGTATGTGAGAAAGCTGCAAGTGAGACTCCTGACTTCTCTCCCACTCTCTTCACAAGAACATGTTAGGAAGCCACACACCAAAAAAATAGAAAAACCAATACATCTTTTTAGGAGGACTATCCAAGGTAGAGGACCTTTAGACTCAATGAAAACCAAACACTCAATACATATCATTTTAGGGGGACTACCCAGGGCAGAGGACCCCAAAATACATCAAGCTGTAGGAATAATAATAAAAATAGATCTCTTAGGAGTAAGAGATGTCCTCCAAGTAGCTAATGCACATGTGTGTTTATCGCTGCGAATCGATGATGATGTCAATGAAGCACTAGGCATGGATGCCCCAAAATATGTGTCGGTGAAGTCCATGGGGTAGCTACATGGTGGTGACTCTCAAAATGGTCACCGATGTCAAGATAGATGCCGAAGGTGTCATGAACAATTTGAGAAGCCAATCAATATGTTGTACCTCAGGCAAAGTATGCAGAATGAAGACGGTAGCAAAGGCAATCTATGGCAGAATCAAGTGTAGATTTTGGCGTGGATTTCGAGGGCAAGAGCAGCAGCAGTAGATGGAATCAAATGGCACAATAATTGAGGCTATGAGCAGCTGCAAATGAGGGCAGTGGCGGCTGCAAGTGGTGCTGCAATCGAGGACAGAAGCAGCTACTATAAGTACACATTTCGAGGCTGTTTGGTACGGATAGTTGAGCTGGCTGTATGGGCAATATGGCAAAAGTGTACGGGCAGCCTGGTATGGCAATCAGCAGGCCTGTTATACGGCGCACCATTCCGTACAGTCCGTACGGCTATGCGGCTGGCTGTATGGCTGATTTGCAGCTGATGCTGAGGCTAAAGGAGCGGCCGATGGTGAGGCATAGGTAGGTGGAGAGGCAAAGGAAGAAGAGGGAGTGCTCAAGGAAGGAGAGGAGGAGAGGCTAGCCCTCCAAGTGGAAGAGAGGACCTTCCAATGAGGAGGAGGGAAGGCAGCTTCATGGCTACTCTCTTAACTCAACCTCTTGAACCTGGTTCTGATACCATATGAAGAGACATGGTAGTAGGAGAATGCCAAGCTAGCTAGGAACGGAATGGAAATATGGAAAGCATAATGGAAAGAACAAGTGCTAGGCAATGATAGCCAAAATAACCACATGATATAAAGCTTGATGTTGATTGATGTATCTTGACTCAAGATAAGTACAACAATATATAGTGTGACACTAGACTCTAGAAAGTCACAATGTCTATGGGACATCTCCCAATATGACACATGGTCTTGGTCCGGGGTTTTCCATGGCTCTCTTTCTTTGGTCAGACTTGATAGGTTTTATATTGGCCAATGGGGCCAGGCCAGAGGAGGACAGATTGGGATCCGCCCGGGGTATGTTTTATCTGACCATGCTCCAGTCCTTTTACAGATTCTTCCTACCTCTTGATTGGAGAGCACAGGCTCAATGAGAGTTCCGGATTTTGTTTTTCATGACACAGAGTTCGTGGAATGGTTGAGAGAGGCTTGGTTGTTAGAGGACACTCCTGTGGATCAGGGCTGGTTGATGTGGGTAGAGGAGGCTTTGGCTAGAGTTAGCATGGCCTGCCAATTGAGGGCAAAAGAGAACGAAAAGCTCAGAATCAGAGATTGGAACACAAGAGCAGAGGTATCCAGACTTCAGAGATTGATTCAAAGTTTTCCTCATTCTCTTTTCATCAGAGGGCAGCTTTCGAAGGCTCAGGAGAGACTAGAGGAGATTCAGGGCAGGAGGGCCCAGTTCAGGTTTTACTCCCAGCAGACTTTCTGGATTCAGAAGAGATGCTCTAGAGAGTTCTTCAGGGCAGTGGGTCAGAGATACTCTTCGGACAGTCTTCGTAGACTCGTGGATGAGGTCGAGGCTCTTCAGACGGATCCTCACCGTCTTGTTGAGATCACTTCTGATTTCTATTCCACTCTTTACACCGCTGATCCAGTCACCGAGGAGATGATCAGAGCCAGAAAGGAGATTTGGAGTCATATCCCCCTGATGGTCTCAGACAGGATGAGTCATGTTTTGGATAGCCCACTATCACTCCTGGAGATCACGGACGCATTACATGAGCTGCCCAGAGACAGCAGATGCCCGAGGGAGGACGGTTTGTCGCCACTTCTTTTTAGAGCTCTTTGGGATACGATTGGGCCTCATCTACTCTCTGCCTTTTCAGAGGCTCTCGATACAGGATCTTTGGGTGAGACATTATGCATAGGTATGATTTGTCTCATCCCGAAAGGGGGATTCAAGACAGTCCTACGTAATTGGAGACCCATTACACTTCTAGGGATAGCCTATAAGATCCTAGCGAAGACCTTGGCTCTTCGCCTAAAGCCTATGCTGCCAGATATCATCAGAGCTACTCAGACAAGATTTGTCCAAGATCGGAGTATCTTGGATAACATCTTTACTTTTTGGGAGGCCACTCACTCGGCGAAGGAGAGTCAATAGGAGATTGCAATTCTTCTTCTCGATTTTGAGAAGGCTTATGATAGGGTGGACTAGGGTTTCTTAGAGGGCACTATGAGGAGGCTAGGCTTCAGTGATAGATGGATTTCTTGGGTCTCCTCACTTTACTCCCACTCTTCTAGCAGGATGGTGGTCTATGGAGGCAGAGGACCGGCTTTTCAGCTATCCAAATCGGCACGACAGGGATGCCCGCTTGCACCTTACCTTTTCCTTTTCGTAGCGGAGACTATGGCATACTTTATGTAGGCTACCAATCATGGAACTTTGGGCCTCCATCTGCCTATCCAGTAGGAGCAGGAGCTTCTGGACACTAAGTTTGCTGATGACACGGCACTGACAGTCAGAGGAGATGCGTTTAGTCTCGCTACTGCTGCGGATTCAATTGACAAGTTCTTCCTAGCCTCAGGGGGACTTGTCAATTGGAACAAATCAAAAGGCATCTGGACTGGAGCTCAGCAGGATACCCCAGCGTGGGGAGGAGACAGAGGCTTTGTATGGATTCCCAGAGGCACCTCCACAAGATATCTAGGCTTCCAAGTTGGCATTGAGGTGTCCCCAACGCAACAGTTTGCCCCAATTCTTGAGAGTATCTGGAGAAAGCTAGCCTACTAGAGTACGGCTAGACTCTCTTTGGCTAGAAGAGCACTGGTACTCAACCAAGTTCTACTAGCGACTATGTGGTACGTTGCGTCATGTTGGTGCTTTCATTCTAACTCGATCCATCAGGTGAGGAGATTGCTCCAGAACTTTCTGTGGAGTGGTGGCGACGGTTCTGAGGACACTAGGGCCAGGGTTTCATGGGATACTATCACTTTACCCTCCTTGTAGGGAGGACTTGGGGTTCTTGATTCTGAGATGCAGAGCAGAGCCCTTTTAGTCAAACTTCTTGTTAGAGGTTTGACTCCAGGAGATCAGCCGTGGAAGCAGTTCTTACTGCATGGGATTCACCAATGCACCCCTAGAGCAGCAGGCCAGTGGATAGGTAGAGTCAGATGGATCTTCCTGACGGACCAGCATTCTCAGCCTTCCTCACCACTTGTGAAAAGGCTTATTCAGATATGGGATCATTTTCGACAGCACCTCATCAGAGCAGTTCCCTCCTCCAGAGAGGAAATTTCTCGACAGCCACTTTATCATAACCCCCTGGTTCAATATCAGGGATCTTCCCCTGGTACAGAACTTAGGACTCCCTTGGCCAGATGGCATGCTCAGGGGGTTGTGACAGTCGGAGATTGGTTCAAGGGAGGTGTGGAGATGTCAGAGGAGGAGATCAGAGAGAGACACGGGCCACTTGGACAGATTGCTGCCACCACATTACTGATCATGAGAGCTATTCCTCAGGAGTGGAGGGATATGCTTATAGATCCAGCCTATGTTCATCCCATCTCTACTTGGTCAGGTTGTTTTAGTGAGGCTGGGCTATGCATTGGAGTTCGTTTAGGACCGGCACCGCCGTTTACTTATTTTGAGTCGGACTCCTCTCACAGATTGTATCCCACTCAGCCCCTGGATCGACAAGAGCTCCTTTGGCAGAGGGTCAGGGTCATTGGTTGCCTGGGTAAGGAGTGGGCCACAGATCCTTCCAGGTTGACCATTGCAGAGGATCCTAGATGGAGACTTTGGATTTTTCAGGATCGACCTCTCACAGAGCTCGCAGCTGAGTGGACATGGCATGCTCCGGTGGCAGGCGGCCGTCCTCTTCCCTTTTTCTAGTACTTGACGAGGGCAGGTTACAGGCTTCAGTAGAGAGACTCTCATCACCTACCATCTGCCTCACAGCGTTGGCACGCATAGGGACTTACTGTAGAGCTCTTGCTGAGCTACTGGACTCACTTTTGGGGCATCAGTAGAGCCAGGAAAGTCTCCTATTTTCTTTGGCTCACTATACATAGGGGTATACCTGTGGGTACTTGGCTTCAGCAGATGGGTAGACCCTCCTTGTGTATGCGTTGTCAGCTTGCTGAGGAATCTAGTAAGCATTGTTTATGGAGCTGCTGCCCCAGCTCTAGAGTGGTATGGATAGATATATTTAGGTTGCTCTCATATGTTACATCCGAGTCCTTTCTGATGACATGGGGTGCTGCCCTTTGGGGGAGAGGATCTGGAGCCTTTGCTCTCTTTGAGTCAGAGCCAGGAGACCATGGTTTCTTCATGCAGCGTTGCCAGAGACGAGGTCCCACAGATGTCAGCATCATGGAGCCGCAGGATTTACTTTTGGTACTATGACGCCAAAAATTGATATTTTTAACTTGGCATTGATATTGTTTTTCTCTATGTTTGATAAGAGTTTGAGTATCAAGTGATAGCCTAGCGGCTCTCACTTATTTCTATTTTCTATGATATTGTATGGGATTGAGAGGATGAGTGGAATGTCTCATTGTAAATACCATAGGTATGAATTATAAATACCTTGGTATGGGGTGAGAGTTATTTGTGTATGGGATATTATGAGTTCTTTAGAAAATAGGAAGAGTGAGTCATATAAAGAGGTGGCTCATGTCCATGTCTTCCAATAATATAAGAGAGGCCACATGCCAAGCGTGTGGAAGGCATGTGGAGGAGTGTGAAGTCAAGAGGAATCCTTCTAGAACTCCTATGTGGAATAAGGAGGATGTGGACATGTGGAAAAGAGAGGGTCCCTATGGGCTCCATGTGAGGAGACTCTTGACTTTCTCAATATTTTAAGAGTCTTGAGCATCTTTTAATGGGACACATGGCAAGAGTAGACAAAAAGGACATGGATGGTGACATACGTGCTTATGTGATTGATGGGAAAAGGAATCTACAGGCAGCAATTGTAAACGGGTGAAGGAGGGTAACAAAATCTCTATAAAGGAGCCCTCCTCTCCCTTGTTCATCAATCTCTTCCACCATCAGGCCTCATGTTGCTGTAGCTCTAGTCTCCCCAAGCCTCTTCCATGAGCCTTCTCTCCCTCTTGTAGATATTCTCTTATGTAGACTCTTGAGTCCATCTCTCTCTAGTTTATTCTCTCTCTATGAGTAGTCTTGGAGCTTCCGCTCCCTCTTGTATGTATGAAACCTCTTCTTCTCCCTTGTGTTTGTAGTGTTGAAGTGGATTCTCACTCTATTTGTAATGAAAGTCACTTCAGGCTCTCTCTCTCTTGAGTGTCTCGTCCCTTTTCTCTTTCAAAGCCTTGAAAGTTCTTTCTATTCGGCCGCTCACTGTGCACACATGGTCCATCTGTTTCCCGAGCCACCATGAAAACTTCTTTCCCTCTTCTAGGCGAAATCTATGAGCGGTGGATCGTTGATGAAGGTGGAGTCTTGAGGGAGCATCCTGCTCAGGCGAAATTAGCCTGGGTGGAGGGTAGCTTTCATGACAGTTTGACCCCCTGTTAGTATTTTGCTCATAACTTTCTGCTCGGTAGTCCGATTGTAATGAAATTTATATCAGCGCAAAGCTCTCTTCAAGGCGCATGTTTATATGTGATCAGATCTTGAATCGGATACTGTTGCAAAAAGTTATGAGTCTCTATGTCTGACAGTCTATTTTCATGACAGTTTTTTTACCCCCGTCTAGTAAACTGTCCATAACTTTTTGGCCGCTTCTCTGTTTCTTATGAAACATATATCAGCGTGAAGCTCTCTTTAAGGCACATGTCTCTATGTACTTAGATCTTAAATCAGATACTGCTGCAAAATGTTATGAGTCTCTGTGTTTGATAGTCTATTTTCATGACAGTTTTTACCCCTTCCAATAAATTGTCCATATCTCTTCAACCGTCTGTCTGTTTTCAATGAAACTTATATCAGCACAAAGCCTATCTCAAGGCGCATCTCTTTGTGTGCTTGACTCTCTGATATCATGGCTCTACTGAAAGTTATAGGCCTCTGTGTCTAATGATAGTTTGTAGAGTTTATATCAACAACGTATCGCTCTTCTCTTTGGCGCAAACCGGCTCGCTGAGATTATGGCCTCTGCTGATCCTTTCCTTCTCCTTATGCTTGATTACAACATCACTTGGGATGTTACCATATTCATTCTCATCTGAGGGAGGAAAGTATGGTGTGGTATCTTGGCATAAAAGCTTCTTTCTAATGTCCCATTCTCAATGATAAATATCTTTGGCTGTCAGTTCGAAAGCAGCAGGAAGTGAAGAGGTACATGAAGTTTATTACCCCCAACTTCATGTCACAGTACCTGTACTTGCTCAGGATTCCATGCCTACTTCACCTGCAGGGTCAGCCTGGGAGGTGATTTCCAGCATTACTCTATGGCGGATATGGTGTTCACGATGTTCTTTTGTCCTTGGGGGCCATTTATGCACGGAGGCTGACACTCTCGCTTCCATTTGGGCAGAGATTATCTTCACTCTTAGGAGTCAGTGGGAGCGGTGTACAGGCACCTCTTTGGCAGCTCGTGGGAGACTTCTATCCTTCATGAGGACATGGGACTGCTCATTATTTTTTCATTTGACCCCTTTTGGGATGTCGTGGCATTTTAGACCACCACCATGGCTTTTTTGCCACATTGTTGAGGCTAGGGATTGAGTACTTTCTCTCCCACCTGTTGTATGATTCGTTTTGAATGGAATATATCACTTTTCTGTCAAAAAAAAAACACCCCCTAGAAACCTAGTACACTTATTTTTGACTCACTTTGGCTTCACATTCCAACACACCCCACTGTGTCCTAGAGCTGCTGACTCGAATGCATATAAATATGTGACATGCTGCTGTGTGTGGTCAGCCTCTACGTCTTGTGGTGTGATCTGTCGTAGTAGGGTCTCTCGGTGCATCTCAAGCAGATAGAGCCCAATGCAGACCTGGTCATGGAAGTGGATCAATCATGATAGCGGGCTGAAGCTACTCCCATCTTGATAGAAGCAGTGATATTGCCCCCGGATCTTGTAGTAGGCTGGGCACGTGCAAAGAAAGTATTCCTTTGTCTCAACCACTCCTAGTGTGCATAGCGTGCAAGTTCTTTGTTCTCCAGGTATACTCGCTGCTCTCCTTGTCTCAATCCTCAGCTGATGGGATGAGACCCGCATCTGCCCAATGGTGATCCTCAATGCATGTGAGACTCTTCTGTCCTTGAGATATAGGGGTTTGATGATGAATCCCTCCTCAGGAAATGGTCACGGTAAAACTATGTCTTGTTGGGGAGCTCCTGATTCTCCCCCCAAGCCCGAGATGTGTGGAGCTGGAGAAGATCTAATCTCATCTCACGGGATCGACTTAGGGGGTGCATCCAAACTATACTAAAAGGGGGGAGCCTGTCCATCTGAATCCCGTGTCTAGCAAACCATGTGGATATACGTGCATACCATATGTCTGCACCACCCTCAGCTAGTCGCCTGGATGATTTTAGAGCTAGCCTCGGTAGTCTCCAATAAGTAAAGTCCTAGACTCTATGGATGAAAGTCACTGTTTGAAAGATGGCATCAATCTGTAGTGGTGGTGTCATGGCGAACTCTACCTATACTATCTCATGCAGGACTAAGTGCTTTTGCTCAAAATCATCCTAGATCCCATGGTCACCCATAGCCGCTCAAATCTCTTCCACATCGCTACCAAAAGGGTGCTGCATACATGGTAGTCGGTCACACTAGCGTATCGAAAAGCCAACACTTTGTTGGTGGATCCTAAAAGTGTATCTGGAAACAATGTCTCTCCAATTGGACCAGAGCACGTCGTCCCCGTGTGAGTCGTGCCTAGATTGCATGTGTCATAGTGAAAAGGGGTCCTATGAAGACTACTCCCAAATATGTGTAGGACTGCACTATCTCCACTGGCTTGGCTCGATAAGTGAAACTGTGTCGGATTACTGCATGTGAGGTGTTAAAGACCATAACCTTGGTCTTCCCAAGGTTGACTATTAGGTCTCTCCTTTTACATAATACCTCTAGGGCCTCCAAGTGTCTCTCCAATCCCTCCGCTGAGGATGAGATAGGGACTATGTCATCAGCTATAGCAATATCTATATCATGAGATCAGCCAATAGTGATCCTTCACCTCCTAGGTGGTCTATGAAAGAGGTGATCTCATAAAATGTACAGTCTGAAGAGAGTCGGTGAGATGGATCATCCCTGCTTCACTCTGATCGTACTCTCGTCCCAATCTGATAGGCCACCTAGGGCACAAACTCTGCCTGTGACTGACTCATATAGGCTCATCACCCCCCATATTAGTGTCTCTAGAATCTGCAGGTCCTATAACCTTCTGATCATGCAAGATCGTGGGACAATGTCAAAGGCCTTATGAAAGTCTACAAAGCATGTGTAGACTTTCTGGTGTCTAGACCTCACCTCCTCAATGTTATTGCTCAGAGTGAAGATGTGGTCTAGTGTAGAGTGTTGTCTCCCGAATCTTGCCTGTCCTAGTGCCTGCAGCCCTCAAGCCTCTGTATGACTGTTGAGTTCTCTCTCTAGAACTGATCCATAAATCTCGGCCAAAGTGTGGCCAATAATAAGGGTCCGATATTTCCCCATCTCAATACGGTCCACGGCTTTGTGTATCAGCACAATAGTGGTGGTATTCCAAGAAGGTGAAAAACTGTGACACACAGCACACCTATGCTAGGATTGAGGCTAGGACCTCCTGTCCATGTGCAAAGTGCTCTGTTGGAGGCCCTCGTGGTCCTATGCTCTCCGATTGTGTAGACGGCGGCGAAGTGTAGCCCATACATTCTGTGTGGTGAACAGATGATAAGTGGTGGGCCTAGGCATGGAGGACATATCCAGTGGTGCCTAACATCTGGGCATCATAGAGGAAGCTTGCATACATGTGCCACACATCTGGGTCAGAGATGGGGATAGGTGTCTTCCCCTTTGATAGAAATCCCCATCCAGGTCGAGTCTCCTTCTCAGAATGATCTGACAATCTCATCCATCCTGTGTGTGAGGAAAGCTCGTCTCTTACGACACGTCAGTCGTCGTCAATAGACTCAGGTGGCATCAAATGACTCAAAGCCTTCTGTTGTGTAGGCCAGGGAGAGAGATAATGATACTCAAAGAGAGACATAATGAAATGGAAATGAAATAGCAAGAGCAATGAACAAAATGAAAGTACTCACATGCCGACCAAAGAGATTGTGGGCTTGATACTTGATAGATGTGACAAGTGAAGGGTACAGCTCTTATATAGAGCACACACACACATATGAATATAAATACATATGGGATAGCTCCCAATGTGACACGTGGCATCCATAGGACACACTAGACTAAAACTCACACTAGAAATCACTAGAACATACTAAACTGACTCAACTTGACTTCATGTTCTAACACCCCCCCAATGAAGGCAAGGTGAGAGACTACGGGAATAGAACCAAGGACAAACATGACAATGAAAGTATCTACTACTCTGTGCAATGTCAGAACTAGATATGGCTCCCAGGCTAACTCAGAGGCTGAAGTCTGATTGAGAGGTTAGATTGAGCACTCACATGGCTTTACGTCCCAAACATGACTCAGCATGGTTCAAAGGTCAGATTGAGCACTCACATGGCTTTACATCCCAAACATGACTCAAGAAGCTCATGTCTCAGCATGGATGCATGGCCAACTCAACAGTCTAGGAAACCAATGCACCAACATCTTGGAACTCACATGCTAGGCTTGATAATGAGACCCTATCAAAGTCAATACATGGTTCCCACAACACATCCCCTATTAACCAAGTTTTGCTGGCCACGGCTTGGTATGTTTGCTCTTGTTGGTGCAGCTCTAGGGATTGCATCACTCAGCTCATAAGGCCTATAAGGAATTATTTATGGAGTGGGCTAGATGGCATAGCAGACACTATTGCCAAGGTGGTGTGTGAGACCTTGATCCATCCCACGTAGGAGGGGGGTCTTAACATCATAGAACTAGATTTGCAATATAAGGCCTTGCTTTGCAAGTTTATGGCTAGAGGTCTTATGCCTGGGATGAGCCATGGATTTTTTTTTAATTCATTGCATCCACAGACCTATAGCCCCTCCTCAGGTGGAGATGGGATGGATAGCACCAGATGGATTTTCACTTCAGCCCATCTCAGATTTCCTTATCTCCATTTATGGTTGCTATTCTAAAATCTTGGTCCAGCTTTAGAAATACACTTTGAAGAGTTCCTCCCTCCTCTCTCAAAGAGATTGATAGGCAGCCTATCATGTGGAATGACAGTATACTTGATGAGCATGGTAGGCAGTCTAGTTTGTCTCATTATATGCAGTGGTCCAGGTGGGAGAGAGTTCGTGCCACCTCGGTAGGTTCTTGGAAATCCTTCAAGAGACTTCCAGAAGATCATCAACAACAATTCGTCAGTCACGTTAGAGGAAGTGCATGGAGGATACTTAAGATAGATGCTGCCTTACCCCATGATTGGGTGGATATAGATGACAAGCTCCTAGTTTGTTCATAGTGGATGGGGACTTTCTCAAGGACAGGTATTCCTCTTCAGGTCATTGCTTTTCTAGGAGCACTGGAGAATGGCTTGGTCTTTCATGTACAGTCAGGTTGTAGGTCGTCTATTTCTTAAGTTGATATTCCCAAGACACCTTTGTCTTTGATGTACAATCAGGTTGTGTAGGTTGTCTATTTCTTAAGATGATATTCCTTTGGGCATGCATTTTCATCATGTCAAGATCATAGGCTATGTGGAACAGGACAAGGACTCTGGTTGGCATATAGATCCAAGCCCTCGTCTTTCTATCTCGGGTTTATGGATATTGTGGCTCCATGGAGGAGTCCCCATAAAGTATATTTAGTGGACCCCAAAGAGTGGGAACGGATTGTCGCAAGGAACCAAGAGAAGAGTCTCCCCTTCTTTGGTTACACAGTTAGTAATGCCAAGAGGTTCCAGATCAGTTGTAGAGGTTGGAGACCTTCCAGAGTCCCTCATTAGGAGAGTTATTAGGTTTCTGCACATATGCAGAAAGTCTTTTTGGAGGATGCTCTAGAATCCCGAAGAAATAGAAAGATCACTTTCATTTTTTTGGCTTTCTATTCATGGCAGGATTGCAATGAGCAAGTGGAGGTCCAAATTTGGAGCATAATCCACTTGTCCTGGATGCTTGTCTATGGAGGAGTGGGTTCTGTTAGGAAATGGAGTCAATTTGAGTGACTTTCAGTGTGTCTTCTAGAGTAGTACTATACTACTTTATATTCTAGAGTGCCACGTGTCACTATGGGACTTATCTGTCAAAGAATGACAGATCGTGCTAAACCTATTGTGACTAGATGAGCATAAGAACTATGGAGGCTCAAAGAACACTAAATAAGACATGAGAGGGAGATAGCAAATCTATATCTCTTGCAATGTGTGTACAACAATACGTGAGAGGCCTCTTATATAGAGAGTGCCCTTGGAATAGTCAAACCATGTGGGATCCTCTCATCCACATCTCTCCTTGTGGATATCCTCAATCCACATCTCCACATCATGTAGTCCACATCCTAGGGTGGCTACTTTAATTCTTTCCTATACCATACCTTAGCCTTTAATTATGTGCTCATGGCACCATATCTCAACACCTCCCCTTGGTGCCATGATCCTTTGGCTACTACAAGGTGGTCAGATGTGAGTTACATTCCATCACCTCCCCTTAGTGCATGCATTGCTACTTAAGGTGGTAAAGTGTGGTTTACATGTCAATACCTCCCCTGGGTGCTTTCATAGCTACTCTCAGGTGGTCAGGTTTGATTACAAACATATAGGCAAGGTTGGCAAGGGTTTTGGTTTCTCAATACATTCCATTGATGTCACCTTTTGGCTCATGGCTTGATGATGACTCCACGTAGTTGACTTGCTGGTTCTTCAATCTGCAATCTTCTTCCTTGTGTAGCTTCATGCATGATGCTTTGTTCTTCCATGTGCCTTAATGCTTTATGTGTGGATGCCATGCTTCGTGCTATGGTCATCTCATGCACTTGTGCTTTTGGCATGCTTATGACGATGATGTGTGCATTCATGCTTTGATTTGTCATTTGTTGCAAAGGTCTTACCATGAGATTTGTTTTGCTTCAATGGCAGTGTCTAATTGCTAACAATGATTCTAATCTAATAGGCGCGTAGAGCTCAAAAAGATGATCACTTTCTCTTTTTGGAGCATGTGCAAATTCTTCCTGGATTGGAAGTTATGGACTGTCGAAGTTTTGATCAAGAAGAGGGCCTTTGATGATGTGGCTTGGCTATTCACATCCTACTTGCAGGACTGTGCTTGGCAAGGGGTTACTGTGCTGAGGTGGCCCCATGCCATGTGGCAGTCTTTTAACCAATTGTAGTTAACTCGAGGTTTAAACAAACTTAACTATGGTCACATAACCCATGTAACTGAACCTAACCTAGCTCGACTGGTGAGTTTAACTTAACCAGCCATACTTAACTAAGGTTTAAGATTAACCATGGTAAACCTCAATCCTGCCACGTGTTAGGCAAGCAGATGCTAATGTAAAACGTTTTGTTCTCTGTTGGAGTCTCTGTCTCTCATCGCGTCTCTATCTCTGCTGCTGGAGCTTCGTCGCGTGTTGACAGAAGGAGTCATTGTGCTGCTGCAGATATGGTCTGGGGTTGCGCTAGCTTTTGGAGATGCAGGAGCTTAAGCTACTGTTGTTGGAGGCTGCATTGGCGTTAGCTTGGGAAAGCCAGGTCTACAAACTTCGTTCACGAACAAATCGACAATCAGATTGCTAACGCATAGCCCTTTCATACCCTGCTTGACAGAGAAAAACTAACAAAACCAGAGTATGCCAGCTTGGTCGCTGCTGTTCCGTCGAGGTAGTGTGGCTATGGCGCAATCTCCATCCGTTTTGCTCAGCACTTCCTCTACAATGAGAATCAGTACTTTCTCAGTTCCTGCCATGCCTAGGACACCGTGACTGATGCCGACTGCCTCCACTTCATTTGCTGCGCCGTTGAAGCTTGCATGAGGCTGGGAGCCGCTTGGCTCATCGGTGGGCAGGTGCTTGGTGTAGTTGGAGCAGCCCGTGTAGCTGGCCGTTTGTTCTAGCGTACACAGTCTTCTCAAGCTGGTTGGAGCTTGGAGATTGTTTTAAGTCGATGGCTTAGTCGATTGAGCGTATCTTGTGGCTAGCTCCTTGTAGAGGTCACGGGAGAAGCTGCGTTTGGAGGCGACTCATTTTGTGAGTCATTTGGAGCAGGGAGCCTACGTGGAAGAAGGGTCAGAGCTGCGTGGGTTGTGGCTAGCTCTGCATGAGCTGTGATAGCGGCTGTTGTAGAGGCTCATGGGGCTATATGTGCTTGCGTTTGATCCTGGCAAGAGTCTCAATATGAGACAGTCTCCAACAAGAAACACAGAGTGTGGTCTTTGAAAGCAAGGAAGAATTCCAAAATGAAGGCTTCTCACCAATCTCTCTTTCTTCGAAAGACTCTCCCTATTCCTCTCACAAACCTTTTCAACAGAAGAAACTCTCTTAATGAAATGAATCGAAAAGAATGAACATAATTCTTTCACTCAAACTGAAATCTCTCAATCTCTCATAGATGGAATTCTCTCACTAATGGATGGAAATTCTCTCAATGGAAGTGAACGGAAGGAACTCACTATCACTCAAGAGAACTCTCAATCTCAATCTAGGCTTAGCTAAACCTAAGCTCTGATACCATGTCAAAGAATGACAGATCGTGCTAAACCTATTGTGACTAGATGAGCATAAGAACTATGGAGGCTCAAAGAACACTAAATAAGACATGAGAGGGAGATAGCAAATCTATATCTCTTGCAATGTGTGTACAACAATACATGAGAGGCCTCTTATATAGAGAGTGCCCTTGGAATAGTCAAACCATGTGGGATCCTCTCATCCACATCTCTCCTTGTGGATATCCTCAATCCACATCTCCACATCATGTAGTCCACATCCTAAGGTGGCTAATTTAATTCTTTCCTATACCATACCTTAGCCTTTAATTATGTGCTCATGGCACCATATCTCAACATTATCCCATATACTTTTGAGACATAGAGTGTATGTGCCTATCCTATAAAGGCATTGTACTTTCTCATATCAAATCTGTAGGAACAAAGTGGAGATAGGTTGTGAACACAAGTGAGCAAGAGTGCACACACAAAAAAGCTCCAATAGAAATGTTCAAATGAAATAATACAAGTACATGATATATATAGTACCCAAGTACTACTGGTCAACAATAGGGTTGACTTTATGCCTACAACACCATATCTTTGTAATCTCTTACAAATCCCCCCTCAAAGATATGGTTGAAAGTACCCTGGAAACATCTTAGGTGTACCCTATAGTATCTAAAGTGCTATGGTTGCACAAATTCATCCAGATGGATATGCAACCTATGGGAGTACATGAAAACAATGTCATTGTTGTGAATCACTTCACAACCCCCCTTGACATTGTGAGAATTTCTCTGATCCCCAAGCCATGTTGATGTTGTTAGAAAATATATGTAGATAGGGCTTTGGTGAAGATATCCGCCATATTGTCCTCAGATGGACAATAGGATGAGATCAATGAAGCCATCAAAAATACAATCCCATACATAATGATAATGATTTTCAATGTGTTTCATGCGAGCATGAAAGACAAGATTGTTGGCTATGGCAATGCAACTCTGGCTGTCACAAAAGATAGAGTTTGCTTTGCAATCCTGTGCATGACGCAAGTCATGCAAAAGCTTCCTTAACCACATTAACTCCATAGTGGCTGAATTTGCAGCTTTGTACTCTGCTTCACTAGAGGAAAGAGAGACTCGCTCTTGCTTCTTATTGAGCCATGAGATACAAGCTGAACCCAATGAGAAGCAATAGCCAGTAGTGGACCGTCTGTCGTCAATGTCCCCTAACCAATCTGAGTCGATGAAACCACTCAGCTTTAGATCACAATCTGAAGCATAATGCAAGCCAAGAGAGAGAGTGCCATGGACATATCTAAGAACCCTCTTTGCTGCATTCCAATGTGTGATCGTGGGACAATGCATGAACTGGCTCAAAAGCCCTGTGGCGTAGGCAATATTAGGCCGTGTGGAGCATAGATATATCAAACTACCATCCAACTACCTGTACAAAGTGGCATCAAACTTTTCAGCAGTATCATGTTTACTCAGCTTGAGTCCCTTTTCCAATGGAGTAGCCACAGGCTTACAGTTCTCCATTTTAAATTTCTGCAACAACCCCTTGGAATACTTTGTCTGTGACATAGAGATCCCATCATGGATAGATGAAGGGCACCGAGAGAAGGGCATCCCCTTCTTTCGTTACATGGTCAATAATGCTAGGAAATTCCAGCTCAGCTGTAGGGTTTGGAGGTCCACCAGAGCTCCTCATTGGGAGAACTTTCAGATTTCTGCTGACTTGCAGAAAATTTTTTGGCAGAGGCTCTGGAAATCCCACCGGAATAGAAAAATGACTCTCTTCTTTTGGCTTTCTATTCATGGTGGGATAGCAGTGAACCAATGGAGATCCAAGTTCGGAGCTGACCCTTCTTGCCCTCGCTGCCTTTCTACTTTGGAGACAATACAGCACTATCTTTGGGATTGCAGACAGGCGAGAATCATATGGAAGGGGATGGCAAGACTTCTCAGCACTTTTGTTCGCCTACCTTTCTACATGGCCTGGGGATCAATGGCTTGGCTCACTCTTTCAGGGCCCCAAGTCTTCCTTGAGAGACTTGACTCCTCTTGGGCTCTTCACATGTGATGATACCTTGTGGAGTCATGCTCTCTAGAGGATGTTCCGGCCACTCTCTTCAGGGCTGCTCATTCCTCGGTTGACTCTCCATGGGAGGTCTTAGCAGCATGGCATATTTGGAGAGCCAGATGCACTGAGGCTTTGGAGGGTTCTCAGGTTCACCCTTCTTAGATCTTGGCCAGTACTTGGAAAGATATGGTACACACTCTGATGGCCATTTGGACGACCATGCAAGGATCATCTCAAGCAGCCTCCTCTAGGAGAGTTACTTTCTCAGAGATTGGAGAGACTCTCCCCTCTTTGATGAGACCTCTACAGGGTTGAGTTGGCATTTTCGACCTCAGCCTTGGTTTCTTTCTACCTCATGCCTCTAAGGTGTTTTTATTACATGCTTAGCATGTTGTATTTCCGCATAGAGCTTGCTCTAGCGAGTTTCTTTCTTACTTAATAGAAGTCTTTTTTTTGCCCCAAAAAAAAAAAAAACTCAATGCCAAGACAATAGTGCAATAGGCCCAAATCTGTCATGTCATGTCACTATAGCCTCATCTATCATCGGCTTCCTCTTGGGCTTGACCCCTTTGCCAGCCTCCAGATGATCATCACAGTGCTTCTACATCACAACTTCCATCTTCTCCATGGGCTCATATATTTTCTTTTCTTTTTTTTGGGCAAAAAAGAGACTTCTATTAAGTATTAAAGAAAACCATTAGAGCAAGCTCCATACGGGAATACGGGATACACCATGCAATGCATGAAAAGCTCAAGAGCCAAAAAGAAAGGATTGGGGCTAATAGTGCCATCTCAATAGGATTGGGGCTGATAGTGCCATCTCAATCCAGTAGCAACCTCCGAGAAAAAGGGAGAACCCCTCCAAACTCGAAGAAATAAAGTCCTCCTAGAAGAGGCTGCCCGTGAAGGGCCCTGCATGCTAGCCCATATGGCTATCAAAGTGCGAACCATGTCACTCCAAATACTGGTGTCTTTATGATTTTCTTTTTGAATACTAGTGTCTTTATGATTATAGCTCTATTGAATTCATCTTAGCTGTTGAAGCATGCTTAGAGGCTTCACCCTTTCAACTCATTGTATTAGGTTCTTTCAATCTCATAGACCCTTTGGTCTTTCAAAGACATTTAATAAATTCTCTCTCTCTCTCTCTATCTATATATATATATATATATATATATATATATATATGCATACACACTTTTTTTTGGGTGAAATTTTTGATGCTTTATATTACACAGTAGCTTCCCTTGAATGGGGAGCTCAAAAGTACATTAGTAGAAGATCTCACTATATGACAAGTTTTATTATAGTCTATATAATGAGTTTGCAAACAATCATAAAAAGATTGCTATAGAGAGGTTTGAAAAAAGGTAAAGTGGAAAAAGCGAGATCACCAAAGACTGTGATTTCTATCCTTCCATAGATTCCAGCATGCCCAGTAACGAACCTAAGTGAAGAACAAATCAAACACTTGTCTGCATGGGTGAATCCCTAAAAAGACAAAAAAGCTTCCCAAAGGTAGCAATAGAGAATCTAGTTCTCAAACATTGCAAAAGAAGACCCAAGCAATCATGTGTGAGTGGATAATGCCAAAGGAGATGAGGCACAGATTCATGTGGAGCCAAACATATATGACAAACAGCTGGAGCAATATGTCTTCATGCCAAGAGCTACCCAGAAGGAAGAACCCCTAGTATCGACTGCCACAAAAAAACCTATTGTTGAAGAGGAACTTTGAAACTCCAAAGCTACTACAATCTCTTCCTGCACCACTTTGTCAGGCAATTCATGCACCAGAGTTGATTTTCCTTACCAAAAACCCAAGGTGGGAGCAACGAACCTTTATACAAGGAAGGTACCGTAATGCGAGATAGCCGCAAGGGACGGGCTATTGAACGTGGGGAATGAAGAGTCCAATCTTCAAGCCTATCTTGAAGCTCAAGTGGTGGCACCGGCAAAAAAAAGGCTGAAGCATTTGAGAAATCTTTTGCCATAGAGAACAATAATGCATGCCTAAACCATATTGTATGGTAGCCAAAGGAAAAGATATCATGGTACCATCATCATGAATCACATCATCCATAGAGTGGACCATTTGAAACTAATAAAGTAGGAATTTTTGGATTCCTGCAAAGCCAACAAAGGGTTAAAGACCTTTGACCAATGTATATTTTCTCGTAAAGAGTCATGGCCATCCCAAGTGGAAAAGGATATGCTTTCAATCAAGTAACATTTTGGAGACCAAGGGACACCTTTGATACTGCCATTAATATAGCCAAGAAGAAAATCCCATTGAGTTGGCTGCCAATAACCAAAAGCAGAGGTATTGATTTGCAAAAGCAAATAACACATTATGGCAGCCCCCAAGGTTGATCTCCTTACATAAATTGCAAAATCATTTTCCCCTTATGAGCAAGGATATGCACGTGAATGTTGAGAATATTTAAACCCCCATGCATCTTTGGCGAACAGAGAAGTTGCACTCTAAGCAACCGCAAACTTTTTTAGCCATCTTTGGACTGCCAAAAAGTTTCCATAATGGATGATATAAAGTATGTAAGATCTTCCTTGCCAAACATGATCAAAGGTAGGTAAAATTTAATATATGCCACCAAAATAGATTGGACAACATGCAATGGCCAAGTTGCTAATTTTCAATATTCAAGATTTTTCTTCAATTTTGCAAGTACAGTCAGTTTGTTAGCGATGAGTAATCATCCAACCCAAAGGATAACCCAGATGGCGAACTGAGTGAGTAGGCGGGACAATTTTCCCCAACCATAAAAGACTATGCCAGTCTTTAGAATGCAATGGTAATAGCATAGACTTCTAAAAATCAAATGTAGACCAGCAACCAGGACATATAATAATAGAGCATGCATAAGGGAAGAATGATCCCTCCAATATTCTTTGGAGTAAGAAAAGAATCATCAGCATATGCTTAGTGCAACTTTAATGAATTTCCAATCCATATGACATGTTTGTAGCCACAAGATGATCCATGTATTGAAGCATTGGATGTGTGGCTATCGCATACAATAGCACACTAAGTGGGCATCCTTGGCGAGAACGAACACCGGAGAGTTCAATTTTTAGAAATATCCCCAGACAATATACAAGCAGCTTTACTATCATTGTACAACCCATAAATAACATGCTGCATTTTTGTGCCAAATTCCAAAGCATGCATGGTGAACCATGTCAAAGGCCTTGGCAATGTCAACTTGCAACAACAGCACATCCTGCTCCATGTATTTTGCATATTCTACTGCAACATAGGCATTTGCAATATTATAAGTGATATGCTTGCGAGGAACAAAACCATATTGAACACGATGAAGGCCATCATGTAAGTATCCTTTGATGCAATTAACCACCATTTTGGTTATGATCTTCTAAATAACTGGCATGAGTGTGATATGTCTCCAATCATCCAATCATGACAAGATCTTTCTTCCATGAATCTGGTATTTATTAGTTTGCTAACCACAATTGATCATATGCAGTAAAGTAGACTTGAGTATATCCCAATATGCAAGGAAAATTTTAACAATGAGGCCATTCCATCCTGGAGATTTCCATTGGCCATAGAAATTTATTGCATCAGACATCTCTCTTTCAATAAAAGGTTCCTCCAGCTCCAAAGCCTATGCAAGAAAAAAAATGGGAAAAACATGCTGCAGAAGCTATCACCCTGTAGATAAAATTTCTTGTGAAGGGAGATCTGCATACCCAAATTATCATGCAAAGTGAGTGACACAAGCTCTAGCAAGTTGTGATTGAGAGGATGTCCAACAACCAACAAGCATAAGAACCTGGAAAATACTTGCACATTGCCTCTTGCAATGTTGGCTTTTGAAAAACTATTTTGGCAAACAACCTTTATCGAGAAAAGCCCTCTATCTTGCTTATGTCTCCCATTTAGTAGTTTTTCTATGATCATTGCTTCTCCTAAACCCTTACACTCCTAGATTAGTTTCTCAACCCTTATCCTACAACATCTATGCAGGAGACAAGTTCTCCATTGTGTTCTCTATTTTGAACCCTGGAACCTCTTTCTGATGAATCCTAGAACCCCCTTTTAAACCTTAAACTCCCAATAAAGGTAAAATCCTTTATTAACCCAACGATATGATGCATGATTCTTTCATGTAAGCATGTAAAACATCTACTTTCCACCATTGAGTCTACATCTCTTACTGGGAAATGACTTGAAGTTTTAGGCTATAAATCTAATACAACAACGACACCCATTATACCTGTAGGCAACAATAAGTCTTAGAACCACACCTCTCCATGAATATTGACTGCCCACCTTCTTTCTTACTCAATACTTACCTAAATTTTCCCAATCCCATCACCTCCTCTCCATCTACACAACCATCTACTTCTCATCCCTCTGCAAGCATGCACATTGGGTCATCAAAGGTGTCTAAAGGACCAGCTCAAGCCTAATTTACTCTAGAATAGGTCCACACTATTCTCTAGCCAGCCTTTGTGCCTCTAGAGCTTCTTCCACATGACCAACCCTCCATACAGGCAAACCACTTTCTCATTGATGGGGATTACTAGCTTGAAGAAATTCCTCCCCACGACCCCAAGTGGTACCACATGTTGCACAAGTGTAGGCCCTTTGAGGACCTCACCAATTTAAGAATGTGGAAGGGAGAGCCACAAAGTTTTGATCTCAAGGTGGTCAACATTATGGAAGTATGATCTGTGACCCTTTTTATTGAGAAAACATTCAAGAAGTGGCAGGCATCTAACCAAAGAACCGAGGAGGGTGTGCTGATCTAGATGCCCAAGTTACATCCCTCATAAATGCAAATGTTGGCCTACATCCCGAGTAGAGGATTCCTTTTTTGAAGAAGCCTAAGTATTGGAGAATCTATTGTAATGCATGCCAAGCCCATCACATCCAGCTAGCTTATATGCTCCTATGCCATAGATGGAAATGGAATATATTCCAGAAGATACAAGAAAGCGACCCTAACGTAATAAATAAATTTTCGTGCTTCGACTTTCTAATAGCCACCATGGCATATGGTCTCACCTTTCAAATGTAGTAGTTTATTGATACATATGCCAAAGTCTCAGATCTAGAAATCTTGGTCTCCATCCATTTTTCTTGGCTGCTTATCATTTTGGTAAGAGATATTCCCAAAGGTGCCCGTAGAGCAGCAACTAAGTATCCACCATGAGATAGTTTTTTATTCAGATGAGGGACCCTCCTACAAGTAGGTCATGTGCATGTATCTCTGTGTTCGCAATCTCCACACCATATCTGCACCTTTGAGGACATGCACAACATACATTTTAGTAGCCCGAGTTCCCATTTTGTCGGATCTCTCAATGGCTATTTGATCGACACTCCCTATTCCAAACAATGCAGACAATAGGCCTGCTTTGTACCTCTTGATCTGTGGATGGATCAACTATACAAAAAGGGTCATGCTAACTCCCATGGTTAATAGTTTATGCAAAGTTTCCATCATTGCACATGAAAAACTACTTAGGATCTCTCCAAGTGATTTAAGGTTTCCAGAACACAAATTGAATGGCTATTGACCGATTGGATGTTTTGCAATAGAGTAAAGAGGGGGATGAAGATAATATAGATCTACCTTGGAGCCATAAGGGACCAAGTGCCTTGTAAAAGAGAGAGAGAGAGAGAGAGAGAGAGAGAGAGAGAGAGAGAGAGAGAGAGAGAGAGAGAGAGAGAGGAGGAGGAATAGGGTTGGCCCTCCCTTCAAAAGGTGCTACGTATAAAAGGTTGATAGTTTGACTTTGGTCTTCAGTTGTAAATTTGCAAGTTGAGGAATATAGGCTCTCTCTTTTTCAAGAGTATTGTTTATGTTTCTCTTTTTCTTGCCTTTGTGGTTAATACATGGATTTGTATCAAGCGTTGTCATCAGTAGAGGGTTACTCTACTTAGGTATAGTGTGATCAAGCTTCCACTCTACTCTCGAGGGAATATCTGTGTAGCTATACAAGTGGATTGAGAACCACAGTCTATGCTATTTGCTTTGTAGTTATCAGCTTTTATGATGTAGGTTGATTTACTCCTTTGTAAAGTGGACCTTTTATGATGTAGGGCCAAGCTAAAATAGGTCCTTGCAAAGTATAGATCCATTGATTATGCAGTGTGAGCAATTCACATGGTTAATAGGTACTGGGGTTAGAGCAGCATATAAATTTCTTTACACACTCAACACAATTCTGCCACCTAGCAACAAGGAAGCATGAGCACAATTTATAATGAACTATGTTGAACTTAACATCATGAGAAATAAACACCAATACCATTTATACTAAACAACATATCTTGGAGGCATATGTCATAGTTTTCCCACCTACTAGAGATAATTATTTTAGTTTTCTTACATCTATATAAACTAAGCACTTGAAAATCTTTTATCTCAAACTTTGGAATCATTTATAGGAGAATTTGAGTTGGTGTGGATCATTTCTTACAATTAGGCTTAAAAGGTTATTGGATACATCACCAGGTTAGTGCATGCTAGAAGCTCCAATTATGCATTCAAACTCTAATAATAATAATGTCTCTAAATATGAAATTTATAGAAACTATATATTTGATGCATTCAAAGTTTAATACTTTAAGGTTCTGCTATGGTTGTGGATGGTGAGGGCAAAAAGACATTACTCTTATGATTTGAAGATCCATTCATGCAGAGGTCAGTGACTTCATCATTGCTATGTACCAATGATTTCCTACATATACAAAATTGATCTCTAACTAGGTATCCACAATTTCACACATACAAAGAATTGATTTCCAAGGTCTTGTACCTAAAAGTATTGAACTAATCTATAGCCCAAGTTTGACATTCAAAATTGTTTTGACCATGCATTTGTTAAGGGAATATATCGATATTGCCTTCACATACAATTTAATCTGAGGAATATATGATGCAAAATGTTTTCATATTTCTTGAAATTTACTATATATATACTAAGCAATCAAAAATTTCTTATCTCATGCTTTGGAATCATTTGAAATTGAGTTTAATTGGAGTGGAGCATACTTGGAAAGTTGCTAGATACATCACCAGGTTGGTGCATGCTAGAAGCTCCACTTATGGTTTTCCATCCTTTTGATTTAGAAATGCATATACATACACACGTCCAATAAATCAAGAATTTTACACTTTCTCATTCTCATGCACTTTCCCATGGATATCATTAATTTAATCCTTATCGTAAAATCTTAAAAGCTCTACAAACATGATAGCTACAATCCACCAAGTCATTGTAACGTATTTTAATTGCTTGCTTTATTACCCTCTTAACTTTTGAAAATTGGTAAGCACTTATGAGATGATTAATTAGAAAAAATATGATATTATTCTTCTAAGGTCTCTAGAGATGAAATATACAAAAACTACATATTATATGCATTAAAACTTTAAAAATAATGTGGTCTTTAAAGATGAAATCTACAAAACCTATATATTACATGCAATCAAAGTTTAAAACTTTTTTTAAATAAAAATTATGAACAATAAAACAGTCGCATGAGTAGTAAAATGAGGATTTTAGATTAGTCAAAATACTTATCTTAATGTTATAAGCTCTTTGTAGATTATTGAAAAAGCAATTGGCGCAAGATAACATTGCTCAACAATTTAATCTATCTATCTATCTATTTGTACTGCCTAGTAACCACATAAAATGAGGACACGTGGTAGCTTAGATGAGAGGAGAAGAGCCACATGTTAGCTAAAGGCTATACAAGAAAAAGAGAGTGTCACATGTACACTTATGAGACACTAGAACACTAATTAGGGTCTTGATCATTATAAATCTACTTACATATAAAGTGACCCTCACCACATTGAATTTAATTCATTTTTTATAGATTGATTGGCATTTAAAGGCAAGTAAATATATAATGAAGAAAGTTGTTGGTGATGAAGTTGGAACTTGTGCCTCAAATAAAGGAGATGGATTGAGTTGCAAGTCTAGGAATGATGGAAGGACGTTAAAATTTCAAGGTAAAAAAGTTAGAATTGATTTTTTTTTTGTGGTTTTATGTAACCCAAGGAATGCACGTATAAAGTCATAAATCATAATAGTCCATATTCCAACCTTTTTTATATTGTGTCCCTCTCTCTCTCTCTCTCTCTCTCTCTCTCTCTCTCTCTCTCTCTCTCTCTCTCTCTCTCTCTCTCTCTCTCTCTCTCCTCCCCCCCCCTCTTAGGCCCCCTTCCTTCTCAACTCCCCAAAGTAATAGCCCCTCTCTCTCTCTATTATTTTCTCTTCTTTTCATCAGTACCCTCACTCTTTCTCTTCTCCTCTTTTTAAGGCCCTTAAACTATACAGCTAGTCTACACAAGAGAAGCTGACTACAAAGCCAATCTTAGCCATTTGATGTGGATTGTGATGCTTGTGGGGAATGTGCTGGGATGCAATGATGGTAACAATGTAACTCTGAAGAACTAAAATTTTTGGAAATAGATGGGTTGTGCTCTAGCATCCATATTTATCACTTAAATACAAAGCTCACATTAACGTAAAAATATGTTCTACCATATCAACTATTAAATATCTTTACAAGTACATATACAAAGGGCATGACTGGGCTACATTGAGATTTCAAATGTAAATAGCCATGGTCTTGAAGGAACTGACTAGGATATTGATGAAATTGAGATTTACTTGGATGCACATTATGTCTCTGCCTCAACGGTATGTTGGAGAATACATGAATATGATTTGCATAATGAAAAGCTAGATGTTCAAAGATTATAGGTACACATAGATGGTGGTCAAAAAATTATATTTAGAGGTGATGACAATATTGTGAATATTGTGCAAATAGATAACTCAAGGAAAACCACTTTAATAGAATGGTTTACATGCAACACACATTATCCAAAAGCTAATGATACATTGTACATTGAATTTCCATTGAAATGGATATGGATACAAGAAAAAATGTGGATCAAAAGGAAAAAAGAAACACAATATGTTACACCCCAAGAGCAAGAGCAGTAGAAGGTTAGAACAAGAATGGACTCCCCTTGGTAGGTCTAAGTGCTTTTGTAACATAAGAAATAGGGAGAGTGGTAAGGAGGAGTAGGGTTGGCCCTCCTTCAAAAGGCGCTATGTATAAAAGCTAGAAATTTAACTTTTGGTTTTCATATGTAAATGTGCAAGTTTGAGGAATAGAAGAATTCCTTTTTTACAAGTGGTGTTGTCTATGTTTCTCAGGCTTTTGCCTTTGTGAATGCCTCTTACCCCCTCCCTCCTCCTTGCTCCATGCATTCCCTTCCCTCCTCACCCTCTTCTCCCCTCTCCCCTCTCATCTTCCCCTCTCTCCTTCTCTACTCCCCTCTTGAGGATTTGTGTTGTTGCAACTTTGGAAGCCATTGAAGTGACACCTTGGACCGCATGAGTTTGCATTGCTCCCACAAGGAGTAGTAGGAGGTGCAAAGTTCCCTTGGAATTCCTCCAAGATCCCTGTTCCCTTGGAGTCACTTCCAAAAACCACACTTTTGGTACCATTGTTGAGGAGATAAAGGTATGCTTTCATTCGCACTTGCTTCTTCCGTTAACTTCCATTACCCATGAAGCTTGGTTGTGGAGTTTAGTGTAGAGAGTGAGTTGAAAAAGTGAAGGAAAGATATAGACAAGGAAGAGAAAAAAGACTCAAAGTATTTTTTGGAAGTTTATAAGTGCTTTGTTGTAGTTTTGTGTGCATTGGAGGTCTCAAAGTCTAGGAGGGAGTGCTTTCAATCATTGCTAAACCTTGGATGAAGTCCCATACTAAAAGCTAAAAAGTGATGATGGGGTTGAAGTTTCAAGGTCTTGGGAATGACAAACAATCCATCTTGGGAAGGAAACCGTCCATTTTGGTCCAAAATTTCTTGCTTTTTCCTTTTGACTCCTTCTAGTTGTTTATTATTATTTATAGGTAGGCTAGCTAGAAAACCAGCCCTCACACACTCCAAACACTACACATAGGCCTAAGAAGCTCTAAGAATCCCAAAAATTCTATCAGCCAGAGAGTTTCCAGATAGAAGCATCAGGTTAGCGTAATGTAGCATACACACACTGGGATAATAACCTAGCACACATTGAGGTAGATTTTCCACTATGATAGCATTGATTGTACTTCAATATTGTTTAAATGTGTACAGTTAGAGTTGACTGCATGGAGTTAGAGTTGATTTCATGGAGTTAGGGTTGATTGCATGGAGTCAAGTCTTTTGGCATTCTGACATCCTTTGACACTAACTGATAGCTTGACACTTGACAAAATCTCTGATAGCTGGCATAATTAATGACCAAATATTGTCCAAAATAGGGGTCAACCCTAACCCTATGTGCACCATGGTAATACCGATGGACACACAACCTTAGTAACCCCACGTGCACTGGATTAACAACCTAGTACATGGATGATTAACATCCCAATGCATGAAAAATACTAACCTAGTGCATGCCGGAATACTAATGCATTGCATACACTGGGTCAGAAGGTTGATTGCTGTGGTAGAGAGAAAGTGAAAATTTCATACGCTTAACCACCTGTAGAGAATCTATCCTAAGCTATCTACATGCTATTGAGATCTAGAAAATTCCTATGAGTTGAGTGAGAACCGAAAGATAGTCAAGAGACCACTCCATTGTTAGTCTCAGTTAGAATCTCAGTCCTGAGCTCATATTCTATGCATGGTCTATTACAAGGTGATAGTTCAAGCTCAAAAGACTCAATGGGTTTCAATGATGAAATAGGGGAGAACCCAAACCTAGGAGCCACTCTAGCTCCTAACTCTAGCTTGATCAGGTCTGAATCCCACCTCTTGACTGAGGGAGTCATTCTCTAACTTTATGGGACAGTTTGGCTTGTTTGACCCCAACCTAGTCAACCTCTTCGCTAGGCAAGCCAAAGTATTGGAAGAGCAACAAGGTCCCCTGCCAACTTCTACATCAGGTAATGCTCAAGGGATCCCCATGCTCGCCTTGAGTGTGAGACCTACCAGGCCTCATGTCCAATTATATGAGGGTGCACCCTCCTTCACTAGGACCTCTAAGCCCTAGGTACCCCATTTTTGGCCACCAAGTCGAGGGAATGATCAAATGGACTTTGGGGAAAAGATGTTGCCACACACTATGGGCCCTTGTCCCAATGTATACTCAACTTGGGTAAGAGCCCCAAAAGGCACCCCTTTCCATGAGGCTACACCATGGTGACCGGCACCTAATGTAGCCATATGCCTATGCCCTGGCCTTACACCAGTGAGACCAGTGCACCCAAGCCCACCATGTATGTCGGTTCTAGGTCCTATTAGGCCTAGACTAGTGAATACAAGAGCCACTCAGCCACCCAATTATGGTACCATTTTGGCCCCTCAAGCACATTCGCTTGCACCACAAATGGTACTAACAACTGAGGCCATGAGGATCCTAGTGCAAGCACTAGGAAGAAGGGGTGCACCAGAAGTGGTTATGGGTAGAGTACCTAAGGCTGACAAAAGAGAAAGAGAACTCTTGAAACTTTGACAACCATTTTGCAAATCTCCCCTTAGGATTAGGCTTGCGAACTAGATATGCTAATATAGACTAAGAGGTAAGGAAGAAAAATGGCTGAGGTAATAAACAAGAATCATGGCATTGCTAAGTCCTGAGAGTGTCACTGGTGTTCGCAGAATTCTAGGAAAAAGCAAGTATTATCAATGCTTTAGGAGCGAAACTTTTTGACGGAAAACACCAAAGAGAGGGCTTACTGCTCCATTTCTTCATACCTTGTTTCCACCTCTGTAAGCTATTAGCTGGCATAATAGATCAGTTGCATTCTACATGCCTCCCCTTTTTGTAGCAATACAGCACCAACTGAATGCAAAGATGCACTTGGATTTACATAAAAGTCTTAAGACCAATTAGGGGGCTTCAATATTGGGCCCTTACTCATGGCCTCCTTAAGTTTTGAAAAGACTCTTGTTGCTCCAGACCCCATTGGAAAGAAAATCCTTTTCTTGTCAACAAGTTCATGGGATGCACTATCTCTATGAAATCATACCTTGTCAGGATCCATTTGCAGGCCTTCTTCAGACACAATATGCCCCAACAAGAATACTTTTGTTTGAGCCAAATGACACTTGCTAAGATTTAGATACCCTTTTAATTCATCAATCCTAGCTAAGGCCATCTTTAACTTCTCCATGTGATCTATGCACCAAGAACAAATGCAAAAATCATCCAAAAACACCCTTATGAACTTTCCCAAGTAAGGCTCGAGCACTTGACTCATGAACCTTTGAAATGTAGCTAGTGCATTAGTCAACCCAAAATGCATCATTCTGTGAGTAAAAACTCCCCAAGGTGTGACAAATGATGTTTTCTTTGGATCTTCCTTCCGAATACAAATTTGAAAGTACCCAGAATACCCATCACATACAAAATACATCTCATGCTCTGCTACTTGGTCTAGTATTTCATATTGGAATGGCAAAGGAAAATGATCCCTCTTGGTGCACGCATTCAAAGGACAAAAGTCCACACAAATCCGCCACTTATTTCCTTTCTTTGGTGTGACAACTATAAGAGATATCCATTCTGAATCATCAATACGAAAGATGAATCCCGCCTCAAGTAGTTGTGTTACCTCTTTCTTTAGGGCCTCAGCTTGGATCACTCCCAATCGTCTTAAGCGTTGCACAACTGGCTTGCTTTCTAGCTTCAACTCAATCTTATGCTCCATAAGAGAGACTAGTCGAACCTGTGAATAGCTTGTTGCAAAGAGATATGGAAAATCATCTAACATATCCAAGTACTGGAGCTTTTCACTACCTGATAGAGAATCACCAAGAAGCTCTTCATTGCATTGGCATCATAGACAAAGACCAAAGGCCACTCCTTCCACCTCACCCTATGAGCTGGTCTCCTCGGAGCTACACCGTGTCTCTTCTTCTTCATCGGTTAAGTCAGACCTTGAACTCTCTGATGTTGAAGACTCCTCTTTGACAACTTTCTTTTTGCGACTTCTGATGTTGTAGTGCACCTTCTTATCATTTCCCTACAAAATCAATTCTCCAATATTCCACTTTTGAACAGCCTTCACCTTGCATAGCCAAGGCCTTCCCAAAATCAATAAATAGGTACGTGCATCTAGCTTGGTAGGGATCACCTGAAAAGTAGTCGGCACAAAAATTCCACATACATCCACTTCTAGATTTGTTAGAACTCCCAAGGTCTTAACTCTAGTGTTGTCAACCAATTTGATGCGATAAGGAGAGGTAGTACTAAAGTATTTTAAATCAGCATCTATCATGGTCTTCTCACTCATGACATTAATCGACGCACCTCCATTAATGTACACATTAGAAATCACTTGACCATCAATGATTACATCAACCATAGGTACATCATCACCACCATCTATATCTACCTTTTGAACAATAGGAATGGCACTTTTCTTCTTTTTCTTCTTTGACACTCTTGTGCTTGCTAGCTTTCCCCATTCCTTCCGTAGTTTTAAAGACAAAGCAAGTAATTAACCAAAGGTGATATGAGCTTCCTTTTCTTTAAGGTCGGACCACAAGTCATAGCTTTTAATGCCTTGTCCTAAAGGAAAGTCTGACTGGCTAATTCTCTATCTAGATGCCTTCTTTTTCTTACTATGCTATTCCTCTTCCTAATGTTCCTCATCTACTTCTTCTTTGCTTTCTTCTTCTTTATTTGCTTTACCACGCCCCCGTTTAGCCATCGTTACCTCTCTTTCCTCATCCCCTAAAGAAGCTTCTAACAAGGATACTTGTTTTTCTTCTTTCTTTCTCAATCTAGGACACTCGAGGCGATAGTGACCTTTTTCATTATATTCATAGCAAGTGACCCCACTCTTATCTCGAGGCCTATCTTCACTCTTTGGTGCTCTAGGTTGTCGTGCATTAACCAAATGCAATTTCAAATCAACAAGCTCTACCATCAATTGGGAGATATTATCATCTAACTCAGAGGACTTTGGTACCTGAGGAGTGCCCATTACCTCCACCTTAGAAGTTGAAGCTGTTTAAGACACAAAAGAGGATGCGATCTTTAGAGAAGCTTCTTTCTTGGTCGCAATGCGAAGTGCCTCCACATATGTTGTTGGATCTTTACTAATTACTTTTGAGCGAAGACGAGGCTCCAAAGCCATAACAAATTTGCTCATCTTTAAGTGCTCCATCCCTATGAGACTTTGAGGGGCTAATGATGCAGATGCCATAGCTTGCAAAGCTGCCCTTTCATACTTTGTCCATAAAGTTTCATATTAAATTGCCAACACAGAGACTATCTCACCTTCTCCTTGATAGAACCGGTCCAATTGCAAGATCAAAGCATTTGGCGACTCCACTATCCCAAATCTCTGCTTCTTGTAGCCACCACCACTTGGTCCAGTCCTCCTTGGTAGAGTCCGACAAGGCCTCATGCCAACTCAAGGCTATACCTTCAAGAAAATCAGGCAAAATCTCCGCTCGATCCTTCATGGACCATGCAGAAAGCCGGCATCCTCGAATAAAATCCCAAAGATAAGACTCCGGGTCTTCCCCTTGGGTCCCTCGAAACACTGGAATCTTCACATGATGAAACACAAAAAGGAAACACCAAGATCCAAATAATATCCCAAACAAGATCCCATAGAGCCTTAGTATACCAAGACCAACTTATTATGCATAACCACTTGTTGAAAACCATCCGCAATGTGATCCTCAATAAAATCTTCAAAAATAAGTGACCAACCACCAGCACCATGAAAACATTGTGTATACATGCATTCAAGAATCACCCTTCTCACAATTAGAAGTGCACATAACAGCTTCAAGATATTGTACTCTTCATCATTTGCATAGCAAAAGAAAATGAAAGCATTGAGAATCACCACTTCACTGTTATAGTCAAAAACTACCCAAAGACTTAACTCTTCTTCACACCAAGCTACTAGTGCATGAAACAATCCTCAATCTATCATTGTGCTTGCTATCGACGTTGTTGATTCACCAACATATTCAACAATGCAAACATAAAGGATATGATCACCATGACCGTGCGAATAGCTTAAGCATCACCTTCACAATCTTTTGTAACGGAGTTCTTCTAGGCATCTTTTTTATCGCATTAGAAAACACATGCCTATACTAGGCATAACATGCAATCAAGTACACCCAAGACCATTTGGTAAGGTGGATTCTTGCTCTATTTAAGTGTCACCATTCAAAGAACTTGCATATTTTTTGTGAGCTTCAAGACTTTTGTCTATCACCAAAGTTTTGAGTGGCTTAAAGTAGCATTGAAAATCTCCTCTTGTCCTGCCTTTTGAACCACTAGCATCACCTAATAGCACCACCTTCCCACCAAATAGTCGGTCATTAGACATGACATCTTGCAATGTCTTATCAAATGCTTTGAAGGCATAGCAATGTGTCATATGTGCCTCATCACATATATTACTTGTGCTTCCTTTATAACATCCATAAGTTGGATGTGAACACTTATATTTCAAGTTCTATTGGCATGTAGATCTAATGGTATCTTGAAACATGAGTGCATTGTGCATCCAATAGCCAGCAGCAATGTTGCAATGCCAAAAGATGCACATGCTAAAGTAATCTGCCCCTCTCCATGTAGCTGAGAGAGCAAACAATTATAGAGGAAAGTCTTTCCAAATCCCAAAGGTCTTACCATGAGCTTCATTTTGCTTCAATGGTAGTGTCTAATTGCATACAATTATTCTTACTTGACAGGTGCATAGAGCCCGAAAAGCCAAACACTTTTCCTTTTTGCAGCGTGTGCAAATTTCTCCTCGATTGCAAGTTACAGCTTGTAGAAGTTTTTGATCAAAAAGGGGGTCTTTGGTGATGTGGCTTGGCTGTTCATATGCTACTTGCAAAATTGTGCTTGGCAGGGGTTGTGTGCTTAGGTGGCACTTAACTAACCCTGAACCTAAACCTAATCATGGCTTAGTGTGAGTTACTTGACTTGGGTCCTATGTGCCATGTGGCAAGCTATTGACCATGCTTCATTGAACCATGGTAAATCTGACCTAGGGTCAACCCTGCTTGGGTTACCTTTACCCAAGGTGCCATGTGTCAAAATACTGAGGACTGTGGAGGAGGATAAGGTTTCAGGTGATTTTTGTTTCTCTATCTTCATCACTAGCACCGCGACCCAATCTGATACTTCCTCCTAGCTGCTCTTTGCTTCATGCAGTTGAGTTCTTCTAGCAAGGCTTTTGGAGTGGAGGTCGATTGGAGAGGCTTGTTGAAGGAGTGTAGCTCGCTGTTAGAGCTATGGCACTAGAGGCTCAGGGTGGTCATGGAAATGACCCCTGATGCTATCTTCAAAGTTCGGTGCTCGTAGGAAGGAGCTGTCTGAATGCTCGGCGGTCATGTGAGCATAGCATCCCTTGGCTGTGGGTACCAGATGTGGTAGCTTGAGGTTGACCAGGGTGCCAATGGCATGTACGCAGGCATCACGTACACTACTATCCAGGTCTCTGAGGCACCGCGTGATGCTGGCAATGATCTTGGGTAGGTGAGGGATGAGCAGATCTCTGTGGCAGTTGTTTGGGTCTATTGGTGCTACTGGCGATGGCGCTCTAAGGTGGCTAGGATGACAAGTTGTCTGCGGTAGCTCAGTGTAGATCGCTAAAATATCTACTAGGTGTAGGTTGCTGGTCGAAATTCATGGTCATCGGTGCTAGAGTCTGTGAGTAGCTGTAGCCCATTGTAAGCTCGGAGTGTCCAGAGGCATTGGCTCGATACTAGAGCGTAGACGATCAAAGCTAAGGCACTGAGCAGCCTTAGTCGATGTGGAGGAGGTTATATGGCATTGGACGTTCGGACTTGCTGGCTGGAGGTAGAAGTGGAGAAGGGTGAAGGCATAGGCAGTCTGTTGGATGCTATAGCACTCTACTGAGGCATGTGCTTGCTAGGCATTGGTTGTTTGGCTAGTGGATCAGAGCTTTCCTTCGTGGAGGTCGATCAAAGAGTTGAGCTAGACCATCGTTGCTTTGAGGCTTGTGCAAGTAGCTATAGCTTTGCTGGCACTATCGAAGGTCGTTCTCCATGGCAAGCTTCCTATGATCCTTGTTGTAGTTCCAAGACTACAAAGGCCATCGAAGGTGACCCGTAGCCATGGTGGAGAAGCTATTGGTTGCCTTTGTTGCACCTCACCAGATTCAACCAGGCTAGATGCATTTGCTCATTGGTTAGTGCTAGAGGCTACAATGCTCTATCTCTCTCTCCCACTAAATAGAGAGTAGAAACTCTCTCTCTTGCAAAATTTCTCAAACAAAATTCTCTCAAGAAGAAGTGCAATGAATGGAATTCTCTCAAGAAGATGGATTTCTCTCGCTCTTTCTCTCAATGAATTCTCACAAGAACTCCTGAGATATAAAACTAATCTTACATTCTGAAACTAATCTAGGAATGGGAGCAACCCTAGTGAACTACTAATGAGCTAAACTAGGAGAGCTAAACCTATGCTCTGATACCTAATTAAAGTGCAGATTGTACTAGCCTAGTGAACACAAGATTAGCGAAAGAACTAAGGAGGCTCAAAGCACACTGAATAAGATATGAGAGGGAGATAGAAAAGCTATATCTCTTGCAATGTGTATTCAACAATATATGATAGGCCTCTTATAAAGAGAATGCCCCTTGAATAGTCAACACATGTAGGATCCTTTGGTCCACATCTCTCCTTGTGGATATCCTTGATCCACATCTCCACATCGTGTAGTCCACATCCTAGGGTGGCTACTTTGATTATTTCCTATACCATACCTTATCCTTTAATTATGTGCTCATTGCACCACAACTCTCAACAGTCGTGTCTAATGACCAATTGTTTGGTGGGAAGGTGGTGCTATTGGTGGAGAATTTATACAGTTATTGCTAGTTGTTCAAAAGGCAGGATGAGAGGAGACTGTCAATGCTACTTTAAGTCACTCGAAACTTTGGAGATAGATAAAAGCCTTGAAGCTCACACAAAATATGCAAGTACTTTAGAATGGTGCCAATATGTAAGTACTTTAGAATGGTGCCACCTCAATAGACCAAGAATTCATACAGTGGATTATAGACACAGGAAATGGAATAAGGAGAGGTATGCAAGACGGCAAGTTTTTAATTCTAAAAAAACTACTTTTAGAGACAAATTTCATGGGCGGCTTGATTAAGTGGGTTTATAAAGGACTTTCAAGAGTTATCGATTATGCATCATATTTTAGAGAGCGTGCTATTGTAGCATCTCAAAACATTGAAATTGATACAATCAATAGTGTTGCAATAAATGCAATGCTAGGAGATGGTAAAGAGTATCTAGGTGTAGATTCATTTTTATATGCAACAAAAATATCATTATCAATCTTTATCATTCAATAGCTATAAAAAATAAAATGCTATGTTATATATTATATGGCTTAAACAAAGTTAAACAATATGAGCCTTTTTAATGTTGCATAGTTCTTAATACATTTAGAAATTATATAAAAATTGAAATATAAGAGAAGAAGAACATTTGAAATTTATGTTTGTAGGCTCATCTCTTATCATTCCTTCTCCCTGCACTTCTGTGCCACATGGAAAATTTGACCACCCCACTTAATTGGGCACATAAAAATTATATAATATTTGAAATATAAGTGAGGAAAGACATTTGAAATTTATGTTTGTAGGCTCATCTCTTATCCTCCCTTCTCCATGCACTTCTGTTCCACATGGCAAAGTTGACCACAACACTGACTTAGCCACACAACAATGTGGAATACAAGCATTGCCATAGCTAAGGTTTAGATTACAAACATCATAGGTTCAGGGCATCATGAACGTGGGACCCAAGTTATCCATATCTTAAGACGTGTTTTGATAGTGTATTGGAACCCAAGTTATTCCATATAATTTTCATCCTTAGGTTATTTGGTGAAACGATCTTTTTGTGTCCAAAGCTTATTCATATGATCCCAAAATCCAACAAGAGATCTGATGAATGTATGTCACTAACCTGTCATGAGATGTGATGATGTGGGTTGCTAACCTATTGTAGACAATCAGGCTACTTGTTTCATCAATTTGAGCACCCAAAGATATAAAAGCCATTACACTATTGTAAGCCCTTTTGTTCTTCTTAAATGCTTTGTTTATAGGATTATTGCCATTTAATAAAGCTTTTAAAACCTTGGACGGTTCTTCTAATGGTGATAACTTTACACATGTGGCCAAATTTATAATAGTGCTTTCCCACAACTTGATGCATATTTGTTCTTGTCTTTTGCTTTCATTATTCAACATGGCAAAAACTAGAAATGTGATTCATAGGTTCCAGTGACTAGAGAGTAGGAGCACAAAAGGCCAATGGATATAGAGATGGGAGAGGTACATCATCTTTCAAAGGAAATTAAAACAGGATAGAGAGGAACTCATTTGTATTTGAAATGGTACCCATGCTTCTGGCAATGCGTTTTCTTACAATTATACATCTAGAGGCCCTAGTTGCAACCATAGGTATCCTTCTACTTATAATTGGATTCCGTGTTATATTTCTTTTTGGAGATGGATATTGTTGCAAATTCGATTCTCCAATAGAGAAAATTTCCACATTTTGTAATTATGTTTCTGGTAGCATTTGTTTCAAACATTGTTCTTTGTCTAGCAAGATAACGACATGCCATACATTCCGAATGCAAAATTCTTCTCCTATGAAGATGTAATGAATATGGTTCCACCATCTCCTATAAACAAACACAAGTCTCTCTCTCTCTCTCTCTCTCTCTCTCTCTCTCTCTCTCTCTCTCTCTCTCTCTCTCTCTCTCTCTCTCTCTCTCTCTCTCTCTCTCTCTCCCTCCCTCTCTCTCTCTCTCTTCTCCCCCCCCCCTCCCCCTCCCCCTCCCCCACCCTCTCCTTTCTCCCTCTAGAAAAGGGGTTGTTGTCTTGTCTTCCACACACACACACACACACATGCACATATAAACACACATGCACGTAGGAACACACACTGATACTTCTAGATCAATTGTCCTCCCCCTCCCCTATCACTTACATTATCCTTATGAACTACATTTAAAACTTCAATTGAAACCCCCCAATATCACATTTGCTAAGCATAGGAACACAGTCTTATCATGTAACTATGGTATGCTTCATGTGATTGGAGACTTAAGGTTGGTTCATTTAAGGCATTTTGGTGTAATGAGCCCCCCCCCCAGATCTCTCTATGATAGAAGAAAGGGAGAGCCATATTGAAGAGTGGGCTCTGTGAAATCACAGCGAGGCTTAGCATGGCCTTGTGGCCCACCACATGCATGGCATGGGGGTGGGGCATTCTCTACACATATGGAATGAGTGGTGCATTGGCCTATAAAGGCAAAGGTGATGTCTTGGAAAATGTCTTCCTCCACTTTCACTACGGGTTCTCCATGATTTACACTACTACCTGCTCTAATTCATTTATTTCATGTTCTTTTTGCACTACACCCCTTGCAAGTATTTAGCAACATATGCATGAAGTATTGCTCTCCAATAGATGGAGAAACATTGTACATTTAGCTAATGCTGTTATTGGATTTTCTTTTAGTCCATTTCTTATTGAAAACCCATTCACCTAGAAAGTCTCCATAAAGTAAATTGTTTGCTTCATGTTGCAATTCAGTGCATTTAGACCATTCTGTAAGAGTGGCTTTTCTATTTTGTTTGTTATCCACTACATTTTGCAAATCATCATCACCTTGAAATATTACATGGGAAGATGAACTTGCAATATTTGGACATTAGGTTTTTCATCGCGCATGTCATACTCATAAATCCTCCAAGATGGTTCTAATGCTGACACATAATGTGGATCTAAATACATTATAATCTCATCAATGATACCATTATTTGGGATGTGTGATTCTCCTTGTCCTTGTACAATTTTATCCATTTGCACACTGATTGTAGCCCTATCATGACCTTTATACAAATATTTAACAACTGTAATTGTGGAGCAAACTTCAATATTGATGTGTCCCTTATACTTCACGGAGAGGAAAGGATTGAAAGGCATATTCCAATGATTTTCTACAACAATTACACCCTCTTTCACCAGTATCTTTTTACGATCATCTCGATGTACATAAATAGGATAACCATCATTACCCACAACACTTCATTGAGAGAACAAACATGGGTAACAATGATTGCATTTTCCGTCAATCATGCAAGAAGAAGAGGCATTTAATGCACCACATGGGCCATGAACATTACATTATTTCATAATTCCATGCAACTCAAGAAATAATGTCATATCAGGTATCTCTACACATGCCAAGTGGTTATAGTGGCTAACCTCTATAGGTTTATATGCACCTTCCAAAATCAATAGTACATGTGAGTGTGAAAAACCTCTCTTCTAATATTCTATCACACAAACATACCTAGCTACCTTTCCAAACACATTATACTTTAGAATTGATTCCATCATATTCTTGTGTTTTTTATAAAATACACTTGTTGTCAGATCTAGATGGTCTTGTGCACTCTGGCTTGGAAATTTTCCTTCTTATAAATCAACCCGTTTTGGATTGCAAGTAAATGTAATAGTTAAGTCTGGTTTACCTTTTTTCCTTACAATTACCATTGCATCTTGATATAGTTAGCACATATATTGTTGTCATCCTATAAAAGATGATGGCAACACAAATATATGTCCTACAACATTGCCCAATACATTACATGCCCCATCATTTGCATTTACCATGTCCATTAATACTTGATAAACCTCAGCATGCATAGACGCTTGATTGTTGCATATCCATATTAACCGAAATTCTTCCATGCTACTATATGCATCAACAATGTACTGTTGGAGCAATGTTCCCCCATGTAGAAGGCATGCATTTGTATCTGGTCTCACTTGCAAAAGGCATGCATAGTATTTTCTATGTAAGGGTGATATGTATCTCATTCAATGATATGTGGCTAGAAATATCACTATACTGCATGTGTGCATGCCAACCATCCTCCCCCCAAGGAAACAAAAGAATATACATGAGTGGCATGTATGATCAATGAAAATTAGATATTGTTTTGACATGCCTCCATTGCAGCTTAAAATTTGAATGTCTCTATTCACAACAATGAAGCCATCCCCCCCCTTGCCCTAGCATGATAGTAGCAACTTTGCTAGCAGTTGGAACTAACTATATCTAGAGGTTGAACGACTCTCATAGGTCACCATCTTTACATTTGCATGTGGATTTGTTCTTAAAACTTCCCCCACTGCTACCAATGCACTGGCATATGGATTGCATGCATGCATCATTCTCTGTAACTCTTCCAAAATGCCCTAGTCCTAACTAGGCATCCCGTTGATCCAGTTTTCTAGTTCGTTCATACCTGTCTCATTAACATATAGCTATGCAAATTATGGGACCTCTTGTCTAGTCTCATCAAGTAATAATGTCCCAACACAATGGTATATACTGTCATGAAGTCAAAATTTATGTGTACCTCTATTTTGTGAAAACATTTCATCAATTTGAGCACCCAAAGAGACAAAAGCCCTTACACTATTGTAATCCCTTATGTTCTTCTTAAATGCTTTGCTTCTAGAATCACTGCCATGTAATAAAGATTTTAATATCTTGGGTGGTTCCTCTAATGGCAATAACTTTACACGACCAATTGTATAGCGTGATTTCTCACAACTTGATGCGTATTTGTTCTTGTCTCTTGCTTCCACAATTCAGCATGGCAAAAAACAAAAATGTGATTCATAGGTCCCAGTGACCAAAGAGTAGGAGCACACTCCTATAAACAAACACAACTCTCTCTCTCTCTCTCTCTCTCTCTCTCTCTCTCTCTCACACACACACACACACACACACACACATATCTGTCCTAGTCCTCATGAAATCTTGTAGAGAAGCACAGGGACTCACCTGCCACCATCCAAAGAAAACATAGTCAGTTATTTTTCATTGGGAAGGTAGGCTTCACAACCCCTACATAGTTGTTATCCATGTCACCCCACACGATTCATAAGAAAAAGTCTAGGAGCTCTCAGATCTTGAGGGATACATCATTTCTCAAAAAAACAATATGTAAGTGTTCTCTTATCTCCTGTATTAGGCAAAAGAACTATAGTGGAAAGACCTGTTCTTTGACTATTCTGCTAGAGAGAAGCATTAGTATATCATGGATCACAATCAATAATTCAACTAGCAAAGGAAATATCATTTTAATGAGCATACCCAAAACTACCAATGTTGGCATTCCCTAGTAAAATTTATCAGTAATTAGTCGCAAAGTTAAGGTTGTCCAAGGTTCCTCATATCGTACAAAAAGTACTCATATATTGGCCTATATAATTGCTTTATGTTGCTCGTTTCACATCTCGTTAACACATAAGCACCTATCAATTCTTATTATTTTATATAACTATCACAAGGGTCAATGTTTTATGACAAGCAACCCCCTATTACATCATCTATAACTAAGCATTTCTGTGTTCCCTACCATCTCCATATGCTCTTTGCATTTTTTTCTTTTCTCTAAAGTAAAGGTGTTCCAACTTTTGATCTTTTGCAAGGCTCCTCCACACATTTTTGCTCATCGGTTTTGATTTCCCTTAGCCTTTGAAATAGCCAATCAGATCCACCATTCATGTAACTGGGACCAAATCATTCTAACTCATACGGTCTCTTTTCTATACACAGCCTGCTTGCATACGCAATCCATATCGTGGGGTTAACTGTTCTCCCTAGCATATATACTTCCCCTACTGCTGGAGACACAACCCAATACCCATAAATCATGCAATAATCAGACATTCAAAATAATCATCATGAACTCTATCGTTGACACGCCACCTCCATTGAGGTTTATCAAGCGAGCTCTTATGCTAGAGTGGACAAGTGGCGCTACGTATCATTTTGTTGATTTCTTAACATGAACTACTAATAGTTCTAGCCAGGTGGGTGGGTTTAATATGAGATTCTCCCTCTCATTTTAGATGACATGCAAGTGGCGAGGGTTGTAGCAACACCAGAATGGTTATGCAATAGTGTTCCAAGCATCTCACCTGGTTATCTTCCATCCCGCTCTCGGGGGCTAGTGTGTCAACTCGAGGTCTCGTGTCTCATGCCTCCATCTTTGTGTCAGAATCTCCTCCCAAGGTCTTCAATCCAACCACTATTTGATGGCTCCTGACGGTGCTCCTTGAAAGCTTTGCTAGGTATCTCCTTGTCTCACTCTCTGCGCTAGTGGTAGTTGCCTTCAAACTCGCCGTTGTTTCCTCTAGGGCCTCCCCCTTTAACTCTTGAATGGCGCCCAAGGTATCCAAGGTACCTCGGGGCTTGCACTTAGGCTTGTCAACTTCTCTTGCTTCTCCCAAAGTATCGGGTTCGGCCTCCCAGGCTTCCTTGTCATTTTGGCACCAATGCGAGCCCATGCTGGCACGTACCACCTTTCACTGTTTATTCAAGTACTCCCACTATTCCTTTATGCAACATTTCTCCAACGGTGCACTCATGTAAATCTAATACTTTGTTTTGCCCCTCATGCACCTCTCTAGTCCATCGTGTATTCCCTTCTGCCCAACTGGTCTACGGACTTTCAGTCAATGGGGTACTGGTATCCCAAAGGGCCCCCATTATCTCATACTTTACCCCCTATTGTTTGCTACCATCAGAGGGTTATTGGGAGTGCCCTTTATTCGGTCTCTTGGCGCTCCATGTGGACCCCTCATATTTTCCATTAGCATTCCCAAATCTCTATACAAATTGTTAATATCCATTTAACACCCTATTTTCCAATTATCCCTAGGTGTTCACATCCCCTCCTCTATTGAGGTGTGTGGCCCTCATTTTTTCTATGACTACTCCAATGCTGTCATAAATCGGGGGTGGTTTGAGAGTGGGTATCTGGTCTAATATCCACTATTCATTATTGTATGGCCCATGCCATGTCTAATTAATTTCCTTGTCTTCTTTAATCGTGGTTATTGAATAATGGCATTCTTTTCATGCCCCTTATGGTTATATCTTACCCCATCCAAGGGCTTCTCTCCCCATAAGGTCGGGGATCGTGCATGTCCCCCAAATTAATTACTCTAACGTCTCATACTTATCCTACCATTCCTTGTACCCTGGAATGCAAGGGGATAGGAAGGGGTTGTGTGTGTGTGTGTGTGTGTGTATGTGTGTTAGACTTGACAAGACCCCTTTCCATAGTGAAATGAAAACAATGTAGCTCAAAAGAGAGTATTGAATGCTAAAGTTTTATCAAAAGGTCAATGAGAGATGGGCATAAAAATTTGTAGAATGCACAACTGTTCCAAAGGTTGCACTTTGATAAGTCATGGCAAGCATCACTTTTATTGAAGAGGGGGGTCTGCATACCTGCCACCATCCAACGAGCAAAATAGTGAGAACCAATTTCAACTTTGGTTGGGAAGACAGGTGTCAACAACACCCCTCCCTTGTTATTGGAGTCACAATAAAAATCGATGCTTTGGCCATACACTTATCAAGCTGAAGTAGCAAAGATAATGAACCTTTGTAGAAGAAAGGGTTGGTTTGATACAGAGTAATGTTAGCACGATCAATCTAAAGGTTAAGAAGTAAAAATAATGCATCTTTGTAGTAAAAAGTGGGGGGTTAAAAATAATTGAAATAAGTGATGGGGGGGACAAAGGGTTTAACTAAGAGGGGAAGAGAGAGAGAGGGGGGGGGATTAATGCAAGGGGTCTTATGAAGGACCATAGATTAAAAAAGTCAAAGAAATTAAAGAAAAATAAGGTGCCATATATTAACAAGAAGTAGAAAAGAACAAGGAAAGGAGTTTTTAATTCTAATGTAAGGGGAGATAATGCAAAATAGAGAGGGGGAATTTTATAAAATCAAAGAAGGGGGAATTATATGGGGAGTAAAATATATAAAGAGAGGGGGGAGAGGGGGGGGGAAGAAAGAGGGAGCAATAAAGTGTGGATGGACCTGCGATTCCAAAGTCGACACAGGGATTGAAAAGCAAGAAGCGAACGTGTGGTCATCATATAGATGCCGAAGACTCATTTTAGTTTATCGAGGTACAGTGCTGATTGCCACAAAGATACACTGCACTGGCTGTAGCACTGCTGTAATAAAGGCTTGCAAGGGGAGTAAGGACAATAGTGTTGCAGTCGAGGCAGAATAGATAATTACACACAAAAAGCTAGAGGAATAGCAAAGGATTAGTGCATAGGGATGACAGGCACAGGATTCTAGACAACAATAGTGTAGGGTTACCTTGGGGAGTGGCCGCGGATGTAGTACAGGGGGCAAAGACAACCCAGGTAAGGTAGTAAGGGAGCTTGGGGAGTAGATAGGTGAGAGGAGGGGGTAGAAGGAGGGCATTATATAGTGTAGGGGAAGAAAATGGGGGAGCGAGGTAGTTAGACAGTCAGAGATATTCGGGGGGGTCATGGGTAGTTAGGTTAGGGAGTGTACTTAAGGAAAAGATTGATTGAGGGAAATTAAAGGCATTTAAGGGAAAATAGGGAAATTTTTGGGAATTAGGGAAAATAAGGGGGAAATTAAGGCCAATTAGGGAGAAAATGGGGCAATGGAGAGGGAAAAAGAAGTTGGGCATGGGAGTTGAGGGGAGGGGCCAATGTAGTCGGACGTGAGAGTTGAAGCGAGGGGTAACGAACAACGATGGGGTAAAAGGAAAAGCGGGGGGGGGGGGGGGGGAAGAATAGTTAAGGTGGTTAGGGGGTAGTTAGGGTGAACAAGTTAGTTAGTGAGTATAGTTAGGGAAAAAAGGGGGGGAAGGAGAGAGAGAGAGAGAGAGAGAGAGAGAGAGAGAGAGAGAGAGAGAAGGGAGGGGGGGTTGAGCGAGATAAAATAAGGTTAGAGAGAGACAAAAAAGGAAGAAATTGGGAAATTTTAGGGGGAATTTAGGGGGGGGGGAATGGGAGAAGAATTAGGTGAAAATTAAGGGGGGAAAGGGGCATTAGGAAAATTAGAAAAAATAAATAGGAAATTTTTTAAGGGAAAATTAAGAAAAATAAATGAGAAAACTAGGAAAAATTAGAGGGGGGTTAGGAAAATTAGAAAAAATATATAGGAAAAATTTAAAGGGGAATTCAAGCAAAATTAGGAGGGAAAAATTAGAGAGGGAGTGGGGGGAAGGAAGTGAAAAAGGAAAAGGGGGGGGGGGGGGATTAAACATGGAAATAAATAGAGGGAAGGGATAAAAAGTAAATTGAATGTTAAGTGAGAAAGGGATAGTATGTGTGTGTGTGTGTGTGAAATTCTTAGGAGATATCTCTAGTTTTTCTCTTTGCTTTTCCATACTTCTTAGATAATAAGAGTTGCATGAGTTTTTGTCAATACTCCCCCATTTCAAGGATGAGATTGCTCAGTAGCTTAATAAGGTCTTCACCACCATTTCACAACAAGTTGGATATGCATAGGAATAATCTATATGAACATTATTGTAGTCTTATATATTTATTTTTTGTAATTGTTGGGGACCCCTAAAATAGGTGTATGTTCTAGAGAGTCTTGTCTTTCTGGGGATATGTATGAAAAATAGTCTAATCTTGCGTTTCTTGAAATTTTTATGACAACTTATTATGAGTATGAGGACTTGTATGGTAAATAGGGTTGCTACACTACTTTATGAACATTTATCAAGACCGTGAAAATTCAAACTATGCTAATGTAGATTTTCTATAATTTTTTTGCTCATGTCATCCTTTGAACACATCAAAGCCAAGACATATTAAGAGCATGAACTTGAACTCAATTGCTCTTACACAATTTTTTGCACTTGTATAGATAAAATTGAGCAACTTAAAAGTTTTGTTCTTTCAAATGAAAATTAAGCAATTTTGAATTGTTAAAACAAATTTTTTGAGTAATTTAGAAGCATTAAGCTCATCATAATAAATGATATAAGGCTGAGTTAGCTAATAAAATTTTATGGAATAAATTTTTGTATAATAAAATATTAAATCAAACGTCCTCATGTAACCTCAGTAACCATTTCTTGCACCATGGTCTAGCTTATGACTCATTCTCATCATTGTAGTTGTCATCTGATGTAAACTAACTTTAAATGTTAGCACCTCAATGCAAAAAAATTTAACAAGTTCCTTTAAGATGTCAACTTGTAGCCTACATCCCCTTGTCACACATGACACTACCTTCTATGCCCCTCCTATAAGATTTCACAAGTGCTCATTTGCTGCCTTCACGCTATCCTTAATGTGGCCAATCTTTGCATTGACAGTTTTGATTGATGTCCTCTTTCTCTCTCTTATTGCTCTACCATAATTTGAATGGATTTTGCTCCATCGGGAGGTTAAATGTTTTGTATTGATTCAATTCACATGTTTGTTATGATCACACATATTTGGAATTTGGACTTTAATTGCTTTGTAACATCAATAGTTTATGTCTTGAAAATGAAGGGTACATAGTTGCATGTTTTGTTATATAGGTGTAAGCCTTTGCCCTTGCCAAACGTCTCATTGTATGTAGATGTTATTGTTTACCTATGTACTTTAAGAGTGGCATGATTTTTTGTTAATAATTCCCCATGTAAATTATGACATTGATAAGTAGCTTACTAAGATCTTCATCATTTCACTGCAATTTGGATATGTATACCATAATCCATATGAACATTATTTTAGTCTTACATATTGGGTTGCCTTAATCACCTAAAGAAGTTGTATGTTCTAGAGAGTGTTGTTTCAGGGATGTGTATGAACAATATTCTAATCTTGGGTTGCTTAAAAATTTAATGAAATCTCATCAAGTCTATGAGAATTTGCAATGGAAATCTAGTCGCTACACTCCTTTATGAAAACTTATCAAGACCATGAATATTTCAACTATGCTAATGTGGATTTTCTAGCATTAATGTGCTCATGTCATCCTCTGAAAATATCAAAGGCAAGATATATTAAGAGCATGAACTTGAACTCAATTGCTCTTATAGATTTTGTTGCACTTGTATAGATAAAATTTAGCATCTGTAAGGCATTTTTCTTGCAAATGAAAATTATGAAATCTGAAATTGTCAATACACAATTCTTTAGTAACATCATATTAAAATGATCTAAGGATCAGTCAGCCAAGAAAATTGTATGGAATAGTTTTTGTCTAATACAATATCAAAATAGACATACCAAGGTAACTTCAATTGCCATGTTTTTCCCCATGGTCTAGCCTAAGACTCATTCTCATCATAATTGTTGTCATCCGATTTGAACTAACATTAAATGGTGACACCCTAGTACACAACAATCTAACTTGTTCCTTTAAGATGTTGACTTGTAGCTTATAGTCTTACATTAGGATTCAAGGCATCTATATGCAAATTGTTGATAAAGAATAGAATGGCTTCATCTTGGGAAACATTTTGAATGCTCGATGGTTCTTGACTATGCCATGAATTCTAGCCAATAATGGATGTTGGTGAGCATAGACTTTGATAAGGCTTATAATCAAATTTCTTGGGAATACATCAAAGCTGTATTGGAGCATTTAGGGTTTGGCCCACTGCTTGTCCGAATGGTGGACACCTTGTTTGGGACTGCATCTGCTATTGTTTGCATTAATGGTCAGGTGGTAAGGAGATTTGGGCTTTGCAAATCGAATCGTCAGGGGTGCCCCTTGGCTCCCCTTTTGTTTGTTGTTTGCACCATGCCTCTTATTGGGTCATCCAAGCAATGTTTGGAGGATGGATCCATCTCAAGGGTTAAACTCCCCTCTAGCAATGAGTTTAGCCTGCAAATGTTTGTAGGCGATCTTGTCATGTTTGTAGAAGAAACCAAACAAAGCTTGGATGCCTTTTTGTCCATGTGCAGTGTCAATAAAAGTTACGCGCTTCGGACTACATTAGGCGACTTACAAGACTAGGCTACAGCGCTCCCAATAAAGTGAATCTCCAAGGGCTAGGTTGTATGGTATGCACTCTTTCTCATCATACACCATTTTTTTATTGGCACTCTTTCCCATCTTGCACTCTCATCCATGTCCAATTTCACAAGCCTGAGTACTCACTTTGCAAGACAATGTATGTATGCATGCATGGGAAAGAAACATCTATCAACCTATCCTCTCATTGTGGTACCACAAAAATGAGTCAATGCACTAAACAACCTTCATGCAAACCTACTAGATGTGAAGTGATGGATATTCAATATAATTGCTCAAGGTGAAAGGGAACAAATGCCACAATAGCATAATCTTTGTATAGCGTGCAATGTGTGCAACACATCGAGAATTTTCCATGAGTTCATACAAAAGGATCCAATAGTTTTCAAATTTTTAATATGTAGAGTCTAAGCTCAAACAATTGTTCTCATCAAAGAACGTTTTTGATTCCTTGCAATAGAGCCTCAAAATCAAAATAGTTGTGGCCAATGCAAAGTCTTCATGATTTTTTTTGCATGCACATTTTAGGGGTGAATAAGGAGAAAGATTGTTTAAGTTGCTCTCATTTTACAACTTTCCTTATGGCTTAGTAACACATTAGCACCAAATCTCCCAAGACTAACTTCTCATATGAATTTTGCAAGCCTATCCTCTCCAATAACTTTTGTTCTCCATTAAATTCAAAGCAAAAATTTGATTTGATCCCTCTGATCTTATGGAGTGCAACGTAGGAAGAAAATTTAAGTTAAATGTGTAAACCACACTACATACAATATGCACAATTAGGGAGGTACAAAAGAATGGCCTTATATGGACAAAGGCCTAATGTGAATATTGCTAGAGCAAACCTTAAGGATTGAGTATATTTGTTTATAATATATTAAAATTCATTTCACTTACATTTGATTGTTTGCTACTCTCTCTTTCTCCCAAACTCTCTCAACAATGCTAAGGAGGTTAATGAATTTCTACCAAGTATAGCACATATATAACACACTTCATTTCTCATTATTGCAAACCCAACCTCATAGGTTCGCCAATAAGCCAAGAAGCACCAAAGTTTGTGAAGCTCAACATATTGGTGTGAGGATGTTGAAAAGAACAAAGACTACTTACGACAAGCTTTGCAATGTATGTAGTCTCGACTAGTCAACTAGCAATTAAGCAATGATTTATTACTCATTCCTACTCTTCTATTTAAAGTATGTGCCAATTGTCTCCCTAGAGAACTTTTGGGAAATTTTCAATTAATAGCTTGCTCACACAATTACACATTAAGCTAAGTTATAAGGAGCAACTCTTATTAAGCATATTTAATACCAAAAATCAAGCTCCTTCCGTGAAAGAATCCATCACCACTCTTTTGGATCCTAGCTCTAACCTTGCTTATTCTCTCCTCTCCATATATGGCCCCTCTCTAATCGCTTTCATTCTTCCTCCTTCCTTACTCACTCACCTTCTTCCTCCGCTCAATGAACCCACTATCCACTAGCCTCTTAAAGAACTCTATTGTTGTTGGGATTTGACTAATAACAAAGGTAGCCACACTTAAGTTTGGAATTTTTGTTTGTTATTCAATTGATTTTTGGAAGCTCTCAACTTTGGAGTCTATTTTTGTTATTCGATCAATCATAGCATGTCACCTCATTGATTGTTGGGAATTCTTCATCACTACAAGACAATCACAAGAAGTTTTCAATAGAGCAAATGATTGAAGCACATCATAAATCTAACAAAGCACATATACCACTTTTGCATCATTGCCAATCAATTCATGAAAGAGTCAAATTTTAAAGCATTTTTTTGAGCAAGGAAACAATGATGCTAAAACATTGGAACACAAAGTGGAGTTCAAGCAATAGCCACCTAGACTATGAAAGTGACAAGGGAGACAGTGAGGGAAGTAAGAGAGGAGACAGAAAGGGGAGGGTGGTGGGGCCGAGCAAGGCGCACAACGCTAGGTTAATAAGGCTAATTTGAGTGCAAGTACAAACATTATGTCCCCATTAAAATTTTAGGCGTTTTAAAACCAATAAGCTCTCTAGAAATAAGACCTTCAAGAGTTGCGACACCATACCATCATGTGTATCTTTGCGACATACAACAACATACAAACTATGTCAATAACATAGATTAAGGCAAGCCTTCTCCTCAAGCTTCCCTAAGCCAAATCAAAAACTATTTTCACCATGAAGGGCTAGGCCTTTTCCTTTTTGAATGATAGTACAATGGGATAATTATAAGTACGAGAACCACAGTAGTTTAAAGAGGTCTATTATCCACCTAAGCAAAATACATGTCCAACTTTGGACCAACCTTTTCACCCCTTACAACTCTCGATCCAGCCAAACTTTTTGCTATACATTATGCACGCCCACAAATATCTAAGGCAATAAGATTCTAGGTTAGCTTCACAATTTGGAAAGATTCTAGTGTCCAAACAAGCACTTCCTAAGCAAAAAGGATTTTAGAAAACATAGATGAAAGAAAAATGATTGATACTAATGATTGATACTAAAAACTTTCAACTTAGCTACATAATAAGTCAGCAACCAATCTTTTGTTAATCAAACATTCAAATAATAAGTTTGGTTATTATTAGTCTCAAGGATATTGATGCTCTATGGGAGAGGGGAGATGATCATATTAAAGCTTGTTATAATGTCCATAAGAAAAAACAGATTACAAATGGAATCCTAAATTTTAGAAAGGCAAAGAGAGTAGCTTGACACATTTGTGTCCTTGTTCCAGCCTCTGCTTTCGTTAAGCATGGTCCTTATGAACTTATTAGAACCAGGTAGGCTTCAATTATAAGTGAGGCAAGTAGGCTTCAATTATATAAGTAAACCATATGCTACTTTAAGGCTTTTGTTGCCTTTTGAAGTGTGTTTATCATGCTGGCATTCTGTGAATCCATAACACTTTAGTCTTATAAATCCAATCCTCTCTACATCCACTCAAAAACGACCTTCGGTAAGGTAAATGTCTCTTCCAAGGTTTATACTTGAAGACATCCAAGGACAACAATTTTAGTTGGCAGGAGATTTCAGCTAAGGATTCTCCACGCAAGACCTGAACCTTAGATTACACTGCGCAATAGCATATTTGTGACTGCTGCTCAGTGAGTAATCAAAAATATCAACTTAATACATAGGGAAGATTCCAAAATTTTATCTTAAAATTTTAGTGCAGGATAAATATACATAATTCCATTAAATGCATCGGCACAGACTTTTAGGTCATGCAGACATGGGCATATTTTGGACAAATGTGCAAAGAAAGGCATGATGATAGACAAATTTGAATGATAGGAATGACAATTGCAAGATAAAAATGAAACCATCAGCCCAACCAATAAATAGAAATTGATATTGGAGATACAATACAAGGCAATTTAAAAGCTTGAAGTCTTTCAGAACACCTCCTTTCGTAAATGATGAGTTGAAGACAGCATGATGTCTGCAAAACCGGTACTCTGCTCCACTTGAATGTAATCCTTGGACTTCAATACCTACAGCCAAGAATTGAAACTAAAAGGTTCACTATTAAGACAGATTTTTTTTACATAACCGGCTAGCTTTCTTGCTCGTAAAGTGTCTTGGAAAACAGCATACATTGACAGCTACATTAGCTTATAATTGATTGAAAAATCACTAACTTGTGATAATCCAAACACTCACCAAAGTCTCAAAATACATACGCGCAGCCTCTTTCCGTGTCCTTCCTCTCAATAGATTGTCCAAACTTAGTTGAACAGGTTGAAATGTTTCTAGCTCGTAAGTACCCTCTACTTTGTCAAAAATGGACTTCAAATATTTGGCTAACGCTCTGCACAACATAACTACACTTAGTACTTGTATGATTGGAACCTAACAGACAGACAAAAGCCCAGCATAATCATGATTTTCATAGGGACTCCAGAGAGACATGCAACAGTACCTAGTTCGAGGTGACCATCCATCCCTATCTTGGATTGATTTTCCTTTTCTGTGATGACTCACTTCAGCTTCCTCCAGAACTTCATCTTCGTAAGGGGCAAGAAAGACTGCAGTCAAGGTCAACATTTATTTTCTCTCTCTCTCTCTCTCTCTCTCTCTCTCTCTCTCTCTCTCACACACACACACACACACACACACCCCAAGAATAAGAAAGGAGCTGTTTCCTACTGCTATGTAGACTTCAAGAAAGCTTTCGAGTCCCATGTAAAAAGCTATGGGAGAGACTTCAAGTCCCCCAAGAACTCAAAGAGGCCACATTCCGACAATACGAGAGGGTGTTGGCTGAGTTAACACAACAACTGGTAGATGGGTCATGCTCTAGGAAAAAGGTCACCATAAGTCACAACATAGGGGTCAAACAAGGCATTCCCCTCTCATCGACTCTCTTCTGTCTTTTCATTTGTTAACTTGGAAGATTGAATGAGAATACACAGCAGAGAGGAGACTTGGAACACCTATGCACACACCGCAACCCACCTCTTGCACTCTATTCACTATGGGGGGCATCAAGGACACAACAATGAAGCTTCATAATGGCCGAACGAGAGATCATGAGGACTTATGCACTGAGTTTGTTGTATACGGCAAAGCTATTCAACGAAGCAATGTGCCTCATTTTCCCACGCATCTGGACCCTCAAACACCATCGCACATATTCAGCACGGGATCACATGAGGCCAAAAAATTGATTGGGTACGTCATGTCCAAGATATATGCTTCAGTACTTGACATGGAGGTCAACCGCTATTCAGAGATGCAAAGACTCATGGCAGAGGGACAAGCAAGGTTTTGCCGTGATCATAGTGTAGGCCATTCTATGGGCTATCCATAGGTGGCACTTATTCCTTGGTATGTGCCTTGTAGGCCTAGTTATAGTCAGTTAGGACTATTGGTACAATTAGTACATGTACCACCTAGGTCAATTAGGACACTTAGTCCAATTAGGGCCATTAGCCCTAGGGTTTTGTTATGTTGGCTCCCTCTTGAGCCTCCACTCTCAGTTTTGCAGCAATCTATTACAGCATCTCGTTTTTCTCCTTCTCACCTCCATTTTTGAGCTTCCATTGCTTACCATAGCCAACACATAGGTGTGGACCACCTACTTACACTAGGGAGCATCACAGAGGAGGCCAGGAGCAGAGGGTCTATTGTTGCTTTGTGGATTTCCGTAAAGCCTTTGATTCAGTGCGATGCGCACACATCATCAAGCAAGCACGTTATGGCCAAGAGATTATTTGGGCTGTTCTGGAATTATACAAGAGGGTTTCTAGAGTTCAGACAAGGAGTAGATGGGACAGATGAAATCATGAGCACCATTGGGGTCAAACATGGCTGCTCACTTTCTCCGACCTTGTTTGGCCTTTATACAGACGAGCTTAAGTCTTTTATGAGGGCTCTAGGGGGAGCTGGATGCTCTCTTGCCGGCTCCTTGCTCCAAATTATATTATATGCTGATGACGTGGTGATCTTATCTTCATCCGATCAAGGGCTCCAGAGACACTTAGATGCACTACTGGCTTTTTGAGAGTCCGATGGCTTGAAGGTCAACTTGGGTAAAACCACGGTCATGATCTTCAACACCTCCCAATTTAGTTTTAATAGGTCAATGGTTGAGATTGTCTCATCATACATACTTGAAAAGCGTAAGGGTTTTTTGATCCTTAGACGCCTAGCTCCACCTAACAACCCTAACCTATGTTTCCTCTAGCGCCGTTCATCTTGAGTTCCCAACAACGTGCAGGTTGGTTGGTTGGGAGGGGGGAGATGTATGGTGTTTCACTCAGGGATAACAGTAGATATGGCCTACATGGAATAAGCAAGCGTCTCTTCTTCTTCTTCTTCTTAATCCCCCTTAACCACAGCAACATCAACCAAGAAGACTCGATATGCTACAGTGGCTGCCATGCCACCCTCTCCATAGACAAAATCGACCCATTATTCGGCATCATCAGGAGATTTTTTTATGTGCGACGGGTTAAGAGAGTTGAAATTCAACTAGCAAATGCGACAACTAGACTTTAGGTCCTCTAAGGACCTAGAAAGCAAGCAATAATTGATGAGATGTGCAGTCTTGTAAGGCCTCTCCCCTACCCCTCAACTAGTCTCTACAAATAAAGACCTAGTTCATACTGAAGTACAAACAATTAAGGAGGTGACCATGAAGGTTGATACAAAGGCAAGTAAAGCTGCTATTCAAGAAGAGATCAAGGAACTCAAAGCCAGACGTGAGAATGCACTGAAGATTAGAATAGGGGGGGCTCTTTGAAGACTAGTACAAAGAAGATTTTTTCAATAGCACATGTCAAAACAGCCATGCCCAACATTAAATGAAAGGTTGACGATGAGGGTGATGATGGAGCTACTAATATCCGCTCTCGAAGGGACATGCTAGTATTACAATTAGCTCACAGGATTTACACATCAAACTTCTTCAACAATCTGCCAAGCTAAGGTATGAGACGGAAAATGGGAAGTAGAGTCTAAATCAAAACCAAAAGACTCTCTCTCTCTGTGTTATGATTATGATTCTGTTAGCATAGACTAGTACTCAGCAAGGGTCCTAGCATACCCTTTGCTTCAGCCCACTTATCAAGTTTTCTATCAGTCTCATAGACCCATCGGTCTTTAATAGAATTTAATAAACTCTTTCTTTCTTTCTCAAACGTGGGCCGCATATAGAGATGGCAAAGTGATTATTTGGGAAAAGGGTAAACATGGGAGAGGAGGAAGGGGAATTATGATGGTGTTGAGCCCAGTGGAATGAGTGCAAAAAGTGGTTTGAAAATGGCAGTGTGGAATTGTGATGATACAATTTGGTCCGATCCAAAGGGTTTCTCCGACTCGTACTCTAACAAAGATATTTCGAGACACACGAGCACGGGCTGCCCAGAATGGCAGGATATACTAGGCGAATCAAGCTATCAGCCTATAAGATGGAGATGAGGAGAGACAATGGGGTACGAGGCTTGAGAGGTGTAGCTGTCCACACCTAAGGCTTTTCATATCTGTGGTGCGGAGAGAAGAGCATGCACAACACATGTGGATACAGGCCCGACTATCGAAGACAACTGATTTTCATTGTAGCATGCTACTTCCCCCCAAATACATCGTCCTATGCACATGAGGTCACTACACAGAGACACAACCCATATGAGACGATATATGATGACATGACATCACAGAGTTCCCCCGACAGGGAGACATCCTCCTTCACAGTGACTTCAATGCACACACAAGAGACAAGCAAGTGGGCTTGCTAGACTTTAACTTTTGACTCGACCTGATTACATATAACGATATCTAGAGAAGGCCGGCAGGCTTACTTGTTTCCCACATGGTGAAGGGACTAGTACAGTGGAATATTTGATGGGTCCCTTGGCTTTAGCACCACAGATACACAGCTATATTGTGCCTCCCCCACTGCTCAACGCTAGCATACTTGGCCTTCAACATCTCGACTACTATGCCACCCGCAAGGAGATCCCCCCCCTCCCACACGCTCGTCTAGATCCACTTTGACCGTGCTCTCGACACAGTCTACGTAAGCCACTTGGCTCATGAGCTCTCCAAATATCACCCGAGCCTTGGACACCGTGCGGCGTGGTCTCAGTGGTACATAGATCCTTCCCCACGACCCAACTAGATCCACTTTGACCATGCTCTCGACATAGTCTACGTGAGCCACTTGGCTCATGAGCTCACACACATTTCGAGATGATGCAAATATCACCTGAACCTTGGACACCCTGGTCCCAGTGGTACATGACACAACCGCTAGATCCTTCCCCACAACCAAATCTGCAGCACATGCACACATTGGGACGATGCCTCAAAACCCCTAGTACGATGAGTGTAGAGAGATGAGGATCGCACCTCACACGAGAGCAAGCCTTGGGCCACCTGACGACACTTAGGCACAGCAGATTTCACAACAACCGACATGCCGTAAGAGGCGGACTTGGAAGACCCAACCATTAAAACTTGGGGCTTTTTAGTTTTTCCAGCTAATCTGACCTATTCTATTCCAACTATACCTAATCTGAACATTTGGTTGGGAATTTTGAGCCAGACTGCGAACTGTCCAGTCAGAGATTGACACATGGCAGTGAATCTGCTGCGCTGATCAGTGACACTTTCTGATTCAGATAGTATTTTTCTACACAGTGAGCCAGTCAGTGCTCTAAATCTCACACAGTGCCTAACAGTGTTCTAAGTTCTGCACTCTTTCTAAACACTTGGTTGAAGCAATCTGCAAATAGTGCTGCTACAGAGCATCTGACAGTAAGTTCTACCCAAACTGTGTTTTTACGTCAGAATTGATTTGGGTTATCAAGATGCTACCAAAGAGATCTAAAAACCAGTTTAAGAAGCACCAGATGGGGAGCTTTGACCCCATTGCAGACGATGATTTGGTGTTGGATTCTAGAAGACTGGCATTGGCTCCAGTGAGGTGATGGACCTGAAATGGTGGAAACCCCTGGCAGTTGCAGACAGGAGCTAACTGATGGTACTTCCAATGCCCAGGCATCTCAAGCCAGGAGCAAAACACTAATGGGTATATGGATCCTTTACAGGCCCTTAAAGAGATGACTGTGGAGATTAAAGGTAATGGTATAAGGATGCAGGAAGTTGGACCAGCTCAGGAGGAGTCTGATTCATGAGGGAAAGCCTATGAGGGTGACTCAGATTCTGAAAAGGATGTCATGGTTGAGTCTACTGTAGACCCTCATGGCTTCATGGCATCAGCAAGGAAGACCTATCATTCTAATGGGGAAACAGCTCACAAGAGCAGGGAGCCACTAAAGAGCAATGTCCCCTAGAGTGCCAATCCTGAGGTAGATAGCATGTGTCAAAGGTTTAATGAATAGAAGACCTTACCTGCTGATCTCACGTCGGTCATGCCATTTCATCAATATATTCAGTTTATTACCTACTCGAGACAAGGATGTCAAGGATACGATTGTCTTATTTAGCTGAGTTCAAGGGTGATACGTGTACCCCTAGTGAATTGGAGGAATGGCTCGAGTAAAATAAGACTATTTTCTGCTCTATCCTTGAAGAGATCAAAAATAAGGTAAGATTTGATGTCCTACACTTGGGAGGATTATGCTCGTTCCTGGTGGACGAACTTTCAACATGATTCACTCTTAAGAAGCAAATGTTCCAGACATTTGTATCTTCTATTGCTAGAGATAAACTTGTTTGTGAATGGTATAAACTATCTCAGCGAGGCTTTGTGAGGAACTATATTAAAAAGTCTTGGAAATTACCCTTGTTTGTTTCAGGGATTGATGATAGAAGCAGGCTGCTTAGGTTCATCCATGGATTCCATTCAAGTATAGCAGCTGATGCATCAGCCCAAAACCCAAGCACTTTGAGGGAGGCCATGAGGCTGGCTGAGCTCTATGAGGGATGTGGGCATTGGTCACACGGACAGCAAACCCCATTAACAAGAGCAACCCCCCATTGGTTTCTAAGCGAGAGGAATCTTCTACAACAGCTACTCCTATCCCCAGGTATCCTACTGTCTATGGCAGCAAGATAGAGAACACTAAACCCTTTAGGGCTGCGGAGGCCAAGTCCCTAATGAGGGCCTAGCCCTAAGGAGTCGTCAATTGAAGAGGGAGAAGGTGGTGAGGCAAGTCTCTCAGGCCTTGATGGATGAAAGGAAAAAGAAGAATTTGTGCTATCTTTGTGGATAAATATGGACCCCTGTGCAAAGCCAAATCAAGGGCACAGATTGGGGTCACAACTCTGATGGGTATGCAATGATGGTTACTCATCTTATTGAGGGAGGAATTGGAGACGCCTACCCATTGGAGATTTGCTTGTTCTAGCTCAATTCTACCCTTGATAGTAATGAGAATTCACATTCTTTTTTTAGATGCTCTAAATGCTGATGCTGTGCTAACCAATGCAACATCATGGCAGGATGTGAAGGACAGTGAATGTCGACGTGTTCATGATGCAGCTATGGAAGCATGGTGATGCTCATCTCACTGCAAGAGTTGTGTGTGCGGCATTAGGGAACCCTTCTGTGTTCTATCTGAGTTATGGTTGATTTTCCTCTCATGCTCTTCAGTTTTCAAATGCTGAGCTTTCAGAATTGACTCATGACTAGGTGAAGAGCCACTAGCTGAAAGATCTGATCTGATCTGAACTGATCTGATACAATGGACTGGGGAGGTTGCCTCTTTATAGCTATGAGGGCGGTGGTTAGATCAACATAGTCGGTGGAACCGACTAGTCAACCTAGTCGGTGGAGCCAACTAGTTGACCTAGTTGGTGGAATCGACTAGTCGTCCATGGAATATTCAAGGAATATTTCCTATACCGTCGCCTCAGGGGCTCTTGCCCCCAAACCCCCATGAAGGGGGCCGCTGGCCCCCCTGGGACCCCCCAGCTGGGGGCCAGCTAGCCCCCAAGCCCCATCAAGAATAAGGGGCTCCCACACAATCACCTTTCTACCATCAACGGTCTCATTGAAAGTTAAGGCTGACCGAAAGAGAAGAAATTTCAAGAGTACGAGTCAAAACCAGCAGCTAGTGTAGTAATAACTGAGAAGCCTTTCTTGGTGATGACTCCAAGTCTTGATCCGGTAATATATGAACTTTGAAGTATCTTGGTGTACCCATGCATATGTCTGCCATTAAAAGATGGTCTAAAGAGTCAAAGGGCTCAATAACTTTTGTAATGGTGAAGGACAGCAATACTTGCTCAAATTGCTCTGGGCAATTGATATCAATTGCATGAGGTAGGGTTTCTTTGAGTGGGCCTCAAGGATTAGAGACAGATGGATACAAGGACACTCGAGATGACACTACAGGATTACACAGAGATGTGCCTGCCTCCATGAGGCACATGGTTTCTTTTCAAAGTTATATTCTTTGTGTGTACATTCATTTCCTTCGTAGCATGCTATGGGCAGATTCTTTACTTTATTTTTCTTAGGATGAAAGCCTTCCTCAAAGGCAGAGGAGAAAGTCTCGATTAAGCTCCTGTAAGTTGTTGGAGGGTAAAGTGGACAGGGACATCTACAGGTCCTTAGATCATCACGGGAACAGCTGGATTGTGTGCACCTGTATTGCTTGAGAACCACTAGCAGGTTCGTGATCAAGGATGGTGGTACCATTGACCTTTGGTGCTACTTGGATTGTACCTGTGTACCAAGGTGGTTTGCTTGCAAGAGAACCAAGATCTGCGGGTTGAAAGACTAATAAACAAAGACATCTCTGACTTGGTCTAGAAGGCTTCTCCATGGAGCAGCTGTATCGACATGTGCCACGGTGAGTCTGTAAGAGGGGATGTTAGTTTTATTTAGGCACCTGCCCACATGTTAGCCCAAATGCAGAGACCATGGGGGAGGTGTACCAGCAGAGGTTCAGAGAGGCCACATGGACTGCCATGGGGGTCAAACTGGTAGACAGCCTGCAACGGTGGCTCAATACAATAGTAGGATAGAAGGATCCCAAGGTTGGGTGCCTTTTATAGAGGGGTGAAGCCCTGGAAGGTCGGACCAGTCTGCAGACTGGCCCGAGTTGTACTTAAAGATATAAATGGCCCAGAACGGGCCAGTTGCTAGGGCAGCAAGGAGGTGACACTTGCAGTACAGCCTGCAGATCACCTACAAGGTGAAGAGCACTACCCCACAATTAGGGCCTATAGGTTCTCAGAGATTGGCTGCAGTTCAGGAGCAGCAAAGAGTGGAGCACTCATCTACAGGTCTTCTTCCAGAAGAGCAGCAACAAGGAGTGTCCACGGAGCCCCACTACAAAGCCCACAGATGCACTACAATAGCACCCAGGCTCTGAGTGTTTTGAAAGCGCCACAAGGTCAGAGAACAGTTTTGGAGATACGGGGGTCCACTTCTAAGCAGTACCATTGGCTGCAGTTCAGAAGCAGCAAACAGTGGAGCACTCATCTACAGGTCTTCTTCCAGAAGGGCAGCAGCAAGGAGTGTCCACGGAGCACCACTACAAAGCCCACAGATGCACTACAATAGCACCCAGGCTGAGAGTGTTTTGAAAGCACCAAGAGGTCAGAGAACAGTTTTGGAGGTACGGGGGTCCACTTCTAAGCAGCACCTTACTGATAGAAGGTGACACACTGTAGACACATTTTGTATCTGCTTTGGTCTATCGTTGGGACAAATATATATTACTGTTTCTACTCTCTTCAGCATTGTTCAATTACTGTCCGCACATCTCCCCCTCTCTACACTAATACATACTAAGGAAAGTTGGATCTAAATTTAGCAGTGTGGATCCTCCCACTGGGGCAACCTCCACCTCTGTTTTCTAACATGGAGTGCTTTCCTTTCTCCCCTAGATTCATCAATTGTATACTAGAGCTCCCAGAGAGAGATACATCGTTTCCTCTCTTTTTTGCTGTAAACCACAAGCTTCAAAAATCTCCGAGCAACATCCAACACACGCATTTTAAATGCACACATCCATAGAGTGTTGTAGACCACTGTCCAATAATTTTGTGGGCCAAAACACTACTCGGACAATGTCAAAATATTATTAGATAGAAAAGCACTAACCTCCATTGCTAGGGTCCGATTGGAAAGTAAGATTCTGGGGATAGAAAACGATACGGTTCAGTCTTCAAGTAAAACAAGAACAGTAAATCATAGCAAAACATGTGCAATCACTTTTGGAAGACCACTGGTTATGCTTACTTCAAAAGTTTGCTCAGATAAAGCTCTTGATGAATGAGAATCAGGTAACATCCCTACAGGACTAATTGCCTCTTGAAAGCCTCCTTGCTTGGGCTTTGCATTAGCTTCCACCACCAGACCTCCAGAAGCCTGAATCTCATCCTGAAAGTGAGTTGGATGCTCAATGCTTGTCGGTGATAAATTTATACGATCAGCTTCTTGTACATTCACTGGAGTTTCAAGAGTGGAATCAGCTACAGTAGGTTGTGAGGTTGGAGCCGAGGGCACGGATAGATCTGCAACTGCCAATAGACTGACATCATTTTCCATCGTCGCAGCTAAGGGCGGATCTGCAACTGCCACTGGACTCACTTCATTTTCCATTGCCACAGCTAACGGCAGATCTGCAACTGTCAGTGGATTCACGTCATCTTCCATCACCAAAGCTAAGGGCGAATCTGCAACTGTCAGTGGACTCACATCACCTTCCATTGCCACAGCTGCAAAATCAGTTATCCTGCTGTCATGTGCCAAAACTCCATTAGCTTGCATGCTTATCATTCCCTTGGGAGGCCTTGTTTTTTTGAGAGATGAAGAAGAGAGGTTTATCACACTATTGTAGAGCTCATTCACATCAGCACATAAACCTGTACCAAAACAGAGAAGAAAAATTACCAGATGTGGACAGAATTATGGTTGGTTGAAAAGCAAACTCAAACTCCCTTTTCAAATATGCAACTTATTATAAAGAATGATTAGGCAGACACCCCTTCTAGATCCACATAACATTCATTGCACTGGTAACAGTTGAGTAACAACAATTTCCACCTTTATTTTCCAAAAACTCACGCTTCTTAAATCCCAATACTCTGCCCCCTGTCAGGACTGATAAAGCAAGGTAATTCACAACTTTCTGCAATGTTTACAGAGCACAATGTCATTTCTTGAAAACTAAAGAAATGAGCTGTCCCTCCCCACCAGTGAATGATTCAAGGTTGCCATCAGAACAAAGAGCTGGAAAGACATGGAGAGGCTCTTCTGCTATTCCAAGAAAGGGTTGCATAAAAAACCCAGCACAAAGCATGGCACTTGACAACATATTGCTACACTTGAGTCACAATCAAAATCGGTCTGACCCTTTAAGAGAAAAAGCATAGCAATCCAACATAGTGGTATAGCTGTATACTGAATACCATAAGTCTCTTCGAGACAAATATGGCCTCTAAATGTATTCCTAATCTACGCATACATTCATCAGATAAGAAAGAGATAGAACACGGGGAGAAGTAAAGCCAGAGAGAGAGAGAGAGAGAGAGAGAGAGAGAGTTTATTAATGTCTGCAAAAGACAGAAATATCTATGAGACTGAAAAGCCCAGATACAATGAAAGCTAAGGAGTGGGGCTACTAAACAGGCACCCATACCCAAGGCTGATGTCTATGACGAGAAAATAAATACATTGTGCTCTCATTGTGCAAGAGAGAGAACCCACATAAAGGACAACAAGGGGATTCGAGTGATTGGACCTGTGTATGCTGTGTGGGACCAACTCCCAAAAACAAAAACAAAACCCAAACAAACCACCACCTACCCTCCCCCCCCCGCCTAAAACGGCTTATACAATAAGCAAAACTATGGTTACATTCCCATCAATAAAAAATGCACTAATAGTCAATGTGATAGACTATATAACCAAAAGATTCCTTGGTCCATGTAAAATCTACTTGGATGACAACCCCATTGTTGGCAATTGGGCTAGTCTAGCCGAGACGCCCAAGGACATTGTTGGACCATTGTCCCACTGTGCCCAACTATTATACTTACAAATTCTAGGATGACATGCAAGTTACGTGCCTACAAACCCTCACCAAGCTCCAAAGAGCCCGAGAAACTTCAAAAGTTATCCATGTGAAGGCTGCCACATTCCCCTCTCTTAGAGGGGTCACACAAATTCTAGGATGACATGCAAGTTACGTGCCTACAAACCCTCACCAAGCTCCGAAGAGCCCGAGAAACTTCCAAAGTTATCCATGTGAAGGCTGCGACATTCCCCTCTCTTAGAGGGGTCACACTAAGGAGACCACACTATAATAAAAGCTACAACGCCCAAAGTGTGAAGCGAGGCCTCACACAATAAGTTTGACCCAAAGACATTCACTGACCCACATACCACTATTCTTGTCTACTTTTTCATCAATAATGGCATACTTGCTTAAAACCCATTAATGAACCATCCACAAGTAGCTTCTCCAAAGTCCAAATTTGGTCATCTCCGATCTGTACTATAGGGAGTGAGGCCCTCTTTGTGGGTGTGCCCGCTTGAGCCTATAAAATACATGCCAATTGGGAGTGGTGCTAAGGCAAGTAGGTTGGTTATAGGCTGAGTATGGGACTGAGTTCATGGTTGATTTATGGCTCAATTAGGGCTTGATAAAAGGCTCAATTAGGGCCAAGAACAATGGCTAGGTTGGGGACAAAATCACCTTGTCAACCAACTTGACCCAAGTAAAGTTAACATAGGGTTAGCACACCAACCAAACCACACCCAATGGAGTTAGGTCAGCCAATTTGCAACCTATTGCCTCTCCTATATAAAGGGCTAATGTGCCCATCATTTGTATAGTTCATAAGCGCAGTCCAGCCTTGTGTTTGGAGTCTTCCGAGGTACACATTTCAGCCTTGAAGTTGATCTTCCAGTTGTGGTTCTATTCAAAAGCGCACAAGTTCTTCCAGCATTTGTGCCTTGCAATCCACAACAGTACGTTGTGCCTTGTCATGTCCAAGATTTATGCATCAGTACTAGATTCTGAGGTCAGCAAATTTGCAGAGTGTCGAGGACTCAGAGCAACGGGACATGGGACCATGGACCACATTCTCGCACTCACATGTATCATCAAGGAGGCGAGGGCACGGAAGCAAAGGGTTTATTGTTGCTTTGTGGACTTCCGCGAGGCATTTGACACCATTTCGAGAGCTCGCCTCATATGACGCCTACAAGATCTAAGTTACGACCAAGAGATCATTTGGGCTGTCATGGCACTTTATGACCGAGTTTCAGGCAAAGCCCGAACAAGATCTGGATGGACAGACGAGATCATGAGCACTATCAGGGTCAAACAAGGATGCCCATTATCACCTACCTTGTTTGGCCTCTACATCAACGAGCTCGAGACAGTGATGCAGCCACACGGTGGGGTAGGCTGCTCTCTCGCGGGCACGCTCATCCGGATATTACTTGATGCAGATGACATGGCTCTCTTGTCTTCCATAGCAGAGGGGATACCTTCACGCACTACAATCCTTTTGTGAGTCTCATGATTTGAAGGTCAACTTGGGTAAAACCAAGGTTATGATCTTCAATACATCTCGAGTCGTCGTGCGCGATGAGCATCTCACATTTGATGAGTTCCCTGTTGAGGTAGTTTCATCATACACTTATCTAGGGGTGGTCTTTTCCGGACCCACCTTTACCATGAGATCCACGATGTAGGCATGCCTGAAAGGAGGATATTCTTCATTGGCTAGACTAGAGAGACAATGCTTTCGCTCTCATTTTCAAGATCCATAGACCAAAGGGTTGCTTTTTGACTCCTTGGTCCACCCTGCAAGAATGTATGGCAGCCCATGTTGGGGACCAGATTTGTCGGATACAAAATGGGCCAAGATGGAGCGGCTACAAGTTCTCATGTTATCACAGATGATCCGTGGTAAGCCATCCATCCCTCACCAGATCATTCGGGCGAAGTTTGGGTCACCCCCATTACAACTAGATGCTGCATTTCAGGTCATTATATATCTGTACCGAGTTAGGGAGTATGGGGATTACACATCCGGGCGTAGCAAGATACCATGGCTAGCACTGTCCTCTTCTATGGCACTTGCAACAGGGGGATATCAGAAGTGTTGGTATGCACGCACAGAGAGATGGTTTGCAAGACTAGGCCTCCACATGGACAGACTACCCTCCTTTCTAGTACAGCATGGATGCTCCTTTCTCTCCCCTCCTATCACACGAGGTCAACCAGGTTATCCGTGAGGATCTACTACAAGGATCTACTACAGCTACACACATTCCAAACTTGGTTGGGCCCAAGTGATCTTCCAGTGAAGCTGAGCTTCTACAAAGATCACTTCTTACATATCACAACGAAGGGTTTCATTGATCCACCAGGATACACGCAGACTCACCTACCCCGAGGATCTCCCTTGGGTCTCTTCACACAAACTTCGTATCGAGAGCGGCCAAGCAGAGCGGTTACCCAAGGAGAGGCACATATGCACACTGTGTGACATGCAGGAGGTTGAGACAAAGGAGCACTTCATCTTCAAGTGTCCTGTTTACTATGAGATCGGAGGGCGTTTCTACTATATATCTTTGTAAGACTAGAATAAGTCCAATCATACAAATTTAGATTTTTTTGTTGTTCTAAAGATCAAAAATCTACACAGAAAACAAAAGGGAAAATGAAAGAGAAGAAAAAAAGAGGTAAACAAAAACTTTTATGAAAACCAAAAGGAAGACATATTTAGCAAGCAAAGCAACACTTATGTCGTCATCAGTGCCCAAGCATAAGCAGCTATACTGGGTTTCTAAAGATCCGCCGAGTCTCTTTAGAGGGCATTTCTACTGCCTCTTCAAAGATAGTTATGGGATGTTGGCACGTGTCCTCTCCTACCCAGACCAGCAATGTTTCACTGGTTTCATTCATGAGATGCTCAGACACCGCGATAGGATACTCCGAGCACGCAGACAAGAGCAGACTTCTCCCTCAACTGATACCTCTCAGAGCTCTATCACGGAGTTCTTTTAGCCAGATCACATAGACCCCCTCGAGGCGAGACCTCGACATGATCGTGACACGAAGCCTGTGACCTGACAACTTAGACAGAGGGTTGACTCACAGATTATACTTGGGGACATCCCCTCCTTGTTTAGGGTTAGAGCCCAACTGACGGGGTCACAGTGGCCTTGGTTAGACACAGAGCTACAACCAGGAGACGTACCAAGACTGCACTCTTGAGGAGGCAACAGCGTTCTATTGCTGACCTAATCCGCATTGGTGTGGATGATGGTTTAGTAGCTCCACTACCACAACTCATTGTATTAGGTTTTTCACAGTCTCATAGACCCATCGGTCTTCCGAAGACTTTAATAAACTCTCTCTCTCTCTCTCTCTCTCTCTCTCTCTCTCTCTCTCTCTCTCTCTCTCTCTCTCTCTCTGCCTACTACAGCTCCCTCTGCTGCGCCACCTCCTCCCCTTCTACTCCGCCTCCTCAACTCCAGCCACCCGCCATCCCTCATCCACCCCCTCGAGACCCCTCAGCTACCCCTGCCTGCTCTCCAGCCACCCCCCCTTCCCTACTAGCCCCCCCCACTTGCTCTCAGCCTACCTACAATCTCCCCGCCACCCCTCAGCCACTCCCTCGCCACACCTCTACAGCTCCCGCTACCCCCTCAACCACTGCCCCCTGTCGCGACACCTCTCCTAGCCCCCATGCCTACTCTCAGCCTATCTACAACCCCCTACACTGTCGCGCCTACCTACAGCCCCTCTACAGCCCCAACTCGCTCACACATGCTACAACAGCCTATTGGCTGCTCTCTCTTGTGACAACATCAACAACAGCTGATTGGCCGCCTCTCTTGGCCAACACCCCCCCCCACTGCACCTCGACATCTGTCCCACTCCCCGCCTCTTTTCGGCCCCCTTGGAGATACCTCCCATCATGGGGAGGGAGCTCACGCTCATGTTCATGCTCCCACTCCCGCTCCTACACTAAGACCTGCACCCAACATGGGTCAATTAAACGAAATGGGAAAAGGTGGCAAGGATACAAATAAAGCCGCCAAGAAAGATGACAACAAAGCCAAAAAACAAACACAGCTGAAACTCGAAGATGTGAACACACGCCAACCGCAGTGGACTTCGAGTGGACAGCAAAGCAAAGGCGGGGCCTGCATCTACCTCAGCTTCAGTCACACCCTCAGCTTCAGCTTCAATCTCAGCTTCAGTCTCAGCTACATCCTCATACTCAGCCTCAGCGTCAGCTTGAGTTCCAGTTCCAGCTCCGCTTCCGCCCACAACCTCTACAGTTACAGCTATTGGCTCTGATATACCCCTACCCATGACATCAATTGCCCCATCCTCCCCTAGGATAGAGGGGTTGTCACTGACACTATCTCTTCCATCTCTCCCTTCTTCTCCCACTTCAGTTCTCTCTCCAATTATGACACCTACTTTGGAGGGGTCATACACTGTTCCGCACTACTCGACCTTTCTCTCCCCTCTACCTCTCAGTCAGCCCACACTCCCTCACCCTGCTAGGATCACCTCATCATCCCCATACCACACCCATCTTACCCAATCATCACCCAACCTCCAGTCTCTTCCTCACACTTTCAAGCCGCAATCCTATCAATTTCCGTTAGAGCACGGACGAGCTAACCCATTAGAGGCTTGGGAGTATTTGTTGATGGAGGTCCAGAGCATCCGAGAGAGCGAGAGGGAGCTGTCACGCTTCGCACAGGAGCAGACACGCTTCACTCAGGAGCAAGCACAACTCATACAAGAGCAATCTCAAGCTATCCGAGTCTAGGTTGATCTTATTCAAGGGCTCAGACAAGAGATCTCACAACTCCGACAGGAGGTCATTGTTGTACGTACAGTCCCAACGAGCACCCCAATTGTGGACGCACAGATTGCAAGCATGCAATCTGCCATCGAGGAGACATCCAAATGGGTCGATGTAGCCAAACAAAAACCCACAAGGATAACCGTTTTGGCTACCCTCCTGGAAGAGCAACAGAGAGCCAACAAAGCTCTCAACATCAAAGTACGTGGGATTCCCTGCATTGAGGCTACCCCGATGGCAGATGCACGGGCCTTCGTGAGCACTATCCTAGGGACGAGAGCAGCCCCTTATCATCCAATTTCATGACGCCCAAGCATGACTTTCGACTTTACGTCATAGGTCAACCTTATGAGACCAGCCAACGATCTCAATGGACGAGGATCTCACTCTACTACAAATTGAGGAGAGGCGTTTCCTATTGCAACAATGGACAGTACTACAAGATGGACAACTCCTTACAGGCCCTCAATGGGCACCCACCTCTCCTCCCACATAGGGAAGCGAGGTCTATGAGACCCAAACATCCGAGACCCCTATCATGTACCATTTGGAACTATAATGGTACCTTATGGTCAGAACCAAGGAACTTCTCAGAATCCTATACAGGTCACGACATAGTCTTTTACAAAGAGACACATCAGAGTCCAAAGCACCCACTACCAACAGTCAGCCGATATACATGGGAGTCTACCTACAGAGATGAGACGAGGGATACACGAGGGGTTCAAGGATCAGAGGGAGTCGCAGTCCTTTCCAGATCCACACTTTTGGGGACCATCTCAATGGACTAGAGAGACAATGCTTTCGCTCTCATTTTCAAGATCCACGGACCAAAGGGTTGCTTTTTGACTCCTTGGTCCGCCCTGCAAGAATGTATGGCAGCCCATGCTAGGGACCAAATTTGTCGAATACAGAATGGGCCAAGATGGAGCGGCTACAAGTTCTCATGTTATCACGGATGATCCGTGGTAAGCCATCCATCCCTCACCAAATCATTCGGGCGAAGTTTGGGTCACCCCCATTACAACTAGATGCTGCATTTCAAGTCACTACATATCTGTACCGAGTTAGGGAGTATGGGGATTACACATCCGGGTGTAGCAAGATACCATGGCTAGCATTGTCCTCTTCTATGGCACTTGCAACAAGGGGAGATCAGAGGTGTTGGTATGCACGCACAAAGAGATGGTTTGCAAGACTAGGCCTCCACATGGACAGACTACCCTCCTTTCCAGTACAACATGGATGCTCCTTTCTCTCCCCTCCTATCACGTGGTCAACCACGTTATCCGTGAGGATCTACTACAACTACGGATGGGCCCAAGTGATCTTCCAGTGAAGCTAAGCTTCTACAAAGATCACTTCTTACATATCACAACGAAGGGTTTCATTGATCTACCAAAAAACACGCAGATTCACCTACCCCACTCGCTGAGGATCTCTTGGGCAATCCCGGATCTCTTCACACAGACTTCGTATCGAGAGCGATGGGGTAGAGCGATTACCCAGGGAGAGGCGCATATGCACACTGTGAGACATGTAGGAGGTTGAGACAAAGGAGCATTTCATCTTCAAGTGTCTTGTTTACTATGAGATCCGAGGGTGTTTCTATTGCCTCTTCAGAGATAGTGATGGGATGTTGGCTCGTGTCCTCTCCTACCCCAACCAGCGATGTTTGGCTGGTTTCATTCATGGGATGCTCAAACACCCTGATAGGATACTTCGAGCTCGGAGACAGGAGCAGACTTCTCCCTCGACTGATATCTCGTAGAGCTCTATCACAGAGTTCTTTCAACCAGATCTCATAGACTCATAAAAGAGGGTTGACTCATAGACCATACTTGGGGACATCCCCTCCTTGTATAGGGTCGGAGCCCGACCGATGCGGGTCACAGTGGCCTTGGTTAGACGCAGAGCTACGGCCAAGAGACGTACCAAGACTACACGCTTGTGGGTGCGACACCGTTCTATTGCTGACCTCATGCCTCTACTTTCACAACCTCGTCCGTCCTAATGTCTTCTTGCTGACGATGATGATGATGATGGTTATGATGATGCCGACGATGATGCTAAGATTGATATATATAGTCGGGATATGACTATGTTGTACTTAGGACATAGTACTACCATTTTTCATTTTTTTGCATTATGCATTGGTGTGGATGCTCGTTGAGTAGCTCCACTACCACAGCTCATTGTATCAAGTTTTTCACAGTCTTATAGATCCATCGGTCTTCCGAAGACTTTAATAAACTTTCTTTCTTTCTACACTCATGAATCGAGCCTTAGAAGAAGTCTTTTCCAAGGAATGGCAACTTGGCAAGATCGTACCAATCCATAAGAGCGGGGACAACAAAGTGACCAAAATCTGCCGCACCATCATGGTGAGTAGCCTAACGGCCAAGTTATATGGCACCATAATTGAGCAAAAACTCAACAAATGGACGGAAGAGCAAGGAACCAAGGCACCATCCCAAGCAAGGTTTCGCCCTAAAGATTCGACAATAGACCACTTGGTGGCCATACGGGCTGCAACGGAGGGGGTCAAGAATAAGAAAGAAGTAGTCTATTGTTGCTTTGTAGACTTTAAGAAAGCCTTTGACACAATTCCACACAAAAATCTGTGGGAAAGACTAGAAAAGCTCGAAGTCCCTTAGGAAATCAGAGAAGCCACATACAGATTATATGAGAAAGTATTAGCTGAATTAGCGCAACCATTTGTAGATGGCTCATGCTCTAAAGGAAAAGTCATCATAAGCAGTGACATAGGAGTCAAGCAAGGCTACCCCATCTCACCAACTCTCTTTGGTCTGTTCATCGATGAATTGGAAGAGTGGATGAGAACAGCCACTTGTCTCCATGGCCCAATCATCAACGCTATCCACAAGAATTAAAAAAGGTTGCCTTGCATACCTATAGCATATATTAATCAGATCCATAAGCACAATCGTGAAAAAGGAAGAATACAATTTCAACCCTGAACCATGTGTGTGGCCTCTCCTTCTGAAGCTCCATTCTCACCATCATTTATCCACAAAGAAATAACAAAGAGGGTAGAGAAGGAGAATACGAGAAAGACCAAGAGAACATTTTAGAAGTGGACATAAAGCAATAAAAAGGAAAGAAAACCACATACTAAGCACGACTACACTTAAATTCTCATCATTACCCAAGGATAACCAAGATCATCTAGATAGGTTGAGCATTTTCCTTACAAGAGGGTCTTACATGCAGTTTTGCCTTAATACCTATCATTGGTGCAAACACAAGTAGTACTTCAAACAAGTTTAACTACAATGTTGCGTGTAGAACATTACCACGAAGAGATGACCTCGCAAACTTCTGATCATTGAAAGAGCCATGTAGACTCAATGCTTCAAACTCTGTGAGGGGGGTTTTCCTGCGTTTCCTAAGTATATCGGTTGTGTTGCCCAATTGTTTTTTCATTACCCTGCCAATAAGGAAAGCACATTATGATACTCTAGCCAACGCAAATTGCCAAAAATTTGTATCACTTTGGAAGGCCAAAGGGAAACGAAGGAAATAGCCATGGCACATACGTGCTCGATAAGACCACCTCATGGTCAAAGACTGGTTTCCTCTTCCGTTGCCCTCGTTTCGGTTGCATAGGAGCTTGAGCTTCCGAAGGCGTCCCAATCACTTTCAATGCAGGCGTCCCTCCACCTATGAATCGATCAAAGTGAAATAGTTCATACAGCAACAAAGCCCAATCTTATGTGCGCATCAACAAAAATCTCCAATAATCTTGCGAGAAATTAGTCACCTAGAATTGATGCTAGTAAATCATCATTGCCAGAAAATTGGCCAAAAGTGTCCACTCTAAGTGCTGGTGAAGGCCCATTTACAAGAGGGGTCTCTTTGAGAAGAGGTGTAGCTTCAGCAACATGAATGCCAACTTCATGGTCTGCAATGTTTTCTTTGTGTTGTGGCCAGTCCACATCCTTGTCCATTTCCATCTCCTCCTGGAGCTCCATAAAAAGAGGTTCTTCGTCCCTGCCTTCGACTGCAGCGCGAAGCTTCTCAGCCTCTGGAATCTCTGGTATGCTGTTAGGGATAGCTGTGGAGGTGGGTTGTTCTGTTGCTGAGGGTGGATTTGAAGACTCTTGCATTGCCTCCCCAACCAAAGGCTCAAGCCTTGGGTTCAGATTCACCTGCATAGAAGGGGATGACGCTTGTTCTGCTATGTCCGTCGTTTGGACAATGGGAGGAGTTTCAATGTCAACAGTATTTGTTCTTCCAAGATCCATCTCATCATCCATTTCCAAAGGTGGAAGCACACTGGAAAAAAAAGGCAAAATTTATCATGTGTCCCAGAAAACCACTCCTTTTCTTTACATTTTTTGAGAGGCCAGCCATGTATAAGAATCTATATCTAAGATAGCCCAACCGTATATGTTGATGTCAGAGCTGAGGGTACTAAACCTTACTCTTCTTCCAAATTTGGGCCAGATCTTTCTTGCATGAGAGTCGCGCTTCCAATAAAACCCGTGTGGCCTTCATGGACAAGTTCCTGAAACAAGCTTACTTAAGAGTTCACATTATTTGAGGCATGATGCACAGACTTCGAAGAAAGGGGACACACGAACTGAGAGCTAAGAAAGCATAAGAAGGCATTAACAGAACTCGGAAAGCACCAACTGGTTCAAAAGCATGGGTCATTGTTGAGAACAGTTTATGCGATTTTAACTTCAAAAATAGTATAGTACAGAACAAAGAGCAAACCTCATCACTGTGGGCCAAAACCGAGTAAATATCGCCATTTTCTACAAATCTCTCTGCAAAAGAAAGATTTTTACACTTCCGCTTCGTACCAGAAGGGGCAAGAACATGAACGTAGGCAGGAATCGAAATTTTGAAAAGCAGGTTCTAGGTGAGCATACCGTCCAGCGCGAACAGCGAAGTATGGTAAGTTTCATCATCAGTTTGATCCCGCAACGTAATTAGGTCCCGTGCAGAGACATTATGGTCCACGATCGCTCTACAGCCAGTTTCCATAAGCACGTTCACATGCGCTAGTATCCAAGACCTTTTGAAAGGCAAACTTTAGAGAACGGCCTGCATTGTGAAAGAATACCAAGGGCAAAAGGACCTTTTTGCTGTCGGAAGGCCGCTATCGCGTTTGGGAAGAACCTCCAGCTCATCAAAATCAAAAGGCTCGGAGAGAGTGATAGAATGGAACGGTGCGGTGGAAGCCTCGGGCGGAAGGTCGACGGAGCTGGAATGAAAGGCATGTTTAATTTTGACGAGAGCCTCGCTACAGTCATGGAAGAGGTAGTTCACTTTGCGCGAGTAAATGCGGACGACGCCAAGGAGGAGGTGGCCGGAAAGGCGGAGAGCGATGGGAACGTCGGGAAACAAGATGGAATCTGAGGAAGAGCTAGGTCAGAAAAGGGGGGAGAGCAAGAAAAGGGAGAGAGGAAGAAGGTTAGGTAAATACCGACGGAAGCGCCGATGTCGGTTTCGGTGACTTGATTCTTGCGGAGCTTACGTTCGAGGTGAGCAGCGATCCAGATGGTTCCGAGGGGACCTTTCTTGGCCAAGATGAACTGCGAGTAGAACATGGTGAAGAGAGTGCAGTGCAGTGCAGCGCAGTGCAGAGATGAAAGAACACAACAAAGACAAACTAAACTAGCTAGTCAGCAAAGGGCCGTTTCTGGTGGGAAATTCGATTCCCGCCTCCACCCTCTCCTTTCACCTACCCTCCCTCTTACCCCTTTCCCCTTTCAACCCCTCATCAGGTTCACACCATCCTGGCCCCAGAAAATGCCGGGTCCCTCTGGTAGTAACCACTGCATTCCCCGCCCTTTTCTTTTCTTTGGCCAAGGGCCCACTGCAGCAGCCAAACACTGTTTCTTTTTCTCCACGTTCGGCCCCATCTCAGCTATTGGTCCACGTAGGACTAGGAACCTGTCCTCTACTTTTTCTCCATGTCCAGGCGCATGGTGTGAACCCTGCCTTATTTAGCACTTGACATGTTGTTCCCAAGCCCCAACTCGTAGGGGACCCATGCATAGCATTGCTGTTGCACCACATGATTTACCTAGAAGCAACGAACCTATAAGAAGCCCATGTGCATTGCACGTTCTTGTGTCACTTCCACACCTTCTCCAGAATTTACTCAGACTCTTCTCCGGAATTCAAAAATGGGTGGGAATGCAGAGCAAAGGTGGTGGGAGCATGTTGGGCAATGCTTTGTGTGGGGAGGCTTGAGATCGTGCCACATCAAACTATTGTTATCCAATTTTAGAATAGAAGTTGAGTGTGGAGACATAGAGTTTGTGCACCTTGCATGAAAGAATCATTCCTCAACTTGGTTGGGGTAATGAAGGCTTTCAGCTCCATTGGGAGTTTAAGGTTTAGAAGGTTCTAGGGTTCAAGGTTGGAAGGAGGTTCTAGGGCTCAAGGTTTAGGCTTTCACCTCCATTGGGAGTTTAAAGTTTAGAAGGAGGTTGCAGTGTTCAAGGTTAGAAGGAGGATCCATGGTTTAGAGAAGAGTGCATGGTGGAGAACTCACGTCCGTCGTAGATGTTAGACGATAAGGATCGAGAAACTAATCTAGAAGTGTAAGGGTTTAAAAGAAGTGTAGGAAAAAGAGAGACGGAATGTGTAAGAGGCAAAGGAGGGAGGACAGGGGAGAGGAGGAGTTGCAAGGCTGGACAAAGGGGGAGTGGGAGACAAGGGTAGGACATGCTATTGGACATTGTTAGTGCAAGAGGATTACCAAAAAGCGAGTGAGCCGAAAAAAACGAGCAATACAAAACAATAAAAGATTTATAAATCCCCTATTTGAGTAGCAAAAAAATATAATTTATTCAAAATCCCATATGATTTCTTGATGCTAGAAGGTTAAATATTCATATAACTTTAAAGCCACTAACACTAATTTCACATCCCCCAATAGAGAGTTGGTATGTTTCATTGCCAAGTCATCATTAGTATCAAAGACAAACCCTACTCAATCAAGTTCTCTCTTTCCACCATAAATGAGATCATCAATGCAACCTTTCACACAAGTCGATTTTTTGTCCTTGAGTGGATTAGTCTACATTCCCCATTTGGATTTAACAATCAAAAGATGCAAAGATGTCAAAAACTCCTCCTTTGGGCCAAAACAACCAAATTTTGACAACTTGCACGCACTCCCTGTTTTGGGAAAAAAGATGGCATTTTCACATCCCTGTATATTTTGATTTACAAGTCAAATGGGGTCATGTTACATATCAAATCAAATGGCAAGGCATGATTTAGATGATTATCATGCCCTTTTGCAGCATCTAGTAAAATTTCATGAACTGAAAAATGAATTTGTGGTCAATTTGTTGCATTGGCTGGATTAGTGGGATATAAGAGTGAATCATTAGGGAGGTACGTTTTTGCAATAACAAAGAGACATGGGTTTTGTTCCAAGAGTGAATAGAGTTAGAGAAGCTAAGCATGACAAGGAATGATTTAGACAAATGTCATGCATTTTCGCACCATCTAAAAAATTTATGTGCATCAGAATATGAAATTTTGAACTTTTGGCCGATTTGCTGCATCAAATTTAAAGCAAGGTTTCCGACAATAGGGAGCGAGAAGACACTGTCTATTTTGGCAAAAAAATAGCCAAATTTTAACATCCTCTATCTTTTGATTACGCTTGAGGGGTCACTCTTCATAAACCCATAAAGCATGTGCGAGTAAGCATGTGTTAAAGGTGACCCCTATTCTTGCATTTTTACATGTTCTCATGTAATTGGTTAAACCCATGTACATGTTTACATTTTCAATCTTAAATTTGTGACACCCCTTCATAAATCTACATATATAAATTATATTAAGTTGCTATTTTATAAATCTCATCATACACATAAACAACATGTACGTCCCCCCATTAAAAAAATACCCCACAATACACTAAAGTGCTATGTTACATGTTTATGAATGGTCGACCCCCTCAGATAATTGCCAAACCCAAATGGGGTCACTTTAAAATGGGTCCTTAACTTTGGACTACTCAATTTCAAGAAATGTGACACATAACCCCCCTTTTAAACACTTTCTACTTCAAGCAATTATTTTATGGGAAACTTAGATTCTCTAGAATGCCTCTTAGTACAAGGGAGCATGGACACTTGGAGACAATTGCACAAGAACAACAAAGTTGAATTGAACAAAGTCCCTCAAAGAGTATGGCTACAAGTTTGGAGATCTTCTCTCTCTGGATGTAGGAATTTTAGGGCTTTCTCTCTCTACATACAGGAATTGCACATAGAATGTACATAGGAATCGCATGTAAGATGCGCATATAGGAATCGCACCTAGGATGTATCTAGGAATCACATGTAAGATGCACATATAAGAATTGCATATAGGATGTGCAAAAAGGAGGATGCACAAGGAGGAGATGCAGATATAGAATATGCATGTAGGATTCCTATTCTTAAGAACATGCAAGTACAAGCGGAGCTTTGCTACGACTCGACACAAACATTTTATGCTACTTAAGTCCTTGTTGGCATAGGGTTAACATTCCCTCAGACCAATTTCATTACCCATCCTCGAGTTACAACTTATTGTGATCATGGACTTGGGAAGGTGTGCGCATACCCAGTAGATGTGGAACCTGTGGCGCACCAGTCGATCATGTTGTAATGCCTTCACACCATAGAGTTTTCACTCCGTTTCCAAAAAGCATGTATCCACCATCTGTTCAAAGAGACATAAGTGGTGAGCTTCTAAGAAGATGACTCTTTCATAGAGTCTACTTGTGGTTTGAGCATCGATTCGACAATTGGGATTGAAACTAAGTGTAGGCAAATGGTGGTCAACGTTGAGGGAAACCTCAACAATGACCTTCAAGTTTTTGCAGATGATAGTTCTCTGCTGTAGGATGTAGTCAATGCTACTTCGCATACGTTGTTCTTGCTGGTGAAGTGCCTTTATTAATGTGCCTTGGATATTCCATTCCACTCTCAAGTATAGCTTGACCAATGGCTAGTTAATGGTACAATCCTCGCCCAAGGTGTGTACGTTGGCATCCCAATGGTGTCGGCATGGTCCTAGATAGAACTCGGGATGGGTTCTGAGGCATGGAGGTGCGTGTAGGTACTCCTTCGAGAAGGCCTCATTAAACAGTTGAGGTTGGGGAGAGAGAAAGTGTTGAACTTCTTGAAAGCATCGGAAGGCCTTGAGGGTATATTTACTCCCTTGGAGTGGAGGTGAAAAAGCCTCCTGGATCATTGCATTATTGAGATAAGTATCGAGCGGCTTCTAATTTGCAGTGATGTTGCCATATGTTCCATCCTGTTCATCGTTGGTGTGATATGATTGGAGGAGGTCTTGGATATATGCCTTAGAATGTAGAAGTTTCCTACAGGTACTGTAGGCATTCCAACAAAGTCCCAAATCCCCTTTGCCCTAGAAAAGTTTGTGCGGCATTGGAAAGAGCATATGTCTAGGGCAGTGGCCACACAAGTTCCAAGGACTCAAGTGCATCAATGGTCATTTAGCTTGGAGGAGGCTTGGACCACGCTAGTACTTCTCGTGTTTCCATGTCATTTTGATGAGTATGCATGGACTCTTCTTCCAAACGCTTGGGGTCACTTTGTTCAAGAAGAGGTAAACTTGAGGAGGGGTCTCAATGATGAGGTTGTGGGATTTTCTTCTGCTTCGACATTACTTCACAACCTGCATTTATTGTTGAAAGGAATTTATCCTAATCATTGAATTCGAAATCATTGTGCATGAAGGTATGAAAATAATGCATGAGGATAATGTGTGTGGTATGAAAGATGTAAACTCACTTCATGCTTTGAGATTGGGAAATGACAAAGTGTTGTAGGGGGTTTTTTTATGTGCGTATGTGAAATCGTGTCAGTGCATATGTGGCCTAACAATTAGGCAAGGACTATCTATATGCTGATTGCTAGAAGTTCATAGGGTAGCGAGGACCATATCTAGGGTATCCCAAGTTCCTTGAAGCTACCTATAGTGTCTGCGTACATACACACATACATATGCAAGCAAGTGCTCATAGGGTAGCCAGACCCACAAATAGGGTATCCCAGTTCCTTGGAGATGTCTATAGTGTCTACATACATATGCAAGTGAATGCTCATGGAACAATCTATATCTAACTAGTGAATATTTAGTCCCCCAAATCTCCATTTTTGTCAGGGATGTCTTGCAAGCTATCGTGGATGATACATGAGTTGTCGTAGTGGCAATTGAGTCTATTGTCATTGATGAGCATTGAGGCGAACTGCACTCCATCCAAACTTTCTAGTAGCACGGTGTTAATTGGGGTGATCTTCCCGACTTTGTAGGGCACTTGGCCTTGATACTTCAATTTTCCCTTGTGGACTTTGGCAGTAAACAAGCAACATGAGGTTGCCTTCCTTTTCCTTATCCTTGAGATTCCTGTCAAACCATGCCTTCTATCATCTTTTCTTTGTTGTCATTGCATGATAGTCTCTTGATCGGGTTTGTCTGTGCATCTCAAATTGGAAGAGCCATGCTTCAAGGGATCCTTTGTCCCCAAGGGGCTATTGTATTTCCACTCTTAGATTAGTGATGATGAATTCCAATGGGACTACCGCCTCCTAACCATACACTAGTTGGAATGGGGTAAAACTAGTGCTGACCTTAAAAGTGGTTCTCTAGGCCCATAAGGCAAGGTTTAGTTTTTCACCCAATTAGAACGTTTGGGTTCCACTACCTTTGAAATACAGCCTCTACTTGTCCATTTCCCTAGGGATAGTATGCCATACATTTTTGATGCAGGACCATGAATCCTAAGGGAAGTTTTTGGATCACTTTATCGACAAAATGTGTGCCTCGGTCAAACACTATTTCCAAGGGTCATCCATACCTTATGATCACATTTTCATGAAGGAACTCGGTAGTACTTTGGGCTCCATGTCTTATGATCACATTTTCATAAAGGAACTTGGTATTACTTTGGGCATCGACTTAGCAATAGGATATATTGGGGCCATAAAGTCAGTTCCTCGTTATCAAAGTGTTGTTGCACCATTATTGTTGTTAGGGGATTGAAGTCTTTGTATTGGGGTTTGCCAAGTATTTGGCATACATCATAATGCTTGACAAATTCATATGCATCTTGCCATAATGTGGACCACCAATACCCAACCAAAAGATTATTTTGAGCAATGTCTTCTCCACCAAAGTGCCCTCTTGCAATGCCTTCATGCACTTCACAGATGTTGAGTGGGATCCCATGTGGCATGATGCATCTACGCAAGATCTGATATCTACCTATTTTCTAGGGTTGACCTGCTACTAGGAGTTGATATGGTGCAGCTTTGATGATGAGTTATTTGCTTCTACTAGTCACACCTCTGGTGGGGGTCTCCCTATCATTAAGTATCCAATGATGTATGTATACCAATCGAGTACAACCTATATATGTACAATGTGGCATCAAGCATGTCATGGGTTCTTCTCCAAACTTGATATAGGACAAGTGATAGGAAATTTAGTATTGTGCACCTTTGCAGACCATTATTTTGAAGTTGAATTCTCGAAGCAAGAGAAGCCATCTGGTTATTCTTCTAGTCGTACATGGACGAGTCACGAGATAGAGCAATGCATGATTGTCAGTGTAGAAGACGGAATCATTTTCCAATAAAGAGTGTCAATATTGCATGACACAGTAAACCATTCCCAAGGGTTCCCTTTTTGTGGCAGTGTAGTTGATTTGTGCCTCATTGAGTTGTCGGCTAGCAAAGTAGATCGGGTAGTCCTTCTTTTGATCACCAAGTTGGAAAAGTACATCCCAATTGCATACTTAGAACCATCAACGTGGACATGAAAATAAATACCCCTATTGGGGAGGTATTAGAGTGTGTGTTATGACTAGGCACCACTTTAGAAGTGCAAGGCTTGGCCATAAGATGAATCTTCTATAGTAGCTGGCATGTCCCATAAAGACTTGCATGCCTTTGGAAATTTTGAAGAGGTGGCAATTCCATGTTGACTTTGATTTTATCCATTCCAATTGCAATCCCATGTTTAGAGACGATGTGTCCCAAAACAACTCCATGAGTTCCATACTCCTTGCATTTGATAGAGTTGCTTTAGCACTTTAGATGGTCATCTGTTGGAATGGATGCACTAGTATCCAAGAATACTTGTAGATACTTATTAAAGCAATGACTTGAAAGCACTGAATATGACTCTTTGGAATGTGACAAGAGCTTTGTTTCTTCTTCTTGGGTGAGTTGTTTCCCAATGAAAACTAGTTTTTCTGCCTCCCCTTCAAGTGGAAGGCTTATTGTTCTAGTTTTGGTCTATCCCACATACACTAGAGTCTCTCCAATGCTATCAGTTTCTTGTAATTCTGACTCTTGCAATAGCCTTAGCATTGCTATGGTGGTGCAGACACTACCTCTTGAGTAGTTATTGAAGTAATCTGGTACTTCACGAATATCTACCTCCAAGTGTGTTGAAATGGTTGGACATGTGGTATGATTAGTGGGTGGCTTAGTGTCATCATTACATGTTTGAGTATCTCGGTGACTTTCTTTTGTTTTAGTTTTAGGATCTCCAAAATGTTAATCTTGAATCTCCAAAACTTTTTAGCTGGAAATTGTGGGATAAATTTTCCACTAGTAAACTATTCCCAAAAGTGTGCATACTCCTGTCAGACCATCGAGCGCCATTCAAGTTGAGGAGTATTAGTTGTTGGCTAGGCTGGCTTGGTGAGATACAACTCCATGATCCTATTTTGCACTTGTTTGAACTCATTGAAGTGTTCGATCTTGCTTTGCATTGGTGTCCACCTTTGGTCTTCTTTTGGGATCTTTTGCTATTATGCTTTTTTGGGAAGTTCAACTTTGGGAAGCTCAATGGCCATCAAGGCACGGAGAATGGCTAAATCTCTTATCAAAGACTTAGTCTTCTAATTGAGTATTTTCAGCCTTATCAAAGACTTAGTCTTCTAATTGAGTATTTTCAGCCTCCATTTTGAGGTCCCAAGGAAAGTTAGAGCCATATCTATCAATGATAACCTCTTTAGGATCACTATCCCATTCAAGGCCAACCATAAACATTGGAAGTTCAAGGTCAATTAGGCCTCAATGCATGAGTGGAGTTTTACTTGTATGACATTTGCATTAATATTTGGAATGACTGGATCTAGTGTATGGCAATTGTCAATGCTTGCCATTGCTTGGATCTAATTGGTGATATTGTTTTGTGTATCACTAGCTAAGACATTTTGTTGCAGGAGGGATTTGCTTGAGGAGGTATCATCCAGTGGTCTAGGCACAATGGGTTTGATTGGTCCTGTTCCACATCTACTCTCATTTGCCATGTCAGAATTTTGGATGGTGAGTCTATCAGTTCCCTAATCATAAAGTACTGATTCTTATTGTTACTAAGGACGGCTAAGTAAGACTTGACAAGATGTCTTAGGAGGTATGAACTATGGGGAAAAGTGAATTCCTGCTACCTTTGTAGATATCCCATCTACTATGCCCAAGGGCTTTATGCATGAATAATATATAAGGCAAATGTTAAATTTAGCCTTTTTCAGTGGGGGCAACCCCATCCATCACATAGATATTTCGACAAGACATTAACACTTGCCCCACCACCCATAATGGCTTGGATCTCTTAGTGTGATTTATGGATCAAAGGCACGGTGACATTTTGTATGTCATTGTTGACTCTGTGTCAACATGGACTTAAGTAGCATTGAATGTGTGTGTAGAGTAGTGGCAAAGCTCCGTTTTTGTACTTGCATAAGGCTAGGAATAATCTCTCTTAGGAATCCAACATGCATGTTCTACATGCAATTCCTACATGCATGCTCTACATGCAAGTTCTACATATCATTCCTACATGCAACTACTACATGCATGTTCTACATGCAAGTTCTACATGCAGTCCTATATGTAATTCCTACATGCAACTTCTATATATGCATCCTAGATGCAAGTTCTACATGTAGAGAGAAAAAGTCTTACAATTCCTACATGCAAAGAGAGGAGCTCTCCAACTTGTATAAATACCCCATAATGGAATGAAGCCCACACTCTTTGGGGCATTGTGTTGAGTTCTACTTTGATGTTCCATGCAATTGTCTCCAAGTTTCCATGCTCCAGTGCACTCCACGTCCAAAAGCATGTCCTAACCTTGCCTCCTAGTCCCCTCTCCTCCTACCTTGCAACTCCTCCTCTTCCTCTCCTCCCCCCTTCTCCTCTCTCTCCTCCACCCCATGCTCTTACACCTTCTTCCTCTCCCACTCCTATGCTCCCCGTAAACCCTTACCCTCTTAGATTAGTTCCTCAACCCTTGACCTCCATGACTCTTACGAGGGAGATGGGTTCTCCACCATGTACTCTACTTTAAACCTTAGATCCTCCTTCTAACCCTGAAACCCCTTCTTAACCCTGGAACCTCTTTCGAATCTTTGAACCCCTTCTGAACCCTGAAACCCCTTCTGAACCTTGAACCTACTTCTAATCCTTAAACTCATTCTAAGCCTTTCAACCCCGGATGGAGGTGAAAGCCTTCATTACCCTGACCATGTTGATGAATGTTCCTTTCACCCAAGCATGTGCAATGTTTGCTTCCCACACTTAAGCCTATGTTTCTCACCGGAATACGACCCAAGGTCCTAAGCTATAGTTATACTACAAATGACGACACTGATATATATGTAGGTGACAAAAAGCCTTGGAACCTTACATACATGAACACCCAGCTTTTCCTACAGAAGCAGTGGGAAAGAGCCAACATTTGGTGCCGCTATTGGGAAGACTAGTGATCAGGTAATAAGTAGACATATGCAAGTATGTGTGAAGAACAAGCCACCACAAACTATCACGAACATATCACTCAAGGGCTAGGAGAGTAAATTTCTTCCAACTCTAGCAAAAAATAAGAATCCCAAGCATCAACCTTGGGTTACTACCTTAATAAATTATTTATTTCTTGAAAATTAGCCACTTAACAAAAAAATCAGGATATCTAATCGTACCAATGAGTAGAGCTCAAAATTTGGAACATTTCTCCTTTTTACAGAAAAGCGATCCGAGCTAAGCATGAAAAGTTATGGGCATGGGAAGGTTCTACGATTTAACCGTAACCCTAAACCTCTCCCACCTCCATTCCTATAAAAACCCTCTCCACCCCCTCATTCTTCTTCTTCCACATCTAGCCTCCACCCTCTTCCCCATTCCGAGCCCTACGCAAGACCCTCCTCCCTCTCCATCGACCATCACCCTATTCCCATCCTCATTGTCGAGTTGCTTCAAGCCCTTCTCGCAGTAATAAGCTAGCCATCCACCCACCGTCCATTTGCCCTCAACAATCCTGTTACATTGACAAAGAATTGGGAGAGCATTGTAGGTAAACATCTCCTCCTCCCTTTGAATTTTCATCAAGTTTTATGTCTGTCAAGTCCCCTCCCCCCCCCCCCCTCTCTAGCACCACACCCCACCGCCCCCCCTCTACCACCCTCCCTCACCCCCCCTCCAAACCGTCCCAACCCCCCCCCCCCCCCCAACTAGCCCACCTCCCTCACCAAACCCCCCCTCCAACCCCCCCCCCTCTCTCTCTCTCTCCCCCCCCCCACATCTCTCACCCCCACTCAGACCCCTCCCTAAACACCTAAGGCCACCTCTTAGGTGGCCACCACGCAGTGCCCGCCCAAGGTGGTGGCACCTGCCATGTAGGCAATGCCCCACCCTACCATCCACCTCTTGCACCCGCCCGTAACGGCGCTTTCTCATGTGATTGTATTCTTCACATCTACACTAACCGCACCTACATGCAAGCTACATATGAGCTGGCCAGTGAGTATGTCTGCAACTCACTTTGCGGTCAGCTCTTGATCCACAAACAATGTGAGGATAGCCTCTCTCCTCTTTGTGATGCAAGTGTATCGACTTTTATCAGGCTGGTGGGGAATTCCAAGTCAAGAATGTGTACCGAGATGGCAGGTCCAATGGTGTAACTGCTCGAACGGTGTGCCCTCAAATCTTAAAGCTATAAGCAAATCATGAAGCTCTCAAAGGTTGTGTGGCAGATGGTGATACTTGATTGTAGAGCTGGATAATTTCCCCTCTATTGACTCTCTGCTTGGCTTCATACTTATCTAGGTTATCTTGACAATCTTTAGACATAATGCGTTTTCCTAGGTTTGAGGCAAGTTTTAAGTGTTGTTTTGATCTAGGTCTTCAAGCGAAAATTAAGACAGCATGGCTTCAAAGTGTCTGGCTTAGTGAAAGAAAATAAGGAGTTGAATCAAGACAAGTATGAACTTTGGTCATATGTGCCACATCAACTCTTCGATTTGGGTTCCAGGAGTATCTCACTGCTGGATGACAAACCTTACAGAATAAATGCCAAGATACTCAAAAAATTTGAACAGTATGTATGTGAGGTTGATTATCACAAGCTTCAAAGTCCTAGCCTTGTGATGAGTTAATTCTATGGAATCATCTTTTCTTATGAGCTATTGTTTGTGAAGCTACCTACAAAAGGGGTGAGAAGGAGAGAGAATTTTTGACTTAAACTTATTGTGTATTAGTTGGAAACTCTTGATGATGTGCATGTATAAGATTTTACCCGTTCGCTATCTAACATTGAGAGATATAAGCATGAATATTTGATCAATTTGAAAGTTAGGTCCTTGCCGAATTCATGAAAAAGATGATGTGAGGAGTGTGGTTATGAAAAAAGCAAAAAGTAAATTTTTAGCCTGAATCCTATAATTGTTTTAAAATATCCATTGCTTTGGCATTGTTTGTAGCATGCATGATTTTAACACCTTGTTTGCTTAGATCCAATGATTGAATGGCCATAGTAACGCATATTATTTGGTATTGGCTCCTTCCAATGCTTCATAATATACAATGTTGATTGTCATGATTTGGTTTTGGCTCCTTCCAATGCTTCATAATCATAGAACTCAACCTCCTCATGGGCCACGATCACTTACATCTATAAAAGGATTGGTTCAAGCGATGAAGGATGAGGTGGCACAATTTTGGATAGTGGCAATAGTAGACACACATGATTTCGCAGTTCACATGGAGAGATTGATAGTGACATTGGTACAAAAATTATATTTTTGATTATATATCTTGCTTTGGACATTATTATTTAGTTAAGTGTGACTATGGCAGAGTAAATCCATAGGAGCGCATCGGACGTAGCAAGGGGTCCTAGTGGATGCTTTGTGTGGTTAGTTGGGGGACACCTAACTAGCTTGTGTTTTACTGATGTCGCTAGTGTTATTGGTGTTGTGCTTGATTATTGTACTTTGAGCATGGTTATGTTGGGATCGATCGATTTGTTGATTCATTTAATCAATTGTTAATAACTAATGTAATTGGCGGCTTGAGTACAGGTGATGGAACTCACTGTGAGGATTGGAGTTAGTGCGAGGGTACCGATCAAGGTGTCACACAGTGCATCTTTTATGGCCACGGGCCAATTTTTGTATTTCTTTAATATTGCAAGTTTGAGCAATATATTTTAGAGAGGACGTAAATCAATTTTGGGCCCAAAGAGGCTATGTAAAGCAAACCCCTTATTTTGGAAGAGAGGGATAATTTTGGCTCCTTGTGATTTTATGAAATATTATAAATACTCTAGATGAGGAAGAGTGAGCCACTCATTTAGGGGGGGGGGAGATTGTACCCAGTCTATTGTCACTACCGTGGTGTGATTTGTGTTCTTCTTCTCCAATTGATTAAGTGGTAATTATTGGAAAAAATACACTTTGGAGAGGAGTCTTGGGGAGGACTACTCAAGTCTCGACCCATGTGCTGTCCTTGTCTCTCTGCACATGTCACATGCCATCTTTCTCTATCCGCATGTCCAAAAGCTTTTCATCACCTCAGTAGGCCTCGTTGGCCGTGCTCCTAGTCCCATCAACATTTAGTCTTGGTGCCAGTCCTTGCAGAGCCATCGTCTACATCCACGTAGTTCACTGAGCATCAAGCTTGAGACATGAGGTATCGACCATCGTGCATGTTGTCATTTGTGCTACCACCGGCATTCTGAATGCTAGCACCTATGTATCTCTGCCTAGTTCCCATAATTCATTGTAGCTTGAAGCATCTGCGTGAACGTGAAAGTACTCCTAGGAGTCAACTCATCGAAACAGAGCAGTAGTCAACATCCCCACTACATCGCCAAAGGCCTAGAGCATCCTTGCATGCACTGCGCAGTGTACTCCGGAGCCCTTGCCCATTAAATCCCCTTGACCCATGTGCCTTTCTCCTCTGTTCGTGTGCTTTGGACAGCCTACAGTAGTCGTCGTGTGCGCAGATTCCAGAGGACTCTAGCCTCTAGGGACTTGCCCCATTGAAGCAGCCCCATCACATAGAGGCCACCTTTATTACTATGTAGACATCGATTCTCATGTGCAAAATATTGTGGCCTGCCATCATACTCCACGCTCTTTGCCTTGGGTGCCAAAATATTAAAAGTCATCTGCCTCTGAGTACGATCCGCGTGCCTCTGCACAGAGCCATGATTATCCATGCTGCCAACTCAAAGATCCCTTGGTCTACATACAAAGGAAGGGTAATGGAATCAAAGGTATATATTTAAAGAGAGAGCCCCAAGGTTCAAAAATGGCCCTTTAAAGGAAAAAATTTCTCCAAGGAAATTTAGCAAGCCATGAGGCCACTCCAAAGACAAAATTTTCCCAACAAGGCAAAGACCACAATCAAATATGAACACTCGAATCAAGGAGGGGATTTGGAACCACAAAGTGACCAAGCAATTAATTGGAGAGCATTTGAGCACAAAGATAACTTCAAGCGACCTCATTGGTTACATATCTCCCACTCTAGTCCTTTCTATGTCCAATCAAAGAGCAAGATAAGTGATTTCTTATGCTTTATATTTCATATACTTAGTATCATCTGCCATTCATTTCTTACCATATACTCAAATTACACTTTTTGTCCATTTAAATTTTCATACACTTAGTATTCTTATTTCTCTCCCCTCCACTTTATTTGTATTTATTGCATTATCATGGGGGATCAGCCACAACCACCCACACTCCAAGAGCAGTTAAAAGCACTTTAGGCACAATTGGTAGATGAGCGTGAACATAGGGAGAGATTGGAAAAGAAAGTCAATGGTAAGAAAAGGAAGAGGCATTTATCTGACGATGGATCATTCGACGATGATTCCGAAGATGATCCTATTATTAGGACAGTCAAAGCTACATTGAGAGCACAGAACTCAAAAAAGCAAAGTAAGATAAGTAGAAAAGCTTTTTCATTTCAAAATTTTGGTGGAAAGAAAGATGCATGAACTGTCTTGTCTTGGATAAGTCAGTTAGATGATTATTTTTCAAGGGAGAAATTCTTGAAAAAGATAAAATTAAATGCGCTGCAAACAATTTAGTTGAGAGTGCTGCACTTTGGTGGAACATCACTAAGCACAATAAAAGATGAGCAAAATCTTGGAAGTCTTTTCAAAGGCTTATCAAGACAGATTTCCTTGCCTCACACTTCAAAGAAAAAGCCAGACAACAGTGGGATACTTTCAGGCAATTTGACAAAGAAACGATCTCCACATACACTGATAGGTTTTGGCAAACGTTAATCCAATTACAATCCTTAGAGAAAGTGAATGAGTGAGATCAATGAAGAAAGTATGTGGCAAGTCTAAAATCTAAATTGAGAGCCGAGATTAACATGTTCCATCCTTGTTCATTGAACTCTATAGTGTGATACATGACCCTAAGTAACATGTGCATACTCTACTATGATTGCCTACCTTTAGTAGTCTTCATTTTGCATCACATTAATGGATTTCTACCTCCAACTAGTAGATATGCACTTTGCAACAAATAGCCTCTCTACGCATAACCATCATCATCCATAGATCACGACATTAGTAGTACACAATCACACACAATCACACACAACAAGAACCTATAACATTTATGCACCTGCCACATCATTTGATATCCACATTGCCACATTAACACACTCCACGCCACATCGTGCACATAGTGCCATGTCGTCACAATATGCCACATCCACTTATGTCATAGCAGTGCACATCCCAACCTGTATGCCACATCATCACTTGACACACCCTTGAATTTTATTTTATTTTTCTATGTGCTTTGAATTTTAGTGCTAGGTGTTTGATGAGTCTAGTGATCAAACCTGCAAAGTTCTATTTCACAAAAGTTCATTGAGTACCTAGTTACCAAGACCTTTTGGTTAAGGTCTCAAGGTGGTACCTATATCTATTCACTGCTAGAAAATGAAGTTCCCAATTTAGCCTCATAAGCCACAATTGATTTGAAAAGGAGTTTCCATTTTCAAACAAGCATAAGTTCTTGTCATTATACATGAAATTAGAGTTTTTAAAACTTAATTAAAGTAAAAATCGACCTACAAGGAACTCCTAAGGTACAGACACTTTGGCACTTTATGTCACATATCGGTATCTTGTAACTCTAGCATCATTAATATAGATTATCCCTCATTTGGTCATCATTAGTCCTCATAGAATGATATTTTAAGCTTCAATATCAAGCTATTGTTAAGACATGTATCATGTATGGTCTACTTCAAGAATGCTAATGACATTTCCTTTGCAATAGTGAAAGTAAAGTTCCCTTTTTAGTAATATGTTATCAATTGCAATTATGCAATTATTATCACTTGAACAATCTGTGAATGTGTAAGCCCCGTAATGAAAATCAATGTCTGGAAAAACACATGCTGATTTAAGGATTGGCATAGTTGAAGCAATACTCTTGTAGATAGCCATCATCGACAAGCTTTTGTCATATGCTTCCCATAGCCAAAATACTTACTCACAATTTATTGTAAAGTTGTCCATACTAAAGCATGGTAAAAGAATCCTCTTAGAGAATCATAATAGAAACAGTTTCTTAGCATAAGTCTTCAATTGTGAAGCACTTCTTGAATACAATGGACATATTCCTTCTAGCATAGAAGCATCCACATTTTGCATTCTTTTATGTAAGACTCCATCAACTGCATTGAACCATAATGGGAAAAGTGTCACAAAGAAGATTGGGTAAGGATTTAGCAAAGACCACCGTATGCGTTTTGAAGGTGTTCATGACTCTTGAGAAATTAGAGAATAAAAAGTGCAATAGAGGGAAAATATTGTTAAACTTCTGAGGCATATCTGAATAGGCTTTCCATTGTGTCACTATACCATATTTATCCTCCTACAATTTTTTGCCTTGATATGACATTACGAATTGATTGATATAGTCTATCATATTTGGTATAGGCAAGAGAGCTTGCAACCTCTTGAGAAAGTCTCCTAGTACCTTGGACTTCAAGAATAAGCATGCATCTTTTGAAATGTTATAAGTGGAGACACTCAGCCACACAAGATAGATTGTTTGTTATGTTATTGTGCTACTGCCTCTTGGATAAAAGGATTATCTTTATCTACATTCTAAATGGTGCATGACTCTACCTATTATTTTCCTGCCTCTAGGTTCTCTTGTGCATGAAGCATCCCTCCTTGGTCTACTTGATGCATCTCATCATCACTATCCAATATCACCATGATCTTTTTGGGGCTAATCATTTGCCTGGTGCTTCTTGACCTTGTTCTTCTTCAGATTGGTGACTCAGAGATGGATGTTGATGTTGAGGATATGGTACTTTGATGTGGAGTTGCTTTGATAGTAGAGATGTAAGCCTTTATCCCATCCTGTCAATGTATCTATAGCTTATTAAATGTATATTAATTAGTGACCTCTTTGACAATCTTCCATGCATCAATAGTGCATGTTTTTTGTGAGTGGATGATAGATTTTACTCTTTTATTTTGATGAGGATTCCATGAGTGTGGATTGAAATAATTTCTCTAGGGGCTTTTATTTGTTTGTTGTGCTCAAAATGTGGGATTGTTCTATGCACGATGAGTGAGGTGGAAATCCCTCTATGTTTATTTGTTAGGAAGTTACTAGGGGGCAAGCATAAAATCAGTTGACATACTGTCTATAATGTCTACTCATACATATGCTATACCTTCGTATCCACTTCTTCCAACCCCATGCCCACCCTTAGTGCACAGTCATCCTAATTGCATGTTTTGTAGCATGTTGAGTTGTTTCTCCCACAATTTGCATTCATCTCTTTCGATGGCCTTCCTTGCCACATAAGTATGCCATGTTAGTTTCTCCTCAACCTATACCCCTAGTATGGGTCTTCAAGTCTCCTTTTCCATGTGGTGGACATCCACCATTTGTTTTTGCTATGGTTCTTGTCTGATGGACATTGATTTGTTGTATAGCCATCCACCTTGCACTTGTGGCACCATGCTTCACCTTTTTATAGGGTGCCTATGATGCCCATCTCGTTTAGAATATTTTTCACACCTGGGTCCTTTTTTATCACCAATTCATCTTCATCATCTTCTTCGCTATACACCTCTTGAAACTACACTTTCTTCCTTTTTCAGGGTTCTACATTCCCTTTCTCAACCAGAATCTCCTTGTGGATCAATTCATTTGTGTCCTTGTTTGGTAGGTTATCTCCGTGTTATGCAACTTTGCATCACGAGGGTGAGGCCACTCATCAACCAAGATCACAATTGTGAACAAAATGAGAGCAAGAGTGAGTGAGAGAGTGAGTCGAACGTAAATTTGCAGAATAGTGGACTAAAATGAAGTGAGTACAAAAGTGAAGTGTGGGGTTTTGTCTAAGTGACAAACCCCTACTTATCCACTAACCATAGTTAAGGATTAGACTATGGTTAGGGGGAAAAACCTCATAGAGGGAAAAGTGCCCCTAACCTACTTATTACAATACATTGGCCACTGCCTAGAATATGATAAAAATTCTAACACCACTACCTTGTACACCACATTGGCACTACAAGGGGATCAATCACCAAAAGGAGATAAGTTTAGGGCAATGCGAAATGCCTCAAACTTCTCACGTGGAAGTGCTTTGGTGAAGATGTATGCAAACATTGTCATGTGTTGACACATAGATCATACTGATCTCCCCTGCATGCAACTTCTCTCTGGCATAATGATAATGTACCTCAATGTGCTTCGTGCGAGCATGAAACATAGGATTCTTTGCCACTGCTATAGCACTCTGACTATCAGTGAGAATTGGAGAAGGACCCTCCAATAAGAGATGAAGATCAGCGAACAAACATCACAGCTAAGCACACTCAATTGTCACTATGAAAGATGCTCTGTACTCAACTTCACATGAGGAAGTAGCCACTGTATTGCTTCTTGCTCAGTCAAGAAATGAAAGCTTTACCCAAAAAGAAACAATTACCACTAGTGGACTGCTTGGTATCATAGTCTCTAGCCCAATTTGAATCACTGTAAGCATGCATCTGCAAGTCACCCCCCTTGGGAAACATCAAGCCATAAGACTTTGTGCCTTGCAAATAACGGAAGATGTGTTTTATAGCCTGCCAATGTGTTGTCTTTGGACTCTGTGCATATATCTGCTCACCTGAGATATTGTATATTGAATATCGGGCCTAGTATTGCACACATAACTGAGGCATCCAATAGCCTAGTTGTAAAGTGTGACATCCACTGATTCACCTATATCATACATAGTAAACTTCAGCCCCAACTCCATGGGAGTGGCTATAGGCTTGCAATCATGCATGTTGAACGTATCCAAGAGCTTCTGCACATACTTGGATTGAGACATAACGATGCCATGCTTGTCTTGTATAAACTGAATCCCCAAATAAAAATTTAACATGCCCAAATCTGTCATGTCAAATTCAGCTTTCAACTCATCTTTGAAATCTGCACAATATTTCCTCATTTGACCCTGTGAGCAGCATGTCATCTACATAAAGAATGATGACCAAAATATCCCCCCCATCCTTCTTGATGTAGAGGGTGATTTCCATGGGACTATTATGTAACCCCTTACTTGCCAGGAATGCATCAATCTTGGCATACCATGCACCTGGGGCTTGTTTCAGCCCATATAAAGCTTTGTTAAGCTTGCAAACCTGAAGAATGCAGGAGGTTGTTTGACATAAACCTCTTCCTGCAAGTCTCCATTAAGGAAAGCTATTTTTATATCCAACTGATGGACATTCCAAACAAAATTTGCAGCCATGGCAATAACTGACCTTATGGTGGTCATCCGGGATTTAGGAGCAAAAGTCTCCTCATAATCTATGCCCTTCTTTTGTGCATAGCCTTTGGCAACCAACCTTGCCTTGTACCTGTCAATGGACCCATTTGGCTTCCTTTTCACTTTAAAAGCCCACTTGGTACCAATGGCATGCTTACCTGCAATTCATTGTGCATGGCATACATCCAATGTACATTATTCTTTGCTTCTTCAAAAGAGTCAAGTTCTTCTTCATCAAGAAAAGTACCTGCATAAGCTGTCTTAATTGAAAGAGCCCCCCCTGCATGCCTTACTACACTACGAGTCCTGCCAGGCAATGGGACCTCAAGCCTATTGTCCCTAAGAGTATGTAGCAACCAATTCGGGACTGTTTTGGATGTGTGTATCTCTTGAATCTCCTACTTGACAACTTCATCCACACCCTATGGAGGTACAAAATCAGCCAGTGGTTGAATTGAGGCATGTGGATGAGAAGGAGTTGTTGTAAATTCTAATTTTCAACATGAGCCTCAGGTGGGGAACCAAATGCTATAGGAAGCATCCCCTCAAAAACATCATCTGAAGAAGCTGGAATAGTAAATTCAGCATGTATATGTGCTAAATTCTCTAAAAATATAACATCTCTACTCACAAAAATCTTGCAAGAAGCAGGATTATAGAGACGATAGCCTTTGCTTTATGCACTATACCCAACAAAAATGCATTTAAGTGCCTTATCTGACAACTTATGTCGAAACTCCATAGGCACATGGGCATATGCAACACAACCAAAAACCTTGAAGTGATCCACTGAAGGCCTTCTCCCATGCCATGCCTCATAGGGAGTGATTGTCTTCAAAGTCTTTATGGGAGCTTGATTCAAAACATAGTTTGCACACATGAGGCCTTCAAGCCAAAACCTATGAGGCAACTTTTTACTAGTAAGCATGCATCTATCCATCTCCATAAGAGTGCGATTCTTGCACTCAGCTTTGCCATTTTGCTGAGGTGTAAGCCTCACTGTAAACTGATGTGTGATGCCTTTCTCCTTCAAAAATGCCTCAAACTCATGAGACATGCGAAGTGTCTACACCAAAGTGTTTGAAATGCATAAACACTTCCGATTTTGCCTTAAGACCATAGATCCAAGTATAATAGGTGAAGTCATCTATGACTGTAACATAATAGAGATAACCACCGAAAGCTGTTGTTCTCATGGGACCGCAAACATCATTGTGAATGAGCTGTAATTTATGTGTAGGTCTCACTGCACCATCCTTCTTAAAAGGAAATCTATGCATCTTGCCAAGGATGAAACCCTCACATGCATGAGAAGGAGGTGACTTCAAAGGAGGCAATGCATCAACCATAGCATGCTTCTGAAGTGTCATTAAGCTGCCATGGCTCATGTGCCCATACCTAGCATGCCATAACTCCGCATTTTGCATCACAATAGTGGGAGTGCTCACTGAAAGTGCAAGATCAGATATTTTTTCATATATGTCAAGCTGATAAAGAGCTCGATACAAAAAGCCAGACAACATCACAGCATAGTCATTCTCTTTGTCTCTGACTGCACACTTAGCATCATCGAATATAACCTGAAATCCTCCTCTATTGAGAGAGGACATTGAAAGAAAATTCTTCTTTATACCTTGCACATAGAGAACATCTGAAATTTGTGCCATCAGTGGATGTAAGGATGATGTCCCCCGCTCCAAACACTGAATAAGAAGAATTATTTGCACAAGTCAACTTCTTTTTAGTGGGTGGAGGATGCAAAGATGCAAAAAGGCTCTTCTTAGAAGTGATGTGCTTGGAAGCACCACTATCAAAATACCAAGTATTCAGTGTCTCATTGACATTGAGAGAGCATGCATCCTTTGAAGGATCACAACTGCAAGTCAAGAAAGCATAAGGATCATCCTCAATAGTGGCCATAGCATCTGAACTACCCACTAAAAAATCTGAAATGCAAGACAAAAAGGCATAGTGCTCTTCCACAGAGTTGGCTGTAACATCTCCCCCATCATGTGCATGAGGAGCTGATGCATCTAACACAGCCATATGTGAATCCCTTTTCTTTTCTTTAGCTATGCGCTTCTTGCAGTGGTGACAAATGTGCTTCTTTTTAGGCTTATCTGCATCACTTTGCTGCCCTTTTCCCTTAGGCTTAAACTTAAAAAGCATGGCATGCTCGCCAGCCCGTGTTGCCATATTTCTTCGTGTCTGCTCTTCCTGCAACAGAAGTCCTACCAACTCGTGAAAAGAGAGAGGATTGTTGCCCCCCCTCAATGACAAATTCAGCGAGGTGTGGAAACCAAGATAGGACTCAGGAAGAGAATTCAGAGTGGGTAATCATCTCCGAATCTCGAATAACTTCATCAATATTCAGCAACTGCTCCCTCAAATCCTGAAGCTTTGTGAGGTGAGTATTCATGGAATCTCCCTCATCCATATGCGTGTGAGAAAGCTCTCTCTTCAGAAAGGAAATTCTGGCATCATTTCTTACTGCAAACATACTCTCTAATATCTCCCAAGCTGCCTTGGAGGTCTTGCATGAACGAATGTGAGGAATAATGAACCTTTTGACAGAAAGAGAAATCACTGATAGAGCTTGTGCATTCCTAGAATCCCATCTTTTATACTCTTCTGTGGGAGCCACTGGAGCAGTAGCTCCAATTACTTATGCTGCATTTTGAACTCTATCCTTGCCTCCAACTATAGGAGTGACATGTGTAGCCACAAAATGTGGCCTTGCTTCATCTCCATTGACATAATCCCAAAGATGTCTACCAACCAAGATGTTGCGAACCATAAAACTCCACGAGGAGTAGTTGGTGCCATCCAACTTATCCTCCTGTGTGAGGACTCCAAACACCTCATTAGGGTTGTTCTGAGCCATTTTTGCCAAATAAACTCAAAAACACAGCAAATTGAACAAGTAAAATCCCTTCCTGGGATGTAAAATGCACAACCAAAATCTGCCAAAGAAAATCTGCCCACAGTGACAAATATTGTCACAGCCTATCAAAGACTCGAAATGCACCACAATGCTCTGCAAATGCCGAAAAATCTACAAAAAGTGGCAAAAGTCAGCAAATTGACTCACACTGAGTCCAAAACTACTTGCAAATCTCCAAAATGCTCATTCAACTGCCAAATTGCATCCACAATGCAAAAGCCCCAAATTTCTGCAAGAAATTGCACCTAAAAGGGGCAAATGAACTAAAAGCGCCAAATTTGTGCAATTCTCCGCAAAAAAAGCAAAAGCCCCAACTTTGCTCCCAAAATGCAGGCCAAACAATGGCTCTTTACATCAATTCTTGACAAAAAACTCCTTCCAATGTTCACCTGTAATGAAAGCTCTGCAAACAACACCTTTCTAGAGTACTCTATAAAGGCACCCTGACCTGAAGAACAGTAATAGTCCGTACAGTATGGATTGTACCACTATACGGACATTTAACGTCAGTTGTACAGTAGATGTACGGATTGAGTATGGAAAGGCGCTATGTAGAATGGTGTACGGAACCTAGTACGGACTGTACGGTGCTGATGTAACAAGAATAGAGTTTGTAAGTGCGACACCACTGTATGGATGTATGGCAATTGGTACAAACCTACAGCAGTACGTCGAGTTGACGTAGCTATACAGATGTACGAAATGTGGGTGTACGACTGCCAACGAAATCCGTACAACGGTGCAGATCTGCTGGTGATGGAGATTGTATGGACGAATGGCATGGGAGCTGTACGGACGTACAGACCTAATACACAAGTATGGAGTCCATACCGATGTACAGACACGCCAAGAGCGATACTTGAAGATGGAGCTTGCGGGCTGTAGGCAGGAGGTCGGGTAGGAAGGACCTGCTCTGATGCCAAATGTGAACAAAATGAGAGCAAGAGTGAAAGAGAGAGTGAGCTGAATGTAAATCTGCTGAATAGTGGACTAAAATGAGGTGAGTACAAAAGTGAAGTGTGGGGATTTGTCTAAGTGACAAAACCCTATCTTATCCACTAACCATAGTTAGGGATTAGACTCTGGTTAGGGGGCAAAACCTCATATAGGGAAAAGTGCCCCTAACCTACTTATTACAATACATTGGCCACTGCCTAGAATATGATAATAATTCTAACAACAATGCTATTTTATCTTGCACATTGTTTAGTTGATTGGTTAATAGCTTCATATTGCCACACAGTTATACACCAACGTGCTTGCCTAATGATTGGGTTAGTTGAGCTTCAGAAATACTCTTCCTTGCTAAATTCATTTTGGAACATCTTCAGGAATGTAGCTTTCAACTATCCAACTATGTGGTAGGAAAAGTAGATTGGGTACTCCTCCGTACTCCTCCTTTAAAGGTATTTACTTGCAAAATTGCAACCATTCACTGTAAACTCTTTAAGTGAGATTGTAGATTGTCTGTCTCTCTCATCTAATGTATTTTTTGAAATTCATTTGCATTTTTGGTCCTCTTGCTGCCTCGGCAAACCTTGGTAGACTAAGTGGTGGAGCGCCTCTAAACATGTGCATCAGAGCTTGTTCCGTTGGATTCACTCTTCGCCCTTATGATAATTGTGATGATCTACTTCCTTGTGCTACCCAAAGCTCACTCGATTCACTATAGGTTGGGATCCTTGACTCTCTTGTCATTCCCTTCTTCCTCTCTAAGACTTCGGCATTAAGAATTTCATAAGTAGAGTGTTGGAAATATCATTGATGGAATATGGATTAGTTTATTGATTATGGTCTTCATCATATCTTATCTTATGTCTTTTATCAATCACTTGAGAGTATTTGACTCTCTTGCCTATGATCATGTTCTAGATGAACTTAGGAACAAGAGATATGAAGTTAATATAATGTGTCTTTAAAAGGTGTGTAGAAGAATCCAAGGCATACAAGTTATATGACCTACTCAAGCAAAGACCAATCATATCCAAAGATGTTATCATTGATAAGTCTTTGTCATATTTTAATGACCCTACTTCAACTTTTGTATCAACATAGCCACATCGATTCCAATGATAGAAAGGATTTCTTGCCTACACCATCAAAGAATCCACAATCTATGGTGATAACTCCTGCAAAGGCAAAGAAAAGGTCCTCAATGTAGTGGACACAAACACCACCATGGTCATTACTAATATTTCAAAGAATTCCACTAAAAATATTTAAAATTTGACTCAACGTTGATGCTGAAGTGATAGAATTTCAAGAACCGGCCTCATTTCAAGAAGCAGCACAAGTTCCACAATGGCAATATGAAATGGAATGCTCTTATTGAGAACCAACTTTGATAAACCTCCCTATAGAGAAACATCCTATAGGTTGCAAATGAGTTTACAAAGTCAAGCTCAACTTAGATGTTGATGTACACATGTACACATGTACAAAGCCAGGTTTGTCATGCCCAACAATATGGAACAAATTATGAAGCAACCTTTGCAGTTGTAAAGATGACAAGTGTCAGGATGGCCATGGCTCTTGTTTTGCACTTTGATTGGCCCATACAGCAAATGGATGTAAAGAATGTCTTCCTTAATGGATTCTAGATAAGGTATTTACATGACATAGCATCCAGGGTACATTGTCGATGGTATGGAAAAGAAAGTTTACAAGCTGCAGAAATTTCTTTATGGTTTGAAACAGGCACATTGTAAGGATTCACTGTTACTTTCTTGCATCCCGTTTTCAACAACCGGATTCAAATTCAGCCCTCTACATCAAAGAAGACAATATAAGACATCCTTCTTATAGTTCGTTATGTTGATGATTTGATTATTGCTAGCTCCCAATGGACATCTCATCTCAAAAGACAAATGTCACAGCTCATCTTGGAGTTTAACATGAAGCCTTTGCGAGAAGTCCATGATTTTCTTGGGATAGAAATATGGAATGATAATATAGGCATTACACTATCTCAACGCAAGTACACAGAGAGTAATTAAGCAGCTTCATCTATAAGACTACAAGTCACTCCCAACTATGGAAAGCCGCATCAAATTGTCACCCCTTAGCAATTCTCCAAGGCAACAACTCATTGGCAGGTTGATCTATTTGACAATCACACAATCACTAGGCTACGGCTCTTACTCAATTGATATGCTCAGTCAATCCATGTAGAATCCCTAGAAGCCTCACCTCATTGCAATTAAGGGAATGCTAAGATACCTCTAGAGTACATCGGATTATGGATTGCATTATGTCAAGTCATTCGACTTACACTTCCATGGATACATCGATGCCAATTGGATAAGTAATGTGAATGATAAAACATCCAACATGGATACAACTTCATTCTAGGCTCCACAACTTTGTCATGGCAAAGCAAGAAGGAACTTCATTCTAGGCTCCACAACTTTGTCATGGCAAAGCAAGAAGGAACCAATAGTGGCCTTGTCTTCTACCAAAGTAGGATCCACCAATGTTGTAGTTTGGTTCAAAAGGCTTTCATTAGAGATTGAGATTCTTTCAGGAGAAGCTACAATGCTCTATCTTGATAATATGAGCAGTATCCAACTGACAAAGAACCCTATGTTTCATGCCAAAACAAAACACATTGAACATAGTGGGCTATTCAATGACAAAAATACCACCCCTAGAATTAAATCCAATGGCATTCAAAAAGCATATACAATGAGCCTCCCATATCAATCTATTGGAGGGAAATTATATAAAAAAGGAAGGAACAAGTTCTTTAAAGGTATATTATGCCCACCATACCACCTAGAAACTATTCAAATGTCATTGAGAATGCCATTGCATAGTTGGGAAAATACGCTTCATTAAAAATGACTCCTTGCTTAACAAAAATGACCCCACTCTATCCTCATTGGGATTCGACTGTCCTTCCCTTATCAATATCAGCACACTACACTCTAGTCTACAAAGACGATTGGGAAGTGTCCTCCCCATATCAATATCAGCACACACAATACTCTAGGCTACAAAGACAATATAACCCTTTAAAGAAATATGCTCATTCAGAAAAGCTGCATAAGGATCAATCCATTTTTCTGCTCAGGTTATACATAAGTGTATCTGGTCAACGACCTAAAAAGATACTGCTCTAGCCAAGCTGTACACATTAGCCAGTCTTATTGAAGTACAAGACATCCCATTTCATTATGTACTTGAAAGAGTTTTGTATAGCCACTTGTTGAACTAAAGTAGCCCCACTTATTAACATCAAAGGCTACACCGGATAAAAAAGAAGCTTGTTATGCACTTTTCTTGGTATAGGTCCAACAAAGACTTCCTGCATGGCTAACAGTTGTCCCATTCAGATTATAAGGACACATAGGACCAAAAAGGGGCTTGATATGCAATTGAATTTGGTTTTGATCCAAGAAAGACTTCTTGCATGACGTCAATTGCCCCATTCAGGTCTCCCCAAAAGAGCCTCAACACTCCTTAGTACTCGTTACCTACAGAACATGAATTGTTTGCATGGACAAAGGACCCATTACATAAACCAAGCCTGCTACTCTCATGTGTGCGAGTCCTAGGGATTTCATCAACTCTACTGTCAGTGAGTGTATTAGGAACCCTTTCTAAACTCTCAGCTTGTCGTTGATTCACTAGCTAATCCAAAATCACAGGCGCTGGCATCCCGAATATCCACCCAGCCTATCTCATGGATCACATGTACACAAAGATACGTAACTTTATTTCCTTCATGCCTATCCACGAGCCCTCAGTTCCCTAGATGGTTCCCTCTCCCACATGTCATCATTCTAGACCTTTAGCCTGGTACACCATTTACCCCTCTCTTGGGGCACAATTAAAACATTTGCCCCTTAGCATTATTACACATTTAGGTGCACCTAGGCCTGAGCACTCAGAACCACCTAGTCGATGCCAATACACCCTCACCTAGGACCTTGGCAATTACTTCCCTTGACCATTTTATTTATGCACATAAAATATTACAAAAGTTGGTCATCTAAGGGAAAATGCCCATCGATCTTTCCGAGGTCATGCTATCTCGGCTAGAGCATAACATTCCTTCCCTCTTCAAGCATCAACGTCCTCCATGATGAAATTTGGGAACACTTTCCATAACTGGTATACGGATTCCCAGGTAGCTTCCGATAGAGGTAGACCATGCCATGCAACCAACACCGAGGGTATCTTTCGATTGCACACTTGCATTGTCCCTCGGTCCAGGATTCTTATTGGTTTGCGTCTTGCATTATCCTCTATCTCCTGAAACAAAACCACACCGTCGATTAGTGAATCACTAGTATGCAAAAATTTCTTTAAACGAGAAACATGAAACACTGGGTGCACCTTACACCCTGGTGGTAATTCTAATTTATACGCTACCTTGCCTATTCTTTTTAGAATTAAGCATGGCCCACAATATCGAGGTGATAACTTAGCACACTCTCCTGCAGTTAAAGACTTAGAGTGTGAAGGAACTCTGAGAAAAACTCTTTCTCCTTCCTTAAATTCTCTATTGGATCGATTTTCATCTGCATATGCCTTAGCTCTATCCATAGCTTGGCAGATGTTTGCTCTCGCAAGTGCTAGCATCTCCTGCATCTGAACCACAAAGTTCGCGGCACTAGGCACTTTTTGAGGTACTCCAACTATAGTTGGATTCGCTGGTCTATAACCATAGTTCAGCTCAAACGGACTGAACCCTATAGAGGAATGTTTTCTATCATTGTAGGCAAACTCCAACAATGGCAACCACTTGTCCCATGTATGTTGCCTCAATGACACATATGCACTAAGCATATCCTCTAAAATCTGGTTGATTCTTTCTGTCTGACCATCCGTTTCTGGATGATCCCTACTACTCATTCCCAACTCAGTCCTTAGTGTCTCAAATACCGCAGTCCAAAAATGACCGGTAAATTTGACATCTCTGTCTGACACTATGGATCTGGGTAATCCATGCAGACGAAATATATGTCTAATAAACAAATCCGCCACTTGTGGGGCACTAACAGATTCTCTAGTTGGAATGAAGTGAGCCATCTTGGTAAGACAATCAACCACCACAAGAATAGAATCATATCCACCTTGTGTCGTAGGCAGACCTACAATAAAGTCCATGGAAATGCTCTCCCACTTACTTAGTGGTATCTCCAAGGGCTGTAAAAGTCCGGGTGGCTTCACCCGCTCCGCATTACTTGCTTGACACGAAAAACAACGTGTCACATATTCATGAATATGCTTTTTCATCTTTGGCCAAAAGAAATCTCGCTTCACGCGATCATATGTCTTCTCGACTCCTGGATGTCCCACACATGGGCTATCATGGCACTGTCGAATGACTCTCTACTTGAGATCATGTAGGTGGGCTATCATGGCATTACTCTCTACCTGAGATCATTCTGATTAGGTACTACTACCTTGCCATTTCTTTTCAGCATACCATCTCTTATGGCATATCTTGCATAAGTTTGGCCTTTTTTGGATGCCAGGTCATTCTTTTCGTTTTCTCTGGGTTTTAACACATGAGCCTTAGGCCATAGACTCTGGACAAACTCGTCCACCTTTTGAGTTTCTCTAATCTCGGCCATTAGAGCACTCTCTAACACCGTGAAACTCATGTTATGCATAATGCGTGACAACGCATCAGCAACTTTATTATCTTTTCCTCTTCGGTACCGAATCGTCAAATTAAACTCCTGCATGAGTTCTCCACCTAGCTTGGAGGCCTCTCAAGTGAGGTTGTTTACAAAAATGTTTCAGAGTATCATGATCAACATCCACATAAAACTCTGATCCATACAAATAATGTCGCCATGTTTTCAAAGCATGGACAACAACATACAACTCTAATTCATGAGTTGGCCAATTCCTTTGAGAGGGAGAAAGCTTCTTGCTTTCAAAGGCTACTCGCCTTTCCTCTTGGAGGAGAACTGCTCCTACCGCAATGCCACTTGCATCGGTTTCCAGGAACAACGGTTTCTGGGGATCAACTATTTTTAACACGGTCCTGTGACCACAGCTTGTTTTATGGTGTTAAAACTTTCTTTTGATTCTGTCCCCATATAAAAGGTACTTTATGTGAGGTCAGATCAGTCAATGGCGATACTATTTCGGAATATCCTTTGATATGCCTTCGATAAAATTGGACAAATCCCAAGAATGATCGCAAAAAGCGGTCAGACTCTGAGGTTTAAAGCTTAATCTATAGGGAGGTCTATTTACAGGTTCTACCCTCGGGATCAGCTCAATTTTATGTTGAACATTCCGCTCTGGAGGTAACCCATAAGGTAACTCATCCCTAAAACAATCAGAGAACTTCTCCGATATCTCTTTAGCCAACTCGGCCATTTCCCCATCTTGGGTAGCCTCAGTGCTAGTCGATGCATCATCAATCGACTCTACTGATGCTATACACAGACACAGAAACTCTTTCGGAGTCTTCCAAATTTCCATGGCTGAAATCAATGGTCCTCGAGGTAAATCCTTTTCACCTCGCAAAACATATTCTACCTCCTTCATCTTGAACTAGTAAATATGCTTTTTCCAATCAATGGCTGGATTTTTCCAAAAATGCTAAGCCATGCCTAGGGCTATATCTGCGTGAGCTAGCCTGGTCAATTCAAAGTCCAGCTTCTCAACATAGTCATGAATTCGAAGTTCCAACTGGGTAACCCTCTGGTCCCATACTTCAGTTGCACTTCCGTTCGCCATCTTGACCGTATAAGCATAGTCAGACGGACTAGTTTTCAACTTGAGCCTCTTAATAAGCTTCGAGTTAATTACATTGTGTGTTGACGCTGAGTCAAACAACACATCATGATTGGCTACTTGTCCTTTCATTTTAATTAACTCGGGCTCATCGAAAACCATATATTCCGTCGCTGCGGGCTTTGAAAGGATGTTATCAGGTGCACCGCTTACTAACTTAGTAACAGACACACTTAACAACACAGGTACTAACCTCTGAGAAGGTCCCGCCAATTGCATCTGCATATGTTCTGCATTGGGACTCTCCTGCATTTCTGCGTCGCATTCAGATATTATCATGTTGGCCGTGCGACGATCTTTGTTTAGTGGACAATCTTTCCCCTGATGTCGCTGAAGGCAACTGAAGCACAATCCTTCTTTTCTAGCTTTCTCTTTTTGCTCAGGGGTCAACGAGGACTTTGACCAAGCCCGGGCTGCCATTGGAGTTACTTTCCTTTTCACCCCAACGGTGGTACTTGTCTTTGCTGGTCCCTCAACCGGCTTCACCTGCTTGGTTTGGCCACTTGGCTGCGAGACTTGTCTTTGAAGTCCATTTTCTCTGAAATCCCCCTTTTCTCGAGTACTCATGCTGAGTCCCTGCCTGCACAAACCCACTAAGTCTGCCTCTGGCATCCTCATAGTTCAGGGCTACTGCAATAGATTCATCTAATGTAGTCACATATTTAGCCCGAACTTTCATTTTAATCTTGTCGTTCAGTCCATAGATATAGTCTTTCAACTGAATCGACATAGGGAGAGGGTCTGTTATTTTCATAACACATTCCCTGAATTTGTCAGTGTACTCTGCCACCGACAAATTCCTCTGGCGAAGGTTTCTATAAGCATCCCAAGCTCGGGACTCTTCGTCGGGTGGAAAAAAGTGTTTCTTAAATTCAGCTTTAAACCCTTTCCAAGTGGTAGGGGCAACTTGATCTTTCTGTTGCTTAATCCACCATCTATCCGCTGCCTCAATAAACAGGTGAGTGGTCTCCAGATCTTCTTAGATCAGATCTGATTTCACAAATGGCGAAGGCTTCTTCCCACTTGTGTAACCAAGCCTCGATCACATCAGAACTGCACTCGATCATCCGACCAGCGTACTTCTCCGGTCTATAGTTGGCAATATTAGACCTTCGCACATTCTGATGAGTGTATACTGGGTTCTAGCTCTGCTGGAGCTTTGCCCTTTTCATTTCTAGATGGTCTAGCCGACAAGGCTTGCACCATTTCCCTAATTTCATTTTGACCAGCATTCACTTGAAGCTACTGGTTCATGATCTGCTGTAAAGCATCTTCTAATACAGAAATCCTACCCACCAGAGTAGGTATTGTGTGATGGGACATTTCTTGCGTAGATTGCGCTCTAGATTCACCAAGATTTACCTTGGAATCTTGTCCCTTTGCCTCCATTCTTTCAAAAAGGAAAAATAGTTTATTTTTTTTTCACTTCGAATTTCCTTTTGCTGTATAGGAATAAATCGACTGCAAACTCTGTTGTACAAGAACAAATCGACTGCAAACTGGAAACTAAAATTTATGTCACAAGAAAAAATAATGCTCCCTGTAAGCTCCATGTAATTCGAGTTCCCGTCAATCTATTTCTCCCAAGCCCTGTCGCTTCAATAAAATTGTTGAATCGCTGCCCAACTGCGTACTCTGCGCGATGTACTAGTCTTGGCCAGTTCGACGACGAAATTCCCACATCGTTGAGCTATCAGAGCCTTTAAAAAAAAAAAAAAGTTAATCCCGTAAGCAACTTGCACAAGGGAACCCTGTGCTACCCTGATTTACTGTCTCGAGGAGTTGCTTTGTTCACAAACATGCCACCTGAGCTCTGATACCAAATATTAGGAACCCTTTCTAAACTCTCAGCTTGTCGTTGATTCACTAGCTAATCCAAAATCACAGGCGTTGGCATCCCGAATATCCACCCAACCTATCTCATGGATCACATGTACACAAAGATACGTAACTTTATTTCCTTCATGCCTATCCACGAGCCCTCAGTTCCCTAGATGGTTCCCTCTGCCACATGTCATCATTCTAGACCTTTAGCTTGGTACACCATTTACCCCTCTCTTGGGGCACAATTAAAACATTTGCCCCTTGGCATTATAACACATTTAGGTGCACCTAGGCCTGAGCACTCAGAACCACCTAGTCGATGCCAATACACCCTCACCTAGGACCTTGGCAGTTACTTCCCTTGACCATTTTATTTACGCACATAAAATATTACAAAAGTCGGTCATCTAAGGGAAAATGCCCACCGATCTTTCCGAGGTCACGCTATCTCGGCTAGAGCATAACAGAGTGGACCCTTAGACCTTCGATACAATTGCAGCATTCAAAAGAGCCCTCATTCATGTCAATAAACAAGCACCAAAATAATCACCTTCCTCCAGTGACAAACATAAGTTGACAACTCCATTGTAGGAGCGCAACATCAAAGACCAAGTAAGACACACCATTGGCAGAAGAGCCATGCTCTGCAAACTCTTTTGACACAGCAGATATATCAGTAGATCCTTTACCAACAGCACAGAAACGTAATGGGCAAACATGGACGTTATTGAATGCTGACAGACATTCTGCTGGAATCTACACTAGACAAGTTTGAAAGTGCTCATTACAATGCTTTTCACTTTTGTACATTAATCACAGTTGAAGCAAGGGAATATAACACTATTTTTCTAATGCTAGAAAATGTCATCGCCAAACTTTACGAGTGTGTTCATACATACAGAACACTTTCCAGACCTACATTGCGAGTGTGTTCATACATACAGAACACTTTCCAAATTCTAAAGGGCTCAAATATTTTACAAACAATTTGCATATACAACTTGTCTTCCATGTGCAAAAAATTATGCTTCAAAACTTTGTTACAATCGAGTAATTTAAACCCATGCTGACTAAAGAAGGAATTGAACACAGATAAGAATCATGCCACTCACTGAAGACTGTTTCAACCCAAACCGAAACTTCAAAGTATTACAAGAGACGACTGAGAGCTAATAAATCTTTTTCTTTAAAAATGTGCCAGTGAAATCTCACCAAACACCAAACTCCAACAGCAATCAAGTGCTGCACAGAAGGAAGTCACTTCTGAAGACTGATCAGCTAAAATTACTAAACAGATCTTCAATTTTCCCGTAAAATATACAAAAATAAACAACTCAACTTTTGTAAGCCTTTTGATTGTATACTTTTAAGGCACTGCATGCGCTCTTTACTTGCAAAAGAACTTTTAATAGTACTGTACTGTTTCTCAAAATAAATAATTCAGCACAACAAAGTAACTATGTTGTGAAATGGATGAAAATAACCACACAGGTACCAAAAGACATCACTGACTGTCTCCATAACCCAGAAGGCTCACCTTGCTGCAATTTCAACTAGCTTTTCACATTCCCATAATTCAGACTTCTGGCTTAATACTCTCTCTGAGTTTGGCCCTGCTTTGATGGCCTTAAGCGCTGCATCATATACAATTTTCTTGAGCACAGGGTCCTCTGCTTTCTGGATAATTTCAACCAGCAACCCCAATTCAACAACCCCAGAGAGTGAAAGCTTTCCAATAAGGTCCCCAATATGCATAGGTGCCATAGGTATATCAATTGCAAGGTCCTCCAGGTTCTCAGTCACTAGCAAAAAACCAGCCCTTACATCCCTTTCAGCTAAAAGCCGTTTAGAGTGTAGATGCTCCAAAAGCTTCCTAATAAGCTCTCTATCTCGCTCCTGTTTTTCTATAGCCATTGAAACTGCCAATTGAACCAGGTGGGGGTGGAAATCCGGACTCTGAAGTTCCTCGACGCAAAGCATTGCCTCATTCAGGTCAACAACAGACAGATACTCTTTCAACAAAGACTCAGACTTCTTAAGGAGAGCAGCAGGAGGTGAGGACGCAACTGTTGAGGATTGTTTTGGCGGCAATGCTGCTAATCTTTCCCGTTCAGGCATGCTCACTGGGATTCTTGGGGCTGTGCCATACTGTCCCTGACCACCTAATTCCAGGATCCCAGCATTCTGCCTTGGAATTGGTGTGGGAAGTTTTGCAGCAGAATCACTAAGAAGTGCACTTGGCCTACCCAAATATGACCCTCCACTCCCTTGAGGTAGAAGCTTTGAGCTTGCACTATTGGGTCTTGATCCTGGCGGGGGCATGCTGACCAGTCGCCCAGGCATTGTATTTGGAGGTGGTATCGACCCTTCTCTGCCTGTCTTGGTCCTACGACCACTCTCCCATACTTCGGATTCTATTCCAGGAAAGCCAGGCATGAGCGGTGCAACCCCTGGAAATTTACCACTGAGCGGCAGAAGACCAGGCATCCCTGGCATCATGCTACCTGGTCTGGCAAGCGGGAAATTGTTCCCTATTCCTGGCATACCCATAACACCAGGACCACCTCGCCCATTTCTCAGACCAGTTGTTCCAGGGCGAAGACCGAGAGTTTGCTCTGCTTCCGCATGTATTTCATTGATTGTCTTAGCCTTTACCTGCAAATGGAAAGCAAGGAATAAATTCCACATGCGACCAAGGAACAAACTTCACCTGATACAATATGTAATGGACCACGGACCTCTTCACGACGTGGTATCCACTTGTTGGCTCGCAGGTCAATTGTGTCACGAACCATAAACTTTATACGAGGGGCCAAGCGGGGATTGGTACGAAGCTCTTTAAGTTGCAAGAAATATGAATCAACTGCATTTCTCGATTTGGCACTCTCTTCAAGCTGCTTTCCAACCGTTGGGAGAAGCTGACAAAGTGCTTCAATGTTCTCTTCAGCAGGAGGATTCTTAGAATCAGATCCTAAAAGCCTCTGTTCGATAACAGTACCAAGATCAAATTTTCAAAACCACAAAACTCAGTAAATGCATGTACTCGAAAACCAAGGCATATTATAATTCAAAGTATCAGAGCATTCTGTCTATATACAAAACTCAGTAAATGCATGTACTCAAAAACCAAGGCATATTATAATTCAAAGTATCAGAGCATTCTGTCCATATAACATGAGCACCAAATAAAGACTAATAACTGGTAGTTCCTCATACTTGCGCACATATTATGTATCCATCATCACATTCACCTATGATGGAATTTTATTAGCGCTGCCTATACTAAAGAGTTGGATTCTTCATCTGTGAAGTTCCGCGTGTAAATCTTTTTTAAGAGGTTGCTTAGGAATTAGGTTTTGTCAAGCTAAATTTAACCATATACTCTAAATAGGACTATGAGGTGCTTTATATACTTATGTTATGCGTGCTTCCCAATATTCCAGGAGGCAGTGCCCTCGTGCACCTGTGCACTTGTTTTCTAGACCAGTGCAACGTTACAATGGTGTATCAGCAGGAACTTTAGGAATTTTAAATTTATCCTGTTTCTCATAATCCCTCATCTAGTCTCTCTCTCTCTCTCTCTCTCTCGTTGCCTCAACATTGCTAATGGCTGAGCGGAGCTCCATGGCTCAGCCAGGGGATGACTTCAAACAGGTTTGGAGCAGCCATTAGCCCTAGCGTCAGTCAGTTTTGCCGCCATAGCTCTCAACTCACCCTTGCCTGCCCACCCCTCAGCTCAAACTGTTCATTGCATCACACACTTCTAGTAGAAGTCGCAGGTCATTGCAGTTGCTCTTGCCCTGCCTCATTCTACCTCTTTCTGCAGCCATTAGTTTCCGTTTTCTGGATCTTCCATACCCAGCCACTGCTTCATCTCCTGCTGCCTCCTTTGTTGCCTTCATGCGAGTGTTTTAAGTGCCCATTTTCCTCTCCTTGCTTGCTGGTCGGCAGCTCCTGCAAGCTGCGCCTACACATGTGGAGGTTAAGGCAGCTTTGGCAGCCTGAAAGCTAGCTGGTCAGCACTTGCTTCAGCACGTGAGGGTTCCTAGGGTTATTTCGAGGCTATTTCAGAGTCTTTCGACGCCCAAGACAGCCTCATCTTGCTGCTGCTGTGTATTCAATCGATTACCTGTGAGCATTTTGTGCAACGCTTCGAGGCCTTTGGAGACATTTCCGATGTTTTGAGCTTGCTGCTGCATAACCGCCTTCAATAGAGGCATTTCCGAGCTGTTTTCAGGCCTTCAACACATCTCCATCAGCTGTCTTCTACTTTAGATAGCTGCTACAGCATTTCGGAGTGCTCTTGTTAGCCGTTTTGAGAGGTTTGGACCTGTTGCAGCATTCCATTCCACATTTCGAGGCATATGTTAGCTGTTCTCTGATTCGGGTTCACATTTGGAGCACCACTACACATTTATATTTGCTCTTTTGCACACGAGGAGATTGCTGTCCTGTTTTGGAGACCGAGACTAGCCCATTCCTTTTGAGGGGTCTTCATTTCTGCTTGCTGCCCGCCTTCACGAACGTCTTTGCCATCATGACTTCATTGTCTTCTACTTCCTTGCTCGTGGAGAAGTTCAAGGGGGAAGGTTTTCCCACATGGCAAACCAAAATGCAGCTGCTCCTTATGCGTGAAGGAGTTTGGAAAGTTGACCAGATTGAGTTACTTGATCAGTAACACCAAAGCATTCGGAAGCTAAGGCCATTACCCTCATTGGTCTTTGCTTAGCTGACTCTCTCATCCATCATGTGGATTTCAAGTCAACAACTAAGCGGATTTGGAGTCGCCTCGAGACCTTCTTTGGTAGTAAAAACACCAACTCTAAAGTCTTTTTGAAGCTCAAATTTTATAATCTGAAAATGGAAGAGAGCGATGAGTTGAGTGATCATCTAGCCTGGTTGCAATCTCTTGTTCAACAACTTTCAAGTTTGAAGAGTGTCCCTGATGATGAAAATAAGATGGCCGTCCTTATGAAGAGTATGCATGGCATTTCTCGCTTTGAGCACACTCTTGAGATCCTTCGTCTTGCCACTACCACATTTGATGATATGGTTGCCCTCCTCATTGAGAAGGATCGTCGCAATAACGAAGCCGCTCTTGCCTCTCCTATTGATCAAGCATTTTCTTCCACAAGCAAATGGAAGACCAAGAAGAACATTATTTGTAGGTTTTGCAAGAGGAAAGGACACATGGAAGCCCATTGCTTCAAGAAGAAAGCACAAGAACAAGAGAAGCATCATGCCAATCTTCTGGCTGAAGACGAAGCTGAATCTGAAGAGCCCCCAGAAGATATACATGCAGCTACAACAAAGGTTCATGGCCCCTCTCTTGACAACGAGGATCCATTTGACTAGGGTTGGGATTTCTAGGCTCCTATGCTATGTGTGTTTGTGTTGAGTTAGATAAAGGTTCTCAGCCTTGAGAACCTTTATCTAACTCAACAGAAGAGATACATGCAGCTACAACAAAGGTTCATGGCCCCTCTCTTGACAACGAGGATCCATTTGACTAGGGTTGGGATTTCTAGGCTCCTATGCTATGTGTGTTTGTGTTGAGTTAGATAAAGGTTCTCAGCCTTGAGTTGTCCCTATAAATTGAATGTATTTGGAGTCAATAAGAGGTACTTTGCCCTAGGTTGTCCCCCAAAAATGAATGTATTGTCTTTTACTTTGGTTGATGGTATTGACCATCCAGCTCAGAGTAAGGGGAAGTGACGAGTGATGGTTTGCCCTTCGCGGTCGTAAGCTAACTAAGAAGTCGCTATCACACGGAAGGTGTTGGATAGTTGGACTTGCTCTTTGCAGTATTGCGGTGGAGGGGGGATCGGTCTACTCTGCGTGTTGGGTCTCACACTCTTTGCTCTGAAGGGAGGTGTTCGAGATATCATAACCAAAGAGTGTATTGGTGTGAAGTGTTGGTGTGTAGTACTAGTCTGTGTGCGAGTCATGTGTGAGTGCCACGTGTCATCATGGGACTTATCCCATATGCACTAGGTGCTAGTATGTGAGTGAGTAGTCTGTACTTCACTTGTCTTGATATACTTGATGAATGAATGAAAGCCTTTCTTAATGTCTTCGTTTGAGCATTATTTCCTCACACCCTAACTCTCTCTCTCTCTCTCTCTCTCTCTCTCTCTCTCTCTCTCTCTCCACACACACACACACACAGAGAACACACAAACAGCCCCTCTTCATAAGACTAGAATGGATATATAAATTGTATTTATTTATTTATTTTAAACAAAAGTACAAAGAAGATTGTAACCGATGTTAACTAAAATTATTAGTAAATGTGAGAAATAGAGATAAAATAGCTTAGTAAGCAAAGCAACCCTTATGTTCTCATCAATACCCAGGCATAGGCTTCCATCTGGGTTTCAAAAGATTACAAAATCTCTTGGGTAAACCTCATGCTTACTAAACTTTGAAATCCCACTCAAACAACAAAAGTTCTGATGGCAAAAATGAAGATACAAAGAAAAAATGTATAAAAAAGAAAAGAGAGAGCGAGAGAGCGAGAGAGAGAGAGAGAATCGAATAAGGTTAAATATCAAAATAAAATAAAAGATAAACAATACTGGTGAGCACTGCCTTCAAATTGGTTCTGTCAAAGGAAAACAATTGTCAAGATGATTGAGTGATTAATTTGCAACACCTATGATGGAAGCCCGTGCATAAATCGCGGTGTGTGCGTGTGAGAGAGAGAGAGAGAGAGAGAGAGAGAGAGAGAGAGAGAGACAGAGAGAGAGAGAGATTAAACCAAAATGGAAGGAAGCCACTTGGCAAGAAACTGTGTGGGACACTTTTTAACAGAAGTGTAACTATAGCGTTGCCTAGACGGCAGTGCTAACAAATGAAGCATCAACACAACCACAAGAAAAACAATTATTATCATTATTTTTAATTAGCTAGTTATTTATTTATTTTACTTGAAAAAAGAGGGAGGGAAAAAACCAAAACTAAACAGGTACCTAAGAGCAACCTCCAACAATACAGCAAATCTGGGCTTCGAAGCGTCCCACTTTGGACTTTGATTCCACATTCCAACGATCCTAAACATACCCAAAGCCGTAATTCCAAAGATACAACTACAACATAGGATAGAACAAAATTTCTTCATTACTTTTCTTGTATATAGCCGTTTCTCAAAAGTAATATGATTAAATTACTAAATTGAGAGATAAAGGCACTCTAGATTATTCAATCACGGTTAGGTTTTGCTTAGTCTTATTTTGGACATAGCATCCCCCCCCTCCTCTCCCAAAAAAATTAAACATAAATCATGGTAGAAAGAACCAAACAAGACACGTAATCTTTCAACTAGATCCTTAGGTCATATCAGCAAAGTCGTAGTTGTGAAATGACCTTTGGCTTTTGAATTGAGATATCCATTTGGAGCCTATAATGATCAAATCATCAACACAATAGTCTCTCAAGCTCTCGTTTGCTCCTTCCCTACGCTTCTAATTAACTCGCCCACCCCACCCCCGGTCTTCATCCCACCCCAACTCGCCTCTCCCCAATAGTTGCTCCTTCTTCCACCCATCTCCATATCCGCATCCACCCCATCTCCTTTTCATGCCTCCCGTTCCACCTCCTCTCCAACTCACATGCTACTTCCTTCCGCACACACCCCCACCCCTATTACATGCATCAGGGTCAAGCCCAGATTGCAGTAACAATTGGCTGCCTTGTCAAAAAATCGCAGCATCCACACAGCATATTTGCAAGGGTTTGGAGCCCCCATAGGCATGCACCAAGCAAGGAAAAGGGGCTGGGGAAGGCGCATTTTACAAGCAGCCTTGGCCTCTCCCAAGTCAGCCAATAGGGCCACTATATCCAGCCCTACTAGCCAGCCAACCAGCCATTGGCTGGTCGGCCATTTTGGGTTGATAAAGTCGAGGCCCTCGTCCACACTACCTTCAGCTAGGGATAAGCAGCATGACAAAGCACTGGCGCTTATTAGTGTGAGGTTGGTCAACAAATCGCTTATCAACTTCACCTCACTACTCCAGCTAAGGAGAACCTAGACATGCTCAAGAATATTTATGCTACATCTACTGGACCTAAGCAGGAAGCTTCATCTGGTATTTTGCATGATCTATTCCTCTTCGAGGTGATAGATGATGCTTAGCTCTATGTGTTTTTGTGTTGAGTCAATAAGGTTCTCGGCCTTGAGTTGTCCCTCTAAATTGAATGTATTTGGAGTCAATAAGAGGTACTCTGCCTTGGGTTGTCCCCCGAAAAATGAATGTATCGTCTTTTACTTTGGTTTGATTGTATTGACCACCTAGTTCAAAGTAAGGGGGGGTGACGAGTAATGGTTTTCCCTTGCCAGTCGCAAGCTTACTATGAAGTCACTATCACACGGGAGGTGTTGGATAGTTGGACTTGCTCTTTGCAGTATTGCGGTGGAGGAGGGATCGGTCGACTCTTTGTGTGTTGGGTCTCACACTCTTTGCTTTGAAGGGGGGTGTTGGAGACATCATAGCTAAAGAGTGTGTTGATGTGATGTTAGTGTGTAGTACTAGGAGATCTAGTACTAGTGATTGTGTGAGTCATGTGTGAGTGCCACGTGTCCCTATGGGACTTATCCCATAGCACTTGGTGCAAGTCTATGAGTGTGTAGCCTATATAAAGGTTTGTACTTCACTTGTCATGATATACTTGATGAATGAATGAAAGCCTTCATTATGTTGTCATTTGAGTATCACTTCTTCACTCCCTAGCCTATCTCTCTCTCTTCCTCACACCATGTTTCTAACAAGGTGGGTGGGTGGGTGGGTGGGTGTGTGTGTTGGGGACGGGGGGGGGGGGGGGGGGGGGGGGGAAACCTTAGAAGGAAAACGTGTTGGGGTAAAGGCACATTGCCAACCCTTCATTTAAAGATAGGACACCTATGACTGTCTTAAGACAGTCATAGGGTAAACCTAATCCTAATAAAACACAAGTGAGTTTGTGGTGTGGCTCATCATTCTTTCACACCTGCACTTGAGTGTCTCTCTCTCACTCTCTTCCTCTTGCTCTCTTCCCCCTTTCAACTGGTATCAGAGCCATTCCCCTCCACTCCCTAGTCTACCCATTCCCTCCACTCCCAACCCCTTCCGTACGGACGTACGGACAGCGCCGTACGACCGTACGTCATCCGTACAGTCGTACGGACGGACGGATCGAGCGGCCAGATCTGTGCAGGGCGACGGCGCATAGCGAAAGCGGGCTGCAGACAGCGCGGGCGCGGGCTGTGGTGCGGGCACGGGAACAGCTCAGGCGTGGGCACGGGCGACGACGCGAGTCGCGGCTGTACATCAGCTGCTGTACGCAGCAGGGCGGAGCTGCATCTGGCAGCTGCACAGCAGTTGCTACAGTTGCATAGCAACTGCATAGCTGCTAAACGGCGTCGCGCAGCGGCGCAGCTACTCCAAGGCAGTCGTACGGACTGTCGTACAACTGTACGGACTACGCCTTCACCACACCTGCAGGGAGTTCCATCAGGGCATTCGATTTTTCGCTGAAAAGACTCGACAGTTTTTTTTGGGAAGCGTGCCTACTGCAGGTACAGAGAGTACACCAGGTACTCTGCAGGTACAGAAAAGTACAGCAGGCACACAAATTTTTTTTTGGAAGAGGAATAGTGCTGAAGCACTCTGTTTTGTGCATGTATGCGCAGTACATGAAGCATTCCTAATGCATTCCTGAAGCATTTCAGCTGTATACTGTGCATTTGTTGAGGTACAACAGGTACTCTCGTGTCCCTCACGCTTGAGGTGACTTGTGCCACAGTGGTGGTGTTTGCGCAGTTACTTGTCTTTCAGGAAGGTCAGATGCTTGTTTTGCAGAAGCTTCTATGCATTTACTGAGTGCAATTCTCAGTTTTGGGTGACCATTTCAAAGGGCTTTTACCTGGACGTGTTTGCAGTATATGCCTTGAGGCAGTGTGTAGCCAGGGAGCACACATTTGCTTTGTTTCCGCAGTGCATTTGGTGACATTTGTTGCAGGTCACATTCTTTGTACGCACTTTGAAAATCTTAGTTGAGCCACGCTTGGTCAGGGCGCATCGAGTTTACTCGGTCCCTAACTGCCCATCGTTGACAGTGCTCAAAAGATTTTCTTCTTGGTGTTTGTACGTTGTGATTTGTGTTGTTACTGAGTACACAGGGGCAGTCTATGCATTGCACATTGTCAGGTAAAAGTGTCAGAGAGATTTTCATATTGCATGCTACCTCAGTGTTGAGGTGTTCTCCACTTGATTCAGGTGTCAGATCAAGGGGCTTTTGCCCAGACTTTGTTGATAGCACTTGGGTTACCGACAGAGATCTTCAGATGCATTTTCTCCCCTTGGTATAAGGGTGATTGCTTGGGATTTATCCCATTTACTGTTGCAGGTTATGTGACAGGCTGAAGTGTCATTTTTTTTTGGGGTATTTGTCAAGTGGTTTCTGCAATTTAACTCAGTGCAATACCTCATCTGAGGTGGGAGAAGTGATCAGTACAGTCAGTACAGCAGTGTTTACAGCAGTGTTTGTGGTTTGTCAGATGATTATGCACTATTAAGCACTTGTTGAGCAGCTGCAGCAGTCTGAAATTACTGTTTTTATGCCTCTTTGAGCACAGTACAGTGTGTCAGAAGGTACAGTATTTGCAGGGTCATTTACTGTTTTGCTGCAGATTTTCCTGACAGTAAAAACAGCACCATTGAGAGTGCTTCTGGCTCTTGAATAGAGCAGGTTTTTCTGAGAAATCAGAATTTTTATTCAGTCTTTTTTTTTACTTCCAGGGAGTCAGGTACTTTCCTCATCTGATATGGCATCAGGGGGAAGTGATTCTTCGATTCTGAACATAAAGAAACTGGAAGGAGCACACAACTATGCATTATGGGCAGAACAGTGCTTGAATGTACTTCTGTTAAAGAAGATTGCTAAGCCCATAAGGTTAAGGGTGTAAAGCCATCTGACATGGCAGCTGATGACTGGGAAGAGCTTGATTTGTCCGCAAGGGCAGCTATCATGCTCACTATTTCAGACACTCTTGTGTTCAATGTACAGGCTGAAAAGACCTCTTATGGTCTATGGCACAGACTGGAAGAATTGTATGCTCAAAAGAGTTCAGCCAGTAAGGTTTATTGGCTGAAGAAGCTGGTTGATCTTCGCATGAAGGAAGGTACAGCTATGACCTCACACTTGAGTGAGTTCAATGCCATCTTTACACAGCTGATTGCACAGGGGTTGAACCTTGATGAGGAGTTCAAGGCTACTTTCTTACTGTGTACCCTCCCCAAGAGTTGGGACACTTTCAAGACCACCCTGTCAAACTCGAATGTCACTCTTATTTATACTGATGTAGAGAGCTCTCTCCTTATGGAGGAGATGAGCAGGAAGAATAATGCGGGCAGCAAGTCTTCAAATGCTTTACAGGTACAGGACAAAGGCAGGACTCAGCAGAAGGGGAGATCTGCTAGTAAGTCCAAATCCCGCAGTCAGTCCCGTGGCAAAAAGGACATTGAATGCTTTTATTGTGGCAAGAAGGGACATGTGAAGTCTAAGTGCTTCAAGTTCATACGGGATCAGAAAGCCAAGAAGGCTGAATCAAAGGATGCAGGAAATGCAAGCAAAGGCAAAGGCAAGGCCAAGGCACATGATTTGGATGCAGTGAATGTTGCAGCAGAGGACAGTGACAGTGACATACATGATGTTTTATGCTCTTCTGCTGTAATAGCACATGCTTTGGTTATTGATGGCCATGACATGCACACCTGGCTCTTGGATTCAGGTGCCTCTTTTCATGTTACTCCTCATAGGGAGTGGTTTACTTCCTACACAGGTACTCATGGAGTTGTTCATCTTGGGAACAACTATGCATGTCAGATTACAGGGATTGGCAGTATACAGATAGTACTTCCTGATGGACGCATATTCATGCTTGATGGTGTCCGCCATGTGCCGCAAATCAAGAAAAATCTGATTAGCATTGGCTTGTTGGATGACAGTGGTTACCACACCACATTTGGGGATTCCAAATGGGTGATTACTGATGGCCAGGCTGTAGTGGCTGAGGGTTTTAAGAGTGATACCTTGTACCCTCTTTATGTTTCCAGTATGGGTAATCATGTTGTTGCCATAACCGAGCTGCCAAAGGTATTGTTGTGGCATAGCCGGTTGGGACACATGTCTGTTAAAGGAATGCAAGAACTGTCACGTTTGGGTTATCTGCCGTCTCTTTCTTTTTCAGATTTGCCTACTTGTGATCATTGCATATTTGGCAAGCATTCTGTGACTCCTCATAAGAGGAGAACTCCCCAAAATAGAGCACCGCTTGATCTAGTGCACACTGATTTGTGTGAGATGCCACAGTTATCACTAGGGGGTGCAAAATATTTTATTACTTTCATTGATGATGCCACACGCAAAGTGTGGGTCTATTTCTTGAAGCATAAGGGCGATGCCTTAGATGCTTTCAAGAAGTTTGTCGCTCAGGTTGAGAATCCGACAGGTCGCAGGCTGAAATGCCTCAGATCCGATAATGGGGGTGAGTATGTGTCACATGCTTTTGTGCAGTTTTGCGAAGCTAAGGGCATCAAACAGGAACTCACAGCCCCTCATAATGCATCTCAAAATGGTGCAAGTGAGCGGATGAATCGAACTATTCAGGAGAAGGTTCGATGTATGTTGTCTTATGCTGCATTACCCCATGGCTTTTGGGCAGAAGCCGTGCAAACAGCAGTTCACATTATTAACAGGTCGCCAAACAAGGCTTTGGAGTTGAAAGTGCCAGAGGAGGTGTGGTCTAGCAAGCCACCTTCATATAAGCACTTACGTGTATTTGGCTGCGAGTGCTTTGCTCATGTACGCAAAGAACTGCGCACCAAACTGGATCCAAAGTCTATCAGATGCATCTTTATGGGTTATGGTGACGAAGGTGAAATGGGGTACAGGTTATGGGATCCCGTTAAACGGAAGATTATACGCAGCAATGATGTCATCTTTAAAGAAGATAGTGTACACAAGGAACCCGTGCAACCTGTGGAATACAGGAGGGTTATTTAAGATGATGTTGGACAGCAAAGAATGCCCATTTATATGCAGCAGCAGGCTGCTGCAGATAACCCTGTTCAAGAGGGTATACAGGCTGAAAATCAGCCAGATAATTTTGCCAATGATGTACCACTGGATATGCCAACAGATGGGGCTGTAGATCAGCCAGATATGGTGGTACAGCCACCCGTCATGCATGAAGAACAGGCTGGACAGCAGCCTAATCCGGAACATTTTGTTAGGCGGAGCACCCGTGCACAACAGCCTCCTGCCAGGTTTGTTCCAGGAGCCAATAATGTGGCTGATTTTATCATGCTGACAGATTGTGGTGAGCCTTCCAGCTTCAAGGAAGCTATGGGAAGAACAGAGAAAAAGAAGTGGGAGAAAGCCATGCAGTCAGAAATGGACTCCCTACTTCAGAATGATACATGGGACTTGGTGCAGTTACCTGCAGCCAGAAAGGTTTTGCCATGCAAGTGGGTTTACAAAGTCAAAGTGGATTCAAATGCTTTACCGAGGTATAAGGCCAGATTGGTTGCCAAGGGATTTAAGCAGGAGAAGGGCATTGACTTTGATGAGATCTTTTCCCCTGTAGTCAAGATGACTACTTTGAGAGCAGTGTTGGCTCTTGTTGCTCATGACGACATGGATTTATGTCAGATGGATGTGAAGACAGCCTTTCTTCATGGAGATCTCCATGATGAGATCTATATGAGTCAACCAGAGGGATATGCTGTTAAAGGGAAAGAGCAGCTTGTGTGTAAGCTCAAGAGGAGCTTGTATGGACTCAAGCAGGCGCCAAGAGAATGGTACAAGAAGTTTGATGCCTTCATGCAGTCCCAAGGGTATCATAGGTGTGAGACCGATCATTGCTTGTACACCAAACGGGCAAAGGATGGCAGTTTGATGCTACTCATTCTATATGTGGATGACATGCTTATTGCCAGTAAATCTCAGCATGAGATTAGTGCTTTGAAGAAACAACTGCATAAGTCTTTTGACATGAAAGACTTGGGTGATGCAAATCATATTCTTGGCATGCGTATTACTCGTGACAGGTCCAAGGGACTTTTGTTTCTGTCACAGAAAGAGTACATTGACAAAGTACTGCAGAGGTTTAAAATGGAGGGGGGGAAGTCCATTAGTACCCCGTTGCCTCCACATTTAAAACTCAGCAGTAAGGACAGCCCCAGATCAGATGATGATAAGGCTGAAATGGCCAAGGTTCCGTATGCATCTGCAGTTGGATCTTTGATGTATGCCATGGTTGCCACTCGTCCGGATATTGCTTTTGAGGTGGGAGTCATCAGCAGGTATATGGCAAATCCAGGCAACCGGCATTGGGAAGCAGTGAAAGGTGTCTTGAGGTATCTCAAGGGTACCAAAGACTTGTGCATATGCTATGGTAGGCAAGATGCATTGGTGCATGGTTTTACAGATTCAGACTATGCAGGGAATGCAGATAACCGGAAGTCTACTACCGGTTATATTTTCACATTTGCAGGAGGTGCTATATCATGGGTGTCTCGGTTGCAGAAATGCGTTGCACTGTCAACCACAGAAGCTGAATATGTTGCAGCCACTGAGGCCTGCAAGGAAGCAATATGGCTTACTCGGCTGGTGGGAGATTTGGGCATTACAGGAGATATGCCAGTTTTGCATTGTGATAGTCAGAGTGCTATCATGTTGGCAAAGAATCCGGTCTTTCATCAGAAGACCAAGCACATAGAAGTGAAATATCATTTCATCAGGGAGGTACTGGAAGACAAGCGACTTGAGCTTGTGAAAGTGCAAACTGATGATAATCCTGCAGATTTGCTCACTAAGAGCCTGCCTACAGAGCGGTTTGCACATTGCCGCCACATCATGGGATTAGGATGAGACCATTCTTACCTTATGGTCTTGTATACAGTAACTGTATATTGCTGTAATTTTTATTCTTTTTCTCCCCTTTAGGCACATTGGCCTTTAGGTGGGAGGTTGTTGGGGTAAAGGCACATTGCCAACCCTTCATTTAAAGATAGGACACCTATGACTGTCTTAAGACAGTCATAGGGTAAACCTAATCCTAATAAAACACAAGTGAGTTTGTGGTGTGGCTCATCATTCTTTCACACCCGCACTTGAGTGTCTCTCTCTCACTCTCTTCCTCTTGCTCTCTTCCCCCTTTCAAAACGTGCCCCTAACCCTCCAAACTAATTCATACATTGGCCATTGCCCTAAATATTACAATACTTCCAACAAGACCACTGTGGAAGCTAGTTTGCTTGAAGGCCAAGTCAAGCATCCGAAGCCCATTGGTCTTATGGAGGCCCTTGATACTAAGCTCTTGGCTTCTATTTAAATGCTAGTCTAGCTATCTTTAGCATCTAGCCCATTCATGCTAAAGTAGCTTTGCTTTTGACAAAGACCTATACTTTTTCCTAAAACCCAGGCTTTTTAAAAGAAAGGTTGATTTTCTTGAATTAATTTACCTTTCTTGGATCAGCTCTAAGGTTGATCTTCTTGAATTAATTTTGCCTTTCTTGGATCAGCTCTAAGGTTGATTTTCTTGAATTAATTTTACCTTTCTTGGACCAGCTCTATCCATCAGTATGATGGTAGCTTCAGTCTCAACCTTAAGTTATTTCAAACCCCCGTTAGACCTGTGTGCTGACCCTCGGCCTATATAATGGATAAGTCTACCTGGGGTAGACTACCATTAACCTTGGATCCAATCTATGTCAGGTTAGCCTGGCCTTAACCTTGGATTATTCAATCATGTTTAGTCTTGTTAAGGCTGTAACTTGTAGCAGAATATATTCTCTCAGGCATGGACAAACCAAAGGATTTCTTCCAGCTTTGTCAAGATTCGAAATGAATTCAATCTCCAAATGGACGAATCTGACATGTTTGATTACTCCTTATGTGGTTGAGCGTTACCTTTCAGCTTTCTGTGAGTAGCGTTATCCATGGGAGGAACTCCTCTCTCTCAGATAGTTGAATAATTATTTGTGTTGGGAAGAAAATAGGAAGCAAAAGAGTGCTCAGCTACAAAGAGCAAAGACGTGTTACTACAGGGAAAGAAGCCCATGCATTCCATAACAAAATAAAACAAAGAGAAGGGCCGTAGGAAGCCAATCTGAACTCTGGAAGAAAAAAGGATGAAATGGGTGCATACACATCTCCAAGCAAAGGCAGAGGCAGAGGCAGCAGCAAAGGAAGAAGGAGAGGAAGAAATTCACAGCATCATTCTTTCTCAGGTTATGAATTTTAAGATGCAAACTGTACGCCTCTGTAAACTCCCAATCACAGTGCTAAGCTGACACCATATGATGAATCAGCTAATGTGGATGCTACACTTTATATGCATCTTGAGGACAGCCTAATATATAAGTACAGGGCCTGATATTTCTGATGCAATCCATATGCTGAGTCAAGTTATGCAGTGGTGACAGCTAGTAGCCTGACATTTCTGATGCAGTGTGTATATATCTACATGAATCCAGGAACATGCCCAAACTCACCCTCTAAAAACACAACATAGTGCAATTTGAATCTCTTGATAGTCACTCATAAGGTTGAAAACAATAAACTCCATCACGCATAGCAGGGATGACACATCCCAGCACTCCTGAAACCTCTGATCTGCAAACAAACACACACAACGTAAGAAACTGAGCAGGCTGCTCACCACCCAACCATGACATCTACGGGATGTGATCCCGAATCAGGAGATGTCCCCTCCGAGCCACGAGCTGAGCTACTGGCATGAACTCCCAACCAAATCCAAACCAGCCTGGTGTCCCATACCACCAGGTGGCGCTATGAAGCCTGGGATCTGCTACTGGGCCTTGGGCTACGCTAAGATGCCGGCGCACGTCCGCGTCTCAATCCAGGATCAGACCTAGCACCTGGGAACGAAACTTGCTCCCATCGGCTCCCTGAGAACTGAACCCCTGGGCCCCTTTTTATAGACTCGGGCCCCAAGCGCCAAAAATAGCGAAGACCTCAAACTGGTTCGTACCCTTGCCACTCAACCCGAGAATCAAGCCTGCCTAGCTCTAAGCCTCCCCAGGCTACCTGAGCTAGTCTTGTGTACCCAGTACACGTCAGATACCAATCCGTGCACATGACATACTTCCCCTCCTCTAAGAACTCACTCCTGAGTTCGCTAAAAAACCCGGAAATGTTCTTTGGAGGTTTTGTAATGTCTCCCATGTTGCATCCTCCTCAACACGATCCTTCCACTTGATCTTGTATTCCGTGATAGATCGATTACGAATCTGTCTGTCACGAAATTCAAGAATACACTCAGGTTCGTGTGGAATAAAAGTCTCTATTATCTCGTGAGGAGAAACAAGTTGATCATCCGCACCCAAGACTTCTTTCACTCTACTGACATGAAAGACTAGATGTACTCTAACATCAAGAGGTAATTCTAGTCGATATGCAACTGGTTCAATTCTTTTAATGACGACCATAGTATCTGGGGGATAACTTCGGAACCAAACCAGTACTTAGGCTCTTGGATTCCTTAGGAATTCGTAAATATACCATCGTTCCTTCAGAGGACTCTCTAGGCATCTATTAGCATAAAATCTGTCCCGATCTTGGGCACTTCTAATAGACTCCTAGGCAAACTGCAACATTTCCTGCATGTCTTGCAAGAAGTTCTTAGCAGCATCATTTTGAATCCCCTTTAACCCAACCATAACTGGTGACTTAGGTTGAAACCCGTACATAAGCATAAAAGGACTGTAACCAGTACTAGAATGCTTTGCGCTAAAACCTTCTGAATACGATCCAGATCAATGCTAATACCTTCAGAAGAAATCTTGTGTCCTAAGTAAATGATCTCCTTCATAAAGAAGTCACATTTACTTATCTTGGCATAGAGCTTATGCTGTCTTAGAATAACTAAGACAATCCGGAGGTGTCCTATGTGATCCTCAAGCGTTCGGCTATATACCAAGATGTCATCTAAGAACACTACAACGAATTTGCCCAGAAAATCTCGGAACAAATCGTTCATCATCCGCTGAAAAGTAGCAGGAGCATTGGTCAAACCAAAAGGTAATACAAGAAACTCGTAATGACCATACCTAGTTCGGAATGCGGTTCTATCTATGTGTTTAGCATAGATACGGATTTGGTGATAACCCGTACGCAAATCAATCTTAGTGAAATACTTCGCTCCGGCCAAACGGTCTATCAAATCATCGGAACGAGGTAGAGGATATTGATTCTTAATTGTCACTTTATTTAATCGTTTATAATCTATACACATTCTCCATGTAGAATCTTTCTTCTTTCTTAAGAGGACAGGTGCACCCCAAGGTGATTTACTTGGGCGTATATAGCCCATATTCAGGTAATCCTGTAGCTGTGTAGCTAGCTCCTCCTCCTCTAGCTGGCTCATCCTATAAGGTGGTACACTAATAGGTTGAGCCCCTGGGACTAAGTCTATGCGATGATCTACTGCCCGTTCTAGAGGTAAACCTTCCGACAGTTGAGCAGGGAATACATCCTTAAAACTATCTAACAACATTCTCAATTCATGGTGTTCAAACACACTTAAATCATTCTTGTTAATTACAGAGACAACAAATGAAGAAAGCGGAATCAAAACACACTGATAGACATCATAATGAGAAGTGTTTAATATATTTTGAAGCTGCATCGCAAATACAATAGGTCCCTGAGAAGAGGGAATTTTATCACACTGAATACAAAATTGGGTGTCCTTATCTACAAAAGAAAGGGTATGCTCCGTCCATCCAATCTGAATATTGTGGGTTTTAAACCACTCTATTCCGATTAACAAGTCTACATGCTCCAGGTGCATAACATAACACGTAAGAGTCCCTGTGTAAGCTTGAATCCGGATAGGAAGCGTTTCAATCTTGCGATCCCAAAACTGCTTCCCAGCTGGAAGCTGCACCTCATAGGTGTGATCGCTAGGTATCGTGGACAGCCCCATCTTCTGCACAAATTTGTAATTAACAAAGTTGTGAGAGCTGCCCGGATCAAAGAGAATGTGAACCTATTGGTCCCTAACTTCTCCATAAACTCGGAAAAGATCATGGGAACCAAACAACGAAGTATTGAAAGTGCAATTACAAGAAAGTGGGCAGGTAATGACATTTACAGAAATACCTGTCATCAAAACTTGGTTTGCTCCCTTGGCTCTGGTTCCTGGACCCGCTTGGAGCTTCGGTCCGAGCGCTAACTTTTGATTCTTGCGCTTTGGACATTCATTCTTGGTGTGGCCCCGCTCCTCGCAGTAGAAGCAACGTCCTTCTTTCTTAAGCTTTAATGTGCGAAGGAAACGGACTCGACCATTCTTTGCCTGAGTCAAGTGTTTCTTGGAGGCGTTGTCTGTAGACTTCGTCTCCACGGTATCAGTCATAGGCTGAAAGAACTTTCGTTTGTTCTTTCCACTCGTGTCGGAAACTATAGTTGCCTTTGCACCGGCCATGGTATCATCATAAATACGCGCGTAATTCATGGCCTCTTGCAACGTTGTACATTTGTTGTTCTTAATTTGCAACTTGTGCGAATCTGGCAAACCATCCACAAAGAAACCTAACAAGGTCAATGGATCCATCTTTGTGGCCCTGGTCTGCAGATCTCGAAACCTTTGAAGATAAACTTCAAATGATAAGTTCTGCTTAGACATATCGAGGGCTTTAAGCTTGCCAACGATATCATAGTCGTCCTTCTTCTTCAGGACTCCTTCCTGAAGACCCCTTCGAAATCTATCCATGTAACCGGCTTAGGTTGGAGTTCCTTCCACCATAGCAAAGCCTTTCCTGACACGAAGCCGGCTCCAAGCTGTATTTTCTTTTCATCTGGGTACGGGTGGAACTGGAAGTGTACCTGCCACTTGTGTAACCAAGTGTCAACAACCTCCTTAGTTCGAGACTTTTGATCTCTGGGAAAAGGGTTTGGAGTTATGTTCGGACCTAGCACTGAAGCCATGGCATCCACATGCGTGAGTGCCTGCACAGTGCTAGTCAGAAGGGTGAGAGTCGTCTGAATCCCTTGGAGTTGTTGTGTCAACCCCGTTTGATTCGCATTAACCTGCTCGAATTTCCCATCCAGAGCAGTGGTGAATTCACTGAAGGCCTTTTTCGTAATCAGATCGTCATAAAGACCCTGGTCTTCCTCAGCAGGGTAATCCAAATCCTGATCTCCCATGGTAAACTCGGGATTTGCAGAATCATACATATCTGAAATCTGATTTGAAAAGAATATAAAACTGAGAGAAATAACTGGGGGAATCGAAGCTGGAAGGAGAGTGGAGCAGAGAAAAACCGTCCCAAGAGATGCTGACGAAAGAAGAGGAGCCGGTCGAAAGAAGATGCTGGAAACTGACGAACAGCGGGCGTAAATAATCCCGGAGTCTTCCCATGCTGGATTCGCTGCAGGCTGCAGTGTACGGAAATCTGCAGCAGACCGTACTGTACGGAATCCTCCCTGCTGGCCGTACGGTTTTTGACATAGTCAGTACGGATGCCTTATCGCGGGCTTGTACGGATGCTGATGCAGTCTGTATGGATGCTGACGCGAGCTGTACGGTAGCCTGTCGCAGGCTGTACCGAATTCTGACGGAGGCTGTATGGTAGCCTGTCGCAGGCTGTACCGAATCTTGATGGCGCAATCAAGTCGATGGGCAAGGACGGCTTCTTGCGCAAGGCTATGGCTGAGCTTGGGACCTTGCCAAGCTATATAGGGGATAGGGCAGCTAATCTAGGAAGCCATGCTTCCCAGAAAAGCTCACCCTCGCAAACTTGGAGGGTGGTGCTTTTTCGAAAAAAGCAACACCTCCCACAGAGTGGCCGTACCCTGCTCCAGCCCCTAGCGCACCTCCCTGCCCTGGCCGAAAACCCTTCCAGCCATGGCGCACCACTCAGCCTCTCGCGCGTGCGTCCTCTACCCCTACGCAGCCCTGACCAGCAACGCACTCCACGCCTGCCACTCAGCTCCTCTCTCGCCTCTCCTACCTGCATCACCACTCTCTCCTAGCTACGCCTCAATCGTCTCTCACCTAATCCCTTCAGCAATTCTGAATCACATACTCTCTTTCTCCTACCTTTTCCCTACATCCTGACCACCCCCGATAACCCATGAACTAACAAGAACTTGCAGCAGCAAATTTCGAAATTAGGGCATACCTGGAGGAAGAAATCGTCCAAAATTCCTACCTCAGGAGTTGGCTCTGATACCAACTGACACATCCCAGCACTCCTGAAACCTCTGATCTGCAAACAAACACACACAACGTAAGAAACTGAGCAGGCTGCTCACCACCCAACCATGACATCTACGGGATGTGATCCCGAATCAGGAGATGTCCCCTCCGAGCCACGAGCTGAGCTACTGGCATGAACTCCCAACCAAATCCAAACCAACCTGGTGTCCCATACCACCAGGTGGGCCTTGGGCTACGCTAAGATGCCGGCGCACGTCCGCGTCTCAATCCAGGATCAGACCTAGCACCTGGGAACGAAACTTGCTCCCATCGGCTCCCTGAGAACTGAACCCCTGGGCCCCTTTTTATAGACTCGGGCCCCAAGCGCCAAAAATAGCGAAGACCTCAAACTGGTTCGTACCCTTGCCACTCAACCCGAGAATCAAGCCTGCCTAGCTCTAAGCCTCCCCAGGCTACCTGAGCTAGTCTTGTGTACCCAGTACACGTCAGATACCAATCCGTGCACATGACAAGGGATTAGGTACTATGACATCCACACTAACGTCATCAGCGCCCAACAGTGGGTGTAGACCATAGTATAACATATGCTCTCACACATACAAATCCACACACCCACACATACTTGAGCATCCATTTATACCAAGTCTTCCTACTGAGTTTCTGTCAGCACTCTAGAGGTGAAGGGTAGACTCAGCCAAGACGAAGGCTAGCACTGAAGGAGAAGGCTAATAAAAAAGTTACAACTGCTTGTGAAGACTAAACGGCTTCACTTTAGTCTGTCACGGGGACATGGATTTCATGTGTAGTTAACCTCGTGGCTACTTCCGTGGTTACTTTGGCTGAGGGGATTGGCCTAGAGGAAGCACCCACTTCCTAGAAGTCCCTAGTCTAACTTTCCATGCACCTACTAGGCCCAAATGCTAGGGGTTGAGGGGTCTAAACGTTAGGCCCAAGAGAAACCAATGTTTCATTGGTTAAGAGGGTTAGGACTTTAATGTGGGGGGCAAACCAAATGTTCCATTGGTGAGGAGAATTAGAGCTTTAATGAGGGGGCCATGTGGCAGTCCCTCATGCACTTTCCTTTCTCCTCTTCCAACGTTACGGGATGATCTCTCTCACGGTTTTTTAAAGGTCTAAGGTTGTTTTGGCATGCCTCCCAAGGTCCAACTCCACGTGTTTTTGTCCGACATGAATCCCGAGGCAATCCGTACAGTTGTGCGGACTGCAGCAGCATTTAATGCCTCCTCTATCCGTGACTAGAAGCCACCCGTGTACTGATGGGAGCTTGGATAGGGGAAAGGTGCGAGATCAGAGCTCGTCCCTCTTCCACGGACAGCAGGTGGCCAAGACTGTTCTGCTTGCATTTTCAACAACCAGAGCCAAGACTTGGCCTCTGCCTGCATCCAATTCTAGTGCACCACTAGTACACAGTTCTCAACTAAGGCATTTCTCAACAACCGTGACACCTGACTGTGACAAGGCATCAATGCAAATCCCCAGAAGTGCTCAAATAGCCTCAAGGCATAAAACTGCAACCAATCTGTCTCTCTGACACCAACCAGGCATACCTTCTGATAGCCTGTAGGGCCTGGAAAGAGCTCCAAACAACAAAATGCAAATCAATAAGCTTCCAAAATAGCAAAAGCAAATTAAAAAGAGAGTAGTTGTGTCTTATATGTATCTTTCACAACTCACGTACACAGTACTTTATTCCATTGTGAGATCCAACCAATTAAAGACGGCTATTTTCTCTGCTCTTTTGCAATAAATATCTCCACAAACAATCCAACAGTTCATGAAAGCAAACAATGCTCCATTCTCCTCATGGAGACTAGGATCTTTCATGTAATCAAATATATTGATATGCCAATGGGCTTCCTTGCCAACCTTGAGAAGCTGGCTCCAAGAAGCATAAGTCAGTCTACCTGGCTCCACTTGTGATGCGCTGGTACCTGAAGGGACAAGTATGAATACATGGAAGAAACGTCTCTTTCTACTCTATAATCAAAAATCGGTAGAGCCTGAGCAACACAACTTCTGGCAACGGATTCTGCTCATCTTGGATGGCCATGACAACATGGTTAATTTGCTCTTACAACAGGATCGGACTAATGTGATAGGCACATAGCCCAATGCCTGACATTGCATGCATGCTGGGGTGGGTGTGGTATACGCATATGTGCATGTGTGCGCACGTGCAGGCATGTGTCAGCGCATGCGTGCATGCATGACAGATGGCATAAGTTTGTATCCCCCTGTCTCCTATGTATCTGAGAGCTTTTTTAAACGTGGGACTACATGTATTTGAAAGGAAAATCAAGATCTTGATCCTTTATTTTGTACATCTATGCATAGTGGGGGGCAAATATCACATGTCTTCCACTTTGAAAGCATGCTTCCATTACCTGCTCCCAACCCAAACATGACATTCTTCCTTTGAAGCTATCCTTTCAACACAAGTTCTGACAAAAGAATGAAATATACATAAAATGAACTTTTTAAATTGTTGCTTCTATGAAATCTATCAGTTCCAAGGTATATAGTAGAACTGTAAATCGAAAACCAAACAATCAACCGTTATTTCCTTCCTAGATTAAAGGCCCACACTAAGCTGTGAACAGTAATTAACGAAATGTATAGACCCAGACTGAATTTATAATTTAACTCCATACCTGGATGCAATAATGAACGATCTTCTCCGGTATCATCTTCTGCTTGAAGAGTTCACCAATCAATCTGATGTTGCCCAGTGTACGAAGTTTGACAAGTTTTTCCTTCTCAATGCGTTCGAGTTCCTGCTCTGGTTTTGTCAACTGCCAAATTTCTGCTCGCATATTATCAGCTCCTTCAAATGCCTCCTGGCAACTGTTCAGAAGAATTCTACGAAATACCACAGGTTTTCCATCATCCTCATCAGATGTAAACTCTGGCAGTGCTTTGCTGAGATGCACACACAACTCCGCATACATAGGACAAAACGTGGGTTCCAATACAGCCTTATCAAACACAATAGATATGACTCCCTGCAATTTAACACTTGAGAGTTAGCAGATTGCCCTAATCTCAGGAGCAGATTGGAGGTAAATCAAACTAACGAATCTGTACCAATAATTACGAATCCAAACACAGCGCAAAAGACACCACAAAAACTGAAGAAAAAAGACTTCATAACCAGAATCGTAAAAAAGGTGTATCATCTATCAAGTGTCCACTGAGAAAAAAACACATGCTAGCAGCCTTTATCGGAAGCTCCAAAGCATATTCAAACCTGTATTTTACTAATTTTCAGTCCTTAAAAAACACATCGGACCACAATGGTTTGTACTGCAATTACAAGATGAATCTTAAGGATCTGAGGAATCATGGCATCATATTTTAAGCTTTTCATTCACAATATATATGATGGTATCTTACGCAAATGGAACTCACAAAGGTTCCACATAATTCTTTGTCCAAATATGTCTCAGTTGATAAATATTTTGAACCAAAAATCAAACACTTGTTTATATAGAAATAATTGTTAAGGATGGTGTAAATTAGTCTGACCTATTTCTGACAGAATACGCTTTCTTGACATTGTGAAATATGTGCACGAAGCAAACAAGAAATCACTGAAAGGAAATACCCACAAACACAAGACTTATCATGATTCGGTTGTCGAGTGCTTCCACATTGCAGAGTACAAAGCAAAGCTCATGTCCAATAGCACTTGTAGTTTGCTTTTTCTCTCACGAAGTCATTCAAACGAATAGCAGATAGGGGGTTAGCAAAGCCACATATCTCCATACAGTTTAGAGTACAAAGCAAAGCTCATGTCCAATAGCACTTGTAGTTTGATTTTGCTCTCACGAAGTCATTCAAACGAATAGCGGATAGGGGGTTAGCAAAGCCACATATCTCCATACGGTTTCCCAATCAGGATTTTAGATGGATCCACCCCTGCCTTTTCAGCAAAACTTGGATGCCCTATCCTCTCTAGATCCCACGAGATAATATTGATTGTATAATATAGTCGATCTACTCCAACTCTATACGTTACAAACTTTGCAGGGGCAGGAGGGAGAGGAGGAAAAGGGGGGGAGCAAGCACCAAGAGTTCCCCACCAAGCTCCAATGCTATCACCATCACTTCCTGAGAGTATGAGAGTATCCGAGGATGGAGTGATTATCACACCCCAATACCAAGAGGACAGATGGTCATTTGGCAACTGCGGCTCTCATCCCAACAGTTGCAGATCGAGACAAGGAGAGCCATAAGCACAGCTAAAGAGTAGGAGCACTTCCTATATATATACCCAATCTAATGTGATTCGTGGACGATATCCTAAGCTTTCTCGATTGATCCGCTTTCATGATTAGGTTTGCATCGGTCTTCACTTCATCGAGATGCGGCAACACACTCACACAGCAAGAGGAGAGATAAGGCTAGACGACAAACAATGGCATGTCACAAAGTACTACACGTTCGAGTCAACACCAGGACATTAGTGGGGAGAGGAGTTCTATAGCTAGGGCCACAAAGACCATGCACAATGGAGGTCCAGTTTATCTCGACTCTACTCAACGGCGGGGACCAACAGAATTAAGGTATACTCTCATGAGATGGCCCGCCGGATACAGAGATCACAGAGGCCACACCCGTCACTACATTGAGAGATGACCCAAAGGTAGATGCAAGATATCTTTATATCCCATTAGAGCACTGCTGAGGTACCAAGATCACATCTCCTATTGATTGCTACCCCAAACTTGACCATGTGTACCCAACTTAAATAATACTCCAAACCAACAGGGCATAACCATCCAAGTACCCTCAAGCCTTCACGAAGAAAAAAGTCAAAAGTAGCGATGATCAAAAAAATCTAGCCTGAGAGGCAAGAGATTACACTAATTAGGGTGCAGAATACCTCATGCATGGACTCAACAAGTTATTATTGACCCTTAAAGCACCAAGTATCCAAGGATGGAGTGATTACCACACCCCAATACCTGGAGAATAGACGGCCATTTGGCAGCTGCGGCTCTCATCCCAGCAGTTGCAGATCCAGACAAGGAGAGTCATAAGCACATCTAAAGAGTAGGAGCACTTATATGCATGCCTAATAAATGCGATTCGTGGACAATATCCTAAGCTTTCTCAACTGATGTAACAGATGGTTACTTTTTACTTAGGCTAAACTTAGGCTAAAAGTTAGTAGAAAGGCCTTTATTGGCTTGTAAGTGTTCTTTTCTTTTTTTAGGAGATACCATAAGTTGCCACGTGGCATCCTAGGAGGTAATCCCATAAGCAATACTGCTTTGTGCTGCCCTGGGCCATACCTATATAAAGGCTCTAGTTGTACTTGGCAAGGAAATTCATGACTTGTACTTCATTACTCAAATAGAATACACAGCAAGAGTTCCAACACTCAGCTGAATTCTAAAAAGGAATGACTTCCTCCTGTCCTTGTGTAGCCCCTCACAAGTCTCTGTTGCAGGTCCAACCCATGACCTTCCACCCCTACCTTTTTCCTAAAACATAAGGTACTACTCTATTCTAACCTTCCTGCATATTCTACCAAATTTGGGTGTGTTTACTATCAGTTAGGAGCAGTCCTGTTGCATTGGTATCAAAGCACTTTTCGTGGGAATTGGTGGGAAATTCTTTGTCCAATCACTTTGAAATTTGGAGCATCTACTCTTGAGCCTAGAGCCTACCTCTCTGCAAAAATTTAGCGCAAGAAGTGCTCTCTGTTGTGAGCTGCCACATGGCAGGCTCATAGAAACCCTAAGTTTCGAAATGCTCAGAATTTGAGGCTTCTTACATCAGTGGAAAGCCCTTGCTTCCCTGATCATTTCTATGCGTGAGATTCCTAAAAGGAAGGAGGATTGAGTCAACATTGACGTTTTTTTGTCTCTGGCGTAAGAAAGTGAAGAAAGCAATGATCTGCTGTTTTCCTGCACCAAATTAGGACATTCTTGGCTTGTTCTGTTCGCCCTAACCTCATAAGGCTGCTCCCTAAGTCTGGTAGTGATCTGAGACTATTTGGAGGAGCTATGAGCAAATTCGACTGGCTGGAACAAAAGAAATGCTGCGAAATTTCAGATTTATAACTCCATTTTGGGTCAGCCTTAGTGCATACGGTCGCCCAACCCCATGGATGCAGCTGATAAAGTTTGATAGTGATCTGATTTTTTGTTACTGAGAAACTCGAAGTTCAATTGCAACAGCTAGCGCAAGACAGTTATTTGCCAAATGTTCTAGCAATTTCTTGCAATCCAAGGCGCAATGTTACGATTTTCTACTTCTGATTGGCTCTATGGTTCATTCTTAGCATAAGGATCGCCTCATCAAGTGGGAAATTTCAAGTTTTTTCTAAAAAATTTGACCTGCGAAATTAGGGCAAAACTAGCATTTGGGGCTTTTGGTACTGGTTTTTTATCAGGGCTTAAGACAGTGCATTTACTCTTGATTCGAGTCATTAAAGATGCCTGTAAAGAGGTCTACAGGTCAAGCTAGTAAGCAGACAATGGGTATCCTTGATTCCATCTCAGAGAAGGAAGCAATTGATGATCAGACTATAGTTTTTGAACCCAATGATCCTCATGTTGGCAATGTTCAAGGGGATTTGGCAACAACTCCTCAAGTACAAACATCCCTTAACCAAGACCAGATCATAAAGAATTGTATGGACCCAATGCTACAGATATTCAAGGAGCTAACTAATGAGATTAAGACCAATAATCAAAGGATTGACCAAAGGATGCAGAACATGTCTACCACTTTTAATAAAAGGTTGGACTAGTTCAAGAGAAGCCAAATTTATGATGGGAAGAGACCTGTGGATCCCCAAATTGATGGAGACTCAAGTTCAGATGATGATGATCATCCTATACATGTAACTGAACCGGTTGGTTTTATGGCTTCTGCTCGAAGGACCTATCACTCTAGTGGAGTTACAGCTCATATGGATAAGGATTCAGCACATGGTAAGACTCCTAATAATAACAGTTCAACAGCTGAAGAGTTGTGTCAAAAATTCCATGAATATAAGTTGCTACCAGTAGACCTTAGGGCAGCAATGACATTCCAGCAATATATACAAACTGTTAAATCTATTTAACCAAAAGGACCTGTTCATCAAGACAAAGATATGAAAGACAAGATTATACTTCCAAAGTTCAAAGGTGATTCTACCTATCCTGAGGAATTGGAGGAATGGCTGAGCAAGATGGATGACTACTTCCTTCTATATCCAAAGGGTGATCTAGGTAAAATCAGATTTGTTGTTCTTCATCTGGAAGATTATGCCCACTCTTGGTGGAGGCATCTACAGCAAGAAGGGTAAACTTTTAATGCTTGGGATGAATTCAAGGCTGAAATGCTTAAAACTTTTATATCTCCTTTTACTAGGGATCAATATATTTGTAAGTGGTATGATCTTACTCAGCAAGGATCAGTGAAAAATTATAGCAAACAATTTTGAAAATTAGCTCTGTTTGTTCATAATATTGATGAAAGAGTTAGAATGCTCAAGTTCATCCATGGTCTGCACCCTAGTATTGCTTCAGATGTTGTAGCTCAAAAGCCCAATTCTCTTAAAGAGGCCATGCAGTTGGCGGAGCTTTATGAATCCAAATACAATGGGAAGGAGAAGACTTTGGGTATTGGTCACTTTGGAACTAAGCCTATGTTCAAAGGGATTTCCAATGATGAAAGCAAACTTCATGCACATGCTACAACTTCTTCTATTTCTAGGTTCCCCACAGTGTATGGCAGTGGCATGGGACAACCTAAGGCTTACAAGGCTACAGATGTAAAGTCATCCTTTAAACCCACTCCAAAGGATGATCTGAGTGATAAAAGAAACAAGTTGGTTAAGCAATTATCTCAAGCAATTGTTGATGACAGGAAGAAGAAGAATTTGTGCTACCATTGTGGTGAGAAGTGGACCCCTGAACATAGGAACGTGTGCAAAGCAAAAACAAGAGCAAAACCATGTTAGATGGCTTGACACCCTCACCCTTATGGGCTTAGAAATCTTCTTTAACAGAAGTACATTCAAGGGATTTATCTCCTAATACATCTGCAGTAGAATCTGAATTTCATGAATTGATATCAAAACTGTGTGAATGAAGGCCTTGATGATGATGAGGATCATAGTTCCAAAAAGGGGACCACCTTTCCCTTTGATCCAAGTGGGTTATCCATGTTTGACACCATGCTTAGGGATGATAGTTTACCAAAGTGCTCAAATAGATCTAGACAATGGAACATTGAAGTTGTTGAAAATTATGGGGATGAGATCAGAAATTCTGATGGAAATGATGCTGTTGATGATGATGAAGTCTATTGGGATACACAATCAGTTGTGTACAGCATATCTCCTGATGTTTTTATGGGCGGAAGGCAAGGATGCTCTAATACCATGAACAAATATATAGAGAGGAGAGGAGAAGAGTGAAAAAAGGAACAATCAATAACAAACCAGTCCACATTTTGGTTGACAGTGGGAGCACTCATAACTTCATTAATGCAAAGACACTTCAAACAATGAGGTTATGCCCATCCACTTTGGATCATGGGATCAAAGTTGAGGTGGCTAATGGTGAGCATTCCCACAGTAAGCAATAATGTCAGGCTGCTCAAGTGCAACTTTCTCAAGACTATACTTTTCATGGAGATCTATTTGTCTTGGAAATGGGACCTATTGACATTGTCCTTGGTTGTGAATGGTTGAGAACCTTGGGAGAATTCTCTATGGACCTTGACAGGCTATATATGAAGCCACTTCCCACGCAAGTCAATACCACCTAGGTTGAGACACATGCAAAGTATTGTGCCCATCAGATATGCTTTGCATGGTCGATCACGCGTTATACCCCTTTTTTCCCTTAGTGTTATGCACCACTGTCAAAAAACGTGCATTCAGGTGTATGTGAACAAATAATTATAGGATGGATGCGCCACTTGCATGCAATTAAATGCCACCTAGCTTGATGTGTGTGCAAAGTATTGAGCTCATCGGATATGTAATACATTGTTGATTGTCCTTAATTTCTGCAAGAAGAATGGCCAGAGACCTCAAAAGTGTTTGTGGAGTCTATGCTATTCAGTTGACCAAGTCTCAAGAAGGTAATGGGTTGTTAGTGGAGGATAAAGACATGCAGTCCCTATTACAGCAATACTCTGATGTATTTGCTGATCTTCCTAACCATCTCCCACCCATGAGAGATGTGGATCATGCAATTGTGTGGGAGCCAGGATCTAAGCCAATCAACAAGGCTCCATATAGACTTTCTAGAGCTGAAAGGGAAGAGGTGGCAAGGCAAATAAAGAAACTCCTTGACAAGGAATTTATTACACATAGTCAGTCACCCTTTGCCTCTCCTGTGTTATTGGTCAAGAAGAAGGATGGCTCATTTAGTGTATTCATTATAGGGATTTGAACAAAATGACAGTTAAGAATAGGTTTCCTATCCCTAGAATTGATGATCTACTGGATGAGCTTAGAGGAACAAAGTACTTCACAAAGATTGACTTAAGGTCAGGCTATCATCAAATAAGGATGAAGGACGGAGATGAACATAAAACTGCCTTCAGGACAAAACGTGGGCTTTATCAATTCAAAGTGATGGCATTTGGTCTAACCAATGCACCTGCAACTTTCCAGGCCCTAATGAACAAGGTATTGCAGCCTTTCCTCTATAAATTTGTGTTGGTATTCTTTGATGATATATTGATCTACAGCAAAACGAAAGAAGAGCATTTATTGCATGTCCAGCAAGTATTGGAAGTATTGAGGACACACCAGTTGTATGCCAAATCAAGTAAATGCACTTTCATGGCTGAAGAAGTGGAATATTTGGGCCATATTGTCAGCAGCACTGGCACTAAGGTGGATCCCAGCAAGGTGAAGTGTGTAAAGGATTGGCCTATACCTCAGAATATCACCCAGCTGAGAGGGTTCCTTGGTCTAGCATCATTTTATAGAAGGTTTATAAGGCATTTTGCCAAATTGGCAGCTCCTCTCACTGATCTCCTGAAAAAGAATGCTTTCCCATGGTCTGACAGTGCCAATAAGAGCTTTGAAGCATTAAAGGAGGCATTAACTTCAGCGCCTATCTTGGTATGTCCTGATTTCTCTCAACCTTTTATAATTGAGGCTGATGCTAGTGGAAGGGGCATTGGAGCTGTCCTAAAGCAGAGTCATGGAGTTATTGCCTTTGAAAGTCGGAAATTGGATGACAAGGAGTCAAGTTTCCACATTTATGACCAAGAGATGTTGGCAATACTTCATGCAATCAAAAAGTGGCACCACTACATTTATGGCAGCCATTTCAAGGTCAAGACTGATCATAAGACTCTCAGATATTTTCTATCTCAGTCTTCTCTATCACCCAAGCAAAGGAGATGGCTATCCATTGTGCAAAACTATGACTTTGACATAGATTACAAGATGGGCAAAGAAAATATTGTGGCAGATTCTCTTTCCATGATATGGGCTTGTACTTTATCATCTATTACTGAGGTTTATAAAGATTGGATCCATGGCATTCAAGAAGAGTATCTCAACGATCCTCAAGCAGCTGCTATGTTCCAAGACTTGCAAGATCCTGACTGTCAGCAATATCCCAATTTCAAGTTGCACAATGGGCTCTTGTGGTATAATGATAGAATATTTCTTACTGAAAATTCCTCCTATAAGCTGCTAATCTTACAGGAATTTCACTCATCTCCTATGGCTGGGCATATAGGCCTCAACAAGACGTATGATAAGGTAAAACAGAGTTTTTACTGGAAGGGACTTTGAAAGGATGTTCTTGCTTATGTTCAAAGCTGTAAGCCTTGTCAACAAAACAGGGAGTTGAATTTGAGGCCAGCTGATCTACTACATGGACTTTAATACAGGTCTACCAGTGACCTAAGGGTTGGAACAGTATCTTTGTGGTTGTTGATAGACTTACCAAAGCTGCCCACTTCATTCCTACTAAGACCCAATTTACAGCTTCCAAGGTGGCTAAGCAATTCATGGAGAATGTGTTTAAATTACATGGGCTCCCTCAGGAAATTGTGAGTGATCGTGATGCTAAGTTCATGGGGCATTTTTGGCAAGAGCTTTTCAGTTCTATGGGAACACTTCTTACCCCAAGTACAGCAGATCACCCTCAAACTGATGGGCAAACAGAGAGGGTTAACCGCTGGTTGGAAGAGTATCTAAGGCATTTTTGCTTTGATACCCAAGCATCGTGGGATCAATGGTTGCATCTAGCTGAATTTTGTTATAATACCACCAAGCATACTTCAATTGGTATGAGCCCTTTTGAAGCCATGTTTGGCTGTAAAGCTCATGTCCCATCAACCATTATTGATCAAGAATTGACAAGCCAGCAAGCCAAGGATGATGTGGCTCACTTGACTGCTCTATTACAGCAATGTAAAGATAATATGGTAAGGGCCCAAGCAAGGATGAAGGATTATGCTGATGAGCATAGGAGAGAGCTTCATTTTGAAGAAGGGGATTATGTATTTCTCAGATTACATAAGTCTAGGCATGCTTTCTTGAAAGGTAATACCAATGTTAAACTTGCTCATAGGTATTATGGACCTTACAAGGTTTTGAGGAAAGTTGGGGAAGTGGCTTATGAGTTGGAGCTTCCACCATCCTCTAGAATACACAAAGTATTCCATGTATCACTGCTTAAGAAATATTTGGGACCCAAAATTGAGTATATTCCTGAAAAGATCCTTGGATTTAGAGATCATGTGCTGAGGAACAAGTCCTACATGGAATATCTTATCAAATGGAGAGGTCTACCTGATGAGGAGTCTTCTTGGCAGCCATCTACAATTGTGGAGCAGTACCTGATAGAGTGTGAGGGAGATAGAGTAGGGAGTAGAGAGACACACTCACAGTAGTCACACACCAGTGGGTGGGGATAAAGGAATGAGTGGTACCTCCCCAAGTACACACACTAGTATATATGGATAAGACTAAGGCCACTAAGTACCTAAGTACAATGTGTACTTAGTGTACTTAGTAGTACTAGATTAATACTGTTACAAGGGTGGCCAGTGCCTTTACCCCAACAACCTCCCACTTAAAGGCAGTGTGCCCATAAGAGAGAGTAAAAGAAAAACAGCAATATACATCATCATGTACAGGACCAGTTGGTCTGCTTATCCAATACCCATAAGCCGTCTGCAGTGTGCAAACCGCTCAGCAGCCAATCCTTTTGTCAACAGATCTGCTGGATTGTCATCAGTGTGAACTTTCACAAGCTGAAGTTGCTTGTTCTCAAGCACCTCCCTGATAAAATGATACTTCACGTCGATGTGCTTTGTCTTTGCATGAAAAACAGGATTTCGTGCCAACTGTATGGCACTCTGACTGTCACAATGCAACAATGGAGTATCACTAGAGTAGCCCAAATCTGCCACTAGCCGAGATAGCCATATAGCTTCCTTGCACGCCTCAGTGGCTGCAATATATTCAGCTTCTGTAGTAGACAAAGCAACGCATTGCTGCATTCTAGATACCCACGACACTGCACCTCCAGTGAAAGTGAAAACGTATCCGGTAGTAGACTTACGGGTATCAGGGTGACCAGCATAATCAGAGTCTGTATAACCCTGCACTTTTGCATCTTGACTGCCGAAACATATACACAAGTCCTGTGTACCCTTTAGGTATCTCATGACACCTTTCACTGCATTCCAATGCTTCTTGCCAGGTTTAGCCATGTATCTGCTAACCACTCCCACTGCAAACGCAATATCGGGCCTGGTTGCAACCATAGCATACATGAGACTGCCACAAGCTGATGCATACGGAATCTTTGACATCTCAGCTCTCTCAGCATCTGTCTGAGGGCTGTCCAGAGCGCTGATTTTCACATAAGGAGGTAATGGAGTACCAATACTCTTCCCCCCCTCCATGTGAAATCTCTGCAAGACCTTGCCAATGTATTCCTTCTGAGACAAGTATAGCAACCGCTTTTCCCTATCCCGAAGTATGCGCATACCCAATATATGGTTGGCATCACCAAGATCCTTCATATCAAAGGTCTGGTGCAATCTCTTTTTCAAGGCATTCATTTCCTTATGAGATTTTCCAGCAATTAACATGTCATCCACATACAAAATGAGGATAAGTAAACTGCCATCTGAAGCTTTCTTAGTATATAAGCAGTGATCAATGTCACTTCTCCTGTAACCCTAGGTTCGCATGAATGTATCAAACTTATGATACCATTCCCTGGGTGCCTGCTTTAGACCATAAAGACTTTTCTTCAGTCTGCATACAAGCTTCTCTTTGCCCTTCACTGTAAAACCCTCTGGCTGCTGCATAAAAATTTCCTCATGTAAATCACCATGAAGAAATGCTGTTTTGACATCCATTTGGACCAAATCCATATCTGCATGTGCAACCAATGCTAATACAGTTCTGAGTGTTGTCATTTTGACAACGGGAGAGAATATCTCCTCAAAGTCAACACCATATTCCTGCTTGAACCCTTTGGCAACCAGTCTGGCTTTATGCCTTGGCTTTTCACCAGGTGTGACTTTAAGTCTATAAACCCATTTGCATGGCAGTACCTTTTTACCAGTAGGCAAGGGTACCAATTCCCAAGTGCCATTCTTGTGAAGACTGTCCATTTCAGACTTCATAGCAAGATCCCATTGAACCTTGTCTGCCCTCTGCCTAGCCTCTTTGTAGCATGAAGGCTCTCCACAATCAGTGAGCATCAAATAATCAATGCCTGGAACAAATCTTTCGGGCTGCCGAGTCTGTCTGGTTGACCTTCTAACCCAGAGACCATCATCTTGAGCTGGCTGTCCAGCCTGTTCATCACCCAGATAAGGTGGCTGTTCCATGATTCCTGGCTGCATTTGCATGTCAGGAAGATCACCTAACTGTGCCTCATCCATTGGGATGTTTTCTGCCATAACTGGCTGTCCATTAGGATCTGCTGCAGCATCATTTAATGGCTGATTATGCTGCTGTTGTGGCTGATTTACAGCCTGTCTGTGTTGCCCATGATGCCTGTCATCATCAATAGTTACTTTTAAAGGTTCCTGCTGTACAACAGGTTCCTTGAACATGATGGTTTCATCAAACACGACATCATTGCTGCGTATAAGTTTTCTGTTCTTGGGATCCCAAATCCTGTAGCCCATCTCACCTTTGTCACCGTAACCTAGGAATATGCATTTAAGAGACTTTGGATCCAGTTTAGTTCTGTCCTCCCTGCGTACATGCACATACGCGACACAACCAAAGACCCGTAGGTGTTTGTAAGACGGAGGCTTGCCCGTCCATGCTTGTTCAGGCACACCACCACATAGTCTCTTGTTTGGTGACCTGTTAATAAGGTGCACAGCTGTCTTTACAGCTTCAGCCCAAAATGTGTGGGGCAATGCAGCATGTGACAACATGGATCTGACTTTCTCTTGAATGGTCCTGAACATTTTTTCAGCTGTACCATTCTGTGGAGGATCATATGGTGTAGACAAAACCCTTTGGATACCCTTTGCCTCACAGAATTCTTGAAATTCTTTGGACAAGTACTCTCCACCATTGTCAGATCGTAAGGCTTTCAGTTTTTTGCCTGTCTCATTTTCAACTAGTGCAACAAACTTAGTGAAAGCCTTGAACGTATCACTCTTCTTTCTGAGAGTGTAAACCCACACTTTGCGGGTGGCGTCATCTATGAATGACAGTATGTACTTTGAACCTCCTAAAGAGAGTGTAGGCATCTCACACACATCTGTATGTACTAGCTCCAAGAGCTGTAATTTCTGATTTGACCTTCTCTTATGAGGTATTTGTACTTGACGACCGTAGAGACAAAATTCACATTTCTGCAAATCTGAATATTTTAGACTCGGCAAGTAACCAAAATGAGCCAATTGCTCCATTCCCTTAATACTCATATGGCCAAGCCGGCTATGCCACAATGAAATCTTTGGCAGCTCGGTGGCATTTACATCAGAATGCGGATAATGTCCAGCATGAAGTGAGTACAAAGTATCAACCTTAGGACCCCTGGCAATAGCCATTGCCCCTTTGCTGATTTTCCATTTCTGATTACCAAAGGTGGTAAGATAACCATCATCATCCAACAACCCTGTGGAAATCAAGTTCTTCTTCACCTCAGGAACATGCCTGACCCCTTTAAGCATTAACTGCTGGCCATTTTCAAGAACAAGCCTGACATCACCTATACCAATGATAGAACATGCATGGTTATCACCAAGAAAGACAACTCCCTTCTGCCCTCCTGCATATCTGACAAACAGATCTCTGTAGGATGTCACATGAAAGGAAGCACCTGAATCTATAATCCAGGAAAACATATCTGATCCATCACCAGCATGAAGTGTATGAGCCTCCAGTGAAGAGGTGAAACATATCTCATGTCCACTGTCACTGTCACTAACATAAGTAACATTCAGCTCCTCTTTTTCTTTGCCCTTAGACTTGCCTTGAGCCTTGCCTTCTTTGGCTCTCTAGTCATTCTTCTTTTGAAAACACTTTTTCTCCATATGTCCCTTCTTGCCACAATAGTTGCATACAAGATCACTCTTAGAGCGGGACTTGCTCCTCTCTCTTTCTTTGTCTTTACCACGTGTTTTGGACCTGCTGCGTGCATTCAAAGCATTTGACTTCCCAATAGCATTGTTCTTTCTGTTCATCTCTTCCTGTAGAAGAGCACTCTCCACATCTGCAAATACCAGAATGGTTTTTGAGTTGCTGGTAGAAGTCCTGAATGTGTCCCATGACTCAGGTAGAGAACATAGGATGAGTGTAGCTTTCAGCTCATCATCGAGCTTCAACCCCTGGTTGATCACCTGGCTGAATATGCTGTTAAACTCAATAATATGAGTGGACATAGCTGTCCCCTCCTTCATTTGAAGACCAACAAGCTTTTTTAGCCAGTAAGCTTTTCCCGTGGCACTTTTCTTGGCATAAGTATCCTCAAGACGTTGCCACATCTCCCACGCAGTAGGTTCATCCCTGATGCCTACAACCAGTGAATCAACAACTAGCATAATGGTCGACCTGGCCAAGCCATCCATCTTCTCCCACTGCTCATCAGTAATGTTGGAGGGCTTAACACCCTTCTCCTTTATAGGTTTGTACTGGTCCTTCTGCATCAACACATTGTAGCATTGTGTCCTCCATATGTCGTAATTTTTAGCTCCTTCGAGCTTCTTTATCTGAAACAAGGACGACACATCGCTGCCGGAACTCATGGTAAAGAAAATAGAGTTTGACTCCCTGTAGTCGTGCAATTAAGCACTAGTTACTCCAAGAAAATTCCCCCGCAGCGGAAGTACGATCAGAAAATGAACTTGGTACTGTTTCAGTGGCATAAAACCGACTGAAAGTCTTTCTCCCACTTGCTGCAGAAACAGTACAGCAATCTGTTCCTGTCTTTTTTGCTGGCGAAAGTGCGGTACAGCTCCTTCAAAGTGCTCCAGAAAAATCCCAGAACTGTTTTCTGAAAAAGTAACAGTACTTTTTGACCTTTTTGACAGTGAAATCTGGTCAAACTTGCTGGTTGACAGTCCCGGACTGTCAAAAAACAGTGAATCTCTGATTGTGGATGAAGATCTCTGATTTTAGACCTCCATATGCTCCAGAAACTTCCCCCCCAACTGAATTCACAGTTTGGAAGTGAGATTGCTCAAAAGCCCTTTGAATGCATGAAGAAAATCAGAGATTTGACCTCCAATTAAAAAGATTGACCTTTGACCCAAAAAAAAAAAAACTGTAAGTCAAATTTGCACTTTCAAAGCATAGTAGTGCTTTACGAGATAGCCTGATGCATGTAGAGTGCTCCCACTTGACAGATTTCCGGTCAGGCTACAAAAGCCCCAAATTTGACTAAAGTCAAACTTGGTAAAATCGACCAAATCTGTACCAAAAGTGATTGTACTTTCAGCAACAAGCTAAAGCATTTGTCCTGTGAAATGTGGATCACAATCTTCCAAAGAAATCATGCAACTGCCTGCAATCACTGCATGTGCGGGTACACACTGACAAAAGCATAAACCTCTGCCCAAGTGTCAAGCATACACACTGCAAATCTGACAATGCATACACTGTGTCAACCCTCACTGGCCAAGTGAATAACCTGTCTCAACTCTGTTGAGTGATGCCCTGCCACAGTAGCACCTGCATACCTTTGCTGCGGTACCCCGCCTTTTGGCTGTACTTGGACGGAGATGAGTGCAGCCGTTGCTGCTGTTCGTCTGTAACAAAAGGAGTAGGAAGAAGGGGGGGGGGGGCTGGTACGGACGTGCACGCTGCCCGGAGACCTTGTCGAAACACACGTATGTGCAGCAGTCTCAGCCACGGGGAGACCCGCGCGGAATGCAGCCTATGCTGCTATTCGAAGAGCAGCGTAGAAGATGCAGCCGTTGGCTGCGACGTGCAGCCGCGCCCTGCAACCTGCAGCCTTTGGCTCGCAGCCACGCTTTGCGAGCTTGCAGCAGCGCCTTTGCGCTTGCCTTGCAGCCGCGTCCGCAGCAGTGGCCTGCGCCTTGCAGCCTTTGGCTGCGACGTGCAGCCGCGTCCTGGCTACGCCGCCCGCGCTCCCGCCTTGCAGCCGCGTCCTGGGTACGCCGCCCGCGCTCCCGCCTTGCAGCCCTTGGCTGTCGCGATCCGTCCGTACGGCTGTACGGACGATGTACGGCCGTACGGACTTGTCCGTACGGTAGGGGTAGGCTAGGGAGAGAGGGAGTGGAAGCGGAGGGAGAGAGCCCGTTGGCTCTGATACCAGTTGATAGAGTGTGAGGGAGATAGAGTAGGGAGTAGAGAGACACACTCACAGTAGTCACACACCAGTGGGTGGGGATAAAGGAATGAGTGGTACCTCCCCAAGTACACACACTAGTATATATGGATAAGACTAGGGCCACTAAGTACCTAAGTACAATGTGTACTTAGTGTACTTAGTAGTACTAGATTAATACTGTTACAAGGGTGGCCAGTGCCTTTACCCCAACAGTACCCTCAATTGCTTAGCTGAATTCTATGGCCAAAATTGAGTCTTTATGAGCAGATTTGATTTTCTCTTGCTATATGGCGTATATGGACATGCTGCAGCCAGCATTCACTATCCTTTCTCAGATCAGCATGTCTCTCACTGGATCATATGATCAGATCTGTTATGTTGGACAGCATAACTCTTCCGCCCAATTGCTTGATTTCTTGGGAATATTATATGATCCATTTACAGATCAGCATGCCTACAGGGAGGTATTTGACTAAGAAACTTCATTGTTCAGCTGATATGACCAGAATTGAGCTGTTCAGGTTTACAAGGAGCATTGTATGTCCAGGTTGCATCCTTTTCAAATTTGAGGACAAATTTCTATTTGAGGAGGGAGGATTGTAACAGATGGTTACTTTTTACTTAGGCTAAACTTAGGCTAAAAGTTAGTAGAAAGGCCTTTATTGGCTTGTAAGTGTTCTTTTCTTTTTTTAGGAGATACCATAAGTTGCCACGTGGCATCCTAGGAGGTAATCCCATAAGCAATACTGCTTTGTGCTGCCCTGGGCCATACCTATATAAAGGCTCTAGTTGTACTTGGCAAGGAAATTCATGACTTGTACTTCATTACTCAAATAGAATACAAAGCAAGAGTTCCAACACTCAGCTGAATTCTAAAAAGGAATGACTTCCTCCTGTCCTTGTGCAGCCCCTCACAAGTCTCTGTTGCAGGTCCAGCCCATGACCTTCCACCCCTACCTTTTTCCTAAAACATAAGGTACTACTCTATTCTAACCTTCCTGCATATTCTACCAAATTTGGGTGTGTTTACTATCAGTTAGGAGCAGTCCTGTTGCAACTGATCCACTTTCACGATCAGGTTTGCATCGGTCTTCACTTGATTGAGATGCAGCAACACACTCACACAGCAAGGGGAGAGACAAGGCTACACCACACACAATGGCATGTCACAAACTACTACACGTTTGAGCCAACACCAGGATACGATGGAGTGTAGGAGGAGATTATGAGGTGGAGTAGATTAGTGGGGAGAGGAGTTCTGGAGCTAGGGCCACAAAGACCATGCACAAGGCAGAGACAAACCATAGCATGCACGATGGAGGTCCACTCTATTCTCGACTCTACTCAAAGGGGGACCAACAGAATTAAGGTATACTCTCATGAGATGGCCCGCCGGATACAAAGATCACAGAGGCCACAACCCGAGAGATGACCCCACAAAGGCAAATGCAAGATATCTTCACATCCCTGTTAGAAATTACCCAACAGAGGGTACCCACAGCCACAGCGGAAGACTGATAGTAATGCCCAGGAGCTCACACAGTGTGTGTGGGATGTGGAATCACAAACTTCTTAACTTATGTGCATAAAATAGATGTGCAGACTCATCAATAGACAATGAACCAGACAGATAGAGAAGCCACAAAAATAATATATTTCCGTCCAAAGCTATGGACACAATACAAGAGAGATAGATCCAAAGTCCCACCAATGGTGTGCTTCTCTGATCTTACCACAAGGTACTTCTCCTATCTACTGGCTATCTCTAGACTCGAGCCCGCGTGCTCCACCTTGAGCGTCTGTAGACTTTCTGTCTAGTGTGTTCTTCTCCACCTTACTGCCTGTGAATCAGCCTAGGTGGGCAGCCCCTGCCAAGCCTTGTCTGCAGCACACAGGTCCCCTTAGTCCTCCTGAATGTAGGCCCCAAGAAAGCTGTTCCACTACTCCAACCTGCTTGTGAATGGCTGCTCCAGAAGGTATGATGATCACAACACCTTGCTGCCCTGGTAGACAGCCAAGGTCCAGCCCTTCCTGGCTAAGTCTGCAGCCCTTCAAGCACCCTCTCACCTCCTGGATATAGGCCTAGAGGGTGGCTTCCTGCTGCTCCTTTCTGCCTCCTGGATTGCTGGGTAGTTGTATGATGAAATGAGGCAAGTGCCTCTCCTTTTATAGGCCCTAAGGGGCCGGCAAAAACCCGACCAGTCAGGCTGCCTATGGCCGACCCAAACAGGCCGACCAGGCCCTGACCTGGTCTGCCTATAAATGCCCCTTTGGGGCCCTCTTTTCTAGGGCCTTTGGCCCACACTTCCAGCCCTAGATAGGGCCTGGTTGGCTTTGCCCAGCCCAACCAGCCCTCCATATGGGCTGCCATGTGCTGCTCCATCCCCCGCCATGTCAGCGCCTGTTCACCCTGCTTCTGCTGCGCCAACCTATGCGCCATCATCAGGGTCTGTTGCAGGCCCTTCGCCTGCCCACTACCTGCTGATGCTATCTGCTGGTGTCTGTTGCAGGTCGCAATCCTGCCCACAGTCCAGCCATGACTCCACGCCTTGTGTCATCCTGAAGCTGTCCTTTGAGTGCCTCATGCCAGGCCTGATCCAAGACAATGTGTCCCCGCCATCTTCCTGCACATGAGCTGCTCCTGATGCAGCCTTTCATCCTTGGGACACCCCACCAACCATGAATGCTCCCAGATCCACACATCCAGGTAATCTCTCTTTGGGCACATCCTGCCCTAGGTCTCCCTCCCCCACGCTCTCCTCATTTGGGGGCTTACAGATGGGGAGGTGACCTTTCCAACAATCCCATCAGAGCACTACCAACCTGCCCACAGTCCAGCCATGACTCCACGCCTTGTGTCATCCTGAAGCTGTCCTCTAAGTGCCTCATGCCAGGCCTGATCCAAGACAATGTGTCCCCGCCATCTTCCTGCACATGAGCTGCTCCTGATGCAGCCTTTCATCCTTGGGATACCCCACCAACCATGAATGCTCCCAGATCCACACATCCTAGTAATCTCTCTTTGGGCACATCCTGCCCTAGGTCTCCCTCCCCCACGCTCTCCTCATTTGGGGGCTTACAGATGGGGAGGTGACCTTTCCAACAATCCCATCAGAGCACTACCAACCACCAGGATCACATCTCATATTGATTGCTGCCCCAAACTTGACCATGTGCACCCAATTTAAATAATGCTCCAAACCAACAAGGCATAACCTTTCAAGTAGCCTCAAGCCTTCATGAAAAGTGGCGATGATAAAAATACTCTAGCCTGAGAGGTGACAGATTACATTAATGCTCCAAAACAATTAGGCATAACCTTTAAAGTAGCCTCAAGCCTTCACTAAGAATATAGTCAAAGTAGCGATCAAAGACTCTAGCCTAAGAGGGCAAGAGATTACACTAATTAGGATGTGGAATAGCTGATGCAAGAACATAATGCACTCGGCAAGTTATTGATAGCCTCTTTGTTAGAAATGACCCAACAAAGGGTACGCACAGCGGCAAACTTATAGTAATGCCCAAGAGCTCACACAGTGTGCGTGTGGGGTGTGGAATCACAAACTTCTTTACTTAATGTGCGTCACATAGATTAGATGTGCAGACTCATCAATAGACAATGAACCAACCAGATAGAGAAACCACCAAAATATATTTCCGTCCAAAACTATGGACACAATACAAAAGATATAGATCCAGAGTCCCACCAATGGTGTGGTCCTTTGATCTTACCACAAGGTCCTTCTCCTATCAGCCAGTTATCTCTAGACTCGAGTCCACGTGCTCCACCTCGAGCGTAAGTAGACTTTCGGTCCAAAGATCTCAGCACCTTGCTGCCCTAGTAGGCAGCCTAGGCTTCAGCCCCAAGTGAGCTCAGTCTGCAGCAACTCTGGCCCTGCTTTGCCTCATGGATGTAGGCCCAAAGATCAGACTTCTGCTGCTCCTATGTTTGCTGACTTGCTGGATGAATTGTGAGGCATCAAGCCTCTCCTTTTATAGGCCTAGGGGCCTGTCAAAAAACCGACCAGCCTGCCCTAATCTGGCCAACCAGACTGTGGCTGGTCCAGCCCTTTAAGGGCTCACAGCCCGCGGCTTTTGGCCCCCCACTTCTAGGGCCTTTGGCCCTCCAATCTAGGCAAGGGCCCAGCCCTATATAAGCCTGCCTGGCCAACCTGTGTGGGCTATAAATATGCCCCCCCCAAGGGTCAGTCCCTTGCAGCCCTCCTTGCTGCTGCCTCTGGACACCTGGGTGCCCACTCTCCAGCCCTAAACCAGGGCCTCCAAACAGTCCCAAAACCACATCTGCGCTTATCCATCCTGCACATCCTGCCATCATTGCGCCTCTGCCAAGCTCTTCTCCAGTAGTGTACAGAGCCGTACACCCTGCAGATGTCAGTGCCATGTGATCGCCTCCTTTTCTGGGTCCCTTGTGCTGGCTACTGCTTCGCCTTTTGCTGCTGCAGATCCATCCTAGCTCTGGGTACTTTCCATGGTCTTTGATGTGAGGTGCTGCCCATGTGGCAGCCCCCTCTCTTTCTTCTCTCTTGGGCACATTCTGCCCCAGGTCTCCCTCCCCCCGCTCTCCTCATTTGGGGGCTTACAGATGGGGAGGTGACCTTCCTTTCCAACACCCCCTCTCACCGACACATCTCGGCCCAATGCCAACACGTCGATGACGATGCTCCAGTAACTCCCTGGTCGTAGTCCTCTGGAATACTTCGATGTCGAAATCTTTTCCTAACTTTTCATCCAATGGCTCTTGCTCCCGTCCAAAACTATGGACACAATACAAAAGATATAGATCCAGAGTCCCACCAATGGCGTGGTCCTCTAATCTTACCACAAGGTCCTTCTGCTATCAGCCAATTATCTCTAGACTCGAGTCCGCGTGCTCCACCTCGAGCGTAAGTAGACTTCCCTTCCAAAGATCTCAGCACCTTGCTGCCCTAGTAGGCAGCCTAGGCTTCAGCCCCAAGTGAGCTCAGTCTGCAGCAACTCTGGCCCTGCTTTGCCTCCTGGATGTAGGCCCAAAGATCAGACTTCTGCTGCTCCTGCTGCTCCTATGTTTGCTGACTTGCTGGATGAATTGTGAGGCATCAAGCCTCTCCTTTTATAGGCCTAGGGGCCTGTCAAAAAACCGACCAGCCTGCCCTAATCTGGCCGACCAGACTGTGGCTGGTCCAGCCCTTTAAGGGCTCACAACCCGCGGCTTTTGGCCCCACACTTCTAGAGCCTTTGGCCCTCCAATCTAGGCAAGGGCCCAGCCGTATATAAGCCTGCCTGGCCAACCTGTGTGGGCTATAAATATACCCCCCCCAGGGTCAGTCCCTTGCAGCCCTCCTTGCTGCTGCCTCTGGACACCTGGGTGCCTACTCTCCAGCCCTAAACCAGGGCCTCCAAACAGTCCCAAAACCTGCTCCACATCTGCGCTTATCCATCCTACACATCCTGCCATCATTGCTCCTCTGCCAGGCTCTTCTCCAGTAGTGTACAGAGCCGTACACCCTGCAAATGTCAGCACCATGCGATCGCCTCCTTTTCTGGGTCCCTTGTGCTGGCTACTGCTTCGCCTTTTGCTGCTGCAGATCCATCCTAGCTCGGGGTACTTTCCATGGTCTTTGAAAGTTTGATGTGAGGTGCTGCCCATGTGGCAGCCCCCTCTCTTTCTTCTCTCTTGGGCACATCCTGCCCCAGGTCTCCCTCCCCCACGCTCTCCTCATTTGGGGGCTTACAGATAGGGAGGTGACCTTTCCAACACTCTTAAAGGAGGCGATTTGGGTTTTCCACTACACAAATTTGTCTCTTCTCTTCACAAAAGACCTATCCACTTGCTTGGTAATTCATTTATTGCATATCTTTACTTGCTTAAAAATTCAAGTTCTTTAAATTATGGTGCTTGCCAAACGAACACATACGCTTTCCTACTGATCAATTAGGTACTAGTTGGCTAGGGTCCGGCATTTGAGAGTGGACCTCCATTGAGGGAGTTACAAGCATTAGTGTTCCAGAAGTTCAGGCGTATCTCTTTAAGAGAACTGTAAAGACCACACCCCACTAGAGTACCCAAATATGGAACCAATCAAATGCATAGAATGCAAGCCATATTAAATAGAATGTTCGCAATAGCCTTGGGTGTGTGTTATGCTCTAGCCGAGATAGCATGACCTCGGAAAGATCGGTGGGCATTTTCTCTTAGATGACCGACTTCTGTAATATTTCATGTGCGTAAATTAAATGGTCAAGGGAAGTAACTGCCAAGGTCCTAGGTGAGTTACGTATGAAGGAGACGCAGGGCGTATTGGGTGTTGGTGAAGCTGTCGTTTTGAGGTCTGGTTGCAGGGATGTGAGCGCAGAGAGCTACAGACAAGCAAAAGATCTCCGCCTACTATTCCAAAGTTTGACGACCCGATAGCTTCAACGCCTATTGTGAATGAGAAAGCGTAGAAACTGGCCAAGAACGAAGAAATGCACCGTGACTTCGATAGGAACTCTCGTGTCAACGCGGTGCTGGTAGTACAGATCGATATAATCTACATCGAGGCTTTTCAAGCTTTGACGATCGAGCAGACAGAGCGTTGAGGAGTACTCTGGGGACAACTCTGCCACGTGTGACGCCAAAACGGAGAAAAAGAGTCAAGATGTATGCTTGGTGCAGGAACGTTGAGGTTGTGTGGCAGTTTGTCTCCTACGCATCAAAGGACTCATAAGTAGGACGTGATGGCGACTCCAGGGGCTCGTGGCCTCCATGCGACGGGCGACGCACGGGCATGGTCATCAATGCGTGGCTGATTAGCTCAACGAAGGGTCACCTTTGGAACTCCAAACTTCAGAATCATAGCTCTGCCCGCATGGAAGCGAGCAGAGCGTTCTAGGCCAGCGTTGATCAGACCTTTGAAGCAGAGTCTTCTGAAGAGGATCGCTACATAGCTGTTCCGAAGGTCACCCGGTTCTTCATCAAAGGAAGTCGGACTATATCTACGTTACATGGAGCTTCCAAGGAGCATTTTTTTCCCCCTTCTATACAAATTTCCAGTTTGCAGTCTATTTATTCCTGTACAGCAGAAGGAAATTTGAAGTGAAAAAAATAAATCTATTTTCCCTTTTGAAAGAATTGAGGTAAAGGGACAAGATTCCAAGGTAAATCCTGGTAAATCTAGAGCACGATCTACGCAAGAAGTGTCCCATCACACAACACCTACTCTGGTGGGTAGGATTTCTGTACTAGAAGATGCCTTACAACAGATCATGAATCAGCAGCTTCAAGTGAACGCCGGTCAACATGAAATCAGAGAGATGGTGCAAGCCTTGTCGGCTAGACCATCTTGGAATGAAAGGGGCAAAGCTCTAGTAGAGCCAGAGCCCAGTATACACTCATCAGAACGTGCGAAGGTCAAGGTACCTAATATTGCAAACTATAGACCGGAAAAGTACGCTGGTCGGGTGACCGAGCGCAGTTCTGATGTGATCGAGGTTTGGTTACACAAGTGGAAAAAAGCCTTCGCCATTTGTGAAATCAGATCTGATCTAAAGAAAATCCGCGAGACCACTCGCCTGTTTATTGAGGCAGCGGATAGGTGGTGGATAAAACAACAGAAAGATCAGGTTGCCCCTACCACCTGGGAAGGGTTTAAGGTTGAATTTAAGAAACACTTTCTTCCACCTGACGAAGAGTCTGGAGCTTGGGATGCTTACAGAAGCCTTCGCCAGAGGAATTTGTCGGTGGCAGAGTACACTGACAAGTTAAGGGATTGTGTTATGAAAATAACAGACCCTCTCCCTATGTCGGTTCAGTTGAAAGACTATATCTATGGACTGAGCGACAAGATTAAAATGGAAGTTCGGGCTAAATATATGACTACATTAGATGAATCTATTGCAGTAGCCCTGAACTATGAGGATGCCAGAGGCAGATCTAGTGGATTTGTGCAGGCAGGGACTCAGCATTAATACCCGAGAAAAGGGGGATTTCATAGGAAATGGACTTCAAAGACAAGTGTCTCGCAGCCAAGTGGCCGAACCAAGCAAGTGAAGCCGGTTGAGGGACAAGCAAAGACAAGTACCACCGTCGAAGTGAAAAAAAAAGTAACTCCAATGGCAGCCCGAGCTTGGTCAAAGTCCTCGTTGACCCCTGAGCAAAAAGAAAAAGCTAGATAAGAAGGATTGTGCTTCGGCTGCCTTCAGCAACATCAGTGGAAAGATTGTGCACTAAACAAAGACCGTCGCACGGCCAATATGATAACATCTAAATGCGACGCAGAAATGCAGGAGAGTCCCAATGAGGAACAAATGCAGATGCAATTGGCGGGACCTTCTCAGAGGTTAGTACCTGTGTTGTTAAGTGTGTCTGTTACTAAGTTAGTAAGCGGTGCACCCGATAACATCCTTTCAAAGCCCGCAGCAACGGCGTATACGATTTTCGATGAGCCCGAGTTGATTAAAATGAAAGTGCAAGTAGCCAATCATGATGTGATTGTATTGTTTGACTCAGCGTCAACGCACAATGTAATTAACTCGAAGCTTATTAAGAGTCTCAAGTTGAAAACTAGTCCGTCTGACTATGCTTATACGGTCAGGATGGCGGACGGAAGTTCAAATGAAGTATGGGACCAGAGGGTTACCCAATTGGAACTTCGAATACAAGACTGTTGAGAAGCTGGACTTTGAGTTGACTAGGCTTGCTCACGCAGATATAGCCCTAGACATGGCTTGGCATTTTTGAAAAAATCCAGCCATTGATTGGGAAAAGCATATTTACCAGTTCAAGATGAACGGGGTAGAATATGTTTTGCGAGGTGAAAAGGATTTACCTCGAGGACCATTGATTTCAGCCATGGAAATTCGGAAGACTAAGAAAGAGTTTCTGTGTCTGTGTATAGCATCACTAGAGTCGATTGATAATGCATCGGCTAGCACTGAGGCTACCCAAGATGGAAAAATGGCCGAGTTAGCTAAAGAGATATCGGCGGAGTTCTCTGATTGTTTTAGGGATGAGTTGAAGGGCCAGAAGAGGGAAGAAGAGCAAGAGGGAGAGAGTGTGAGAGAGAGAGAAGACTCAAGTGTGCGGGTGTGAAGTGATGAGCCACACCACAAACTCATTAGTTTTATTAGGATTAGGTTTTACCCTATGACTATCTTAAGACAGTCATAGGTGTCCTATCTTTAATAAAGGGGTGGCAATGTGCCTTTACCCCAACAACCTCCCACCTAAAGGCCAATGTGCCTAAAGGGGAGAAAAGAATAAAAATTACAGCAATATACAGTTACTGTATACAAGACCATAAAATAAGAGTGGTCTCATCCTAATCCCATGATGTGGCGGCAATGTGCAAACCGCTCTGTAGGCAAGCTCTTAGTGAGCAAATCTGCAGGATTATCATCAGTGTGCACTTTCACAAGCTCGAGTCGCTTGTCTTCCAGTACCTCCCTGATGAAATGATATTTCACTTCTATGTGCTTGGTCTTCTGATGAAAAACCGGATTCTTTGCCAACATGATAGCACTCTGACTATCACAATGCAAAACTGGCATATCTCCTGTAATGCCCAAATCTCCCACCAGCCGAGTAAGCCATATTGCTTCCTTGCAAGCCTCAGTGGCTGCAACATATTCAGCTTCAGTAGTTGACAGTGCAACGCATTTCTGCAACCGAGACACCCATGATATAGCACCTCCTGCAAATGTGAAAATATAACCGGTAGTAGACTTCCGGTTATCTGCATTCCCTGCATAGTCTGAATCTGTAAAACCATGCACCAATGCATCTTGCCTACCATAGCATATGCACAAGTCTTTGGTACCCTTGAGATACCTCAAGACACCTTTCACTGCTTCCCAGTGCCGCTTGCCTGGATTTGCCATATACCTGCTGATGACTCCCACCGCAAAAGCAATATCCGGACGAGTGGCAACCATGGCATACATCAAAGAACCAACTGCAGATGCATACGGAACTTTGGCCATTTCAGCCTTATCATCATCTGATCTGGGGCTGTCCTTACTGCTGAGTTTTAAATGTGGAGGCATCGGGGTACTAATAGACTTCCCCCCCTCCATTTTAAACCTCTGCAGTACTTTGTCAATGTACTCCTTCTGTGACAGAAACAAAAGTCCCTTGGACCTGTCACGAGTAATCCGCATGCCAAGAATATGATTTGCATCACCCAAGTCTTTCATGTCAAAAGACTTATGCAGTTGTTTCTTCAAAGCACTAATCTCCTCCTGAGATTTACTGGCAATCAGCATGTCATCCACATATAGAATGAGTAGCATCAAACTGCCATCCTTTGCCCGTTTGGTGTACAAGCAATGATCGGTCTCACACCTATGATACCCTTGGGACTGCATGAAGGCATCAAACTTCTTGTACCATTCTCTTGGTGCCTGTTTGAGTCCATACAAGCTCCTCTTGAGCTTACACACCAGCTGCTCTTTCCCTTTAACAGCATATCCCTCTGGCTGACTCATATAGATCTCATCATGGAGATCTCCGTGAAGAAAGGCTGTCTTCACATCCATCTGACATAAATCCATGTCCTCATGAGCAACAAGAGCTAACACTGCTCTCAAAGTAGTCATCTTGACTACAGGGGAAAAGATCTCATCAAAGTCAATGCCCTTCTCCTGCTTAAATCCCTTGGCAACCAATCTGGCCTTATACCTCGGTAAAGCATTTGAATCCACTTTGACTTTGTAAACCCACTTGCATGGCAAAACCTTTCTGCCTGCAGGTAGCTGCACCAAGTCCCATGTATCATTTTGAAGTAGGGAGTCCATTTCTGACTGCATGGCTTTCTCCCACTTCTTTTTCTCTGTTATTCCCATAGCTTCCTTGAAGCTGGAAGGCTCACCACAATCTGTCAACATGATAAAATCAGCCACATTATTGGCTCCTGGAACAAACCTGGCAGGAGGCCGTTGTACACGGGTGCTCCTCCTAACAAAATGTTCCGGATTAGGCTGCTGTCCAGCCTGTTCGTCATGCATGACGGGTGGCTGTACCACCATATCTGGCTGTTCTACAGCCCCATCTGCTGGCATATCCAGTGGTGCATCATTGGCAAAATTATCTGGCTGATTTTCAGCCTGTATACCCTCTTGAACAGGGTGATCTGCAGCAGCCTGCTGCTGCATATAAGTGGGCATTCTTTGCTGTCCAACATCATCATAAATAACCCTCCTGTATTCCACAGGTTGCACGGGTTCCTTGTGTACACTATCCTCTTTAAAGATGACATCATTGCTGCGTATAATCTTCCGTTTAGCGGGATCCCATAACCTGTACCCCATTTCACCTTCGTCACCATAACCCATAAAGATGCATCTGATAGACTTTGGATCCAGTTTGGTGCGCAGTTCTTTGCGTACATGAGCAAAGCACTCGCAGCCAAATACACGTAAGTGCTTATATGAAGGTGGCTTGCCAGACCACACCTCCTCTGGCACTTTCAACTCCAAAGCCTTGTTTGGCGACCTGTTAATAATGTGAACTGCTGTTTGCACGGCTTCTGCCCAAAAGCCATGGGGTAATGCAGCATAAGACAACATACATCGAACCTTCTCCTGAATAGTTCGATTCATCTGCTCACTTGCACCATTTTGAGATGCATTATGAGGGGCTGTGAGTTCCCGTTTGATGCCCTTAGCTTCGCAAAACTGCACAAAAGCATGTGACACATACTCACCCCCATTATCAGATCTGAGGCATTTCAGCCTGCGACCTGTCGGATTCTCAACCTGAGCGACAAACTTCTTGAAAGCATCTAAGGCATCGCCCTTATGCTTCAAGAAATAGACCCACACTTTGCGTGTGGCATCATCAATGAAAGTAATAAAATATTTTGCACCCCCTAGTGATAACTGTGGCATCTCACACAAATCAGTGTGCACTAGATCAAGCGGTGCTCTATTTTGGGGAGTTCTCCTCTTATGAGGAGTCACAGAATGCTTGCCAAATATGCAATGATCACAAGTAGGCAAATCTGAAAAAGAAAGAGACGGCAGATAACCCAAACGTGACAGTTCTTGCATTCCTTTAACAGACATGTGTCCCAACCGGCTATGCCACAACAATACCTTTGGCAGCTCGGTTATGGCAACAACATGATTACCCATACTGGAAACATAAAGAGGGTACAAGGTATCACTCTTAAAACCCTCAGCCACTACAGCCTGGCCATCAGTAATCACCCATTTGGAATCCCCAAATGTGGTGTGGTAACCACTGTCATCCAACAAGCCAGTGCTAATCAGATTTTTCTTGATTTGCGGCACATGGCGGACACCATCAAGCATGAATATGCGCCCATCAGGAAATACTATCTGTATACTGCCAATCCCTGCAATCTGACATGCATAGTTGTTCCCAAGATGAACAACTCCATAAGTACCTGTGTAGGAAGTAAACCACTCCCTATGAGGAGTAACATGAAAAGAAGCACCTGAGTCCAAGAGCCAAGTGTGCATGTCATGGCCATCAATAACCAAAGCATGTGCTATTACAGCAGAAGAGCATAAAACATCATGTATGTCACTGTCACTGTCCTCTGCTGCAACATTCACTGCATCCAAGTCATCTGCCTTGGCCTTGCCTTTGCCTTTGCTTCCATTGCCTGCATCCTTTGTTTCAGCCTTCTTGGCTTTCTGATCCCGTATGAACTTGAAGCACTTAGACTTCACATGTCCCTTCTTGCCACAATAAAAGCATTCAATATCCTTTTTGCCACGGGATCGACTGCGAGATTTGGACTTACTAGCAGATCTCCCCTTCTGCTAAGTCCTGCCTCTATCCTGTATCTGCAAGGCATTTGAAGACTTGCTGCTCGCATTATTCTTCCTGCTCATCTCCTCCATAAGGAGAGAGCTCTCTACATCAGCATACATAAGAGTGACATTCGAATTTGACAGGGTGGTCTTGAAAGTGTCCCAACTCTCAGGGAGGGTACACAACAAGAAAGTAGCCTTGAACTCCTCATCAAGGTTCAATCCCTGTGCAATAAGCTGTGTAAAGATAGCATTGAACTCACTCAAGTGTGAGGTCATAAGTGTACCTTCCTTCATGCGAAGATCAACCAACTTCTTCAACCAATAAACCTTACTGGCTGAACTCTTTTGAGCATACAATTCTTCCAGTCTGTGCCATAGACCATAAGAGGTCTTTTCAGCCTGAACATTGAACACAAGGGTATCAGAAATAGTAAGCATGATAGCTGCCCTTGCGGACAAATCAAGCTCTTCCCAGTCATCAGCTGCCATGTCAGATGGCTTGACACCCTTCAGCCTTATGGGCTTAGAAATCTTCTTTAACAGAAGTACATTCAAGCACTGTTCTGCCCATAATGCATAATTGTGTGCTCCTTCCAGTTTCTTTATGTTCAGAATTGAAGATTCACTTCCCCCTGATGCCATATCAGATAAGGAAAGTATCTGACTCCCTGGAAGTAAAAAAGACTGAATAAAAAATTCTGATTTCTCAGAAAAAACCTGCTCTATCAAGAGCCAGGAGCACTCACAATAGTGCTGTTTTTTACTGTCAGGAAAATCTGCAGCAAAACAGTAAATGTCCCTGCAATCACTGTACCTTCTGACACACTGCACCGTGCTCAAATAGGCATAAACAGTAAATCCAGAATGCTGCAGCTGTTCCACAAGTGCTTTAACAGTGCATCATCAGCTGACAAAACACAAAACACTGCTGTAAACACTGCTGTACTGGCTGTACTGATCACTTCTCCCACCTCAGATGAGGTATTGCACTGAGTTAATATGCATAAACCACTTGGCATACACCAAAAAAAAATGACACTTCAGCCTGTCACAAAACCTGCAACAGAAAATGGGATAAATCCCAAGCAATCACCCTTCTGCCAAGGGGATAAACTGCATCTGAAGATCTCTGTCGGTAACCCAAGTGCTATCAAACAAAATCTGGGCAAAAGCCCCTTGATCTGACACCTGAACCAAGTGAAGAACACCTCAACACTGAGGTAGCATGCAATGTGAAAATCTCTCTGACAAAATCAACCAACAGTGTAATGCTTATACTGCCCTGTGTAGAAATGACATACACAGATCCCAACGTACAAACACTCAATGAGGAACCTTTTGAGCACTGTCAACGATGGACAGTTAGGGACCGAGTAAACTCGATGCGCCCTGGCCAAGCGTGGCTCAACTGAGGTTCTCTGAGTGTTGCACAAGAAATGTGACCTGCAAGAAAATGTCACCTCGACACTGCGGAAATCGAGACAAATGTGTGCTCTCTGGCACCACACTGTCTCAAGGCATACAAAACATCAACTGCCGGGCAAAAGCCCTATGATCTGCTCACCCAGAAACTGAGATTCAAGCCCAGTAAAAGCATAAAAATCCTCTGCAAAATCAAGGCATTTCCTTCATGAAAACAGATACCTGTGCAATCAACCACACACTGTGGTTCTCTTCACCTCAAGCACGAGGTAAATGAAGGTACTTGCTGTACTTTCAAGAAAACACAGTTTTGTGAACTGAAAGATGATCCTGAATCAAGAGCAGAGAGCTCTTTCTCCTTCTTTTTCTTCCCAAAGAAAAAAATCTGCGCCTGCTGTACTTCCTGTACCTGCGCACGTGTGCAGAATCCCAGAAGAAGAAAAAAAATCGACGGTCTCCCTGATGCAGCTCCCTATAGGTACGACGACGTCCGTACTATACGGACGCCCGTACGGAGTCCGTACGACGGTACGGACGGCCGTACGGTCGTTAACTGCTCGAACCTGTGCGACGCCCGGATAAAGCTCGAGGGCTCTAACAGCTAGCAGCTGCTATGCAGCTGCTGGCGTGACGCGGCGCCGCCCTGTTGCAGCTAGCAGCTGCGCTACTGCCCACGCCCTACTCTAGGCCCGCGCCCGCGCCCGCGCCCGTGCCCTACTCGATGCCCGCGCCCGCGCCCACTGTGATGCCGTTGCTGCTTGCAGACCTGCGACGCCTGTCCGTACAGATGTACGGACGACGTACGTCCGTACCTGCGCTACCGCCTGCTGGCCTGTTGGCCCGTGAAGAGGCTAGGTAGAGGTCGAGGGGTGTGGGTAGGCAAGGGTAGAGGGAGAAGAGGCTCTGATACCAGTTGAAGGGCCAGAAGGGGGAAGAAGAGCAAGAGGGAGAGAGTGTGAGAGAGAGAGAAGACTCAAGTGTGCGGGTGTGAAGTGATGAGCCACACCACAAACTCATTAGTTTTATTAGGATTAGGTTTTACCCCATGACTGTCTTAAGACAGTCATAGGTGTCCTATCTTTAATAAAGGGGTGGCAATGTGCCTTTACCCCAACATGAGTTACCTCATGGGTTACCTCCAGAGCGCAATGTTCAGCATAAAATTGAGCTTATCCCGGGGGCAGAACCTGTAAATAGACCTCCCTATAGATTAAGCTTTACAGAAGAAGCTGATATGCGAAGACAACTTGAAGAATACCTCAAGCTGGGGCAGATTCAACCAGTTTTTCACCTTTTGCTTCCCCAGTGATATTAAAGAGGAAGAAAGATGATACTTTCGCCTCTGTATAGATTACAGAGCATTGAATAATATCACTATTAAGCACATGTATCCGATGGCTCGGATCGATGATTTGCTAGATGCATTGCATGGGGCCGTAATTTTCAGTTAGATAGATCTTAAGTGTGACTACCATCAGATCCGTATTAGAGCCGAGGATGTGCATAAAACCGCTTTTAGAAGCAAGTTTGGTCATTATGAGTTTTTGGTAATGCCCTTTGGACTTACCAATGCTCCAGCCACATTCGTCATGCTTATGAACGATTTACTACGTCCGTATATCGGAAAGTTTGTAGTACATTTTATTGACGATATTCTGGTATTCAGTAAAAGTATTGCTGAGCATTATGAACACTTAAGAATAGTGTTCAGTACTTTGAGGAAAGCCAGTCTTTATGTAAATAAGAAGAAAACTATACTGTGTATGGTTAGACTTGAATATTTAGGATTCATAATTACTCCAGAGGGAGTAGAAATGGATCCAAAGAAAGTGGCTGCGATACTGACTTCAATCCCTCAAAGTTTGACCGCTTTGCGATCATTCTTGGGATTTGCCCAATTTTATCGAAGGCATATCAAAGGATATTCCGAAATAGTATCGCCATTGACTGATCTGACCTCGGATAAAGTACCTTTTATATGGAGACAGAATCAACACGAAAGTTTTAACACCATAAAACAAGCTGTGGTCACAGTAACCGGTGTTAAAAATAGTTCATCCACAGAAACCGTTGTTCCTGGAAACTGATGCAAATGCATTACAGTAGGACCAGTTCTCCTCCAAGAGGGAAGGCCAGTAGCCTTTGAAAGCAAGAAGCTTTCTCCCTCTCAACGAAATTGGCCAACTCATGAATTAGAGTTGTATGCTGTTGTCCATGCTTTGAAAACATGGAGACATTATTTGTATGGATCAGAGTTTTATGTGGATGTTGATCATGATACTCTGAAACATTTTTTGTAAACAGCCTGACTTGAGAGGCCGCCAAGCTAGGTGGGCAGAATTCATGCAGGAGTTTAATTTGACAATTCGGTACCGAAGAGGAAAAGACAATAAAGTTGCTGATGTGTTGTCACACATTATGCATAACATGAGTTTCACGGTGTTAGAAAGTGCTCTAATGGCCGAGATTAGAGAAACTCAAAAGGTGGACGAGTTCGTCCAGAGCCTTTGGCCTAAGGCTCATGTGTTCAAACCCGGGGAAAAGGATGACCTGGCATCCAGAAAAGACCAAACTTATGCAAGATATGCCATAAGGGATGGTATGCTAAAAAGAAATGGCAAGGTAGTAGTACCTAGTCAGAATGATCTCAAGCAGAGAGTCATTCGACAATGCCATGATAGCCCATGTGCGGGACATCCAGGAGTCGAGAAGACATAAAATCTCGTGAAGCGAGATTTCTTTAATCTTCTCGACTCCTGGATGTCCCGCACATGGGCTATCATGGCATTGTCGAATGACTCTCTGCTTGAGATCATTCTGACTAGGTGCTACTACCTTGCCATTTCTTTTTAGCATACCATCCCTTATGGCATATCTTGCATAAGTTTGGTCTTTTCTGGATGCCAGGTCATCCTTTTCCCCGGGTTTGAACACATGAGCCATAGACCAAAGGCTCTGGACGAACTCGTCCACCTTTTGAGTTTCTCTAATCTCGGCCATTAGAGCACTCTCTAATGGCATCCAGAAAAAGCCAAACTTATGCAAGATAAGGATGACCTGGCATCCAGAAAAGGCTAAACTTATGCAAGATATGCCATAAGGGATGGTATGCTAAAAAGAAATGGCAAGGTGGTAGTACCTAATCAAAATGATCTCAGACAGAGAGTCATTCGACAATGCCATGATAGCCCATGTGCGGGACATCCAGGAGTCGAGAAGACATAAAATCTCGTGAAGCGAGATTTCTTTTGGCCAAAGATGAAAAAACATATTCATGAATATATGACACGCTGTTTTTCGTGTCAGGTAAGTAAGGCAGAGCGGGTGAAGCCACCCGGACTTTTACAACCCTTGGAGATACCACTAAGTAAGTGGGAGAGCATTTCCATGGACTTTATTGTAGGGCTGCCTACGACACAAGGTGGATAAGATTCTATCCTTGTGGTGGTTGATCGTCTTACCAAGATGGCTCACTTCACTCTAACTAGAGAATCTGTTAGTGTCCCGCAACTGGCGGATTTGTTTATTAGACATATATTTCGTCTGCATGGATTACCCAAATCCATAGTGTCAGACAGAGATGTCAAATTTACCGGTCATTTTTGGACTGCGGTATTTGAGACACTAAGAACTGAGTTGGGAATGAGTAGTGGGGATCATCCAAAAACGGATGGTCAGACGAAAAGAATCAACCAAAGTTTAGAGGACATGCTTAGAGGATATGTGTCATTGAGGCAACATACATGGGACAAGTGGTTGCCATTGTTAGAGTTTGCCTACAATGATAGGAAACATTCCTCTACAGGGTTCAGTCCGTTTGAACTGAACTACGGTTATAGGCCAACGAATCCAACTATAGTTGGAGTACCTCAGAAAGTGCCTAGTGCCGCGAACTTTGTGGTTCAGATGCGGGAGATGCTAGCACTTGCAAGAGCAAACATCCGCCAAGCTATGGATAGAGCTAAGGCGTATGTGGATGTAAACCAATCCACTAGAGAATTTAAGTAAGGAGAAAAAGTTTTTCTCAGAGTTCCTTCGCACTCTAAGTCTTTGATTGCAGGAGAGTGTGCTAAGTTATCACCTCGATATTGTGGGCCATGGTTAATTCTAAAAAGAATAGGCAAGGTAGCCTATAAATTAGAATTGCCACCGGGGTGTAAGATGCACCCAGTGTTTCATGTTTCTCGTTTAAAGAAATTTTTGCATACTGGTGACTCACTAATCGAAGGTGTTGTTTTGTTTCAGGAGATAGAGAATAATGCAAGACGCAAACCAACAAGAATCCTGGACCAAGGAACAATGCAAGTACGCAATTGGAAGATACCCACGGTGTTGGTTGCATGGCATGGTCTACCTCTATCAGAAGCTACCTGAGAATCCGTATACCAGTTACGGAGAGTATTTTCAGATTTCATCATTGAGGACGCTGATGCTTGAAGAGGGAAGGAATGTTATGCTCTAGCCGAGATAGCATGACCTCGGAAAGATCAGTGGGCATTTTCTCTTAGATGACCGACTTCTGCAATATTTCATGTGCGTAAATTAAATGGTCAAGGGAAGTAACTGCCAAGGTCCTAGGTGAGGGTGTATTGGCATCGACTAGGTGGTTCTGAGTGCTCAAGCCTAGGTGCACCTAAATGTGTAAAAATGCCAAGGGGCAAATGTTTTAATTATGCCCCAAGAGAGGGGTAAATGGTGTACCAAGCTAAAGGTCTAAAATGTTGACATGTGGCAGGAGGGAACCATCTAGGGAATTGTGGGCTTGTGGATAAGCATGAAGCAATGAAATTACGTATCTTTTGTATCGACCCATGATAGAGGCTGGGAGGAAAAAGACGATGCCAGCGCTTGTGATTTGTCTTACTTGTGATTGACGAAACGAAAGAGAGATTTGTGAATTTGCCTTGCCTGTGATTCGACGCTAAGTAATTAGAGAATAGAATCTAGAGCCTATCAGTGTGGGCCTGTTAACATGAAAGAGTCCAAGAGACAACAAACTAATAGGCCTAATAGGTTATGTGAGAAGGCCAACCAAACTCAAACTAACCCTAGACTAGCCCTTTGAATAGAACTACCCGCCAGAAACCTAAGGGTTCAAACAGAAGTCAATAGTAGTATTGGTCACCTAAACTGAATTTTTAGTCAGAGAAATAAAGAGTGGTTAAAATAAATATAGTCCAAATTTCAACATGACACATGGCTTGCTGACATGTGGCATGGACACATGGCAGCCCCTGTGGGCACATGTCAAGGACCATGCATGAAGCATGGCACCACTTGGAACTCCAGCCCCAATGCAGCCCACCGCTTGTCAGCCCCCATGCAATCCACCAAATTTCAAGGGAGCCAGCCTCCAAAGCCTAATCGGGCACACTCTCCCACGTGTTTGAAGCTGTCCCCTCCTTAATCTATAAAAGAAACACTCCCCCATCCACAGTTTTCTTCCCCTCTTGCTCCCTTGCAGCCTCTCTTCTAGATAAACGAATCGTCTTGTGTGGAGTACAACTTTCCCATCTCTGCAGTTCGACTCTTTCTCTTTCTATCTTTCTCTATGTGATGGCTATCTATAATCTGCCATAGCTTGTTCATGCATCTTGGTTTCTTACAGAAGCAAAGTCTTCCACAGTCTGATTAATGCTTTGCTTTCAATGACAATTACCCACCAAGGATAGCCTTCAGCATCCCTTAAGGGATCATAGTCCGTAAAAACGACTGCACAGACTCCCGCCGCAGAACACGAGACAGACAATGTCTCAAATAAATAGACTAAATGCTTGCTTAGAATTTCAGAAGGCTTATAGAATATAATCTGGCATCAGAGTTGTAGACTAGCAAACTTAGATCCACAAAAAAGGAAAAGAAGGGAAGAAAACAGACAGTCCAATACGTCAAACCTGAATAAAAGAAGGGGAAGAGAATAGACAGTCCAATATGTCAAACCTCAATAAAAGAAGGGGAGTAGAATAGACAGTCCAATACGTCAAACCTGAATATGTTTTCTAAATTACCATTTGCATATCAGATCAATTCTAAAGAAAGAAAATTTGCCTTCAATATGTCAGCTGAATCTATGCCTGCATTGATGAGTTGCTCCAAAAGAACATCGAATTTTTCTGGTGTCAGCTTGTTCAGAATTCTGTTCACAATAATAACAATCATCCAATTAGCAAGTACAGAGTACACACTCATTATACAGCAGATGCCCCCTTCAAAGGCAAGACTATTTCAACATCTAACAAGATGAATTTCATTCATGTGGCCTGCTGAGAGAGAGAGAGAGAAGAAGAAGAAAGAGAGAGAGAGAGAAAGAAAGAAAGAAATTTTATTGAGAAATTATTTTAGAGTCTTCGGAAGACCGATGGGTCTATGAAACTGAAATAAGGGTAGAGCTACTGAAACGAGCATCATCACCCATGCTGAATCTTAAGTCTGATCATACATAGTCAAATACATCTGGATGTAACAATGAAAAGAAAAAGACTGGAGCGGCGCAGAATCCTCCATATGTCATGTCGCCCTAGCTGGTGCATAGCCCGTGATGGGATGCTGGCGCCCGTCAAGGGGTGCCGTGCGTCTCGGTCTCCTAGACGAGGCTCGACGCAAGACCAGAGCCACCGTGACTCCCGTGGGGCGTATCCCGGGTCTAAACAATGACGGGAGGTCCCCCAGAGTGATCTGTGTGTCCCCTCGATGTCTCGTGTGTCGTGCTACGGTCGTTGAGTTGAGGTCTCTGTCACGTCTGCGGCTAGAGACTAAACGATCAATGTCACTCGATGGAAAGAACTCCGTGATCCTGCTCTGAGAGGTGCCTGATGATGTGGCCAAGCCCTGTCACCTGAGTAAGTACTCTCTGTGTCGGACCTCCTTGTGAATGAAGGCCGTGAGGCATCTCTGATCTGGGTAGACGAGGAATCTGGAAAGGAGCCCGGAGCCGTCTCTAAAGAGGCAGTGGTAGCGACCTCAGATCTCGTAGTACACTGGGCACCTGAAAATAAAATGCTCCTCCTACTCAACCTCCTGACAGTCGCACAATATGCATAAGTGATGCTCCCTTACAATCCCCTATGCTCTGCCGCTCTCTATGCGGAGGCGGTGTGATGATACCCGAAACTGTCCAATGGAGATCCATAGTGAGTGAGGCATATGAGGCTCAATGTACCCCAGTGGTGTGATGAATCCCTCCTCCGAAATACGAAGACAGTAATCTTTGTAGAAACTCAGCTTCATTGGAAGCTCCCTCGGCTCCAACCAGGTCCTAAAGGTGTGTAGCTGCAGGAGATCCTCTCGAATGACCTGGTTGGTGTGTGGCCCGATCAGGATGGTGGGTGGGAGTACCGGAGGGGCATCTAAACTGTACTGAAAAGGAGGTATCCTATCGATGTGAAACCCTAGTCTCACAAACCATCTGTGAGTCCGTGCATACCAGCATCGCTCGTCTCCCTCTGTTGCCAACCTCATGGAGAAATCGAGAGCCAACCATGACAACCTTTGTCTCCCTGATGTGCAGTCCCCATATGATCTAACCCGGTGTAGATATGTGATGGTCTGAAAGGCTGCATCTAGCTGGAGTGGAGAAGCACCAAACTCGACCTGAATGATGTGATGTGGTACATACGGTTTCCCCCGAATCATCCGTGAGAGCATGAGGATCTGCAGGCACTCCACCCGTGTCCACTCTATCTCTGAGCATGAGGAGTGGAGAAGCACCAAACTCGACCTGAATAATGTGATGTGGTACAAACCTCCCGGATCATCCGTGAGAGCATGAGGATCTGCAGGCGCTCCACCCATGTCCACTCTATCTCTGACATGTCAGGCCCCCAACAAGGGCTGCCATACATACTGACTGGTCGAACCAAGGAGTCGAAGAGATGAGCCTTGATCCGAGGGTCCTGGAAGCATTGTCTCTCTAGCCAAGCCAGTGAGGCGTATCCCCTACTCACTCTCGCCTGCATCACTGGTCTCATCGTGAAGATCGGGTCGGAGAAGATGACCCCCAAGTAAGTGTATGAGGATACGATCTCAACTAGTGACCCACCGAAAGTGAACTGCTTCCGTTGCATGTTTGCTCGAGAGGTGTTAAAGTTCATGACCTTGGTCTTGCCAAGGTTGACCTCCAAATCATGGGATAAACAAAAAGCCTGCAGTGCATCCAAGTGTCGCTGGAGCCCCTCGGGTGTGGACAACAAGAGTGCCACATCATCTGCATAAAGAAGAATCCTGATGATGATCCCAGCAAGTGAGCAACCGGTCCCTCCGAACGCCCCCATGAAAGTCTCAAGCTCATCGGGTTGGTAATAAGGGACAACCCTGTTTGACCCCTATGGTACTCAAGAGCTCATCTGTCCAACCTGCGCCTGTCCGAACTCGGACTAAGACTCTCTCATAAAGTGCCATGACTGCCCACATGATCTCATGATCAAATCCCACTGTCTGTAGACTCTCTCATAAAGTGCCATGACTGCCCACATGATCTCATGATCAAATCCCAGTGTCTGTAGGCGTGTGATGAGAAGAGCTCGAGGTATTGTGTCAAAGGCTTTGCGAAAATCCACAAAGCAACAATATACCCTCTCCTTCCGTGATCTGGCCTCCTCAATGACACTGCTGAGTGTGAGTATGTGATCCATAGTCCCATGGTCTCGCTTGAAACCAGTCTGACCCTCTGCTCTAAGCCCTCTCATCTCTGCAAACAAGCTGACCGACGCATCCAATACAGTTGCATAGATCTTGGACATCACATGTTCAATCATGATAGTCATGTAGTTACTCGGGTCCATGGGATCCCTTGCCTTGTGGATGGGGGTGATGGTGTTGAGTGTCCAAGTGCGGGGGAAGCCAAGGCAAACAGCGTCATTGAATAGCTTTGCTAGGATCGAGGCTAACGTGTCAATCCCATATGCGATAAACTCAGTGCATAGCCCTTCGTGATCCTTAGCTCCACCATTGTGCAGTTTCAATGTCGCGTCCTTGACTCCCCCTCTCGTGAATAACATGCAAGTGGTGGGATGAGGTGTTTGTATGAGATCTAGAGTGGGCTGGTGTGGGACATCATAAAGATGGTGTGCATACGTGTGCCAGACTCTCATGCCGGTGAGGGATGATGGAGAATCTCTGTCAAAAATCCTTAGAGTTATTATTGTACAAGATGTTCAACAGCTGCTCCTCATTTCAAAGAAGAAATGCCTGCTTCTTTCGACGTATGAGACATCGGTACTCGCGTACCGTGTCTGGTGTATTCGAGAGGTGACATCTGATTTCAAGTCAAAGCTGTCGACAATAAGCCTTACACTCCGCATCGTACCAGTTATTATAGACTCTCGTGTCGGTGAGGGATGATGGAGACCTACGCTCAAGGAATCTCTGCCAAAAATCCTTAGAGTTTTTGTTGTACAAGATGTTCAACAGCTCCTCATATCGACGAAGAAATGCCTGCTTCTTTCGACGTACGAGACTTCAGTACTTGCGTACCGTGTCTGGTGTGTTAGAGAGGTGACATCTAATTTCAAGTCAAAGCTGTCAGCAATAAGCCTTACACTCACATCGTACCAGTTATTGTAGGGTACAGAACCAAGAGGTGGTGGTCTAGTGGACCGTGTGGTGTGGGAAAAGATTTGGAGGACAGCCTCGTAAAGTGTGCGACTAATCAAGGCAGCACGGTCCTCTATGAGTGGTATGTGATCGATGTAGGTTAGAAGTCTATTTAGGCGTCCAGAGTAGGCCGGTGAGAGACTGTGATCAAAGTGTATGTCATGGTAGGTGTAATGCTTCCTATGTGGTGTGTGTGGTGTGGCTAAGCGTGGGGTGGCGATAGTAAAGAATAGGCATGTGTGATCAGCTCTTGGAGGGAGTGGTGCTACGGTAAAGTCGGTGATACATGAAGTGAAGGTAGGGAATCCCATAATGTAATCTACTACACTAGTGCCTGCCCCGTGTGGGAAGCAAGTAAAACCACCTGAGGAGGACCATAGGTCACGCGGTTGTAGATGATGAGGTCATGTATCCTGCCTAGATTAAGGAGCGCGTGTCCATATGGTGTAACAGACCCGTGTCGGTCCGATGAGGTCCTGGTCATACCTACTCCGATTAGGTCCATGTCTGGTAGCATGATAGAGTCGTCTCGGAAGTCCAGGAGTGGTGCCTGGCGCGTGCTCGTCTTGGCGTTGAATCCCCAACAAGGAGAACTTCCTCGCGGGTTGAAAGGACTGGGATATCCTTATGTAAGGGTGCATATGGCAATGTCTCACCCTCCTTTCGTGCCACTCTGGAAAAGTGGGATGTGTTTGGCGAGAAGTAGCATATTGCTATGAAAAGGTCACGGGTGTCTGTGCGTCGAATCCAGATCCACATGAATCGGGAGTGTGCGTCCTTCCTCAATGGAGATGGCTCCAGCGAGGGAAGACCTGTACAATACTGCGACCCCGCCTAATCCTCGGACTCCTCCTGTATCCCTCGTCTCATCCTTGAAGGCTGACTCCCATGTGTAGCCACTGACTATCAGTAGTGGACGCTCTGGGCTCTGGTGTGTCTCCGTGTAAAAGACTATGTCTCGTCCTATACAAGACTCCAAGAAGTTCCCTGGGTCTGATCATAAGATACCATTACAGTTCCAAATGGTGCAGGCTAGGGTCTCGGAAACCTGAGTCTCATAGGCCCAGTTCCCCTAGGGGGTACAGGTGGGAGCCCGACGGGTGCGAGTCAACAACCTACCATCTCGGACCACGGTCCATTTTTCCACCTTACGAGCAACATCCCACTGTTGCAAAAGAACTCGTCACTCCTCAATCTGTAGTGGTGTCAAATCCTCGTTCATGGACAGGGTGGGATGCTCTCATAAAGCGGCTCGACGTCGGAGTGTCGCTAGTCGAGCATGTGAATCTCTTAAGCGAATGACCAGGGGCTGCTCTCGGTTGGGGTCTCTCCTAACACGCAATGCTCCCTCTATGCCATGGTCAAGGAACCCCATGGTGGTGGTCACAAAGGTGATCGCCTCCTCCATGGGCGTCGTAGTGGTGCTGGTGCTGTCTCCCGTGACCCCTCGTATCTGGATGTTGAGGGCCTTTGAAGCCCTTTGCTACTACTTCTGTATGGCGACTGAAACGGTTGCCTTTGCGGGCTCCCGTTTCACCACGTCCACCCATCTAGTCGTCTCTGCTATAGCCGACTATATCGTGGCTATCCGTGCCTCCATCTCTGTGACTGGGGTCCCTCCAGGTGCTGCTCTGAGGATCCCGAGCTCCTCTCGAAGCTGTGTCTGAGCCCCTGGATAAGAGTGCCCTGCTCGTGTATAAGGCGGGCTTGCTCCTGCATGTATCGAGCCTGCTCTTGAGTATAATGTATCAGCTTTGCCTGACGGGCCCGGATGCTATGTATCTCAGCCAATAGGGAGTTCCAAGCATCTGGTGGGAGCCTAAGATGTCTTGGTCCAAGTGGGAACTGGATCTCGAGAGGGGTTGGAAAGAAGGTGGGCTGCTGGGGTTGCACTGAGGGTGGGGACATCATGATATGGGCCGGGGGGTGGGTATGTAAGAGTAGCGAGGCCGGACGAGGTGATGAAGGGTAGCTGACTGAGAGATAGAGGTGATATGAGGGAAAAGTACTGTGGAGCCGTGGCCGGTGGGACCAATGGTGAGGCTACCGGAGAGAAGACCTGTGATGATGCAACAGGAGAGGGGGAGGAGAGAGGTGGCGTAAATGATGAGGCGGATGATGGTGGTGAAATAGTGGTGGTAACCATAGAGGTCGAGGATGTAGTGAGCGACATGGACTTTGGATGGGCCCCTTTCTTCTGGGCCGCGATGATGTCCACTGTCAAACCGCTCTAATTGCTGCGTTTGTTGAAGTCCTCCAGACTGAGTTGCTTTTGTGTTTTCCCCTTGTCACCGTTCTCCTTCCCCATCTCCACACATATGTAAATTTGAACCGAAGGGTCTCCCACCTAGTCTCATGTCCTCATCCCCCTGTTCCCTTCATTATGGGGGAGGCAGCAGCGAGCAAAGAAGGGACTGCAGGAGAAAGGGTCGGAGCTGCAAGCGGGGGGCAAATTTTAAAAAAAAAAGAGCGAGGGGGAGGGGAGCTGAGCGAGGAACCTGGGCTGGGCTGGGCTGAGCTGAGCGGGAGCTGAACGAGGGGGATTGAGCGAGCGGGAGAGCTGAGCGAGGGCTGAGCGAGCGGGGGTTGAGCGAGGGGGGGGCTGAGCGAGCGGGGGCTAAGCGAGAGAGGAGTTGGTTGGGGCAAAGGAAGAGAGGGAGAGGTAGCAAAGGGGTGGCAGAGGAGTAACAAAGGGGTGGCGAGGTAGCAGCGAGGGTAGCAGAAGGTGGCGAGGGAGCAGCGAGGGTGGCGGAGGGATAGCGGGGGCATTGGCGGAGGGGTAGCAAAGGGGTCGCAAGGGAGCAGCGAGGGTGGAGGAGGGGTAGCGGGGGTAGCGAGGGGGGCTGAGCGAGGGTGGCGGAGGGTAGCAGAGGGTAGCAGAGAGAGCGGAGGGTAGCAAAGGGTAGCAGAGCAAGGGGGGCTGAGCGAGGGTGGCGGAGGGTAGCAAAGGCTTGGGGTTCTATTTGGCAGCAAAATACCATGGAAGATCAACGGGTTCTATTTGGCAGCAAAATACCATCTAGTACATATGCTGAGAGAGAGAGAGAGAGAGAGAGAGAGAAAGGAGGGGAAGGGGCTTGCTGAGAGAGAGAGAGAGAGAGAGAGAGAGAAGAAGAAGAAGAAGAAGAATATATTATCATCCTCTGAAGACCAAAAATCGGCCTATGGGACCTGAGCAATACAAAATCCTCGTACACAAAGACTCCTCCCTTGGAGGGGAGGGTATTAAGAGAAACTACCTTTATGTCTTAGGTGAGTTCCTATGCTTGAAAAGCTTATAGACAAATGTTCCTAAAGCTGGGGGTGACCCGCTATGTAGCATATCAGCCAGTCTGTTATGTCCCTCGAGAAGAGAGCTAAATGCTTTCCGGATGTGAGTATAGTAAGGGCATATCATTACCATGTGTTCTTCAGTTTCTGCCATTCCCTGGTCACATAATTGGCATATTCTGCTCTCTTTTGGCATATCTTTCCATCCTCCTATTTCAATCTGCAGCTGGTGTGATCGGGTGCGAAGTGAGGCCAAAGCTCTTCGCTTATGTATTGCCATAGGTGTGCAAATGTACTTCTGCGTGGCTGTTTCTCTTCCTGTATAAGTAGCCCAATATTCGGGGTTGATAAATGTACGGTAGTTCTCAAACTTATCTCTGTTTGAAGAAGAAGTAGAAGAGAAAGGGGAGAGGGAGGAGGAGGAGAAGAGAAAGGGGAGAGGGAAGTTGAAGAGAGAGAGAGAGAGAGAGAGAGAGAGAGAGAGAGAGAGAGAAGAGGGGGGGGGGGGGGGGTGTAAGATGAAATCACTAAATGCATGCATTGAAAGCCCCTTACAAGGAGGATACTTGGACCAATCACCTTCAGCCATGCAAATGAAACCTTGGCATCTCACTGATTGTCAAGGGGGGGGGGGGGGTAAAGACGAAATCACTAAATGCATGCATTGAAAGCCCCTTACAACGAGGATACTTGGACCAATCACCTTCAGCCATGCAAATGAAACCTTGGCATCTCACTGATTGTCAAGCACAAACAATGAAATGCTCTCCAGTCATGCTCCATAATGTGTCAGATTAAGAACAATGGATATCCCGTACACAATTAATCTATGTACAAAATTTTCAGATATCTTATACCAACCAGGTCCTTACATATACCTAGATGAATCCAGGAACATTCCCAAACTCATTCTCTAAAAAAACAACATAGTGCAGTTTCAATCTCACGATAGTCACTCATAAGATTGAAAACCATAAACTCCATCACGCATAGTAGGGACTAGCTACTATGACATCCCCACTGACATCATCAGCGCCCAACCTTACACACTGACAACAGCCTCTTGAACTCTTCTTTCTAACAGTGTGCCAAAAAAGTCCAAAAGCCTGAAAGCCAAAGCTGCCGTCTTCCTGGGCTTTTTTAGTGTCTAGTTCGTAAGTTCAACCAAATGTTGCATTCAATAGCTAAGACTAATCAAAACAGACGATAGGGATACAACATTTCTGGGCATATCATGGGCCGGCATGTCCTCTCGAGCCATGCCCCCATTTTCAGTAATGATGTCTTTCTCACATCAAACCCATCTTCACTTACACATCGGCGAACGTGAAAAAAAAAAGTCTCACTTTTTGGATTTATGGAGTAGGGAACTACCCTTTAACAGTCCTCAGAACCTTGTCCTTTTCAGACACAGCACCCTTCTTTGCTGTCCAAGGATTAGATGCCCGTACAATAGCAGGCACAGGTCGTGTGTCAACCTGCAAGCATAAGCAGATCACTCAACTCGACATAACAAGTATTTCAACTGCATTTATCAAAGCCACATAGAAGCTAATGCATGCAACTGATTGGAAAGAGCTAAGATGGGCCATCAGGAACCTTCGAGAACATATGGTATGACATTCACATAGGCATACCCCTGAAGCAGCAGGTTGTGGTTCTTGTTGCCTGGAATACTGAGTAGCCTGGAAATCTTGCTGCCTAGAAGAATACAAATCTTGATGACGAGAGGATGTTTGCATATTTGGTGTATCATGATCCTGTTCTCTGTCACGCCAATCGCTGTCAGACCTCTTCCCTACTTCTTTGGATATGTGTTCCTTACCTTTCTCCTCAAGGACAGGAGAAGGTAAAGGCGTCCTGCTTTTCCAATCGCGATTATCTGGCTCTGCATAGCGTACACCTGAAGGCAGAACCTGTACCTAGACACAAGTTCACCCACCAAAAACTAAGAGGATGGGGAATAGTAACAGCTTCTAATATTACTACACATAGGAACCTTATCCATCTGAAAAATGAATAAAAGAGTATATATGGAACAGTACACATAGCCAGGAGTATTGAGATCACTGCCAACATTGACCAGATGCTTTCAACTTCTATGAAAGTATCTTATAGCACCTCCTCTGCTTTGACAATTCAATGGCAAGCACACCGAATTTACACCTTCCGACAATGGCAAAGCAAACCAATCTTCGCACTAACAAGTTCAGATGCACTCTAATATAATGTAGGAACTACACATTCACTCCTTATTTAAATGTGCAGCACCGTAATAACTGTACCAGCTCAGCAACATTCACACTAATTCACACATACTCGCTCAATCAGGCAAAAGAGCATTCACAAATAAACGCATTACATTGGTCACTGGTCGTGCCCACTCCTGTTCTTCAACTGCCAAGAGCTCAGATTCCATCTCAGATCTGGCATTTTTAATCTCTTCCGGAGTGTCAATGATGATCTGCATCCAAAGAACATGGAAAACAATTAGGTTTACAGCCTTCAACATTGAAGAAGCCACCAAAACAACATTTCAAGGGGCCAAAGAAACAAAACCAACAAAGGGCAACAACAGCAAAAATAGGAGAGTTATATTGTCCTTTAAGTAGAATTCTCTTAATTGATTACAGCCCTAATCTTCGGAAGGGAGTCAGGTCATGTACTGCCTATAATTACCCAGCCTTTAGCCTGCCTCAAGAACTAGTTTAGTTTTCTACAGTTCCTCTAATCCGAAAAAGTCTATGGCAGTAAGATAAGTAACAACAAGTATATACCTAGATGATAACAAGTATAACTCAGTGGCTTCTCAGAAAGTATTTCACACTTGTTGTTGAAACTTGGCTGTCTATATTTCCAAATTGATGCATGAATCCAGTTTTGCTTGTGTGCACATGTGTGATCTAAATCAAGTCTCATCTGTGGAGTTTGTTGAAGTCATCAGCTACTGATATGGCTTGGCAAAGGAGCAACTCTCATATCAGTTATATAACTAAATTTCCTTGAATTATGGCCCCTATGAAGAAGTAATAGGACTACATTGATTTCACTTGCACAAAGGCAAGAAAATCTCTAATCATTGAGAAATAAAAAAACTTGTACTTGCACAGAGGCAAGAGACTCTGTAATGAATGGAACTACAGGAAAGAAAAGAAGTAATGGGAGTACATTAATTTATGAAGTAATACAAGTATCATTCCTTGTAGACAGGCAAGAAAATATATGAATAAGGATACTAAAACTCCACATCCGAAATGTTTCACACAAATATTTTACTGATTCCGAATTATCTTACAATGTTTAGAGGGGGGGAAACGAACCTCTTTGAGTTTGTAAAGCTCATCTCTGGTGTATTGTAGCCGTTCAGAATGCTGCTTCTGTGCCTTGACATCAATGCCCTAAAGCCATAGAATCAATCAGAGACATCATCAGTGAGATCACTAATCCGGAATCCCGCTTGTGGCATACAGCCATGATTACATAACTAACTTTTTTTGACAGATGTGAGGCTGGAAATCAATTAGAATGTGTAGTTGTTTCTAATACACAACCAGTAAGGGGGGGGAACATAATCTTCCAAAAGAATCCTTAGCCTTCTCAGCTTTAAATGACAAATCCACAACACTCAGAGAAGGGCTGAAGACTACATGCAGATCATAAAAAATACTTTTAGTACAAAAGACACTGACTATCCTGCTGCTGTAAACAACTCTGTACCTTCAAAAGAAAGCTATTGTATTATTAAATCTTAGAATAGAAAACAGGCACACACAACCACAATGACTCAATTCTCAATTCTTCTCTAAAGCACAACACAAAGACCTATCAACAAGAAAAACACTTGACACTATTAAACAAATGTGCCTGTGCGCCTATAAAGACAGCATCATATATGGAAAAAAATGAGATATCATAATATCACCAAGGCCATGATATTTAACACCTCCTGGCCAGCCCTGCATAGACACAGTTTCAAATACCGAGGGGGGTAATTGGAAATTGTTCAAGAATACACTTACTTAGGGACAATGTTTACCAGGCCAATATTCACAAGGCTTCATGCAGTCACAGCACGGCTCACGACATCAAGGAGCTCTTGTCCAATTTTCTCTTGTGCCGTGTATTGTTTCATATCCTTCTTCCTTTCTTTGTCCATTCTTTTCAATGCACTATGATTATTGGCCCCTCTGCCACGAACAGCGGGTATTTGGCTTTTGTCTTCCCTTTGATTGTTATTTCTCGTTTTGAAGTTAGCGGCAGTGTATTTCTTGTGTTTGGAATCCTTTCTGGTCCCCACAGGCTTAAGCAAGCACTCAGAAGCAAAGGGTGTGCCTAGGGAAATATATACCTAGATGAATCCAGCCCTCTGCCACGGACAGCGGGTATTTGGCTTTTGTCTTCCCTTTGATTGTTATTTCTCATTTTGAAGTTAGCGGCAGTGTATTTCTTGTGTTTGGAGTCCTTTCTGGTCCCCACAGGCTTAAGCAAGCACTCAGAAGCAAAGGGTGTGCCTAGGGAAAATATATACCTAGATGAATCCAGGAACATTCCCAAACTCATCCTCTAAAAACACAACATAGTGCAGTTTCAATCTCATGAGAGTCACTCACAAGGTTGAAAACCATAAACTCCATCATGCATAGCAGGGACTAGTTACTATGACATCCCCACTGACGTCATCAGCGCCCAACAGTGGGTGTAGACCATAGTATAAAAATATGCTCTCACACATACAAATCCACACACCCACACATACTTGAGCATCCATTTATACAAAGTCTTCGTACTGAGTTTCTGTCGGCACTCCGGAGGTGAAGGGCAGACTCAGCCATGATGAAGGCTAGCACTAAAGGAGAAGGCTAATCAAAAGGTAGTCCAAAATCTCTTCATTCAAGCTACAACTGCTTGTGAAGTCTAAACATTTTCATTTTAGTCTCTCCCCAACGAGCATCTAAATCTAAATCTAGCTGATAGGGCAACGCACCATTTAAGATAGAAAGAATTATCACAATACCAGCAGGCCGCAACTTGGACGAAAACTTGCTTAAACCCACAGGCTTAAGCAAGCACTCAGAAGCAAAGGGTGTGCCTAGGGGAAGGCCAGAGTCTGTTGCATGTGAAAGCCTTGAGGCTGCTCGAGTACAGTTTGCTAGTGGTTCGGATGCTTGGATTCTTTTCAGTTGGGTCAGGTCAAAAGTGGGTGCCTAAGATTGCCTTGCCAGTTGGATTCTAGTGGTGCACTTGGTTTAGATACCCAGAAGACAGACAAAGAATTTGCAGAGAGGAACAGTACAGGGGTGAGCCCCTAGTGTAAAGCATTTCCATTCAGAAGCATTAAATAAATACCGAAAGGGGTGCCAAGGCATTTGAGGCCAGTGGGTGTACTGTGTACTCTTTTCTCTGAGCAGGGGCATTCTAGCCCGGTTTCATGAAGTATCAAACAATCACCCTTCATTAGAGAGTCCCGAAAATGTGTCAAAGTGTTGTCTTTCCAGTTGCGCCCGAGCTCAGTCCTCGCACTATCCCCTGACCAGGCTCCCAGCAGGATGTACGTGTCTTCCGGAAGAGAAAAAGAACAGAAAGAAGGCGGAAGGGAGGCAAGCAAAGAGCTCAAAAGGAACACAGGCTTGCAGATCTGCCCCAAAGCCTCGACCTTGGGATCCGGGCTGTGAACCTCGCTTCTAACCAGCCTCAAATCACTTTGGGATCCGTGCTACCTCGAAATGCATGCCAAGAGTTCCGTACAACAGCCTCGAAAGCTGCACCTCGGGTCCGTACGGCTGTACGAATTGCACTAAATGCGGCGTACAATGCCTCGGTTTGTGTGCCAACAGCTGGGGTTCCTCAATTTGCGTGCAAGAGTTGGAGGAAGAGCTAGAGCAGCAACAAAAACCAGGAAGGGAGAGTTGAAATCAGCCAAGAGAGCTTCTACCAAGCCTAGAATGCTCCAGGAGGGAGAGGGGAGAGAGATGGTAGGTTGGGGGAAGCACATGCATTTGCATGCATGCCACTTGGCCCTTCATTAAAGTCCTAACCACCATACCCAAGGATAATGTTGGTTGTTCTTGGGCCCAAACTTTTAGACCCCTCTCTAGTGCCTTTGCCTTGCCCCTAGGACCTAGTGGTACACCTAGAAATTGCCCCCAAGGACATCTAGAAAGCCTGCACTTCCTCTAGCCAGTCCCTCACAGCCAAACCATTACTAAACTTAACCACGATTAACCCCGAGTTAAGCGTGGGTTGAGTTACAAAATACTTTGCATCACTTTTCACGTCCTCGTGACAGAGTTGTGTATACAGCACCTTTCTAGGTGAGTCGATCACTAGGCAAGAGGAGATTCGAGAGGCTAGAGGTGATTATGGGATTTGGGATGATTCGGAGTAAGCCCTCAGACCCTCATCAAATAGTACAAGTGAAGTTTGCTATGATGCCACTTCGGACAAAGGTCATCTTTCAAGCCATACGTATGTGCACCGGGTATGGGCTATGCCTAGCTAGAGAGTACCAAGACTAGATTTGGAGTCATCTATGAGGCTAGCGGACAAAGGAGTCGATATGACTTGGTATGCACGTGTAGTTTTCTAGCTAAGGTATCAGGATAGACCAACTCCCACCTTTTCTATACAGTCGAGAGGCTCCCTCTCCTTGAAAACCACAAGGTGAGATTAATCGTGTCATACAGTTAAATATACTCCAGCTCCATACAACATACTTTTTTTCCTTTGTCTTTTTTCTTTTTTTTTAAAGGGGGGCTCCCAATTGAGTGCTTCGTACCTCTATTCTCTGACATAAGGCAATGGCCAATGTAATGATTACTTAGAAGAGTTAGGGACACTTTGTCCTTTGAAGTTTTTTCCTCTAACCACAATTAGTGGTTGAGTTTAGGATTGTGTGGGGTTTAACCCTTATCTGAACTCGGGTTACACGGTTTTGTCATATTGACAACCCTTTGTACTTTCATTCTTGCAACTTGTTTTCCGCCTAAACCTTACCCCCCTCACACACACACCCCCGCAAAAAAAGGGGGCATTTCTCTATCCATTTAGCAAGCGTTTATAGCCATCTTTAAACCTGTCATAGGCCATTTTGACCTCTATTGCAAAGCCTCTCCATCAGGGGCTGAATTAAAGAAGACATGCAATGCCAATGCATTTCCCCATGGATCAAGGGGAGTATGGGTATGGAAAACTCTCCTTATTTTCACTTATGTAGTCCAAGTTTACATGGGCAACTTAGGAAGCAAGTTGAACATCATGCAAAGCTCAATCAAGTTCTTTTTATGACTGTCCACAATCTGATATATACCATTACTTTGGATGTGCTGTACCACGTATTTTGCCCTCATGATGCTGTTAGCATTTATGCTATGCCACGAAGCTTAGATGACTTCAAGCTGTGATTATTTCTCCTCCCATTCTTATGCATCGCATGCATCTGCGCAGGAGAAATATCTATGATCCTTCTTGCACCCTAGATGTTCAGTTTGCAGATGTTCATTTTATGAAGAAACAAATGGCTAAGACGCTATCTCAGGTAGGTTGTCATCATGCATATGAGCCCCATGAGATGGGGCATGTATTACAGCCAAATCACTTGCATTTCCAGCCTATGCATGAGAGTTGCCTTAAAGCTTTGATGAAATCCACTAGAAAGCACAAAGTGCCTAACATAAAGACATGCTCATTGAAAGGCAAACACAGGGACAGATAAAAGGGCACATGCCGACTTTTCATGTAGTCAACAAGACAATAATCATAATGACACTTTGCACATTCTAAGCCATAACCCCAATGATGCTTTGATACGTCCCATGCTAATACACGTGATGCAGTATTGCTAGAGCAGTAACATGTGGATTACAAGCATAGCAATGATGCATAACAGCTTGGTGCTGCAGACCAACATGGTGGTTTGGTAGCACAAGATAACACCATAGCATGCAGTATGGATGCAAACTTTTGAGGACACAGTTTTTAGGAATGGGGGTGAATTGAGAATGGCTAGACATACTCAGGCTTATAAGGAGGATGAACAGTCTTCAAAGGTTGTAAAGCAAATGTACTCCAGTAATAAGATCTCAAATTGGGAAATGTATGGTCAATGCATTGGGCAATGTATGGTCCCACATAGGGTCTCACATAAGGAAGAAAATCAATACGACCAGATAGGTGGAAGCGAGGGATCCATGCAAACATCCATACCAATGGATAGATTTTATGCATGCAATACGTTTAGACACGTCGAGCTAATGAAAAACACAGTATGCAGTTCTACTCACCCAAGTGGAAAGCATCACCAAATCGATTATTGCACGAAATGCAGAGAGACCAGAGAATAGCTGAAACTGTGAAGACCAAAAAGCCGACCTCGTATTATCATGTACTGACAGCCGTACCCCTACCCAATTTGTAGGCTTTCAAGAAACACGACCCAACAACTCAGCTATGGACCCTATAGACTGGCAAGTACAGCTCTCATTACAATAGAAGATGAGCAAGAGAGGCGACTCTCATTGAAACCAACACCAAGCACAAGCCAGTCCCCCCTGCTTTTGAGGACATGGAGTGGTATATCGGTGAAGAGCAACATGATAGCTTTGCTTTTGAAACAGGATCACAAGATCATGATGTTCTTGGGAATAATCTAGATAATGCCATGATATAGAGATCACCAAGCCTCCAAATCCAAGATATATACCTAGATGAATCCAGGAACATTCCCAAACTCATCCTCTAAAAACTCAGCCTCCAAATCCAAGATAGCCCGGCAGCATGATGCCTACACGAAGCATGCACTTTCAGTCCAGCATGTGAAGTGGGGTTTCTACATTTCACAATCTTACATACGGAGGACATCATGCTCCTAATGCAACTCACACACTTAACATGCAAACCAACCTGCTGCTGCTGTCCCCAGTCTGTTGCAGACCTGCTCTGCACCTGCAGTCTTCCACTGGCTGAGCTCGGCAGCCCATCCATGCTATTTGCACAATGTCCTTTTCCAGACACAGCATCTGTCCAGTCCATGGCCTGCACCAGCCTCTACACCTTATGGCTGCCCCAAATCAACATCAAGGAGGATCCCCTTCTGCTGCCCATGTGGGGGCCATCTTGCTGCCCACGTAGCAGCCTTAGTCCATCCTCTTCCTAATGCATCTACACTCATAAATGCTGAGGTATCTCCTCATTTTGGGGCTTACTGCTCGGTCTCTGAGTCTGGCACAATAAGAGATTCATGAATCATTAGAGTCAACCTATGGCAGGGGTACATTCAACTTGAGTATTTCCAAATCTTGCCAATGGCCACATGCCACAAAATGCCATTCTATAGAGCCCATTTTCTTTTCCTAACTGAGGATGGCTTTATGCAGAACCGGACTACCTAAGATCCCCATATCACAATCTATACGAACAGCTATGAATCAACTCCAAACATCATCCCATCTAAGACAAGGCAAGAGGTTGAAGCCACATGATGCCACATGAGATATTGCACCTTGTGTGACACGCAATACGTGGAGACTACTCAAGTGGAGATAGAGGAGCACATATTGCTAAGATGCCCTAGATACTACGAGATCCATGGCAAATACCACTATCTTTTTAGGCATGGGTTTCATGATATGAATCGAGTCATTGATTAACTGCATCATTGATTTGCTTCACTTTTAGTCCACCAAATCTCACCACAATCCAGTGGATCATGTCCACTTCCACTGACAACAGGGCTGCAAAAATTGCAAAGGGCACACATTGCACAAAGAATGTAAGCTTCATGGCACCCTAGACATTATTGGCAACAACCTCAGATTACACATTACATTTTGCTAATCTTTGTATGTTGTTTCAAGCCCCTAGGCTGTACAAGGCCTTCAATAGAAATTAACAGTCCTTGGGAGCTGCCTTGTGCCCTTCTTGAACAGATGTATTAGCTGGTTTTTTGCTGTCACATAGACCCCCCCCCCCCCCCTCTCTCTCTCTCTCTCTCTCTCTCTCTCTCTCTCATCTGGATTTTGCATCAATAAGAGCCAAGGAGTTGGATGTCCTAAGACAAGAGAATTGGCAACAATTCAAATAAACATATGTATAAATGTCAAATGTCCATGACACAAGGGACAAAAATACATGCTATAGTGCTACCGCAAGCTAGTCATATATATTGACGTAAATCAAGAGGAATTTGGAATATGTCCAAACTCAACGTTCCTTGGATTAGTGCCTAGCAGCTATACATGATCAACTTGATTATACGTGACACAAAAGAGCACTTCCAATATCCCCTATGTCTTCAATAGTGCCCAAGTGAAGAATATACATCGGCAGTGAAGTATGTAGATCATCGTAATAGCATGTGCAATTAGACATGCACGCAAACAAGCTCTCTATGCACATAGCATGATTCATAAAAAACATATTACAACCACTTTCCAGCCACCAGCACATGGATCCATACAATTCCTAGGCAAATACCAAACATTCATGCCCTTTCTTATAGCCCTGACTTCCCTTCCCTCCAGCTCCCCATTCATGCAAAAAGCAAATTTGTGCTTTCAGCTCTGCTCCATACAGTAAAAAAAGCTTTTGCGTACAAACGGAGGTTGGAAGAGCCTGCTTAATGCCTTCATAGGATTTACGCTTCTTCGGTGGTAAAAACCTATATCCCAAGTCCTCGAGGCACATACCTCCTAACAGGCGTGTAACAAGAGCATCTGGTAAGAATAACGGTGCTTAAATCAAGAATGTAAAATCAGTCGTCGGATATGATGATCATTACAGAACGACCATTTCATGAAGACTGTAAGTAGCTCCCCTTTGATCTACAATCAAAGGAGAGCTAGAGCAATACCTACCCCCTTCGATATGCTTTGTAATATGCATCCAACAATCAAACGAGGAGGCAGCTAGAAGGTCTAGTGAGATGTTTTCTTAATACCCGTTTAGAATTGAGAAGGCAGAGAACAGCTAGACTTTAAAGTCTTGCCTAAACTTCACAGCCATAGTCTGAAGAATCCATTTTGCAGGTTAATATTTACAAGAGGAGGAAAAGGGAGACAGCCACGTCCGAATAGCCAATTCTCTTAACTTTCAAACATCTGGCAGTTGGCTGAGTGAGCAAAGGGCACTCGATCCCGTAGTAAATGGATCGTTTTAAAGGGATTGACGTCCAAACTAGTTAACCATGAGTCCAGCGCTCTTCCCATTCGTTGATTGCAGATAGGATGAACCAGCAGATCGACAGCGATAAGATAAGAGCCAACCCATACCGTCTGGCATATACATCAAGGACCCCATTTCAAGGATCCAAAAGGGGGATGTAAATAATCGTGAGAGCAAAGGCACAATCCGGCTATCATTCCGCCCGCCGCGCGAGAAAATCGGCGGAAAGAGGCGTTCAGGCAGCAAATGCGAGTGGAGAAAAGCCGCGAAGCGCGACATTGGGACTCGGGAGGCATACCTTGCCATCCTGGTTGAAGCGAGAGCCGAACGATCCCGGGGCAGTGGAAGGGAACAGGGGATCGGGGAAGCCGATGGCGGAGCTGGCGGTGCTACTGCTGGTACTGCGGGGACCGAAGAGGCGCCCCTTACCACCACCGGGCCGCAAGCTGACAGCCTGATCTGAATGCATCAGGGGGGGGGGGGGGGGGGGGGAGGATGATCGGGAGAGCTGGGAAAAGCTGGGAGGCAGGAAGGAGGTAGAGCAAGCTATGGAGCTTGTGGCGATGGAGATGGAGGGGAGGGTTTCAAAGCAGGGGCTGAGAAGCCATAGCCTGCAGGCTTCAAAAGCTTTTGCTGCTTCAATTTATACTTATATATATATCCATTCCCATGAGCTAGCCTAGGTTGAAGACGACGCCCTTGTAATCGGTCCGTCGGTTTATTCAATAGATTTTAGTTTTACCCATTGGTTTCATTCCCGACCACCAGTTCTGCTGGTTGTCTGCCGGTCCCCGACCGGCTCCATTCAGGGCTTAAAGCATACCTTACTTTTGACGCATTACTAATCACAACTTACGACTCTTAGAGCCCCTGCCAAGGCTGGCAAATATGCCACGAGCCCTCAGCCGTCGCCTTCGAAGGCATAGACAAGCAGTCGTCCCCACTAGTCCACAGCCAATTGCCATCGCTAATGATGTTTGGTTAGACGGAGCCTAGGTGGAGAGGCAAAAATTCTGTCTCCACCATCGAAGCAGCAAAAAAAAATTAGGCTCTTCATGGGAATACAACAAACCTTCCGATATTTTTGCCGTCATGGGAACAACCTCTTAATACTAGAGACTCTTAATACAACCGACTCTATTCAAGGCTAGGCTTTTTCAAGCATAATCACAACGTACAACTCGTAATGTGCGATTAAGAGTAGTAATCACAACTTGTGACTCTTAATACGATCACTAAGCTTTTCAAAGCATAATCACAGTGTTGGACTCTTAATATTGCTAGACATGTTCTGCAAGGCCCTGAAACACACTACTCTTGAAAAACACAATGGCAAAACCATCATCTATCAAGGAGCCTAAAATGGTGGCATATAAGGTCCCATCGACAAGTTTGCAAAAAAGAAATTGTATCAATTCAAAGTATTTGCTTCATTCAACACTTTCAAAAAGCATGTTTTGCAATGAATTTTCAAAGCAAGCTTTTGTGTCCAAAATAGCATTCATGTACAATACTAAGTTGTTGCCAGCTCTACGAGAAGTTTACACAAATCCAAGCATTCTTGCTCCTATAAACATAGATTTTCAATTAGACCTACTCATGTATAAGTGTTATGCTTGATATCATGCTCACTTCTAAATACTACGATACATCTTATTAAGCATTGTGGCACCTATCTTGCGGAAATATCTATAGACTATCCAATGCCTATTATAACATCAACGTCCACTCAAATTCCATGTCTATTGTGTGCACATTAAGGGAACGATAGGTAAGGTAAAATGTCATTCTTCTCTCCAACATTGATGGAAAAATCAATTAGGCCACTCACCTCATCTTGGTCAATTGGTTGGCTAAACATTGAGTTGGTGATGCATAAATATTGGGCTAATGCTCAATGATATTTGGAACAATAACAATGTCTCTTCTTTTTAAGCAAAAATAAATTTTTATATTATGTCTCAAAAGATAAGATAAAAACTTGAAGCTCTTTATCAACTAGTTCAACTAGTAAAGCTAAAAACAAAAGAAAACAAATGGGGGTCATACATCTGTTATAGAGTGAGAGTCTGTTGATTTAGCTTTGAAGTTTGATCAATGCAATGCCATCTCGATAGGACAGCGTCACAGCCCATTTGCCTTCTTTTCTGGCCACCTTTACCTTTGTAAGTTCTAAGGCTTTGTTCCTTAACTGAGCTTTTGTGAGTTCCTCTGAAATCCACACTTGCAAACCTTTCAAGTTATTGGAATGTCTAATAATCTGTGTTCTTTCAGTTGTTGTCTTGAAAATAAGAATCGCATGCACTCCTTCTTGACCAATCCCATAGTTTGAATCTACCCATTCAATGTCTGGTAAAGCTTTACTAATTTTTAAGTGAGTCTCTTCCTAAGAGTCTTATGCTAAATTCTAGTTGTCAAGTAGCCCTCCAATCCTGAGCTTCTTTGAGTTGAGTTGCCTTTCAACTTCTTGCAAGCTCTTTACTTCTCTTTTGAGATTCTCTTGAATCTCTCTCTTACTCTTCTTATGTAGCTCTTCTAGCTGGTTAGAGATTAACTCATCATTAAAAACTAGCTGGGGAGTTGGCTTCCTCGTTTCAAGCTCATAAGCGTTTACCCTTTCTTCTAATTCCTTAAATCTATGTTTCAGCTCATTGTTCTCCTTTGTAAGAAAAATAATTTGCTCTTGGAGAATAAGGAGGGCTTCATTTTTCCTAGTGCTAGGCAAAGGTGATGCTAATCTAGTAGCATAGGAGGGTTGCTTCTCTTTTTTATTGACATTCATTGCAAAGCCAAAATATGACAGTCTATAGGGACCCCCCCCTCTTCTTGGGATGCAGATGGCACTCAACCATAGATAATCTAACTTTAACTTAGAAGAACAAAAGGCATATTATCATCTAAGGAACAACTTTGCTTTTTACTTTGAAGTGATTCGAGGAAACCTTGAACAGTTATGCTTCTTTCTTTGCCTGTGAAAAAACCAATCTAAAGCAATAGCTTGGTAAGACTTTGGATGGAGGTGAACGGTGGCCAGATAGGGACTTATAGGGTTTGCCTTGAATGGATTCGGCTTGTTGAAGACTCCAAACTTATATCTAACCCCCTAATCTGGGCCATGGATTTCAACCCAGCTAGGAGTGGGAGCACGGGAGAAGAGGAGGAGGAGGAGGAGGAGGAGGGAGGGAGGAGCACGGGAGGAGAAAAACATCTTCTAATCCAACTCACATAATGGAGGGATTCTTATTTTGATTGATAAACTTTACCATGGCTAAGGCCTTCTCCTATGGGCTTGGCCTCATCGATCGTGAACATCTATGGAGACCATTTATAGTGCCTCATCCAATACCTATTCAATGGTTGGGCCTTTCTTATGGTTAAGGGGCGATGGTAGTATTTTGGGCATATCGTCATTAAGCGAGCCAATCGAATCCACCCTTAATGGATTCAATTTTATTAATTAGAGGTCCCCAAAGGAGGCCTTTGAGTTTTTATAGCATGCATGAAGAACAAAATTTTGGACCAAGTGATGCACTTGACTAACTATCTTAAAGGCTACATGGGAATATTTAAATTCTAATGGATTATGAAGATTTTTTTATCAAATCTAGTCACTGATACCCACTCTTGAGATGATTGAGCACATTACTAAGTTCATCAAGCCTTATCACACTAACCATCTTAAAGGCTACACAGAAAGATTTAAATTCTAAGCGACTACAAAGACTTCTAGATCAAATGTAGTCAACTAATACCCACTCTTGAGATGATTAAGCACATTAGTGAGTATGTAAAGCCTTATCACAGTAGCAAGGGTCAAGAAAAGTATTGATCATTCATGTACAAAGACCCTTCACATATTTCTCAACTATATAGCAGTGCAAGATACATTCACATTTCCCATTTCAAAAGAAATGTATCCCTCAAGGCTTCTAGATACAGGACTCTAAACAATGAACATGATCCAAAATCCCAACATAAAGACGTAGCTCAATTCTTGGCAAAAGACTCCACATAAGGGAACTAAGAGACACTTCATATTGGTCAAGGATCTTGCTCTTATGAATCACCAAGTCATGCAAGACTAGACAAGGCACATGGTAGTGTTGTTGACTACGTATGCATCAACCACCTATAATGACAAAAGCTATTTTCCCCATCCGTTTTGGAAGCAATCATTAACATAGAGCTATGCCAAGAATAAGCCTCTATAGCAACCTCACCATGAGAAATATAAGGTTTGGATCTTATACTTGTATGCGAACTAGAAATCCCATCCACTCTCAATGGGATCTAGCAAGATAGGTGCAACCTATTTTAGATGACAATGCGGAACTCAAAAGGAAAAATTTCACAACTTAGTTTAGAAGTGCTACCACACAAGCCTGGTCCACTTACATAGAGAGAAAATCCTTACCACATGTTCAACATAAAGAGACAAATTCAAGAACATGTATAAATGTCATGAATCCCAAATTATTTGGGGCCCAATGTTTAGAAATGCTACCACAAAAGCCACCACGTGCATAGAGAGAAAATTCGTATCACATGTTTAGCGTAATGAATTCAAGAACATGTATAAATATCATGAATCCGAAATTATTTGGGCCTCAATGTTGCAGGCCATGTGAATTCTTGAGGAATAATGCTTACTATTGCGGAGATTCATGTGAGGCATCTTGCGGAACCATCGAGTGTTGTGCCTTGCTTTCGCATTACGACAATTACAAACTAGGCAAGAATGTATGGAGCATCATGCGGAGAGGTGTAGGAGCGATGTCTTGCATAGTCAGGAATCAGACGCGGGTAGCCGGATTAGAAGAGTTTTCTAGATCTTTGATCCAAAGGAAATCTACTTCTTTCTTTGTGGCGGATCTAAAAGGGCATGTACTTCACTTCTCACGTGCGTCGCTATTATCATGAGGGCCGTATTCAATGCCCATTTACGGAGCAGGATGAGGTGATTCAAGACAAGCTTGCATTGGGTGTAGCGCTTGCCACCATGAAGATTCTTTGTACTGGAAGGAAGTGTGCATGCCTCTTTGTGGGTAACTTGGGTCTACTCAGTTCATTTCGCAGTCATCTCTTTCTCGCACCATCTTGCTATCTTGTGCATCTACTCTACAACTCACCCACATGGTGATGGCAATGGTCTAGTTTGTTGCTCTCACTTTGCTACTTGACTTGACGGATGGTGAAGTGGACCTATGGCTTCATCGCCTGAGTATTCGAAGCTACAACAACATCGATTGGGGGAACAATGTGATCCATCCAAATGCTCTTTCGCTATGTGCGCAGCTTGCCGAGGGCGACTTAGTAAACTTTGGTGATTTACGGCCGCCTATTTCTTTCAATCGATGGACCTATCCAAGCACCATTTGCCTTCACCCACGTAACGATGGAGGAGGAGTTCGAGCAGGGGCTTCAGGGTGAGTATCGATTGAGAAACTATGCACATGTAAACATTTGAGAGTGTCTCCACTAAGCAGCAATGGAGGCTATTGTTCTTGCAAGCAAAGACTTACACCATGGCTATTTGAACATGCACTCTCCTACAACTGGTAGAGACCCAATCCGTGGGTTACAAAGGAGCAGATTCATGCAAAGGCTGCTAGAGTGACCGAGACGAGCTCAAGGGGGTGGCAAATCCACATGAAGATAGATCAAATCCTATCTATCCTATTCCCTTTGTCGATAGACATAGAGACTCACTGAGCAATGCCTAGATTCAAGTGCTAGTTGTCAGATGGTTGTCGCCCAAGCGGTGGTGGAGGTGAAGGGTTGATAACTATGTGGCAACGTACACCTGTTGAGCTTTGGGTCAGTCGAAAGAGGAGAGCATGGAGGAAGCCCAGAGTCTAGCACCTTCAATTTATGTTGCTTCTACCCCGTCGGCATCCTCATATCTTGACTTGGTGATTATCGACTCACTAGGACGACTCCTGTATCCGTGACAGTACCAATGATCAAGGAATTATCGACGCCAGTGTCAACGATGGTTACTGCAGAGGCCATTCTGTCGGTGGCAACCAGTGCAGTGGAGCAGGTTTTGATGGTGGAAAGAGAGGTTGAGTTTGACAGCTTTGTGTAGAGGTGGAGGAGAGTGCCACAAGCTGCTACTTTTTTTATGCAATGTCAGTAGCTACGGAGAGCATGGTAGCCACTAGTGTTGCAATCTTGGCACTAATTGTCTCATGGGCCCCAGAGAAGATGGATTCACTGTCTACTTAGTTGGTGGCTTGTGCCAGTCATTTATCACCGCAAATGGCCACTCAGTGGGCAGAAGAACAACGGCAGCTCATGAACCTACAAAGAGAGATGGCAGTGTTGCATATGGAAAATGTCGCATTAGGCTAGCCGGGTGTGGCAGTTAGAACCTCGAGGTGTGAGAGGCTAAGGCTGAGGCAAAATATGTCTAACAACTCCATGAGGGGTATGCAAGATCTATAGGGGCAGAGTTGGTGCGACGTTGGACGACGGATGGATTGTCACATGACCTTGCCACAGTGCCCAATGATATGTCGATCAATGTGACATAGCTAAATGACCTTTTGGGCAGCATGTAACTAGATGTGCCGGAAGAATGGAACACTTAGGTCATGTGCTAGTGCACTACTGTGGTTCCAGAGATGTGTGAAAGCATTCTTTCATATGTCAAGAACCAGATGCGGTTGTAGGTGGCAAGACTGGAGGAGTTTTCAAAGTGGTTGTGGAGAGCGCTCTCACTATCCGCACTCCAGGCGCATAGGGTGTGGCAGGGATGTGGCCAAAGGGAAAGCCGCAGACTGGCGGAACCCACACGTCTAGACTGGGAGGCCAAGTATAAGGATATGGCCAATGACTTGATGGAGATGGTCAAGCATCAATTGCAGATGAGGCAGCATTGTTGAGACCTGTGTGCTTGGCCCAAACTCACTTCACACTCCTGGGCATTGCATTTGCCACCTCGGCCACCTTGATGGCATGAGGCAGACTGATTTCGGGCCGTGGTAAGTACCATACTCCCTTTGCACCTCTGCCAGACCCGCCAACTTTATTTCCTCAAACCTTTGAATGGAGGGCTACAACGCTGGAGCGTATCGACCTCAATTTGCCTTTTGGGGCAATGGTGGTGGAGAAGATGGAGAGGGAAAGGTGACCAAAGCCAATTGCTACCGACTATTTGCAGCCACATCTATTGCAGTGCTTGATAGACATTGAGCAAGCACGTCATCAAAGCCAGATCACTTGATGACAACAACGAATTGTTGCTATGCTATAGCGATGCAGGTTACGAATCGGTAGCAAGGAAGATCCCGTGGCACTGTAGGTAGTGCAAGTGCAAAAGGTGGATCTCCTAATCCAGAGGAGGGAATTCCTCAGATGTAACAGTGTCTCAGGAGGTAGAAGCTTCATTGAGGATGGTGTTTAAGGATTGGAGGGTGGATTATCTACAAGTTGTAAGCTCTAAAGTTGAGGAAAATATGTCTCCCTTGTAACTATCTCTATTGAGATTTAGTTTCTTTGATAAATAATATAGAATATAGATAGTGCATTTTTGGCCCAAAAAAAAACATCAGATTACTAAAGTCTTTATGCATAGCAGTAATAAACTCCTAGTTTATAACATGAATTTATGCCATTCCAATTGTATAAACACTTTTTTTTTTTTTTTTTTTGTGGTAATTAACATAGTTTAACATGAAAAAGTGTAAGTGAGCAGTCCTCCATGTTGGATGGGTTAGAATGTTGCATTTCTCTAGCCACTTGCTAAGTTTGGCCCCCAGCCCACCACGAACTAGGGCACATTCCCAGAAACAATAATTATGCTTGCCTTCCACACCAAAATAGCCACACTAAATCATAACAATTAAAACCTTAACAATTTAAGTAATTTAAACTCAAAAAACATTGCTTCTCATAATCCATGTAGTCAACCAATATCCAAATCCGTAGTTTCAAAGTTGTTTCTTGTTTTGGGAAAAAAGAAAGACAATTTTGTATTAACCAAAAAAGAATACAGAAGGTAGAATAGCCTCCTTGATAAAGGTAGGCTCAAGTTAGGAAGGTTCTAGTACTAATCTCAACTAATTACTAAGCATCTAAAAAATCTCCAAAGATAGGATGCAAGCCAATGCCATCATCTTTGCCTAGATAATGGCATGACATGCATTTAGTTTGCCGTCCAAGTCCGCATGTGCCAACAAATACATCAATAATTTCATCTCTAGGCTTTGTGAACGTATGTAATAGCCACTTGAGTAGATTAAGAACATTCAGATAGTATCTCGAGGAAATGAAAACCATGTATTGCACCAATAATAGTAGGTATTCAACTTACTTGTAAAGATGACGACCGTTTTGCACCCCTGGGAACATATGAGTTGTCCAACATGTGCTCATAAGGCAATCTGGCATTTACCTCCAACATCCAATTCCTGTCTACTTCAAACAATTGAGAATTCACCACCAGTCTCGATCCTTGTCCATGTTGTGTGTCTCTCCTACCGCTACCTTCTACCAAAACACACTCACTAATAATGCCCTTTCCTATAAATATCTGCATCGAAACATTTAAGGCCAATGTCATTGCAATGTACTTATGCAACATATGTAGAGGAAGATCATTTTAAATTGCGTACCTTCTCAGTAACATCATAGAGGTAGCCAACATTTATAAGTAGAGGGTATGTCCTATGTAGAACAAAACTCATCTTCTTTGCATGTCCTTGAATAATGTGGGAGTGATTTGCATCCCGAGAGTGATGTACCATCCCTCATGTCAGTAAACTTCGTAGCAAGGTTTGTCACTTCCACAACTAACAAATCTCTCAAGAACACGTTCCAAGGGGGAATGTCACTCTACTCAATTAATTCAACTGCTAGGCTAGTGGGAAAGTCTGCCCATACAAGTCGTGTGATGTCCACACTAGCCAAATTTTCATGTGTGAGGTCTTGGGCATCTACTTTCCTCAAAAAATCTATTATCCTATAAACAAGCAAGCACAAATTTCGACCTAAGAATATTCACATAGAAAACTAGTTCTGAGTGTTACCCACAATAGAGAGAATGTTCAAGTGCTACCCACCTACCTTATATGTTTACGTGTCAGGTTGGTCAACAAGTACTCCCACATCTGCTATGACAACTTCTATGTATGTACAAATACTTGAGCCTATGATAAACCAATATAGTATGAGATCTTGCACACTTGTGTCATAATCACACCATTCACACATAGTAGTGACATCCAAAAGAGAAGGAAAAATGCCAAAAATTTAGGTCCTACCTGATATGATCAGTGGAGTGGAGTGTGGGATATCGAGCACTTTTACATTTGTACCTGCAATAATAATTTGTTCTACATAATGAAGACTTTAACTTAGTATCACATCCTTTAGATGTAAAAAGAGAACCAATAATTCAGGGTGTATTTGGTACAGTCGATAGAGTGGGGTGTTGGAAATCCTGCCCCCTTGCTCCTAATTTCACGAGAATCCATGGAGGATTCTTGCTTATGCTTCATAGTTGAGCGTGCTTCTCTTGTTAACACCACCTCCTCTACATCGCGAGTGATAGAGTGAGATCTCACTTGAAGCCTCTTTCGCTTGGAATTTCTTAGCCTCTTAAATCATACGTCATAATCATTAGTGAGCATGCATGCTCATGTAGTCAAGCAACATTCAACATTCAATATTAGTACCAGATGCAAGAGAGAGGCACCAACAACAAATATTTCAAAATTTTGAATGGAGGAACTTCAAAGCATACCCAATTGTAACACACGATCACTCTCTAGTACGCATCCCAAAGGATAGTCCAACCACCAATGGCACTCCACGATTTCCCATTGAGAGATTTATTTTTCCATCCAAGAAGGTGGATGCATATTGTCCTCATGCTCCATGGATGTCCATGTCATAAAGATGGATGGAGTGGATAGCAACAAATTTGTTTGGCACAAGGATCGTATCCATCTAATATATCCAATGTTATTGTTAGCTCATATATCTATGAGACAAATGGAGCCTAAATATATACAAAGAAGTGAAATAAATACTACATATATACTAGTCTCCTAGAGGATTGCTCCATCTCTGGGTTCTTCTATGGGTCCACTGTGTTCTTCATGTCATTCCATAGCTCATTGAATGCCTTACCGAATGATGATGTACCCTTTGCTCCTTCCACAAGTCCTCAAACCCATTTGGTAGTGGTTATCCACGAGTTTGTAACTCCTCATTGCTTGCCCTCAAAGGAAGACTTATTCTCATTATGTCTCCTTCTTCACAAATAAATGGACGTTCATATTGTCACCGAAGTTTTCAGTAGAGGACATGTCTTTTAATCTTGCATTTAACATCCTGTGCAAAACTTCCTTTTTCCTTCAAAAGACAAGAGATACATACATTACATAAGTGCACAATGACAAGATGCCATTCCTTAAATTGAAGTCCTCTACTAACTTGATGATGCAACATACCGCTCTAGGCAAATTCGGGATTGACACAAAGTATATAAATTCTTCCTTGACATGGGAATCATGCCCTTTTGAGACCAATCATGACCAAATAGTAATTGAAAGAACCCATCTCCATTAGATGGGTTCGCAATACACAATCTTTTGTAGGCCTTGTCTTGAAAGTTGCTTTCCACACTCTTCAGAACTTTATTCTATTTCACAGAGCCTTGTTGGATAGATTCTCTGTGGCCTTGTTTACAGCATTTCCAAAGTCTTCCTATAAGTTTCTACATTTGCATATTAATGAATTGAATTTATATTTTCACATAAAAACATGCAAATAGTTAGTTTCACATGGAAAAGATATACCTTCCATACAAGTTGTGAAAGCACTCTGGTTGGTGTAGTATACCAAGGCAATGAACCTCCTTTTCTTCTCCCCAGAGCCATCTCAACTCCACCCATATTTTATCCTCCTTAGAAAAGAGATACACAAGGGAGGACTTATCCGTTGTCGTGAATTTTTGAAACAAAAATATTTCATGTGACAAAGTATGTGTCACATGAGCCCTAGCAACCCATCACAATGATGTCAATAAGTATAGTTCTCTAAATTCATAATAGCAATGGAAATTTTGCAAGACAAAAAATGCACTCATACGTGGACTTCAATGGAAGGAGCAGTTCTCCCTCTTTGCTCTTGTCCACTTTCAGAAATTGACATCTCACATGAACATGTCAAAATGGGTAATGCTCATATGCTGCAAGAAATGCACAAAGTGTAGGAGTAAATAATTTGCATTCCAATGCAATATATGACTAGTGCACAACAAATCCATGAATGCAACTAACCTTCTTAAATCCAAGCTAACCAGGCCTTCAGCCTATGATTGCCATCCCACACTAAAAAGTTCCTCCCATTCTCTTGCAAGCTCATTCTCAAATTGTTCATTGATAGACGCCCATGTGGGCCCCCAATCTTGCAAATAATGGTAGGTAACGTCCAAGGGTGCCTCACTTCCTGGCTTGTGAAGGGGCATAAGAAAAAATGCACTAGACGCAACATCAATCTTTGTAGTAAAACTATCCCTGATGGAAGAAATCACAGATGAGGCTATATGGATAGCCTCATTTGGCAACTATCTAAACAAAGGTATTAGTGGGGGAGCTGAATGTGATGAGATTTATCAACCTTTTCTTCACTGCCCCTTGCTTTGAAAGTTTCATCTTGGGCTTCTACTTCCTCCTCTCCATCCCCATCATCGCCAACCCTTGCAGTAGTTTTGATTGTCACTTTGCCTTGTTGCTATGAACCATTCACTTCCTGCTCTCACAGATTAGAAGCCCATCCATGATTCTTACACAGCCTAACATTTAGCAGTTACATTGGTAATAAGTGCAAGAATCCTTGCATTCATAAGAATCTCATTATTGCTTCGACTCATGTACCTGCAAAGGTAGATCCAGCTTCAAGAGCTCCGAATCGGTCAAACTAATTGATAAATCTCCAAGGGTCTAATAGGCATTGGCGTCAAAAAGAATTGTCAATTCTCTCGCTTGTCAAAGGCTTTGAAATAGAAGCTGATCCATCTTTTCTCAAACATGCTGGGTCATTAAAAAACCGATGACAGTTACATGAAACCAATTCATAGATCTTTTGAACAAAACTATTAGACTCACCTCTAGAAGATTCTAATTTCTTTCCACTTCTTCCCATCTCTTTTGGTTATAAACGAAACACCTACATATTGCACATGAAGCGGGAGATTGTTGGCTCTTTCCCACAGCTTCCATAGGAAGAGTAGGGTATTCTTAATATGCAGGGTTTTGAGGCTTTTTGTCACCTACAGATATATCATTGTTGTTGTTTGTAGTATAAGTGTAGCTTAGGACCTCGAGTCGTATTTCGGTGAGAGACATAGGCTTAAGTGTGGTAAGCAAACATAGTGCATGCATGTGTGAAAGGAACGTGCATCATCATGGTTGGGGTAATGAAGGCTTTCGTCTTCATTGGGGGTTGAAGGGTTTAGGAGGAGTTTAAGGGTTAGGGGGAGGTTCAGGGTTTAGAAGGAGGTTCCAAGGTTTTAGAGAGAGGTTCCAGAGTTTAGAAGAGGTTTAAGGGTTAGAAGGAGGATCCAAGGTTCACGGTAGAGTACATGGTAGAGAACTCATCTCCGTTGCAGATCATGGAGGTCAAGGGTTGAGGAACTAAGGGTTTAGGGGGAAGCATAGGAGTGGGTGAGGAAGAATGTGTAAGAGCATAGGAGGAGGAGAAGAGAGAGGATAAGTTAGGAGGAAGGAGGAGGAGGAGGAGGAGGGACGAGGAGGAGGAGGAGGGAGGAGGAGGAGGAGAAGGGAGGAGGAAGGAGAGGAGAAGAGAGAGGAGAAGGGAGGAGGAAGGAGGAGGAGGAGAAGGGAGGAGGACGAGGAGGACGAGGAGGAGAGGGAAAAGATGGGTTGCAAGGTTAGGACATGCTTTTGGATGTGGAATGCAAGGAAGCATGGACACTTGGAGACAATTGCTTGGAATACCAAAGTTGCCCCAAAGAGTGCGGGCTTCATTCCATTATGGGGTATTTATACAAGTTGGAGAGCTTCTCTCTCTGCATGTAGGAATTGTAAGACATTCTCTCTCTACATGTAGAACTTGCATATAGAAGTTGCATGTAGGAGGAATTGCATGTTGCATGTAGGAGGAATTGCATGTTGCATGTAGAACTCACATGTAGGACTTGCATGTAGAACATATATATAGGAGTTGCAAGTAGAACTTGCATGTTGAGGATTCCTAAGAGAGATTATTCCTACTTGAGGCACGATGGTCAAAAGATGGTTTGAGGTGCAAGGGTCCAAACGGCATAGAGGATGGCAGCTGCACTCAGTTAAGAGTGGACTATCACACCTAGAGAAAAGAAGCTTCAATGGGGAGGAGGAAAAAAGTTTTTGTGGGCAGACACATATCTTCTTTAGTGGTTTCTATGGGAAGAAGGAAAAAGGGGGACATCTAAAGCACTATTTAAATGGGCTCGATAAGTTAGTATGCTTTACTTTTGAAGCTAGTGTGATTTAATTCTGAAGTGAGACAAATTGTGGCTGTTGCCTACCCTCATGATGTTCACTAAGCTCCTCCATAGTGTAATTGATGGAGCCTCACTATCACATCGTCTCACTACCATGTTGTCTTTGATGTTAGATCTTTGAAATTTTTGCGAGATTCATATTTCATCAGTTCTAAGTGTCGTTTAATGCCACATGAGCGGGACTACTTTCCTTGTAGATTTGCTACTACTACCTCTCTTTTTTGTAGCATGGGCATGGAAGAAGCATCGATATGGTTGATGAAATAAGAATTTCTTGTTCAATTCCCCTTAGAGATGGAAGGGTCATTGTGAGCTTGTTTTTTCTTCAAAGCCTTGTTCACCTATCTTCACAATGTGACTTGGATGGCAATGAGTATTATCTACAAGAGTCATATTTGTCTAAGAGGTATTTCATTATTCATAAAGCATCTACGACGGCAGCTGATAGTGCAGATGGTTCTAAGGAGTTGTTCGCAACGTCACTGCCTGAGAATAAACTGTAAGGAAACAATACAACATCTGTGCTTAACAGATAACATGATCTCATATGCAAGAGAGAAAAGCAGATAGTATGGAGAATAAAAACTTTGATTACTGTAAAACTGATACAATAGATGGCGCTACCTCCCAGTTGTGTGCTCTTGTGTGTGAAGCTTCGATGGTGTGCTAAAACAGTAGAGGACAGAGGCTGAATGCTAAGGAATCAGGGTTGCTGTAGCCAGTGATGATTATGGGCTTCACGGGCTCGCTCTTATATAGCCACCAGTCATAGTTGGTTAGACTCAATTGGGCAACCGACCCAGTTTGCCCAAACCGGAGGTCGGTCCCAAAATAGGCCATCGACCACATAATAGAACCATGGCACAGAATAGAGCAACTGATCTACGGTTCTCCGTTCGGCCCACAGCCATCCGGGATCAATCTGGGGCTCCAAACGGGCCCCGCAACCCAAGAGCGGACTGCCTCAGGAAATGCTCTGTCTACCCTCAGTGCGGTTAGTCATGGGATGCCTTCCCGCACTTGCATGTAGCCTAGTTGGCAGTGTACCAACTCTATCTGAAGCTGTCCAGCCATCAGGCCACACATGGCCCCCATTTGGTGTCCAAACCAAGACCTACCAGATAATCAAGCTACTCAAATGCCTTCTCCTCGTATGGGGGGCTTACAAGTAGAGTTAGCTGGTTCCCGCGTAGTTACACGAGAGTGAAGCATTGATATCTAACACCCCCCCTCAATGTCCACCCGCAAGTGAACTTACTTTTTCGGCCCAATGCCAAGGCGATGAAGATGCCTCTCCAGCAAATCTCTTCCAAGAGCCTTCTGAAGATGTTCGCAGCATTCTCTATAGTCAGACAGTACACTAAGTCGACCTCTCCATCCATGATGAGCTCGCGTACAAAGTGATATTGAATCTCAATGTGTTTTGTGTGAGCGTGGAACACAGGGTTCTTTGCAATCGCCATGCAACTCTGATTGTCACATGATAATTGCGTAGGCTTGTTCTACACTACACCCATGTCCCCTAAAATCCTCCTCAACCACACTGCCTCACAAGAAGCAAAACATGCTAATATGTACTCAGCCTTGGTAGAACAAAGAGCAACTGTGGGTTGCTTCTTGCTGACCCATGACACAGCTCCAGATCCAAGTGAGAAATAGTAACCTCACTGATCTCCTACTATCCACGTCTCTTGCCCAATCCGAGTCACAGAATCCGGTCAAGATGTTGCCCTTGGTATAGATGATGCCATAATCAAGTGTGCCTTTGATGTATTTCAGCACCTGCATCCCTACCCTCCAATAGTTCTCCCGAGGCTTATTGGAAAACCTGCTTAGTACACCAGTTGCAAAGCTGATGTCGGGCTGCGTGTTGCACAAGTAAATCAAGCTGCCCACAAGCCTTCTGTACTTTGCTTCATCCACCAGTGGTGATGAATCCTCGTTTGAGAGCTTCACATCAACTTCCATAGGGGTGCCAACTATCTTGCACTCAGCCATGCCAAATGCCTTCAATATCTCTCCAACATACTTCAATTGTGAGATGAAGATCTGTTTTGGCTCTTGCCAAACTTCAATCCCTAAACAAAAATGCATCAGTCCGAGGTCTGTCATTTCAAACTCTCTTCCTAGCAAATGCTTTGTCTGCAAGATCTTCACTTCATGGTTCCTTGTTATGACAAGGTCGTCCACATAAAGGACCATGATCATACACTTGCCTCCTTCTCTGTAGTTATACAAATTTGCATCAGATGGGCTCCTCCTAAATACATTTGCAGAAAGTAGGCATCAATCCGCTGGTACCATGCTCGTGGGACCTGTTTTAGCCCGTAAAGTGCCTTCTTCAGTTTACAGACTTTACCTTTTGCACCGGGGATCACAAAACCTGGTGGTTGTTCCACATATACCTCCTCCTTGAGATCTCCATTCAAAAAGGCAGATTTTACATCCATCTCAAACACAGGCCAACTTTCTTGTGTTGCTAAAGTCAAAACACTACGAATTGTGGTTAGTCGAGCTATGGGAGCAAAAGTATCATGATAATCAAAACCATGTACCTGTGTGAATCCTTTTGCCATGAGCCGAGCCTTGTACTTATCCAATGTGTCATCGAACTTGTATTTGGTCTTGTACGCCCACTTGGTGCCGATGACCTTGCGTTTTCGTGGTTGATTCACAAGGTCCCAAGTGTTGTTCTTCATTATGGAGCCATACTCCGACTACATAGCCTCCATCCACCTATCATCACCCTGTGCCTCTTCAAAGACACTTGGGTTCTTCAGCACGGATCACCCCTGTCATCAAAGCATAGTTGACCAAGTATTTTTGTGCCCTTCTTTGCTCCTCTAATCTCTTGGACCGGTGGTGTTTGGATGGTTCCTCCTCAATGGCTGGAGGTTCTCTGCCATCCAAAAGCTGCTTTACCCACTTCGAGAATGGCTGTTGCGGTTGTGGTTCTGCAAGCTCTTCTTCCTCTTCTTTATCTTGAATCCTCCCAAGCACCATTGGGGGAGTTCGGTCTGCTATTGGTGGTTGTACTGGATGGATATCTTGGTCCCGGTTGTCTGGGAAGGAAGCATCCTCCTCCAATTGATGCGGCTGTTCTGAGAAGACCACATTGTGACTTACTATTACCTTCTTGGTAACATGATTATAGAGACAGTAACCCTTCGCCTCTTCACTATAGCCCAAGAAAATACACTTTCGGCTCTTTGGTTCCCATTTGGTCCTGTTAGCATTAGGGACATGCACAAAACAGTCACATCCAAAAACTTTGAAATGTGCAACTGAAGGTTTCTTACCAAAAAAGGCATGCAGTGGAGTCATTCCGTTCACAGCCTTTCTGTAGCTACGATTCAGAATGTAAACTGCCGTGTTACATGCTTCAGCCCAGAAAGTCTTTGGCAAATCTTTCCCTTTCATCATACTCCTGCCCATTTCGCAGATGACGTGCATCTTGCGCTCTACTACTCCATTTTGCTGTGGTGTATGTGGTGGGGGTTTTTGTCCTCTTGATCCCATGACTTTTGTAGTAACTTTTGTATTCACTTGATGTGAACTCTCCACCTCTGTCTGATCTCAACTTCTTCACCTTCCTCCCCGTTTCTTTCTTGACCATTACATGCCATTCTTTGAACTTACTAAAAGACCATTACATGCCATTCTTTGAACTTACTAAAAGCCTCATCTTTAGTCTTTAAAAAGTATATCCATATCCTTCTATAGTAGTCGTCGATCAACGTCATGAAGTAGTAGGAACCACCCAAAGCTTCCGTCTCCATCTTTCTGTAGAGGTCCGTGTGAATGAGCTCTAGAGGAGCCTTTGCCCTGCTGGCCTCTTTAGGAAAGGGCTGCCGATGCTACTTGCCCATCATGCAAGCTTCACATACATCGGGTAGATCTATAATTTCTGGTAGGTCTGCAATCATTCCACTTTTATGCATCTCCTTTAAAGAACTAAGGTTTAGATGACCAAACTTTTCATGCCACAGCTTAGTGTTGCTCACATCGGCTCAAGCACTAAAAGCTGAGAGTTTGTAGATGTTGTTGCGCCATGTACCTTTACCAACGACCTTCCCTTGAAGATCCAAAATCTGTGTGCCATTCTTATTGAAGTGAACTTTGAGGTCCTGATCTGTGATCGCAGAAATGGACAAAACTTTCCTCTTGATATTTGGCACATAAAGCACATCGGACAACTGTTTTACAACTCCATCTGACTTGAGAGCAATCGTGTCATTGCTGACTTATACCAGGATGTCATTCCCTATCAGATGTAGAGAGGTATACCAATCCTTCCGACTGGTCATGTGGCGCGATGCACCACTATCAATAATCCAAGGTTCTTCCATAGGTACATGAACTGCCTCTGTGCAAATCTCCTCAATTGCTACGAACAGCTCTATTGGTACTGCTTGCGCACTGTTGCTTGACTCTTTCTTTACTCTGTTCTTCTCATCTGCAATCTTCTTTTGGCACTCATTCTGCTTGTGCCCTGCCTTGTTGCAATAGAAGCACTTGATCTTCTTCTTTCTCTTTTTATCATCAGAAGAAGATGGGTTACCAGAGTCCTTTACCTTTCTTTGATTCAGCATAGAAAGCCGAATCTTCTCCAATCCTCGTCTTTTGATGCATCTCCTCCTCCAAAAGCATTGCGCTGAAATCCTCAAAGTTGGGCGGATTATTGTTCTGTGTATTTAGCACTGTAACAAGGCTGTCGTACTTTGGTAGGAGAATCCGTATGTACATTCATGCTAGATTCTCATTGGTGATAGTGATGCTAATCGCAGTCATCTGATCGCGCAGATTCTTCACCCTGGTGATGGACTTCTCTGCCGTTTCAGACTCAGATAGTTTCTCGTTCGTGAGTTGAGTCTCCAGATTCTGAATCCGCATCTGATTCGTGGTCTCGTACTGATTTTTCAAGACCGTCCATGCCTCCTTCGCTGTGGTGACATGTTGAATTAATGCCATGATAGAATCACTTACATTGTGGACAATAGAACACAGCGCATCTGCATTTCTTCTTGTCCACGTGAGAATCTCATTTGTAGTTGGTACTATCTGTTGTGCTGCATTGGCTGGATTCGCTCTCGCAACCAACTTCAGGTCCACCCCAGTAGTAGTATCCCAAAGCTCGTATGCGCTTAGGATGGTCTTCATCTTGAACTTCCAGAGTGGATAGTTAATGCCGTCCAACTTTCCACTTTCGCCAAACGGTGGGATTCACAGTCTTGCGGGCTTGGCCATCTCTCACAATCTGCTTGCAAACAGAAACACACTGCCAAATCTTCTTGCTAGAGCCCAAGCTCTGATACCATGTAAGAAAACAATACAACGTCTATGCTCAACAGATAATAGGATCTCATATGCAAGAGAGAAAAACACATAGTATGGAGAATAAAAAATTTGATTACTGTAAAACTGATACAATAGATGGTGCTGCCTCCCAGCCATGTGCTCCTGTGTGAGAAGCTTCGATGGCATGTTGGAAACAGTAGAGGACGGAGGCTGGATGCTAAGGAATCATGGTTGCTGTAGCCAGTGATGATTATGGGCTTCATGGGCTTGCTCTTATATAGCCACCAGTCATAGTCGATTAGACTCAATTGGGAGACCGACCCAATCCCCCCAAACCAGCCGACTGGAGGTCGGTCTCGAAATAGGCCATCGACCACATGATAGAACTGTGGCATAGAATAGAGCAACTGACCTACATTTCTCCATTCGGCCCACAGCCATCCGGGATCATCTGGGGCTCCAAACGGGCCCTGCAACCCGAGAGTGGGCTGCCCTAAGAAATGCTCCATCTACCCTCAGTGTGGTCAGTCATGGGATGCCTTCCCACACTTGCATGTAGCCTAGTTGGCAGTGTACCAACTCTATCTGAAGTCGTCCAACCATCAGGCCACACATGGCCCCCATCTGGTGTCCAAACCAGGACCTATCGGATAATTGAGCTACTCAAATGCCTTCTCCTCATATGGGGGGCTTATAAGTAGAGTTAGCTGGTTCCCGCATAGTTACACCAGAGTGGAGCATTGATACCTAACATAAACATGCTAGTGAGGTTGTTGTGATGAGAGGATAACACAAAAGAGGCTGATATTGAAGAAGGAAAACTTTCTTTTAGTGAAAGTGTTATAGCATGTCCTTGGATGGAAATGGAAGATTTGGTAATGTGCAGGGAGAGGTTTCAAAAGTTGCACAAGAAAGTGTTTCAACTAATAGGAAAGGGGTTATTGACCATGTTGAAATCCCAGATGCTAGTAGCAAAGCTGGTGATGACAATAGTGTTGATGTGGGTTGCATGCAACATAAGAGTGGCAAGGACATTGAGGACGATGATTGTCAAATTGGCCAAAGTATTCTGACGTGGATTATGAAAAACACGAATAGCAATCTGGTTAAAACTAGGATCTTAAACATCAAGAATAGGTTTTGAGTCGTAGAGCTATCATGGCACTACAATGGAAATGTTGTTATGTAATTTCCACCCACCTTTGGAAAATGTGAAAGAATGGATGGGATGGAACAAAAGTTTGATGTTCATATTTGGACTAAACCTTTGACCACTAGTATGTCTATCCAATGTATTGTGAGAATAAGCTATTGTGTTTGGGGCTTTGGAATGCCATAGGGTGACTTGCCCTTACTACATAAATCAAAAGAAATACAACAAAACTTTCTTCAAAGGGTGTTTACCAAAGAGAGTGGCATTAGGATTGATAATTATAGATGGACATAATAAAATTGTCTACCACTATTGCAAAAACTCGACATCTTGTGTTGACACTTGTCAATGTATGGTCTACTATGTACTGCCACATGATGAAACATTAACATGGATATGGTGCATATCGATGAGCATCATCATCGAGTCCAGCCTTGAACCTCAAAATCAATCATCAAGAAAACCAATGAGTTGGTGTCCAATGTTTTAAAGGTGGACAAAAATGCAGGGCCATGAAAGATACAAATGAGTATGGCCAAGGAAATGCTAATGAATTCCAGAATGTGTGGTAGCAAAGGGCCTCACAATGAAGGCCTTATTGGGGATACGAAATTGCACCTCCTCTTGGAAGAGCTAATTCCTCTTGTGGAGGTTTTGCTGCATTGTTTCTCAAGAGAAGAAGATGAGCATGCCACTTGGAGAGGGATATGGCAATAAGAAAAGATCAATGTACTCCTTCTTTCATGGTAGTAGATTTCCAAGGCAAGGACTACTAGATGATAAGTGCTTCTTGTTTAACATGTCAACTAGGGGGCCATCTTCTGGAGTGGAACTTGTGAATTGCATGAGGCATAGTGGGAATGTTGATCTTTGTCTATCATGGGTGCTATATGATCACACCCATAGAGTGATTGGGTGGAGCACAATGGCATGCCACACATATGATCCGAGGTGATGAAAGGTTCAGATAATTATCCAATCATTAAAAATCTTGTGGCGGTGGTATTTCATTCATTTTAAATTTTTCCACATATCAGTGTCTAGGACTCTGATGACCATAACCACTTGTGAGATGAAAGAGGAAGATACAGAAGCCAAGTTATTTTTTGGGAGTTGCTTAATGCAACAATGAATCAGTCAAGGTACCCCAATGGAGAAGTCAAGGTACCCCACTATTGATTTCCATGGCTCCATGATGGCAAACAAGGCTGGTGTCAATTGGAATGTAGTAAGGATGGTGTTCAATGGTGGCCCCAAAAGTGTGATGTTGGAATGAGAATGCACTTGCCTTTTCTATTGGGAACAAAGTTTGCAGAAGCATACGTGAAAGTCTGTGAAGGAGGCTCTATATGTATAGAGCATGTATTGATGTGTGAAACATGGAGATCAAAGTGGAGCAAAGCAAGAGGCAGCTATACAAAGCATGGATATATGAAGATGGTGGCACAATGGATCTATCCAAGAGGAGGGTATTCCATCCATGGGCATTTGGCTTAGTTGGTGGGAAGTATGCATTACACACTGGGGAAATTTAATGGCTATGGTGAGATTGTTGACCTCAATAAATCATAGCAACTTGGTTGTTTTTAAGTGTTTTGTAAAACAAATCTCACTTGTTTCCTTAGGTGATGAAGAGCCCTTTAGAGGAAACACACACACCAAGAACAAACCTTGCAGAGAGTATGCATGGTAGTAGCTGATTATTTGTGGAAGGATACAAGTCAAAGATAACGCTATTCAATGCTTGTGCATCTGACATGGCAAACACATTGCTTCAAAGTGCAAAGCAACATGCGTACATGCTTGGTAGGGGGCCAAGCCCAAAAAATTTGGTGGAGAGGGTGGCCAATAGACAACTTCTTCACTGCCATAGGTTGCATGGATTGTACATGATTTAGTAGGTACACTAATGTTTGAAGATGTAGGGGTATTGCATGGAAACAAGGAGACTGTCCAAAGGAAGAGAAGTAAGCCTTCAACCCATGGAACTAACTCTCATAAACTAGCGTATGTAATGGAGACCAGGGACCATAAGAAAAGAGGGAGAGCATGTAAAATATGATTTGGAGAAGAGGCTACAATAAATGAAGTGCATTTGGCATCAAATAATCAGGGCAAGAGGTCTTAGACACACCATTATGAAGAAAGAATAGAGAGGAGTTTCATACAACATTTGTGCCACACAATAGAGAGGAGGTGATGAATTGTTCTATGTGGGCAATAGGGAGAAATTCAATCCATTCAAAGATAAAGTTCTTTGGCCTCATTGATAAAAAGAAGTGTGATTGATATATTGAACAAAGCACAAAGGGACTAGTGGCTCCTTGTTTCTTCTCTGAAAGGCATCATCTTGGCCCAGGTGGAGTGAAGCCCCAGTGAATGTGGTTTTGGGCTGATGATTGGGAGCACACATGGCATATGGATCATGATATCCTGTAGCAACCAACTCTTCCAGAGTTTTGGAAGGTTGATGTAGGAACAAATATCATATCTTCAAAGGTATGTCATCTACAAAGAGCTGGGTTCAAGCTTGAAAATGTGAAATCATCATGGGTTGAAGTGGTATCTTCAAGTGCACCAACCAATGTAGCATCCACCCCTACCAACTCTAGGACCCCAAGAGAACAAATTCAAAGCACTATTGCCAAAAAATCTACAAGATCATCTAAATGGAGACATGGAGTTTCAAAGGAGGAATCGAAGAGAATTGCAAGTGCAGAGGAAATAAATGTAATTGTATTAGCAAAGATGACAATCGAGCCTCTTTGACATTGTGTGTTTTGCATTTTAAGTGATAGTGGAAGCACCTATGATATGCACATAAAGACAGAGCCCTTGTGTAACTATCTTGATTTCTAGAAAAAAGAGGTGACTAAAAAACCATACTTAGCTTACAAGAACCTATATTACATGTTTCTTTGTGTTCTAGGGTTATGTAAGGTTGAAGATATGCTCATTCACCATCCAACCATTTTGACCATACAAATAGCATCATTGCTTAGTGGGTCTAGACCCAACAAGGTATGAGGCAACAACCATTTTTCATAGAGGGTTTTTGGCCTTTTGAATAGCTAAACTAAGCTGAAATCACCTTTCATCTCTACTAAGGTATTATCTTTTGGACTCTATAGATGAAGAGATTTTTGGATCATGTGAAGACAACATTTTATAACGCCTTTTTGCAAAGCTCATTTTTTCAATACAATATGTGACCTGTCACTCTATAGTTGTGTCCACACTGCTTATACTTGGAGTTTAACATTGGCATGCTATAATTCACGAACAATCTTTTTTTCCTTCAAGAAAAGAGGCCAAAATTGTATTAACAAAGTAAAAAAAGATTACAAAGAGAAATTACTAGCCCATTTTGAGGCCAACACTTGGTATTATGCATGACTTCTACCAAAAATTGGACATTCCTCCTAATGTCAGCTAATCTCTCTTAGATAGCTAAAACATCCAGCCAAAGCCTAAAGTACATATTGCTTGAGAGACTTTGTGAGATTTTGTTTGAGTGAGCTTGAGGGAGGGCTCTCATTTGAAGATATATTAAAGACATGAATGAACACATACTTTGTGGAAAGGAGCATGCCAATGTAGAATTCTCTCTCTCTCTCTCTCTCTCTCTCTCTCTCTCTCGTTGCCCTTAACTATCTCCCTCTCTCTCATAGACCCGGAAGGTCTTCCGAGGATGTTAATATATCTTTCTTTCTTTCCATCCCTTTGTGTCGCTCATTGCTCTCTCTCTCTCTCTCTCTCTTGCTCCCCCTCTCTCCCTTGCTCTCTCTCTCTCTATCTCTTTCCCTCCCTTTGTGTCAATTTGCCACCAATCCACAAGGAAGATGCCCCTCTATCATTTCATGAATAAGCAATAGGTCAAATTTGTGAAGTTTGAAGGAAACCCTAAGAGCCTCCTCAAATTTCCACCTCTAAAGGCTCCTATCCTAAAGGTTTCTAAGCAACAAAGAAAGGTATTCCTGCAAGAAAGCAAGAATAGAGCAAACGCTCCTCTAGAGTTGGTGCATGTTGACTTGTGCAGTAAGATGCCTACACAGGCCTTGGGGGGATCTTCCTATTTTTTATTGATTGTCGACAACTATAGTAGGAAGATGTGGGTGTACTTTCTTCACGAAAAGGCTCAAGCTTTTGGTAAATTTAAAGAATGGCTACAGCTTGTTGAAAATGAAACAAGGAGAAAAGTGAAGGAAATCAGATCAGATGGTGGTGGTGAGTTTGTTTCTACAGAGTTTGGAGATTTTTGCAAGAGCAAAGGGATCAAGTGACAAACGACGACACCACATATTCCTTAGAAAAATTCGGTTGTTGAATGCTGAAATGCGGACCATGATGGAGATGGGGAGGTGTATTTTGAAAGGTGCTGGACTGCCAAAGCTTTTTTGGGCTGAGGCTATCAATATTACGATTTACATCCTTAATTGCAGCTATACAAAGGCACTCAAAGGTAAAACACCACATAAGGCTTACAGCGGTAAGAAGCCATCTGTCTCTCACTTCAAAACGTTTGGGTGTGAATGCTATGCGCATGTACTAGACAAAGAGAGAAACAAGCTACAACCAAAAAGCACCAAATGTATCTTCTTAGGCTATTGTGATGAGAAGAAAGCCTATAAGTTGTATGACCAAGAGGAAAAGAAGATCATAGCGAGCCGTGATGTGGTGTTCAGGGAGCAGCCACATGCAGTGGAGGCAGAGAAGAGCTTTACCACTTTATCATCAAGCGAAGAGGTAATTCACTATGGACCTGTCCGAAGAGCTATAAATGAGGAGGAAATATCAGATGATGAAGGTATAAGTCACCAACGTGTTGTTACACCACCGGAAAAGCCATTGCCGCGATGGGTAAGGTAGCTCTACCACCATGATAACCAGATGCCTATGTTTGTTGAGCAGCATGCAGATGGACCAAGGCGGTCTCAGAGAATCGAGGAGCAAAGGAGGGCTTCTACTCACATAGTCAATATGGCCTTGATGGCTGAGATTATTGTAGAAGTAAAGGAGCCTGCGAGTTTGGAGGAAGCACTTGCAGACCGAGATTGGAAAAATGCTATGCAAGTAGAATATGATAGCATCATGAAGAATGAAACTTGGGAGCTGGTAGATCAACCACCTAACAGAAAGGTTATTGGCACCAAGTGGGTTTGGAAGGTAAAGTACAAGGCCGATGGGAGTTCGGAAAAGTACAAAGCCAGATTGGTTGCATAAGGATTTTCGTAGGTTGAAGGGTTTGATTTTCAAGAATCTTTCGCTCTGACTGCTAGAATGACCACTATTCACATAGTACTATCAGTGGCTGCTCATAAAAAGTGGCCAGTTTATTAAATGGATGTTAAATCAGCATTCTTGAATGGTGACCTCAAGGAGGAGGTGTACATGGCTCAGCCACCTGGGTTTGAGGCCCCCCATTCTGAGAACAAGGTATGTAAGTTGAAGAAGGCTCTGTACAGGCTGAGAAACAGGCCCCAAGAGCATGGTACCAATGGATAGACAAATTCTTTCATAAATTAAACTTCAAAAGATGTGCCTCAGATGCTAACTTGTATGTGTACAAGAAAGGTGGAAAAACTACTATTATTGTTCTATATGTGGATGATCTCCTTATTACAGGTGACTATGAAGACATGATCCAGTAGACTAGAAAGGCATTGAGCACAGAGTTTGAGATGACATTTGATGCACTATTGTTTGGGGATTGAAGTCTAGCAAGAGCTAGGCAAGATCTTCATCTCTCAGCAAAAATATGCAAGGGAGATCTTGAAGGCATTTGGTATGTTCGAGTGCAAGGAGATAGCTACACCTATGGAGGTAAATGCAAGGTTGTCTATGGAGGATGCCTCACCACCAGCAGACATTGGCAGGTATAGGAAGTTGGTCGGCAGTCTCATCTATCTATGCAACACCAGACCGGACATTAGTTTTGCTATTGGCATTTTGAGCAGGTTCTCCAGTAAGCCTCGAGAGAATCATTGGAATCTAGGGATGCGGGTGCTCACTTATGTGAAGGGCACTCTTGATTATGGCATCACCTATGGTACGGGCACTTCCTTGGCTGGTCATTGTGACTCAGATTGGGTTGGGGATGTTGATTCGAGGAAATCAGTTTTTGGATATTGTTTCTCTTTAGGTTCAGGTATCTTCTGTTGGATCAGTAAGAAACAACGAATAGTGGCATTGTCTTCTACTAAGTTGAGTACAAGGCAGCATGTTTTGCTGCATGTGAAGCAGTGTGGCTGAGGAGGATCTTATGGCACATGGGAGTGCAAGAGGATGAGGCAATGGTGCTGAGGTGCGACAATCAAAGTTGCATGGCCATTTCTAAAAATCTAGTGTTTCATGCACGCACAAAACATATAGAGATTCAGTATCACTATGTGCGTGATTTGATCGAGGATGGGATAGTGGAATTGGTCTACTATCCAACAAAGCAAAATGGAGCAGATATCTTTACCAAGGCACTAGAGAAGGATCAGCTTCAGGGTCATCTTCAGAGACTTGGCATTGGGCCGAGAAGGTAGTTCACCTACGGGTGGACATTGAGGGGGGGTGTTAGATATGCTCAATGCCCCACCCTCCTGGTAACCACCAGTGGTCCAAGGTGCTCAAGTTGTAAGGCCCCCATATGAGGAGAAGCCATGTATGAGCCCAGGACATTGGATGGATCCTGACTTGCATGTCAGATGATGTCTATCAATGAGACCATTGATGGTAGAAAGGTGATTGTGTGGGAGCCCCTTATTCTTGTTGGGGCCTGGGGGCCAATTGGCCCCTTGGTGGAGGTTCGGGGCCAAAAGCCCCTGAGGCGATGGTATAGGAAATATTCCTTGAATATTCCATGGACAACTAGTCGGTTCCACCGACTAGGTTGACTGGTCAGCTCCACCGACTAGGTCGACTGGTCGGCTCCACCGACTACGTTGATCCGACTATCGCCCTCATAGTTATAAAGAGGCGACCTCCCCAGTCCATTGTATCAGATCAGATCAAATCTTTCGGCTAGTAGCTCTTCACCTAGTATCTGTCTAGATCACCATCTAAGCTCCACTGTGGGAGCGCACGGGTGGATGGAGCCATCATCTGTACTACATCAGTATTGAAGAAAAATTTGTTCCTCTCCAGTTTGCTGTGTACTCTCTATTCTTTGTTCAGTTTTTGTTCCACTGCGCCGTGTAATTTAACACTATCCTCTTCAAATTCATAGTAGCACTACCAGATCATCCCTCAAACCACATTTATGTCAAGGTTTTCAATGTTTTGAGCTTGAAAATAACACTTTCCATGTCATTTTCAATGCACCTCTAGAAAATTTCCATCACACCCAAGGAAAACAAGACTTGAAATGCTTGACTAGAACCACATCTATATTGTCAATTTCTAAAATCACTAGGGGCCTTTCCTTCTGACAATTGTGGATATTTGAGTGTAAACTAGTCATGTACCTCATGAAATGCAAGAATTCCCAATAAATGGAGAGCCTAGTAGTATGGAATGGCACTTGCCAAAATCACAAAGTGCTATATGCCAAATGCAAAGTGCTTACCAAATATCTACATATTTGCATATACTATGAATGTAAAAGACTATGCTGCCAAGGAAGGGCGCATTCTATGCTGTCATAATTTTTAGACAGAAAGAGTGCAAAACTCTCCCCCCATACAAACGTGTGGCTATATACTAAATACAAAATCCTGTGTAAAATGTGGAATGCTTTCCAATTATCAAACACAGCAAATACTCTCATTTGTCAATATTCAACTTTAGGCTCACTTTCACAAAGTGCTATGTGCAGAATGCAAAATTGTTTCCACTATCTAACACAATGATGTCTCCTCTCATTTTCAATATTCAGTTCAAGCTCACTTAAAAAAAAAAAACTCGTTGAGTAATATTAAAAGAGGGGCAGATCCCCTAAAAAGCCCCTTACAAAAGGTGGCCAACTACGTGGTTAGAGCCCTAGGACTACACTCAAAGAGTACTAAGGCCACTACAATGGTGTTAGTTCAAGCACGAGGCTAAGTCAGCCAAACACTAGGTTTCAGGGATTTGCACTACCATATTATCTTTGCACTACTCACTAAGACCCAGGCTAGAAGCCTTCCAAAATAGTACTTGGTTTCTGGTAGTCCAAATGGACCAGCAAACTCCACCTCTAAGAGTTAATGGAAGCCTCGCTACATCATGCAATAGAATCAACTTCCAATTACTTCCAATAGAGAATTTGGTCATCAATCCAGTAGCCGTGACTACTCTCTCAACTTTGTTCCAAATGCCCCTAGTAACCGAGCATTGCCATATCAAATGTATCACGGATTCCTAGGCATTCCCACATAGGGCACACACAGGGGAAACTTGAAACTTTTTGGCTAATTTGTATCTGATTGGTAGCCATTGATTTATAATCTTCTACGGGATAAAACTATACCTACCTACATAGTAGGTGTGCCACATCTCCTTAAATTTGTTGCGCCACCATCCGTGCGAGCAATAGAGTCCCCACTTCTTATTCAGCTGCCCGACTGGCAAGTGATTTTCTAGCGGGCATCTATAGACCGGTTTAGCAATAATCTTCCTTTAAGTTAACGGACCACTGCATCAATTGCATTCTTGGAAGGTTGTAATAAGCTCACTTTTGCAATAATATCTACTCTCACTTTCAATAATATCTAACACAAAAATATCTACTCTCATTTTCAATATCCACTTCAAGCTCACTTTTACAAACTGCTATGTGTTGAATGCAAATTGTTGTGTGCCCAAGGAAGGGCGCAATCCCTAGCCTTATAATTTTGGGAGAGGAAGTGTGCCAACTTTCCCTCACACAAATGTGTGATTATCATTGAGTGCGAAATTCCATGTGAAGAATGCAAAATGCTTTCCAATTATCTAGCACAATCATTTTCAGTCTCAAGATCGCTTTCTTTCCGTTAAAAGTTGAATCGTATAATTGTACAAATCCTACAATAAAAAGAACATAGTGCTAACTTCTTTCTCAATATCGTTGCTTGCTTGGATCTAGTTGTTTTCACTTGGTCATCCACCCATCAGCCAAGATACAAGGTGGTGAGGTGACCCATTTGATGTGCTAGTGTCAACCCTTTCTAGTTTGGTTTTTACCTTGCTTGTGATTTCATTGGCATCAATGGATACGTAAACAATTAATTGGGTGTTCATGAATATATTTATGTACAATATTTTCTTCTTTGATTTCTACTATCCATTCCTTTATCTAGAAGTTCTTCTAGCATACCTTCACTCCACATACAACCTTTCTAGTTAACAGTTATTTAGTACAATTTTCTTACAAAGATACCATCTTCATCATTTGTAGATTTACAAGGAGCGCATGTCATTATTGCTTGCCTTTAAGTGACATTTTTGCCTTACATTAATGTTGAAGTCCAAGACTTCATTTATTTCTTCAAGGTAAGTCTAGAAGTTGGTTGCCGCACATTAATGGCCATATATTAAAGAAAAGGAAGATTACACTAGGGTTACATTCGAAGAGGTTTTATCTCATCAAAAGCAAGGGAGAAAACACTTCGCAAACTACTATATGTTAAATGCAAATTGTTGTGTGCCCAAGGAAGGGTGCCATCCCTAGCCTTATAATTTTGGGAGAGGAAGTGTAACAACTTGCCCTCATACAAATGTGTGATTATGAATGAATGCAAAATTCCACATGAAGAATGCAAAATGCTTTCCAATTGTCTAGCAAAATATCATTTATCACCATTTTCAATCTCGAGATCTCTTTCTTTTTGTTAAAAGTTGAATTGAATAATTGTACAAGTCCTGCAATAAAAGGAACGTAGTGCTAACTTCTCTCTCCATATTGCTGCTTGCTTGGATCTAGTTGTTCTCACTTGGACATCCACGCATCAACCAAGGTACAAGGTGGTGACCCATTTATTGTGCTAGTGTCAACCTTTCTAGTTTACTTTTAACCTTGCTTGTAATTTTTTTGGCATGAGTGGATAAGTAAACGATGAATAGGGTGTTCATGTATGTATTTATGTGTGATATTTTCTTCTTTGATTTATGCTAGCTACTCCTTTAGTTAGAAGTTTTTCTAGCATACCTTCACTCCACATACAACCTTTCTGATTATCTGTTATTTAATATATATTTTACCATCTTCATTTGTGAATTTACAAGAAGTGCATGTCATTATTGCTTGCCTTTAATCTATGTTTTTCTCTTACATTGATGTTAAAGTCCAAGCACTTCCTTTCTTTCTTCAAAGCAAGTCTAGAAATTGGTCACCACACATTAATGGCCATTTATAAAAGAAAAGGAAAATTACACTGGATTATCATATGCAATCGAAGAAGAAGGAGAATCCATGGAGTAGTAGGCATAGAGGAGGAGGAGGGACTGAGGGAGGGGGAAGGAGAGATACAAGGAATTCAAAATTTTAATTTTCAAAATTTGACTTTTAAATTCATACATTAATGGCCATTTAGTAAAAGAAAAGAAACATTACGCTAGGTTACCATGTGTAATCCAAGGGTTACATAAAGAGGAGGTTCCTTCACATCAAATGATATCCTAAGATTACCATATATAATCCAAGGGTTACATAAAGAGGAGGTTCCTTCACATCAAATAATATCATGATGTAAGGTTACAATGGTAGAGCCTTTTTCACATCTACTTATTAATTTAAACCCCTAGAGCAATTGCCATTTCATTGCCATTTCTGATCTAAGACAACTATAAGAGTGCTTAGTAAACCTTCTACCATAAATGTTCGTTAGAAACCAAGTTTCAAAGTAGTGTGATATGTAGTATTTCATGTTGTACTCCATCTTTTTAAAAGAGAAGTTAAAGTTATGTTATATAGACCTTGTACATTTGTCCTAGGGATCTTCTTAATGGGGTTTGCTTGTCATGAAAAGCTTGAAGGAGTACTACATAAAAGATGCATGAGGCTCTTGCCACTTTCCACGAATTGAAATTCCCCAAGTAATGGGTCACGTGTCTACAATCAATATATATATATATATATAAAATAACTAGTGCTGGCCAAGTAATGATGCTATGTGCATTGTGAAAGGTGATACAAAGCGAGTTCATGGTAGAGACTTGCAAGTTGCCACGTCCGTAGTGAAGTAAATCATTCACGTCGCAACGACAACAAGTGGCATGTGAAGGATGGATGCCCTATTTAAAGAGTATTTGGAAGTCATGGTTCCAAAGAATTTGCAATAATGGAAGACAAGCCTCACGCTCTCATCTTCCCTTACCCCGCCCTCGGCCATATTACCCCTTTGTTCAACCTATCCCTAAACCTTGCCTCCCTCGGCCTCTCCTGCACCTTCCTCACCCCTGCCCGCTTCCACCCCCGCCTCGTCCCCCTCCTCCCCCCCTCTTCCTCCTCCCTCCGCCTCCTTGCTGCCCAAGATGGCCTCCCTCCTTCCCCCTCCTTCGACCCCCCCATCCCCCTCCTCGCTCGCTCCATCCAATCCATGGAAACCCATGTCGACCTCCTCTTCAAATCCTTCCTCGCCCAACAGTGCCCTGTCACTTGCTTCATCTCCGACAATGTCATTCCTTGGGTCCAGGCTGTCGCTGACCGCAATGGCGTCCCTAGAATCGACTTCTGGCCCTTCTCTGCCACCGCTGTATCCATGCTCTACCACATGCCTTTGCTTGCATCACATGGTTACATTCCCTATTGCCCAGGTAAGCTCCAGAGGCTGTACATCTTGCTCTGGGCGATTTGCCTGCACGAAAGAGCAGCTGGTGATTATCCAGTATTTTCACGAGGACCTTGACCTCATAATGTCGGTAGCTCACTTCTATGTGCAAGTGTAGCGTTAGAATCAAGTTGTGTTTCCTGGCTAATTTGTAAGTGCTAAAGATCTCGAGTCTACTCCTGTTTTTTCGCAGAAGACGTAAAAAAGGCGGATGAAATCATCACGTGCATCCCAGGCCTTCCCAAGATTAGGCCATCAGAATTTGTAGAGCACGTTCTGGTCGAAGATACCTCTCATCCTGTTCATCAGCTTTACTCTCGTGTTCACAAGCAAGTTGACGGAGCCGAGAAGGTTTTCATTCACACCGCGCTCGAGCTGGAGAAGGAGACTCTGATGGCTCTTGGAACAAAGCTTCAAGTGTATCCTGTAGGTCCCTTGCTTCCCTGCGATCTGATCACGCCAAGCAAAGATGGCGAACAGATATCGAGTGCAGAGGACGACGCCTGTTTGGAGTGGCTAGACAGCCAATCTTCGTCAACTGTGGTTTATGTAGCCTTTGGCAGCAGTGGATCTTGGTCTGACGCTGAAATCAAGGAACTGGCTCTTGGGCTCGAAGCAAGCGAGCAACCTTTTCTTTGGGTAGTTCGTCCAACCTTGGCAACTGGTCAGGCCATAGCCGTGTCGGATCTCTTCTCAGCCGAGACAAAACGGCGCAGTCTCATAGTTCCCTGGGCACCTCAACTTGCCGTCCTCCAACATGCTGCGGTTGGAGGTTTTCTAACTCATTGTGGATGGAACTCCGTGATAGAGAGCATGTACATGGGGGTCCCCTTGATCGGGTGGCCAAAAGTATCAGATCAGACGACTAACATGTGCCTAGTTTCCGAAGAATGGAAAGTCGGAATAGCTCTGGGGAAGAGCAAGAACAGCATAGTGACAAGGGAGCTAGTGGAGACGGCAGTGAAGACTTTGTTGACGAGCGAAGAGGGGAAAGAAACGAGGAAGAGAGCGGAAGAGGTAAGAGAGAAACTGAGAAAAGCTGCAAGCGGAAACTCGAGGAAAATTTTGGAGAAATTTGTGCAAGAAATGAAGGAACGAATAAAAGGTAACGAGTAATGACTTTTTGAAATACATCTTGTTACTTGGCCAGCACTAGGACGTTTTTTGTATAGGTTGAGGGAGACACTCTTTTCTTTTCTCCTTCAAGTTCCTTCAACGTTCTAGTTTTTGATGCAATGCATGCCTTGCCTCTATAACAGCCTGTGCACACAAGCAAAACATGTGCAATTGGTGCCATAGCCATTACTTTGCTGACATGGACTAATTGCCCAATCAACTTCAAGCATTTAATAAATGGCTAAGTACTTGCAGTGTGAGAGGTGGCCATTTTTCACTAGTTTTCCCATTGAGGTCTCTACCGCTAGGCAGCATTGAACCCAACAAGTACCTTGACCCGTCTATGACGAGTTAGCGACCTACCTTCATCAGATCTCATGTTGGGAATTGGGACCATACAAATAAGATTTTAAGTTCTATTTAGAATGCTTTTAAGAAAATTTTCAAATTGGATTCGGTAGCATTACATGCATCTCTCTCTCTCTCTCTCTCTCTATACATACATACATGCATGCATGCATGCATGCATGCATGTATGTATGTATGTATATGTATGAGTGGCACGTGGATTCATAAAAATAAGTAAGAATTCCTTACTTATTTTTATGAATCCACGTGCCACTCATACATATACATACATACATGCATACATGCATGCATGGCACTCATTCGTAAAGCTCTATCTCTCCATGTATGCATGTATGTATGTATGTATATGTATGAGTGGCACATGGATTCATAAAAATAAGTAAGTATAGATGGAGAGATAGAGCTTTACGAATGCGTGCCTTTTCAACCATTTTCTGACATCACAACCAATGGTAATGAGAGGAAAGTAATGCCCCTTCTCCATTCTTACCTCGATAAAAAAAAGTAATGTAATAAAGGAAGCATGTACCTTCTAGATAAGGAATTAGTTTATAATCAATTTCTTGCCCTGACAACTATGTAATGGGGACATAGGTAGTCTATTAAAATTAGGGATCATATTGAAAGGTGGAAGAATTGGTTAGGTACATTTGATACGGCCAACGATGTGGGTGCCAAAAGGTTGAGGGGTACAAAAGCTCAAACAGATTTTATGATGGTTTAAAGAAGGGCTAGTTGAATGAATCTAGTGGCGGAGGGATAGCTCTTTACGAATAGGTGCCTTTTCAAGCATTTTTGGCATCACACCAATGGTATCGGGGGGAGGAGGAGGAGGGGGACGAGGGGGGGTGGAAGCGGGCAGGGGTGAGGAAGGTGCAGGACAAGCCGAGGGAGGCAAGGTTTAGGGAGAGGTTGAACAAAGGGGTAATATGGCCGAGGGCGGGGTAAGGGAAGATGAGAGCGTGAGGCTTGTCTTCCATTATTGCAAACTCTTTGGAACCATGACTTCCAAATACTCTTTAAATAGGGCATCCATCCTTCACATGCCACTTGTTGTCATTGCGACGTGAATGATTTACTTCACTATGGACGTGGCAACTTGCAAGTCTCTACCATGAACTCGCTTTGTATCACCTTTCACAATGCACATAGCATCATTGTATAGGTTGAGGGAGACACTCTTTTCTTTTCTCCTTCAAGGTTCCTTCAACGTTCTAGTTTTTGATGCAATGCATGCCTTGCCTCTATAACAGCCTGTGCACACAAGCAAAACATGTGCAATTGGTGCCATAGCCATTACTTTACTGACATGGACTAATTGCCCAATCAACTTCAAGCATTTAATAAATGGCTGAGTACTTGCAGTGTGAGAGGTGGCCATTTTTCACTAGTTTTCCCATTGAGGTCTCTACTGCTAGGCAGCATTGAACCCAACAAGTACCTTGACCCGTCTATGACGAGTTAGCGACCTACCTTCATCAGATCTCATGTTGGGAATTGGGACCATACAAATAAGATTTTAAGTTCTATTTACAAATCGCAATATTAGAATGCTTTTAAGAAAATTTTCAAATTGGATTCGGTAGCATTACATGCATCTCTCTCTCTATACATACATACATACATGCATGCATGCATGTATGTGCATGTATGTATGTATGTATGTATATGTATGAGTGGCACGTGGATTCATAAAAATAATCCACGTGCCACTCATACATATACATACATACATACATACATACATACATACATACATACATACATACATGCATGCATGCATGCATGGCACTCATTCGTAAAGCTCTATCTCTCCATGCATGCATGCATGTATGTATGTATATGTATGAGTGGCACATGGATTCATAAAAATAAGTAAGTATAGATGGAGAGATAGAGCTTTACGAATGCGTGCCTTTTCAACCATTTTCTGACATCACAACTAATGGTAATGAGAGGAAAGTAATGCCCCTTCTCCATTCTTACCTCGATAAAAAAAAGTAATGTAATAAAGGAAGCATGTACCTTCTAGATAAGGAATTAGTTTATAGTCAATTTCTTGCCCTGACAACTATGTAATGGGGACATAGGTAGTCTATTAAAATTAGGGATCATATTGAAAGGTGGAAGAATTGGTTAGGTACATTTGATACGGCCAACGATGTAGGTGCCAAAAGGTTGAGGGGTACAAAAGCTCAAACAGATTTTATGATGGTTTAAAGAAGGGCTAGTTGAATGAATCTAGTGGCGGAGGGATAGCTCTTTACGAATAGGTGCCTTTTCAAGCATTTTTGGCATCACACCAATGGTATCCGGGGGGGGGGATTCTCTTTTCGCCTTACTCTCCCTTTTGGTGCTAAAGACTTGAACTCAATTTGTCAGAAATCTTATGTGCTGACAACATGATTGCTAGTAGCATGATTATTGTGGCTCTTTGCAGTTGTAGACTGGCTTATATTATCTTGTTCACACATGTGCTCTTCTAGTTGCACCTATTAAGAAGCAGCTTCAAGTTGTACTACACATTACAAACTTGAACATGAGACCCAAAAATTATGGAATAACGATTTGGAATAAGACTGTTAAAGCATTACAAGGCTATGTTGCATGTGAAGCATGCATCCTAAAGAGTATAAGATATAGCAATTTATTCAAAAATATCAAAATTTTGTTATGTACATACATGCAACCAAGTAATCATTCAAAAGTACACTACCTAAGCTTCTTCTCCTTAATCCAAGGACACACCTAAATGAGAACATTAATTATGGGTTAACGGGCCTCCAATGTTATGCTAAAGTGATGCACACCCATTTGAGGGCACGCTCCATAACTTTTTTTTGATTTTTTAAAAACCAAAACGGATTAAAAATTTGGAATCCAAACTAGTGGGACTACTACACGGCAGTCTTAAAACATTGATAGTTGTTGATATTGGTATCTAGATTCACCCTAAAATGGAAGAAGTTGAAAACGTGCAATTTGTGCATGTGCAAAGATCTTTTAATAAATCCAACACTATATACAATTTTTAATTGTTTATTTTTCCATGCACTTGCTTGCTATATGGCTCATAAGCATGCCAAAGGTCATTGCATTTCATAATACACAGCATCAAACCTGATAGATCATAGCATGCCCTTTGGCCTATTTGTGTTTTGAAGCATTTTAGGCCACATTGCACTTGTTTGGATATCCAGTTCTGTTGAGGTGTATCACCGGAGGGGGGAAACCCACAGGTCGAAAATTTCGCTACTCTCATGGATTTTGAATTTTTACACCTCCCGCCCATTGAATCTTGGAATATTAAGTACTTACAACCTGCCCCCGCCTTGTAATCTGCACGTACCTCGATGTGACCTTGCTTAGACTTTGGTTTGGCATTGTTGTCTTTAAAGTAAGTTGTCTTCTATTCTTTGCTCGCCTCACAAGCTAGCTTAATTCTATTCTAGAGGGTCTATTTTGGACTGATTGTCACCATGGCATTAATGGCAACATGTAGCTGACCATGGCTTGCAAGGCTACGAGACAAGAAAGTTGAAAAGCTTGGTTAAGGCACAAGGAACAAATTGGGGGTCAAGTAAAGCAATAGCATGGTATCGAAACGGCAATGGAAGACACTTTTGCAATGTTTATGAAGTTTCAAATCCCTGATTGGTTTAGACATGATGTGGAATTTCTTTGGGTCTAGCCATGGCAAGGGTGAACATGATGGATGTGGTGCTGTTATTAAGCAAGCTTTGTTTAAACACCAATTAACATGCCCTCAAGAAAAGGTCAATGATGCCATGATGCTATAACATGGCTTACACCAACCTCTCCATAGGCGCACATTCAACATACAGTAAACAAAGCCTTAAGAATAGCGTAGTGCGCAGAGTCTTTAATGAAGTGAAAGTGGATGAAGTGCAAAGGAGAAGCCAGCACGATTGCGAGAAAATTAAAGGAGTTCATGGTCTGCATAGCATATGGGGCTTTTCAAACAACCACCTGATCAAAACAAGAAAACTTTCTTGTTTCCGTAGTGCATGCATCATAGTGGATCATGACATGGGAGCGAGTTCAAGTTTTCCCTCTACATTCAGATGGAGTGACAAACAAAGGAGAGACAAACAACGACACCACATTTTGGGGAGAGTTTTGATGACCTCACTGACTATCTAGAAGAGCGGGATAGCTTTGCAGTTGTCATTGCCTCTAGGGAGAACGAGAAAGATGACCCATACTTTGTGTTGTAGTGCACAAAACCTAAGCACAAGGTTGGGGGAGGATAACTTTGTGGCACTGTCTAGAAGAGGGGGATAACTTTGTAGTTGTCACTGCCCCTGGGGAGAACGAGGAAGATGACCCATATTTTGTGTTGCAGTGCACAAAACCTAAGCACAAGGTTGAGGAAGCATTTAAGGATAATTGGGGAACAACCTATGAGAAGTGGGATGTAGTAGTTGGAGCTTTTTGGAAAAAATAATCCAAGAGAGGCCACAATTACGAACTGCTACATAAGAGTCCATAAACATTTGTGTACTCTCATCTAGTATGAGCTATGAAGTTCCAGATGCAACCTATGCCACAATGAAAGAAGAGCAAGAGTGTCTTCAAATCGGATTTAGACATGCATGTGCACATCTTGGGGTGTCTTGGAGTGGCGTACGAGAATGACTAAGATAGTACTAAGAAAATGTAGTCTCATTGCAAGGAAGCAATATTCCACTTATCCTAGAAAATGGAAAATGTATTTGAGACTATGCTTCTTTTAGTAAATTTCAAACTAGCCACCGTGCTTGTTTTTGTAAATACCAAACATAAATCCCAAGCTTGTTTTTAGTATATCCCAAACAACCACCATGCTTGTTTTAGCAAATCTCATAACTAATCCACAAATCCACACATCCTAAATGAATGAATTGTATGCGATTCATTCATCTTGTAATAATAGAAGCAAACCACTGCGCTGGTGTGTGGCAGTTAATATCCTAGTGTGCAATCAACCACCACACTGGCGACCACTTATCCTGTAGCTACCACCATGCTATCCTAAATTTTTTGCAAAGTGCTATACTACAATAATCCCCTTTAGGCTGATTCTTTTTATCTATTGTTAGACTTTGGCCGCCAGGCTGGTGACCACAAATCCTAAATGAATGAATTTTATGCCATTCATATTGTAATAATAGAAGCAAACCACCATGCTAGTGGTAGTTAATATCATAATGTGCAACCAACCAACACTAATCCTGTAGTATCACGGTGCTACAACAACTACTTTCTCGTTTTTGATAGCTGTAGCAGGCAGGAACATTATGGTAAATGCAAAGACAATTTGCTACTTAAAACTCAAGTTCTATTGAAAAGTCGATTGTATTAGAGGGGTGGTTAGACCCTAAGAAAGACTTGGGTAATATATATCCAAGATTTACTATTATACAAAAAAATAGAGTAGCCAAAATTCCAAGAGATCAAGTCCGAGTTCTCTGAAGAACCGGGGATGGGGAAGAAGCGAGTTTTTTGAGTGACTTTTGAAGCGAGTTTTTTTGGGCAACCACCACATTTTGTTCCACCTATTCCACTTGTGACACCTCTGTGTGTGTGTGTGTGTGTGTGTGTGCATAACCCCTCTCTCTCTCTCTCTGTGCATAACCCCTCTATGTGTGTGTGTGTGTGTGTGTGTGTGTGCATAACCCCTCTCTCTATGACTTCTCTCTCTCTCTCTCTCTCTCATGAATGCAGATGAAGAAATCAGGTGCAAGCACTAGACATAAGTCCATGCTACTTGCTTTTGAACCAAAAATTTAGTACTTTGAGTCTCAAACAATAATAATTTTACTGACATTTCAAAGCAGCATTACAATTTTGTTTACTCTTCCATGGGCGGCACATGGAAGGGGTTTTTGGACACAAAGTCCTCAACTGTCCCGGCATGGTTTTCCAATCGGTGTAGATAGGACAAGAGACTTGAGTGGAGAACTGTATCCATGCAATCCCCCATAAAAGTGGGTGTGACAATGTATGTGTTTGCGGGATTTTGATCCATCTTCCTCCCATCTTCTCCGCATTACCATCCACAAACAACATTGCCAAAGGGTCAAAGTGTTGCCAATCGATGTCGGCCAAGTGCTTCCCAAACTTCCTGTCCTCTTCCTACATCTGTGGCCTGTGTGGTACATTTATCCTAGCTATACTGAAACACAAAGGAGGGTGTGTAGCCAGTGGCTTGGTGACATTCTCCCTTTAGTAGGCCCAACAATCTCTGCAGATTGTCCTGTTGTATCGAGCTCCAAATAGCAACATCAAATTGCCTCCCCACCTCATGTAGGAACTCGGCCACACTCGGTCTTAATAGGACCCAGTGGCTTCGTAGCTCTAATGCCTTGGCTAGCAAGGCACCCTGAGTCTTCAGCCTCATATGCAGCAACACCTCATTCAAATAAAAAATCACGAGCTTCCTTGAAGCTAGTGGCAACTGTTCATAGCCACAAGCTTGATGAGATTACAAAAGTGCAATATTGTATAAAGGAAAAGCCAAATTGTAAGTAGTTGAATTTCAACAAACATTCATGCAGATGTCAAACTCGAATCCATACTCTGCCTCTTAGAAATCATGCTTCCCTTTCCTTTGTGGTGAGGCACAAGAATCTCCACCCCTCTTGCACTGCGGGTTCTACCAAATCTCCAGACCTTGCATTGCAATCGAGGAGCGTGTCTCCATGTTTTGAGAAGGCCTGCAACAACCTCATCCAAAATAATCATCCGTGTTGCATGCCACCTACCATAACACTAAAAGTCAATGAAAGCCCAACTTGTGTTTTGAACTTTGCCAAAGCTATTACACAATTGCTAAGCAGTACCTCGCACGGGGATATCATTTGCATCGCACACCCATTCCACGGTACTGATATCCTCCTCCACGAAGTCATCCAATGGGGTGGCCCTATGCTCCTTACCTTGGCGCACATACACCATTACATGCATCATGTGGATCTACATATAAACATACATGAATAAATTAGAATATGTGTAACATATGCATGATGTGATCTCTTGAAAAAGCCTTTCATGATTACAGCACGTACCTCTCTCTTTCCCTGCACACATATTGTGGTTTCTGAGTGCACCACTTGTGAGTAAAAAAACATCCACTTTTGGCATCCTGTTTCTTCACACAGACGCCTATCCTCCCTGATCGTTATGAGAAGGACCTCCAATCCTTTCATGTCCCTATGAATATAACGACACCATTGTCTGCAAGCACTCGATCTACAAGATTGAATGCATTGCAAGCATTTTGTCCAAAACTGTTCCACCACTGAATGACATCCCCTAGTCCAAATATCGGTGATGCATCAGGGAGGCGAACCACCATGATTTTGCATGAGCTATCTGTGCTCTAACCTTCTACCTCTAAACACTTCCTATGGTTCACTCCTCCAGAGACTCCAATAACCAGTTGAAGTTCTCATAATTCAGCTTGTTCCGTAGCGAAATTCCTACCTGAAATTGATTGCATATAATAACCTGCCATTTCGGTGGAATGTGATTGATGGATGTCTCCATGCGTGTAGACATCTCACATGCAACATCAAGATGCCTCTCTCGGACCTCCTCGCCCCTAGCTGTGTTCAAGAAACTCACATTTACAAGTGCCTCAACAATGGATTATTTATTTGCATGGATCTTGTTGCTTCTAGACCCTACTTACAAGTGGACTGTTCGTGCTCTCTTGGTAGGTCCTCCTTGTTCTCTTTGCATCCACCTGATGCTTGTATGTTTGCAATTGTGGCCACATCAACTGTGGCTGCAGTAACTGATGAAAATTATGTTTTAGAATGCTGTTTAGGTCAATAATTAAAAAACAAAGGAGCATGCTACTTGAGTGTTTGGGTTGGATGTCTGGATGTAGTTGTACGCCCACCTACACTGGTGGATTGAGGGCCAACTGGCAGTGGTCCCACTTGACTACTTTGTGTCAGTAATTCATCAATTGCCTACCTTGTTGCATCTAGGAATTTTGCCACATGAGGCTCCTCCTCACCTTGATCTCTGCATTGAGCTTTTCCCCCTGCAGCACCTGTTCGGGTGCTTCCAACTTGTGCAGCCAGTGGCTCCATTTCTGTAAAAGCTAATACATTGCTAATTATTTGAGGCCCTCTAAGAAAATAAAAAACAACGTCCATGCGACTCTTAATCCAACTCAATTTTTGTCACAATCTTGTCTCGTACCTTTAGGTGCGGGATTGTCCAAGTCTATCGGGTTTATCTGGCCTCCCATTTTTTTCCTGCCCCCTTGTTCTTTTAGCTGCTTTCTTGCCCGCTCTAGTAGATCTAGGCACCCCCGCCTTGATTGCTTCACTTTCCTGTAGTGTAGAGTCCTTTATAAGTACATAAAATAACCTGGAAGAGAAATCTTTTGGGGGACACTTGAGTTTGTACATACCGTCATTGCAGGCTTCTGTGGTTCTTTGGGCCCCCTTAGTTTGTTGTATGCCATGTATATTTCTTTCTCGTCTCATGGGCGCTCCCCTTCAGGGTAATCCAAGAATAGCAAGCACTTCTTGTACACTTCCTCTGGCCGCTTTTGATCCAACTGGAACTCCTCATATATTGATGCATCCGAATCATGTATCGTGGCCCAATCCTCGCACTCGTCGGACAAATGGCTCACGGCTCGGTTCGCCACTTCCGCAGACATGAAACTGACACATCCAAAAGGACGAGTCTGCCAAGTTAGTCTCTCTACTATTAAACACAAATACATCTCACAAAAAAACGTGTGTCATGAATGCATACCTATACACATGCCTCCAACTTGCGAGCTTTGCAACTTCCTGGGCTGTCAAGGCAGTACCGGGCTTGAAATTTTTGTGGACGTGCATGAAGAGGCGCTCCCTGTGTTTGCGCTTGGTTTACTGTGTGTGTCTGAAGAACTTATTCTCGTTGCACTCAATTGAGTAGAAATTTCTCTAGTGTCGTAAAATGTGGAGTCCAACTTCATTGGACCACAATGTCTCTTGTCTCAGCCAGGTCCTGAAAACCACATTTCCATCTGCAAAAAAGTGCCCAAAACAAGTGTTCATCAATTGAGCAATGAGAACACGATTCAAAAGCAAAGCAACCTATTCATTGTGGGTTTAGGGTGTGCTAAAGCATACGTTGAGGAATGTCCATCATGACACGCATCTCCTTGTCGTCGCTTGCTAGAGCTTCCATAGATCTTACTTTATCGTCCTTAATCAACCTCGATGTTGTGAGGCTATACAGCCTCTCCTCGTTGATCGCCCCCAAGGGCTTCATCCCCCAGTCTAGAGTAGTGACAGTCCTGCAAACCGAAAGTGGTTTCAATAAACAATCACTTCGTACACAAGATTGTCATCTAATCGTTACTTACTTGTACCATCTTGCCCCTAGTGTAGGGTCAGCCAACTTTAAGAGTCGACACGTACATTTCAAGAGCTTGTTGTTCACATTGTAGTATGCTTCGCTCCATTTCTTTCAAAAGTCAACATCCGACAACTCGTTGCAGCTATACATGATTGGATGCAAGTGTTTGTCATACGTGTCCTGCACATGCATTCGTTGCCTTGTCATAAAACATATCACGAAAACTAGAGAAGGAAAGGGAAAAGTGTCACATTATTGATGCTTACCTTCCACATCACCTCTGCAATGATTGGAAGAGGGTTTTTGTACCTCGGGGGGGGGTCATTACGTATAAACCCTCTATATCACGTGTGTTCAAGGCATATTTGTAAAATCCCTTATCAGTAAATTTTTTCTTAATAAAATGTACATGAAGAGGCGCTCCCTGTGTTTGCGCTTGGTTTACTGTGTGTGTCTGAAGAACTTATTCTCGTTGCACTCAATTGAGTAGAAATTTCTCTAGTGTCGTAAAATGTGGAGTCCAACTTCATTGGACCACAATGTCTCTTGTCTCAGCCAGGTCCTGAAAACCACATTTCCATCTGCAAAAAAGTGCCCAAAACAAGTGTTCATCAATTGAGCAATGAGAACACGATTCAAAAGCAAAGCAACCTATTCATTGTGGGTTTAGGGTGTGCTAAAGCATACGTTGAGGAATGTCCATCATGACACGCATCTCCTTGTCGTCGCTTGCTAGAGCTTCCATAGATCTTACTTTATCGTCCTTAATCAACCTCGATGTTGTGAGGCTATACAGCCTCTCCTCGTTGATCGCCCCCAGGGGCTTCATCCCCCAGTCTAGAGTAGTGACAGTCCTGCAAACCGAAAGTGGTTTCAATAAACAATCACTTCGTACACAAGATTGTCATCTAATCGTTACTTACTTGTACCATCTTGCCCCTAGTGTAGGGTCAGCCAACTTTAAGAGTCGACACGTACATTTCAAGAGCTTGTTGTTCACATTGTAGTATGCTTTGCTCCATTTCTTTCAAAAGTCAGCATCCGACAACTCGTTGCGGCTATACATGATTGGATGCAAGTGTTTGTCATACGTGTCCTGCACATGCATTCGTTGCCTTGTCATAAAACATATCACGAAAACTAGAGAAGGAAAGGGAAAAGTGTCACATTATTGATGCTTACCTTCCACATCACCTCTGCAATGATTGGAAGAGGGTTTTTGTACCTCGGGGGGGGGGGTCATTACGTATAAACCCTCTATATCACGTGTGTTCAAGGCATATTTGTAAAATCCCTTATCAGTAAATTTTTTCTTAATAAAATGTACCCTTTTTCTATACAAATTTGTATTTTTTTCCAAAACTAAATTAAATATTCCCTTATGTAAATTAATTTTTTGTAAAATTTAGGAATTAAAAATGACCTTATGTTGAACTCACGTGATAGGGTTACATATGATGAGTGACCCCCCCAAGTTTTGTACCAATGCACTTTCGTAACTGCCTTCTTCTTGTGGGCGTCTAGCCACTGTTTCTGCTTAGTTGACAATCTTCGGTGGATTGCCACATCTGATACAATACCCAACACTCTGGCCTTGCAAATGAGGTTCAGAAAAGTGGTGGTGACAACCCCCTTCTGTGCTAGCCTAGAGTTAAAAGCAACATATTAAACGATCCTTCAGGGAGGGCGAGGCAGCTAAAGACATAGTGTGTTTATTAGGAATCATCGAACTCACTTGTTCGTCCTTGATAATGCAGACAACAACTCTCCTTCATCTTCCGAGGGCACCTCCACTAAATGGCATTGGACACGTATATGCCAGCGCTCGTCATTAGGAAAGGCTGGCACTCAAAAGAAAAAAAAGAATTCATGAGTTGAAAACAAATGAAACGTGGCTACTAATGTTGAATCGCCCAAATCAATGGACTACAATACTTACATGTCCTTATCTTCCTCAAATTCTTCGTGCTTTCGGAGCCAGTGCGCATTCCACTCCCTTTTCACGTCCTTGTCCACGTCTCTCTTTTGCATCTTTGGTGTGCAATGGACACGATGAAGACACCCAAACCCGGCAAATACCCACTTGAGAAGAATGTTTCCTACATCTCTTGGGGATGGGATGTGATCTAGCGGATAGTGGGCATTGGGAGCAATCGACACAAGGGGATCGGGGGAGGATCGGGGGCAAAGGGATATTTTTTTCCACCTACAAAGGGATTTTTTTTATTTAGCCCAAACATTCATTCTCACTCTGTGACTTGAGATTATAGACATTCAAAAGACTGAACTACTCACAGTGAATGATTGTAGCTAGTTGTCGATGCACTCCTACACGATTGTCTTATCGTAGGAGGCGCTCAGTGCCATCTCTCCAAGGACACCCTCCTCGTCATCATCCTCGGACTCCCCTTTGGCCAGTCGCTTTGGTGCATGTCGACCTCTGCCTTTGTTGTGTCAACCCCGAGAAGAGGGTGTGCTCACACTTTTGCTATGCTTGCTGGACAAATTATCCTAATGTCATCTCGCTTGAATATGGGTGATGCCATTCTTGCTAGGATGTGAATTGAGGATAGGGTAAAAAGTTAGGGTTTGCAAGACCTACATTCATGGCACAAAAACCCTCATTACAAGACAAAAAAGAGAAAGATAGGGGGGGAAAGATAGAGGCCTTTCTAAGGGGGGGAGAGAGAGAGAGAGAGAGAGAGAGAGAGAGAGAGAGAGAGAGGGAGGGAGAGAGGGAGGGAGGGAGAGGGAGGGAGGGAGGGAGGGAGGGAGGGAGGGAGAGAGAGAGAGAGAGAGAGAGAGGAGAGAGAGAGAGAGAGAGAGAGAGAGAGAGAGAGAGAGAGAGAGAGAGAGAGAGAGAGAGAGAGGGGTACCTTGATATGCTCACTCACAAAGTGAGTATCATGGGGGGGGTAGCTTTTCCCAAAAGTATGTTTTTTTGGTTTTTGAAAAGCTTGTTTAAAAAAAATAAATATTTTTTTAAGGAAAATTTTTGAAAAAGGAGCCATGTTTGGTGCCCAAAGGAGGGCGCTGGTAAGGAAAAATTAAAAAAAGGGGCCATATTTTGTGCCCCGGCGCTCTTCTACTTTTTCTTCACCCAGTTTGCAAATCAATGTGTTCTATAATCTGAATGTCCTTGTATAGTGAAGTTCCCAATTGTCGTCGGCCAAACATGGCCCCTTGAAAAAAAAATTTCCTTAAAAAAATAAAAAAATAAATAAAAAAAAATAAAAATAAATAAATATATATATTAAAAATACCTTTTAAAAAAACCTTTTAAAATAATTTAAAAAAAATCTCCAAAAAAAGGGTGAAGTTGGTGCCCAAAGGAGGGCACCGGTGTCGTCCTCTGGGTGCCAACTTCACCCTTTTTTTGGAGATTTTTTTTGTTTTAAAAAAAAAGTAATTTTTTATTTTTTTAATTTTTAAAATAAACAAAAAAGGTTAAAAAATGAAAAAATTTGCACAATTTTTTACCCCCTAGCAAAGACGGGGCCCTTTTTGAGGGCCTTCCACTCCGAATTTGGCAGACATCACTTTCCAAAACGTATTCTTTTTGAAATTTGTGCGTAGATTTAGTTATGCCATTGATTTTCCTTGAAAAAGTTTGGAATTTGGAGTTGGTACGCAAAAGTTATGGTTGTTTTACTATTTGGCAAAAATTCTATATAATTTTTACTAGTTTTCATGTTTTTCTACAGGGTTGCTTGCGTTTCACACAAATCACCTACACTTTCTACATAATTGGGATTACTATGCCAACAACCAAGATGCTCATTGTGTGTGGGTTGCTATTGTGATGCTTCAAGCATTTCCTAGTTCATTTCTAGGTAATTGGTCACATTTATAATTCATTTTTTTGTGTAAGTTTGAGGTGGTTTAACACGCTGTGGTTTTGGTTGTTCAAGGGGTGCTTTCAAGGGGGCTTACGAGCCCCCTTGAAAAGACCAACCAAAAAGGACAGCGCGTGAACGCGTTGCCCTTTTTAGTTGGTGTTTATGATGGGTTTATGACATGAGGTCAGGCCAACCTGCAACAGGTTCAAAGCCATCGGCGAGCGTGCCTTTCCTTGTCTGTGCAGTGATAGGTGACCTTGAATCCTTGCCCAAAGATACCCGGTTTGGAGAGAGCACGGCTCGAGAGCTTTGATCCTAATTGGGGTTGCTGCGAACTTGAAAGAGCCTCAGCTCCGCAAGGATTTAGAAGATTGGGGTCCCATTAGAGTGCTGGAGCTTGAAAGACAGCCCGAGGGCATCGTAACAGTGCATTATTCTGACATGAGACATGCCCGGAGGCGTTGAGGGACATTCAGAATCAACATTTTTTGAAGCAACGTCAATTTCAGCCAGCTCAATATTGCCAACGGACGTCCCCGAATGTTCTGCCCCACACCAACTAATGTGCATGTGGCTTTCCATAGAAATACAAAACAAAAAGTAGAGATAGCAATGGATTGCAAATGGGGACGGAAGGTCTTATCGGTGGCAACGTAGTTTGGGCACAATACACTACATCGACCTCAACGATGGCCGTTCCAGACGCCCATAACCAACGAACGCTTATCGTCTTCAATATAGACGCAACTGTTTCATTCCTGTTCCATTAGAAGAAATTCGAATAGTGTTTGAGAAATATGGTGAGCCTCTTGTGTGGCTTCTGATCAGTGCTTTGATTGTTAAAATTGCACTTTGTCATATAATGTGCTAAGTGCTTGCAGGTTTATTATGGTTGTTATATGTGCTTCAGCTCATGATCTTCGTGAGTTCTTCATAGAAAGAATGTGGTATTGATGTCATGCTTGGTGCATGTGATGTAAAAGAACTAAGAGAAACCCCTTCCAAATGGCAACATAAGTTTGTGGATTTTTATGATGTGCACAATGCAGCAACTGCATGGTCTGCCCTTAATGGGCAAGAGGATTCTGGGAAAACTATAAAGATTGAATTTAGCCGACCAGGAGGCCAAGCTCGTCGTGCTAGAGCTGAAGCACAGGTAGAGATGCATGGAAATGGCATTCAATTGAGTGCATGCGGTATTGAACCTAATGGAAGAGCTCACAATCACATGGCAACAAATTTCCGACCATTTAGATGGAATGGTGAATCTTGTACCATGTCTCAGTGTCTTACAGGAGCTCCAACTGGCATTCAAATTATCCAGTAGCTAATGGGCCATCCATACCTCAACAACAGCAGCAGAAGGTATTACTGAAAGCCAACCTCAACCAATGTGCTACCCTACAACTTTTTGTGGGACTCCTAGCCCTACTAGAATGGTGATGCCTGGTAAGCTTGGACCACTAACGAGTAGAAAAAATGCAGATGTTGAGTTAAGCCATAGGTCTGGTTCTTCAAGGTATAATGGTCAAGCTGTCAAGCTAATGGAGGTAGAGCATTCCATAACAGATCAAAAAATGATGATGCCTCTCAACTAAGGAGGCATCGCAATGGGCTTCGCAATGGAACTGGAGCACATTTAAAGATGGATCTGTTGCAAATCATTGATGTGGATAAAGATGGCAGGCCTACAAGAGTTGTTCCGTGAGTCAATTCAATGGTAGGACAGGGCTTACACCTAGGAGTTCACCTAGAGGAGCACATGCCCAATATGTGTTTGATGAGAGTGAAGTCCATTTGAATCTTCAAAGATATCTTGGACAGACTATGAAGTTGAAGATTTCATTCAAAATCCTTGCAAAGGGAAATTTCTATTGAAGTGCGGCCATTAACTTCATCATAGAACATCAATAGTCACCCCCTATGGGATTGTGCAAATGCGGCATTATTCTAAGTAGGGAGGATAGCAACCTTACAACATGGCACATTGCAAGGTAGCCTAGGGAGCGATGTCAAGAAGAGATAATAGAAACCATTAAAAAATATTGGGAGTGTCACAGGTTAGCCCTGGTGAGAAAGGATGGAGAATGTAGTCCTGGGGGGATAGCAAGGCATGGGTGATGCTACAAGCCTTGGAGTGAGCATTAGAATGAATAGAGTGGATGATTCTATAACCTGCAAGAGATCTAGCTCATGCAAGTTTTGGCAGAAAGATCGGTCCAGCTACATCTCCAATTTTTGGCATAGGGATCAACACAGTCGAGAAATGTGCAACCTCCTGATGAAGTTCACAGCCTCTCTTGGGCATTGAATAAGGCCACTCATATCTAAGACCACCAAGCATACCTCAGTGATTCAATGCTTATGTTTTTCACAAAGAAAATGCAAATTTCAACATGTATCAAGTGCTAGAATTGTGTGATTTTAAATAGGGCCCCTTATCACAGTCACCACATCTTGTACATGCCTTCCACATGAAATTTTTCAATCATAATTATGATTGCTTTCTTGTAATCCTTATTGGTGGGGATACACATTATAAAGAAAAAGCCACTAAGTGGTGTGATGCCTACTTTGTTAAGTGAAATTACTTTCCTTATACTATATACACTAATTTGAAAATGTTTCTCTTCAATAAATACAAGTAGGGAAGTAGCATGTTGAAAATGTTTCTCTTCAATATATACAAGTAGGGAACTTGCATGCTACTGCAGAATTATATGATTGAGGGTGCTCGAAATTTTGCAATTACTAGAGATATTTTGTAAGGGAGAGAGAGAGAGAGAGAGAGAGAGAGAGAGAGAGAGAGAAGCATGCTCTGTGTGTGTGTGATAATAATTAAGTTACAAATGGTCACACGACGATCATATAATATCTAATCCGTCTCTACTTAATTCCAAACCATTGTGGTGTCTTGCAGAACTCTCATCCATGGCATTTTCCACCAAATGCATGTGGATCCTTCTCATGTGTTAGTATACCTAGTTGGCTTTAATTGAAAGTTAATCTAGACAATAATTTTCAATGTTTGTGTGGTTTTAATTTGGTGATTCTTCCCAATTAGTAGCTTCCACAAAGCTATATTAACTACCTCACAAGGGGATTGTGAAAATAGTCGCTCACCTTTTTGATCCGGCTCGCTTTTTCTCGCTCGCTCTATCGACTACCTCTCCAACAACCATGGGACCATGGGACCAGATCACCTCCCCATCCAATTAAAGGCCACGTAGTCAATATTACAAAATGGAGGCCATAGCTTGATGTACCTCCATTGACTATTCTTTTATAGAAAATGATGTAAACCTAATGAAGACCAGTCGAGAGGCCCCTAAGAAGGAACAGATTTGGCAGCAATGACTCAAACAACACAAACAATCCTAACTTGAAAGCAAGAGTAGGTTGACCAACTATCATTTTAGGCACATGAGGCCCGCATCCAAAGAGACAACCACCAATGAGAGCTAGAAAAGACCCAAACCTTGCTGTTGGTTAAGGAAACTCAAGGAAGAATTTAAAGAAATTTGTGCAAGAAATGAAGGAACGAGCAAAAGGCAATGAGAAATGACTTTTTGAAATATATTGATTGTTATTACATACATACATACATACATATATATATATATATATATATATATATATAAATTAAAGTCACGTGACCATTATGTGGGGAATTTTTAATTCGTGGGAATTGGCAAGCACCTTTGAACTGGATGTGGATCTGTTCAGAGAACAGTGCATTAATGATATCATTAACAAAGTCCAGATTCGCCTAGCCAATGCCCCTCCTGATTGGGCACCTACTCCTTAATGAGTGTGGAGACCACCCCTTACCTTATTCAATTTTTGAAAGAGAATTCGATGAAATTTTTATATATGTACCTCCCGCTCCACCAGCCATCTGTTTAGAGAGGATTGGCATTGTACAATATTTCTTAATGTAAATTCATTCTTTATACTTTTTCTTATATTTTGCTTTATTTTTATTTCATATTTCTCAATGTAAGTGTAGTTGTTAAGATATATATATATATATATATATATATATATATAAGTGAAGCATGCTCTGTGTGTGTGATAATAATTAAGTTACAAATGGTCACGTGACGATCATATAATATCTAATCCGTCTCTACTTAATTCCAAACCATTGTGGTGTCTTGCAGAACTCTCATCCATGGCATTTTCCACCAAATGCATGTGGATCTATCTCATGTGTTAGTATACCTAGTTGGCTTTAATTGAAAGTTAATCTAGACAATAATTTCCAATGTTTGTGTGGTTTTAATTTGATGATTCTTCCCAATTAGTAGCTTCCACAAAGCTATATTAACTACCTCACAAGGGGATTGTGAAAACAGTCGCTCACCTTTTTGATCCGGCTCGCTTTTTCTCGCTCGCTCTATCGACTACCTCTCCAACAACCATGGGACCATGGGACCAGATCACCTCCCCATCCAATTAAAGGCCACGTAGTCAATATTACAACTGAGTAGCTCCATGCTATTATGGAGAGGCTCAAGACATAGAAACGAGTCGCTGAGTTGCAGCCCACCAGCAGCCATAACAGCAGTCACCTAGAGGGGACATGTGGAAATTCTAATGGAGGCCATAGCTTGATGTACCTCCATTGACTATTCTTTTATAGAAAATGATGTAAACCTAATGAAGACCAGTCGAGAGGCCCCTAAGAAGGAACAGATTTGGCGGCAATGACTCAAACAACACAAACAATCCTAACTTGAAAGCAAGAGTAGGCTGACCAACTATCATTTTAGGCACACGAGGCCCGCATCCAAAGAGACAACCACCAATGAGAGCTAGAAAAGACCCAAACCTTGCTGTTGGTTAAGGAAACTCAAGGAAGAATTTAAAGAAATTTGTGCAAGAAATGAAGGAACGAGCAAAAGGCAACGAGAAATGACTTTTTGAAATATATTGATTGTTATTACATACATACATACATACATACATACATATATATATATATAAATTAAAGTCACGTGACCATTATGTAGGGAATTCTTAATTCGTGGGAATTGGCAAGCACCTTTGAACTGGATGTGGATCTGTTCAGAGAACAGTGCATTAATGATATCATTAACAAAGTCCAGATTCGCATAGCCAATGCCCCTCCTGATTGGGCACCTACTCCTTAATGAGTGTGGAGACCACCCCTTACCTTATTCAATTTTTGAAAGAGAATTCGATGAAATTTTTATATATGTACCTCCCTCTCCACCGGCCATCTGTTTAGAGAGGATTGGCATTGTACAATATTTCTCAATGTAAATTCATTCTTTACACTTTTCCTTATATTTTGCTTTATTTTTATTTCATATTTCTCAATGTAAGTGTAGTTGTTAAGATATATATATATATATATATCTAATATTAAAATATTTCCAAAGTGACTATGTGACTAGATAGTGTCCTTTGATAGGCCAAGGACCATAATGTGAGACAAAAGATTTCGATAAAACAGAGTTGAAGATTTGAAATAAAGTGGTTGGATAATGCTAATGAGAGAGGAAGAGATGTCGTTATGATGATCAGTAGCACATAGTATAGCAGGAGAATGCTCTGAGTTTGGATAGTGTCCTTTAATGTCAAACAAAAGATTCTGAATATCTACATATATCTATATGTTAGACATATATATCCAATATTAAAATATTTTCAAAGTGGATGAAGTGATTTTTTCTCAGCTATGCGACTAGATAGTGACCTTTGATAGGCCAAGGACCATAATGTGAGATGAAATATTTTGATTAAACTGAGTTGAAGATTTGAAATAAAGTGGTTGGATAATGCTAATGAGAGGAAGAGATATCGCTATGATGATGTTTGTATATATCCAATATTATAGATATTTCCAAATCAATCGAAGTGATGTTGTACAAAGATCCAAAGTGATCAGAGTGATCCAATATTATAAATATTTCCAAAGTCATGGAAGTGAAGTTGTAGAAAGATTGCTGAAAGTTGCATGCCCTTCAATACAAACCAATTGCATGCTCTTCAATACAAACCAGTGAAGGAACAGAGATGGAAAGACAAGGCAACAATGACATTTCTTCAACCTATCCTACGAAAGATGAAGCCATTTCACAATGGGTCCCTCGACAACCCAAGATTGTCGTACATGAGATTGGAGGAGGAACTTAGACTTCCACAACATTGACCCAAGATTTTCAATCAAAAGATGGATCGATTGTAGGAGGAATTGTGGGAAGGCATTCAATATTGTAAGGACCCACAGTTTGCGAAGTACAATGTTGAAGGCTCCCACTTTGCACTATGTTGAGCCACTATCCTGGAATCCTTGCATAAATATAAGGTTCTTCAGAGTGCGTGCGAGGAGTGAGTTTTTCGAGCAAGTTTTGGAGCGAGTTTTTTTTGGCAACCCACTATTTCTTATTCCACCTATTCAAGTTAGTCCTCTCTCTCTCTCTCTCTCTCTCTCTCTCTCTCTCTCTCTCTCTCTCTCTCGGTGACATCTCTCTCAACTATTCAACGTTGAGTCCACCTGTGTCCAAACTTGGATTGTCGAATATGACTTTAAGGTATTGTTCCTACCATATTAAAACTGTTCTCTCTCTCTCTCTCTCTTTCTCTCTCTCTCTCTCTCTCAGTCCCTCCTAACGCTGTGTGTGTGTGTGTGACATCAAGATTGGGGTAAGTCTGTGCCACAGGTGACATACAAGATGAGGCTTCCGAATCTGGTTGAACCTCTCAGAAAATTAGCTCAAACTACAGTAATCATTTTCTTTCCAAGAAAGATTCCCTCTGCAAATGATGTAGCACAATGGATTCAATCCATTCTAGGCAGATGCTATGTAGAAGGAGTGTACTTTGCTTCCTGCGGCTTCCTGACAGATGCTGTGCAAAAGCAGAGATTGCTTGAGTTGTCCCCTCTGTTTTATGGTAAACAGATGGTTCATGCCATGCCATGGTCGCCAAACAAAGATTATTAGAGCCTTGTTCAACACCATTGTCCAGTCTGGGTGGTCAATTTTCTAAACTACATGAGACATGAACTGCCTGCACTGGTAGCCACCTTGGGCCAAGTGATTTGCCCACCCCGTCTTGCACGAAATAGAAATAGGTTTTGTGTATTGTGGGACACAGATATCCCCACTCCTCCCTCCATTGCAGTGGAGGTTGAAGGACTGCCAATGGGAAGAATATTTTGAACTGAAATGGGGGATCTTTGCAGGTGCTTGCTTTTCATGCCACAAGTTTGGCCATGTGGCTTCTGAGTGCCCTACTATATTGCATCCTCCCCCACCTGCTGCCATTCCCCCTTTATAGAATCAGCCCGCTCAAAAGCAAGATAATCCTCCGCTGAAGAACATGGATAAGAATGTTGCCAAGAATGGTAAATTGGTTGCACAGATGCTTGCAACAGGAAGAGGGAAAGATAAAGGCAAGGAGAAAGCCAAGGATATTGATAATGATAATTTCCAACAGCCCAAGAAAGTTTTGAGGCAGAGGCCCCTTCAGTCTCGACACTGGGATGCGTCAAGCATGGGAGACGAGAGGCAATGTCCTTTTTGGTTGTTCAAGGGTGCTTTCAAGGGGGCTCCCAATAACACTTGCAAGCCCCCTTCCCTTAAGTTCTCTTCCCTTGAGCCACTAAAAATGGGAGTACAAAAAAAAGGCTCTCTTATTAACTCGAAAATTAACTCCTTATAGTGAGTCATAAGCACAAGATACGACTATGGTTTTTTAGACAAAACAAAGACCATGATCATCCACAAACAATAAGCCATGGTGATTTTGAAGGAGATGGAGGCAAGAAGACATGGATGGCATGAAGCATGATCATAGAAAGTGACATACAACATCTCTAGCTACTCTATTTTCACATAGTCACTGATATCTCCATGCTTGTTGTCAATTATGTTAAATTTGTTGTTGTCCTTACACAGCCTTTCTCTCATGACTCCCACTTATAATGCCGCCCATCTCCTTGCCTATGATGTAGCCATTGTTTGACATCAATTACCCATTGTTTAGCCAGCCTATGACTCATTGTTGATTATACATCAAGCCAAAAAATTCATTCTATCTACTACACCCATGTTGGTATGGTTGTCACTAATCTGCTTATTCTCAGCTTATGCCCAAGCTTGCCTATATGTCTAGTGGCATGTCACCCATTACTATCATTAGCCATCTATGTTAATAAAGGGGTGAAGATAAAAGGTGGAGATAGTGATATTGCAGTTCAATCGGAGTAGAGGGTGGTAGAAAGTGGGAGTAGAGGGTGGTAGAAAGTGGCAAAAGGAGGGAGGAAGAGAGGAGGATGAAGATGGTGGTCGTGGAGATGGGGGTGCGGGTGGGAGAGGCAAGGAAGACAAAGGGCAGCTGCCACTCTAAGGATATGGGCCCTAGCATTTAGGCAGGGTTTGCCGAGAGTAGTTTTGGGGGGTCATGAAAACAATTTAGAGATTTGCTTGTATGAAAAAAAAAAAAAAAAAAAGGGCTTGCCAATGCCACCACAAAGACAAAAATTGTTGTTGGTTGTTGCAACGAGAATCACATAGAGAGATCATGTGAGTCAAGTAGTTGAGGTTGAGTAGGTGATGATGCATGGCGAGGTATGAACTATGAGAATAAGGCTAAAAATGTAATGTCTAAGCATTCTTAGTGAGTTGTAACTGAGAAACTAAAAGCTCTACATGCTAGTAGCATGTAGACCTCATGTAGACCAAGTGGCAAAGATGTGAGGCTGAGTTTGGGCTAGTTTTGAGTTCAAGCCCCAGGGCAGCTTATAACCTCGTCCTACTCACCCCATATTGGGCGTTTTTGGCACTTTAAATAAAATAGATCACAAAAAATGACTAAAGATTTTACCTAACATTCATAGTAACATTGTAATTAAAAACATGACAACTAAAGAAGATGCACCACCATTTCTCTACTCTTTAGAAATTAGAAGAGCAATCAACTCCTCAATAGCGACACTGATATACAATTTTATAGCGACGTTTTTCCAGAGAGGTTTTTTTTTTATATAGGCCTTAAAAGTTATTTTTTTCCAATGATAAATTTTTTTAAATTTTCATACATGTTTGAGCTCATAGAGAATAAAAAAATGAGAGCATGTACTATTGATGCTTTGGCAACTTTGTGGGTATATGCCTTGAGTTGACATCCCGGTACTGGCATAGATTGTGAATGCAAGACACCTCTTGTTGAGGTCAATTTTCCCTTTGAAAAGCAAAGACAGCGTGCATTAGTTGCATACACAGTGTGTGTGAGAAACTTGCAGATCTCAGACGAGTTGTAAGAAAATGGCTCAATCACCTATCCAATGGGATTCACAAGATAGGGATGTACATCCAAGACAGAGCAGTGTGCAGCAAACTCAGCAAGAATTTGAGCAGATGGTACACACTTGTATACAAGAGATGGAAAATCTCAGAAAGGATCCAAGGGCTCTAAATCATTTGCTTCGAATTTGTTAAGATATTGTGACTTGTTTTGTTATTATGCCCTTAGGTGGATGACATTTCAGAAGAAAATATGTAGACGATACTTTTGAAATACATGGGAGTCCACACAATTCACGATATGTACTTTTCCTTAAAAAGTGCATATGTAAAAGTGCATATGTGAAGCTTAAAAAGACAAAGAGTAGCTTCAAACAGTACTCTACAGGCATCAAGAAACTAGCCAGTAACATTATGATAAGGGACATTGTGCATTGACTTATTGAAAGTCAAAAAGTTAGATTCATGAAAAAATCTGATGTGCTTAATTTAGAAGATATAGAGATTTTGATATGACATTTAGCTTGATTCAAATAAGTCTTCAAAGATGTTATGTAGTGCTCTTTTAGCTCTCTTTGGTTGTCTTATATTTCTTATAATAGAAGTTTTTTGCTTTTTCTTTTGAATATTGTAATAACGAATGGACTTTTTACCTTCTTATTAATTGTAGATATATTAAAGAGAACTCCATAATCTTTTTGATGCTTTTATTGAATCTTAGTGTAGATAATGTGAGTTAAGGTAATTATATTAACGATTGCTTATTGCTCTAGGTACTTTAAAAGTTCAAATTGCTACATAAAATGTAAAACATGAGTGCTTCATTTTTTTAATGATAGAACTTAGAGAAAATCACTTATTTCGCGTGCTCCCTATATAGGGAAATAGAAGATTCTCTATATTGTTTACTAGTTCATAACCAGGAAGTTTGCAAACTATGAAAAATGGGACATTTCCTAGTTTGTCTTACAAAGAAAAAGAGGATTCTCTATATCATTTACTAGACTATAACTAGGAAGTGTGCAAACTAGGAAAAATGTAACATTTCCTAGTTAGACTATGTAGGGAATTACTAATGAATTTCACTATCTAGGAAAATTTTCCTATATGATGAAATTCGCTAATGATTCCCTGCATTGACTTGCATAGGGAATTTTTTGATTGATTCCCTAGATAAGGTAACTAGGAAGTGTTCCATTTTCTCTAGTTTGCACACTTACAAGTTATGTTCATTTTAAACTAGTAAATGATATAGAGAATCCTCTTTTTTTTCTATACAGAGAACGTCTCAACGTCCCTTGTGATGTAAAAGGGACAAGGCTCCAGGTTCCATGGAAGTGGTGGTAGAATTGCAGCTAAGCATGTCAAATTTGTGCAAGAGGTCACGTACATACTTGTGTTGAGAGAGATGAAGAGTACCCTTGGTGCGATCTCTATGTATCTCTATGCCCAAACAATAACCAAGCTCTCCTAAGTCGACCATGTCAAATGTTGTACACAACTCGGTCTTGATTTGTTGAAGACTCGGGAGATTATTAGTGAAGAGGATGATATCATCCACATAGAGAGCAAGGAGAACAAACCCTGCTTGCTGTGTGAGAATATAAAGATTCAGGTCAGCAGTAGAAGTAGTGAAACCAAGATCATGAAGACGAGAATCTATTTTCTCAAACCATGAGCGTGATGCTTGTTTGAGCCCGTAGATCGATTTATGAAGCCTACACACTTGGTGTGGATGATGAATGTCAAAATATCCCTGTGGTTGTGACATGTAAATTTCTTCGTGTACATCTCCATGTAGTAAAGCAGTTTTCACGTCCATTTGATGTATGTCGAGATTGGCATGAGTGGCAATAATCCAGACCTGCCACTTGTGAGTAGCCCTTGGCTACCAATCGTGCTTTGTATTTGGATAAGGACCCATCAGCATGATATTTCCTTTTGAAGATCCACTTGCATGGAATTGCAGATCGATCGGGTGGTAGATCTGTGAGAGACCAAGTGGAATTATGGAGGAGAGACTGATATTCTTCTTGCATTGCTTTCTGCCAGTGAGATGTATCAGGACTGGACAAGGCTTCCTCATACGTATTTGGGTCGGGTCCATGTTCTTCTTGGTAATAGGCTTCGACTTGGAACCATGGACATTCCGCAGCATAATAAGAGCAGGCATTTTCTATAATCTTGGCAGTAGGCTTTCGTGATCGGGGAGGTAGAGTCCGAGTCACTAGCGGGACAAACTCAGAAACTTCTGGTTTTTCCAGCTCTCTGTAGATATCATGAAACTCATGATCATTTAAAGGGGATGGATCACAAGATTGATCCGTTGATGAAGGTGCTGAGGAAGAAGTAGTGATCATAGAATCAGGAGCATCAGGAATAGATGGGAAAGAAGTGCTGCTTGAGGACGAAGCATGACTAGAAGAATCCTCAGAAGATGAACTCATATGATCATCACACTCCGAGGTGGAAGTTACAGAATCATCAACAAGCTGAACATCTCCTAATTCTGTTGAAGAAGGTAAGACACGAACAGGAAACTCATGGTCAAGAAAATCAAATGAAGATGAATCTAATGAACTGGATGTACCTGGGAATACATCTTCATGAAATACAACATCTGTGCTGCTGAGGATAACTCGAGATTGAGCGGGATCCCAAAGCTTATAACCAGCTTGGTTTGGAGGATAGCCAATGAATATTGCCTTACAACTTCGTGACTCAAATTTCCCACACTGATGTTCAGGTACTTTGGCAAATGCTTGGCAACCAAACACTCGGAGGTGAGAAACGTCAGGTTTGACACCCGTCCATTGTTCATATGGAGTAGTCTCATTCAATGCCGTCGTGGGATGCCTATTTTGAATATATATGGCAGTGTGGACTGCCTCGGCCCAAAAGCTAGAATCCAAAGAACTAGTGGACAGCATGGTACGTGCTCCATCATTGGAGGTCCGATTCTTTCGCTCGGGCGCTATTCCATTAAGTTGTGGAGTGTAAGGCACGGTCAGCTGGCAAAGAATTCCATGTTGACGATAAAAATTCTGAAATGCTTGACTGAGATATTCCCCCCCATTGTCGGATCGGAGTACTTTCAATTTCCGTCCTATTTGACATTCAGCCATGCTTTTGTAGTTTTGGAAACACTGAAATGCATCAGACTTACGCTTGAGAAAGGACACCTCTGTCCAGCGACTCGCATCATCACTAAACGTCATGTAATAGCGACTTCCTCCTTTGAACAAAATTGGCATGGGCCCACACAGATCTGTATGCACAAGATCAAGAATGCTACTTGTCGTGTGGCAGGATGATTGAATGCACGTCGATGATGTTTCCCCATGATGCATGGTTCGCAAGTGCCTAGACTTAAAGGATCGTTGAGATCCAAGCCTCGAACCAATTTATGGGCATGCAAGTATTTGATCCTCTTAAGATTGGCATGCGCAAGACGTGCTAGAGACCCGCTCGGCTGGGTCTCAAGTTGCCTCTCTCTTCTTTTCTTTTGACTATCTCCCACATGCACTCACACACACATGCATTAAGACATAGATGCATCTCCATCTCTCTCTCTCTCTCTCTCTCTCTCTCTCTCTCTCAGACTCTCTGTGTGTGGGTGTGTGTGTCTATGTGGTAGTCTGCATATGTATGTATGTGTATATGCACAAACATATACAATCACATTTATGTATGCTCATTCCATTTCATGAAAGTGTACATGTGTATGACTATATGTCTACACCTATACATGTGTATGCATGTCTATGTGTGCGCACACATCATGGTATATCTATGCACATGCACATTGTTTTGATTTTTTGGGATTGTGTTTTGATTATTTGGGCATCTTTGAGTATGTGTGTCTCTATCTAGATGTGCGTTTGACTTGTGTTTATGTGTGTTCTCTCTCTCTCTCTCTCTCTCTCTCTCTCTCTCCACACTACCTCATCCCCCTCAACGCTTTGATGATGAGGATGTTAGTGTATACTCTCTCTCTCTCTCTCTCTCTCTCTCTCTCTCTGTGTCCTCAATACCTCATCCCCCTCAAAGCTCTAATGATGAGGACGTTAGTGTTCTCTCTCTCTCTCTCTCTCTCTCTCTCTCTCTCTCTCTCTCTCTCTCTCTCTCTCTCTCTCTCTCTGCCCTCAATACCTCATCCCCCTCAAAGCTCTAATGATGAGGACGTTAGTGTTCTCTCTCTCTCTCTCTCTCTCTCTCTCTCTCTCTCTCTCTCTCTCTCTCTCTCTCTCACTCTCTCTCTCTCTGCCCTCAATACCTCATCCCCCTCAAAGCTCTAATGATGAGGACGTTAGTGTTCTCTCTCTCTCTCTCTCTCTCTCTCTCTCTCTCTCTCTCTCTCTTTGAGTGCCACATGGTAACTTAAAAATAAGAAATTTTAGGTAGATGGATGATGATTATATCATTACACTATCACCTTCAAATGTGCTCACATGTGGAGTTCTCAAGTTCTGCAAATCAAATCTGATGTCAACTGCAACCATTCGTTTGCCCAACCATGCATGATGTAAATTTGAGCACCTACCTTAACTCTGTTGGGCTTGCATATTTTAAGATTAGCATATAGTTGGCATGTTGGTAAGGAAATGAAAAACAGGGTTCCACTGCACTGTGCTCCCTCCCTCCCTCCCTCCCTCCCTCCCTCCCTCCCTCCCTCCCTCCCTCTCTCTCTCTCTCTCTCTCTCTCTCTCTCTCTCTCTCTCTCTCTCTCTCTCTCTCTCTCTCTCTCTCTCCCCCCCCCCCCTCACCTTCACTCACCTCCGCATCCCCCTTCCTCACAGATGCTCTCTTAGCCCCCTCAACTTCTCTCTACTTCCCCCTCCACTAGCATTATGGTTGCTCCTTTAGACCCTCATTTCCTCTCATTAACCCCTCATCCTAGAGTTTTTCTCTCAATTTACCTCACCTTTTCATTGTGTCAAATAAAGTGTCTCAAAAAGGTCATGGATTCTACCCAACAGCTCCTTGTCTTGCTTGTTACAACCGATGATCATGCTAGAGACACTTTGAGATAGACCAAGATGGTAGACAGATGCCTCATGGGAGTTGTCTAAACCTTCGATTCTTGTGAATGCTCCTCAGCTTGACCTCTAAAGGCTACACATGTAGCAAAAATACCAAGAATCTACAGAAAAAACGTAGTCAGTTGCAATGCCACTACCAAATTGTGGCCTGAATGACCACTATGCCTTAGTTCAATGTCCAAAAATATCAATTGTCCCTTTATTACCACCGGTATGAGCTCTTGCTTGTATGCATGCTTTGCATAACTACTATAAATTGTATAACATGGGAGATGGATTTGCTCATTCATTGAGGATTCTACCCTTGGCCACACATGGACGTAGCCCTTGTGAACCTTTTTGAGGATCTTAAATTTGAAGGAAGGGAGAATGTAAAGAATGTGAAGGAGAAGAGAGGTGAAGCAACAAACATTTTGAAACTACCATGGAAACAGTCACAAAAATGGTAGCTGCAAATATTTTTTGCATTCTCTCTCTCTCTTTCTCTCTCTCTCTCTCTATGACCATGTACTATGCATCAGTTCAATATCCAAAAATATCAATTATAGAAAACTTCCCTCTATTACAGCTGGTATGAGCTCTTGCTTATATGCATGCTTTGCATAATTATAAATTGTGTAAGACGGGAGATGGATTGAGGATTATACCCTTGGCCACACACGGACGGAGCCCTTATGAGCCTTTTCCATGATCTTAAATTTGAAGGAAGGAAGAATCTAAATCAAATGGAAGAATGTGTAGTAGAAGGATTTGAAGCAACACACATTTTGAAACTACAATGGAAAAAGTCACAAAAATGGTAGCTGCAGATATGTTTCACATTCTCTCTCTCTCTTTCTCTCTAGCATGTTAATTGATCAATGGCTAAGCCATGAGTTGAACAAATGCGTGCCCCCCCCCATCTCTCTCTCTCTCTGCCCCCCCCCCCCACACACACACACACTAACACACACACATCCGTATATGTAACCTCTCTCTCCCTCTCTCTCTCTCTCCCCCCCTCTCTCTCTCTCTAGCATGTTAAGTGATCAATGGCTAAGCCATGAGTTGAACAAATGCACATTTCTCCCCCCCCCCCCCTCTCTCTCTCTATACACACACACACACACACATACACACACACACACAAAAACACACACATCCATATATGTAACCTCTCTCTCCCTCTCTCCCTCTCTCTCTCTCTCTCTCTCATTGTCTACATCCATATGTAAACTAAGCTGAAAAAGTAAAAACTAAATAAATCTCTTACATATAATATAGCTCTTGCTCAATGCCCCACCCTCTTGGTAACCACTAGTGGTCCAAGGTGCTCAAGTTGTAAGGCCCCCATATGAGGAGAAGCCATGTCAATATGGCCTTGATGGCTGAGATTATTGCAGAAATAAAGGAGCCTGCGAGTTTGGAGGAAGCACTTGCAGGCCGAGATTGGAAAAATGCTATGCAAGTAGAATATGACAGCATCATGAAGAATGAAACTTGGGAGTTGGTAGATCGACCACCTAACAAAAAGGTTATTGGCACCAAGTGGGTTTGGAAGGTAAAGTACAAGGCCGATGGGACTTTGGAAAAGTACAAAGCTAGAATGGTTGCACAAGGATTTTGGCAAGTTGAAGGGTTTGATTTTCAGGAATCTTTCGCTTCGATGCCAGAATGACCACTATTCGCACAATACTATTGGTGGCTGCTCACCAACGTGTTGTTACACCACCAGAAAAGCCATTGCCGCGATGGGTAAGGTAGCTCTACCACCATGATAACCAGATGCCTATGTTTGTTGAGCAGCATGTAGATGGACCAAGGCGGTCTCAGAGAATCGAGGAGCAAAGGAGGGCTTCTACGCACATAGTCAATATGGCCTTGATGGCTGAGATTATTGTAGAAGTAAAGGAGCCTGCGAGTTTGGAGGAGGCACTTGCAGACTGAGATTGGAAAAATGCTATGCAAGTAGAATATGATAGCATCATGAAGAATGAAACTTGGGAGCTGGTAGATCGACCACCTAACAGAAAGGTTATTGGCACCAAGTGGGTTTGGAAGGTAAAGTACAAGGCCGATGGGAGTTCGGAAAAGTACAAAGCCAGATTGGTTGCATAAGGATTTTTGTAGGTTGAAGGGTCTGATTTTCAAGAATCTTTCGCTCTGACTACTAGAATGACTACTATTCACATAGTACTATCAGTGGCTGCTCATAAAAAGTGGCCAGTTTATTAAATGGATGTTAAATCATCATTCTTGAATGGTGACCTCAAGGAGGAGGTGTACATGGCTCAGCCACCTGGGTTCACCTGGGTTTGAGGCCCCCCATTCTGAGAACAAGGTATGTGTTGACTCTGTGCCAACATGAACTTATGAAGAAAGAGAAGGTGTTACAACTTTGTGATACAACTTTGTGTTACAACTTCTAGACACAACTTTGTGTTACGACTTTGTGTAACAACTTTGTGTTACAAGTTTGTGTTACAACTTCTGCATGAAGAGAGAGAATGTGTTACGACTTTGTGACACAACTTTGTGTTACAACTTTGTGTAACAACTTTGTGTTACAACTTTGTGTTACAACTTCTACATGTAGAGAGAGAATGTGTTACAACTTTGTGTTACAACTTTGTGATACAACTTTGTGTTACAACTTTGTGATACGACTTTGTGTTACATGCAGAGAGAGAAGCTCTCCAACTTGTATAAATACCCCATAATGGAATGAAGCCCACACTCTTTGGGGCATTGTGTTGAGTCTACTTTGGTATTCCAAGCATTTGTCTCAAGTGTCCATGCTTCCTTGCATTGCATGTCCAAAAGCATGTCCTAACCTTGCAACTCCTCCTCCCCTCTCCTCCAACCTTGCAACCCATCCTCTCCCTCTCTTCCTCCCTCCTCCTCCTCCCTCCTCCTCCTCCTCCTCCCTCCTCCTCGTCCTCCTCTCTCCTCCTCCTCCCTCCTCCTCCTTCCTCCTATCTCTTCTTTCACCCATGCTCTTACACCTTCTTCCTCTCCCACTCCTATGCTTTCCTAAACCCTTAAACTCCATGATCTACGAGGGAGACGAGTTCTCCACCATGTACTCTACTCTGAACCTTGGATCCTCCTTCTAAACCTTGGAACCTCCTTCTGAACCCTGGAACTCCTCCTGAACCTTTGAACTCTTTCTAAACCCTGAAACTCTTTCTAAACCCTGGAACTCTTTCTAAACCCTGGAACCTCCTTCTGAACCCTTAAACTCTTCCTAAACCCTACAACCCCCAATGAAGGCGAAAGCCTTCATTACCTCAACAAAGATGGTTTACGTACCTTTTACACATGCTTGCACTTTGTTTGCTTACCACACTTAAGCCTACGTCTCTCACCGGAACACGACTTGAGGTCCTAAGCTACACATATACTACAACCGACAATCCCAATATATCTGTAGGTGACAAAAAGCCTCGGAACCCTGCAACATAGAATACCCAGCTCTTCCTACGAAAGCAGTAGGAAAGAGCCAACAGTATGTAAGTTGAAGAAGGCTATGTACAGGCTGAGAAACAGGCCCCAAGAGCATGGTACCAACGGATAGACAAATTCTTTCATAAATTAAACTTCAAAAGATGTGCCTCAGATGCTAACTTGTATGTGTACAAGAAAGGTGGAAAAACTGCTATTATTGTTTTATATGTGGATGATCTCCTTATTACAAGTGACTATGAAGACATGATCCAGCAGACTAGAAAGGCGTTGAGCATGGAGTTTGAGATGATAGACTTAGGCTTGATGCACTACTATTTGGGGATTGAAGTCTGGCAAGAGCTATAGGCAAGATCTTCATCTCTCAGCAAAATAATGCAAGGGAGATCTTGAAGGCATTTGGTATGTCCGAGTGCAAGGAGATAGCTACACCTATGGAGGTAAATGTGAGGTTGTCTATGGAGGATGCCTCACCACCAGCAGACATCGGGAGGTACAGGAAGTTGGTCGGCAATCTCATCTATCTGTGCAACACCAAACCGGCAGACATCAGTTTTGCTGTTGGCGTTTTGAGCAGGTTCTCCAATAAGCTCCGAGAGAATCATTGGAATGCAGGGATGCGGGTGCTCAGGTATGCGAAGGGCAGTCTTGATTATATCAGAGTCATCTTCAGAGACTCGGCATTGGGGCGAAAAGGTAGTTCACCTACGGGTGGACATTGAGGGGGGGTGTTAGATATGCTCAATGCCCCACCCTCTTGGTAACCACCAGTGGTCCAAGGTGCTCAAGTTGTAAGGCCCCCATATGAGGAGAAGCCATGTGTGAGCCCGAGACACTGAATGGATCCTGACTTTCATGTCAAATGAGGTCTATCAATGAGACTGTTGATGGTAGAAAGGTGATTGTGTGGGAGCCCCTTATTCTTGCTGGCGACGGTGTAGGGAATATTCCTTGAATATTCCATGGATGACTAGTCAGTTCGACCGACTAGTTTGATTAGTTGGCTCCACCAACTAGGTCGACTAGTCGACTCCACCGACTGCGTTGATCTGACTACCGCCCTCATAGCTATAAAGAGGTGACCTCCCCAGTCCATTGTATCAGATCAATAGATCAGATCTTCCAACTAGTAGCTCTTCACCTAGTATCTGTCTAGATCGCCATCTAAGCTCCATTGTGGGAGTGCACGGGTGGACGAAGCCATCATCTGTACTACATCAGTATTGAAGGAAAAGTTTATTCCTCTCCAGTTTGTTGTGTACTCTCTATTCTTTGTTTAGTTTTTGTTCCACTGCGCTGTGTAATTTAACAAATAGTACATCACACAGGAAGGCCATAGTAGAGCATAAGACTCAGCTTGCAAAAAAAAAAAAAGTTTATATGAGTAGCTAAACGAGGGTAGCCCATCCTCCTTATTACAATCCAACATCACAACACTACCAAAATGAGGGTAGGCCATCTTGTTTATTACGAAGGCATGTGATGACAAGAAGTGATGAAAAAGACATATAAAAGTCACTATGTATCATAAGCAATGATGTGAACTGAGCTGTTGATTGTAAAATATAAGGGTGGCTTTAGTTCCAAGAGCATGGAGTGAACGCATAAATAAGTTGTCATCATGAAGCACAAGAAAGGGAGTTTGTAGGGACAGAACTACATCCACATGATGTCCACTAATTTGTACAGTGACATCAGATCCATCTTGCATGAGAATCCTTGCCTTCATATAGGGTACTTTGACAATAGCATGTGGTGCATCGCATGTATAGAATGGCTTACTTGGATCTCTACTATACATGTTCCAGAGAAAACTCAGCATTGGAATTATAGTAGCTGCCCATTAAACCAAGTGAAATGCAGAATCCCAAATACCTATGACAATTCAAAATACAAAGGATTAATTTAAAGATAATGCAATACAAACACAATAACACGGGAATATTTATACCTTTTCCCCATATCCGAGTTTGAAACTTGGGTGATAAAATCTTGCTTTAATTCCTCCCTCTCTACACCATCGGTAACATCACCAAGTCATAAACACAAAGGCAATTGCATGCACATATATATGTATGTTACTCAAGCTATACATCACTATCCTATTCTTGTGGAATTCATGGATCAGTTGGGCTTGCACGCTCTTTCGCTCATTCACAAAAGTCAACTGCAAATGAGTTTTTAGTTAGGGGCTTAAGCAGAGCTATTTCTAATTTAAAAAAACATATGGCTTCAATGCACTTATTGTAGCTCTGTCCTCATTACGTGGTCCATTAGCAATAATCAAATGATCATTGCTGGAACCCTTGGAATCAATTTTGATAACCACAAATGCAATATTAGTCACAACATTGAATATGTTACCAAAGCTAGACCTCATCTATTCAGAAACCAATGGAAAATAGGATGCAATAGTAGTCTCGCACAAAACTAATGGCAACCTCAAAATGCTCACCATGGATGTCTGCAGTTTTGTGGCAGTCACATGCAATGAATAGTTTGTTGTTCCATCCTCACCACTACCTCTTTTGACTACAGTGGCACCCTCAACACGATAAAAGGACGATAAAAGGACTCAACCTCTAGGTACTCTCTATACTGCTCCACAAAAGAGTGGAGGCTAGGGCATGACAAGGGTTACTGTTCCTGAGTATGTTTAGTCTATAAAATCAACACAGATACATATAGGATAAGTGCAGTTCCTTCCAAGGAAACCGCATTTGGATGCAGCTAGACACATACTGAGGTATGTGAAGTCCACATTGTAGTATGGACTGTTTTATGAGATTGGGGTTCACATACAGTTGCATGGATACACTGATGCTGATTGGGCTGGTAGTATTTCTGATAGACGATCTACCAGTGGATATATGTTTTCTTTTGGGAGTGCTATAGTCACTTAGAGCAGTAAGAAATAGCCTACAGTTGCCTTGTCGAGCACAAAGGCTGAATTTAGGGGTGCAGCAACGACTGCATGTGAGGTAGCTTGGTTGCATAAGCTGCTTTATGATATGCATCAGTCTATAGATGGGCCAGTTGTCATTTATTCTGACAACATGAGCAGTATACACTTGGCAAATAACCCAGTCTATCATGCTAGAACAAAGCACATTGAGATGCATCACCACTATGTGCCAGAGAAGGTTCTAGTAGGTTTTATTGATCCAGTTTATGTCAGCACAGAGGATCAGATAGCTGACATATTCACAAGGCATTGGGCACAGAGAAGCTGTGTAAGTTCAGAGACCTACTTGGTGTGCAGGAATTGGGATTGAGCTCGAGGGGGAGTGTTGAGATATTGAGCTCCACTCATGATATGCCAGGGTGACCGTTGTGCATTTATGTCACCGACTTGTTAGCTGCAGATGCAGTTGGTACACCGCCCATGAATAATAGCTGGATGACAACTATCTTTATGTACTCTAGTTAGTGGCTCAGTTAGTATGCCACCTAGGTTAGCTGAGTTTGGTTTGAGACCCACATATAGGGTTCATCTATTCCTTTTGTACTAAGAGAGAGAGTTCTTTTGGCTTTCACAACTAAGAAGAGGAAAACTGTTTTCAACCTCCACCTTTGTGTGTATTCCCCCATTGTGTATGTGAGAAAGTTGCAAGTGAGACTCCTTACCTCTCTCCCACTCTCTTCACGGGCCGATGGGACTTTCAAAAAGTACAAAGCCAGATTGGTTGCACAAGGATTTTTGCAAGTTGAAGGGTTTGATTTTCAGGAATCCTTTGCTTTGACTACTAGAATGACCAGTATTTGCACAGTATTATCGGTGGCTACTCATAAAAAGTGGCAAGTTTATCAAATAGATGTTAAATCAGCATTCTTGAATGGTGACCTCAAGGAGGAGGTGTACATGGCTCAACCACCTAGGCTTTGAGGCCCCCCATTTTGAGAACAAGGTATGTAAGCTGAAGAAGGCTCTATATGGGCTAAAACAAGCCCCAAGAGCATGATACCAACAGATAGACAAATTCTTTCATAAATTAAACTTCAAAAGATGTGCCTCAAATGCTAACTTGTATGTGTACAAGAAAGGTGGAAAATCTGCTATTATTGTTCTATATGTGGATGATCTCCTTATTACAGGTGACTATGAAGACATGATCTAGCAGACTAGAAAGGCATTGAGCATAGAGTTTGAGATGACAAACTTAGGCTTGATGCATTACTATTTTGGGATTGAAGTCTGGCAAGAGCCAGGCAAGATCTTCATCTCTCAGCAGAAATATGCAAGGGAGATCTTGAAGGCATTTGGTATGTCCGAGTGCAAGGAGATAGCTACACCTATGGAGGTAAATGCGAGGTTGTCTATGGAGGATGCCTCACCACTAGCAAACATCGGGAGGTAAGAGAAGTTGGTCGGCAGTCTTATCTATCTGTCCAACACCAAACTAGACATTAGATTTGCTATTGGCATTTTCAGCAGGTTCTCCAATAAGCCCCCGGGAGAATCATTGGAATGTAGAGATGCAGGTGCTCAGGTATGTGAAGGGCACTCTTGATTATGGCATTACTTATGGTATGGGCACTTCCTTGGCTCGTCATTGTGACTCAAATTGGGCTGGAGATGTTGCTTCCAAGAAATCAGTCTGGATATTGTTTCTCTTTAGGTTCAGGTATCTTCTCTTGGATCAGTAAGAAACAACCAATAATGGCATTGTCTTCTACCGAGGCTGAGTACAAGGCAGCATGTTTTGTTGCTTGTGAAGCAGTGTGGCTAAGGAGGATCTTATGGCACATGGGAGTGCAAGAGGATGAGGCAATTGTGCTGAGGTGTGACAATCAAAGTTGCATGGCCATTGCTAAAAATCCAGTGTTTCATGTGTGCACAAAACATATAGAGATTCAGTATCACTATGTGCATGATTTGATCGAGGATAGGATAGTGGAATTGGTCTACTATCCAACACAACAAAATGGAGCAAATATCTTCACCAAGGCACTCGAGAAGGATCAGCTTCAGAGTCATCTTCAGAGACTTGGCCTTGGGCCGAGAAGATAGTTCACCTATGGGTGGACATTGAGGGGGGTGTTAGATATGCTCAATGCCCCACCCTCTTGGTAACCACCAGTGGTCCAAGGTGCTCAAGTTGTAAGGCCCCCATATGAGGAGAAGCCATGTGTGAGCCCAGAGCACTGGATGGATCCTGACCTACATGTCAGATGAGGTCTATCAATGAGACCGTTAATGGTAGAAAGGTGATTATGTGGAAGCCCCTTATTCTTGCTGGGCCCTGGGAGCCAGCTGGCCCCCAACAAGGGGGTCTAGGGGGGCCAGCACCCCCCTAGTAGGGATTCGGGGGCGAGAGCCCTCGAGGCAATGATATAGGGAATATTTCTTGAATATTCTATGGATGACTAGTCGGTTCCACGGACTAGGTTGATTGGTCAGCTTCACCGAGTAGGTTGACTGGTCGGTTCCACCGACTACATTGATTTGACTACCGCCCTCATAGCTATAAAGAGGCGACCTCCCCAGTCCATTGTACCAGATCAGATTTTCCAACAGAGATCTTCCAACTAGTAGCTCTTCACCTAGTATCTGTCTAGATCACCATCTAAGCTCCACTGTGGGAGTGCACGGGTGGAGGGAGCCATCATCTGTACTACATCAGTATTGAAGGAAAATTTTGTTCATCTCCAATTTGTTGTGTGCTCTCTATTCTTTGTTCAGTTTCTATTCCACTGTGCCATGTAATTTAAAAGTTTCATCATACTCTGACAGTACGACTACAATTTCTACTCCGCCTCCACCAGTAGTGCCAGTGATACATTAAATTTCTTTGTCTGCAAAATCAGATAGTATGCAGTTCACAGTGACCACTTAAAGTAAAGCCAAAGAGAAGGTCCTTAACATAGTGGATACAACAACTACCACATTCATCACTAAGATCCTTGAGAGTTCCACTTCCAATCTCAGAAGGTCTGCCCATGATCAAAAGGCACCTAAGGGGTGGACCTACAAGAGCAACTATGCAAGTGCAAGTCCCTGGGTGTATCTCTCTACCATTCCCAAATAGATGAACGCTATGATTTACATTCCCGACGGGACCTCCGTGCCTTTATTTGACATCATTGTATTTTGGGTTTGGACATCTAGAACCAAACATTGAAAGTTCAGATTGGCAACATGCAATGGATGAAGAGTACAATGCTCTTGTCAAGAACCACACCTGGACCTTAATAGATCTTCCTACACAAAAGAAGCCCATAGGATGCAAATGGGTTCTCAAATAAGATGGTGAGGTTGATAGATACAAGGCTAGGTTGGTAGCCAAAGGATATGCTCAAGAGTATGGTACAGATTACAAAAAGAGCTTTGCACCAGTTGCAAAGATGACTACATCAAGAGAGTGTGTGCGAGGAGCAAGTTTTTTTGGGCAACCCACTATTTATTATTCCACCTATTCCAATTAGTCCTCTCTCTCTCTCTCTCTCTCTCTCTCTCTCTCTCTCTCTCTCTCTCTTAAAAATTTTCCTTTAAATATATATATAAACAAGCTTTTCAAAAAAAAAAAAAACATGCTTTTGGGAAAAGCTACCCCCCCCCTTGCCTATATAAACCCTCCCCCCCCATGATACTCACTTTGTGAGTGAGCTATCAAGGTACCTCTCTCTCTCTCTCTCTCTCTCTCTCTCTCTCTCTCTCTCTCTCTCTCTCTCTCTCTCTCTCTCTCTCTCTCTCTCTCTCTCTCTCTCTCTCTCTCTCTCTCCCTCCCTCCCTCCCTCCCTCCCTCCCTCCCCCCCCCCCCTCTCTCTCTCTCTCTCTCTCCATGCCTCAGAAAAGGCCTCTATCTTTCCCCCCTATCTTTCACTTTTTTGTCTTGTAATGAGGGTTTTTGTGCCATGAATGTAGGTCTTGCAAACCCTAACTTTGTACCGTATCCTCAATCCACATCCTAGCAAGAATGGCATCACGCGTATTCAAGCGAGATGGCATCATCATCTTGTATGATGACAAATATGATCTCGTGGCTCATGCACGCATCCGTCAGACACATGAGTTGGAAGGCATTCGATCCGGAGATGTTGGTCTCATCATTTTGTGCATGTATGTTAAAGCCCCATTGAAAGGAATCAACAAGGATGGGGCTGAAGTGGATCTCACAGAGAATGCATTACTCATGTGGCCCGTTAAACAAGTGGTGAGCTCTTCTATCATGTCCTTCTTCCTTTGCATCAGCTTAGAGTGGGCTTTGTTGGATTTTCTTGAACCCATTTTACCAATTTTTGTGAATAGAGACTTGATGATATAGCCCAGCCCGATGATGAGGACATGCCTCTGATGAGGGTACAACTTCTACAAGAGGAAAACTACGTGGTCCTAGGGGTTCTACTTCAATGCAAGGGGGAGGTAGATGAAGAAGGATAATTTGGCTTGATCCCTCGGATGTGCAAACTCTTATCAATGCTGGGAGGCCTGCTGTCCTTGAAACTCCATGGAGCCTTGGCGACATCTGCTGGGGCTACTACTAGTGCTTCTAAGTGGGATTCCAAAGGAAAGAGGAAACTTGTGATGCAAGAGAGTTCAATAGAAGAAGAGGAGGAGGAGGAAAATGAGGATAGTTCCTCTAGTGAGTGTAGCAAAAGTGTGAGCACACCCTCTTCTCGAGGGCGATGCGACAAAGGTAGAGGTCGATGTGCACCAAAGCGACTGGCCTGAGAGGAGTCCGAGGATGATGACGAGGAGGGTGTCCTTGGAGAGACGACACTGAGTGCCTCCTGTGATAAGACAATCATGCAGGAGTGCATCGAGGACAAGCTACAATCATTCAGTGTGGGTAGTTTGGTCTTTTGAAGGTCTATAGTCTCAAGGCACGGAGTGAGAACGAATGTTTGGGCTAAATTTAAAAATTTCCTTTGTAGGTGGAAAAAAATATCCCTCTACCCCCGATCCCCTTGTGTCAATTGCTCCCAATGCCCACTATCTACCAGATCACATCCCGCACCCAAGAGATGCAGGAAACATTCTTCTCAAGTGGGTACTTGCCGTGTTTGGATGTCTTCATTGTGTCCACCACCACACCAAAGATGCAAAAGCATTAGGGAAAAAGGGAACTCATTTTGGGGCCCTGTAAGAAATTCACTATTTTTTGATTTATTTCTCTCCTAAAAGACCTCAAAAATAGTAAAATATGGAAACGTGGCTCAGAACTGTCAGTAAGGACTACAGAACTGTCAATTCAAAAAGGAATAAGATAATCTTTTGTCTGACTAACACGATTTTGCATTAAATATCTCCTTAGATTTTTTTTTGTTTACCAAAGATTCCGCATCTCTTTTGCCGACGTGTGCAGGCCTTTCATAAAGAATCCATCACTGAACTTGGTGACCATCTTCACATCGACTTAGAAGAACAATATGCTCCAGCACAAAAAAGACGAAAGGATACGGTGCTGAATGCTCAACAGCAGGAAAATATGAGAAGAGAAGGGCTTCAACATATTGACTTATGGTGCGATGGAAGCATATATCCAAAATGTCAAGTAAAAAACTCTACACCTCCATTTGTCAATCCCACCACATTACTGAGGTTTGCCAGCGATGGACAAAATGGACTTCTTGGTTATATTTCAACGCAGTCTGCATTTGCGAAAACGTATAAAATGATGTACCTACAAGAAAAGGGGGCCAAGATGCAGGAGATAGCCATTCATGCAAAATTGGAGCAGCAGTTGCAGAATGAAATTGAGGAGCATTCAAAGAGTAAAAAAGAGTTGACAAGAGCAAGAAAGAAGAGAACCGTGCTTGGAGACAGACTACATATAGTAGGAAGATTAAAAACATTGCAAATTCGAAGGCTGGGACTGGTGGATGCAAGCGACGAATTCAGGAAGCAAGGTTAGATTGAAATTTATCATTTTGTATACTCAAAAAGGCTCTCTTCCAGACTATATCTATTTCGTCGATTGTCGCAAAACAAGAATGGAGGTGCTGAATGATATAGGCATATTGTGTTGTTACTACAGGAAATTATTGGAGCCTGCAAAAGAAAATATGGACCCGAACCTTCTTCCTGTTAAACAAATGAAAGGATTGCTTTCTTGCGGTGTAGCAAAAGGTTTGATTGAGGAAAAAAAATACAAAACAGTCAAACGCAATGTTGTAAAGGACTTTGTATCCAATAATCAAGTTGATGGCACTATAATCCAAGAGGCTCTTGATGTTAGTGGAGTTAGCAGGAAGGGATATAGTTTGATTTTCCATGCGATATCCTCAACTTTGAAAGATCAAAGGATTAAACGAGTTTTACTGCCAAATCCAGCAACCGTGTGGAGGATAAGAGGTCATTTGAATGAAAGTATAGATGAATTTATTGGGCAATATATCCATATTGAAGAAATATTTCATGCTGGTAAAGGAACCACTGTGTATGATCCTTGGAACAATATATTCATTTTTTGTTTTATACTTGATTTTGGTCATTGTTTTCAAATCTGTTATAGTAATACTTTTGTTTTCTATAATCTGGCAGGTGAAGACCGAAGACCATGAAACACTAGATTGGGTGTTTCACCACACGGAAATACCAAGAATAATCAAAAGACAAGTGCAAGGCGAGAATCTCCATGTTGCAGGAAAAGGTGACTTTCAAGTAGAGTGGCACATGGTCGGGGATCTTAAAACACTTAAGTGCATGTATAACGTTAGTAAAGGAGGCAACTCAAAGTCTCCTTGTCTTTACTGCAAAGAATCAGCTCAAGTAATGGATTCAAAATGGTGGAAGAGAGCACCTAATAGAGATAAAGTTGACCCTGACTTCAAGGCCATTCTGGACATTCCACTATGTAATGTTCACATCTGCACATTGCATGGTCTATGTCGAATTATTGAGAAATTGGTATTTTTATATATTGGATTTGCTTGGAAACTCCGTCCCGAAAAAAATAGAAAGGATGCTCTTCAAGCATTGGAAAAAGTGTTATCTGATATAGGTCTGCATGGAGGAGATGTTCAAATCACAAAGGATTTTAAAAAGTCTACCAATGGCAAGGAGGTACCAATCAAGCCCTCTATTGGTGGTGTTAAGGCAAGAAGATTCTTGTCTCGACCCAAACACAGTAAGCAAGTAAGGCAAGGTAGAACAGTTTCAAAGATTAATTATGGATTGTGGAAGCAAGTCCATAATGCTGTGAAAGATCATGAGGTAGATGGGGAAGCACGAAATAGGAAGGCAGAGGTGTGGAGGTCTCTTGATCAACTCTTCATGTTCTGTGACAAAGTAACATGGACAAAGAGTGATTACAAGAACTTTGAGGAGGCAATTAAACATTTTGGGAAGTCAATGAAAGACGCGTGGACAGCCTGCAATATAACTCACTACATGGTAAGGTTCTGTCTTTTTCTTTTACTTAAGTGTGATCCTCTTTTTTTTATTACTTACTATGCATTCTTATGTCTTACAACATATCATATACAACCACCTTCCCTATTTTGTCAAAAAGTATGGATGCCCAGCAATTTGGTCTACCCAAGGCATGGAGAAGTCTCACTACATGGCATGTAATGCATTTTTCAGACACACACAACACTATGGAGGGAGTCAGAAGGCAAATAGTCTGAAGGAAGTCTTCCAATGGTTTTACCGAGGCATACTACAGAGGCTGTATGCTAAAAGAAAAGTTGCTAGCTCCAAAATCAAGCTTGCTTTATTTCTAGCCCAAAAGCAAAGACGAAGACAAGCTCTAGACAATTCAATTGCAGCAGAGAGACATAGACAATGGAGGGAATCGAAGATATTTAGAAACCATAAATGGACAAGTAAACATGAATAGGACTCATTTGTAACTTATTGGTGTTATGTCCACATGTTTTCAAACTCATTCAATAGAAATTTTTTTTGTGGAACAAGTGACTCTTGGTGTTATGCATGAAAAGTATTTCTTTTGTGAAACATATGATCTAAACTTAATACAATTTGTTCACAATTTCAATATATTGTTTGTTTAATATTTAACGACACCACTCTATGTAAATGTACAAATCATTTCATCTTCAACTTATTGTTCATTTATACAAGATCATACCAGATATCAAAGACTTTGTACAAATTAGTTCAAATTTAATATAATGTTTGTGCTATATTTGATGACTAAATCCTATTTCTCCCAGGGCCTGCCGATCGAAACTCTCTTTTTGATCTTGATTGGGGTATTTTTCTTCTTTATTGGCTTGATGTCGACTGTCTGTTTATCAATGCTTGCCTCTGTTGCTTGTCGGGGAGGGGTATCCTTTTCTTCAGCTGTCTCCACCTGTTCCTCTTCTTGGACTATGTGGCCTGATGCAATCATGGGTGGCTCTCGAAACCTTATGAGCTGGTGTTTTCCATAGCCCTCCAGACATTTGGGCTCCTTAACACCACATGCTAATGCATAAGAAGTGTAAGACAAAAAGTAAGCGGCCCTAGAGGCCTGCTTATTCATATAATCTCCAAATATATCTATGGCAGACAACCTCTCTATCAAAATGATCTTTTCCTTTTGCCATGAAAGAACATGTCCACCTAAAGCCCTGGACAAACATTTTAAGAAGTAAACAATGGCTTCTCCATTGTTTCTCAACTGCCTATGGTAAATCAAGATCTTGGCACTGCCTAGATCATGAATATAATGAGCTAGGCCTGACATTTTGCGAAACCCAACCGGCCTGCTTCCACTTGATCTCTGGAGGAATGTGTCATCCTCAATTTGTAGCTGCCACATATCAAAAGATTGGAGTGAGACAATACACAACCTACAAAAACAAAGTTAAGCAGAAGTCAAAGTATTTGATTTGAAGTACCTTCTCATTTTCATCAGCAACAAGCAGTTCATCTTTCCAAAGATTTATCCCTCTCCCCTCTTGTCCAGCCTCTTCTTTAGGCTTTTTTGTGTATAGTGCTGAGAGATTCATAGCTTCTTGTGTGAGCTGGAAGGCAGCTTCATCTGGCTCTTGGAACTTTTTAGCCTCTTTGAAACAAAATGTAAGGGCCTCTACAGGATCAAAAATTGTTTCCAAAGCCAGTAGTGAATGGTCATCCTCTATGCCAACCTCCTTGTCAAGCCTTGAAGCCTGGGCAATAAGGGAAATGGCATAGTCCTCCCTCAAATTGAACATACACGCTATATCATGGAGGAAAACATAATCTTTTCCACCAATCAAGACATTAGGAAGCATGGGCACTGCATAGTTACTGCTCTGAACATCAAAATCTTCAACTGGCTCTGCTCCCCTCAGAGTTTTTGTCCTCAGTTGAACAAGGTCAAGAGCAGCCACTTGCAGCCCCTCATCCTGAAGGTTGATATCTTCTTCTTGCTCTGCCATTTCTGTGACCAAAGAAACATCCTCCTTTTCCTCTGCTTCAGATGTGTCTTCTTCTTCAATCTCCTGCCCTTGCTCATCCAAAGACTCCTGACTGAAGACAATGTACATAAGAAATGCCATGGTTTCCTCAAGCACTCTGCACTTTCTGGTGTGCAAAGTACAGTTGAATTTATATTGATCAGGCAGGCTGTCAAATCTTCTGTTCACATGGTACCTCAGCCTGTCATTGGAGACAATATGATTTATATGCACAAAAACCTTTTCTCCTTCCACAATTCTTCCTACCTCTGTCAGTTCTTTGAAGGTATCCCAATAGCCTGAAAGAAAATCTTTGTGATGCTCCAGTACAGAGCTCATTGTGAACTCCATGTTGAAAATACTGTGGTATATATGGAAGTTACTCTGAGCCTTGCATTTGTGAAGAAACTCAAATAGGAGCAAATCTGGAGACTTGTGCTCTTCTGGTTCCATTTGTTTTTTGATGGAAGAATCAGCACTCTGCTCCAGTCTCTTCTTTTTGATTGTTCAAAAACTTATATACTATGAATTCTATATGCTGACATATGCAATCAGTGAATGCATTGGATATCACCAGATAATTTTTTCATGACATCTCATGACTCACCTGGTGATTGCTGTGGTCTAATAATAGCAGCAGAAAAGTCCAGCTTCCTCTTGAAAGGTGGGGCCTGGGAGCCAGCTGTTCCAAAGCAAAAACATTTCTGCCTATGGCCATCCTTTGTATATATATTTTCACATAGATATATATATATTGGCTCGAGTTTTTTCCTTGTACTCCCCAAGGGTTTTTTCATCCGTAGATAGAGGGCCTAGTTTAAGTTGGGGTGTTAGAGCTATATATAGCTCACTAAAGATAGCAAATTAATGAGGTAGAAGTGAGAACCAAATCAGACACAGGAATTTGCAGCAAAACGCGATGGGAGACCATTTGGAAAATATAAAGCGCTCTCCTCGCATTTTGTTGCAAATTCTCCAGTTCTGTTCATGTGCATGTCAAATCAAACACTAGGTTCATCTCGGTGATTCCTGGACACTATGATCTCATATGCAAGAGAAATGCTGGAGCTGAGTGAAACTTTTCATGAGGAATGTGTCAACAACAGGAATTTGCAGCAAAATGCGATATGGGCTATTTAGAGATTTATAAACCACTCTCCTCGCATTTTGTTGCAAATTCTCCAGTTCTGTTCATGTGCATGTCAAATCAAACACTAGGTTCATCTCAGTGATTCCTGGACACTATGATCTCATATGCAAGAGAAATGCTGGAGCTGAGTGAAACTTTTCATGAGGAATGTGTCAACAACAGGAATTTGCAGCAAAATGCGATATGGGCTATTTAGAGATTTATAAACCACTCTCGTCGCATTTTGTTGCAAATTTCTAGTTTCTATTCATATCCATCTCCAATCAAATTCCTGGGTGATTTACCACATTCTTGGACAGTATAAATTGAAAATGTAACAAGAAGGGTGGAGTTGAGTGAAGACATTTGGACATCAAAAATCCAATGGATGGAAGAAATATATGTTAAAAAACATTGAAACCAATCTAGAATTCTAACCTTTTTTTTCCTTTTCCATGCTGTTGGAGTTGCATTGTTAAATCTCCTGCTCTTTCACTAGCTTGAACTCTGCACTCTAGGTAACCTGGAGATCTGGTAGTGGTAGTAGTCTTCAGGCAGGTTGCAGTCTGGATGGAGTGTGCTAGGTAGGAAAGGATCAGAGAGAAAGAAATGGAAGATGCGAGGGTCGTGGCAGGGATGAAAGATTGGGAGGCAGGGGAGGGAAGAGTGGTTGTGGAATTGATTATGAAATCATGAATGGCACAAGTTCCAAGGCATAAAGTGTACCTTTCACACATGCCAAATTTCAAACTCCAAGAGATCTGGGTCCCATCCACACATGTGAAAAACGACTACATTCCACACGTGTGGGATTTAGAAGATGCCTTATTTGTATTTGCACTTATTTGTGGTATCCTGTTTCAGACCTCTTGCCCTCCAGTCTGTGCTCTCTTGCCTCCCTACCTCCATACTCTGCAACATCAACATCCTGTCCAGGAGCACAGGTTCATCCTCAGCACAGGTTACTCATCAGCAGCACAACACATCCACAAATAGATTTCATGTCAGTAACAATGGGTTCTCCCCTTAGTCTCTGCAATCTTCTTGCCTACAATAGAAACAATCCATCCTACATGGAAATGCATAGACTCAAGTCAAGACAGAGAAATCACTGTAGGAATGCAGATCTTCAAGTGTGATATTTGCATGTGAGGGTAAAACTGTACTTATGGGTTCTTCCTTCAGTCTGTGCACACTTCTTGCCTTCCATAGACTCAATCCATCCTGCATGGTTATGCAAACACCTTCAAATGACTGAAGGCATATTCCAGCATGCTGCCTCATGAATTTGCAGGAAAATGTGAGGAGAAGGCCTTAGGAATTTCAAACAGCTGAAATCGCGTTTTGTTGCAAATATTGAAATATTGCTTCATCAACCCCTGTCATTCTAGTTTTGTGACTTCCATAGCTATCCATGGCTGTAATCTTCTTGCATAAACTCCATTCATACTGTATTTAGTTGTAGAGACAGAGAAATCACTGTAGGAATGCACCAGCATGTCATTTCGGGAATTTGCAGGAAAACGCGATTTGGACCTGTTTGGAATTTCAAACTCCTCGTATCGCATTTTATTGCAAATTTCTCTATATTGCTTCATCCACCCCTGTGATTGCCTTTTTTTTGTCAAAACATGTTCTCCATGTCTGTAATCTCTTTCCAATCCTTTGTATGCAGTTTTTCAGAGTGATGGCAAGAACCAAGTCAACTGCAAGGAAAGTTGGCAAAGGGCCAGGGCTTGCAGCAACAGCAACTGGGGTAGGTACCAAGAAATTTAGTGTGCCTCCAAAGGGAAGAGCTGCACATGGGAGTAAGTGTAAGCCAATGAGCCTGCTCAAGCAAAAGGCCAAAAGATTGAATCATGGTGCAGGTGTGCTAAGGGAGATCAGGAGGCTACAGAAAGCTATAGGCTTTGCAATACCCAAGGCACCTTTTCAAAGACTGGTGAGAGAAATTTGTGATAGTTGGAACCTTGGGTTCAGGTGGAATAGAACTGCCATTCTGACTAACTGAAGTTCTGTCGTTGGATGGCAATACTCTAGACTAGATTCTCGAATCCTTCTCCTAGTCCATTCAAGATTACTTGAACCATTTCTGTGGGATTCATAATCTCTCTTGTTGCGGCAAGTTGATTGTTGTAGTCTTTGATGCGGAGTACATAAGCATGACCGGTTTTATTGCTGTTGTGGAAACTTTGGTTGATCTGGTTTCTCAAGGTGAGAATCCTGGATGTGTTCTTGGACTCGTAGAGAGCTGTGAACATATCCCATGCTTCTTTTGATGTCTTGACTGTGTTGAGCTGTCCTAGCATGACATCTTGCACATTCTACTTGATCAGGTGATAGGCATACTTGTCTTTCTTATCCCATTCTGATTGAGCTTGGGCAATGGCAGGATCTGCTACTGGTGCGGAAATTGTTTGTGTAGATGTAGATCCCGTTGCTGGTGCTGTGAGAATAGATGGAGTTGAGCTACTGGTGACTGAATCGGCCAATGGTCTAGGTGTAGACCCATCGACATACTCCCATTTGTCCTGAAGCACAAAAATGGTCTCCATTCGGTATTTCCATGTACCGTAATTGGAGTTGTCTAACTTAGCAGATGCCTCCAGATTGAGGTTGCTAGTCGACATGGTGCAAGAAATGTACTCAAAAAGTGTCCTGAAAATCTCTGTATGAATCAACTGCAAATACACTGAAGATGCCAAGTGAAATCTCTATACCATCGGTGAAGATAGAACTGCAGTATATAAAATCTGATCTGTGTTACAAGGCTTGTGGCAATGATGCCAAGAATAGCCAAGAGGCTTTACAAGGCTGAAATGATGTGCACGATGCCATGAGATAGCCGAATAGGCTTTATAATGGTGGCATGTGTGTGTGAAATCAAATGCTATCTACCCACTGAATCAATCTGCAATGCCTCTGAACTCTGAAGTCTGCTCACTGAACTGATGAACGTAAGGTTTCAGGTAATGTAATGATGTGAAATCGGATGTGAGCGTATGGACTGACTCCGAGTAGGTACTAGTCAGGAATTTCGGGCATGGCTTAAATTGGCAACTTGGGGAATTCAAAGCGTCCCCTCTATGGTGATCTAGTCTACTCTAATCTAGATCTAAACCAACCGTCGATCGATGAAAGAACAGCAAATAATTCCTTTTCTTTTGTTCTTTTTAAGTGCTGGGTCAGATGCGTCGATGTAGAGGCAAATATGCATGAAGGAAGTGGTTTTGTCGGCGAGGCTCAAATGTGAGTGTAACTTGCGCTAAAATGTGCGTGTGATGTAATGAGTGCATAGAGTACAAAAAAATGAGCGACTTTCCTTTTTTGAACGCCCTCAAATTCTTCCTGGGAGAGATATGACTTGATCTAGGTGGAGAGGCAAAAGGAGTGCAAATGGTGCTCAATGATGATGTGTCACTGTGAGTCACATGCAATGATGATGTGGCACTATGCCTAGCAAGAGGTGTGCCTGTGAAGCTCTATGCTGAGGTGGCGGGAGTGTGCACATGCAGTGTGTGCACAATGTGCCTGGCAAGGGACTGTGCCTACAGAGGGTCAGTGCTGATTGGACTACTGAGGTGGCAATGCTGAGGTGGCACTGTTGATGTGGCAGAGGTGACATGGCAGTGATGACATGGCTTGATGATGTGGACTACTGACGTGTCAGTGTCAGTGATGATGTGTCCTGCTGAGCTGGCAGGGGTGACGTGGCAGATAAGGTCTGACGTGGTAGTTGGAGATAAACTGATGATGTGGTAATCGGCTGCCACATGTCCTTTGGCTGACCACACCTCAATGTGTGGTGAGGTTGAGGATAAGGAATATCCTCCCTTGCTACCACGTGGCACTAGGAGGGCGATCGGAATCTTTCGAAGATTCTGACAGAATCTATTGATTCGGTCGTCATTTCCATTGGAGACGACTATGGAGCTACTGGTGCATACGGGAGCCATTGTTCACTGGCTATGTGGCGCTAGAGCGTTGCGCTGGAGACATGTGCCTCAGAAGCTTGGCTTCGCTGTTGATCAATGCGCTGGCACTGGAGAGGCTGTATGCCTTGGAGGTATGCCATTAGTGGTTGTGCCTCGTATGGACAGCGGCACCTTTCCAACGCTACGTCTCCAATAAGCGCTTCCAAGGTATAGCGCAACTTTTTCAAGCCCCGTGCCGGCGACCACAAAACAATTCAAAGCAGTCTCAACGGAAGAGGAGCAGCACGCTTCGACCTACCAACCACCGATGGACATTCATCACCTCCTTCAACGATGGCTTCGTGGAGAGCCATTGAGGGAACTCGTGCTGTGAAGCGTGCAATTGCGGCTTGTAGTAGAAGGCAGTGTGTAGAGCGGGCGTGGAAGCTGTGGGTAGAGCGGTCCCCGTTGAAGCTACAGGGCTACGACTGACTAGTTGTTGGATAGGTCGTAGAGCTAACTACTAGGTTGCTGAGTCATAAGGACTTCGTTGTTGTTGGCAGCTAGGTACAGAGATAGTTGGAGAGGCATAGGTTGCTGCTACAAACAGGAGGAGGTAGGATTCAGCCTTCGGTTTTGAAGAACAGAGTATGGCACATATGAGTTGCTGAGGGCTGGAGTCGGGGGCTAGAGTCAGCTACACTAGAGCAGTTGGTTCCTTACTATGCATGCGGCTAGCTATAGTGCTATAGCCGTATGTGTCAGTTGAGAAGCAAGAGGTCGATATAGTCCCTTTGATAGACTCGATAGTTGATGTAGCCAAAGATTGTAGAAGTTTGTGGAAGAGCCGCCGTTGGAATTGTCTCAGCCTTAAAGTCTCTACAGGAAAGACAGTTCTCTTTCTCTCTTCTCACAATGGAAGTCCTCTCAATCAATAGAAGTCTCTCTCTCTCTCTCTCACATGGATGGAATTGTATGACAGAAATTCTATGAAAGTAGATGGGAGTCTCTCACCAAAAGTGAACTCTGACAGAGAACACTCAAGAGAACTCACAATCACTCAATCTCTCTCACAATGATCTCAATGCCTTAGCGGAAGGCTAGGGAGCTCTAATAAGAGGGGAGAGGAGAAGAGTGGAGATGAGGAGAGAGGGCACAGCTAGAGACACACCACAAATGACTAACTGTACACTAGATTTAGTTGAAAAAATAGAATATATACAAACCCTTTTAGGGTTAGGTTAGGGTTAGGGTTAGGGGATCTAACCCTTTCCTTTATAGCACTCTATAAGTTTAGTGCTATGCACATATGATCACGTGATGGTGCTATGCACACATGATCACATGATGTTGAGTGTGAACTCTCAACAGCCCAATCAGCATCAGTGTATCCATGCAACTATATCCGAACCCCAGTCTCATAACATAGTCCATACTGCAATGTGGACTTCACATAACTCAGTATGTGTCTAGCCGCATCCAAATGCGGTTTCCTTGGAGCCTGCATAAACTGACTTACCAATCCAACAACATAACTCAAATCTGGCCTAGTAATAGTCATATAAATCAAACTTCCTACTATGTGTCTGTACATAGTAGGGTCTTCTAAAAGCTCACCTGCATCTACGCTCAACTTCACATTCTGCTCCAAAGGAACTGAAATAGGCTTGCAGCCTGTCATCCCATATTTGGACAGCATGTCCAATCCATACTGCCTCTGCAAGAGCCATATCCCACGTGGATCTTATCACCTCAATGCCCAAGAAGTAACACAGCTCTCCCAAATCCTTCATCTCAAACTTCTGCGTCAATAGCATTTTCACATGAAGGATATCTTCATCACTATCACCTGTGATGATCAAATCATCAACATAAATGACAAGCAGCATAATGCCTTTCTCTGTTTTTCTCACATACAGTGAGAAATCTGCTTTGGAAATCTGAAAGCCAATAGTGACAAGATATTGTTCTATCTTGTCAGACCATGCTCTGTGTGCTTGCTTCAAATCATACAAGGCTTTCTTCAACCTGCAAACAAACTTAGGATGAACAGCATGAACACAACCTGGTGGCTGCGCAACCGGACTGAATCTTTCTTCATAATCAATGCCATATGTCTGTGCATACCCTTTGACAACTAATCTTGCCTTGTATCTGTTCACAGAACCATCTGCATTATGCTTCACCTTATAAACCCACTTGCAGCCAATTGCATTCTTGTCTTTAGGCAAAGGCACCAATTCCCATGTAGCATTTGCTTCCAAGGCATCCATTTCTTCATCCATGGCTTTCTCCCATTTTTCTTTTCCCATGGCTTGTGCTCAAAAGAAGTGGGTTCTGGTTAATGTATCACTTTGACCATATAGGCATAGTGAATGGATGTAAATCCATCATATTTCAGCCTATCCACAAGATACTTAACTCTCGAAGACCTACGCAAAATAGGCTCACTACCAGGTGCTCTCAAAACATCCCTTGTCTTCCTTACTCCAGGTGTAACAATAGAAGGAATACCCAACTCATCATCAAGGCTCTATTCTGAGCCATTGGATTCACCATCCACATAAGAGTGACCTGCATTCACATCAACCATGGGATGATCTACTTCCTCTTTTCCTTTTCGTGATACTTGCATACCACTATCTGCATTGCTTTGAGGAGATCCTCCTGATCTCAATCTGCCTATCCATGGTGAAGTATGTGAACCACTGCTTATACCTACTGCTCATCTCATCAAAAACAACATCTCTGCTCACTGTAAACTTACGAGTAGAAGGGTTATAGCATCTATACCCTTTTTGCTACAGAGAATAACCAATAAAGATGCACTTCTCAGCTTTTGGATCCAACTTGGATCTCAATTCATCTGGCACATGAAAAAAGGCAATGCAACCAAAAACTTTCAAATGAGAAATATCTGGCTCCTTACTAGTATACCTCTCCTCTGGTGTCATGCCATGTATTGTTGCAGTGGGAGTTGTGTTCATTATGTAGACTACTGTAGCAATTGCTTTAGCCCAATAATAATCTGGAAGGCCTTTTTCGTTGAGCATGGCACGAGTTACCTCTCCAATATGCTTGTTTTTCCTTTCTGCAAGTCCATTTTGCTATGGGGTATGACTGCATGAATATTGCTGCTTTATGCCATGCTCTTGTAGGAACCTTGCAAACTCATTTGAGAGGTACTCTCCCCCTCCATCTAACCTTAGACATTTTATTTGCAAGCCTGTTTCTTTTTCAACCATAGCTTTAAAAGCTTTGAAATGCCCAAACACTTCACTTTTGTTTTTCATAAAATACACCCAAACTTTTTTGCTGTAGTCGTCAATAAAAGTGACAAAATAATGATAGCCTCCAATAGATGCAGCTTTAGTAGTCCACACATCAGAGTGGATTAATTCCAATGGCCTCTTACTCTCTTGAACATGTCTAAGAAATGGTTTCCTTGCCTGTTTTCCAAATTGACAGTCTTCACATAACTTATGCATTTCTGCAACCTTGAACTTAGGCAATCCTACAACAATATTTTGGGCCTGCATTAATTTAAGACGCTGTACATTAACATGACCAATGTGTTTATGCCAGATATCAATATTTGCAACTACACTGGTCCCATGTGCAAACATTGCTGCACTCAATTCAGGCATGTCCACATCCAACATAAACATCTTGCCCTTCTTCTTCCCTTTTGCTATCAAGCGACCTTTATTTTTTATATCCTCAACAAAGCATCCATGAGGATTAAATCTGACTTGCAAGCCCTGCTCAACCATTTGACCAATAGAAACCAAGTTCTTGGTGATATTCGGGACATGAAATACATCATATTTCTTTTTTCCATTCTGCATAGACAAAGGAATTTTACCAATCTACACAATAGGATGTGTAGTATCATCACCAGTCTTCACAAATCCTAGTCTTTCCATTTTCCTTGCATCCTGCATCCATTCTGCATGACCTGTCATGTGGTTTGATGCACCTGAGTCAACATACCACATATCATTGCTTTCTTCTGCACTTGTCACAGAATTGGTCATGTCCTGCACCATAAACAGATGCTCATTTCTGTCATCACCCTGTCTACTAGAGGATGCATAATTGCCTTGCCGCAATTTTCCAGTCATGATGTCATTTTGCTTTTTATAGCAGTCTTTAACCATATGACCCCATTTTACCACAGTAGTAGCATTCAACATTGCTGTTTGCATTTTGGCCTCTCTGCCATCCACCACAACCTCTTTGGCTCCCCCTACCTCTAAACTTACCATTTCCTCCTCCATAGGACTGGTTTTCTTAAATTTGCTGCATATTTTGATTTCTGCCATGGCCTCCATATCAGCCTGCTCTACCTCTGCCTCTACCTCTTCTAGCATTTGAGTAGAAGATAGTTTCTTTTGAAGTTCCTCCTGAAGAAGATGCACCACCATTTCTCTGCTCTTCAAAAATTAGAAGAGAAATCAACTCCTCCAAATCAAGAAATTTTTCATGGACGGCAATGGATGTCCAAAATTGTGCATAATCCTTTCCTAGACCATTCAAGGTCATAGAGACTAAATCATCATCTTCCACTGGTGACCCAATAGAAGCAAGTGCAACTGCAATCTTCTTCACCTTCATGTGGTAGTCATTGATGCTCATATTTTCTCTCTACACATTATGCAACTCTTGCTTGAGCTGCATTTTCTGGCTCGCATATTTGTGCTATACATTTTTGTCAAAGTATCCCACGCCTCCTTCGATGAACACTGCAAAATATTCTGTCACTGCCAAAAACACAACTTCTGCCTCACAAGGGCAAATCTACGAAACTGACGAAAGTGGTATTTGACCACACAGTCACTTCCTAGTGACAATTTTGCATCAATAGGCAATAAGAATGATTCTATCACTCCCAATATCTCTGCGCACAGGTGTATGATGCAATTTCTGCAGAAACTTTTCATCGACCTGCAAAATAGTGGTCGCACAGCAAAAACAAGGCACTTTTTTGAGTGCTTGCGGAAAACTTCCGCCACCAAAACGGGCCCCGAAATGGGCTCGAATCAAAAAAATAATGTCACCAAGGGTTTTGCCCTTGCCCGTAGCATATATTGCCCTCTCGCCACACTGGGAAGGGTGTCCCAATCTGAGATAGTGCACTCTTGCACTTTCTGGCTGTGCTACTTGTAGAGATTTGCTCCCAAACTCGAAAAAGGAAAGCAACACTGATCCTCTTACTAAGACACCATGAACTTGGTTTGCTTTCTTGAACTCCTTACCACAAACCGAGCTCTGATACCATGTGAAGAGAGTGGGAGAGAAGTAAGGAGTCTCACTTGCGGCTTTCTCACATACACAATGGGGGAATACACACAAAGGTGGAGGCTGAAAACAGTTTTCCTCTTCTTAGTTGTGAAAGCCAAAAGAACTCTCTAAGTACAAAAGAAATAGGTGAACCCTATATGTGGGTCTCAAACCAAATTCACCTAACCTAGGTGGCATATGAACTGAGCCACTAACTAGAGTACATAAAGATAGCTGTCATCTAGCTATTATTCATGGGCGGTGTACCAACCGCATCTGCAGCTAACAAGTCGGTGACATAAATGCACAATGGTCACCTTGGCATATTACGAGTGGAGCTCGATATCTCAACGTTAGTTCCTATAATCAAACACGCAACTGAGGTTAGTTGCAATCCAAGCAAGAGGGATGTTATGGAAATTATATTTCTGATATATCTTGCTTTGAACATTTTTATTTTAGTTAAGTGTGACATGGCAAAGTACTCCATAGGAGCGCACTAGACGTGGCGGGGGTCCTGGTGGATACTTTGTGTGGTTAGTTGGGGATGCTTGACTAGCTTGTGTTTTGCCATGCTAGATGGTCGGTATTATGGGTGATTCCATGTTAATACTGATGTCACTAGAGTTATTGGTGTTGTGCTTGATTATTGTGCTTTGAGCGCGATTATGTTGGGATCGGTTGATTCGGTGATTCATTCAATCGATTGTTAATGACTAATGTAATTGGCGGTTTGAGTACAAGTGATGGAACTCATAGGAAGGATTGGAGTTAGTGTGAGGGTACTTATCTATGGCTATGGGCCAATTTTGTATTTGTGTTATTATTGCAAGTTTGAGCAATATATTTTGTAATGGACATAATTCATTTTTGGGCCCTAAGATGGCTATGTAAAGCAAATCCCTCATTTTTGGAAGAGAGGGATAATTTTGGCTCCTTGGTGTTTTTATGAAATATCATAAATACTCTAGATGAAGAAGCATGAGCTACTAATATAGGGGGGGAGATTGTACCTAGTCTGCGGTCGCTTTTGTGGTGTGATTGTGTTCTTCTTCTCCAATTGATTAAGTGGTGAATTTGTGCATGGAAGATAAATTTCCTTAAGGTTTCACCACAAGCTTGATGAGATTACAAAAGTGCAAGACTGCATAAAGGAAAAATCAAGTCATACGTAGTTGAATTTCAACAAACATTCATGTAGATGTCAAACTCAAATCCATACTCTACCTCTTAGAAATCGTGCTTCCCTTCCCTCTGTGGTGAGGCACAAGACTCTCCACCCCTCTTGCACTGTGGGTTCCACCAAATCTCCGCACCCTGCATTGCAATCGAGGAGCATGTCTCCATGTTCTGAGAAGGCCTGCAACAAAACCTCATCCAAAACAATCATCTGCATTGCATGCCACCTACCATAACACTAAAAATCAATGCAAACCTAGCTTGTGTTTCGAACTTCTCCAAAGCTATTACACAATTGCTAAGCAGTACCTCGCACAGGGACATCATTTGCATCGCGCACCCATTCCATGGTGCTGATATCATCCTCCATGAAGTCATCCAATGGGATGGCCCTATGCTCCTTACCTTGGCGCACATACACCATTACATGCATCACGTAGATGTACATATAAACATACATGAATAAGTTAGAATATGTGTAACATATGCATCATGTGATCATGTCTTGAAAAGCCCTTTCATGATTACATCATATACCTCTCTCTTTTCCTGCACACATATTGTGGTTTGTGAGTGCACCACCTGCTAGCAAAAAAACATCCACTTCTGGTGTCATGTTTCTTCATGCCGATGCCTATCCTCCTCGATCTTTACAAGAAGGACCTCCAATACTTTCATTGTCCCTATGAATATAAGGACACCATTGTCTGCAAGCACTTCATTTGCAAGATCGAACGCATTGCAAGCATTCTATCCAAAACCATTCCACCACTTAACGACATCCCCTAGTCCAAATATTGGTGTTGCATCAAGGAGGCAAACCACCATGATTTTGCATGAGCTATCTGTGCTATGACCATGTACCTCTAAACACTTCCTGTGGTCCCAGCTCCTCCAAAGACTCCAATAACCAGCTGAAGTTCTCATAATTCAACTCATTCTGTAGCGAGCTTCCTACCTGGAATAAATTGCATATAATAACCCGCCATTTTGGTGAAATGTGCTTGGTGGATGTCTCCATGTGCACATCAGATATAAATATGTGCCTCCAAAGGACGTGGGGATGTTATAAGTCCTAAGGTTGGTCTCTATGCGTAGTTGCTTTGGGCAATGGGATATTCTAAGGCATAAGTCTGGGATCCACATCAATAGCCGCTTAAGTTTGCAAGAGCCACATCTTGTCCATCATCATGATGCACTTTGCATGTAAGGAACACAAGTTCGTGTACTTGAAGAGCCCTGTTGTGATGTGCTCCATAGCATCATAGAGTGCCCCATAGCACCTATACTAAAATGCACATAGTCCTTGTATCCCTATGCAATATCTTGTACAATGCATTGGAAAGGAGCACATAGGATCAAATTCTTAGTACTCTTCTATAGTTGACTAATTTCTCTGAGGACTCTTGCTCCTATTCATGTCTAGTCTACCTCATACTTGCTTACCACTTCAGATGATGCATATTCCCAGGATTGGCTGGCAAATGGCTCACGGCCCCGGTTTGCCACTTCTATAGACATGAAACTGGCACATCCAAAAGGACGAGCCCACCAGGTTAGTCTCTCCACTATGAAACACAAATTCATCTCACAAAAAAACGTGTCATGAAAGCATACCGATACACATGCCTCTAGCTTGCGAGCCTTGTGTCTTCTTGGGCTATTAAGGCAGTATCGGGCTTGAAACTTTTGTGGACATGCATGAAGAGGTGCTCCCTGTGTTTGCGCTTGGTTTCTTGCATGTGTCTAAAGAACTTTTTCTTATCACACTCAATTGAGTAGAAGTTTCTCTAGTGCCGTAAAATGTGGAGTCCAGCTTCATACATTTTGGACCACAGTGTCTCCCGTCTCAGCCAAGTCTTAAAAACCACACTTCCATCTGTAGAAAAGCTCCCAAAACAAGTGTTCATCAATTGAGAAATGACAACATGATTCAAAAGCAAAGAAACCTATTCATCATGGGTTTAGGGTGTGTTGAAGCATGCGCTCAAGAATGCCCATCATGACATGCATCTCCTTGTCGTCGCTTGCCAGAGCTTCCATAGACCTTACTTTATCCGTCCTTGATCAAACCCAATATTTCGAGGCTTTACAACCTCTCCTCATTGATTGCCCCCCAGGCTTTATCCTCCAGTCCAGAGTGGTAACAGTCTTGCAAACCGAAAGTGGTTTCAATAAATAATCACTTCGTACATAAGATTGTCATATAATCATTGTTTTTCCACATGTAATCCCCACAATTTACTTGTACTATCTTGCCCCTAGTGCAGGGTCAGCCAACTTCAGGAGTTGATGCGTACGCTTCAAGAGCTTGTTGTTCACACTGTATTATGCTTCGTACCATTTCTTTTGAAAGTCAACATCCGACAACTCGCTGCATGGCTATGCATGATTGGATGCAAGTGTTTGTCATACGTGTCCTACACATGCATTCGTTGCCTTGTCATCAAACAAATTACAAAAACTAGAGAAGGAAAGGGAAAAGTGTCCCATTATTGATCCTTACCTTCCACATCACCTCTGTGATGACTGAAAGAGGGTTTTTGTACCAATGCACTTTCGTAGCTACCTTCTTCGTGTGGGCATCCCGCCACTGTTTTTGCTCAGTTGGACAATCTTCGGTGGATTACCACATCTGATACAACACCCAACACTCTGGCCTTGCAAATGAGGTCCAAAAAGGTGGTGGTGACAATCCCCTTCTATGCTAGTCTCGAGTCAAAAGCAACACATTAAATGATCCTTCAGTGAGGGCGAGGCATCTAAAGACATAATGCGTTTATGAGGAATCTCAAATTCTTCATGCTTCCAGAGCCAGTGTGCATTCCACTCCCTTTTCACATCCTTGCCACGTCTCTCATTAGGAAAAAAGGGAGCTCATTTTGGGGCCTTTTACGGTTTGGAAAAATAAGCTCTCAACCAATCAATAGAGGGCCAACGTAACGTTGAAAATTCACGAAAATAAGAGAAAATAGAAAAAAGAAACAATACTTTATGTAGGTACAAGCGTGCTACATTAATGTGGAGATTGGTTTTTTATTCTCACAAGATCTTTGGACAAGAAGATAGAATCTAAACTGACATTTTATCTGACAAGGGCCTTCCCGCTTCCACCTTCCTTTGAACTTTGAAATGTTGTGCCGCCTTTCCTTCGAAAGGTCTACCATTCTACACCATTGCCTCATTGTGCAGCAGCCTTTCTTTTCCAAAACTGCTCCCTTGATCCTGTTTGGCGTAGAGTAAGATGTTTCTCGTCAACTGTCTGTCTGCCCACTTTCTCTTTCTTGAAACTTCAAATTGTTATCTTAGTTACATTACTTTGCTATTGTTACAGATTCAGAAAATCTCCATGGTGAATCAAAACCACGGCCGTTCTTGTGGAAAACACTCTGTGGATGATAATGCTACGAAGGCAGAAGTATACCAAACATCCTTACCCCATCAACCTGCTTCTTCTATTTCGTCTATAGAGAATTCAAGTACAGTCAAAACAGAAGGAACTTGGGAAAGGTTTAGTGTTTTGAAAGAAGCATGGGTGCTCATGCAACCTAGCAAAAGAAAAAGACCCCAGACAAAAAACATTTTCTTGGCATCGTGGAAGGGAAGAGTACGAGATTTGAAAATCACTAGAGGGAAGATATCCGTGAAAGAAGTTTTGATTCAGCACGTGTACATGCATAAAGAACTTGTCTTGCGAGACTATCCAAAAAATCTTCCGCAACACAGGCCTAATTGTATATTTTTCTATTGTGGTTTTTTTCTTTACGAGGTGTATGGATTTTTAAGATGAAGCTTTCTCTCTTAACTTATTGACATTCTTGTGTTGTTTTATTTCAGATTTATATCCTTCATCGTATGAGACATGGCAAAACATCGATTGTATTCTGGGATTTATAGATGTTCTGCATGGATCGATAGGAGAACAACAATACCAAGGTCGATGTGCAACAGAGCTAGCTCAATCGGGTATATTTTGTAAAGAATGAGGGAGAGAGATAGGAGACTCAAGTTCAGCTTTCTTCTCAACACACAAAAGAGAGAGAGGACACAAGGTTGGAGGGTGAAGCCTTTCTTCACTTTTGCACACAACAACAATACAATAGAAGAGGGAAATACCCTATATGTCAAAACCTAGAATACGTGGTTCATATGTGAACCCAAACCAAAAACATACGTGGTAGTCTAACTACACCACGAGTACAACTAACATAGACGGTGACATAAATGATAGTCATCCAGGAGATATGTCGGGGATAGAGCTTGATATCTCAACACTCCCCCTCAAGCTCAAATCCATCTCACGTACACCAAGCAAGCTCCTAAATCTGCGAAGCTTCTCGGTACCCAATGCCTTCGTAAAGATATCAGCCACCTGCTCCTCAGTGCTGACATAGACAAGATCAATCTCACCAGCTAGAACCTTCTCTCTCACAAAGTGATAATGCACCTCAATGTGCTTCATTCTAGCATGATAAACTGGGTTATTAGCAAGCATGATGCTGCTAATGTTGTCACAATGAATGACAACTGCTGCATGAACTGACTGTCCCATATCTGCAAGTAGCTTCCGTAACCAAGCTACCTCACATGCAGCCATTGCTGCACCCCTGTACTCTGCCTCTGTGCTCGACAAGGCAACTGTTGGCTGCTTCTTGCTGCTCCAACTGATGGCACCACTCCCAAGGGAAAACATAAAACCACTAGTAGATCTCCTGTCTGAGACACTACCAGCCCAGTCAGCATCTGTGTATCCATGTACCTGTAATGTACACCCAGCTTCATAAAACAGTCCATAATGCAATGTGGACTTCACATACCGCAGTATACGCCTAGCCGCATCCAAATGTGGCTTCCTCGGTGCCTGCATAAACTGACTCACCAGCCCCACAGCATAGCTCAAATCTGGTCTGGTTATAGTCATGTAAATCAAGCTACCTACTATGCGCCTGTACATAGTAATATCTTCAAGAAGCTCACCTGACTCTGCATTGAGCTTCACATTCTGCTCCAATGGAACAGAGATAGGCTTACAGCCTGTCATCCCATATTTGGACAACATGTCCAAACCGTATTGCCTTTGCAACAGCCATATCCCACTCGGGGATCTAATAACCTCAATGCCCAAGAAGTAACGCAGCTCTCCCAAATCCTTCATCTCAAATTTCTGCTTCAACAGCAGCTTCACTTCATTAATGTCTGCATCACTATCACCTGTAATAATCAAGTCATCAACATAGATGACTATAAGCACAATCCCTCTGTTTGTCCTTTTCACATAAAGTGAAAAATCTGAATTGGAAATCTGAAATCCAATAGTGACAAGATATTGCCCTATCTTGTCTGACCATGCCCTCGGCGCCTGTTTTAACCCATACAAGGCTTTGCGCAACCTGCATACAAAATCGGGGTGTGCTTTATCCTCATAACCTTCTGGCTGCATCATATAAACCTCTTCCTGCAAGTCACCATGCAAGAAGGCATTTTTCACATCCATCTGATGCAAAGACCATCCCTTTGCAGCAGCCATAGCAATTACTGCTCTCACGGTTGCCATCCTTGCAACTGGGCTGAAAGTTTCCTCATAGTCAATTCCATATGTCTGTGCAAAACCTTTGGCAACCAATCTTGCCTTGTACCTGCTAACAGACCCATCAGCATTGTGCTTTACTTTGTAAACCCACTTGCAGCCAATAGCCTTCTTATCATGAGGCAAAGGCATCAAATCCCAAGTGTGGTTTGCATCCAAGGCAGCCATCTCTTCATCCATAGCTGCTTCCCAATTTTTATGCCCTGCTGCATCCTCAAAACATGTGGGCTCTGGCTCCTCTAGAACCTTGACCATATAAGCATAGTGATGTGCTGTATACCCATCATATCTCAGCCTGTCAACTGGATACTTAATACGAGTGGACCTCCGTACAACTGGATCAGTTGCAGGAGTCTTTAAATCATGCCTGCTTTTCCTTGCACCAGGTGTAACAACAGAAGGAATCCCAAGTTCCTCATCAAGGCTCATTTCAGAGCCACTTGACTCTCCATCAACATGAGAGCTACCAGCAGACACATCAAACACTGGAGCATGGTCCACTTTTTCTTTTCCCTTATGTGATACCTGCACAACACTATCAGGACTGCCATGTGACGATTCACTAGATCTCAATCTCCCTGTCCATGCATTAGATCCACTAGTAGAGGACTCTCTGGGTCCATTCAAGGCTTGAGATTGCTGCTCTGCATTTATTGCAGCATTCCCATTTCCTGCATCTGCATCTCCTACCATAACAGTTGGTGCATACCAGCTGCTCATTTCATCAAAAACAACATCTCTGCTCACTTGCATTTTGCGGGTGGAAGGGTTATAACAGCGATACCCTTTCTGGTGCTGAGCATATCCAATAAAGATGCATTTTTCTGCCTTTGGATCCAGCTTTGTTCTCTTCTCATCAGGAACATGAACATAAGCTATGCAACCAAATACCTTCAAGTGAGAAATATCTGGTTTTTGGCCTGTATACATTTCTTCAGGCGTCATACCATGGACAGCTGCAGTGGGGGTTCTGTTCATAATATAAACAGCAGTTGCTACTGCTTCAGCCCAAAAATAATCAGGCATGTTTTTCTCATTTAGGATCGCCCGTCCTACTTCTGCAATATGCCTGTTCTTCCTTTCTGCAACCCCATTCTGCTGAGGGGTAGACCTGCATGAGTACTTCCTTTGAATTCCCTGTTCTTTCAGATATTCACAAAATTCTTCTGAAAAGTACTCTCCCCCTCCATCAGATCTTAGCACTTTAATATGCACACCTTTCTCTTTTTCAACCATGGCCTTAAAAGCCTTGAAATGGCTGAACACTTCACTTTTGTGCTTCATAAAATAAATCCACACCTTCCTAGTGTAGTCATCAATAAACGTCACATAATAATGGCATCCACCAATAGAAGCAGCTTTGGTTGTCCAAACATCTGAATGGATCACTTCCAAAGGTCTTCTGCTCACCTTAGCATTTTTGGGAAATGCATGTCTGGCCTGCTTACCCATTTGACATGCTTCACATACCTTTTGCATTCCCTCAACTCTGAATTTAGGCAAACCTGCAACAATGTTTTTCGTTTGCATAGATTTCAGCCTTTGTATATTCACGTGCCCAATGCGCTTGTGCCATATCTCAATATCTGCAATGACACCTCTCCCATGCGCAAACATAGCAGCTTTCACCTCAAGCATATCAGCATCCAAGGTGAACATTCTTCCATTTTTGTTGCCTTTCGCAACCAAGCGGCATTTATTTTTCAAGTCCTCAACGAAGCATCCATCAGGGTTAAATCTAACCTGCAGACCTTGCTCAACCATCTGGCCAACTGAAACCAGGTTCTTAGTGATTTTTGGAACATGAAGTACATCTGCCAAGTACTTTGTTTTGCCATCCTGCATAGCCAATGGCACTTTACCAACTTGCGTAATTGGGTGCGCAGTATCATCACCTGTTTCAACATAACCTGGCTTATCCAAATTTCTGACATCATGAAACCACTCACCATGACTGGTCATGTGGTTAGAGGCACCTGAATCAACATACCAAACATCATTGCAAGCTGCAGCATCTCCTGACATGGAGTTAACCATATGCTGCATCACAAAAAGGTGCTCATTTCTGTCGTCACCATGCCCACTTGATGATGCATAGTTGCTTTGCTGCAACTTTCCACTTTTGATGTCATTCTGCTTTTTATAGCATGTATTCTCCTTGTGTCCAGGCTTTCCACAATAATAGCATTCTGTGCTGCTATTTACTTGCTGGTTCCTTTGCCATGAACCACGGCCTCTTTGGCTCCCCCTGCCTCTAGAACTACCACGTCCTCCTCCATAGGACTGGTTTTCCTGTTGTTGCTGTTGGTTCTGATTTCCTGCACGGCCACCAGAACGGCCTCTTCCTCTACCCCTGCCTCTACCTGTATTCGAGTAGAAAGCAGTCTCTTGAGAAGTTGAGGTGGCTGAACCACCATTCCTTTGCTCTTCACTCAGCAAGAGAGCAATAAGTTCCTGAAAATCAGGAAATGTTTCACGGACTCCAATGGATGTCCGAAATTGTGCATAATCTTTCCCAAGACCATTCAAGGTCACGGACACTAAGTCCTCATCATCAACAGGTGCTCCAATGGAGGCAAGAGAATCTGCAAGGCCTTTCACCTTCAAGGAATACTCATTTATATTCAGATTTTTCCTTTGCACATTGTGCAACTCCTGCTTTAGCTGCATCTTTCGTGCTTTGGTATTTGTGCTATACAGCTTCACCAATGTATCCCATGCCTCCTTAGGCGTCTCTAGATCCTGTATATGCACAATCATAGAATCTGAAATGCTAACAGATAGCCAATACAAGCATTTTCTGGCTTTTTCATGCCATTCCTTAAAGGCCTTCAATTCAGCAGGAGTGGGAGCAGTACCCAAAACTGGTTCTGCAGTTTCACCACTGATGTAATCCCAAACTCCCTTTCCCATAAGGAAGTTTGTCATCTTGAACTTCCATGCTTGGAAGTTGTTCTTGTCAAGCTTCTCACTGACAATGGTAGACAGATTCTCAGACATTTTACAAATCACGAATTGCAACAGCAACCTGTAAACACAGCAAATGCCACACAAGGGCAAATAGCAAAACTTCTGCAAAAAGCCTCACAGGGGCAGATCTGCAACACTGACGAAAGTGGTATTTCACCACACAGTCACTTCCTCGTGACGATTTTGCATCAACAGGCAACAGGCATGAATCTGCAACTCCCAATATCTCTGCACATAGGCATACGATGCAATTTCTGTGGCACCTTTCCACCGACTAGCCGCGCGGTGGTCGCACAGCAAAAACAGAGCCTTTTTCTGAGTGCCTGCGAAGAACTTCCGCCTTGAAAACAGGCCCCGAAACGGCCTCAAATCAGAAAAATAAAGTCCCGCAGCATATACTGCGCTCTCGCCGCACCGCGAAGGGCCTCTCAATCTGAAGCAGTGCACTCCTGCACTTTTGGCTGTGCTACCTGCAGAGATTTGCTCCCAAACTCGAAATAGGAAAGCTACACTGGTCCTCTTACCAGGACACCAGAAACTTGGCTAGCTTTCTTGAGCTCCTTACCACGAACAAGGCTCTGATACCATGTAAAGAATGAGGGAGAGAGATAGGAGACTCAAGTTCAGCTTTCTTCTCAACACACAAAAGAGAGAGAGGACACAAGGTTGGAGGGTGAAGCCTTTCTTCACTTTTGCACACAACAACAATATAATAGAAGAGGGAAATACCCTATATGTCAAAACCTAGAATACGTGGTTCATATGTGAACCCAAACCAAAAACATACGTGGTAGTCTAACTACACCACGAGTACAACTAACATAGACGGTGACATAAATGATAGTCATCCAGGAGATATGTCGGGGATAGAGCTTGATATCTCAACATATTTTTTACTGATCATTTTTATCAGTTGCTGGACAAAGCTAACACACATGGTGTATTAATAAAACAAGACCTTCTGGCATGGAATTCAGTGGATTGGCCTCACCCACATTCTAGTGTTACAGAGGCATATAGGGCGAGGCTTTTTACAGAAGTACAGAAAGCTCTGAGGCCCAATATTGCCACTAGGATAGTAAAAATTTCTTTATGCATGCCTCTCACAGTTTTTGTGGACTTGTTTGATACCTTTCTAGTGAAGGTTTCAAAAACAATGTTCACAATTAAAGCAACAAATTCGGCATGCATGCCACAATTTTTGGATAAAGGTTGGGATAAGAAGACATGTAGTTCAGTGTTTTGTGAGGTTGTCCAACCTTCTATGCAACTGAAGTACATGGTTGCATCACAAAATTTTATTTTCTCTTTTTATTACAAGCGCAGTCGAATGCTAGGCACAAAACTAGTCCCAATGGATCAAGATGAAGATTCTTTTGGTGCAGAAAATAAACTTCTTGATATTGATGTTGTTGAGAATGGAGATGTTAAAGTCAATATCTCATTAAAGAGAATGTTGCTCCCTAGCTCAATTGCGCAGTGACATTCTGTTTGAGACAGAAGGTTCTATCTCAAACGACTTTTTATTTATCTACAACAACAAAAAGGTACACCATCTGATTTATCCTAGTCTCATTAAGCATTGCTATTAGTTTAATTTACCACTCTGATTTATATTTCTTTTTTGCAGTTGCTCAAAAGAAGAGAGAGCTCAATAAAATGCGAAGACATTGAAAATTTAAAAATTGAGATAACACAGACTCCATAAACAAAGGTTTTGTATTCAATCAAGTAAGATTTTGTACAGAACTGTTTAGTTAAATATGTAGAACATATTTCTAACATCCATTTTCTATTTATGTACAGCTTGATCCAGAGGCTGCTCTACATTTTTTGGAGGATCTTTTTTTTGCTGCTCCATCCTGTCCTGTGCAGTATGTTGGTGTTGCTCCATTGTCTCCTCCACTGCCCCAGGAGCATCCCTTTGCTGCTGCTCCACCTTCTCCTCAACAACATCAGTAGCAGGTCTTTGCTCCTGTGGCTTCTCCTCCTCAACACTAGGTGATTGCTCATGTGGCTTCTGGTCCTCAGCATTAGGTGCTTCATCTGTGGCATCAAGGTGTATGACACCTTCTTGTACTTTAGAGCTCTCACCCAGCTCCACAGTAGCTGGTACAATAGGTTTGGGGGAGGCATAGCTCAAAAACCTCCAAATTGTATGAGCTCTAAAATTATGTACATAGTTTGAGCTGAAGCTATCCTCTTTCAATAGAAACAAAACTCCAGTGGTCACTGCATAAGGAAAAAAGCATAAGGAAATCAAAGGCTACAAGAGTTCCCAATCTTAAAGAAGAATCTTAAAAGAAGTAGTCACCCACATACCTGCTATGGTATGGAAGTAGCAAAACATCAATTACTTCAAAATTGCAGTGTTTGAACCAGCTGGAAATACTAATGGGAGTCTCCTTTGCATCTCTTAATTTAGAAGAAATGGCAGGATCAATAATATGGACTGTATGCTGTACAGAGGGGTGAAGCCAGCTTCTCATCATGCTGCAATGGACCAAAAAATAATTAGGGTAGGTTATAAAGGAGGTACAAGGAGGATTGATTTGCAAAAAATGTAAAATAATAGACACTTACTAGAGCATTGCAAGAATGATAGTATCTGAGCAATACTCATTCTTATGAGCCAATGCTGCTAAGCATTGTTTTGTCAAGTCAAAATCATTCACACTGAAACTTCATCCTCAATATGGACAACTACATTAGGGCCCAGCTCCTGCAACCTTCTATGTATCTACAGCTCCTTCTTTCCAGTCTCCACATCTATAACAGATTTTGTTTCTTTTATTTGCTGCTTCAGTGACTCCTCATAAGTAGCCTTCCCTCTAGTGTTCTTTGAGTGCGTTACCTCAACAACCTTTACCTCATCTACCTTCAACTTCCTTGTAGGTGGAATTAGCAATATGTCTCTCATCTTTATGTCCTGCCATTCCACAGGATGAACAAGCTTGTCATACCTCCATCTCACTCTGGACAAAGTGTTGAAGTCTTTCGCCATCAAAGTCACCCTGTGAGCATGGGCTGCTACCAGCATTGCATCTTCAAAATATTTTTCCAAGTAATCCTCTGCCATTTCCTGTAAGGTTTAATGCACAAATCATGTCACCAAATGTATAGTAGTGTGGTAAGGATGCCGTTGAAGACTAGACAGGGCTGCCGCATGTCTTCTCCTTGAAAAGCATCTGTGAGTCAGCTGCCACATCAGATTTTTCACCGCCTGTCCGGCCTGATGTGTGAAATGAAGGTTCATGGGCTCTCAAAGATCATTGGATGAGACCTCCCTTTTTTGCTTGTCCACAGCTGTGTGCGCAACCAGCCTTAGATTTTCAATTGTTTAGCTTATTAAATACTTGCCCTTTACATGCCTTCCTTGTTTGTGGCATTTTAAATAGTTATCTATGTTGTATTGCCCCTAAGTACAAGTGAGCTATCTCTTGGGGCACATAATGGCCCTAAAGTTCAAGGCTGCACGCCTTCCTCTTGTGTGGCATTCTAATGCCCGTCCCTAGGTATCTCAGGGTATGTCTAGATTCTATCCTCAATGTCCTTTCTCATAGAGACCTTATAGACTATGAGGCTCAATGGCTTGGTGACTCAGGCAAGTCAAGCACATAAAGGTCATTCTAATGATCAGGCATTCACAGCTTCAGACAGAAGCAGAGGCAAAGGCAGAAACAGAGGTAGATCATACCAAAAAAGTGGTCATCATCAACAAAATCAAAGTCAAAATCAGCATCAGCATCAGCATCATCCTCAGCAACATTAGAATCAGCAAAGAGGAAATCATTCCAACCGAGGAAGATTTCAAGGATGAGGGAATGCATCCACCAATGTGTCAAACATTCAGTGCAACTACTGTCACAAGTTTGGACACTATGAAAGAGATTACTGCAAGAAGCAGTACGACTAAGGCGGTCAATCCAGTCGGGGGAATTCCTGAGGAAGAGGAAATCATCGTGGTGGACATTCTAGTCATAGTCATTTTGCAAATGAACATGGAAATATGTTTCTTGCAAGTGAGGAATTGCATCAGACTGATACAATGCACCTAGACACTGATTTCAATCCCAAAGAAGATTACAGTTATCAAGTCGACCAAGTGGAATAGGATTCTTGGTACATCAACAGTGGTGCATTATCTCATATGACAAAGCATCAGGAATGGTTCACAGAGATGAAACCATTAGAAGGTCAGAAGAATGTCATCTACACAGCAGACAATACACCGAATCCAGTTCAAGGGACAGGTGTTATCCCTATGAACAATTTCACTGGTACAAAAGGATTAGTCAAAGATGTGCTCTATGTTCCGAAGCTCAGCAAGAACCTTTTGTCAGTATGTCAAATGACGGAACACAACTACAAAGTCATCTTCAACGATGATGAATGCACTATCAGAGACAAATCTAAAAGGTGTCAGCTAGTAGCAAAAGGTGTCAAGGAAGGATGCTTATACAGAATGCTCGCTACAGTATTAGATAAGCATGCCATGTCAACTCAAATGCAACAGATGTCACTATCTGCAAAATGGCACAAGAGATATGGTCATGTCAACTTCAAGTACTTGTTAGATTTAAGGAATCAGAATATGGCAATTGGGATTCCGAAGCTACAATTTCTTGGAAAGGTTTGTGAAGCATGCTACTTTGGCAAACAAAAGCGAACCAACTTTGTTAGAAGTACCTCTCGTGCATGAGGTATTCTTGATTTGATTCATACAGATGTATGGGGTTATGCCCAAACCCGCAGCATCAATGGTTCACTTTATTACTTGACCTTCATCGACGACTACAACATATATTGTTGGGTCTACTTTCTGAAAGAGAAATCTGAAGTGTTTTCCAGATTTCAAGAATTCAAAGCCATGGTAGAAAACTAGACAGGCAGAAAGATCAAGGTCATGAGAAGTGCCACCTAACTATGGTACCACACTATCTTGAACAAAAATTCCTCTTCCATTTTAAAAAATGCTCACTAATGATGCTATTAGGATCCTAGTGCAAGCACTAGGAAGGGGGTCCACACCACCATTGGAAGGCATATTATCTCTTCTAGGATCAAACCATTCACCATCTCCAAGCTTATTACTAAATTCCTAGGAGAGGGAGATCTAGTGTCCCATGTGGAGAGGTTCAAGCAAATTTGTGAGACCTTTGGGGATAGCTGACTATGGTACCAAACTGGCCCCACCAACAATTCCTCTTGTATTGCAAACAATGCTCACTAACAACGCTATGAGGATCCTAGTGCAAGCACTAGGAAGGGGGGTTGGCACCACCAACCTTTGTTGGTGGTAAGGTCGATGCATTTAAACTGAGCCTTGATGGTAGGGTAGAGAAAATTAGTTGGGATACACTCAAAAAGTCATTCATAGTGGGGTTTACCCTTAGCGGTCCCAGGTGAGAGCACCATCAACCAACTATATGGGGTAAAGTAGAATGATGTTGAGTGTCTGTAGGATTATATTGTGAGAATAAAACACTTAAACTCCAACAGCGAGCCTCACGGGAGGATGAGCGATGAGCGGTCACTACCATGCTTCCTCATTGAACTACAGGATTCAAAACATCATGACCATCTTTTTACCTTGAATCCCACATGACATTTGAGTTGTGTAGCAAGACTGTTGTGCTCTTAGATGAAAACATGAAAGAAAAGGACCAAGTAGAAAATTCACAGGTGGCTTCATCCGATGTGTCCCACACTAGTAAAACCATCAATGCAAGTGAAGCCAAGGAGGTAACCTCACCCACCAAGGGTGCAAATATAGGTGAGGTGGCCACCAATGACCCTTTGAATTGGGTGAGCCAACAACTTAAGAGAGGATGGATGATGGAAAGCCCAATAATTCCTCACCTAATACCTAGATGAGATACCATGTGGTGTGGTCTTTGCATAGGCAACCATCCAACTAATGAGTGCCCCTACCTTAGGTCTAGGCTGGTACTCTACTATGAAAATTTTGCTCGATGGGGAAACCATAAGACATATCAGTGTTTCTACCCTAATCATCCCCAAGCCGATGTACCAATAGAGGTAGCCCTTGACCTTGCCCACACCACCAAATTCATTCTATCAAGGATAGTTGACCATTCAAGGAGCCCCTTCTGCCAACCAAGAATAATATATGGCTCAAAAACTCCCATTTTCTCCACCTACATTAGGCCCTCAACCACCACCACCTCGGATTACCCCTATGAACTAAGTGATCATTGAGGAGCCCCCTAGTGAGTGGGAGGAACCAGATCATGCCCCTTCAGCAAGTGACTCCTTGTAATACGGGAGTCCCCCCTATTAGTCCAGCTATGTAAGCCATTACATTGTGTAGGATGAAGAGTACATTTTGGTGTACCAAACAGCTCCTGCTACTCAAAAAGCCTAGGATATGGATACATTGACATGCAGACCACCTATATGCAATGTTTACATGTCAAGGACCACACCAAGACAATGAGTATCCTTACAAGTTGATGGTTAATCCACCAATGGCTTGCTTTAAGTGCTGCCAAGGACCTCACTTCCTAGTAAGGGAATGCCCTTACAAGGATGATCAACCCCTACTACCAATAACCACCACTAATACGGGTGCTCTGTTGCATTCTAGCTCTATTGGGTGGACCATCTCTATTAGGATTGTCCAATTCAAAGGACCCCGAGAACGGTCATGGATCCTAACACTAGCATTCATTTTCTAAGTAGTGAGAGAGGTGAAGTTTCTTCAATGTCCTTAAATGCCTAGGCCAAACAGCTAAGTACGAAATCTCATAAGCAAGCCAAGAAGGATAAAACGGGTACATCTCAACTCAGAGATATGAACCATATGAGTGCAAGTAAAGGTAGGAAGAGGATCAAAATCACATGAGGCCATTCTTGAGAGGCTGATTGAGCTCAAGAATCTTGATGAAAGAAGGCTTAGAGTAGCATATGGCCTTAACATTGAAAACCTTTTCCAACAATAGTGGTTTGACTGCAACCTAAAAAACAAGGACCTTAGTTAAGGTGACCTTGCACTATTGTGCAGCATAAGAAATACAAAGCACAAGCTCAAATAGCTTAAAATGTGTTTGTATAGGGTTGTGGAGATCTCACCACAAGGTTCATGTTGCATTGTGACCCTTCATAGAGTTGAACTGGATGGCTTCATTAGCGGGAATAAACTTAAACAGTATTATGGCCCCTTGACCCTACAAGCCATCCACCAAGAAAAAGAACTCAAAAGAGGAGTTGCCTCCATGAAGAGGCAGACAATAGAAGAGGCCCAAGCTTGCCAAGGAAAAATGAAACAATTAGGATTAATATCAATTTGCAAGGCAACACTAGAAGGGATAGACCCTATTGAAGACCTAACTATTGCCCCTACTAGGTTGCCAGTGGACTTTTAGGTGTGCAAAGAGATGATCCACTCTGCTAAAGCTTTTGTGGACCTAGGGTGAGTCATAACGTGACCTCCCAAGAGATATGCAACCAAATATTATTATAAGAGGTAAACCTTGAACCCAACCCTGTCATTGTATGAGTGGTAAATGGTCAAAGCATGTCGAAAATGGGGTATGTGGAAGTATGTATATTGGCAAATCACCATAGTGTGGCAAGCCAATTCTATGTGATGTGCCCACAGGTGCCATTGATAAACAGGTAATCCTCGATAAGACTTGGTGTTGGACTGTCAATTGTCAAACTAACTGGCAAGAATAAACAATAACCCTAAGAAGTAGTGGTCAGACTTTTTTGACCCCACTTGTTTTGGGAGTCTTGAGGGAAAAGACCTCCCTAATGTACAAGTCCAACAAATCCCCCACCCAGGTCTATAAGAAGATGAGAAACTCACCTAACAAAGTTGAGGCCTCATCATCTACCCCCACCATAGCCATTAGTCCAGGTGGAAAAGCATGTACCATGACAATGATTCCATCCATCAAGGACATCGCCGCTAAGGCACTCGGAGGAAGGACAAGGATGACACTAGACAATGTACTCACAACATCGATGACCACAGCCTCTGTCTCTTCTAGTCACCAATACAACCAATAGAAGGAAGGACGTTGGTGGCTTCCCAAAGGTACTCGCCAAGCCAATGCTATCCAAAACCTAGTGAGAGAGCCACAACATATGGCTTCACTTTTGCTCTTACTTCCCATGCCAAATCTAGTTTAGGTTTCCAGAAAAAGGAAACTCCGAAGAAGAAGACATGCAACAAACCCCAAAAAGCAAAGGAGTCACCCAAAGTGGATCCCTAAGTAGGTACTACAAGCTCAAGGCTACTACAAAGGTAATGCATACATTTGGGTACCAAGACTCACCACACACCTACTCCACCTTCCATGCCCCCCCAAAGACACAAGGATATCTCCAGCGGCATGGCAACAATAGTCCCACAAGGACCGACCTTTAAAATGGAGGTAGACCCACAAGACCATATTGGTCACCCATTAAAGGAAAGGACCATTTCAACAAGGTCACAAGTGACCCCTTTACACCGTCAAACCCTTATGTTACAAGGAAAAATGTCATCAAACCCTTATGTTACAAGGAAAAATGTTGTCAATGTTTGCAGTAGTCACAAAGAACCTACCTCTAAAAAGGGGGCAAAGACACAAGAACCTACTGCATCAAGTGACAAGTCAAAAGACAAAGCAATTAGTGAAACCCCTAAGTTCCACCTCCACTTTTGCTTCTACATCCACAAGTACCTACAACTGCCCTGACTCTGAAGGCATGAGCTTTGAAGGTGAAAATCCATGCAAGTGTCATAAAAGATGAGCCACAAGTCACTAAGATCTCGAGGCCGCACTACTCCAAGTAGATGATCATGCCAAAACCATGCAAGTCAACACTGATAAGCTAATAGTTCCATTCATTTACAACTCCAAGGCACTACTATCCACCATAATTATAAGGACACTCAACACATACATAGGCTTGAAAAGAGGCAAGGTACCCTAACCACCTGCAAGTCTAATTTTATTTATCAAACCATAGAGTCTGGGTGAAAATAGAAGGTCGATGACATAGGTGAAAACAAGGAAGTCGATACAACAGAGTCCTAGATCTTAGGTGAAAATAGTGTTAGATATCAATGCTCCACTCTTATGTAACTACGCGGGAACCAGCTAACTCTACTTGTAAGGCCCCCATATGAGGAGAAGGCATTTGAGTAGCTCGATTATCCGGTAGGTCCTGGTTTGGACACCATATGGGGGCCATGTATGGCCTGATGGCTGGACGGCTTCAAATAGAGTTGGCACACCACCAACTAGGCTACATGCAAGTGCAGGAAGGCATCCATGACTGACCGCACTAAGGGTAGACGGAGCATTTCTCGAGGCAGCCCACTCTCGGGTCGCGAGGCCCGTTTGGAGCCTCAGATGATCCCGGATGGCTGTGGGCCGAATGGAAACCATAGATTAGTTGCTCTGTTTTGCGCACCGGTTCTATTGTATGGTCGACCGTTTTGGGCAGACTGGGTCGGCCACCCAATTGAGCCTAACCGACTACGACTAGTGGCTATATAAGAGCAAGCCCGTGAAGCCCATTTCATCATTGGCTACAACAACCTTGATTCCTTAGCATCTAGCCTCCGTCTTCTACTATTTCCAGCATGCCATGGAAGCTTCTTTCACAGGAGCACATGGTTGGGAGGCAGCGCCATCTATTGTATCAGTTTTACAGTAATCAAATTTTTTATTCTCCATACCATCTTGTTTTCTCTCTTGTGTACGAGATCCTGTTATCTATTGAGCACAGACGTTGTATTATTTTCTTACATGGTATCAGAGCCTGGACTCTAGCAAGAAGATTTGGTAGTGTGTTTCTGTTTGTGAGAAGATTGTGAGAGATGGCCCAGCCCGCAAGACGGCGAATCCCACCGTTCGGCGAAAGCGAAAAGTTGGATGGCTCTAACTATCCTCTCTGGAAGTTCAAGATGAAGACCATCCTAAGTGCATATGAGCTTTGGGACACTGCTACTGGGGTGGACGTGAGGTCGGTTCCAAGACCGGATCCAACCAATGCAGGACAACAGATAGTACCAACTGCAGATGAGATTCTCACGTGGACAAGAAGAAATGCAGATGCATTGTGTTCTATTGTCTGCAGTGTTAGTGATTCCATCATGGCGTTAATTCAACATGTCACCACAGCGGAGGAGGCATGGACGGTCTTGAAAAATCAGTACGAGACCACGAATCAGATGCGGATTCAGAATCTGGAGACTCACGAACAAAAAATTGTCTGAGTCTGAAGCGGCAGAGAAGTTCATCACTAGGGTGACGAATTTGCGCGATCAGATGACTGCGATTGGCATCACCATGACCAGCAAGAATCTAGCACGAAGGTGCATACGGATTCTCCCACCAAAGTACGACGGTCTTGTTATGGTGCTAAATACATAGAACAGAAATCCGCCCCTCAACTTTGAGGATTTCAGCGTGATGCTTCTGGAGGAGGAGATGCATCAAAAGACGAGGACTGGAGAAGATTCGGCTTTCTAGATCAGATCAAAGAAAGGTAAGGGTAAGGACTCTGGTAACCCATCTTCTTCTAATGATAAAAAGAGAAAGAAGAAGATCAAGTGCTTCTATTGCAACAAGGAAAGGCATAAGCAAAATGAGTGTCGAAAGAAGATTGCAGATGAGAAGAACGGAGTAAAGAAAGAGTCCAGCAATAGCGCACAGGCAGTACCAATAGAGCTGTTCATCGCAATTGAGGAGATTTGCACGGAGGTAGTTCATGTACCTGTGGATGAACCTTGGATCATTGACAGTGGTGCATCGCGCCACATGACCAGTTGGAAGGATTGGTATACCTCTCTACAACCGATAGGGAATGACATCATGGTAGCACTCGGCAATGATGCAAAATGTCCAATAAAAGGAAAAGGTATGATTGCTCTCAAGTCAGATGGAGTTGTAAAACAGTTGTCTGATGTTCTTTATGTGATAGATATCAAGAGGAACTTGTTGTTTGTTTCCGCGATCACGGATCGGGACGTCAAAGTTCAATTCGATAAGAATGGTGCACAGATCTTGGATCTTCAAGGACAGGTCATTGGTAAAGGTACACGGTGCAACAACATTTACGAACTCTCAGCTTTCGGTGCTCGAGGGGATGTGAAGAACACTAAGCTGTGGCATGAGAGGTTTGGTCATCTAAACCTTAGTTCTTTGAAGGAGATGCATAAAAGTGGAATGATTGTAGACCTACCAGAAATTTCAGATTTGCCCGATGTATGTGAAGCTTGCATGATGGGCAAGCAGCATCGGCAGCCCTTTCCTAAAGAGGCCAGCAGGGCAAAGGCTCCTCTAGAGCTCGTTCACACAGACCTCTGCGGAAAGATGGAGACGGAAGCTTTGGGTGGTTCCTTCTACTTCATGACACTGATCGACGACTACAGTAGAAGGATATGGATATACTTCTTGAAGACGAAAGACGAGGCTTTCAGTAGGTTCAAGGAATGGCATGTAATGGTCGAGAAAGGATCAAGGAGGAAGGTGAAGAAGTTGAGATCAGACAGAGATGGAGAGTTCACATTGACTGAATTCGAAAGTTACTATAAAAGTCACGGAATCAAGAGGCAGAGACCCTCGCCACATACATCATAGCAAAATGGAGTAGCAGAACGCAAGATGCACATCATCTATGAAATGGGCCGGAGTATGATGAAAGGGAAAGATTTGCCAAAGTCTTTCTGGGCTGAAGCATGTAACACTGCAGTTTACATCCTCAATCGTAGCTACACGAAGGCTGTGAACGGGATGACTCCACTGCAAGCCTTTTTTGGTAAGAAACCTTTAGTTGCACATTTCAGAGTTTTTAGATGTAACTGTTTTGTGCATGTCCCTGATGCTACCAGGACCAAATGGGAACCGAAGAGCCGGAAGTGTATTTTCTTGGGCTACAATGAAGAGGCAAAGGGTTACCGTCTCTATAACCCTATTACCAAGAAGGTAATTCTAAGTCATGATGTGGTCTTCTCAGAATAGCCGCATCAATTGGAGGTCCTAGGATGCTTCCTTCCCAGACAACCAGGACCAGGATATCCATCCAGTACCACCACCAATAGCAGACCGAACTCCCCCAATGATGCTTGGGAGGATTCAAGATAAAGAAGGTGAAAAAGAGCCTGCAAAACCACAATGGCAATGACCATTCCCGAAGTGGGTAAAGCAGCTTTTGGATGGCAGAGAACCTCCATCCATTGAGGAGGAACCATCCGAATACCACCGGTCCAAGAGATTAGAGGAGCAAAGAAGGGCGCAGGAACACTTGGTCAACTATGCTTTGATGACAGAAGTGATCCGTGCTGATGAACCCAAGTGCCTTGAAGAGGCACAGGGCGATGATAGGTGTATGGAGGCTATGCAGTCAGAGTATGGCTCCATAATGAAGAACAACACTTGGGACCTTGTGGATCGACCACCAAAATGCAAGGTAATCAGAACCAAGTGGGTGTACAAGACCAAGTACAAGTCCGATCGCACGTTGGATAAGTACAAGGCTCAACTCGTGGCAAAAGGATTTGCACAGGTACATGGTTTTGATTATCAAGGTACTTTTGCTCCCATAGCTCGATTAACCACAATTCGCAGTGTTTTGGCTTTAGCTGCCCAGGGAAGTTGGCCCGTGTTTCAAATGGATGTGAAATCCGCCTTTCTAAATGGAGATATCAAGGAGGAGGTATACGTGGAACAACCACCAGGTTTTGAGATCCCCGGTTCAGAAGGTAAAGTTTGCAAACTGAAGAAGGCACTTTATAGGCTGAAATAGGCCCCACGAGTGTGGTACCAGTGAATTGATGCCTACTTTCTACAAAACGGGTTCACGAGGATCCCATCTGATGCAAATTTATATATCTTCAGAGAAGGAGGCAGGTGTATGATTGTGGTCCTTTATGTGGACGACCTTGTCATAACAGGGAACCATGAAGAGAAGATCTCGCAGACGAAGCATTTGCTAGGAAGAGAGTTTGAAATGACAGACCTCGGACTGATGCATTTTTGTTTGGGGATTGAAGTTTGGCAGAAGCCAAAACAGATCTTCATTTCACACCTGAAGTATGCTGGAGAGATACTGAAGGCATTTGGCATGGCTGAGTGCAAGACAGTTGGTACCCCTATGGAGGTTGACGAAAAGCTCTCAAACGAGGATTCATCACCACTGGTGGATGAAATGAAGTACAGAAGACTTGTGGGCAGCTTGATTTACTTATGCAACACACGGTCGGACATCAGCTTTGCGACTGGTGTACGGTAGGAAAGTTGTTTAAGGTCCATCCACCTCGAGTTTTCATATCAAGATATTTGCTCCAAAATTCCTTGATGGGGTTACTGGGAAGTGGTATCTCATCAAAATCATACCCATCGTTGAAACTTGGCATGGGAGTATGAATTGGATTATCTGAATCCTGATATTCAAAATCAAATACTTTGTCATTTTCTGTTGATGGAAGCACAAGTATGTCGGAGGTGATGACAAGGCAGGGAGAGAATCTAGGGACATGGGGGAGAAATATGGCAGAGTGTTAGTTGCGGAAGGGGGAGCAGAGGGGAGGGGGGGAAGAACTAGGCAAATGGTTTGAGCAGTTTGGTAATCCTCAAGGGTAGGATTAGCAAGGGAGGGGAAGAAGCTAGGTGTGAGGGGCTCGTAAGTTTGTGACTGTTGGGTTAGTTGAAAATGGTGAGAGGCATGAGCAAAGAGACGATGGAGGGAACAAATGTTAGGATGGAGCTCAGGAAAGGTTAAGAGGGTGGTAGCAGCAAGGGTAAGTGAGGTTGGCAAAAAGAGTGGTTAGATATGGGAAGTTGGATGTGAGATAGGCCTAGTCATCTTTTGACACTTCTTTTTGTTGGTGCGATGGGATGATCAGTTGCATGGGTGGGATGTCGGTTATGTCATGCCTTACAAATAATAGTGATGGCCTTTGTAGCAATGGCAACAAACCTGCAATAACCCTAAGGGGAGGACTACCCATGAGGCATACATATGCAATGAAAGCATCCATCCTGAGTGCTTTAAACTCGGCCTGTGTAGATAGGCAAAAGATATTTTTCTCATGTTTGGACAAGTCTTGGCAAATTATGCAGAGGGTTTGCTTCCATTGGATAAGCACGCATGTGTTGAGGTGATCTTCCACTTGTAGAGCAGCCACAAGCTCTTGGTACACCACCGTTGTGCATTGTAGTGGGGCTTCATTGGTGTTGCCTTCCAATGCCTCATTGTTGTGCATTAGTAATTAGAGTTTAAGCTTGGAGATGATTATCTTTTGGGAGTGCATCTCATTCATTTTTTCTTTATATTGCTGGTAGATAGTTGTATATGCCTCCTTAAGCTTTCTCATTTGCAAGGTGACCTTTGCCCGTTGAGGAATGTCTTTAGTGGTATTGGACCATTGGTCAGGCTCTGGTGTCGATCTTTCCTCAGGTTCCAGTGCCAATCTTGCCTCGGGCTCTGGTTGTTGCTACTGTTGGAGATATATTGTTTGCAGTTGTGCACCAAGCTGTAGCATCTTGTCGGGCAATTCCTCAATCCCGACCTCTAGAATAGGTATCTCTTCTAAGGCATCTACATATCAATGTGATAGTAGGAGAAGTTGGTGACGGCTCCCATACTAGTGAGAAGGGTATGTCCAACTCCTCAATTGGTTTTGGTGACTGGGGAAAAGTCATTTCTCTTTCTTGTAGTTCTTTTTTGATGATTATAGCCAATAAGTGTGGAATTTTATATTTTTGGCCTGATGAACCATCTAGTTTCTTTGTAAAGAAGATGACTAAGTGCTGGACCCAGTCTTGTTTTAGCTTCCTACTTAGTAAAACAAATGTGCGGAGTGGAAGGGATCGATTCTTGCCACGCTTAACCCCCAGGATTGTGGATAGGAATTGTGCTGCTTCCTTGAGAAGATGGTTAAGGATTGTGCGAAGCAATATGCCGTCCCTATGGAACAGTGTGCCCTTGGTGAGGAGAAATTGTACTTCGAGAAACTTTGCATCGGCAGGCCGTGTAGGTTATTTTGCACCATGTGTTGGCAGTGAGAAAGCCCTTTGAATGATTGTACTATCGAGGATAATGTTTAGTGGGCTCTAATGTACAGTGATTGTATCGTACTTGCCAACCTTTGCAGTACTGGAGTGGTAAGAATGGAGAAAGTCCCTGATTTCTGTGGTCATTGTAGGACTATCCTCCGAGGATTTTAGGCTCTCATGCAAACTTCCTAGACCCTTTGCTCTAAGTAAGATGTTGCTTCTTGGGAAAGAGCATTAAGTTGATGTGGGTGGGCAAACAAGTTCCAGTGACTGGGCCCTGTCAATGGCTGTGTAGGCTGATGGTGACTGGGGTGGCATTTTTTCTTCTTGGTCATGCACTGAATCCTCTTCGGAGCTATCGCTTTGGACCACAAATGCCTATGGTCACTGTGGTTGAGAGGATGTAGATGGTTGCAAACTCTAGAGGGGGTCTCGTGGTTGAGGCGGTGGGCTTTTTCTACACATCCTCTTTAGTGGCGGCATCTTTTCTAAACCTGCATCCATGTGCATGTGGTGTACCATTGATCATTAGATTGGTTGACATGGAGGTATGACCTTTCTGTCTGTGTAAGAGAGATCTTATTTTTATACATGCTTTTAGAGTGTGGAATGAAAGTGTGTGGCACAATTATTCATGCAATCATCTAAGTGTCTAAGCGAAAGCGTGTGAGTGCACGTGACCTAGTAGCTAGGTAGGGACTAACTATATGCTTTTTTTGTTGCTCAGATTTTCATAGGGCAGCTAGAACTCAAGCATCACTTCTGAGCCCTAGGTTAAAATTGATTGATGCTACCTATATGTGCGAAGATGTACATATGCAAGTGAGTGCTCGTGATACAATCTAATCCTAACTAACAAAGACTTAGTTTCCCAAATCTTGATTTTTGTTGGGGATGGCTTGCGTGTTGAAGTAGTAGCACTTCAGGTAGCTCCCGTTTATTGTTGTGTTGAATTGGACTCCATCCAATGTTTCTAGCAGTACAGCTCCGATGTGGGATTCATCTTTCTTACTCGGTAGGGTCCTTGACCTAGATACTTCAGTTTCCCCTTGTGTACTTTGGCATTGTATAATAGGACCAAGTCGCCTTCCTTGATGTCTTTAGCTTTAAGATTTTTGTCAAACCATGCCTTTCTTCTGTGTTTTTCTATTGTCATGGCATGGTAGGCAACTAGTCTTGTCTCTGTATGCTTCTCCAACTGATAGGCCTTTCTTTCAAGGATTCATGGTCTCCCATGCGTTCCCTGCGATGCGTAGGCTTGGTATTACAAATTCTAGTGGGACCACAGCTTCAAGGCCGTACACCAATTGAAAAGGTGTGTTCCCTGTACTGACCTTGAGTGTGGTTTTGTATGCTCATAAGGTTGTGGTTCTACTACCTTGGTGAGGATAATGCACATTATTTTGTTGGTGGATTTAGCCTGTCCATTCCCTTGGGGGTAGTAGGGTGTGCTTTTTCTATGGATTACCATAAAGCTAGACAAGAGTTCTTGGATTACCTCATTGACAAAATGTGTGCCTCTATCCGACACAATTTCAATGGGGCATCCGAATCGGGTGATCACATTTTCGTATAAGAATCTTGTTGTGCTTCTGGCATCTATCTTTCTGACTGCTTTAGCTTCAGCCCATTTTGTAAAGTAATCAGTCGCCATAATGATGTAGCATGCCTGTGTCCCTTTTGTTGTTGCTGGATGGATGGGACCCACATAGTCAATCCCCCATTTTCAAATGGTTTTTGTGCAACAATTGTTGCTAGGGGATTGAAATCTTTGTGTTGTGGTTTTTTACTGCCCATAGTCTTTTACATCATAGCCTTTTACATATTCATAGATATCTGCCCATAGTGTTGGCCACCAGTAGCCTATGAGGAAAACTTTTCTTGTTGTGGCTTCCCCTTGGAAGTGTCCTCCTGCAATGCCTTCATGGACTTCACTCAGGATTGGCATGATCTCATGAGGCATTACACATCTTCTTAATACATGTTCCTTGCCCATCTTGTACAGTTGTCTTGCAATGAGTTGATAGGGTGCAGCCTTTAGAATTAGTCTTCTGGCATCTACTGCTTTCATTTCACGGGGTGGTCTTCCTGTCATTAAGTATCCAATGATATCTCCATACCACTCTGGAACATCATCTATTTGAAATAGTGTGGCATCTAGTAAGTCGTCTTCTACTCCAGTGGCTTCTTCTCCCGACTTGACACGAGACATGTGATCGGCAATGTAGTGTTGGGCACCTTTGCAGACCACTATTTTGAAGTTGAATTCTTGAAGCAAGAGGAGCCATCTAGTTATTCTTCTTGTTGTACATGGGCGGTTCACAAGATAAAGTAATGCTGGATGGTTGGTGTAGAAGACAAAATCATTGGCCAGTAGATAGTGCTGAAATTTCTTTATAATATACACCGTTGCTAGGGCTTCTCTTTCTGTGGTGGTATAGTTGATCTCTACTTCATTGAGTTGTCCACCGGCGAAGTAGAATGGGTACTCTTTCTTATGTTCACCAAGTTGACAAAGCACACTCCCAATTGCATACTTGGATCCATCACCATGAACATGAAAATAAATATCCCAATTGGGAGATATAAGGATGGGTGCTGTGATTAGGTGCCACTTTAAAAGCTCAAAGGCTTAGTCGCACTCTTCGGTCCATAAAAATTCCACTAATAATTTGTAAAGTGGTCTAGCTATCATGGCATACTGCAATATAAATCTTCTATTATAGCCAACATGTCCCATAAAGACCTGTATATCTTTGGAATTTGTAGGAGGAGGCAATTCCATGATGATTTTGATTTTGTCCATGCCAGTTGCAATCCCATGTTGAGAGACGATGTGTCCCAAAACAACTCCATGGGTGACCATGAATTGGCATTTTGTTGGATTTAGGGAGATGCCATACTCCTTGCATTTGATTAGTACTGCTTCAAGACATTTGAAGTGGTATTTTTTGTTTGAATGAATGCACAAATCATCCAACTTGAACACCTTGTAAAAACTTATTCAGAAATGACTTGAAAGCTGTGAACATGACTCGCTGGAATGTGGCTGAGGCATTACAAAGGCCAAATGGCATGACTCTATATGCGAAAATACCCTATTCTTTAGCAAATGCTGTTTTTGATTGGTCTTTAGGAGCAATTTGCACTTGGTTATAGCCATTGAAGCCATCCAAGAAGCTATATATTTCTGAGCCTACCACATTTTCCAACACTGTTTCTGTTAAGTGTAGGGGATAGTGATCCCTAATTGTGGTGGCATTCACATTTTTTAAGTTTACGCATATTTTGAGCTTCTTGTTGCATTTAGGCACAATGACAATGGGTGAAACCCAATCAGTGTGCTCCATCTCGTAGATGAATCTGGCATCTAGGAGTTTTTTCAGCTTGTCATAAACCATGGTGCCATACTTAGGATTTGTGTGATAAGGTCCACATACCTTAGCTTTTGCATTGGTGGGAGACCCCATTCTTCATAGAGCTCCTTTGATAGGACATTTACACTTGCTCCACCATCTATTATGGCTTGGACTTCATTATATGCCTTGTGGATCAAAGGGGTAGTAATGTTGCATATGTCATCTATCTCACCCATCCACACAGGGATATCTTTGATGTCATTCATAGGTGGAGGAGGATTTGCGAGTTCAATCAATCCTTTGAAACTCTCCTAGAGATTGGGACAATTTCATACGAGGATTCCGATGGGAATTGACACAGGGCAACTCAGGATGCTAGAGAGTGCGGCTCCTTGAAGTTGACATAGCGGTATATTATTTTGTGGATGTGAAGAGAGTGGGAGAGAAGTAAGGAGTCTTAGTTGCAGCTTTCTCACATACACAAAGGGGGAATATACACAAAGGTGGAGGCTGAAAATAGTTTTCCTCTTCTTCATTGTGAAAGCCAAAAGAACTCTCTCTCTTAGTACAAAAGGAATAGGTGAACCCTATATGTCGGTCTCAAACCAAACTCAGCTAACCTAGGTGGCATATTAGTTGAGCCACTAACTAGAGTACATAAAGATAGCTGTCATTTAGCTATTATTCATGGGTGGTGTACCAACCACATCTGCAGCTAACAAGTCGGTGACATAAATGCACAACGGTCACCTTGGCATATCACGACTAGAGCTCGATATCTCAACACTCCCCCTTGAGATCAATCCCAATTCCTGCACACCAAGCGGGTCTCTGAACTTGCGTAGCTTCTCTTTGCCCAATGCCTTCGTGAATATGTCAGCTACCTGATCCTCTGTGCTGACATAAACTAGATCAATAAAACCTACTAGAACCTTCTCCTACACATAGTGATAATTGACCTCAATGTGCTTTGTTCTAGCATGATAGACTGGGTTATTTGCCAAGTTTATACTGCTCATGTTGTCACAATAAATGACAATTGGCCCATCTATAGACTGATGCATATCATAAAGTAGCTTATGCAACCAAGCTGCCTCAGATGTAGCCATTGTTGCACCCCTGTACTCAGCCTCTGTGCTCGACAAGGCAACTGTAGGTTGTTTCTTGCTGCTCCAAGTGACTGCAGCACTCCCAAAAGAGAACACATATCCACTGGTAGATCGTCTATCAGAAATACTACCAGCCCAATCAATATCAGTGTATCCATGCAAGTGTATCTGAACCCCAGTCTCATAAAATAGTCCATACTGCAATGTGGACTTCACATACCTCTGCGTGGCATTAGGCTTTCGCACAATGGACGTGGACAAGGAGGTTCATGTCTCATGACACTTTGAATGAGCACACGGTGGACCAAGTCAGCTATGAGTTGCTATATGAAGGTGTATCCGCGAGATATCTTCTCTCTCTTTATCCATCCTCATATACATGAGAGCCATAGGCCAGTCTCTTAGTGTTTGTAATAGAGCAGTTGCTCCATAGTCATAGGGTCATCTAGCTACATCTAAATGCGATTTCCTTGGAGCCTGCATAAACTGACTTACCAACATAACATCAGAGCTCAAATCTGACCTAGTAATATTCATATAAATCAAACTTCCTACTATGCGTCTGTACATAGTAGGGTCTTCCAGAAGCTCACCTACATCTACGCTTAGCTTCACATTCTGCTCCAAAGGAACTGAAATAGGCTTAGAGCCTGTCATCCCATATTTGAATAGCATGTCCAATCCATACTGCCTCTGCAAGAGCCATATCCCACTTGTGGATCTAATCACCTCAATGTCCAAGAAGTAACGCAACTCTCCCAAATCCTTCATCTCAAACTTCTACTTCAATAGCATTTTCACATGAAGGATATCTTCATCACTATCACCTATGATGATCAAATCATCGACATAAATGACAAGCATCATAATACCTTTCTCTGTTTTTTTCACATAAAGTGAGAAATCTGCCGTGGAAATCTGAAAGCCAATAATGACAAGATATTGTCCTATCTTGTTAGACCATGCTCTGGGTGCTTGCTTCAAGCCATACAAGGCTTTCTTCAACCTGCAAACAAACTCAGGATGAACAGCATGAACATAACCTCGTGGCTGCTCCATATAGACCTCTTCTTGCAAATCACCATGCAAGAAGGCATTCTTTACATCCATCTAATGTAAAGACCATCCCTTTGATGCAACCATAGCAATGACTGCTCTTACGGTTGCCATCCTTGCAACCAGATTGTAACGTTTCTTCATAATCAATGCCATATGTCTGTGCATACCCCTTGACAACTAATCTTGCCTTGTATCTGCTCACAGAACCATCTGCATTGTGCTTCACCTTATAAACCCACTTGTAGCCAATTGTATTCTTGTCTTTAGGCAAAGGCACCAATTCCCATGTAGCATTTGCTTCCAAGGCATCCATTTCTTCATCCATGGCTTTCTCCCATTTTTCTTTTCCCATGGCTTGCTCAAAAGAAGTGGGTTCTAGTTCCTATATCACTTTGACTATATAGGCATAGTGAATGGCTGTAAATCCATCATATTTCAGCCTATCCATAGGATACTCAACTCTAGTAGACCTGCGCAAAATAGGCTCACTACCAAGTGCTCTCAAAACATCCCTTGTCTTCCTTACTCTAGGTGTAACAACAGAAGAATACCCAACTCATCATCAAGGCTCTGTTCTGAGCCACTGGAGTGGAGGTAATGGGCACTCCTTAGGTACCAAAGTCCTCTGAGTTAGATCATAATATCTCCCAATTGATGGTAGAGTTTGCTGATTTGAAATTGCATTTGGTTAATGCACGACAACCTAAATCATTAAAGAGTGAGGATAGGCCTTGAGATAAGAGTGGGGTCACTAGCTATGAATGTAATGAAAAAGGCCACTATCACCCCGAGTGTACTAGATTGATAAAGAAAGAAGAAAAACAAGTATCCTTGTTAGAAGCTTCTTTAGGGGATGAGGAAAGAGAGGTAATGATGGCTAAATGGGGGCGTGGTAAAGCAAAAGAAGAAGAAGAAAGCAAGGAAGAAGTAGATGAGAAACATCAAGAAGAGGAACACTACAGTAAGAAAAAGAGGGAATCTAAAAGGAGAATTAGCAAGTCAGACTTTCTTTTAGGACAAGGCATTGGAAGCTATAACTTGTTGTCTGACCTTAAAGAAAAGGAAGCTCATATCACCTTTGATCAATTACTTGCTTTGTCTCCAAAACTACAGAAGGAATGGGGAAAGCTAGCAATCATGAGTGTCAAAGAAGAAAAAGAAGAAAAGTGCCATTCCTGTTGTTAAAAAGGTAGATATAGATGTTGGTGATGATGTACCTGTGGTTGATGTGATCATTGATGGTCAAGTGATTTCTAATGTTTACATTGATGGAGGTGCATCAATTAATGTCATGAGTGAGAAGACCATGATAGATGCTGATTTAAAATACTCTAGTACTACCTCTCCTTATTGCATCAAATTGGCTGCCAACACTAGGGTTAAGACCTTGGGAGTTGTGACAAATCTAGAAGTGGATGTATGTGGAATTTCTGTGCCGACTACTTTTCAGGTGATCCCTATCAAGCCAGATGCACATGCCTATCCATTGATTTTGGGAAGGCCTTGGCTATGCAAGGTGAAGGCTATTCAAAAGTTGGATACTGGAGAATTGATTTTGAAGGGAAATGATAAGAAGGTGCGCTACAACATTCAGAAGTCGCAAAAAGGAAGTTGTCAAGGACGAGTCTTCAACATCAGAGAGTTCGAAGCTTCTGACTTAATCGAAGAAGAAGAAGAGATAGGGTGTAGCTCTAAGTCCAACTCAGAGGGTGAGGTGGAAGGAGTGGCCTTTGGTCTTTGTCTTGGTGTTGATCGAGATCAGTCAGAAGGGAACAAGGTGGTGGTACAAGAAGATCCTGTAAAGACACTTCATGTGGAGGATGTGGAGCATACTAAACGATGCCAATGCAATCAAGAGCTTCTTGGTGATTCTTTATCAGGTAGTGAGAAACTCCAGTACTTAAATATGTTAGATGAATTTCCATGTCTCTTTGCAACAAGCTATTCACAGGTTTGACCAGCCTCTCTTGTGGAGCACAAGATTGAGTTAAACCCAGAAAGCAAGCCAATTGTGCAACACTTAAGGCGATTGGGGGTGATCCAAGTTGAGGCACTAAAGAAAGCAGTAACCAACTCCTTGAGGTGGGATTCATCTTTCCTATTGATGATTCAGAATGGATATCTCTTGTAATTGTCACACCAAAGAAAGGAAATACATGGCGGGTTTGTGTGGACTTTCGTCCTTTGAATGCATGCACTAAGAGGGATCATTTTCCTTTGCCATTCCAAGATGAAATACTAGAACAAGTAGCAGGGCATGAGAAGTATTATGTATGTGATGGGTATTATGGGTACTTTCAAATTCATATTCGGAAGGAAGATCAAAAGAAAACATCATTTGTCACACCTTGGGGAGTTTTTGCTTACAAAGTGATGCATTTTGAGTTGACCAATGCACCAGCTACATTTCAAAGGTTCATGAGTCAACTGCTTGAGCCTTACTTGGGAAAGTCCATAAGTGTGTTTTTGGATGATTTTTGCATTTATTCTTGGCGAATAGATCACATGGAGAAGTTTAAGATGTCCTTAGCTAGGATTGATGAAGCAAAAGGGTGTCTAAATCCTATCAAGTGTCATTTGGCTCAAACAAAAGTAGTCTTGTTGGGGCATATTGTGTCTGAAGAAGGCCTGCAAATGGATCCTGACAAGGTTCAAGCAATCATGGCATTGCCAAGTCCTGAGAGTGTCACTGGTGTTCATAGAATTCTAGGAAAGAGCAAGTATTATCAACGCTTTGTGATGTTTTCACAGAGATAGTGCATCCCATGAACTTGTTGACAAGAAAAGGATTTTCTTTACAATGGGGTGTGGAGCAACAAAAGTCTTTTCAGCAACTTAAGGAGGCCATGAGTAAGGTCCCAATATTAAAGCCCCCTGATTGGTCTCAAGACTTTTATGTAAATCCAAGTGTATCTTTGCATTCAGTTGGTGCTGTATTGCTACAAAAAGGAGAGGCAGGTAGAACGCAACCCATCTATTATGCCAGCCGATAGCTTACAGAGGTGGAAACAAGGTATGAAGAAATGGAGTAGCAAGCTCTCTCTTTGGTGTTTTCAGTCAGAAAGTTTCACTCCTATTTATTACCTCGACCATTTTTCTTCCTTACCTCTAATTCTATATTGGCATACCTACTTCACAAGCCTAATCCTAGGGGGAGATTTACAAAATGGTTGTCAGAGCTTCAAGAGTTCTCTTTCTCTTTTGTCACTAAAAATACCACTAGGTGGCAGATTTGCTCACAGGACGGGAGGATCTAGGAGAAGAAAAGAAATGTAAGGAGAACATAAACGATGAAAGGGATACACCACCAACAGCTCTTGTTTTGTATTTTGCTGGGGCTTTTAGTCCTTCATGCCAACAAGGAGCCAGGGGGATAGTCTTGATGAATTCTAAAGGTCAAGAGGTGTGGGCAAGAGGACAAGAGCTTCTAGGTATCACAACTAACAATGCAACTGAGTATAACGCTTTGATTCTTGGTTTGGAGGGTTGTCTTCAAAGTCAAGTTAAAGAATTAGAAGTAAGAGGAGATTCTCAGCTTATTATAAATCAAATGCAAGGGCATTACAAGACAAGATGTCCTCATTTGAAGGAGCTTAATCAAAAGGCTATGGCACTATGTAGTCAATTTGATTTTTGCAAGTTTGTTCATATAAACAGAAAAGAAAATCAAAGGGAAGATGAGTTAGCTACTCAAGCCATTGTAGTACAAAACCGAGGGGTGGTTTCTTTGGTAGACACTGGATGGCTAGATCTGCAAGATGTTCAGCAATATGTGGAAGAAGGCATGTTTCCTCGAGGGTTAACTCCACAATAGAAGCAGAGATTGGTAAGAAAGGCTTGTCCCTATACTATTGTTGATGACATTCTTTATAAATTAGGAAAAGACAAGGTGCTCCATCGGGTGGTCCATCCCATGGAGACTAGGAGAATCCTAGAAATGTGTCATGAATGCTCCGGTCATTTTGCTTCAGCGAGCATAGCTAGGAGAATTCTTAATGCAGGTTACTTTTGGCCATGCCTCCATAAGGATGTATATGAATGGTGTCGAAGTTGTAAAGTATGCCAAAAGTTTGGAAGGCGACAGTTGATTCTTGGGCCCTTGAAGCATATTCCAACATATGGACCATTTGAGAGATGGGGGTTGGACTTTGTGGGACTGCTCCCTCGCTCATCTCAAGGCAAGCATTATTTACTGGTGGCCACAGATAATGCAACTCAGTGGGCAGAGGCCAAGGCCATAGTCAATAGCAAGGCAAGCACAGTTGCAAAATTTCTCTTTGATCAAATTTGTTCACGCTTTGGTTGCCCTTTGGAAATTCTCACTGATGGAGGAACCTCTTTTAGAAATGAACTAATTGAAGATGTGGTGCATAAGCTAAGGATAAATCATAGCATGTCCATGCCATATTATCCCCAATGTAATGGCTTGGCTGAGAAAAAAAATGGATTTTTGTGTGATTCAATGGGAAAGCTTGTAGACACCAAGAAAAGGCATTGGGATAGGCATTTGGCAGAAGTTTTCTGGGCTTACAAAACCACACACAAGCTAGCTATTGGGTTTATACCATTCCAACTAGTATATGGAATAGAAGCCATTTTACCCATTGAATTGGAGATACATAGTCTTCGCACTGATATTGCAAGAAAAGAAGGACAGGAGGATGCATATGCTCAATGCTTGGTACAGCTAGAAGCCTTAGATGAATGCAAATTATAGGCCTTACAAAACTTGGAAGCTTCTCAAAAAAAGGCGCAAGGCTCAGCTTGACACCAAATTATGGAAGAAGAAAGATATTGCAGAAGGAGATTTGGTCATGAGATTTGATAGCCATCTAGACAAGCGAGTAGACAAAAATTTTGCCGACCGATGGGAGGACCATATTGAGTCAAAAAGAAGTTTATGAATGGAACCTATTAGCTTGAGGATGTTGACGGCATGGTGATACCCGGATGCACCAATGAGTATCGCCTTAAGTTCTTCTATGCTTGACCACCTTGAAGGCCAGCAGACCCTCTCTGTCACTAGAGAGGATCTGCTGGGTGGGAAAGATGTGACGCCAAAATTTGATATTTTTTATTTGGCATTGGTATTGTTTTCTTCTATGCTTAATAAGACTTTGAGTATCAAGTGATAGCCTAGCAGCTCTCACTTATTTCTATTTTCTAAGATATTGTATGGGATTGAGAGGATGAGTGGAATGGATCATTGTAAATGCCATAGGTATGAATTATAAATACCTTGGTATGGGGTGAGAGTTATTTGTGTATGGGATATTATGGGGTTTTTAGAAAATAGGAAGAGTGAGTCATATAAAGAGGTGGGCTCATGTGCATGTGTTCCAATAATATAAGAGAGGCCACATGCCAAGCATGTGGAAGGCATGTGGATGAGTGTGGAGTCAAGAGGAATCCTTTTAGAATTCCTATGTGGAATAAGGAGGATGTGGACATACGGAAAAGAGAGGGTCCCTATGGGCTGGATCCATGTGGAGAGACTCTTGACTTTCTCAACATTTTAAGAGTTGAGTATCCTTTGATGGGGCACATGGCAAGAGTAGCAAAAAAGGACATGGATGGTGACATACGGGCTTATGTGATTGATGGGAAAAGGAATCTATAGGCAGCAATTGTAAATGGGTGAAGGAGGGTGACAAAATCTCTATAGAAGGAGCCCTCCTCTCCATTGTTCAACATCTCTTCACCATTAGGCCTCATGTTGTTGTAGCTCTATTCTCCTCAAGCCTCTTCCATGAGACTTCTCTCCCTCTTGTAGATATTCTCTTATGCAGACTCTTGAGTCCATCTCTCTCTAGTTCATTCTCTCTCTATGAGTAGTCTTGGAGCTTCCGCTCCCTCTTGTACATATGAAACCTCTTCTTCTCCCTTGTGTTTGTAGTGTTTTGAGTTGCATTGGAGTGGAGCCTCACTCTATTGACAATGAAGATCACTTTGTATTCCCTCTCTTGAGTCTCTCTTCCCTTTTCTTTCTTTCAAAGCCTTAAAAGTTCTTTCTATTCGGCCGCTCATTGCACACACATGGTCCATCCATTTCTCAAGTCACCAAGGGAGTTACTTACTCTCTTCTAGGCAAAATATATGAGTGGTGGATCTTTGATGAAGGTGGAGTCTTGAGAGAGCATCTTGCTCATGCAAAATTAGCATGGGTGGAGGATAGTTTTTATGACAGTTTGACCCCCTATTAGTGTTTTGCTCATAACTTTCTGCTCGATAGTCCGAATTCGATGAAACTTATATCAGCACAAAGATCTCTTTAAGGCTCATGTTTTTATGTGATTAGACCTTGAATCAAATACTATTGTAAAAAGTTATGTGTGTCTGGCAGTCTATTTTCATGACAGTTTGACCCCCTGTTAGTGTTTGGCTCATAACTTTCTATTCGGTAGTCCGATTTTGATGAAACTTATATCACGGCGAACCTCTCTTCAAGGCACATGTTTTTTTTTAATTAGATGTTAAATTAGATACTGCTATAAAAATTTATGAGTCTTTGTGTCAGCCAGTCTGTTTTCATGATAGTTTTTACCCCTGTCGAGTAAACCGCCCATAACTTACTGACCACTTCTTTGTTTCTTACAAAATGTATATCAGCACGAATCCCATCTCAAGGCGCATCTTTATATGTGTTTAAATATTTGGAAGTAGTAGGAAGTGAAGAGGTGTGTGAAGCTTATTACCCCTAACTTCATGTCACAGCACCAAGGGGAGGTGTTGAGATATGGTACCATATGCACATGAATTAGAGGCTCAGGTATGGTATAGGAAAGAATTAAAGTAGCCACCCTAGGATGTAGACTACATGATGTGGAGATGTGGATCAGAGGATCCCACACGTGTTGTCTATTCAAAGGGCACTCTCTATATAAGAGGCCTATCATGTATTGTTGAATACAGAGGAATGCACATTCACTCAAGATTCTGTTTATGAGTCCAAGCTAATCTATCTTGGAACCTAATTGAATTGAGGTACATGTCATGAGCATTCTCTTCATTATGTCTCCACATAGGTTCCATCCACCTTAGAGTGCTCCATAGACCCTGAGGCACACATGTTTTCTCACGTGGCTTGGATATTGTGACAATGACTATGATCATTCAAGCTACCACCAATGCGTATGTAATAGTTTGGAATATGTCTAACAAAGCCTATCATCTTTTGACGATGCTCTTGGTGGCTACACTAAATCTCTTAAATGCACTCTGCAGATTGTAACTCAGGATATTCTGGAAGCTTCAAATTCCCTTCCCAAAGAGAGTAGCAAGGCTCTGATACTGATACCACTGCTATGAAAACTACAATTACTCACAAGTTTATGAGACAAAAAAATCATTACCCAAAGTAACAAAGAAACTATGAGCAAAAAAAATTTAGAATTGAGAAAGCAATGCTACATGGGGCAATGGCTCTTGTCCCCCCCCCCTTTTTAAAAAAAATTGAGAGTCTATATTAAAAAGTTAAGACAAACTTTTTACATCATGATAATTTATCTCCCTAGAGAGTAAACAAAAAAGGAGGGAAGATGCTTTCAAAACATCAGTAGCACAACAGTAGAGCTCAATATGTGTTGAGATATCAAGCTCCACTCGTGATATGCCAGGGTGACCATTGTGCATTTATGTCACCGACTTGTTAACTGCAGATGCGGTTGGTACACCGCCCATGAATAATAGCTGAATGATAGCTATCTTTATGTACTCTAGTTAGTGGCTCAGTTAGTATGCCACCTAGGTTAGTTGAGTTTGGTTTGAGACCCATATATAGGGTTCACCTATTCCTTTTGTACTTAGAGAGAGTTCTTTTGGCTTTCACAACTAAGAAGAGGAAAAGTGCTTTTAGCCTCCACATTTGTGTGTATTCCCCCATTGTGTATGTGAGAAAGCTACAAGTGAGACTCCTTACTTCTCTCCCACTCTCTTCACGTGGTATTAGAGCTCGGTTCATGGTAAGGAGCTCAAGAAAGTAGACTAAGTTCACGATGTCTTGGTAAGAGGATCAGTGTTGCTTTCCTTTTTTGAGTTTGGGAGAAAATATCTGCAAGTAGCACAGCTGAAAAGTGCAAGAGTGCAATGTCTCAGATTGGGACGCCCTTCATGGTGCAGAGAGGGCAGTATATGCTGTGGGACATGGCAACGCCCTGGGTGACATTATTTTTTTGATTCGAGGGCATTTCGAGGCCCGTTTTGGTGGCATAAGTTTTTCGTAGGCACTCAAGAAAGTGCCCTATTTTTGCTATGTGCACTATTCTGTAGGTCGGTGAAAAGTTGCCACAGAAATGGCATCGTATGTCTGTGCACAGAGATATTGGGAGTGATAGAATCATTCTTAATGCCTGTTAATGCAAAATCATCACTAGGAAGTGACTGTGTCATCAAATACCAGTTTCATCAATTTTGCAGATTTGCCCTTGTGAGGCAAAAGTTGTGTTTTTTGCAGTGACAGAATACTTTTGCAGTATTCTATAATGGCATCTGATGCTCTTTCACAGATTGTCACTAAAAAGCTTGACAAGAACAACTTCCAAGCATGGAAGTTTAGAATGACGAATTTCCTTAAGGGAAAAGGCTATTGGGGTCATTACTGGAGCTGAATAAGAAACAGTTATTCCTAATGTTCCCAATCAACAAGAGTTGTAGGCATTTAAAGGCTAGCATGAGAGAGCCAGAAAAGTTATCTACTGGCTATCTATCAGTATTTCAGATTCTATGATTGTGCATATTCAGGATGCAAGCATGCCAAAGGAGGCATGGGATACTTTGACAAAAATGTATAGCACAAATATGCAAGCTAGGAAAATGCAGCTCAAGTAGGAGTTGCATAATGTGCAAAGAGAAAATATGAGCATCAATGACTACCACATGAAGGTGAAGAAGATTGCAGATGCACTTGCTTCCATTGGGTTGCCAGTGGAAGATGATGATTTAGTTTCTGTGACCTTGAATGGTCTAGGAAAGGATTATGCACAATTCCAAACATCCATTGCCATCAAAAACTTGTGCATAATTTGCCAAGACTTGTTGTCCGAAGATGAGAAAAATATCTTCTACCTATTTACACATGCCGGGTTTATAACACTCAGGACAGATGCTTTCATTGCATATGTCTACCTCATGGGTAGTCCTCCTCTCAGGGTTATTGTAGATTTGTTGCCATTGCTACAAAGGCCATCCTTATTATTTCCAAGGCATGATATAACTGACATCCCACCCACGCAGCTGATCATCCCATCACACCAACAAAAAGAAGTGTTGGAAGATGACAGGACCTATATTGCTCATGCCTCTCACCATTTTCAACTAACCCAACAGTCACAAACTTACAAGCCCCTCACACCTAGCTTTTTCCCCTCCCTTGCTAATCCTACCCTTGAGGACTACCAAGCTACTCAAACCATTTGCCCAATTCTTCCCCCCCTCCCCTCTGCTCCCCCTTTCGCAACCAACACTCTGCCATATTTCTCCCCCATGTCCCTAGATTCTCTCTACCCCATCATCACCTCCGACACTACTTGTGCTTCCATCAGCAGAAAATGACACAGTATTTGATTTTGAATATCAGAATCTGGATAATCCAATTCATACGCCCATGCCAAGTTCCAATGATGGGTATGATTTTGATGAGATACCACTTCCCAGTAACCCCATCAAGGAAATTTGGAGCAAATATCCTGATATGAAAACTCGAGGTGGATGGACCCTGAACGACTTTCCTACCAACCTTTGTCAGCGTCAAATTAGTGAAGGTTGGATTAGCAAGTTAGATCCACAACCTGATTTGCGCCGCCCCAAGCTCTTTGATGTAATCTTCTTGAAGGAGTACCTACGGGCACCTCCATGTCTCAGAACCCATCCCAAGTTCTATGCAGTTCCACGGCGTAAAAAATGGGAAGCCAACATACACATTTTGGCTAAAGATCGAACCATTAATTGGCCAATGATCAAACCATACTATAGAATATCCAAGGCACAATGGTCTGAGCACTTCAGCAGCATGAGCAAATAATGCATGGCAACATTGATTGCTTCCTTTGCCTAAGTGCTATATTCTGTAAAACATTGGAATTCATTCTAGAGGTCCCATGTTACAATTTGCCTCCACTCAGTTTCAATCCCAATGAATGGGTTGATGCTCAGATTACAAGCCGACTCTATGAAAGAATGATCTTCTTAGAAGCATGCTACATATCTCTGTTCGAGCAAATGGTGGATATAGGCTACTTGGAAACTGCACAAAAACTCTATCGTGCCAAGGCTTTACAGCAGGATCGATTGGCACGACACAAGTTCCACAGCCACTGGACTAAAAGCATGGCAACCCAGGTGCTTGCTCCAATCGGCCATAACTCGAGGACAGGTAATAAAATGGATCCGGGAGTATGTTGTCTCTAGGCCAACATGGACTTAGGTAGAACAAAATGTGTGTGTAGAGTAGCGGCAAAGCTCCGCTTGTACTTGCATAAGGCTAGAAATAATCCCTCTTAGAAATTCAACTTGCATGTTCTACATGCAAGTTCTACATACAACTCCTACATGCAACTCCTACATGTGAGTTGTACATGTGAGTTGTACATGCAAGTTCTACATGCAAGTTCTACATTTGACTTCTACATACAAGTCCTACATGCGAGTTGTACATGCGAGTTGTACATGTGAGTTGTACATGCAAGTTGTACATGCAAATTCTACATGCGAGTTGTACATGCAAGTTTTACATACGACTTCTACATATGACTTCTACATCCAAGTTCTACATGCGAGTTCTACATGCAAGTTCTACATGTAGAGAGAGAATGTGTTACACTTCCTACATGCAGAGAGAGAAGCTCTCCAACTTGTATAAATACTCCATAATGGAATGAAGCCCAGACTCTTTGGGGCATTGTGTTGAGTTCTACTTTGGTATTCCAAGCAATTGTCTCAAGTGTCCATGCTTCCTTGCACTCCATGTCCAAAAGCATGTCCTAACCTTGCAACTCCTCCTCCCCTCTCCAACCTTGCAACCCATCCTCTCCCTCTCCTCCTCCCTCCTCCTCCTCCCTTCTCCTCCTCTCCAAACTCTAAAAAGGAAACCGTCCTCTTACCAAGACACTGCGAACTTGGTTTGCTTTCTTGAGCTCCTTGCCATGAATCGAGCTCGGATACCATGTGAAGAGAGTGGGAGAGAAGTAAGGAGTCTCACTTGCAGCTTTCTCACATACACAATGGGGGAATACACATAAAGGTGGAGGCTAAAAACAATTTTCCTCTTCTTAGTGAAAGCCAAAAGAACTCTCTAAGTACAAAAGGAATAGGTGAAACCTATATGTGGGTCTCAAACCAAACTCAGCTAACCTAGGTGGCATACTAATTGAGCCACTAACTAGAGTACATAAAGATAGCTGTCATCCAGCTATTATTCATGGGCGGTGTACCAACCACATCTGTAGCTAACAAGTCGGTGACATAAATACAGAACGGTCACCCTGGCATATCACGAGTGGAGCTTGATATCTCAACAAGGTGGAGGAGGATTTGCGAGTTCAATCCATTCTTTGAAACTGTCCCAGAGATTGGGATAATTCCGTAGGAGGATTCCGATGGGAATTGACACAGGGCACCTCAGGATGCTAGAGAGTGCGGCTCCTTCAAGTTGACGTAGTGTAACATTATGTTGTGGAGTCTGTTGTTGGAACAAAGGCTTGAGTACATTATCAATACTTTGTGGGGCCAAGTCATGGATTAGGTCTTGAGCTTATTTCTCAGCCTCAAATTGAGCTTGTTCGTTTTGTACCCATTGTTGAAGTGCCTGAAAACGAGCCTTCTCCACCTTTGCATTTGGGTATGGAGCTTCTTTTATTTGAGGCTCGAAAGTTGATGTGGATGAGCTCGGCTGCTCATTGCTTGGTGGAGGTGGAGGCACTTGTGCTTTCTTTTTCAGAATTCACTTTAGTTGGATTGGAATGTTAGGGTCCTTGGTGGCCTCTTTCTATTGGCATGTAATTACATTTATAGGTTGTGATTTTACACTTGCCGGACCCAGACTTTGATGGTCCAACCCAATGATGATGGTCCAACCCAATGATGCCGATGGGGACGTCAGGCTTAATCTATGTTTGTTCTGGGACCTTATTTTTCATGGGAAAATCCATACAGGCATGTCCTATGCCACAATCTCTGCAGAGTGGTTGGAAAGTAGCTGGGCTACCATGATGAGGGCACTCTACGATCCGGTGATTTTCTCCACAACTGTAGCATTTGATTGGTGCACGATATATGTTGGGACGTACTTGATTTGCATAAACTGGTATTAGACCCTCTACATCTTCTACATAGTACACTGGGTACTCTACTTCATACTCAAATGGCGAGTCTACTTCCTCAGCTTGTAATTATGTATTGGAACTGCCTGAGGAGCTGGATTTGGTGCTCTTAGATATGGTCATGGATTCGGATTCCTGAGTAGCTGTGGAACTTGTGTCTAAATGGGAATAGGATTTAGCCTCAGAACTAGGGGCGCTTGTGCAAGTGCCGATTGCCTGTACACTGGCATGGGTGCTGCTTGGTATTGTTGAGGTCGTGGCGGGTTGTTGTGCATGTTGAAGATTCAATTGTTCTCATCATGGCTGTCAACGACGCAGATTTGGCACCACAACCTTGGCCGTGGATTTGCTTGTGCAGTGATCCTAGCTCTTAGGACTGGGCACTCATTTGCTATATGATTGGCCATGCAATGTGGACACCAGACATTTTCTTGCCATGGATATGTCTGAGTTGGCGGCTAAGACAAGTGAAGTTTTTGTTCCATGGCCTGTATCATGTCTTCTTTCAGCTTCATGTTCATGGCCTCTAAGTAATCTTCATTTGATGTTTCGGCAGTGGCCTTTGATTTGCCCTTTTTTGAATGCTTATCTCGTGTACTAAATTTGCCATCATCACTGCTAGTGTCTGAGTCAGTCATACCATCCTCGATGTCAATGGCTGCCACATGAGTAGCACTGAACGTTTCATAGCTGCTTATCTTTTTCATATCCTTTTAGATTTTCTTTCGTACTCCTACAATGAACCATGCCGTGAGGTACTTTGCATCTGAGTACAGGTCACATTTGGCAATTAATCTTTTCATCTTGCCCAAGTATGTACGTACATCTTCTCATCGGCCTTGTTTGATCTTGCTTAGTTGGAGAGCAGGATCATCTTGTAGCCTCTCCATTTGAAATCGTCATTTGAATTATGTTTGAAGTAGGTCCCATCTAGCATGCTCTTTCACGAGAAGGTCTACGTGCCATTCAAATGCTTCATCAGTTAAGGCCATGGGAAACCAAGCCACCTTGGTTTCATGGGATTGATCTCCACCTGCTCAGCATGCGGCATCAAAATGCTGGAGGAATCGGGCTAGATCTCCCCTACCATTATATTTGGGAAGTTCCAGTTTTCCCAAGGGGCGTCTTCCTTGATTGTTATTATTTTTGCGATTAAAGAAATTGTCAGCCTCTACATCAAGGTCGATATCCCCATCATTGTCGCGACGGCGTCTAGCCAGATTGGGGCGTGGAGGAGTTAAAGGGAGTGATTGAATCTCACGGGGGGATTCGGGGTAGAGGATTGGCAAGGGCGATGGTTGCAGTGGAGTTAAATATGGATTTGGCGAGCATTAGAGTCAGAGGCATTGGCCGGAACGTAGCTGCATGCAGATTGGGCGAGATTTGCCAAGGGTGTCTCTGCCTCAAGTGCAGGGGTGGATGAAGTTTTGTGGGGAGGGTTGGAGTGGTGGTAGTTTTTGTAGGGACCATCATGTTAATAATGTGCCTAAGATTGTCCTACATGTGTTGGGAATTGTGCCGATATAGACGGATCGTTAATCGGAGGTCACGGCATGAAGATATGAACAAATTTATGTGAAACGAGGCCCACACAGGGGCACAAATGAGCGAGTTCTAGGGATGCAGAAATGGGGTGCAATGGGCTGGAAAAATACCCCGTAGCGTGATGTTTCCGTGTGTGAAATCTTGATTCAAACGGGGTTTAGTTTGGGTCCCAAACAGGTGAGTTACGAGGGGTTAAAGTAGGGGTAAATTTTGCTTTTTTTTTTTTTTGTGGGGGGGGTTCCTAAGGGTGGTGTGAATGGACTTTAAGTCCAACTGAGGGGTTGGAACCAAGTTAATCTAGCTAGGTGAACTAACCTATATCCTCCAGTTAAGTACTAACTGAAGGTTAGTTAACCTAGCATAACTATTAGTAACTAACCTAGGAGAAACCTAACCTAGGTAGACTAAACTAACCTACCTAGTTAGACTAAACTAACCTAGGTTAATCTAACCTAACCCAAGTGTGACTAACCTAACCTAGGATTAGTTTAGTGGTTAGGTTAGGTTAGGTTTTTTTTCAGAGAGTTGTTTGTGGGGGGGCGATGCGGCAGCGGCAGGCGGGTGGTTTTTGATCGGTGGCGAGGGGGTGGGGCGGTGGTTTCGTGCGGGGGGGAAAGGATAGAGGGGGGGAGGGAGGTCGAGGGGAGGAGAAGGGGGGTGCAGACAGAGGGGAGGGGAGGGAGGTCGAGGGGAGAGAGGTCAAGGGGAGGGGGTGGCGGGGGCGAGTGGGTAGGTTGCTTGGCGCGGGGAGGAGGGCAGCGCGGTGAAGGGGCGGAGGTGTGGCGCTGGGTGGGCACCATCGCTGGTGGGGTGGGCACCATTGGCGCACCGCCTGGGGGCTGGCAAAATGTGAAAGATGAAGAATGAAGGGGTGGAGTGGGTTTTTATAGGAATTGAGTTTAGGTTTAGGGTTTAGGTTTAGGGTTAAACCCTAAACTCTTCCCAAGCCATAATTTTTTATGGATTGCTCGGTTTGCTCTTTTGCAAAAAGGTGAAATGATCAAAATTGCAAGCTCTACGCATTCGTTTCCACTGCTTAGCCTGATTATTTAGCAAGTGGCTTCTATTTAGGAAATAAAGAAATTTTCTTAAGGTAGGAACCCAAGGTTGATGCTTGGGGTAGATATGTTTGGCTAGAAATGGAAAAAAAATTTTACTCTCCTTGCCCTTGAGTATAATGTTCGTGAAACTTCGAAGTAGTTTGTTTTTTTACACATACCTGCATATGTTTACTCGTTACTTGAGATGCTAGTCTCCTCGGCAGCGGTTCCAAATATTTGCTCTTTCTTACCGCTTACGTAGGAAGAGCTGGGTATTCTCAGTATGCAGGGTTCCAAGGCTTTTGGTCACCAACAGATATATCGGGGTTGTCAGTTGTAGTATATGTGTAGCTTAGGACCTTGAGTCGTGTTCCGGTGAGAGACATAGGCTTAAGTGTGGTAAGCAAACAAAGTGCATGCATGGATGCATCAATTTTACGAGCAAAAACCTATGAGTAGGTTTATACGAGCGTGTTTTTAAAGAGATTTTAAAAAGTATTTCTTTAGGAAACATGGTTTTACACTTTTATTTTCATTGTAACTAGATTCCTTTATCATAAAAATATATAGACTAGTCACTCATTCATTTTTACATAACATAAATCTTCTTATTCATAGACATCCCTTTGTACCCTTGTTATTACCTTAAAAAAGTATTAAAAAATAATTCATTTAAGAAATTTCCCTCATAATCACTCTCAATATAATAATATTATCATATGGCAATATCTTTCAAGTGTTTTTGTATTAATAACAAGATATTTATGGACATGTTTCTACAGAAACTTAAATTATTGTAAATAAGTATTAACTTGGGCTCATATATCACTCTCATAAAATACATGTAATATTTAATACTATATATGCAAGGTTTTTCAAAATATAACCACACAAATGTACTCAAATGGGGTTTTCATCGCAAAGCTACGGATTGACAATCTGTGCAGACAAGAAGAAAGTTACATGGCAATTTTCGTGGGATATTCTATCACCAATTTCGTATCATCATATATTTCCACTTGGAGATTTTCGTCTATGGCGAAATTGATCAATTTTCATCCATCTATGTAGACCTAAAAGCTTGGATCCATTTTTGACTAAAGCCACGCCATTTAAAGGATTCTTAACTTGTGAAAAAGCCACCTCATCATTGAATTTCCATCCCTCTCCAAAGTTTCAAGGCCCCTTTTCTTTCCAAAGGTCTTAAGGCCCTTTTATCTCCAAAGTACCAAGGGCCCTCTTAAGCTTTTTGAAAGTCCTCAGGCAGAACATCCTCTGTTTTACTAAACCTCGCCAAATTCAAAGAAGAACATCGAAGTGAGGAGTTAGAAATAGAAGAAAGCACAAAAGCAGAATCAAAAGTAAAGATCGCTTGTGAAGTAAAGGATGCATCGATTTCAAAGACATATCCAATGCCTCAAACAAATACCAGGAAAGTGGGCATCACATTTTTCTCTTTGATATAAAGTGTTTTGCTTTACATTTTCTGGAAAAATATACGTCTTTAAAATGACAACTCTAAAAAGGGATGGTATGATTAGGGAGGCTAAGGAAAGGGCTAGAAAGGGGAAAGCAATAGTTGGAGAGGAAACACATGAGGAGGTACAAACTGAAACGCAAGAGGATAATGTGGAAATGGAGGATATTGATTAGGGTGATTATGGAATTCTGTATGTGGAATTCACTAAACTTGAAACTTGAACGCAAAATATAGAAACACAATTAGGGGTTATCAGTGAAACATTAAAAACCCTAGTTGAAGCTATAACTAAGATAGCCAATTACTAAAAAACCACCGTTTCCTCCTTATCAAGTTGAGAGAGCTACCTCTTGACTTAGAGAAACATTGAACATTCTTAAGGACTTAAAACAGCCAATTTTCAATGGGGAAGAAAAGGAACGTAATAAAGATTCGATTAATACGTTCTTGCAAAAATGGCAAGACTTCGAACGACTCAGGAATACACCTCTTGAAAATCAAGTCATGGAAGCAAGTCTTTCCCTTGGAAATAAAGCCTATAAATGGTGGATGAGCCTCAGGGAGAGTGATAGAATTCCTAGATATTTTATTGAGTTTGAACAAGCCTTTTTAAAAGAGTTTTTACCAAAAAATGAATTAGAAAGAGCATGGGAGGCTTGGGATGATTGTACTATGGGTAAGAACACTCTAGTCCAGTACATAGTGAACTATAGGGAGGCAATCCTTAAGCTGAAGGGAATTCATGAATTCCAAAAGATAAGGGGTTTCGTGAGAGGTCTCAAAGACATAAGGTTGAGGTGAAAAGGAATTCTCCAAAAACCTTTGAGGAAGCCATTAAGGATGCCCAAATATATGATGATATAATGGGGAAATTCAGAGTTAGAACTTCAGAGCAAACAGGTTATGTTCCAAAGTTCAATAAATTTCCAATTTGAAAAGAAAGGGGCACTTTAAGAAGGAGTTTCCTCAGGCACCACCTAAGAAACCTCAAACACAACATTATCCTCTCTTGAAGAAAGAGGATTATGAAAGGGCCAGGCAAGAAAGTCTTTGCTTCAAATGTCTGGGCAAAGACTATGCTACTTGGAACTGCCCTGAAAATAAACCAGTGAGAGCTAAAGCCCCAAATAGACCTCCACAAAAACAAGTGCATGTAGTGCAAGTGTTGCTGCTTAATGGTACTGAAAGTACACTGAGGTAGAGGTCTATCATGAGGATAGCACCCACATGTGCTGTCTATCATCGGCAATGTGGCAGCCCACCTTTGGTCCTCATGATTTAATGAGGATGCATGGAAAAATTAAGGGGCAAAGAGTAAGAGTGATGGTCGATGATAGTGCAACACATAATTTCTTAAACTACTTGTTAATTAAGAAATTAAAATTGCCTGAGAGTCCTAGTGCCCATAAATATGTGGTCTCTTTGGCAAGAGGTAGTGATAAAAAAGTTTGGGACACCATGATATATGGTGTAGAGGTAATATACTATTGAAGATGGCTACCTGCTCTACAAGGGTAGAGTATGTGTCTCAGATGATAATGACATTAGGTGCCAAATTCTTTTTGAATGTCATGATAGTCCAAGTGCTGGACACCTGGGAATTCAGAAGACATATGTGCTTCTGAAAAGGCAATTCTTTTGGCTTGGAATAGGTAAGGATGTCCAAGATTATGTATTGAAGTGCCAAAAATGCCAAGTCAATAAGGTTGAACGCCTTAAGGTAGAGGTCTCGTACACCCATTGGATATTCAATCTGGCAAATGGGAAAGCATCTCCATGGATTTTATTATGGGGTTACCTAGGACACAGAGGGGGCACAACTCTGTGTGGGTAATTGTGGATCATTTGACCAAGATGGCTCATTTTATTCCTATCAGTGAAGATGTTAAAACTCCAGAATTAGCTAGGCTATTTGTGGAGCATATATATAGATTGTATGGGCTACTAGCTAGTATTATTAGTGATCGGGATAGCAAATTTAATAGCCATTTTTGGAGGGGTGTGTTTAAGAGGTTGGAAACTTCATTGAATATGAGCACCACAGATCATCCACAAAGTGATGGTCAAACTGAAAGGGTCATTTAGATCATTGAGGATATGCTTTGAGCATATGTGAGTAAACGGCAAACTAATTGGGAACAGTATCTGCCCATATTAGAATTTGCATATAACAGTGCCAAACATTCAGCTACAGGTTTCAGTCCATTCATGATGATGTACGGATTTCAACCAAGAGCCCCAATGATAGTGGGACTCGAAAAAGAAAAGGTTCAAGCGGCCAAAGACTTTCTTGAGGATATGAATCAAACGCTTAAGTTAGCTAAAGATAGCATAAGAAGAGCTCAAGATAGAGCATGAAGTTATGCAAACCCCCACCATAGAAAGTTGGAGTTTGAAGTAAATGAGAAAGTCTACCTTAAGGTACCTGAATCTTCAGAATCTTTAAAAACAGGTAAATGTCCAAAGTTGTCTCCTAGGTATTGTGGACCATTCACAATACTTAAGAGGATTGGAGAACTTGCTTACAAATCAGCCTTACCTAAGGGATGTAGAGTACATCCAGTTTTTCATGTTAGTAGGCTAAAAAGAAAATTAGGAGATGATGATAATCTCATTGGAAATGAAGTCCTAGTTGAACTCATTGAACCCGCATCTTTACCACATGAACCAGAAAGAGTTTTAGATAGACAAGAAAAAAGAACCCGACATACTATATGGCAAGAATGTCTAGTTAAGTGGAGAGATAGATTTGAAGAGAGTTCAACATGCAAAAAGGTAAGCAGTCTCCAGAGGAGGTTTCCCAATTTTATTTTCGAGGACGAGGGGAAGGGAATGTTACGTCAATCGTAATCCCGATATTATCTAGTGTGGTTGCGATGAAGGGGGAAACTAAGGGGCTCGACAGTGCTTGCATCAATATGGAGTGCGATATTAAGGTCTAAAGGGAACTGAGGTTCTAAAGTTTTTTATGGTGGACATGTGGCACCCAATTGGGCTCCAAGTGGCAAGCACTGTGTTCAGGGGAGATTTCTAGACATAGGCTCCAAAAAGAAAGAAAAGAGAGGGAACTCGAGGAGGAGTTCACGTACAAGGGCACTCTGAGAATCGTGGTTGGGTGGAAGAGACTTTTGATGAGCCCTTTTTGTGGGAATGTAATAGGTTGCAAGGTTGGAGGAGAGGGGAGGACGAGTTGCAAGGTTAGGACATGCTTTTGGACGTGGAGTGCAAAGAAGCATGGACACTTGAGACAATTGCTTAGAATACCAAACTTAGAATACCAAAGTAGAACTCAACACAATGCCCCAAAGAGTCTGGGCTTCATCCATTATGGGGTATTTATACAAGTTGGAGAGCTTCTCTCTCTGCATGTAGGAAGTGTAACACATTCTCTCTCGACATGTAGAACTTGCATGTAGAACTCGCATGTACAAGTCGTATGTAGAAGTCGTATGTAGAACTTGCATGTACAACTCACATGTAGAACTTGCATGTACAACTCACATGTACAACTCGCATGTAGGAGTTGTATGTAGCAATCGTATGTAGAACTTGCATGTAGAACTCGCATGTACAACTCACATGTAGAATTTGCATGTACAACTCGCATGTAGGAGTTGCATGTAGGAGTTATATGTAGAACTTGCATGTAGAACATGCAAGTTGGATTTCTAAGAGGGATTATTTCTAGCCTTATGCAAGTACAAGAGGAGCTTTGCCACTACTCTACACACACATTCTGTTCTACCTAAGTCCATGTTGGCCCAGAGACAACATACGGGCTGAAACAGGCCCCAAGAGCATGGTACCAACGGATAGACAAATTTTTTCATAAATTAAACTTCAAAAGATGTGCCTCATATGCTAACTTGTATGTGTACAAGAAAGGTGGAAAATCTACTATTATTGTTCTATATGTGGATGATCTCCTTATTACAAGTGACTATGAAGACATGATCAAGCAGATAAGAAAAGCGTTGAGCACTGAGTTTGAGATGACAGATTTAGGCTTGATGCACTATTGTTTGGGGATTGAAGTATGGCAAGAGCCAGGCAAGATCTTTATCTCTCAGTAGAAATATGTAAGGGAGATCTTGAAGGCATTTGGTATGTCCGAGTGCAAGGAGATAGCTACACCTATGGAGGTAAATGTGAGGTTGTCTATGGAGGATGCCTCACCACCAGTAGACATCGGGACGTACAGGAAGTTGGTCGGCAGTCTCGTCTATCTGTGCAACACCAGACTGGACATCAGTTTTGCTCGTTTTGAGTAGGTTCTCCAATAAGCCCCGAGAGATTCATTGGAATGCAGGGATGCAGGTGCTCAAGTATGTGAACGGCACTCTTGACTATGGCATCACTTCTCCATCACTTATGGTATGGACACTTCCTTGGATAGTCATTATGAATTAGATTGGGCTGGAGATGTTGATTCCAGGAAATCAGTTTCTAGATATTGTTTCTCTTTAGGTTCAGGTATCTTCTCTTGGATCAGTAAGAAACAACCAACAGTGGCGTGACTGTCTTCTACCGAGGCTAAGTACAAGGCAGCATGTTTTGCTGCTTGTGAAGCAGTGTGGCTAAGGAGGATCTTATGGCACATGGGAGTGCAAGAGGATGAGGCAACTGTGCTGAGGTGCGACAATCAAAGTTGCATGGCCATTGCTAAAAATCCAGTGTTTCATGCGCGCACAAAACATATAGAGATTTAGTATCACTATGTGCGTGATTTGATTGAGGACGGGATAGTGGAACTAGTCTACTGTCCAACAGAGCAAAATGGAGTAGATATCTTCACCAAGGCACCCGGGAAGGATCAGCTTTAGGATCATCTTCAGAGACTCGGTATTGGGCCGAGAAGGTAGTTCACCTACGGGTGGACATTGATGAGGGGGGGTGTTAGATATGCTCAATGCCCCACCCTTTTGATAACCACCAGTGGTCCAAGGTGCTCAAGTTGTAAGGCCCCCATATGAGGAGAAGCCATGTGTGAGCTCGGGACACTGGATGGATCCTGACTTGCATGTCAGCAGATGAGGTCTATCAATGAGACCGTTGATGGTAGAAAGGTGATTGTGTGGGAGCCCCTTATTCTTGCTGGGGCCTGGGGGCTAGCTGGTCCCCAGCTGGGGGGTCCTAAGGGGGCTAGCGGCCCCCTTGGTGGGGGTTCAGGGGTGAGAGCCCCCGAGGCGATGGTATAGGAAATATTCCCTAAATATTCCATGGACAACTAGTTGATTCCACCGACTAGGTTTAGTCGACTCCACCGACTAGGTTGACAAGTCGGTTCCACTGACTATGTTGATCCGACTACCACCCTCATAGCTATAAAGAGGCGACCTCCCCAGTCCATTGCATCAAATCAATTCATATCATATCAGATCTTCTAGCTAGTAGCTCTTCACCTAGTATCTGTCTAGATCGCCATATAAGCTCCACTAGGGGAGCGCACGGGTGGACGAAGCCATCATCTGTACTACATCAGTATTGAAGGAAATTTTTGTTCATCTCTAGTTTGCTGTGTACTCTCTATTCTTTGTTTAGTTTCTGTTTTGCTATGCCGTGTAAGTTAACATCATCGCTTCCCACACCTTCCACATACCCTTCCACCACTTTGATCCTTTCGCCACACATGGCTCCTTGTAACACCAAAAGGAATTTGTTTCCAATGCCTACATCGGAGAAACCTTATACTATCAATGTTTCTACAAATTTATGGCTTAAGTAGAGTCATCCTCTTGTACTGCCTTCAGAATAAGAAGGGGCCTAGCAAACATAGGAAGTAAACCTATATCTTACCTCGCACTTTATGTGTGTGGACTTACAGACACGTGTAGAGGGAATAGTTGCAAGTTGGTTTGAGATAAAATTCTCTCTCCCCAATTCTTTTGGCCTTCCTTACAAGAGGTCAAGATTACAAACCAAGCCCTTGAAGACATAATAAAAGCTATAGATAAGAGGAGAATTTGCTTTTATCCCAAACATGTTGAGGGTAGGGGCAAAATTGCAATTGATATTTTTTCAGACTGTAAGTAGGGTATTATCAACGATCTTGCAGTAGATAGTGAAGGTAAATGAATTGCACTACATTACATAATCAATGGCTATCAAATGAATTTTTTATCTCTTTATGCCGTAACTGGGAGTCGGAATAAGAAGCATATATGTCTTGGGAAAGGTATTCTTGTTAGAGGGGCAGAACTACAACCTTGGGAGTCACTTAAGGAGACATTACACTTGGTTGACGCAAACAACCTTGGAAATTTAACATGGTCCAATAGACAAGTGAGGGAGTTCAAAAGGGCAGGAAGGAAGGCTAGATAGAGCCTACTTACTAGGAGTTGTCAGTGAAAACCATAAAGGTAAACATACATGTTTTCTCTTTACTCTCCATGTCATACCAATCCACTAGGCCATGAATCCACCCAAAGATTTTTCCATATTCTGAGTACTCCTGCAGATTTGGTAACGTACTGAATTGCCATCTAACTTTGGCTATTTCGTATTGTCCCGTTTCCCCTCCCCAGAGGAAAGAACAGAAAAGACTATTCAGCTAAGCCAAGCTCTTCTTTGTAGGCGACCAACAGGAAATAAAGTAGATAATAGACGGGTAGATATAGTGGTTCAAAATGAATTTCCTTCTTGACAGTGTTGGTTGTAGCCCTTGCCATTTGATGATTTTGTCTCTAACTCTATCAATTACCCAGTCCCATCTACCCTTCATTGAGCATCTGAACCCCATAAGAATACCAAGCAACTTGAAAACTTATCCCTCCTTTATAACTTTGCATCCTTTGTTCTCAATAGAATCTACGAAGGTGCGCTCCTAGTGCCAAAAAATCTTTCTTTTTTGTTATTGGTCTTGGAGCCTAAGGCTTAGACAGAATATATCTAAGCATTCTAGAATAGCTTAAACCGATTGTTCATCATTGTGTGGTGTGAGATTGGTGTCATTGACAAATCGCTAACAAATAATCTGTCTGTTTCGATCCACTTGGATTCCCTGAATACTTCCCTTTTCAGATCCATTATGAGTTAGCCATCCAAGAGCATCAGTTGCAATCGCAAAAAGGAGTGGGGCTAGCGGATAGCCTTGCCTGGTAGATCTCCTCAGAGAAAAAGGAGAGGAGCAATTTCCATTTATCTCTATCCTACCTCTGGCCTGATAAAGGAGGACGTCAACAAAAGAAATGAAATTAGGGTCCACCCCCATATCCCTTAAGGAGTTCAGAATAAATCCCCATTCCACTCTGTCATATGCTTTATCAAAGTCTACTTTGAGAAAGCATGTCCTATTGACTTTCATCTGCAAATTCTAATCCCTCCCAAATAGTCAAGATAGTCTCAAGGATATGTCTTCCCTAGATAAAGCCTTTTTGTTCTTCCCTTATCCAATTATGCATCTTAAATCTGAGTCTAATGGCCAATGCCTTGGCAAAGATTTTGTAACTAGTATTCAGCATGGTTAAGGGTCTTCCATTTTTTAATTTCATCTTTCGAACCACCCTTCGGAATTAGTTTGATCATTTTTATGTTTATCCTTGGATCCAAAAAACCTTTTTCCCGCGACTCTCACCACAGTAAGAGTAGATACAGACCTATCGTTTCCTAGAAGACTTGGTAGGGAGTCCATCCTCTTTTGCCATCACATCAACAGCCCCCTTTAGTTCTTCTAGGGAGAGATCTTTATCTAGAAACAGAGAGTCAAAACCTGACACCTTTTTGCTTCTAGCCTGTCGACATTTGTCTCTAGCTCTGATTTTTTCAATCATCATAAGCACCTCCGATTCTCCCAGAATGCCCTGGAAGTGAGTAGATACTATGTCCATAATCTGAACCGGGTCTTGAACCAGCCTGTCATCCTTACAAATGGCCTCCAATAATGGCTCTTGTTTCCCATCTAGAATATTTATACTGCATATTCCAAAGGCAAAGAGCCAACAATAATACATCCAAAAGCATAGCATCCCTTTTTTCCAAAGTAAGGGAGATACTTTTACAAAGACACTTTGAGCTCACTTTATTCAAAATAATCTACGTCCCTTACTTTTTACAAAGACACTTTGGGCTTGCTTTAATAAAAAATGGTTTATGCTTTCTATCACAAATATTGCCCAAGGTTTTGCAATATCAATGAAAATACGAAATTGATCCATAGCCATATGCTCTACACTGTGCGACACCTCAATTGGCACCCTCACACTACCTCCAATCCTGGTCATTAATTCCATCGCATATACTCAAGCTGCCGATAATAATAGTTGTTAACAATCAATTGAATGAATTATTGAATCAATCGATCCAATATAATTGCACTCAAAGTACAATAATCAAACATAACACCAATAACACTAGCAACATCAATATTAGCATGGAATCACCCACAATACCAACCATCTATCATTGTAAAACACAGGTTAGTTAGGCATCCCTAAATAAACCATGCAACCCTAACTAAACCATGCAAAGCATCCACTAGGACCCTCGTCGCATCCCGTGCGCTCCTATGGAATACTTTGCCATAGTCACACTTAACTAAAAACAAAATAATATCCATAGCAAGAAATATCAAAAAATATAATTTCATAACACCCTTGTAGGCATGAGAGTGTTGTGGTTCTACTGTGACTAATCTGAAAGACGGAATAAAAGGCCCTTTGGCGCGTATGGACATGTGACATTAAAGCAATTGTTCCATATAAATATATGGCCTAATGAAGGCCTTTAATAAAAATAAGTATGAAGAAACCTATAGGGAATTTTTTCAAGAGCTTTAGTATGCATCTAGGTAGTGGAGCTTGAGGACCCCATCCACAATACTCTTTTAAGGGCGAGACCCAAAAACTTTCATTCTAACAATGGCCAATCATTCTATTCACCTAGAGCTTGAGCTACACCGTACCTTTATTGCGAATTGGCCTTAAGGCTATGTATACAACCACCTAATTTTGGTCGACAATTGTGCTTTTCAATCAAAATTTTGCTGCTATTTTTTTTTGGGGGATGATTCCATTCATTGATGATATTCATTTTCTTTGGGCGCCCCCCCAACCCACCCTAAAAAATGAGCTATCCTTTTAAGTCTAAAGCGGCAAGACGAGACAATTCATTCCTAATTATAAAAGAGGCCCAAATATTCCTAAACACATATGCCTGCAACACACAGGCCAATGAAGGCTAACTTGCCATTCTTGGAAGGTTGGCAATGCATCTCTGAACCTTAAAGAGCATACCCATAATCCTTGAACGTATAGGCATACATAGCGCACAAATCCAAAAGCATGCTGACATAGTATGCAATTGCAAGTAGCACTCACAAATCAAACCAAAATTTTGATCCTTCACTGGCAACACATTAAGGGAAGCTGCAACAAGGAAGAGCAACTATAACAAGATTGGATCTCAAAGAGCACACAAAATATGAACATCCATAATGCAATCTGCAATAATAAGTGTGGTAGTCTCAAGTGCAACTTGACATTCACCATATGAGGTATCTAACATGGGATTAAAAGAGAACTAAAGACTACTTTGGTCGCCACAATTCTTTGTTAGAGGCAATACGAGAGAGTTGTGCATATGCATTTTGAAATATACCTTTGCTCATCATTAGCCAAACTTTGGGAGGACAAAGCATGTTCATTAAATGTAGCTACACTCATATAATATGATTGGGCAACACCAAAGAGACTTGTATTAAGTTTCTATTGAAAGCTACATTAAGCATATGCATACTATATGGAGTTACAAAACGTAAAACCATACAAAGAAGTAGTGAGTTAAAAAATCATATTGTTAATGGAAAACCAAAGGAAAACTTCTAAGCTCGTTAAAAACTAACAGGAATAACAACAGAACTAGAGGTGCTAGCACCAACAAAAAAACAAAGGGCACAAATTGTACCTATCTAACAGCAATTGATACCTCTTAAGTATAAAAAGAAGGTTTTCGTACTACTTTGCCTGTAAGATTGGATGTATGTTCATCGCAGTACTTACTCCCTTACATGATTAAATTTATGCCATGTTCCCTCACTGAGTCCACAACGGCCAAGAGTTTCCCCTCCAACTTCTCATTTTTACGGGTATAATAAAGTGATGTGAACACATCAGCCTCTCTTGCACGTTCAGCTAAGACCTCCCCAACAACCCGACACGCATTTATGTCACATCGTGACTGAAGCACTGACCGTAAATCCTTAGAGTTTGTGCTCGCCACAGCAACCACTTTGTTAGTCACCCGATGCATGATACTGGCATGAATATATTTCTTTGAAATGAATACGTCAAGAGTAAATGGTAGCATGTATGCCTCTGTTCTCTGTTTAAATGACCTTAGTGGCCTTCCCTCTCTCTTTGACTTCTTAGACTTTGAGACTGTCTTGTTTTCTGTCCTCCTCTCTGTCCATCTTGACTCAACCTTTTCAGGCAAATCATCCAAGAAAAGGTCCTTCTCCTTGAAGAACTTTGGGCCACGATATTCCTGAAAATCCAAATGTAAAGCCAACCACTTATTAAAAACAAAAGAAAATAGAAACAATGCATTAATGCTGGACATGAATTATACAATTCGATGTTTTACAAGAACACATCAGAATTTCCTCAAAAAGCTATAATATTCTTACACTCATCAATTAACTGTAAGTCCATTTTCATGTAAATCATCACAGAAGCACAAATGTCTGCTAAATCGTCACAGAAGTACAAAGATCTCTGAAAGCTTCACACAAGCCCAGAATTTGGTATAGAAATACTGAAATAGAATGCACCTTCTCAGCATGAACATGCCTTGTCCATATGCAAGAAGCAAGCCCTCGAGATGATAAAAAAGCTGGGGAGTTCATCAAATTTCTGATGGCTGCCATGCTGATCTTCAAGCTTCAAATATAGCCTTGCACAACAGACTATAGATTCAGAATCATTATGTTTGTTCAATCTAGTAATGAACTTTTTCTCCAACTTCAGCGCAAGGAAATTCAAATTTCAAAAAAGGATTCATGGATTAGTTCTTTCCTCAGTACTCAAAACAGTGTTTTTGAAACCATCTTGTTAAACATATTTGAGGTTGGTTGCAGGTGGCAATGCCAACCATTATTCATTTGACCAACTGGTTGCTCTTCTACTTCAGGAGGAACAAAGCCGTGTAAATCACAATGCTTCTATGGCTAGTGATCAAGCCTTTTCTGCCCAGCATAAAAACAAAGGCAAAGGCTAAGTTTCAGCTGGTAAACCCCCTCATTCGCATGCTGGTCACTCCCATGGTGCCTCTTCTTCGGGGGATAAGAAGAAGAATAAGAGATGCAACTATTGCAGGAAACATGGGCATGATACAAAAAGAGAATTGCATTTGAAAAGAAGAAGAGAGAGTCTGGTTCTCCTAGTCCAAAAGATCAACATGAGACAGCTAATTTTGCACAAGATCAGCATTGGGCTTTTCTGGTTACATGCCAGTATAATCTCGATGTTCATGATGCCTGCAAGATAGTTTCTTATGTATCCGATGCCTGGTGTTAGCAAGCACATTTCTTCCTACAAGAAGTTATTCAGCTCACTTGAGCATACATCTAAGGGGGGACAATCACATGTGCCAATAATGCATCGTATACAGTGAAAGGCATTGGGCAAGTTGCTCTTCTGTTTCTGGTGGTCTTGTCACTCTAGAGAATGTGCTTTATGTTCCAAGCATTCGCAAGAACCTTATCTCCATTTCAGCCAGCTACTTGTGGTTATCACGTTCTTTTTAATGGTGTTCGGTGTGCAGTGTATGATGCTACACATGCCTTTACCATGGTCTTGACTGGGACATTGACTAGAGGAATGTATAGACTTGATGCCTATGACAAATACTTGGATGATGCTGGACTTGCAGATGCAGATGCATTTGCTCTTGATTCTTCTACCATGGCGGATACCCATTTGTGGCATGAGAGGTTTGGCACCTCAACTTTGGGGCTTTGGTGAAGTTACATAAGGATGGTATGGTTGTTGATCTTCCCAAAATGCATATGCCTTCAAAGCATGTTTGTGAACCTTGTTTGATTGGTCAGATGCACCGTTCTGCATTTCCCAAAGATGGGAGCGTTGGTGCCTCACACAAGCTTTATTTGGTTCATAGTGATGTTTGTGGAACCATGTGGGTTGTAGCTACTGGGGGATTCTACTATTTTGTCACATTCATTGATGACTTCACTAGGTATACTTCGATTTTCGCATTGAAATCCAAATCTGAAGTTTATGCACGCTTCAAGCATTTTATTGCCTTGGCTGAGAATGAGAGTGGGCTGAAAATTGCTCACCTTAATACCGACAAGGGGGATATGTCAAAGGAGTTTGCTGTTTTTTGGGCTTTCTGTGGCATTCATCATTAGTGCACGGTGCCTTACACTCCTCAACAGAATCCCGTGGCTGAGCGCAAGAATAGATCAGTGATGGAGATGGCTAGGTGTATGTTGAAAGGCAAGCACTTGCCTAATAAGTTGTGGTTGGATGCCGTTATGTGTGCTAATTACATTTTGAACAGATGTCCCACATGTTGGAGATATCATAGCCAAAGAGTGTGTTGGTGTCATGTGTTGGTGTGTAGTACTAGGTGATCTAGTTATAGTTCATGTGCGTGAGACATGTGTGCGTGCCACGTGTCATTATGGGACTTATCCCATATGCATGAGGTGCTAGTGTGTGAGTGAGTAGCCTATATAAGGCTTGTACTTCACTTATCTTGTGTCATTATGGGACTTATCCCATATGCACTAGGTGCTAGTGTGTGAGTGAGTAGCCTATATAAGGCTTGTACTTCACTTATCTTGATATACTTGATGAATGAATGAAAGCCTTCATTATGTCTTCATTTGAGTATCACACCAGGTCCATAGCTGCCATCTCCTCCTAGCCCTAACCCTAATTCTGCTCAGCTCCTTCTTGTACAGCTGCCTCTAGCTGTCTCTTCCTCTCAGCTCATTTCTGCCTCATTCTACCCATTCCTGCAGCCTGCCTGCCACCTCCTACCTGCTTAGGTTTTCTGCTGCCTCATAGGGTTTCTGCACAGCCGCCATCTTTGCTGCCCTCATTTCGCCTCTGTTTTGCAGCTTCTTGTGTTCAGTTTGTCTCATTTAGCCTCTCCAAAGCCTGCTGGTTGACATACCTTCCAAGAGCCACCTGCACATGTGGATTTTCGTTTGCAAGCTGCTGTAGCAAAGACAACTGCCCATGAGGCATTGGCTGCACATTTTCGTCAATTTCGGAGGCATGTTCGAGTTGTTTTGGTGCTGCTGCAGCATAACCAGCTACACCAGAGGTGATTTCAGGTGTTTTCCTCATCTGCTCCAGCATTTCGAAACCCTAAATCACCTTGGAGCTGCATTTCCATCCACTTTTCGCGGTGTTTCTGGTCTTTCAACACATCAAAGTCCATTGATTTTCAGCGTGAAGACTTGGTGCAACACCTCGGTGCACGTTGAATAGCCGACTGAGCATTTTGGAGCTGTTTTGAAGCCTCCAGCACAGCTACAATAGACGTTTTGCGTTGTGGAGGCCTACTCCTTCATTTCCACGTCCACAAGTGCTCTTTCCTTGGCTCATTTCTGTGTTTTGGGGCATCTATGTTATTTCGTTCAGGTTCACTCAGTTCTACATTTCGAGGAGTATTCTTGGTGCTTTTCCATTAGGGTTTGCATTTTGCAACCTCCGAGGTCATTCACCAGCAACAGCTGGACACGTTTATTCACGCCTTTCTGAAGCTGCTGATTCATTTCAGAGCCCTAGACACGCTTCTTTATTGGTTCGTTATCTATTTCAGCTTGTTGCCTTTGCTACCTCAGTTTGACACTATGGAGCCTCGTCCTTGTGGTGCAGACTCATCCCCAATACCTTCAGCTAGGGATGAGTAGCATGACAAAGCATTGGCGCTTATTGGCCTGAGGTTGGTCAACAAATCGCTTCATCAACTTGACCTCACTACTTCAGCTAAGGAGAACCTGGACAAGCTCAAGAATATTTATGATACATCTACTAGAACTGAGCATCTAGCTTTGTCTGCTATATTGTGTGATCTATTCCTCTCTGAGGAGGTAGATGATGCTTAGTTCTATGTGTGTTTATGTCGAGTCAATAAAGGTTCTCAGCCTTGAGTTGTCCCTCTAAAATGAATGTATTTGGAGTCAATAAAAGGAACTCTGCCTTGGGTTGTCCCCCAAAAATGAATGTATTGTCTTTTACTTTGGTTTGATGGTATTGACCACCCAGTTCAGAGTAAGAGGGGGTGACGAGTGACGGTTTTCGCTTGTGAGAAGTCGCTATCACACAAGAGGTGTCGGATAGTTGGACTTCCTCTTTGCAGTATTGCGGTGTAGGGGGGATCATTCTACTCTTTGCGTGTTGGGTATCACACTCTTTGCTTTGAAGGGTGGTGTTGGAGATATCATAGCCAAAGAGTGTTGGTGTGATGTGTTGGTGTGTAGTACTAGGTGATCTAGTACTAGTTCATGTGTGTGAGACATGTCTGAGTGTCACGTGTCATTATAGGACTTATCCCATATGCACTAGGTGCTAGTGTGTGAGTGAGTAGCCTATATACGACTTGTACTTCACTTATTATTTCATTTTTTTCAGAGAAAAGAACCTCTATTGATGCTTGTAAAAAAGCGATCATACAAGTTGGCAAATACCATAAAGATGCCAACCATGAAAATCAACGAAAAATCATATGCTAGCTGTCAGAAAGACACTCCTGCTGCCAAGAGATCCCAGCTCACTGCCCAGGGATTCTTTGTAACAAGGGCTAACCAGGTGGTGGACTATACAACCATCTGATCCCTCTCAAAGTGATATTGTAGAAAAAACCTGCAAGCCAAGCCTTGCAGAAACGTTCCCATCGTGCGACGGTAGCTCGAGAACCTGGAGAGCCTCGCTCCCAAATGGTGCGAAGCGTGGATGATGTCCTGCCAAATTGCTACCAAGGTGGCCGACGGTGGAACATAGTGTTGGCCCATAACCCAACTACAGCGAGCAACCAAGATGTTCCATGCCGTAATGATGGCTACTGAAGCCTCACCACGATCCGAAGCGCTCCTCGCCTTATCCTCTGTGCTGTTGGGCCGCTCCAAAGGCAGTGGGGGATTGTCTCCAAAGTCCCAATCAAGCATCTATGGCAGCTTCCATCCACCCACATCTGTTCCATCCAAGGGCCAACAAGAAGACCTCCATGCGCTATCATCCAGAAAAAGTAGGAGATCTTCCGTGGTTGGAGATTGCACCAGAGGCATGTCCAGAACCTGGATCTCATTTCTCGAGGCACCTGCTGCACTGCCCAATGCCTCTCTCTCGACGGAGTCCAGGCAACTGCCTCCAACTACAAGCGGCATCCTATTCGTGTAGTATCAGAGAAGAAGGGCACCTCCACTCTCTCTGAGGGACCGCCGACTCTGGACGGCCAGAACCACTCACCTGGGTCCCATTGTACCTCACTAAGGGGACGACCCTCCCATAACCATAAGCGCCAGCAAGCTACATCGAGATCTGAGATGCGAGAGGGGTCGATCGACCACTCCAGACGGCCCACTACTATGACCCTCTGCCACCCTAACTGATCCAAGGCTCTGTCCATCTCCGGAACTCCATTTGTCAGAGACTGCAAGAGTCCACCTAGACCCACACTGTAGAAACGGGCTCGGCTGAGAATGGGACTCAGGAGGGAGGGGGCATAGCTGAATCCGAAGCGGTACCCCTGTCCCTAAGAACTGGCCCAACCACTGTGCTGGTGTGAAACTCTGAAGGCCCACCCACCAAGACTTTGGGATGGCTGCCCCAATCTCTACCATCCTCAGGCCCGCGCCCCGAAGATGTGAGAGGGTCTCTAATCATACCTCTACGTCAATCGGGAGTCTCGCCCACGTCCTGAAAGATCGAGCTCGGCCGATATCCCACTGTGCCCAACCAATGTGTAACCTCTGTCCCAACATGCGACCATCCTGATCCCGGGTGCCAGATCAGAGGCTGTCGTGCAAACTCCTCCGAAAACTGAGGACTAGCCTGGATAAGGCCCCCTGCCAATTGCTGCCAAACTCACTCCGCATCAAGGGAGAGGGAAAGCCCTTCCCTGTAAGGGGGGCCTTCGAGAAGAGCCATCTGTGTGACTGCTACCACTAACCGCCCGTGCAGGGGGTGTTCTGAAAAAGACCGCACTTCAGAAGAAGCTTCTAGGGATCTGTACCTGGAGTGAGGCCCCTCACTACCTGTAACCGGCCTTTGACTGACAAAGGGCAGTATTTCTTACTCTATTTTCTCACAACACCAAAATACAACCACTATGTTCCATTGCCATTGCCCAAACATAATACTTAGAGCATACAATTCCACAGCATAGCATCACTGAACCTTACAAAATAAGGGAGGCTAGAATGCCCCTACTAGCATACACAGTGACACCTAGAGCCTGTTTCAGCCTCAAAAGATGGTCGAGCAGCAAATAGCAGACTCTGGCAAGACGGAGCTGTCCCTCACTACCTTCCATCACCAGAAAGGTCACAGAAGAAGGCGTCCAGCAATCAGCAGCAAATCCACCATGAATTCGTCCACCAAAATGAAGATTCCAGCTCACAGGGAGCTCAGAAATCAGTGCACCTTGCACCAGACAGGAGCCAGGAGAGAGGCGTCCAAGAATATGGCTTCAAACGAAGAAAAGAGGCATTCTGTCGCGAAGAATGTCGAGAAAAGCTTCAGAAAGCCCAGAATGGGGATGCCCAGGTCCAAGGAGCATGCCAACAGCAGGAAACACCAAGGGGAGAAGATCTGTCACGGAGAAAGCTTCAAAAACGTCTTCAGCCAGCCAAGAGAGAGCTGCCAAATTCCGCCATCTTCTGCAAAAGATTCCTCTAGTAGGGGAGAAGACCTAGAACAGCAGGGTAGACTAGGGAAGGGCTCCAAGACCTTCCAAGTGCTTCCAGATGGGACACACAGGTGCCACAAGTCAAGCAAAGAGCCCACACATGCTCACACACAGGACACATGGCAAATAGGGCATGGGATTTTAATGCCCCTAGGGGGTCACTTTAAAAGTCATGACCCTAGTGCTTGGAACCAGTGACCCTAGTATATAGGACGTCTAATGGGTCAATTTTTAAAGCATGACCCTAATGAACTAAACCAATGACCCTAGAGAATAGGACCAAGCTAATAGCACTACGAGTTACACTTATTGCACCCTTTGGACATTAACTAATGCCCCTGGGTACCCTTTGGACATTAACTAACGTCCCTAGCCTGGCACCCCTAGGCCAAATTCTGTGACAATTAGTTTAATCACTTTGCCATCACGACCCCGTGACACTACTAACTTGCCCAACAAGGCTCTGCTCTGCATCTCCGGATCAATGATGCCCAATCCTCCCTGGGGCTGGGGCAAGATCACTGTTTGCTAGGCTACCCCGGCTCGGGTGTTACGTGTGCTATCCGATCCTGCCGAGAGGAAATTGCGCACCAAGCGCCTCAACTGTCCCATGCACCCCTATGAAAACACCAGCACGAGGCTATGTACCAGGCAATAGCAAGGAGGACCTGGTTTGCCACCAAGGCCCTTCCTGCAAGAGATAGTTTGGCCAATCTCCAGTACAAAAGCTTGTGCCGAACACTCTAGGGGACCGGGGAGATCTACTGCTCTGCTGAAATATCAATGCCAACCTGGCAGCCAAGGTATCTCGCTATCTGCTCCCTCGGAATCCACCGGAAGCCTAGTGCTGAGCCCCAATCTTGGATCTCATGTATCTCCTCTATCACTGCGAGAAAGCCGACTGATTTGGTCTAGTTGATCCTGGAGCCTGAGGCTAGACAATATACTGCCAAGGCCTCCCTAACTGCATCCAAGCTCCGAGCTGAGCCCTCTACAAAAAGGGCTGTGTCATCTACAAACTCTGAGTCCAAAAGCTCCTCCTCCGTGCCGAATCTGAGTCTCATCCCCGTGAGTCCCGCCGACTGAGACCTCATAAAATACCCTAGGGCCTCGGCCACAAAGAGGAATAAGAAAGAGGCAAGGGGGCATCCCTTCCGAACCGAGCGGAATAGCGAAAAGGCCTCCCCCGTGTAGCCACCAATAAGTATATGGCTCGAACTACCTGCATAAAGGGCTGAGACACCCCTGATCTAGCGATCTGAAAAGCCAAGCCTTTGCATGGTGCCCTACAAGAAAGACCACTCCACTCTGTCATAGGCCTTCTCCAAATCCAGAAGCAAAATCGCGAGAGGCTAAGACTCCTCTCTAGCCCAATCCAGTGCCTCCCAGAAAGTAAAGATGTTGTCCAAGATGCTACGCTCCTGACAAAACCTGTCTACGTGTCATGGATGATGTCTACTAGGTGAGCGCGAAGCCGCAAGCTCAAGACCTTGGCCAAGATCTTGTACGCAGTGTCAAGGAGAATGATTGATCTCCACTGTCTCACGTCCGAGCGACCCCCCCCCCCTTCGAGATCAAGCATATCCAGCCACGACTCAGGGTCGAAGGGAGAGAGCTCGAGTCAAAGATCTCCTGCAAAGCCTAGCAGAGGGGGGTATGAATGCACTCCCAGAAGCACCTAAAGAAAGTTGGGGACAGCCCGTCCTCCCCGGGGCACTTCTGGGATGAAGGAGCCCGAAGGGCCTCCCAAAGCTCCGCATCCGAAAAAGGCGCATCTACCTGGCTGCTCACACTCTGGGAGACCACTTTCGGAACGTGCGCCCAAACTGCATCTCAGGCTGCCAAAACTTGCGGGGACCCCTCCTCGGCCTAGAACAAGCGCCGATAGAAGTCTGAGGTCAACTCCAAGATCTCCTGCGGATCCGAGTGCATCTGCCCAATAGAGTCTCTCAATCTCTGCAACTGTGCACCAGCTGATCTAGGGCCAGTGGCCTGAAAGAACTACTTGGTCATTCTGTCACCCTGTTGTACCCACCGAGATCTAGATGAGTGGTAGGAGTAGCAAGCGCACTCATACCGGTCTGCTAACCACTGCAATTCTGAATCTTGCTGCCGAAGACGTTGAATGGAGGCCAAGTCCCGCCGCAAAGCCCTCTCTCTGAAGAGTATGACGGCGGTGCATAGCATGGGTGTGAAGCTCCTCATTGCTCCGCTGAATCGCCTCAGCTTCCCACATGGCTCAACCTCCCTACGGGGGGGGCTCACACTGCTACCAAAAAGCTGTAATACTCTGTTGTACCCCCTCCAAGAGCAAAGCATCTGGAATGCGGACCCCTCTCTACAGTAGGCCACGACGGGGCTGCTCTAAGTGAAGAACGATAGGGGAATGGTCCGAGAGGGTAGTCCCTGCTAGAATACCAGTGGCTCCACCCCTATGCATGGCCCAATCTCCAACATAGAATCTGTCTAGTCTCTCAAGTAGGCCATCTTGCCGCCACTGCCCAAAGGAGAAACTGAGACTGCCAAGAGACCTAGAGAACTCCGGTTCCCTCTAGGAGTCCCGATCGCAAATCGAGAAAATGCACTGCTCCCAAGTGCTTCTTTTCAAAGCCGACATCCCGAAATAAGAAGCACCCGCGCGCTTGTCCTCCTCAAACTCGAGATTGTTGAAGTCACCTCCAACAATCCACGAGTCCACATCCGGGAGGGACTTCGTCAACCGCCTCCAAAAGGCGGGTCGCTGCTGTCTACAAGCTGCGGCATACACATTGAGAACCCCAATCCTGGAGTCTCCAACCCTCAAACCCATCCACACTGCTTTGCCTGGGATGACCTCACCCTGATCATACACATCCGCTCCAAAGGACTAGGACATCAAAATGTAGACCTCCCCACTCCTACCAACCGCGAGGGACCATACCTCAGGGCCTCTCCTTGGAAGGAGGTGCCCTCTACGTCGAACATTTGCGGCTCAAAACATATGCTCCTGGATCAAGAGGAAGTCCATTGTCCACCCAACCACTGCCCTCTGCAATTCCTGTCGAAGTAACGGATGTGGCGGCTGCTGACGTGCGCAATCGTGGAGCTCGTGCACGTTCCAACTCATGGGGAGGTGGGGGGAGTAGAGAACAGAGCTCGCCTATAAGTCTCTAGTGAAACCTGAGACCTCTGGGACTTTCACTACGGGTTTAGATGTGGAGTACTCTGTGTCAGTACGGCGTCGCACCAAGGGCATAACTGGCTCGATGCCTACCTTGGTGGCCCAGTACCTCAGAAAAGAGGAATCAACCCCTAATCTGCCTGCACAAAGCTATAGAGTCCAATACGTGGCCTGCTTCAGAAGAACCTCAAGTCCCAGGCGAAGCACACAGACTGCAACACCCAACTCCCGACAGTCAACTGAGAAGCCAAGCTGAAAAGTTGCGGTGTGACCATGGGTGACCCACATCTCCCTCCCTTGGGGGCCAAGCCACTCCTCCATCATGCCAAACATGCTGCATCATAAAGTCGAACAGTGTGGGAGTCCACTGCTCCTCTCCAGACACCACGAAAGAGCGCAACCGTGAGCCAAATACTACTATAGAGCCTCCTCTGGGCTGCAAAATTAGGACAGACACCTCTACAGCCATCGGGTACCTGTCAGGGATCTCAAGATTGTTCCACCGTCCTAGCCGCCAAAACTCTCTAGGTAGAGGCTGTCTTGGACAAGGCTTGCGACTTGGAAGCTGCGATAACAGATTGCCTAAGCTCGGCTGCGTGGAGCTGCTACAAGGGAGGGACTCTGGCACCCCCTTGCCTGAAGGCACGGGTCTGGAGAGAGAAGGGGGACGGGTAACGGAGGGGGTGGAGGGGGCTGCAATCCTGGAGGCAAGGAGGGGAGGCGGGCAAGAAGAAGAAGGGGGAGGGGGGGGGGTACGGGTGACTACAAGTTCAGGGGGAGGGGGCGAGGGGACTGACGGGGGCAGAGGCGGGGGGGAGGGGGGCCGATGGAGAGTCCACCGAGACCTGCTCAGCGGTGGCTCCAGGCTCCTGCTGCAAAGGGACCTGGGCACTCTGCTCTGCTGGCGATTGCGGCTCAGTTGGGAGATCGAAGGTATCCTCCTGCTCCTCCATAGGGGCAACCTCTGCCAACTTCTCCTGAGACTAGGGGATCGCCGATCAGGCTCTCTCGCGCTCTCTGACCCTAGCCCAATACCTGCGATGCTTGAGGGATGCCTTGCTGAGCTTCTTGTGTTCAACCTTGGTCCAAGTCCTCTGAAAGGGCTCAACCTAAGGTGTTTGCAAGTGATGCTGACAATCTGACTGCTTGGCCCGATGCTGGGAAGCCCTCTGCCCCTGCCTGGGCTGAGGGGGAGCCCCTTGCTCCTACCTAGGCTAAGGAGGATCCTTACCCTAGCCTCTCATGAAGTCCCGAGCTAAGTGTCCCATCTACTTGCATCGGAGGCGCTGACCGAATAGCCGAGAGACCTCAACTCTCTAACATAGTTCGCCTCCATCCAAGGTCTCCAGAAGGATCTCCTCAAGAAGTGTCTCGGGGGTGTCCACAATCACTCTGAGCCTTGGGACCCCATCATCTGCAACCACTGTGGCTGCCGAGGGAGAAGGAGACTCCAGCACTGTACCAAAACATCCTCCAATAGACTGGAGAATGGATCTATACTCCTTCGAGAACCCGGGGAAGCGGAGCGTCACTGGGAAGCGAGGTACGTGGAGAGTCGTGTCCATGTCCGCCACTGTGAAGCCATCGTACCAAGGGAAGAGGAAGACTAGATGAGGACCAAGAAAGATAGGGCTCTGCTCCACAAGTGACAAGGTGGTCTCTGGAGAGCTCAGTTGGAGAAGGAAGACCCCTCTCCCATAGATGGTGACCTCCAGGATGTGGTCATCCCCCCCTAGGGCTAAACTCGCCTAAAGCCAATCCCGAATCTGTCGCCTCGAGGGGGTAAGCCCAACAATTCGGCCTACCAGAGCCCTGTCCTAAAGAGCCTTCACTGCACTCTCAACCTGTTGCTCATCCTCCAGAGAGAGCAAAACCTTAATAGTATTGAGAGTCGAAGGTGCTGCCCTTTGAGCCCGTCTTGCCAAACCAAGGGTCACTGTCAAGGAGCTCAGCTGCCAGCCAGCTTGAGCCTTTCCCCAAGGCACGAAGGGAACCCCACACCTTCTATGAACTAATGCAAGCAGGGGCGGGACTGCTGCTTGGTACTGTACGCGCTAGAGAAAGGCGCACAAAGAGCTCCTTTGCCCTTCTACGAGCTGGAGCGAGCAGGGCAAGCTGTTCCTTGGAATCGTATGGGCTGGAGGAGCCTCGTGAAGCACCTGGAAATGTGCGAAGATTTCTCAATACAAAATTTCTTCAGCAGTCCACCACCAATTCTTTGGGTGCAAGTAATCTATACACATCAATGCTTGTACTTCGCTTATCTTTATATACTTGATGAAGTGAAAGCCCTCATAATGTCTTCATTTGAGTATCACTTCTTCACCCCCTAGCCTCTCTCCCTCTCTCTCTCTCTCCCTCTTACACCATGTTTCTAACATGGTATCAAAGCGAGGTTCCATAGCTGCCATGTCAGCCTAGCCCTAACCCTAATTCTGCTCAGCTCCTTCTTGTGCAGCCGGCTGCCTCTAGTTGTCTCTTCCTCTCAGCTCATTTCTGCCTCATTCTACCTCTTCCTACAGCCTGCCTGCCGCCTCCTACCTGCTTGGGTTTTCTGCTGCCTCATAGGGTTTCTGCATAGCCGCCATCTTTGCTGCCCTCATTTCACCTCTGTTTTGCAGCTTCTTGTGTTCATTTCGTCTCATTTAACCTCTCCAAAGCTTGCTGGTTGACACACCTTCCAAGAGCCGCCTGCACATGTGGATTTTTCACCCTTTTTGGAGTTTTCATCCCGTTTTTAGGGCTTGCAAGCTGCTGTAGCAAAGACAACTGCCCGTGAGGCATTGGCTGCATATTTTTGTCACTTTCAGAGGCATTTTTGAGTTGTTTTTGTGCTGCTCCAGCATAACCGTCTACATTAGAGGTGATTTCGCATGTTTTCCTCATCTGCTCCAGCATTTCGAAACCCTAAATCACCTTGGAGCTACATTTCCATCCACTTTTCGAGGTGTTTCTGGTCTTTCAACACATCAAAGTCCATTGATTTTCAGAGTGAAGCACCTCAGTGCACTTTGAATAGCTGACTGAGCATTTTGGAGCTGTTCTAAAGCCTCTAGCACACCTGTCAACGACTCTATCTCTTGTCCTGAATCTCTATTTCTACATTGACTCAGCTCACGGGCGATGGCATTCAGTTGTTCCACCCAGCCTAACTCTCGTGGATCGCAGATCTTCGAATTCATTCATTCCTTTTGTTTTTTTTTTCATGCTTATCCACAAGACCCTCAATTCCCTAGATAGTTCCCCTTGCCAAATGTCATCATTTTAGCCTCTCCACTTGGTGCACCATTTACCCCTCTCTTGGGGCACATTTAAAACCACTTGCCCCTTGGCATTATTGCACATTTAGGTGCACCTAGGCCTTAGCACTCAGAACTACCTAGTCAATGCCATTTCACCCTCACCTAGGACCTTGGCAGTTACTTCTCTTGACCATTTCAATTACGCACATTAACTATTACAAAAGTTAGTCATCTAAGAGAAAATGCCCACCGATCTTTCCGAGGTCATGCTATCTCGGCTAGAGCATAACATTCCTTCCCTCTTCAAGCATCAGCGTCCTCGATGATAAAATCTGGGAACACTCTCCGTAACTGGTATACGGATTCCCAAGTAGCTTCCGATAGAGGCTGACCATGCCATGCAACCAACACCGTGGGTATCTTCCGATTTTGTATTTACATTGTTCCTCGGTCCAGGATTCTTGTTGGTTTTCGCCTTGCAATATCCTCTATCTCCTGAAACAAAACCACACCTTCGATTAGTGAGTCACATGTATGTAAAAATTTCTTTAAGCGCGAAACATGAAAAACCGGGTGCACCTTACACCCCTGTGGCAATTCTAATTTATAGGCTACACTGCCTATTCTCTTTAGAATTAACCACGGCCCACAGTATCGAGGTGATAACTTAGCACACTCCCCTGAAGTCAACGACTTCGAGTGCGAAGGAACTCTGAGAAAAACTTTTTCTCCTTCCTTAAATACTCTTATAGACCGATTTTCATCCGCACACACCTTGGCTCTATCCATAGCCTGGCGGATATTAGCTCTCGCAAGTGCTAGCATCTCCCGCATCTGAACTACAAAGTTCGCGGCACTAGGCACTTTCTGAGGTACTCCAACTATAGTTGGATTGGCTGGTCTATAACCATAGTTCAGTTCAAACGAACTGAACCCGGTAGATGAATGTTTCCTATCATTGTAGGCAAACTCCAACAATGGTAACCACTTGTCCCACGTATGTTGCCTCAATGACACAAATGCCCTCAGCATATCCTCTAAAGTCTGGTTGACTCTCTCCGTCTGACCATCCGTCTCAAGATGACCCCACTACTCATTCCCAACTCAGTCCTTAGTGTCTCAAATACCGCTGTCCAAAAATGACCGGTAAATCTGACATCTCTGTCTGACACTATGAATCTAGGCAATCCATGCAGATGAAATATATGTCTAATAAACAAATCCGCCACTTGCGGGGCACTAACAGACTCTCTAGTCGGAATGAAGTGAGCCATCTTGGTTAGACGATCAACCACCACAAGGATAGAATCATACCCTCCTTGTGTCGTAGGCAGCCCTACTATAAAATCCATGGAAATTCTCTCCCACTTACTTAGTGGTATTTCCAAGGGCTGTAAAAGTCCGGGTGGCTTCACCCGCTCGGCCTTGCTTACCTGACACGAGAAACACCGTGTCACATATTCATGAATATGTTTTTTCATCTTTGGCCAAAAGAAATCTCGCTTCACGAGATCATATGTCTTCTCGACTCCTGGGTGTCCCGCACACGGGCTATCATGGCATTGTCGAATGACTCTCTGCCTGAGATCATTCTGACTAGGTACTACCACCTTGCCATTTCTAACTAGCATACCATCCCTTATGGTATATCTTGCATAAGTTTGGCCTTTTCTGGATGCCAGGTCATCCTTTTCATTTTCCCCGGGTTTTAACACATGAGCTTTAGGCCACAAGCTCTGGACAAACTCGTCCACTCTTTGAGTTTCTCTTATCTCGGTCATTAGAGCACTCTCTAATACCGTGAAACTCAGGTTGTGCATAATGCGAGACAATGTATCAACAACCTTATTGTCTTTTCCTCTTCGGTACCAAATCGTTAGATTAAACTCCTGCATGAGCTCTGCCCACCTAGCTTGGCGGCCCCTCAAGTCAGGTTGTTTACAAAAATGTTTCAGAGTATCATGATCTACATCCACATAAAACTCTGAACCATACAAATAATGCCTCCATGTTTTCAAAGCATGGATGACAGCATACAACTCCAATTCATGAGTTGACCAATTCCTTTGAGAGGGAGAAAGCTTCTTGCTTTCAAAGGCTACTGGCCTTCCCTCTTAAAGGAGGACTGCTCCTACCGCAATGCCACTTGCATCGGTTTCTGGGAACAACGGTTTCTGGGGATCAACTATTTTTAACACCGGTCCTGAGACCACACCTTGTTTTATGGTGTTAAAACTTTCTTGTTGATTCTATCCCCAAATAAAAGGTACTTTATCTGAGGTCAGATCAGTCAATGGCGATACTATTCCGGAATATCCTTTGATATGCCTTCTATAAAACTGGACAAATCCCAAGAATGATCGCAACGCGGTCAGACTCTGAGGGATTGGCCAAGTTAGTATCGCAGCCACTTTCTTCGGATCCATTTCTACCCCCTGTGGAGTAATTATGAACCCTAAATATTCAAGCCTAACCATACATAGTATAGTTTTCTTCTTATTCACATAAAGACTGGCTTTCCTCGAAGTACTGAACACTATTCTTAAGTGTTCACGATGCTCAGTAACACTTTTACTGAATATCAAGATATCGTCAATAAAATGTACTACGAACTTTCCGATATACGGACGTAGCAAATCGTTCATAAGCATGACGAAGGTCGCTGGAGCATTGGTAAGTCCGAAGGGCATTACCAAAAACTCATAATGACCAAACCTGCTTCTAAAAGCGGTTTTATGCACATCCTCGGCTCTAATCCGGATTTAATGGTAGCCGCACTTAAGATCTATCTTTCTGAAAATCACGGCTCCATGTAATGCATCTAGCAAATCATCAATCCGAGCCATCGGATACCTGTGCTTAACAGTGATATTATTCAATGCTTTGTAATCTATGCAGAGGCGAAACGTATCATCCTTTTTCTTCTTTAATATCACTGGCGAAGCAAAAGGTGAGAAACTTGGTTGAATCTGCCCCAACTTGAGGTATTCTTCCAGTTGTCTACGCACCTCCGCCTCTTCAGCAAAACTCATTCTATAGGGAGGTCTATTTACAGGTTCTGCCCCCGGGATCAGTTCAATCTTATGTTGAACTTTCCGCTCTGAAGGTAACCCATAAGGTAGTTCATCCCTAAAACATTCAGAGAACTCCTCTGTTATAAGATTAGCCAGCTTGGCCATCTCACCACTTTGCGTAACATCAGTGCTAGCCGAAGAATCATCAACCGGCTCTACCGATGCTGTGCAAAGGAATAAAAACTCCACTTGAGCTTTTCGGATTTCCATTACGGAAACCAACGGTCCCTGAGGTATATCTTTTTCACCTCGCAAGACATAAAGCACATCAATCATCTTGAATTGATATACGTGCTTTTTCCAATCAATGGCTGGATTCTTCCTAGAATGCCACGCCATACCCAGGGCTATATCTGCATGAGCAAGCTTGGTCATTTCAAAATCAAGCTTCTCAGCATAGTCCTGAATTCGAAGCTCCAACTGGGTAACCCTTTGGTCCCATACTTCAGTTGAACTTCCATCTGCCATTCTGACTGTATACGCATAGTCAGATGGGCTCGTTTTTAATTTCAGCCTCTTCACGAGCTTGGAGTTAATCACATTGTGAGTTGACGCCGAGTCAAACAACACAATGACATCATGACTGGCCCCTTGCCCTTTCATTTTAATTAACTCCGTATCATTAAAGGCCGTATACCCCGTTGCTGCGGGCTTAGATAGGATGTTATCAGGTGCACTCGTCACTAACTTAGCAACAGATACACATAACAGACAAGGTACTAACCTCTGAGAAGGTCCCGCCAGTTGCATCTACATATGTTCCGCATTGGGACTCTCCTGCATTTCCACGTCGCATTCAGATATTATCATATTAGCCGTGCGACGGTCTTTATTCAGTGGACAATCCTTCCACTGATGTCGCTGAAGGCAGCCGAAGCACAATCCTTCTTTTCTAGCTTTCTCTTTTTGTTCAGGGGTCAACGAGGACTTTGACCAAGCCCGGGCTGCCATTGGAGTTATTTTCCTTTTCACTCCAACGGTGGTACTTGTTTTTACTGGTCCCTCAACCGGCTTCACCTGCTTGGTTTGGCCACTTGGCTGCGAGACACTTGTCTTTGAAATCCATTTCCTCTGGACTCCCCCTTTTTTCGGGTACTCATACTGAGTCCCTGCCTGCACAAATCCACCAGATCTGCCTCTGGCATCCTCATAGTTCAGGGCTACTGCAATAGATTCATCTAATGTGGTCACATATTTAGCCCGAACTTCCATTTTGATCTTGTCGTTCAATCCATACATATATTCTTTTAACTGAACCGACATAGGGAGAGGGTCTGTTATTTTCATGACACATTCCCTGAATTTGTCAGTGTACTCTGCCACTGACAGACTCCTCTGACGAAGATTTCTATAAGCATCCCAAGCTCGGGACTCTTCATCAGGTGGGAGAAAGTGTTTCTTAAATTCAGCTTTAAACCCTTCCCAGGTGGTAGGAGCAACTTGATCCTTCTGTTGCTTTATCCACCATCTATCCGCTGCCTCAATAAACAGGTGTGTGGCCTCGCGGATTTTCTTTAGATCGGATCTAATTTCACAAATGGCGAAGGCTTCTTCCCACTTGTGTAACCAAACCTCGATCACATCAGAGCTGCGCTCGGTCATCCGACCAGCGTACTTCTCTGGTCTATAATTAGTGATATTAGGCACTTTGACCCTTGCGTACTCTAATGAATGGATACTGGGCTCTGGCTCTGCTGGAGCTTTGCCCTTATCAATTCTAGACGGTCTAGCCGACAAGGCTTGTACCATTTCCCTAATCTCATTTTGACCAGCATTCACTTGAAGCTGCTGGTTCATAATCTGCTGTAAAGCATCTTCTAATATCGAAATCCTACCGATCAAAGTAGGTGCTGCATGATGTGACATCTGTTGTGTAGACTGTACTCTAGACTCACTAGGATTCACCCTCGAATTCTGCCCTTCTGCCTCCATAGGTTCACAATGGAAAATGGTTTTTTTTTTCTCTTTTTTTTTTAAAGTCTTTTCTAAAACCCAAATAAAAGATATATATATACTCTTCTTTTCTGTTCTGCTTTCCTGTTTTGTTTTCTTCTTTCTCCTGCACACTAAACCCCCAAAATATACGATATTTTGAACGTTCCTTTTCACAGTGTAGGAATAACAGGACTATAAAAAAAAAAAACTGTATCGAAAGAAAATGCTTCCTGATTTCTCCCCGTTAAAGGTACCAACGCCCGATGTAGCTCCGATGCAAACAAAGCGGTAGCTAGCGGGATATCCTTCTCTTATTTCGTTGAGTATTTCGGACCACACGGTCTCCAGCCTCCGAATTGCTGCTGTCCGTCGTCACGGCAACCCTCTAGGTCCAGCCACAATTTCAGAAGTCCCGTCTGGTTTTCTTTCTCGTCGACCGCCGAACCACCACGCTATCCAAAGCCCAACAGTTCGTTAATTTTAGTCCTTCGTAGACCACGGGTAGTCAACCTGCGCTGCGTCACCTCTGACCCTGTGACGAATTCCCGCTCTACCATTCCCGCTACGCTCCAGGCTCGACTCGTCTACCCTTTCCTAGGCCTTCGCCGACGAATGTCCACGTCACGACTCGTTGATCCACTTCTTGCGTCACTTCTGCGCTCAACCCGCCACCAGCCGCTACCTTACGTGACCTCTAAGTCCAGCCACGAAACAAAGACCCCGTGCGTCGTAGCTACCGTCCAGATTCATCGAAGGCCAATTGTGCGTCGGTTTGTCAACGCCTCACGAGATTCCTATCGATCTGCTGGTGTAGGCCCGCGCCAATCAGTTTGACGCTCACGTCCCTACACTTACGTATGCTCTGATACCAACTGTCAACGACTCTATCTCTTGTCCTGAATCTCTATTTCTACATTGACTCAGCTCACGGGCGATGGCATTCAGTTGTTCCACCCAGCCTAACTCTCGTGGATCGCAGATCTTCGAATTCATTCATTCCTTTTGTTTTTTTTTTCATGCTTATCCACAAGACCCTCAATTCCCTAGATAGTTCCCCTTGCCAAATGTCATCATTTTAGCCTCTCCACTTGGTGCACCATTTACCCCTCTCTTGGGGCACATTTAAAACCACTTGCCCCTTGGCATTATTGCACATTTAGGTGCACCTAGGCCTTAGCACTCAAAACTACCTAGTCAATGCCATTTCACCCTCACCTAGGACCTTGGCAGTTACTTCTCTTGACCATTTCAATTACGCACATTAACTATTACAAAAGTTGGTCATCTAAGAGAAAATGCCCACCGATCTTTCCGAGGTCATGCTATCTCGGCTAGAGCATAACAACACCTATAACAGAAGTTCTGCATTGTGGAGGCCATTTCTGTGTTTCGGGGCATCTACTTGCTGCTCCTTCAATCAGGTTCACTCAGTTCTACATTTTGAGGAGTATTCTTGGTGCTTTTCCATTAGGGTTTGCATTTTGGAACCTCCAAGATCATTTACCAGCAGTTGGACACATTTATTCACGCCTTTCTGAAGCTGCTGATTCATTTCACAGCCCTAGACACACTCCTTTATTGGCTGGAAGTGAGCCTACTTTGCACAGGTCTACCAGAGCTAGGTATCCTGTGGATAGGCTGAAATATGATGGATTTATAGCCATTCATTATGCCGATATGGTCAAAGTGATACAGGAACCAGAACCCACTTCTTTTGAGCAAGCCATGGGAAAAGAAAAATGGGAGAAAGCCATGGATGAAGAAATGGATGCCTTGGAAGCAAATGCTACATGGGAACCGGTGCCTTTGCCTAAAGACAAGAATGCAATTGGCTGTAAGTGGGTTTATAAGGTGAAGCACAATGCAGATGGTTCTGTGAACAGATACAAGGCAAGATTAGTTATCAAGGGGTATGCACATATCTATTTCAGCTTGTTGCCTTTGCTACCTCAGTTTGATACTATGGAGCCTCGTCCTTGTGGTGCAGACTCAGCCACACTACCTTCAACTAGGGATGAGCAGCATGACAAAGCATTGGCGCTTATTGGTGTGAGGTTGGTCAACAAATTGCTTCATCAACTTGACCTCACTACTTCAGCTAAGGAGAACCTGGAAAAGCTCAATAATATTTATGCTACATCTACTGGACCTAAGCATCTAGCTTTGTCTGCTGTATTGCATGATCTATTCCTCTCTGAGGAAATAGATGATGCTTAGTTCTATAAGTGTTTATGTTGAGTCAATAAAGATTCTCATCCTTGAGTTGTCCCTCTAAAATGAATGTATTTGGAGTCAATAAAAGGAACTCTGCCCTAGGTTGTCCCCAAAAAATGAATGTATTGTCTTTTACTTTAGTTTGATGGTATTGACCACCCAAATCAAAGTAAGGGGGGGTGATGAGTGACGGTTTGCCCTTGCAGGTCGCAAGCTGACTGAGAAGTCGCTATCTCATGGGAGGTGTTGGATAGTTGGACTTCCTCTTTGTAGTATTGCGGTGGGTGGGGGGGGATCCGTCTACTCTTTGCGTATTGAGTCTCACACTCTTCGCTCTGAAGGGGGGGGTTGGAGATATCATAGCCAGAGAGTGTGTTGGTGTATAGTACTAGGTGATCTCGTACTAGTTCATGTGTGTGAGACATGTGTGAGTGCCACGTGTCATTATGGGACTTATCCATATGCACTAGGTGCTAGTGTGAGAGTATGTGAGTGAGTAGCCTATATAAGGCTTGTACTTCACTTATCTTCATATACTTGATGAATGAATGAAAGCCTTCATTATTTCTTCATTTGAGTATCACTTCTTCACTCCTTAGCCTCTCTCTCTCTCTCTCTCTCTCTCTCTCTCTCTCTCTCTCTCTCTCCCTCACACCATGTTTCCAACACCACAAAGGCATTGAAGACCATCACACCTTATGAGGCTTGGATAGGTCATGAGCCCAAGATTTCTCACATGAGGACTTTTGGATGCTTGGCATATATCCATGTGCCTTCTCAGACACGCACCAAGTTGGATGATAAAAGCTGTCAAATGTATTTTTATTGCGTATAGCTGAAGGAGCAAGGGCTACAAGCTCTACCAGCCCCGCACAGGCAAGTGTTTTGTTAGAAGGGATGTTGTATTTGATGAATCCTCCACTATGCCTTTGCTGGACTGTCAAAAATAGCCCGTTGTTCATGCCCCAGATCTCTTTGATAGCTTGATGCCTTAGATTCCGTCAGATGCTCATGATAATGTCACATCTGAGGTTGCTCCTCCTCTATCTGTTGGTCCTTTGCAGCCACATGTGCAGCATGATATTCAGCCTCATTTACAGCCTGATATGCCTCAGCTTGATCAGAACATTATGCACAGGGCTCTTGCCCAGAAAAGAGTGAAATACAAGATCCCAAAAAGGTCCCCCGTTGGCTCCTTGACACATTAAAAGACAGCAAACAAGATACTCCTCTGCCAGCCCGTACTACAGCAGCTGTCCAGAAAGAGCATGCTAATTTGGTTGCTTATGCATTGTGCCATTGGTTGCTACAGCATGCAATGAAGAGCCATTATGCCATCAGGATGCCTTTCAGAGTGATTGTTGGTTGAAGCCTATGCAAGCTGAATTGGATTCTATCTATAAGAATAACACTTGGGAGTTGTGTGACTTCTCCTGGCAAGAACGCCATTGGAACTAAGATTAAACAGAAAGCTGATGGTTCAGTGGACCATTACAAAGCCCGTCTTGTTGATAAGGGCTATGCTTAGCAACAAGGCATTGACTTTCAAGAGACTTTTTCCCCCACATCCAAGATCACTACTATTCGCATTGTTATTGCCTTTGCTGCCCACTTTCATTGGGAGGTACATCAGTTTGATATCAAGACAGCTTTCCTTCATGGGCATTTGCAAGAAGAGGTGGTATGTTTATAAAGAGGATTTTGGATTTGTCCAGGATATGGATTAGTTACCTACTTGGTAGAAGTGGGTTTGGTGTTGATGCTTGCCAGGACAACTGTTCTAGGCTGAGGGAATTTTCCAGGATTGGTGCAGCTGGTTGTATGGATTCAATTGGTTGATTTTACTCAGTGCAAGGAACTGTTCTTGCTGTAAAATCTTGTTGCCAATTGAAAATGTAACATGTCTGTTGGTTGATTTACTTGGTGCAAGGACGTCTCCTTGGTGCCAATTGCATAAGAATAAGGACATAAAGGATGTAGAGTTTCCAGTCACTAGGCAATGATGTACTATTGGATGTGATGTGGGCGGAGGAGGGTGGCTGGCAGGTTCACCTCAGTGGATGCAACTCCACGTTTTAGTTCGAACCAACTTCGGTTGTGGCTCTCAGGCTCAGCAAAGCGTTGTCTGGAGCATTTGCCTGAATGCTCAAGAAAGGGGTAGCACCTCCACTCCCTCATACTGAGTGCTTCTGATATCTAGAGAGGTACTGATTGCTGACAGTATATGATATAGGCATGGATCCTGGAGTAGCCACGATTGTAAATGGTAGTCCAAATTGCCATGACGATCACAATAGGGAACACCCTTGCCTTTTATCCTTGTTACACATCTTTCCTTCCTTTGCTTTGTTATTTTAGGAGTCACTCAAATTTCCTTCAACCCCTTAGTGAAATCAGTGGCACTCTCAAGAAGAAATGCTGGAAAATTGCTTGGGAAGAACCCTGTAGTGAAAATTACTTGTAGGTATTTTTGGCAATAAAATCACGAAGTCTAAAGTATTTTTAAGAATAAAGTTTTATGATTTAAAGATGGATCTTCCGGAAGAGAGAGAATCTGATTGGGTATTCTAGGGTATTCTAGTGTAATTATGAGAGTCAAAGGTGCTCTGCCTAGGTAATCCCCCAAAATAATTGTAATAAATTGTGTTTCTGCCTTACTATTATAAAAGGCACCACAGTCCTTCCATATGCCTTGCCTAGAGCAAGATCCAGGGATCTCTTACGAAATATGAAATAAGCGCAGAGGGCTGAGTTTCACCGTAAAGTAGATTGTAACCCTGATTGAACGGCCAGCTATGCATCCCCAATCCATCTGCCCAAACAGCAGGCTATGCATCCCGAATCCCTCCACCCAAATCGCAGGCTGCATCCCGAATCCCTCTACCCAAAGAGCAGGCTATGCATCCCGAATCCAAACAGCTGGCTATGCATTGAATCCCTCCATTATCCAGCAACATCTTGCCGCTCCCCTTGAGGCTTTTCAAGTTCGTTTCTAGCTCTCGGCTCATTGCCTTTCACCTTGTCCTAATTAAAAACGTTCTACTATTAAATGGGCTCTATGGCAAGTTTCCTGCGTGATCTTCCCCTGTTTTTTGCGTTGCAATCCCATAGCCCTGGTTTTTGCGTTGCAGTCCCATACATGTTAGACTTGTGTGATACTTGAAAGCCATCGCTGGCGCGCGAGAGAGAGAGAGAGAGAGAGAGAGCAACGCACAACAAATGAGACCATTCATACTTCGCAACTCACATCTCCTGCTGCCAGCTTGTGTAGAGGTCAACAACGTTGAGACAGTTGGCTTGACAACCGACAGAGCAAGGCATATGAAGAGCAGCCCACGGACACACTCTCCAGCTTGTAGGAGCTCACGCAATCATCCGTCTCAATCCACTCAGAAATCTGAGTTGTGACGATGGATGTCTACAATGAAAACAATAAAAATTGGGCAATGTGTTACGCTTATACCCCTTGATCCATAAGACAGAGATTTGCTGATTTGATAAACAAAAATCTACTCCCTGGAATTCAATTACCTGTAACGCCTATGGTAGATCAACGCTATGCCCAATCTGTTTCTCACGTAGGCAGCACGCTTCGGTCAAGAATACGAGAAGGGTAGAGAGCTGGACTGGAAGATCTGCTTTCCTGTCATGAAGAAAAGCCAGAAGAGTTAATCACAATAAGATATTAGCATCTGAAGGAGCGCAAAAGCAAAACAAAGAGGGGCCAAGAAATGAAGCAGCCCACCGAGAAATGAAGCAAGCTGCTGAATTCGCTCGTATTGGGAACTGCAACGATTGCTTTGATCACGTCTACCCCTGCATCAAAATCACAATGTAGAAAATCAAGCATGAAGTTTGTATGGTGCGAATTGCAAGCATGCAAACACCCTGTCGAAGGGAGCTAGGAATCGTAGGAGCACCTTCGAGGATCGTTGTCTGCTTGAGGACTCGAGAGCCAGGACCTGCATTACTGTGCGCAAGCCCCAAGTGTCATTATGTGAAGAACATGCAAGGCAAAGCATGGGACGCGGGAACTAAAGCATCTGCAATAGATAGTTGAAAATCACCTCTAGTTATCAAGAACTTGACTTTGTGGTATTTTGTATTGAACTTGAACTCGTCATCTCATCATTTTGGGAGACACAGCCACACTCTTCATAGAAAACATTTTTCTCAACAAATCACAAAACTTCTGGTTTCGAAATTTGAAGGTTTTTCCCGAGAATTTGTCGATTTTTTAGCTAAAAAACAACTAAATTGCCTGAGATTTTGCAAATTTTACAAAATTGAGAAAATATTTTTTACAAGTGAAAATGAAAATGTTGCAAGTTTATAGTTTGCATGTTTTCTGTGAAACCGGCCAGCAGGTGTGCAGAGGAGGTAGAAGCCAACAAATGGAGAAGTTGCATCGATCGAGAAAGGGAGTAGGTGTTACTGGTTGATTAGTGAAAGAGGGCAAATCCTCTTAAAAATCACGTTAGAGGAGGCTTACTAAAGCGTGGCAAAGCCTTATAGGTTACAGGGAGATGAGGTTATCTTGAAGTTCCTCCATAAACTAGGTTATCGTGATCCTCCGGAGATAAACGAGGCTCTCTCTTTAGATTCTAGTGCACTAAAAAACACTCATGTTTTATGAATGAAAATCCATAAATTTTGCATTTTTAATCTTCCAAGTCCAATCCCTATGAAACACTTACAAGAACAATTTTCAATAGAAAATTGTCAAGTGAAACCTAAAATTTTGCAGTTTCATTGTAAGGTTTTGCAGGTTTTTTGTGAACACTGCATTGAAAGCCACGAGTACTAAAACCGTGCTTTGCGCAGGCAAAGATGCATGACCATCCTCGACCACTCCCCATCTGAAGGTAGATCTTCCCTCAGCTAGCGAGTAGAATGATCGATTCTTAAATTGCTATCCTTAAATTGCTAAGCAATACTTGGATTGGCTTTTGAAATTTTGGCTAGGTCTTAACCCATGGCTCTGAGAGCTTCCATCTCCTCCTTTCATTCCCTTAACCTTCCATCTCCTCCTTCCTCCCAAAGTTGAACTTCCATCTCCTCCATTCCATTGGCCTTTTGTCTTCTCCTTCCCCCTAAAGCTACCTTTTGTCTTTCCACCTCCTCCCCACTCAAAGCCTACCTCTTGTCTTTCCACCTCCTCCCCCCTCCAAGCCTCCATCCAAGAGCTCTTTCTTTGTGACATGTGGCAAGCTCTTCTCCTCTAGGCTGCCACGTGTCCTTTTTTTTCTCATGTCTGTGGGTAATAGGTTAAAGATAAGTGGACCAATCACCTTAACATAAAAAGAAATGTTTAAAAAATACCTATTTATCACACATCTTCACCAAGGCCATCCTATGGGCAGGCCAAAAAGTGGCACCATGTGTATATGCTACCAACCAATGTTAGAAAACTTTATTGTATTTTGCACCATTGAGAAACACTTGCTCGCATGAAGCTTCTACTTTGAGATGCCTAAAATAATTTCAAGCATTTTACCGATGTTTTTGCAAATTTCATGTTTGGTTGGTGTGCTGACTTTAGATCATCTCTTTAAATTTCGTTTCATTTATTTTTTTCCTTTTATGATTGGCTGGTGTGTTGACTTTATAGCATCTCTTTTAAATTTGGGTCTGTTTTCTGGATGTGCATTTATTCCAATTGTCCTTAAATATTCCTCCTCTCCTCTTCCATTTCTCTCTCTCTCTCACTTTGGGCAGGCCCATTGAATACTATTCACCTTGTTTTATTTCTCCCCCCCACCAAAACAAGGCCGGCTTTGTTATTGACACACAAAAGATGGTCGAATTTAAGGGTTACCTTAGTAAAGTCTACCCTACCTGACTTAGATCCACGACATGTTGAGATATCGAGCTCCACTCGTGATATGCCAGGGTGACCCTTGTGCATTTATGTCACCGACTTGTTAGCTGCAAATATGGTTAGTACACTGCCCATTAATAATAGCTGGATGGCAGCTATCTTTATGTACTCCAGTTAGTGGCTCAGTTAGTATGCCACCTTAGCTAGCTGAGTCTGGTTTGAGACCCACATATAGGGTTCACCTATTCTTTTGTATTAAGAGAGAGTTCTTTTGGCTTTCACAACTAAGAAGAGGAAAATTGTTTTCAGCCTCCACCTTTGTGTATATTTCCCCATTGTGTATGTGAGAAAGCTATAAGTGAGACTCCTTGCTTCTCTCCCATTCTCTTCACATGGTATCAAAGCTCGGTTCGTGGTAAGGAGCTTAAGAAAGCAAACGAAGTTCGCGGTGTCCTAGTAAGAGGATCAGTGTTGCTTTCCTTTTTTTTCGAGTTTGCGAGCAAATCTGTGCAGGTAGCACACCTGAAAAGTGCAAGAGTGCATTGTCTCAGGGTGTATGCTACGAGTCCATTTTGGGGCCCATTTTGGTGGCGGAAGTTTTTCGCAAGCATTCAAAAAAGTGCCATGTTTTTACTGTGCGACCATTGTTTTGCAGGTCGGTGAGAAGTTATCGTAGAAATCACATCGTATGCCTCTGTGCAGAGATATTGGGAGTGATAGAATCATTCTTATTGCCTGTTGATGCATAATCGTCACTAGGAAGTGACTGTGTGGTCAAATATCACTCTTGTTAGTTTTGTAGATTTGCCCTTGTGAGGCAGAAGTTGTGTTTTTTATAGTGACAGAATATTTTGCAGTGTTCTGTAATGGCGTCTAATGCTCTTTCATAGATTGTTACTGAAAAGCTTGACAAGAACAACTTCCAAGCATGGAAGTTTAGAATGACGAATTTCCTTAAGGGAAAAGGCTATTGGGAGTTCATTACTGGAGCTGAACAAGAACCACTTATTCCTAATGTTCCCAATCAATAGGAGTTGCAGGCATTTAAAGGATGGCATGAGAGAGCCAGAAAAGTTATGTAATGGCTGTCTATCAGTATTTCAAATTCTATGCAGATTCAAGATGCAAGCACGCCAAAGGATGCATGGGATACTTTGACAAAAATGTATAGCACAAATACGCAAGCCAGGAAAATGCAGCTCAAGCAGGAGTTGCATAATGTGGAGAGAGAAAATATGAGCATCAATGACTACCACATGAAGGTGAAGAAGATTGCAGATGCACTTGCTTCTATATGGTCGCAAGTGGAAGATGATGATTTAGTTTCTGTGACTTTGAATGGTCTAGGAAAGGATTATGCACAATTCCGGACATCCATTGCCATCCGTGAGAATTGTCCTGATTTTGAGGAGTTGATTGCTCTTTTAATTTCTGAAGAGCAGAGAAATGGTGGTGCATCTTCTTCAGGAGAAACTTCAAAAGAAGTTGTCTTCTACTCAAATGCTAGAAGAGGTAGAGGCAAAGGTAGAGCATGCTGATTTGGAGGCCATGGCAGAAATCAGAATATGCAGCAAATTCAAGAAAACCAGTCCTATGGAGAAGGACGTGATAACTTTAGAGGCAGGGGGAGACAAAGAGGTCATGGTGGATGGCAGAGAGGCCAAAATGCAAACAACAATGTTGAATGCCACTACTGTGGTAAAATGGGTCATATGGTTAAATGGTTAAAGACTGCTATAAAAAGCAAAATGACATCATGACTGGAAAATTGCAGCAAGGCAATTATGCATCTCTAGTAGACAGGGTGATGACAGAAATGAGCATAGTTTATGGTGCAACACATGACCAATTCTGTGACAAGTGCAGAAGAAAGAAATGGTGTGTGGTATGTTGACTCAGGTGCATCAAACCACATGACAGGTCATGCAGAATGGATGCAAGATGCAAGGAAAATGGAAAGACCAGGATTTGTGGAGACTGATGATGATATTGCACATCCTATTGTGCAAATTGGTAAAATTCCTTTGTCTATGCAGGATGGGAAAAAGAAATACCTGTCTGATGTATTTCATGCCCCAAAAATCACCAAGAACCTAGTTTCTATTGGTCAAATGGCTGAGCAGGGCTTGCAGGTCAGATTTAATCCTCATGGATGCTTTGTTGAGGATATGAAAAATAAAGCTCTCTTGATAGCAAAAGGGAAGAAGAAGGGCAGGATGTTTACGTTGGATGCGGACATGCCTGAATTGAGTGCAACAATGTTTGCACAGGGGACCGATGTAGTTGCAGATATATATATCTGGCATAAACGCATTGGTCATGTTAATGTATAGTGAGTTTAAGTAATGTAGGCCCAAAATATTGTTGCAGGATTGCCTAAGTTCAAGGTTGTAGAAAACATAAGGTATGTGAAGCCTGTCCATTTGGAAAACAAGCAAGGAAACCATTTCCTAGACATGTTCAAGAGAGTAAGAGGCCATTGGAATTAATCCACTCTGATGTGTGGACTACTAAAGTTGCATCTATTGGAGGCTGTCATTATTTTGTCACTTTTATTGATGACTACAGCAGAAAAGTTTGGGTGTATTTTATGAGAAAGAAAAGTGAAGTGTTTAGGCATTTCAAAGCTGTTAAAGCTATGGTTGAAAAAGAAACAGGCCTGCGAATAAAATGCCTAAGGTTAGATGGAGGGGGAGGGTACCTCTCAAATGAGTTTGCAAGGTTCCTGTAGGAGCATGGCATAAAGCAGCAATATTCATGCAGTCATACCCCACAGCAAAATGGACTTGCAGAAAGGAAAAACTGGCATATTGGAAAGGTATCTCGTGCCATGCTTAACAAAAAAGACCTGCCAGATTATTATTGGGCTGAAGCAGTTGCTACAGCAGTCTACATAATGAACAGGTTTCCCACTATAGCAATACATGGCATGACGCCAGAGGAGAGGTATACTGGTAGGAAACCAAATATTTCTCATTTGAAAGTTTTTGGTTGCATTGCCTATGTTCATGTGCCATATGAGTTGAGATCCAAGTTGGATCCAAAAGCTAAGAAGTGCATCTTTATTGGTTATTCTCTGCAGTAGAAAGGGTATAGATGCTATAACCCTTCTACTCGTAAGTTTACAGTGAGTAGAGATGTTGTTTTCGATGAGATGAGCAGCTGGTATAAACCAGTAAATTTGATTGACGATGTAGATGCACAAAATGGTAATGCTGCACAGAATTCACATCAGCAATCACAAAATATTAGTGGACCTGTAGTGTCCTCTAGCAGTGGTTCACATACTTTGCCAGGCAGATTCAGATCAGGAGGATCTCCTCAAAGCAATGCAGAGTGGTATGCAAGTATCACGAAAATGAAAAGAGAAAGTAGATCAGCCCATGGTTAGTGTGAATGCAGGTCACTCTTCTCAGTGGGTTGAATTTAGGCTAAAGTCTTGAAAATAGAAAATTCATCAATCCTTACTTCTCTTTTATAATTTTAACTACATCGATGAGGATGAGATGAGCTCAACTCTTGAATGGGTTGAATTTAGGCTACAGTCATGAAAATAGATTTGCCTTCCAGTGAGAGGCTTATTGTAAGTTTTGGTGTTTTTCAACACCTTTATAAATATTGTGAGAGTTTGCTACTTCCACTTGTAACTTTTGAAAGTGTTTCCTAAACACTATTATAAATATTAAGAGAGTTTACAATTACTAAACCACTCTTTTTTGTGTAACTTATCTCAGGCTTATTATAACTTTTGGTGTTTGTCAAATTCTATTATAAATATGGTGAGAGTTTCTTTAATACTATAACTTTTGAAGGTGTTTATTAACACCATTAAATATTAAGAGAGTTTACAACTGCTGAATCTTATTTTTTCATATAACTTATCTAGGCTACGTAAATTTTATAATTTTAGTTTCATGTCCTTAAAAAAAATATAAAAAAATGCTTGTTTTTATGTTTTTATATGTGCTTTGAAGATTGGGTTTTTCTTAAATTTCTTTTTCAACCATAGCTTTAAAGGCTTTGAAATGCCCAAACACTTCACTTTTCTTGTTCATTAAATACACCTAAACTTTTCTACTGTAGTCATCATTAAAAGTGACAAAATAATGATAGCTTCCAATAGATGTAGCATAGTAGTCCACACATGAGAGTGGATTAATTCCAATGGCCTGTTACTCTCTTGAACATATCTAGGAAATGGTTTCCTTGCCTGTTTTCCAAATTGACAGGCTTCACATAACTTATGCATTTCTGCAACCTTGAACTTAGGCAATCCTATAACAATATTTTGGGCCTACATTAATTTAAGTCGTTGTACATTAACATGATCGATGCATTTATGCTAGATATCAATATCTACAACTACACTGGTCCCATGTGCAAACATTGCTGCACTCAATTCAGGCATGTCCCCATCCAACGTAAACATCCTGCCCTTCTTCTTCCCTTTTGCTATCAAGCGACCTTTATTTTTCATATCCTCAACAAAGCATCCATGAGGATTAAATCTGACCTGCAAGCCCTGCTCAACCATTTGACCAACAGAAACTAGGTTCTTGGTGATATTCGGGACATGAAATACATCAGACAGATATTTCTTTTTCCCATCCTACATAGACAAAGGAATTCTACCAATCTGCACAATAGGATGTGCAGTATCATTGCCAGTCTCCACAAATCCCGGTCTTTCCATTTTCCTTGCATCTTGCATCCAATCTGCATGACCTGTCATGTGGTTTGATGTACCTGAGTCAACATACCACACACCATTGCTTTTTTTTTTTTTTCCATGAAAAAGACTTCTATTAAGTAAGAACAAAAACCCGCGAGAGCAAGCTCAAAGCGGAATACATCATGAAATCATGAGGATAATAAAAAACCCCCTCAGAGTGAGGTGGAAAGAAACCAAGGCTGAGGCTGAAAGTGCCATCTCAACCCTGTAGTAGATTCAGAGAAGAAAGGAGAATCCTTCCATTCCCTGAAGAAAGAAGCCCTCCTAGCTGAGGCTGCACGGGAGTCCCCCTGCATGCCCGTCCATACGGCCATCAGAGTGTGTACGATGTCTGTCCAGATACTAGCCAATGTGTGCGAGGGATGAACCTGAGTACCCTCCATAGCCTCTGTGCATCTGGATCTCCAGATATGCCAGGCTGCTATGCTCGCTATAATCTCCCAAGAAGTATCCACAGAGGCATGTACAGCTGTAAAAGGACGGTGTGTAACCACATCCAACGAGCAGAGCTCAACCCGATGATGTCGAACTGAAATGGCCCGGGAGGAGTCAAGTCCCTCATAGAAAACCTGAGGTCCTGTAAGAGAAAGCCAAGCCACCGAGCCCCAAGTCATAAAGAGTGGGGAATGGGCAAAGTGACTGAAGATCCTGGCTATCCCCATCCAAATCAATCTCGCCTGTCTGCAATCCCATAAGCAATGCTGAATAGACTCCGAAGCAGAAAGGCAACGAGGGCAAGTAGGGTCGGCTCCGAATCTGGACCTCCAAAGGTTCACTGCAATCCCTCCATGAATAGAAAGCCAAAAGAAGATAGTGATCTTTCTATTCCTGTGGGATTTCCAGAGCCTCCTCCAGAAGTACCTCTGCTGATCCGCAGTAATACCAAAAGTCTCCCAATGAGGAACTCTGGAGGGTCTCCAACCTCTACTACTGAGCTGAAATCTCCTGGCATTACTGACCGTGTAACGAAAGAAGGGGATGGTCTTCTCTCGATGCCCCACGTCAATCCACTCCCACTCTCCGGGGTCCCACTGTAAATACCTAATGGGAACTCCTCCATAGAGCCAAAGTCTCCAAGACCCGGTGGAGAGTAACTGGGGGTCAGGGTCTAAGAACCACTCTGAATCTGATCCCTGCATCAAAAGGCCTACGACCCTGATAGGCTGAAAAGCAGACTCAAGCAATATATCATCTGTAGATCTGAGCAATCTGCCACCATCCTGGACACTGAAAACCAAAGCATCCTCCTGTGCACCTCGGAAGGCTAAGACCTGAAGTGGAACCCCGCCTCTCGAGAAAGTACCTGCCCAAGTGGAGGTAGTGAGAGGCATGTCATCTGTGTCTATCCAAGCCTCTGGAAGGGCTGACTCAATCTGCAAGATCCTCCCTGCACTCCCTCTGAGATGTCCTATCAACCCTGACTTGGTTTCCTCTGGAAGCCTACGGAAGGCTTTCCAAGATCCCAAAGAAGAAGCAGGTCCCCTCTCCCACCTGGCCCACTGCATGTAGAGTGAGGCACCCAGTGGTCTGCCACGATCATCTAAAATACTGTCGTTCCACATGATGGGCTGCCTATCAATCTCTTCCCGGGAGGAAGGAGGAATCCTCCGAAGAGAGCTTCTGAAACTAGCCCAAGCTTTCAGAATGGCAACCATGAGAGGGGATGAAGGTGATCTGAGGTGTGCTGAGGTGAAAATCCATCTAACACTGCTCATCCAGTCTCCTCCTGAGGAAGGTGTGCACCTCTGTATGCTGCTGATAAGAAAGTCCTTCCACGGTTCCTGTCCTGGCATAAGTCCTCGCACCACTATCTTGCAAAGTAAGGCTCTGCACTGTAAATCTGGATCAATAATAATGAGACCCCCATCCTGTGTAGGGAGGATGAGGGTCTCCCAAGCCACCCTGGCTAAGGCATCTGCTGTGCCATCAAGTCCACTCCAGAGAAAGTTCCTGATCGGTCTTCTGAGCTGAATGATGCAGTCCCTAGAACGGCACCAACATGAACAAATAAACCAGGCCGTGGCCAAAAGGACCTGGTTGACCACCACAACTCTAGAGGCAAGATCCAGCTTGGCTGAGCTCCAAAAGAGAAGCTTCCTTCTGATGCTCTCCAACACGGGAGCAAACTGCTGCGTGGTAGAAATACCCAAGCCGACCTGGCAGCCCAAATACCTGATAGGCACACCCCTCTGAACCCAAGTGAACCCTATGTCAAGTCCCCAAACTGGAGTGTCCTCATCACTGATCCAAAAGCCATTGGATTTATGCCAATTTATCTGCGCCCCTGCCGCCAAGCAAAATAAATCCAATGCTGTCCTGAAAGAAGTCAATGTCTGTGGAGAGGCATCCAAATAAATCGCTGTGTCATCAGCCAACTCACTGTCAAGCAGCTCCTCTTCTCTTCTGATAGGAAGTCTCAGCCCAAAGATGTCAGCTTGAGATCTAACATAGATGCTCATAGCTTCGGCCACGAATAAAAAAAGGAAAGGAGCAAGGGGGCATCCCTGACGGACTGATCTCGAAATCTGAAATCTCTCACCCCTTACCCCACCAATAAGTACCTGGCTATGGGCTGACCTGTACAAAGAGGAAACACCTCTGATCCAAACATCAGTGAATCCAAAGCGTAGTAGGGTGCCCTCCAAAAAACTCCAATCTACTCTGTCATAAGCTTTTTCAAAATCCAACAGTAGAATGGCAAGATTCTGGCCACTCTGCACGGCCCACTCTGAAGCTTCCCAGAAAGAAAAAATGTTATCAAAAATACTTCTGCCATGCACGAATCCCGTCTGAGTGTCGTGGATAAGATCAGGGAGAAGTGGCTGCAATCGGAGGCTGATCGCCTTGGCCAGAATCTTGTAACAAGTCCCCAGAAGTGTGATAGGCCTCCACTGGGACAATAAATTTCTGCTACCTCCTTTTGGGATAAGGTGGATGAGGCCCTCTGTAAGCGATTCAGGCATCTCGCCAGAGTCCCAAATGGCCTGCATGGCTGAAGTAATATAGTCTCCAATCATATCCCAAAATGCAATGAAAAAAGACGGAGTGAGGCCATCTAAACCTGGGCACTTGCCCTTGTGAAGGGCTGAAAGTGCAGTCCTGAACTCTGTGTTGGTGAAAGGTGCATCAAGTAGAACATGCAAATCCGGATTCACCAACACTGGGATACTCTGCCAAATAGCCTGTCTAGCATCCTCTATATCGTGTGTCTCAGGATCAGCAGTAAGGAGGGTGGCATAGAAATCTGAAGCTATGCGTAAGACGTCATCTGGCTCTGTCTGTAAAACCCCATGTGAGTCAATAAGCTGAGATACACTCTCTCTACTATGTCTAGGGCCAAGAGTAGAGAAGAAGTGTTTATTGACTCTACCACCCATCTGAATCCAGAAGGACTCCCGTGCATGAAAGGCATACTCTGCTCTCTGATCAAGCAATAACTGCAAGTGAGCCCTCGCTGCAGCAAGGCGCTCCTGAATCCAAGCATCTGAAGGCCGTTTCTGCTCTTCCCTCTGCAAAGCTGCTAACTGCTGGCGAACACCAATCTCACGTCTGAGAATATCTCGTCTCCTGGTAGAAGCAACTGAGCAGTAAAAGTCACTAATACCAGAGAGGGCAGCGGCTAAATGTGAAGGATGTGGCTGCCCTCCCTGGACATGAGCAAACCATACCCGTAGGGCTGCCTCTGTAAGGTCCTCCTCTGTGTAAAAGGCATCTGGGATCCTGATGCTGGCTGATCGGCCTCTCAAGTGAGGCTCTGAGATAGCCAAAACAACAGGGAAATGGTCTGAGGTGGAGACCCCTGCAGCAATGCATACCGATCCCCCTCTGTCAAGTGCCCAGTCATCTACATAAAATCTGTCAATGCGTGCATGAATAGGCATCTGTTGCCTCCTGTTCGACCAAGAGAACAGGAGGGACTGTGGCTGAATAAGAAAGGCATCATCACACCAAGTATCTCTGCCACAGAAATGGAAAAGGAAGGCATCCCAAGCTGCTCTCTCCAAAGAGTGAAGTCCGCCTTCTCTACCCCCTTTTTTGTCTGAAGGTAACTCGACCATGTTAAAGTCACCTCCAATCACCCAAGAATCCACAATGGGGGCCCAGGAGAGCAAAGTCTTCCACATAAGGACACGTTCCCCTCTAATGTTGGAGGCATATAGGTTGAGGAAGCCAACCTTACGCCCTCCAATCAAGAGAATAATCCACTGAGCTCTAGAGGGGATAATGACTCCGTGCCCAACAACTAAGGGGAGAACCGACTGCGAAACTGAAATAGAAGTGCCTCCCCTAGTGCCCAATGCAGGCGACCAAAAAGTATGTCCTGAGAGCAACTTGCCTGACTTGGCACAATCTCTATAATCCAGCTTGTGCTCTTGAATAAATAATATATCAATGGGACCACCAGTAACACCTGGATGAAGCTGATCCCGGATCAGCTGTCTGCGGCGGCGATGTGGGACGCCACCTAGGCCCTGTATGTTCCAACTGATAATCCTCATCGACGGGAGGATGTAGAGTGGAACACCTTACCCGACCTAGTGGCGGAAACAAACCCCTCAACAGGGGAAGACCTCCTGGATGGAGGGAAGGAACCCAGTGGAGGAAAGTCAATAGGGGAAAGAATCCTGGCACCTGAAGAAGAAGCCCTGTCAATAGGAAATCCAACCACTGGCTCCCCAAAAGTAGCGGGAACAAACTCCTCCTCTGGGAAATCTGAACTCTCTGCCAAGGCTGAAAATGAGTTCCTGTGGAGCAATCCAGACACCGGAGTACGAAGGATCCCTTGTGAGGGAAGAGGATCAACAGTGTAAGCTATCCCCTTCCCCCTGTCTAAGGGAGGGAGTGAGGAAGGCTCTCTACCCGGTGTCTGCCCAGCCGCGGAAATCTCTCCGTCCTCAAGAGGAACATCTGGCAGTGCTGGATCTAAGGAAGAAGCTGCAACTGGGGAGGAGGTCGAAGCTTCAGCGTCTCGAACTGTGCAAGGTGAGACAGGAAGGACAGCTCGAGGTGAAGCAGAATCTACTAAGGTACCCTCGTGAACTGAAGGAGGGACCTGCACACGTACTGGAACCCACTGTAAAGCGTCACGTGTGCCTGAGGGAGGTGGGGGTCGAGGAGCAGGACCTGTACCACCCCCCTGGTGAGGCCGAGGAATAGGTACTGAACCTGTACCACCACCTGACTGAGCAGGACCGCCACGTGAAGAATGAGGAGCAGGAGCTGGACCTGTACCACCCCTCTGTCGAGGTCGAGGGGCAAGTGCCGGGTCTAATCTCCCCCCCTGTCCCCCCTGTCGATGTCTTGAGGCGGTAGCTGTACCAGAGGTCTTCTTAGGCCTTTTCTTCTTTCTGGGACAATCCCTGGCAAAGTGTCCCGAGGTCCTGCAAATCCTGCACTGGTCCTGCCTGCCTGAAATCTCCACTCTCTGGCGAAAAAAGGAACCATCCGGGCGCTGTATCATGACGTGGTCCATCTCGAGGTTAGGATCCTTGCAAAGGACCCTAACTCTAGGAACCCCATCAGCCTTGGTTGCCTCTGCTGCAGTCAATGGCAACCCAGGGAGGGGTGGGATCTCAGCAACTACGCCAAAATGCTCCCCAATAACAGAAAGAAGTCGATAGTAGACCTGGGGAAGCCCGGGGAACCTGATGAAGAGCGAAAAGAATTTCTTATCTGCCTCAACTGGGTCGAAACCAAGGTGAAAGGCTTCAAAGAAGATCTTCCTGTGTCCCAGGTGTAAAAGCTCGGCCTTGAGCACAGTGCTCGCAGCCTCTGGAGTGTCAAAAACAACCTGGAAGAAACCTCGTCCCAGAAGGCGAACATCTACCAATCGAGGAGCGAGGTCTGGGGGGAGAGCCGCAAGCATCCAGTCTCTGGCTTGGGATCTGGAAGGGTGAGACCCGAAGATGCGTGCTAACAAAGTGGTAGAGCACTCAATCTCTACATCCTTCCTGAGCTGCTGCAACTCGTCTTTAGAGAATGTGATAGTTTTCGCGGCCGGTGGAGATGGAGTAGGATTGGCTGACGGGGAATCCATCGCCAATCAAGGTGAGGAGGCCGACTCGAACAGGAAAAAAGGCTCCTTCCGTTCCAAAAAACTGCAAGGGGCAAGGGAGGGGAAAGGAGGCTAGGAGGAAGCAGGGGGGAAGGGGAGGGAAGGAGGAGAGGGGCTAAGGCTGAGAGGGGAGAGGGGCAAGGAGGGAGGGGAAGGGAGAGGAGAAGAAAGGGAGGAGTGAGAGGAGGAGAGGGGGCGGGAGAGCAAGCAGGGAGGGGGCGGGACAGCAGGGGAGGGGGCGAGACAGCAGGGAGAGGGAGCGGAGCAGCAGGGGAGGGGGCGGGACAGCAGGAGAGGGGGCGGGACAGCAGGGAGAGGGAGCGGAGCAGCAGGGGAGGGGGCGGGACAGCAGGAGAGGGGGCGGGACAGCAGGGAGAGGGAGCGGAGCAGCAGGGGGGAAGGGGCGGAGGCAGGGGGAGAGGGGGAGCAGCAGGGAGAGGGGGCGGAGCAAGGGGGGAGGGTACGGAGCAGCAGGGAGAGGGGGCGGGACAGCAGGGGGCAGAGGGGAGCAGCAGGGGGGAGGGGCGAAGGCAGGGAGAGGGAGCGGAGCAGCAGGGGGGAGGGGACGGAGGCAGGGAGAGGGGAGGGGGAGCAGCAGGGGAACGGGGAGGAGCCACACACCATTGCTTTCTTCTGCACTTGTCACAAAATTGGTCATGTGCTACACCATAAACAAATGCTCATTTCTGTCATCACCCTGTCTACTAGAGGATGCATAATTGCCTTGTTGCAATTTTCTAGTCATGATGTAATTTTGCTTTTTATAGCAGTCTTTAACCATATGACCCATTTTACTATAGTAGTAGCATTCAACATTGCTATTTGCATTGTGGGCTCTCTGCCGTCCACCATGACCTCTTTGGGTCCCTCTAAAGTTACCATTGTTGAGATGTCGAGCTCCACTCGTGATATGCCAGGGTGACCGTTGTGCATTTATGTCACCGACTTGTTAGCTGCAGATGTGGTTGGTACACCGCCAATGAATAATAGCTGGATGACAGCTATCTTTATGTACTCTAGTTAGTGGCTCAATTAGTATGCCACCTAGGTTAGCTGAGTTTGGTTTGAGATCCACATATAGGGTTCATCTATTCCCTTTATACTAAGAGAGAGTTCTTTTGGCTTTCATAACTAAGAAGAGGAAAACTATTTTCAGCCTCCACCTTTGTGTGTATTTCCCCATTGTGTATGTGAGAAAGCTGCAAGTGAGACTCCTTACTTCTCTCCCACTCCCTTCTCATGGTATCAGATCTCGGTTCGTAATAAGGAGCTCAAGAAAGGAAACCAAGTTCACAGTGTCTTGGTAAGAGGATCAATGTTGCTTTCCTTGTTCGAGTTTGGGAGCAAATCTCTATAGGTAGCACAGCCGAAAAGTGGAAGAGTGCACTGTCTCACATTGGGATGCCCTTTGCGGTGCGACTAGAGGGCAGTATATGCTACCGTTTTGGGGCCTATTTTGGTGGCGGAAGTTTTCCGCAGGCACTCAAGAAAGTGCTCTATTTTTGTTGTGCAACCACTGTTCTGCAGGTCTGTGAAAAGTTGTCGCAAAAATTGCATCGTGTTCTTGTGCGCAGAGATCTTGGGAGTGATAGAATCATTCTCATTGCATGTTGATGCAAAAGCATCACTAGGAAGTGACTATGTGGTCAAATACCACTTTCTCAGTTTTGCAGATTTGCCCTTGTGAGGCAAAAGTTGTGTTTTTTGTAGTGACAGAATATTTTTGCAATGTTTTGTAATGGCATCTGATGCTCTTTCACAGATAGTCATTGAAAAACTCGACAAGAACAACTTCCCAGCATGGAAGTTTAGAATGACGAATTTCCTTAAGGGAAAAGGCTATTAAGAGTTCATTACTGGAACTGAACAAGAACCAGTTATTCCTAATGTTCCCAATCAACATCATTTGCAGGCATTTAAAGGCTGGCATGAGAGGGCCATAAAAGTTATGTACTAGCTGTCTATCAGTATTTTAGATTTTATGATTGTGCATATTCAAGATGCAAGCACTCCGAAGGAGTCAAGGAATACTTTGACAAAAATATATAGCACAAATACACAAGCCAGGAAAATGCAGCTCAAGCAGGAGTTGCATAATGTGCAGAGAGAAAATATGAGCATCAATGACTATCACATCAAGGTGAAGAACATTGCAGATGCACTTGCGTCCATTGGGTTGCCAGTGGAAGATGATGATTTAGTTTCTGTGACCTTGAATGGTCTAGGAAAGGATTATGCAAAATTCTGAACATCCATTGCCGTCCGTGAAAAATTTCCTGATTTTGAGGAGTTGATTGCTCTTCTAATTTTTGAAGAGCAGAGAAATGGTGGTGCATCTTCTTCAGGAGGAACTTCAAAAGAAGCTGTCTTCTACTCAAATGCTAGAAGAGGTAGAGGTAGAGGTCTAATCTAGAGGTCATGGTAGAAATTAGAATATGCAGCAAATTCAAGAAAACCAGTCCTATGGAGGAGGACGTGGTAACCTTAGAGGCAAGGGGAGCCAAAGAGGTCGTGGTGGATGGCAGAGAGGCCAAAATGCAAACAACAATGTTGAATGCTACTACTATGGTAACATGGGTCATATGGCTAAAGACTGCTCGGTGGAGCACATGACCAATTCTCTGACAAGTGCAAAAGAAAGCAATGATGTGTGGTATGTTGACTCAGGTGCGTCAAACCACATGACAGGTCATACAGAATGGATGCAAGATGCAAGAAAAATGGAAAGACCAGGATTTGTGGAGACTGGTGATGATACTGCACATCCTATTGTGCAAAGTGGTAAAGTTCCTTTGTCTATGCAGGATGGGAAAAAGAAATACTTGTCTTATGTATTTCATGTCCCGAATATCACCAAGAACCTAGTTTTTGTTGGTCAAATGGTTGAGCAGGGCTTGCAGGTCAGATTAATTAGTCCTCATGGATGCTTTGTTGAGGATATGAAAAATAAAGGTCACTTGATAGCAAAAGGGAAGAAGAAGGGTAGGATGTTTACGTTGGATGCAGATATGCATGAATTAAGTGCAGCAATATTTGCACATGGGACCAGTGTAGTTGCAGATATTGATATTTGGCATAAACGCATTGGTCATGTTAATGTATAGTGACTTAAATTAATGCAGGCCCAAAATATTGTTTCAGGATTGCCTAAGTTCAAGGTTGCAGAAATGCATAAGGTATGTGAAGCCTGTCAGTTTGGAAAACAGGCAAGGAAACCATTTCCTAGATATCCTCAAGAGAGTAAGAGGCCATTGGAATTAATCCACTCTGATGTGTGGACCACTAAAGCTACATCTATTAGGTGCTGTCATTATTTTGTCAATTTTATTGATGACTATAGCAGAAAATTTTGGGTGTATTTTATGAAAAAGAAAAGTGAAATGTTTAGGCATTTCAAAGCTTTTAAAGCTACGGTTGAAAAAGAAATAGGCCTACAAATAAAATGCCTAAGGTTAGATGGAGGGGGAGAGTACCTCTCAAATGAGTTTGCAAGGTTCCTGCAGGAGCATGGCATAAAGCATCAATATTCATGCAATCATACCCCATAGCAAAATGGACTTGTAGAAAGGAAAAACAGGCATATTGGAGAGGTATCTTGTGCCATGTTCAATGAAAAAGACCTGCCAGCTTATTATTGGGCTGAAGCAGTTGCTACAGTAGTCTACATAATGAACAAGACTCCCATTGTAGCAATACATGGCATGATGCTAGAGGAGAGGTATACTAGTAGGAAACTAGATATTTCTCATTTGAAAGTTTTTTGTTGCATTGCCTATGTTCATGTGCCAGATGAGTTGAGATCCAAGCTGGATCCAAAAGCTAAGAAATGCATCTTTATTGGTTATTCTCTATAGCAGAAAGGGTATAGATGCTATAACCCTTTTACTCGTAAGTTTACAGTGAGCACATATGTTTTTTATGAGATGAGCAGGTGGTATAAACCAAAAAATGTGATTTACGATGTAGATGCACAAAATGGTAATGCTGCACAGATTTCACAGTAGCAATCAGAAAATATTAGTGGACCTATAGTGTCCTCTAGTAGTGGTTCACATACTTCGCCATGGACAGGCAGACTGAGATTAGGAGAATCTCCTCAAAGTAATGTAGATAGTGGTATGCAAGTATGATGAAAGGGAAAAGAGAAAGTAGATCAGCCCATGGTTGATGTGAATGCAGGTCACTCTTATGTGGATGGTGAATTGGGTGGCTCAGAACAGAGCCTTCTGTTGTTACACCTGGAGTAAGCAAGACAAGGGATGTTTTGAGAGCACCTTGTAGTGGGCCTATTTTGCGCAAGTCTATCAGAGTTATCCTGTGGATAAGATGAAATATGATGGATTTATAGCCATTCACTATGCCTATATGGTCAAAGCGATACATGAACCAGAACCCACTTCTTTTGAGCAAGCCATGGGAAAAGAAAAATGGGAGAAAGCCAGGGATGAAGAAATGGATGTCTTGGAAGAAAATGATACAAGGGAATTGGTGCCTTTGCCTAAAGACAAGAATGCAATTGGCTGCAAGAAGTGGGTTTATAAGGTGAAGCACAATGCAGATGGTTATGTGAGCAGATACAAGGCAAGATTAGTTGTCAAGGGGTATGCACAAACATATGGCATTCATTTTGAAGAAACATTCAGTTCAGTTGCAAGGATGGCAACCATAAGAGTAGTCATTGCTATGGCTGCATCAAAGGGATGGTCTTTACATCAGATGGATGTAAAGAATGCTTTCTTGCATGGTGACTTGCAAGAAGAGGTCTATATGGAGCAGCCACTAGGTTATGTGCATGCTGTTCATCCTAAGTTTTTTTGTAGGTTGAAGAAAGCCTTGTATGGCTTGAAGCAAGCAGGTTGAAGAAAGCCTTGTATGGCTTGAAGCAAGCACCCAGAGCATGGTTTAAGCCCATGAATGACAACTATGTTTATGTACTCTAGTCAGTGGCTTAGTTAGTATGCCACCTAGGTTAGCTGAGTTTGGTTTGAGACCCACATATAGGGTTCACCTATTCTTTTGTACTAAGAGAGAGTTCTTTTGGCTTTCAAAACTAAGAAGGGGAAAACTGTTTTCAGCCTCCACCTTTGTGTATATTCCCCCATTTTGTATGTGAGAAAGCTGCAAGTGAGACTCCTTCCTTCTCTCCCATTCGCTTCACATGAGACACTATCCTCCGATCTCATCCTCAACGACAGCTCCGAGGTCGCCGACCAACATCATCTTGATCATGCCCCAAATGGCTCAGACCTTCTCCCTAGATTTTGAGTAATGCCAAAACTAGCTGACTTGGAGAGTCTTTATTTTGATTGGTTCACAGAAATTTTTTTTGGCTAGCACTGCTTGCAACTCCCACCCTACTCCTCCAATAATGCATGGTGACAACATCTTCATCTACTAGTGGTGCCAAAACAGTTACACTCAATCTTTATGGGGTGAAAAAAGAGGGTTAGTAAATGGGGAAGAGACGAGTCACAAGACTAGGAAGGTTGTGAATGATTACAAAAGATGCAAGCTCATTCAATTTTTACAAATTTTCTCGATTATATCTTTCAATTAGTCATTAGTATCTTAAACTTCTACCCATCAATGGATTCCCATATTTGAGGATGCACCCCCAAAATCCTCTCTTTTGTATTTTTTAAATCTTTTTCAAATGTGCCAGACCATTTTATTAGGGAATGACCAATCCCAAAATAAGAACGAGGTTATGAAAATATATCCTTTCTTTTACATCAACAAGGGGGAGGCAACCCACCACTTACCCGAATACTACCATGAATTAATCATGTGATAACAATAGAAGATCAGATACATCTTAGCTTAATACTCTATGTCGATCACTGTTGAACCCTTTCATCATCAAAGCATCTTTAAAAAGACTCAATGAAGTGCCCTTAAAATATGTTTCTATACTTAGTATGTTGAGACTGCATGTTGCATGCCCAATAACTAAAATCCATAAACATCTTTTCAATGGCAATAGCCAGTGACAAATATCTGTAAAAAATGAATTAAATAAGCATAACGCTAATATCTTGATTCACCAATTAATACATGATGGTCTAGTTACTTGTGCACAATACTTTGGGTATCAACCCAAAGCCTAATAAAATTATTAACTAGGCACTCAATTGGTTTATTGTAATGAAGGTCAACAACATGGTAGCGAACATATCCATGGACTCTTATAGAATTAAGATGCACCACTTCAGTAGACTTTTTTTCAAAGAATCATAGAGAAGTAGACTAAAACATCACAAAGTATGTTGATTTATATTGATCTTGTGATAATTTGTAAATTTGTAAGATATGACAAACAACTCAACAACATAAACATACACGAACATGTCAAAAAATAATAATAGTATTTATCTCAAGCCTCCCATATTCCATTTCCTTTACTACTCCATCTTCTATCCCACTCGACCATTTCTTTCTCCCTTGCAATTCATTTGTCTACACTCCAACTAAAGAAACACCGATAATTGAATCTTCTAGACAATGCATAATATCTTATTTGAAAATATTAAATCAAATTTACAATTACTTAAATGAAAGTATTGCTAGGCAAATATTTAAAAAACTTTATAACTACTTAAATGAAAAATAGTGCTATGCATATGTATACATTCGATGATTTTATACACAAATTACAATGTATAAAGTAGAATACATTACAACATTATGATCAAATCTGAAAAGGCAAACTTTGTTTTTTAAAACAAACCTTGTGATATATGGACAAATGCCTTGTAAATTAGCTACACCATTGTGGGAAGCAAGTACAAATGTATAATTCATACTAGATCCATACACAAAGGCTACATATTGTACGTCTTACCTAGCGAAAGTTGGCAATACCATAATGAATTCCATGAATAGGAAGAGACTTTCCCAAATGTAATTGAATGCAACATAGAAGGAAGCTCATGAACTGTATGCAACAAAATAAATACTTATGGCACATGATATGGGGTCCAAATGGGGGGACTCCACCTTGAGGGGACTCTATTAGCTTGTCAAGGATACATTCCACTTTAAGCCCTTTATCAATAGATCAAGGCACTACTTGACCTCCCCAAAGCCCTAACATGTCCACACCAAAGTACTCAAGATCATCATAAGATCTTGAAGATATGCTCTCCCACAAGTCATTCCATGCTTCTTGCAACCAAAAGGTAAAGCAAAACAAGGCAACTCCACAATGGGATGCGTCAATTTTACGAGCAAAAACCTATGAGCAGGTTTATCCGAGCGTGTTTTTCAAGAGATTTTTAAAAATGCTTTTCTTTAGGAAACATGGTTTTTACACTTTTATTTTCACTAGAACTAGATCCCTTTATCATAAAAATATACAGACTAGTCACTCATTCATTTTTACACAACATAATTTTCTTATTTAGAGACATCCCTTTGTACCCCTGTTATTACCTTAAAAAAGTGTTGATTCCTTTAAGAAACATTCCTCATAATTACTCTCAATGTAATAATACTATGCATATATAATTACTTATTAACACATTTATATCATATGGCAATATCTTTTTAGTGTTTTTATAGCATATATATGGACATGTTTCTAAAGAAGTTTAAATTACTATAAATAAGTATTAACTTAGGCTTATATATCACTCTCATAAAATACATGTAATATTTAATCCTATATATGAAAGATTTTCCAAAATATAACCCCATAGATGTGCTCAAATGGGGTGTTCTGATCAATTTGAGTGGTTGAATGACTATATTTGGACATTGGATATGAAAGTTATGTCACTTTTAAAAGTGTTGTCCAAGGTAGTTTCGCCAGCGAAACTACCTTGGGAGACTTGCTTCAAAGGGGTTTCACTGGCGAAACTACCTGGATGGCTTGCTTCAATGAGTTTTCTTTGAAGAAACTCTTTCATGAAGATAGGTTGAGAGAGGGTTTTCAATGTCACCCCCTATTAAGTAAAAGTTGTAAGAAGGATCATAAGGGAATTTTCATAGAGAAGTCTACTCTACATGTGGGTTTCTTCAAAAGCCATCCCATTATGCTCTCACCATTCCTACAGATTCAGCTAAAGATTTTTGTATAAAATAGGCATTGCTATAATACTTTGCATATTTCTAAGTGAAACTATGTTTTCTTCTGATCGATTTTTGCCATATTTATGCATAGTTGGAAGCTTTTTTTTTTCCTTCGCTCGGACGCTCGGAAGATTTCGCTCAGAAAATGCTCGTCCCCTCCACAATGGAATGTTTCTATCATCATCTAGTATTCAATCTTGAGCACAAGAGAAGATTTAATACACAAGACATAGGAAAATTCCATGAAGATTCAAGCAAACCATAAGTTCTTGAGGTGGATCGCTTCCAATAGCTATTTTGCATCATGAAAGATTCATGCAAACCATAAGTTATTGAGGTGGGGCTCTTAGAGTTATTCCCATCGTCCAACCTACACAAATGATACTTAAGAAGAGGAACAAAAGCATGGAGAATGTTTCTGGCATCATCCAGTTGACATTTCCACATCAAAAGGGCATGGGGAGAAGAGAAAAGCATTGGACAGATTGAGACCCAGGTTTGGAGATGCTCATAGAAGAGGAAAAGAGCTACTTGTTTTTAAAATATCTAGGCACCTAGAGAATGAAATATCTTGCTTGGTTGGTGCCCACTCCTATATAAGGCTCAAATGGCCAGAATGGAACTAGTTGAACTAGTAGTCCTCCTAGATTAATTGGGATCCCACCATTTGTAACATGGCTTTGGTCCAAAATTGTGAAACGTTATGACTTTTTCACATATGGCTTTGTAAAATCATGGTTTTTGTGGACATGGTTTTGGGTGGCCAATTGGGAGGAACTAGGGATAAACTAAAGGTCATATATCTTAATTTAGTTCATCATTTTCAAATGAAATTTTTAGATATAAATCCCTAGATGCAATGATCATCTTTTGATGATGTGACCTTTAGTGACATCCTTTTTTAGTCCTCTGAGAAATTTACATTAAAATCGATTTCCATGCTAGTAACTCTTAGCCTAGATATCCAATTTGGAATTTGTTTTTGTAGTTGACCTCATGCATCTTTGTGATGATCCCTAATACCCATATGAGGCTTTGAAAATCATATAATATTTTCCAAATATTAAGAAAAGGAGTCACTTCTTGTATGTTTCCAAGTAAATTGTCCATGGGCTGGTGGAGGAGTTGTCCCTCGGAATGTCATCTTTTCCATATTATGTTCATGGGGTTGAGCCTCAACCTAGAACATGATTTTTACTCCATTCCCTTTGGGTTATGTTAGGTGCATCTAAGTCTGGCATCACCTTAGTCATCCATCACATGTGGTTATTTAATTTACCTATAATTTATCAATTGGTTCCTATTTCTTGGCTACCGAATGCCTTACAAGGTGGCAACAAACTGCACCCCTTCAGCTTAGCCTTTGGGGTGGAGGAAGTTATGCCAATGGAGTATGCAGATGCCAGCCTTTGCATCATGGTCAAGGAAAGGGTTACTAAAAATGCCTTGGTGGAGCACTTAATTGACCTTGAACAATTAAATGAAACCAGATTGCACGCAGCCTATTACCTTCGAGTGGAGAAGGCAAGGCATAAAAAATGGTTCGATCGCAACCTCAAGAACAAAGACCTCGAGGAGGGAGACCTAGCTCTATAGTGTTCGTAACACCAAGCGCAAACTGAAATATAGGGGCATGCGACCCTATCGTGTAGTGGAGATTACTATTAGTAGCAAATTGAAAAGATACTATGGCCCCCTCCCTCCAAGCCATAAATAGGGGAAAGGAGATCAAGGTCGAGGTAGGCCGGATGAAATGTGAGGCCATTGAAGAAGCCAAGGCATGTAATGCCAAAATCAGACAACAAAATCAAATGCCCTTGTTCAAGGCAACAGTAGAACACCTAGGGCCGACTGAGGAACTTATAATAGATCCAGCTAGGTTGAGTGTCCAATTGCAGGGTCCAAGTACATGCATTGAGGTACTCATGGATTCGGGAGTGTGCCATAATTTTATCTCTAACAAAGCATGGAAAGTGCTATAGGTACCCCTAAGCCTTACTGTTGCTTCAATTTGGGCAATTAATGGTCAACTCTTAAGCACATTGGGGTATGTAGACTTGAAACTAATTGTTGTCCACAATAGGAGGTAAAGATTCATTTTTATGTTCTCCCCACAGAGGTACTTGATGAATAGATGATAGTGGGAAGGACCCAGTGCTATGCCATGTATTGCCAAATCGATTAGAGAGCTAGAACTACAACTCTCACAAAAGAGGGAGAACTGTAATAATTACACTATGTGAATTTTATTCCACTTCCCCCACAGTACAACCATTTGCAAGAGATAAGGAAATCATAAACAAAGGCAGGCCCAAAGCTCCAAAAGCCTCCAGTGCCCCCTAGTCTGATCCTCAGAAGGAAATCCATACAAATGCGGCTCAAAGTCCTAATCTCGACAATGGCAAACACTTGCCGTAAACTGCTCTCCCACCCTTACTTTTCACACCCAAGACTAGGCCCACGCCTTAGAAATCCTGTGAACAACAAGTGCACAATGCCACTTCAAAAGAGAACAATAGCCATGGAAGCCCAAAGCCATGGAAGGGTTTCCTATCCTGCACCAACATGGGCAATCCCATCGAGGAGCAGAGCTTGATGTTGCCAATCGCCTCACTAGCAAGGTCAAATTCCAACACCCCTCGAGCAGAAGTTTCACAAGCATTGGGTTGTGACAAAGCTCTTGGAAGCCTAGGGCTACTATCAAGGTGAGTGATATGTTTGGGTTCCAAAGCTTCCAACGACATTGAATACGTGACCTCAACTCGCTGGAATTCATAAGGTAGTAACACAAGAACCTGCATCAACCCCTGATGCAGTCCCACAAGAACCTACCCTTGAGCCCAACACGATGAACAATTTTGCAAGCCTAAGGAGTGTCATGATTCCACGTATAATGCAACTCAATCAGAAGGCCACCAAGGTCCCAAGGAAGCAACACAAGAATCGACCCCTAAAAGCAGGGTAGTTACACAAGAACCTTCCTCCGGCCCCGTGCACATGCTATAAAAGGACACTTTACTCAATGGAGCACCCACGGTGTTACCCAGGCATATCCTGCCTATCACATCAAGGGTTGTGGTACCACAAGAACCTGTTTTCACTTCGGTTACAACCACACAAGAACCTGCATGCCTTACTATGAGAGAGTTCCATCAAAGTGAACACTGCAACACTGACACACACCTAACAACCATGATGATGCACAAACTCAACACGTGCTCTACTTGGCTAATGATGTGGTATGCTACTGTTTGGCATTCATCTCCATTGCATTCCACATAATCATCAAGTCCAGGTCTAGGTGAGTCTGTATGGTAGGCATATCACCCACATACACTAGTAGCTCACAAGTCCTTGGTATTCCAATGCACCCACTCACATTCACGGTCAGCATTAGGTGAATACAAAAATATATTTTTTGTTGCATTTTCTTCACGATTTGCATACTAGCACACCACACAAGTCTATGCATCACCTAGTCTATCCATCCGGTTTTCCCTCTGAGTAGCACCCTCAGCATCAACAACCCCCCTTCCTTTCTTTTTTCCCCTTCCCCCTCTTAGCAATTTTGACATTTTTCAAACCGATGACCCATCGCCTTACAGCTATCCCCATGGATCGTCGCCTTACATCTATCCCAAGGGATCATCGCCTTACAACTATCCTGACAAATCGTCGCCTTACAGCTATCCCGATGGATCATTGCCTTCCATCTCGCCGACTCATCGCCTTCCTCCCAACTCGTTGACCCATCGCCTTCCTTCCATCCCGTTGACTCGTTGCCTTATGTTATCCCCCTGGCCATTGGGATACCGAAAACTATAAAAAGGCACCCTATCCCCCCATATCATTGCCTTAGCAAAAACCAACAAAACTCTACCAAAATTCTGCCAGATTTCCCATAGCCCCTTGCCTCTTCCATACTACCTTCTAGCCAACCTTTGGCTGTCTTCAACCTCGTCCTTCTCCACCAACTTGTTTATCACCCACCTGCTTTCTCTCTTCCATACGGATCTTGACAATGAGTTCTTCGAATTCGAATAGGACCTCGGCCTTCACCCCCCAAATCCACTTCCCACTAGCCCTTCTGAATCCCAAAGCACAGCCTCTGGGACTATCAAAATGACATTAGACATCTCAGCAGAGGAGCTTCAAACCGAAGAGGAGATCTCGACCCAACAAGCCTCCCAAGCATAGCTAGCAGTAGCTACAACCACCCCCTTGAAATCATCCAGGAAATGCATGCTAGCTCCAACACAGGGGGAGTACAAGGTCGTGAGGTCCATGAGACACTCACCGCCACTAGGAGAAACATGGCTTTAACAACTCAATGAGAAACATGGCTCCAACAACTCAATGAGGGACATGATTACACCCGGTACTACCACAATGCATCCACGTACCAATCTCTCAAGGAGACAAAAGTACAAGCCTCGCTGGCTATGATAGACCTCAAGCCCACCATTGCAGACTATCTACCATGTCACCTCGACAGAAGTTACTTGGGGAATTCATCAATGCCTACAACTCAAACTCCAACAATGGCATTCTCCGTGATGCAATAGGCACCCCCCACTTCTACCACCTCAATGTGGATGTGGTGCGCTCTGCCTTCGGCCTCCCCATCATTGCAAACAAGTACTCCCACAAGAAATCTCTACATGAGGCCCTCGACAAGATCTACAAATATGACAGGAAGAAGAGCACAGGCCCCATTCACTTCTCCAAAATAACAAAGCTTGAGATGGAAAAAGTGGCATGAGTGCTCTAGTGGTTGACCCAAGTCAAACACATGGACCACCATCAGTCGATCATTCCAAACATCCTCGTAAGGCTGGCAGTGCCACAAGTCACCCCAACTGGGCTGATTACTTTTGCATGCAGATGAGGGAAGACATCAAGACACACGGTGATGTCCTAGGCAAACCACATGTTGGAGCAACAACCATCTATCAGATATGGGCTAGCCGACAAGGTAGCCACAGGACCCGTCCTAGCAGATGACGAGGCAATGGTGGTCTACTTCATATGACTAAGAAGTGACCACCCTCTCCAACCATCCTGCTTAGCAACCACGTGATACCCACCTCAGGTTGCACAAATTTTTTTGCAACGGAGGCAAGAGCAAGCCTCTCAGCTATCCTCCTCCCTCCTCTAGGCACAACTTAGTGCACGTGATAGCCACACCCGCATGGTCATTGCACAAGCTACTGAGAAAACCGCCCTCGACAGAGTAGAGGAGTATCAAGCAAGGGTCAAAGAGCTGGAAGTCTTTCCCTCCCCCCCCCCCCCCCCTCTCTCTCTCTCTCTCTCTCTCTCTCTCTCTCTCGCTCTCTCTCTTTTATTCCCCCCCTCTCTCTCCCTCCCTCTCTCTCTTTCCCTTCCCCTCCCTCTTCTCTCTCTCTCTCCCTGTCCCCCTCCCTCTTCTCTCTCTCTCTCTCTCTCTCTCTCTCTCTCTCTCCCTTCCCCCCCCCCCCTCTCTCTCTCTCTCTCTCTCCCTCCCCCTCCCCCCCTCTCTCTCTCTCTCTCTCTCTCTCTCTCTCTCTCTTTCTCTCTCTATCCCTCCCCCCCCCCCCTCTCTCTCTCTCTCTCTCTCTCTCTCTCTCTCTCTCTCTCTCTCTCTCTCTTCCCCCCCTTCCCCCCCCCCTCTCTCTCTCTCTCTCTCTTTCCCTCCCCCCACCACAAACCCCCCCCCAGAACCAACCCCCCCGTCGAACCCCTCGCCCCACAGCATTGCCTCGCCCATCGCCCCGCAGCAACGCCCGCCACCCTGCCCGCCCTCCCATAATGCTACCCACCGCCCTGCTGCCCGCACCCGCACCCGCACTCACTGCCCACTGCCTTGCCTTGCCCCGTCGATCGCGCGCGTGCTCTCCTGCCACCCCCTTCCCCTCCACCCTCCCCGCTCACCCCTGCGCCTCTCCCCCCTGCGCCCCCCCTATGCCCTTGTCCCCTCTCCCCTCCCCTCCCCTGTGCCTCCCCTATGCCCTTGTCCCCTCTCCCCTCTCCTCCCCTCCCCTCCCCTGCGCCCCCGCTGTGCCCCCGTCCCCTCTCCCCTCTCTTCCCCTACACCCCCCCCACAAATCCCCCCCCTCATCGCCACATGGAACCCCCCCCCAGCCGTGCCGCCGCCTGGGAAGCCCCCCCCCATAGTTTAATTAAAAAAAAACACTAACCTAAACCTAACCTAGGTTAGGTTAACCTAGGCTAGGCTAGTTTTCACCTAGGTTAGTTTCTACCTAGGTTTGGTTATCTTTAACTTTAGTTAGGTTAGATTTAACTATTAGTTAGTTACACTAACTGGACCATTAGGTTAGTTGATTGTACTAGGTTAGTTGAACTAACTGTGGTTAGCTAGCTATAGTCAGTCTAACCATACTTAGATAGTTAGTTTAGTTAGAGTAATTGGGCCAGCTAAGTCAACTAAATTGGGTCAGTTACTATCCCTCAGTTAGGCCTAAAGCCCCTTCGCACCCAGCCTTAAGACCACGGCCCCCCCCCCAAAAAAAGAAAATTTACCCCTTCTTTAACCCCTCGTAACTCATCCGTTTGGGACCCAAACTGAACCCTGTTCGAACCCAAATTTGACAGACAAAAACATCATGTTACGGGGTATTTTTCCAACCCATTGTACACCATTTCGGCATCACTAGCACTCCCTTATTCGTGCCCTCGTGTGGGCCTCATTTCGCACAAATTCGCTCATATCTTCATGCCGTGACCTTCCATTAACGATCTATCTACACCGCATAGTTCCCGACACTCGTAGGACAATTGTAGCACATTATTAACACGATAGTCCCTACATAAACTAACACCACTCTAACTCTCCCAACAAAACTACATCCACACCCGCACTTGTGGCAGAGACACCCTTGGCAAATCTCGTTCAATCTACATGCAGCTACATTTTGACCAACGCCTCTGACTCCAACGCTCACCACATTTGCATACAACTCCACTACAATCACTGCCCCCACCAATCCTCTACCCTGAATCCCACCTGAAATTCAATCACTCCCTTTAACTCCTCCACGCCCCAACATGGTTGGATGCCATCGTGACAATGATGGGGATATCAGCCTTGATGCAGAGGCTGACAATTTCTTTAATCAAAGAAATAATAACAATCAAGACAGATGCTCCTTGGGAAAACTAGAACTTTCCAAATATAATGGTAGAGGAGATCCAGCCTGATTCCTCTAGCATTCTGATGCCGCATGCTGCGCTAGTGGAGATCAATCCCATGAAACCAAGGTAGCTTGGTTTCCCATGGCCTTAACTGATGAATCGTGTGAATGGTACCTAGACCTTCTAGTGGAAGAGCATGCCACATGGGACCTACTTCAAATGAAATTTAAAAGATGCTTTTAAATAGAGAGGCTACAAGATGATCCCGCTCTTCAACTAAGCAAGCTCGAACAAGGCCGCTGAGAAGATGTACGCACGTACCTGGGTAAGATGAAAAGATTAATCGCCAAATGTGTCCCATGCCTAGATGCAAAGTACCTCATGGCATGGTTCATTGCAGGACTAAGGAAGAAAATACGAAAGGATATGAAAAAGATAAGCAACTATGAAACGTTCAGTGCTGCTCATGCGACAGCCATTGACAGGATGACATGAACGACTCAGACACTAGCAGTGATGACAGCAGATCTAGTACATGAGATAAGTGCTCAAAAGGGGGAAAATCCGAGTTCCCTGCCGAAACATAAAATGAAGATTGCCTAGAGGCCATGACCATGAAGCTAAAAGAAGACATGATGTGGGCCATGGAACAAAAACTTCACTGCTTTCAGCAACCAACTCAGACATATCCATGGCGAGAAAATGTCTGGTGTCCACATTGCATGGCCAATCATATAGCAAATGAGTGCCCAGTCCTAAGAGCAAGGATCACCACACAAGCAAATCCACCACCAAGGTTGTGGTGCCATATTTGTGTCATCGGTGGCCATGATGAGAACAGTTGCATCTTCATGCGCAACAACCCGCCTCGACCTCAACAATACCAAGTGGCACCCATACTAGTATACATGCAACCGACACTTGCACAAGCGCCCCTAGCTCTGAGGCTAAATCCTATTCCCGTTCGGACACAAGTCCCACAACTACTCAGGAATCCGAATCCACGATCATATCCAAGAGCACCAAATCCAGCTCCTCAAGCAGTTCCAATACATCAAGTACGATTATATCTCACTTTCCTAGATTAGTACAGAATCACGTGTGTATGCTCGATTCTCTCCTTTCAGCTATACTTAGTGATACCAAGAAGACAGTAGATGATGTTTGTTCAATGCTACAACCTTTAGACTTGGATGGCATGCTAGTTGTCTTTATGCCATATTATGAAAGTAAGTATCGTCTCAATCTTTCTTTTACTCTTTTATTTATAATATTGTGTAATTAATACTTAATATTGTGATAAATCTTATAGCTCTTTATTGGTGATGTAGCTCAAATTGGAGCCTGATAGTATGGGATCTTGATGACAACCATTGTTGGTTTGTCAATTCATTTACAAGCTTTCACGGGGTGTTCAAGTAAGTGTTCTTTTATCATATCATTATGAACATGCATCTTACTATTTACTACACAAATTCACTTTGTCATATGTCATGATGGACAGGTCTGCAAACAAGTTAGTTTCTGTGATTATGAAAATCAGGGAGCATCAAGACCAAGAAAATTTCTAGACACGCCTTGCAGTGGAGCAGAAAAGACAAGTTTAGTAGTGGGTGGAGAATTGCCTACAACTTCATGTTGTTTCTCAATGACATTTTTGAACATGTCTCAATAGAAGCATATACAAAGCTCATGCTACAAGATTTTATGGCTAAGACTGTTCACTACCTAACTGCTACCATTGGGAAATAACATGATGGACTCAATGAAGAACCTGAGGGAGCCAAAGAAAAACAAGAGACAATTCAATCTCCTTCTGCATCACAGCCTCAAGTAGAAGCATTACAGTCTCCACTTGAGAGACTCAATGCATTCTTCCTACACAAGAAGTAGAGACTCAATGTGCATCTACAACATCATATCTTGCAAAGGAGGAAGAGATTGAGTCTATCTCGATTGCACCAGAAGTAGAATCTCAATGTACACCATCCACATAAGAAGTAGAGACTCAATGTACTCTTTTGAGAATCACAGCCTCAAGAGGACTCATCAGACTCTATTCAGTTGTAAAACATGTAGAAAGAAACATGAGTCCTTGAATATTTTTATCTTGTTTGTATTGACTAATGATAGTGTTTTTTAAACTAATGTTAAATGTTACAATACATTAGGATATTTACTTATGATATTTATTCAATTTGTATTATTATTGTATTAGCAATTCTAAAAAAATAAATTGTATTAGCAATCCTAATATGATCTACTCAGCCCTACCAGACTTGTTGCAGAGAACACAAAACTATTACAAGCCATAGAGGCCAAGATCACACTAGAAGATCTCATAATTAGTATCTTTTATCTTCTCAACAATCCAATCTTCCACAGACTCCACGTCCATATCCTCAACATAATTACAATGAAGGAAAAAATTCAAGCAATCATGATGGACAAGCCGCAAACTCCACATCCATATCCTCAACATAATTACAATGAAGGAAGAAATTCAAGCAATCATGATGGATAGGCCACAGAGGCCGAGATCACACTAGAAGATCTCATCATTAGTATGTCTTATCTTCTCAACAATCCAATCTTCCATGGACTTCACTTCTGTATCGTCAACATAATTACAATGAAGGAAGAAATTCAAACAGTCACTGGATAGGCCATAGAGGCCGTGATCACACTAGAAGATCTCATCATTAGTATCTCTTATCTTCTCAACAATCCAATCTTCCACGGACTCCGCTTCCGTATCGTCAACATAATTACAATGAAGGAAGAAATTCAAACAGCCACAGATTGTTTCTTTATAATCTCTTTGAAAGGCCTTTATTATTCTTTTAGCATCCTGATCAAATTGGCCATACCGAGTGCTTCGATAACGTAGGTCGCTTAAGAAGTCCAAGAGATCTTGTCGTGCTTCTATAATACATTGTAAAAGTCTTTTGCTCTCTGCTATCTTCTGAGTCTCCTCCCTCTCTATCCACCTCTGTGCATCGAATTCCTCTCTCTCCATCTGTGTGAGTGGAGAGCCTTGTCTAATTCTTGCATCTCTCCTTGCTCCTTGGTCAGCAACCCATTTTTTGAGACTGTCGATTCTAGACTCCATGTCTCCGACGATGCCAAGGACATCCATGGTGGGTGGAGAGATGATAAATTAAGAGTGATAAACGAAGAATGTGCTTGTAGAAGGACTAGGATGGATGAAAGAAGGGAGTCTAATTATATTATTATTGTCTTCAATCACTTTATTTCATAGATTTAAACCGATTCAAAATCTATCATCTCATGTGTCTCTCACATTTATGGTCTTTTATTTTTTACTTCACTCAATGAACAACTCACCTCTCTAAATTTATTAAATCGGTTTTACTTTTTTGAAAGTCTAATTTATTATATACAATAAATATCTTATGATGGGAATCTAATAATTATATCATTCTTATGTTCCATCACTTTATTTTATAGATTTCAATGTACTCAAAATCTATCATCTCACATGTCTCGCATTACAGTCTTGCATTAGCAAGTCTAACTTATATTATATTAAAAAAATATCTCATGATGAGATTCTAATAATTATATCATTCTTGTGTTCCATCATTTTATTTTATAGATTTCAATGTACTGATCACTGTCTTACATGTCTCAAATGTCTCGCATTACGGTCTTGCATCCCATCATTTTATTTTATAGATTTCAATGTACTCACTATCTTACATGTCTTACATGTCTCGCATTATGGTCTTGCATTTGTTACTTCAGATAATCTAGTCATCTCAGCCTCTACCAATTCTTTATTCTAAATCTTTCATCCCACATTATGAATCTGCAGTTCTATAAATCCCCTAGTAGTCGTTCGTCTTCTATATCTCACCCATAGCAAACACTTCTTTCACTTTGCTCTTCTTACCTTACTCCTCTCCTCAAGCTTGCTCCTTCCATCTTGCCCGCAGCCTTACCTCCTCTTCTCAAGCATACTCCTTTCATCTTGCCTTACCTCCTCTAGTTACCTTCCTCACTCTTGTTACCTTCCTCCTCTCGTTCGTCTTCTATATCTCACCCGCAGCAAACACTTCTTCCACTTTGCTCTTCTTACCTTACTCCTCTCCTCAAGCTTGCTCCTTCCATCTTGCCCGCAGCCTTACCTCCTCTTCTCAAGCATACTCCTTTCATCTTGCCTTACCTCCTCTAGTTACCTTCCTCACTCTTGTTACCTTCCTTCTCTCGTTTTTATGGATCTTTTTAAGGTAATCGATTCTGTCGAGCAAGCCATTAGTAGCATCAAAGTATGGATTGCCAAGAACCAAGGAAAGAGAGAGGAGAGAAAGCAAAATCTAGCTCCATTAACCTAGTACGAGAAGGATGACTTTGCTTGTCAGAAGGGCTTAGAGAAGGAAGAGAAAAGAAAAATAAGTATGGCTACTACTAAAATAGATAAATTGCAGTCATATAGGAGAGAGCTGATAGACTTTCAAAGTGAGATATCTTCACCTGTGGCTCATTATGGAAGATTTCCACCCCAGGAAGTGTAAGCCATTCAGAATAAACAAAGTGTTATGCAGGAGAAAATTCATCAATCCTTAATTCTCTTCTATAATTTAAACTACGTCGATGAGAAGGCATTGGGTGTAGAGAAGCTGTGCAAGTTCAGAGACTTGCTTGGTGTGCAAGAATTGGGATTGAGCTTGAGGCGGAGTGTTGAGATATTGAGCTCCACTCGTGGTATGCCAGGGTGACTGTTGTGCATTTATGTCACCAATTTGTTAACTACAGATGCGGTTGGTACATCGCCCATGAATAATAGTTGGATGATAGCTATCTTTTTGTACTCTAGTTAGTGGCTTAGTTAGTATGCCACCTAGGTTAGCTAAGTTTGGTTTGAGACCCACATATAGGGTTCATCTATTCCTTTTGTACTAAGAGAGAGAGTTCTTTTGGCTTTCACAACTAAGAAGAGGAAAACTGTTTTCAGCCTCCACCTTTGTGTGTATTCCCCCATTGTGTATGTGAGAAAGCTGCAAGTGAGACTCCTTACTTCTCTTCCACTCTCTTCTCAACCATGTCCTCCTCCATAGGATTGGTTTTCTTGAATTTGCTGCATATTTTGATTTTTGCCACGGCCTCTAGATCGGCCTGCTCTACTTTGCCTCTACCTCTTCCAACATTTGAGTAGAAGACAGTTTCTTTTGAAGTTCCTCCTAAAGAAGTGCGCACCACAATTTGTCTACTCTTTAGAAATTAGAAGAGCAATCAACTCCTCAAAATCAAGAAAATTCTCACGGACGGCAATGGATGCCCGGAATTGTGCATAATCCTTTGCTAGACCATTCAAGGTCACAGAAACTAAATCATCATCTTCCACTGGAGACCCAATAGAAGCAAGTGCTACTCTACACACACATTTTGTACTACCTAAGTCCATGTTGGCACAGAGACAACAATCCAAAACCATTGAAAGTGAGCATGGTTGCTACAAGAGAATTTTCACAAGAATTGGTCGAGCTGATACTGCAGGAACATAGAGATAGTTTTGCATGGGAGTACACAGACATGAAAGGAGTATATTCGACCCCTTGTGTTCATTGCATCAATTTGAAGAAAGATGCCAAGCTCGTAAATCTAGTGGAAGAATCCAAATTTTGTGAAGCAGGTGAAAAGGGAAATCAATAAGCTATTAAGGGTGGGATTCATCTATTCGATGGATAAGGTAACCTAGCTGTCTCTGATAGTCATCATTCCAAAGAAGAATGGAAAACTCTAGATCTGTGTGGATTACTAGAATTTGAATGTAGTGATGATAATGTATCCATTTCCCTTGCCTTTCCATGATACCTTGTTAGATGATGTTGTGGGTCATGAAATGTATAGTTTTCTGGATGGCTTCACTAGATATAACTAGATCTAGATGGCCAAAGAAGGCAAGGATAAAATGACATTTGTTATACAAAATGGGGATTTTATCCCAGCAACATGATGAAATTCGGCACCACCAATATTTTAGTCATGGATACATAAGGTTTTTGAACCATACTTGACCATCTTTATGCGGGTGTTTTTGGATGACTTTATTGTTTTCGGAAGAAAAATTGAGCATCATCGAGGCCCTGTTCTGAGCCACTGGATTCACCATCCACATAAGAGTGACTTGCATTCACATCAACCATGGGTTGATCTACTTTCTCTTTTCCTTTTCGTGATACTTGCATACCACTATCTGCATTGCCTTGAGGAGATCCTCCTTATCTCAATCTGCCTGTCCATGGCGAAGTATGTGAACCATTGCTAGAGGACACTCCAGGTCCACTAATATTTTGTGATTGCTGCTGTGAATTCTCTGTAGCATTACCATTTTGTGCATCTACATCATCAATCACATTTACTAGTTTATACACGCTGCTCATCTCATAAAAAACATCTTTGCTCATTGAAAACTTACGACTTTGCTCATTGAAAACTTACGACTAGAAGGGTTATAGCATCTATACCCTTTTTGCTGCAGAGAATAACCAATAAAGATGCACTTCTTAGCTTTTGGATCCAACTTGGATCTCAACTCATCTGGCACATGAACATAGGCAATGCAACCAAAAACTTTTAAATGAGAAATATTTGGTTTCCTACCAGTATACCTCTCCTCTGGCATCATGCCATGTATTGCTACTGTGGGAGTCCTGTTCATGATGTAGACTACTGTAGCAACTGCTTCAGCCCAATAATAATCTAGCAAGTCTTTTTCGTTGAGCATGGCATGAGAGACCTCTCCAATATGCCTGTTTTTCCTTTTGATAGGTCCATTTTGCTATGGGGTATGACTGCCTGAATATTGCTGCTTTATGCCATGCTCCTGCAAGAAAGTTGCAAACTCATTTGAGAGGTACTCTCCCCCTCCATTTGACCTTAGGAATTTTATTTGCAAGCCTATTTCTTTTTCAACCATAGCTTTAAAAGCTTTGAAATGCCCAAACACTTACACTTTTCTTTTTCATAAAATGCATTGAAACTTTTCTACTGTAGTCATCAATAAAAGTGACAAAATAATGACAGCCTCCAATAGATGTAGCTTTAGTAGTCCACACATCAGAGCTTGAACATGTCTAGGAAATGGTTTCCTTGCCTGTTTTCCAAATTGACAAGCTTCACATACCTTATGCATTTCTGCAACCTTGAACTTAGGCAATCCTGCAACAATATTTTGGGCCTACATTAATTTAAATCGCTGTACATTAACATGACCAATTCGTTTATGCCAGATATCAATATCTGCAACTATACCAGTCCCATGTGCATGTTAGATATCAATGCTCCACTCTCGGGTATCTACGTACGAACCAGCTAACTATACTTGTAAGCCCCCCATATGAGGAGAAGGCATTTGAGTAGCTCGGTTATCCGATAGGTCGTGGTTTGGACACCAGATGGGGGCCATGTGTGGCTTGATGGCTGGATGGCTTTAGATAGAGTTGGCACACCACCAACTAGGCTACATGCAAGTGCGGGAAGGCATCCCTTGACTGACTGCACTGAGGGTAGACGAAGCATTTCCTAGGGCAGCCCACTCTCGGGTTGCGGGGTCCGTTTGGAGCCTCAGATGATCCCGGATGGCTCTGGGCCGAACAGATTCCGTAGGTTAGTTGCTCTGTTTTGCACATCGGTTCTACCATATGGTTGGTGGCCTAACCCCCAGTCGACCATTTTGGGCAGACTGGGTTGGTCACCCAATTGAGCCTAACTGACTACCACTGGTGGCTATATAAGAGCAAGCCCATGAAGCCTATTTTATCACTGGCTATAGCAACCTTGATTCCTTAGCATCCAGGCTCTGTCTTCTACTGTTTCCAGCATGCCATCAAAGCTTCTTTTATAGGAGTGCACGGTTGGGAGGTAGCACCTTCTATTGTATCAGTTCTACAGTAATCAAATTTTTGATTCTCCATACTATCTTGTTTTCTCTCTTGCATACGAGATCTTGTTATTTGTTGAGCATAGACGTTGTATTATTTTCTTACATGGTATCAGAGCTTGGACTCTAGCAAGAAGATTTGGTAGTGTTTTTTCTGTTTGTGAGTAGATTGTGAGAGATGGCCCAGCCTATGTAGCAAACTCAAGAAAAGTAGTCCTTTGGAGGAGGACGTGGTAGCTCTAGAAGCAGGGGAGCCAAAGAGGTCGTGGTGGATGGCAGAGAGGCAAAAATGCAAATAGCAATGTTGAATGCTACTATTGTGGTAAAATGGATCATATGGCTAAAGACTGCTACAAAAAGCAGAATGACATTATGAATGGAAAATTGTAGCAAGGCAATTATGCATCTTCTAGTAGACAGGGTGATGAGAGAAATGAGCATCTATTTATGGTGCAGCACATGACCAATTCTATGACAAGTGTAGAAGAACGAAGTGATGTGTGGTATGTTGACTCAGGTGCATCAAACCACATGACAAGTCATGCAGAATGGATGCAGGATGCAAGGAAAATGGAAAAACCAAGATTTGTAGAGACTGGTGATGATACTGCACATCCTATTGTGTAGATTGGTAAAATTCCTTTGTATATGCAGGATGGGAAAAAGAAATACCTGTTTGATGTATTTCATGTCCCGAACATCACCAAGAACCTAGTTTCTATTGGTCAAATGGTTGAGTAGGGCTTGCAGGTTAGATTTAATCCTCTTGGATGCTTTCTTGAGGATATTGAAAATAATGGTAACTCTGCACCTGGTGGAGTACTGAAATTTGATGATGTTTTGGGTAGCTTGTTGGTCGAGGAGATTAGACGGAAGTCTATGGATGGCAACAAGTAGGATGCAACCTTAAATGTGCAAAGGGGCAGATCACAGTTCAGGGGGAAGTCCCAAGAAAGAGGGAAGTCTCATAGCAAATCCAGGGCACAGAACATTGAGCATTACCACTGTGGCAAGAAGGGTCATATGAAAAAGGATTGCTACAAGCTGAAAAGAGAACAAAATGATAAGAAAAAGAATGCAAATTGGGGTGTAAATCAAAAGTAAGAGAGTCCAAGGGAGGACAAAGGAAAAGTAAAGATCGAGGAGATCAATGCAGTCACACATGATAGTGACAATGACGTTCGCTTCATGTCTAGTTTATCTGCAGAGTTGCTTACCACTTCAGATGATGCATATTCCTAGGATTGGATTTTGGATTCTGGTGCTTCATTCCATGTTACTCCCCATAGGGAATGGTTCTCCACTTATGACAGTGGAAAGACAGGTTGTGTGCATCTTGGAAATGACTATGCATGTGACATAGTGGGAGTAGGTGACATAAAGTTTTCTTTTGCAAATGGGTCTGCATTTATTTTGAAACATGTGAGACATGTGCCTAAGTTGATCAAGAGTCTTATTTTAGTGGGTCAGCTAGATGATGCTGGTTTTCACATTAGTTTTGGCTTTCAGAGTTGGAAAATTCAGAAGGGCTCTATGCTTTTGGCCAAGGGTGCCAAGTGTGGGATGATTAGATCACCAAGTGGGATACAGCTCTTGCAGAGGCAGTATGGATCGGACATGCTGTCCAAATATGGGATGACAGGCTATAAGCCTATTTCAGTTCCTTTGGAGCAGAATGTGAAGCTGAGCGCAGATACATGTGAGCTTCTGGAAGACCCTACTATGTACAGGCACATAGTAGGAAGTTTGATTTATATGACTATTACCAGGCTAGATTTGAGCTATGATGTTGGATTGGTAAGTCAGTTTATGCAGGCTCCAAGGAAACTGCATTTGGATGCGGCTAGACACATACTCAGGTATGTGAACTTCACATTGTAGTATGGACTATTTTATGAGGCTGGGGTTCAGATACAGTTGCGTGGATACACTGATGCTGATTGGGCCAGTAGTATTTCTGATAGTAGACGATCTACTAGTGGATATATGTTCTCTTCTAGGAGTGCTGCAGTCACTTGGAGCAGCAAGAAACAACCTACAGTTGCCTTGTCGAGCACAAAGGCTAAGTACGGGGGTGCAGCAATGGCTGCATGTGAGGTAGCTTGGTTGCATAAGCTACTTTATGATATGCATCAGTCTATAGATGGGCCAGTTGTCATTTATTGTGACAACATGAGCAGTATACACTTAGCAAATAACCCAGTCTATCATGCTAGAACAAACCACATTGAGGTGCATTATCACTAAGTGTGGGAGAAGGTTTTACTAGGTCTTATTGATCTAGTTTATGTCAGCACAGAGGATCAGGTAGCTGACATATTCATGAAGGCATTGGGCGCAGAGAAGCTGCACAAGTTCAGAGACCTACTTGGTGTGCAGGAATTGGGATTGAGCTCGAGGGGGAGTGTTGAGATATCAAGCTCCAGTCGTGATATGCCAGGGTGACTCTTGTGCATTCATGTCACTAACTTGTTAGCTACAGATACGGTTGGTACACCGCCCATGAATAATAGCTGGATGACAACTATCCTTATCTAGTCTAGTTTATGGCTCAGTTAGTATGCCACCTTAGTTAGCTGTGTTTGGGTTGAGACCCACATATAGGGTTCTTCTATTTCTTTGTACTAGAGTTCTTTTGGCTTTCACAACTATGAAGAGGAAAACTGTTTTCAGTCTCCACCTTTGTGTGTATTCCCCCATTGTGTATGTGTTGGCTCTTTCCTACTGCTTTTGTAGGAAGAGCTAGGTATTCTATGTTTGCAGGGTTCCGAGGCTTTTTGTCACCTACAGATATATTGGGATTGTCTGTTGTAGTAGCTTAGGACCTCGAGTCATGTTCCGGTGAGAGATGTAGGCTTAAGTGTGATATGCAAACAAAGTGCATGCATGTGTAAAAGGAACATAAATCATCTTTGTTGAGGTGATGAAGGCTTTCGCCTTCATTGGGGGTTGTAGGGTTTAGGAGGAGTTTAAGGATTCAGAAGGAGGTTCCAGGGTTTAGAAAGAGTTCCAGGGTTTAGAAGGAGGTTCCAAGGTTCAGAAGGAGGTTCCAGGGTTTAGAAAGAGTTCCAGGGTTTAGAAGGAGGTTCCAGGGTTCAGAAGGAGGTTCCAGGGTTTAGAAAAACTTCCAGGGTTTAGAAGGGGGTTTCAGGGTTCAGAAGGAGGTTCCAAGGTTTAGAAGAAGGTTCCAAGGTTAGGGTAGAGTACATGGTGGAGAACTCATCTCCCTCATAGATCATGGAGTTTTAAGGGTTGAGGAACAAAGGGTTTAGGGGAGCATAGGAGTGGGAGAGGAAGAAGGACCTGTAAGAGCATGGGGGAAAGAAGAGAGAGGAGGGAGGAGGAGGAGAGAGGAGGAGGAGGAGGAGGGAGGAGGAGGAGGGAGGAAGAGGAGGAGGAGGGAGGAGGAGGAGGAAGGAGGAAGGAGGAGGAGGGAGCAGGAGAGGGAGAGGATGGGTTGCAAGGTTGGAGGAGAGGGGAGGAGGAGTTGCAAGGTTAGGACATGCTTTTGGACGTGCAGTGCAAGGAAGCATGGATACTTGAGACAAATGCTTGGAATACCAAAGTAGACTCAACACAATGCCCCAAAGAGTGTGGGATTCATTCCATTATGGGGTATTTATACAAGTTGGAGAGCTTCTCTCTCTGCATGTAACACAAAGTTGTAACACAAAGTTGTATCACAAAGTTGTAACACAAAGTTGTATCACAAAGTTGTAACACATTCTCTCTCTACATGTAGAAGTTGTAACACAAAGTTGTATCTAGAAGTTGTAACACAAAGTTGTATCACAAAGTTGTAACACAAAGTTGTATCACATTCCCTTTCTACACAAGTTCATGTTGGCACAGAGCCAACATACTCTCGGATCCATTTTATTACCCATCCTCGGGTTATGGCTTATTTTGATTTTAGAGTTGGAATGCCATGTGTATAATGTTGGGATATCTCAAGGTGTATGCCTCAGGCACACCTTATGTTTCTATGTGTTAGTGCTAGAGGCACAGTTAGGTGCCCATAAGCACAGTTAGGTGGTGGAGAGCCACATAGGATGATTGAGAGAATCTAGGAGTAGATTGAGGAGATGATTGTGGAGCTCTGAAGTCATCAGTGATGTCAGTGAGCTTGTATGAGGTGCCTACTTAAGGACCTCACTTTTCTTCATTCCATAAGCAAGTATTCTGATTTTGTGTCCACTCTACTCTTTCCTTTCAGTGTTCCAACATGGTATCAGAGCCATTTGATCCTCCTTGAGCCCATTTTTGCCACATCATCATCTTCTTCCTCTTCTTCTTCTTCACCATCTCTCCCTCTTCTTCCAAAAATTTGCTTAAGCCTGTTCTCCTCCGATTCTCAGCCATTTCCCACGCCCTTCTTGCTGAAGATCCACCTAGTTGGGGCAAACTTTTGGCTGCAAGGAATCGACGAATCTTCGCTTCTGCTCGTCGCCATTACAGGAAGGTCGTCGACTGTCTCTTCTGCGTTTTCTCCCAGCACACTTGATCTTTCTCTAATTCCTTTCAGGGCAAGCTTCTCCATACCTAGAGCTACCTTGTGCTGAAATCTGAGCAGCAATGGCTGCATATTGAAGGAGAAAACAGAGAAAAACCAGTCGACTTTGTTGAAGAAGGAGAAGGCGACCTGACACGTTTTTTCCCCTCTTCTTCCCAGAGGTTCTACTGTGGTATACCAGCTTTCTTTTGCCTCAGAAAGCCCCCTTTCTTTTGCTTTGAAGAGTGTGCTATAAGCCCTCCAAGTTCAGCTCTCTAGTTTTGACAGTTTTGACAAGCTTTTGAAAATGATGCTACATAAAATGCTACTCTAGCATTTCTGGTCTTTTGAAGTTTTCAATAACTTCAGTACAAGTGTTGCTTCAATTTTGTTTTGACTTGCTAGACCTGGTTTTGATTGGAAAGTGTTTATTTCACCCACCTCTATGAAGCATGTAAGAAGAAGCATCATTGTTTGAAATCTAGTCACTACTATTTACTACATCAAGTGCTCATATTTTGGAAGTCTTTTCAGTTATTTTTGCCTTGTAAGAGAGATAGACACTGCCCAATATCTGGGTTAGACCCTCTCATGGCTACCATATTTAATCTTGAGAAGTTCAATGGAAAGGGCTTCCATACATGGCAAATGAAGGTGAAATTTGCATTGATGCGGGAGAACTTATGGGGACTTGTCAAACCTACTCCTACCGCTTCTTCTACAGCCTCCAATGCTGGAGAATCCTCAACACCAACACGACCGGCAAGGGATCCAGCAAGAGAAGAAAAGGCATATGGTATCATTGCTCTTGCTTTGGGTGATGATTATATACACCATATCTCTGACTTGGAGTCTCCTTCGGAAGCTTGGCAGAAGCTAGACATGATTTTTGGTGCAAGCTCTCACATCTCTAAACTATCACTTAAAATCTCTTTCTTTGAATTAAAGATGGCAAGTGATACTAGTTTAGCAGCTCATGTCAACTATATGCGGAGTCTTATGACTCAATGAGCTTCTATCAACTCTCCTATCACCCCTGATGATGCTATGGCAGTGTTACTTAAGAGTATGCCTGAAAGTTTTAATCACATTGTTAGCACTTTGAAGAATCTTCCCAATCCTAACCTTGAAGGCATTATCTCTGCTCTCCAAGAAGAAGAAAGGCATATGGAGCTAAGGAAAGGCAATGACACTGCTTATGTTATGAAATTCCAAAAGGGCAAGTATACTCCTTGCAATCACTGTGGAAAGACAAATCACCTTTCAAAGGACTGCTTCAAAGTTAATCCATGCAAGCACTGTGGCAAGAACAACCATAATGAGAAGTTTTGCAGAGCTAAAGCAAAGACAGAAAATGCAAATCTACTTACAGTAATGAGCCTCCACAAGATGAGGCATCCTTTGAAGATTATGCATTTTAAACACATCTCTATGTATGCTCCAGATCTCTCTTTTTATGTCAAGGTACTCAGCCTGGATAGTCCTCCAAAATGAATGAAAATAAACTATTGTGTTTTGTGTGTTTTGTAAACACCTCTGGTCACCTTATGATGTAGGCCATGTGTATGTTTTGTTCCATGGTACCTCCTGCAGACATTGTGTGCATGTACATGCAGGGGAGATAACCATTGGAAGGTCTTTCTGTATCCCTTTTGTTTACCTTACACCCATGGCAACCCTTGCTAGCATGAGAACCTAGCCATAGATTTATCCTTGACCACCATGAGATGGCATGAGAAACTATGAGACTAGATGTATCCTTGACATAGCCTGAGGCATTTCCTTGAGGGGGGGTTTGTTGGGATATCTCAAGGTGTATGCCTCAGGCACACCTTATGTTTCTATGCGTGAGTGCTAGAGGCACAGTTAGGTGCCCATAAGTACAGTTAGGTGGTGGAGAGCCACATAGGATGATTGAGAGAATCTAGGAGCAGATTGAGGAGATGATTGTGGAGCTCTGAAGTCATCAGTGATGTCAGTGAGCTTGTATGAGGTGCCTACTTAAGGACCTCACTTTTCTTCATTCCATAAGCAAGTATTCTGATTTTGTGTCCACTCTACTCTTTCCTTTCAGTGTTCCAACATATAATCCAGTGGCTGTTTAGCTTGTGGTATGCGAGTCGTTCTTGCTATAATGCTTTTGCACCATATCTACATAGTCTATAGTTAAGAAGCGTATCTCCTCTTAAGGAGGGGTAGATGGCTGTGAATTTTAGAGGGCATCTCGTTGCTAAGGTTGCAAACTCTACCATCAAATCTTCTTGGGAAGAGGTTTGGCGGGGGTCTCATTGTTGAGGCTGGCATTTCTTGCTATCTTGCATACATGTTAGATGCGATTTCACCCGTATCTTTGAGCTTGTAGATAATTAGTATGCAAGTTTGATATTTTTGCATATAGGAGACGGCTGTGATGTTTGGCGGGGGTCTCATTGTGGAGGCTGGCATTTCTTGCTATCTTGCATACGTCGGATGCTATTGCACCCTTATCATTGAGCTTGTAGAGAATTAGTATGCAACTCTGATATTTTTGCATATAGGAGATGGCTGTGATGTTTGGCGGGGGTCTCGTTACGGAGGCTACAAACTCTTTTCCCAATTCATCTTGAGTTTTGGCATAGCTTCGTGTACTGCTTGTGAATTCATTGCATGCTTTGAGAGTTGGAATGAAAGTGTGTGATACTATTTTTTATGCAATCTATTATGTGCCTATGTAAAATCATGTGAGTGCATGTGATGTGTCTAACTATATGCTTATTTGTGGGATTTGATAGGGAAACTAAGACTCAAACATCCCTAATGTGCAAAAAACGTGCATATGCAGTGAGTGTGTGTGTAACAATCTAGTGCAAAGTATATGTGCAAAAACGTGCATATGCAAGTGAGTGCTTGTGATACAATCTAATCCTAACTAAGGAAGACTTGGTTTCCCAAATCTTCATTTTTGTCAGGGATGGCTTGCGTGTTGATGTAGTAGCGCTTCATCAGTCGGCTCTCGTTTATTATTGTGTTGAATTGGACTCCATCCAATGTTTCAAGTAGCACAGCTCCGATGGGATTCATCTTTCATACTCGGTATGGTCCTTGACCTAGATTTTTTAGTTTCCTCTTGTGTACTTTGGCATTGTACAACAGGACTAAGTCACCTTCCTTGATGTCTTTAGCTTTCAGATTCCTGTCAAACCATGCCTTTCTTTTGCATTTTTCTATTGTCATGGCATGGTAGGCAACTAGTCTTGTCTCTGTATGCTTTTCCAACTGACAGAGCCTTTCTTTCAAGGACTCATGATCACCCATGCATTCCTGTACTGCGATGCGTAGACTTGGTATTACAAATTCGAGTGGGACCACGGCTTCAAGGCCATACACCAATTGAAAAGGTGTGTTCCCTGTACTAACCTTGAATGTGGTTCTGTATGCCCATAAGGCTGCATTCAGTTTCTTTGCCCAATCAGAACACTGTGGTTCTACTACCTTGGTGAGGATATTGCATATGATTTTGTTTGTGGATTCTGCTAATCCATTCCCTTGGGGGTAGTAGGGTGTGCTTTTCTATGGATTACCATGAAGCCAAACAAGAGTTCTTGGATTACCTCATTGACAAAATGTGTACCTCTATCCGACACAATTTCAATGGGCATCCGAATCAGGTGATCACATTTTCGTATAAGAATCTTGCTGTGCTTCTGGCATCTACCTTTCTAACTGCTTTAGCATCAGTCCATTTTGTAAAGTAATCAGTGGCCACAATGATGTAGCGTGCCTATGTTCCTTTTGCTACTGGATGTATGGAACCCACATAGTCAATCCCCCATTTTTCAAATGGTTGTTGTGCAACAATGGGTGTTAGGGGATTGAAGTCTTTGTGTTGTGGTTTAATAGTCCATTGGCATACATCATAGCATTTTACATATTCATAGGCATCTGCCCACAGTGTTGGCTACCAGTAGCCTACGAGGAGAACTTTTCTTGCTGTGGCTTCCCCTTGGAAGTGTCCTCTTGCAATGCCTTCATGGACGTCACTCAGGATTGGCAGGATCTCATGAGGCATTACACATCTTCTTAATATCTGGTCCTTGCCCATCTTGTATAGTTGTCCTGCAATGAGTTGATAGGGTGCAGCCTTTAGAATCAATTTTCTGGCATCTACTGCTTTCATGTCAGGGGGTGGTCTTCCTGCCATCAAGTACCCAATGATATCTCCACACCATTCTAGAATAGCATCTATTTGAAATAGTGTGGCATCTGGTAAGTCATCTTCTACTCCAGTGGCTTCTTCTCTTGACTTGACTCGAGACATGTGATTAGCAATGTAGTGTTGGGCACCTTTGTGGACCATGATTTTAAAGTTGAATTCTTGCAGCAAGAGGAGCCATCTGGTTATTCTTCCTGTGGTACACGGACGGTTCACAAGATAAAGCAATGCTTGATGGTCGGTGTAGAAGACAAAATCATTTGCCAGTAGATAGTGCCAAAATTTCTTTACACTATACATCATTGCTAGGGCTTCTCTTTCTGTGGTTGTATAGTTGATCTCTGCATCATTGAGTTGATGACTGGTGAAGTAGAAGGGGTAGTCTTTCTTATGTTCACCAGGTTGACAAAGCACACTCCCAATTGCATACTTGGATCCATTAGTTTGAACATGAAAATCAATATCCCAATTGGGAGATATAAGGATGGGTGCTATGATTAGGGGCCACTTTAAAATCTCAATGGCTTGGTCGCACTCTTTAGTCCATAAGAACTCCACTAATAATTTGTAAAGTGGTCTCGCTATCATGGCATACCACAATATAAATCTTCTATAATAGCCAGCATGTCCCATAAAGACCTATACACCTTTGGAATTTGTAGGAGGAGGCAATTCCATGATGATTTTGATTTTGTCCATGTCAGTTGGAATCCCATGTTGAGAGACAATGTGTCTCAAAACAACTCCGTGGGTGACCATGGACTGGCATTTTGTTGGATTTAGGGAGATGCCATACTCCCTGCATTTGATTAGAACTTCTTCAAGACGTTTGAAGTGGTCATCTTTGTTTGAATGGATGCACAAATCATCCAAGAACACCTGTAAAAACTTATTAAAAAATGACTTGAAAGCTGTGAACATGACTCATTGGAATGCGGCTGGGGCATTACAAAGGCCGAATGGCATGACTCGATATGCAAAAATACCCCATTCTATAGCAAATTGTTTTTGATTGGTCTTGAGGAGCAATTTGCACTTGATTATAGCCACTGAAGCCATCCAAGAAGCTATACATTTCGGATCTTGCCACCTTTTCCAACACTGTTTCTATTAAGGGTAGGGGGTAGTGATCCCTAATTGTGGTGGCATTCACATTTTTCAAGTTTATGCATATTCTGAGCTTCTTGTTGTGTTTAGGTACAATGACAATGGGTGAAACCCAATGAATGTGCTCTATCTCGTAGATGAATCCGGCATCTAGGAGTTTTTCCAGCTCGTCATAAACCATGGTGCCATATTTAGGATTTGCACGATAAGGTCCACATACCTTAGGGTGAGCGCCTTCCCTTATAGGTATCGTGTGTATTGCCACTTCTAGTGAAATTCCTTTCATCTATTTGTATGACCATGCTAGGCAGTCACGGTATTCCATTAGGAGGTCTTTGAGTTTGGTTTCATCTTCTTGATGGAGCTGTTTCCCAATGAAAACCAAATTTTCTTCCTCCCCTTCAAGGGTGAGGTTTATTGTGCATGTTTTTGCCGATCCCTCATAGATTGGAGTTTCTCCAATGCTATCAGTTTCTTGAACTTCAAATTCTCTGGGTAGTCGTGGCATTGCTATTGGCGCACTGCCACTTGTATAATTCTTGAAGTATTCTGGCACTTCTCGAAGATCGGCCTCTGATGGGGTTGAACTAGCCTGACATGTGTCATTTGTACTAGGTGGCATAGTTGCATTTGTTAAATTTTTAGGCTCTTCTTTTCTTTCTTTTTCTGAAGTCACTTGATTGAGCTTCATCTGCACATGTGGCTTATATGTTCGAAACTTCTTACGTTGGGAACTGTGGGGTAACTTTTCCACTGGTAAGGTGTTTCCCAGTAAGGGTTCATGTGCTGCACATAGTCTACCAGCCCCTCAGGGGACCATTTAAGAGGTGGTGGTTCTGATTTTGAGGGAGCTGACTTTGCAAGGTACAATTCGACGATCCTTGATTGGACTCGTTCGAATTCATTGAAGTGCTCGGCCTTGGTTTTTTTGCGATTTCCTCCTGCAGCTTTCTTGCGGGATCTTCTGCTGTTATTCAATTGTGGAGGTTCAACTTTTGGGAGCTTGACTGCCATTAGGGCATGCAGAATGGCTAAGTCATTATCAAAATTTTATCTTCAATTTCAGCATTCACAGCCTTTGTTTCAAGGTCCCAAGGAAAATTTGAGTCATCATTGGTATGGGTACCTTCTTCAGGTTCATTATCCACTCGAGGTCAGCCATAAAGAATGGCATCTCTAGATTGATTCGTTCTTCATGTGTTAGTGGAGGATTGACCTATAGTGCATTAGCATCTATCTGTGAGAAGATGGGGTCTAATGAATGGCAGTTGTCGATGACAACCTCCTCGAGTTAGATTCATGGATCATCTTCACTAAGCTAGAGACTAGGAACAAAACCATGTGAAAAATCACTTGAAACTCACCATCCACCCTTAGAGCTCATCTAGCACCTTTAAGTAGATAAAGATCATTGCTAAGTTATATGGCTTAACCCTAGGCTAGTAAGACATTTACATTTGACATTACAATAATCTTACCCACAAGGGAGGCATCAAATTAAATTGCTAGCCTACCTTGCTTGTGTCCAAGATCCACAATCCAAGTATTGATTAGTGAATGCCCATGGCTCAAGCCTTCATGCCAATATGTAGCCTAAGCCTTGGGTAAAAATATCATGAATAGTTTGTAAAGAATAAGGGAGAGAGATAGGAGACTCAAGTTCAGCTTTCTTCACAACACACAAAAGAGAGAGGACACAAGGTTGGAGGGTGAAGCCTTTCTTCACTTTTGCACACAACAACAATACAATAGAAGAGGGAAATACCCTATATGTCAAAACCTAGAATACGTGGTTCATATGTGAACCCAAACCAAAAACATACGTGGTAGTCTAACTACACCACGAGTACAACTAACATAGGCGGTGACATAAATGATAGTCATCCAGGAGATATGTCGGGGATAGAGCTTGATATCTCAACACTCCCCCTCAAGCTCAAATCCATCTCACGTACACCAAGCAAGCTCCTAAATCTGCGAAGCTTCTCGGTACCCAATGCCTTCGTAAAGATATCAGCCACCTGCTCCTCAGTGCTGACATAGACAAGATCAATCTCACCAGCTAGAACCTTCTCTCTCACAAAGTGATAATGCACCTCAATGTGCTTCGTTCTAGCATGATAAACTGGGTTATTAGCAAGCATGATGCTGCTAATGTTGTCACAATGAATGACAACTGCTGCATGAACTGACTGTCCCATATCTGCAAGTAGCTTCCGTAACCAAGCTACCTCACATGCAGCCATTGCTGCACCCCTGTACTCAGCCTCTGTGCTCGACAAGGCAACTGTTGGCTGCTTCTTGCTGCTCCAACTGATGGCACCACTCCCAAGGGAAAACATAAAACCACTAGTAGATCTCCTGTCTGAGACACTACCAGCCCAGTCAGCATCTGTGTATCCATGTACCTGTAATGCACACCCAGCTTCATAAAACAGTCCATAATGCAATGTGGACTTCACATACCGCAGTATGCGCCTAGCCGCATCCAAATGTGGCTTCCTCGGTGCCTGCATAAACTGACTCACCAGCCCCACAGCATAGCTCAAGTCTGGTCGGGTTATAGTCATGTAAATCAAGCTACCTACTATGCGCCTGTACATAGTAATATCTTCAAGAAGCTCACCTGACTCTGCATTGAGCTTCACATTCTGCTCCAATGGAACAGAGATAGGCTTACAGCCTGTCATCCCATATTTGGACAGCATGTCCAAACCGTATTGCCTTTGCAATAGCCATATCCCACTCGGGGATCTAATAACCTCAATGCCCAAGAAGTAACGCAGCTCTCCCAAATCCTTCATCTCAAATTTCTGCTTCAACAGCAGCTTCACTTCATTAATGTCTGCATCACTATCACCTGTAATAATCAAGTCATCAACATAGATGACTATAAGCACAATCCCTCTGTTTGTCCTTTTCACATAAAGTGAAAAATCTGAATTGGAAATCTGAAATCCAATAGTGACAATATATTGCCCTATCTTGTCTGACCATGCCCTCGGCGCCTGTTTTAAGCCATACAAGGCTTTGCGCAACCTGCATACAAAATCGGGGTGTGCTTTATCCTCATAACCTTCTGGCTGCATCATATAAACCTCTTCCTGCAAGTCACCATGCAAGAAGGCATTTTTCACATCCATCTGATGCAAAGACCATCCCTTTGCAGCAGCCATAGCAATTACTGCTCTCACGGTTGCCATCCTTGCAACCGGGCTGAAAGTTTCCTCATAGTCAATTCCATATGTCTGTGCAAAACCTTTGGCAACCAATCTTGCCTTGTACCTGCTAACAGACCCATCAGCATTGTGCTTTACTTTGTAAACCCACTTGCAGCCAATAGCCTTCTTATCATGAGGCAAAGGCATCAAATCCCAAGTGTGGTTTGCATCCAAGGCAGCCATCTCTTCATCCATAGCTGCTTCCCAATTTTTATGCCCTGCTGCATCCTCAAAACATGTGGGCTCTGGCTCCTCTAGAACCTTGACCATATAAGCATAGTGATGTGCTGTATACCCATCATATCTCAGCCTGTCAACTGGATACTTAATACGAGTGGACCTCCGTACAATTGGATCAGTTGCAGGAGTCTTTAAATCATGCCTGCTTTTCCTTGCACCAGGTGTAACAACAGAAGGAATCCCAAGTTCCTCATCAAGGCTCATTTCAGAGCCACTTGACTCTCCATCAACATGAGAGCTACCAGCAGACACATCAAACACTGGAGCATGGTCCACTTTTTCTTTTCCCTTATGTGATACCTGCACAACACTATCAGGACTGCCATGTGACGATTCACTAGATCTCAATCTCCCTGTCCATGCATTAGATCCACTAGTAGAGGACTCTCTGGGTCCACTCAAGGCTTGAGATTGCTGCTCTGCATTTATTGCAGCATTCCCATTTCCTGCATCTGCATCTCCTACCATAACAGTTGGTGCATACTAGCTGCTCATTTCATCAAAAACAACATCTCTGCTCACTTGCATTTTGCGGGTGGAAGGGTTATAACAGCGATACCCTTTCTGGTGCTGAGCATATCCAATAAAGATGCATTTTTCTGCCTTTGGATCCAGCTTTGTTCTCTTCTCATTAGGAACATGAACATAAGCTATGCAACCAAATACCTTCAAGTGAGAAATATCTGGTTTTTGGCCTGTATACATTTCTTCAAGCATCATGCCATGGACAGCTGCAGTGGGGGTTCTGTTCATAATATAAACAGCAGTTGCTACTGCTTCAGCCCAAAAATAATCAGGCATGTTTTTCTCATTTAGGATCGCCCGTCCTACTTCTGCAATATGCCTGTTCTTCCTTTCTGCAACCCCATTCTGCTGAGGGGTAGACCTGCATGAGTACTTCCTTTGAATTCCCTGTTCTTTCAGATATTCACAAAATTCTTCTGAAAAGTACTCTCCCCCTCCATCAGATCTTAGCACTTTAATATGCACATCTTTCTCTTTTTCAACCATGGCCTTAAAAGCCTTGAAATGGCTGAACACTTCACTTTTGTGCTTCATAAAATAAATCCACACCTTCCTAGTGCAGTCATCAATAAACGTCACATAATAATGGCATCCACCAATAGAAGCAGCTTTGGTTGTCCAAACATCTGAATGGATCACTTCCAAAGGTCTTCTGCTCACCTTAGCATTTTTGGGAAATGCATGTCTGGCCTGCTTACCCATTTGGCATGCTTCACATACCTTTTGCATTCCCTCAACTCTGAATTTAGGCAAACCTGCAACAATGTTTTTCGTTTGCATAGATTTCAGCCTTTGTATATTCACGTGCCCAATGCGCTTGTGCCATATCTCAATATCTGCAATGACACCTCTCCCATGCGCAAACATAGCAGCTTTCACCTCAGGCATATCAACATCCAAGGTGAACATTCTTCCATTTTTGTTGCCTTTCGCAACCAAGCGGCATTTATTTTTCAAGTCCTCAACAAAGCATCCATCAGGATTAAATCTAACCTGCAGACCTTGCTCAACCATCTGGCCAACTGAAACCAGGTTCTTAGTGATTTTTGGAACATGAAGTACATCTGCCAAGTACTTTGTTTTGCCATCCTGCATAGCTAATGGCACTTTACCAACCTGCGTAATTGGGTGCGCAGTATCATCACCTGTTTCAACATAACCTGGCTTATCCAAATTTCTGACATCATGAAACCACTCACCATGACTGGTCATGTGGTTAGAGGCACCTGAATCAACATACCAAACATCATTGCAAGCTGCAGCATCTCCTGACATGGAGTTAACCATATGCTGCATCACAAAAAGGTGCTCATTTCTGTTGTCACCATGCCCACTTGATGATGCATAGTTGCTTTGCTGCAACTTTCCACTTTTGATGTCATTCTGCTTTTTATAGCATGTATTCTCCTTGTGTCCAGGCTTTCCACAATAATAGCATTCTATGCTGCTATTTACTTGCTGGTTCCTTTGCCATGAACCACGGCCTCTTTGGCTCCCCCTGCCTCTAGAACTACCACGTCCTCCTCCATAGGACTGGTTTTCCTGTTGTTGCTGTTGATTCTGATTTCCTGCACGGCCACCAGAACGGCCTCTTCCTCTACCTCTGCCTCTACCTGTATTCGAGTAGAAAGCAGTCTCTTGAGAAGTTGAGGTGGCTGAACCACCATTCCTTTGCTCTTCACTCAGCAAGAGAGCAATAAGTTCCTGAAAATCAGGAAATGTTTCACGGACTCCAATGGATGTCCGAAATTGTGCATAATCTTTCCCAAGACCATTCAAGGTCACGGACACTAAGTCCTCATCATCAACAGGTGCTCCAATGGAGGCAAGAGAATCTGCAAGGCCTTTCACCTTCAAGGAATACTCATTTATATTCATATTTTTCCTTTGCACATTGTGCAACTCCTGCTTTAGCTGCATCTTTCGTGCTTTGGTATTTGTGCTATACAGCTTCACCAATGTATCCCATGCCTCCTTAGGCGTCTCTAGATCCTGTATATGCACAATCATAGAATCTGAAATGCTAACGGACAGCCAATACAGGCATTTTCTGGATTTTTCATGCCATTCTTTAAAGGCCTTCAATTCAGCAGGAGTGGGAGCAGCACCCAAAACTGGTTCTGCAGTTTCACCACTGATGTAATCCCAAACTCCCTTTCCCATAAAGAAGTTTGTCATCCTGAACTTCCATGCTTGGAAGTTGTTCTTGTCAAGCTTCTCACTGACAATGGTAGACAGATTCTCAGACATTTTACAAATCACGAATTGCAACAGCAACCTGTAAACACAGCAAATGCCTCACAAGGGTAAATAGCAAAACTTCTGCGAAAAGCCTCACAGGGGCAGATCTGCAACACTGACGAAAGTGGTATTTCACCACACAGTCACTTCCTCGTGACGATTTTGCATCAACAGGCAACAGGCATGAATCTGCAACTCCCAATATCTCTGCACATAGGCATACGATGCAATTTCTGTGGCACCTTTCCACCGACTAGCCGCGCGGTGGTCCCACAGCAAAAACAGGGCCTTTTTCTGAGTGCCTGCGAAGAACTTCCGCCTTCAAAACGGGCCCCGAAACGGCCTCAAATAAAGTCACCAAGGGCTTCGCCCTCTCCCGCAGCATATACTGCGCTCTCGCCGCACCGCGAAGGGCCTCTCAATCTGAAGCAGTGCACTCCTGCACTTCTGGCTGTGCTACCTGCAGAGATTTGCTCCCAAACTCGAAATAGGAAAGCTACACTGGTCCTCTTACCAGGACACCACAAACTTGGCTAGCTTTCTTGAGCTCCTTACCACGAACAAGGCTCTGATACCATGTAAAGAATAAGGGAGAGAGATAGGAGACTCAAGTTCAGCTTTCTTCACAACACACAAAAGAGAGAGGACACAAGGTTGGAGGGTGAAGCCTTTCTTCACTTTTGCACACAACAACAATACAATAGAAGAGGGAAATACCCTATATGTCAAAACCTAGAATACGTGGTTCATATGTGAACCCAAACCAAAAACATACGTGTGGTAGTCTAACTACACCACGAGTACAACTAACATAGGCGGTGACATAAATGATAGTCATCCAGGAGATATGTCGGGGATAGAGCTTGATATCTCAACATAGTTTTTACCCCTTTAGACCTTTAATCTAGATGGTATTTCTAAACCTCAGTGCTAGGGGCCTTCCATCCTTCCAAAGTGGTATTCTACTCTCTAGGGAGTTCTAGGGGTCAAAAAATCAAACATCTTTGCATTTTTTTTGTTGATATTTAGATTGTGTACACATGCCCAAGTCTAGCCATTAGGATCCATGAAAGAAGGGGCTAGCTACCTTATTACCTCAAAGTTCTAAGAGACCATAGATTAACACCTTAGTCCACATCTTGTCCTACTAAATGCAAGGGTTGGAATCACTAAAGGACATGTGAGAGGAGACTTCACACCTATTCATTGAGAGAAGGAAGAAGGCCTAATTCACTCTAATTATGGTGTTATGCTTCTACCAAATCAATAGGTAGATCATTTCACTTCATCGCCTTACTTATAATTTTTCCAAAAAGTCATGGATATACTTCTAGATATAGAACTTAAATGCTTTCAATGCATTCGAGGATTTCGAATCAATAGTGGAAAAATGAGTTGCCAAACCCTCCAAAATCCTTTGCTATGATAATACGTTCGATGCCTTTTCTAGACACTTTAAGATAAGAGGACAATTCAAACGCAGTACACTCCAAAGCATAATGGAGTACTTAAAAGGAAAAACAAAGTCATTGAAGAACCAACGTAGTGTATGCTTGATGAAAATAAAGTTTCAAGGCCATAAAGGGGAAGAAAGATGTGAAAGAACAAATTTTTTTATGATTAGAATTATTCTACTATTTTGCACACTATGACACCATAGGAGAAATTGATAGAAATGAACCCCTTCATTGATCATTTGTTTGTCTCTCTAGGGATGAACTCAAGAAAAAATTTGATGTCAAGTCCATCAAATATATCTTAATCGAATATTTAGAAGAGTTCAAAGCATGTAGTTTGTGTGATCTAATCAAGAGAAGGTTGATAGTCTCCAAAAATGTCATTATTCATGAGACTTAGTCATACTTTGATCAACCTACAATAGTGTTGGTACTTTACTCCATCATCAATTCTAGGAATGAAAGAGTTGCCTTTCCTTCACAATATGACAGTGCACCCCCTTGGGACTAAAATTATGGCATATGGAAGTATCGATGGAAATATTATTTGTTCTACATGACAAATGGAGACATTGAGATGCTAAAATATGAGGACCACTGGTAATCATGCCAAAGGTCAATCTAAATGGGACAAGAAGGATATATACACGCATGCCCATCATTTGATAAAGTAAACTGTATATGATGTTATGCTCAGTTTGAATATAGGAAGAAGAAACACGAAAAGACGCTTGGAATGTATTTGCAACTTTGTATGAATAAAAAAACACCAGTCCACAATGACCACAAAATAGATGTACATCCACCATGGTTATCATTGACATGCCATAAAGTTCTAGTGTAAATGTGAAAGGACCTTTCTATGAGAGGAAAGAATAAAAAAGATGGACATACAACTAATTTTGCTTTCATGCAACATTATTAATAGAGACTTGAAGCATTTACATGAGAATTTTTAAGAGTGTATATGGAATCTGTATAAGGAGTCTTCATATGAAGCCTAAGGAAATGCTTGTTCTTAGTATGGTTATGCTGTTTCTACTTAAGCATGATAATTATGGAGGTAATTTAATCATAATTCTTGGTCTTAGTGGTTATGATGTTTGTGCTTAAGCATGATAATTATGGAGGTAATTTAATCATGATGCTTGGTTGTTTGGAAATCAATGAGCTTACATTTTTCAAAGAATTCATTCAAGTACTTGAATGGAACCACACCATGGATGAAGATTACAATTCTCTCATCAAGAACCAAACTTCGCCTTTATCGAAATTTCCAATAGAAAATAAGCCCATTGGATGCAAGATGGAAAATTAAACCGAGATTGTACTATTGACAAGTTCAAAGAGAAATTTGTTAGAAAAAGGTATGCACAACAATATGCATAGATTCTATGTTTTACGACTATTAACATGTTTGATGCCCATGGACATTAAAAATTCTCACGAGTAACTGATGAAAGTGGTATTTGACCACACAGTCACTTCCTAGTGATGATAATCCATTAAGAGGTAATAAGAATGATTCTATCAGTCCCAATATCTCTGTGCACATGCATATGATGTAATTTCTACGATAACTTTTCACCGACCAGCAAAACAGTGGTCGCACAACAAAAATAGGGCACTTTCCTGAGTGCCTGCGAAAAACTTTTGCCACCAAAACTAGCCCCAAAAGGCATTAAATCAAAAAACTAATGCCTCGCAACTTATACTGCCCTCTCGCTACACTGCAAAGGGTGTCTCAATTTGAGACATTGCACTCTTGCACTTTTCAGCTGTGCTACCTACAGAGATTTGCTCCCAAACTCGAAAAAGGAAAGCAATACTGATCCTCTTAGCAAGAAACTATGAACTTGGTTTGCTTTCTTGAGCTCCTTACCACAAATCGAGCTTTGATACTATGTGAAGAGAGTGGCAGAGAAGGAAGGAGTCTCACTTGCAGCTTTCTTACATACACAATGGGGGAATATACACAAAGGTGGAGGCTGAAAATAGTTTTCCTCTTCTTAGTTGTGAAAGCCAAAAGAACTCTTAGGACAAAAGAATAGGTGAACCCTATATGTGGGTCTCAATCCAAACTTAGCTAACTAAGGTGGCATACTAACTGAGCCACTAACTAGAGTATATAAAGATAGCTGTCATCTAGCTATTATTCATGGGCGGTGTACCAACCGCATCTGCAGCTAACAAGTCGGTGACAAATGCACAATGGTCACCCTGGCATATCACGAGTGGAGCTCGATATCTCAACACTTGCATATAGTTTTTGGTAATGAACACAAATCCAAAACTCTCCATTTTTCTTCAATCAGGCATAATTTTTAAAAAGTAGGTTAACTTTTCAAGTTGGTAGATGAAACCAAACTTTATAAGATTATCAATTTCCTACTTGACTTGCTTGGCAAAGTTCATGTTCATATTGTATCTTTGCTAGATCATAGAAACCACATCCTTTTTCTAGGTGATTCAGTGTATGCACATGTTTAGATTGATGCAGTTCATGTCCGTATACTCCCATGCAAAAATATCATTAATTTTATTTTAATTGTGCAAAATCAATTTAGTTTGGCACTATTGATGATCCTGGCCAGCTAACTAAAAAATGCTCAGTTTACTTCCCAGCCCAATGCTGTGCTTCGTGAAGATGCTCACTCTTGTAGTCCTAGGATAGGTGTGCTTAGGTGTAGAACAGGTGCCAACAAATAATACTCAGAGGTTGGGGTTGTGAAGATAGTGGGAGAGAGGGAAGGAGTCTCACTTGAGGCTTTCTCACAATCACAATGGGGGAATACACACAAAGGTGGAGGCTGAAAACAGTTTTCCTCTTCTTAGTTGTGAAAGCCAAAAGAACTCTTGTACAAAGAAAATAGAAGAACCCTATATGTGGGTCTCAAACCAAACTCAACTGACTAAGGTGGCATACTAACTGAGCCACAAACTAGAGTAGATAAGGATAGCTGTCATCCAGCTATTATTCGTGGGCGGTGTACCAACCGCATCTCTAGCTAACAAGTCGGTAACATAAATACACAACAGTCACCTTGGCATATCGCGAGTGGAGCTCGATATCTCAACACTCCCCCTCGAGCTCAATCCCAATTCCTGCACACTAAGCAGGTCTCTGAACTTGTGCAGCTTCTCTGCGCCCAATGCTTTCGTGAATATGTCAGCTACCTAATCCTCTGTGCTGACATAAACTAGATCAATAAGACCTAGTAAAACCTTCTCCCACACATAGTGATAATGCACCTCAATGTGCTTTGTTCTAGCATGAAAGACTGGGTTCTTTGCCAAGTGTATGCTGCTCATGTTGTCACAATAAATGACAACTGGCCCATCTGTAGACTGATGCATATCATAGAGTAGCTTATGCAACCAAGCTACCTCACATGCAGCCATTGCTGCACCCCTGTACTCAGCCTCTGTGCTCGACAAGGCAACTGTAGGCTGTTTCTTGCTGCTCCAAGTGACTGCAGCACTCCCAAAAGAGAACACATATCCACTGGTAGATCGTCTATCAGAAATACTACCAACCCAATCAGCATCAGTGTATCCATGCAACTGTATCTGAACCCCAGCCTCATAAAATAGTCCATACTGCAATGTGGACTTCACATACCTGAGTATGCGTCTAGCTGCATCCAAATGCGGTTTCCTTGGAGCCTGCATAAACTGACTTACCAACCTAACAGCATAGCTCAAATCTGGCCTGGTAATAGTCATGTAAATCAAACTTCCTACTATGCGTCTGTACATAGTAGGGTCTTCCAGAAGCTCACCTGCATCTGTGCTCAGCTTCACATTTTGCTCCAAAGGAACTGAAATAGGCTTACAGCCTGTCATCCCATATTTGGATAGCATGTCCAATCCATACTGCCTCTGCAAGAGCTGTATCCCACTTGGTGATCTAATCACCTCAATGCCCAAGAAATAACGCAGCTCTCCCAAATCCTTCATCTCAAACTTCTGCTTCAATAGCATTTTCACATGAAGGATATCTTCATCACTATCACCTGTGATGATCAAATCATCAACATAAATGACAAGCAGCATAATCCCTTTCTCTGTTTTTCTCACATAGAGTGAGAAATCTGCCTTGGAAATCTGAAAGCCAATAGTGACAAGATACTGTCCTATCTTGTCAGACCATGCTCTAGGTGCTTGCTTCAAGCCACACGAGGCTTTCTTCAACCTACAAACAAACTCAGGATGAATAGCATGAACATAACCTACTGGCTGCTCCATAAAGACCTCTTCTTGCAAATCACCATGCAAGAAGGCATTCTTTACATCCATCTGATGTAAAGACCATCCCTTTGATGCAGCCATAGCAATGACTGCTCTTACGGTTGCCATCCTTGCAACCGGGCTGAAAGTTTCTTCATAATCAATGCCATATGTCTGTGCATACCCCTTGACAACTAATCTTGCCTTGTATCTGTTCACAGAACCATCTGCATTGTGCTTGATCTTATAAACCCACTTACAGCCAATTGCATTCTTGCCTTTAGGCAAAGGCACCAATTCCCATGTAGCATTAGCATCCAAGGCATCCATTTCTTCATCCATGGCTTTCTCCCATTTTTCATTTCCCATGGCTTGCTCAAAAGAAGTGGGTTCTGGTTCCTGTATCACTTTGACCATATAGGCATAGTGAATGGCTGTAAATCCATCATATTTCAGCCTATCCACAGGATACCTAACCCTGGTAGACTTGCGCAAAATAGGCTCACTTCCAGGGCTCTCAAAACATCCCTGGTCTTCCTTACTCCAGGTGTAACAACAAAAGGAATACCCAACTCATCATCAATGCTCTGCTCTGAGCCACTAGATTCACCATCCACATAAGAGTGACTTGCATTCACATCAAACATGGGCTGGATCTACCTTCTCTTTTCCTTTTCGTGATACCTGCATACCACTCTCTGCATTGCTTTGAGGAGATTCTCCTGATCTCAGTCTGCCTGTCCATGGCGAAGTATGTGAACCACTGCTAGAGGACACTCCAGGTCCACTGATGTTTTGTGATTACTACTGTGAATTCTAAGCAGCATTACCATTTTGTGCATCTACATCAATCATCACATTTACTGGTTTATACCAGCTATCATCTCATCAAAAACAACATCTCTGCTCACTGTGAACTTACGTGTAGAAGGGTTATAGCATCTATACCCTTTCTGCTGCAGAGAATAACCAATAAAGACGCACTTCTCAGCTTTTGGATCCAACTTGGCCCTCAACTCATCTGGCACATGGACATAGGCAATGCAACCAAAAATTTTCAAATGAGAAATATCTGGTTTCCTACCAGTATACATCTCCTCTGGCGTCATGCCATGTATTGCTGTAGTGGGAGTCCTGTTCATTATATAAACTACTGTAGCAACTGCTTCAGCCCAATAATAATCTGGTAGATCTTCTTCATTTAGCACAGCCCGAGATACCTCTCCAATATGCCTGTTTTTCCTTTCTGCAATTCCATTTTGCTGTGGGGTATGACTGCATGAATATTGCTGCTTTATACCATGCTCCTGCAAGAACCTTGCAAACTCATTTGAGAGGTACTCTCCCCCTCCATGTGACCTTAGGCATTTTATTTGCAGGCCTATTTCTTTTTCAACCATAGCTTTAAAAGCTTTGAAGTGCCCAAACACTTCACTTTTCTTTTTCATAAAATACACCCAAAGTTTTCTGCTGAAGTCATCAATAAATGTGACAAAATAGTGACAGCCTCCAATAGATGCAGCTTTAGTAGTCCACACATCAGAGTGGATTAATTCCAATGGCTTTTTACTCTCTTGAACATGCTTAGGAAATGGTTTCCTTGCCTGTTTCCCAAATTGACAGGCTTCACAAACCTTGTGCATTTCTGCATCCTTGAATTTAGGCAATCCTGCAACAATATTTTGGGCTTGCATTGATTTAAGTCGCTGTATATTAACATGACCAATGCGTTTGTGCCAGATATCAATTTCTGCAACTACACCGGTCCCATGTGCAAACATTGCTGCACTCAATTCAGGCATGTCCGCATCCAACGTAAACATCCTGCCCTTCTTCTTTCCTTTTGCTATCAAGCGACCATTATTTTTCATATCCTCAACAAAGCATCCATGAGGATTAAATCTGACCTGCAAGCCCTGCTCAACCATCTGACCAACAGAAACCAGGTTCTTGGTGATGTTCGGGACATGAAATACATCAGACAAGTATTTCTTTTTCCCATCCTGCATAGACAAAGGAATTTTGCCAATCTGCACAATAGGATGTGTAGTATCATCACGAGTCTCCACAAATCCTGGTTTTTCCATTTTCCTTGCATCCTGCATCCATTCAGCATGACCTGTCATGTGGTTTGATGCACCTGAGTCAACATACCACACATCATTGCTTTCTTGTGCACTTGTCACAGAATTTGTCATATGCTGCACCATAAACAAATGCTCATTTTTGTCATCACCCTGTCTACTAGAGGATGCATAATTGCCTTGCTGCAATTTTCCATTCATAATGTCATTCTGCTTTTTGTAGCAGTCTTTAGCCATATGCCCCATTTTACCACAGTAGTAGCATTCAACATTGTTGTTTGCATTTTGGCCTCTCTGCCATCCACCATGACCTCTTTGGCTCCCCCTGCCTCTAGAGTTACCACGTCCTCCTGCATAGGACTGGTTTTCTTGCATTTGCTGCATATTCTGATTTCTACCACGGCCTGCAGATCGGCCTCCTCTACCTCTACCTCTACCTCTGCTAGCATTTGAGTAGAAGACAGTTTCTTTTGAAGTCCCTGCTGAAGAAGATGCACCACCATTTCTCTGCTCTTCAGAAATTAGAAGAGCAATCAACTCCTCAAAATCAGGAAATTTTTCACGGACGGCAATGGATGTCCAAAACTGTGCATAATCCTTTCCTAGACCATTCAAGGTCACAGAAACTAAATCGTCATCATCCACTGGTGACCCAATGGAAGCAAGTGCATCCGCAATTTTCTTCACCTTCATGTGGTAGTCATTGATGCTCATATTTTCTCTCTGCACATTGTGTAGCTCCTGCTTGAGTTGCATTTTCCTGGCCTGCGTATTTGTGCTGTACATTTTAGCCAAAGTATCCCATGCCACCTTTGGCGTACTTGCATCTTGAATATGCACAATCATTGAATCTGAAATACTGATAGACAGCCAATACATAACTTTTCTAGCTCTCTCATGCCATCCTTTAAATGCCTGCATTTCTTGTTGATTGGGAACATTAGGAAGAACTGGTTCTTCTTCATTTCCTGTAATGAACTCCCAGTAGCCTTTTCCCATCAAGAAATTCGTCATTCTAAACTTCCATGCCTGGAAGTTGTTCTTGTCAAGCTTTTCAGTGACAATCTGTGAAAGGGAATCAAATGCCATTACAGAACACTGCAAAATATTCTGTCACTGCAAAAACACAGCTTTTGCCTCACACGGGCAGATCTGCAAAATTGACGAAAGTGGTATTTTACCACACAGTCACTTCCTAGTGACAATTTTACATGAACAGGCAACAAGCATGAATCTGCAACTCCCAAAATCTCTGCACACAGGCATACGATGCAATTTCTACGGCAACTTTTCACCGACTAGCCGAGTAGTGGTCGCACAGCAAAAACAGGGCCTTTTTCTGAGTGCCTGCAGAGAGCTTCCGCCTCCAAAACGGGCCCCGAAATGACCTCGCTTCAGAAAAATAAAGTCACCAAGGGCTTCGCCCATTCCCGGAGCATATAATGCCCTCTCGCCACACCACGAAGGGCATCTCAATCTGAGATAGTGCACTCTTGTACTTCCGGCTGTGCTACCTGTAGAGATTTGCTCCCAAAATCGAAAAAGGAAAGCAACACTTGTCCTCTTACTAGGACACTGCGAACTTGGTTTGATTTCTTGAGCTCCTTACCACGAACAAGGCTCTGATACCATGTGAAGATAGTGGGAGAGAGGGAAGGAGTCTCACTTGAGGCTTTCTCACAATCACAATGGGGGAATACACACAAAGGTGGAGGCTGAAAACAGTTTTCCTCTTCTTAGTTGTGAAAGCCAAAAGAACTCTTGTACAAAGAAAATAGAAGAACCCTATATGTGGGTCTCAAACCAAACTCAACTAACTAAGGTGGCATACTAACTGAGCCACAAACTAGAGTAGATAAGGATAGCTATCATCCAGCTATTATTCGTGGGCAGTGTACCAACCGCATCTCCAGCTAACAAGTCGGTGACATAAATACACAACGGTCACCCTGGCATATCGTGAGTGGAGCTCGATATCTCAACAGGGGTTAGCTAACAAAGGAGAACCATATGGTCATGGGAAAATACCAAGTTGAACAGGTGCCAACAAATAATACTACCATGTGATGATGGGAAAATACTGAGTTACCATGCCCTTAACACTTAGACAATGAAGCATTCCAATAGAGTAGAACAACAAAGGAGATAATCAATTGCTCGTTCATTATCATTGAATCAAAATCACTTGATACAAGCAAGCTACCTCGGCTTGCAATGACCACTCCCTAGCCTAGCATCTCAGGTCAGAGGAAGAGAACTCGGCACACTACTCTCTTGTTTTCTTCCTCTCATGTTACAACTGGACTTTTACCTAAATAACTGCATTCTATTTGAGTATGTGCTTGGTGTGCCAACTGCTACTCGCCCATTGGTCATCTTGCCATGATCAACTACACCTCTTGCTGCTGCAAAATGGGTGCTCAATCACCTCTAGCTCCCACCTGAAGCTAACACTTGGAGACCACACATCTGTTAGCCTCTAACATCTTGCCTCGGCTATCCTTACCTGTGTCCTCATCATGGACTAGGAAGGAGTAGCCAATGTTCGAAGGCAAATAGGCATGGGTTGAATCCCCATGTTTTTCAATGATACTTGCATTCGAGGAGAGCTCAAGGATGAACAAGTAGTTGCTAGGATGGGCCGATCTCATCAGTTGTCGAACTGTAAGGAGGGGAATATTGTGGCTCAGCATCAAAATGGTGCCCCCTTGATGACCAAGGATAGATATCAATTATGTCAACTGGGGGTTGCTTGGTGTTAGTGAGCCAAGAGGCTTTGGCAACTGGATCTTCGGATGGAATGTCAATATCCAACATGGTCACAAAATTGGTATTGTAGCTCTAGACTTGGCTAACCCACTCCTACCACTTGGTACCTGGAACCTCACAAAGGTTGCGGATATTATCTTGCATGGACTTAGCCTCTATGACATGACTACTTATTAATTTCTTAAGCTCCCTAAAAAGTTTGCCATAGTAGATGGGCAACTTGAGCGTAGTTGGCTTAGCTAATTGTCAGGATCCTCTCCTTGAGCTCAACCATCACCCCTTAGATTTTGAAGTCCCTCCCTAGGCTAAGGAATGTTGGCCCAAGCTACTTGCCTTCTTTCTTGATATCAATTGTTTCAACAAACTAGTTTCCATCATTATAGTGGCTATATATGAGGCAAGTTGTTGGGATGGTCGTTAGGCACTTGGAGGAGATGGATGATGTGTTGGAGCTACTGATACTTGTCCATCTTGGCTTGTAGTTGCACGTCCTCCTCTTGTAGAGCCTACCCTTCTGTGAACACCTCCCTTAGGCACACATTTTCTTGTTCCGGTGCCTCTTGATCTACTTGCTGATGTTTGCTCATCAAGACCTATTGTTGCAGCTTGTGTAGTGCATGTTGTAATTTTACATTTTTGGCGGTAATGGATACCACATTTCTTGGGCCTTGTTTGTGAGGTCTTTCTGGAATTCTAGTTCACATTGCAGATTGCTATCATTTGTCTGTAGTTTGTTATATGTCTACTGCAACTACCAGTGTGCTTGAACTAATTCCTCATGAACTGCCCTTCTACCCTCAAGTTGCTCCTATTGAGACTTACACTTTGCTACCAGATCGCCTTCAGTTTTGTGCAAGTTGGTTGTCTCTTCTTCAAAGAACTTGGTCACCTCCTTTTAGTACTTAGCTTGCAAATTTTTTTTTTTTCCAATACTTGAGGAGGGATCCAGGGATTTGCCAAATAATTGAGTGCTTGCACCGCATGGACCATATTTTCTCTCAGGACCTACCACTGACTTTTTGTGGCAGCCCGGTCCTGATGGTCATTCTTGGTGAGTAGTAGGTCCAGCGGAAATGAATCCATGTTTGCAAGGCAGATCAAAAAACAGCTGCTGGACTATTGGAGGTACCTCAAGCAAAAGTTGGAGAGCGGAATGTGAGAACCAAGAATGCGAACTGGAGCACCAAGCTTGCGGGAGTCTGGAAGCAAGCGCGGGAATGTGGGCTCTACAGACGGAAGTGCTCTGATACCAAATGTAGGAACAAAGTGGGGACAGGTTGTGAACACAAGTGAGCAAGAGTGCACACACAAGAAAGCTCCAATAGAAATGTTCAAATGAAACAATATAAGTACTTGGTATATATAGTACCCAGGTACTATTGGTCAACCATAGGGTTGACTTTATGCCTACAACACCATATCTTTGTAAGCTCTTACAGTCAGTGGAGATGTCATAGTAGCTAGTCCCTACTATGCATGATGGAGTTTATGGTTTTCAACCTTATAAGTGACTATCATGAGTTTCATGCTGTGTTTTTAGAGGATGATTTTGGGAATGTTCGTGGATTCATCTAGGTATATGCTTCTGCCGTATTAGCGGAAATACAAATTTCACCTTGTGAAGTTTTTGTCCATGTTGAGGCTTGTTGGTATTGCAATAATTCTTTCTATCTTAAATGGTGCGTTGCCTTATCAACTAGCTTTAGATGCTTGTTTGGGAGAGACTGAAATGAAATGGTTTATACTTCACAAGCAGTTGTAGCTTGAATTAAGAGATTTTGGACTACTTTTTTATAAGCCTTCTCCTTTAGTGCTAGCCTTTGTCATGGTTGAGTCTGTCCTTCACCTCCGGAGTGCCGACAGAAACTCAGTATGAAGACTTTGTATAAATGGATGCTCAAGTATGTGTGGATGTTGGGGATTTGTATGTGTGAGAGCATATTTTTATACTATGATCTACACCCACTATTGGGCGCTGATGACATCAATGGGAATGTCATAGTAGCTAGTCCCTACTAGAAGTGATGGAGTTTATAGTTTTCAACCTTATGAGTGACTATCATGTGATTGAAACTGCACTATGTTGTGTTTTTAGAGGATGAGTTTGGGAATGTTCTTGGATTCATCTAGGGTATATGCACCTTGTGAAGTTTTCGTCCATGTTGTAGCCTGCTGGGATTGCGATAAGTCTTTCTATCTTAAATGGTGTGTTGCCCTATCAGCTAGATTTAGATGTTCCTTTAGGAGAGACTAAAATGAAATCGTTTAGACTTCACAAGCGGTTGTACCTTGGATGAAGAGATTTTGGACCACTTTTTTATTAGCCTTCTCCTTTACGCTTTAGTGCTAGCCTTTGTCATGGCTGAGTTTGGCGCTCACCTCCGGAGTGCCAACAGAAACTCAGTACGAAGACTTTGTTTAAATGGATGCTCAAGTATGTGTGGGTGTGTGGATTTGTATGTGTGAGAGTATATTTTTATACTATGGTCTACATCGACTCTTGGGCACTGATGACATTAGTGGGGATGTCGTAGTAGCTAGTCCATGGTAGAAGGTTTTCAACCTTATGAGTGACTATCATTAGATTGAAATTGCACTATGTTGTGTTTTAGAGGATGAGTTTGGGAATGTTCTTGGATTCATCTAGGTATATGCTTTTGCCGTATTAGCGGACATGCAAATTTCACCTTGTGAAGTTTTCGTCCATTTTGTTGCCTACTGGTATTGCGATAATTCTTTCTATCTTAAATGATGTGTTACCCTATTAGGTAGATTTAGATGCTTGTTTGGGAGAGACTAAAATGAAATGGTTTAGACTTCACAAGCAGTTGTAGCTTGAACGAAGATATTTTGGACTACTTTTTTATTAGCCTTCTCCTTTAGTGCTAGCCTTTGTCATGGCTGAGTCTGCCCTTCACCTCTAGAGTGCCGACAGAAACTTAGTACAAAGAATTTGTATAAATGGATGCTCAAGTATGTGTGGGTGTGTGGACTTGTATGTGTGAGAGCATATTTTTATACAATGGTGTATACCCACTGTTGGACGCTAATGACATCAGTTGTCATAGTAGCTAGTCCCTGCTATGCATGCTAGAGTTTATGGTTTTCAACCTTATGAGTGACTATCATGAGATTGAAACTACACTATGTTGCATTTTTAGAGGATGATTTTGGAAATGTTCTTGAATTCATCTAGGTATATGCTTCTACCGTATTAGTGGACATGCAAATTTCACCTCGTGAAGTTTTTGTCCATGTTGTGGCCTGCTCTCCTTTAGTGCTACCCTTCGTCATGGATGAGTCTGTGGTTCACCTCTGGAGTGTCGAAACTCAATACGAAGACTTTGTATAAATGGATGCTCAAGTATGTGTGTGTGTGTGTGGATTTGTATGTGTGAGAGCACATTTTTATACTATAGTCTACAGTCACTTTTGGGCGTTGATGACGTTGGTGGGGATGTCATAGTAGCTAGTCCCTACTATGCGTGATGGAGTTTATGGTTTTCAACCTTATGAGTGACTATCATGAGTTTGATGCTGTGTTTTTAGAGATGATTTTGGGAATGTATCTAGGTATATGCTTGTGCTGTATTAGCGAAAATGCAAATTTCACCTTGTGAAGTTTTCGTCCATGTTGCGGCCTATTGGTATTGCGATAATTCTTTCTATCTTAAATGGTGTGTTGCACTATCAGCTAGATTTAGATGCTTGTTTGGGTGAGACTAAAATGAAATGGTTTAGACTTCACAAGCAGTTGTAGCTTGAATGAAAAGATTTTGGACTACTTTTTGATAAGCTTTCTCTTTTAGTGCTAGCCTTTGTCATGGCTAAGTTTGCCCTTCACCTCCGGAGTGCCGACAGAAACTTAGTACGAAGACTTTGTATAAATGGATGCTCAAGTATGTGTGGGTGTTGGGATTTGTATGTGTGAGAGCATATTTTTATACTATGGTCTACACCTTCTTTTGGGTGCTGATGACATCAATGGGGATGTCATACTAGCTAGTCCCTACTAGAAGTGATGGAGTTTATGGTTGCCAACCTTATGAGTGACTATCATGAGATTGAAACTGCACTATGAGCACACACTCTCTCCTGAGTCGGCCGTCCCCCAAAACTGCGAAGAAGGAAATAGAGGTGTCGTCCATCCGGCTTGCAACCACCAGTGGGATGCCACGGGGGGTGAACTGTCCAAGCCAACAGTCATCACCAGGCATGAGGATCTGAATCTCGGGTGGAACCAACCAACCGGTAGGAATCACTTCGTCTATCTCTGTGCGTCTCGCTTGAGCTCCATGGACACCTCCGATTGCGGCTGCTAGAGCAACGGTCTCCAAGTGTCTGTAAGTGTCCCTCCAAACTCGAAGGCACATGCTAAATAGCTACCCTAGATGGGTGGAGATGGATTTTGGGAATTGAAAAGATCAAAATTTGAAAATGTGTTCTATTAGGTACTAGTATGGGTGTAAAGCATGCATCTCCACGACATACAAATTAAAGTGTTTTACTTAATTATACATTACAATTTCTCATAAGTAGCATCTGTTTCAACTTACACTGAAATGTACAAGAGGAGGGCAAAAAATATAGGCTTCTCAAATTTCACATTTATTGAAGGGATATAATTATTGATCCAAAAATTCGCAGTAGGGGTATATAAAATTGTTACGAGAATTGGAATTATCCCATTAATTTAATCCTTCAGTATTTAGTTTAGTGAGATCCAACATTTTGATCACGCAGCTGATGCATGTGTGCTCACTATTCCGTAGTGATGCATGTGTGCTCCTACATGGCTAGATATACGACTACAGATGTACAGCTATAGCTGTATGAGTGTGTAGCATTGTGTGCACCACTTACACGATGAAGGTATGTGTAGCATGTGTACACCATCCATACCATTTTATTCATGTGTAGCATCAGGTGCACCTTGAGATGGTATGTGTCGCATGTGTGCACCATTCATATGTGATTTATTGATTTCACGTTGCTATAATACTGAAAGGTTGATTGATTGTGGTGATTAATTCCAAGGTTATCTTATGCTTGGAATATTTCATTACTATTGATTGTGTGAATCCTGGTAGACAGGTTACGTGTGCCAATGATGCTTCTCAAGACATCATCGGAGTTGGGCACATTCCTATTCAGCTTGATAATGGGAAAGTTAACTATATCCGAGATGTTTGGTATGTTCTAGATTTGAGGCAAAATCTGATTTTAGTTTCAAACATTGCCCATGATCAACATATGTTGGTTGAATTTCAGGATAACCAATGCAGGATCAAAGATCCAAAGAAAGGGTATGAGGTTATAGCAATAGGCACATATGACAGAGGCTTATACAAGCTTGATGCTCAGCCTTATGATCAGAAGGTATTGGCCGTAGCAAACACTTCCCAGGCTGATTTATGGCATGCCAGGTTTGGACATGTCCATCACAGGGCATTGTCCTACTTGTACAATAATAATATGACTCAGGGAATGCCAAAATTACAGCAACCAGCAAATGAAGTGTGTGAGGGGTGTGCACTTGGCAAATTGCATCGCTTGCCATTCAGTAAACAAGGCAAGAATTGGGTCAAGGCAACCAGAGTGTTGCAGATAGTGCACAGTGATGTATGTGGCCCCATAACTATTCCCATGCATAGAGGAGCAAGGTACTTTGGGACCTTTATAGATGACTTCTCCAGGTTCACATGGCTTTTTCTCATGAAGGAAAAATATGAGGTATTCTATTGGTTTCAGGAAAGAAATCGAATCATTTCCGACAAGGTTGATTTGTCTAATGCGCCCAAATGGAAAAATGAATAGTCTCCGGTTGTCTGGCACTGTAATACTTGCATCTGCAAAGCTCATGTGCCTATGGAGGAGGACGTGGTAACTCTAGAGGCAGGGGGAGCCAAAGAGGCCGTGGTGGATGGTAGAGAGGCCAAAATGCAAACAACAATGTTGAATGCTACTACTGTGGTAAAATGGGTCATATGGCTAAGGACTGCTACAAAAAGCAGAATGACATTATGAATGGAAAATTGCAGCAAGGCAATTATGCATCTTCTAGTAGATAGGGTGATGACAGAAATGAGCATCTATTTATGGTGCAGCACATGACCAATTCTGTGACAAGTGCAGAAGAACGAAATGATGTGTGGTATGTTGACTCAGGTGCGTCAAACCACATGACAAGTCATGTAGAATGGATGCAGGATGCAAGGAAAATGGAAAAACTAGGATTTGTGGAGACTGGTGATGATACTGCACATCCTATTATGCAGATTGGTAAAATTCCTTCGTCTATGCATGATGGGAAAAAGAAATACCTGTCTGATGTATTTCATGTCCCGAACATCACCAAGAACCTAGTTTCTGTTGGTCAAATGGTTGAGTAGGGCTTGCAGGTCAGATTTAATCCTCATGGATGCTTTGTTGAGGATATGAAAAATAACGGTCGCTTGATAGCAAAAGGAAAGAAGAAGGGCAGGATGTTTATGAAAGATGCAGACATGCCTGAATTGAGTGCAGCAATGTTTGCACATGGGACCGGTGTAGTTGTAGATATAGATATCTGGCATAAACTCATTGGTCATGTTAATATACAACAACTTAAATCAATGCAAGCCCAAAATATTGTTGCAGGATTGCCTAAATTCAAGGTTGTAGAAATGCATAAGGTTTGTGAAGCCTGTCAATTTGGAAAACAGGCAAGGAAACCATTTCCTAGGCATGTTCAAGAGAGTAAAAAGCCATTGGAATTAATCCACTCTGATGTGTGGACTACTAAAGCTCTATCTATTGGAGGATGTCACTATTTTGTCACTTTTATTGATGACTTCAGCAGAAAAGTTTGGGTGTATTTTATGAAAAAGAAAAGTGAAGTGTTTGGGCACTTCAAAGCTTTTAAAGCTATGGTTGAAAAAGAAACAGGCCTGCAAATAAAATGCCTAAGGTCAGATGGAGGGGGAGAGTACCTCTCAAATGAGTTTGCAAGGTTCCTGCAAGAGCATGGCATAAAGCAGCAATATTCATGCAGTCATATCCCACAGCAAAATGGACTTGCAGAAAGGAAAAACAGGCATATTAGAGAGGTATCTTGGGCCATGCTAAATGAAAAAGATCTACAAGATTATTATTGGGATGAAGCAGTTGCTACGGCAGTTTACATAACGAACATGACTCCCACTGCAGCAATACATGGCATGACGCCAGAGGAGATGTTTACTGGTAGGAAACCAGACATTTCTCATTTGAAAATTTTTGGTTGCATTGCCTATGTTCATGTGCTAGATGAGTTGAGGTCCAAGTTGGATCCAAAAGCTGAGCTGATAAACTTGGGTTTTGCAATACTAGTTTATAGTAGAGTTTGGTGTTCTTTACTCCAAAATTTGTAAGCATGCTTATCATGTAGTTGTATCAATGGAGTGATTGTAGATATAGGGTTTGATTGATCCAATAGCACACTATTGATAGTCTTTTTTTAACTTAAACATATTGTCACATTGTTTTAAAGTTTGATTCCAGCGTAGGTAAAAAAACCAAAGGATATTCCAAAGATCAAATTAAATCTTTTGAGAATGTCAACAATCAATGTAGGTGATGTTGAAGAGTTCTCTAGTAATTTTTGTACTATGTCAATTGTCAACATTGGTTCTTTTGATATTGTTGTAAAGATGTGCCATGGGGTGGGATTAGTTCTACAAGTACAAACAATATTCTCAAATAATGTACTTAACAATTGCTCATAAGTTAGTGTTGGGAAGAATTGTAGCATGCACAAGAGCACATTTGTGTTAAGAGGATTAAAATCAACAAAATTGTAGTTTCTCACCAAGTGCTTCTTTTGTAGAAGTTCTTCTATCTCCATATTGTTATCTATCAAGTGCAAATTGAGAACTATGTACATGATTTAACAAGCGAGCAAAGAATAATTGGACATGAGAGATGTAGAATTCTTAAGAAACTATTTTGCATCAAAAGATAGTCTTTTATGCATTAGGTTCAAATGCTATTACAAATCTAGGCTATTAATTGTGAAGCTTCCACTAGGTTTGCAAGCCTTAAGCTTACTACGAGCCATCATGAGATTGTCTTCATACATTTGAAGGAAAGGCACATTTAAAGACTATTCACTATGTCCACATATGGATCTCTGATGTGTACTGGGACTTGTTTGCCATTGCGCTGGATGAAATCTCCTATTAAATTGGTGACTTGAACAATACTCGAGGGCAACTGACAGGAATAGAAAAAGGGTCGATGTGGGTCCCTGCTTATACGAAAGCCTCTGCGTGACTCATAAATGTGTTTGACAAGATTAGCATTCACATTGGTGAAGGACAATATTTCAAATACCTGCAGTTGTGAAAAAGTTTTATGTGAGAATTTTCGTCGCTTCCAACACATTGGCACAAGCGTGATACTTGGCTTGTGAAAGCCAAGTCATCCTTGATCGAACCATTAGGCACGTCCATCAAAATGATGAAGTCAAAGACACAAATTGTATTCTTTGCTTTCAAGAACGAAACATTCTTTAGGATGTACATAACCACACCTTCATCATTAAATTCTTGGACTAGTTGAGTCAACGTCAGTTTCCTCTCATTGACAAATGAAAGCTACAAACAAATGTAACATTTGTGTAAGTGAAGCACACAACATTTTCAAGATGTCAACTAAACGAGGCAATAATAGCTAAAACTTACTACAGCTCTGACTTCATCTCGTGGTCCATCTGCAACAATAACTTGGTTTGCCATTTCCTTCTCGTTTGCCACTTTGATGACTACAATTGCAATAGTTTTCATGACATTTGATATGCTTACCTTGCCAAAGTTTACCATCTCACCCAACACATGTATGTGCAAAGTGAATGGTCGGGCAATAAACAAAGATTTCCTTCAAAGGGTTCTCCTCTAATGATACATGTATTTGCATTAACAAGTAGAGAATTTTGAAGTTCCACCTTCTGTTGGTCCTTTTATCACAACACTAGCTCCTTCAACTCTATAAAACTCCCTAATTTGCAAGAAACCAACAAATTGGTGAATGAAGGTGGAAGGAATGAGCAATGTCATTGTGTGAGAGCAAAATCTATTAGTGAAGTCTCCTTTCAAGAAAGTATGATACTTTGGATTTGTTAATTTGTAAGTATCGTACTTGTAAATCAATTTTCCCTAAAAAACAAACCTTTGTGGAGTACAATTAGATAGGGATGGGACGTTGTGGAGTGATCATGCAAATGCTTAGCATGGATAGGCACATTGTGAGAATTCACTTCGTCATTTTCTTCCTTGCAAATCAATTGTTTGCTTGCTGCAAATGAAAAATGTTCAAAAACAATGAAATTAATTAATCAACTGAGGATACTTAGAAAACATTACAATGGTAACTATACTAATATTGCAACATATTTGTCTTTTACTGTTGACTTTATTTTGAAATATTAATTACCAATTGTTGTAACTAAAATTATCCACATTGCATGTGCCTAGAATATTATCTTATGCATTATTTAAACTTTAACTAAAACAATTCTAAAGTAGAGCATGCTCTTGATTTTTTATTTGGTCACAAAACTTACAACAACATATTAAATGTTTTGCAAACTTGTCAACAAGACAATATTGCCAAAACAATACATAAGAAGATCCAACTCCAATGTGATCTATAGTCAATCAATCACAATAACATTCTTCGGTTGTGTCTTTAAAGTAGACGGCTTTTTTTCTTCGTACTTTCGGTGTTTAGAACAACTTTTACATTGCACTTTAGAGGTTATGGTGGATTTAAAGCGCACACACTTCGGGTTCTCGCGAATGAGCCTCTTCAATGGGATACAAATGATGAAAGAAGATAATCAAAAACCATTTCATGCAAATTAATCCATAATAGACAAAGTAAATCTATTACCTTGAGCATAGGCTTCTTGCTCCACTTCTTGGAAATAATTTTTCAAGGAGCGCCGTGGGGTTTTCTTGATTGGCGAATTTTTTAGAAGATTCTCTTTAGGGGGTCTACTTGGATTGCCAACCAACAATGGGCTTGACCTTGGACTCGGTGGGGAGGAGCTTTTCTCAACATACAAACAAGTGGACAAAGGTCCAACAACTACACAATTTTTAAAAGGAAAAAAAGTTAAAAAGTAGTGAAACTGAATGCTCTATTTGCTAAGAAATGTCTAATCAAATTAAATAATCTAACCTTACCCTAAATGATCATTGGAAAAGCAAAGGTTAAAGAAGGTTACGAAAAGCAAAATTTTAAGAACGTTTACGAAGGTTAGGAGACTTTTGCAAATCGTTTACAAAGGTTACGAGACATTACGAAGTTTTGCAAATCTGTGCGACAAACAAAGACAAACTGTGTGTGGCATGAAGACCAAAGATAGTCCGAACCATTCAATCTTGGGACAAGACTAGGAGAGCAAAGGTGGTAGAACCAGAGAGAGCAGAGCCAAAGAAAGCACAGACAAAGAGAGAGAGTAGAGGTGGCAACGAATTTTGGTAAAGGAGAGTGGAAACGACTCCAGTGAAATAAATCCAACAACAACGAGGTCTCTTTTCTGAACGTGCATTCATTCCGATTGTCATTAAATATTCCTCTCTTTCCTCTTCCATTTCTCTCTCTCTCTCTCTCTCTCACGTTGGGAACTTGGAAGGCCCATTGAATACTATTCACATTGTTCTTGGAACACTAGCTTCTTTTTTCAATAAGCTTCTTATAAGATATTTGGATTGTTGGTGACAAGATAAAATTTATTGATGAGTCACTATTTGATAAGCGATGAGTGATAATTCTTGCTAGAGAATGCGCACAAGGAAAATGACTGTTTGTTGGTCGTGAGCTTTACGCTCCATTTCCTCTCGCTCTTTTTCTCTATAAAGACGAAGCTTTCCCTCAATTCCTTACGATTCCCTCAGCTCTAGTCTGTTAACTCTCTCAGCTCATTTCTTCGAACATGGTGCCCCCCATTGCCATCGTCGCTGGGGTTGCCGTGGCTACAGCCATCGTAGCCCCCTATGCTGTTCCTGCCGTGGTACAAGCGGTAGGTTTTGGTTCCGGAGGAATCACCGCAGGTTCATGGGCTGCAGGGTTCATGAGTAGCTACGGTGGAGCTGTTGGTGCTGGTAGTATGTGCGCTACGTTGCAAAGCATTGGTGCCGCAGGGATAGCGAAAGCTACTGCCGCTTATGCGAGTGGCGCTGTGTTTGCTGCGGGTGTGGCTGCACGTGCAGCAATGCGTTGATGAGTTTGATCAGACCAAACAGCATAAAGCCCTTCAGCGTTTCTGTCAAGTTATGAACATGGGCTTGGATCACATGGCCTCTGCGGGGTTCTGCTTTTAGAGGACAGATGGTTTTGGAATAATGGATCTTCCGTAAGGTTTCAAGCTTTGTGCTAAGACTGCCTGGTGAACCTGGTCAATATGTTTTAGTTAGTGTCTTAGCCCTTTGTGCACGTTTGGCTGCTCGCAGTGCGAACTCTTATTGTATCTTCAATTCATATACTGGATATATTATTGAGTCTAATCACTTTTAGTTTATATTAATTGAGGCTAATCACTTTTAGTTTATTAGTTTTGGCTTTGAGTTTCAGATATATTAATCCTAGATGATGGTTATAGGTTTTAAATTTTTATACAGTTGTGCACTCTTGTTTTGTTTACTAGTTTCTTTTGGGGGTTAATTCAGTAAGTAGGGCATTTTTATACAGTTGTGCACACTCTTGTTTAATTTTTATACAGTTGTGCACTCTTGTTTTGTTTACTACTCCTAGTTTCTTTTGGGGGTTAATTCAGTAAGTAGGGCATTTTTATACAGTTGTGCACACTCTTGTTTTGTTTACTTGGTGGACTATCGGAGAGATAACCAAGACTCTTGGATATGTCCTCGGAGCTTTCGCACTACATATAGGAGTCTCTTGACAGCTCTAAGAGTGCTTCTGAGTATTTGAGATCATTTAAAGCGGAGCTTTCGCACTACATATAGGAGTCTCTTGACAGCTCTAAGAGTGCTTCTGAGTATTTGAGATCATTTAAAGCCTATCTAGCACTCATCAAGGGCCTTAGTGAGCCCTTTGCTTAATAAGTTCACATGTTTGCTTAGCGGACTATCGGAGAGATAACCAAGACTCTTGGATATGTCCTCGGAGCTTTCGCACTACATATAGGAGTCTCTTGACAGCTCTAAGAGTGCTTCTGAGTATTTGAGATCATTTAAAGCCTATCTAGCACTCATCAAGGGCCTTAGCGAGCCCTTTGCTTAATAAGTTCACATGTTTGCTTAGCGGACTATCGGAGAGATAACCAAGACTCTTGGATATGTCCTCAGAGCTTTCGCACTACATATAGGAGTCTCTTGACAGCTCTAAGAGTGCTTCTGAGTATTTGAGATCATTTAAAGCCTATCTAGCACTCATCAAGGGCCTTAGCGAGCCCTTTGCTTAATAAGTTCACATGTTTGCTTAGCGGACTATCGGAGAGATAACCAAGACTCTTGGATATGTCCTTGGAGCTTTCGCACTACATATAGGAGTCTCTTGACAGCTCTAAGAGTGCTTCGGAGAGATAACCAAGACTCTTGGATATGTCCTTGGAGCTTTCGCACTACATATAGGAGTCTCTTGACAGCTCTAAGAGTGCTTCTGAGTATTTGAGATCATTTAAAGCCTAGCTAGCACTCATCAAGGGCCTTAGCGAGCCCTTTGCTTAATAAGTTCACATGTTTGCTTAGCGGACTATCGGAGAGATAACCAAGACTCTTGGATATGTCCTTGGAGCTTTCGCACTACATATAGGAGTCTCTTGATAGCTCTAAGAGTGCTTCTGAGTATTTGAGATCATTTAAAGCCTAGCTAGCACTCATCAAGGGCCTTAGCGAGCCCTTTGCTTAATAAGTTCACATGTTTGCTTAGCGGACTATCGGAGAGATAACCAAGACTCTTGGATATGTCCTCGGAGCTTTCGCACTACATATAGGAGTCTCTTGACAGCTCTAAGAGTGCTTCTGAGTATTTGAGATCATTTAAAGCCTATCTAGCACTCATCAAGGGCCTTAGCGAGCCCTTTGCTTAATAAGTTCACATGTTTGCTTAGCGGACTATCGGAGAGATAACCAAGACTCTTGGATATGTCCTCGGAGCTTTCGCACTACATATAGGAGTCTCTTGACAGCTCTAAGAGTGCTTCTGAGTATTTGAGATCATTTAAAGCCTATCTAGCACTCATCAAGGGCCTTAGCGAGCCCTTTGCTTAATAAGTTCACATGTTTGCTTAGCGGACTATCGGAGAGATAACCAAGACTCTTGGATATGTCCTTGGAGCTTTCGCACTACATATAGGAGTCTCTTGACAGCTCTAAGAGTGCTTCTGAGTATTTGAGATCATTTAAAGCCTAGCTAGCACTCATCAAGGGCCTTAGCGAGCCCTTTGCTTCAGCCCATGGCGGCTTGTATGAGCTATTCTATTGATTGTAGTCTCTTCAGAGCTCTAAGAGTGTGCTTCTGAGTTTTTGAGATCATTTAAAGCCTAGCTAGCACTCATCAAGGGCCTTAGCGAGCCCTTTGCTTCAGCCCATGGCGGCTTGTATGAGCTATTCTATTGATTGTAGTCTCTTGAGAGCTCTAAGAGTGTGCTTCTGAGTTTTTGAGATCATTTAAAGCCTAGCTAGCACTCATCAAGGGCCTTAGCGAGCCCTTTGCTTCAGCCCATGGCAGCTTGTATGAGCTATTCTATTGATTGTACTTTCTCTCGTAGGCTCGTGAGGCCTCCCAAAGATGTTAATATAACTTTATTTCTGTTAATATAACTTTATTTCTTTCTCTCTATCTGTCTCTTCTTGATGTGGAGCTCAAGGTGTCGAGTAGATTTGCTCTAGATGTGAATAATTTGGTGAGTAGATTTGCTCTAGATGTGAATAATTTGGACATTGACTCCAATTCATCATGCTATGATCCTAGGTACAATTTGTATTAGTTTCAAGTTTGTATCTCGGATATGATTGTGTTATTTTTAGTAGTAATTTTAGGGTTTAGTTTTGGATACATAAATCTAGATAACGAGTCTATGTTTAATATTTTTTTAGTAATTTTAGGGTTTAGTTTTGGATATAGAAATCTAGATAACGAGTCTATGTGTAATATATTTCAATCCTTTGATTTAGAAATAGTTGTTTGAAGTTCTTTGAAGTTTTGGAGTTGGAACCTCTAAACAAAGTACGTAGAAAGCGCTATGGTGGGACCCCCGTCAAGGTCCAGGGGACCGGGCTTGATCTTGATGGATTCCGTTATGCCATTTTGCGTGTGTTGTGGAAGTTGATGGATTCCGTTATGCCATTTTGCGTGTGTTGTGGGAGTTACGCACATTCGATAGCCAGTTCATTGCTCGCAAAACTTGAATAGTATCGCATTGTAGCCACCTGGATGTGAATAATTTGGTGAGTAGATTTGCTCTGGATGTGAATAATTTGGACATTGACTCCAATTCATGATGCTATGATCCTAGGTACAATTTGTATTAGTTTCAAGTTTGTATCTCGGATATGATTGTGTTATTTTTAGTAGTAATTTTAGGGTTTAGTTTTGGATACATAAATCTAGATAATGAGTCTATGTCTAATATTTTTTGTAGTAATTTTAGGGTTTAGTTTTGGATATAGAAATCTAGATAACGAGTTTAGGGTTTAGTTTTGGATATAGAAATCTAGATAACGAGTCTATGTGTAATATATTTCAATCCTTTGATTTAGAAATAGTTGTTTGAAGTTCTTTGAAGTTTTGGAGCTGGAACCTCCAAACAAAGTACGTAGAAAGTGCTACGGTGGGACCCCCATCAAGGTCCAGGGGATCGGGCTTGATCTTGATGGATTCCGTTATGCCATTTTGCGTGTGTGGGAGTTACGCACATTCGATAGCTAGTTCATTGCTCGCAAAACTTGAATAGTGTCGCTTCGTAGCCACCTTTATACTATCGGGAATTTTCGATAGCGATAATTTTCTAGAAGTGTCTTGTTCTAATACAAGGCTCTCTAATACAAGGCTCCCTAGTCTTGTTCTAATACAAGGCTCTCTAATACAAGGCTCCCTAGCCATACATGTGTCCAGGCAATCGACACTTAGAAGGGAGTCCCTCATTCTCGTAGCCCTTTATAGAAATCTAGATAACGAGTCTATGTCTAATATATTTTTAGTAGTAATTTTAGGGTTTAGTTTTGGATATAGAAATCTAGATAACAGTCTATGTCTAATATATTTTTAGTAGTAATTTTAGGGTTTAGTTTTGGATATAGAAATCTAGATAACAGTCTATGTCTAATATATTTCAATCCTTTGATTTAGAAATAGTTGTTTAGTTGTTTGAAGTTCTTTGAAGCTTTGGACGTACTTTTTGAATCTCATTAACATTTTCTTAACATTTTCTTAAGATATGGCATACTCCAAAGTTATAATTATCAAGTTTTGCAAATTAGAAATAGTTGTTTAGTTGTTTGATGAACTGTTTAGTTGTTTGAATGTTTGACGTTCTTTGAAGCTTTGGACGTACTTTTTGAATTTCATCAACATTTTCTTAACATTTTCTTAAGATATGGCGTACTCTAAAGTTATAATTATCAAGTTCTTTTTGCAGTATATGTGGTCCTTAGACATCCTTAAACGAGATCATGATCCTTAGTTCAAGGACTTGGGTCATTCTAGTTTTATGGTAATACCCATTTAAAGTTTCAAAATAGTTCACCTTGCAATCTAGGTTATGGATAATTCCTAGGATTATGGGTGCCTATGAATTACTCTAAATTTAAAATATATAATATTTTGAGTTGAGATGATATGGGTTCACTTGATTTAGATTCTACAACTATGATTCTGGCCAAGTAACTTGGGTCCTTGGTTTCTTGTTCCAGGTCTAAGTAAGTTTATGTTTTTAGATTCAGGGTTGTTGATTTTGGGTTTTCTTGTTGTAGCTTCTAGGCTTGCATGTTTTGGAGTTAAATGTCCAGGTTGGCTTGCATGTTTTGGAGTTAAATGTCTAGGGTTAAATGTCCAAGTTTTGGGTATCAACATCTAGATATTGTAGCCTCTAGGCTTGCATGTTTTGGAGTTAAATGTCCAGGTTTTGGGTCTAGGTTTTGGGTATCAAGATCTAATATCTAGAATCTTAATATTGAATTCCATGTTCATTTCTTGTTAGAATTTGAAAGGTCCATAGTTTGGGCTCCAAATTATTATTTTTGTGTGCATTATTCTCAATGAATATTATTGGGGAGATGTTGCCTTTAATGCCTTTAATGGTTGGTAGTTGGCCTTGAATAACTATAATAATTAAAGGACAACTAATTATAATAATTAAAGGAGAGAGGCATCGCTATCTTTAGGGGTTTTAATAAAAAAAAAAATGTCCAAGGTTAAATGTCCAAGTTTTGGGTATCAAGATCTAGATATTGTAGCCTCTAGGCTTGCATGTTTTGGAGTTAAATGTCCAGGTTTTGGGTCTAGGTTTTGGGTATCAAGATCTAATATCTAGAATCTTAATATTGAATTCCATGTTCATTTCTTGTTAGAATTTGAAAGGTCCATAGTTTGGGCTCCAAATTATTATTTTTGTGTCCATTATTCTCGGTGAATAGTATTGGAGATGTTGCCTTTAATGCCTTTAATGGTTGGCAGTTGGCCTTGAATAAGTATAATAATTAAAGGACAACTAATTATAATAATTAAAGGAGAGAGGCATCGCTATCTTTAGGGGTTTTAATAATTAAAAAGGGGTTTTAATAAAAGTAAAGAGCCATATAAGAGGATAGAACATCTAGATGCTATCAAGAACCAAGTAGCTACCAATCTAGCTCCTCCATCAATTATACACTACGAAAGCAAGGAGTGGAGATGCATTAAAGTAGTGAGAACATGATGGAGGGACAGTGGACCTTTCAAATTCCATGTTCATTTCTTGTTAGAATTTGAAAGGTCCATAGTTTGGGCTCCAAATTATTATTTTCGTGTCCATTATTCTCGATGAGATGTTGCCTTTAATGCCTTTAATGGTTGGCAGTTGGCCTTGAATAACTGTAATAATTAAAGGAGAAGGACAACTAATTATAATAATTAAAGGAGAGAGGCATCGCTATCTTTAGGGGTTTTAATAATTAAAAAGGGGTTTTAATAAAAGTCCAAATTATTATTTTCGTGTCCATTATTCTCGATGAATATTATTGGAGATGTTGCCTTTAATGCCTTTAATGGTTGGCAGTTGGCCTTGAATAACTGTAATAATTAAAGGAGAAGGACAACTAATTATAATAATTAAAGGAGAGAGGCATCGCTATCTTTAGGGGTTTTAATAATTAAAAAGGGGTTTTAATAAAAGTAAGGAGCCATATAAGAGGATAGAATGTCTAGAATTAAAGGAGAAGGACAACTAATTATAATAATTAAAGGAGAGAGGCATCGCTATCTTTAGGGGTTTTAATAATTAAAAAGGGGTTTTAATAAAAGTAAGGAGCCATATAAGAGGATAGAATGTCTAGATGCTATCAAGAACTAAGTAGCTACCAATCTAGCTCATCCATCAATTATACACTACGAAAGTAAGGAGTGGAGATGCATTAAAGTAGTGATTGCGTGTGTTGTGGGAGTTACGCACATTCGATAGCCAGTTCATTGCTCGCAAAACTTGAATAGTATCGCACTGTAGCCACCTGGATGTGAATAATTTGGTGAGTAGATTTGCTCTGGATGTGAATAATTTGGACATTGACTCCAATTCATGATGCTATGATCCTAGGTACAATTTGTATTAGTTTCAAGTTTGTATCTCGGATATGATTGTGTTATTTTTAGTAGTAATTTTAGGGTTTAGTTTTGGATACATAAATCTAGATAACGAGTCTATGTCTAATATTTTTTTAGTAATTTTAGGGTTTAGTTTTGGATATAGAAATCTAGATAACGAGTCTATGTGTAATATATTTCAATCCTTTGATTTAGAAATAGTTGTTTGAAGTTCTTTGAAGTTTTGGAGCTGGAACCTCCAAACAAAGTACGTAGAAAGTGCTACGGTGGGACCCCCATCAAGGTCCAGGGGATCGGGCTTGATCTTGATGGATTCCGTTATGCCATTTTGCGTGTGTGGGAGTTACGCACATTCGATAGCTAGTTCATTGCTCGCAAAACTTGAATAGTATCGCTTCGTAGCCACCTTTATACTATCGGGAATTTTCGATAGCGATAATTTTCTAGAAGTGTCTTGTTCTAATACAAGGCTCCCTAGCCATACATGTGTCCAGGCAATCGACACTTAGAAGGGAGTCCCTCATATTCTCGTAGCCCTTTATAGAAATCTAGATAACGAGTCTATGTCTAATATATTTTTAGTAGTAATTTTAGGGTTTAGTTTTGGATATAGAAATCTAGATAACAGTCTATGTCTAATATATTTTTAGTAGTAATTTTAGGGTTTAGTTTTGGATATAGAAATCTAGATAACAGTCTATGTCTAATATATTTCAATCCTTTGATTTAGAAATAGTTGTTTAGTTGTTTGAAGTTCTTTGAAGCTTTGGACGTACTTTTTGAATCTCATTAACATTTTCTTAACATTTTCTTAAGATATGGCATACTCCAAAGTTATAATTATCAAGTTTTGCAAATTAGAAATAGTTGTTTAGTTGTTTGACGAACTGTTTAGTTGTTTGAATGTTTGACGTTCTTTGAAGCTTTGGACGTACTTTTTGAATTTCATCAACATTTTCTTCACATTTTCTTAAGATATGGCGTACTCCAAAGTTAAAATTATCAAGTTCTTTTTGCAGTATATGTGGTCCTTAGACATCCTTAAACGAGATCATGATCCTTAGTTCAAGGACTTGGGTCATTCTAGTTTTATGGTAATACCCATTTAAAGTTTCAAAATAGTTCACCTTGCAATCTAGGTTATGGATAATTCCTAGGATTATGGGTGCCTATGAATTACTCTAAATTTAAAATATATAATAATTTAAAATATATAATATTTTGAGTTGAGATGATATGGGTTCACTTGATTTAGATTCTACAACTATGATTCTGGCCAAGTAACTTGGGTCCTTGGTTTCTTGTTCCAGGTCTAAGTAAGTTTATGTTTTTAGATTCAGGGTTGTTGATTTTGGGTTTTCTTGTTGTAGCTTCTAGGCTTGCATGTTTTGGAGTTAAATGTCCAGGTTGGCTTGCATGTTTTGGAGTTAAATGTCTAGGGTTAAATGTCCAAGTTTTGGGTATCAACATCTAGATATTGTAGCCTCTAGGCTTGCATGTTTTGGAGTTGAATGTCCAGGTTTTGGGTCTAGGTTTTGGGTATCAAGATCTAATATCTAGAATCTTAATATTGAATTCCATGTTCATTTCTTGTTAGAATTTGAAAGGTCCATAGTTTGGGCTCCAAATTTTAATTTTTGTGTCCATTATTCTCGATGAATATTATTGGAGATGTTGCCTTTAATGCCTTTAATGGTTGCCAGTTGGCCTTGAATAACTATAATAATTAAAGGACAACTAATTATAATAATTAAAGGAGAGAGGCATCGCTATCTTTAGGGGTTTTAATTAAAAAAAAAATGTCCAAGGTTAAATGTCCAAGTTTTGGGTATCAAGATCTAGATATTGTAGCCTCTAGGCTTGCATGTTTTGGAGTTAAATGTCCAGGTTTTGGGTCTAGGTTTTGGGTATCAAGATCTAATATCTAGAATCTTAATATTGAATTCCATGTTCATTTCTTGTTAGAATTTGAAAGGTCCATAGTTTGGGCTCCAAATTATTATTTTTGTGTCCATTATTCTCGGTGAATAGTATTGGAGATGTTGCCTTTAATGCCTTTAATGGTTGGCAGTTGGCCTTGAATAACTATAATAATTAAAGGACAACTAATTATAATAATTAAAGGAGAGAGGCATCGCTATCTTTAGGGGTTTTAATAATTAAAAAGGGGTTTTAATAAAAGTAAGGAGCCATATAAGAGGATAGAACATCTAGATGCTATCAAGAACCAAGTAGCTACCAATCTAGCTCCTCCATCAATTATACACTACGAAAGCAAGGAGTGGAGATGCATTAAAGTAGTGAGAACATGATGGAGGGACAGTGGACCTTTCAAATTCCATGTTCATTTCTTGTTAGAATTTGAAAGGTCCATAGTTTGGGCTCCAAATTATTATTTTCGTGTCCATTATTCTCGATGAGATGTTGCCTTTAATGCCTTTAATGGTTGGCAGTTGGCCTTGAATAACTGTAATAATTAAAGGAGAAGGACAACTAATTATAATAATTAAAGGAGAGAGGCATCGCTATCTTTAGGGGTTTTAATAATTAAAAAGGGGTTTTAATAAAAGTCCAAATTATTATTTTCGTGTCCATTATTCTCGATGAGAGGCATCGCTATCTTTAGGGGTTTTAATAATTAAAAAGGGGTTTTAATAAAAGTAAGGAGCCATATAAGAGGATAGAATGTCTAGATGCTATCAAGAACTAAGTAGCTACCAATCTAGCTCATCCATCAATTATACACTACGAAAGTAAGGAGTGGAGATGCATTAAAGTAGTGATTGCGTGATAACAGGATGGAGGGACAGTGTCCCTCATATGCAACAGGAGAGACGCATCGCTATCTTTAGGGGTTTTAATAATTAAAAAGGGGTTTTAATAAAAGTAAGGAGCCATATAAGAGGATAGAACGTCTAGATGCTATCAAGAACTAAGTAGCTACCAATCTAGCTCATCCATCAATTATACACTACGAAAGTAAGGAGTGGAGATGCATTAAAGTAGTCAGAACAGGATGGAGGGACAGTGTCCCTCATATGCAAAAGAGGCCCATTATGGTGGAAGATTTGGCTCATATTTTGCATCTTTATCTTTCTCTACCATAGTTAAATGATTGTTTGATCTATGAAACACTTGAGGAGGATGAATTGGTATCTAGGAAAAGGAGAAACTAAAACAAAGCTATTGGAAAGGGTAGCCCATTTTGCTTGTCCATACAATAAGACTTTGTTTGATCTATGAAACACTTGAGGAGGATGAATTGCTATCTAGGAAAAGGAGAAACTAGAACAAAGCCCTTGGAAAGGGTAGCCCATTTTGCTTGTCCATACAATAAGACTTGCATACACCTGTGGAAGTCCCTATACCACATTTGTCCTTCAAAGATACAAGAATTTTGAAGCTTGATCTATGAAACACTTGAGGAGGATGAATTGCTATCTAGGAAAAGGAGAAACTAGAACAAAGCCCTTGGAAAGGGTAGCCCATTTTGCTTGTCCATACAACAAGACTTACATACACCTGTGCAAGTCCCTATACCACATTTGTCCTTCAAAGATACAAGACTTTTTAAGCTCACTGTTCCTCATATGCAACAGGAGAGAGGCATCGCTATCTTTAGGGGTTTTAATAATTAAAAAGGGGTTTTAATAAAAGTAAGGAGCCATATAAGAGGATAGAACGTCTAGATGTTATCAAGAACTAAGTAGCTACCAATCTAGCTTATCCATCAATTATACACTATGAAAGTAAGGAGTGGAGATGCATTAAAGTAGTGAGAACAGGATGGAGGGACAGTGTCCCTCATATGCAACAGAGGCCCATTATGGTGGAAGATTTGGCTCATATTTTGCATCTTTATCTTTCTCTACCATAGTTAAATGATTGTTTGATCTATGAAACACTTGAGGAGGATGAATTGGTATCTAGAAAAAGGAGAAACTAGAACAAAGCTATTGGAAAGGGTAGCCCATTTTGCTTGTCCATACAATAAGACTTTGTTTGATCTATGAAACACTTGAGGAGGATGAATTGCTATCTAGGAAAAGGAGAAACTAGAACAAAGCCCTTGGAAAGGGTAGCCCATTTTGCTTGTCCATACAATAAGACTTGCATACACCTGTGGAAGTCCCTATACCACATTTGTCCTTCAAAGATACAAGACTTTTGAAGCTTGATCTATGAAACACTTGAGGAGGATGAATTGCTATCTAGGAAAAGGAGAAACTAGAACAAAGCCCTTGGAAAGGGTAGCCCATTTTGCTTGTCCATACAACAAGACTTGCATACACCTGTGGAAGTCCCTATACCACATTTGTCCTTCAAAGATATAAGACTTTTGAAGCTAAAAGCCCTTGGAAAGGGTAGCCCATTTTGCTTGTCCATACAATAAGACTTGCATACACTTGTGGAAGTCCCTATACCACATTTGTCCTTCAAAGATACAAGACTTTTGAAGCTTGATCTATGAAACACTTGAGGAGGATGAATTGCTATCTAGGAAAAGGAGAAACTAGAACAAAGCCCTTGGAAAGGGTAGCCCATTTTGCTTGTCCATACAACAAGACTTGCATACACCTGTGGAAGTCCCTATACCACATTTGTCCTTCAAAGATACAAGACTTTTGAAGCTCACTGTCCCTCATATGCTCATATTTTGCATCTTTATCTTTCTCTACCATAGTTAAATGATTGTTTGATCTATGAAACACTTGAGGAGGATGAATTGGTATCTAGGAAAAGGAGAAACTAAAACAAAGCTATTGGAAAGGGTAGCCCATTTTGCTTGTCCATACAATAAGACTTTGTTTGATCTATGAAACACTTGAGGAGGATGAATTGCTATCTAGGAAAAGGAGAAACTAGAACAAAGCCCTTGGAAAGGGTAGCCCATTTTGCTTGTCCATACAATAAGACTTGCATACACCTGTGGAAGTCCCTATACCACATTTGTCCTTCAAAGATACAAGACTTTTGAAGCTTGATCTATGAAACACTTGAGGAGGATGAATTGCTATCTAGGAAAAGGAGAAACTAGAACAAAGCCCTTGGAAAGGGTAGCCCATTTTGCTTGTCCATACAACAAGACTTGCATACACCTGTGGAAGTCCCTATACCACATTTGTCCTTCAAAGATACAAGACTTTTGAAGCTCACTGTCCCTCATATGCAACAGGAGAGAGGCATCACTATCTTTAGGGGTTTTAATAATTGAAAAGGGGTTTTAATAAAAGTAAGGAGCCATATAAGAGGATAGAACGTCTAGATGTTATCAAGAACTAAGTAGCTACCAATCTAGCTCATCCATCAATTATACACTACGAAAGTAAGGAGTGGAGATGCATTAAAGTAGTGAGAACAGGATGGAGGGACAGTGTCCCTCATATGCAACAGAGGCCCATTATGGTGGAAGATTTGGCTCATATTTTGCATCTTTATCTTTCTCTACCATAGTTAAATGATTGTTTGATCTATGAAACACTTGAGGAGGATGAATTGGTATCTAGGAAAAGGAGAAACTAGAACAAAGATATTGGAAAGGGTAGCCCATTTTGCTTGTCCATACAATAAGACTTTGTTTGATCTATGAAACACTTGAGGAGGATGAATTGCTATCTAGGAAAAGGAGAAACTAGAACAAAGCCCTTGGAAAGGGTAGCCCATTTTGCTTGTCCATACAATAAGACTTGCATACACCTGTGGAAGTCCCTATACCACATTTGTCCTTCAAAGATATAAGACTTTTGAAGCTTGATCTATGAAACACTTGAGGAGGATGAATTGCTATCTAGGAAAAGGAGAAACTAGAACAAAGCCCTTGGAAAGGGTAGTCCATTTTGCTTGTCCATACAACAAGACTTGCATACACCTGTGGAAGTCCCTATACCACATTTGTCCTTCAAAGATACAAGACTTTTGAAGCTAAAAGCCCTTGGAAAGGGTAGCCCATTTTTCTTGTCCATACAATAAGACTTGCATACACCTGTGGAAGTCCCTATACCACATTTGTCCTTCAAAGATACAAGACTTTTGAAGCTTGATCTATGAAACACTTGAGGAGGATGAATTGCTATCTAGGAAAAGGAGAAACTAGAACAAAGCCCTTGGAAAGGGTAGCCCATTTTGCTTGTCCATACAACAAGACTTGCATACACCTGTGGAAGTCCCTATACCACATTTGTCCTTCAAAGATACAAGACTTTTGAAGCTAACATATCCAATGTGGCCGTTCACAATGTGGCTGTTCACCCAAGTGGGATTAGCCCATTTTGCTTGTCCATACAATAAGACTTGCATACACATGTGGAAGTCCCTATACCACATTTGTCCTTCAAAGATACAAGACTTTTGAAGCTAACATATCCATTTCTCTTATATGTCACAATGTATTCAAGCTGGCACCTTGACTTTGGCTTGAACATATTGTTGATTTTGATGCCTTAAGTAATCATGGAGTTGGGACTCTTTAGTTTCCTAACTATACATCCAAACTTTTAAGCCAGCCAGGACCTCTCATTCCAATTGGATTATTTGTTTGTCAACTCTTGAAGCTGATAGGGGAGAGGGGAGTTTTCAAACTTATAGGTGGAGGCTAAGGTCTGTTTTTTATTTTGAGTGTGATCATGTCCCATAAACTCTTGGGCTGAAAGAGTTGACTATCTTGAACTTCCATTTTCCATAATTGTTAACATCTTACTTGCTATTGTGGTATATCAAAATGACCTAATCATGAGATCTATCCATAATGATCAAGCTATGTGCACAAGATCAAAACTTAGATATAATATATAGCAGCAAAATGCCAGTGATAGCCAAAGGCTTTAGAAGTTTGATATGTTAAAGTGCAAGAACCAATGAACCAATGTCAACATACTTAAGTACTCTGACTTTATAATAGTGGCATGTGATGCAACTATGTGCAAATGTACTTTAGTTTCCTAACTATACATCCAAACTTTTAAGCTAGGACCTTTCATTCCAATTGGATTATTTGTTTGTCAATTCTTGAAGCTGATAGGGGAGAGGGGAGTTTTCAAACTTATGGGTGGAGGCTAAGGTCTCTTTTCTATTTGAGTGTGATCATGTCCCATAAACTCTTGGGTTGAAAGAGTTGAATATCTTGAACTTCCATTTTCCATAATTGTTAAGATCTTACTTGCTATTGTGGTATAGCAAAATGACATAATCATGAGATCTATCCATAATGATCAAGCTATGTGCACAAGATCAAAACTTAGATATAATATATAGCAGCAGCAAAGTGCCACTGATAGCCAAAGGCTTTACAAATTTGATATGTTAAAAGTGCAAGAACCAATTAACCAATGTCAACATACTTAAGTACTGACTTTATAATAGTGGCATGTGAGTGCAACTATGTAAATGTACTCAAGTCACTAATCCAATCACCAAATGAATCACAAAGTGTAACTACTTCATGTTAACCCTATAGCAATAAGGGCCAGAAGTGCAGTCTAGCACAACAATGAATGAGAGCATTGTGTGTGTAGCTCCGCTTGTAATATCTTGAGCTTGAAATATTGTATGATGAATCTTAAAGGATGAGGATAGCCAAAATCCTCTCTAGAAAAGATCCAATCATATTGCAAAATCAAGATCTAGAGAGAAATACGAAATCTAGAGAGAGAGAGACTAAATCTAGAGAGAAAGACCAAAAGCCTACACTTTTGAGGTCCTCCCACTTTATGTAGAGACTCAAAAGGTCCCCTCACTTTTTGTAGAGACCCAAAAGTTCCCTCCCAAAAGTGGAGGGACTCTTGTCCAAAGAGTCTCCTACAAAAAATGTCCCACCACAGAGGTACCTAAAGATTGTGTAGAGACCAACATGTATAAACCTCTCTCAATCCGACTCTTTGGGGTTAAGTATTCAAGATCACTATTGTGTTCATGTGATTGATCTAAATTTTATCCATGCTCTCTTACACTATCCTGTTCTAGCATGCCCTTTGTGAAAAGAGTGGGAGAGAAGGAAGGAGTCTCACTTGTAGCTTTCTCACATACACAATGGGGGAATATACACAAAGGTGGAGGCTGAAAACAGTTTTCCTCTTCTTAGTTGTGAAAGCCAAAAGAACGCTAATTACAAAAGAATAGGTGAACCCTATATGTGGGTCTCAAACCAAACTCAGCTCACTATTGTGTTCATGTGATTGATCTACATTTTATCTATGCTCTCTTACACTATCGTGTTCTAGCATGCCCTTTGTGAAGAGAGTGGGAGAGAAGGAAGGAGTCTCACTTGCAGCTTTCTCACATACACAATGGGGGAATATACACAAAGGCGGAGGCTGAAAACAGTTTTCCTCTTCTTAATTGTGAAAGCCAAAAGAACTCTAACTACAAAAGAATAGGTGAACCCTATATGTGGGTCTCAAACCAAACTCAACTAACTAAGGTGGCATACTAACTGAGCCACTAACTGGAGTACATAAAGACTGGAGTACATAAAGATAGCTGTCATCTATGTGCACAAGATCAAAACTTAGATATAATATATAGCAGCAGCAAAGTGCCGCTGATAGCCAAAGGCTTTACAAGTTTGATATGTTAAAAGTGCAAGAACCTGTCAACATACTTAAGTATTGACTTTATAATAGTGGCATGTGAGTGCAACTATGCAAATGTACTCAAGTCACTAATCCAATCACCAAATGAATCACAAAGTGTAACTACTTCATGTTAACCCTATAGCAATAAGGGCTAGAAGTGCAGTTTAGCACAACAACGAATGAGAGCATTGTGTGTGTAGCTTCGCTTGTAATATCTTGAGCTTGAAATATTGTATGATGAATCTTAAAGGATGAGGATAGCCAAAATCCTCTCTAGAAAAGATCCAATCATATTGCAAAATCAAGATCTAGAGAGAAAAACGAAATCTAGAGAGAGAGAGACTAAATCTAGAGAGAAAGAACAAAAGCCTACACTTTTGAGGTCCTCCCACTTTATGTAGAGACTCAAAAGGTCCCCTCACTTTGTGTAGAGACCCAAAAGTTCCCTCCCAAAAGTGGAGGGACTCTTGTCCAAAGAGTCTCCTACAAAAAAGATCCCACCACAGAGGTACCTAAAGATTGTGTAGAGACCAACATGTATAAACCTTGCTCGTTTTTTTGTGCTCTACGCACTCATCACATCATGTGCACATTTAGATGCAAGTTACCCTCACATTTGAGCCTCACTGAAAAACCACTTCTTTCACGCACATTTGCCTCTACATTGACGCATTTGACCCAGCACTTGAAAAGAACAAAAGAAAAGGAATTATTTGATGTTCTTTCATCGATCGATGGTTGGTATAGATCTAGATCAGAGTAGACTAGATCGCCATAGAGGGGACGCTTTGAATTTCCCCAAGTTGCCAATCTAAGCCATGCTCGAAAGTACGCTCACATACGGTTTCACATCATTACATTACCTGAAACCTTACATTCATCAGTCCAGTGAGCAGACTCCAGAGTTCAGAGGCATTGCAGATTGATTCAGTGGGCAGATAGCATTTTATTTCACACACACATGCCACCATTGTAAAGCCTATTCGGCTATCTCATGGCATCGTGCACATCATTTCAGCCTTGTAAAGCCTCTTGGCTATTCCCAGCATCATTGCCACCAGCCTCGTAATATAGATTAGATTTTATATACTGCAGTTCTATCTTCACCGACACTTCAAATATTTCACTTGGCATATTCAGTGTATTTGTAGTTGATTCATACAAATATCTTCACGACACTTTTAAGTACATTTCTTGCACCATGCCGACTAGCAACCTCAATCTGGAGGCATCTGTTAAGTTAGACAACTCCAATTACGGTACATGGAAATACCGAATGGAGACCATTCTTGTACTTTAGGACAAATGGGAGTATGTCAAAGGGTCTACACCTAGACCATTGGACAATCCAACCACAAGTAGCTCTACTCCATCTATTGTCATAGCACCAGCAACAAGATCTACATCTACATAAATAGTTTCTGCACCAGTAGCAGATCCTGCCATTGCTCGAGCTCAGGCAGAATGGGATAAGAAAGACAAGTATGCCTATTACCTAATCAAGCAAAATTGCAAGATGTTATGCTAGGACATCTCAACACAGTCAAGACATCAAAAGAAGCATGGGATATGTTCGTAGCTCTCTACGAGTCCAAGAACACATCCAGGATTCTCACCTTGAGAAACTAGATCAATGAGAGTTTCCGCAACAGTAGTGAAACCGATCATGCTTATGTACTTTGCATAAAAGACTACAACAATCAACTTGCAGCAACAGGAGAGACTATGGACCTCGCAGAAATGGTTCAAGTAATCTTGAATGGACTAGGAGAGGGATACGAGAATCTAGTCCAGAGTATTGCCATCCAACGGCAAATTTCGACACTGGAATAACTTCAGTCAGTCCTACTTGGTGAAGAACTCAGGACTCAGACTGATACAGTGTACCTACTCGGAGTCAGTCCGTACGCTCACATATGGTTTCACATCATTACATTACCTGAAACCTTATGTTCATCAGTCCAGTGAGCAGACTTCAGAGTTCAGAGGCATTGCACATTGATTCAGTGGGTAGATAGCATTTTATTTCACACACACATGCCACCATTGTAAAGCCTATTCGGCTATCTCACGGCATCGTGCACATCATTTTAGCCTTATAAAGCCTCTTGGCTATTCCCAGCATCATTGCCACTAGCCTTGTAATACAGATTAGATTTTATATACTGCAGTTCTATCTTCACCGACACTTCGAATATTTCACTTGGCATATTCAGTGTATTTGTAGTTGATTCATACAGATATCTTCACGACACTTTTGAGTACATCTCTTGCACCATGTCAAGCAGCAACCTCAATCTGGAGGCATTTGCTAAGTTAGACAACTCCAATTACGGTACATGGAAATACCGAATGGAGACCATTCTTGTACTTCAGGACAAATGGGAGTATGTCAAAGGGTCTACACCTAGACCATTGGACAATCCAACCACAAGTAGCTCTACTCCATCTTTTGTCACAGCACCAACAATGGGATCTACATCTACACAAATAGTTTCTGCACTAGTAGCAGATCCTGCCATTGCCCGAGCTCAGGCAGAATGGGATAAAAAAGACAAGTATGCCTATCACCTGATCAAGTAGAATTGCAAGATGTCATGCTATGAAAGCTCAACACAGTCAAAACATCAAAAGAAGCATGAGATATGTTCGCAGCTCTCTATGAGTCTAAGAACACATCCAGGATTCTCACCCTGAGAAACCATATCAATGAGAGTTTCTGCAACAGTAGTGAAACCGGTCATGCTTATGTACTTTGCATAAAAGACTACAACAATCAACTTGCAGCAGCAGGAGAGACTATGGACCTCATAGAAATGGTTCAAGTAATCTTGAATGGACTAGGAGAGGGATACGAGAATCTAGTCCAGAGTATTGCCATCCAATAGCAAATTTCGACACTGGAATAACTTCAGTCAGTCCTACTTGGTGAAAAACTCAGGACTTAGGCCATTCAAGCACGTAAAGGTCATTCTAACGATCAGGCATTCATAGCTTCAGATAGAGGCAGAGACAGGCAAAGGCAGAGGTAGATCATATCAAAAAAGTGGTCATCATCAGCAACAAAATCAAAATCAGCATCAACATTAGAATCAGTAAAGAGGAAATCATTCCAACTGAGGAAGATTTCAAGGACGAGGGAATGCATCCACCAATGTGTCAAACATTAAATGCAACTACTGTCACAAGTTTGGACACTATGAAAGAGATTGCCACAAGAAGCAGTACGACCAAGGTGATCAATCCAGTAGTAATCGAGGGAATTCCTGAGGCAGAGGAAATCATCATGGTGGACATTCTAGTCACAGTCATTTTGCAAATGAACATGGAAATATGTTTCTTGCAAGTGAGGAATTGCATCAGACTGATACAGTGTACCACCTAAACACTGATTTCAATCCCAAAGAGGATTACAGCTATCAAGTCAACCAAGTGGAACAAGATCCTTGGTACATCGACAGTGGTGCATCATCTCACATGACAAATCATCAGGAATGGTTCACAGAGATGAAACCATTAGAAGGTCAGAGAAATATCATCTACACAGTAGATAATACACCGAATCCATTTCAATACCAACCCAATCAACACTAGTGTATCCATGCAAGTTGCAACTGAATCTGAACCCTAGTCTCATAAAATAGTCCATACTGCAATGTGGACTTCACATACCTTAGTATGCATCTAGCCGCATCCAAATGCGGTTTCCTTGGAGCCTGCATAAACTAAACTACCAACCCAACAACATAGCTCAAATCTGGCCTGGTAATAGTCATATAAATCAAACTTCCTACTATGCATTTGTACATAGTAGGGTCTTCCAGAAGCTCACCTACATCTGTGCTCAACTTCACATTTTGTTCCAAAGGAACTAAAATAGGCTTACAGCCTGTCATCCCATATTTGGATAGCATGTCCAATCCATACTGCCTTTGTAAGAGCCATATCCCACTTGTGGATCTAATCACCTCAATGCCCAAGAAGTAATGCAGCTCTCCCAAATCCGTCATCTCAAACTTCTGCTTCAATAGCATTTTCACATGAAGGATATCTTCATCATTATCACCTGTGATGATCAAATCATAAACATAAATGACAAGTAGCATAATGCCTTTCTTTGTTTTTCTCACATAAAGTGAGAAATCTGCCTTGGAAATCTAAAAGCCAATAGAGACAAGATACTATCCTATCTTGTCAGACCATGCTCTCGGTGTTTGCTTCAAGCTATACAAGGATTTCTTCAACCTGCAAACAAACTCAGGATGAACAACATGAATATAACCTGGTGGCTACTCCATAAAGACCTCTTCTTGCAAATCACCATGTAAGAAAGCATTCTTTACATCCATCTGATGTAAAGACCATCCCTTTGATGCAGCCATAGCAATGATTGCTCTTACGATTGCCATCCTTGTAACCGGATTGAATGTTTCTTCATAATCAATGCCATATGTCTGTGCATACCCCTTGACAACTAATCTTGCCTTCTATTTGTTCACAAAACCATCTACATTGTGCTTCACCTTATAAAGCCACTTGCATCCAATTGCATTCTCATATTTAGGCAAAGGCACCATTTCTCATGTAGCATTTGCTTCCAAGGCATCCATTTATTCATCCATGGCTTTCTCCCATTTTTATTTTCCCATGGCTTGCTCAAAAGAAGTGGGTTTTGGTTCATGTATCACTTTGACCATATAGGCATAGTGAATGGCTGTAAATCCATCATATTCCAGCCTATCCACAGGATACCTAGCTCTGGTAGACCTACGCAAAATAGGCTCACTACCAAGTGCCCTCAAAACATCCCTTGTCTTCCTTACTCCAGGTGTAACAACAGAAGGAATACCCAACTCATCATCAAGGCTTTGTTCTCAGCCACTAGATTCACCATCTACATAAAAATGACCTGCATTCACATCAACCATGGGTTGATCTACTTTCTCTTTTCCTTTTCGTGATACTTGCATACCACTATCTGCATTGCTTTGAGGAGATCCTCCTAATCTCAATCTGCCTGTCCATGGCAAAGTATGTGAACCACTGCTAGAGGACACTACAGGTCCACTAATATTTTGTGATTGTTGTTGTGAATTTTGTATAGCATTACCATTTTGTGCATCTACATCATCAATTACATTTACTGGTTTATACCAGCTGCTCATCTCATAAAAAATAACCTCTCTGCTCACTGTAAACTTACGAGCAGAAGGGTTATAGCATCTATACCCTTTCTACTGCAGAGAATAACCAATAAAGATGCACTTCTCATCTTTTGGATCCAACTTGGATCTCAACTCATCTGGCACATATGCAACCAAATACTTTCAAATGAGAAATATCTGGTTTCCTACCAGTATACCTCTCCTCTAGTGTCATGCCATGTATTGCTGCAGTGGGAGTCCTGTTCATTATGTAGACTGCTGTAGCAACTGCTTCAGCCCAATAATAATCTAGTAGGTCTTTTTTGTTGAGCATAGCACGAGATACCTCTCCAATATGCCTGCTTTTCCTTTCTACAAGTCCCTTTTGCTGTGGGGTATGACTGCATGAATATTGCTACTTTATGCCATGCTCCTACAGGAAACTTGCAAACTCATTTGAGAGGTACTCTCCCCCTCCATCTGACCTTAGAAATTTTATTTGCAAGCCTGTTTCTTTTTCAACCATAGCTTTAAAAGCTTTGGAATGCCCAAACACTTCACTTTTCTTTTTCATAAAATACACCCAAACTTTTCTGCTATAGCCATCCATGAAAGTGACAAAATAATGATAGCCTCCAATAGATGCAACTTTAGTAGTCCACACATCAGAGTGGATTAATTGGCCTCTTACTCTATTGAACATGTCTAGGAAATGGTTTCCTTGCTTGTTTTCCAAATTGACAGGCTTCACATACCTTATGCGTTTCTGCAACCTTGAACTTAGGCAATCCTGCAACAATATTTTGGGCCTGCATTAATTTAAGTCACTGTACATTAACATGACCAATGCGTTTATGCCAGATATCAATATGTGCAACTACACCGGTCCCATGTGCAAACATTGTTGCACTCAATTCAGGCATGTCTGCATCCAACGTAAACATCCTGCCCTTCTTCTTCCCTTTTGGTATCAAGCGACCTTTATTTTTCATATCCTCAACAAAGCATCCATGAGGATTAAATCTGACCTGCAAGCCTTGCTCAACCATTTGACCAATAGAAACTAGGTTCCTGGTGATATTTGAGACATGAAATATAGCAGATAGGTATTTCTTTTTCCCATCCTCCATAGACAAAGGAATTTTACTAATCTGCACAATAGGATGTGCAGTATCATCACCAAACTCCACAAATCTTTGTCTTTTCATTTTCCTTGCATCTTGCATCCATTCTGCATGACATGTCATGTGGTTTGATGCACTTGAGTCAACATACCACAATCATTGCTTTCTTTTGCACTTGTCACAGAATTGATCATGTGCTGCACCATAAACAAATTCTCATTTCTGTCATCACCCTGTCTACTAGAGGATGCATAATTGCCTTGCTTCAATTTTCCAATCATGATGTCATTCTACTTTTTATAGCAGTCTTTAACCATATGACCCATTTTACCATAAGAGTGGCATTCAACATTGTTGTTTGCATTTTGGCCTCTCTGCCATCCACCACGACCTCTTTGGCTTCCCTTGCCTCTAAAGTTACCACGTCCTCCTCCATAGGATTGGTTTTCTTGAATTTGCTGCATATTTTGATTTTTGCCATGGCCTCCAAATCAGCCTCCTCTACCTCTTCCTCTACCTCTTCCAGCATTTGAGTAGAAGACAGCTTCTTTTGATGCTTCTTCGGAAGAAGATGCACCACCATTCTCCGCTCTTCAGAAATTAGAAGAGCAATCGAGGAGCAATCAACTCCTCAAAATCTGAACAATTCTCACAGACGGCAATGGATGTCCGAAATTGTGCATAATTTTTTCCTAGACCATTCAAGGTCACAGAGACTAAATCATCATCTTCCACTGGCGACCCAATAGAAGCAAGTGCATCTGCAATCTTCTTCACCTTCATATGGTAGTCATTGATGCTCATAATTTCTCTCTGTACATTATGCAACTCCTGCTTCAGCTGCATTTTCCTAGCTTGCGTATATGTTCTATACATTTTTGTCAAAGTATCCCATGCCTCCTTTGGTGTGGTTGCATCCTAAATATGCACAATCATATAATCTGAAATAATGATAGACAACCAATACATAACTTTTATGGCTCTCTCATGCCAGCCTTTCAATGCCTGCAACTCCTGCTGATTGGGAACATTAGGAATAACTGGTTCTTGTTCAGTTCCAGTAATGAACTCCCAATAGCTTTTTTCCTTAAGGAAATTCATCATTCTAAACTTCCATGCTTGCAAGTTGTTCTTGTCAAGCTTTTCAGTGACAATCTATGAAAGAGCATTAAGTAGATGCCATTATAGAACACTGCAAAATATTCTCACTGCAAAAAAACACAACTTTTGCCTCACAAGAGCAAATCTGTAAAACTAACACGAGTGATTTGACCACACAGTCACTTCTTAGTGACGATTATGCATCAACAGGCAATAATAATGATTCTGTCACTCCCAATATCTCTGCGCACAGGCATATACTGCCCTTTCGCCACACCGCAAAGGGCGTCCCAATCTAAGATAGTGCACTCTTGCACTTTTCAGTTGTGCTACCTCTAGAGATTCGCTCCCAAACTCGAAAAAAAAGGAAAGCAACATTGATCCTCTTACTAGGACACCGCAAACTTGGTTTGCTTTCTTGAGCTCCTTACCACGAACCGAGCTCTGATACCATGTGAAGAGAGTGGGAGAGAAGGAAGGAGTTGTTGCCACCATGACTGTTGTGCATTTATGTCACCAACTTGTTAGCTACAGATGCGGTTGGTACACTGCCCATGAATAATAGCTAGATGACAGCTATCTGTATGTACTCTAGTTAGTGGCTCAGTTAGTATGCCACTTGGGTTAGCTGAGTTTGGTTCGAGACCCACATATAGGGTTCCTCTATTCCTTTTGTACTTAGAGAGTTCTTTTGGCTTTCACAACTAAGAATAGGAAAACTATTTTCAGCCTCCACCTTTGTGTTATTCCCCCATTGTGTATGTGAGAAAGCTATAAGTGAGACTCCTTACTTCTCTCCCACTCTCTTCACATGGTATCAGAGCTCGGTTCATGGTAAGGAGCTCAAGGAAGCAAACCAAGTTCATGGTGTCTTGGTAAGAGGATCAGTGTTGCTTTCCTTTTTCGAGTTTGGGAGCAAATCTCGGCAGATAGCACATTATTTTTTTGATTCGAGGCCATTTCGAGTCCCGTTTTGGTGGCAGTAGTTTTCCGCAGGCACTCAGAATAGTGCCTTGTTTTTGTTGTGCGACCACTGTTCCACAGGTGAATGAAAAGTTGCCATAGAAATTGCATCGTATGCCTATGCATAGAGATATTGGGAGTGACTGAATCATTTTTATTGCATGTTGATGGAAAATCATCCCTAGGAAGTGACTGTGTGGTCAAATACCACTTTCGTCAGTTTTGTAGATTTGCCCTTGTGAGGCAAAAGTATTTTTGCAGTGTTTTGTAATGGCGTCTGATGCTCTTTCACAGATAGTCACTGAAAAGCTTGACAAGAACAACTTCCAAGCATGGAAGTTTAGAATGACGAATTTCATTAAGGGAAAAGGCTATTGGGAGTTCATTACTAGAGCTGAACAAGAACCAGTTATTCCTAATGTTCCCAATCAATAGGAGTTGTAGGCATTTAAAGGCTAGCATGAGAGAGCCAGAAAAGTTATGTACTGGATGTCTATCAGTATTTCAGATTCTATGATTGTGCATATTTAGGATGCAAGCATGCCGAAGGAGGTGTGGGATACTTTGACAAAAATGTATAGCACAAATACACAAGCCAGGAAAATGCAGCTCAAGCAAGAGTTGCATAATGTGTAGAGAGAAACTATGAGCATCAATGACTACCACATGAAGGTGAAGAAGATTGTAGATGCACTTGCTTCCATTGGGTCACCAGTGGAAGATGATGATTGAGTTTCTGTGACCTTGAATGGTCTAGGATAAGATTATGCACAATTCCAGACATCCATTGCCGTCCGTGAAAAATTTCTTGATTTTGAGGAGTTGATTGCTCTTCTAATTTCTGAAGAGCAGAGAAATGGTGGTGCATCTTCTTCAGGAGGAAATTCAAAAGAAACTAGAGGTAGAGGTAGAGGCAGAGGTAGAGTAGGCCCCGATCTAGAGGCCTTGGTAGAAATTAGAATATGCAGCAAATTTAAGAAAACCAGGGCCTATGGAGGAGGACGTGGCAACCTTAGAGGCAAGGGGAGCCAAAGAGGTCATGGTGGATGGCAGAGAGGCCAAAATGCAAACAACAATGTTGAATGCTACTACTATGGTAAAATGGGTCATATGGCTAAAGACTGCTATAAAAAGCAGAATGACATCATGATTGGAAAATTGCAGCAAGGCAATTATGCATCCTCTAATAGACAGGGTGATGACAAAAATGAGCATTTTTTTATGGTGCAACACATGACCAATTCTATGACAAGTGCAGAAGAAAGCAAGGATGTGTGGTATGTTGACTTAGGTGCGTCAAACCACATGACAGCTCATGCAGAATGCATGCAGGATGCAAGGAAAATGGAAAGACCAAGATGCTTTGTTGAGGATATGAAAAATAAAAATCGCTTGATAGCAAAAGGGAAGAAGAAGGGTAGGATGTTTACGTTGGATGCAGACATGCCTGAATTGAGTGCAGCAATGTTTGCACATGGGACCGGTGTAGTTGCAGATATTGATATCTGGAATAAACGCATTGGTCATGTTAATGTACAGTGACTTAAATTAATGCAGGCCCAAAATATTGTTGCAAGATTGTCTAAGTTCAAGGATGCAGAAATGCATAAGGTATGTGAAACTTGTCGATTTTGAAAACAGGCAAGGAAACCATTTCCTAGACATGTTCAAGAGAGTAAGAGGCCATTGGCACTCTGATGTGTCAACTACTAAAGCTGCATCTATTGGAGGCTGCCATTATTTTGTCACTTTTATTAATGACTACATCAGAAAAGTTTGGGTGTATTTTATGAAAAAGAAAATTGAAGTGGTTGGGCATTCCAAAGATTTTAAAGCTATGGTTGAAAAAGAAACAGGCTTGCAAATAAAATGCCTAAGGTCAGATGGAGGGGGAGAGTACCTCTCACATGAGTTTGCAAGGTTCCTACAGGAGCATGGCATAAAACAACAATATTCATGCAGTCATACCCCATAGCAAAGTGGACTTGCAGAAAGGAAAAATAGGCATATTGGAGAGGTATCTTGTGCCATGCTCAACAAAAAAGACCTGCCAGATTATTATTGGGCTGAAGCAATTGCTACAGCAGTCTACATAATGAATAGGACTCCCATTGCAGCAATACATGGCATGACGCTAGAGGAGAGGTATACTGGTAGGAAACTAGATATTTCTCATTTGAAAGTTTTTGGTTGCATTGCCTATGTTCATGTGCGAGATGAGTTGAGATCCAAGTTGGATCCAAAAGCTGAGACGTGCATCTTTATTGGTTATTCTCTATAGCAAAAAGGGTATAGATGCTATAACCATTCTACTCGTAAGTTTATAGTAAGTGGAGATGTTGTTTTTTATGAGATGAGTAGCTGGTATAAACTAATAAATGTGATTGATGATGTAGATGCAGAAAATGGTAATGATGCATAGAATTGACAATAGCAATCACAAAATATTAGTGGACCTGTAGTGTCCTATAGCAGTGGTTCACATACTTTGCCCTAGACAGGCAGATTGAGATCAGTAGGATCTCCTCAAAGCAATGCAGACAGTGGTATGCAAGTATCGCAAAAAGGAAAAGAGAAAGTAGATCAGCCCATGTTTGATGTGAATGCAGGTCACTCTTATGTGGATGGTGAACCCAGTGGCTCAGAACAGAGCCTTGATGATTAGTTGGGTATTCCTTTTGTTGTTACACCTAGAGTAAGGAAGACAAGGGATGTTTTGAGAGCATCTACCAGTGAGCCTATTTTGCATAGGTCTACCAGAGTAAAGTATCCTGTGGATAGGTTGAAATATGATGGATTTATAGCCATTCACTATGCCTATAGGGTCAAAGTGATACATGAACCATAACCCAGTTCTTTTGAGTAAGCCATGGGAAAAGAAAAATGGGAGAAGGCCATGGATGAAGAAATGGATGCCTTGGAAGCAAATGCTACATGGGAATTGGTGCCTTTGCCTAAAGACAAGAATGCAATTGGCTGCAAGTGGGTTTATAAGGTGAAGCATAATGCAAATGGTCCTGTGAATAGATACAAGGCAAGATTAGTTGTTAGGGGGTATGCACAGACATATGGCATTGATTATGAAGAAACATTGAGTCTAGTTGCAAGGATGGCAACCGTAAGAGCATTCATTGCTATGGCTGCATCAAAGGGACGGCCTTTACATCAGATGGATGTAAAGAATGCTTTCTTGCACGGTGATTTGCAAGAAGAGGTCGATATGGAGCAGCCACTAGGTCATGTTCATGCTGTTCATCCTGAGTTTGTTTGCAGGTTGAAGAAAGCCTTGTATGGCTTGAAGCAAGCACCTAGAGCATGGTCTGACAAGATAGGACAGTATCTTGTCACTATTGGCTTTCAGATTTCCAAGGCATATTTCTCACTTTATGTGAGAAAAACAGAGAAAGGAATTATGCTACTTGTGATTTATGTTGATGATTTGATCATCACAGGTGATAATGATGAAGATATCCTTCATGTGAAAATGCTATTGAAGCAAAAGTTTGAGAGGAAGGATTTGGGAGAGCTGCGTTACTTCTTGGGCATTGAGGTGATTAGATCCACAAGTGGGATATGGCTCTTACACAGGTTGTATGGATTGGACATGCTATCCAAATATGGGATGACAGGCTGTAAGCCTATTTCAGCTCCTTTGGAGCAGAATGTGAAGTTGAGTGCAGATGCAGGTGAGCTTCTGGAAGACCCTACTATGTATAAACACGTAGTAGGAAGTTTGATTTATATGACTATTACCAGGCGAGATTTGAGCTATGCTATTGGGTTGGTAGGTCAGTTTATGCAGGCTCCAAGGAAATCGCATTTGGATGCGGCTAGATGCATATTGATGTATGTGAAGTCCACATTGTAGTATGGACTATTTTATGAGACTAGGGTTCAGATACAATTGCATGGATACAGTGATGCTGATTGGGTTGGTAGTATTTCTGATAGAGGATCTACCATTGGATATGTGTTCTCTTTTGGGAGTGCTACAGTCACTTGGAGCAGCAAGAAATAGCCTACAATCGCCTTGTCGAGCACAGAGGCTGAGTACAGGGGTGTAGCAATGGCTGCATGTGAGGTAGCTTCGTTGCCTAAGCTACTTTATGATATCCATCAGTCTACAGATGGGCTAGTTGTCATTTATTGTGACAACATGAGGAGTATACACTTGGCAAATACTTTAAGGTCGAACAACAAGTCATAGCTTCCAATGCCTTGTCCTAAAGGAAAGTCAGGCTGGCTAATTCTCCTTCTAGATGCCTTATTTTTCTTACTACGATGTTCCTCGTCCTGATGTTTCTCATCTACTTCTTCCTTGATTTCTTCTTTTTCTTTTGTTTTACCACGCCTCCGTTTAGCCATCATTACCTCTCTTTCCTCATCCTTTAAAGAAGCTTCTAACAAGGATAGTACTTGTTTTTCTTCTTTCTTTCTCAATCTAGGACACTCGGGGCGATAGTGGCCATTTTCATTACATTCATAGCAAGTGACCCCACTCTCATCTTGAGGCCTATCCTCACTCTTTGGTGCTCTAGGTTGTCATGCATTAACCAAATGCAATTTCAAATCAACAAACTCTACCATCAATTGGGAGATATTATGATCTAACTCAAAGGACTTTGGTACCTGAGGAGTTCCCATTACCTCCATATTAGAAGTTAAAGCTATTGAAGACACAAAAGAGGATTCGATCTGTAGAGAAGCTTCTTTCTTGGTTGCAATGTGAAGTGCCTCCATGTATGTTGTTGGATCTTTACTCATTACTTTCGAGGCTCCAAAGCCATAACAAATTTGCTCATCTTTAAGTGTTCCATCCCTATGAGACTTTGAGGGGCCGATGATGCAGATGTCACAGCTCGCAAAGCTACCCTTCCATACTTTGTCCATAAAGTTTCATATTGGATTGCCAACGTAGAGACCATCTCACCCTCTCCTTGATAGGACCGGTCCAACTGCAACATCAAAGCATTTGGCAATTGCACTATCCCAAATCTCTGCTTCATTGTAGCCACCACTTGGTCCCAGTCCTCGTTGGTAGAGTCTAGCAAGGCCTCATGCCAACTCAAGGCTGCACCTTCAAGAAAATCAGGAAAGATCTCATTCATGGACCATCTAGAAAGCTGGCATCCTCGACGAACATAATCTTAAAGATAAGACTCTGGGTCTTCCCCTTGGGTCCCTTGAAACACTAGAATCTTCACCATGATGAAACACAAAAAGGAAACACCAAGATCCAAATAATATCCCAAACAAGATCCAAACAAATCCCACAGAGCCTTATACCAAGACCAACTTATTATGCAAAACCACTTGTTGAGAACCCTCCACAATGTGATCCTCAACAAAATCTTCAAAAATAAGTGACCCCAACCAGCACCATGATAACATTGTGTATACATGCATTCAAGAATCACCCTGGTCATAATTGGAAGTGCACATAACAGCTTCAAGATATTGTACTCTTCATCATTTGCATAGCAAAAGAAGTTGAAAGCATTGAGAATCACCACTCCATTGTTATAGTCAAAAACCACCCAAAGACTCAACTCTTCTTCACACCAAGCTGCCAGTGCATGAAACAATCCCCAATCTATCATTGTGTCTACTATCGGCATTGTCTATTCACCAACATATTCAAGAGTGCAAACATAAAGGATATGATCATGATGACCGTGCGAATAGCTTGAGCATCACCTTCACAATCTTCTAGTTCTCTTAAACGGGCTATATTCTCTTCTAATGGAGTTCTACTAGGCATTTTCTTTATCACATCAGAAAACACATGCCTATACTAGGCATAACATGCAACCGAGACCGTTTAGTAAGGTGGGATGAATCCAATACCAAACATACCCGGTGTCTCCACCAAAAGATGTGACATGAAGTTGGAGGTAATGAACTTCATGCACCTCTTCACTTCCTACTGCTTTCGAAGTGAGTGATAGAGATATTTATCACTGGGAAAAGGACATTAAAAAGAAGCTTTTATACCAAGAGACTACATCATACTTTCCTCCCTTAGATGCGAATGAAGATGCTAACATCACAAGAAATGTTGTACTCAAGCATAGGGAGAAGGAAAGGATCAGCAGAGGCCATAATCTCAACAAGCCGGTCTGTGCAAAAGAGAAGAGCGATATGTTGATGAAAGAAGATCTTGCAGCTCAACATGACATGAATTGATATATATCGAGGAGTTTGAAGGGGCTGATTGGATCATATGGGTAGGTTCCAAGGAAACATTTCACCTTCTTCATAGATACCTTTACAATCAGTCTGCAAATTGTCATTAGACACAGAGGCCTATAAGTTTCAGTAGACACATGATATCAAATACGCAAACACATATAGAGATGATCCTTGAGATGGGCTTCCTCCTATAGGTTTTGCAATACTTGGTCCTCTTGGAACATTCACTACATCAGATCTAGAGCCTTGGACTTACAAAAGCTAAAATGTTCCTCTTCTTCTACCCTTTCTGGCTCCCTGAACGCCTTTTGTCCCTCGGTGGTTAGTTAGGTGGGCTTGTCCAACCCTCTGCTTGCCTTGAGTCTATGCTTGAACTTTTCTTGGTAGTCCCATACCAAGTTTTGAGACTCTATTACATATTGTTTTTCTAGGACTAGGTCTGGATAGGTTTGCTTATATGGAGGTGGACCTGCAAGGCCTTGGGCATGCACTGTCTTGTTTACATCTAGGCATGGAGGTACACCCGAGTCACCTTGGGTGGAAGTAACTTTAGAGGTAAAGGAGGTGGTGAGGGTGGCTATCTCCTCATGAAAATAGTCTTGAATGAGCACCTGATTGGCCCCATCACCTACCTGTATGGCTTTCTTGGATCGAGTTTGCAGGGGTTGAGAAACCTTAAGGCTTTGCGACAAGGGCCATTTATCCTTCCTTGCATGTTTCTTCATTGCTCTACCTATGGATTTGGCCTGCATCCTTGTGATGACTTTCAAGGGTACCATGGCACCTAGCCTTGTTTGATATTGAGCAAGTTAAGGCTAGTGCTCTTAGGCGGGGTGATTGGGGTTGCTGGTCTTCTCCTAGTCTTCTCAAGGGACAATCTTTGAATAGATGCTTGATTCCGCACCCTACACACAAGGGTGTAGGGCCTGTGGTGGGGGGAGAAACTGGAGTAAGATCCCTATAGGGGCAGTCCTTTAATAAATGCAGCCCCTAGCACCTGAAGCATGACACCAGAGGGTTCAAAGTACCCTTCTAGGGGAAACTCTCTCACCCTATGCGGGCCCAGGCAGGTATAGCATTGGATCGGGGGCCTTTGAGCAACAAAGTTTATGTCTCTGGCCCTTGCAGTGATTAAGGGTGTAGTCTGGAACATTGGGACTTATTGATCATCTTGCAAGAGGTATTGACTTAGGGTGCCACTTCCTTCCTCATAAGGGTAGAAGTCGAGGTGTCCATGTTTCAAATCTGTCTCCTCCCAATCATTGGCCACTTCCTCTACCAATACTTGATTGACGAGAACTATACGGGGTAGGGGAGGTTGAGGACCCAGTATGGGAAGCGGTAACAGAGCGTGTTGTGCTATGTACTAGTTTGGATTAGCCAAAGGGACACCTTGTGCATTTTTAGGATTAGGCAGAGTCGTCAGGGTTAATGGGAGTCTCACTTGATACATAGGTTGGGGCAAGAACCTTGGAAATTGGCATTGGGAGGTATCATGGTTCCCCCATCTATGATAGTGTGCACAGTAGAGGGTTGGCCTTTCCCTAAGGCAGTGACACTCATTGGAGGGATGATTGCCATTACATACCCTGCACCACACGTTCTCTCCATGGAAACAAGTGGGGTTTGCTTGGATCCTCCTTGGAGGTCCATGAACTTAACTGTTGGCCCAACTGATTCAGCAAATTTGAGTCCAACTCACTCATATCCAAGCCCTTGGGCTCGTTGTTCTCCTTCTTGGTCATTTTCGCATTGGAAGACCTGACCGATGGTGATACTTTTGATAGGCTTGGGGTTTCTGAGTTAGCCTTGTCCATCATATTATCACTTATATGGATAGCTACCTTACTGCATAGTTCAAAGGATGCAAGATTCATAACCATCAGGTGGTCATGCAGCTTCGGGTCTACCATGTCATCTAGACTGAGACCAAATGCATTAGCCATTTCTAGATCTCCATCAAGAGCTCCAAAGGCTTCACATATCTGTGCAAATCGCTCCATGTGGGTGTGAAGATAGTGGGAGAGAGGGAAGGAGTCTCACTTGAGGCTTTCTCACAATCACAATGGGGGAATACACACAAAGGTGGAGGCTGAAAACAGTTTTCCTCTTCTTAGTTGTGAAAGCCAAAAGAACTCTAGTACAAAGAAAATAGAAGAACCCTATATGTGGGTCTCAAACCAAACTCAACTAACTAAGGTGGCATACTAACTGAGCCACAAACTAGAGTAGATAAGGATAGCTGTCATCCAGCTATTATTCGTGGGTGGTGTACCAACCGCATCTCCAGCTAACAAGTCGGTGACATAAATACACAACGGTCACCCTAGCATATCGCGAGTGGAGCTCGATATCTCAACACTCCCCCTCGAGCTCAATCCCAATTCCTGCACAGGTCTTTGAACTTGCGCAGCTTCTCTGCGCCCAATGCTTTCGTGAATATGTCAGCTACTTGATCCTCTGTGCTGACATAAACTAGATCAATAAGACCTAGTAAAACCTTCTCCCACACATAGTGATAATGCACCTCAATGTGCTTTGTTCTAGCATGAAAGACTAGGTTCTTTGCCAAGTGTATGCTGCTCATGTTGTCACAATAAATGACAACTGGCCCATCTGTAGACTGATGCATATCATAGAGTAGCTTATGCAACCAAGCTACCTCACATGCAGCCATTGCTACACCCCTGTACTCAGCCTCTGTGCTCGACAAGGCAACTGTAGGCTGTTTCTTACTGCTCCAAGTGACTGCAACACTTCCAAAAGAGAACACATATCCACTGGTAGATCGTCTATCAGAAATACTACCAGCCCAATCAGCATCAGTGTATCCATGCAACTGTATCTGAAGCCCAGCCTCATAAAATAGTCCATACTGCAATGTGGACTTCACATACCTGAGTATGCGTCTAGCTGCATCCAAATGCGGTTTCCTTGGAGCCTGCATAAACTGACTTACCAACCCAACAGCATAGCTCAAATCTGGCCTGGTAATAGTCATGTAAATCAAACTTCCTACTATGCGTCAGTACATAGTAGGGTCTTCCAGAAGCTCACCTGCATCTGCGCTCAGCTTCACATTCTGCTCCAAAGGAACTGAAATAGGCTTACAGCCTGTCATCCCATATTTGGACAGCATGTCCAATCCATACTGCCTCTGCAAGAGCTGTATCCCACTTGGTGATCTAATCACCTCAATGCCCAAGAAATAACGCAGCTCTCCCAAATCCTTCATCTCAAACTTCTGCTTCAATAGCATTTTCACATGAAGGATATCTTCATCACTATCACCTGTGATGATCAAATCATCAACATAAATGACAAGCAGCAGAATCCCTTTCTCTGTTTTTCTCACATAGAGTGAGAAATCTGCCTTGGAAATCTGAAAGCCAATAGTGACAAGATACTGTCCTATCTTGTCAGACCATGCTCTAGGTGCTTGCTTCAAGCCATACAAGGCTTTCTTCGACCTGCAAACAAACTCAGGATGAATAGCATGAACATAACTTGCTGGCTACTCCATAAAGACCTCTTCTTGCAAATCACCATGCAAGAAGGCATTCTTTACATCCATCTGATGTAAAGACCATCCCTTTGATGCAGCCATAGCAATGACTGCTCTTACGGTTGCCATTCTTGCAACCGGGCTGAAAGTTTCTTCATAATCAATGCCATATGTCTGTGCATACCCCTTGACAACTAATCTTGCCTTGTATCTATTCACAGAACCATCTACATTGTGCTTGATCTTATAAACCCACTTACAGCCAATTTCATTCTTGCCTTTAGGTAAAGGCACCAATTCCCATGTAGCATTAGCATCCAAGGCATCCGTTTCTTCATCCATGGCTTTCTCCCATTTTTGATTTCCCATGGCTTGCTCAAAAGAAGTGGGTTCTGGTTCCTGTATCACTTTGACCATATAGGCATAGTGAATGGCTGTAAATCCATCATATTTCAGCCTATCCATAGGATACCTAACCCTGATAGACCTGCGCAAAATAGGCTCACTTCCAGGTGCTCTCAAAACATCCCTGGTCTTCCTTACTCCAGGTGTAACAACAGAAGGAATACCCAACTCATCATCAATGCTCTGCTCTGAGCCACTGGATTCACCATCCACATAAGAGTGACCTACATTCACATCAAACATGGGCTGATCTACCTTCTCTTTTCCTTTTCGTGATACCTGCATACCACTCTCTGCATTGCTTTGAGGAGATTCTCCTGATCTCAATCTGCCTGTCCATGGCGAAGTATGTGAACCACTGCTAGAGGACACTCCAGGTCCACTGATGTTTTGTGATTGCTGCTGTGAATTCTATGCAGCATTACCATTTTGTGCATCTACATCAATCATCACATTTACTGGTTTATACCAGCTACTCATCTCATCAAAAACAACATCTCTGCTCACTGTGAACTTACGTGTAGAAGGGTTATAGCATCTATACCCTTTCTGCTGCAGAGAATAACCAATAAAGATGCACTTCTTAGCTTTTGGATCCAACTTGGACCTCAACTCATCTGGCACATGGACATAGGCAATGCAACCAAAAATTTTCAAATGAGAAATATCCGGTTTCCTACCAGTATACATCTCCTCTGGCGTCATGCCATGTATTGCTGCAGTGGGAGTCCTGTTCATTATATAAACTGCTGTAGCAATTGCTTCAGCCCAATAATAATCTGGTAGATCTTTTTCATTTAGCATAGCCCAAGATACCTCTCCAATATGCCTGTTTTTCCTTTCTGTAATTCCATTTTGCTGTGGGGTATGACTGCATGAATATTGCTGCTTTATACCATGCTCCTGCAAGAACCTTGCAAACTCATTTGAGAGGTACTCTCCCCCTCCATCTGACCTTAGGCATTTTATTTGCAGGCCTGTTTCTTTTTCAACCATAGCTTTGAAAGCTTTGAAGTGCCCAAACACTTCACTTTTCTTTTTCATAAAATACACCCAAAGTTTTCTACTGAAGTCATCAATAAATGTGACAAAATAGTGACAGCCACCAATAGATGCAGCTTTAGTAGTCCACACATCAGAGTGGATTAATTCCAATGGCTTTTTACGCTCTTGAACATGCCTAGGAAAAGGTTTCCTTGCCTGTTTCCCAAATTGACAGGCTTCACAAACCTTGTGCATTTCTGCAACCTTGAATTTAGACAATCCTGCAACAATATTTTGGGCTTGCATTGATTTAAGTCGCTGTATATTAACATGACCAATGCGTTTGTGCCAGATATCAATATCTGCAACTACACCGGTCCCATGTGCAAACATTGCTGCACTCAATTCAGGCATGTCCGCATCCAACATAAACATCCTGCCCTTCTTCTTTCCTTTTGCTATCAAGCGACCATTATTTTTCATATCCTCAACAAAGCATCCATGAGGATTAAATCTGACCTGCAAGCCCTGCTCAACCATCTGACCAACAGAAATCGGGTTCTTGGTGATGTTCGGGACATGAAATACATCAGACAAGTATTTCTTTTTCCCATCCTGCATAGACAAAGGAATTTTGCCAATCTGCACAATAGGATGTGCAGTATCATCACCAGTCTCCACAAATCCTGGTTTTTCCATTTTCCTTGCATCGTGCATCCATTCAGCATGACCTGTCATGTGGTTTGATGCACCTGAGTCAACATACCACACATCATTGCTTTCTTCTGCACTTGTCACAGAATTTGTCATATGCTGCACCATAAACAAATGCTCATTTCTGTCATCACCCTGTCTACTAGAGGATGCATAATTTCCTTGCTGCAATTTTCCATTCATAATGTCATTCTGCTTTTTGTAGCAGTCTTTAGCCATATGCCCCATTTTGCCATAGTAGTAGCATTCAACATTGCTGTTTGCATTTTGGCCTCTCTGCCATCCACCACGACCTCTTTGGCTCCCCCTGCCTCTAGAGTTACCACGTCCTTCTGCATAGGGCTGGTTTTCTTGCATTTGCTGCATATTCTGATTTCTACCACGGCGGCCTGCAAATCGGCCTCCTCTACCTCTGCCTCTACCTCTGCCAGCATTTGAGTAGAAGACAGCTTCTTTTGAAGTTCCTGCTGAAGAAGATGCACCACCATTTCTCTGCTCTTCAGAAATTAGAAGAGCAATCAACTCCTCAAAATCAGGAAATTTTTCACGGACGGCAATGGATGTCCGGAACTGTGCATAATCCTTTCCTAGACCATTCAAGGTCACAGAAACTAAATCGTCATCATCCACTGGCGACCCAATGGAAGCAAGTGCATCCGCAATTTTCTTCACCTTCATGTGGTAGTCATTGATGCTCATATTTTCTCTCTCTCAACTTTTGAGCCTGAAGCTGGCTGAAAATAATATTGAATTCATTCAAATGAGGACCCCTTCCTTCATCTACAGCTCAAAAAACCTCTTCATGTGGTAAACTTTATTAGAGGCAGTTTCCTTTTCATAAGTGGCACACAGTTTCTTCCACAAATCTTCCATAGTCTGCTCATTTACTACTGTGAAATAAACTGACTCTTCAAGATGAAGTCAAATAGTAGATTTTGCTAATGCATCCAACTCATTCCAATCATCCTCAGACATATTTGCAGGCTTAGCTTCAATCCCTGCCAAGGGTTTAATTTGCTTCTTTTGAATAAGCACATCCCTTATTTGTTCTTTCCACAAAGAAAAGTTTGTCCCATCAAACTTTTTAATGCTAAAAAACTCCTTTTCAGACATGGAAGAGGATGCCATGATGCAAATGAAGCAAAAATCCCAAATGCTAGTGCCTACAAGAGAGAATCACACCAAATACCGGGTGCACCCAAATGTGTATGCCACAATAGAGTGAAATATCACCAAAACTCATGTCTCAACGCATCTGACTCATGTGCATATACTATGCATCCATATGAGCAAATTTGGCCCAAAAGAAAATGCCAACTACAATGGTAATCCAAAATGCCAATAAGTGCCAAATGACTCAAGCATAAACACCGTCCACTGGCATATGCATTAATGATACCTCATCCAAGAGAGCATAACACTATTAGTGCATCACCTGCAATGTGTCAAAGCTGTCCCTCAGCACAAAATAGCATCCATGTGCAAAGCGTCCATAAAAATAGCATCCCACAAGGCAATTTGGGCCTATCAGTGCATCCAATAAGGACTCCAATGCATCCAAATGGCCTATAAATCATCCACTACAACCCAATGCACACCACGAATGAGTGCACACTGCTCAAACTACAACCAGAGTGATCTGCATAAGGTATGCTCAAGAAATCATAGTCCCACGGTAATGACCACTACTAAAAATAGAACTTGAGATGCCTCAAAACATGGGCGCCATTGCATAATCAGACTCAACAAGAAAATCTGCAAATATCTCTCTTCTGTTGGAACTCCAAAATCCCAACCGAAGAGTGAGAAATGGGAGTCAACACTTATCCACTACCATGTGGCATAAATCTAAGGTTTCAAAACCTTAGAATGAAAAATGCATAATAGAGAGATGAAATCGAATACACAGAGATCTATAACTCTGAAAATCCTCCATCGAATCATGTAAGAACTGACAGCTAGGGGTTTTTGGGCGTCCGAAATGCAATGGGACAGACGGTTTTGTAAACCGTGGTCTCAATCAGTGAGTCCAACACACGGACTGAAAAACGTTTTTGGAAATAGAGCTGTTTGTAAACTCCACCAGAGTGTGAATGATGAGCAACATAGAAGTTTTAGGACCTCCTGAGTCCACTGGAACTGACAGATCTGCAAATGGTTGCTCCAAACTTGAGTTCCAACACCCGGGCAGAAAAACGCAAAAACTGACACAGTGATCAGAAATCCAATGAAATGATACCAAATTCAAGAATGAAGGTGTTTCCAAGCTCTTGAAGTGAAGTGGACACCAAAAGCAAGCAATAGTTGCCTCTACAAGTTAATGCAGAGTCTCTGTCATCGAACAAAATAGGAAAAAGCTCAAAAAACGACTTTTTCTTTGAAAACACTTAATAGGCTCTCAAAACCACTTCGCAAAACCAAAGTGACTTTTCCAAAGGTTCCTCCAAGGTCTCTACACACTCGGATGCAAGTAAAGTCACCCACAAAGCTTCCCACAGAGCTTCTCCTTCCTCCCACAAAGCTGCTGAGCTTCAAGCATTCACGCATGCTCAGCTAGATCACCTGGGCTCTGATACGAGTTGAGAGTGCTCTCAACAGAAGCAAGAACGGAAGAGGGAGAGAGAGAAATAGAGAGCCACACAAGTTTTGGTGGGTGCAAAACACCCTAATCTTCTTTTTCATTCATTTATATATGTGTTTGAGTATTGTACATAACCGAGGTAAAGGCACAGTGACCTTTAACCCCCACAATAGTTTATATTAGCACAGAGGATCAGGTAGCTGACATATTCACGAAGGAATTGGGTGCAGAGAAGCGGTGCAAGTTCAGAGACCTGCTTGGTGTGCAAGAATTGAGATTGAGCTCGTGAGGGAGTGTTGAGATATCGAGCTACACTTGTGATATGGCAGGGTGACCGTTGTGCATTTATGTCACCGACTTGTTAGCTGCAGATGCGGTTGGTACGCCACCCATGAATCATAGCTAGATGACAGCTATCTTTATGTACTCTAGTTAGTGGCTCAGTTAGTATGCCACCTAGGTTAGTTGAGTTTGGTTTGAGACCCACATATAGGGTTCATCTATTCCTTTTGTACTTAGAGAGTTCTTTTGGCTTTCACAACTAAGAAGAGGAAAAGTGTTTTCAGCCTCCACCTTTGTGTGTATTCATTCCCCTTGTGTATGTGAGAAAGCTGCAAGTGAGACTCCTTATTTATCTCCCACTCTCTTCACAGGAGCAGCTTTCTCACATACACAATGGGGGAATATACACAGTGGAGGCTGAAAATAGTTTTCGTCTTCTTAGTTGTGAAAATCAAAAGAACTCTAAGTACAAAAGAATAGGTGAACCCTATATGTGGGTCTCAAACCAAACTCAGCTAACTAAGGTGGCATACTAACCGAGCCACTAACTACAGTACATAAAGATAGTTGTCATCAAGCTATTATTCATGGGCGGTGTACCAACCACATCTGCAGCTAACAAGTCGGTGACACAAATGCACAACAGTCACCCTGGCATATCACGAGTGGAGCTTGATATCTCAACACCCTTACCCTTGTACTCCCTACCCTTGTACTCCCTCCTCCCTTCTTCCTCCCTCCTCATCCTTCTCCTCCCTCCTCCTCCTCCCTCCTCCTCCTCCCTCCTCCCTTCTTTCTCCCTCTTCATCCTTCTCCTCCTCCTCGTCCTCCTCGTCCTCCTCCTCTTCCTCTTCCTCCTTCCTCCCTCCTCCCTCGTCCTCCATTGTCCCTCCTCCTAAACCCTTACCCCTTGAATACACTCTCCACTCCTCAACCTTAGACTCCTCCTAAACCTTGCAACCCTCTCCGAACCTTGGAACTCCTAGATAGCTCTCCCAACCCTATCCCCTTTTGGAACCCTGCAATCCCTTTCTAAACCCTTAAACTCCTGTGGATACTAGAGCCTCCATCAATCATTGTGATCAAGCCCTCTTTCTCACCCATGCGCGCATGAGATTTGCTTTCGATGCTTTAGCCTACACCTCTCATTGGAATACGACTTGAGGAACTATGCTACACTTGTCAACACCTATGCTACAATGAGCAACAACATGACTGTAGGTGACCAATACCCTCAGAACTTACACCGGGGAGAACTAGTGACAACATTTTGGTGCCCTTGCTGGGAGGTTTAGTGCCTGAAGCAAAAGTGGAGCACGTGTTTGCATGTGTGAAAAAGAGCCCCCTTCAAAAAACTATTCAAGACACATCCCTCAAGGGAAAGGAAAGAAAAAATGGTTCCAAGTGGTGCCTCAACTCCTCCCCCCACCATGCCCTTTCTTGTCCATCCCCCCCCCACCGCCTTCCCCTCCATCTCTTAAGGGCCTTAAGGCCCTGTTAGAGCGAACCGGTGGAGTAGAGCCACCTATGAGTTAGAGATGACAGTGGTTGCCAACTGATAGTGTAGCGCTCGCCCACCATCGGTGATGCATTGGTGGCGGCTCGCCTTGGGGTGACAACTACCAAAAAAGGTCGATGACACCCATGCCTACTCTCACTCACGATGCTTTCCCTACCATCGGTGGTGATGGCCACAAGACGGTCATCCTCGAGTGCCTCTTTTGCACTCATATGCATGCCCCTGCCCATGCTCGCTCCACCCTCCTACATGCGTTTCTCGCTCGTGCCCGCTCAACCCTCCTCCATCATCTTTGCTCTCTGACCCTCCTCTTTGCTCTTTGTTACCTCACCATGCCTCTCCCCTCACCCCTCACCCCTCACCCTCCTCCCCCCTCCACACCCGCCTCTACCCCCACCCAGCCACCATCGGCGGCTACCCACCCCTTCCCCTTTCACCCAAAAAGAAAAACACCCTAAAACTAATCCCACCCCCTAACCTAAGGTTAGTTAAATTATCTGGGTTAGGTTAGGATAACCAAGGCTTAGATAGCTAGGTTGGATTAGGCTAATTTAATTGTCACTAGGTTAGATTAACTATAGCTAGGCTCAACTAATTGAACCTAGGTTCAGTTAACTATAATTAGGTTAGAGTAACCTATGTATAGCTAGTAAATTAACTATCATGGGTAAGCTAGGCTATGTTAGTTGGACTAACTGTTAGTCAAACGAACTGTCTAGTTAGGATAACTAAATTAGCTAGGCTTATTAAGCACACTTAGTGCCATAGACCATGACACAGGTGATGATGTAATACAAAGGCCCACAAATGGGGTGATGCCTATGATTGTGGAGTTCCTATGATTTAGGAGCTACCTCCTTTGATGTAGGAGAGGTGCCATTGATTTAGGCCACCCTCTCTCCATTTCTATAAAAGAGGGACTTCCCTCTCACAATGAATCGAACACCCATTGCTATATCTCATGTGTTCTCACTCACCTCCATGATGAAGCTCTCCTCTCTCCCCAAGTTTCAACATTTGGTATTAGAGCCAGGTTGATCCTACCTAGGTCCTAGAGTCAGCTAGAGCCCAATATTTCATCTTCTTCATCACCTTCATTTTGCTTGAGCTCTCTTATGGCCTAACCATTGGAGGCATGATATATCAACATCTGGCCATTAACTTTTAGAACACTTCATGCTACATCTTTATCTAATTAAGGCGCATGTCTTCACCGTTGGGATCTGTGCAATTAGGCTTATGCTGCCAGTGCCAACACTCAAACTGCTCGATAAAATTTCATGCAATTCAGCCTATTGCAGCCATATCTTGTCTATTCCTCTAAGGGCATGCTGGGCAACACTCTTGGAAAGGTGCTGATGAATTTTGGTGGATAATGGTCCATAGAATGCTGAGAACAGAGAAAAAAACCAGTCGGAATAGGTGCATCTTTCCACGGTGACACAACTCGCAATTTCACCATTCCTCTCTCCTAGAAGTAGTCCTCAGTAAGATCTTCCATTTTCCTTTGAAAGCCCTCTAAAAGCTTTTGTCTTCAGCTTCAATTGCACACCCTCTGATTTCAGACTACTCAATTTGGGGGTGACAGTGATATCTGCTTCTAAGATGAACCATTGAATATGGTTAAGTGCTAGAAAGTTTCATTATTATGTCAGTTATCTTTGGTCTTTTGGATGATTGACCATTGGAAATGATTTGAGGCATTTTTCATTCTTATCTTTGGAGCACTATCCTACAGGTTGACAGTTTTGGTAAATGCTCATAATGCATTTATGTTTTGAATATGCTTGAATGCTATTTTTTGAAGCAACAGACATCGTATTTCCTTTATGCTAAGAGTTTGGGGTATCTAACTATCTCTCCAACCAATTATACTTGTGGAGAAGGAGACTTATTTGTTGTAAGGGACTAGACACTACCATATTAGTGGTAAGACCTTCTCAATATGCCTTCATCATATTGTTCCTCTAATATTGATTATGTATCTAAGAGGAAAGCATTCCAAAAGAAGCCTAGAATGAGAGTAAAGCCCTGTAATGGTAAATATTTCGTCAAGGTGAACACCAAGAAAAAGATATGTGCCTTCGTGGAGTATGCAATCATACTATGGAGTATTGCCATCTAAAAAGGTTTTCTCTATAGGTGCTCTCCAAGAGACAATCCCAAGAAGAGGAGAGGAATGACTCCCAAGAGAATGAAGCATTTCATGCATGGATGTTTTTATTGAAGGTATAGAAATATAGTATTATAATATATTGGCAAAATTTTTCATAAATTATTTTTAAAAGTTTCAAAGAATTGGCAAATTATATCTTTTGTTATAATTTTTGTTTTAAAACTTGCCTAAATATTCTAGAGCATTTAAAGAACTTTCAATTTTCACAAATATACTAAAAACTAGTTATATTGAAATCTCTATCTTTGCCGTTTTACATAATTTCAAAATACATGAAATAGCTAGCATTTAGGATGCTATAGAGAATGCAAAACATAAAATTGTTTAAGGATAATGAATATCCTTCAAATCCAATGGGGGAAGAAAATTCTCAAAGTCTAGTTTAAATAGTCCAAAAAAGCTAATTATAGCCTTTTCTTCTACAGGTTGACTTCCAGAGTGCTAATGCTCTATCATATGCAAAGCTACTAACATCATAAGAACAAGAGTATAATCTCAAGCTAAGATCTAAGTTATCATCTAGTTTATTACGAAGCTTATTCTTCAAGTAACCGAGAGTACTAAAACACCTTTCATCCTTAATTGAGCCAAGAATAAATGTTTGACATAAATTTGCAAGCTTGAAGTACTCAAAAATGTTATCTTGTAGGAATGTACTACGAGAGAGCTCGTTCCAAAGCCGAACCATCGAACCTTGCATTTAAACATTTTCCATTAAATTACTTTGCTGGTGCATGACTTCTCCAAAAAGGGAAGACTGTGAATAAAGATTTCCAAAATCCAACAAACCATTGTACTTTATATTATCCATGTCAATGTCCCATCGAAAGTGTTTTTTGAGAGCATCAAAATGATTCTTTAGAGCTGCTTTGATACTTTCATAAGATCCATTGACCCAAAAATGTGGAAATATGATGGTAAATGCTTCCATTAGGTCATTTCGTGGAAACCTACTTTTGATCTCATCTACCACTGCACTTGCAACTTCACTAAGGGTATTTTTCACTGTTTGTAGTTTCTTTAAAAAAACATCTTTTTTAATGTATTGTAGTCTTTTGTATCGTTTGTTTTCTCTCGTCATCTTGGAAACCTAATTGTTTGCACAAAGGCAAACATATCCTTCCTGGTCACATGTTAAAAGAGAGGAATCCCCATCTAGGTCTATTAAACTTTTCCAATCTTTAAACAATTTCTCGTCTTCAAAACTGGAGCTTGACTTCTTATCGTATGTTGTTGTTATACTCAAATTAGTGAGTTTTATTGCCTTGACATATTCATTGATATAAATATTCTTCGATTGAGACATTTTACTCAACATATTCATTTTGTCTAAAAGTGGAATAATTCCACACAATCCCAGTATCGAATCTATGTTGGTCAGTTTATGATACAAAATATTTGCCTTTTCAACCTCTTCTTCTACCTCCATATGCATTAAATAGACCAAAGTCTTCTATTCATCCCATAATCTTTTCACTGGCTGAACCAAAGATATCCATCTAGTATCCACATTCTTCAAAATCTTCCTCCCTTTTGTACCCACTACTTCTGCAATAACTCTAAATTGATTGTATCTTTTTGGACTCTTGCAAAAGTAAGAGTAGCTTTTTTTAACCAAAGTCTCGATTCGTTGTACTGATGGAAATGTGGACACAACTTTGTAAGCTAGATTTGTGTGATGAGCCATACAATGTATCCCAACACAGTAAGGAGCATATTTTGTTTCTATTTGTATAGAGACACCATTTCGACAACCTTGCAAGATTGAAGCACCATCACTTGCAAAACAAACAAGTCTCTTGACCATCTCAGACTTTGTCATGCCTCCATACTCTTTTAAAGCTTGGATCAAAACTTGCACTAAGTTATTAGCATTGGATTCTGAATCAAGTTTGTGTACATGTAGCAAATTTGGTTTTCTCTTATTGTTTTCTACCACGTACAAATGCATTCCCAACCATGATGTAGTATCCACAGTTGTGTACTCATCCAATGACACCAGAAAAAAGTCTGCAAGTTTTAAAGTCTCCTTTAAATCATCAATTATGACTAGGTTCATGTGGTTAGCCATATCTATTGCACTACTCCTTTACCAATGCATACTTGCCAAATTAGGAACATCCAAAAATTGAAGATATGATTGGTAACCCGAGAACTATTAGTGAGTGGCCTTGCTTTAATATTTGCATGATAGTTGAGAATTGCACTATCTTTTCTCTATCAACCTAATCATTGATACATTCCCAATGCTTTTTTAATGATCCAATCTTGGAAGAAGCCGACTCCGATGTCACCCAGAACTAGATTCCAAGAAGTACCTGTTTGATATGCTTTTAAAAATACAAGCATCTTTTTTGTGCCTTTCCTTGTGACAACATGAAGAGACTGTCTTCAATCAATACTTAAGTAAAAGTTTGAGATTATTGTTAATTTTCAACTACATTATGTTAAGCCACCAACAACCAATGATTTCTTGTGTCACAAATGTTTAGTTTACCAATTGCTGAGTTTTAATTTGGCCCTGCCATTGCTATTGCTCTGTTAGAAATAGTTATTGCATTTTTGCTACTGTGACATCATGAAATTGGTGTCATTTCATATGGGACAAAATACACTCACATTGAAACATCACCATGTGGTACCACATGTTCATAAATGCTTTCTTTTTCCCTTTGAAAGACAGAGACACCCCGCCATGTACGATGCCTCTGATTTGTTACACAACATGTGCACTTCTCTTGCGGAAAATATCGAGGCACACACTTTAATGCATCACGTTGCTTGTTAATGCACACCGTTTGAATCGTTCATCAACCTTTAACCAAAAGATTTGTTGGTTATGAAAGATATATTGTGTAGCAATAAACTACATGGCTACTAGTTCATGAGACACATGCATGGAAGTGTTGCTGATACAATAGTTTAATTTTCTAGGGAGCTCAAACATAGGGGCCCACCATGGAATCAATCTTTCAAACAGCAACGCAGTAGCAGCAGCTGATCCAATGGAGAACATGCAACTCTTGAATGAAGTAGGAGGGCCTAGTGGGACAAACAGTGCTAATCGCCCCAACCCTCCTAACCTAGGTGCCTTGCCAACCATGCCGATAAGCATTCTATCTGAGTTTGTATCACACCGCTTCGCATTTGAAGGGAAGGTCCTAGCAAAATATGGCACCTACAAGGCAAAGGATGTGCCATACCCTGTCTACATGCAACTAGATCTTACTGATTCAGCCTGCGAGGAGACTATTACACTTCATGTGCCACACACATATGTACTGGACTTCAAGGATGTTTTCCAAGTTGATGATTTCTATAGAATTGAAGGACCCACAATTGGGAAGAGAGGCGTTGGTGAGGGAGGAACTTCCTCCTTCTCTTTGCGAGTTGATGCAACAACCACAGTAACTCTGAAAGGTGAGCCATTCGATGGCTCAATATCATTTGGTTTTGATATAGTCATATGCTGCTGACGAAATCAGAACTGTTGATTGTGAATTCTCCGGCCTCTTCTCTAAAAGCATACAACGTGTGGCAACAACACTGTAGTTATGGAACTTAATAAAGGGGCATTGAGGACCCAAGACCTCATTAACATGCTGCCCGTGCACCTGCACGGCAACTTGGGAGGCATCGCGCATCACCACATGGCCCTTCAGAGAAGGAAATTGTGAAATCACCTGCACACCATCACAGTTGTAGCAGTAAGGGTGTCTGGGTTCTCAACTTACACGCGGCAACCGCCACACAGTGTGGTACGAGCAACCAAAGGGTTGTTGAGGCCCACAAAGTGCAACACATCGTGTACCTGCAGGAAAGAATGCAAAGAAAGTTAGATGATCAAACATTCATAATAACTAAGAACATGAATGAGTTATTGTAACATACCTTTTTCCCATAAACTAACTCAGAGACTTGCCATATGAAGGCATCATGCAATGTGACTCGGAAACCCCTTAGGCACCACTCCCAAGATAGTGAAGTCGAATACGCCCAATGCATGTAAGAAATATTCTTTGCAATGTACGTGATGATGCCCTCGTCTATAAACTCATCCACCACTAATCGTGACAGGGTCTACCTTCTCTCGGACACGTACAGCTGCAGGATGTGCAGCACATCAATAAAACGGGGAAAACGGGGAGCATGTGCATATGTGTGTGTGTTAAGTACTTAATTTAAGCGGTGCAGTTAATTACCATAGCACGGTCCTCAGGGTTGGGCCCGTCTGCAACAATGATATGGTCAGTGGGGGGGCCATCTAGGTCAACTTTGATGATCACAAAGGCAAGGGTGTCTATCACTGAAGTGAAGGGCACTCGCAAATTCTCCATCTTATTAGCAGCCATAGGCGCGCTTTGCAAAAACTCCATAGGCCTGTAGGGCTGCTTTTGTATAGCACACTATGCTTACACCGAGCTTCTCTGTCTCCTACTACTCACTTTCCTACCCTCATCATGCACTTTTGGTAGTCATCATGATGTATAGGCCTCTCCCCCCACCCCTCTCACCCCATCCCCCCTTCCACTTTATACCAGAGCAGTCCCTATGCTCTTGCTATATAGCGTACTTTGTTTGGCACACATTTCCCCCCCCCTTCCATTTCATGCTAGCACACTCCCTACGCTCTTGATGTACAGCGTGCTATGTTTGCCGCACATCTCCTTTACTCTTCCTCTTTTCACTCCGACATATGAAACTGTCCATGATGTATAGCTCTCCCATGCTCTCCATAAAATGAAAAAAAACTTGTACAAAGCACGCTACATACATATTTCTTTTGGTTGTTTTACATGTTGTTTTGCTAAGACTAACCAGCAGACGATCCACAGCAAATTGTAACCACACCATAACACGTTCGCAATTTCCTTTTTGTGGTTTGCATGTACTTCTTAAACGCCCAACGATAGGATGCACATTGTTATCCAATGTCTCCAACTAAATAGAAACAACAAAACGTGCAGATGATAGAATACTGATGCTTATCCATAGACTGCTCATTAGAAATGGTTCCTCAAAATAGTTCCCATGGTTTCCTACTAACTCAAAATCACACCATCTTCTTTGTACAAATCTCATCATCATAAAATCAGTCCACCAAATATAAGCCATAGTTGCATTGTAACTTATCTTCATACAACCTGATGTACATAGAACATTAGCTGCAACAAGAAGATGTGTTTGCTTGCGAATACTCCACTGCATCAAAGAAGGTGCAACAAGGCTATCACCACGACTTACCTGAACGCCATTCCTCACATCTGGGTGCTTTTGCCCATACATTACTAAACCCCACATTCTTTGCGTACCACATAACATTGAGTGCATCATCCTCTCTTTTTTCGACCTTGCATGAAGAGCAACTCTCCTCTGTTGCTATAAACTCCAGAGATTCACTGCAACTCAGTTAATTCTTCGACTGCCACCGCTTCTAAATGGATTCTTGAATAGATTTGGCCCCCTTCAATGCCGAATGGAGCCGGAATTTCATCAGAGAAAGTCCCAACAATATATACCTTCTTGCATCCTTGCAAACTTTCCACCCCGCCTACACATACGACATGCTGCTCACAATACTTGCGGAAGCCGCAGCAAAGAGCAACAACGATGAGCCCACAACTAGCAAAGCGAGACCAACTTGCGCCCCCTATCCGTAGCATGCTTGGGTGTCCTTTCAGACTTTCAGACTAGCAGTAGCCGTCCAACGTTAGTGCATGCATGCTTGCAAAAAATGCATCTGCACTGCTCGTTTTCCGTCCTGCTCTTTGATGGGTGCATCACAGTGAAAGCTATGGAGTTTATTGATTCGAACAACAAGCAAGCAAACATGTTGCTCGTAAATACGAATGCAAGTCCTCCAGTGCTTCTACCATTACTGAGCAGAAAAACCAAGAGGGCATACGGTGTTTGGAATACGAACAAGGAGTCAACTCTAAGGGTCATAGAAGCACACAAAGATTGGACAGCAAAACAAATAGCTGGCATATACAATGCAGTGGGCCTTCAGAACAAGCACATCACCGATGCTATCTGTAATAAAGTCTACAAACTGAGGTCAAAAGCTCTTGGTGGTAGGATTAGTGCAAAACCAAGTTGCAGCAGCGTGCAATCTGCCTTGTGCCCAGCGCATGGAACCGCCACCGCGCAACTACGCGGATCACATTACATGTAAACGAAAAAGGGGAGGGCGATCCGCAAAGTCAAAGTACATTGCCAAAGTATAAGATAAACCAAAGTTTCCATGCTCCTGCTGCTGGTGCCTCTAACCTTCAAATCAAAATTAAGGAAAACAGCAACAAAAAAAAAACAAATGAAATAAGCAATGTTCTTTGCTGAAGCTTTCTATTATTCCATATATCGTTATTCCGTCGCTTGTCTCTTTCCATGCTCTGACGTCGTTATCTACTAGTCTACATTCTGACTCACGACTGCTCTCGACAAGTGTTTTGATACATTTGGGTTAACGTAAGTGAACAACGTTAAGAATGGAAGCCCCGTCCCTTGACTGGCCCAAGCATATCTAGAGTGTTAAAGCCCTTGCTAAAAGCAAGCCATTACATACAGCCCAAGTCCGAGGAACCCTCTTTTGTGGCTTCCATGATGATCATATGCTTGAGATACCATGCAACGACTACAATTATAAAACCTTTGTGTTTTCCTACCCAAGCCCTTGCTCCTCTCTTCACCCCGAGTAGTGAGCAAAGACTTTATAGGCATATCTAAAAAATTAAATCTTTTCTCCATCCTTGACTAAATGGACCTGGCAGCTTCTTTGATTCTCTTCGTGAAGGTTTTAGTCGATAGGGTGGAATGGAGGGCCCCACCTTCCACACTACCAATGACTTCATGATGATCTTCCTGTGGGTCAGGAGGAATTTATTATGGTTGGAATCGGTAATATCTTGATCACCATGCAAGATGATCTGTGGAGTGTCTGGGACTTGAGGAGAACTTGAGAGACCAATCTGGCTGAATCCAACACCAATATTTACTTATCATGACTGTGAAGGCTATTTAGCAAATTAAAACTTTGAGCTACCCATCAACAAATTGTGAATGCTCTTACACATCATCCTAGATGAAAGAATATTTAAAAAATAACTTTGAATTTGGATATGAGAATAAACACACCCTACCTATTAAATTTAAAATAGTGTATAAAATTACCCATGCTATAAATATATTTCTGTAAGTCTCGAGAATTAAAATAGCCCTCATTTTGAACTCTCATAGTATATATACATTTCCTAGATGGACCCCCCAAGTTCTTTGCATTGTGATAAATTGCTAAACATATAAATGCATAGAAGTACATGATGAGATTAAAGTTAGATTTTCACACACATACACACAACTAAATATAAATGCATAGAAGTACATGATAAAATTAAAGTTAGATTTTCACACACACACACACACAAGTACATATGTGACTTATTGCATATTCACTACTCTAGCTCTATTCATTAATTTAGTTGAATTTTTACCTACTTTTTGCGATCATAAACTGTGACTAAAGAAATACTTAAAATATCTAACAAGACACCTTCTACCAGGCCATTATAGAAAATTTCATTCTTTAATTTTGTGTCATTTTAATCATTTGATTATTCTTGCTAAGGATCTACTTGTTGTTTCTGTTTACCTATGTATGTAGGGTCCTTCCATGTTCTTATTGAAGATAGAAGCATGAAGAGATATATCCCTACTATATGACTTGATGAGGGGTAGACATATTGCTAATGATGGGCCTACCATAGGCTTAAGTTAGCCGAATGTACGCTGGATATAAGGGCACAAGTCTTCTTGATTACACAAGTCTTCTTTTGGTGCTTAATTCTATAGATCTAGCCAAAATTTTAAATTGTATATATAATATGTTGGCAAACGTTTCCAAATATATTTATTTATTATATAAAGCTTTGGCGAATTTTCATGGACTTTATTTATAATTTTATAATCTTAAAGGCTAAACCTAGCTCTTTTTTTAATTTTAGTTTCAAATTGTGGCGAATATACTAAGCTTTTATTTTTATAAAAGCACATAAACTTTCACAAGCCATATAAAACTTTCACTTATCAACAAAACTAACGCGAAAAAATCATCCATGATTCCATGTGAACAAGAGCTCCATCAACAACAAAGAAAATCTTGGTGAAGGAAAGACTCCATCAACAAATGAAGAATCAAACTTTGTGGTAGAAGACAAGGACAATGCCTTTTGAGCACTTTATCTTTTGAATTTTATTTATCATCACTTGGTCATGTAGTTAATTTTGAGGTTCTCTGCCTGGATTAGTACTCCAAAAAGAATGTTATGGTTTTTTTATAGTCCATATAGTCTTTGAAAATCATCTCTGGTCACCATATAATGTAGGCCATGTGATGTGTGTTTGCTCGCATGGTACCTCTTGGAGAAATGAGAAACTAGGTCCACACAAAGGCCTATGATTAGTCCTTGTACATGCAAGAGAGAGAACCATTTGGGGGGGTCTATCCCATTTCTGTAAACCTTGACCCTTGGGCACCTTTGCCAGCATGAGATCCTAGACATAGATTTATCCTTGACCACCATGAGATGGCATGAGAAACTATGAGACTAGATATATCCTTGACATTGCAAGAGGCAAACCCTTGAGGGGGGGTATGTTGGGATATGTGTGATCAAGGGCTTGCTAGGTGCATGTGTGCATCCACTACCAGTCATATGGTTGTGTGTGTGTGTAGAAGAGGCACACTTAGTGCCATAGACCATGACACAGGTGATGATGTAATATGAAGGCCCCCAAATAGAGTGGTGCCTATGATTGTGGAGTTCCTATGATTTAGGAGCTACCTCCTTTGATGTAGGAGAGGTGCCATTGATTTAGGCCACCCTCTCTCCATTTCTATAAAAGAGGGACTTCCCTCTCACAATGAATAGAACACCCATTGCTATATCTCATGTGTTCTCACTCACCTCCATGATGAAGCTCTCCTCTCTCCCCAATTTCCAACATGTACACCATTTTGTCATCCCTAACACTCCTCAATTTGTGCCCCCATGTGGGCCCCTTTTCGCACTAATTCACTCGTAAGTTTTTGTGACCTCTGATTGATGATTCGTCTACACTATCACGTTCCCACACTCATGTGGGACAATCCTAGGCACATTCTTAACATGATGGTCCCTACTACACTAATGCATCTTTAACCCCCCTAACATTTTTGCCCTCCCGCCAGATTCTTTCAACTCTTTGACGTGGCATGTTGATCAATCAAAATGAAGCCAAACTTGCTTGGTTTCTAATGGCCCTAACCGATGAGGCCTTGGAATGGTACCTCGACCTTCTTGTAGAAGAAAGAGCCACATGGGCATTGCTATCCAAGTAGTCCAGAAGAAGGTTCTAAACAGAAAGGCTGCAAGATGTCCCCGCATTGCCACTAGGAAATATAGCAATTCACAAGAAATAACAAGTTAAAACAGACTTAGGAAGAATGAAAAGATTAAGAGCAAAGTGTGTTCCCTATCTGAATGCGACAAGTACCTCATAGCATGGTTTATCTCTGGACTCAAAAAATCCATTCGCAAGTCAGGAGCTATGCACATAATGCTCATGAAGCTGCAATGGACATTGAGGATGGTATGGCCGATTCTGACAACAATAGTGATGACTATAAATCAAGTCATCGCGACAAGAAATACTTGAAGAAGGGAAGCACTTCCAACAAGGATTGCACCACCGAGGATAGAGTGGAAGCCATGGCCCTAAGAGTAAAAGATGAAATAACGCAAGCCATCAAGCAAAATTTGCGGGTCTCTCAGCCGCCGCAGTAGCCATGGAGAGAGAATATTTGGTGCCCACACTGTATGGCCAACCATATAGCCAATGAATGCCCAATCTTGAGGAACCAACTAAACCCACTAGAAGTGGATCAACCGCCTGTTGAGATATCGAGCTCCACTCGTGATATGCCAGGGTGACTGTTGTGAATTTATGTCACCGACTTATTAGCTTCAGATGCGGTTGGTACACCGCCCACGAATAATAGCTGGATGACAGCTATCTTTATCTACTCTAGTTCCTGGCTCAGTTAGTATGCCACCTTAGTTAGTTGAATTTGGTTTGAGACCCACATATAGGGTTCTTCTATTTCTTTGTACTTGAGTTCTTTTGTCTTTCACAACTAAGAAGAGGAAAACTGTTTTCAGCCTCCACCTATGTGTGTATTCCCCCATTGTGTATGTGAGAAAGCCACAAGTGAGACTCCTTCCCTCTCTCCCACTATCTTCACATGGTATCAGAGCCTTGTTCGTGCTAAGGTGCTCAAGAAAGCAAACCAAGTTCGTGGTGTCGTGGTAAGAGGACCAGTGTTGCTTTCCTATTTCGAGTTTGGGAGCAAATCACTGTAGGTAGCACAGCCAGAAGTGCAAGAGTGCACTGTCTCAGATTGAGATGCCCTTCGCGGTATGGTGAGAGGGCCACACCATTTGGCTGCTTCGAGGCCATTTCGGGGCCCATTTTGAAGGCAGAAGTTCTTCACAGGCACTCAGAAAAAGGCCCTGTTTTTGCTATGCGACCACTGCTCGGCTAGTCGGTGAAAAGTTGCCGCAAAAATATTTGTGTGCAGAGATATTGGGAGTTGAAGAATCATGCTTGTTGCATGTTGATGCAAAATCGTCACTAGGAAGTGACTGTATGGTCAAATACCACTTTTGTCAGTTTTGCAGATCTGCCCGTGTGAGGCAAAAGCTGTGTCTTTCGCAGGCATTGATGTGATTAGATCACCAAGTGGGATACAGCTCTTGCAGAGGCAGTATGGATTGGACATGCTGTCCAAATATGGGATGACAGGCTATAAACCTATTTTAGTTCCTTTGGAGCAGAATGTGAAGCTGAGCACAAATGCAGGTGAGCTTCTGGAAGACCCTACTATGTATAGACGCATAGTAGGAAGTTTGATTTATATGACTATTACCAGGCCAGATTTAAGCTATGCTGTTGGATCGGTAAGTCAGTTTATGCAAGCTCCAAGGAAACCGCATTTGGATGCGGCTAGACGCATACTCAGGTATGTGAAGTCCACATTGCAGTATGGACTATTTTATGAGGCTGGGCTTCAGATACAGTTGCATGGATACACTGATGCTGATTGGGCTGGTAGTACTTCTGATAGACGATCTACCAGTGGATATGTGTTCTCTTTTGGGAGTGCTACAATCACCTGGAGCAGCAAGAAACAACCTACAGTTGCCTTGTCAAGCACAGAGGCTGAGTACAGGGGTGCAACAATGGCTGCATGTGAGGTAGCTTGGTTGCATAAGCTACTTTATGATATGCATCAGTCTACAGATGGGCCAGTTGTCATTTATTGTGACAACATGAGCAATATACACTTGGCAAATAACCCAGTCTATCATGCTAGAACAAAGCACATTGAGATGCATTATCACTATGTGCGGGAGAAGGTTTTACTAGGTCTTATTGATCTAGTTTATGTCAGCACAGAAGATCAGGTAGCTGACATATTCACGAAGGCATTTGGTGCAGAGAAGCTGCGCAAGTTCAGAGACCTACTTGGTGTGCAAGAATTGGGATTGAGCTCAAGGGGGAGTGTTGAGATATCGAACTCCACTCGTGATATGCCAGGGTGACTGTTGTGAATTTATGTCACCGACTTATTAGCTGCAGATGCGGTTGGTACACTGCCCACGCATAAGAGCTGGATGACAGCTATCCTTATCTACTCTAGTTCGTGGCTCAGTTAGTATGCCACCTTAGTTAGTTGAGTTTGGTTTGAGACCCACATATAGGGTTCTTCTATTTCTTTGTACTTGAGTTCTTTTGGCTTTCAAAACTAAGAAGAGGAAAAGTGTTTTCAGCCTCCACCTGTGTGTGTATTCCCCCATTATGTATGTGGGAAAGCCGTAAGTGAGACTCCTTCCCTCTCTCCCACTATCTTCACACCCCCATGATTATGGTGTCCCATTTGCAATGTTGCAGGGCATGATGTAATACATGCTTCTATAATATGAGGGTAGCACAATCCTGGCCCCAACAGTGCCAACAGCCACCAATCCCAGTATACAGGCAACTAGCACTAGCACCTATTACAAAAATGCCACGTCTCAACCCCCTTCTGGTGAGGACACAAATGCCCCAACTATTGAGGAATCCCAATCCTTCTCAATATCCTTGAGCTCCCAATCTTGCTCCAGTAGTTTTGGTGCAACAGCAAGATCTGGAACCTCACTATGAGTATGAAACAAAATACCCTATGTACTACATGGATGGTGCCAAAGGACTTATTCCAGTGTATGGTAATCAAGTAAGGACCACCACATATCAAACATCCATCAAGTGTTTTGGTTGTGGAGAAAACTACCGCATAGTGGAATGCCCACACAAGAGTAACCCCATTACATTCCAACCTATGTGCAAGGATGCAGACTTGGGCATGCCTACATGGACTGCCCACTAAGAGCAAAGACTCAACCAACCAAGGAAGTAGAACCTGATGTACCCCTGGAAATGATATGTGAAGAGTCACACTATGGCAACACAATGTGGGCTATCACAACAAGTCTTAATCATAACAAGACAACAAAAAGAAGTGGCACTGGAAAAACTCCTTTCCAAAAAGCAAAGATCCCTCTAGCAAAACAAGCCACACCAATCCCACTATGGGGTCTACTATATATAAGGTTAACTCTATGTTGTATCTTCAATTTAGTTACTGGATATATATATATTTTGAGTCTGATCACTTTTACTTTATATTAGCTTTGGGTTTAAGTTTTGGATGTACAAATTCTAGATGATGGTTGTAGGTTTTACATTTTTTGACTATGTGATATATTAGTTTTGGGTTTGAGTTTTGGATGTACAAATTCTAGATGATGGTTATAGGTTTTGAATTTTTTGTCTCCATGATCCAAAACAAGGTGTTCTAGGTTCCAAATGTAGCAACCTTTTTGAATTTTGTTGAGATTTGCTCTAGATGTGAAGATTCTAGACATTGACTCCAATTTATCATGTTATGATCCTAGGTACAATTTTTATTAGTTTTAAGTTCGTATCCTAGATATGTTTGTGTCATTTTTAGTAGTAGTTTTAGGGTTTAGTTTTGGACACAGAATTCTAGATAACGAGTGTACGTCTTGAATATTTCAGTCCTATGATTTAGAAACAGTTGTTCCAAGTTTTGGATGTACTTCTTGAATTTCATCGACATTTGCTCCAGATATGGCTTACTCCAAAGTTATAATTATCAAGTTTTTTTTGGGGTATATGTGGTCATTAAATGAGATCACATGATCCTTAGTTCAACGACTTGGGTCATTCCAGTTTTGTGGTAATACCCATTCCAAGTTCCAACATAGTTCACCTTGCAATCTAGGTTATGGATACTTCCAAGGATTATGGGTGCCTATGAATTACTCTAGATTCAAAATATATAACATTTTGAGTCGAGATGATCTGGGTTCAGTTGATTTAGATTCTACAACTATAATTCTAGCCAAGTAACTTGGGTCCTTGGTTTCTTGTTCTAGGTCCAAGGAAGTTGTTCATGTTTCTAGATTCAGGGTTGTTGATTTTGGGTTTTCTTGTTGTAGCTTCTAGGCTTGCATGTTTTGGAGTTAAATGTCCAAGGTTTTGGGAATCAAGATCTGATATCTAGAATCTTGGTATTGAATTCCATGTTCATTTATTGTTAGAATTTGAAAGGTCCATAGTTTGGGCTCCAAGTCATTATTTCCATGTCCATTATTCTCGATGAATATTATCGGACATGTTTCCTTTAATGGTTGGCTGTTGACCTTGAATAATTATAATAATTAAAGGACAAAAGCATGGCTACCTTTAGGGGTTTTAATAAAAGTAAGGAGCCATATAAGAGGATAGAATGACTAGATGCTATCAAGGACTAATTAGCTACCAATCTAGGCCATCCATCAATTATATACACTATGAAAGTAAGGAGTAGCGATGTGAGAATAGGATGGAGGGACAGGGTCCCTCATATGCAACAGAGGCCCATTATGGTGGAGACTTGGCTCATATTTTGCATCTTTATCTTTGTCTACCATAGTTCAATGATTGTTCGATCTATGAAACACTCGAGGAGGATCAACCTTTGATCCATTTAACCATTGGGGAGAGGATATCAATGAAAAATGATTGCAAATTGGTATGTAGGAAAAGGAGAAACTAGAACAAAGATGTTGGAAAGGGTAGCCCATTTTGCTGCCCATACAATAAGACTTACATACACCTGCAGAAGTCCCTGTACCACATTTGTCCTCTTCAAAGATACAATACTTTTGAAGTTAACATATCCATTTCTCTTATCTCACAATGTAATCAAGCCAGCACCTTGACTTTGGATTGAACATATTGTTGATTTTGATCCCTTAAGTAATCATGGAAGTGAGACTCTTTAGTTTCCTAACTATACATCATCCAAACTTGCTGAGGACAAAATCCATGTCACACCCGGACACCTATCCAATTAAAAAAAGGTTTAGTGCCATTGTGGGGACATAGAATGCATCTCTTATTCTCTATCTATGGCACTTGCATCACTATGCAAGGGTATTTTCTTGATCTCCCTTTAGATTTGTGAGGTGTATCATCACCCATCACAATGCTTACTCTAGGATTCTATTAAGACAAAGGTAAAAAATCATTACCTCTTCAAAGTATGTGGCTTCTTACACTCGATTCAAACCATAATCTATCTTCATCCTTGTGACTTTGAGTCACTAGCTTCCTAGAAAGAGCATAGTGTGAGATGAGGAGTTCTCCTCATCAAGGCATTGTGTTAACTATCTGTATGGATTGCATTAACATTGATGAGATTTTGTAGATCACCAAGACTGACCACTTGCTACATGTCTTTTCTTTTTCTTTCATATTTAGTGTTTTATGGATTGGGATGCCACAATAGTCATAGTTTCCTATCCTCTTATGGGAGTATAGATCAACTTCCTCCTGCTCCAAAGTTTCATCTACTTCTAGGATTCCATACCCCCCAAGCTAATTGGAAGGACCATGGTTTTGATTATGATGTCCATATGAATATTGAGACTATCTACGTGACTACCTCACCTATCTATGCAAAAGCATTTCTGATATGACTTGGAAGGAGCGACGTGCATCTCTTATGACTTTTGTAGTCACAAAGTATTCATATTCCTTTGCTAGTTTATTGATGGGAATTGAGATTCTTTGCTCTGCATCCAATCAAACCTAATTTACCTTTGTACCAAGTAGTCTAGACTTGATTCAATTAGTAGCATGGGAGTGTTGTTCAGATAATTTTCCAGTAAGATAACCTTGGACATGTTGTTGGCATTAAAATGGATCTCAAGGCCTTCCATGCAACCATGACTAATTTTTGGACATAAAGGACGAGCTAGGAGCTCTCATTCCAATTGCATTATTTGTTTGTCAACTCTTGAAGTTGATAGGGGTGAGGGTAGTTTTCAAACTTATAGGTGGAGGCTGAGGTCTCTTTTTTATTTTACTGTGATCGTGTCCCACAAACTTTTTGGCTAAAAGAGTTGACTATCTTGAACTTCCATTTTCCATAATTGTTATAATCTCACTTGCTATTATGGTATATAAAAATGACCTAATCATGAAATCTATCCATAATGATCAAGCTCTGTGCACAAGATCAAAAATTAGATATAAGATATAGCAGAAAAGTGCCGGTGATAGCCAAAGGCTTTACAAGTTTGATATGATAAAGTGTAAGAACCAATGCCAACATAGTTAAGTACTAACTTTATAATAGTGGCATGTGAGTGCAAGTATGTGCAAATGTACTCAATTTACTGATCCAATCACCAAATGAATCACAAAGTGTAGCTACCTCATGTTAACCCTATGGCAATAAGGGCTAGAGGTGCAATCTAGGACAACAAGGAATGGCAATAAGGTCTCTCAATGGAATGAAGCTCCTACTGTTTGGGGTTTAGTGTTCAAGCTCACTATTATGTTCATGTGATTGATCTCCATTGCTTCCATGCTCTCTTACACTATCATGTTCTAGCATGCCCTTACCCTTGCACTCCCTACACTTGTACTCCCTCCTCCTCCTCCCTCCTCCTCCTCCTTCCTTTGTCTTCCTCCCTCCTCCTCCTCGTCCCTCCTCCTCCTTCTCCCTCCTCCTCTCTCCTCCTCCTCCTCCTCCTCCCTCCTCCTCCCTTGTCCCTCCTCCTCACAACCCTTACCCCTTGAATCTATGAAGGAGGCTAGCTCTCCACTCCTCAACCCTGGACTCCTCCTTAACCCTGCAATCCTCTCTGAACACTGGACTCCTAGATAGCTCTCTCAACCTTGTCCCCTTTTCAAACCCTGCAATCCCCTTCTAAACCCTTGAACTCTTGTGGATGCGAGAGTCTCCATCAATAATTGTGATCAAGCCCTCTTTCTCACCCACACGTGCATGAGATCTACTTTCCATGCTTTAGCCTACACCTCTCACCAAAATGCTACACTTGTGAACACCTAAGCTACAATGAGCAATGGTGCGACTCTAGGTGACCAACAACCTCGAAACCTACACTAGGAGAACTACTGACAACATTTAGGTGCCATTGCTGGGGAGGCTAGTGCCTGAAGCAAAAGTAGAGCACATGTTTGCATACGTGAAAAAGAACCCCCTTCGCAAAACCATTCAAGACACATCTGTCAAATAAAGGAAGTGAAAAAATGCTTCCAAGTGGTGCAAAAGGATAATGTTGCTTTACATAATCACATTAATATAGTAAACACCCAAAATTAACACTTAATCCTTCCACATCCTATAAAAGCAACACCAATACCCCCTCACTTCTTTCCCCACACTTTTCCAAGCCACTTCCATCTCCAAATTCCATTAAGCCTCCATATTTTCTGTCTACCTTTATTTTTTGTCCTCCAAATTCTGTCCACCATTTCCACTACCACCACCACCACTTTTTTTGTCAAACCCTTATTGTCTCTGTGCCAACATGAACTTAGGTAGTACAGAATGTGTGTGTAGAGTAGCGGCAAAGCTCTGCTTGTACTTGCATAAGGCTATGAATAACCTCTCTCAGGAATCCTCAACATGCAAGTTCTACTTGCGATTCCTACATATGAGTTCTACATGAAACTCCTACATGCAATCCTAACATGCATGTTCTACTTGCAACTTCTACTTGCAACTTCTACTTGCAACTCCTACATGCAACCCCTACATGCGATTCCTACATGCATGTTCTACATGCGAGTTCTACATGCAACTCCTACATGCAACTTCTATATGCAAGTTCTACATGTAGAGAGAGAATGTCTTACAATTCCTACATATAGAGAGAGAAGCTCTCCAACTTGTATAAATACCCCATAATGGAATGAAGCCCACACTCTTTGGTGCATTGTGTTGAGTTCTACTTTGGTATTCCAGACAATTTTCTCAAGTGTCCATGCTTCCTTGCACTCCATGTCCAAAAGCATGTTCTAACCTTGCAACTCCTCCTCCCCTCTCCTCCAACCTTGCAACCTATCCTCTCCCTCTCCTCCTCCCTCCACCTCCTCCCTTCTCCTCCTCCCCCCTTCTCATCCTCCCTCATCCTCCTCCTCCTCCCTCCTCCTCCCTTCTCCTCCTCCTCCTACTCCTCCCTCCTCCTCCTCCCTCCTCCTCCTCCCTCCTCTCTCTTCCTTCCCCCATGCCCTTGCACCTTCTTCCTCTCCCACTCCTATTCTCCCCCTTAACCCTTAGTTCCTCAACCCTTAACCTCCATGATCTACAAGAGACGAGTTCTCCACCATGTACTCTACCTTGAACCTTGGATCCTCCCTCTAACCCTTGAACCTCTTCTAAACTTTGGAACCTCTCTTTAAACCTTGGAACCTCCTTCTAACCCTTGAACCTCTTTTAAACCCAGAACCTCTTTCTAAACCTTGGAACCTCCTTCTAAACCCTGAACTTCCCTCTAACCCTTAAACTCCTCCTAAACCCCTCAACCCCTAATGAAGGCAAAAGACTTCATTACCTCAACCATGATGATGCACGTTCCTTTCACACATGCATGCACTATGTTTGCTTACTACATTTAAGCCTACGTCTCTCACTGGATTATGACTCGAGGTCCTAAGCTACATGTATACTACAAACGATAACCCCCGATATATCTGTAGGTGACAAAAAAGCCTCGGAACCTTGCATACTAAGAAAACCTGGATCTTCTTTTGGAAACCGTGGGAAAGAACCAACATTTGGTGCCATTGCCAGGGAGACTCTCAAGAAATGAGTAAACATACGCAGGTATGTGTAAAAAAACAAACTACTACAAATTTTCACAAACATAACACTCAAGGGCAAGGAGATTAAAATTTTTTCCAACTCTAGCCAAACATATCAACCGCAAGCATCAACCCTGGGTTACTACCTTAAGAAATTTTCTTTATTTCTTAAAAAGAAGTCACTTGATAAACAAATCAGGCTAGGTAGTGGATATAAATGCGTAGTGCTTGCAATTTTGATCATTTCACCTTTTTGCAGAAGAGCAAACCGAGCTAACCATGAAAAGTTATGACTTGGGAAGAGTTTAGGGTTTAACCCTAAACCTACAGCCATTTCCTATAAAAACCCACTCCACCCCCTCATTCTTCATCTTTCACATCTTTCCTCCATCCTCTTCCCCATTCCGAGCCCTACGTAAGACACTCCTCCCTCTCCATCAACCACCACCCTACTCCCATCCTCACATGGTGAGCTACTTTGAGCCCATCTCGCAGCGATAACCTAGCCATCCACCCACCGTCCATTCATCCTCAACAATCCCGTTACATCGAGAAAGACTTTGAGAGTGTTCAGGTGACCATCTCTTCCTCCTCTTGTATTTTCGTCAAAGTTTTTTGTCCGTCAAGTTTTTTTTAAACCCCTTCCCCTCCACCATTCCCCCCTCACCCCACCCACCCCCTCCACCCCTCCCCTGTTGAGATATCGAGTTCCACTCATGATATGCAAGGGTGACTGTTGTGCATTTATGTCATCGACTTGTTAGCTATAGATGCGATTGGTACACCACCCATGAATAATAGCTGGAGGATAGCTATAGATGCGATTGGTACACCACCCATGAATAATAGCTGGAGGATAGCTATCTTTATGTACTCTAGTTAGTGGCTCAGTTAGTATGCCACCTTAGTTAGCTGAGTTTGGTTTGAGACCCACATATAGGGTTCACCTATTCCTTTTGTACTAAGAGAGAGTTATTTTGGCTTTCACAACTAAGAAGAGGAAAACAGTTTTCAGCCTCCACCTTTGTGTGTATTCCCCCATTGTGTATGTGGGAAAGCTACAAGTGAGCTCCTTATTTCTCTCCCACTCTCTTCACATGGTATCAGAGCTCGATTCATCTCCGACTGGAGGTCTCGGTCTCAAAATAGGCCACCGACCACACGATAGAATCGTGGTGCATAATAGAGCAACTGATCTAGGGTCACCGTTTGGCCCACAGCCATCCAGGATCATTTGGGGCTCCAAATGGGCCCCGCAACCCAAGAGTGGGCTGCCCCAGGAAATGCTCCATCTACCCTTCATGCGGCCAGTCATGGGATGCCTTCCGGCACTTGCATGTAGCCTAGTTGGTAGTGTGCCAACTCTATCTAAAGCTGTCCAGCCATCAGGCCACACATGGCTCCCATCTGGTGTCCAAACCAGGACCTACCAGATAATCGAGCTACTCAAATGCCCTCTCCTCATATGGGAGGCTTACAATTAGAGTTCGTTGGTTCCCGTGTAGTTACACGAGAGTGGTGCATTGATATCTAACACACCTCAGTGTCCACCTGCAAGTGAACTTACTTTTTTGGCCTAATGCCAAGTCGATGAAGATGCCTCTCCAGCAAGTCTCTTCCGAGAGCCTTCGTGAAGATGTCCATAGCATTCTTTGTAGTCGGACAGTCCACCAAGTTGACCTCTCCATCCATGATGAGCTCACGTACAAAGTGATATTGAATCTCAATGTGTTTTGTGCGTGTGTTGAACACAGGGTTCTTTGCAATCGCCATGCAACTCTGATTGTCACTTCCTAGCAAATGTTTTGTCTGCGAGATCTTCTCTTCATGGTTTCCTATTATGACAAGGTCATCCACGTAAAGGATCACGATCATACACCTGCCTCCTTCTCTATAGTTATACAAATTTGCATTAGATGGGCTCCTCCTGAACCCATTTTGTAGAAAGTAGGCATCAATCCACTAGTACCACGCTCATGGGGCCTATTTCATCCCATAAAGTGCCTTCTTCAGTTTAGAAACTTTATCTTCTAAACCAAGGATCACAAAACCTGGTGGTTGTTCCATGTATACCTCCTCCTCAGAAAAGAGGTGTAGAGCAATTATACGGCTTGAAATCTCATCATTCTCACAAGATGATCCAATATCCATGGATTTCATAATGGGTTTTCCTACTACAGTGAATCAAAATGATATGATTTGGATGATAATAGATCTCTTTAGTAAGCAAGCTTATTTCATCCCATGCAAATAAGACTTTAATAGCTCAGCAAGCTACACATTTATTCATCAAGCATATCTTTGTCATCATGGCTTGCCAAAGATTATAGTGTTTGATCGAGATTCAAAGTTTTGCAGTAATTTCTAGACTGCATTATTTCATAATCTAGGCATTAAATTAGACTTCTCATCAGCTTTTCATCCAGAATCGAATGGACAAATTGAAGTTACAAACAGTACTATTCTAGATATGATAAGAGCTTATGCAGGAATTCAACCAAAGACTTGGGACAAATACATTCATCTCTTACAGTTTGCTTATAATAATACTCCTCATTCTACAATTGGAAGAGCACCCTTTGAGATTATCTATGGGAAGGTTTTACCTATTCCTATCACACGATTGACCCATAGAGTGGAAGCAGCAGATGCATTTACCCATGACTATCAAAATATTCTCAAAGACATTCATGAAGCCATTGCAATCGCTCAAGAGAAGTACACTAAACAAGCTAATAAGAAACGGAAAAACATGCTTTTTAAAGAAGGCGATTATGTACTTCTTCGAATTGAGAAAAGGAGATTAAAGAGTGTTGAGAAATGGCCAGTAATCAAGATGTCACCACGTTTTTATCGACCATTCAAGGTGATTCAGAAAATCAATGATCTAGCTTATAGGCTTGAATTACCTGATAATTGGAAAATACATAATGCTTTCCATATCAGCCTCTTAAAGCCCTTCAAAGGACCTTTACCTATTCATCCTATGTATGAAGAGGCTCCATTGATTGTTGATGAAGAAGAAATTCTAGAAGCCGAATGCATTGTTGATCATCAATAGACCTCGACCCGAAAAGGAAATGTCTATACTAAATACTTGCTCAAATTTAAGAATCATCCAAGAGATGATGCTCAGCGGACGCCTGAGCTGTTCTTTCGCACTTTTCTAGACCTCCTTAGTTCCTATAATCAAACATGCAATTGAGGTCAGTTGCAATCCAAGCAAGAGGGATGTTATGGAAATTATATTTTCTTATATATCTTGCTTTGGATATTATTATTTTAGTCAAGTGTGACTATGGCAAAGTACTCCATTGAAGCGCACCGAATGCGGCGGGGGTCCTAGTGGATACTTTGTGTGGTTAGTTGGGGATGCCTGACTAGCTTGTGTTTTGCCATGCTAGATGATTGGTATTGTGGGTGATTCCATGTTAATACTGATGTTGCTAGTGTTATTAGTGTTGTGCTTGATCTCTACTTGATTATTGTGCTTTGAGTGCGGTTATGTTGGGATCGATTGATTCGGTGATTCGTTCAATCAATTGTTAATAACTAATGTAATTGGCGGCTTGAGTACAGGTGATGGAACTCATAGCGAGGATTGGAGTTAGTGCGAGGGTACCGATCAAGGTGTCACACAACGCATTATATATGGCCATGGGCCAATTTTGTATTTGTTTTATTATTGCAAGTTTGAGCAATATATTTTGTTGTGGACATTATTCATTTTGTGCCCTAAGATGGCTATGTAAAGCAAATCCCTCATTATTGGATGGGAGGGATAATTTTTGCTCCTTGGTGCTTTTATGAATTATCATAAATACTCTAGATGAGGGAGTGTGAGCCACTCATCCAGGGGAGGAGATTGTACCCATTCTGCTGTCGCTTTCATGGTGTGATTGTGTTTCTTCTTCTCCAATTGATTATGTGGTGAATTTGTATGAAAAGATTACTTTTTGGTTTCAGCTTTTCAAGTATCTATTGAATAAATATTGAGGATAATAAGAAGTATCAAGTAATCATGGAAATAATAGCAAGGACTAGGTAATCTTGCAAATGATAATAAGGACTAGGTTAATCACATAGTCTGTAACTACTAAAATAGTACTACCCTAATATTAGCATAGCCTAAGGACTCCATGAAAAAGAACTATCATAAAATTCTATCTAAAATTTTAGTCATGCAATAATTTTTCTCTAAATTTTAGGCATGTATATGACCTTGGTAAGGTTTATCCATGCATGTTGAAGAATTAGACAAGAGAAAGAGAGGCATACAAGAGGTAGCCTTAACATCCCAAGTACTACATAATCACATCACAACATTGTATAGCTTATGGAAAATTTTTCTAATTTGAAGATGCTCTTAGTCAATCCAAGGGCACCTATGGTTCCATGAGTTGAGGATAAGTCTAGAGATAGAAGCAATGCCACATACATTATGAATGCCAAGAACAAGGTCACTATTGCTCCAAGTGTCCAAAATTGAGAAAAAATATGATTAAATTTTAGCACTTCTAGAGGAAACCTGTTGAGAAAAAGAACATGAGATCTTGATGCCACTAATGAAAAAAATGGGGTCAAAAAGATATAAGTCAAGAAGAAGTGGAAGAACAAGTTAGAGTAGAGAAACATAGGACGAAAGTTTTCTAGAAGTAAAATTGGACAGTTAGATTTTCCTCTTGGACAATGGCCTCTTAGTCATCACTCCTTGACAAAACTTAAGGAGAGAGATACACATGTCACATTTGTTTAATTGTTGGTTCTCTCTCCAAAATTTAGGAATGAATAGGGTAATATAGCTAGCACAAGAGAACAAAAAAAGGAGGAGAGGGATAGTGGGACTTGTATGGCTCAGAAAGTGGATGATGTGGTATTTTCCCATCAATGATGACATCAATCACTAATACATCATCATATCCTATGTGGGAGTTTATGTACTAGTGATTGATGCCATCATTGATGGGCAAACAATTTCTAATGCATACATTAATGGAGGTGCATCCATAAATATCATGAGTGAAAAAACAATGAGAGATGCTGATTAAAATTTTTCTATCAAATCTCCCTATTGTAAACTTACTAATAACACAAGGTTGAAAAATGGAAGAGTAATAAAGGATTTGCCAGTAGAAGCATGTGGAAATTTTGTGCTAGAACTTTCAATGAAATTTTTGTGCTAGAACTTTCAAATATTCCTATAAAGATAGATGCTGAGGAGGCCATAAGTGAAGGAATTTCAAAAGTGGGAGGTTACCTAGGTGATATTATTATTTAGGAAGGTCTACTAGAATGTCAAGAGTCACTGCACAAGAAAGTGGTCAGAGATGCATCTTCAATGTCCAAAAATTTTGAGTCAAAGTCATCCAATGATGAGGAGACAAGTAGTAGCTCCAAGGAGTTCATCTTGAAAGGAGATAGGAAATCATTTGCATTTGCCTATAAGGTGCTGCCAACAACACACTAGCAGCTTTTCAATGATTCATGAGTCAAGTATTTGTGCATTACTGGGGAAAGTTCATAAGATTATTTTTGGATTATTTTTGCATTTATTCAAGTTATGTGGATCACTTGTAAAAGTTTTTAATGGCCCTAAAAAAATTGATGATGTAAAAGGATGTCTTAATCCAAGAAAATGTTGCTTGGTATGTAAGAAGGTGGTTCTCTTTGGGTATATTATCTCATAAGAAGGCATACATATTTCTCTCATTTCATTCTTTCCCCTTGCACTCCCCCAAACAAAACTACCCATTGTCTTGTCCCCATGAAGCCAAATGTATTTCAACTGCAAGATCAAGTGCCTCTTCACTCATCCCACTCAACAACCCTTTTTGTCATTTGGTTCCCCAAGAAGAGCATTTGATCCAGTTCATGATGGTTCTAACTCTATCTAGTCTAGCTCCCCATCATTTCCCTTGCTGGCCAACAGAGCATTATTTATTTTTTAGAGGCATCCTCCACCACCTACCAATGTAAGGGAGGTAAGGAAATTTTGGGTAAAAGGACTAAGCATGCTATGGTGTACATAAATAGCACTCTTTTTGGTGAAAATGGGTAGAGTTCTAAGAATACAAGGGTACTAAATAGTATAGTAGTATTGCATAAAATTCAAAATCCTTCCCTAAACATTGAGGATTTTGCAATATTGACTCCTAATCAATGGGACTTGACCCAAGTAGTAGGTAACTACGCACCATACTCGCCCCAATAAGCAACCAATTGATGAGCTTCTCCAATTGGTATCATACAAGGATTTATTTTTTGCAATTAGCAGTGAATTCCATGAGGTAGGATACAAAATAGTTGCATGGGGCTATGTGTGATTGCTTAAGCAAGGTCTGTAGGCCACTAGGAGAAGAAACATGTTTTGTCAATGCTAGCAACTACTCTTTTGAGTCTAAAATGTGGAATTCAGTAGTATGTCCAAAGAAATATGATGTTAAATAACATAATCTTGATTGCTTACATCATAAATATCAATAATTTCCAAAACCCATCTTTTGTCCACATGAGTCAAATGATGCAAATGACGTATTGATAAGGTGGAAGACCTATGAGTATGTCATTGAGAATCAAAAGAAGAGAAAAAAACTTGTATACAAGGAATTAGTTCCACCCACCAACTCTTGCATCACTTACAAGTTTTTATCACCCACAACTTTTGTAATTACTAGAGAAAACCTCAATTTAAAGAAGACATCAAAATTTTCCAAAGGATGTGGTGGTGTTAGTTGTTGCTTTTGCATAGAAATATACTTTTAAAGTGAAAAATTTAATCAATGCATTGGCATAATGACCAATGTACCATCATGTTGATATTTGCTATTATTGGGGATGGGAGAGGTAAAAAACCAATCCATCCTTTATATTTCAGATGGCAAGCAGTAATTGATGCATTGGCAAATGACCGATGTACCATCATGGTTCATATTTGCTATTATTGGGATGAGAGAGATATAAAAGTAATCCATCTTTTCTGTTTCAGATAGCATCATGAAACACTATTCATGCAAGATGGGATAGCATCTTACTTCAAGGCATCTCAATTCAAGGCAGTGCACCCATTTTACTTCATTGCAAGGTAAGGAATTTGCTACTAGTCCTTATTCTTTCTACATCATTGTGAGGATGTTACATATTTTAAAATGCTATATAACAACATTTTTTCTCTTTTGGCTATGATAGATACTACTCTTTGACAAGGATTTGGATGATGTGGAGTTTTTTTTGGTAGTGGTCATGGCAAGGGAGATCATGACAGTGTTGGTGCAGTGATAAAGCATGCACTAACCACCAAGCAATTGGATGCAAATGGTATGAAACTAGGAAATACTCACAAGATTGTGGACTAGATGACTTGGAAGATGGGATATGATGTGAAGAAAATAATCTTCATGTAAGTAGAGGTGAGTGATGTTGACAAGACTATGCATGGGATTGCCAAACCATCGAAAGAACTTGGTCAAGAGACTGCATATTGGATTTAGTAACAAAGCTCCTACACAAGCCTTGCTTAGAGTTTTATCATGTTGTTTTTCCATTCTACATGGATGAGACATGGGACAAGTGCACTAATTTATCTCATGTAGGTATGTGTACCTTGCATAGGCTAGAATGCAATGAGCAATAAAAACCAAATGATCAGGCATACCACATCAACAAAAGGTAGACATCCTCTCAAGAATCAATCAAATCAATAGACGATGAGTGTTTAACATTTTTTGTCTCAATATCTAGTAACTCTTTAGTAATTTTGTTTTAGCACCATAGCACTTCCATTTAAGTACCACAACACTTTCGTTTTACTACTTCTTTAGTGTTGGTTTGGTACCAATTTAATGGTTTTTCCTTGTGATAAAAAGAGGGATATTTTATGGTTGAATCAAATATTTTAGAAGAAAAACAAAACTTGATGAGCCAATATAGCCACAGTAGTAGTAACCATGAGACGAGGAGTAATTTCCAGGGTTGTTAATAGCATTGGTTAACACCACCACATTTTGCACCTTCCTATGTAATCTTAGCAATAGTATTTTTCCCTAGAGACAGATGGGCCCAAGATGTTTGTAAAGAATGAAGAAAGACTGCATTAATGAACCATTGATGCTGCGGGTCTAGGCATAACCCCATACATCTATATGAATCAAATCAAGAATACCTCGTGCACGAGAGGTACTTCTGACAAAGTTGGTTCACTTTTGTTTGCCGAAGCAGCATGCTTCGCAAACCTTTCCAAGAAACTGTAGCTTCGGAAACCCAATTGCCATATTTTGATTCCTGAGATCTAACAAGTACTTGAAGTTGACATGACCATATCTCTTGTGCCATTTTGCAGATAGTGGCATCTGTTGCATTTGAGCTGAGGCATCGAGATTATTGTGAGAGAGATTGAGAGATCGAGAGAGATTGAGTGTTCTCTTCCATGAGAGACTTTCGTTCATGTGATAGAAAATTTCAGTCATTTGTTTCTGTCCATACATTTCATGAGAGCTCGTGAGTGATTTCTATGTGAGGACTTGAGAGTTCTTTGAGAGAGTTTCCGTCGAATTCTACTCATGTTCCATTCTGTTACGAGTGTTCATGCTTTGAGAAGTTTCCATTTCGAGAGAGAGAGACCTTGAGTGTTTTCTGAGTTTGTAAGGTTCTTTGTGATTCAATCTCCTATGTGAGAGAGGTTCCTGCACCTTCTACTACTCTAGCTGCAAGGCTCCTAAGCACTCCAATTATTTATACTATAGTTACAAGCTTCTGTCAAGTGAGCCTCTCCAACGGCGGTTCCCTCATCAACCAGTGCCAACAGTCCACCTCCCAAGCCTCACAACCAATTCTTACCTGCAACAGCGAAGCCCAAGCTTCATCGACCCTCCATGACGGCCAATGTGCAGCTACTATAAGCCATCGACTCCAAGCCTCCTACGAGCCTCCAACGAATGCCCGTGACCTCTCTAGCATGCTTCACAAGCAAGGAATCAACTAAAGCGCACTATAATGAAAAGCTCTTGGCCATCGACAGCCAAGAGTTGCAGCTAGCTTCAATGCTTCCACCAAGCAACTGCATCAAATTCCTGCTCGGCCAAGCGACTGCACGTAGCAAGAGCCATCGCTCCAGCAGCCACGGGCTGCATGTCCTGTAGCAAAGCCTCTCCATACGGGCTACCTCATAGGATCAAAAGTCATCCTTCTCCAACAAAGCCTTGAAGGCTCCAAAAGAACTCTGCCTCCACACATTCTCACTCCAAGCCTCGCACGTCAAAACAACACAGAGACAGAGGTGAGCCCTCCGTCTTGGTCTTTTTTGAAGCGGGGCTGCCTCTCCGTTGTCCCGCGCCAATACCAAACGATCTTAGCCAATGACCAAGAGCACTCCAGCCATCGCCATCAGCTCCAAAGCCTTCTTGGAGCATGTAGCGCACGTTTGACTGACTTCCAACGGCTCAAAACGACCTTTTACAAGCTTCTTTGACAGATGACTTGCAAGCACACGGGTTGTAGCACCAGCTCCAAGGAGTCCATGATGCCTATCCAAGCAGCAACAAACAAAGCATCGCTTCCAACACACAGCTGCGACAGCTAACTCCATAGCCTTAGTCGACGGAGAAGAACGAAATCTCTGAAGATTCTGACGCATCTTTTTAAGATTCCATCGGCTCCCACATGGAGTCTTATCCAACTACCACATCAGCAAGCCCTACCTAGTGCCATGTCATCCCTATCCATTTGCCATGTGTCACACCTTATCCTCTTTCCACATCAGCACCTTATCTGCCACATCAGCAGTCCATGTCACCCCTGCCAGCTCAGCAGACACGTCAACACAGATTGCCACATCATCACTGACTACCACATCACCATTGCCACATCATCAAGAACGTCATCCTACCATGTCATCAACCACGTCAGTATTGCCATGTCACCTTGCTGACATCATCAACAATGCCACCTCAACAGTCCAGTCAGTACTGACCCTCTGCAGGCACACACAGTGCTTCACAGTCATTGCATGTGACCACTCCTACCACCTCAGCATAGGCTTCCCTGGCACACCTCTTTCACTGCATGTGACTCACAGTGACACATCATCATTGAGCACCATTTGCACTCCTTTTGCCCCTCCACCTAGATTAAGTCATATCTCTTGATCCAGGAAGAATTTGAGGGTGCTCCAAAAAGGAAAGTCGCTCATTTTATTGTGCTCTACGCACTCATCACATCATGCACACATTTCGGTGCAAGTTACACTCACATTTGAGCCTCTCTGACAAAACCACTTCCTTCATGCACATTTGCCTCTACATCGACGCATTTGACCCAGCACTTAAAAAGAACAAACGAAAAGGAATTATTTGCTATTCTTTCATTGATTGACGGTTGGTTTAGATCTAGATCAGAGTAGACTAGATCGCCATAGAGGGGATGCTTTCAATTTCCCCAAGTTGCCAATCTAAGCCATGCCCGAAATTCCCGACTAGTACCTACTTGGAGTCAGTCCATACGCTCACATATGGTTTCACATCATTACAGTACCTGAAACCTTGCAGACTTCAGAGTATAGAGGCATTGCAGATTGTTTTGGTGGGCAGATAGCATTTGATATCACATACACATGCCACCATTGTAAAGCCTATTCGGCTATCTCACGGCATCGTGCACATCATTTCAGCCTTGTAAAGCCTCTTGGCTATTCTCGGCATCATTGCCACAAGCCTTGTAATACAGATCAGATTTTATATACTGCAATTCTATCTTCACTGCAATTTAGAGATTTCACTTGGCATATTTAGTGTATTTGTAGTTGATTCATACAGAGATCTTCATGACACTTTTGAGTACATTTCTTGCTCCATGTCGACTATCTAGAGGCATCTGCTAAGTTAGACAACTCCAATTACGGTACATGTAAATACCGAATGGAGACCATTCTTGTACTTCTAGACAAATGGGAGTATGTCGATGGGCCTACACCTAGACCATTGGCCGATCCAGCTACCAGTAGCTCTACTCCATCTGTTGTCATAGCACCAACAATGGGATCTACATTGGGATCTACATCTACACAAACAGTTTCCGCACCAGTAGCAGATCCTGCCATTGCCCGAGCTCAAGCAGAATGGGATAAGAAAGACAAGTATGCATATCACCTGATCAAGCAGAATGTGCAAGATGTCATGCTAGGACAATTCAACACAGTCAAGACATCAAAAGAAGCATGGGATATGTTCGTAGCTCTCTACGAGTCCAAAAACACATCCAAGATTCTCACCCTGAGAAACCAGATCAACCAAAGTTTTTGCAACAGCAGTGAAACCGGTCATGCTTATGTACTTTGCATAAAAGGCTACAACAATCAACTTGCAGTAGTAGGAGAGACTATGGACCCCGCAGAAATGGTTCAAGTCATCTTGAATAGACTAGGAGAGGGATACGAGAATCTAGTCCAGAGTATTGCCATCCAACGGCAAATTCCGACACTGGAAGAACTTCAATCAGTCCTACTTGGTGAAGAACTCAGGACTTGGGCCATTCAAGCATGCAAAGGTCATTTTAATGATCAGGCATTCACAGCTTCAGACAGAAGCAGAGGTAAAGGCAAAGACAGAGGTAGATCATACCAGAAAAGTGGTCATCATCAACAAAATCAAAGTCAGAATCAGCATCAGCATCAACATCAGCATCATCCTCAGCAACATCAAAATCAGCAAAGAGGAAATCATTCCAATCGAGGAAGATCTCAAGGATGAGGGAATGCATCCACCAACGTGTCAAACATTCAGTGCAACTACTATCACAAGTTTGGACACTATGAAAGAGATTGCCGCAAGAAGCAGTACGACCAAGGCAGTCAATCCAGTAGTAATCGAGGGAATGGCCGAGGCAGAGGAAATCATCATGGTGGACATTCTAGTCATAGTCATTTTGCAAATGAACATGGAAATATGTTTCTTGCAAGCGAGGAATTGCATCAGACTGATACAATGCACCTAGACACTGATTTCAATCCCAAAGAGGATTACAGCTATCAAGTGGACCAAGTGGAACAAGAACCTTGGTACATCAACAGCAGTGCATCATCTCATATGACAAATCATTAGGAATGGTTCATAGAAATGAAGCCATTAGAAGGACAGAAAAATGTCATCTACATAGCAAAAAATACACCAAATCCAGTTCAAGGGATAGGTGTTATCCCTATGAACAATTTCACTAGTACAAAAGGATTAGTCAAAGATGTGCTCTATGTTCCAAAGCTCAGCAAGAACCTTTTGTCAGTAGGTCAAATGACGTAACACAATTACAAAGTCATCTTCGATGGTGATGAATGCACTATCAGAGACAAATCCAAAAGATGTCAACTAGAAGCAAAAGGTGTCAAGGAAGGATGCTTATACAGAATGCTAGCTACAGTACCAGATAAGCATGCCATGTTGGCTCTGATACCATGACAAAATATGAAGAGGGGAGAGGAGAAGAGTGGAGATGAGGAGAGAGGGCACAGCAAGAGAGCACATCACAAATGACTAAATGTGAGCTAAATGTACACTAGATTTAGTTGAAAAAATAGAATATATACAAACCCTTTTAGGGTTAGGGTTAGGGGATCTAACCCTTTCCTTTATAGCACTCTATAAGGTTAGTGCTATGCACATATGATCACGTCATGGTGCTGTGAACATGAAGTTGGGGGTAATAAACTTCATGCACCTCTTCACTTCCTACTGCTTTCGAACTGATTGACAAAGATATTTATCATTGAGAATGGGATGTTAGAAAGAAACTTTTATGCCAAGATACCATAGCATACTTTCCTCGCTCAGATGAGAATGAAGATGGTAACATCCCAAGTGATGTTGTAATCAAGCATAGGGAGAAGGAAAGGATTAGCAGAGGCCATAATCTCAGCGAGCCGGTTTGCACCAAAGAGAAGAGTGATACGTTGTTGAAAGAAGATCTTGCGGCTCAACATGACATGAAATGATATATATCGAGGAGTTTGAAGGGGCTGATTGGGTCGGATGGGTAGATTTCGAGGAAACATTGCACCTCCTTCATAGACACCTTTATACTTAGCTCAATACACTCTACAAACTGTCATTAGACACAAAGGCCTATAACTTTCAGTAAAGACATGATATCAAATATTCAATCAACAAAGAGATGTGTCTTGAGATACGCTTTGCGTTGATATAAGTTTCATTGAAAACAGACAGACGGTTGAAGAGATATGGACAGTTTACTGGAAGGGGGTAAAAACTGTCATGAAAATAGACTGTCAAACATAGAGACTCATAACATTTTGCAGTAGTATCTGATTCAAGATCTAAGTACCTAGAGACATGCGTCTTAAATAGAACTTCACGCTAATATAAGATTCATAAGAAACAAAGAAGCGGCCAAAAAGTTATGGATAGTTTACTAGACGGGGGTAAAAACTATCATAAAAACAGACTGTCAGACACAGAAAATCATAACTTTCTACAGCAGTATATCTGATTCTAGATCTGATTACATACAAACATGAGTCTTAAAGAGAGCTTCGTGCTGATATAAATTTCATTACAATCGGCGACGAGCAGAACGTTATGAGCAAAAAACTAACAGGAGGTCAAACTGTTATGAAAACTGCCCTCCACCCAGGCTAATTTCGCCTGAGCACGATGCTCCCTCAAGACTCCACCTTCATCAACAATCCATCCCTCATGGATTTTGCCTAGAAGAGGGTAAGAAGCTTGCATGGTGTCTCGGGAAACAGATGGACCATGTGTGCACAGTGAGCAGCCGAATAGAAAGAACTTTTAAGGCTTTGAAAGAAAGAAAAGGGAAGAGACACTCAAGAGAGAGAGAACCTAAAGTGACCTTCGTTACAAATAGAGTGAGAATCCACTCAAACACTATAAACACAAGGGAGAAGAAGAGGTTTCATACATACAAGAGGGAGCAGAAGCTCCAAGACTACTCATAGAGAGAGAATAAACTAGAGAGAGATGGACTCAAGAGTCTACATAAGAGAATATCTACAAGAGGGAGAGAAGGCTCATGGAAGAGGCTTGGGGAGACTAGAGCTACAGCAACATGAGGCCTAATGGTGGAAGAGATTCATGAACAAGGGAGAGGAGGGCTCCTTTTATAAAGATTTTGTTACCCTCCTTCACCCATTTACAAATACTGCCTATAGATTCCTTTCCCCATCAATTACATAAGCACGTATGTCACCATCCATGTCCTTTCTGGCTACTTTTGCCATGTGTCCCATCACAAGATGCTCAAGACTCTTAAAATATTGAGAAAGTCAAGAGTCTCCTCACATGGAGCCCATAGGGACCCTCTCTTTTCCACATGTCCACATCCTCCTTATTCCACATAGGAGTTCTAGAAGGATTCCTCTTGACTTCACACTCCTCCACATGCCTTCCACACGCTTGGCATGTGGCCTCTCTTATATTATTGGAACACATGGACATGAGCCCACCTCTTTATATGACTCACTCTTCCTATTTTCTAAAAAAATCATAATAGCCCATACACAAATAACTCTCACCCCATACCAAGGTATTTATAATTCATACTTATGGTATTTACAATGAGCCATTCCACTCATCCTCTCAATCCCATACAATATCATAGAAAATAGAAATAAGTGAGAGCCGCTAGGCTATCACTTGATACTCAAACTCTTATCAAACATAGAGAAAAACAATATCAATGCCAAGTTAAAAATATCAATTTTTGGCATCACATCTTTCCCCCCCCAGAAGATCCTCTCTAGTACAGAGAGGGTCTGCTGGCCCTCAAGGTGGTCGAGCATAGAAGAATTTAAGGCGATACTCATTGGTGCATCCGGGTATCACCATGCCATCAACATCCTCAAGCTGATAGGTTCCATTCGTGACCTTCATATACATCCTTATGGAGGCGTGGCCAAAAGTAACCAATATCTGCTTCTGTTGTGGAGCTAACCCTCGAGGAAAGATGCCTTCTTCCACATATTGCTGAACATCTTTTAGTTTTGGCCATCCAGTGTCTACCCAAGAAACCACCGTTCTGGTATTACAATGGCTTTAGTTAACTCATTTGCCCTTTGATTTTCTTTTCTGTTTATATGAACAAACTTGTAGAAATCAAACGACTACATTGTACCATAGCCTTTTGATTAAGCTTCTTCAAATGAGGACTTCTTGTCTTGTAATGCCCTTGCATTTGCTTTATAATAAGCTGAGAATCTCCTCTTACTTCTAATTCTTTAACTTGACTTTGAAGACAACCCTCCAAACCAAGAATCAAAGCATTATACTCAGCTGCATTGTTAGTTGTGATACCTGGAAGCTCTTGTCCTCTTGCCCATACCTCTTGACCTTCAAGATTCATCAAGACTATCCCCCCGGCTCCTTGTTGGCATGAAGGACTAAAAGCCCCATCAAAATACAAAACAAAAGCTGTTGGTGGTGTATCCCTTTCATCTTTAATGTTCTCCTTACATTTCTTTTCTTCTCCTAGATCCTCCCGTCCTGTGAGCAAATCTGCCATAGTGGACCTAGTGGTATTTTCAGTGACAAAAGAGAAAGAGAACTCTTGAAGCTCTGACAACCATTTTGTAAATCTCCCCCCAGGATTAGGCTTGCAAACTAGATATGCTAATACAGACTGAAAGGTAAGGAAGAAAAATGGTTGAGGTAATAAATAGGAGCGAAACTTTCTAACAGAAAACACCAAAGAGAGAGCGTGCTGCTCCATTTCTTCATACCTTGTTTCCACATCTGTAAGCTGTCAGCTGGCATAATAGATGGGTTGCATTCTATCTGCCTCTCATTTTTGTAGCAATACAGCACCAATTGAATGCAAAGATACACTTGGATTTACATAAAAGTCTTGAGACCAATCAAGGGGCTTCAATATTGGGCCCTTATGTTGGGATATCTCAAGGTGTATGCCTCAGGCACACCTTATGTTTCTATGTGTGAGTGCTAGAGGCACAGTTAGGTGCCCACAAGCATAGTTAGGTGGTGGAAAAGCCACATAGGATGATTGAGAGAATCTAGGAGCAGATTGAGGAGATGATTGTGGAGCTTTGAGGTCATCAGTGATGTCAGTGACCTTGTATGAGGTGCCTACTTAAGGACCTCTTTCTTCTTCATTCTATATGCAAGTATTCTGATTTTGTGTCCACTCTACTCTTTCCTTTCAGTGTTCCAACATGGTATCAGAGCCATTTGATCCCCCTTGAGCCCATTTTTGCCACATCATCATCTTCATCTTCTTCTTCTTCTTCACCATCTCTCCCTCTTCTTCCCAAAACTTGCTTAAGCTTGTTCTCCTCCAATTCTCACTCATTTCCCACGCCCTTCCAGCTGAAGATCCACCTAGTTGGGGCGAACTCCTGGCTGCAAGGAATCGACGAATCATTGCGTCTGCTCGTCGCCATTACACGAAGATCGTCGAAGTTCTCTGCTGCAAGTTCTCTGCGCCTGCTCCGTCTTTGTCTAATTCCTTTTAGGGCAAGCTTCTCCATACCTAGAGCTACCTTGTGCTAAAATCTGAGCAGCAATGGCTGCATATTGAAGGAGAAAACAGAGAAAAACCAGTTGACTTTGTTCAAGAAGGTGAAGGCGACTTGACGCATATTTTCGCCTCTTCTTCCCAGAGGATCTACTGTGGTATACCAGCTTTCTTTTGCCTCAAAAAGCCCCCTTTCTTTTGCTTTGAAGAGTGTGATATGAGCCCTCCAAGTTCAGCTCTCTGTTTTTGACAGTTTTGACATACTTTTGAAAATGATGCTACATAAAATGCTACTATAGCATTTCTGGTCTTTTGAAGTTTTCAATAACTTCACTACAAGTGTTGCTTCAGTTTTGTTTTGACTTGCTAGACCTGGTTGTGATTGGAAAGTGTTTATTTCATCCACTTCTATGAAGCATGTAAGAAGAAGCATCATTGTTTGAAATTTGGTCACAAGACTTTGCTACATTAAATGCTTATATTTTGAAGCATTTCAGTTGTTATTCTAAGCCTTGTAAGAGAGAAGACACTACCCAATACTTGGGTTAGAGCCTCTCATGGCTTTCTTATGCAAAATATGTGAAAAGCCAAAACATAAAGCAATGTCTTGTTATGCTACAAAGGATGAAAATGCCAACCTGACTTCCTTGTTGAAGATTGCCGAAATAATGGTTGCCAAAAAGGAAGCAACTACAGAGATCTACCCTCTCATGGCACTTTTATTTGACTCCAAGTACAAGAAAAAGATGAAGGTCAGATACCTAAGATATGCTTCTCTACACAACTATGGAGATGACAAGATAATTGTTCTCTTAAAGGATATGACTTTCAGATCCACTTGTTCTATCATAGTACCATCTTATAAGGCACTAGACACTGCCCATGTGGTAAGACCTTGCCTTGACATGGATATTTTGCCTCCACAAGATGAGGCATCCCATGAAGATTATGCATTTTAAATCATCTCTATGGATGCTCCAGATCTCTCTTTTTATGTCAAGGTACTCAGCCTGGATAGTCCTCCAAAATGAATGAAAATAAATTATTGTGTGTTGTGTGTTTTGTAAACACCTCTGGTCACCTTATGATGTAGGCCATGCGTATGTTTTTGCTCCATGGTACCTCCTGTAGACATTGTGTGCATGTACATGTAGGGGAGATAACCATTGGAAGGTCTGTTTGTATCCCTTTTGTTTTACCTTACACCCAAGGGAACCCTTGCTAGCATGAGAACCTAGCCATAGATTAATCCTTGACCACCATGAGATGGCATGAGAAACTATGAGACTAGATGTATCCTTGACATAGCCTGAGGCATTTCCTTAAGGGGGGGTTTGTTGGGATATCTCAAGGTGTATGCCTCAGGCACACCTTATGTTTCTATGTGTGAGTGCTAGAGGCACAGTTAGGTGCCCACAAGCACAGTTAGGTGGTGGAAAAGCCACATAGGATGATTGAGAGAATCTAGGAGCAGATTGAGGAGATGATTGTGGAGCTTTGAGGTCATCAGTGATGTCAGTGACCTTGTATGAGGTGCCTACTTAAGGACCTCTTTCTTCTTCATTCTATATGCAAGTATTCTGATTTTGTGTCCACTCTACTCTTTCCTTTCAGTGTTCCAACACCTTACTCATGGCCTCCTTAAGTAGCTAGAAAGACTCTTGTTGCTCCACACCACATTAGAAAGAAACTCCTTTTCTTGTCAACAAGTTCATGGGATGCACTATCTCTATGAAATCATCACAAAAGCGTTGATAATACTTGCTCTTTCCTAGAATTCTGTGAACACCAGTGACACTATCAGGACTTGGCAATGCCATGATTACTTGAACCTTGTCCAGATCCATTTATAGGCCTTCTTGAGACACAATATGCCCCAACAAGACTACTTTTATTTGAGCCAAATGACACTTGCTAGGATTTAGACACCCTTTTGCTTCATCAATCCTAGCTACGGCCATCTTTAACTTCTCCATGTGATCTATGTGCCGAGAATAAATGCAAAAATCATCCAAAAACACCCGTATGAACTTTCCCAAGTAAGGCTCTAGGACTTGACTCATGAACCTTTGAAATGTAGTTGGTGCATTGGTCAACCCAAAAGGCATCACTTTGTAAGAAAAAACTCCGCAAGGTGTGACAAATGATGTTTTCTTTTGATCTTCCTCCCGAATACGAATTGGAAAGTACCCAGAATACCCATCACATACAGAATACATATCATGCCCTGCTACTTGGTCTAGTATTTCATCTTGAAATGGCAAAGGAAAATGATCCCTTTTAGTGCATGCATTCAAAGGACAAAAGTCCACACAAACTCGCCACTTATTTCCTTTCTTTGGTGTGACAACTATAGGAGATATCCATTCTGGATCGTCAACAGGAAAGATGAATCCTGCCTCAAGTAGTTGTGTTACCTCTTTCTTTAGCGCCTCAGCTTGGATCACCCCCAATCGCCTTAAGCGTTGCACAACTGGCTTGCTTTCTGGCTTCAACTCAATCTTGTGCTCCACAAGAGAGACTGGTCAAACCTGTAAATAGCTTGTTGTAAAGAGACATGGAAAATCATCTAGCATATCTAGGTACTGGAGCTTCTTACTACCTGATAGAGAATCACCAAGAAGCTCTTCATGCGTTGCCATCGTTTAGTGTGCTCCACATCCTCCACATGAAGTGTCTCTACATGATCTTCTTCCACCACCACCTTGTTCCTTCCTGACTCATCCCGATCAGCACCAAGACAAAGACCAAAGGCCACTACTTCCACCTCACCCTCTGAGTTGGTGGACTCCTCGGAACTACACCCTATCTCTTCTTCTTCATCGGTTAAGTCAGAGCTTGAACTCTCTGATGTTGAAGACTCCTCCTTGACAACTTCCTTTTTGCGGCTTCTGATGTTGTAGCGCACCTTCTTATCATTTCCTAGCAAAATCAATTCTCCAGTATCCCACTTTTGAACAGCCTTCACCTTGCATAGCCAAGGCCTTCCCAAAATCAATGTATAGGCACGTGCATCTAGCTTGGTAGGGATCACCTGAAAAGTAGTCGACACAGAAATTCCACATACATCCACTTCTAGATTCTTCACAACTCCCAAGGTCTTAACCCTAGTGTTGTCAACCAATTTGATGCGATAAGGAGAGGTAGTACTAGAGTATTTTAAATCAGCATCTATCATGGTATCTCACTCATGACATTAATCGATGCACCTCCATCAATGTACACATTAGAAATCACTTGACCATCAATGATCACATCAACCACAGGTACATCATCACCAACATCTATATCTACCTTTTGAACAATAGGAATGGCACTTTTCTTCTTTTTCTTCTTTGACACTCTTGTGCTTGCTAGTTTTCCCCATTCCTTCTGTAGTTTTGGAGACAAAGCAAGTAATTGACCAAAGGTGATATGAGCTTCCTTTTCTTTAAGGTCGGACAACAAGTCATAGCTTCCAATTCCTTGTCCTAAAGGAAAGTCAGACTGGCTAATTCTTCTTTTAGATGCTTCTTTTTCTTACTATGGTGTTCCTCTTCCTGATGTTCCTCATCTACTTCTTCCTTGCTTTCTTCTTCTTCTTTTGCTTTACCACGCCCTCGTTTAGCCATCATTACCTCTTTTTCCTCATCCCCTGAAGAAGCTTCTAACAAGGATACTTGTTTTTCTTCTTTCTTTCTCAATCTAGGACACTCGGGGCGATAGTGACCTTTTTCATTACATTCATAGCAAGTGACCCCACTCCTATCTTGAGGCCTATCTTCACTCATTGGTGCTCTAGGTTGTCGTGCATTAACCAAATGCAATTTCAAATCAGCAAACTCTGCCATCGATTGGGAGATATTATGATCTAACTCAGAGGACTTTGGTACCTGAGGAGTGCCCATTACCTCCACCTTAGAAGTTGAAGCTGTTAAAGACACAAAAGAGGATTCGATCTTTAGAGAAGCTTCTTTCTTGGTTGCGATGCGAAGTTCCTCCACGTATGTTGTTGGATCTTTACTCATTACTTTTGAGCGAAGACGAGGCTCCAAAGCCATAACAAATTTGCTCATCTTTGAGTGCTCCATCCTTGAGAGACTTTAAGGGGCCGATGATGCAGATGCCACAGCTCGCAAAGCTGCCCTTTCATACTTTGTCCATAAAGTTTCATATCGGATTGCCAACGTAGAGACCAACTCGCCCTCTCCTTGATAGAACCGGTCCAACTGCAACATCAAAGCATTTGGTAACTCCACTGCCCCAAATCTCTGCTTCATTGCTACCACAACTTGGTCCCAGTCCTCCTTGGTAGAGTCTGGCAAGGTCTCATGCCAACTCAAGGCTACACCTTCAACAAAATCAGGCAAAATCTCCGCCCGATCCTTCATGGACCATCCAGAAAGCCAGCATCCTCGAACAAAATCCCAAAGATAAGACTCTGGGTCTTCCCCTTGGGTCCCTCGAAACACTGGAATCTTCACCATGATGAAACACAAAAAGGAAACACCAAGATCCAAATAATATCCCAAATAAGATCCGAACAAGATCCCACAGAGCCTTAGTATACCAAGACCAACTTAATATGCATAACCACTTATTGAAAACCCTCCACAATGTGATCCTCAACAAAATCTTCAAAAATAAGTGACCAACCAGCACCATGAAAACATTTGTATACATGCATTCTAGAATCACCCTTCTCACAATAGGAAGTGCACATAAAAGCTTCAAGATATTGTACTCTTCATCATTTGCATAGCAAAAAAAGTTGAAAGCATTAAGAATCACCACTCCATTGTTATAGTCGAAAACTACCCAAAGACTCAACTCTTCTTCACACCAAGCTGCCAGTGCATGGAACAATCCCCAATCTATCATTGTGCCTGCTACCGGCATTGTCGATTCACCAACATATTCAATAGTGCAAACATAAATGATATGATCATGGTGACTGTGCGAATAGCTTGAGCATCACCTTCACAATCTTCAAGTTCTCTTAAATGGGTTGCAATCTCTTTTAACGGAGTTCTTCCAGGCATCTTCTTTATCTCATCAAAACACATGCCTCTTCTAGGAATAACATGCAATCAAGTACACCCGAGACCATTTAGTAAGGTGGGATGAATCCAATACCAAACGTACCCGGCGTCTCCACCAAAAGATGTGACATGAAGTTGGGGGTAATAAACTTCACGCACCTCTTCACTTCCTACTGCTTTTGAACTGACTGACAAAGATATTTATCATTGAGAATGGGATGTTCGAAAGAAGCTTTTATGCCAAGATACCACAGCATACTTTCCTCTCTTAGATGAGAATGAAGATGGTAACATCCCAAGTGATGTTGTAATCAAGCATAAGGAGAAGGACAGGATCAGCAAAGGCCATAATCTCAGTGAGCCGGTCTGCACCAAAGAGAAGAGTGATACGTTGTTGAAAGAAGATCTTGCGGCTCAACATGACATGAACTGATATATATCGAGGAGTTTGAAGGGGTTGATTGGGTTGGATGGATAGATTCTGAGGAAACATTGCACCTCCTTCATAGACACCTTTATACTTAGCTTAAAACACTCTACAAACTGTCATTAGACACAGAGGCCTATAACTTTCAATAGAGACATGATATCAGAGATTCAATCAACATAGAGATGTGCTTGAGATGGGCTTCACACTGATATAAGTTTCATTGAAAACAAACGACGGTTTGAAGAGATATGGATAGTTTACTGGAAGGGGGTAAAAACTATCATGAAAATAGATTGTTAGACACAGAGACTCATAACATTTTGTAGCAATATCTGATTCAAGATATAAGCACTTAAATACATGCCCTTAAAGAGAGCTTTGCATTGATATAAGATTCATAAGAAACAAAGAAGCGGCCAAAAAGTTATGGATAGTTTACTAGACGGGGTTAAAAACTATCATGAAAATAGACTGTCAGACACAAAGAATTATAACTTTTTGTAGCAGTATTTGATTCTAGATCTGATCACATACAAACATGCATCTTAAAGAGAGATTTGTGCTGATATAAATTTCATTACAATTGGACTACCGAGCAGAAAGTTATGAGCAAAACACTAACAGGAGGTCAAACTGTCATGAAAACTACTCTCCACCCAGGCTAATTTCGCCTGAGCAGGATGCTCCCTCAAGACTTCACCTTCATTAACGATCCACCCCTCATGTATTTCACCTAGAAGAGGGTAAGAAGCTTGCATGGTGTCTCGAGAAATATATGGACCATGTGTGCATAGTGAGCAGCCAAATAGAAAGAACTTTTAAGGCTTTGAAAGAAAGAAAAGGGAAGAGACACTCAAGAGAGAGAGAACCTGAAGTGACCTTCGTTACAAATAGAGTGAGAATCCACTCCAACACTACAAACACAAGGGAGAAGAAGAGGTTTCATACATACAAGAGGGAGCAGAAGCTCCAAGACTACTCATAGAGAGAGAATAAACTAGAGAGAGATGGACTCAAGAGTCTACATAAGAGAATATCTACAAGAGGGAGAGAAGGCTCATGGAAGAGGCTTGGGGAGACTAGAGCTACAGCAACATGAGGCGGAATGGTGGAAGAGATTCTTGAACAAGGAAGAGGAGGGCTCCTTTTATAGAGATTTTGTTACCCTCCTTCACCCATTTACAATTGCTGCCTGTAGATTCCTTTCCCCATCAATCACATAAGCACGTATGTCACCATCCATGTCCTTTTTGGCTACTCTTGCCATGTGTCCCATCACAAGATGCTCAAGACTCTTAAAATATTGAGAAAGTCAAGAGTCTCCTCACATGGAGCCCATAGGGACCCTCTCTTTTCCACATGTCCACATCTTGCTTATTCCACATAGGAGTTCTAGAAGGATTCCTCTTGACTTCACACTCCTCCACATGCCTTCCACATGCTTGGCATGTAGCCTCTCTTATATTATTGGAACCCATGGACATGAGCCCACCTCTCTGTAGCTTGACTAGTTGTAGGAGCCTTGTAGGAGCTCATTATGGGACTGGAAAGCTGGAGTCGATGGCTTTGGAGCCAGAGCATTGTGTTTAATCGTGTTGTAATAGGCCCGCCTTGCCTTGCTCTGTATTGTAGAGAGTAGATGATCTGGTTATAGAGTAGGAGCTTGGCTGGGTGCACCTTGGATGGGGTTTGGCTTAGCAGCTGAGTAAGAGGCTTCAAATCTACCTTAGCTTATAGCCAACACTTGGTCCAGTTTCTTGAGCAGTGCTTGCAATTCGATTTCCTTAGTAGAGTGGGTCGTCTTGCCTTAGCTGTATAGACATCTGGAGTCAATAGTTGAGTGTCGATAGTTGGACATGTCAAAGAATTCTCTACTCTCTCAGAACCTCTCTATTCTCTCTCACGTAGAGAATTCTCTCAAAGGAAAGAAGACGAATCTCAATCTCTGTCTCTCAATGAACTCCAAATAACAATCTCACAAGTCTCTCACTCTCTCCTGATAAAAATGAATACTCAAAAGTGTTGGGGTATGTGTGATCAAGGGCTTGCTCAGTGCATGTCTGCATCCACTAGCAGTCATATGGTTGTGTGTGTTGTTGAGATATCGAGCTCCACTCGTGATATGCCAGGGTGACCGTTGTGCATTTATGTCACTGACTTGTTAGCTGCAGATGCGGTTGGTACACCGCCCATGAATAATAGCTAGATGACAGTTATCTTCATGTACTCTAGCTAGTGGCTCAGTTAGTATGCCACCTAGGTTAGCAGAGTTTGGTTTGAGACCCACATATAGGGTTTACCTATTCCTTTTGTACTTAGAGAGTTCTTTTGGCTTTCACAACTAAGAAGAGGAAAATTGTTTTCAGCCTCCACCTTTGCGTATATTCCCCCATTATGTATGTGAGAAAGCTGAAGTGAAACTCCTTCCTTCTCTCCCACTCTCTTTGAGGCCACATTCCAGGGCCATTTTGGAGGTGAAGGTTTTACATAGGCACTAAGAAAAGCGCCTTCTTTTTGCTGTGCGACCACTGTTCTACAAGTTCGTGAAAAGTTGTCATAGAAATTGCATCGTATTCCTGTGCACAGAGATAATGGGAGTGACAGAATCATTCTTATTGCCTGTTGATGCAAAATCGTCACTAGGAAGTGATTGTGCAGTCGAATACCACTTTCGTCAGTTTTGCAGACTTACCCTTATGAGGAAAAGTTGTGTTTTTTACAATGATTGAATATTTTTGCAGTGTTTTGTAATGGCGTTTAATGCTCTTTCACAGATTGTCACTGAAAATCTTGACAAGAACAACTTCCAAGCATGGAAGTTTCGAATGACAAATTTCCTTAAGGGAAAAAGCTATTGGGAGTTCATTAGTGGAGCTGAACAAGAACCAGTTATTCCTAATGTTCCCAATCAACAAGAGTTGCAGGCATTTAAAGGATGGAATGAGAGAGCCAAAAAATTTATGTACTGGTTGTCTATCAGTATTTAAGATTCTATGATTGTGCATATTCAGGTTGCAAGCACGCCGAAGGAGGCGTGGGATACTTTGACAAAAATGCATAGCACAAATACGCAAGCCAAGAAAATGTAGCTCAAGCAGGAGTTGCATAATGTGCAAAGAGAAAATATGAGCATCAATGACTACCACATGAAGGTGAAGAAGATTGCAGATGCACTTGCTTCCATTGGGTCGCCAGTGGAAGATGATGATTTAGTTTCTGTGACCTTGAATGGTCTAGGAAAGGATTATGCACAATTCTGGACATCCATTGCCATCTGTGAGAATTTTCCTGATTTTGGGGAGTTGATTGCTCTTCTAATTTCTAAAGAGCAGAGAAATGGTGGTGCATCTTCTTCACGATGAACTTCAAAAGAAGTTGTCTTCTACTCAAATGCTGGAAGACGTAGAGGCAGAGGTAGAGCAGCCGATTTGGAGGCTGTCATAGAAATCAGAATACGTAGCCAATTCAAGAAAACCAATCCTATGGAGGAGGACGTGGTAACCTTAGAGGCAGGGGGAGCCAAAGAGGTCGTGGTGGATGGCAGAGAGGCCAAAATGCAAACAGCAATGTTGAATGCTACTACTGTGGTAAAATGGGTCATATGGTTAAAGACTACTATAAAAAGCAGAATGACATCATGACTAGAAAATTGCAATAAGGCAATTATGCATCCTCTAGTAGATAGGGTGATGACAAAAATGAGCTTCTGTTTATGGTGCAGCACATGACCAATTCTGTGACAAGTGTAGAAGAAAGCAATGATGTGTGATATGTTGACTCAAGTGCATCAAACCACATGACAGGTCATGCAGAATGGATGCAAGATATAAGGAAAATCGAAAGACCAGGATTTGTGGAGACTAGTGATGATACTGCACATCCTATTGTGTAGATTGGTAAAATTTCTTTGTCTATGCAGAATGGAAAAAAGAAATACCTATCTGATGTATTTCATTCCTGAATATCACCAAGAACCTGGTTTCCATAGGTCAAATGGTTGAGTAGGGCTTGCAGGTCAGATTTAATCCTCATGGATGCTTTGTTGAGGATATGAAAAATAAAGGTTGGTTGACAGCAAAAGGGAAGAAGAAGGGCAAGATGTTTATGTTAGATGCGGACATGCTTGAATTGAGTGCAGCAATGTTTGCACATGGGACCGCTGTAGTTGTAGATAGTGATATCTAGCATAAACACATTGGTCATGTTAATGTACAGCAACTTAAATTAATGCAGGCCCAAAATATTATTGCAAGATTGCCTAAGTTCAAGGTTCCAGAAATGCATAAGGTATGTGAAGCCTATCAATTTGGAAGACAAGCAAGGAAACCATTTCCTAGACATGTTCAAGAGAGTAAGAGGCCATTGGAATTAATCCATTCTGATGTGTGGACTACTAAAGCTACATCGGGCCAGTTGTCATTTATTGTGATAACATGTGCAGTATACACTTAGCAAATGAACCAGTCTATCATGCTAGAACAAAGCACATTGAGGTGCATTATCACTATGTGCGAGAGAAGGTTCTAGTAGGTTTTATTGATCTAGTTTATGTCAGCATAGAGGATCAGGTAGCTGACATATTCACGAAGGCATTGGGTGTAGAGAAGTTAGGCAAGTTCAAAGACCTGCTTGGTGTGCAGGAATTGAGATTGAGCTCGAGGGGGAGTGTTGAGATATCAAGCTCCACTCGTGATATGCCAGGGTGACCATTGTGCATTTATGTCATCGACTTGTTAGCTGCAGATGCGGTTGGTACACCACCAATGAATAATAGCTAGATGACAGCTATCTTTATGTATTCTAGTTAGTGGCTTAGTTAGTATGCCACCTAGGTTAGCTGAGTTTGGTTTGAGAGCCACATATAGGGTTCACCTATTCCTTTTGTACTTAGAGAGTTCTTTTGGCTTTCACAACTAAGAAGAGGAAAACTGTTTTCAGCCTCCACCTTTGCGTATATTCCCCCATTGTGTATGTGAGAAAGTTGAAGTAAGAAGTAAGACTCCTTCCTTCTCTCCCACTCTCTTCACATGTGTGTGTGTAGAAGAGGCACACTTAGTGCCATAGGCCATGAAATAGGTGATGATGTAATGCAAAGGCCCCCACATGGGGTGATGCCCATGATAGTGGAGTTTCTATGATTTAGAAGGTACCTTCTTTGATGTAGGAGAGGTGCCATTGATTTAGGACATCCTCTCTCCATTTCTATAAAAGAGGGACTTCCCTCTCAAATCAATAGAACACCCATTGCAATATCTTTTGTGTTGTCACTCCTCTTGCCACAATGCATCTATTCTTCCCCACGTTCCAACATTTGGTATTAAAGCCATGATCCTCCTTGAGCTTTTAGACTCCTAGGCTACCACCTCATCATGAATATTGCTTGTGTAAACAAGAAGAAAACTTCAACTAGAAAAGGTGAAATACCATGGATAGTAAAATATGAAAAGGCCCTTGCCATCATAGCATTGGGACTTAGTGATGCATACATTCATTACATAGATGGGTGTGAGACTTCACATGAAGTTTGGGCACAACTTGAAAAGGTATTTGGTGCACAAGTTTTACTGAAAAGTCTTCTAGATGAAGAGTATAGCAACACTTCTACATCAAACTTGGTGGATATTGAAGCTTCTCTTTTGGAAGAGGAGAGAAATGACTCCTACTACAACTCCAACCAAAGTGAAGCATATATTGTGAAGAAGGGCTACATCAACAACAAGGCAAATATAGTTGAAGAGAGAACTCCATCAACAAATGAAGAATCAAACTTTGTGGTAGAAGATAAAGACTATGCCTTTTGAGCACTTTGTCTTTTGAACTTTATTTATCATCACTTGGTCAATTTTTTAGGTTCTCTTCCTGGGGTAGTACTCCAAATATAATGTTATGTGTTTTGTCTTTTGTAAATCACCTCTAGTCACCATATGATGTAGGCCATGTGATATGTATTTGGTCTATCCCATTTTTGTAAACCTTGACCCTTGGGCACCTTTTCTAGCATAAGATCCTAGCCATAGATTTATCCTTGACCACCATGAGGCATGAGAAACTATGAGACTAGATGTATCCTTGACATAGCATGAGGCAAACCCTTAAGGGGGGGTATGTTGCAATATGTGTGATCAAGGGCTTACTAGGTGCATGTGTGTATCCACTAGCAGTCATATGGTTGTGTGTGTGTGTGTGTGTAGAAGAGGCACACTTAGTGCCATAGGCCATGAAATAGGTGATGATGTAATGCAAAGGCCCCCACATGGGGTGGTGCTCATGATTGTGGAGTTCCTATGATTTAGGAGTTACCTCCTTTGATGTAGGAGAGATGCCACTGATTTAGGACACCCTCTCTCCATTTCTATAAAAGAGGGACTTCCCTCTCAAATCAATAGAACACCCATTGCAATATCTTTTGTGTTCTCACTCCTCTTGCCACAATGCATCTATTATTCCCCATGTTCCAACAAAAAGGACTCTTTCTCAATCACTAGATCACTCACAAACTCTCAAAAGAATGAAATTCTCTCACCAATGGATGGAAATTCTCTTAGTGGATGATAATAAAATGCGCTCGTAATCACTCGAGAACTCTCAATCACTCTCTCACACTCTTAGGATGGCGCCTCAGTGGAAGGCAGAACCATGCTCTGATACCATGAATAAATATGGAGAGAGGAGAGGAGAAGAGTGGAAATGAGGAAAGAGGGCACAGCTAGAGAGCAAACCACTAATGGCTATTTGTACACTAGATTTAGTTTAAAATAAAGAGAATATACAAACCCCTTTAGGGTTATGGTTAGGGTTAGGGTTTTTAACCCTTTCCTTTTTAGCACTCTATGTGTTAATGCTATGCACATATGATAACACATGATGTTGAGATGGATCCTCAACACAAGATATCAAATAATGTAAAGAATCAAATGGAGGCAAGAGTCTAATTGTCAAGATGAGTACAAGATTCATACTACAGAAAAGTCACAAACTTTCAAATTACTTAAGATTACCTCTGTAGTATTTAAAATGCCTAAGGTTATCAAGAAGCTCCTCATTCTAAAAAGGGTCTACCCATATTATAACTTAAAATCTATCACAAGTTCTCTCTCCAAGGAATCTTCCCATTAGAGCTAAGCACAAAGCATTCTTAGTACATTTCCTTGACTGGGATTAAAAGCTAAAGAATGAATTCAATACATTTTTGGGGTTTCTTTTTCATTATCACATGGTTAAGCCAAGGAATTAAGACTGTTAAATTGACTTCAAATTTATAATCTAGAAGTCATATTTAGAATTTACCACCAAAATTGCTCTACTTAGAATAGCCTTTCTTTATGTTTTAGAATTATTTTGCCTATTATGTTTCTTTGTATAAGAGTTATTATCAAGGTTAGCTCAAAACTTAACCCCAAGAAAAAAGCGATTCGAAGCTCTATTTTTTTGAATCTCATATCTTTTCTAGAATACTTTGTTCTATGCATAACATCCCCGTCTTAAATCATAGAAATACTATGGATTCATCAGGATTCCTTTTGAATTATGTAATAATGTTACATATGTAGATAGTACCAATAATTGCCAATCCTCTTTCTATATTTTGCAATAGTCTCCAACTTCTTAATCTCACAATAGACACATATGAAGAAGAGAGAGAGAGAGAGAGAGAGAGAGAGAGAGGTGTTTGCAGAAAGGGAGACAATCTATAGAGAGAGGACAAGGAGATGGGATTTGAACCAGGTAAATCTAGCTTTATAAGCAAGGATTTTGTTGTACATGTATAAATGCCTTCCTTATTACAAGTAAAGTACATGTATCATTCTCGTCCCATTCTACTTGGGGTATTTCCTTCTTAAGGCATATGTTTATATCCTCTATGTCTTTCTCTTCATCGTCATGAAGGCATCCATCTTTCAAGTCCCCAAAGCATAAGATCATTCTATTATTCATCCTAGATTCTTGCTCTTTCACTTCCTTGTAAAGATCAACAATGCTCACTTTGAGATTCACATAAGCAATCATCTCTTGCTTCAATTCAATGGTGACCATGTCTTGTACTTTAGAAGCCAATTGCAGTGTCGATGGAGATGCATTACATTTTTGTATTGCCTACTGGATTATTTCTTGCTTTTTATTACCCTCTATATCATGAAGTCCCCTTTCTAGAGCTTCAAGCTAAAGTTTGAGCTCTTGAACTTTAAGCTATAGATAATAGATTCTCTCTCATGGATTTGAAATTGTTGTTGTACATGGATACATGCCTTCACAACACAAGATTGTGCAAAATTTAGAGAGACAATTTTTGTTGTACAGGGGTACATGCCTTCACAACACCGGATTGTGCAAAATTTAGAGAGAATTTTTGTTGTACATGGATACATGCCTTCACAACACCCGATTGTGCAAAATTTACAAAAGGGATACATCATATTGTTCGAATGAAGATTTGAATTTGCACAACACTTGTTATACTCTAGAAATGGGTGCTTTTGTGTCTTGCTTTGCAATATTGCTCCAACCTTTTTTTGAGATATCTTTAAGTTGGGGATGAGCATTTTTGAGCGAAATCTTTGGAGCGTCCGAGTGAAGGAAAAAAAAATCTTCCAACTATGTAAAAATATGGCAAAAATAGATTGGAACAAAACATAGCTTCACTTAGAAATATGCAAAGTATTATAGCAATGCCTATTTTATGTACAAATCTTTACATGACTCTTTGGGAATGGTGAGTAACATAATGGGATGTTTTTTGAAGAAACCCACATGTAGAGTAGACTTCTCAATGAAAATTCCCTTATGATCCTTCTTACGACTTTTACTTAATATGGGTGACATTGAAAACCCTCTCTCAGCCTAGCCTCATGAAAGGGTTTATCCAAAGAAACCTCATTAAAGTAAGCCATCAAGGTAGTTTCGCTGGTGAAACTACCATGGACAACACTTTTAAAAGTGGCATAACTTTCACATCCAATGTTCAAATATAGTCAATCAGCAACTCAAATTGACTGGAAAATCCCATTTGAGCACATATATGGGGTTATATTTTGGAAAATCTTTCATATATAGTATTAAATATTATATATATGTATATATATGTATATATATATATATATAATGAGAGTGATATATAAGCCTAAGTTAATACTTATTTATAGTAATTTAAACTTCTTTAGAAAGATATCCATAAATATGTTGTTATTTATGCTTTTAAAACACTAGAAAGCTCTTGTCGTATTAATATAAATGTGTTTAATAAGTAATTATGTATGTAATATTATTACATTAAGAGCGATTATGAGGGATGTTTCTTACAGGAATTTTTTTCAATACTTTTTTAAGGTAATAACAGGGTGTTAACATCCATAGAGTAAAGGAATTTTTTTTCAACACTTTTTTAAGGTAATAACAGGGTGTTAACATCCACAAAGTACAATTGCCAAATGCAGGGTAATCAATGAGTAAAGGTAACCAAGCTAAATGATCTACTTCAACAGGACAAGCTCAAGGGAGTTTGATACCCATATACATCAAGGTCAATGATTACAAGCAATGTGCACACCGAAGGAGTATAGCTCAAACTCAAGGAGTTTGATCCCAAATACCCCAAGCCCACTCCAAAGTCCAAGGATCCAAAGATTGCATGCAACGTGCATAGGTTGTATGTTCCACAGAGTAAATGAATTTTTTTTCAACACTTTTTTAAGGTAATAATAGGGTGTTTACATCCACAGAGTACAATCGCCAAATGTAGGGTAACCAATGAGTAAAGGTAACCAAGCTGAATGATCTACTTCAACAGGACAAGTACAAGGGAGTTTGATACCCATATACACCAAGGTTAATGATTACAAGCAATGTGCACACGGAAGGAGTATAGCTCAAACTCAGGGAGTTTGATCCCAGATACTTAAATCCTATTCCAAACTCCAAGGATCCAAAGATTGCATGCAACGTGCATAGGCTGTATGTTCTAGCTGCCCTCGCCTAGAATAAGGAGGTGTAGGAACAAGGAGATGCACACTTCTAAACCACGAAGAGTGTATGCGCCTTGCACTTTTCAACTCCACGTCCATAGGAAATAGCGACACCAACAAAAATAGCCACGGAAGGAACACAACTCAAACTCAGGGAGTTTGATCCCCAAATATTCCAAAGAAAAGACTTCCTAGCAACATTCAAGGTTATCGTGGGGTGTCTCGTGGAAGCCTAGCCTCATCACTCCAAGTTTTGACCACATCCATGAGGTTTGAAGCCCAAACGGGTGAATGTGTGAGGGTGCTCATGGATTTTAAGCCCCAAATCACCCGATCCTAGGAGTGGCGAGGCTAATACAAGCACTATTTGGGAATCGATTAGGACCACCTCCTAATTCTAGGTTTGTCCCAAGTGCTATTTTCACTAGTAGGGAGAGTTGGTAAGAATAGCAATACGCCTTGGCACCCTACGAGCCCAAGAGCCCATGGTTATAAAGTGAGAGAGAGTGCTAAAAAGGAAAAGGGTTGGCCATCCCTTCAAAAGGTGACTTGTATAAAAGGCCAAATGGTTGACTTTAGTCTTCATTGTTGTTTGCACAAGTTTGAATACAAGCTCCCTCTTCTCTTCCAAGAGAGTGTTTTGGGTGTCTCTTGTTTCCATTGTAGTGCCCTTGTGGTTGTCACTCTATCCCGCTTCACTCCCTTCTCCTTCTTCCCTTCCTCCTCCTCCCTTCCCCCTCCTTCTCCCTCTCCCCTCCCCTCTTCTTCTTCCCTCTTCCTCACATGAAACCACATTGCAACAATCTGGAGGCTGCTTGAGTGACACTTGTGGATGAGTCGTGCTATGCATTACTCCCACAAGGAGTAGCCAAGATTGGAATCTCCATTGGCATATCTTCAACTACCCCATGACATGTGAGTCACCGCTGAGACCCACTACACAAGGGTACAAAGGATGTATATGAAGAAGAAAATTTATGTCATGTAAAATTGAATGAGTAACAATTTTGTATATTTTTATGATAAAGGGATCTAGTTCTAGTGAAAATAAAAGTGTTAAAACCATGTTTCCTAAAGAAAAACAAATTTTTAAATCTCTCGAAAAACACACTCGGATACACCTACTCATAGGTTTTTGCTCATAAAATTGATGCATCCAAGTTAAGTTTCCTTCACATGACACACATTGTGCCATTACAAGAAATAGAAGAAGATCCCAGCTCTCTCTCTCTCTCTCTCTCTCTCTTCTCTCTCTCTCTCTCTTTGTGAATTATTCGCAACACCACAGAAGATGATTGCCTATGCTCACAAGATTTATGATGGGTAAATAGCGAAGCCAAAGTTTCTTCCCATAGGCCCCACAAAAAATCATCATATTCTTGAGGATGAAACAAACTTGACCAAACAAGAGCATCAATAGGCTTGGACTCTTCTGTGAGCAATAGGAGACACAAGAGCTTTATCCAAAGCAATTAGGATAGGTCCTGATAAAGGCTTTAAGAAATCTAAAGCACAAAAATCAGGCAGTGGCAAAGTCTATGCAACCCATTACACAAGATAAACATCACATGTAGTTGCTTACTAGAACCAATGAAAACGTCCCCATGCATTCGATGAGACAAGGCTTGATGGGATTTTACTTATCCATGTCTTGGTGGTGGGCTTTTGGACTGTTAGAATAAAGAACTTTGGGAAGAAATCTTATCTAATCATGTGATAGTCAAATAAGATTTTGCTTTATGCATTTAATGTTCTCGTCCCTTATGTGTCCCTTTTAGGTTACACAAGCAAGAGTTCTGCAGCAAAGTTGAGAGGCCGTAGCATGAATGCTCTTAGAAATTTTGAAGACCCATCCACTCAAGAAGGCTGAGGAAACTCATGCTCAAATTGATAAAACCTTGGAAGCAAGGACCTAGTAGTAAAAGGTTTTTAAGGAAGCACAAGGAGTGCTTTTGAGACATAATGTGGAGGAGGATGTTATTTTGATATTGATACATAATGTGTATCGAATATTGATACAAAATGTGGAGGAGGATGTTAATTTGGATGCTTATGCTTAAATGATAAGCATATATCTGATGAATATGAGGTGGTAGAGAAATTTCTACTTTATCTTGAAGATGAAGATGATGTATCTAATCAAGTTTATCCCTCAGCATCATTGAGCCACATGCCACAAAAGCAAGTAGTTTGCTACCGGTATCTATGTTAAAAGACTGATTTAGATGTTGCCTTGGATGAGGATATAATGGAATTTATTTAGGTGGGATTGGGTATTCCAATACAAATGTATGGACATCAATCTCATCAACTTGGATTTTATTTTAAATATGGTTTGAGTGTGTTTTAGTCTATCCCAAATTGCAGGCCCAGTTGGGAGCAAGATTACAATGTATCAATAGGAGCTTCAAAAGTGGGTCAAATGAACTGATATGGATGATGTGGTATTGCAAAAAGATAGTCTTATAAGTGATTAGTACCCACCTAAAAGAGTTTTTGATTTGGATATGTCTAACCTACTCATCCAAAGGTGTCTTTTGGACCAAAAAACAGTTTTTAGCATGCCAAAATTGATAGATGTTGATGGTCAATACATGTTCAAGTGATCTCCAACTTTCCATATGTTCAAGCAATCTTTCTTACTTCAAGATATAAAGCTAATTATTTCTAGAATGAGAATTTTGGATTTGGCATGTATTTCATCAACTTGAGAAGTCAAGAATTTAGCCTCAAACAAATGCAAGAAGTCAACTTCGATATATAGGCAACTAAGCATGAGGTGCTCAAGGTAAATTTGAAGAACATGAATTGGTTGTTGCTGATATATCTTTATATGATTCATCAATGTTCAACATATATTTAGATGCTTTATTTCATGTTCATGATGAGTATTCAGGAGTCCTTGATGCTTTAATTCCACTTTTATTTCTAGAATTTCTTTCATGTTTCTTCATTGACACATATGGTTCACTTGTAACAGTTTACATAAACACATCTTCATGTAGATATTTCTATCCATGCACATGGAATGTAGATTTTATTATTCATACATGGTTCTACATATTCATATTGTATGATATAGCATGGATGTATTTTTATCTTATGGGTTCCCAGCCCTGGCATGGAGCCATAAAATGGTGGCACTGGATTTCCACTCACATAGTTATAATATGCATTATAGATTAGTTCTTCTTTACTGCATAATAATTTCTTTCTTGTGGTTTTCGTAGACAAGCTATTTATGGGGGTAGCTTGAACCTTGGTACTACACCAAACTCTTCATGCTATTCATTTCTAAGGTTAGAGCGTACTCAGCAATAAAGTTTATTCACACTATGGTATGTGGAGGGGTGTGTCCCTTTGCAGTTATCAACTTCGTCACTACCCTTATCATGTATGCATCTTGTATCGACCATATGATGAAATGAGACAGATGTAGATGTAGATATATTACATTTAATGAGAAAGTGGGTATTATTCATATGCCTGATGTGTCTATGTTCAAGTTTGATGGGTTCAAGTATGGTTCAAAAATTGAGAATCTTTAGAAAGTGATGCATTTGCCTCAGTGCGGGCCAAGGCTCACTCATTGTTTACTAAATATGATGAAGAGATAGAGGCTAAATCATACATTCAGCAACCAAGAGAGACATAGGTTGAGCCATAATGCACACTTTCTTCTTTCATTCATCAATGATACACTTGATACAATAATCCCAAAAGATGTATGAAGAAATTGTAGGATGGGAGTTGATAACCACAAAGGTCCACACCCCTTCACATCTTGACAACATGAATGTACTTTATTTGTGAGTGCTTATTGAGTGCCTATTTCCACCATCTAACACTGGCACACCCAATGGCTGAAAGCCTCCTGACTTGAACTCACTGAAATGTTTCTAGGTTCAATCAAATGGAAGTTGGTTGACTCTTTTCATGATGTAAATGTCACATCAATCCAAGAAGTGAAGAGTTTGGTGCAATACCAAGGTTCAAGCTACTCCCAAACATAGCAATCTCCAAAAGAAATAATGTATTGTGCAATAAAGAAAACCTAAGCCATAGTGTATATTATGATTATGTGTGTAACTACATAGTGCTACCGTTTTATGGCAACACTCTAGGGCTGGGAACTCATCATTATATAATGCTCAAGGAAAAACTAGCAACTTTAGTCCTCGTAGAGGAACAATTAAAGGCAATGGTTGATGACGAAGCAGTAAAAGGGTATGGGACATTCAAGCCTGATGTAGAACTGATAAAGATTTAGAATAAGTTGTCTGAGTAAATGATAGATCTCTAGTCATAGGCGGGAACCAGGCTATTGCACGTGCAAGAACAACCAATTCAATTATGGGCCCAGCATACAAAAAATGTGTCTAAATTTTTTCTTTAGAGGGAAGTACAAGAATTAAGAAAATAAGTTTACATGCTCAAATCCAAAGTATCCAAAATTGAGAGTTCATAGCAGATATGCAGGAAAATTTTGAGCAGCAGATCAAAGAGGAATCTAAGACATCATCAGCTCGGTTTGCATCATCAAGTAAACCCTTTGTAGCGTTTTCTCCTTATGAACTAAAAAATAGTTTGAATATAGAAGAAAACATGGTTGAGGTAGGGGTCAATGAAGCTGAGTCTTTCACAAAAGAAGAGGTAGCTACCATGCTCATGATGGAAAAAATAGAGGAACTAACATAGCATAGTGACAAATAAGAAAAGGCAGTAGATGTAGCCTCTTTACAAGAGAAGGAAAAGTCATTAGATGTTCTTGTTTAGAAGATAGTGCCTAATGCTAAAATCAACCCATCTGTGGATGATGGATGGCATGCTGACATAGTGAAGGGACCAGTTATACAACTGGCTCATTACATGGATTTAGATCTCAATGATGGTAGTGAATTCTAGCAATGACAATATGGATACTTAAACAAATTCACATCTTAGTTTTAGTTAGTCTTTATAAGTTTAAATGCATATTTTAGTTTACATAGTTTATATTTATACTGAATCATATATTCAAATGTTGACAAATACATAGATTTGGAAACACATTGGCATTATTTGGATTTCAATTTCTCCCTAGGAGAATATTGAACAACTCTGTATGGGATCTGTTAATATCTTGGTAGTACACCAAGATATGCTAGCAAATAACTGCATGGTCTCTACATGATGTGATGCTTACATTAGGAAAGGGGTTCACTAGATTTTGAAGGTAAGAAGTCTGAAGTTTTGGTGGGTTCGGGTCTAGGAATTTGGTTCCAATTCCTATCCACTGGGTGTGCCAGGTGTTAACTGGAGTTTAGTAAATCCAAAATCAGATCCAAAGTGGTTAAGTATATTTGCAGTTGGAATGTTATAACCGTTAAAGAAACTACTTATTGGGTTGATCTCTACTAGATGTGCATTGAGTTGTGATCTATCTCTTCGATTATGAATGAAGAATAGTATTGGAATACAATTTACTATCATATTGTGCCTTTACTATTTTGATGTCATGTTCTAATTATTCTTTCAGATTTGAGATGAGAGAGAGAGAGAGAGATGTGCCATTATATATGCAAGAACTAAGTGGCCTTGTGAATTTTGCAATATCTCACAGTCTGCCTTGAAATGTATTGCTAGTCCGAATAGTATTTTTCTACATTCATACGGGTGTCTAGTACTTAGTTTTAACGCTTTGCTGTTCGTAATGGTCAAAATTATTGCTATACAAGTCTACTCCATGCCACATATATTATTGCTTGGTTCTTGTTGCTAGACTAATCTACAGCTTGCATCTATATTTGCTCTTGAGCTATTTTGTTTAGTCACATATTGATTACATCTAGTTGCTATTGTGTTGGAGGGAAATTTGGTCTTGCTACTCGATTTCTTATTTGCAATGGCAGACTCGGACACATACATGCATTATGGCTTTAGAGAGGGTTATGCATGGGAAGGAGTGCTAGGGAGGAATCATTATGGCTTTAAAGAGGGCTATGCATGGGAAGGAGAGCTAGGGAGGAAGATGACATGCATGATGCGAGGGCCAAGGCTGACTAGCACGAAAAATATAATGGTGCATACGCCATTGTAAGAGGCATGGACACCCAAGAAAGGCAGTTTGAGGTGGAGGAAGGACGCCATTGGATGTCATTTTTCATCACTATCAGAAATCTCAAGGCTGTCTCAAGACCATGAAGAAAAGAAATGAGGCATGTGACCTCATCCAATCTACTAACTAGTCATGCAATCCTTGATCTCAGTGAGTAACAATAGTGGCACATAATTGATATCATCCTTTTTTATTGCTCCTTCGCTAGGATCTGTGTTTTGCTATTTTACTTGGGTCCCACTAGCATCTTTGTCTATTAGGACTAGATTAAGTTCTTCGACATCTATTGTGACTTGCCATGCATGTTCTTTATCAGATTCCTTGTTGATTTGAAGTAGCCTTGGATCCTGAAAGTGAAGGTGCATAGTGGAGAGGGAGAGAGAGAGAGAGAGGGTAGGCTAGGGAGAGAGATAATGATACTCAAAGAGAGACATAATGAAATGGAAATAAAATAGCAAGAGCAATCAACAAAATGAAAGTACTCACATGTAGACCAAATATCTTGTAGGATTGATACTTGATTGATGTGACAAGTGACAAGTACAACTCTTATATAGAGCACATGCACACATATGAGTACCAATGCATATGGGATAGCTCCCAATGTGACACATGGCATCCAAAGGACACACTAGACTAAAACTCACACTGGACTCGTTAGAACAAACCAAAACTGACTCAACTTGATTCCATTTACTAACACCCACCATGGAGGAAAGGTGAGTGACTACTGGAATGGAACCAAGAACAGAACATGACAATGACAGTCATCGAACTATTCAATGATGGTCTAGAACTAGACATGGCTCCCATGCTAACTCAGAGGAAAGTGAGCATGGCTCAGAGGCTAGTGAGTATGGTATATACTTAGAGGCTCATGTTGCATGGCTCAGAGGCTCATCATGCATGGATGCATGACCAACTCAGTGGTCTAGGAGACCAATGCACCAACATCCTGGAACTCACACGCTAGGCCTTATAAATAGACCTATCAAAGCCAATACATGGCTCCCACAGTACATCCCCCTCCTAGCTCCAGGGACTAATAAGGGACATGGAGCCACACATGATAAATATAAAATCAATACATCATTTTAGGCAGACTATCCAAGGCTGAGAACCTTTATTGACACCTCAAACATTCATTTTAGAGGGACTACTCAAGGTAGAGGACCTTTATTGACCCCAATCATAGAAAATAAAAATATATTTCATTTATTTTATGCAAAGCAAGGGCAGACTCACATGTAATGACCCCAAGTAGCTACTACACATAAGAGTGCACATCTCGATCCAAAGAAAAATATCGGTGAAGAATATGGCGAGAATGCCCCGAATGATATGTCGAGGTCGGCCATGGGAGCACCTATAAGGAGCAATCACATGATGACTCTCAAAATGTCACAATGTGAGTCACCAATATCAAAGTAGAGCAACTATGCCCAAAGGAGGCAAAATGTCCAAACGAATGTACCAAATAGTAATGAAATTACATCACTTTTGGGAAATCCCAAAAAATTTACATGTCAGAGGCTTCAATTATGCCAAAGGACTGTAAAAGTCCTAAATTCTAGAAATTAGGGTTTAAAATTTTTTAGGAGTTTTCAAAATTTATTGCTAGAAAGTGTCCTAGAAACCCCTCTGATCATGAAAGTCCCAAAAAATATTGAGTATTCAGCCTAAAATTTCAATTCTTGACCTTTAGGTCAAAAAACATAGTTTTGATTGTTTTTCTCGGATTTCAGTACTAAATTTGCTATTCAGAGTGTTATCCAATAGCAATAGAGGTGGGCGACTATAGAAATAAAGGCAACAACTGAAAATTGAGCTCAACAAAACCCTAAATCATCCAAAACAGTGTGGCAGCTGCTAGTAGAGAGGCCACAAACTTGCTGAAAAAGGGGTCTAGAGTGAAGTCTTCACGATGAAGAGCTCCAAGACCAGTAGCTTCACAAATGGCAGTAGCTCCAAGCTTGAATTTGTTGAAGAAGAGTAGCTCATGGAGACGCTAAGGGTGAGAAGAGAACAAGATGGGGAGAAAGGAGTGGAAGGGAGCTCAATCATGGAGGAGAGGATGGCTTCCATTTGCGGACTTCCCTCATCCTCTAGATTGAGCATGGAGGAGGGAAAGAGGCTCTCATACCACATGAAGGTGCATAGTGGAGAGGGAGAGAGAGAGAGGGTAGGCTAGGAGGAGAGATAATAATACTCAAAGAGAGGAAATGAAATAGCAAGATAAATGAACAAAATGAAAGTGCTCACATGTAGACTAAAGAGCTTGTAGGCTTGATGCTTGATTGATGTGACAAGTGACAAGTATAGCTCTTATATAGAGCACACACACACACACACACACACACATATGAGTACCAATGCATATGGGATGACTCCCAATGTGATGTGTGGCATCCAAAGGACTAAAACTCACATTAGGACTCACTAGAACAAACCAAAATTGACTCAACTTGACTCCATTTCCTAACAGAAAGGTCAGCAGGGGAAAGGAAAAGTCAATGTCAATGAAGTCTAGTAGGGCAACTTCTTCGTTTTTATTGCGATGAGGAATCTCCAATGTGTCTCAATGCCTTTCAAGGCAAATCCAAGTGAGCTATCTTTGTCAAACCTATTGTCTAAGTCTAGGGAAGATTCATTGTTGAAGCAAGGATGTATTGATTTGAAGGATGACGCAAGAAAGCAACCCCTCTAGAGTCCTCCATTATGTCTAAAGTCTCTATACGACTTTGTAGTAATATGCAATGGTAAGTAGCACGACATTACAAAGAATACTGAGAAAATGTGCTACTTGTATATCCAAAAATATCTCAATCAATTACCTCTCCAGACAAAGGCAATAATGGTAGAATAGCTTGCAAGCATTATGTGTGTTTGAGAGAATGTGGAGATTGATTATCATAGTATGCATTAGAAACTAACCACAATACTTAGCAGGGTGGTCTTTCAAGGAAAATCCAAGTGAGCTAGCTATTCTTTTGGTCTCTGGATTTTATTGATGAGGAAGCCCTTAGTAACTCAATGCAATGGGTCCAAACTCATATGCTTATCGGATATCTTCATGGTCCCCTTCCTCACCTCATTTCTTAGATAGTTGGACTAGAACAAACTTGGTAAAAAAGGGTTACTCAACGTTGAATGTTAGATACATGAGGAAATGTTACATTTCCTTCATCTTTGAGCTTTGGTTGTAAAACATCACTCTTTGTGGTCGATTAGAAACTAGCAACTAACTAACCCCCTAGCCTTTTGTAGCTAGGATGAGAAGCTTTGCTCAAGCTTCGATAAAGTACTAGAGAAAGAACGCTTTATTAACCCAAGAGGAGATCCTTAGGTTTGTGTACTTATGGACCTTGTTGAGGATCTACTAGATAATCTATTTATGTATTCCAAATGAGCTCTTTGCACCAAGAGTCCAGCCCCTTATCTCTAAGAATCTTATTCCTATTTTGTGTGTGGAATAGTGGGACATGCAATGAAAGATTGTCTGATAAAACAAGGTGGTGAAAAGAAGCCCATCATATTGGTGCAGTCATTTTGACGCAACATTCTCCGCGCGCTTAGTAATAAAGAAGTTTTATTCAACAAGGAAAGTACATTAACGAAAAGGACCTAGAGCACAAATTAAATCTGAGAGAGAGAGAGGGGGGGGGGGGGGGGAGGGGATGAATGTAAAAAAACCCTCCATGTTTTCTCCCCTGGAAAAACAACTTTGCCCTTCTTCAACCACACTACCAACTCAAGGAGTTGAGAGTAGAAGTAGTTGCTGTAACTCCGGCAAATACATCCAATATCCAAGAGTTTCAGAACAGATAGTTCATAGTGGCATGCAAGACTGAAAGTTGAATCAAATGCAAGATGAAAAAATGTGGGGCAACTAAAGAACACTATTTAGAGAGACTGTCATACCTGACAAAGGAAGTAAGAGTTACTAAGAAGTCATCCTAAACATGATGGGGCAAGTTGACAAACACTTTAAGATGTAGAATAGCAACTCTATGGACCCTCGAATAATCCCAATACCTATACTCAGGAGCAAAAAATACTTCAAGTAAGATGGCTATTATTGTCAACATTAGCCCACAAGGGAGAACCAAAAGAAAAATGCTAAGAAAACTCGAGAAGATGTAAGGCCTTTTCGAGAGAAACAATAGGACAAAGTCCAAGCTATCAGTTATTAATGATATGTAGAAATGCTTACTTGTAATCGCCTAAGCAAGCATTATCAATACAGAAAATCATTTTTTTCCTCCACACACACACACACACAAACACACACACACACATAGGGAGGGAGGGAGGGAGGGAGGAAGGGAGAGAGAGAGATTGTCTATTGTAATAGAAAATGTTAATATGTCATTGATGATGTGCCTAAAAACTATCACATGATGGTGGAGTCATCTTTACAAATGCAAGCAAATAGTTGATGTATTGGCCACACACCAGATGCAACCTATTGGAAGGGAGAGAGAGAGAGAGAGATCCCCGTAGGCCTATGACATAGAGTATAGCCCAAATACTACTCTCCACATCAAGAGCTTCGAAATAATTCTCCCCCATCTAAAAATTTCTAGCAAAGTTGCTAAGGTGCCCCTCTGCATATTAAAGCATATCATCCCTACACCCTTGCAAAAGCCCCATGTTGACGATGACATTTGGGAAGACACTAGATCCCATTAGAGTAGTCACTACGAAAATTATATTTTTGATATTTCTTGCTATGGATATGGTTTTATTTTAGTCAAGTGTGACTATGACAAAGTAAATAGGAGTGCATTGGACATGATGGAGGTCCTAGTGGATGTTTTATGTGTTTTAGTTGGGGATGCCTAACTAGCCTGTGATTTGCCATGCTAGCAATGGTAGTTATTGTGGGTGATTCCATGTTAATACTAATATTGTGGGGGATTCCATGTTGATACTGATGTCGCTAGTTTTTTTTGTGTTATGTTTGATTATTGTACTTTGAGTGCAATTATATTGGGATCGATTGATTTGGTGATTCGTTCGATTGATTGTTAATAACTAATGTAATTGGTGGCTTGACTACAAGTGATGGAACTACTTTAGAGGTGATGCATCCATGAGCCTTGTAAAAATAATGAATACTAAGCCATGGGCTATTAATTGTAGATGAGGGCATAGTAAGCATTGTGATATTTTGAGCTACTAGGGATGCTTTTGGATGTACTATTTTTTGTTCTTTACTTTTGGAATATACTTGAATTATAAATACTCAAGATGGGATGCAAGAGCCAACATCTAAAGGGGGTAGATTGGACCCCATGACGCATCATTTCTCTTCTTTCTTTCTCGTTTTCTTGTTCTTTGTTTCTATGGTTGTGGTAATTTATGAGTTTGTGGGCATGGCTACTGTAATCTCACTTTTTGTTTATGAGGAGGCAGCTCTTAACTCTCACGTGCGAATTTTGCAATTGTATTTTTGGGGCGATTTCCATTACTGTCTATCATAATTATCCATCTATGTCACAACCCTTTGATGAAAAAGAATTGACCTACTTTGCATTCATCCTCCCACTTGATGGTCCAACTGTGAAGGATGTGAGTTGGTAGAGGATTAATCTAGATTCTACAGAGGAATCCTATGCCAATTCCAAGGTTCTTAAAATAATAAGATGGCAAACAAGCTTGAAACTTTTGGAGACTCCTTAGAAGCTAATGTGGTCGTGTCCTCCTTCCTCATCGAGGCCCGTGTGGAGGTAAAAGAAGCTAAGGTAGCAGGGAGGGAGGGGGTCCAGGTGAGGGCAATCCAGTGACAAAGGACGTGGGAACAAAGGTGACTGCCTATGTGTGATGTTCACATAGTGTGGACATTGTGCCCGTATGATCTCATCTTATTTGGTTGTAATGGCCATTGCGTAACAAAGTTTGCAATTGGATCTACTACTCTTGATGGATGCTTAGTAGGGGGTAGGCAGGGGGGGACCTATCCTTCTACCAGACAATTCCATGCTTGAATAGTTGTGTGCCACATTAATGAACACTCCTTTTGCAAGTCCGATGTGCGCCCCGTCAAGGTCGCGACTAGCGTTGATGTCCTACGTAACCTGTGGAATCAAACTTGATGACGCTTACACAACCAGTAGAACGTCGCCCCTGTCAACGTCAACATTTGCGGCAGCCCTTGAGGCTCAGGAAAGATCGTTGGTCGGCATGACAAGCAACCGGATGCTGCACGTCTCCCAAAGGAATATCTGTATGGAGACGGGGGATCATTCCGATATTCCTTTCTCAACAAGAGAAGCTGAGGTGGCAAGCAGGGAGGGGGTCCAGGTAAGCTCACGAGGAGTGCTTTCGAGACACCCGTAGAACGTGATCAAATCAATCAATCATCTTCCTCTCTTTCTCAATTCTTCATTTTCTGCTTTCAAGCTTCGTTGCCTCCATAGCCAAACCCTCCCCTTCCCCTTCCCCTTTCGATGGGTGTCGACTACTACAACATCCTCAAGGTCCCCAAATCTGCCTCCGATGACGACCTCAAGAAAGCCTACCGTAAACTCGCCATGAAATGGCACCCTGACAAGAACCCTAACAACAAGAAGGAAGCCGAAGCCAAATTCAAGCAAATCTCCGAAGCGTATGAGGTTTGTCTCCAATCCTTTCTCCTTCCCCGCTTTCGAATCTGTCGGTTGTTAATCTTGATGTTTCTCTGGCTCCCAGGTGCTCAGTGACCCCCAAAAGCGTGCAATTTACGATCAGTATGGCGAGGAGGGGTTGAAAGGCAACGTTCCTCCTCCAGGAGCCGCGGGTGCAGGCGGTGCTGGGTTTGCAAATGGTGGCGGGCCTAGCGTCTTCAGATTCAACCCCAGGAATGCGGACGATATCTTTGCTGAATTTTTTGGTGGATCTAGTCCTTTCAGTATGGGAGGATTAGGAGGCATGAGTGGGAGAAGTTCCAGGAGCCCGTTTGGGGATAGCATGTTCGGAGGTTTTGGTGGCACAGAGAACGTTTTCCGGTCGTTTGGTGAACCTGCACCCCCTTCGGGTCCTAGGAAAGCAGCTCCACTCGAAAGCAAGCTTCCATGTACGTTAGAAGAGCTATATAGTGGCTCTACAAGAAAGATGAAGATATCCCGGAACATCGCAGACGCTAGCGGGTATGAGGCTTTATGTGCCAATTCGAAGTTTTAATGCCCTTTGCAATCTCGTTTCTGGATTGGCACATGTGACTTTTTCTCTCATCTGATACATGATTATGTGAGGACTAGAATTTTAGGAAATTTCTTTATAAAGATGTGGGCTTGCGAGCGGTTGAAATGATGATTTTTTGTTTTCCTTTTTCAGGAAAACAATGCCTGTGGAGGAGATACTAACAATTGACGTAAAACCGGGCTGGAAGAAAGGTACAAAGATAACCTTTCCTGAGAAAGGCCATGAACAGCCGAACGTTGTTCCTGCAGACCTGGTTTTCGTTATTGATGAAAGACCTCATGAGGTGTACAAACGAGATGGGAATGATTTGATTGTGAACCAGAAGATTCCGCTAGCGGATGCACTTACAGGCACTAATGTGACGTTAAACACACTCGATGGACGCACATTAACTATTCCTATTAATGAGGTCATCAGCCCAGGTTACGAGAAGGTTATACCGAGGGAAGGAATGCCTATTGCAAAAGAGCCGGGCAAGAGGGGCAACCTGAAATTAAAGTTTGATGTTAAATTTCCCAATAGGCTTACTCCGGAACAGAAGGCAGGCATCAAGAGGCTTTTTGGAGCCGGTTGATACCTAGTGCACTACGACTCATGGATGTTCAGCCATCCAAAATGTCAGCAATGGGCATACTCAGCTTTCTAGCAGGAGCTGATTGCAATGTTACGACGGTGACCAGGCCTCTTCACATGCGTCACTCAAGGTCCAGATAAGTTGAGTCTGGTCTTCCAAGTTTGGCTCCCTTTTACTCCAATTACAACAAGCTTGCTCACCTCTTTGTAAGGCTGCTGATGTCGATGCTTTGCTGGCTTGAGCTTGTACATGGTAGTTATGTCACTAAAACGGAAAATATAGTGTTATATAATGCGTACAAGGTTAACCAATGGCATGGGTCTGTTTGAGTATTAGATTGTCTGGATAACTCCCTTGTCCGAGGTGGGGAATTTTTTCAAATTTGAACAATAAACTTCTTATGCTGAATTCTAGACCTGGGAATTTCACTGCCACTAAAATTACATTTGCAAGAGGACATACATACATACATGCAAGCGTGTGGGGCCCGAGGGGGCAAAGGGGGGGGGACGGATTCAGCCCTGAATTTGAAGCCTTCAACGGGTTTCAAAGCCCTTATAGACATTCTAGGGAAGGCCAATGAAAAAAATCAGGTTGCAAATGCAGGCCAACAATTGAACAAGGTTTAATTTTTTGCATTTAATTTACGCCTATTTACTTCTTTTGAAGGCCACTGTCAGTTTGTCCTGCAAATTTTTGCATATAAATATATGTATTTACGCCTATTTACTTACTTTTGAAGGCCGCTGTCAGATTTTGTCCCTCAGTATGAAGGTACGGCACGTCTTCAAATTCCAGGGCTGGATAGATTTCGTGTGCGAGTGGATCCAGGCCAATATTGAAACCAAAAAAGCATCCGAAAAGTTAAAATCAAAGACAGTTTTTCCAGTAAAGCCAGAGTTAGATGCTCACAAGTCATAACACGCAATCCCCATATTTGTCCATTTCCAATCAAACAGCTTACTATCAAAGACCCCCCTGCAAGCGCTGTAAATCCTACTACCAAGCAAGTAGCTTTAAAACTTGTAGGATGAGGTTTGCAACATAACTCTCTACACGCAACTCGTAAGCAAAATCAGTGTCGTGGAAAAGGGCATCGTTCTACCATCAACTGAATAAATAATTACATCTTCTCATATCTCAAGAATCCTTCTCAGTGAAAGGAGTAAAAGAACTTTTCGTCCAATGTGTAGTGCAAAAGCCATTCTATTGGATAAATCTAGGCAAGGTTTCCAAGACACAAAAAAGAGACGGGGCCAACTTCTCTAGAGAGTCTCGTCTGAAAGTAAAACCCCCCTCACCTAGAGATCGTTTTGGGCAAGATTAAGGTAGAAACAAATGTTTGGAAATCAGCTTCAATAGGTGATCCTCGCCAGCAGATTGTCATTTGTGAGAGTGCGAGAGATGTAAAGATAGCACAAAAACGATTTGACATTTTCTGCATTCGAGTCGGAGCAAGTTTGGCGAAACGATTTATGTCAACTTAGCCACAGCAGATTATAAGGGCGGCGAAGGGACGATATCGTTGAACAGATTGTGTGGGGTGCGGAGACAAAAACAAGAACAGAAGCAAGAGATCGTGTATGACATCCATGTGCAGGTGCGGAAACAAACGCACTCAAAACTAAAGCTATAATACTGACCAGAACAAGCAAGGGGATTAGCTGGATATTGATCCACGACCACAAATTCCAAAGAAAATGTCAAAAGAACCTTCCTTGGGAGTAGAACAAAAATCAGAACTCGATCGCAAGTAGGGGCCATTTTTTATATAGCTTACAGTGTATGTTGAGCAAAGACTGTAGCGTCAATCAATGCTCGACCGTCTGTAAGCAGAGGGGATCACACATCTCACCGCACGCTTTGCAATCCTCACATCGTCTCATGCACCAGAGTGTACAAGAACTAGACTCAAACCTTTACACTTTTGGCAAAGACCTAAACCCTAAACCTTAAGGCCCTGTTGAAAGAGATCGACAATGGTGGAGAGAAGACGAACAATACCTTAAGCCAATTAATTAGTGGGGAAGTGGTGTAAAGGGGAGTGGTTTAAAGGTCCCAATTAACCTAAGATTGTTTGGGAGATGAAGGTTATGCCACGTGTCATCTGTTTTGAGAGGTTGTAGTGCCTTCCAGAGTTTTCGCAGCAGCTCGCACAGGGTATAAGGGAGGGCAAACCCGATTCGCTTACGCCTCACGCTTCATCTCCTTGTGCTCCTTATGCTCGACATCCATCTCTTGCTCCCTATGCCTGCCTCCTCCACTCTTGCTCACGCATCCATCTCCTCCTAGTTTGTGTACTTGAATCTAAGCGTTGGCAAGACAAAGGAGGTCGGGTTGAGCTGGAGGGAGAAGGTCGAGTCAATAGAGCGGAAAGGGGGGTCTCTGAGTTGGAGGGGGAGAAGAGAGGGAGAGGGAGAGGGGTATGAGTGGAGAGAAAGGAAGGGGAGGGCAGGGGGCTGAGTCGAGGGAGAGTAGTAGTTGGGGAGTAGAGGTTGACTAGAGGGAGAGGGGAGGCGGGGGGGGGTTGAGTAGAGGGAAGAGAGGTGTGTGGAGAGGCATAGGGAGCATAGGTTGAGGCGGAGGCAGGCAGGGTGGCGAGGCAAAGGTAGGCAGGGTGGACGGGGGAATGGAAGATGCAATTTTCATTAATTATAATGTAACTTAGGTTAATGAATCCTGCAAACAACTACTCACCTTCCTCTCCCACCCGAACCTCTTACCTTCCTCTCCCACCAAAACCTCTCACAAATCGACCTCCCAGATTTTTTTGGCTTGCCCTTTGGGTAACCTTAGCAATGATGCAATATTGGCAAAGTAGAAATTAGGCATTTCTTGAATTTTTGAAAGTGCATTTTTCCTATTGGCTCTTCTTCATTGGACTTCAATGCAGACTTTAAAGTGGTTGACTTTCTCTCTCTCTCTCTCTCTTTTCTTCTTTATCTCCTCAAGTCTTCTTACTCACAATCTCCACCTTCTCTCTCTCTCTCTCTCTCTCTCTCTCTCTCTCTCTCCCTTTTATCTCCTCCGGTCTTCCTCCATACCATTTCCAATGGATTCCTTTTTGTTTACTTTTTTGATCTTGGGCAGGCCTTATGAATGATTGAATATCATTCACCTTGTTTCAAAAAAAGAGCTCTTGTTTGCAAGTGGCTTGGGTTGAATTAGACGTGTCTTAAAGTAGATGCAAATTTTTTGAGCTAGAAAGGTGAGGGTAAACAAGCGAAGCTAAAGAAGAAACTTGAGCCAAAGTTGAGCGATATGCATCTTGATACCTTTGGTGGGCACAAATTTGTGGAGGATATGGTCCAAGTCCTTAACTCCCTTGGTAGCTCCTTCAGCGTCTATCATAGGCTGCCCCTTAACAGGCCATTCTCGCGGGGCGTTTGTTGGCAATAATGCTATGATTTGCCAAGGCTTGCCATGTTCCCATGTGAAGCCCCATCATCCTCGGTGCCCATTTGTAGCAATCCCTAACCCTGTTGGAGACGAAAATCTAGAGTCTCCAGCCGGGCTGTGCGGTGTTTTAATGCTAGAAGATGTAAAACTTTGCATCACCGATGATGCAATAACCTCTCCCTGTGGGTTCTTCACCAATCTACCATTGCGAGCTTTTATGTGGTCGACTCCATTGCGAGCTTCTCTGTGCTCCAGGAGATTGCCTAGTCCTGCGTTTTGGCTTAGCGTGTTCCTTTGTGCTCATCATCTGCACTTTCGTGTGTGCTTTTTTGTGTGAGTCAAGGGAGTTGTCGAGTGCTGGTTGTGGCGATCCTACGTACCTCTGTCATTTCTCTATGATCGTAGGAGTTTTGTGACGGTCTGGACACATTCCCTTACAGCTAATGATTTCATTGCATTGAAGCCCGTTGTATTCTCTTTGCATGTAGTGAGGCAGCATGTGGTGCCAATTCACAGGCAACAAATGAAAGCCTATCATTTGGCCTTTCCTATGGAGTGCTGCCTGTCTTGATTGTAGGTTCATCGTTTAAACATTTAACTTTCAACTTTGAGTTGATCTTTCAATTCACAAATGGTTTGGAATTATGGACATCATTTACTTTCACAAATGGTTTACATCTAACACATGCACACATGGTTTGCTTTATAATGGATGCATTTCTATGCACCTCACTGCCTTCACACCACACTAAATAGATTGTTGTGTCCTCTCATGTAGGTCCATCCATGGCTTACTCTTTTCCTTTGTCCTACCATGGGTTTCAACTCAATGGTCCTCGCCGCACACCAAACTAACCATTGGCTGGACAAACTACAATGGCCTCACGGACTCCTCCTTCGATCTCGCATTTCTTACCTCCCTAAATGTCGAACCTGTCATGGGTTATAGTTGTGGATCTGAACGTGGGTTCACAAGATCCCTTCGTTCCAGTATCGAACCTATCATGGGTTGCAGTTGTGGATCTGAACATGGATTGACAAGATCCCTTCGTTCAAGTAGCTCTAGGACACCATGCATCCTATATTCAAAGAAGGATAGGTGTGTGGATCCTTCAGCGGATGTGTTTGACACTTTCGAGGATGGTATGCATTTCAACTTCATCATACAATACTTTATTGCATTTGTTTTAATCCTACTCTAATACTAATTTTTCATGTTTGTTTTATGAAGTCCAAATCACCAATGGGAGCCTGTGAGTGATAATGTGTCTGGGGTGGAGGATAGAGATGTGCTAGAAGGTAAAGCAAAGGCCACCTCCTCTATTGGGTTGCGTCACAAGACTAAGAGGAGAACAATAGAGCAATGCATCAAAGAGGCAAACGTGAACTTAGAGAAGTCATTCAAAGACGCTAAGAACAGCCGCAACAAGAGGCACAAGGAGTCTTTGGAAGTAAGCCATCAAAGTGTAAATTTCTACAAATCAGAACAATGTTTGCTAGAGCTTTGGAGCAATTTGTTGTAGTAGCTCAGAAGCTTGTAGAGAGTTGTAGTAGGGTGATGCCTTGACACTTTGTCTTTTGAGACTTTCTTTCCTTTCTTTGTCATGGATGATAGTTGTACACCCAGGAATTGTTTATGCCACTTGTTGCACAAAAACGTGCATTTATTGAACGCATTGTGTATGCCATAAATGTCCTCTATTGTTACAAATTCTTGTTTCATCTCATTATCATGTCATTGCCATTGTATTGAATGGTATGTCCATTGTGTTATTTCATCTCTTTATTCACATCGTAGACCATATTTCTTATGTTCATTGGTGTATACCATCATCTTAACTTTATGGCAAGGGTGGTCTTTGATTAATGCTTAATGATGGTGCAGGCAACTAATGGATATAGAATAAACCATGGATGATGCAGAAGAGAGAGAGAGAGAGAGAGAGAGAGAGAGAAGACTCGACAAAACCTCATTTCATAGTGAAATGAAAACAATTTTGGAAATGGACACTAAAGAGAAAACTGCTGTGAAATATTACAATACAAACTAAGAGGTGCACAGAATTGAAAAAGGTTTGTAGAATGCATGATCTTACAAACAAGTTTTTCTTTGATAAATCATAGCAAGCATCATTTTTATCGAAGAGGAGTCTGCATACTTGCCACCATCCAACAAGAAAAACATGGTGAAAACCAGCTTGAGCTTAGTTGGGAAGACAGGTATAAACACCCCTCCCTTGTTTACAAGGCTATAAGGATTGAGAAAAAATGCAAGACAATTTTGGGTCAAGTTAGAGGAAATTTAATACAAAATTTTGGAAAGAGTAAAGGGGAAAAAAGGGGGGGAGGGGGAAATCAATGTGATTTAATGCCAATAGATTTAATGTGGAGGGAAATATATAATGGGAAGGAGCAATGATAAATAATAATGGAGTAGAAATTGTAAAGGGAGAGAGGATGTCGAGAGGAGAAAAAATAATAATAATAAGTAAAAAGTAAATTGAAAGGAGTATTGTTTCAAGAGAGAGGAATGAGTTTTAAGAATTTCAAAGGAAATTAAAGAGAGAATTTTGTGAATTTTTAAAGAAAGGAATTTAAGAGTTTTAAACAAAGAAATTTAAATAAGGAACTTTAAAGAAACAAGAAATAATTTTTTTAAAGAAAGAAATTTTTAAAAATTGGGGGGGTTTTACACCTTTAAAAATGTAAAGAATTTTAAGAAAGAAAATTAAAAGAAAGATTTTTAAAGAAAGAATTTCAAAGAAAGAAAGGAACAAATAGAAAAAAAATTAGACAAATTAAGAAAAATTTAGAGGGAAATTAAAAACATAAGGGGCTAGATTAGGGGAAAGAAGGGAGGAAAGTTGGGAAAGGGAGATGGGTTAAGAGAAATTAGGAGGTAGAGAGAGGAAAAGGGTGGAGAGAGAGTGCAAGGGAATGGGGTATAAACAGAAGAAATGTAAAATGCATTGACAAAGGAGAAAAAAGGATTGTGTGTGTGTGTGTGTGTGAAGCAACTAGCACTACACAAGATATTTATGGAGGAGAATTGCAAAGGGTTGGACCTGTGCATTATCATTATGGTAGGCAACCTAGGGGGCAATTTGGTTTTCTTGAGCCCTAGCTGAGCCACGTGTAGAATTCTAAGCCATTGATTTCAGATTGATCTAAAAGATGTATGACTACTTTTCAGATTTTTAAGATGTCAATCTATTGGTACTCAACATGGTACCAGAGCATTTTTGAGAGTGGTGCCACCACTAGTGTTACCTTGATCCATAGCCTGTGATCTGTGTAGCTCTTAAGCCTCTTTACAACCTTCTAAAGCAAGCGATAAGCATCTCTATGTGGTTATTAAAGATGAAGATTTGATTTTGTCCAAGGAGAGCCCAAAAGCATAATCTACTGCACTCAAACATTGATTTTTGTGGGCTACGAGGCATATTGAGAGGACAATCGCTCATGGATTTGCCCCCCATAGGAGAGTGATGTGCTCTTTCCCTTTCTCTTTGCACATATGATCACCACAAATTCTGTGTAAGATGGGGTTGGCAAGAAAATGATGTATCCTTCTGGGGAAATTGCATTCGATTCGATGTGTAGGATTTGAAACTATCTATCATTTGTTCATGTTACTGTGCAGATCTTCTTCCACTAGGTCATCTCTTGCCCTACTACAGCATATGCTATAGCTACTCTTAACTTCTCAAAACTTTTCTTTTGAGGTTCATCCATAGCTGCATGCAAGTTGGGCGAGATTTGCAAAGGGTGTCTCTACCACCGCAAGTGCAGGTGTGGTCGTCGTTTTGTTGGGAGGGTTAGAGTGGTGTTAGTTTGTGTAGTGACTGTCGTGTCAATAATGTGCCTAAGATTGTCCTACACATGTAGGGAATTGTGCCGATGTAGACGGATCGTCAATCGGAGGTCATGACGTGAAGGTACGAGTGAATTTGTGCGAAATGAGGCCCACACGGGGGCGCGAATGAGCGAGTGCTAGGGCTGTCGAAATGGTGTGCAATAAGTCTAACTGAGGGGTAGTAGCTGACCTAATTTAGTTGACCTAATTGGCCCAATTAGTCTAACTAACCTAACTATCTAGTTAGATGCCTAACAGTTAGTCTAATCTAACCTAGTTATGGTTAGACTGACTGTAGCTAACTAACCACAATTAGTTGAGCTAACCTAGTACAATCAACTAACCTAATGGTCCAGTTAATGTTACTAACTAATAGTTAAACTAATCCAACTAAAGTTAAAGCTAACCTAACCTAGGTTAAAACTAACCTATGTTATAGTAGCTAACGTAACTAGGTTAAAACTAACCTAAGGTTAGATTAAAGGTTAAGTTAGGGTTTTTTAAAAATTTAAATAATAATTTTTAAATAATTAAAAAAACTCGTTGGGGGGGCATTTCGCACGATGGTGGCGGGGGGGGGGGGGATTTTGCGTGGTGCCCGGGGGGGGGGGGGGTAATGTTGGCTCTTTCCCACGGCTTCTGCAGGTAGAGCAGGGTAGTTTTAGTATGCAAGGTTCCGAGGCTTTTTGTCACCTACAGATATATCAGGGTTGTCGTTTGTAGTATACGTGTAGCTTAGGACCTCGAGTCGTGTTTCGGTGAGAGATGTAGGCTTAAGTGTGGTAAGCAAACATACTGCATGCATATGTAAAAGGAACATGCATCATCATCATTGAGGTAAAGAAGGCTTTCGTCTTCATTGGGGGTTGCAAGGTTTAGGAAAAGTTTAAGGGTTAGGAGGAGGTTCCAGGGTTTAGAAGAGGTTCTAGGGTTAAAGGGAGTTCCAAGGTTTAGAAGGAGGTCCAAGGTTTAGAAGGAGGTTCCAAGGTTTAGAGAGAGGTTCCAAAGTTTAGAAGAAGGTTCTAGGGTTTAGAAAAGGTTCCAGGGTTAGAAGGAGTTCCAAAGTTTAGAAGGAGGTCCAAGGTTTAGAGAGAGGTTCCAGAGTTTAGAAGAGACTCCAAGGTTTAGAGTAGAGTACATGGTGGAGAACTCGTCTCCCTCGTAGATAATGGAGATTAAGGGTTAAGGAACTAAGGGTTTAGGGGGAGCATAGGAGTGGGAGAGGAAGAAGGTGTAAGAGCATGGGGGAAAGAAGAGAGAGGAGGGAGGAGGAGGAGGAGGAGGAGGGAGGAGAAGGGAGGAGGAGGAGGAAGAGGGAGGAGAAGGAGGAGGAGGGAGGAGGAGGAGGAGGAGGAGGGAGGAGAAGGGAGGAGGAGGAGGAAGAGGGAGGAGATGGAGGAGGAGGGAGGAGGAGGAAGAGGGAGGAGGAGAAGGGAGTTCTACATGCAACTCCTACATGTAGAGAGAGAATGTCTTACAATTCCTACATGCAAAGAGAGAAGCTCTCCAACTTGAATAAATTCCCCATAATGGAATGAAGCCCACACTCTTTGGGACATTGTGTTGAGTTCTACTTTGGTATTCCAAGCAATTGTCTTAAGTGTCCATGCTTCCTTGCACTCCACGTCCAAAAGCATGTCCTAACCTTGCAACTCCTCCTCCCCTCTCCTCCAAAAGTTTCTGTTTGTCACTCTCATTGTGAATGTGGAAAAGCATATTTCTGCCAATTTGAGCAAGCTCTATCAGTTAGGCATTCACAAATGTGTGGTGGCTTACCTGCCATCCATGGGGTACCTCCCAATCACAACTGCACAGCTTTAGTAGAGGAGTATGTGACAATAATTTCCTCTATAGTGAGGTCGAGTTGATGAATGTAGCAGCTAAGGCCGAACTAGGCTGAAGTGTGTAAGAGAGTGGAATTGTGTAGTGGATATGCCATAGTTGAGAAATGGCTTAGTGTATTTTGTGCAATTGGCCATGATCAAAATGTCAGATGTGGGCAAGTTTACAAAAACCTAGATGTGAGCAGGCAAGGAGACATTGCCATTGTTTGTTGAAAAATTTCTAGATATGAGAAGAGAGTAGGGCTCAAACAAGGGCTTGCTTATTGAGGATGTAGCGGCTAGAATCTTTGGAAAGGCTTACCATTGATGATGGAATTGAGGGTCATGTTGAGCTAAAGGTTGTCGACCTTCTCACAGATAAAGCCCAACTTCTCTATATCAAAGGAGTCATGCACCTTCACATTGACAAGGAAAAGAAACTCAAAGTCACGGTAATCTAGGTTGTCGTCTTCTTCACCAAGAGATCTCCAGATGTCCCAGAGGCGGTCCACATCGACATGAAGGATGTAGAAGATGGGAGCATGAACAACATCATAGAGGGAACCCATGTCTTTTTGTTGGTAAGTGTTAGATTGGTCGCCCATCCAATGATGGACGCTGTTATGAGGCATGGTTTCAATGGTTCCATAATTAGGTTGGGGATCATCACTAGAGCATAAAGCTAGTTGTAGAAGCAAAGGTTTGGCTTAAAGGTAGTGGATCCACGTGATGCAGACCATGGAACAAAAACTTCACTTTTCTCAGCCCGCCAACTTAAACATATCTACGGTGAGAAAATGTCTGGTGTCCACACCGCATGGCCAATCATACAGCAAATGAGTGCCGGTCCTAAGAGCCAGGATCACTGCACAAGCAAATCCACCACCAAGGGTTGTGGTGCCATATCTGTGTCGTCGATGGCTATGATAAAAACAATTGCATCTTCAACATGTGCAACAACCCGCCTCGACCTTAACAATACCAAGCGGCACCCATGCCAATGTACAGGCAACCGGCACTTGCACAAGCGCCCCCAACTCCAAGGCTAAATCTTGTTTCCATTCGGACACAAGTCCCACAACTACTCAGGAATCCGAATCCACGACCATATCCCAGAGCACCAAATCCAGCTCCTCAGGCAGTTCCAATACATCAATTACAAGCCAAGGAAGTAGACTCCTCATTTGAGTATGAAACAGAGTACCCAATGTACTATGTAGAAGGTGTAGAGGGTCTAATACCAGTTTATGCAAATCAAGTACGTCCCAACACATATCGAGCACCAATCAAGTGCTACGGTTATGGTGAAAATCACTGGATTGTAGAGTGCCCTCATCGTGGTAGCCTAGCTACTTTCCAACCACTCTACAGAGATTGTGGCATAGGACATGCCTGTATGGATTGTCCCATGAAAAATAAAGTCCCACAACAAATAGAGGTTAAGCCTGACATCTCAATCAGCATCATTGGGGTGGACCATCAAAGTGTGGGTCCTGCAAGTGTAATATCACAACCTGTAAATGTAATTACACGCCAACAGAAAGAGGCCACAAGGACCCTAACATTCCAATCAAACCAAAGTGACTTCTTAAAAAGAAAGCACAAGTGCCTCCACCTCCACCAAGCAATGAGCAGCTGAGCTCATCCACATCAACTCTCGAGCCTCAAATGAAGGAAGCTCCATACCCAAATGCAGAGGTGGAGAAGGCTCATTTTTAGGCACTTCAACAATGGGTAAAAAAGCAACAAGCACAATTTGAGGCTGAAAAACAAGCTCAATTTGAGGCTAAGAAACAAGCTCAAGACCCACTCCATGACTTGGTTGCACAAAGTATTGATACTATAGTCGAGCCTCTGTTTTTTTGGGCTCCTGCGTCTTCTGGCCGCGGACAGTTTTTCTGAGTTTCTGCAAAACTGTAACAGATCCCGCACCCCCCCCCTCTCTTCTCTTTCTCCTCTCCTCTCCTCTCCTCTCTTTTTATTAAAGAGTAGGATTTGAACCCAAGACCTCCCCCTTCACAAAAGGGAGACTTACCATTGGGCCAACAAGTTGGAAGTGATGAAAATGTAATGATTTTTGCTTATACATTGAAATCTCAGGAACTGTAACTCTCTAACCGTGGGGAGTTTACTCTTGCTGTAAAAAGCAAAAGTACCTCATTTCATGTGCTCTATTCACATCTCCTACTAGATCGCTGATTCGGAACTTTTCCAAGTCCACTTCACAGACACACGCCACACGAGGAGGGTAGATATTTATGTCACTTCTCGATGAGTTTAAGGATTTGGTGCCTGGTCCTCCGCTCATTACGGCTACCAATTGGCGAGATCTCTTTTTTGATCTTCATGTTGACCTTCAACGGCTGATTGTCCAGTGCATTGTTCAAGGAGACGATGGGTGGGATGATACACCATGGTTGATTCAAGGTGAAGAACTATTGATAGGCTGGGAGAACTTTGATTTTAATTCTACTCATTGTGCGGTGATCAAGCTACTTGCTGCCTACTTCGGAGGTAATTAAAAGGGTGTCCTTCATCGAAGGGTGGGATGCTCCCCAAGCTTGGGGGGAGATTTGGTGCATCTGCTTGTTAATTCCTGTGGATAAGCTCGTCTTGAATGATTTATTCTCAATCTCACTACAAAGGTTTCTAGGCCTCGGCTATGGTTGGTAATGTTTCGACCAAGGAATCCATTTGTACCTAATCAACCCTTTGTGCCTCATTTTGAGCTTCAAGTTGTAATTCTTTTTGGTCTAAAGATAAACTATCAACAAAGGATTGCAAGTTTATTTGGTGCTGAACGTTTGGCTCAAGTATTGAATTCTCCCCACCCTCTCCTCCTACCTATCTTGGACTACCGAGAAACTTGGGATGTCCGGATTTTAGTCTTGGTGTGATGACATCTTAGATCCTTCAATTATGGAGCTTACAAACCTTTGGCCAAGGCTGTTGGCGTGGGTGTGAAGCTCACTTCACCGGGTGGTGAGGAGTATTGTTATAGCAAGTCTGCACCTGTGAGTACATGCAATCAAGCTGAGTACTCGACACTCATTTTTGGGCTACAAAAGGCACAAGAACATCACGTCAAGCAACTTGAGGTGCAAGGAGATTCTCAACTAGTGTGTGAATAAGTTAGTGGAAGGTGGAAGGTGCGGAGCAAAGGCTTGGTTCCACGACATCAACAAGCATTGGAACTTTGCAACCAATTTGAAGAGGTAAAAATTCAGCATATCCCTCGAGCTCAAAATCTAGTCGCTGATTTCTTGGCACGTGAATCATGTACTTCAATCACGCATGACACGAGTGGAAGCACCACCCCAACAGAGCCGCAAGCCATGAAGGAGGGTGATCATTTGTAAGGAATGCAAATGTTGTGGTCATCATGAAACTAAGTGTTGGGCGTATTTGATATGAGTTTACCGACTTCGAAAGATCATCAGAAAGGTCCTCAAGGACATTGCTCAAAAGAAGGATGCCAGACCACACACCCCTTGAAGAGAAAACATGGTGACTACAAGAACTAGAAGAAGCTGAAGGTGATGTGCAAGCTCTCCAACTGTTGGCATTTGTCATGGCATTCTTGTTTGCCTTAATGAACAACCTCATGCAGTGCCGTGTCTCTAACCCTCACTTGTAAAGGTGGATGTGATATCATGAGGGTTGGTGCTTTTAAGATTGTCCATGTGCTATTCTATGCTGAAGATTCTTCCCGTGTAGTATTTCACAATACACCAGTCACACCCTACCCTGCCTATGTGTGCTTTGTGGATGTATCTTCACCCGATTTTCAGTTCAAGCTTCCTCTTTCTATTGTTTGTCCATAGATAAGCCTCGTCTTGCCTCTCTCTTTTCCATCTTCCAAGCATGGCTGACATTCCCGTGTTTTGTGGATGGGTGGAAGAAAATCCAAATGAGTATCTTGTGGCCTTCAAGCGTCGTTGTGTTTCTCTCAACTTTCTTATTGAAGACAGATGGCTGTTGGTTCTTCCCACATTTCTAGAGGTTTTGGCTCATGTGGTATGAGAAGCAGGCCGAAGACATTTGCCAAAGCTAGCCAAGGTTGATAGCAGCGATGATTGAGTACAAGTGACGAATTCCACCTCAAGCTTAAATGGGAGAATCCAGAAACTATGGTGCTAGCACATGAGATTGCTCAAAAGTTTGATAAAGTTCAGTCTGACCCCGCTTCAAAGAAGACGATTGTCCCTCTACAACCCCCTCAATTCTTGCAACAACAACCTGGGGGGTCTAACTTAGGGGCATACTCCCACCCCCCATTAGGGATGTATCCATCTCCTCCACCTTAGATTTCCCTAGCCTCGGCCATGAGCCCCCCTCCTTTCTACTCCCTCGGCCCCTCTAGCTAACGAGTCCCCCCCTACAACAGAACTTGGAGTCAATGACCTAGCCAAGGCCATGAATGATCTTCGGCTTGAGATGGTGGGCATCAGAAATCAAGCCAACCACCCTCTAAGAGACCGTGCTAATGTTGTATGCTACGAGTGCCACCAGAAGGTCATTATTGCACGAAATGTCCCAATATTCCAAGGGTGAATCTTCTAAGTGAATCAGAAGTGAATCAGGCAAAGTGAATCAGGCACTGAGGATTCTGACGTAGAGATCCTTGACCTCGGGAAAAGAAGTTGTACCACCTCAGACCCCTCTCCAAACCATGGACTGGACCGCCCCAGGAAGAAGGTGTCCTTCTCAGAGCCCTCAGATGCTGAGATGGCAGACCCACCAATAGAGAAGACTAAGAGATTCCGCAAGAGTAAGTGGTCACCCTCGGATTTTCCCATTGGCTTAGGGCAAGAGGACTATTCGGTCGTTCAGGACCTTACTCATCGGTCTTTGAGCATCACACTCCCTCAACTAATAGCATTAAGCCCTAAGGTGAGACATGAGCTACAGCAAGGGCTCTCAACAAGGAGGAGCAAGAAAAAGTAAAATGTACGAGAGGTATCTTCTATCTCTGAAGAAATTGATCAGCACCCACATACAGTAGATGTCATCATAGATAATTGCCGTGTCAAAAATGTGTGTGTTGATGGGGGAGCTGCATGTAATATCATGGTGCCTTGAATCATGAAGAAATTGAATTTGAAATGCACAAGGCGTTCCTCCACTCGAATCAAGGTAGCAAATGGTTGACGCTCGCCACCTTGGGAGTCATTAAGGATTTGCTTATCACTGTCAATGGGTTGACCACCACCATCAATTTCTATGTAGTGGACATCGAAGATACAGGCAGGAGTTACCCAGCCATACTCGGGAGACCACTAATTCATTGCAACAATATTGTTGCAGTGGGGTGATTGACCTAACAAGAGTTGCTCCAACTCTTCTATGAGGTTTATGCTTGTGTGTGTAACTAGAGAAAAGCATTTGCTCTATCATATGGTAGTGAGAACTAGGCTGAGGGTTTGCCTATGCCATGGATTAGGAGGTGTGAGATTGTGAGGTATTAATGAGAACTATTGGGATTGGACCTTTTGGTCGATCAATAGTTTGATTGGTTCCAAAATAAGTTGTGCGAGAAGTTTTAGGGGCAATGTCTCTTGAGGCTCAAGAGAGATTGCTTAAAGAGAAGAATGCACAACACAGGAAGGAGAGAATGGAGGAACACAAAAAGTAGAATTAGCAAATAAGTGGATTTTATTGACTATCACCTTCAAAAAATGGAAGGCTAGAATGAGCCACACCATACACGGAGGTGACCACCTTTTAAGTAGGCAACTAACTCCTCATCCCATAACCCAAATCATATACAATGTCTACATACACCAATCACATTAATGTAGATTAATACTCCTATCATTCTAATGTGCAAATCTCAACACTCCTACTAAATACAAAATGGGTGGAGTATTTCACTATCATCAGGTGAAATAATCTACAGGAGAAGCGTTTATCAATTATACAATATTTTGGAGATAATAGAAAACATAGTGTTTAATTTACAATATACAGCATAAGGAGAGTACTGTTTGGTTAAGATAATTGTGTAAGGTTAATCTCCTCGAACTCCATATGCATTATACCTCACACAATGACCAATTGATCTGGACATGGAGATAAACGGCTCCTAGAGACATGCATGGGTTTCCCGATAGACTATAACTTCACCAATCCATGAGGATAGCAACACCTCCTTTGAAGGGCAATGAGGGCATTCCTCTCAAATGATGGTGGGAGTAAAGGAAAGGTAGTCTTAAAGGCCACCTTTCATGAAGGTCAAGGGTATGTTTAATCCTTTTACAAATATGTGGAAAAATAATAGGCATGTTGGATCAAAAACTCCCATAAAAATGATGTTACAAGCATTAAAGAGTCAAAAAATCATTTCACTATGAAAGTGACCACTCCAAATTTTGCTATGGAGACATCATCAAATGAGTCTGTCAGATTTGGAAAAACATGAGCGTGAGCTTGCTCATCTTCCTCTAAATCAAAAGCACTCTTAGAATCATAATTTCTCCCCAAACAATTATGGAAATTAGCTCTCAATGATAAACAAGAGTCTTTTAATGAATGTTTGCCAAAGCCATTGACAGCCAAGAAACAATTAAAAATGCCAATAATAAGGCACAAAAGTAAACTCACCCTTTTTAAGTGGTTGGCCTTGAATTGTGAGAACACCCTTAGGGATAATACAGAAATAGGCGAAAAGGACAAGACATAAAACAACTCTCTAAAGTAGCCAAACAAGACCAAAAAATGCTATAATAACACAATCAACTATTGAGTTGACCAACCATGTGAGAAACCTTTGTAAAGAAGGGTAAAACCTTGGCCAAAATCAATGGCTACATATCAATTATTGAGAGGGTCTTGGAGCTTCATCACAAACTTTGGAAATATGATATGGAGGAAACATTGGCATCGTGGCAGGGGAGAACTCATCACAGATTGCAGAGAACACCCCGTGATACTAATCAAGTAATAAGAACAGAGAGAAGAGGTCCATCCATCAGCCTTAGATATTGTTCCAATACAGCTCCTTCTAAAAGAGGCACGGTGATTGACTGCCCAAAGATAGCAAAAGTCTCCCGGCAAAATGTGACCCAACAACTAGAGCCTTAAATAGACAAACTCTTCAATTAGCAGTGTTAGTGACAAATGCAAGACATCTCCTAGCAAACAAAACAAAACAAAATTGTAGATAATCACCCTTTTTGCAACATGAGCAGTAAAGATTCAACTAAAACAAAACCTTAGACACAATTGCAAATTTTTTGTAATAAACTCTGGCAATAATACAAGTTGTTGCTAGTAATAAGCTTCTCCAAGAAACATGGTGGATACCATCTGAACATCAACCGATCAAAAAATACGCTAAAAAATATGGACAAACTTCTTGAGAAAATGGCATTAGAAAATAGATGAACAAAACCTCCAAAAGATAATAGTAGGTAAAAGATCACCCTCAAGACCCGTCATGCCCAAGGCTATGTACTATGCTCCTTAAGTGAGAGAGAAATCAAGAAATAGATGGTCCTATTGAGCTGGCAAACACTAGAGATTAAGCCTCCTCTTCTTTTTCCAAAGCATCCTTCTAGTACTCAAGAACATCAACGAAATCTCTCTAAACTCAAAAAAATACATGAGTTTTCATTGTGTTTGTCAACCATTGAATAGAGACCTTACAAAGGAGAAGTAGCCTATCAACCACATTAGAACAAAGTCGCTCAACTTATGGAAAAGTAGAAAAAGATGTTATACATGGCAAGGATGGAGAAGGATCCACCATGGCTTTATCCATGTTGACATTCAAGAGAGTGCCTAAGGAGAAAAAGGAATGACATGGGAAGGAGAGGATGGAGGACCGTGTAAAGTAGAGTGAACACATAAGTGGAGTGTATTAACTATCATCTTCAAATGGAGTGCATTGACTATCACATGTTGAAGTTCAACAGAGAGTGCTTAAGGAGAAAAATGCACAATGTGGGGAGGGAGGCTAGAGGACCACACAAGTATGGTCCACACATAAGTGGAGTTTATTGACTACTATCATCTTCATTAAATGGAAGGATAGAATGATCCACACCATACAAGGAGGTGACCACCTATTATGTATGAAACCAAGTCCTCATCACCCAATCCAAATCCTATCCAATCTCTACATCCATCAATCATGTTGATGTAGATTAACACATTCATGTTATCCTCATGCACAAATTCCAATTGTATTTGGGCTAGAATTGGTTTGTCGACATATACTCAATGCTTCTACAATATACTCAATGCTTCAACATATACTCAGTGCCTCTACATTTTTCTTAGCATCTGTGTGGGGTTTCAAGAAGTCCCTCGAGTTGAAGAAGTTGTATGTGGGCAAATGAAGGGGGGGAAATGAAAATGCACTCCATTCCCTAGGAGGACCTCCAAATTACTAAGTGGGGGTTTTTCAAGTTAGTTAATGTTGGCACTATAAATATTTTATTGTTGTGTAGATGGCTACCTAAGCTATTTGAGTGCAACACCCAGTTGGTTGATATAGTTAAATGGTATGTCAATAGTGGTGAGGGGTGTGGGTTGGAACTTGGGGTCATTTGGATTGGTACACTAATTTAATATCCTTCCTTTTGTTGAAATTCATTGGCTCAAATTCGATTGCAAGTTTAGTTGGCTTGGAAAAGTATTTGGCCTTTCTTACAATGGTAGGGTAGGGCAAGCCCATGATGGGATGCCAGTCTCACATAAGAAGGGATTAAGGTTGTGGTGCCAATTGTGATTTGAAAGCTACTAGAATGTATGAGACTTAGTACTTAGTTAAGAATAGCATCTTAGAGAAAAATGAGATTCAATTAGGACACATACAATAGTTTTAGTAAAGTGATTTAATAATTAGAAACCTAGACATGTTAGGAAGAGATAATCTATGTATCTATAATTTTTTGAATATAGGCTATTTATATACACACAAATGTTATGTACTTCAAGGACGAATTGTATATGGTATCAATATTTCAGTTCTTTAAAATAAATCAAAGATCCTAAAGTGATTTAATAATTAGAAACCTAGACATGTTAGGAAGAGATAATCTATGTATCTAGAATTTTTTGAATATAGGCTATTTATATACATGCACAAATGTTATGTAGTTCAAGGATGAATTGTATATGGTAGCAATATTTTTAGTTCTTTAAAATAAATCAAAGATCCTAAAGGGCACAAATTTTAGTAACGAATCATGGTTGAAATGAAAAATAGCATAACGCCAAGAGATATGCATGCTCTTATATTCGAATTAAAGGATGCAAATCTCCATTGCTAAACTATCTAACTTAAGGACCAGTACAAAAACATTACATGTTAATGACATTTTAATAATGAGGTGATTACACACTTATTTTGTTTTTCTTAATATAAATAGCTGAATTTATTAAAGGAAAATGGGGGGGTCAGACCTAAAAGAGACCCATACAAAACTTGTCCCATACAAGGACTAAGACCTAGCCCTACGCTCAAGAAGCAGATATAAACTCAGTAACAAGGGAAAACCAGGTCACACTTTCAAAGCCCAGCCAACATCGGCTCACCACATCCATGCTACCCATAATCTAGGACAAATCAGCTAGGAATGCCTTCAAGCTTCTAGTGAAAAGAGACTCCCTGAAGCCCACAGTATGCTTATATCGTATGCTTATATCCAAATACAGACTGATTTCAGGTCAGCCAAATAGCATAACAGACTGCACCACGAATCACCAACCAGCAGGCTTTCACACACAACGTATATCCAAGGGTGTCCCCAATAGCACAAGCTTCCAATTAGAACCGATCACAAATCTAGCCATCAACCCCAAATCCTGAACAACCTTTTTAATCCACACATTAGAGAATGGGAATCTACATATTAGATGCTCCATGTATTCCGGAGACCTCACACACAAGGGGCATAACGTGTTCACCTGAAACTTAAGTGCCAGCATAGCTCGATCGGAAACCATTGGGCACAATACCTTCCACATAAGAAAGGAGAATTTTCCAATTCGGCAAGAGCCCCATATTTCAGCGACTCTCTTATTCCACTAACTGTGGGACCTATGTAGTCCCCATCTTTTGTTCGAATCCACTGGAACAATCTAGTCATCCAACAATTTTCTGTAAATGACTTTAGCAGAAACCTTCCATAATTGAGATTTACCCAAGTGCCAATGACGTGGCCTTCTCCCCAGAAACAAGATGCAATTAGAAGGCCAAACCCCAACACAAAGCTTTAGGACCCTATGCAAAAATGCAGTCTCACAAATTAACAACTGATATCCCCAATATGCAACCAACAACCTTCATGAGAATTCCATATCTGATGCCATCTCTCAAGCCCTTTTTCTGAATATACCCCGTGCACAAGGCAAATCCAACAAGGCTACCAACTGACCATTACATGTAAAGGCCTTCCTCCACCATCGGCTCTTCCCCAAACTAGCATCTCCCCTTAAACCATCCAAACCTTTCCATGAGCATTTACTAATAACAATCTTCCAAGCATTAGCCCGGCCACCAATTAAATCAGATCCTCTTAAAGTAAGGGGAAAATTAGAAAAAAGTGTACAATACCAAAAAAGTCCTTTCCACCTCCCAACTTTGGAGTTGGAGCTGTTTTCAATTGTTGAGATATCGAGCTCCACTCATGATATGCCAGGGTGACCATTGTGCATTTATGTCACCGACTTGTTAGCTACAAATGCGGTTGGTACACCGCCCACGAATAATAGCTGGATGATAGCTATCCTTATCTACTCTAGTTCATGGCTCACACCGTATGCCACCTTAGTTGAGTTTGGTTTGAGACCCACATATAGGGTTCTTCTATTTCTTTGTACTAGAGTTCTTTTGGCTTTTACAACTAAGAAGAGGAAAATTGTTTTCAGCCTCTACCTTTGTGTGTATTCCCCCATTGTGTATGTGAGAAAGCCGCAAGTGAGACTCCTTCCCTCTCTCCTACTATCTTCACATGGTATCAGAGCCTTGTTCGTGGTAAGGAGCTCAAGAAAGCAAACCAAGTTCGCGGTGTCTTGGTAAGAGGACCAGTGTTGCTTTTCTTTTTCGAGTTTGGGAGCAAATCTTTGCAGGTAGCACAGTCGGAAGTGCAAGAGTGCACTGTCTCAGATTGAGACGCCCTTCACAGTGTGGCGAGAGGGCAGTATATGCTGCGGGAGAGGGCAAAGCCCGTGGTAACTTTATTTTTCTGATTCGAGGCCATTTCGAGGCCCGTTTTGAAGGCGGAAGTTCTTCGCAGGCACTCAGAAAAAGGCCCTGTCTTTGTTGTGCGACCACTGCTCTACTGGTCGGTGAAAAGTTGCCACAGAAATTGCATCCTATGCCTATGTATAGAGATATTGGGAGTTGCAGAATCATGCTTGTTGCCCGTTGATGCAAAATCGTCACTAGGAAGTGACTGTGTGGTCAAATACCACTTTCGTCAGTTTTGCAGATCTACCCATGTAAGGCAAAAGCTATGTTTTTTGTAGTGACAGAATATTTTTACAGTGTTCTGTAATGGCGTCTGATTCTCTTTCACAGATTGTCAGTGAAAAGCTTGACAAGAATAACTTCCAAGCATGGAAGTTTAGAATGACGAATTTCCTTATGGGAAAAGGCTATTGAGAGTTCATTACAAGAAATGAAGAAGAACCAGTTCTTCCTAATGTTCCCAATCAACAGGAAATGCAAGCATTTAAAGGATGGCATGAGAGAGCCAGAAAAGTTATGTACTGGATGTCTATCAGTATTTCGGATTCTATGATTGTGCATATTCAGGATGCAAGTACACCAAAGGAGACATGGGATACTTTGGCAAAAATGTACAGCACAAATACGCAAGCCAGGAAAATGCAGCTCAAGCAAGAGTTGCACAATGTGCAGAGAGAAAATATGAGCATCAATGACTACCACATGAAGGTGAAGAAAATTGCAGATGCACTTGCTTCCATTGGGTCACCAGTCGCCAGTGGAAGATGATGATCTAGTTTCTGTGACCTTGAATGCTCTAGGAAAGGATTATGCACAGTTCCGGACATCCATTGTAGTCCGTGAAAAATTTCCTGATTTTGAGGAGTTGTTTGCTCTTTTAATTTCTGAAGAGCAGAGAAATGGGGGTGCATCTTCTTCAGGAGAAACTTCAAAAGAAACTGTCTTCTACTCAAATTCTACTCAAATGCTGGAAGAGATAGAGGCAGAGGTAGAGGAGGCCGATCTGGAGGCTATGGTAGAAATCAGAATATGCAGCAAACTCAAGAAAACCAGTCCTATGGAGGAGGACGTGGTAACTCTAGAGGCAGGGGGAGCCAAAGAGGCCGTGGTGGATGGCAGAGAGGCCAAAATGCAAACAGCAATGTTAAATGCTACTATTGTGGTAAAATGGGTCATATGGCTAAAGACTGCTACAAAAGCAGAATGACATTATGAATGGAAAATTACAGCAAGGCAATTATGCATCTTCTAGTAGACAGGGTGATGACAGAAATGAGCATCTATTTATGGTGCAGCACATGACCAATTCTGTGACAAGTGTAGAAGAACGAAATGATGTGTGGTATGTTGACTCAGGTGCGTCAAACCACATGACAGGTCATGCAGAATGGATGCAGGATGCAAGGAAAATGGAAAAACAAGGATTTGTGGAGACTGGTGATGATACTGCGCATCCTATTGTGCAGATTGGTAAAATTCCTTTGTCTATGCAGGATGGGAAAAAGAAATACATGTCTAATGTATTTCATATCCCGAATATCACCAAGAACCTGGTTTCTGTTGGTCAAATGGTTGAGCAGGGCTTGCAGGTCAGATTTAATCCTCATGGATGCTTTGTTGAGGATATGAAAAATAATTGTCACTTGATAGCAAAAGGAAAGAAGAAGGGCAGGATGTTTACATTGGATGCGGACATGCCTGAATTGAGTGCAGCAATGCTTGCACATGGGACCGGTGTAGTTGCAGATATTGATATCTGGCATAAACGCATTGGTAATGTTAATGTTCAGCGACTTAAATCGATGCAGGCCCAAAACATTGTTGTAAGATTGCCTAAATTCAAGGTTGCAGAAATGCATAAGGTTTGTGAAGCCTGTGAATTTGAAAAATAGGCAAGAAAACCATTTCCTAGGCATGTTCAAGAGAGTAAGAAGCCATTGGAATTAATCCACTCTGATGTGTGGACTACTAAAGCTGCATCTATTGGAGGCTGTCATTATTTTGTCACTTTTATTGATGACTACAACAGAAAAGTTTGGGTGCATTTTATGAAAAAGAAAAGTGAAGTGTTTGGGCCCTTCAAAGCTTTTAAAGCTATGGTTGAAAAAGAAACAAGCCTGCAAATAAAATGCCTAAGGTCAGATGGACGAGGAGAATACCTCTCAAATGAGTTTGCAAGGTTCCTGCAGGAGCATGGCATAAAGCAGCAATATTCATGCAGTCATATCCCACAACAAAATGGACTTGCAGAAAGGAAAAACAGGCATATTGGAGAGGTATCTCGGGCCATGCTAAATGAAAAAGATCTACCAGATTATTATTGGGCTGAAGCAGTTGCTACAGCAGTTTACATAATGAACAGGACTCCCACTGCAGCAATACATGGCATGACGCCAGAGGAGATGTATATTGGTAGGAAACCAGATATTTCTCATTTGAAAATTTTTTGTTGCATTGCCTATGTTCATGTGCCAGATGAGTTGAGGTCCAAGTTGGATCCAAAAGCTGAGAAGTGTGTCTTTATTGGTTATTCTCTGCAGCAAAAAGGGTATAGATGCTATAACCCTTCTACTCATAAGTTTACAGTGAGCAGAGATGTTGTTTTTGATGAGATGAGCAGCTGGTATAAACCAATAAATGTGATGATTGATGTAGATGCACAAAATGCTAATGCTGCACAGAATTCACAGCAACAATCACAAAATATTAGTGGACCTGCAGTGTCCTCTAGCAGTGGTTCACATTCTTCACCATGGACAGGCAGATTGAGATCAGGAGAATCTCCGCAAAGCAATGCAGATAGTGGTATGCCAGTATCATGAAAAGGAAAAGAGAAGGTAGATCAGCCCATGTTTGATGTGAATGCAGGTCACTCTTATGTGGATGGTGAATCCAGTGACTCAGAACAGAGCATTGATGATGAGTTGGGTATTCCTTCTGTTATTACACCTGGAGTAAGGAAGACCAAGGATGTTTTGAGAGCACCTGGAAGTGAGCCTATTTTACGCAGGTCTACCAGAGCTAGGTATCTTGTGGATAGGCTGAAATATGATGGATTGACAACCATTCACTATGCCTATATGGCCAAAGTGATACAGGAACCAGAACCCACTTCTTTTGAGCAAGCCATGGGAAAAGAAAAATGGGAGAAAGCCATGGATGAAGAAATGGATGCCTTGGAAGCAAATGCTACATGGAAATTGGTGCCTTTACCTAAAGACAAGAATGCAATTGGCTGTAAGTGGGTTTATAAGGTGAAGCACAATGCAGATGGTTCTGTGAACAGATACAAGGCAAGATTAGTTGTCAAGGGGTATGCACAGACATATGGCATTGATTATGAAGAAACATTCAGTCTGGTTGCAAGGATGGCAACTGTAAGAGCAGTCATTGCTATGGTTGCATCAAAGGAATGGTCTTTACATCAGATGGATGTAAACAATGCCTTCTTACATGGTGATTTGCAAGAAGAGGTCTTTATGGAGCAGCCACCAGGTTATGTTCATGCTGTTTATCGTGAGTTTGTTTGCAGGTTAAAGAAAGCCTTGTATGGCTTGAAGCAAGCACCTAGAGCATGGTCTGACAAGATAGGACGGTATCTTGTCACTATTGGCTTTCAGATTTCCAAGGCAAATTTCTCACTCTATGTGAGAAAAACAAAGAAAGGTATTATGCTGCGTGTCATTTATGTTGATTTGATCATCACAGATGATAGTGATGAAGATATCCTTCATATGAAAATGCTATTGAAGCAGAAGTTTGAGATGAAGGATTTGGGAGAGCTGCGTTATTTCTTGGGCATTGAGGTGATTAGATCACCAAGTGGGATACAACTCTTGCAGAGGCAATATGGATTGGACATGCTGTCCAAATATGGGATGATAAGCTGTAAGCCTATTCAGTTCCTTTGGAGCAGAATGTGAAGCTAAGCACAGATGCAAGTGAGCTTCTGAAAGACCCTACTATGTACAGACGTATAGTAGGAAGTTTGATTTATATGACTATTACCAGGCCAGATTTGAGCTATGCTGTTAGATTGGTAAGTCAGTTTATGCAAGCTCCAAGGAAACCGCATTTGGACGCGGCTAGACGCATACTCAGGTATGTGAAGTCCACATTGCAGTATGGACTATTTTATGAGGCTGGGGTTCAGATACAGTTACATGGATACACTGATGCTGATTGCGCTGGTAGTATTTCTGATAAACGATCTACCAATGGGTATATGTTCTCTTTTAGGAGTGCTGCAATCACTTGGAGCAGCAAGAAACAGCCTATAGTTGCCTTCTCGAGCACAGAGGCTAAGTACAGGGGTGCAGCAATGGTTGCATGTGAGGTAGCTTGGTTGCATAAGCTACTATATGATATGCATCAGTCTACAGATGGGCTAGTTGTCATTTATTGTGACAACATGAGCAGTTTACACTTGGCAAATAACCCAGTCTATCATGCTAGAACAAAGCATATTGAGATGCATTATCACTATGTGCGGGAAAAGGTTTTACTAGGTCTTATTGATCTAGTTTATGTCAACACAGAGGATCAGGTAGCTGACATATTCACAAAGGCATTGGGTGCAAAGAAGCTGCGCAAGTTCAAAGACCTGCATGGTGTACAGGAATTGGGATTGAGCTCGAGGGAGAGTGTTGAGATATCGAGCTCCACTCGTGATATGCCAGAGTAACCGTTGTGCATTTATGTCACCGACTTGTTAGCTACAGATGCGATTGGTACACCGCCCACAAATAATAGCTAGATGACAGCTATCCTTATCTACTCTAGTTCGTGGCTCACAACGTATGCCACCTTAGTTAGTTGAGTTTGGTTTGAAACCCACATATAGGATTCTTCTATTTCTTTGTACTAGAGTTCTTTTGGCTTTTACAACTAAGAAGAGGAAAACTGTTTTCAACTTCCACCTTTGTGTGTATTCCCCCATTATGTATGTGAGGAAGCCGCAAGTGAGACTCTTTCCCTCTCTCCCACTATCTTCACAATAACCATAGTTCGTAGCTCACACCGTATGCTACCTTAGTTAGTTGAGTTTGGTTTGAAACCCACATATAAGGTTCTTCTATTTCTTTGTACTAGAGTTCTTTTGGCTTTTACAACTAAGAAGAGGAAAACTGTTTTCAACTTCCACCTTTGTGTATATTCCCCCATTGTGTATGTGAGGAAGCCGCCTCTCCCACTATCTTCACAATAACCATAGTTCGTAGCTCACACCGTATGCCACCTTAGTTAGTTGAGTTTGGTTTGAAACCCACATATAGGGTTCTTCTATTTCTTTGTACTAGAGTTCTTTTGGCTTTTACAACTAAGAAGAGGAAAACTGTTTTCAACTTCCACCTTTGTGTGTATTCCCCCATTGTGTATGTGAGGAAGCCGCAAGTGAGACTCTTTCCCTCTCTCCCACTATCTTCACAATAACCACTGAACCATCTCCCACACACGGAGTCTTCTGACAAAAAAGTTTTGGTAGCATCTTACAAACCAAAAAAACATTTTTCAGTTGCACATCAAGAATCCCCAATCCCCCATTCAACTTGGGGGCCTTAAGGGCAACCCATGGGATGTAAAGCATATTTTTCCTACCACCTTCCAACCACAGGAATGCACAGAAGCATCTGTCCAAATCCTACCACTGAGCTCGATGAAAAAGCCAAACTGAAGCCACATAAAGTAGTGGTGGCCGCCAGGATATGCATAATGCCCAATACTCTAGGATTCCAACCAAGGGGAAGTCCATGCCATGCCTTAAGCTTTGACTTAATGCGCTATCTAAACCATCCAAATCTCTGATTCATAGAAGTCCCCAACCCAAGGGGAGCTCCAAGGTATTTGATGACCTTCCCCTTGGTATCCATTTAACTGGAAAAGAACAGATCCCATCAGACAACTCTTCCCTAGAAGTCCTTAAGCCAAAGGATTTTTGCCAACTGCATACAGAACCCGAGACCCCAAAAAGCATGCAATGATACCCTTCAAACAGTTGATGCAGTCAACATTAAAAATGACAATAAATCATCAGCAAACATTTGGATGCATAGTTGGCCTCCTGAAGGAAGCTGAATCCCCTGCATTTGACCAGATCTAATAGCTTCTTTCAATATGTATATAATAGGGACAGACGCTACAGCAAACACAAGAGGAGAGATCAGGCAGCCCTACCGCATCGAGCTCCTCAGACTGAAGCGTCCGACAATACCTCCATTAAGGCATAAGGCAGTAGACGCATCACCAAACAAGGCCATTATCTTCTTAACAAAACCCTCCCCAAATCCCAACTTCAACAGTACTGCTTCAATGAAGTCCCAGCGTATTCTATCATATGCATTATCTAAGTTAATCCCAAACATAATATATCTCTGGTCTGTAGCATAGGCATAGTCCAAGGCAGCACTAACATTAGATATGTTATCAAAAATCATTCTTCCTTTAACAAACCTCGCTTGCTCCATGTCTACTACCAGACGTTACACCTCCCAGATCCGGAGAGTAAGCGCCTTACCAACTGCCTTATACGACGTATTTAACATTATGATGGGGCGCCAATCCCCAACATTAATCCTAGTAGGCTTCTTGGCGACCAACTTGATTGAACCCATGTTTACATCCTGAGTAAATGGACCTCTGACTACCGCAGCATTTGCCCTAGCAATGACATCTAAACCCACAACATCCCAAAAGCATAAGAAAAATTAATCCATTTGTATCGGGAGCCCTGTCTTTTTTCATTCACCTCAAGGCCTCCCACAGCTCCATCAAAGTAAAATTTAAGGGCAACATCTTACTTTGGGCATCTGAAACACGTTGAACTAGACCCAATAACAATTCTTCCATCGCCTCCTGCCAATCAGCATCTTTGACTACAGGAGCTCCAACTATGCCACTAAGTTGAGCCTTGAAAGTTTCAGCAATATGCCGATATTAAGTAATGATCTCCCTATCTGGCCCTAACATCCTGTCCATAGTGTCCTACTGTCTTTTCTCTTCAAGGCTTGGAAGAAAAATTTAGATGGGCAATCACCCAACTTAAGCCAACATTGTCTGCTGTAGATTCTTGCAGATTCAGCCAGATCCAACTCTCAGGCCTGCAATTCCCATTCTATTTCACCCAGCATAGTAGACACATAAGGATCCTACAGAGAACTCATAACATCTGCTCTCAAGGAATCCTTAACCATTAAAAGATCCTTGAATTTCCATTTAGCATCACGAGCTTGCTTCGCCCAAGCTTTTGCCACCTTTAGTATCGCTCTGATACAGGCATCCCACTACTCACACGGGTCATCATACATGTCTTTTGTTTGGAACCAGGTAAGTCTGACCTGCCTACAAAACACTTGAGATGCAATAAATTTGTTATTAAGTTTGAATGGAATGTCTGAAGATCTACCAGCAGCCATCGGTAAATTGAACGACCAAGGCCTATGGTCAGAAAGAGCCGTGGCTTGAATGTACCGCCCCTTCATAGTAGAGCACAGCCACCACAAATCCCCTGACGCATAGAGTCTATCTAACCGGCCTGCCCTGAATTCAGTTCCACACCTTCTATTAGACCAGGAAAATCTACCTAGAGGCCGAAGGACCCACAGGAGGAGAGTCGAGCTGAGCGGCCTTGAGTGGTGGCAGGTGTCTTCTCGTGGTGTTACTCGGGCGAAACGCCAAGATGGACTGAGGAGTTAGGAGAGGTTGGTGAGGATAGTTCGATGTCTGGTGAGGGAGTAGCTGTAGGGAAGGAGCATGGTGAGGTTCGGATGGTGTCTGTGGTCGGAGTCCTCCCCTGCCCTACCCACAGACACCCTTCCAACTTCGAGGTGGCCTGTCCTACCTGGAAACACTCACAAAGAGGATCGGGTGCGTTCACTGAGGTCGATGATGAATCTGCATGCGGAGGCCGAAAGAAGGTCTAGGAAGTAGTTTGAAAATGGGATAAAGGTACTCGGTGGTCTGCAGACGTTAAGGTTTTTGGGGAAGGGTTCTTTCCTTCTTCATTGGTGTTTGAACAGCTTACGGACAAGTTGGTTGGGAGATCTTTCAAGTTCCAGGGTGCTACAGTGTTGGTCCCGTTAGGGACAATGCTCTAGCTACTCGAAAGTTGCTAATTTTGATGCCCTTTGATGAAAGCGAAACATCACTTATACTCAGCCACTTGGGGACACTGATCTAGGCATGTGTGTCTCTTATTTAATGAGTGCCCGTTTGGATCAACTTGAGATTTCGGTGGAACGGCTGGTGTCACCTCCGGGTTGGGTTTTGTTGGTTTGTGCAAGTCGAGTTGGTTATCGCCCAGCGGGGTCGCATCTTGGCGCTAACTCATGCTTTGTCATGTAAATGTCCTGTGTTGGTCTTGCTTTTCTTTAAGGCAGTTGGCTTTTCCTTTCATGTACAATTCTTTTTTCTTTTAATACAATTTTGAAATTCCCCTGCAAAAAAAACTCATGCTCTATGAGAAATTGCTCGAGGAGAGTGGAAAGAGTGGCTCAAGGGGATAGGGTGGAGGCTTCTCATCTGGTCTCCGCTGCAGCATTGAAGGATCCTCAAGACTAGCAAGGTATCAGCATCAGGGTGCACATCTGGCTCCGGAGGTGGCAGAAGAACCCGCAACTTTGAAAAGTGATGAAGGAGAACCTTGGAGAGTGGTCGAAAAAAAGGCAAATCGAAGCCTGCTGTGCTTGTTGGAGTCTGTGCTGAGTCGTCGAAGGTTGATGCGAGGTTGATGCCTTGCATGTAGAGAATAGTGGTTTGTGGATGGTAAGGATAATGCTTCTAATGGGTTTGAGAATAGGGGAAATGAGGGTATGCTTGAGGTGGCTCATCCGAGTGTGGTGGAGGAGGATATGCTTGTTGGAGGAGTCTCAGGCTGGGAGAAAAGTCCTCTACCAACAGGAGTGCTTGTTTCTAGATCGATTTCTTAATGATGCATACAGGGCAAACCAATGATTGTGGCAAGAGTTTGCTTTCTTAGAATGTCCGTGGTTGTTGTAAAATCGAAGCAACACACTTGTATTTAAATGTTGAGAAAGGTGAATACAAACATTTGTTTGCTCCAGGAGATGAAGTGTGGAGACAAAGATCCATTTTGGTTCTCAGTTAAGAATTTGGGATACAACTATTTAGTGAAATGCCACTGAGAAGCCTCCCTAGGCATAAGGGAGCAGTTCCGACATGAGGGTGGCTAGTTTATGGTTGCCGAGCTATGATTTGTGTAGCTTCCATTGCTTTGCATGGTACCCTGTTAGCGTCCATATTCTCAACTTTATTGCGGTAAGCCAAGAAATGACACAATGCTTTCCCTTCTAGAGGTATAATACTTGTTTCGGCCAATAGGATGGGGTAGGGCATTTGTGCCTTAATCCCTAACTCCCCTGTTAGGAATCGTTTATGCAAAGTTTCTATCCTTCCCCAGTGAATCCTAGACAACCCAGGTGCCCAAGCGGGGCATCCGTAGAGGATTATCGTTTACACAAGCATGGTGTACAAAAAATTTCTCATTTCCCAATTCCACAACTGCACCTTCTTGGCTTCCCTATTATGTAAAGTTTCTATTCTTCCCCAGTGAATCCTAGACAGCCCAAGTGCCCAAGTGGGGCATCCATAGAGGATTATCGTTTACACAAGCACTGTGTACAAAAACTTTCTCATTTTTCAATTCCACCTTCTTGCCTTTATTTTGGAACCTATATAGAGCTTTTAAACCCCCCAAAATCCTCCTTTCCACGCATGCATTCCATATGTAGTTGGTGGTGAAACCCAGTCCTAAATATTTATATCAGTTGACTACTTGTAGGGACTGTCCTCCAAATGTGACATGCAATGTTATGTGTCCCGATGGCCATTATCTTTGACTTGTCTATATTGACCTGCATTCCCAAGTGTTCGCAAAACTCTCTTAGTGCATCAAGATGCGCTTGCCGGCTCTCCTTGTTCTTTGTAAAGAATACCACATCATCTGCATAGATGAGCATTAACAAAGTGTATCTTGCAATTTGAATACCCTCTTTGCTGTGTATTCCCATCCACTCATGTGTGTGTGTGTGTGTGTGTGTGTGTGTGTGTGTGAGAGAGAGAGAGAGAGAGAGAGAGAGAGAGAGAGAGAGAGAAGTACAACAGCTATGTGAGATATTACCTAAAGATACATTAGATATCACTTGACCTTCAAGTTCTAATCAAAAAAAATTTTGGGAATAAGATATATGACTTCAATTTCTAATCATAAAAAATATTTGGGATGATTTCCTATTATATTATGCTTATATTAAGTTTTTTTGATTTTTTGGCCCAAAAAGCAGATAACCCAGGTGAGGTGAATGTTTTTGCCAGTTGGTGGACCACAAAACATTATAACTCATGATAGTTTACACTTGTTGAATATTCCCCAAACAACTTAAAATTTTTATTACCTTGAAGTGTTGAGGAAGTGTGTAAGCTCACACATTTTGATGTTGTTTGTGCCACATACCTAGAGGACAATCCTCTGACTATGCATCCATAAAGGTATGTAAAGGAGCATTTGGGATGGGTTCCATATAAAATTTAGGACCCATGTATAGAATTGTTGACATGATGATCACACTAATCATATCTTTTTCTTAAAATCATTAGCCATTTTAATAGTTCTCTTGGAGTATATAAGCTGACATATTAACGTGTTTGCATGTACAATGTACTGTTAGAATTGAATGAACATTAAAAAACTTTAGGAAGGGATGAATCCCCACAATCATTTTAGCATCCATTTGCTAGAAAAAGTAATGCTATATACCGATGCAAAGAAATATTTACTTGAAGAAATGCTTGTAATCAAGGAAATTTTGCCTTGTTTTGTAAACACATCCTTATCTATATGATAAATGAAACACATATACCTCATGTTGTATCCCCCCAACGCATGGAAAAGATGATGCAATAAATGGTTTACCTCTCACTATCATTGATATGTCTTTGCATCTATATTGCCCTTAGGAATCCAAAGAAAGAGGAAATGCATTGCTATACAAAAAGAAACTCCTTGGATTTAAAGAAGCGTAATTTCACAATCATGTTTGGCATTTGAGCATTTTGCACACATATTGGCAAGCCATGGGTTAAGCCAAAATTTCAAAAGCCAATCCATGTATGCAAGGTTAATTGATTAGCAATTTAAGAACCGATCAATGCATGTGCCAAAAGGAGCTCTCTCTCTCTCTCCTCTCTCTCCCGTAGCAATGTGCAGGTTCCAATCCAAGTATGCAAGGTTAATTGATTAGCAATTTAAGAACTGATCAATGCATATGCTAAAAGGAGCTCTCTCTCTCTCTCTCAGCAACACGCGGGTTGCATACTAGTATGCTTTTAAGATGACAGAGGGGCACACAACAAAATGACCTTGAACGAAAAGGGTTTTTTTTAATTTGTAAGTTAGTCAAGTGTTGTAGATAAGAGAATAAATGTAGACATGCTTTTGCAATGTTATAGAAACCATACAATACTAGTTTGCTATTCTACACCTCTCTTGTTTGAAACTTTTCCATTTATAAGAGGGGTGATAATAAAGAACTTCCAAAAGTGGATCGTTGATGATTCGTACCTTACACATCTCTTTCAATATGTTGCTGATGATTCTTACCTTACACATCTCTTTCAATATGTTGCTCTTTTTTTATTGGTTAGCAAGGATGTTTGGTGTCAACAGTCACTCCCTTGCTACTTTGCACGTGTTCCTAGGAGATAGCTTTTCTATTATTCTCCACTTGCATATTTCTAACGTCCATCATCTCTTTACCTGAACCTCATGTATAAGGACATAACCAAGTATGTATATCTATCTATCTATCTATATATATATATATATATATATCATTGAGATTTCTACTTGTTCTTTTTTAATCGAGAGGCAAACAATATTTAGTATTTAAAGTGATAGTAAATGCTTTTAAATTAATTTGAGGCAACAACTTTCCAATTGCTTTAATAACATAAATATATGTAACTCAAACAATATTTAGTATTTAAAGTGATAGTAAATGCTTTTAAATTAATTTGAGGCAACAACTTTCCAATTGCTTTAATAACATAAATATATGTAACCGAAGGTAGGAACTATTCTTGCTAGTAGATATTCAAAAATCCTTTGTGACATAGTCAAATTTATCTAAGGGTGGAGGCTTGATGTGTGATGCATTTTTAGTACAAAATATCCTCCCTCTTTTTTGTCCTAAGAGATATACATAGTTGTTTTGCTGTAAGCAATACTTAGCATTCCGTGTGTAACAAGCCATTCCTTAACTGAGTTAAGGGAGGACATTGATATGGTCAAACATTAGTATGTTGCTTATTAGAGCTCTCGCCTCATGCTTAAAAGAGAAGCAATAGTCTTGTGAAATGCATAACAAGTCTACATGAGATGAGCAAAGGTCTATATGAGATGAGGTGTGTAACAAGAATAGGGTTGTGATCTACAAGGTGTGAGGGGTGTCGAGGGTGGCAATGAAGCTTAAGGTGAAAGAGGTGAGTGTGATGTGACAACCACAATTGTGTTGGAATGGGGCATGAGAGACCCTAGCAAGAGGGGCCATATAGAGAGAGCTTTTAATATCTGGGGGATGCAAGGTTGATCTACGCAACAACGATCGAACCCCACGCCCATGTAGAGAGACAAGGAGCTTTTCACATTCATAAAAAACTAGATTAACCTATGCGATGGGGACATGCCCCACGTGACCGTAGAGAGAGACAATTCTCCAAACCAACAAGGGCACCCTTCTTGCTTCTTTCTTTATGCGGTGTGTGTGTGTGTGTGTGTGTGTGTGTGTGTGAGAGAGAGAGAGAGAGAGAGAGAGAGAGAGAGAGGAGATCGCCACTATGCATTAGTGGCCCTCATTGCACTTTGTCTTTGGTTGAGGCTCTAGTTTGTCATTGGGTGTGTGTGTTTGATCCTCATTGACCTCTGATGAGTACCCTAACAAGTTTTGTAAAACCTGTGTGGGTGTTGGTGGTTGAGGCTCTCGTGGAGGTATGTGTGTTCCAATGTGTGATTGATCTTTGATGAGTCGATGAAGTCTGTGCTTTTACTAGATGGTTCTTTTGTTGACTCTCTGGCTCTCTCTCTTTCACACACACACACACACACACACATTTTTTTCTCCCATTTACAAGGGCCTGCACTGATAGGCGATAGAAGTTTTCACGAAGGAATCGAATGCGGGCATGGAGGGGGGCGAACGACTGAGTTGCCGTGTTGCTGTGTTGTGTCTCCATACACGTGTGAGGAGTGGCCACAGACGCACACAAACACAGACACACGTGTGAGGACGTGTGTGGGTATCGATGGCTTTGAGGTAAGGAAGCTTGCTTTGAGTTGCTCTTTCTAATAAACTGCAAAGGCTCAAAGAATCCCTCCTCAGATTTTACTGTGAGGACTTCCCAATCATCGATCATCACCATGACCGCAGCCACTGCCTCCGCCGCACTCGACATGGTCTGTGTTTCTCTCCCTCTCCATCTCCTCTTTGCTCTTCATTGCTCTCCAATTTCTTCTCGTTTTTTCGTAGATTCCTCTTCTTGCTTGGTTCCGCGGACGCAGCAGACTCTTGAACGCCATGATTGCTGCCCAATTCGCTCCCGCCGCGTGATTTTGATCACTCCCTCACGAATTCGCGTGAGCAGTTGTTTGGGACGCCTTCTTGGCAGTATCTCCGCTGCTGCTGCTGCTGCTGATGATGATGATGATGATGACTAGATCATGTCTCATGTGTGTGATCGCTTGAGGGTTCTGATTCTTCCCTGGCGCATCCTCGATCGTTGCTCCTCCTCATCACTTGTCGTGAAAACTGCTCTCAATAACTGCTAGACTTTTCGTAAAATTCTTTCCGTCACATGATTGATATAATGCAGGCAGCCGGAACCCGGAGGGCTGTAGTACGCAGCGAGAAATTCATGGAATGGCAACGCGAATTGAGCAGGTTTGGTACACCCAACACGTAGCATTTTCGCATTGTACATTTTGGATTTCAAGCTAAAACATTGTAAACGAGAGTGTCGGATTTCCTCATCGCCTGACCTGCGCCTGCCGCAGCACTCGAGCTGCTTATGGGTCACGCAGGCGCTATTTCGATGTAGAGCCTGTTGCCACGAGCAATGGGATGAAAAAGCACCAAAGAAAAAGGTGAGCACCGTGATGTCTCTCAGCCTACACGAAATCGATCCACCTTCGTTTCCACAAATCACATTTCTCCAAATTCACCATCCCTATGTCTGATTGTTATTGAAAGGCGTTCCAGCGACGATGAAGCTGGGAAACGGTCGAAAGTTTCAGGGGAGAGGGATGAAGAGGGTGACCGTCCACGGGGTGCTTCCCAGACGGAGATTCACACCAGTATGACCAACGTGAAGAAGCAGCAGCAACCACGCCAAGGACCACATTCTAAGAGGCTTCGGAAGGATCTCGATTCTGACTCGAAAAAAAATTCGTCGATCAAAAGAAAAGAAGCTTCTGATCCGACAGAGGTGGAGGGTGGCCGTCTACGAAGGTGCAAGCAGCAAGGTACGCAGGCCCTGCCGAGTCGCCTTAAACAGGACGAACCATCTCGGCAAATCCACCAAACGCATCCAACTCAACCGACTAATAAGAGAAGACTACAGATGACGAGTGCTGATCAGGCCTCAAAGAGGTATACGAGTCTTAGTGATCCCTTTCTTCATAGAAACCCCCTATGGACCTAAAAGAATACCTTTGTCTCTTGTTCCGATTCTTTTCCATGTCTGAACACTTTTACTTATGGTATTGTCATATGAGCGATTGCTCAGTGTTTTTAAGGGAAACCGGGTAAGTCAGTTGAGGTTGGACTAAGTTGTAGCCATTGACATTTTTTCATCTGGTTTTGCCTCAATGCAAGAGATTCTTGGAACCGAGAGAGAGAGAGAGAGAGATGTGTATCCAAGACAGGTCTTTGGAGTGGGAAATCAAGGTTTGATTGAGTTTTGTATCATTCTCTATTAAAACCTCACATTGGAGTATATGCAGAGCTGCAGGCGGTGAAACCTCCTCTCCGGTGGATCTTCCAAGTTCCAGAGGCTCAAAGAGGTCACGACAGGCAAGGAGGCTGGCTAATGAAGAACAACTCCAGTCTGCACCTTTAAAGCTTCCCAAGCTTCATCTTGTCCTTACACGCAAGGAGATCCAAGAGGACTGGTTCAAAATGACTGGACACAAGTATTCAGGAAAGCCAAGAAAATCAACTCTTGTTCAGCTGGTAGGTCTGCTTATTTTAGGGTATATTTCCTTGGAAGTATGGTTATACTTTTACAGCTGATACTCGGCACACAAATAGACCTCTTATCTCTCAAGAATTGAAACCCTGTCGTGTGCAGGGACTGGGATTATGCACTTCCTTGACATGCCCTTCAACCATCCGGTATCTCAATGATCCTCAGTGTAAGTCATCATTTGTCTGCAGAATGCTAGTAAAACATTCATAATCCCTAATCTCCTATGGCTTTGAGAAGAAGGATGTATATATGACTCTCTTGCTCAAGATCGTTCCCCTCCTTTTTGAAAACTGCAATGCCTGAATGGTCAAGCTGTTAGCATGTTATGCATGGTATTCCTCACTTTGGAATTTTACTTCAGATGACAATCCTTCAGATTTCAATCCCTAATTTGCCACCACTTCTTGTTGAACGGTTTATTAGGGATAATGTATTTGGCAGGCACATAATGTTGTCTTTCTTTTTTTTCGGGGGGGGGAACTTTCAGGAGGCTTGCAGAAATGTAGCACCCTCTTTGATTTCCTATGAAACTTTGGAAGATCGTGCTCTTCAAGTCGACTTCTTAAGTAACCTGAGCTTTGTTATAGAACTTTCAGGAGGCTTGCAGAAATGTACCCTCTTTGATTTCCTATGAAACTTTGGAAGATCGTGCTCTTCAAGTCGATTTCTTAAGTGCCTTATTCCACCAAGCATGGAAGGGAATCCTGTATTGACATGTGGTACAAGTTGCTGTGGAAGAATCCACGGTTCGTGCTTCTGGGGTGAAGTGTTTCAGGACCACAACATTCTTTCCTGAAGGGAGCAACATTGAAGGCTTGGTACTCCTTGCATGCTGCATTCTTATCATTTCAAGGTCTGGTAACTTGAAATAGATATGGCACATATCAAGTGCAGGCTGTGCATCTGTCGGGATTTAAACCTCATATTTCAGGAGATCGACGTGGGATATACATGCTACTACCTCATCTTTGATCAGCGCAATCAGAATGTGTGACTCATAAACCAGCAAAAGGTCATAAAGATGATGGTCACAGTTTCCAGAGTACCTCTGTGCCCTTATTGGTTATATTTACACCAGGGAATCTGTATAATAAAAGCTCTCCCTTGGTCTCGGAGATTGTTGACTGCAAAACAAAGAAAGACGAGAATTACAGCATTCATGCACAGAAAATCAGCATGACACAATGGGCCAGACAACATGGAGGGTGGATGTCTACAAAAGGGTTATCACATTGAAGTCTGAGAACGCTGTATAATGGCACCAACAAAGTTGACTCTGATGACTGGTTGCAAAATAAGGAAATATTTTCAGTTCGCTCTTGTTTCATGTTTCACTACATGATTATTTTTGTCAAGCTGCATGAGTATGATGCTTTTTCCCAGGTCTTTTTTTGGCTTTTTGTGGAAAAATTGTAATCTAATCCTAGAATTGTAGATGGGTGTTCCATGAGTGTGTGCATGTGTGTGCCGACCCTGTGTGTGCGAGAGAGAGAGAGTGTGTGACAACTGCTTTTCACCACAAAAAAAGGTGTGCGTGCACGTGCGCGTGTGCATACATGAGAGAGAGAGAGAGAGAGAGAGAGAGAGTGCGACAATTGCTTTTCACCACACACAAAAATGTGTGTGCGCGCGTGCGTGTGCATGCGAGAGAGAGAGAGAGAGAGAGAGAGAGAGAGAGTGCAACAACAGCTTTTCACCCCACACAAAAATGTGCGTGCATGTGTGTGCGTGCATGAGAGAGAGAGAGAGAGAGATTTCAAAACCAAGAAAAGGTTATGTGAGACAAAATGAGTTCAATTCTAGATTGTACCAAAATGGGAGAGCTTGAGTGCCGACGGTGCTAATAAAGTTAGCATTCTGGCCATGGATTACGACGGTTGCGGGGAGCATGAGGGTGAAGTCGATGGCGAGGATGGCTTTGCAAGAAACACGGGAGGATGGAGAGCGCACCTGTGGAAGCTACGTGAGTATCTTGATTGTCAGTATGTTGATTGTGAGAGCTTTGTACTAATGATTGTGGTGGTGCGGAGGTGTTTGAGTTGAGCATTACGGTTGGCGTAGGAGGAGATGATGTGAACACACGATTGCTCAGTCGCATAGAGACATTTCTGGAGGAGGCTTGCATGAATGGTTTCTGCACCGTGGAAAGGGGAGGTGCATTGAGCCACCTTCATTTTCAAATGATTGTCCGGATCTCTGCTTGAAGTATTCAATCAATGAATAAACTCATCGCGAGATATATAGGTTGGGATACAAATTGCCTAGAGGGTGGTGTAATCATGTGTAGGGCTTTGAGACAAAGGAACCTGCATATCTTTCACGGTATGCTAGGTTACTGCCTGAAGGAGTATGTCGAGCCTCATTTCCAGAGCGTGATGAAGAATGTTAGCCGCGAGGATCTGGATTCGGGGATAGAGTTGTACGTTCGTTATGGCGCTGACGAAGTGAAGGACAGGGTGTGCTTGAGTAGTGGTAACTTGTTCGAACGCTACTTCATATACTGGAAATTCAAGCTTCAATCGAGGTTGGTGGAATGCCACTAAGCAAATGCCTTTTGAAGATGTTGTGCTCCGGCCAGTTCTATCCATTTGTGCCGCGTGGATAATTCCGTTTCAGGGCAGAGGTATGGATGCCAGGAGAGCTCAGTCATTGGAGATTGATGATTTATCCTAGTTCGCTGACTGCTAGTGATGTGAGCAGTATTTTCTTTAGCAATGACTCAACCACAAGCCAGCCTAGAGTAGACCAATAGATCAAAGGTGTTTTGCATGCAGCGAGATATTTCAATATGGGTTTAGTGCCATCTCCACGTATCGTTCTGCCAAACAAAGTTGTGTGATCACCTATTGACGTGCCATATTCGAAAATGCTTTTGGCGAATGAGAGTCCCTTGTCTGCCATCCAGCAGACTAAGAGTATTGCTTCAATTCCAAAACATAGAGCTAGCAAAGAGCTAGGGACAACTCCCCTTGCAAGTGAACACACTAGTAGCATTGTTTCTTGCATTCCTGACTTCATGCCTCTAATCAACAAGTCGAGGATGGGAATACTCATAAACTGAAGCATAATGTTCTGCATCTCTGTGAATATCTTTTTTGAATATGTGAAAACCTCATGACTTTTTTGAGGTAGCAGACAGTTGTAAATAAATAAAGGCAATAAAGAATAAAATGCGAAGACTTTTTGAAAAGAAGTGTGAATTGGAAGTGTCAATCCATAATTGCATTCCTTTTTTGACTGAATGGTAAATTTTATTAAATGTGGATTTAATAAATTTATTAAATGATGCCAGTGCTTGGCTTATATTAATTTGATTAATGAGTCAAAGGCTTGCAATATGCTTAGGTTGATTGTATTAATATTAATGGCAACGGCGATGTTAATTAATGAAATTTATTTCTTTAGTATTGGTTTCTGTTCATGGTTGTGTTTAAAGCATCTAGTAGTCCCAACTCCCTTCTATCATCTACCTTCACAATCCTCTGGCAAGATCTATTTTCCTACTTTGGTGGTCGCTTCCACCATCTCCTTGATGATCCTCTGTCACGATTTGCTATCATCATGAAACTGGGCCAATAGGCTAGATTCCAGACTCATCGTTGCTCTAGTTTCTCGGCTTCAGGGTTGAATTAGACGCATGCCTGCTTTGCCAAGTATTTTGCTCCATTACGAGAGACTTCCGTCTCCGTCTTAATTGTGGAGCTTAGCCTCACACGAAGGTTGCACGAAAATCGTAAACGAGATTGCAATCTCTTTCAATCGAGCATACCGTCTATCACATTGAACAAAGAATCCAAATATGGTATCATTCGGCAGATCATCACGAGCTCTAAAACTGTAGTTTTTAATTGAAATTTCATTAATGTTGACCTTCATTACGCTTTTAAAAAATGCCTAGGGAATGTGGAGTCTATTAATTTTATGTTGGTAAAAACTAGATTAGCCTTTTTATCATGGAGCACGTAACCACTAACTCAAAGTTGAATCCGAATCCTAATATTTTATCAAATTTTAAAGGAAAAAGGCGAAAGAGTAAAATGGTAGAAATGAGACACGACACAGGGTCCATTAGGACGCGATCATAACCATATGAATAAAGATGTCATCATCCTTTGATCTTGCATCCATCATGGATTTCCTAGCTCGCTCGCATCGATAACATGCATTAAAAGAGAGGAATGTTGTTAAGAATTCAGATATGAACAAAGCAACTTTGAATGGACAAGCAATTGAAAATAGTTGTATGATAATATATAATATAACCACACATAGTGTGGGCGAGGAAGAGGCACGCTTTCTTCTCCAAATAGTTATAATCCGAGGGAACGGGCTCTTCCCTAGGTGTCGAGATAACGCTGAGAATACAAAAGCCGAGAATATTAGTGTCGAGAATAAGTCTCGTGAATGGATAAGATATTGGCATATTACCTGGATGTCAATCGCCGTAATCATATCTTTGCATATTGGCCACGAAGCCCACATCTCCCATGTTTACCTGCTCCCACAAATAGAAAACGAGCAAAGCACACGAGGGTGCTAAAATTCAAATTTTGCAAAGGACTTCCAAAACCTAGCATTTATCAATACTACATATATAAATTAGTAGGTGGATCATTAGATTCAAAGCCAAAACTTGGAGGATAGGGGTTGGCAACGCCCTCGTACTCAAAGTAGAATTAATCCATAAAATTGCACTCAAATTCCAGCGTCCAAACTGCTTCTTGAGTTACCTATTGACCTACCAATCGATAGAGAATTGGTGCACTTTTAAACAGACTATGGCATCCGTGATGCTTTGTGCTTGGAAACCGCTTTCGTTGTCGTGTTGGTCTGCCAAGCCTAGACTATATTTAGAATTCATGGAATTTGAATGATTTGGAATTTCTACTCCACTTTTGGACAAGTTCTCTTTGAGGTGTGTAACTCTCACCTTAAAGCATTGTGCTTTTGGGTCATATTTAAAAGAACTTTTTTTAGGTCATATTTGAAAGAACTGTTCTTAGGCCTTTATTTGGACCTTAACCTTAGCTTAATTTTGACGAATTTCTTCTTGAGAATTAAACAGAAAGCGTAGAATTGAAGGAATTTTGGGTAGAAAACTGACCAACGAGACCTATGGATCGAATTCCAAATCAGAATGCTGATCACGCTGTAGTAGCCATAGCGTGCATCCTGTCAATAGAACAGATCCGTAGACTGTGCACCACGTCCATGCAGTGAAAGGCTGAACGAGCACTCCCGGAAATTCATGCTCTATTGCCACCAACGGCAAAAGTATCACCATTCCAGAGTTGAGGTATGGTTGTGTGAAATTTGCAATCTCTAGCCGCTCTAATCCGATGGTGACATATCCAACAACTGCGTCAAAGCCTGAGGGTATACAGACACGATTCATGGCTCCAACTCGAGGCGATATCCCTTCCTGCTGACGTATCAATCACGGCAAGCAAGCAAGAAGTGCGAGGTGATTGATACACACATCATTCACCAAGCAGCATATTGTGAGGTTGGGAAAGGGCTCCCTCCACAAGAAGTTGCGCCGGCAATTTTGCGCAATGAAAATTCATTTTCAACCTACGCAGTGGGATAGCGCGGGCTTTTGAATATAGACCGAGTCTCACATGATACAAATGGACGTCTTTTGCAAGACGACCGTGCTCACTGAGCACATCCCAGTACCATTTGTGCAATCTCTCGCAAGAAGATGATTAGCATATTGCAGACCTGTCCTTTGCCTAATCGAGAGCTAGAGATGAATATCCCCAGCACAAGTAACACTACCAAGATTTTCCCTTGCATTTCAGCCATTGTGCGCAATCCTAGAGATGAACCTCATGAATATTGATAAGAAAATCACCACCCCTCTTATAGCCTGGCTTTGCACCGATCAAAATGTCTTTTCCATTTCTTATCTTTTCAATAAGGCTGATCTTTTTTGGCCTACCATACGTAGTACCATAGGTAGGTCTTCACTGAAGGCGATTCAACAAGAAGCAAAAATAGCCAATTTTTATTTTAAAAAATTCTCTAATTTTTATTATCCACATGCTATTTTAGCCTCCCCCCCCTCTCTCTCTCTCTTTCTTTGTCTCCCTCATCGCTATCAATTCATCATCTCCGCCCTCTTTAGTTATTTGGATCTCGGGCAGGCCTTATGAATGATTTGTTATCATTCACCTTGTTTTTTTTAATGGGGTGGTGCGCAGGGCTAGGCGCCCCATAAGGCTCTTGGGCGCATGCGTTCTACTCCGAGTGGTGCATAGTTGACACACGGAACTCGCATGGGGCAAAGGTCTCTGTGAAGAGACTGAGGAGCGAATCCCCGAGATGCGAGGTTCTTGGAGGGAAGGCTATGAGCAGAGAAAGTGGTGATGAAGAGCCCGAGGTCTTGCCTCCCACGGAATGCGAGAGTGACGAGCCACCCCCGTCGGTTGATAGAGCTCAAAAAGCACCGGATGGGACAACAGACTCTAATCCATTGTACGTGGACGTACTCACCAAAAAGATGCAAGAGGGCTTTACCCCGCTACCCGAAGAAGATATCCAACGTATTCTGCATGCGGAGGCTAATAGATGGGCCAAGAAGGTGGAACATAGGCCTTGGTTCGAGTCTGGCAAGGCGCATGGCGTGGTATGCAAATTGGACGTGGAGGAGGTCCACCTGGAGTTGGAGAGATTGGCGAGGGGAGGCCTATATTTCTTTTTCACAGGCCGCATCCCCTCGTTTGAAGAGTTCAAGGAATTCATGCTCTTTGAAAGTGAACTGCCAGCGAGCTGCTACACGGCCGACGCGATTTCTTGGGAGAGGATTCTTTCTGGTCCGATGCGTCTCAGAGCAGATTAGGGAGGAACTGGTGGGACGTGCATTCCAGTTTTCGGGGGCTCGAGTCCTCATCATTCCATGGTCACCGAAGTTCAGCATTGATGGTTTTCTCCTACACGACTGTCCCGTCTGGATCGAGTTCCTGGGACTCCCATCCTGGCTGGGTAGCAAGATTGGCAGCCTCGCAGCTTCATTGGGAAGGGTCCTGCAAATTCTTCCGGCATCCTGGCAGCCTACCAACTAGCCCCCGGTGACGGTATAGGAAATATTCTCTGAATATTTCATGGACAACTAGTCGGTTCCACTGACTAGGTCGACTGATCGACTCCACCGACTACGTTGATCCAACTACCGCCCTCATAGCTATAAAGAGGCGATCTCCCCAGTCCATTGTATCAGATCAGTTCAGATCAGATCAGATCTTCCAGCTAGTAGCTCTTCACTTAGTATCTGTCTAAATCGCCATCTAAGCTCCATTGTGGGAGTGCACGGGTGGACGGAGCCATCATCTATACTACATCAGTATTGAAGGAAAAATTTGTTCCTCTCTAGTTTGCTGTATACTTTCTATCCTTTGTTCAATTTTTGTTCCGCTGCGCCGCGTAATTTAATAGGAAACACCACCGAACCCGATCATATCGGATTGCATGAGCCTTCGATTGATTCCCAACGGACTGGCATGCATGAGCCATCTTGTGAGGCTAATTCGGGTGAAAAGATTGCAATGTGTGAAGATTCCTCGAAGGACCGTGTGCCATCACAAGAACGACATGATCAATGGAAGGTGGTGGGGAAAACAGGCAAAGCCAGGCAGGAAACATCGACAAGGTGGCAACCCCCCAGTAAAAGAGCATCTCAAAATGCATCAAAGACGTGGTGAGAGGGTCGAGAGGGTGCAGGACAACATATTTAAGATGCATACAAGGCAGTCACCAATTGAGAAGGGTAAGGAAGACGATAGAAAGACAGGGATTTCATTCATGCCATGGAATGTGAGAGGATGCTACAATAGCCTGAAGTAGAAAGGGTGCGTGTTGTTAATTAGGAGAGTTTTGCCGCATGCTATTTTATTGCAAGAAATTAAGTGCGGATGTGAGGATACTTTGTGGTTTGCGCTTAGAAAGTTAGGATTTGAGGTGTTTGTTAACTGCCCAAAGAGAGGGAAGGGGGGGGTTGCCATTTTAGTATCCAGTTAGCTCGCACCTAAGGAAGTCTGTAGGAGTGAGGAGGGATGGTACATAGGTGTGCACTTCACTTTTGTGGGGGGGCTCGAGTGTGGGGTCGTGAGTGTGTATGCCCCTAACAGTGGGCCAGAGAGGATGGAGTGTTGGCGAAATTTGTGCAGGGACCTCAATGGAGACAATTGGCTTCTAGGAGGTGACTGGAATGCGACAGAGGATCCGGCTGACAGATCTCATGGCGGGGCTGTGATCTCCGATGGGGAACGGGAGACCTGGGAGGAACTATGCCTCCAATTGGGCCTAATCGATGCCAAGGAAGTAGTTTCAGAAGACCTGTCAGAATTTACGTGAAACAACAGATGTAGGGGGGAAGAATTCAAGGTAGAGAGACTAGATAGGTTCTACATATCCAATGAAGTGTGGTGGATCAGAGGGCCATTTGTAGGCAAGTTGCTTACTATTACAGCCCTCTTGGACCATTCCCCCCTCTTCCTAAAAGTTCATATCCCCTCCAAGATCGAGAGATTGAAAGATATCCCTTTTAAATTTGACAAACGTCATTTAGCATCTAAGCCGTTTTGCAGGATGTTCTGGAAGCTATGGCGGCAGATGATGGCGGGTGTGAGAGACCCGTGCCTCAAGTGGGATGCGGTGGTCAGAAGGATTGTGAGCTACATTAAAGAAGTTGACTGTGAGGCCAAGGCAAGGAGAAGAAACATGGGGCAGTCGCTTTCTGTGGCTCGAGATGCACTCAGTGCCGCCCTTACATTTAATCTTAAGGACCTAGTCCTAAGCACTCTGATAGTGGAAGCAGACGTGGCTGGCAAGAATGGGAGCTATAGGAAGCAGACCAAGTACGCATCAGAAGCATGCAACTTTGGCTAGCTCAAGGTGACTTCCCATCAAAATCCTTCTTCTAGGCCCTCAAAAAGAATCAACAGAGGGATTTGATCGACAAAGTGGAGGACGCTCAAGGCAATACACAGACAGAATTCTGGCACATAGCGGTGATGTTCCAGCATGAGCTAAGTGCTATCGTGGGGGAGGGCGAGACCCAAGATGACAAGTGGTGGAGTGCAATTAATTTGGCACTTGCTGGAGTGGAGAGCAGGGTTTCGGAGTACTTTCAAAGCCGCCTCGATAGGCATTTTGATCGTGAAGAGCTGGAGGACACCTTAAATGCGATGGCAGATGATAAATCCTCGGGACCCCAGATGGGTTGACAGCTGAGTTCTTCAAGTAGTTTTGGGATATCTTCGGCTTCGACCTCACTGAGATGGCGAATGAGGTGGTACTCTATCAGAGGATGTCAATGCTAGAATCCTAAAACTCTTCCCAAAAAGACAAAGCAGGCTAAGAGTAGGGGAATGGAGACCAATAACGATGCTAACACTTCGTACAAAGTGATAGCCAAGGCAATGGCCCACAGGATCATAGATCTATGTGGGAAAGTGGTGGATGAGGAGCAAAATGGGTTCGTAAAAGGGCGACACATCTACAACAACATCTTCAATGTTTCCTTCACTTTGGATCACGCAGCAGTGTCAGGTCAAAAAATGCTAGTGTTTGGCTTGGACATGGATAAAGCCTATGATAGAATCTGGTGGGACTACATTCTAGCGGTGATGGACAGGTTGGGTTTTGGGTAGAGCTACTTGCAAAAGGTGCGCTGCCTATTTGGGAATGCATCAGCGGTCCTCTGCATTAACGAGGGAGCAGTTGGGTAACTTCAAGTTAAGAAAATCCATTCGCCAAGGGTGCCCACTAGCCCTGCTATATGTGATCGCGATAGTACCCTTAATGTCCCTCAAGAAGTCTTACGCTTCCGACGAGCAACCACCTCTTGCACCAACTCTTTGCAGATGACATGATCACAGTGGTGTAGGAGGATTGGACGAGTGTGGCTAATCTCATGGAGGCTATCTCAACCTTCTGTAGAGCTTCAAGGTTGAAGTGTAGCCGCCCCAAGTCATTCCTATTCCGGATGAGCCCAAATCTAGCGCCCGATTGGCTGGAGGAGATCGGAGCGAAGATTGTGCCCAAAGGCCAAATTGTGAGGTACCTGGGGACCCCTTGGGAGTGGACGTCATGCTCAAACAACGTTTTCTCTGGTTCAAAGATAAAGTGAAAGCGAAGCTCAGAGCTTGGAATGGGGTCTACTAGGTTGGAATGCTAGATGTATGGTAATTCAGCATGTTTTGGCAGCTTCTATCATGTACGTAGCCTCACTATGGCACTTCAAGAAAACGTATTGGCTAGAAGTCGAGGCACTCTTCCGAGCCTTCCTTTGGGCCAAACACTAGGGAAAGAGGCAAATGCACTACATACCGTGGGAGCTACTGAAGGCGCCCAAACTGAAGGAGGGTGTAGCCCTCCCAGATGTCAAAACCAGAAACCTGTCATTGGTTGGTAAGCTGCTGGCACGGTTGTTCTCCTGGCCAACACCCTGGTCAGATATTGTGAAGGAAATTTTTAAAACCCTTTCAAAGTTTGGTGCCCAATCTGAGGTGGGACATCTAGATGGCATGGTCCGACACATATTTTTCCTTTCTCAATAACACATCAACCATCGGCATCCGATACACCCAAGACTTTGCAAGGACATTAAGACAACTTGTTTTAAGAGTCACATAAAGTTTGGAACCGACCCAACAATGGGACACATGGATGTCATCGTCCAATGCATATATTTCCTTAATAGGATCGATGCACCTGCGAATTGGGGCCTTCTACCTTCCTGGTGGCAATTTGGTGTTCGATGCACGTTCAGCTTTGCTAGGACATAAAAAACACATAGCTTAAGTGCCTTGCAAACTTAGGTGTGAATCCAATGGTGGGACATATGGATGGAAGTGCTTGTTGCACTTTTTCCCTTCACATACATAGCATCCACATGCAAATATGGACATTTTGCATTCTAAGTGGCACATTTGGGATCCAATGCACCTGATACTTTGCACAAACATCAAAACAATTACTTTTAGACCAATACAAATTATAGTGTTGATCGGATGGTGGGACATATGGACGTCCTTGTCCAATGTGTATTTTTCCATCACAGACATATGATCCACATGTGGATTGGGGCACTTTGCCCTCTTAGCAGCACCTACGGCACCTGATGCACTTGAGTCTTTGCAAGGACATCCAAACCACTTGCTTTAAGGCTTGTGCAAAGTTTGGTGTCAATCTGACGGTGGGATATAAGGATGTCGATGTCCGTTGCACATTTTTTCTTCACATATATAGCATCCATGGGCATTCTTGCTCCCTAGTGCACATCTGGCATCCAATGCACTGGAGACTTTGTGAGGATATCAAAACCAATTATTTTAATACTTGTGAAAATTTTGGTTGCAATCCAATGGTGGGACATAGAGATGTCCTTGTCTGATGTGTATTTTCCCTTAACATACGTATGAGCCACATCTGGATTGGGGCATTCGGCCTTCTTTGCATCACATACAATAAATTTTAGTGCCAATATGACATTTAAATCACTTTTTTTAAGACCTTGCAAATTTTTTGCATTGCACATTTTTCAGCCACATACGTAGCATCCACATGCAAATAGGGGCATTCTTGTTTCTTGCTGGAACATCTAGCATCCAATCCACTTGAGACTCTACAAGGACATAAAAACAAATTATTTTTAAGATGTGCAAATTTTGGTGCTGATCTGATGGTGTATGTTTATATGTTGGTCACCTCATGTTCATACTAGGGTGGTCCTAATGGTTGTATGCATAAGGTTTAAAATGTTTATGTGCTTAAGATCCTAAACATGTGGGCATAAGACAATGTAAGTATATAAGTTCATAAGCATACTTACATGCTAAGAATATAAGTATATACATCTAGGCATATAACTAAAACATACAAGCAAATAAGTAATTATTTATATAGCAATATAAATATATAAGTATATAACTTCACAAGCATATAAAACATAAGTGCATGGTCACATGCTCATTTACTATTGTGACTGCATGCTCTTAACCCCATATGCTCACTTGTTTTTATGCAAATATGCCCATATGTTGTTTATGCTCTTATGCTCACATGTTGTTATGCTCGTATGCTCAAATGCTCATATGTTTTTATGGTCATATGCTAGTATGCTCATGTGTTCTTTTCCACAGATGCTCATATGCTCACACGCTCTTCAACTTATATTCTCATAAGATCATATATTCATATGCTCATATGATCTTATGCTCATATGCTCAAATGTTTGTATGATCATATGCTCATGTGATCATATGATCCTATGCTTGAATGGTCACATGTTTGATGCTTGTATTCTCATATGCTCATATTACATACATGACCACATATAAACATGTATATAGAAACACAAGAATGGCTTTATATATAAACATATAAAACCCCTTGTTGATGACATCCAATAACTCTTGACCGATAATTAAGATTGTTAATCAATATCCACAAATGAACTTTGTTTGATGGTTTTGTATCACTAATGCATGGCAAGGAAATGTACTAGTGTTGTGCATTCTATTAAAATAGATCTCTACTCGATCTTGCTTCTATTCTAGATCTTTGATCTTAGAGATACTAAGGCTAGTTAAGTTTGTTTGGCTCATTGGCTCATTTCATTGTTGTTGATGCAGGTCCATCGTAGACCTATAATTGAGCAGATTATCAATCATTATCTGCAAATGAACTTTGTTTGACGGTTTTGTATCATTATAAATATTGCATGGCAAGGAAATGCAAATGAATTTGATTAATGTAAACCTATATTGAATGTCAAGCTTATGCAAATCAAGGATGGATTTGATCCTGTATATGTGTGTAATGCTATTGTTTAATTGACATATGTGGGAGAGCATCCATGCATTGGGTGCCCTTTGTAGCTTATGCTTTGTTTATTCTCTCAAATGTAATTCTATCTCTATGTGCTATATCTGTACTCTTTCCAAGATCTCATAATTGGGCTTCTTCTAATACAATTCTATTGTCTTGTGAATGTTTTTTTTTTTTTTTTGGGTAAAAAAGTAATGTGTCTTTATTGCTTTATATCATGTAATACATCAAAAGGATAGAACCAGAGCTATCTGTTGTGGCTAAAAGAGCCCTTACATTCTGAAGAACAACAAAAGTATAAAATCCCTAAAATGTCCAGAGTGACTTTTTAAAGATGAAATGAAAAGGTAGAAATTTTTTCCTTGGAATCTGAGGCAGCACCATTAGAAGTGTCTGTAGCGTGTCCCTGAGTAGCAGTAGTATCTATAGAATGTCCCTGAGCAGCAACAAGGCCCTGGAGAGGGTTAATGGACATAGAGGGAAGATCTTGTCTTGACATAGGGAGCACCTGGGTGAGATCAGCAAGGGTAGAAGTGAGCTGAGTAGAGAATTCATAACCATGGATCTATGTGTTGGCTCCAGGAGAGGCATCTTGAGGCTATTTAGATGCAGGCTTGTCAGGAGAGTCAGTTCTTTGGAGGTTACATGACTTGTATGGCTTTGATATATCCTTGGATCTTGTTTACGATGTCATGCATATACTTTCATTGAACTTGTTCAAACATTACATCTCATATCTCATCAAGGGATCATCAAATGATCTAAAAAAAGCAATCGATGGAGCTGTTGAAGAGGTTTACAAGGTCTCTCCAAACTCAATCCATTTTGGATGATGGCCTCAAAACCCTAGTAAGTACCACGATAGCTTCAAGGCAGAGGAAAATCAAAAGTTTGTTCAATGGTGCTTGTCCTATATTCTTAGTGAAGTACAAGGTATACCCATAGTAGAGAGTGTTGTGATGCTAGTAAAAGTAAATGAGGATATGCCAGGTTCTCAAGATTCATGATATGCTGTGATTAGGCAAGTGGACATTTAGAATAAGAAAGTACAACTAGCATTGTTAAAAGAAGACTAAAGGATAGGACAGAAGTGGAAAGTAGATATTGAAGAGGAAGAATGGAGGAGTTGGAGTTGTTGTGTTATGTTGTGTGAATGGATCACTGGTGCAAGGAAGAGAGTGGAGGTTGATGGACTTGTGAGAAGCCTTCCAATGGCTTGGCAATGTAGTTTGCAACTATTGATTTCGATGGAACTATCTTTTTTTCTTGGAATTTTTTGGTATTTATACATACATCAAGATAAACAACCATTGGAGTTTCTTTTTTGAAAAATTACATGCAAATTTTGACTTATTCTTTGAGATTCAAGAGTGGTAGCTTTCCTAGGGGAAAATGCATAATGCGAATCCTTTAAAGGTAATGCTAAACTTAAATTTATCTTCTCCTTTTGCTTTATTCTTTCTTTTATTTAAGTATGTAGAAGCTTATGTGTTAAGTCAAAGAAGACCAGAGGATAGGACGACAGAAGTGGAAAGTAGATATTGAAGCGGAAGCATGGAGGAGTTGGAGTTATTGTATTATGTTGTGTAAATGGATCATTATTGCAAGGAAGAGAGTAGAGGTTGATGGAAAAGTGAGAAGCTTTCTAATGGCTTGGAAATCGATTGTGTAACTAATGATTTTGATGGAGCTATTTATGTTTCTTGTATATTTTTGGTAAATGTGTAGGCGAATTCTTTGAAGGTAATCCTAAACTTATATCTAGTATCTCCTTTATTGTATTTTTATTCAAGTTTTTAGACACTTATGCATTAAATCAAAATTTTAACATTTGTACTTTTTTATTGAATTCTTTTATATAGTTTTTTAGATTTTTTCTTGATGAAGGTGATGAACTTTGTATTTGTGACATGATTCTTTCTTTTGCTTTCTTCATGGATGCACAACTTAGTCAAGGTGATGTTGCTTACTTCCTTGAACATATTTTAAAGTCCAAAGAGCTGAGTCCTTTGGTACAAGACATGCTTGCTAGTGTCTCTAACCCAACCACACAAAATGATATTCCTTCTAATACGATAGAGGTCAAGGAGAAGATGAGCGGTAGATGTAGATCTAGCATTGAACCTTTGGTAGAGACACCCACATACAAGCAAATATTTCATGTTCCAAGAAAACAAGATTGTGATGCTAGCAAGGTGTATGGGAAATAGCTTCTCTTGAAGCACTTTAAAGAGCAACATTCAGTATTATGTGTCAACCGACGTCGTGTTAATAGTTGGTTTGACAACACCAATCTAAAATTGTGCCACAATTCAAAAGGAAAAAGAGCAAATCAAAGACAATCTCTCAAAAGCTCCATGAGATATTAGCCATGCACTTCATGCATATATTAGATTTAATTTCTCATTGGACATGTACAGGATAGTAATGCACTTACAAATGTGAGTCACAATAGCAATATGGATGGTACTTTCTCAAATCAGATACTTGGTAGTTTCACTGGAGCTCGTATTTATTCTAAATTGGTTTCTTATGAAATACATGCTATTGACTTTCTATAAAAACTTCACGTGTTTGAGTTTAATTATATTTATCTATGTTTAATTTAGTCATGAGATATAATTTAAACTTTCTTGAAAGGAATTTTGCAAGACAAGGAAGTTGTTACCTTGCACAACACAAGCAAAGAAGACATGTGTAATTCACCTTTAGATGAGGTATAGGGGTATACCAATTGGAGTCATAGTACTATTTAGACTTTTATGTTGCTTTTGAATTAGTTTCTTGATTTTCATATTGATAATCATGTTAAATCCTTGACCTTTCAAAGTTTAATTTAGTCATGAGATATATCTTAAACTTTCTTGAAGGACATTTTGTAAGAAAAGCAAGTTGTTAACTTGCATAACTCAAGCAAAGAAGACATGTGTAATTTGCCTTTGTCTGAGGTATAAATTAGAATCATAGTACTTTTTAGATCTTCATCTTGATTTCATATTAGTTTCTCACATGAAAAGAGTTTGAAGTCTTTTTAAACATCTGGTACTTTTTTGAATTAGATATTTGGTGTGCCACTAAAACTCTTACTTATTCGATGTCAGTTTCTTAAGAAATATGTGCATCCTAATTTCTATAACACTTTCAGTTATATTAATTTAGATTGCCTTTTCATATTGTAGGACAATGATACACAAATTCATACGGGTCATGAGAGTGTTGTTATGGACACCTTTCTGCATCAGGTACTTTGTGACTTCAAACATGCTAAATTCTTGACTTTTGGTAGTTTAATTTAGTGATGAAATATACCTTTTACTTTCTCAAATGAATTTTTGTAGGATCATGAGAGTGTTGATGGGGATGATGACCTTGATGAACAAGATGGAGAGATAGGTGGATGGAAGGTATGAAAGCTCAATATTTTATGTCAAGATGTCTCATGATTAATACTAGTTTAATTTTGAAATACTTAAATTGTGTAGGAGAAAGAATCAAGTATGTATCAAGTAAATATGAGTACCATGGAATTCTCATTTCAGTTTCAGGTATAAGTATGCTTTTTTAATATATTTTAGATGGAGTCAAACAATATTCATATATTTAAAAATTTGCAACCTTGTTAATTGTAGGATGATTATTGCTTAAGCGTGGAAAATGGGACACAATTTCTTTTTTGCAGCTTCTACAAGGTGTCCGTAGTGATGGCACAACTTTACGAGATGTGCCATATATGCAAGTAAAGATTTCGTCTTTCTACATTAAGTACACAAAAATTTGTAAATAATTGACATAATGATTTGTTACTGTATTATTTGTTGTCATTTGTTTTAGAAACAAATAACTACGCTTCAGATTTTTAATAGTAGTCAAAAGAGCCAAGGACCATGCCAAGTATTGTTGCCTTGACTAATATTTTTATACAAGTCATGTTTAGTTACTTATTACTAAATGAAAGTTGTATTGTTCAATATCAAAGTTTCATTCTAACATATGCTATGTTTTTTCTCAAAATGATGCAGGAAAAGCAAAGCATGCCGAGATTGCTACTAGTGATGTCATTAAGAAGAGTGCACATCCTCTAAAGGTATGAGGAAATTTTCAAATGATTTTTAAAAAACAAGAGAGGGGTGTTATATTTATTGAGCTATATTTTGCATTGCTAGGTAAGCATGAAATTGAAAAGAATAATAAGTGACAGGATAAAAAAAGATTCCAAGCAAAATGATTCCTACATCTCAAAAGTATGTATATTATATACATACAAATGTGTTCTTTACACAATCCAATTTATGTGAATCAATAAAGCGTCTATCATTATGTGTATAAATACTCATAACATTTTAACTTTCAAATAGATTGAGCATGAAAAGAGAGTTTGCCATGACAAGGATTTTAACATTGGACCTATCAAAGAAAAAAGAAAGTTCAAGGTAATTATTTGCTTCTAAATTTGCTACAACTTTTTGGAAATAATCTGTTTTCAAATGTGTTAATCATTGGTTTTTTCTACTATAATAGGATTTAAATTAGCTTGAAAGCTCCATGTTACTTCACACATCCGAACAAGGTGACACATATTTTTATAGAGTTTAAAAAAGATCCATTATGCTATTTGATACATTTGAATTTGATTAGGTGTATTTGATTTGGATTGATTTATATTTTAATTGTTGCAGGAAAGAGGTTGGAGTATAGTCAATCAAGAGACCATACTCATGAAGTTCATTGGTGCTAAGACTATAAATGAAATGTATGGTCAATTAAAAATCATATAGAATCGCATAAAGGGCAAGCCCTAAAGTTCATAGGAACAAGATCATCGTTCCATGAGAGAGGGAGTGGTAGAGTGGCTTTTGCAAGAAAGAAAAATAGCCATTAGAAATGCTGCATAATCAAATTTTAGCCTTGATGATGTGATAGTAACATAGTTGTAACATTCAGACAATCAGGGAAAAGTAAAGCATAAACAAGCCTTTATGGAAAGCCATCCAGCACATTAACCTATCAACAACATGATATGATCCAAAAAAGCAAAGCGTACGACCAACATATGCCTTTGGGATCGGTGCAAGGCTTCTTAGAAATGGACTCATTGCATCTTTGAGCAATCTGCAAGTTTTCCACCCACAGTAAAAGCTGCTCATAGCTTTGCAATATGGAGATCGAGTCCTTCCATAATGCCAACACAACAAAGCTCATGAAAGCTTTTATCTTGGATATGAGGTTTCCTCATTCCAAATCCTAGGCAATGATCCTAGAACCTCTCCCTTGTGTTTACCAAAGTCGATTTTCGTATCCCTAATGAGATGGCCTAGCCTATCACAAACATGAAAGCTGGTGGGCATGCAACATATTAGGTGTTTTCCTTGGGTCACGTAGCATGTGTTCAAAAATAAATTCACTAATAGCTTGGTGGCCTGAAAAGAGAAATCAATCCAATGATGATTTTATAAGCATAGCCAAGGGAGCGACGTGAGTGTGAGTCCCAACAGACACGATGGAAGCGATAGGGCCAATTTGCCAACGTAGAGGGAGGCAGCAGGAGCGAACACACCCGTTCCCTCCCTTCCAGAAGCTCTCTCTGTCTCGCTGCACCAAGCACTCTCCCTCTCACTCCCTCTCAACCCACGATATGGGTCTCCGTATCTTTATTCCGAAAGACTCGAACGGCAAACGATGCACCGTAGAGAGGCCACACTGGCTGGTGTTAACTCTACGGTCACTCCATAACAAAACCTCACAATGAACTCGAAAGCCAGCTTAGCACCTCCAAGGACTTGACGTGATCTTTCGGAATGAAGACATAATATTCATATCTCTGGAATGTGCTACGACCCAAGGCCTTGCTAAACATCTCTGCTATCTGTTTTTGCGAATCCGAAAGCATTCCAGTGCGTTGAGCTCCATTTCAGCTCGCAAACGCTCGTTGTCTCTTCGCATCTCTAGTTTCAATTGTTCAATCCTGAGAAAACCCTCTCGCAAAGAAGCGAATAACAGAAGCCAGCTCGGCGATGGGAGTTCCAGTCATTATTTGGTGTGATCTTTCTTGGTATCCCTTGATTCGAATATTGACCTGTTGAGATATCCACTTCTCGACAATAGAGAAAACTGCACTCATTAAAATAAATTGATCATCATATCTTTGCTTAGATGTTCCAAAGACACTACTACACACGCATCCTATTGCGACGTTTACGTACCGACGATTAGCGCCCGCTTAGCGTTAATCGTCGGTATAAAAATCGGGTGTCGTAAATCGTCGCTATATAGCGACTTTTAAGAATCGTCGCTATATAGCGACGTTAGTAATAGTCGCTATATAGCGACTATGAAAGGTCGCTATATAGCGACTTCTATTAAAGTCGCTATATAGCGACTTTTAAAGGTCGCTATATAGCGACACTGAGACTATATTATAGCGACGTTTTACAGAGAGGTTTTTTTTTTTTTTAAAGTCTTAAAATTTATTTTCTTCCAATGACAAAATTTTTTAAATTTTCATACATGTTTGAGCTCATAGAGAAATAAAAAATGAGAGCATGTACATCAAGCCTTTGAAGCTCATATATTCATGTCCAAGTTGGAGATGAGAAAAATCAAATTAAATAAGAGCATTTACATCAACTGTTTCATCTTGAGCCAAGTCTAAGGCGCCAAGTAAGTCTATCTCCAACTCTATACCGAGTTGATCTCCTATATCATCATCGTACTCTAGCATCGTACGTTCACCTAAAAGTATTTGATCATCTTCTTCAATTAAGCTTAAGTGTGGTGATCGATCTTGACGATTGTTGTCTTCCTCGTCAATATCGTGATCTCCATCCTCCTCCCGTGCGATGTCATTATGCGCATCTTCCTCTTGCCTCATATGGTGATCTACATCTTCTTCGCTAGATTCATCAATTGGATCCGGATTTGGTAGCGGCATCTCCATATCCACATCTCGATCTTCAAAAATCTGCTTACTTCGTGGCGCAACTTGGATCACGTACCACCATCTTGGATCAGAACGATCCGGATGAAAAACCACCTATATTGAAGATGAAAAATCACGTGCCAAATGTCGTCAATTATATATATATCAATGGACTTAAAAAACGAAAGCTTCGACTAATTAAATCATTAGTATGCACCTGCTCACAGTGCTCGGGAAGAACAAAAGTATCACTTTCATCGGTCCAATGTTTGGTGGAGTCTATTGCAAAGAGACCGCTACCATCTTTTCTCACAGTTGCATGGGGACCGTTGTAAGTAGTTCTAAACCATTTTACATCAAGAATGAAAATAGTAAATCGTCTGAAATCAATTTCATAGATGTCGCGTATGGTTCCACAATAATCCAACTGTGAGGAGAGAAGATTGGTATCCGAAGCACTTGCTCGGCTATCTTGTGTGAAGTTAGCCATGACTCCACAATCATACGTGACTCTCTTTGAATCGATGCGTTCTATGCGAAAATGTCGTCCATATGACCATAATGCACTGTACTTTTTGTACTGTAAAAGAGCATCATTAAAACAATGAAGATGCACCTATTTTATAGCATATATTGCCACAAATAATTACTTAATTACATCAAGAGATAAGAAACTTACATGCACCATACATCCAGATGATAACTCCCGCTCGCGCTCGTTTATTGTCTCTCCATCACGTTCGGCTTTACGTATAGCTAGTTGTAGCCAATCAAGTGACATGTGAGTAGGGAGAAGAGCCAGATCTCGTGGATATGGTTGTGATCGCCTGTACATTACTCTGAATCTCGTCCTTGCATTTATTCTTTCTGCTTTGGCCACTTCATATCTCTCAATCCACTTCTGCATCTCAGGGCTATTGAGGATACAAAACTTATTGAATTTCTCCATTTGCTCTTCGCTCATCTTTCTTTCAATCCCTTTTCCTTGGGGGACCTCGCCAATGATGCGATCATCATCCTTGTTGTGCCAAGCTTGCGGCATATTAGGATCCGTGGATGCAAGAAACTCTGTGATATATACTAATGACTCTTGCACAAGCCATCCCTCTGCCATGCTTGCTTCTGGTCTTGCTCTTTGTCTTACAAACCCCTTTAAAGTTTTCATAAACCGCTCGAGAAAAAACATCCATCGATTATGAACGGTACCTGCTATAGCCACCTCATCAACTATGTGCACAAGCAAGTGGACTTGAGTTGTCATAATGCTTGAGGGAAAGTGCTTCTCAAGCAAGCATACGGCTTCGATGGATTCCACCCTAGCCTTCTCGATGCTCGATATAGAGATCTCTTTTTGAGATATCCACCTATTTCACATGTCCATGCATATGTAAGATATTTGAGATATCCACCTATTTCACATGTCCATGAAGAAAATAGATAATGCGAATTGATAGTAAGCATACCTCACAATACCACAGATCTTGAATATAGCATTTCTAACATCTTCTTGTAAGCACCCTTTTATTGTAATTGGAAGGATGAACTATCAAAGCAACAATGAAATCATGTCAACAATATAACATAATAATAATTACGCTAATGCATCACTATTATCGGTACACTAATTCTACTTAGAATACCTGTAAGACCTTGTGCCAATCATGGGACTTGAGGCCACTAAGCTTATTGTCCTTTGAAAATGCTCCTTTCAAGCAACGCATGTACCCTATCGGTGTTTGAAAAGAGGCAATGTCTGCCTTGATCGCTGCCTCCTCCCTCGTAGAGAGGATCCACGTTGCTTTCGGGAGGACAACTTTTCCTGAAGCATGCACTTGGGGCCACAAACGAGACATCCTATTCATAGCACGCAAGTCTTCTCGCACTCCTCTCGAGTCCTTGGAACCAACCAAGTGTGCCCAAATGGTAGCCCCCACATTCTTAAAGATATGCATGGGATCCAAGAGATGATTGATTTGTAACTGACCCCAATAAGGAAGCTCGTGAAAGATCGATAGCCTCTTCATACCAGGAGGAGGTTCCTCTCCATTCTCCCTCCAAGCTTGAATCCAATCACTTGCTTTTAAATATGATGGTGGTGGATCAAGCTGACCTCCACGTGCGAGATGGTCGAGCGGAAGGTATCGAGCATGACCTTCATAAACATTTTTCCTCATGTGTTTGGAGTAGCGTGCAAGCGATTTCAGAGCGGGTCCACAAACAGGACAAGCATGGTACCCACTTGTAGCAAGCCCTGCACGCGTGCATGAATATGTTAGTACAAGACATGCGTGCAAAAGAGAGTAAAAAAAGCATAATCCCTCATTGTACATGTAAAGACATAACCACGTACCTGCGCACTCTCCATATCCTGGGTAGTCATGCATGGTCCACATCAAGATACCCCTGACGGAAATATCATTGGTATGCCTAGGAGCTCTGGAAATATCAAAGACCTGCACTCCTCTCCATAATATCTGTAACTCCTCTATCAAAGGTGCCATGTACACGTCCATGTTTCTTGCCTTGTACTTTCCTGGCACAAGTAGTGCAAGCATGAGGTGTCCCTTTTTTATTGTTAGCCATGGTGGGATATTGTAATTCACCACGACTATGGGCCATGTCGACCAAGATGTCGAGCGTAACCCGAAAGGATTCACGCCGTCCATGGCTAGCCCAAGATGTAAGTTGCGTGGCTCTCTCGCAAAGTCCGGCCACTGATTATCTATGTGCTTCCAAGCCGCACAATCTGCGGGAATCCTCAATGTGTGATCAGTGGACCGATGAGATGCATGCCATGTCATCAACTCCGCTATGGATTTGCATCGAAACATGTGTTGTATTCTTGCAATGATGGGAAAGTGTCTTAAGACCTTTACCGGTATCCTCTCACCCTGCAAGTCATCTCTATATCGTTGTTCCCCACACTTTGGACAACTAGCCAAATCTCCATGCTCACGACGAAAGAGAATACAATCATTACGGCAAGCATGGATGGTATCATAATCCATACCCACCATTGTTAGCATCTTTTTCGCTTCATCTCTTGATGCGGGCATGGTATTTGGTGCAGGCAACATCTTTTGGAGCAACCTATGACAAAGACACTATCCAAATGATGATTCTCAAAACAAACAATATCCAAATAATGAGTCAATCAAATTAATGCAAGGGCTAACCTCATTAAGGCCGAGACACTTGTATCCGACCACCCATACTGTACTTGTAGATTCAAGATTGAGAGACAAGCACGTAGTTTAGACATCCTGGCACCCTCGTACAATTGTGTTGATTGCAACTCTCGCATTTTCACCTCAGACTCTGACATCACGTGTACGTGGGATGTAGTGCCCCTAAAAATGGAATCCATCATGTCGACCATACCCTCGTCGTCATCTGGGAGACTATAGTCTTGTTGAAAGTGAGAAGGTATATGCGTACCCTCGTCACCCTCGTCATCCTGTCATAAGCTCATTCGTGTAAATAGAAGATCTTCTAATTCCGGGTATACAATAAGATTGCGAACTTAAATAGCTTTGACTTACCGATGATCCATCAACATGTGCAACACCAACGGGGGGTACTGGTTCCGGCTCCTCCCCATACATCCGCAAGTGGCGCATGATAATACGACGTTGATGTCGTACTTCTCGCTTGCAATGAGTGCAATGACAATATAACCTCTCCGTAAGCCACTTCGTGCTCCCGGGCGTTGGCGCATCATCGGATGAGCTTCCACTCGTCCCTTCCATCTACACTTATAAAACCAAAACATAAGCATGAAGAGGAGATGTACACAATTATGAGCATAGCATGTTTAATTTGAGCTTCTCTTGAGGCTATATAAAAAGAATGACATCGCTATATAGTAAGGATTGAAACAAAAAATCCTATATAGTAAGGCTGTGTAGTAAGAGGAGATATTGACAATTATAGGCATAGCATGTTTGAGTCACAAGAGGCTTCATTAAAAAACAAACAGTAAGCGTCGCTATATAGCGACGCTCTGTTTCGTCGCTATATAGCGACGATTTTAATTGAAAGCGTCGCTATATAGCGACGTTTTCAATTAAAAACGTCGCTATATAGCGACGAATAAGCGTCGCTATATAGCGACGCTGTGGGTTAAAACCCGAAACGCCGAAACCCGCGGCGTTTTGCTCAAAGCTTTCCTAATCTCTAAACTAAGCTCTCCAAAATCTCCTCCCACCTATTTTCACTGACCTCCCATCTATTCCAAGCAACCTCCTACCCTATTTCCCACTCCTCACCCTCCTCCTACCTCTTGTGCACCCTCTCTCTCCTCTTTCCCTCTTTGGTTTCCAGAAAGAAAGTTCTTCAAAAGGTGAGTTTTTTTCAACAATGTAGGTTGTTTGTTTGTTAGCTTTGGTTTTCTGAGTGTTTCTACTTGTATTGCTAAAGTTTTAAACTAGTTTTCATGCTTGATTAGAAAGGATTCAAACAAAAAACAAAATTTCAAGAAAGAAAGAAAGAAACTCACCTCTTCTTTCTGTATTTCTCTTCCTTCTCTTCCTTCTCTTCTCCTCAATCTCCTCCTTTCCTTGTCTCCTCAATCTTCTCTTTCCTTGTCTCCTTTCAAGAAGTTGCTTTTGTGATCTCCTCTTTCCACTAACATCTTATTTGAAAAAATGGGTTGTTTTCTCTCTTTTGTAGGGCCAGTCCACTACACCGAGCGGGACATAGTCTCTCTTTTGTGGGCCCAGTCCACTACACCGAGCGGGACATACTTTTACAGGTAAGTGCTTCCTCTTCTTTCCATTTAAGCTTTTTGTTATTTGCATTTGCCTGCAGCTAGTGCCTTAAGCGCTAGCTGCAGTGATGGGCGTAGGAACCCTCTCTTCCCCCTTCTCTTTTTCTCATTTTCCCCCTTCTCTTTTTTCCCTCTTCTCTTATTCTCTCTTTCCCCCTCTCTCTTTTCCCTTCTCTCTTTCCTTTCCCCCTTATTCTCTATTTCCGCATCCCTCTTATTCTCTTATGCTTATGCTTCTCTCATTCCGCATAAGCTCCTCCTCTATTTCCGCATGAGCATAAGCATGAGCTTATGCTTATGCTTATGCATAAGCATAAGCATAAGCATAAGCTCATGCTTATGCTCATTCATGAGCATGAGCTTATGCGTAAGTTTCCGCAAGAGCTTATGCGGAAATAGAGAATGAGAGAAGCATATGCTTCTCTCATTCTCTTTTTCCGCATAAGCTCCTTCTCTCATTCTGCATAAGCTCCTTCTCTATTTCCGCATGAGCATAAGCATGAGCTTATGCTTATGCTTATGCTTATATGCATAAGCATAAGCTCATGCTTATGCTCATGCGGAAATAGAGAAAGAGCTTATGCGGAATGAGAGAAGGAGCTTGTCATGAGCTTATGCGCAAGTTTCCGCAAGAGCTTATGCGCAAGTTTCCGCAAGTGCTCCTTCTCTTTTTCCGCATAAGCTCTTTCTCTCATTCCGCATAAGCTCCTTCTCTATTTCCGCATGAGCATAAGCATGAGCTTATGCTTATGCTTATGCATAAGCATAAGCATAAGCTCATGCTTATGCTCATGCGGAAATAGAGAAGGAGCTTATGCGGCATAAGCATAAGCTCATGCTTATGCTCATTCATGAGCATGAGCTTATGCGTAAGTTTCCGCAAGAGCTTATCCGCAAGTTTCCGCAAGTGCTCCTTCTCTTTTTCCGCATAAGCTCCCTCTCTTTTTCCGCATGAGCATAAGCATGAGCTTATGCTTATGCTTATGCATAAGCATAAGCATAAGCTCATGCTTATGCTCATTCTTCCGCATGAGCTTATGCGTAAGTTTCCGCAAGAGCTTATGCGGAAATAGAGAATGAGAGAAGCATATGCTTCTCTCATTCTCTTTTTCCGCATAAGCTCCTTCTCTCATTCCGCATAAGCTCCTTCTCTATTTCCGCATGAGCATAAGCATGAGCTTATGCTTATGCTTATGCATAAGCATAAGCATAAGCTCATGCTTATGCTCATTCATGAGCATGAGCTTATGCGCAAGTTTCCGCAAGAGCTTATCCGCAAGTTTCCGCAAGTGCTCCTTCTCTTTTTCCGCATAAGCTCCCTCTCTTTTTCCGCATGAGCATAAGCATGAGCTTATGCTTATGCTTATGCATAAGCATAAGCATAAGCTCATGCTTATGCTCATTCTTCCGCATGAGCTTATGCGTAAGTTTCCGCAAGAGCTTATGCGGAAATAGAGAATGAGAGAAGCATATGCTTCTCTCATTCTCTTTTTCCGCATAAGCTCCTTCTCTCATTCCGCATAAGCTCCTTCTCTATTTCCGCATGAGCATAAGCATGAGCTTATGCTTATGCTTATGCATAAGCATAAGCATAAGCTCATGCTTATGCTCATTCATGAGCATGAGCTTATGCGCAAGTTTTCGCAAGAGCTTATCCGCAAGTTTCCGCAAGTGCTCCTTCTCTTTTTCCGCATAAGCTCCCTCTCTTTTTCCGCATGAGCATAAGCATGAGCTTATGCTTATGCTTATGCATAAGCATAAGCATAAGCTCATGCTTATGCTCATTCTTCCGCATGAGCTTATGCGTAAGTTTCCGCAAGAGCTTATGCGGAAATAGAGAATGAGAGAAGCATATGCTTCTCTCATTCTCTTTTTCCGCATAAGCTCCTTCTCTCATTCCGCATAAGCTCCTTCTCTATTTCCGCATGAGCATAAGCATGAGCTTATGCTTATGCTTATGCTTATGCATAAGCATAAGCATAAGCTCATGCTTATGCTTATGCATAAGCATAAGCATAAGCTCATGCTTATGCTCATGCGGAAATAGAGAAGGAGCTTATGCAGAATGAGAGAAGGAGCTTGTCATGAGCTTATGCGCAAGTTTCCGCAAGAGCTTATGCGCATGAGCTTATGCATGAGCTTATGCATGAGCATGAGCTTATGCATGAGCTTATGCTTATGCTTATGCATAAGCATAAGCATAAGCTCATGCTTATGCTCATTCATGCTTATGCTTATGCTTATGCTTATGCTCATGCTTATGCTCCTTCTCTATTTCCGCATGAGCATAAGCATGAGTTTCCGCAAGTTTCCGCATAAGCATAAGCATAAGCTCATGCTTATGCTCATTCTTCCGCATGAGCTTATGCGTAAGTTTCCGCAAGAGCTTATGCGGAAATAGAGAATATGCTTCTCTCATTCTCTATTTCCGCATAAGCTCCTTCTCTCATTCCGCATAAGCTCCTTCTCTCATTCCGCATAAGCCCCTTCTCTATTTCCGCATGAGCATAAGCATGAGCTTATGCTTATGCTTATGCATAAGCATAAGCATGAGCTTATGCTTAAGCTCATGCTTATGCTTATGCATAAGCATAAGCATAAGCTCATGCTTATGCTCATGCGGAAATAGAGAAGGGGCTTATGCGGAATGAGAGAAGGAGCTTGTCATGAGCTTATGCGCAAGTTTCCGCAAGAGCTTATGCGCAAGTTTCCGCAAGTGCTCCTTCTCTTTTTTCGCATAAGCTCCTTCTCTTTTTGCGCATAAGCTCCTTCTCTCATTCCGCATAAGCTCCTTCGCAAGTTTCCGCATGAGCATAAGCATGAGCTTATGCATGAGCTTATGCTTATGCTTATGCTTATGCATAAGCATAAGCATAAGCTCATGCTTATGCTCATTCATGAGCATGAGCTTATCCGCAAGTTTCCGCAAGTGCTCCTTCTCTTTTTCCGCATAAGCTCCCTCTCTTTTTCCGCATGAGCATAAGCATGAGCTTATGCTTATGCTTATGCATAAGCATAAGCATAAGCTCATGCTTATGCTCATTCTTCCGCATGAGCTTATGCGTAAGTTTCCGCAAGAGCTTATGCGGAAATAGAGAATGAGAGAAGCATATGCTTCTCTCATTCTCTTTTTCCGCATAAGCTCCTTCTCTCATTCCGCATAAGCTCCTTCTCTCATTCCGCATAAGCCCCTTCTCTATTTCCGCATGAGCATAAGCATGAGCTTATGCTTATGCTTATGCATAAGCATAAGCATGAGAGAAGGAGCTTATGCGGAATGAGAGAAGGAGCTTGTCATGAGCTTGCGCATAAGCTCTTGCGGAAACTTGCGCATAAGCTCATGACAAGCTCCTTCTCTCATTCCGCATAAGCTCCTTCTCTCATGCTTATGCTTATGCATAAGCATAAGCATAAGCTCATGCTTATGCTCATTCATGCTTATGCTTATGCTTCTCTCATTCTCTTTTTTCGCATAAGCTCCTTCTCTTATTCCGCATGCAATTTTCCGCAAGTTTCCGCATGAGCAATAACTTCGTGCTTATGCTTATTCATGAGCATGAGCTTATGCGGAAGTTCCCGCAGGAGCTTATGCGGAAATAGAGAATGAGAGAAGCATATGCGGATCTCATTCTCTTTTTCCGCATAAGCTCTTTCTCTCTTTCCGCATAAGCTCTTTCTCTTTCTCTTTTGCGTGAGCATATGCGGAAATAGAGAATGAGAGAAGCTTATGCTTCTCTCCTCCTCTATTTTCGCATATGCGGAAACATGAGCATAAGCTCATGCTCACCCATGAGCATAAGCATAAGCTCATGCGGAAAAAGAGAAGGAGCTTATGCGGAAATAGAGAATGAGAGATGCTTCTCTCCTTCTCTTTTTCTGCATAAGCTCCTTCTCTTTTTCCACATGAGCATAAGCATGCGGAAACTCATCCTTCTCATGCTTATGCTCATGCATGTGCATGAGCTTATGCTTAAGTTTCCGCATAAGCTCATGCACATGCGTGAGCTTATGCGGAAATAGAGAATGAGAGAAGCATAAGCTCATTCTCTATTTTTGCATAAGCTCATTCTCTATTTCCCACTCTATTTCCCCCTTCTCTCATTTCCCCCTTCTCTCATTCTCTATTTTCCCTCATCTCTTTCCCTTTCTCTCATTCTCTATTTCCTCGTTCTCATTCTTTTCTTTCCTTTACATCTTCTTTCCCTCTTATCTTTCCCTCTTCTTTCCCTCTTTCCTTTCCCTCTTCTTTCCTTTCCCTCTTCTTTCTTCTTGCCTATGCCTATGCCTATGAGAATGCTCATGTTTGTTTATTTGTTTTCTGTTTTCGTGTTTGTGTCTATGTTAGACATGGGATCACGTCGCTCATCCGACGAGTACGGACAGCCTCGCAGGAGGAGAGCTCACGATCTATATGCTCCAGAGGACTTTGATTCCTCTCAGGCGACTACCCCGAGGACTACCCCTGGTCCGACTCCTCTCGGTCCTAGCACTGTGACTACCCCTGGTCCGACCCCTCTTCCACGTAGCACTGCCACTACCCCTCAGGGGACTCCTTTGCTAGCCGCGCATGGATTTGTTGGGACTCCCGACGAGTTTGTAGCGCAGATGAGCGATGAGGAGGCAGCGAGATTCTTCTCTCTGCTCTCTCAGAGGACCTCCGCAATTCCTTCCCCTACACCGACGGGTGGACGTACAGCCCAGCCATCCCCTCGCGCCCCTTCGACCGCGGGATCATCACCTGCGCATGCCTCCCGCAAGGGAAGGAAGAGTAGGATGGGCGGCTCATGTTGTGCTGACTCAGGAGATGTAGACGAGTCAGCACACTCACGCTCCTTTAGGTCTCCACTTGGTCCGGAGACACAGTATCAGTCGGGTCCCTTTCCCTCTCCTACTCCCACAGCTACTCCTCGATCCGGAAGCGGTCGCGCAGCTTCCACTCCTTCAGACTCTGCTACCGTCAGTCCCCCTTACTCATCAGGGGATCTCTCCTATCAAATCACATCTGCCGGAGAGATAATAGAAGACAAAAAGGGCAAAGCAGTGATGGCCGCCATGAGGCGGTTGATGAGTCATCACTTCAAGAGCGGCATAAATATCGATTGGCGGTATCAAGATGGCCAAAAGAAGCAGGCGGTGATCGATGAGTTAAAACTCAGATTTCCTAATCCGCCAAATGTGGAGTTTAATAACAGTTATATGCTCGAGCGCATGGGTTTGGTCCTAAAGCATCGCAGATCAACCATGCGTACTTCCATTACAAAGGGGTTGTCTAAACCCAGCTGGGCAGATAAAGCTGATTGGAAGTTCTTGAAGAAGCAGAATAGGGACCATCCTGAAATGTTCGAGGGTCAGAGGAGGGCTGCGAAGAGACGGCTGGATGTCGTAGGTACTTCGCACTTTGGTGCAGGTGGACGGTATGCGTTCGAGGCAACCGTGGTAAGTTTACTTCTTTCCATTTAATGTATTGTTCTATTTGTTTTACTTACATATTACATGCACTTTAGCTAACTCTAACTCTCGTAAATTGGATCCACAGCAAGCTGCGATGGGTCGTCTTCCTACGGATGCAGAGACGCGGCGCGCATTTCGGATAGGAACCAAGCCGTGGTTCATTGAGCAAGAGGCAATGGGAGCGACAGTCGATTGGGCTGAGGTGGCTGCTCGCACGGTATAAGTTTACTCCTGCTTGTAATCTCACTTTTTAATTTAAGTTCCAATCTAATTTTTGATTTATTTGGTTCAGTCTCAGGGTCAAAGCTCAAGCGTCCCATCATCAGAGACGAGCGATCAACAGGGGCAAGGATCGGACGCAGGTGCCGATGACGAAGGAGAAGACGCAGGTGTCGGGGACGAGGGAGAAGATGCAGGTGCCGAGGACCAGGGAACAGCCCAACAAGACGATTCGGATTCGGATTCGGATTAGTAGTGGTAGTAGCATTTTTCATATCCGCTCGTTAGAGCCATTTTGTATCGCCCTTTCACAGGGTAATTTTGTTTCAAACACAGTTGTATATGTATATGCATTTCTTCCTCATCGTTCACAAGAACAATTTTGTATCACCCTGCAAGCAAGGGAAATTTTGTTATAAAAAACTTTCTTTTGTAATTACAAAAAAAAAAAATGGTTAGTGGGGCTAAACAGGGCTTCCTTTTGGCCCTGTTTAGCCCCACTAACCATTTTTTTTACCTTCTGTTAATCGTCGCTATATAGCGACGTTTACCAGTGTCACTATATAGCGACGATTAACAGAGTCGCTATATAGCGACGTTTATATCGTCGCTATATAGCGACGTTTACATCGTCGCTATATAGCGACGAGATTAACAGCGTCGCTATATAGCGACGGTTTATAGCGACGCTCCTTTTCCGACGATTATAACGACTTTTATAGCGACCTTTGCGCCCGTGAAAAAAAAAATTTTTAATGTAAAAAGCGTCGGTATTTCCGTCGGAAAATGGCCTATGCCTTGTAGTGAGACAAGGTTTTACGCTAGCACCCTCTTCGGGTGGTGCAAGGAATGTTGGCCTTAATGGAACAGACCTGCGACCAGCACGGTTACAAAGTCATTCCGAACTCAGCCCATCTGCCTTGCCTCAAGGAAATGCTGCAGGATGCGCAGCTTCTCGAAGTGGATTGTTTCGCAGAGAAAATGCTATCCATTCTATATCAACAGCCGTCTCACATAAGAAAATCTATTTATAAGGTCAGTGCACTATCTGCAGCCACATGAGGACACCATTGATCGAGAAGTAAGAAAACCTATTTGCAAGGTTAGTGCAATATTTGCAGCCACATGAGGACACCATTGATCCAATGTAGCTTCATTCATGAATCAATGATTAAATTCAAACTTTGCAGAAGAAAAATCATGTAGCCATAAAATTGATTGTTTAGTTAGGCCAACAGGTTGGATTTCTGTTAATATGCCTCAGTAGCAACACAAAATTGCCTACATTAATCACCACTCTCATTATGTAGGCTAACGGTAATGGGAACCCCAAACAAAGAAGCCAATGATTTTAGTCAATCGACTCTCATGGAAGAAGCTGCTCGGCATCTCATACCTTGTGAAGGTGGAAATGAGTTGCTTCCCAAAGATCACTTTGAAGTTCCATCACAACAAGCCTAAGTTACCATGCAAGTGATAGTGACTCGTGAGTATAAAACACCAAAGCATGGCACCAATGGTTTCATGGCAATCGATAGCAAAACCAAGGAGGATGGTATTAGAAAGCTCCCGACACTTTCGCCCATCGATGACCAAGTGGACATCATAGCTTGATATACAGGCTAGGAATGAAAAGCATGAATTACTACAATTTTAGAGATTTGGAAGGAGTTTTTTAAGGAAAACAGCTAGCCCTTACAATCAATCCAAGATCAAGGGTTGATGTGGCTCAAGGAGAGCTCTGAAATCCTAAACTTCCCCTTAGGCTTCCTACCATAATGACTTACGATTTGTCAAGTTTTATTGAGTTGAATTGCGTCGATGATGTCTTAGATAGTGGGCTTAGGGTAGAATTGAAGTAAGAATTTATGGATGCTGGTGATGCTCCTAAAAAGCATTTCATGTGTTGCAACTCACATTTTGTGAAGTAGTATAAGGCTTCCATTGTTGCCAACTAATCGTGAAATTTTGAAAATAAAAAATTCCTTATTGTGATTAATAGGCAGCGTGCATTTCAAATCTTTTTTCACATGAATTTCCTTTGGGATTCTATCTCTCTATTCTGACAAATGATGCTTGCTTCTGATTTATACATGAGAGTTACAAATTTTAAAAGATTTTGGAGATTTCCTTTCATGCAATATCGGTGGATCCTTTGTATTCTAGTTTTGTTTGCATCAGACATGGCAAAGCCATCGATCCTAGATTGAACATTCCGTAATCACTAGTGCTTATTGTATTCTCGGCACTACCTACCCAATTGACACTAGTGTATCCAAAGAAATCAAGAGCGAATAATTTGTCATATTTCCAACCATAATATCACTTGGATTTCAGGTATGGGAGACCTCTTTTTAGTTCTTCAAGCTGAGTCCTCTTGGGAATCTACAATACTTGATTAAAAACAAATAAATATAATGTGTTGAGGTGTAGTTCATGTATCATGATGAGCCCTCTAAACTACATACTTTTTTCATGGTGGAGATGCTGATGCACTTCACCATTTTCATAATTTCTCCAAGTCACAGAGTTTTTTGAGGTCATTTTGTCACTTTGTCTTCTACTCCTTACGACGAATGCCCCCTATAGAAGGAACTTTCATTTAGGGTGTTTACACACCAAAGCCTCGCTCGCCCAAGCCTGAATAATATGGCTCTTAGCGGGAGGGGTGCTCACACTACCATGGTGAATCTTAGGTTCCCCACCACCGCAAAGTGCATTTAATGTTTTGAAGAAAAAACTGCTGCCCAAGCCCTTGGGTAGGGGGTCTAGGCTACCTAAGTTTAGGCAAGCTACATGATTTTAAGGGCCGATTGGGTCTCCCCATGTGGCTAAATGCCCCTGCATTTTTTTTTGATGGGTGGGCAAGATAGCAATGTGTAAACAGCCTTACTTTATTTCCTTGCCATATGAAATTGAGAATACTTTGGCTTTTTGATCAACAATGGTCATTATTTTCTTCATTTCTCCATGTCACAGAGTTGTTCGAGCTCGTTTTGTCTCTTTTCCTTCTTCAAGATCAGACTCCTAAGAGTGAACGCCTCCTATAGAAGGAAATTTCATTTACTTTGTTTCCTTGCTATATGAATTTGAGAATACTTTGACATTTTGATCAACGATGGTCACTCCAAATGATATTGCTCAAAGCATCGCATTCAACTCATCTAGGGGAAATTTTTCTATTGCTTCCCTACTATGGAAAATCCTATTCCCATGGAGATTGACCACATTCATAGTTTGTTGCTAGATATGAACTTTCAAGATAAGCATAAGTTACCTAATAGGGATTCTTGAGGCCGTCCACGCTATTTAATTAGTAACAAGTAAAGAAATATTGTTGTGCACCACGTGCCATTCAGAATGTTGAAATGGGAAACTCCTCTACTTCTTATAACCTAGTGTCAGGACAAGAGGAGTTGTAGAACTGATGAGAGAACTCTAGCTCAAAGGTCTCCTTCGGCATCAGTGTTTGCATTTGTAATAGAGGCATACATAGATGAACAACCTATTGTAGTATTAATTCATTTTGTAGCTTCCATTCACTCATTCTTAGTAGATTCAAGTCATCCCAAAAAGAAAGCAATAGGATTTCGAGAGCTGTAGATGAAACAACGACAAACAGGTGCACTATATGCATGTTATTGCTTTGACAACAATCACAATTTCTCTTGTCAGCTTAGTAGACACAATCAAGCATACAAGCATTGTGATAAGACGACCAAGACCAATGACTGAACGGGAAGCAAAAGAAAGTTGATTGAGGCTCAACCAAGAGTACTAGCTAGGTGGCTTTACAAGAATAGCCCCCTCCTTTTAGAGCCAAGAGAGGGGGTCTCCCAATAAATGCATCCTCCCACATGCATGGCGTGTGTGGAAGAGTGTCACATGTGGGCTAGGTGGTTACACACTCTCAATTGTGTGCGACAACCCTTTGCATCATTTTTCCACATACATCAATCCCCATATCCCAAGTCTAAGATACTCCCTTGGTCTCTTCCCAATTTTATAATACGTTCAAACATCTAAGAGGACAAGTGGAGGTTTGGCACAAGGAATCTTGCCACGTCATCATACTTTCCCATTATTTAACTTGCATTCTTGGACTTTCTACACCCCCCCCACATGGGCCTATCCTACATGGAGGGAATAATCCAATATAATATCCATCTCCACCTATTTTATATTACTTCTCCCATGGTACTTGGGCCATATCTAACTATGCAGGCATGAGACTGCCTAGGTTGAGGGGTGGTGCATGGAGGACCCATGCCACCTTATCATTTTATATTATTACTACCATGGATTATGTACAACACACCTTATGGTCCTCTTACATGGAAGGGTGGCACATGGTCATGCCCTGCCACCTCAACCCTGGGCCTTATGCACACCATATTTTATTATACTATTGCCACACATACAAGCACACACACATATTTATGATGCCTTTACTTTGGTCAAATTTGTCCATAATAGGTCCCCCCCAAGGCAGGGAATGCACAGCATTTCCATGCCTGGGACCATCATGCACAAAGAAGGGCTTGAGACAATGCTTGTTGATCACCTTCTTGCCATATGGCTCATGCAGCTCCTGAACTTATATAGACCCATTGCTACATTCTTGATGACTTTGTATGGACCAGTCCATAGTGGCAGGAACTTCTTATCCATTTGGTGGTCCAATATGTTATCAAAGCATAGCACAACATCCCCCTCAGCAAAGTGTCTTTCCCATCCCTTGCGAATTTTAGCATCCAAGCGGGCCTTTTGTTGATTCTTTTGGATCTCTGTTTGATGTAGGGCAAGGCGTCGGGTTTCATCTAACTGCTCAAGTTGTACCAACCTGGCCTCTACCTATTCATCTTCTATCATCCTCTGTTCTCGTGCGAATCTCAAGGCTAGAATCTCTATCTCTAGTGGTAAAACTGCCTCAATACCATACACCAACTCAAAAGGGGTGTGACCTGTAGACGTTTTATGAGTGATGTTGTAAGCCCACATAGCTTCAGTGACCTTCTAATCCCAACGGCTCCTGTTCCCTGTGGCCATTTTTCCCATGGATTTACAAAGGAGGCCATTGGTCCGCTCCGTTTGTCCCATGGACGCTGGATTATAGATGCTAGAAGTGCAGTGACAATACCCATGCGATCCATGAGCAACTCCACTGCTTCATTTAATAATGGACTCTCATGGTCAGATACTATTTCCATGGGTGTCCCAAACCTTGTGCAGATACGTTCACATATGAAATTTGAAACTGCCTTTCCATTTGCAGTGGGGAAGGCAATAGCTTCAGCCCACTTAGCGACATACTGAGTGGCTACCAAAAGATACTTCTTTTTGCGGGCAGTCATGGGTAGGGGCCCAACAAAATCTATTCCCCACTTCTGAAACGGATGGACGGACATCACTGGGTGATGTTGCCCAGGACACAAATCCTTCCTACCAAAGAATTGGCATGGTTCACAAGTTTTGCAATACATAGTGACATCCTTGAACAAGATCGGCCAATAGTACCCAGCATGTAAAATCTTCTTAGTGTTAAGGGCAAAAGCAGCAACAGCAAAGAGGAACTAGGGGGGGAGTCCTTAGATCATTAGTCCTTAGATTATTATCATTAATACGTTGTATCTAGTTTATAGTGAGATATGAAAAGACGGAAGTTCTAGGGGCAGGCGGAGAACTGAATAGGCACGGCAACCGTGAAGGAGTTATGTGTGCCGGTTAGATAAAAGAGAAGAGAGCGATCATTCAGGGGGCTCATTGATGAGGATCGGAGCAAGGATCAGTGTGATCAGAAGAGGAACATTGTTATGTATCAGAGAGTACGGTGTTGTACTGCTCGGAGAAATGTAATACAGAGATTCTATTGCATCTACCTTATTGTTTTATCATGAATGATTCTGTCGATCACTGTTCTACTCTATGAATTTTCATACGCAGTTCTGAAGTACGATTACGCATGTAAATCTGTCGCAGTAGTGCGTTTCGAGTTAGTCTTCAGAGTAGAGAGGGCTAACACTTTGGCGACCACGGAAGATTTCCATGTTTGTCGCGGTGGATACCCCGGAGAGGTTGGCTGCTCCCCATCTGTAATACTCTGATTCCTCGGTGCGTGGACTAGCGCATGAATGACGCTGGGGGTGCGCCAGGGGGAACATCGCGCTCTCCGGAACGGCCTCGGGAGCCTGCAACTCCAGTATCGGCACGTACAACCCGCGAGGAACGGCATGACCGATATGTGGCTCAACGTGATCTTCTCTTCGGCTTCTTCACGGATAGTGAGAGTAGTAGTCGCTCTGACACACCTCCGCTGATCCCAGGAGAGGAAGGTCCAGTTGTTTCCGGTGTTCAGGAGGAAGGCGAATCCTCCGGACGCAGTAGCCCGTTCGATTTAACAAGTACTCCTCCGGAAGACGAAGCGTCACCGTTGCGGAATTCCCCACCACCGAGTCCCAGGAGACGGGGGGGTGGTGTGCCTGCAGGAAGCGGAGCCCCAGGTCCGTCACCAGATCCCGGTAGGGGAGGTGGAGGCGGTGGAGGCGGAGGCGGGGGTGGAGTTCCGGCGGTAAGTAGCGCGGCTATTCCACCACTGGTACCCAGGATGACGGTGAAGTACCCCAAGTTTTCGGGACGGGATAAGGAGGATGCGGATGCACATATACTGTCATTTGAGATGGCATGGATGGTGAATACGGCTCCACCAGTGCAGGCGACAGATCTTATGAAGATGGCGACTTTCATCCCGACACTGCAGAAGCAGGCGGCAGTATGGATCGCGCAATATGGAGCTACCCATTTCGCCACGTTTGATCTACTGCGGGATGCCTTTTTGCTCCGGTTTCGGGAGGACAAGACCCGTGTTCATGTCCTGGCCAAACTGGGGAAACTGGAACAGAAGAACCAAGAAGTGGAGGCGTATGCGGCCAGGTTTCGGTCGTTGATCCGCCGCCTCGATACAGCAACTACCCCGGCAGTCCCTATCCAAAATGCTTACTTCATGGAGGGGCTGAATAAAGGATTGAAAAGGTCCCTGGCATCGTTGGATCTGGAAGCTCTTTCATTGGAAGAAGTCGTCCAAGCAGCGGTGAGGGCGGAACAAGTCCTGTTTACTTCCAAGGGAAGGAAAGGAAAAGTGAAGTATGAGGAGGCTGAGGGAGACTCCGATACCGATACTGAGGAGGAGTCGGATCAGTCGGATGAGGAGGAGGACAAACGTTCCATGAGGCGGAAGGCTGGAAAAGCGGCAGGGAAGTCATTTCCGGAAGGATCTGCTGCCGGAGCCAAAAGCCGGGATAGTGGAATAGGGTCCTCTTCAAAAGTTCGCAAGGATACTTGGTGTAATCGGTGCCGGAATGCAGGACATTTAGCAGAGGAATGCGGTTTGAATGAGCGGTGGTGTGCGATTTGCCAAACAGCGACGCATACCACGGAGATCTGCCGCTATAACGCACGAATAGCCCCGACACCAGCGGTGGCGGCGGTAGTTGCGGCACCAGCCGCAGCACCAGCCACGGTACCAGCCGCACCGGCGAAAAGACCTTGGCGGCCGAGAACGGCTGGAACAGGTGCAGATGAACCAGCAGGGGAACGGACGTTCCTATGTTTTTATTGCAATCAACCCGGACATCGAAAGGTAGATTGCGAATTATTCAAGCGCCACAAGGCGGAAAGGGAAGCAACCCGGGGATCCGGAGAAGGCAAGTCCGCACCAGCAGTGAATGCGGTTCTGATTATCGAATGCGATGATGACAGTCCGCAACAGGATAGCAAGGAGCCTAGTCCGCAGTCCGAAGAAGTACCGGCAGTACCGGCGGGTGTCCCTGTTGAAGGCAAAGTGGGAGGAAGTGCGAGCGGAGATGTGCTCGTGGTCACACGATCCCAGGAAAAGGTGCGGGACTACAAGGCCCCGCAAGAGAAGGGGAGACCTCCGGCGTTGGATTGGCAGGCACAACAAAAGGTGCGGTCGACGGTCGGTGACTGGGTCCAGAAAACCCCAACGGTGTTACCTAGGCCAAGCGCGGAAAAGGCAGTCTCGGTGACGGAGAATGGTGCGAAGGTGGCAAGGCGCCTGCAAGGAGAGCAGCCAGAAGCGACTTGTCTACCTACCAGTCAGAAGGACAGCCTGATGACCGGCGAGGAGGGTGTTGAACCATATGATTTATGGCAGGATTTGCGGAAACAGCAAATACACATGACAATGGAGCAATTGTTGGCATTGGTACCCAATTTTCGGAGTTCTCTCATCAAACAATTGACGGAACCAGTCAGGGCGATGGAGTCGGAGATGGAAGCGGTAACAATGGAAGTGTCGTCAGACGGATCTGCAAAGCCTGAAGCGGAAGAACAGCCTCCTGTTTTTGACGAAGCGGTCCCGGTAATTTCCGTAACACTGGAGAACAGCCGTGTGGGAGGGGTGTTGCTGGACGGAGGGTCTGGGGTCAACATCCTGTCCGAACAAATGCTGGTGCCATTGGGTATCACAAAATGGGAATCCGCACCCTTCGCCGTTCGGATGGCAGACCAACGGAGAGTGCAGCCGTTAGGATTGCTCCGTGGATTGAAAATGGAGGTTTGCGGCGTGAAGTTCGAAATCGCTGCGGTGATTCTCCGGATGGAGGATATTAGCGGGTCATACCCGTTATTGCTCGGAAGACCGTGGTTGCGGCAGGCCCGTGTGAAACAAGACTGGCAATCCAACCGCATCACCATTCGGAAAGGAAAAAAGAAGCTGAAGCTCTCGGTACATACCAAACAAGGGCTGAGGACACCATTCCGACCGACGATGGCGGAAGGTATCCATATGATGGACGGAATGGGGGTCGAAGAGGAGGATGACTACTTCAGTAGGAATACGGAGCTGGTAAGCTTGTTCGAGGTCGATGTGGTTGCCGTTTTAAAGCAATATCAGCATCAGATTCCCTCGGCTACGCAGGAGTCATCCAGTTCCACTAAAGAACCAGTCGAAGGGAGTCTACCGGAAGGCACAGGAGACATGCCGGACGAAGCGGGAGTGGCGGAGGCGGAAAGAGTTTTCGAGCAGGAACTCCGTCGCTCGCGGAGGGTCAAAGAAGACGAGCTGCTGGATCTTAACCTCGGGACGGAGGAGGAGCCAAAGAACGTCCGTGTCAGTGCGAAGCTCGATAAAGGGTTTCGGGGAAAATTGGAGACATTGCTGAAATCCTTCAAAGACGTGTTCGCCTGGGACTACACAGATTTGCTCGGCATCGATCCCAAATTCTATCAGCACAGGATCAATCTGCAGAAGGATGCGATACCGGTTCGGCAACAACGGTATCGAATGAACCCGAACTATGCCCAGAGGGTGAAGGAGGAGCTGGACAGGCTGCTAAAGGTCGGGTTTATCTATCCGGTTGATCGTGCAACGTGGCTTTCGCCAATAGTGATTGTTCCGAAAAAGAATTTGAAGTTGCGGGTCTGTGTTGACTACAGAAAGCTTAACGCGGCGACAATCACGGATCCGTTTCCCTTGCCGTTTAATGATACTATGCTGGATACAATGGCAGGTCACGAGATGTGTTCTTTTCTGGATGGCTTCAGTGGGTATAACCAGGTGCAGATGGCACCAGAAGATCGAGAGAAAACAGCCTTCATCACGGAGTGGGGAGCATTTGTTTTCCTGGTGATGGCATTTGGGCTAAAGAATGCTCCGGCAACATTTCAACGCATGGTCCAAGAAATATTTCATGATTATTTACTAATCTTTATGCAGGTATTTCTGGACGATTTCAGTGTTTTTGGGAGTCGCGAGCAGCACCTTGAGCATCTGCAGAAATGCTTAACCCGGTGTAGGGAGGCACGGTTGTGTCTGAACCCTATGAAATGTGCATTCGCTGTGGGCAGCGGTATGCTGCTGGGTTGCATTGTCTCGGCGGAAGGCATTGCGGTAGATCCGGCGAAGGTCGAAGCGATTCGGCAGGCAAAGGTTCCTGGCAACGGTAAGCAGCTCGGGAGATTCCTAGGGCAGGTTAAATGGCACAGCCGAATGCTGCAGTATCTGGCGGATGTGGCGACACCACTGTATGACCAACTCAACAAAGTACCGGTAGTCTGGTCTCCTGCTTGTGACTTAGCTTTTCGACGGCTCAAACTGATGTTGGCAACAGCACCGGTGGTTCAGCCGCCAGATTGGACGAAGATGTTTCATGTCTTCGTGGATGCCTCGGATGTGGCTATTGGTAGTGTCCTCATGCAGGAAGCGACAAGCAAGTGGTTCCGCCCGGTGTATTATGCAAGTCGCAGGTTGTCAAAAGCCGAACAGAATTACTCTACGACGGAGCGGGAAGCATTGGGGATGATTTATTCCGTAACAAAGTTTCGTCACTACCTGTTGGGGAATCGGTTCACGTTTCATGTGGATCATTCCGCCTTGTTGTATTTGGTACACAAGCCCGAGCTCACTGGAAAGTTGGCCCGGTGGATGCTGCTTTTACAGGAGTTCGACTTCACGGTAGTCCATCGACCAGGAAGTACACATGCCATAGCGGATTACCTTTCGCGGTTGGAATCTGGCGAAGACCCGATGGGTGTGGAAGACGATTTTCCGGATGCCCAGCTGTTCGAACTGGAGGCGGTGGTACCGGCAGCTCCAAAGACGTGGTACGACGACATGTTTCACTTTGTCGACACGGGCCAGATGCGCGACGGAATGTCGCGAGACCAGCGGAAACGGCTCGCGCTCAAGAGCAGAGACTTCCGGATCATTGCTGACCAATTGTATAAGCAGGGGCTGGATGGTGTGTTGCGACGGTGTGTGTACCCACATGAGCAGGAGGTCATCCTGGAAGAGGCTCACCAAGGAATCAGCGGTGGACACTTCGCAGGAGAAGTAACCGGACGGAAGGTACTCCAAGGAGGTCTGTGGTGGCCAACATTAATGGGGGATGCGCATAGGTTCGTCAAAAGATGCGATGTGTGCCAGAGGTTGGGCCAGCCATCAGGTCGGGACCGGATGCCGCATAATCCCATACTGGCCCTCGAACCGTTCATGAAGTGGGGGCTGGACTTTGTAGGTCCGTTTTCGCCGCCGGCGCGGAGGACAGGTAACCGGTATATCCTGGTGGCGACGGATTACTGTACCAAATGGGTGGAGGCCAGAGCACTGAAGGATAATTCGGCAAAGGCTGTGGCCAGATTCCTTTATGAAGCCATTATGACACGGTACGGATGTCCGGTTGAGCTCGTCACGGATCAAGGTGGGCATTTCCTTAATGCGGTGTTACGGGAACTGGTTACCCGGCACCTAATCATTCATAAGAAGTCCACAGTGTATTACCCTCAGGCAAACGGACAGGCAGAGTCCTCGAATAAGGTGTTGCTAGTCATTCTGAAAAAGCTGGTCAATGAAAATCGGACAGATTGGGATGAAAAACTTTACTCCGCATTATGGGCGTTCCGGACTTCCTATAAGGTTGCGACGGGGTTCACGCCATTCAAGTTGGTTTACGGAGTTGAAGCACTGGTCCCCATGGAATTCCTAGTACCGAGTCTGCGGATTGCAGCGGCAGAGAAATTGGGCTGGGACGAGTCCGTAGACCGGAGGATTGAACAGCTGGATCGGCTGGGTGAGGAGCGGTTCAACAGTGCGTATCTTGCACAGGTAGTCCAGGACAGACGGAAGGTCTGGGTGGACCGTCATTCAAAGAAAAAGACCTTCAAACGGAGAGATGCCGTGATATTGTTTAACACTCGGATGGGTCCGCATCCGGGTAAGCTGAAGTTACGGTGGGGAGGTCCGTATTGGGTGGTGGAGCGTTATGGTGACGGCACGTTCCGATTAGGAACACTACAGGGGGAGCTGTTGCAGAAGCCGGTAAATGGATTTCGTCTCCGACCATATACAGGGCCCATGCCACCTTACCCATTTCCGGAGAAACCACCTGTGAAGATCATTTCAACTGCATTTATAGCCATTTCGGTGGAGAAACCGATGATGGGGGCTATTAGTACACACGTGTGGTATCACTCACTTCATTCCGAGAAACGGTGGGAGCAAAGCTTCGGGTTGCGGAGCGAGGACGCCGCCATGCAATCTACTGAATCTTCGAAGTGGGGCTTTTATCAGGATGATGGGACACTTGATCGTTGCATGCAAACAAGGAGTTCACCAAGGCATCCAAAAGGCAATTTGGAAGCAAAAAGGGGCTTATTTCCAATTCTTTGTTTTCCAGAACTCTTCTCCCTCGCATCCCAGCTTCTCGCCGCTATGGTGGTCTTCCATCTGATCAATCCGTTACCTGTTGGGGATGAGGCTGTGCAGTCTTGGCTGACACGAGCTCGTCTGGTGGAGTTCGCAGGTTTGCCATGGGCTACGACACCAGTTCATCCATTGGCGCAAGATATCTTGGCGCAGCTTGCACGCGGGCGCAAGGTCGTGGTGTATGGAAAGACTTTCACCTTGTGCAAGGAGCTGGTAGCGGCCCGGTTGCACTTGCCGGTGGATGGTCCATGCAAAGTCACGAAGCTTACCAGCAGTGCCATGGAGGCAGCTCTCGGCGCAGGTTGCAAGGGGGAGTACAACATGAAGAAGCTGGATGCTTCGAAGAAGACATGCTACAAGTTTATTGCGGAGGCACTCTGGCAGAAGGTGAAAGCAGAGCTACTGGGACAGACCCAGTTTACCTATTTCCAGAGGGCGGAGCAAGGGAAACCGGTTCCCTGGGCGAAGCTGCTGGCGGACAGAATTCTGGAGGTGGCCAAGAAGCTCTTGAAGCCAACGGCAACATCTCGGATGGGGCAAGTCTTATTTCTTTTGTTCGGACCAGATGCGGAACCGGTAGTCCCAGGGTCGTATGTGGAGGTGGAGGAGTCCACCGACGATGGTTCGGACAAGGAGTCCAAGGAGGTGGAACCAGCGAGATCAACAACGGAGGGAGCTCTGATGCTGATGCCAAGCAACCAGGTGACTCCGGTAGTACCTGCGGTGGTGGTTCCGGCAGAAGTTCCACAGGGCAGCCAGAGGAGTAGGCCAGCGGTCTCAGCAACATCGAGCCGCATGGCCAGTTTATTGAAAAGAAAGTTGGCTCTCGTGCCGAAAGGCGCAATGTTGAAGAAAACCCGCCCGGAAGCGGAGGCCTTGCAAGGGGAAAGCTCAGTCCACACTCGGGAGGACAGTTCGGGGAGACAGGCATGTCAGGAGGAAACCCGTGTCATCCCAAGGGGGAGTGGTGAGCTGCAGCTCTCTCCGCCGGTGGAGACCTATGATGATCTGGTCACGGCACGACGGTTGGCGGAGCGCTTGCTCCAATGTTTTCAGAAGGGGCAGCTGGAGGAGAATGAGGCGAGGTTGCGCCAGGAAAATGCCAGGCTGCTCGAACGCAATCAACAGCTGCAGGAGCAGTTGGTACGACTCCAACAGGTGGATGCACGGCGACAGCAGGATATGGAGGAAGCAAGGACGGCGATTGTCGCCCAAACTCAAGAACACCTGCGGCTGACGGAACAATTGACGGAGAAGGCTACAGCTGCGACCGCCAGGGTGCAGTTGTTGGAAGCGGAAGTGATGGCGTACCGGCAACCCTCTAGCTCTACACGCATGCTGGACGAGGCACTTTTGTTGGATTTATCGGAAGCCTTCGTCGCAGAGATGCAGGGTATTTTTCTTGATCATCAACATCAATTGCGAGTAGAGCTGGAGCGGGCTTGCAGGCCTCTCGACCGACGGTTGGCCCGGAGGGATGAGGATGATCCGGCGGGAGGGGGCGCAGGAACAGCCTTTTTACCACCAGTACCGGTGACAGAAACTGCGGCACAACCGGAGGGTGGAAGTTCTACATCGGCAAATACTCTCGGGAAGCAGACAGCGGCGGGACCGGTGGATTCTGCCGAAGGCTATGTCAAACGGATCGCCGAACTGGAAGAAGCCCTCCGACGAGCGAAGGCCAGAGGAAAAAGACCCGAGATCGCAATGAAGCCACGACCCCAAGCAGACGCAGCAGCCGCTTTTGTGGCAGCTTTTCCGGAGCCAGCGGACGGGGAATCCTTGGACGCAAGGCACTTTTTGCAGCTGAAAGAACACGTCGCGGTGGTGCAACAGCAGTGTGACGATGCCAGATCTCAGCTGTTGGCACTCAAGCTCGCCCGGAAAGAAGAGCACCAGCAACATGAAGTTGAGATGAAGAGCCTCATGGCCGATTTGCTGCAGCTCCGAGCTACTACGGCAGAACAATCAACAGGTGCCCAATCCAAGGAATTGGGGCGGGTAATGAAACGACTGGATAGTGTGGCGAAGAAAGCAGATCGCACTATGCGGGTAACCGATCTCGAACTCGCTTTATCTGAGAAGACCCAACTGCATGAAGAGGAGCTACAACAGCTGCGGAGAACGAGTCATGTTGAGAGAGCAGCTATGTTGGTCGACCTGCGGACAGCATGCCGCTATATTCATCGGATGGCGGCAGTAGCTCAGCAGGCGGGGGCGGCGGCACCACCTTTCTATGCACAGCTCCAAATTTTTGTGGATGCCCATGCTCTCAACCCGCAGCAACTACCTTTACTTCGACCGGCGCAAGCGGCTCCGGCAGTACAAGTACCGGCGCCGGCGGCTCCAGCAGTTCCGGCGGCAGCAGCAGCAGTTCCGGCGGCAGCGGCAGCAGCGGCGGCGGCGGACGATGACGGTGGCGATGTCGAGGATGAACCGTAGCGGAGAACCGGTGGGTTCGGATGCGGATCCGGAATCCGATTCACCGGGAGTGCCAAGTGTTAAGGGCAAAAGCAGCAACAGCAAAGAGGAACTAGGGGGGGAGTCCTTAGATCATTAGTCCTTAGATTATTATCATTAATACGTTGTATCTAGTTTATAGTGAGATATGAAAAGACGGAAGTTCTAGGGGCAGGCGGAGAACTGAATAGGCACGGCAACCGTGAAGGAGTTATGTGTGCCGGTTAGATAAAAGAGAAGAGAGCGATCATTCAGGGGGCTCATTGATGAGGATCGGAGCAAGGATCAGTGTGATCAGAAGAGGAACATTGTTATGTATCAGAGAGTACGGTGTTGTACTGCTCGGAGAAATGTAATACAGAGATTCTATTGCATCTACCTTATTGTTTTATCATGAATGATTCTGTCGATCACTGTTCTACTCTATGAATTTTCATACGCAGTTCTGAAGTACGATTACGCATGTAAATCTGTCGCAGTAGTGCGTTTCGAGTTAGTCTTCAGAGTAGAGAGGGCTAACACTTAGCTGTATAGTCACCGGCATAGTGGCCTCCACAAAATCCATCATGATGATGCTTCAATACCTTAGGTACTTCATTTGCATCAATGGCCCATCGTAGTACCCCATCCAGGCCTTAACAATATAACACCCCATGGAAGAGAGTGTAGCACCTAGTATCTCTACGGATTTTCTCTCTCATAGATAGTACTTTCTTTTGTCAGAAACCTGTAGATTCCACCATACCATGGATCCCCAACTTCTATGGCCACTACAAGGGTTACGTCGAGGCACTCCTTTAAATCAATCAAAGCATTCTTCAAGTTGGAACAACCCCCTTTTACAATTTTGAAAGAAAAATCATATTCTTGTAAAACTGCCAACCATTTGGCCAACCCGCCCATGGGATTTGGTGATTGAAGTGTTAGATATCAATGCTCCACTCTCATGCAACTACGGGGGAACGAGCTAACTCTACTTGTAAGCCCCCCATATGAGGAGAAGGCATTTGAGTAGCTAACTAGGCTACATGCAAGTGCGGGAAGGCATCCCATGACTGACCGCACTGAGGGTAGATGGAGCATTTCCTGGGGCAGCCCACTCTCAGGTTGCAGGGCTCGTTTGGAGCCCCAAATGATCCCGGATGGGCCGAATGGTTCCAGATGGATGTAAAATCTGCCTTTCTGAATGGAGATCTCAAGGAGGAGGTATACGTGGAACAACCACCAGGTTTTGAGATCCCCAGTTCAGAAGGTAAAGTCTGTAGACTGAAGAAGGCACTTTACAGGCTGAAACAAGCCCCATGAGCGTGGCACCAGTGGATTGATGCCTAGTTTCTACAAAACAGGTTCAGGAGGAGCCCATCTGATGCAAATTTTTATATCTATAGAGAAGGAGGCAGGTGTATGATCGTGGTCCTTTATGTGGACAACCTTGTCATAACAGGGAACCATGAAGAGAAGATCTCGTAGACAAAGCATTTGCTAGGAAGAGAGTTTGAAATGACAGACCTCGGACTGATGCATTTTTGTTTGGGGATTGAAGTTTGGCAAGAGCCAAAACATATCTTCATCTCACAGCTGAAGTATATTGGAGAGATACTGAAGGCATTATGCATGGCTGAGTGCAAGACAGTTGGCACCCCTATGGAGGTTGACGTGAAGCTCTCAAACGGGATTCATCACCACTGGTGTGTGGGGGTTAAAGGTCACTGTGCCTTAACCCCAGTTATGTACAATACTCAAACACATATATAAATGAATGAAAAAGAAGATTAGGGTGGTTCTGCACCCACCAAAACTTGTGTGGCTCTCTGTCTCTCTCTCTCTCCTTCTTCCGTTCTTGCTTCCGTTGAGAGCACTCTCAACTGGTATCAGAGCCCGGGTGATCTAGCTGAGCGTGCGTGAATGCTTGGAAGCTCAGCAGCTCTATGGGAGGAAGGAGAAGCTTTGTGGGTGACTTTACTTGCATCCGAGTGTGCAGAGACCTTGGAGGAACCTTTGGAAAAGTCACTTTGGCTTTACGAAGTGGTTTTGAGAGCCTGTTAAGAGCTTTCAAAGAAAAAGTCGTTTTTTGAGCTTTTCCCTGTTCCGTTCGATGACAGAGACTCCGTATTGACTTGTGGAGGCAACTATTGCTTGCTTTTGGTGTCCACATTACTTCAGGAGCTTGGAAACACCTTCATTCTTGAATCTGAGATCATTTCAGTGGATTTCTGACTCACTGTGTCAATTCCTGCGTTTTTTGCCCGGGTGTTGGAACTCAAGTTTGGAGTAACCATTTGCAGATCTGTCAGTTCCGGTGGACTCAGGAGGTCCTAAAACTTCTATGTTGCTCATCATTCGCACTCCGGTGGAGTTTACAGATAGCTCTGTTTCCAAAAACGTTTTTCAGTCCGTGTGTTGGACCCAGTGACTGAGGCCACGGTTTCCAAAACCGTCTGTCCCATTGCGTTCCGGATGCCCAAAAACCCCTACCTATCAGTTCTTGCGTGATTCGGTGGAGAATTTTCAGAGTTATAAATCTCTGTGTATTCGATTTCGTCTCTCTGTTATGCATTTTTCATACTAAGGTTTTGAAACCTTAGATTTATGCCACATGGCAGTGGATAAGTGTTGACTCCCATTTCTCACTCATCGGTTGGGATTTTGGAGTTCTGGCAGAAGAGAGATATTTGCAGATTTTCTTGTTGGTTCCGATTATGCAATGGCGCCCATGTTTTGAGGCATCTCAGGTTCTATTTTCAGTAGCGCTCATTACCGTGGGACTATGATTTCTTGAGCATACCTTATGCAGATCACTCTGGTTGCAGTGTGCGCTCATTCGTGGTATGCATTGGGTTGCAGTGGATGATTTATAGGCCATTTGGATGCATTGCGGTCCTTGTTGGATGCGCTGATAGGCCCAAATTGCCTTGTGGGATGCTATTTTTTATGGACGCTTTGCACATGGATGCTATTTTATGCTGAGGGACAGCTTTGAAACATTGCAGGTGATGCACTGATAGTGCTATGCTCTCTTGGATGAGACATTATTGATGCATATGCCAGTGGACAGTGTTTATGCTTGAGTCATTTGGCACTTATTGGCATTTTCTTTTGGGCCAGATTTGCTCATATGGATGCATAGTATATGCACATGAGTCAGATGCATCTTTTGATGCTTTGAGCTTTGAGTTTTGGTGATATTTCACACTATTGTGGCATACACATTTGGGTGCACCTAGTATTTGGTGTGATTCTCTCTTGCAGGCACTAGCATTTGGGATTTTGTTTCATTTGCATCATGGCATCCTCTTCCACATCTGAAAAGGAGTTTTTCAGCATTAAAAAGTTTGATGGGACAAACTTTTCTTTGTGGAAAGAACAAATAAGGGATGTGCTTATTCAAAAGAAGCAGATTAAACCCTTGGCAGGGATTGAAGCTAAGCCTGCAAATATGTCTAAGGATGATTGGAATGAGTTGGATGCATTAGCAAAGTCTACTATTAGACTTCATCTTGCAGAGTCAGTTTATTTCACAGTAGTAAATGAGCAGACTACGGAAGATTTGTGGAAGAAACTGTGTGCCACTTATGAAAAGGAAACTGCCTCTAATAAAGTTTACCTCATGAAGAGGTTGTTTGAGCTGCAGATGAAGGAAGGGGTCTCCATTGCTTCTCATTTGAATGAATTCAATATTATTTTCAGCCAGCTTCAGGCTCAGAAAATGAATTTTGATGCGGAGACTAAGGCAATATTTCTCTTATGTTCATTGCCATCCTCATGGGATACCTTCCGTACAGCTGTCAGTAACTCTGCACCTGGTGGAGTACTGAAATTTGATGATGTTGTGGGTAGCTTGTTGGTCGAGGAGATTAGACGGAAGTCTATGGATGGCAACAAGCAGGATGCAGCCTTAAATGTGCAAAGGGGTAGATCACAGTTCAGGGGGAAGTCCCAAGAAAGAGGGAAGTCACGTAGCAAATCCAGGGCACGGAACATTGAGTGTTACCACTATGGCAAGAAGGGCCATATGAAAAAGGATTGCTACAAGCTGAAAAGAGAGCAAAAGGATAAGAAAAAGAATGCACATTGGGGTGCAAATCAAAAGGAAGAGAGTCCAAGGGAGGACAAAGGAAAAGTGAAGATCGAGGAGATCAATGCAGTCACACATGATAGTGACAATGACGTTCTCTTCATGTCTAGTTTATCTGCAGAGTTGCTTGCCACTTCAGATGATGCATATTCCCAGGATTGGATTTTGGATTCTGGTGCTTCATTCCATGTTACTCCCCATAGGGAATGGTTCTCCACTTATGATAGTGGAAAGATAGGTTGTGTGCATCTTGGAAATGACTATGCATGTGACATAGTGGGAGCAGGTGACATAAAGTTTTCTTTTGCAAATGGGTCTGCATTTGTTTTGAAACATGTGAGACATGTGCCTAAGCTGACCAAGAGTCTTATTTCAGTGGGTCAGCTAGATGATGCTGGTTTTCACACCACTTTTGGCTTTCAGAGTTGGAAAATTCAAAAGGGCTCTATGCTTTTGGCCAGGGGTGCCAAGTGTGGGACTTTGTATCCCTTACATGTATCAGGGGTATTTGATCATGTTGTTGCAATAACCAAGCAGCCAAGCACTTCTCTATGGCATTGCAGGTTGGGGCACATGAGCCAGAATGGAATGAAACTCTTATGCCGTTTGGGTTATGTACCGCATTTGAGTTTCTCTGATTTTGAATTTTGTGAGCACTGTCTCTATGGGAAGCAGACTAAATCAGCCCATAAAAGAAAAGGAAAGAAAGAGTTTGAAATGCTTGATTTGGTGCATTCAGATGTATGTGGTCCCATGCCTACACGGTCATTAGGTGGGGCTGAATACTATGTGACATTCATTGATGATGCAACTAGGAAAGTGTGGGCTTATGCTATAGCTCGGAAGAGTGATGTGTTCCAGGTATTTCAGAAATGGCTGGCCTTGGTTGAGAATCAGTCAGGTAGAACGCTTAAATGCCTACGGACTGATAATGGTGGAGAGTATCTCTCTCATGACTTTCAGCATTTCTGTGATACACGTGGGATTAAGAGGGAGCTCACATCCCCTCGTACTCCAAAGCAAAATCCAGTTGCAGAAAAGATGAACCGTACCATTCAAGAAAGGTTGCAATGCATGCTTTCCAATGCAAGTCTTTCTGGTGGTTTTTGGGCTGAGGCAATGAAGACTGCAGTGCATGTGATCAATAGATCACCTAGTAAGAGTTTGGATGGTGGTATTCCTGAAGAGGCATGGAGTGGCAAGAAGCCCTCTTACTCTCATTTGCGTATATTTGGGTGTGAGGCATATGCACATGTGCCAAAAGAGCTTCGAAAGAAGCTAGATCCTAAGTCTAGGAAATGCATCTTTCTAGGTTATGGTGAAAGTGGAGAGATGGGCTATCGTCTCTGGGATCCAGAAGGAAAGAAGATCATACGCAGCCATGATGTGGTCTTCAATGAGAAGAAGATGCATAAGGCACCCATGAGGGATGTGGAAATGAGGAGAATCACTTTCCAGGATGTGAATCCACCTGCATATGTTGATAGGCAGCAAGCTGTCCATGCACCAAATGTGCAAGAAATGGTACAACCAAGTACTCCCACAGGTATACAATCAAGGGTAGATGATGGATCATCTATTGGTGGAAATGATGAGCCAAATGTGGCTGATATGCAAGTGGGACAGCAAGCTGAAATGCCCTTGAGAAGATCATCTAGAGTGTCTAGATTGCCTGATAGGTTTGTTCCAGGGGTAGACTATGTGATGCTTACTGATTGCGGGGAGCCTTCTTGCTACAAAGAGGCTATGATGCGTGAGGATCAACGCAAGTGGGAGTATGCTATGCAATCAGAGATGAGTTCACTTATGAAGAATAAGACTTGGGACTTGGTTTCTTTGCCACATGGAAAGAAAGCATTGCCATGTAAATGGGTCTACAAAATGAAGGTCACAGGTGATGATGTGCCTAGGTACAAGGCCCGATTGGTTGCTAAAGGGTTCAAGCAAGAGAAGGGCGTGGACTTTGATGAGATATTCTCTCCGGTTGTGAAGATGACCACACTTAGATGCATGCTTGGACTAGTGGCAGTAGAGGATATGGAGCTTATGCAAATGGATGTCAAGACAGCTTTCTTGCATGGGGATTTGCATGAGGAAATTTACATGGTGCAGCCGGAAGGCTTTGAAGAAAAGGGCAAAGAGCATTTAGTTTGCAAGCTGAAGAAGAGTCTCTATGGTCTTAAGCAAGCGCCTAGAGAATGGTATCAGAAGTTTGATGCTTTCATTCGGTCCCAGGGTTTCAGAAGGAGTGAAATTGATCACTGCCTCTACACTAAAAGGGCTAAGGATAATAGCCTAATAATCCTGGCACTATATGTGGATGATATGCTATTGGCTAGCAAGAATACTTATGAGCTAGATGCATTAAAGGCCAAGTTGCATGAGGCCTTTGATATGAAGGATTTGGGACTTGCAGGTCATATTCTTGGTATGCGCATCACGCGTGATCGGAGTAGGAAACTCCTTTGGCTTTCACAAAAAGAGTATGTTACAAAAGTATTGCAACGTTTCAATATGGAGGGGGGGAAGGCAGTGAGTACTCCATTGCCTCCATATGTGAAACTGAGTCATACAGATAGTCCCAAATCAGATGAGGAGAGGGCCATGATGGCCAAGGTTCCTTATGCATCAGCAGTTGGGAGTCTTATGTATGCTATGATAGCTACTAGACCAGACATTGCATTTGCAGTGGGAGTTGTTAGCCGGTATATGGCTAATCCAGGAAAGAGGCATTGGGAGGCAGTTAAGTGCATCATGGGGTACATGAAGGGTACCAAGGAGATGTGCATTTGCTTTGGTAAAGGAGACATGCGTGTACTTGGGTACACAGATTCAGACTATGCAGGGCATGTGGATAGTAGGAGATCCACTTCTGGTTATGTGTTCACCTTTGCAGGTGGTGCAGTGTCGTGGATGTCTCGCGCACAGAAGTGCATTGCTTTGTCTACCACAGAGGCTGAGTATGTTGTAGCCACAGAGGGTTGCAAGGAGGCTATATGGCTTGATTGGCTAGTGGGAGATTTGGGGATTCATACAGGTGTACCGACATTGCATAGTGATTCTATGAGTGCTATTCAGCTAGCACGGAATCCGGTCTTTCATGCAAAGACCAAACACATTGAGGTTAGGTATCATTTTATCAGGGAGGTACTTGAGGACAAGCGCATAGAGCTTGTCAAGGTTCATAAAGATGATAACCCTGCAGATATGCTGACGAAGAGTCTACCTAGTCAGCGGTTTGAGTATTGTCGTGTATTGATGGGCATTGGATAGTATGCTCACTGGTTGTTCTCCCTTAAAGGCACATTGTCCTTTAAGTGGGAGGTTGTGGGGGTTAAAGGTCACTGTGCCTTAACCCCAATTATGTACAATACTCAAACACATATATAAATGAATGAAAAAGAAGATTAGGGTGGTTCTGCACCCACCAAAACTTGTGTGGCTCTCTGTCTCTCTCTCTCTCCTTCTTCCGTTCTTGCTTCCGTTGAGAGCACTCTCATGGTGGACGAAGCGAAGTACAGAAGGATTGTGTGTAGCTTGATTTACTTGTGCAACACGTGGTCGAACATTAGCTTTGTGACTCGTGTACTAAGCAAGTTTTCCAATAAGCCTTGGGAGAACCATTGGAGGGTAGGGATGCGGGTGCTGAAATACATCAAAGGCACACTTGATTATGGCATCACCTATACCAAGGGAACATCTTAACCGGATTCTATGACTCGGATTGGGCAGGAGACGTGGACTGTAGGAGATCAGTGATAGGTTACTGTTTCTCACTTGGATCTGGAGCTGTGTCATGGGTCAGCAAGAAGCAACCCACAATTGCTCTTTCTTCTACTGAGGCTGAGTACAAATTAGCATGTTTTGCTTCTTGTGAGGCAGTGTGGTTGAGGAGGATTTTAGGGGACATGGGTGCAGTGCAGAACAAGCCTATGCAGTTATCATGTGACAATTAGAGTTGCATGGCAATTGCAAAGCACCCTGTGTTCCACGCTCGCACAAAACACATTGAGATTCAATATCACTTTGTACACAAGCTCATCATGGATGGAGAGGTCGAGTTGGTGTACTGTCCGACTACAGAGAATGCTGTGGACATCTTCATGAAGGCTCTTGGAAGAGACTTGCTGGAGAGGCATCTTCATCGACTTGGCATTGGGCTGAAAAAGTAAGTTCACTTGCGGGTGGACATTGAGGGGGGATGTTAGATATCAATGCTCCACTCTCATGTAACTACATGGGAACCAGCTAACTCTACTTGTAACCCCCCCATATGAGGAGAAGGCATTTGAGTAGCTCGGTTATCCCCGGTAGGTCCTGGTTTGGACACCAGATGGGGGCCATGTGTGGCCTGATGGCTGGACAGAGTTGGCACACTTCCAACTAGGCTACATGCAAGTGCAGGAAGGCATCCCATGACTGACTGCATTGAGGGTCGACGGGGCATTTCTCGAGGCAGCCCACTCTTGGGTTACAGGGCCTGTTTGGAGCCCCAGATGATCTCAGATGGCTCTAGGCCAAATGGTTCTATTGGTCAGTTGCTCTATTTTGCGCATCGGTTCTACCGTGTTGTCGGTTGCCTATTTCGGGACCGACCCCCAGTCGACCGTTTTGGGTGGACTGGGTCGTTCACCCAATTGGGTCTAACCAACTACAAGTGGTGGCAATATAAGAGCAAGCCCATGAAGCCCATCATCATCACTGGCTACAGCAACCCTGATTCCTTAGCATCCAGCCTCCATCTTCTACTAGTTCCAGCACGCCATCGAAGCTTCTCTCACAAGAGCGCATGGCTAGGAGGCAGTACCATCTATTGTATCAGTTTTACAGTTATCAAACCTTCAGCTACACATTTCAGAGTTTTTGTATGTCCCTGATGCTAACAGGACCAAATGGGAACCGAAGAGCCGAAAGTGTATTTTCTTGGGCTACAGTGAAGAGGTGAAGGGTTACTGTCTCTATAATCCTGTTACCAAGAAGGTAATAGTAAGTCATGATGTGGTCTTCTCAGAACATTTGCATCAATCGGAGGAGGATGCTTCCTTGCCGGACAACTAGGACCAGGATATCCACCCAATACAACCACCAACAGTAGACCGAACTCCCCAACGGTGCTTGGAAGGATTCAAGATAAAGAAGAGGAAGAAGAGCCTACGGAACCACAATGGCAACTGCCATTCCCAAAGTGGGTAGAGTAGCTTTTGGATGGCACAAAACCTCCAGCCATTAAGGAGGAACCATCTGAACACCACCGGTCCAAGAGATTAGAAGAGCAAAGAAGGGCGCACGAACACTTGGTTAACTACGCTTTGATGATAGAGGTGATCCATGCTGATGAACCCAAGTGTCTTGAAGAGGCACAGGGTGATGATAGGTGGATGGAGGCTATGCAGTCAGAGTATGGCTCCATAATGAAGAAAAACACTTGGGACCTTGTGGATCGACCACCAAAATGCAAGGTAATCAGCACCAAGTGGGTGTACAAGACCAAATACAAGTCCAACGGCACGTTGGATAAGTACAGGGCTCAGCTCATTACAAAAGGATTCGCATAGGTACATGGTTTTGATTATCATGATACTTTTGCTCCCACAACTCGACTAACCACAATTCGTAGTCTTTTGGCTTTAGCTGCCCAGGGAAGTTGGCCTGTATTTCAGATGGATGTAAAATCCACCTTTCTGAATGGAGATCTCAAGGAGGAGGTATACGTGGAACAACCACTAGGTTTTGAGATCCCCGGTTCAGAAGGTAAAGTCTTTAAACTGAAGAAGGCACTTTACAGGTTGAAACAGGCCCCACGAGCATGGTACCAGTAGATTGATGCCTACTTTCTGCAAAATGGTTCAGGAGGAGCCCATCTGATGTAAATTTGTATATCTATAGAGAAGGAGGCAGGTGTAAGATCGTGGTCCTTTATATGGACGACCTTGTCATAACAGGGAACCATGAAGAGAAGATCTCGCAGACAAAGCATTTGCTAGGAAGAGAGTTTGAAATGACAGACCTCGGACTGATGCAGTTCTGTTTGGGGATTGAAGTTTGGCAAGAGCCAAAACATATCTTCATCTCACAGTTGAAGTATGCTGCTGGAGAGATACTGAAGGCATTTGGCATGGCTCAGTGCAAGACAGTTGGCACCCCTATGGAGGTTGACGTGAAGCTCTCAAACGAGGATTCATCACCACTGGTGGATGAAGCAAAGTACAGAAGGCTTGTGGGTAGCTTGATTTACTTGTGCAACACACAGCCGGACATCAACTTTGCGACTTGTGTACTAAGCAGTGTTTCCAATAAGCCCTGGGAGAACCATTGGAGGGCAGGGATGCGGGTGCTGAAAGACATCAATTATGGCATCACCTATACCAAGGGCCACATCTTGACCAGATTGTGTGACTCGGATTGGGCAGGAGATGTGGACAGCAGGAGATCAGTGACAGGTTACTATTTCTCACTTGGATCTTGAGCTGTGTCATGGGTCAGCAAGAAGCAACCCATAGTTGCTCTTTCTTCTACCGGGGCTAAGTACAAATCAGCATGTTTTGCTTCTTGTGAGGCAGTGTGGTTGAGTAGGATTTTAAGGGACATGGGTGTAGTGCAGAACTGTCAAATAGCTCAGATAGCCAGTCCATTTCTAAGATCTTGCAAGTGTTAGTAATCTTTGTTTTCCTTAATTGCCTACAACTGTACCCTAGAGATAGTCCATAATGCAGAGGTGATGGCACATATTCTGAAGGATATGTTTGGAGTTAAAGGTTGAGAGGCATGAGACCTTCCTTATCCTTTGGTATAGAGTTCCTCCTTGAGAATGGGATCCACTATTGGTACTAGATTTAAACCAATAGGAAAGGTTGTGGTCAACTTTAGTCATGATAGTGCATTCTTCCACTACCCATCCTACCACCTAGGGATTTGAGGGTTCTCCCATTGTATTGTAATGAGGATATGATGTTTCTTGTAAAAGAATGTGCTAGGAACCGAGACTTGGTATGAGGTATGGATTAGGTATTGTATTTACTTCTTATTTTGCAATCTTTTGTTATGTGCTCCAAATTATTTCCATGTTTTGAAATGTTATAGATTAATATTTATAAATCATTTTGGTTCTTGAAGTGTGACTTTGGCAATTACAATTCTTTATCAATCACCATTGTAAAAGGCAAAGAACTCTACAAATAGCATGATTGGGCTTCTCATTATCAAATGATCAAAAAATCCCTGAATATATATTTTGGTAATAGTTTACAACACCCAAGGGGAAAGATTTATGCATTCAAAAAATTCATTAAAAGATCCACATCCATCATTAGTTTACAAATCTTTAAATATCTCCACACTACAAAGACATAGGGGTGATGATTGGTAGCAAGGGGTCTAGGGAATATGGAAGGTGATGAAGCCATCTTTGTCAAAGTGGGCTTCAAACTCTATTATCTATCACCTCATTGATATGATGAATTAGAACACAAAAAGGACAAAAAGAATCCGATGGACAAATTGGGGTGGAATGTTGTGCTTAACGATAATACTAACCCCAACATGTTTATTGAGGCATTCAATGCATTGATTCACATGCTCAATATGCCAAGGAAATCAAATGAGGAAATTGTAGCTTATACAGAAAGTGGGGGTGATGTAGCACATAGTAAAGTCTTAGTGAGGGTCAAAGATAATGCTTTTCCATTCTAGGTATGTACATCACCAGAAGAAATTATTTGTTGGAACAAGGAGCATGGAGGGGGGAGAGATCATTTATCAAAGTACTTTCCTTTTAAAATGGAAGGATTCTCCATACCTATTTAGAATTCCTTCCAAGCACAGGTGATTATGTGTACTGACGTCTTGTGGATTAGCAAGTATGAAAGCTATTCATACAATTTTATGTTGATCCAAGGGATTTCTCCAAGAAGAAAGACTTGATGCCACTCAGCCAAAATTCACCACTCTCCAATTTGTCATTTCAAATATATATACTTATTCTTATTTGGTGCTTTTGGGCAACACTCTATCAAAGTAGCAAAGATTTTGCAAGATAGTCCATCTAAAGTGGTGAAGCATATCAAACTGCTTATGCAAAAAAGAATTAATATTAATTGTTCAAAGAATGATTTTCATCTTACTTCACAAAAGAAAAACTAGGAATTATAGCAAATCATGAGGATGTTCCATATGAAAAACAACTAAAGCAACTTTGGAGTCAATGGATTGCATATGGCAGACCTAAAAAGCCCAAATCCAAAGTTTGTAAAGGACATACATTGCAATAACAATGGCATGTAAGTATTTCTTTGATGCTACTTTTGTGGATTTCACTTTGTTCATATATTGAAATATATTGCTAAGGCTACATTGAGCATTAATGTGTTGATATACTCTCTTTTTTTTATCTTGTTTATATAAGCTTAGTTTTTGCACTATCTAATCTTACTATCTTATTTTTGTACTAGAGTTCCTTAACACAGTGCAAGTATCTTTTGGAGCAAAATACAATGTCCATATGGTTATCAGTTTGGATAAAGTCTTTTTAGGATGGCTAGACATCATGTATAGATATGGCAAAGCCAATTTTTCTACTGCAAAGGGTGGGGTTTTGGGCAAGGAAATGGGAACAAAAAAAATCCCAAGCTATGGAATAGTGGGAGAAATTGCTCAAGCAAAGGGCACAAAAAAGTTGGGGCTTACTATGTTTTGATGTCTACTGGGTATGAAAGACTCCATGGTGCATGATGAGATCTTGGAGAGAAAGGTCCTTTTGGTAGCATCCAAACCATCAAAGCTCATAACAATGGAGGAAAGTTGCTAATGGATGAAATGTGATAAAGTCCTCCAACTAAAAGTCATTGATTTCCTCATGTCGATGTCAAAGGTCAATAAGGGTAAGAGCTTTAGAACATCATAGATGAGATGTACAAAAGTTTATTTAGGTAGTGTAATGAATGGTTGAAAGTACACTTGAGTTGAGCAAGCCACTAAAACTATTCGTTCCTTATGCTACATCGTCCTACGTCAACTCGATACATGACTTGAAGTTGGGAGCCTCTACATGTATAAGAAGGACCAAGGTCTATCAAGGTCTAAAGAAAACCATGTAACACACAAGCACATATTTAAAATACCCATAAATATAATATTTAACATTTTTAAATAAAAAATTCCCCCCTCTTCCATAGATATAGATGTTGAAATTTTGATTTTAAAAGTCCCCTGTGTACATGTAAATACTATAATTACATTAGATGGGTATTTTCAAACTCCCCATCTCCCTGAATGGCTTATAAGTCCTCCAAAATTAAAAATTCCCCTTTCTTTCAATGATCCTACTATGTATTGTACAGAGTGACCTATGGAATAGGATAAGGGGTTAGGAACCATAAATCTAACAAGTTTGGTGGGACTTGTAATCCACATATAGTGCAATTTACAAACTCAACAACATGTACAATCTATATTTTGGATGTATGTATAAAAATTTAAAATATAGATGTGCATATGAAATAAAGCTAAACAAAATACCCTCTTAAAAGGTTTCAAGGCACTTGCACCTAGGTCATGGTGCCATCTAGCCCCTTAAGTTGTGGGCTCAAGAACAATTCTTGAGGTGGATAGCACTACTACTAGTAGGAAATACATCATTTTTGTTAGATTATAAGGCACTACTAACATTAGTTCAATATTTGCATAGTATAAGTAGTGGTAAAAGGCCTTTCCTCAATTTGCATAGTATAAGTAGTGGTAAAAGGCCTTTCATGAGGAATCAATAGTTCTAGTACAATTATCACCCTATTAATAAACGATACTTGTCCATATACTACTAGGCTATAGCACTATTGGCAGTATGTACTAGTATGCTAATGATATTTTTCCTTTTACATGAATAGTACTGGGCATAATCCCAATGGTAGTCTATTGGTTTACAAGTTGGTGTTGCCGGATGGGTTTATGTGTGATTGCACTTGCCATTGCATCAAAATGATGATGTATGTAAATCACATTAAAAAAGGCACATGGTTATTAACTTCTTGGCCATGATCTCCTTCTATAGACTCAACTTGAGAGATCATCGCTGGTATGATTTCTTCGATGGTACTCATACTATTTCCTTTCAGTCACATAATGATGTGACATAATATTGTACACATGCTCATGGCCACTTGAAATAGGACTCAAGGCAGGTTAAGGAGAGAGTGGGATCATGATATGTTCTTCAAATAGATACCCACATTTAGGATTCAAGGCTTGTCACATGCTGCAATTACCAAGAGAGATGTTTTTAGGAGAGAGTTGGATCATGATACATCTTCACATATATATACCCACATTGAACTCCAATATCCAAATTGGTTAGGACCTCCGTATTTCTTTCCCGCATGATGATTTCATTGGATTTTATCATGGCTCTATGTATCATGATTTTCTATGCGGATTTCACTGGATTTTATCACAATTCTATGTATTTGACCACACTTAATAGTTCTCCATTTTGGCCAAAAAACACTTCATGGTATTCTTGTTTAATTTGTGTCCTTTATAATCACAACTAAAGTCAATATGCTAAAATAAAGTTCATTATCAATGGCACTCATCCCTTAACATGTGATAAATTCATTTTTTTTAAAATGAGTGCATTGTCTTTCAATGATTCATGTCATGGGCTTTCTATAACCATGATCAAGGTAAGAAGCTTTGGCTCTTCATACAAAAACCTAAATATTCCAAATATCTCCAAGTCTGAGAAGGATATTTATACGCCACTTTTCTCTTAGCCTCTATATAATGAGATCTTAAGCATGAGTACTTAGGTTTGGAAAATTGGGAATATTTTGAAAATCCCTCCCTTTCCTTCCACAGTAGAGATCGATTTATGATCAATTATAATAGCTTCAGGTATGAGGGTTTTCAATATCTCTTTCCTACTCATCCAAGGAATATGGTATACATTGTTACATGAGAGCTTAGGGGGGGGAGGGGGGGGTCACTGACAAATATGTAAGCATAGCATGTGGGTTAAACAGAAGGGATTTTTTAACTCCTTTTTTTGCACATTTTTTACAGACAAAAGTACCACTTAAAGGAGGTATTTACAAATTGAATAGAGAAAGGGTGTGTTTTATTCATGAAAATTTTATAGATAAGGGACTTTTAGATTAGGCCTTGAATGCACGTCATATACATGATTTACATGTAGTGGAACCCCTAAGAATGAGAGTTTCTCGATACTTCAAATATGGGATTGCTAACGCTACTTAGGGAAACTCTTCTAAATCTAATGAATTACCATAATTCTCAAAAGAGATATGGTAGGGAGGGATTTATAAAAGTTTATAGTGTTCACTATTTGTTCATATATAGATGTTCTTAAAATGAAGGTTATAATGATAAATAAGTAAGTATATGGTTCCATAAATGAGAAATTAAGAAAGAATTGTATAGAGAAATATACTAGCATGGCTGGTGTTAGAAATTTTCACTTTTTTGCTCATAGGTTTTGGCTTGCAAACTATGCACATCCATCATCATCAATGTTTTGCATGTTTAAAATGAATCTTTTGAACTTAAATTCACTAAATCCCTATGAGAGAGGTCCTTTTTAGGATGATGAAAATGTGAAACATCAAAGCATATGGTAGTCAATATATTGTTTCAAGTTATTAAATTCTTGTTAAGAATTTTGACATGTGGCATCAAGGTAGAGCTGTGTACTAAGGGTGCCTCACACCTTATCTGCCTATCCACTCCAAGGAACTCTACTCCTCAAAATGGATCTAGGGTATTGGAGATCCTCTCCATCAACGCTTCTTATGCCTTGATATTTGGGACCCTTTTTTCTTATGGGATTAAATCCTTGACACATTTGCCACGTGTCATCTCTAAAAGGTTCTATTTAGCCCTCTCCTATTTTTCCACTCATGACTTCACATTTCAATAGTTCTTAGATTTATCTTAAGTTCTTATTCTATGGATGATAGTTTCATCCCCAATATAGACAAAAGGCTTCTATATTACCTTGATATTGAATATTGTCTTCTAATAATTGACCGAATTTAAGAAGAGAAAGAGGAGAGGAGAGAGAAGGAGAAAAGAAATATCCCAAAGCATTAAAGAGGGAAGGAGAGAAGGAGGGAGAAAAGAAATACCTCAAAACAAAAGGTTTAATCAAGAAACTTGAGAGACTATCCTCTGTAGGAGTGTTGTGGACGAGTCCTTGGAGCTTCACTTGCAAGCATGATTGGATCATGCAAGCCCATTTCCACCAATTCATAGGGCCACATGATCTAATGGACCCAATCAGCCCATTTAAATAAGTGACCATATTGGTGGCCTTTTTAATGACATGTATTTTCCTAATGTTTTCTTATGCTTAGGTAATTTTACTCAATGATTTGTAATGTGAAATTTATTTTTTATAAGATCTTTAATGTGCTTTATAGGCATAATCAAGCTCCTAAATCATTCAATTGGTGCCACACAGGGACTGTTACTTGACATAATGCTACTAGAATTGGAACAAAAGAAAGATAGAGAATGAAACCATAGACTAGAGAGAGCGAGTAGATAGGAAATTTGAAGATCAACAATTTAACATTTTTTTGTGCATGCTTTGTACTGTGCATAACCTATAAAATAACATTGTCTTGATTGTTTCCCCCCTTTATTGGTTTCTTGCAAGAATCAAAGAACCACAAAGATTCAATTAAGAATTAGGAAGAAGGGATAAAACTATGATTCAAAGAAAACAAGCTTAGCTAAGGACTTATTAAATTATAATGAAATATGGATGAGAGAGAGAGAGAGAGAGAGTAGACCAAGATAGTCCATGCTTGAATTCTACTTCACAATGTGGACATTGTCTTGTCTAGACAATATGCAATATGTTATACTAGTCTTGATTTGGCTATTGGATAGCAATGGACAACTACTATTAATGTTTCTATCCCAACATCTAGTCCCTCATCTCCATCACCATATTCTCCTCTGCCTTCATCATCAATCTTGTCAATTTGTAATTCCAAATAAATGTTGCTTTCACTGTGGAAATACATCCCTCTCCTCTCTAATTCATTAGGAAGCTTTCTTTACCATGTTGCTACTCAAAACCATACTAAAATATTGCATGAAATGTTTGTACAAGTGTAGCCTACTATTGAGGTGAAGCTTGAAATTAAAGAAGGTGTTGGCCAAACTATAAAAGATTTAGTCAACACAAATATTAATAGAAATACCGATGATCTTTTTAGCATCCTTTTGATGCTGATTTCAATGCTTAACATTCTCAAAAAGTTATTGTAAAAAAATTAGCATAAAAAGGGCACAACTATTAAAAAATTAATAGGCGTATTTTTACTTTTTGCAATGCATCTATGAATTACACTACAACATGGCAAGCTACTAAGAAGAAAGGGTTTAACCAAATGGGAACTTGATTAAAAGAAATGTTCTTGTGCTACTTTGATTGCAAGAATCAAACAAACAAAATACTTTATTTAGACCATCATCTCCTAGTGTGCAGGTTTAATATGGATTGAATACAACACCTAGCACTTTCCAGAGATTGATGAATTTTGTATTTCATGATTTGATCATTTCAAGAAAGTTCATTTGATAATTTCCTAATTCATACTCCTTATTGGAATGCATTCCACTACTAAAATAATTACTAAAGAAATTTGTCTCTATAATTGATTTGGGCACCTTATGGTTCCAACCAATTTCAACCCAATTTGATTCATAGAATAGCAGCTGGAAGTAAAATTTGTACCAGAAAATTGAATAAGATTTTAATGAGGCTTTTTAGAAACTCTTTGCATCCATTCCATATCAATATCTTCTCTCTCCTAATTTTGTAGCATCTATTATAAGAGAACTTATTATCAACCTTGTGTAGCAATAATCCATTTAAGTCTAAAATGATGGCCCATTTATGAATTCCTTTGTATGCGATGAACCCAGTATGGATTCTCGCATTGATTAATTTGTTTTAGAGGACCATTTTATAGTTTCTCTTGAATCTTGTTTAGAAACGTCCATCTCAAGGTCCTCTTGTAGAGCATTTCCGTGATCAACAACATAGTTTAATGACTCATGTGAGGAAAAAACTATCAAATATATTTTCATTTAAAATAAATCAATTTAGGGGTGGAAGGATTATGTGCCTTCCTCAGTGCTCTTCATATCATTGCAAAATTACATTTACATAGATTGTGAACACATAAGAAAAGTTTAACATTTGATTTAAAAAGACTATGCTAACATATGAAAATCAAACATAAAGCAATAACAACAACTAATATCAATATAATTAAGAAAAAATAGAAATCATCATATGTACCAAAAATAAATGTCAAATATTTCATCTATCATCATTGTCTGAGTCCTCTTTGTCTTTTGTATCATTACCTCTGTGTCCATCATATAAATTGCTAGGAGATGTTGGATGAGGTTTCTTTGCTTCGTTGTATTTGTTTCAGAAGCTCAACACTTGTTATTGGAGTTGCCTCGATGGATGACCTGTCTTTAGGAATGTCTAGTCCCATCCACACCTTCAGAGACTCATCAACCTCAATAATGTGTGCACACGTTGCTTCCAAATCTCCCACATCACCTTTTGATTTTGTGAGGGCTAGACATATTCTTTTTTTTAACAGAGCTACTCGAGTGTCAACCCCACCTGTGAATACGTCTACAACATGGTGTTCCTCATGATAGCATGAATCAATTAAACAATCAACATATTTCAAATTCTTCTTTCTTCTACATTCTCTATTTCTACCTAGGAGAGATTAGGTTCGCTATTTGATGGCATGAGTTGGCCACGATTATAATCATCTCCTTTGTAAAAGAAGATGTGAAGCACCATGTGTTAGTGAGATATTCATTTGGAATTTCTACCATATGAACCCCATGCTAAGATGCTATTCCAATTTTGTTCAAAAGCACATTCAGTTAACATCCTGATGACTTCTCAGTCCTTGATAAATGCAACAAGGTCTAAGTGTGAATAAGCGAGAAAATTCCTCTTGACTCCATCAATGTGATTCTTCTTCAGACACCGTGTCGAGGATAACAAGGCCCAAAAAACTAGCACATGGCAGCTTATTAAAAACATCCATGCATTCAAAATGTGCTCCTACTGTAGACACTATCCATGGCATCTTTTTATCAAGTGGTCCTTTAAATCAAATGTGTCCCTTATAGCATGAGGTGATCATATCTATCACAAGAACATGCAATGGTGCATGTCTCTTCATCCAGCTCAATGCAATTTTAATCCACTCCTCAGACCATCTACTTATTTAGTTATAGTCTTCATCTATAATTGCACAAGTAGATACTACAACATTCCAATTTTGCTTCTTATTACCTCCAACAAGTGTACTGAAATGTGCTACCACTACTCCTTAGAGAACTAGGTCTGCTTTCATCTTCCTTGAAGCATCTTCCATATCTATCAACTGCTCTACCTTCTTTGCTTTCTTAAGACAACACTATGCTTCATTATCTTGTCTTGTAATTCTCAAATGTTGCCCTTAGATAGTCCCTCCAAACAGCGAAACAATGTGCCACAAGAGGAGTTGCATGTGGTGACCTTTGCGAAGTCCTCTCCCTCTTTGATCACATATTTTGATTTTTTTTCTTATTTTAGTGGCTCAATCTTTCCCAATGTCTTAGGCAGCTGACTAGTTATGTACATTTTTGCTATTGTCATCCACTTTTCAAAAATATTTTCTGAGGATGTGATCATGTGGATGCCATGTTTAAATGTGAGCTTGTCAAGGTCCATCTTTGTCATCTTGATGAATTTTTGTCATTATCACATGAGAAAGTTCTTGAGAATTATTGATGCATTAGAATATGTAAGATTAAAGCAAAAAATAAACATATATATCTTAACAAATTATGAATATGCACATCGCATAGATCACTATGATCATGTCCTTTTGTTGGCCAGTCTAGTTTTCTAAAACCTTCCCATTGTTGCCTAGCATGTGCGAGCTAGTCCAAGTATCAGGACCTACTCATAGTTTTATCACGTACAATGTTTGCTATCCTTGAGCACTCAACTAGCTCCATATTTGGACAATTCATGATTATTCTAGCTCATCAAAACCTATTAACATTGGACAAAAAATCAATAACTCATTTCAAAGGTACATATCGAACATTTCAACCAAGGATATAATATTCAATAAAATGAAATATTGTTATTTTACCTGTACAAGGCTTTTGTAGGTTCAGAGGCTTCCTTGATATCTTGAAGTCTTTTTGTAGCTTCAATTGAGTGTTGCCCAGAAATAACAATGTAGTCCATACAATGAATGTAATCTTTTTTCAAAGTCTTTAATGGGCATTTATTCTTTTTGTCAAAGGGTACTAAGTCTATGGTTGTGTCCACTAGATGTCGTGCCTTACAAAAGTCCATAACCAGTCATAACACCACATTTTCATTACATGGCATATACACATAATTAACTCCTACCTCATAACACCTTTTGACATCAATTTCAAAAGTTGTCCCATATCCAAATGGATAGTAAGATTTCCATCACATTAAGGACTTTGCACCTGCCATAAATTCCATCTCATCTTTTTCTAATCTCTTGGTACTAGGTAGCATCTTGTCAAGAGGGTCTATCAATGGTGAGCCAAGAGGCAAGTCCTCTTTATCTATTTTACTCTTCTTTTGCCTTTGAGTAGTTTTATCTGTTTTTGACATTTTGGTTCCTTTTTTCTTCTTCATATTTTCTTGCATAGATTTAAACCTTGTTATTATGTCTACCATGCAATTGATTCCACAATCACTCAATGCACCTACAAGTTGCACCTCCCAACCAAGATTTTTCATTGAATCTGGCTTATTATTGAAACTTGCTACCATCCTTGTAACCTCAAATTTATCAAGTGTTGCCCTGACCATTACCTCTTCACCTTTCTTTATCTTTATCGTAGTAGCAATGCATGGATTTAATTTACTATCCACACCCTCTTGCATATCAACTACCTTGCCAAGACTATGCCATCCCTTTCCTATCCCTCCTTTAGTGAACATGGTAATATCCCCTCAAAACATTTATCAGAATCCATTCCATAAGAATCCACATACCATTCAGCTATATCAATGACTTTTAATACCTTTGTCTCCTTTGATGTGCCAACATTTTTATTTGAGCCTCCCATCTTGTTTGTTTTCTCATTTGTTGTTTTTCCTTTCTCGTTTAATAGGTTTGGTGTCTTATTTTTTGGGTTTGTCATCTCCTTTTGGGTATCCATTGAATTCCTACACATTAATACAATATTAGTGCTACTAAAGTTTAATTACATCAAGCATAGATACCTGATACATCAACCCATGCATATTATTAATATAGAGCATAACAAAGAAGAAAATTGACTGCAATATCTGAAAATATACATACAGGTAGTGTTTAACTGGAGTTTCTAGTATGATGTAACTTTTTCTATGAGGGCAAGTGTCATGTGGCACTTGAAATTGCATGTACAGGATGAGGTGGGCTGAAGTGATTTTTCCTTGATGAAGAGGATTTGCCTGATGAGCTGTATTCTATTGGCTTGTGTACAGACGAAGATTTTGAAAAACTTTGAATAAAGTGCACATTTTGTATGTGTTTTTGGTTTTTTGTGGCTTGGAATGTGGATATAGAGAGTTATGAAGGCATGTATTGCTCTACTGTTTTACTCCATCCAATGTGACTTTGTTGGTCACTGACTTGACACACATGTGATTGCACTGGTCATTTTGACGGTCATCTTTATATATGTACAACAATGTCCAAGTAATCATGAGTGACCTTCAATCAATCAAAGTCATGTAATCCATATATTGTTACAACTATGCACATACATAATGACTGGGAATGTGTGTTTGTGTATGTTACAATGTTTGTGTGTTTGTATATGTTCTATAACATTTGTGTGAGTGCATTCTTTATATCACTTCTTTAATTGACCCAAGAATGTTCTAAATTTCTTTGGTCATCCAATCAACCTATGGCAATTGTGCTGAACACTTTAAGCTATCCCTTCTTAAATAGACCCAATATCCATTAGAAGTGTGCATGGGTGTTATTTGGAATATGTCTGTGTGTGTGTATGAGTGATCATCTACATAGGTATGTGTGGAGAATGTTTTAGAATATATTTTTCTTAGAATGTATATGTATGCAAACGATCACCAACATTCATGAAGTGCAAATCAACCTTAGGTTGATTAGCATTGCATATGGGTGCACCACTTGTGATTGTGTATGATCATCAAATTGACCCAAGGACAATTTGAAAAGCTCTTAACATGTTTTTGGACGTTTGACTCATCATCAAACCGACCTAGGGTTGATTTGCATTGTGTTCAATACCATAATCTAGCACTTCTCAAATTGACCTAAGGTCAATTTGAAGAATGTTTTAGTATGTCTTAGAACATGTGTGTGTAGGTGTGTGTGCCTGAGTGATCATCTAAGTACATGTGCATGAGTGCTCATTGAATCAACCCAAGGTCAATTGGATGAGCCTGGCTATTTTGATAAACAAGCTTCTCAAATCGACCCAAGGTCGATTTGCAATGTGCATGGGTATATTTGAGCAAGCTTGTGTGTTTGTGTAATGAATTATAATGTATTATGTGTATGTTTGAATGATAAAAAACATGCATGAAGTGAACAAATAGACATAGTAGTATGTGTAGGTGTGCCATTCATGTTTGTGTGGGTGAGTGATCATCAAATTGACCCAAGGTTGATTTGAAAAGCCTGGCCATTATGATAAACTCTCAACATGTTTTTGTGTATCTAAGTGATCATCTAAGTATCTCTATGTTCAAATTGACCGAAGGTCAATTTGATAAGCTTGGTATTGTGATTAACATGCATCTCAAATCGACCCAAGGTCGATTTGCAGTGTGTGTTGGTCAAAAGGGGGAAGAGGGAAAGGGGAAAGATGAAGGGGGAGGGGGTAAGGAGAAGGGAATGTTGAGAGTTCACACTCAACATCATGTGATCATGTGTGCATAGCACTGTGATGCCAAAAATTGATATTTTTAACTTGGCATTGATATTGTTTTTCTCTATGTTTGATAAGAGTTTAAGTATCAAGTGATAGCCTAGCGGCTCTCACTTATTTCTATTTTCTATGATATTGTATGGGATTGAGAGGATGAGTGGAATGGCTCATTGTAAATTCCATAGGTATGAATTATAAATACCTTGGTATGGGGTGAGAGCTATTTGTGTATGGGATATTATGAGTTTTTTAGAAAATAGGAAGAGTGAGTCATATAAAGAGGTGGGCTCATGTCCATGTGTTCCAATAATATAAGAGAGGCCACATGCCAAGCATGTGGAGGAGTGTGAAGTCAAGAGGAATCCTTCTAGAACTCCTATGTGGAATAAGGAGGATGTGGACATGTGGAAAAGAGAGGGTCCCTATGGGATCCATGTGAGGAGATTCTTGACTTTCTCAATATTTTAAGAGTCTTGAGCATCTTTTGATGGGACACATGGCAAGAGTAGCCAAAAAGGACATGGATGGTGACATACGTGCTTATGTGATTGATGGGGAAAGGAATCTACAGGCAGCAATTGTAAATGGGTGAAGGAGGGTAACAAAATCTCTATAAAAGGAGCCCTCCTCTTCCTTGTTCATGAATCTCTTCCACCATTAGGCCTCATGTTGCTGTAGCTCTAGTCTCCCCAAGCCTCTTCCATGAGCCTTCTCTCCCTCTTGTAGATATTCTCTTATGTAGACTCTTGAGTCCATCTCTCTCTAGTTTATTCTCTCTCTCTATGAGTAGTCTTGGAGCTTCTGCTCCCTTTTGTATGTATGAAACCTCTTCTTCTCCCTTGTGTTTGTAGTGTTGGAGTGGATTCTCACTCTATTTGTAACGAAGGTCACTTCAGGTTCTCTCTCTCTTGAGTGTCTCTTCCCTTTTCTTTCTTTCAAAGCCTTAAAAGTTCTTTCTATTCGGCTGCTCACTGTGCACACATGGTCCATATATTTCCCGAGCCACCATGCAAGCTTCTTACCCTCTTCTAGGTAAAATCCATGAGGGGTGGATCGTTAATGAAGGTGAAGTCCTGAGGGAGCATCCTGCTCAGTTGAAATTAGCCTGGGTGGAGAGCAGTTTTCGTGACAGTTTGACCTCCTGTTAGTGTTTTGCTCATAACTTTCTGCTCGGTAGTCCGATTGTAATGAAATTTATATCAACACAAAGCTCTCTTTAAGACGCATGTTTGTATGTGATCAGATCTAGAATCAAATACTACTGTAGAAAGTTATAATTCTTTGTGTTTGACAGTCTATTTTCATGATAGTTTTTACCCCCATCTAGTAAACTATCCACAACTTTTTGGCCACTTCTCTGTTTCTTATGAATCTTATATTAACAAGAAGCTCTCTTTAAGGGCAGGTATTTAAGTGCTTAGATCTTGAATCAAATATTGCTGCAAAATGTTATGAGTCTCTGTGTCTGACAGTCTATTTTCATGATAGTTTTTATGCCCTTCCAGTAAACTATCCATATCTCTTCAACCGTCTATTTGTTTTCAATGAAACTTATATCAGTGTGAAGCCCATCTCAAGGCACATCTCTATGTTGATTGAATCTCTGATATCATGTCTCTATTAAAAGTTATAGGCCTCTGTGTCTAATGACAGTTTGTAGAGTGTTTTGAGCTAAGTATAAAGGTGTCTATGAAGGAGGTGCAATGTTTCCTCAGAATCTACCCATCCAACCCAATTAGCCCCTTCAAACTCCTCGATATATATCAGTTCATGTCATGTTGAGCCGCAAGATCTTCTTTCAACAACGTATCGCTCTTCTCTTTGGTGCAGACCGGCTCACTGAGATTATGGCCTTTGCTGATCCTTTCCTTCTCCCTATGCTTGATTACAACATCACTTGGGATGTTACCATCTTCATTCTCATCTAAGAGAGGAAAGTATGCTGTGGTATCTTGGCATAAAAGCTTCTTTCTAACATCCCATTCTCAATGATAAATATCTTTGTCAGTCAGTTCAAAAGCAGTAGGAAGTGAAGAGGTGCGTGAAGTTTATTACCCCCAACTTCATGTCACATCTTTTGGTGGAGACGCCGGGTACGTTTGGTATTGGATTCATCCCACCTTACTAAACGGTCTCGGGTGTACTTGATTGCATGTTATGCCTAGAAGAGGCATGTGTTTTGATGAGATAAAGAAGATGCCTGGAAGAACTCCGTTAGAAGAGATTGCAACCCGTTTAAGAGAACTTAAAGATTGTGAAGGTGATGCTCAAGCTATTCGCACAGTCACCATGATCATATCATTTATGTTTGCACTGTTGAATATGTTGGTGAATCGACAATGCCGGTAGCAGGCACAATGATAGATTGGGGATTGTTCCATGCACTGGCAGCTTGGTGTGAAGAAGAGTTGAGTCTTTGGGTAGTTTTCGACTATAACAATGGAGTGGTGATTCTTAATGCTTTCAAATTCTTTTGCTATGCAAATGATGAAGAGTACAATATCTTGAAGCTTTTATGTGCACTTCCTATTGTGAGAAGGGTGATTCTAGAATGCATGTATACAAATGTTTTCATGGTGCTGGTTGGTTACTTATTTTTGAAGATTTTGTTGAGGATCACATTGTGGAGGGTTTTCAATAAGTGGTTATGCATAATAAGTTGGTCTTGGTATACTAAGGCTCTGTGGGATCTTGTTCGGATCTTATTTGGGATATTATTTGGATCTTGGTGTTTCCTTTTTGTGTTTCATCATGGTGAAGATTCCAGTGTTTCGAGGGACCCAAGGGGAAGACCCAGAGTCTTATCTTTGGGATTTTGTTCAAGGATGCCAGCTTTCTGGATGGTCCATGAAGGATCGGGTAGAGATTTTTCCTGATTTTCTTGAAGGTGTAGCCTTGAGTTGGCATGAGACCTTGCCAGACTCTACCAAGGAGGACTGGGACCAAGTGGTGGTAGCAATGAAGCAGAGATTTGGGGCAGTGGAGTTACCAAATGCTTTGATGTTGCAGTTGGACCGGTTCTATCAAGGAGAGGGTGAGTTGGTCTCTACGTTGGCAATCTGATATGAAACTTTATGGACAAAGTATGAAAGGGTAGCTTTGCGAGCTGTGGCTGCATCATTGGCCCCTCAAAGTCTCTCAGGGATGGAGCACTTAAAGATGAGCAAATTTGGTATGGCTTTGGAGCCTCGTCTTCGCTCAAAAGTAATGAGTAAAGATCCAACAACATACGTGGAGGCACTTCGCATTGCAACCAAGAAAGAAGCTTCTCTAAAGATCGAATCCTCTTTTGTGTCTTTAATAGCTTCAACTTCTAAGGTGGAGGTAATGGGCACTCCTCAGGTACCAAAGTCCTCTGAGTTAGATCATAATATCTCCCAATTGATGGCAGAGTTTGCTGATTTGAAATTGCATTTGGTTAATGCACGACAACCTAGAGCACCAAAGAGTGAAGATAGGCCTCGAGATAGGAGTGGGGCCGCTTGCTATGAATGTAATGAAGAAGGTCACTATCGCCCCGAGTGTCCTAGATTGAGAAAGAAAGAAGAAAAACAAGTATCCTTGTTAGAAGCTTCTTCAGGGGATGAGGAAAAAGAGGTAATGATGGCTAAACGAGGGCGTGCTAAAGCAAAAGAAGAAGAAGAAATCAAGGAAGAAGTAGATGAGGAACATCAGGAAGAGGAACACCGTAGTAAGAAAAAGAAGGCATTTAAAAGAAGAATTAGCCAGTCAAACTTTCCTTTAGGACAAGGAATTGGAAGCTATGACTTGTTGTCCGACCTTAAAGAAAAGGAAGCTCATATCACCTTTGGTCAATTACTTGCTTTGTCTCCAAAACTATGGAAGGAATGGGGAAAACTAGCAAGCACAAGAGTGTCAAAGAAGAAAAAGAAGAAAAGTGCCGTTCCTGTTGTTCAAAAGGTAGATATAGATGTTGGTGATGATGTACCTATGGTTGATGTGATCATTGATGGTCAAGTGATTTCTAATGTGTACATTGATGGAGGTGCATCAATTAATGTCATGAGTGAGAAGACCATGATAGATGCTGATTTAAAATACTCTAGTACTACCTTTTCTTATCACATCAAATTGGTTGACAACACTAGGGTTAAGACCTTGGGAGTTGTGAAGAATCTAGAAGTGGATGTATGTGGAATTTCTATGCCGACTACTTTTTAGGTGATCCCTACCAAGCCAGATGCATGTGCCTATCCATTGATTTTGGGAAGGCCTTGGCTACGCAAGGTGAAGGCTGTTCAAAAGTGGGATACTGGAGAATTGATTTTGCTGGGAAATGATAAGAAGGTGCACTACAACATCAGAAGCCACAAAAAGGAAGTTGTTAAGGAGGAGTCTTCAACATCAGAGAGTTCGAGCTAACCAATGAAGAAGAAGAGATAGGGTGTAGCTCCGAGGAGTCCACCAACTCAAAGGGTGAGGTGGAAGTAGTGGCCTTTAGTCTTTGTCTTAGTGCTGATCGGGATGAGTCAGGAAGGAACAAGGTCGTGGTGGAAGAAGATCCTGTAGAGACACTTCATGTGGAGGATGTGGAGCACACTAAACGACGGCAACGCAATGAAGAGCTTCTTGGTGATTCTCTATCAGGTAGTGAGAAGCTCTAGTACCTAGATATGCTAGATGATTTTCCATGTCTCTTTGCAACAAGCTATTTACAGGTTCGACCAGTCTCTCTTGTGGAGCACAAGATCGAGTTGAAGCCAGAAAGCAAGGCAGTTGTGCAACGCTTAAGGCGATTGGGGGTGATCCAAGCTGAGGCACTAAAGAAAGAGGTAACACAACTACTTGAGGCGGGATTCAGGTGGGATTCATCTTTCCTGTTGATGATTCAGAATGGATATCTCCTATAGTTGTCACACCAAAGAAAGGAAATAAGTGGCGAGTTTGTGTGGACTTTCGTCCTTTGAATGCATGCACTAAAAGGGATCATTTTCCTTTGCCATTTCAAGCTGAAATACTAGACCAAGTAGCAGGGCATGAGATGTATTCTGTATGTGATGGGTATTCTAGGTACTTTCCAATTCGTATTCGGGAGGAAGATCAAAAGAAAACATCATTTGTCACACCTTGGGGAGTTTTTGCTTACAAAGTGATGCCTTTTGGGTTGACCAATGCACCAGCTACATTTCAAAGGTTCATGAGTCAAGTCCTGGAGCCTTACTTGGGAAAGTTCATACGGGTGTTTTTGGATGATTTTTGCATTTATTCTCGGCACATAGATCACATGGAGAAGTTAAAGATGGCCGTAGCTAGGATTGATGAAGCAAAAGGGTGTCTAAATCCTAGCAAGTGACATTTGGCTCAAATAAAAGTAGCCTTGTTGGGGCATATTTTGTCTCAAGAAGGCCTGTAAATGGATCCGGACAAGGTTCAAGTAATCATGGCATTGCCAAGTCCTGATAGTGTCACTGGTGTTCACAGAATTCTAGGAAAGAGCAAGTATTATCAACGCTTTTGTGATGATTTCACAGAGATAGTGCATCCCATGAACTTGTTGACAAGAAAAGGAGTTTCTTTCCAATGGGGTGTGGAGCAACAAGAGTCTTTCCAGCTACTTAAGGAGGCCATGAGTAAGGGCCCAATATTGAAGCCCCCTGATTGGTCTCAAGACTTTTATGTAAATCCAAGTGTATCTTTGCATTCAGTTGGTGCTGTATTGCAACAAAAATGAGAGGCAGATAGAATGCAACCCATCTATTATGCCAGCCGACAGCTTACAAATGTGGAAACAAGGCATGAAGAAATGGAGCAGCAAGCTCTCTCTTTGCTGTTTTCCGTCAGAAAGTTTCGCTCCTATTTATTACCTCGACCATTTTTCTTCCTTACCTTTCAGTCTATATTAGCATATCTAGTTCGCAAGCCTAATCCTGGGGGGAGATTTACAAAATGGTTGTCAGAGCTTCAAGAGTTCTCTTTCTCTTTTGTCACTGAAAATACCACTAGGTCCACTATGGCAGATTTGCTCACAGGACGGGAGGATCTAGGAGAAGAAAAGAAATGTAAGGAGAACATTAAAGATGAAAGGGATACACCACCAACAGCTTTTGTTTTGTATTTTGATGGGGCTTTTAGTCCTGCATGCCAACAAGGAGCCGGGGGGATAGTCTTGATGAATCCTGAAGGTCAAGAGGTATGGGCAAGAGGACAAGAGCTTCCAGGTATCAATGCCGGGAATAGCCAAGAGGCTTTACAAGGCTGAAATGATGTGCACGATGCCGTGAGATAGCCGAATAGGCTTTACAATGGTGGCATGTGTGTGTGATATCAAATGCTATCTGCCCACCAAAACAATCTGCAATGCCTCTATACTCTGAAGTCTGCAAGGTTTCAGGTACTGTAATGATGTGAAACCATATGTGAGCGTATGGACTGACTCCAAGTAGGTACTAGTCGGGAATTTTGGGCATGGCTTAGATTGGCAACTTGGGGAAATTGAAAGCATCCCCTCTATGGTGATCTGGTCTACTCTGATCTAGATCTAAACCAACCGTCAATTGATGAAAGAACAGCAAATAATTCCTTTTCTTTTGTTCTTTTTAAGTGCTGGGTCAAATGCGTCGATGTAGAGGCAAATGTGCATGAAGGAAGTGGTTTTGTCGGTGAGGCTCAAATGTGAGTGTAACTTGCACCGAAATGTGTACATGATGTGACGAGTGCGTAGAGCACAATAAAATGAGCGACTTTCCTTTTTGGAGCACCCTCAAATTCTTCCTGGATCAAGAGATATGACTTGATCTAGGTGGAGGGGCAAAAGGAGTGCAAATGGTGCTCAATGATGATGTGTCACTGTGAGTCACATGCAGTGAAAGAGGTGTGCCAATGAAGCCTATGCTGAGGTGGCAGGAGTGGTCACATGCAATGACTGTGAAGCACTGTGTGTGCCTGCAAAGGGTCAGTACTGACTGGACACTGACTGGACTGTTGAGGTGGCATTATTGATGATGTCAGCAAGGTGACATGGCAATACTGATGTGGTTGATGACATGGTAGGATGACGTTCTTGATGATGTGGCAATGGTGATGTGGTAGTCGGTGATGATGTGGCAATCGGTGTTGACGTGTCTGCTAAGTTGGCAGGGGTGACATGGACTGCTGATGTGGCAAATAAGGTGCTGATGTGGACAAAGGATAGGGTGTGACACATGGCAGATGGATAGGGATGACATGGCATTAGGTAGGGCTTGCTGATGTGGTAGTTGGATAAGACTCCATGTGGGAGCCGATGGAATCTTAAAAAGATGCGTCGGAATCTTCAGAGATTTCGTTCTTCTCCGTCGACTGAGGCTATGGAGTCAGGTGTCGCAGCTGTGTGTTGGAAGCAACGCTTTGTTTGTTGCTGCTTGGATAGGCATCATGGACTCCTTGGAGCTGGTGCTACAACCCATGTGCTTGCAAGTCATCTGTCAAAGAAGCTTGTAAAAGGTCGTTTTGAGCCATTGGAAGTCAGTCAACCATGCGCTGCATGCTTCGAGAAGGCTTTGGAGCTGATGGCGGTGGCTGGAGTGGCTCTTGGTCGTTGGCTAAGATTGTTTGGTATTGGCGCGGGACAACGGAGAGGCAGCCCCGCTTCAAAAAAGACCAAGACGGAGGGCTCACCTCTGTCTCTGTGTTGTTTTGACGTGCGAGGCTTGGAGCGAGAATGCGTGGAGGCAGAGTTCTTTTGGAGCCTTCAAGGCTTTGTTGGAGAAGAATGCCTTTTGATCCTGTGAGGTAGCCCGTATGGAGAGGCTTTGCTGTAGGACATGCAGCCCGTGGCTGCTAGAGCGATGGCTCTTGCTACGTGCAGTCGCTTGGCCGAGCAGCATGGATGATTTTTTCAAGTTAGTTTCGTTAAGAAGCTAAACTTTTATATTAGTGTCGAAAGTTTGTATGCCATAATAAAAATAAATGTTTGAAACATTCGCGAGGATTTGAAAATTTTATGCAAAAAAATTTAAAGTTTCGCTAGGATTTCCATTCTTTCCTTTAAAATTCAAAAGAAAAAATATAAAAAAGTACTACATTCTACCAAGATTGTGAAACTAACAAAATGAGCTTGAAAACTTTCGCCAAGATTTTATATTAATATATAAGCATTGGTTCGATAAAAACATCCCTGCCGAGCAGGAATTTGATGCAGTTGCTTGGTGGAAGCATTGAAGCTAGCTACAACTCTTGGCTGTCAATGGCCAAGAGCTTTTCATTATAGTGCGCTTTAGTTGATTCCTTGCTTGTGAAGCATGCTAGAGAGGTCACGGGCATTCGTTGGAGGCTCGTAGGAGGCTTGGAGTCGATGGCTTATAGTAGCTGCACATTGGCCGTCATGGAGGGTCGATGAAGCTTGGGCTTCGCTGTTGCAGGTAAGAATTGGTTGTGAGGCTTGGGAGGTGGACTGTTGGCACTGGTTGATGAGGGAACCGCCGTTCGAGAGGCTCACTTGACAGAAGCTTTCAACTATAGTATAAAGAATTGGAGTGCTTAGGAGCCTTGCAACTAGAGTAGTAGAAGGTGCAGGAACCTCTCTCACATAGGAGATTGAATCACAAAGAACCTTACAAACTCAGAAAACACTCAAGGTCTCTCTCTCTCGAAATGGAAACTTCTCAAAGCATGAACTCTCGTAACAGAATGGAACATGAGTAGAATTTGACGAAAACTCTCTCAAAGAACTCTCAAGTCCTCACATAGAAATCACTCACGAGTCTCTCATGAAATGTATGGACGGAAACAAATGACGGAAATTTTCTATCACATGAACGAAAGTCTCTCACGGAAGAGAACACTCAATCTCTCTCGATCTCTCAATCTCTCTCACAATAATCTCGATGCCTCAGCTCAAATGCAACAGATGCCACTATTTGCAAAATGGCACAAGAGATATGGTCATGTCAACTTCAAGTACTTGTTAGATCTCAGGAATCAAAATATGGCAATTGGGTTTCCGAAGCTACAGTTTCTTGGAAAGGTTTGCGAAGCATGCTGCTTCGGCAAACAAAAGCGAACCAACTTTGTCAAAAGTACCTCTCGTGCACGAGGTATTCTTGATTTGATTCATATAGATGTATGGGGTTATGCCTAGACCCGCAACATCAATGGTTCATTAATGCAGTCTTTCTTCATTCTTTACAATCATCTTGGGCCCATCTGTCTCTAGGGAAAAATACTATTGCTAAGATTACATAGGAAGGTGCAAAATGTGGTGGTGTTAACCAATGCTATTAACAACCTTGGAAATTACTCGTCGTCTCATGGTTACTACTACTGTGGCTATATTGGCTCATCAAGTTTTGTTTTTCTTCTAAAATATTTGATTCAACCATAAAATATCCCTCTTTTTATCACAAGGAAAAACCATTAAATTAGTACCAAACCAACACTAAAGAAGTAGTAAAACGAAAGTGTTGTGGTACTTAAATGGAAGTGCTATGGTGCTAAACCAAAATTACTAAAGAGTTACTAGATATTGAGACAAAAAATGTTAAACACTCATCGTCTATTGATTTGATTGATTCTTGAGTGGATGTCTACCTTCTGTTGATGTGGTATGCATGATCATTTGGTTTTTATTGCTCATTGCATTCTAGCCTATGCAAGGTACACATACCTACATGAGATAAATTAGTGCACTTGTCCCATGTCTCATCCATGTAGAATGGAAAAACAACATGATAAAACTCTGAGCAAGGCTTGTGTAGGAGCTTTGTTACTAAATCCAATATGCAGTCTCTTGACCAAGTTCTTTCGATGGTTTGGCAATCCCATGCATATTCCTGTCAACATCACTCACCTTTACTTACATGAAGATTATTTTCTTCACATCATATCCCATCTTCCAAGTCATCTAGTCCACAATCTTGTGAGCATTTCCTAGTTTCATACCATTTGCATCCAATTGGTGGTTAGTGCATGCTTTATCACTGCACCAACACTGTCATGATCTCCCTTGCCATGACCACTACCAAAAAAAACTCCACATCATCCAAATCCTTGTCAAAGAGTAGTATCTATCATAGCCAAAAGAGAAAAAATGTTGTTATATAGCATTTTAAAATATGTAACATCTTCACAATGATGTAGAAAGAATAAGGACTAGTAGCAAATGCCTTACCTTGCAATGAAGTAAAATGGGTGCGCTGCCTTGAATTGAGATGCCTTGAAGTAAGATGCTATCCCATCTTGCATGAATAGTGTTTCATGATGCTATCTGAAACAGAAAAGATGGATTACTTTTATATCTCTCTCATCCCAATAATAGCAAATATGAACCATGATGGTACATCGGTCATTTGCGAATGCATCAATTACTGCTTGTCATCTAAAATATAAAGGACGGATTGGGCTTTTACCTCTCCCATCCCCAATAATAGCAAATATCAACCATGATGGTACATTGGTCATTATGCCAATGCATTGATTGATTTCATTTTTCACTTTAAAAGTATATTTCTATGCAAAAGCAACAACTAACACCACCACATCCTTTGGAAAATTTTGATGTCTTCTTTAAATTGAGGTTTTCTCTAGTAATTACGAAAGTTGTGGGTGATAAAAACTTGTAAGTGATGCAAGAGTTGGTGGGTGGAACTAATTCCTTGTATACAAGTTTTTTTCTCTTCTTTTGATTCTCAATGACATACTCATAGGTCTTCCACCTTATCAATACGTCATTTGCATCATTTGACTCATGTGGACAAAAGATAGGTTTTGGAAATTATTGATATTTATGATGTAAGCAATCAAGATTATGTTATTTAACATCATATTTCTTTGGACATACTACTGAATTCCACATTTTAGACTCAAAAGAGTAGTTGCTAGTGTTGACAAAACATGTTTCTTCTCCTAGTGGCCTACAAACCTTGCATAAGCAATCACACATAGCCCCATACAACTATTTTGTATCCTACCTCATGGAATTCACTGCTAATTGCAAAAAATAAATCCTTGTATGATACCAATTGGAGAAGCTCATCAATTGGTTGCTTATTGGGGCGAGTATTGTGCATAGTTACCTACTACTTGGGTCAAGTCCCATTGATTAGGAGTCAATATTGCAAAATCCTCAATGTTTAGGGAAGGATTTTGAATTTTATGCAATACTACTATACTATTTAGTACCCTTGTATTCTTAGAACTCTACCCATTTTCACCAAAAAGAGTGCTATTTATGTACACCACAGCATGCTTAGTCCTTTTACCCAAAATTTCCTTACCTCCCTTACATTGGTAGGTGGTGGAGGATGCCTCCAAAAAATAAATAATGCTCTGTTGGCCAGCAAGGGAAATGATGGGGAGCTAGACTAGATAGAGTTAGAACCATCATGAACTCGATCAAATGCTCTTCTTGGGGAACCAAATGACAAAAAGGGTTGTTGAGTGGGATGAGTTGAAGAGGCACTTGATCTTGCAGTTGAAATACATTTGGCTTCATGGGGACAAGACAATGGGTAGTTTTGTTTGGGGGAGTGCAAGGGGAAAGAATGAAATGAGAGAAATATGTATGCCTTCTTATGAGATAATATACCCAAAGAGAACCACCTTCTTACATGCCAAGCAACATTTTCTTGGATTAAGACACCCTTTTACATCATCAATTTTTTTAGGGCCATTAAAAACTTTTACAAGTGATCCACATAACTTGAATAAATGCAAAAATAATCCAAAAATAATCTTATGAACTTTCCCCAATAACGCACAAATACTTGACTCATGAATCATTGAAAAGTTGCTAGTGTGTTGTTGGCAGCACCTTATAGGCAAATGCAAATGATTTCCTACCTCCTTTCAAGATGGACTCCTTAGAGCTACTACTTGTCTCCTCATCATTGGATGACTTTGACTCAAAATTTTTGGACATTGAAGATGCATCGTTGACCACTTTCTTGTGCAGTGACTCTTGACATTCTAGTAGACCTTCCTAAATAATAATATCACCTAGGTAACCTCCCACTTTTGAAATTCCTTCACTTATGGCCTCCTCAGCATCTATCTTTATAGGAATATTTGAAAGTTCTAGCACAAAAATTTCATTGAAAGTTCTAGCACAAAATTTCCACATGCTTCCACTGGCAAATCCTTTATTACTCTTCCATTTTTCAACCTTGTGTTATTAGTAAGTTTACAATAGGGAGATTTGATAGAAAAATTTTAATCAGCATCTCTCATTGTTTTTTCACTCATGATATTTATGGATGCACCTCCATTAATGTATGCATTAGAAATTGTTTGCCCATCAATGATGGAATCAATCACTAGTACATAAACTCCCACATAGGATATGATGATGTACTAGTGATTGATGTCATCATTGATGGGAAAATACCACATCATCCACTTTCTGAGACAAGTCCCACTATCCCTCTCCTCCTTTTTTTGTTCTCTTGTGCTAGCTATATTACCCTATTCATTCCTAAATTTTGGAGAGAGAGCCAACAATTGGACAAATGTGACATGTGTATCTCTCTCCTTAAGTTTTGTCAAGGAGTGATGACTAAGAGGTCATTGTCCAAGAGGAAAATCTAACTGTCCAATTTTACTTCTAGAAAACTTTCGTCCTATGTTTCTTTACTCTAACTTGTTCTTCCACTTCTTCTTGACTTATATCTTTTTGACCCCATTTTTTTCATTAGTGGCATCAAGATCTCTTGTTCTTTTTCTCAACAGGTTTCCTCTAGAAGTGCTAAAATTTAATCATATTTTTTCTCAATTTTGGACACTTGGAGCAATAGTGACCTTATTCTTGGCATTCATAATGTATGTGGCATTGCTTCTATCTCTAGACTTATCCTCAACTCATGGAACCATAGGTGCCCTTGGATTGACTAAGAGCATCTTCAAATCAGAAAAATTTTCCATAAGCTATACAATGTTGTGATGTGATTATGTAGTACTTGGGATGTTAAGGCTACCTCTTGTATGCCTCTCTTTCTCTTGTCTAATTCTTCTCAACATGCATGGATAAACCTTACCAAGGTCATATACATGCCTAAAATTTAGAGAAAAATTATTGCATGACTAAAATTTTAGATATAATTTTATGATAGTTCTTTTTCATGGAGTCCTTAGGCTATGCTAATATTAGGGTAGTACTATTTTAGTAGTTACAGACTATGTGATTAACCTAGTCCTTATTATCATTTGCAAGATTACCTAGTCCTTGCTATTATTTCCATGATTACTTGATACTTCTTATTATCCTCAATATTTATTCAATAGATACTTGAAAAGCTGAAACCAAAAAGTAATATTTTCACACAAATTCACCACATAATCAATTGGAGAAGAAGAAACACAATCACACCATGAAAGCGACAGCAGAATGGGTACAATCTCCCCCCCTAGATGAGTGGCTCACGCTCCCTCATCTAGAGTATTTATGATAATTCATAAAAGCACCAAGGAGCAAAAATTATCCCTCCCATCCAATAATGAGGGATTTGCTTTACATAGCCATCTTAGGGCCCAAAATGAATAATGTCCACAACAAAATATATTGCTCAAACTTGCAATAATAAAACAAATACAAAATTGGCCCATGGCCATATATAATGCGCTGTGTGACACCTTGATCGGTACCCTCGCACTAACTCCAATCCTCGCTATAAGTTCCATCACTTGTACTCAAGCCGCCAATTACATTAGTTATTAACAATTGATTGAACAAATCACCGAATCAATCGATCCCAACATAACCGCACTCAAAGAACAATAATCAAGCACAACACTAATAACACTAGCAACATCAGTATTAACATGGAATCACCCACAATACCGATCATCTAGCATGGCAAAACACAAGCTAGTCAGGCATCCCCAACTAACCACACAAAGTATCCACTAGGACCCTCGCCGCATTCCATGTGCTTCAATGGAGTACTTTGCCATAGTCACACTTGACTAAATAATAATATCCAAAGCAAGATATATAAGAAAATATAATTTCCATAACATCCCTCTTGCTTGGATTGCAACTGACCTCAGTTGCATGTTTGATTATAGGAACTAAGGAGGTCTAGAAAAGTGCGAAAGAACAACTCAGGCGTCCGCTGAGCATCATCTCTTGGATGATTCTTAAATTTGAGCAAGTATTTAGTATAGACATTTCCTTTTCGGGTCGAGGTCTATTGATGATCAACAATGCATTCGGCTTCTAGAATTTCTTCTTCATCAACAATCAATGGAGCCTCTTCATACATAGGATGAATAGGTAAAGGTCCTTTGAAGGGCTTTAAGAGGCTGATATGGCAAGCATTATGTATTTTCCAATTATTAGGTAATTCAAGCCTATAAGCTAGATCATTGATTTTCTGAATCACCTTGAATGGTCGATAAAAACGTGGTGACATCTTGATTACTGGCCATTTCTCAACACTCTTCAATCTTCTTTTCTCAATTCGAAGAAGTACATAATCGCCTTCTTTAAAAAGCATGTTTTTCCGTTTCTTATTAGCTTGTTTAGTGTACTTCTCTTGAGCGATTGCAATGGCTTCATGAACGTCTTTGAGAATATTTTGATAGTCATGGGTAAATGCATCTGCTGCTTCCACTCTATGGGTCAATCGTGTAATAGGAATAGGTAAAACCTTCCCATAGATAATCTCAAAGGGTGCTCTTCCAATTGCAGAATGAGGAGTATTATTATAAGCAAACTGTAAGAGATGAGTGTATTTGTCCCAATTCTTTGGTTGACTTCCTACATAAGCTCTTATCATATCCAGAATAGTACTGTTTGTAACTTCAATTTGTCCATTCGATTCTGGATGAAAAGCTGATGAGAAGTCTAATTTAATGCCTAGATTATGAAATAATGCAGTCCAGAAATTACTGCAAAACTTTGAATCTCGATCAGACATCTCGATCAGACACTATAATCTTTGGCAAGCCATGATGACAAAGATATGCTTGATGAATAAATGTGCAGCTTGCTGAGCTATTAAAGTCTTCTTTGCATGGGATGAAATAAGCTTGCTTACTAAAGAGATCTATTATCGTCCAAATCATATCATTTTGATTCACTGTAGTAGGAAAACCCATTATGAAATCCATGGATATTGGATCATCTTGTGAGAATGATGAGATTTCAAGCCGTATAATTGCTCTACACCTCTTTTCTGAGGAGGAGGTATACATGGAACGACCACCAGGTTTTGTGATCCCCGGTTTAGAAGATAAAGTTTCTAAATTGAAGAAGGCACTTTATGGGATGAAATAGGCCCCATGAGCGTGGTACTAGGGGATTGATGCCTACTTTCTACAAAATGGGTTCAGGAGGAGCCCATCTAATGCAAATTTGTATAACTATAGAGAAGGAGGCAGGTGTATGATCTGTAAAGAAAGAGGGAGAGAGATAGGAGACTCAAGTTCAGCTTTCTTCACAACACACAAAAGAGAGAGAGGACACAAGGTTGGAGGGTGAAGCCTTTCTTCACTTTGGCACACAACAACAATACAATAGAAGAGGGAAATACCCTATATGTCAAAACCTAGAATACGTGGTTCATATGTGAACCCAAACCAAAAACATACGTGGTAGTCTAACTACACCACGAGTACAACTAACATAGGCGATGACATAAATGATAGTCATCCAGGAGATATATCGGGGGTAGAGCTTGATATCTCAACACTCCCCCTCAAGCTCAAATCCATCTCACGTACACCAAGCAAGCTTCTAAATCTGCGAAGCTTCTCGGTACCCAATGCCTTCGTAAAAATATCAGCCACCTGCTCCTCAGTGCTGACATAGACAAGATCAATCTCACCAGCTAGAACCTTCTCTCTCACAAAGTGATAATGCACCTCAATGTGCTTCGTTCTAGCATGATAAACTGGGTTATTAGCAAGCATGATGCTGCTAATGTTGTCACAATGAATGACAACTGCTGCATGAACTGACTGTCCCATATCTCCAAGTAGCTTCCGTAACCAAGCTACCTCACATGCAGCCATTGCTGCACCCCTGTACTCAGCCTCTGTGCTCGACAAGGCAACTGTTGGCTGCTTCTTGCTGCTCCAACTGATGGCACCACTCCCAAGGGAAAACATAAAACCACTAGTAGATCTCCTGCCTGAGACACTACCAGCCCAGTCAGCATCTGTGTATCCATGTACCTGTAATGCACACCCAGCTTCATAAAACAGTCCATAATACAATGTGGACTTCACATACCGCAGTATGCACCTAGCCGCATCCAAATGTGGCTTCCTCGGTGCCTGCATAAACTGACTCACCAGCCCCACAGCATAGCTCAAATCTGGTCTGGTTATAGTCATGTAAATCAAGCTACCTACTATGCGCCTGTACATAGTAATATCTTCAAGAAGCTCACCTGTCTCTGCATTGAGCTTCACATTCTGCTCCAATGGAACAGAAATAGGCTTACAGCCTGTCATCCCATATTTGGACAGCATGTCCAAACTGTATTGCCTTTGCAATAGCCATATCCCACTCGGGGATCTAATAACCTCAATGCCCAAGAAGTAACGCAGCTCTCCCAAATCCTTCATCTCAAATTTCTGCTTCAACAGCAGCTTCACTTCATTAATGTCTACATCACTATCACCTGTAATAATCAAGTCATCAACATAGATGACTATAAGCACAATCCCTCTGTTTGTCCTTTTCACATAAAGTGAAAAATCTGAATTGGAAATCTGAAATCCAATAGTGACAAGATATTGCCCTATCTTGTCTGACCATGCCCTCGGCGCCTGTTTTAAGCCATACAAGGCTTTGCGCAACCTGCATACAAAATCGGGATGTGAATTATCCTCATAACCTTCCGGCTGCATCATATAAACCTCTTCCTACAAATCACCATGCAAGAAGGCATTTTTCACATCCATCTGATGCAAAGACCATCCCTTTGCAGCAGCCATAGCAATTACTGCTCTCACGGTTGCCATCCTTGCAACTGGGCTGAAAGTTTCCTCATAGTCAATTCCATATGTCTGTGCAAAACCTTTGGCAACCAATCTTGCCTTGTACCTGCTAACAGACCCATCAGCATTGTGCTTTACTTTGTAAACCCACTTGCAGCCAATAGCCTTCTTATCATGAGGCAAAGGCATCAAATCCCAAGTGTGGTTTGCATCCAAGGCAGCCATCTCTTCATCCATAGCTGCTTCCCAATTTTTATGCCCTGCTGCATCCTCAAAACATGTGGGCTCTGGCTCCTCTAGAACCTTGACCATATAAGCATAGTGATGTGCTGTATACCCATCATATCTCAGCCTGTCAACTGGATACTTAATACGAGTGGACCTCCGTACAACTGGATCAGTTGCAGGAGTCTTTAAATCATGCCTGCTTTTCCTTGCACCAGGTGTAACAACAGAAGGAATCCCAAGTTCCTCATCAAGGCTCATTTCAGAGCCACTTGACTCTCCATCAACATGAGAGCTACCAGCAGACACATCAAACACTGGAGCATGGTCCACTTTTTCTTTTCCCTTATGTGATACCTGCACAACACTATCAGGACTGCTATGTGACGATTCACTAGATCTCAATCTCCCTGTCCATGCATTAGATCCACTAGTAGAGGACTCTCTGGGTCCACTCAAGGCTTGAGATTGCTGCTCTGCATTTATTGCAGCATTCCCATTTCCTGCATCTGCATCTCCTACCATAACAGTTGGTGCATACCAGCTGCTCATTTCATAAAAAACAACATCTCTGCTCACTTGCATTTTGCGGGTGGAAGGGTTATAACAGCGATACCCTTTCTGGTGCTGAGCATATCCAATAAAGATGCATTTTTCTGCCTTTGGATCCAGGTTTGTTCTCTTCTCATCAGGAACATGAACATAAGCTATGCAACCAAATACCTTCAAGTGAGAAATATCTGGTTTTTGGCCTGTATACATTTCTTCAGGCGTCATGCCATGGACAGCTGTAGTGGGGGTTCTGTTCATAATATAAACAGCAGTTGCTACTGCTTCAGCCCAAAAATAATCAGGCATGTTTTTCTCATTTAGGATCGCCCGTCCTACTTCTGCAATATGCCTGTTCTTCCTTTCTGCAACCCCATTCTGCTGAGGGGTAGACCTGCATGAGTACTTCCTTTGAATTCCCTGTTCTTTCAGATATTCACTAAATTCTTCTGAGAAGTACTCTCCCCCTCCATCAGATCTTAGCACTTTAATATGCACACCTTTCTCTTTTTCAACCATGGCCTTAAAAGCCTTGAAATGGCTGAACACTTCACTTTTGTGCTTCATAAAATAAATCCACACCTTCCTAGTGTAGTCATCAATAAACGTCACATAATAATGGCATCCACCAATAGAAGCAGCTTTGGTTGTCCAAACATCTGAATGGATCACTTCCAAAGGTCTTCTGCTCACCTTAGCATTTTTGGGAAATGCATGTCTGGCCTGCTTACCCATTTGGCATGCTTCACATACCTTTTGCATTCCCTCAACTCTGAATTTAGGCAAACCTGCAACAATGTTTTTCGTTTGCATAGATTTCAGCCTTTGTATATTCACATGCCCAATGCGCTTGTGCCATATCTCAATATCTGCAATGACACCTCTCCCATGCGCAAACATAGCAGCTTTTACCTCAGGCATATCAACATCCAAGGTGAACATTCTGCCATTTTTATTGCCTTTCGCAACCAAGCGGCACTTATTTTTCAAGTCCTCAACAAAACATCCATCAGGATTAAATCTAACCTGCAGATCTTGCTCAACCATCTGGCCAACTGAAACCAGGTTCTTAGTGATTTTTGGAACATGAAGTACATCTGCCAAGTACTTCGTTTTGCCATCCTGCATAGCCAATGGCACTTTACCAACCTGCGTAATTGGGTGCACAGTATCATCACCTGTTTCAACATAACCTGGCTTATCCAAATTTCTAACATCATGAAACCACTCACCATGACTGGTCATGTGGTTAGAGGCACCTGAATCAACATACCAAACATCATTGCAAGCTGCAGCATCTCCTGACATGGAGTTAACCATATGCTGCATCACAAAAAGGTGCTCATTTCTGTCGTCACCATGCCCACTTGATGATGCATAGTTGCTTTGCTGCAACTTCCCACTTTTGATGTCATTCTGCTTTTTATAGCATGTATTCTCCTTGTGTCCAGGCTTTCCACAATAATAGCATTCTGTGCTGCTATTTACTTGCTGGTTCCTTTGCCATGAACCACGGCCTCTTTGGCTCCCCCTGCCTCTAGAACTACCACGTCCTCCGCCATAGGACTGGTTTTCCTGTTGTTGCTGCTGATTCTGATTTCCTGCACGGCCACCAAAACGGCCTCTTCCTCTACCCCTGCCTCTACCTGTATTCGAGTAGAAAGCAGTCTCTTGAGAAGTTGAGGTGGCTGAACCACCATTCCTTTGCTCTTCACTCAGCAAGAGAGCAATAAGTTCCTGAAAATCAGGAAATGTTTCACGGACTCCAATGGATGTCCGAAACTGTGCATAATCTTTCCCAAGACCATTCAAGGTCACGGACACTAAGTCCTCATCATCAACAGGTGCTCCAATGGAGGCAAGAGAATCTGCAAGGCCTTTCACCTTCAAGGAATACTCATTTATATTCAGATTTTTCCTTTGCACATTGTGCAACTCCTGCTTTAGCTGCATCTTTCGTGCTTTGGTATTTGTGCTATACAGCTTCACCAATGTGTCCCATGCCTCCTTAGGCGTCTCTACATCCTGTATATGCACAATCATAGAATCTGAAATGCTAACAGACAGCCAATACAGGCATTTTCTGGCTTTTTCATGCCATTCTTTAAAGGCCTTCAATTCAGCAGGAGTAGGAGCAGCACCCAATACTGGTTCTGTAGTTTCACCACTGATGTAATCCCAAACTCCCTTTCCCATAAGGAAGTTTGTCATCCTGAACTTCCATGCTTGGAAGTTGTTCTTGTCAAGCTTCTCACTGACAATGGTAGACAGATTCTCAGACATTTTACAAATCACGAATTGCAACAGCAACCTGTAAACACAGCAAATGCCTCACAAGGGCAGATAGCAAAACTTCTGCAAACAGCTTCACAGGGGCAGATCCGCAACACTGACGAAAGTGGTATTTCTCCACACAGTCACTTCCTAGTGACGATTTTGCATCAACAGGCAACAGGCATGAATCTGCAACTCCCAATATCTCTGCACACAGGCATACGATGCAATTTCAGTGGCACCTTTCCACTGACTAGCCACGTAGTGGTCGCACAGCAAAAACAGGGCCTTTTTCTGAGTGCCTGCGAAGAACTTGCGCCTTCAAAACGGGCCCCGAAACGGCCTCAAATCCAAAAAATAAAGTCACACCGCGAAGGGCCTCTCAATCTGAAACAGTGCACTCCCGCACTTCTGGCTGTGCTACCTGCAGAGATTTGCTCCCAAACTCGAAATAGGAAAGCAACACTGGTCCTCTTACCAGGACACCACAAACTTGGCTTGCTTTCTTGAGCTCCTTACCTCGAACAAGGCTCTGATACCATGTAAAGAAAGAGGGAGAGAGATAGGAGACTCAAGTTCAGCTTTCTTCACAACACACAAAAGAGAGAGAGGACACAAGGTTGGAGGGTGAAGCCTTTCTTCACTTTGGCACACAACAACAATACAATAGAAGAGGGAAATACCCTATATGTCAAAACCTAGAATACGTGGTTCATATGTGAACCCAAACCAAAAACATATGTGGTAGTCTAACTACACCACGAGTACAACTAACATAGGCGATGACATAAATGATAGTCATCCAGGAGATATATCGGGGGTAGAGCTTGATATCTCAACATGATCGTGATCCTTTACGTGGATGACCTTGTCATAATAGGAAACCATGAAGAGAAGATCTCGCAGACAAAGCATTTGCTAGGAAGTGACAATCAGAGTTGCATGGCGATTGTAAAGAACCCTGTGTTCAACACTCGCACAAAACACATTGAGATTCAATATCACTTTGTACGTGAGCTCATCATGGATGGAGAGGTCAACTTGGTGGACTGTCCGACTACAAAGAATGCTATGGACATCTTCACGAAGGCTCTTGGAAGAGACTTGCTAGGGAGGCATCTTCATCGACTTGGCATTGGGCCAAAAAAGTAATTTCACTTGCAGGTGGACACTGAGGTGTGTTAGATATCAATGCACCACTCTCATGTAACTACACGGGAACCAACGAACTCTACTTGTAAGCCTCCCATATGAGGAGAGGGAATTTGAGTAGCTTGGTTATCTGGTAGGTCCTGGTTTGGACACCAGATGGGAGCCATGTGTGGCTTGATGGCTGGACGGCTTTAGATAGAGTTGGCACACTACCAACTAGGCTACATGCAAGTGCCAGAAGGCATCCCATGACTGACTGCATGAAGGGTAGATGGAGCATTTCTCGGGGCAGCCCACTCTTGGGTTGCGGGGCCCGTTTGGAGCCCCAGATGATCCTCGATGGCTGTGGGCCGAACGGTGACCCTAGATCAGTTGCTCTATTATGCACCACGATTCTATCATGTGGTCAGTGGCCTATTTTGGGACCGAGACCTCCAGTCGGCCTCCAGTCAGCTTGTTTGGGCAGACTGGGTTGGTCTCCCAATTGGGCCTAACCGACTACGACTGGTGGCTATATAAGAGCAAACCCGTGAAGCCCATTATCATCACTGTTTATAGCAACCCTGATTCCTTAGCATCCAACCTCCATCCTCTACTGTTTCCAGCATGCCATCGAAGCTCCTCACACAAGAGCGCACGATTAGGAGGTAGCACCATCTATTGTATCAATTTTATAGTAATAAAATTTTTGTTTCTCCATACTATCCGCTTTTATCTCTTGCATACAAGATCCTGTTATATGTTGAGCACAGACATTGTATTGTTTTCTTACACATGTGGTAGTCATTGATGCTCATATTTTCTCTCTGCACATTATGCAGCTCCTACTTGAGCTGCATTTTCTTGGCTTGTGTATTTGTGCTATACATTTTTGTCAAAGTATCCCACACCTCCTTTGGCATGCTTGCATCCTGAATATGCACAATCATAGAATCTGAAATATTGATAGACAGCCAGTACATAACTTTTCTGGCTCTCTCATGCCATCCTTTAAATGCCTGTAACTCCTGTTGATTGGGAACATTAGGAATAACTGGTTTTTATTTAGCTCTAGTAATGAACTCCCAATAGCCTTTTCCCTTAAGGAAATTCGTCATTCTAAACTTCCATGCTTGGAAGTTGTTCTTGTCAAGCTTTTGAGTTGTGAAGAGAGTGGAAGAGAAGTAAGGAGTCTCACTTGCGGCTTACTCACATACACAATGCGGGAATACACACAAAGGTGGAGGTTGAAAACACTTTTTCTCTTCTTAGTTGTGAAAGCCAAAAGAACTCTCTCTAAGTACAAAAGGAATAGGTGAGCCCTATATGTGGGTCTCAAACTAAACTCAGATAACTAAGGTGGCATACTAACTGAGCCACTAACTAGAGTACATAAAGATAGCTATCATCCAGCTATTATTCATGGGCAGTGTACCAATCGTATCTATAGCTAACAAGTCACTGACATAAATGCACAATGGTCACCCTACCACATCATGAGTGGAGCTTGATATCTCAACACTCCCCCTCGAGCTCAATTGCAATTCCTATGTTGTCACAATAAATGACAACTGGCCCATCTGTAGACTGATGCATATCATAAAGTAGCTTATGCAACCAAGCTACCTCACATGCAGCCATTGCTGCACCCGTGTACTCAGCCTCTATGCTCGACAAGGCAATTGTAGGCTGTTTCTTACTACTCCAAGTGACTGTAGGACTCCCAAAAGAGAACACATATCCACTGGTAGATCATCTATCTGAAATATTACCAGCCCAATCAGCATCAGTGTATCCATGCAACTGTATTTGAACCCTAGTCTCATAAAATAGTCCATACTACAATGTGGTTTCCTTGGAGCCTGCATAAACTGAATTACCAACCCAATAGCATAGCTCCAATCTAGCCTGGTAATAGTCATATAAATCAAACTTCCTACTACGCATCTGTACATAGTAGGGTCTCCCAGAAGCTCACCGGCATCTGCGCTCAACTTCACATTCTACTCCAAAGGAACTGAAATAGGCTTACAGCCTATCATCCCATATTTGGACAGCATGTCCAATCCATATTGCCTATGCAAGAGCCATATCCCACTTGTGGATCTAATCACCTCAATGCCCAAGAAGTAACGTAGCTCTCCCAAATCCTTCATCTCAAAAATCTGCTTCAATAGCATTTTCACATGAAGGATATCTTCATCACTATCACCTGTGATGATTAAATTATCAACATAAATGACAAGCAGCTTAATGCCTTTCTCTATTTTTCTCACATAAAGTGAGAAATCTACCTTGGAAATCTGAAAGCAAATAGTGACAAGATACTGTCCTATCTTGTTAAACCATGCTTTGGGTGCTTGCTACAAGCCATACAAGGCTTTCTTCAACCTGCAAACAAACTCAGGATGAACATCATGAACATAAGGTCCTGGTGGCTGCTCCATATAGACCTCTTCTTGCAAATCACCATGCAAGAGAGCATTCTTTACATTCATCTGATGTAAAGACCATCCCTTTGATGCAGCCATAGCAATGACTGCTCTTACGGTTGCCATCCTTGTAATCGGACTGAATGTCTCTTCATAATCAATGCCATATGTCTATGCATACCCCTTGACAACTAATCTTGCCGTACATCTCTTCACAGAACCATCTACATTGTGCTTCACCTTATAAACCCACTTGCATCCAATTGCATTCTCGTCTTTAGGCAAACCACAAATTCCCATGTAGCATTTGCTTCCAAGGCATCCATTTATTCGTCCATGGCTTTCTCCCATTTTTCTTTTCCCATCGCTTGCTCAAAAGAAGTGGGTTCTGGTTCATGTATCACTTTGACCATATAGGTATAGTGAATGGCTATAAATCCATCATATTTCAGCCTATCCTTAGGATACCTAGCTCTAGTGTAGACCTGCACAGTAGACCTGCACAAAGTAGGCTCACTACCAGGTGCTCTCAAAACATCCCTTGATTTGCAAGCCTATTTCTTTTTCAACCATAGCTTTAAAAGCTTTGAAATGCCCAAACACTTCACTTTTCTTTTTCATAAAATACACCCAAACTTTTCTGCTGTAATCATCAATAAAAGGGACAAAATAATGACAGCCTCCAATAGATGCAGCTTTAGTAGTCCACACGTCAGAGTGGATTAATTCCAATGGCCTCTTATTCTCTTAAACATGTCGAGGAAATGATTTCCTTGCCTGTTTTCCAAATTAATAGGCTTCACATACCTTATGCATTTTTGCAACCTTGAACTTAGGCAATCCTGCAACAATATTTTGGGTCTGCATTAATTTAAGTCGTGACCAATGTGTTTATGCCAAATATCAATATCTGCAACGACACCGGTCCCATGTGCAAGCATTGCTGCACTCAATTCAAGCATATCCACATCCAATGTAAACATCCTACCCTTCTTCTTCCCTTTTGCTATCAAGCGACCTTTATTTTTCATATCCTCAACAAAGCATCCATGGGGATTAAATCTGACCTGCAAGCCCTGCTCAACCATTTGACCAACAAAAACCAGGTTCTTGGTGATGTTCGAGACATGAAATACATCAGATAGGTATTTCTTTTTCCAATCCTTCATAGACAAAGGAATTTTACCAATCTGCACAATAGGATGTGCAATATCATCACCAGTCTCCACAAATCCTAGACTTTCCATTTTTCTTACATCCTGCATCTATTCTACATGACCTGTCATGTGGTTTGACGCACCTAGGTCAACATACCACACATCATTGGTTTCTTCTATACTTGTCACATAATTGGTCATGTGCTGCACCATAAACAGATGCTCATTTATGTCATCACCCTATCTACTAGAGGATGCATAATATCCTTGCTGCAATTTTCCAGTCATGATGTCATTCTGCTTCTTATAGGAGTCTTTAACCATATGACCCATTTTACCATAGTAATAGCATTCAACATTGTTGTTTGCATTTCGGCCTCCCTACCATCCACCACGACCTCTTTGGCTCCCCCTGCCTCTAAAGTTACCACGTCCTCGTCCATAGGACTAGTTTTCTTGAATTTGCTACATATTTTGATTTCTACAATGGCCTCTAGATCGGCCTGCTCTACCTTTGCCTCTACCTCTTCCAGCATTTGAGTAGAAGATAGCTTCTTTTGAAGTTCCTCCTAAAGAAGATGCACCACCATTTGTCTGCTCTTAGAAATTAGAAGAGCAATCAACTCCTCAAAATCAAGAAATTTTTCACAGACGGCAATGGATGTCCAGAATTGTGCATAATCCTTTCCTAGACCATTCAAGGTCACAGAGAGTCAATCATCATCTTCCACTGGCAAGCCAATGGAAGCAAGTGCATCTGTAATCTTCTTCACCTTCATGTGGTAGTCATTGATGCTCATATTTTCTCTTTGCACATTATGCAACTCCTGCATGTGTTGCATTTTCCTAGCTTGCGTATTTGTGCTATACATTTTTGTCTAAGTATCCCATGCCTCCTTCGGCGTGGTTGCATCCTGAATATGCACAATCATAGAATTTGAAATACTGATAGACAGCCAGTGCATAACTTTTCTGGCTCTCTCATGCCAGCCTTTAAATGCCTGCAACTCCTGTTGATTGGGAACATTAGGAATAACTGGTTCTTATTTAGCTCTAGTAATGAACTCCCAATAGCCTTTTCCATTAAGGAAATTCGTCATTCTAAACTTCCATGATTGGAAGTTGTTCTTGTCAAGCTGTTCAGTGACTATCTGTGAAACAACATCAGATGCCATTACAGAACACTGCAAAAATATTCTGTCACTATAAAAACACAACTTCTGCCTCACAAGGGCAAATCTGCAAAACTGACAAAAGTGGTATTTGACCAAACAATCACTTCCTAGTGACCATTTTGCATCAACAAGCAATAAGAATGATTCTGTCACTCCCAATATCTCTACGCACAGGCATACGATGCCCTTTGTGCGGCAACTTTTCACCAACCTACAGAACAGTGGTTGCACAGTAAAAATAGGGCACTTTTCTGAGTGCCTGTGGAAAATTTCCGCCACCAAAATGGGACCCAAAATGGCCCGTAGCATATACTGCCCTCTTGCCACACCGCAAAGGGCATCCCAATCTGAGATAGTGCACTCTTGCACTTTTTAGCTGTGCTACCTGTAGAGATTTGGTCCCAAACTCGAAAAAGGAAAGCAACACTGATCCTCTTACCAAGACACCGCAAACTTGGTTTGCTTTCTTGAGCTCCTTACCATGAACCGAGCTTTGATACCATGTGAAGAGAGAGATAGAGAAGTAAGGAGTCTGACTTGTGGCTTTCTCACATACACAATGGGGGAATACACACAAAGGTGGAGGCTGAAAATAGTTTTTCTCTTCTTAGTTGTGAAAGCCAAAAGAACTCTCTCTAAGTACAAAAGGAATAGGTGAACCCTATATGTGGGTCTGAAACCAAACTTAGCTAACTAAGGTGGCATACTAACCGAGCCACTAACTAGAGTACATAAAGATAGCTATCATCCAGCCATTATTCATGGGCGGTGTACCAACCGCATCTACAGCTAACAAGTCGGTGACATAAATGCACAACGGTCACCCTGGCATATCACGAGTGGAGCTCAATATCTCAAGATTTAGTGACTATCTGTGAAAGAGCATCAGATGCCATTACAGAACACTGTAAAAATATTTTGTCACTGCAAAGGACACAACTTTTGCCTCACAAGGGCAAATTTACAAAACTGACGAAAGTGGTATTTGACCACACAATCACTTCATAGTGACGATTTTGCATCAACATGCAATAAGAATGATTCTGCCACTCCCAATATCTCTGCGCATAGGATACGATGCAATTTCTGCGGCAACTTTTCACTGACCTATAGAACAGTGGTTGCATAGCAAAAACATGGCACTTTTTTTGAGTTCCTGCAAAAAACTTTTGCCACTAAAACAGGCCCTGCAGCATATATTGCCCTCTCGCTGCACTGCAAAGGGTGTCCCAATCTGACACAGTGCACTAGACTTACACTTTTCGGCTGTGCTACCTATAGAGATTTCTTCCAAACTCGAAAAAGGAAAGCAACATTGATCTTCTTACCAAGACACCGCGAACTTGGTTTGCTTTCTTGAGCTCCTTACCATGAACCGAGCTCTGATACCATGTGAAGAGAGTGGGAGAGAAGTAAGGAGCTCACTTGTAGCTTTCCCACATACACAATGGGGGAATACACACAAAGGTGGAGGCTAAAAACCGTTTTCCTCTTCTTAGTTGTGAAAGCCAAAATAACTCTCTTAGTACAAAAGGAATAGGTGAACCCTATATGTGGGTCTCAAACCAAACTCAGCTAACTAAGGTGGCATACTAACTGAGCCACTAACTAGAGTACATAAAGATAGCTATCCTCCAGCTATTATTCATGGGTGGTGTACCAATCACATCTATAGCTAACAAGTCGGTGACATAAATGCACAACAGTGACCCTTGCATATCACGAGTGGAACTCGATATCTCAACAGGGGAGGGGTGGAGGGGGTGGGTGGGGTGAGGGGGGAATGGTGGAGGGGGAGGGGTAAAAAAAAAACTTGACGGACAAAAAACTTTGATGAAGATACAAAAGGAGGAAGAGATGGTCACCTGAACACTCTCAAAGTCTTTCTCGATGTAACGGGATTGTTGAGGATGAATGGACGGTGGGTGGATGGCTAGGTTATCGTTGCGAGATGGGCTCAAAGTAGCTCACCATGTGAGGATGGGAGTAGGGTGGTGGTTGATGGAAAGGGAGGAGTGTCTTACGTAGGGCTCGGAATGGGGAAGAGGATGGAGGAAAGATGTGAAAGATGAAGAATGAGGGGGTGGAGTGGGTTTTTATAGGAAATGGCTGTAGGTTTAGGGTTAAACCCTAAACTCTTCCCAAGTCATAACTTTTCATGGTTAGCTCGGTTTGCTCTTCTGCAAAAAGGTGAAATGATCAAAATTACAAGCACTACGCATTTATATCCACTACCTAGCCTGATTTGTTTATCAAGTGACTTCTTTTTACGAAATAAAGAAAATTTCTTAAGGTAGTAACCCAGGGTTGATGCTTGCGGTTGATATGTTTGGCTAGAGTTGGAAAAAATTTTAATCTCCTTGCCCTTGAGTGTTATGTTTATGAAAATTTGTAGTAGTTTGTTTTGTTACACATACCTGCGTATGTTTACTCATTTCTTGAGAGTCTCCCTGGCAATGGCACCAAATGTTGGCTCTTTCCCACGGTTTCCAAAAGAAGAGCAGGGTTTTCTTAGTATGCAAGGTTCCGAGGTTTTTTGTCACCTACAGATATATCGGGGGTTGTCGTTTGTAGTATACATGTAGCTTAGGACCTCGAGTCATAATCCAGTGAGAGACGTAGGCTTAAATGTAGTAAGCAAACATAGTGCATGCATGTGTGAAAGGAACGTGCATCATCATGGTTGAGGTAATGAAGGCTTTCGCCTTCATTAGGGGTTGAGGGGTTTAGGAGGAGTTTAAGGGTTAAAGGGAAGTTCAGGGTTTAGAAGGAGGTTCCAAGGTTTAGAAAGAGGTTCCAGGGTTTAAAAGAGGTTCAAGGGTTAGAAGGAGGTTCCAAGGTTTAAAGAGAGGTTCCAGAGTTTAGAAGAGGTTCAAGGGTTAGAGGGAGGATCCAAGGTTCAAGGTAGAGTACATGGTGGAGAACTCGTCTCTTGTAGATCATGGAGGTTAAGGGTTGAGGAACTAAGGGTTAAGGGGGAGCATAGGAGTGGGAGAGGAAGAAGGTGCAAGGGCATGGGGGAAGGAAGAGAGAGGAGGGAGGAGGAGGAGGGAGGAGGAGGAGGAGGAGGAGAAGGGAGGAGGAGGGAGGAGGAGGAGGATGAGGGAGGATGAGAAGGGAGGAGGAGGAGAAGGGAGGAGGAGGAGAAGGGAGGAGGTGGAGGGAGGAGGAGAGGGAGAGGATGGGTTGCAAGGTTGGAGGAGAGGGGAGGAGGAGTTGCAAGGTTAGAACATGCTTTTGGACGTGGAGTGCAAGGAAGCATGGACACTTGAGAAAATTGCCTGGAATACCAAAGTAGAACTCAACACAATGCCCCAAAGAGTGCGGGCTTCATTCCATTATGGGGTATTTATACAAGTTGGAGAGCTTCTCTCTCTGTATGTAGGAATTGTAAGACATTCTCTCTCTACATGTAGAACTTGCATATAGAAGTTGCATGTAGGAGTTGCATGTAGAACTTGCATGTTGCATGTTGCATGTAGGAGTTGCATGTAGAACTCGCATGTAGAACATGCATGTAGGAATCACATGTAGGGGTTGCATGTAGGAGTTGCAAGTAGAAGTTGCAAGTAGAAGTTGCAAGTAGAACATGCATGTCGGGATTGCATGTAGGAGTTTCATGTAGAACTCATATGTAGGAATCGCAAGTAGAACTTGCATGTTGAGGATTCCTGAGAGAGGTTATTCGTAGCCTTATGCAAGTACAAGCGGAGCTTTGCCGCTACTCTACACACACATTCTGTACTACCTAAGTTCATGTTGGCATAGAGACAACAAGGGTTTGACAAAAAAAGTGGTGGTGGTGGTAGTGGAAATGGTGGACAGAATTTGGAGGACAAAAAATAAAGGTAGACGGAAAATATGGAGGCTTAATGGAATTTGGAGATGGAAGTGGCTTGGAAAAGTGTGGGGAAAGAAGTGAGGGGGTATTGGTGTTGCTTTTATAAGATGTGGAAGGATTAAAGGTTAATTTTGGGTGTTTACTATATTAATGTGATTATGTAAAGCAACATTATCCTTTTGCACCGCTTGGAAGCATTTTTTCACTTCCTTTATTTGACAGATGTGTCTTGAATCGTTTTTCGAAGGGGGTTCTTTTTCATGTATGCAAACACGTGCTCTACTTTTGCTTCAGGCGCTAGCCTCCCCAGCAATGGCACCAGAATGTTGTCAGTAGTTCTCCTAGTGCAGGTTTCAAGGTTGTTGGTCACCTAGAGTCGCGCCATTGCTCATTGTAGCTTAGGTGTTCACAAGTGTAGCATAGGTCCTCGAGTCATATTTTGGTGAGAGGTGTTAGGCTAAAGCATGGAAAGTAGATCTCATGCACGTGTGGTGAGAAAGAGGGCTTGATCACAATGATTGATGGAGGCTCTCGCATCCACAAGAGTTCAAGGGTTTAGAAGGGGATTGCAGGGTTTGAAAAGGGGACAAGGTTGAGAGAGCTATCTAGGAGTCCAGTGTTCAGAGAGGGTTGCAGGGTTAAGGAGGAGTCCAGGGTTGAGGAGTGGAGAGCTAGCCTCCTTCATAGATTCAAGGGGTAAGGGTTGTGAGGAGGAGGGACAAGGGAGGAGGAGGGAGGAGGAGGAGGAGGAGGAGAGAGGAGGAGGGAGAAGGAGGAGGAGGGACGAGGAGGGAGGAAGGAGGGAGGAGGGAGGAAAGAGGAGGAGGAGGGAGGAAGGAGGGAGGAGGGAGGAAGATGGAGGAAGGAGGAGGAGGAGGGAGGATGAGGAGGGAGTACAAGTGTAGGGAGTGCAAGGGTAAGGGCATGCTAGAACATGATAGTGTAAGAGAGCATGGAAGCAATGGAGATCAATCACATGAACACAATAGTGAGCTTGAACACTAAACCCCAAACAGTAGGAGCTTCATTCCATTGAGAGACCTTATTGCCATTCCTTGTTGTCCTAGATTGCACTTCTAGCCCTTATTGCCATAGGGTTAACATGAGGTAGCTACACTTTGTGATTCATTTGGTGATTGGATCAGTAAATTGAGTACATTTTCACATACTTGCACTCACATGCCACTATTATAAAGTCAGTACTTAACTATGTTGGCATTGGTTCTTACACTTTATCATATCAAACTTGTAAAGCCTTTGGCTATCACTGACACTTTTCTGCTATATCTTATATCTAATTTTTTATCTTGTGCACAGAGCTTGATCATTATGGATAGATTTCATGATTAGGTCATTTTTATATACCATAATAGCAAGTGAGATTATAACAATTATGGAAAATGGAAGTTCAAGATAGTCAACTCTTTTAGCCAAAAAGTTTATGGGACATGATCACAGTAAAATAAAAAAGAGACCTCAGCCTCCACCTATAAGTTTGAAAACTACCCTCACCCCTATCAACTTCAAGAGTTGACAAACAAATAATGCAATTGGAATGAGAGCTCCTAGCTCATCCTTTATGTCCAAAAATTAGTCATGGTTGCATGGAAGGCCTTGAGATCCATTTTAATGCCAACAACATGTCCAAGGTTATCTTACTGGAAAATTATCTGAACAACACTCCCATGCTACTAATTGAATCAAGTCTAGACTACTTGGTACAAAGGTAAATTAGGTTTGATTAGATGCAGAGCAAAGAATCTCAGTTCCCATCAATAAACTAGCAAAGGAATATGAATAGTTTGTGACTACAAAAGTCATAAGAGATGCACGTCGCTCCTTCCAAGTCATATCAGAAATGCTTTTGCATAGATAGGTGAGGTAGCCACGTAGATAGTCTCAATATTCATATGGACATCATAATCAAAACCATGGTCCTTCCAATTAGCTTGGGGGGTATGGAATCCTAGAAGTAGACGAAACTTTGGAGCAGGAGGAAGTTGATCTATACTCCCATAAGAGGATAGGAAACTATGACTATTGTGGCATCCCAATCCATAAAACACTAAATATGAAAGAAAAAGAAAAGACATGTAGCAAGTGGTCAGTCTTGGTGATCTAGAAAATCTCATCAATGTTAATGCAATCCATACAGATAGTTAACACAATGCCTTGATGAGGAGAGCTCCTCATCTCACACTATGCTCTTTCTAGGAAGCTAGTGACTCAAAGTCACAAGGATGAAGATAGATTATGGTTTGAATCGAGTGTAAGAAGCCACATACTTTGAAGAGGTAATGATTTTTTACCTTTGTCTTAATAGAATCCTAGAGTAAGCATTTTGATGGGTGATGATACACCTCACAAAACTAAAGGGAGATCAAGAACATACCCTTGCATAGTGATGCAAGTGCCATAGATAGAGAATAAGAGATGCATTCTATGTCCCCACAATGGCACTAGACCTTTTTTAAATTGGATAGGTGTTCGGGTGTGACATGGATTTTGTCCTCAGCAAGTTTGGATGATGTATAGTTAGGAAACTAAAGAGTCTCACTTCCATGATTACTTAAGGGATCAAAATCAACAATATGTTCAATCCAAAGTCAAGGTGCTGGCTTGATTACATTGTGACATAAGAGAAATGAATATGTTAACTTCAAAAGTCTTGTATCTTTGAAGAGGACAAATGTGGTACAGGGACTTCTAGAGGTGTATGTAAGTCTTATTGTATGGGCAGCAAAATGGGCTACCCTTTCCAACATCTTTGTTCTAGTTTCTCCTTTTCCTACATACCAATTTGCAATCATTTTTCATTGATATCCTTTCCCCAATGGTTAAATGGATCAAAGGTTGATCCTCCTCGAGTGTTTCATAGATCGAACAATCATTGAACTATGGTAGACAAAGATAAAGATGCAAAATATGAGCCAAGTCTCCACCATAATGGGCCTCTGTTGCATATGAGGGACCCTGTCCCTCCATCCTATTCTCACTACTTTAATTCATCGCTACTCCTTACTTTCATAATGTATATAATTGATGGATGGCCTAGATTGGTAGCTAATTAGTCCTTGATAGCATCTAGCCATTCTATCCTCTTATATGGCTCCTTACTTTTATTAAAACCCCTAAAGGTAGCCATGCTTTTGTCCTTTAATTATTATAATTATTCAAGGTCAACAGCCAACCATTAAAGGAAACATGTCCAATAATATTCATCGAGAATAATGGACATGGAAATAATAACTTGGAGCCCAAACTATGGACCTTTCAAATTCTAACAATAAATGAACATGGAATTCAATACCAAGATTCTAGATATCAGATCTTGATACCCAAAACCTTGGACATTTAACTCCAAAACATGCAAGCCTAGAAGCTACAACAAGAAAACCCAAAATCAACAACCCTGAATCTAGAAACATGAACAACTTCCTTGGACCTAGAACAAGAAACCAAGGACCCAAGTTACTTGGCTATAGTTGTAGAATCTAAATCAACTGAACCCAGATCATCTCGACTCAAAATGTTATATATTTTGAATCTAGAGTAATTCATAGGCACCCATAATCCTTGGAAGTATCCATAACCTAGATTGCAAGGTGAACTATGTTGGAACTTGGAATGGGTATTACCACAAAACTGGAATGACCCAAGTCATTGAACTGAGGATCATGATCTCATTTAATGACCACATATACCCCAAAAAAAACTTGATAATTATAACTTTGGAGTAAGCCATATCTGGAGCAAATGTCGATGAAATTCAAAAAGAACATCCAAAACTTGGAACAACTGTTTCTAAATCATAGGACTGAAATATTAAAGACGTACACTCGTTATCTAGAATTCTGTATCCAAAACTAAACCCTAAAACTACTACTAAAAATGACACAAACATATCCAGGATACGAACTTAAAACTAATACAAATTGTACCTAGGATCATAACATGATAAATTGGAGTCAATGTCTAGAATCTTCACATCCAGAGCAAATCTCAACAAAATTCAAAAAGGTTGCTACATTTGGAACCTAGAACACCTTGTTTTGGATCATGGAGACAAAAAATTCAAAACCTATAACCATCATCTAGAATTTGTACATCGAAAACTCAAACCCAAAACTAATATATCACATAGTCAAAAAATGTAAAACCTACAACCATCATCTAGAATTTGTACATCCAAAACTTAAACCCAAAGCTAATATAAACTAAAAGTGATCAGACTCAAAATATATATATATCCAGTAACTAAATTGAAGATACAACATAGAGTTAACCTTATATATAGTAGACCCCATAGTGGGATTGGTGTGGCTTGTTTTGCTAGAGGGATCTTTGCTTTTTGAGTGGAAAGGAGTTTTTCCAGTGCCACTTCTTTTTGTTGTCTTGTTATGATTAAGACTTGTTGTGATAGCCCACATTGTGTTGCCATAGTGTGACTCTTCACATATCATTTCCAGGGGTACATCAGGTTCTACTTCCTTGGTTGGTTGAGTCTTTACTCTTAGTGGGCAGTCCATGTAGGCATGCCCAAGTCTGCATCCTTGCACATAGGTTGGAATGTAATGGGGTTACTCTTGTGTGGGCATTCCACTATGCCATAGTTTTCTCCACAACCAAAACACTTGATGGATGTTTGATATGTGGTGGTCCTTACTTGATTAGCATACACTGGAATAAGTCCTTTGGCACCATCCATGTCGTACATAGGGTATTTTGTTTCATACTCATAGTGAGGTTCTAGATCTTGCTGTTGCACCAAAACTACTAGAGCAAGATTGGGAGCTCAAGGATATTGAGGAGGATTGGGATTCCTCAATAGTTGGGGCATTTGTGTCCTCACCAGAAGGGGGTTGAGACGTGGCATTTTTGTAATAGGTGCTAGTGCTGGTTGCCTGTATACTGGGATTGGTGGCTATTGGCACTGTTGGGGCCAGGATTGTGCTACCCTCATATTATAGAAGCATGTATTACATCATGCCCTGCAACATTGCAAATGGAACACCATAATCATGGGGGTGTGAAGATAGTGGGAGAGAGGGAAGGAGTCTCACTTGCGGCTTTCCCACATACATAATGGGGGAATACACACACAGGTGGAGGCTGAAAACACTTTTCCTCTTCTTAGTTGTGAAAGCCAAAAGAACTCAAGTACAAAGAAATAGAAGAACCCTATATGTGGGTCTCAAACCAAACTCAACTAACTAAGGTGGCATACTAACTAAGCCACGAACTAGAGTAGATAAGGATAGCTGTCATCCAGGTATTATTCATGGGCAATGTACCAACCGCATCTGCAGCTAATAAGTCGGTGACATAAATTCACAACAGTCACCCTGGCATATCACGAGTGGAGTTCGATATCTCAACACTCCCCCTCGAGCTCAATCCCAATTCTTGCACACCAAGTAGGTCTCTGAACTTGCGCAGCTTCTCTGCACCCAATGCCTTCGTGAATATGTCAGCTACCTGATCTTCTATGCTGACATAAACTAGATCAATAAGACCTAGTAAAACCTTCTCCCGCACATAGTGATAATGCATCTCAATGTGCTTTGTTCTAGCATGATAGACTGGGTTATTTGCCAAGTGTATATTGCTCATGTTGTCACAATAAATGACAACTGGCCCATCTATAGACTGATGCATATCATAAAGTAGCTTATGCAACCAAGCTACCTCACATGCAGCCATTGTTGCACCCCTGTACTCAGCCTCTGTGCTTGACAAGGCAACTGTAGGCTATTTCTTGCTGCTCTAGGTGATTGTAGCACTCCCAAAAGAGAGCACATATCCACTGGTAGATCATCTATCAGAAGTACTACCAGCCCAATCAGCATCACAGTGTATCCATGCAACTGTATATGAACCCCAGCCTCATAAAATAGTCCATACTGCAATGTGGACTTCACATACCTGAGTATGCATCTAGCTGCATCCAAATGCGATTTCCTTGGAGCCTGCATAAACTGACTTACCAATCCAATAACATAGCTTAAATTTGGCCTGGTAATAGTCATATAAATCAAACTTCCTACTATGCGTCTATACATAGTAGGGTCTTCCAGAAGCTCACCTGCATCTGTGCTCAGCTTCACATTCTGCTCCAAAGGAACTGAAATAGGCTTATAGCCTGTCATCCCATATTTGGATACCATGTCCAATCCATACTGCCTCTGCAAGAGCTGTATCCCACTTGGTGATCTAATCACCTCAATGCCCAAGAAATAACGTAGCTCTCCCAAATCCTTCATCTCAAACTTCAGCTTCAATAGCATTTTCACATGAAGGATATCTTCATCACTATCACCTGTGATGATCAAATCATCAACATAAATGACAAGCAGCATAATCCCTTTCTCTGTTTTTCTCACATAGAGTGAGAAATCTGCCTTGGAAATCTGAAAGCCAATAGTGACAAGATATTGTCCTATCTTGTCAGACCATGCTCTAGGTGCTTGCTTCAAGCCATACAAGGCTTTCTTCAACCTGCAAACAAACTCAGGATGAATAGCATGAACATAACCTGTAGGCTGCTCCATAAAGACCTCTTCTTGCAAATCACCATGCAAGAAGGCATTCTTTACATCCATCTGATGTAAAGACCATCCCTTTGATGCAGCCATGGCAATGACTGCTCTTATAGTTGCCATCCTTGCAACCGGATTGAATGTTTCTTCATAATCAATGCCATATGTCTGTGCATACCCCTTGACAACTAATCTTGCCTTGTATCTATTCATAGAACCATCTGCATTGTGCTTGATCTTATAAACCACTTACAGCCAATTGCATTCTTGTTTTTAGGCAAAGGCACCAATTCCCATGTAGCATTCGCTTCCAAGGCATCCATTTCTTCATCCATGGCTTTCTCCCATTTTTCATTTCCCATGGCTTGCTCAAAAGAAGTGGGTTCTGGTTCCTGTATCACTTTGAACATATAGGCATAGTGAATGGCTATAAATCCATCATATTTCAGCCTATCCATAGGATACCTAGCTCTGGTAGACCTGCGCAAAATAGGCTCACTTCCAGGTGCTCTCAAAACATCCCTGGTCTTCCTTACTCTAGGTGTAACAATAGAAGGAATACCCAACTCATCATCAATGCTCTGTTCTGAGCCACTGGATTCACCATCCACATAAGAGTGACTTGCATTCACATCAAACATGGGCTGATCTACCTTCTCTTTTCCTTTTTGTGATACTTGCATGCCACTATCTGCATTGCTTTGAGGAGAATCTCCTGATCTCAATCTGCCTGTCCATGGTGAAGAATGTGAACCACTGCTAGAGGACACTGCAGGTCCACTGATATTTTTTGATTGCTGCTGTGAATTCTGTGCAGTATTACCATTTTGTGCATCTACATCAATCATCACATTTACTGGTTTATACCAGCTGCTCATCTCATAAAAAACAACATCTCTGCTCACTGTAAACTTACGAGTAGAAGGGTTATAGCATCTATACCCTTTCTACTACAGAGAATAACCAATAAAGACGCACTTCTCAGCTTTTGGATCCAACTTGGACCTCAACTCATCTGGCACATGAACATAGGCAATGCAACCAAAAATTTTCAAATGAGAAATGTCTGGTTTCCTACCAGTATACATCTCCTCTGGCGTCATGCCATGTATTGCTGCAGTGGGAGTCCTGTTCATTATGTAAACTGCTATAGCAACTGCTTCAGCCCAATAATAATCTGGTAGATCTTTCTCATTTAGCATGGCCCGAGATACCTCTCCAATATGCCTGTTTTTCCTTTCTGCAAGTCCATTTTGCTGTGGGGTATGACTGCATGAATATTGCTGCTTTATGCCATGCTCCTGCAGGAACCTTGCAAACTCATTTGAGAGGTACTCTCCCCCTCCATCTGACCTTAGGCATTTTATTTGTAGGCCTGTTTCTTTTTCAACCATAGCTTTAAAAGCTTTGAAGTGCCCAAACACTTAACTTTTCTTTTTCATAAAATACACCCAAACTTTTTTGCTAAAGTCATCAATAAAAGTGACAAAATAGTGACAGCCTCCAATAGATGTAGCTTTAGTAGTCCACACATCAGAGTGGATTAATTCCAATGGCTTTTTACTCTCTTGAACATGCCTAGGAAATGGTTTCCTTACCTGTTTTCCAAATTGACAGGCTTCACAAACCTTATGCATTTCTGCAACCTTGAATTTAGGCAATCTTGCAACAATATTTTGGGCTTGCATTGATTTAAGTTGCTGTATATTAACATGACCAATGCGTTTATGCCAAATATCAATATCTGCAACTACACCGGTCCCATGTGCAAACATTGCTGCACTCAATTCAGGCATGTCCGCATCCAACGTAAACATCCTACCCTTCTTCTTTCCTTTTGCTATCAAGTGACCATTATTTTTCATATCCTCAACAAAGCATCCATGAGGATTAAATCTGACCTGCAAGCCCTGCTCAACCATTTGACCAATAGAAACCAGGTTCTTGGTGATGTTCGGGACATGAAATACATCAGACAGGTATTTCTTTTTCCCATCCTGCATAGACAAAGGAATTTTATCAATCTGCACAATAGGATGTGCAGTATCATCACCAGTCTCCACAAATCCTAGTTTTTGTTGCATCCTGCATCCATTCTGCATGACCTGTCATGTGGTTTGATGCACCTGAGTCAACATACCACACATCATTTCATTCTTCTGCACTTGTCACAGAATTGGTCATGTGCTGCACCATAAATAGATGCTCATTTCTGTCATCACCCTGTCTACTAGAAGATGCATAATTACCTTGCCGCAATTTTCCATTCATAATGTCATTCTGCTTTTTGTAGCAGTCCTTTGCCATATGACCCATTTTACCACAGTAGTAGCATTCAACATTGTTGTTTGCATTTTGGCCTCTCTGCCATCCACCACGGCCTCTTTGGCTCCCCCTGCCTCTAGAGTAACCACGTCCTCCTCCATAGGACTGGTTTTCTTGAGTTTGCTGCTTATTCTGATTTCTACCACGGCCTGCAGATCGGCCTCCTCTACCTCTGCCTCTACCTCTTCCAGCATTTGACTAGAAGACAGTTTCTTTTAAAGTTCCTCCTGAAGAAGATGCACACCCATTTCTCTGCTCTTCAGAAATTAGAAGAGCAAACAACTCTTCAAAATCAGGAAATTTTTCACGGACGGCAATGGATGTCCGGAACTGTGCACAATCCTTTCCTAGACCATTCAAGGTCACAGAAACTAGATCATCATCTTCCACTGGCGACCCAATGGAAGTAAGTGCATCTGCAATTTTCTTCACATTCATGTGGTAGTCATTTATGCTCAAATTTTCTCTCTGCACATTGTGCAACTCCTGTTTGAGCTGCATTTTCTTGGCTTGTATATTTGTGCTGTACATTTTTGCCAAAGTATCCCATGCCTCCTTTGGCATACTTGCATCCTGAATATGCACAATCATAGAATCCGAAATACTGATAGATAGCCAGTACATAACTTTTCTGGCTCGCTCATGCCATCCTTTAAATGCCTGCATTTCCTGTTGATTGGGAACATTAGGAAGAACTGGTTTTTCTTCATTTCTTGTAATGAACTCCCAATAGCCTTTTCCCATAAGGAAATTCGTCATTCTAAACTTCCATGCCTAGAAGTTGTTCTTGTCAAGCTTTTCTGTGACAATCTGTGAAAGAGAATTAGACGCCATTACAGAACACTGCAAATATTCTGTCACTGCGAAAAACACAGCTTTTGCCTCACACGGGCATATCTGCAAAACTGACGAAAGTGGTATTTGACCATACAGTCACTTCCTAGTGACGATTTTGCATCAACATGCAACAAGCATGATTCTGCAACTCCCAATATCTCTACACACAGGCATACGATGCAATTTTTGCGGCAACTTTTCACCGACTAGCCGAGCAGTGATCGCACAGCAAAAACAAGGCCTTTTTCTGAGTGCCTGTGAAGAACTTCCGCCTTCAAAATGGGCCCCAAAATGGCCTTGAATCAGCCAAATGGTGTGGCCCTCTCGCCACACCGCGAAGGGCATCTCAATCTGAGACAGTGCACTCTTGCACTTCTGGCTGTGCTACCTGCAGAGATTTGCTCCCAAACTCGAAATAGGAAAGCAACACTAGTCCTCTTACCAGGACACCACGAACTTGGTTTGCTTTCTTGAGCACCTTAGCATGAACAAGGCTCTGATACCATGTGAAGATAGTGGGAGAGAGGGAAGGAGTCTCACTTGTGGCTTTCTCACATACACAATGGGGGAATACACACACAGGTGGAGGCTGAAAACAGTTTTCCTCTTCTTAGTTGTGAAAGACAAAAGAACTCAAGTACAAAGAAATAGAAGAACCCTATATGTGGGTCTCAAACCAAACTCAACTAACTAAGGTGGCATACTAACTGAGCCACGAACTAGAGTAGATAAGGATAGCTGTCATCTAGCTATTATTCATGGGCGGTGTACCAACCGCATCTGAAGCTAATAAGTCGGTGACATAAATTCACAACAGTCACCCTGGCATATCACGAGTGGAGCTCGATATCTCAACAGGGGGTTGATCCACTTCTAGTGGGTTTAGTTGGTTCCTCAAGATTGGGCATTCATTGGCTATATGGTTGGCCATACAGTGTGGGCACCAAATATTCTCTCTCCATGGCTACTGCGGCGGCTGAGAGACTCGCAAATTTTGCTTGATGGCCTGCGTTATTTCATCTTTTACTCTTAGGGCCATGGCTTCCACTCTATCCTCGGTGGTGCAATCCTTGTCGGAAGTGCTTCCCTTCTTCAAGTATTTCTTGTCGCGATGACTTGATTTATAGTCATCACTATTGTTGTCAGAATCGGCCATACCATCCTCAATGTCCATTGCAGCTTCATGAGCATTATGTGCATAGCTACTGACTTGCGAATGGATTTTTTGAGTCTAGAGATAAACCATGCTATGAGGTACTTGTCGCATTCAGATAGGGAACACACTTTGCTATTAATCTTTTCATTCTTCCTAAGTCTGTTCTAACTTGTTATTTCTTGTGAATTGCTATATTTCCTAGTGGCAATGCGGGGACATCTTGCAGCCTTTCTGTTTAGAACCTTCTTCTAGACTACTTGGATATAGCAGTGCCCATGTGGCTCTTTCTTCTACAAGAAGGTCGAGGTACCATTCCAAGGCATCATCAGTTAGGGCCATCAGAAACCAGGCAGGTTTGGCTTCATTTTGATTGATCACCCCCAGCACAACATGCCACGTCAAAGAGTTGAAGGAATCTGGCGGGATACCCTCATCCATTATACTTTGGCATTTCCAATTTGCCAAAGTGTCTTCTGCCATTGTTTTTGTTGTTGTGGTTGCGTCGTTGACCAAAGTAATCTATGGGATGCAAATCATCATTATCGATTTCTTCTTCAACCCTTAGGTCCTCCATGCTACTTGTCGATGGTGAGAGGCTGAATTTTTGGAGAGTGTCGAGGGCAGAAGAAAGTTTGTGAAATTATGGAGGTGCTAGTCATCATCCAAATCTGAAGTGCATACGCAATGCTTAATTGTATCTTTCAAGTGAGTGCATTTGACTTTGAAATCTGCAATTGATTTCGACCTTTGTAGCTCAAAAATGGTAAAACATATGCAATAGATGGGTCGAAATCAGTGTGTACATAATGTCGACTCTCGAGACTCAAAAACAATAGTAAAAAGTCTTGATAATTTTTGTTTGATATAAGTCTTTGCATGCATGAAATTTTCATTCAGACCGAGTGCGATTTGGCCTTCAAACTACCAAGATACGAGCCCCCAAAGAAGGGGCAAAAATGTTAGGGGGGTTAAAGATGCATTAGTGTAGTAGGGACCATCATGTTAAGAATGTGCCTAGGATTGTCCCACGTGAGTGTGGGAACGTGCCAGTGTAGACGAATCATCAATCAGAGGTCACAAAAACTTATGAGTGAATTAGTGCGAAAAGGGGCCCACATGGGGGCACAAATTGAGGAGTGTTAGGGATGACAAAATGGTGTACATGTTGGAAATTGGGGAGAGAGGAGAGCTTCATCATGGAGGTGAGTGAGAACACATGAGATATAGCAATGGGTGTTCTATTCATTGTGAGAGGGAAGTCCCTCTTTTATAGAAATGGAGAGAGGGTGGCCTAAATCAATGGCACCTCTCCTACATCAAAGGAGGTAGCTCCTAAATCATAGGAACTCCACAATCATAGGCACCACTCCATTTGGGGGCCTTCGTATTACATCATCACCTATGTCATGGTCTATGGCACTAACTATGCCTCTTCTACACACACACACAACCATATGACTGGTAGTGGATGCACACATGCACCTAGCAAGCCCTTGATCACACATATCCCAACATACCCCCCCTCAAGGGTTTGCCTCTTGCAATGTTAAGGATATATCTAGTCTCATAGTTTCTCATGCCATCTCATGGTGGTCAAGGATAAATCTATGTCTAGGATCTCATGCTGACAAAGGTGCCCAAGGGTCAAGGTTTACAGAAATGGGATAGACCCCCCCAAATGGTTCTCTCTCTTGCATGTACAAGGATTAATCATAGGCCTTTGTGTGGACCTAGTTTCTCATTTCTCCAAGAGGTACCATGCGAGCAAACACACATCACATGGCCTACATCATACAGTGACCAGAGATGATTTACAAAGACTATATGGACTATAAAAAAACCATAACATTCTTTTTGGAGTACTAATCCAGGCAGAGAACCTCAAAATTAACTACATGACCAAGTGATGATAAATAAAATTCAAAAGATAAAGTGCTCAAAAGGCATTGTCCTTGTCTTCTACCACAAAGTTTGATTCTTCATTTGTTGATGGAGTGTTTCCTTCACCAAGATTTTCTTTGTTGTTGATGGAGCTCTTGTTCACATGAAATCATGGATGATTTTTTCGCATTAGTTTTGTTGATAAGCGAAAGTTTTATATGGCTTGTGAAAGTTTATATGCTTTTATAAAAATAAAAGCTTAGTATATTCGCCACAATTTGAAACCAAAATAAAAAAAAGAGCTAGGTTTAGCCTTTAAGATTATAAAATTATAAATAAAGTCCATGAAAATTCGCCAAAGCTTTATATAATAAATAAATATATTTGGAAACTTTTGCCAACATATTATATATACAATTTAAAATTTTGGCTAGATCTATAGAATTAAGCACCAAAAGAAGACTTGTGTAATCAAGAAGACTTGTGCCCTTATATCCAGCGTACATTCGGCTAACTTAAGCCTATGGTAGGCCCATCATTAGCAATATGTCTACCCCTCATCAAGTCATATAGTAGGGATATATCTCTTCATGCTTCTATCTTCAATAAGAACATGGAAGGACCCTACATACATAGGTAAACAGAAACAACAAGTAGATCCTTAGCAAGAATAATCAAATGATTAAAATGACACAAAATTATAGAATGAAATTTTCTATCATGGCCTCGTAGAAGGTGTCTTGTTAGATATTTTAAGTATTTCTTTAGTCACAGTTTATGATCGCAAAAAGTAGGTAAAAATTCAACTAAATTAATGAATAGAGCTAGAGTAGTGAATATGCAATAAGTCACATATGTAGTTGTGTGTGTGTGTGTGTGAAAATCTAACTTTAATTTTATCATGTGCTTCTATGCATTTATATTTAGTTGTGTGTATGTGTGTGAAAATCTAACTTTAATTTCATCATGTACTTCTATGCATTTATATGTTTAGAAATTTATCACAATGCAAAGAACTCGGGGGGTCCATCTAGGAAATGTATATATACTATGAGAGTTCAAAATGAGGGCTATTTTAATTCTCGAGACTTACAGAAATATATTTATAGCATGGGTAATTTTATACACTATTTTAAATTTAATAGGTAGGGTGTGTTTATTCTCATATCCAAATTCAAAGTTATTTTTTAAATATTCTTTCATCTAGGATGATGTGTAAGAGCATTCACAATTTGTTGATGGGTAGCTCAAAGTTTTAATTTGCTGAATAGCCTTCACAGTCATGATAAGTAAATATTGGTGTTGGATTCAGCCAGATTGGTCTCTCAAGTTCTCCTCAAGTCCCAGACACTCCACAGATCATCTTGCATGGTGATCAAGATATTACCGATTCCAACCATAATAAATTCCTCCTGACCCACAGGAAGATCATCATGAAGTCATTGGTAGTGTGGAAGGTGGGGCCCTCCATGCCACCCCATCGGCTAAAACCTTCACGAAGAGAATCAAAGAAGCTGCCAGGTCCATTTGGTCAAGGATGGAGAAAAGATTTAATTTTTTAGATATGCCTATAAAGTCTTTGCTCACTACTCGGGGTGAAGAGAGGAGCAAGGGCTTGGGTAGGAAAACACAAAGGTTTTATAATTGTAGTCGTTGCATGGTGTCTCAAGCATATGATCATCATGGAAGCCACAAAAGAGGGTTCCTCGGACTTGGGCTGTATGTAATGGCTTGCTTTTAGCAAGGGCTTTAACACTCTAGATATGCTTGGGCCAGTCAAGGGACGGGGCTTCCATTCAAGGGACGGGGCTTCCATTCTTAACGTTGTTCACTTACGTTAACCCAAATGTATCAAAACACTTGTCGAGAGCAGTCGTGAGTCAGAATGTAGACTAGTAGATAACGACGTCAGAGCATGGAAAGAGACAAGCGACGGAATAACGATATATGGAATAATAGAAAGCTTCAGCAAAGAACATTGCTTATTTCATTTGTTTTTTTTTTGTTGCTGTTTTCCTTAATTTTGATTTGAAGGTTAGAGGCACCCGCAGCAGGAGCATGGAAACTTTGGTTTATCTTATACTTTGGCAATGTACTTTGACTTTGCGGATCGCCCTCCCCTTTTTCGTTTACATGTGATGTGATCCGCGTAGTTGCGCGGTGGCGGTTCCATGCGCTGGGCACAAGGCAGATTGCACGCTGCTGCAACTTGGTTTTGCACTAATCCTTCTGTGTTGTCATTGTTATTACCACCAAGAGCTTTTGACCTCAGTTTGTAGACTTTATTACAGATAGCATCGGTGATGTGCTTGTTCTGAAGGCTCACTGCATAGGAGTTGAGGCACCACTTGGAACCATTTTTTCTTTCCTTTCCCTTGAGGGATGTGTCTTGAATAGTTTTTTGAAGGGGGCTCTTTTTCACACATGCAAACACGTGCTCCACTTTTGCTTCAGGCACTAAACTTCCTAGCAAGGGCACCAAAATGTTGTCACTAGTTCTCCCCGGTGAGGGTATTGATCACCTACAGTCATGTTGTTGCTCATTGTAGCATAGGTGTTGACAACTGTAGCATAGCTCCTCAAGTCGTATTCCAATGAGAGGTGTAGGCTAAAGCATCGAAAGCAAATCTCATGCGTGCATGGGTGAGAAAGAGGGCTTGATCACAATGATTGATGGAGGCTCTAGTATCCACAGGAGTTTAAGGGTTTAGAAAGGGATTGTAGGGTTCCAAAAGGGGATAGGGTTGGGAGAGCTATCTAGGAGTTCCAAGGTTCGGAGAGGGTTTCAAGGTTTAGGAGGAGTCTAAGGTTGAGGAGTGGAGAGTGTATTCAAGGGGTAAGGGTTTAGGAGGAGGGACAATGGAGGACGAGGGAGGAGGGAGGAAGGAGGAAGAGGAAGAGGAGGAGGACGAGGAGGAGGAGGAGGAGGAGAAGGACAAAGAGGGAGAAAGAAGGGAGGAGGGAGGAGGAGGAGGGAGGAGGAGGAGGGAGGAGAAGGATGAGGAGAGAGGAAGAAGGGAGGAGGGAGTACAAGGGTAAGGGTGTTGAGATATCGAGCTCCACTCGTGATATGCCAGGGTGACTGTTGTGCATTTGTGTCACCGACTTGTTAGCTGCAGATGTGGTTGGTACACCGCCCATGAATAATAGCTGGATGACAACTATCTTTATGTACTGCAGTTAGTGGCTCGGTTAGTATGCCAACTTAGAACTTAGCTGAGTTTGGTTTGAGACCCACATAGGGTTCACCTATTCTTTTGTACTTAGAGTTCTTTTGGTTTTCACAACTAAGAAGAGGAAAACTATTTTCAGCCTCCACCTTTGTGTATATTCCCCCATTGTGTATGTGAGAAAGCTGCTCCTGTGAAGAGAGTGGGAGATAAGTAAGGAGTCTCACTTGCAACTTTCTCACATACACAAGGGGAATACACACAAAGGTGGAGGCTGAAAACACTTTTCCTCTTCTTAGTTGTGAAAGCCAAAAGAACTCTGTAAGTACAAAACGAATAGATGAACCCTATATGTGGGTCTCAAACCAAACTCAACTAACCTAGGTGGCATACTAACTGAGCCACTAACTAGAGTACATAAAGATAGCTGTCATCTAGCTATTATTCATGGGTGGCGTACCAACCGCATCTGCAGCTATAACAAGTCGGTGACATAAATGCACAACGGTCACCCTGCCATATCACAAGTGTAGCTCGATATCTCAACACTCCCTCGTGAGCTCAATCTCAATTCTTGCACACCAAGCAGGTCTCTGAACTTGCACCGCTTCTCTGCACCCAATGCCTTCATGAATATGTCAGCTACCTAATCCTCTGTGCTAATATAAACTATTGTGGGGGTTAAAGGTCACTGTGCCTTTACCTCGGTTATGTACAATACTCAAACACATATATAAATGAATGAAAAAGAAGATTAGGGTGTTCTGCACCCACCAAAACTTGTGTGGCTCTCTGTTTCTCTCTCTCCCTCTTCCGTTCTTGCTTCCGTTGAGAGCACTCTCAACTGGTATCAGAGCCCAGGTGATCTAGCTGAGCGTGCATGAATGCTTGAAGCTCAGCAGCTTTGTGGGAGGAAGGAGAAGCTTTGTGGGAAGCTTTGTGGGTGACTTTACTTGCATCCGAGTGTGTAGAGACCTTGGAGGAACCTTTGGAAAAGTCACTTTGGTTTTGCGAAGTGGTTTTGAGAGCCTATTAAGTGTTTTCAAAGAAAAAGTCATTTTTTGAGCTTTTTCCTATTTCGTTCGATGACAGAGACTCTGTATTAACTTGTAGAGGCAACTATTGCTTGATTTTGGTGTCCACTTCACTTCAGGAGCTTGGAAACACCTTCATTCTTGAATTTGGTATCATTTCATTGGATTTCTGATCACTGTGTCAGTTTTTGCGTTTTTCTGCCCGGGTGTTGGAACTCAAGTTTGGAGCAACCATTTGCAGATCTGTCAGTTCCAGTGGACTCAGGAGGTCCTAAAACTTCTATGTTGCTCATCATTCGCACTCTGGTGGAGTTTACAAACAGCTCTATTTCCAAAAACGTTTTTCAGTCCGTGTGTTGGACTCACTGATTGAGACCACGGTTTACAAAACTGTCTGTCCCATTGCGTTTCGGACGCCCAAAAACCCCTAGCTGTCAGTTCTTACACGATTCGGTGGAGGATTTTCAGAGTTATAGATCTCTGTGTATTCGATTTCGTCTCTCTATTATGCATTTTTCATTCTAAGGTTTTGAAACCTTAGATTTATGCCACATGGTAGTGGATAAGTGTTGACTCCCATTTCTCACTCATCGGTTGGGATTTTGGAGTTCCGACAGAAGAGAGATATTTGCAAATTTTCTTGTTGAGTCTAATTATGCAATGGCGCCCATGTTTTGAGGCATCTCAAGTTCTATTTTTAGTAGTGGTCATTACCGTAGGACTATGATTTCTTACTCCCACAAGTATACAATCAAGGGTAGATGATGGATCATTTATTGGTGGAAATGATGAGCCAAATGTGGCTGATATGCAGGTGGGACAGCAAGCTGAAATGCCCTTGAGAAGATCATCTAGAGTGTCTAGGCCACCTGATAGGTTTGTTCCAGGGGTAGACTATGTGATGCTTACTGATTGCGAGGAGCCTTCTTGCTACAGAGAGGCTATGATGCACGAGGATCAATGCAAGTGGGAGTATGCTATGCAATCAGAGATGAGTTCACTTATGAAGAATAAGACTTGGGACTTGGTTTCTTTGCCACATGGAAAGAAAGCATTGCCATGTAAATGGGTCTACAAAATGAAGGTCACAGGTGATGATGTGCCTAGGTACAAGGCCCGTTTGGTCACTAAAGGGTTCAAGCAAGAGAAGGTTGTGGACTTTGATGAGATATTCTCTCCGGTTGTGAAGATGACCACACTTAGATGCGTGCTTGGTCTAGTGGTATCAGAGGATATGGAGCATATGCAGATGGATGTCAAGATAGCTTTCTTGCATGGGTATTTGCATGAGGAAATTTACATGGTGCAGCCGAAAGGCTTTGAAGAAAAGGGCAAAGAGCATTTAGTTTGCAAGCTGAAGAAGAGTCTCTATGGTCTTAAGCAAGCGCCTAGAGAATGGTATCAGAAGTTTGATGCTTTCATTCGGTCCCAGGGTTTTTTAAGGAGTAAAATTGATCACTGCCTCTACACGAAAAGGGCTAAGGATAATAGCTTGATAATCTTGGCACTATATGTGGATGATATGCTATTGGCTAGCAAGAATACTTATGAGCTAGATGCATTAAAGCCACATGAGGCCTTTGATATGAAGGATTTGGGACTTGCAGGTCATATTCTTGGTATGCGCATCACGCGTGATCGGAGTAGGAAACTCCTTTAGCTTTCACAAAAAGAGTATGTTACAAAAGTATTGCAGCGTTTCAATATGGAGGGGGGGAAGGCAGTGAGTACTCCATTGCCTCCATATGTGAAACTAAGTCATACAGATAGTCCCAAATCAGATGAGGAAAGGGCCATGATGGCCAAGGTTCCTTATGCATCAACAGTTGGGAGTCTTATGTATGCTATGATAGCTACTAGACCAGACATTGCATTTGCAGTGGGAGTTGTTAGCCGGTATATGGCTAATCTAGGAAAGAGGCATTGGGAGGCAGTTAAGTGCATCATGAGGTACTACATGTGAAGGGTACCAAGGACATGTGAATCTGCTTTGGTAGAGGAGACATGCATGTACTTGGGTACACAGATTCAGACTATGCAAGGCATGTAGATAGTAGGAGATCCACTTCTGGTTATGTGTTCATCTTTGCAGGTGGTGCAGTGTTGTGGATGTCTCATGCACAGAAGTGCGTTGCTTTGTCTACCACAGAGGCTGAGTATGTTGCAGCCACAGAGGGTCATGTGGATAGTAGGAGATCCACTTTTGGTTATGTGTTCACCTTTGCAGGTGGTGCAGTGTTGTGGATGTCTCATGCACAGAAGTGCGTTACTTTGTCTACCACAGAGGCTGAGTATGTTGCAGCCACAGAGGGTTGCAAGGAGGCTATATGGCTTGATCAGCTAGTGGGAGATTTGGGGATTCATACAGGTGTACCGACATTGCATAGTGATTCCATGAGTGCTATTCAGCTAGCATGGAATCCGATCTTTCATGCAAAGACCAAACACATTGAGGTCACGTACCATTTCAGCAGGGAGGTACTTGAGGACAAGCGCATAGAGCTTGTCAAGGTTCATACAGATGATAACCCTGCAGATATGCTGACGAAGAGTCTACCTAGTCAGTGGTTTGAGTATTGTCGTGTATTAATGGGCATTGGATAGTATACTCACTGGTTGTTCTCCCTTAAAGGCACATTGTCCTTTAAGTGGGAGGTTATTGTGGGGGTTAAAGGTCACTGTGCCTTTACCCCGGTTATGTACAATACTCAAACACATATATAAATGAATGAAAAAGAAGATTAGGGTGTTTTGCACCCACCAAAACTTGTCTGGCTCTCTGTTTCTCTCTCTCCTCTTCCGTTCTCGCTTCTGTTGAGAGCACTCTCATAAACTAGATCAATAAAACCTACTAGAACCTTCTCCCACACATAGTGATAATGCACCTCAATGTGCTTTGTTCTAGCATGATAGACTGGGTCACAACTTTTACAAGGCACCCTCAATGGGAAGGCATAGAGGATGAAGACCCCTGGATGAGGGAATTTATGGGATAAGGCCCTAGCCAAGGAGATGCAAGAGGCTCCCAAGGAGGGGCATCTTATGAACTCCCAATCCTCCCGATGCCACCGACCTTCGTCAGCTATGTGGCACCACAAGTTCCACCCAATCGCCCAATGCAAGGAACCCTCATGCCAATGCCTCGAGACCCAACCCCTCTAGGAGTCTGACCATTCCCACTTGTAGTTTTTTCTCCAATCAATGGAGGCCTTGGTGAGTCCGCCCCAATGCAGGTACTAGGGACTTAACGGATGCCACCACCAAGGCCAGGCTTAAGGCCACCCTAATGTCTCATTAGGTCCACAATGGCACCACCTCCACTTGCATCCCCAATGGTGCTATCAGATGAGGCGATGCGCATCCTGGTGAATGCTCTAGGAAGGGGGGCCACACCACCCCTCCCTATACTAGTGTTTCCAGCAGGGATCACAAATGCCTCAAGGAGTTGACCCATATCCATCTCCAAATTGATGACCAAATTCTTTGGGAAGGATATCTGTCATCCCACATGGAGCGATTCGCACAGATATGTGAAGCCTTTGGAGCTCTTGATGGAGATCTAGAAATGGCTAATGCATTTGGTCTCAGTCTAGATGACATGGTAGACCCGAAGCTGCATGACCACCTGATGGTTATGAATCTTGCATCCTTTGAACTATGCAGTAAGGTAGCTATCCATATAAGTGATAATATGATGGACAAGGCTAACTCAAAAACCCCAAGCCTATCAAAAGTATCACCATCGGTCAGGTCTTCCAATGCGAAAATGACCAAGAAGGAGAACAACGAGCCCAAGGGCTTGGATATGAGTGAGTTGGACTCAAATTTGCTGAATCAGCTGGGCCAACAGTTAAGGTCATGGACCTCCAAGGAGGATCCAAGCAAACCCCACTTGTTTCCATGGAGAGAACGTGTGGTGCAGGGTATGTAATGGCAATCATCCCTCCAATGAGTGTCACTGCCTTAGGGAAAGGCCAACCCTCTACTGTGCACACTATCATAGATGGGGGAACCATGATACCTCCCAATGCCAATTTCCAAGGTTCTTGCCCCAACCTATGTATCAAGTGAGACTCCCATTAACCCTGACGACTCTGCCTAATCCTAAAAATGCACAAGGTGTCCCTTTGGCTAATCCAAACTAGTACATAGCACAACACGCTCTGTTACCGCTTCCCATACTGGGTCCTCAACCTCCCCTACCCCGTATAGTTCTCGTCAATCAAGTATTGGTAGAGGAAGTGCCCAATGATTGGGAGGAGACAGATTTGAAACATGGACACCTCGACTTCTACCCTTATGAGGAAGGAAGTGGCACCCTAAGTCAATACCTCTTGCAAGATGATCAACAAGTCCCAATTCTAGACTGCCCCCTTAATCGCTGCAAGGGCCAGAGACAAACTTTGTTGCTCAAAGGCCCCCGAACTAATGCTATACCTGCCTGGGCCCGCATAGGGTGAGAGAGTTTCCCCTAGAAGGGTACTTTGAACCCTCTGGTGTCATGCTTCAGGTGCTAGGGGCTGCATTTATTAAAGGACTGCCCCTATAGGGATCTTACTCCAGTTTCTCCCCCCACCACAGGCCCTACACCCTTGTGTGTGGGGTGCGGAATCAAGCATCTATTCAAAGATTGTCCCTTGAGAAGACTATGAGAAGACCAGAAACCCCAATCACCCCGCCTAAGAGCACTAGCCTTAACTTGCTCAATATCGAACAAGGCTAGGTGCCATGGTACCCTTGAAAGTCATCACAGGATGCAGGCCAAAGCCATAGGTAGGGCAATGAAGAAACATGCAAGGAAGGATAAATGGCCCTTGTCGCAAAGCCTTGAGGTTTCTCAACCCTTGCAAACTCGATCCAAGAAAGCCATACGGGTAGGTGATGGGGCCAACCAGGTGCTCATTCAAGACTATTTTCATGAGGAGATAGCCACCCTCACCACCTCCTTTACCTCTAAAGTTACTTCCACCCAAGATGACTCGGGTGTACCTCCATGCCTAGATGTAAACAAGACAGTGCACACCCAAGGCCTTGCAGCTCCACCTCCATATAAGCAAACCTATCCAGACCTAGTCCTAGAAAAACAATATGTAATAGAGGCTCAAAACTTGGTACGGGACTACCAAGAAAAGTTCAAGCATAGACTCAAGGCAAGCAGAGGGTTGGACAAGCCCACCTAACTAACCACCGAGGGACAAAAGGCGTTCAGGGAGCCAGAAAGGGTAGAAGAAGAGGAACATTTTAGCTTTTGTAAGTCCAAGGCTCTAGATCTGATGTAGTGAATGTTCCAAGAGGACCAAGTATTGCAAAACCTATAGGAGGAAGCCCATCTCAAGGAGCATCTCTATATGTGTTTGCGTATTTGATATCATGTGTCTACTGAAACTTATAGGCCTCTGTGTCTAATGACAGTTTGCAGAATGTTTTGAGCTGATTGTAAAGGTATCTATGAAGAAGGTGAAATGTTTCCTCGGAACCTACCCATATGATCCAATCAGCCCCTTCAAACTCCTAGATATATATCAATTCATGTCATGTTGAGCTGCAAGATCTTCTTTCATCAACATATCGCTCTTCTCTTTTGCACAGACCGGCTTGTTGAGATTATGGCCTCTGCTGATCCTTTCCTTCTCCCTATGCTTGAGTACAACATTTTTTGTGATGTTAGCATCTTCATTCGCATCTAAGGGAGGAAAGTATGATGTAGTCTCTTGGTATAAAAGCTTCTTTTTAATGTCCTTTTCCTAGTGATAAATATCTCTATCACTCACTTCGAAAGCAGTAGGAAGTGAAGAGGTGCATGAAGTTTATTACCCCCAACTTCATGTCACATCTTTTGGTGGAGACACCGGGTATGTTTGATATTCGATTCATCCCACCTTACTAAACGGTCTCGGTTGCATGTTATGCCTAGTATAGGCATGTGTTTTCTGATGTGATAAAGAAAATGCCTAGTAGAACTCCATTAGAAGAGAATGTAGCCCGTTTAAGAGAACTAGAAGATTGTGAAGGTGATGCTCAAGCTATTCGCACGGTCATCATGATCATATCCTTTATGTTTTCACTTTGAATATGTTGGTGAATAGACAATGCCGATAGTAGACACAATGATAGATTGGGGATTGTTTCATGCACTGGCAGCTTGGTGTGAAGAAGAGTTGAGTCTTTGGGTGGTTTTTGACTATAACAATGGAGTGGTGATTCTCAATGCTTTCAACTTCTTTTGCTATGCAAATGATGAAGAGTACAATATCTTGAAGCTGTTATGTGCACTTCCAATTGTGACCAGGGTGATTCTTGAATGCATGTATACACAATGTTATCATGGTGCTGGTTGGGGTCACTTATTTTTGAAGATTTTGTTGAGGATCACATTGTGGAGGGTTCTCAACAAGTGGTTTTGAATAATAAGTTGGTCTTGGTATAAGGCTCTGTGGGATTTGTTTGGATCTTGTTTGGGATATTATTTGGATCTTGGTGTTTCCTTTTTGTGTTTCATCATGGTGAAGATTCTAGTGTTTCAAGGGACCCAAGGGGAAGACCCGGAGTCTTATCTTTAAGATTATGTTCGAGGATGCCAGCTTTCTAGATGGTCCATGAATGATCTTTCCTGATTTTCTTGAAGGTGCAGCCTTGAGTTGGCATGAGGCCTTACTAGACTCTACCAACGAGGACTGGGACCAAGTGGTGGCTACAATGAAGCAGAGATTTGGGATAGTGCAGTTGCCAAATGCTTTGATGTTGCAGTTGGACCGGTTCTATCAAGGAGAGGGTGAGATGGTCTCTACGTTGGCAATCCGATATGAAACTTTATGGACAAAGTATGGAAGGGTAGCTTTGCGAGCTATGACATCTGCATCATCGGCCCCTCAAAGTCTCATAGGGATGGAACACTTAAAGATGAGCAAATTTGTTATGGCTTTGGAGCCTCGTCTTCGCTCGAAAGTAATGAGTAAACATCCAACAACATACATGGAGGCACTTCACATTGCGACCAAGAAAGAAGCTTCTCTACAGATCGAATCCTCTTTTGTGTCTTCAATAGCTTTAACTTCTAATATGGAGGTAATGGGAACTCCTCAGGTACCAAAGTCCTTTGAGTTAGATCATAATATCTCCCAATTGATGGTAGAGTTTGTTGATTTGAAATTGCATTTGGTTAATGCATGACAACCTAGAGCACCAAAGAGTGAGGATAGGCCTCGAGATAAGAGTGGGGTCACTTGCTATGAATGTAATGAAAATGGCCACTATCGCCCCGAGTGTCCTAGATTGAGAAAGAAAGAAGAAAAACAAGTATCCTTGTTAGAAGCTTCTTTAAAGGATGAGGAAAGAGAGGTAATGATGGCTAAACTAAGGCGTGGTAAAACAAAAGAAAAAGAAGAAATCAAGGAAGAAGTAGATGAGAAACATTAGGACGAGGAACATCGTAGTAAGAAAAAGAAGGCATCTAGAAGGAGAACTAGCCAGCCAGACTTTCCTTTAGGACAAGGCATTGGAACCTATGACTTGTTGTCCGACCTTAAAGTATTTGCCAAGTGTATACTCCTCATGTTGTCACAATAAATGACAACTGGCCCATCTGTAGACTGATGGATATCATAAAGTAGCTTAGGCAACCAAGCTACCTCACATGCAGCCATTGCTACACCCCTGTACTCAGCCTCTGTGCTCGACAAGGCAATTGTAGACTATTTCTTGCTGCTCCAAGTGACTGTAGCACTCCCAAAAGAGAACACATATCCAATGGTAGATCCTCTATCAGAAATACTACCAGCCCAATCAACATCACTGTATCCATGCAATTGTATCTGAACCCCAGTCTCATAAAATAGTCCATACTACAATGTGGACTTCACATACATCAGTATGCATCTAGCCGCATCCAAATGCGATTTCCTTGGAGCCTGCGTAAACTGACCTACCAACCCAATAGCATAGCTCAAATCTGGCCTGGTAATAGTCATATAAATCAAACTTCCTACTACGTGTTTATACATAGTAGGGTCTTCTAAAAGCTCACTTGCATCTGCACTCAACTTCACATTCTGCTCCAAAGGAGCTGAAATAGGCTTACAGCCTGTCATCCCATATTTGGATAGCATGTCCAATCCATACAACCTCTGTAAGAGCCATATCCCACTTGTGGATCTAATCACCTCAATGCCCAAGAAGTAACGCAGCTCTCCCAAATCCTTCCTCTCAAACTTTTGCTTCAATAGCATTTTCACATGAAGGATATCTTCATCATTATCACCTGTGATGATCAAATCATCAACATAAATCACAAGCAGCATAATTCCTTTCTCTGTTTTTCTCACATAAAGTGAGAAATATGCCTTGGAAATCTAAAAGCCAATAGTGACAAGATACTGTCCTATCTTGTTAGACCATGCTCTAGGTGCTTGCTTCAAGCCATACAAGGCTTTCTTCAACCTACAAACAAACTCAGGATGAACAACATGAACATGACCTAGTGGCTGCTCCATATCGACCTCTTCTTGCAAATCACCATGCAAGAAAGCATTCTTTACATCCATCTGATGTAAAGGCCATCCCTTTGATGCAGCCATAGCAATGAATGCTCTTACGGTTGCCATCCTTGCAACTGGACTCAATGTTTCTTCATAATCAATGCCATATGTCTGTGCATACCCCCTAACAACTAATCACGCCTTGTATCTATTCACAGGACCATTTGCATTATGCTTCACCTTATAAACCCACTTGCAGCCAATTGCATTCTTGTCTTTAGGCAAAGGCACCAATTCCCATGTAGCATTTGCTTCCAAGGCATCCATTTCTTCATCCATGGCCTTCTCCCATTTTTCTTTTCCCATGGCTTACTCAAAAGAACTGGGTTATGGTTCATGTATCACTTTGACCATATAGGCATAGTGAATGGCTATAAATCCATCATATTTCAACCTATCCACAGGATACTTTACTCTGGTAGACCTATGCAAAATAGGCTCACTAATAGATGCTCTCAAAACATCCCTTGTCTTCCTTACTCTAGGTGTAATAACAAAAGGAATACCCAACTAATCATCAAGGCTCTGTTCTGAGCCACTGGGTTCACCATCCACATAAGAGTGACCTGCATTCACATCAAACATGGGCTGATCTACTTTCTCTTTTCCTTTTTGCGATACTTGCATACCACTGTCTGCATTGCTTTGAGGAGATCCTGCTGATCTCAATCTGCCTATCTAGGGCAAAGTATGTGAACCACTGCTATAGGACACTACAGGTCCACTAATATTTTGTGATTGCTATTGTCAATTCTATGCATCATTACCATTTTCTGCATCTACATCATCAATCACATTTATTAGTTTATACCAGCTTCTCATCTCATAAAAAACAACATCTCCACTTACTATAAACTTACGAGTAGAATGGTTATAGCATCTATACCCTTTTTGCTATAGAGAATAACCAATAAAGATGCACGTCTCAGCTTTTGGATCCAACTTGGATCTCAACTCATCTCGCACATGAACATAGGCAATGCAACCAAAAACTTTCAAATGAGAAATATCCGGTTTCCTACCAGTATACCTCTCCTCTAGCATCATGCCATGTATTGCTGCAATGGGAGTCCTATTCATTATGTAGACTGTTGTAGCAATTGCTTCAGCCCAATAATAATCTGGCAGGTCTTTTTTGTTGAGCATGGCATGAGATACCTCTCCAATATGCCTATTTTTCCTTTCTGCAAGTCCACTTTGCTATGGGGTATGACTGCATGAATATTGCTGTTTTATGCCATGCTCCTGCAGGAACCTTGCAAACTCATGTGAGAGGTACTCTCCCCCTCCATCTGACCTTAGGTATTTTATTTGCAAGCCTGTTTCTTTTTCAACCATAGCTTTAAAAGCTTTGGAATGGCCAACCACTTCACTTTTCTTTTTCATAAAATACACCCAAACTTTTCTGATGTAGTTATTAATAAAAGTGACAAAATAATGGCAGCCTCCAATAGATGCAGCTTTAGTAGTCGACACATCAGAGTGGATTAATTCCAATGGCCTCTTACTCTCTTGAACATGTCTAGGAAATGGTTTCCTTGCCTGTTTTCAAAATTGACAAGTTTCACATACCTTATGCATTTCTGCATCCTTGAACTTAGACAATCTTGCAACAATATTTTGGGCCTGCATTAATTTAAGTCACTGTACATTAACATGACCAATGCGTTTATTCCAGATATCAATATCTGCAACTACACCGGTCCCATGTGCAAACATTGTTGCACTCAATTCAGGCATGTCTGCATCCAACGTAAACATCCTGCCCTTCTTCTTCCCTTTTGCTATCAAGCGATTTTTATTTTTCATATCCTCAACAAAGCATCTTGGTCTTTCCATTTTCCTTGCATCCCTGCATGCATTCTGCATGAGCTGTCATGTGGTTTGACGCACCTAAGTCAACATACCACACATCCTTGCTTTCTTCTGCACTTGTCATAGAATTGGTCATGTGCTGCACCATAAACAAATGCTCATTTCTGTCATCACCCTGTCTATTAGACGATGCATAATTGCCTTGCTGCAATTTTCCAATCATGATGTCATTCTGCTTTTTATAGCAGTCTTTAGCCATATGACCCATTTTACCATAGTAGTAGCATTCAACATTGTTGTTTGCATTTTGGCCTCTCTGCCATCCACCATGACCTCTTTGGCTCCCCTTGCCTCTAAGGTTACCACGTCCTCCTCCATAGGACTGGTTTTCTTGAATTTGCTGCATATTCTGATTTCTACTAGGGCCTCTAGATCGGGGCCTACTCTACCTCTGCCTCTACCTCTACCTCTAGTTTCTTTTGAATTTCCTCCTGAAGAAGATGCACCACCATTTCTCTGCTCTTCAAAAATTAGAAGAGCAATCAACTCCTCAAAATCAGGAAATTTTTCACGGACGGCAATGGATGTCTAGAATTTTGCATAATCTTATCCTAGACCATTCAAGGTCACAGAAACTCAATCATCATCTTCCACTAGCGACCCAATGGAAGCAAGTGCATCTACAATCTTCTTCACCTTCATGTGGTAGTCATTGATGCTCATAGTTTCTCTCTACACATTATGCAACTCCTGCTTGAGCTACATTTTCTTGGCTTGCGTATTTGTGCTATACATTTTTGTCAAAGTATCCCACACCTCCTTCGGCATGCTTGCATCCTAAATATGCACAATCATAGAATCTGAAATACTGATAGACATCCAATACATAACTTTTTTGGCTCTCTCATGCTAGCCTTTAAATGCCTGCAACTCCTGTTGATTGGGAACATTAGGAATAACTGGTTCTTGTTCAGCTCTAGTAATGAACTCCCAATAGCCTTTTCCCTTAAGGAAATTCGTCATTCTAAACTTCCATGCTTGGAAGTTGTTCTTGTCAAGCTTTTCAGTGACTATTTGTGAAAGAGCATCAAACGCCATTACAAAACACTGCAAAAATACTTTTGCCTCACAAGGGCAAATCTACAAAACTGACGAAAGTGGTATTTGACCACACAGTCACTTCCTAGGGATGATTTTCCATCAACATGCAATAAAAATGATTCAGTCACTCCCAATATCTCTATGCATAGGCATACGATGTAATTTCTATGGCAACTTTTCATTGACGTGCGGAACAGTGGTCGCACAACAAAAACAAGGCACTATTCTGAGTGCCTGCGGAAAACTACTACCACCAAAACGGGCCTCGAAATGGCCTCGAATCAAAAAAATAATGTGCTATCTGCCGAGATTTGCTCCCAAACTCGAAAAAGGAAAGCAACACTGATCCTCTTACCAAGACACCATGAACTTGGTTTGCTTCCTTGAGCTCCTTACCACGAACCGAGCGCTCTGATACCATGTGAAGAGAGTGGGAGAGAAGTAAGGAGTCTCACATACACAATGGGGGAATAACACAAAGGTGGAGGCTGAAAACAGTTTTCCTGTTCTTAGTTGTGAAAGCCAAAAGAACTCTCTAAGTACAAAAGAAATAGAGGAACCCTATATGTGGGTCTCGAACCAAACTCAGCTAACCCAAGTGGCATACTAACTGAGCCACTAACTAGAGTACATACAGATAGCTGTCATCTAGCTATTATTCATGGGCAGTGTACCAACCGCATCTGTAGCTAACAAGTTGGTGACATAAATGCACAACAGTCACCGTGGCAACAACTCCTTCCTTCTCTCCCACTCTCTTCACATGGTATCAGAGCTCGGTTCGTGGTAAGGAGCTCAAGAAAGCAAACCAAGTTTGCGGTGTCCTAGTAAGAGGATCAGTGTTGTTTTCCTTTTTTTTCGAGTTTGGGAGCGAATCTCTACAGGTAGCACAACTAAAAAGTGCAAGAGTGCACTGTCTCAGATTGGGACGCCCTTTGCGGTGTGGCGAAAGGACAGTATATGTCTGTGCGCAGAGATATTGGGAGTGACAGAATCATTCTTATTCCCTGTTGATGCATAATCGTCACTAAGAAGTGACTGTGTGGTCAAATCACTCGCGTTAGTTTTACAGATTTGCCCTTGTGAGGCAAAAGTTGTGTTTTTTTTGCAGTGAGAATATTTTGCAGTGTTCTATAATGGCATCTACTTAATGCTCTTTCGTAGATTGTCACTGAAAAGCTTGACAAGAACAACTTGCAAGCATGGAAGTTTAGAATGATGAATTTCCTTAAGGAAAAAGGCTATTGGGAGTTCATTACTGGAACTGAACAAGAACCAGTTATTCCTAATGTTCCCAATCAGCAAGAGTTGCAAGCATTGAAAGGCTGGCATAAGAGAGCCATAAAAGTTATGTACTGGTTGTCTATCATTATTTCAGATTATATGATTGTGCATATTTAGGATGCAACCACACCGAAGGAGGCATGGGATACTTTGACAAAAATGTATAGCACATATACGCAAGCTAGGAAAATGCAGCTGAAGCAGGAGTTGCATAATGTACAGAGAGAAATTATGAGCATCAATGACTACCATATGAAGGTGAAGAAGATTGCAGATGCACTTGCTTCTATTGGGTCGCCAGTGGAAGATGATGATTTAGTTTCTGTGACCTTGAATGGTCTAGGAAAAAATTATGCACAATTTCGGACATCCATTGCCGTCTGTGAGAATTTTTTAGATTTTGAGGAGTTGATTGCTCTTCTAATTTCTGAGAAGTGGAGAATGGTGGTGCATCTTCTTCCGGAGGAGCGTCAAAAGAAGCTGTCTTCTACTCAAATGCTGGAAGAGGTAGAGGCAGAGGTAGAGAAGGCTGATTTGGAGGCCATGGCAAAAATCAGAATATGCAGCAAATTCAAGAAAACCAATCCTATGGAGGAGGACGTGGTAACTTTAGAGGCAGGGGAAGCCAAAGAGGTCGTGGTGGATGGCAGAGAGGCCAAAATGCAAACAACAATGTTGAATGCCACTCCTATGGTAAAATGGGTCATATGGTTAAAGACTGCTATAAAAAGTAGAATGACATCATGATTGGAAAATTGTAGCAAGGCAATTATGCATCCTCTAGTAGACAGGGTGATGACAGAAATGAGAATCTGTTTATGGTGCAGCACATGATCAATTCTGTGACAAGTGCAAAAGAAAGCAATGATGTGTGGTATGTTGACTCAGGTGCATCAAACCACATGACATGTCATGCAGAATGGATGCAAGATGCAAGGAAAATGAAAAGACCAAGATTTGTGGAGTTTGGTGATGATACTGCACATCCTATTGTGCAGATTAGTAAAATTCCTTTGTCTATGGAGGATGGGAAAAAGAAATACTTGTCTGTTGTATTTCATGTCTCAAATATCACCAGGAACCTAGTTTCTATTGGTCAAATGGTTGAGCAAGGCTTAAAGGTCAGATTTAATCCTCATGGATGCTTTGTTGAGGATATGAAAAATAAAGGTCGCTTGATACCAAAAGGGAAGAAGAAGGGCAGGATGTTTACGTTGGATGCAGACATGCCTGAATTGAGTGCAACAATGTTTGCACATGGGACCGGTGTAGTTGCACATATTGATATCTGGCATAAACGCATTGGTCATGTTAATGTACAGTGACTTAAATTAATGTAGGCCCAAAATATTGTTGCAGGATTGCCTAAGTTCAAGGTTGCAGAAATGCATAAGGTATGTGAAGCCTGTCAATTTGGAAAACAAGCAAGGAAACCATTTCCTAGACATGTTCAATAGAGTAAGAGGCCAATTAATCCACTCTAATGTGTGGACTACTAAACTTGCATCTATTGGAGGCTATCATTATTTTGTCACTTTCATTGATGGCTATAGCAGAAAAGTTTGGGTGTATTTTATGAAAAAGAAAAGTGAAGTGTTTGGGCATTCCAAAGCTTTTAAAGCTATGGTTGAAAAAGAAACAGGCTTGCAAATAAAATTTCTAAGGTCAGATGGAGGGGGAGAGTACCTCTCAAATGAGTTTGCAAGTTTCCTGTAGGAGCATGGCATAAAGTAGCAATATTCATGCAGTCATACCCCACAGCAAAAGGGACTTGCAGAAAGGAAAAGCAGGCATATTGGAGAGGTATCTCGTGCTATGCTCAACAAAAAAGACCTACTAGATTATTATTGGGCTGAAGCAGTTGCTACAGTAGTCTACATAATGAACAGGACTCCCATTGCAGCAATACATGGCATGACGCTAGAGGAGAGGTATACTGGTAGGAAACCAGATATTTCTCATTTGAAAGTTTTTTGTTGCATTTCCTATGTTCATGTGCCAGATGAGTTGAGATCCAAGTTGGATCCAAAAGATGAGAAGTGCATCTTTATTGGTTATTCTCTGCAGCAGAAAGGGTATAGATGCTATAACCCTTCTGCTCTAAGTTTACAGTGAGCAGAGAGGTTATTTTTTATGAGATGAGCAGCTGGTATAAACCAGTAAATATAATTGATGATGTAGATGCACAAAATGGTAATGCTATACAAAATTCACAGCAACAATCACAAAATATTAGTGGACCTGTAGTGTCCTCTAGCAGTGGTTCACATACTTTGCCATGGACAGGCAGATTGAGATTAGGAGGATCTCCTCAAAGCAATGCAGATAGTGGTATGCAAGTATCACGAAAAGGAAAAGAGAAAGTAGATCAACCCATGGTTGATGTGAATGCAAGTCACTTTTATGTAGATGGTGAATCTAGTGGCTCAGAACAGAGCCTTGATGATGAGTTGGGTATTCCTTCTATTGTTACACCTGGAGTAAGGAAGACAAGGGATGTTTTGAGAGCACTTGGTAGTGAGCCTATTTTGCGTAGGTCTACCAGAGCTAGGTATCCTGTGGATAGGCTGGAATATGATGGATTTACAGCCATTCACTATGCCTATATGGTCAAAGTGATACATGAACCAAAACCCACTTCTTTTGAGCAAGCCATGGGAAAAGAAAAATGGGAGAAAGCCATGGATGAATAAATGGATGCCTTGGAAGCAAATGCTACATGGGAAATGGTGCCTTTGCCTAAAGATGAGAATGCAATTGGCTGCAAGTGGGTTTATAAGGTGAAGCACAATGCAGATGGTTTTGTGAACAAATAGAAGGCAAGATTAGTTGTCAAGGGGTATGCACAGACATATGGCATTGATTATGAAGAAACATTCAATCCGGTTACAAGGATGGAAATCGTAAGAGCAGTCATTGCTATGGCTGCATCAAAGGGATGGTCTTTACATCAGATGGATGTAAAGAATGCTTTCTTGCATGGTGATTTGCAAGAAGAGGTCTTTATGGAGTAGCCACCAGGTTATATTCATGTTGTTCATCCTGAGTTTGTTTGCAGGTTGAAGAAAGCCTTGTATGGCTTGAAGCAAACACCGAGAGCATGGTCTGACAAGATAGGATAGTATCTTGTCCCTATTGGCTTTTAGATTTCCAAGGCAGATTTCTCACTTTATGTGAGAAAAACAAAGAAAGGCATTATGCTGCTTGTCATTTATGTTTATGATTTGATCATCACAGGTGATAATGATGAAGATATCCTTCATGTGAAAATGCTATTGAAGCAGAAGTTTGAGATGACGGATTTGGGAGAGCTGCATTACTTCTTGGGCATTGATGTGATTAGATCCACAAGTGGGATATGGCTCTTACAAAGGCATTATGGATTGGACATGCTGTCCAAATATGGGATGACAGGCTGTAAGCCTATTTCAGTTCCTTTGAAACAAAATGTGAAGTTGAGCACAGATGTAGGTGAGCTTCTGGAAGACCCTACTATGTACAAACGCATAGTAGGAAGTTTGATTTATATGACTATTACCAGGCCAGATTTGAGCTATGCTGTTGGGTTGGTAGGTCAGTTTATGCAGGCTCCAAGGAAACCGCATTTGGATGCGGCTAGATGCATACTAAGGTATGTGAAGTCCACATTGCAGTATGGACTATTTTATGAGACTGGGGTTCAGATTCAGTTGCATGGATACACTAGTGTTGATTGGGTTGGTGTTGAACTGGATTCGGTGTATTATCTACTGTCTAGATGATATTTCTCTGACCTTCTAATGGTTTCATCTCTGTGAACCATTCCTGATGATTTGTCATGTGAGATGATGCACCACTGTCGATGTACCAAGGATCTTGTTCCACTTGGTTGACTTGATAGCTGTAATCCTCTTTGGGATTGAAATCAGTGTCTAGGTACACTGTATCAGTCTGATGCAATTCCTCACTTGCAAGAAACATATTTCCATGTTCATTTGCAAAATGACTGTGACTAGAATGTCCACCATGATGATTTCCTCTGCCTCAGGAATTCCCTCGATTACTACTGGATTGATCACCTTGGTCGTACTGCTTCTTGTGGCAATCTCTTTCATAGTGTCCAAACTTGTGACAGTAGTTGCATTGAATGTTTGACACATTGGTGGATATGCATTCCCTCGTCCTTGAAATCTTCCTCAGTTGGAATGATTTCCTCTTTACTGATTCTAATGTTGATGTTGATTTTGATTTTGTTGCTGATGATGACCACTTTTTTTATATGATCTACCTCTGCCTTTGCCTGTCTCTGCCTCTGTCTGAAGCTATGAATGCCTGATCGTTAGAATGACCTTTACGTGCTTGATGGCCTAAGTCCTGAGTTTTTCACCAAGTAGGACTGACTGAAGTTATTCCAGTGTCGAAATTTGCTGTTGGATGGCAATACTCTAGACGAGATTCTCGTATCCCTCTCCTAGTCCATTCAAGATTACTTGAACCATTTCTATGAGGTCCATAGTCTCTCCTGCTGCTGCAAGTTGATTGTTGTAGTCTTTTATGCAAAGTACATAAGCATGACCGGTTTCACTACTGTTGCGGAAACTCTCATTGATCTGGTTTCTCAGGGTGAGAATTCTGGATGTGTTCTTGGACTCATAGAGAGCTGCGAACATATCTCATGCTTCTTTTGATGTTTTGATTGTGTTGAGCTGTCGTAGCATGACATCTTGCAATTCTGCTTGATCAGGTGATAGGCATACTTGTCTTTCTTATCCCATTCTGCCTGAGCTCGGGCAATGGCAGGATCTGCTACTGGTGCAGAAACTATTTGTGTAGATGTAGATCCCGTTGCTGGTGCTGTGACAATAGATGGAGTAGAGCTACTTGTGGTTGGATTGTCCAATGGTCTAGGTGTAGACCCTTTGACATACTCCCATTTGTCCTGAAGTACAAGAATGGTCTCCATTCGGTATTTCCATGTACCGTAATTGGAGTTGTCTAACTTAGCAGATGCCTCCAGATTGAGGTTTCTACTTGACATGGTGCAAGAAATGTACTCAAAAGTGTCATGAAGATATCTGTATGAATCAACTACAAATACACTGAATATGCCAAGTGAAATATTCGAAGTGTCGGTGAAGATAGAACTGCAGTATATAAAATCTAATCTGTATTACAAGGCTAGTGGCAATGATGCTGGGAATAGCCAAGAGGCTTTACAAGGCTGAAATGATGTGCACGATGCCGTGAGATAGCCGAATAGGCTTTACAATGGTGGCATGTGTGTGTGAAATAAAATGCTATCTACCCACTGAATCAATCTGCAATGCCTCTGAACTCTGAAGTCTGCTCACTGGACTGATGAACATAAGGTTTCAGGTAATGTAATGATGTGAAACCATATGTGAGCGTATGGACTGACTCTGAGTAGGTACACTGTATCAGTCTGAGTCCTGAGTTCTTCACCAAGTAGGACTGACTGAAGTTATTCCAGTGTCGAAATTTGCCATTGGATGGCAATACTCTAGACTGGATTCTCGTATCCCTCTCCTAGTCCATTCAAGATTACTTGAACCATTTCTGCGAGGTCCATAGTCTCTCCTGTTGCTGCAAGTTGATTGTTGTAGTCTTTTATGCAAAGTACATAAGCATGACCGGTTTCACTACTGTTGCGGAAACTCTCATTGATCTAGTTTCTCAAGGTGAGAATCCTGGATGTGTTCTTGGACTCGTAGAGAGCTACGAACATATCCCATGCTTCTTTTGATGTCTTGACTGTGTTGAGCTATCCTAGCATGACATCTTGCAATTCTGCTTGATTAGGTGATAGGCATACTTGTCTTTCTTATCCCATTCTGCCTGAGCTCGGGCAATGGCAGGATCTGCTACTGGTGCAGAAACTATTTGTGTAGATGTAGATCTCGTTGCTGGTGCTGTGACAATAGATGGAGTAGAGCTACTTGTGGTTGGATTGTCCAATGGTCTAGGTGTAGACCCTTTGACATACTCCCATTTGTCCTGAAGTACAAGAATGGTCTCCATTCGGTATTTCCATGTACCATAATTGGAGTTGTCTAACTTAACAGATGCCTCCAGATTGAGGTTGCTAGTCGGCATGGTGCAAGAAATGCACTCAAAAGTGTCGTGAAGATATCTGTATGAATCAACTACAAATACACTGAATATGCCAAGTGAAATATTTGAAGTGTCGATGAAGATAGAACTGTAGTATATAAAATCTAATCTGTATTACGAGGCTGGTGGCAATGATGCTGGGAATAGCCAAGAGGCTTTACAAGGCTGAAATGATGTGCACGATGCTATGAGATAGCCGAAAAGGCTTTACAATGGTGGCATGTGTGTGTGAAATAAAATGCTATCTACCCACTGAATCAATCTGCAATGCCTCTGAACTCTGGAGTCTGCTCACTGGACTGATGAATGTAAGGTTTCAGGTAATGTAATGATGTGAGACCGTATGTGAGCGTACTTTCGAGCATGGCTTAGATTGGCAACTTGGGGAAATTCAAAGCGTCCCCTCTATGGCGATCTAGTCTACTTTGATCTAGATCTATACCAACCGTCGATCGATGAAAGAACATCAAATAATTCCTTTTCTTTTGTTCTTTTTAAGTGCTGGGTCAGATGCGTCAATGTAGAGGCAAATGTGCGTGAAAGAAGTGGTTTTTCAGCGAGGCCCAAACGTGAGGGTAACTTGCATCTAAATGTGCACATGATGTGACGAGTGCGTAGAGCACAAAAAAACGAGCGACTTTCCTTTTTAGAGCACCCTCAAATTCTTCCTATATCAAGAGATATGACTTGATCGAGGTGGAGGGGAAAAAGGAGTGCAAATGTCCTCAATGATGATGTGTCACTGTGGATCACATGCAGTGATGATGTGGCACTGTGCCTAGCAAGAGGTGTGCATGTGAAGCCCTGTGTTGAGGTGGCAGAAGTGGTCACATGCAGTGACTGTGAAGCACTGTGTGTGCCTGCAGAGGTCAGTGCTGACTGGACAGCTGAGGTGGCACAGATGATGTCAGCAAGGTGATGTGGTAGTGCTGACGTGGTAGGATGACATGGACTACTGACATGGTTGATGACATGGTTGATGACATGGCCTAATGATGTGTCTGTGCTGATGTGGCACAGGTGACGTGGGTGATGACATGGTAGTGTGGATAAGATGATGACCACACCTCAGTGTGTGGTGAGGTTGAGGATAAGGGATATCCTCCCTCTCTACCATGTGGCACTAGGAGGGCGACCAGAAGCTTTGAGATATCCAACGGAATCTGTTGATTTCATCGACCGACTTGAATTCCATCGTGCTATCCGGTTGGTGCTAGGTGCTAATCATAGAGCGGGAGATAGAAGCTCTTGGCTCACGCTTGGAGCCATGTGCAAGGCAGTGGAGCACTATGATAGAGCTGATCCATGAAGAGACGGTCTAGAAGGCTATGCTCATCCGAGATGGCATCGGTGCTGGTATAGTGAAGAGCTTGTAAGACTTGACCTCCCGTCTAGGAGGCGCTGAGCATTAGAGAGCCGGTTGGAGCAAAGCTGGTTATAAGAGGTGCCGTGAGGTGTGCAGTTTCAGTTGCTCAGAGTCTAGGAAGGCATCAAAGCAGTCATTGTTGAGTCCATGTCGGCTATTGTCTCATGGTGGCTGTGAGCCTTAGAGGCTTGGCCATTTGCTGGCTATTCCGTTGTGCTTGGGCATTTTGTAGCAGGCTGATGGAGGTTGAATGACGTTTGGAGGCTAGGAGACTCGTTGGATGGCCCATGCATAGAGGGGCTACCGAGTTGGTCATTCGTGAGCCTCAAGGTCATTGTGTCTAGCTAGAAAGTCATCAAAGAAGTTGTCGTCAGAGCTTCATTTTGCAAGAGTTTAGGTCATTCACTAGAGCCTCGAAGGCTTTGCTGCAGCTATAGATGCATCCCCTCAGATGTCGTTGATGAAGACTTGGTGTTGTTGCACTGAAGCTGCTGCAGGGCTGCTAGATCTGTGTGAGGTTCAAGTCACTTTCTTGGATTGGAACGCCTTAGATAGAGCCGAGCCCTTGAGTAGTTGAGGATCTGTAGATTTGTTACCTTGGCCCTTGGTAGCTCATTATGCTTGAGCTAGGGAGCTAGAGCTGGCTGAGTAGCTACAGATCTCACTTCTCTCACTTACACTCCCAAGAGGCTCTTAAAGATAGATTTTCGAGAAATTTCAGGAACTCTCCCTCTCTCGCAAGAAGCTCTCAAAGAACTCACTAAGTCTCTCAAAGAAGATCACTCTCTCAAATCTCTCACAAACAATGAATCTCTCAATGAAACAATGAATCAAATGGAAGGAGATTAACGAAAATCTTTTATGGACGAAAATTTCTCTATCACTCAATGGAAGTGAAAGAACACTCAATTTCTCTCAATCACTCTCACACTCTCAAGAATCACAATGCCTTAGCGGAAGGCAAGGGAGCTCTGATACCATGACAAAATATGAAGAGGGGAGAGGAGAAGAGTGGAGATGAGGAGAGAGGGCATAGCTAGAGAGCACACCACAAATGACTAACTTTACACTAGATTTAGTTAAAAAAATAGAATATATACAAACCCTTTTAGGGTTAGGGTTAGGGGATCTAACCCTTTTCTTTATAGCACTCTATAAGGTTATTGCTATGCACATATGATCACGTGATGGTGCTATGCACACATGATCACATGATGTTGAGCATGAACTCTCAATAGTATTTCTAATAGACGATCTACCAGTGGATATGTGTTCTCTCTTGGGAGTGCTACAATCACTTGGAGCAGCAAGAAACAGCCTACAGTTGCCTTGTCAAGCACAGAGGCTGAGTACAAGGGTGCAGCAATGGCTGCATGTGAGATAGCTTGGTTGCATAAGCTACTTTATGCTATGCATCAGATGGGCCAGTTGTCATTTATTGTGACAACATGAGCAGTATACACTTGGCAAATAACCCAGTCTATCATGCTAGAACAAAGCACATTGAGGTGCATTATCACTATGCGTGGGAGAAGGTTCTAGTAGGTTTTATTGATCTAGTTTATGTCAGCACAGAGAATCAGGTAGCTAACATATTCACGAAGGCACTGGCTGCAGAGAAGCTGCACAAGTTCAAAGACCTGCTTGGTATGCAGGAATTGGGATTGAGCTCGAGGGGGAGTGTTGAGATATCGAGCTCCACTCGTGATATGCCAAGGTGACCATTGTGCATTTATGTCATCGACTTGTTAGCTACATATATGGTTGGTATAACGCCTATGAATAATACCTGAATGACAGCTATCTTTATGTACTCCAGTCTTTATGTACTCCAGTTAGTGGCTCAGTTAGTATGCCACCTTAGTTAGCTGAGTTTGGTTTGAGACCCACATATAGGGTTCATCTATTCTTTTGTAATTAGAGTTCTTTTGGCTTTCATAACTAAGAAGAGGAAAACTGTTTTCAGCCTCCACCTTTGTGTATATTCCCCCATTGTGTATGTGAGAAAGCTGCAAGTGAGACTCCTTCCTTCTCTCCCACTCTCTTCACAAAGGGCATGCTAGAACACGATAGTGTAAGAGAGCATGGATAAAATGTAGATCAATCACATGAACACAATAGTGAGCTGAGTTTGGTTTGAGACCCACATATAGGGTTCACCTATTCTTTTGTAATTAGAGTTCTTTTGGCTTTCACAACTAAGAAGAGGAAAACTGTTTTCAGCCTCCACCTTTGTGTATATTCCCCCATTGTGTATGTGAGAAAGCTACAAGTGAGACTCCTTTCTTCTCTCCCACTCTCTTCACAAAGGGCATGCTAGAACACGATAGTGTAAGAGAGCATGGATAAAATGTAGATCAATCACATGAACACAATAGTGATCTTGAACACTTAACCCCGAAGAGTCGGATTGAGAGAGGTTTATACATGTTGGTCTCTACACAATCTTTAGGTACCTCTGTGGTGGGACATTTTTTGTAGGAGACTCTTTGGACAAGAGTCCCTCCACTTTTGGGAGGGAACTTTTGGGTCTCTACACAAAGTGAGGAGACCTTTTGAGTCTCTACATAAAGTGGGAGGACCTCAAAAGTGTAGGCTTTTGGTCTTTCTCTCTAGATTTAGTCTCTCTCTCTCTAGATTTCGTTTTTTTCTCTAGATCTTGATTTTGCAATATGATTGGATCTTTTCTAGAGAGGATTTTGGCTATCCTCATCCTTTAAGATTCATCATACAATATTTCAAGCTCAAGATATTACAAGCGGAGCTACACACACAATGCTCTCATTCGTTGTTGTGCTAAACTACACTTCTAGCCCTTATTGCTATAGGGTTAACATGAAGTAGTTACACTTTGTGATTCATTTGGTGATTGGATTAGTGACTTGAGTACATTTGCATAGTTTCACTCACATGCCACTATTATAAAGTCAGTACTTAAGTATGTTGACATTGGTTCATTGGTTCTTGCACTTTTAACATATCAAACTTGTAAAGCCTTTGGCTATCAGCGGCACTTTGCTGCTGCTATATATTATATCTAAGTTTTGATCTTGTGCACATAGATGACAGCTATCTTTATGTACTCCAGTCTTTATGTACTCTTTATGTACTCCAGTTAGTGGCTCAGTTAGTATGCCACCTTAGTTAGCTGAGTTTGGTTTGAGACCCACATATAGGGTTCACCTATTCTTTTGTAGTTAGAGTTCTTTTGGCTTTCACAACTAAGAAGAGGAAAACTGTTTTCAGCCTCCGCCTTTGTGTATATTCCCCCATTGTGTATGTGAGAAAGCTGCAAGTGAGACTCCTTCCTTCTCTCCCACTCTCTTCACAAAGGGCATGCTAGAACACGATAGTGTAAGAGAGCATGGATAAAATGTAGATCAATCACATGAACACAATAGTGAGCTGAGTTTGGTTTGAGACCCACATATAGGGTTCACCTATTCTTTTGTAATTAGAGTTCTTTTGGCTTTCACAACTAAGAAGAGGAAAATTGTTTTCAGCCTCCACCTTTGTGTATATTCCCCCATTGTGTATGTGAGAAAGCTACAAGTGAGACTCCTTTCTTCTCTCCCACTCTTTTCACAAAGGGCATGCTAGAACACGATAGTGTAAGAGAGCATGGATAAAATGTAGATCAATCACATGAACACAATAGTGATCTTGAATACTTAACCCCAAAGAGTCAGATTGAGAGAGGTTTATACATGTTGGTCTCTACACAATCTTTAGGTACCTCTGTGGTGGGACATTTTTTGTAGGAGACTCTTTGGACAAGAGTCCCTCCACTTTTGGGAGGGAAATTTTGGGTCTCTACACAAAGTGAGGGGACCTTTTGAGTCTCTACATAAAGTGGGAGGACCTCAAAAGTGTAGGCTTTTGGTCTTTCTCTCAGGATTTAGTCTCTCTCTCTCTCTAGATTTCGTATTTCTCTCTAGATCTTGATTTTGCAATATGATTGGATCTTTTCTAGAGAGGATTTTGGCTATCCTCATCCTTTAAGATTCATCATACAATATTTCAAGCTCAAGATATTACAAGCGAAGCTACACACACAATGCTCTCATTCGTTGTTGTGCTAGATTGCACTTCTGGCCCTTATTGCTATAGGGTTAACATGAAGTAGTTACACTTTGTGATTCATTTGGTGATTGGATTAGTGACTTGAGTACATTTACATAGTTGCACTCACATGCCACTATTATAAAGTCAGTACTTAAGTATGTTGACATTGGTTAATTGGTTCTTGCACTTTTAACATATCAAATTTGTAAAGCCTTTGGCTATCAGCGGCACTTTGCTGCTGCTATATATTATATCTAAGTTTTGATCTTGTGCACATAGCTTGATGATTATGGATAGATCTCATGATTAGGTCATTTTGCTATACCACAATAGCAAGTAAGATGTTAACAATTATGGAAAATGGAAGTTCAAGATAGTCAACTCTTTCAGCCCAAGAGTTTATGGGACATGATCACACTCAAATAAAAAAGAGACCTTAGCCTCCACCCATAAGTTTGAAAACTCCCCTCTCCCCTATTAGCTTCAAGAGTTGACAAACAAATAATCCAATTGGAATGAGAGGTCCTAGCTTAAAAGTTTGGATGTATAGTTAGGAAACTAAAGTACATTTGCACATAGTTGCACTCACATGCCACTATTATAAAGTCAGAGTACTTAAGTATGTTGACATTGGTTCATTGGTTCTTGCACTTTAACATATCAAACTTGTAAAGCCTTTGGCTATCACCGGCATTTTGCTGCTATATATTATATCTAAGTTTTGATCTTGTGCACATAGCTTGATCATTATGGATAGATCTCATGATTAGGTCATTTTGATATACCACAATAGCAAGTAAGATGTTAACAATTATGGAAAATGGAAGTTCAAGATAGTCAACTCTTTCAGCCCAAGAGTTTATGGGACATGATCACACTCAAAATAAAAAACAGACCTTAGCCTCCACCTATAAGTTTGAAAACTCCCCTCTGCCCTATCAGCTTCAAGAGTTGACAAACAAATAATCCAATTGGAATGAGAGGTCCTGGCTTAAAAGTTTGGATGTATAGTTAGGAAACTAAAGAGTCCCAACTCCATGATTACTTAAGGCATCAAAATCAACAATATGTTCAAGCCAAAGTCAAGGTGCCAGCTTGAATACATTGTGACATATAAGAGAAATGGATATGTTAGCTTCAAAAGTCTTGTATCTTTGAAGGACAAATGTGGTATAGGGACTTCCACATGTGTATGCAAGTCTTATTGTATGGACAAGCAAAATGGGCTAACCCCACTTGGGTGAACGGCCACATTGTGAACGGCCACATTGGATATATTAGCTTCAAAAGTCTTGTATCTTTGAAGGACAAATGTGGTATAGGGACTTCCACAGGTGTATGCAAGTCTTGTTGTATGGACAAGCAAAATGGGCTACCCTTTCCAAGGGCTTTGTTCTAGTTTCTCCTTTTCCTAGATAGCAATTCATCCTCCTCAAGTGTTTCATAGATCAAGCTTCAAAAGTCTTGTATCTTTGAAGGACAAATGTGGTATAGGGACTTCCACAAGTGTATGCAAGTCTTATTGTATGGACAAGCAAAATGGGCTACCCTTTCCAAGGGCTTTGTTCTAGTTTCTCCTTTTCCTAGATAGCAATTCATCCTCCTCAAGTGTTTCATAGATCAAACAAAGTCTTATTGTATGGACAAGCAAAATGGGCTACCCTTTCCAATAGCTTTGTTCTAGTTTCTCCTTTTCCTAGATAGCAATTCATCCTCCTCAAGTGTTTCATAGATCAAACAATCATTTAACTATGGTAGAGAAAGATAAAGTTGCAAAATATGAGCCAAATCTTCCACCATAATGGGCCTCTGTTGCATGAGGGACACTGTCCCTCCATCCTGTTCTCACTACTTTAATGCATCTCCACTCCTTACTTTCGTAGTGTATAATTGATGGATGAGCTAGATTGGTAGCTACTTAGTTCTTGATAGCATCTAGACGTTCTATCCTCTTATATGGCTCCTTACTTTTATTAAAACCCCTTTTTAATTATTAAAACCCCTAAAGATAGCGATGCCTCTCTCCTGTTGCATATGAGGGACACTGTCCCTCCATCCTGTTCTCACTACTTTAATGCATCTCCACTCCTTACTTTCGTAGTGTATAATTGATGGATGAGCTAGATTGGTAGCTACTTAGTTCTTGATAGCATCTAGACGTTCTATCCTCTTATATGGCTCCTTACTTTTATTAAAACCCCTTTTTAATTATTAAAACCCCTAAAGATAGCGATAACTCTCTCCTTTAATTATTATAATTAGTTGTCCTTCTCCTTTAATTATTATAGTTATTCAAGGCCAACTGCCAACCATTAAAGGCATTAAAGGCAACATCTCCAATAATATTCATCGAGAATAATGGACACAAAAATAATAATTTGGAGCCCAAACTATGGACCTTTCAAATTCTAACAAGAAATGAACATGGAATTTGAAAGGTCCACTGTCCCTCCATCATGTTCTCACTACTTTAATGCATCTCCACTCCTTGCTTTCATAGTGTATAATTGATGGATGAGCTAGATTGGTAGCTACTTAGTTCTTGATAGCATCTAGATGTTCTATCCTCTTATATGGCTCTTACTTTTATTAAAATCCCTTTTTAATTATTAAAACCCGTAAAGATAGCGATGCCTCTCTCCTTTAATTATTATAATTAGTTGTCCTTCTCCTTTAATTATTATAGTTATTCAAGGCCAACTACCAACCATTAAAGGCATTAAAGGCAACATCTCCAATAATATTCATCAAGAATAATGAACACGAAAATAATAATTTGGAGCCCAAACTATGGACCTTTCAAATTCTAACAAGAAATGAACATGGAATTCAATATTAAGATTCTAGATATTAGATCTTGATACCCAAAACCTGGACATTTAACTCCAAAACATGCAAGCCTAGAGGCTACAATATCTAGATCTTGATACCCAAAACTTGACATTTAACCTTGGACATTTAACTCCAAAACATGCAAGCCAACCTGGACATTTAACTCCAATTTAACTCCAAAACATGCAAGCCAACCTGGACATTTAACTCCAAAACATGCAAGCCTAGAAGCTACAACAAGAAAACCCAAAATCAACAACCCTGAATCTAAAAACATAAACTTCCTTAGACCTGGAACAAGAAACCAAGGACCCAAGTTACTTGGCCAGAATCATAGTTGTAGAATCTAAATCAAGTGAACCCATATCATCTCAACTCAAAATATTATATATTTTAAATTTAGAGTAATTCATAGGCACCCATAATCCTAGGAATTATCCATAACCTAGTTTGCAAGGTGAACTATTTTGAAACTTGAAATGGGTATTACCATAAAACTAGAATGACCCAAGTCCTTGAACTAAGGATCATGATCTCGTTTAAGGATGTCTAAGGACCACATATACTGCAAAAAGAACTTGATAATAACTTTGGAGTACGCCATATCTTAAGAAAATGTTAAGAAAATGTTGATGAAATTCAAAAAGTACGTCCGAAGCTTCAAAGAACTTCAAACAACTAAACAACTATTTCTAATTTGCAGAACTTGATAATTATAACTTTGGAGTACGCCATATCTTAAGAAAATGTTGATGAAATTCAAAAAGTACGTCCAAAGCTTCAAAGAACTTCAAACAACTAAACAACTATTTCTAAATCAAAGGATTGAAATAAAACAACTATTTCTAAATCAAAGGATTGAAATATATTAGACAAGACTCGTTATCTAGATTTCTATATCCAAAACTAAACCCTAAAATTACTATTAAAAATATATTAGACAAGACTCGTTATCTAGATTTCTATATCCAAAACTAAACCCTAAAATTACTACTAAAAATATATTAGACATAGACTCGTTATCTAGATTTCTATAAAGGGCTATGAGAATATGAGGGACTCCCTTCTAAGAAAAAGAAAGTGTCGATTGCCTGGACACATGTATGGCTAGGGAGCCTTGTATTAGAGAGCCTTGTATTAGAACAAGACACTTCTAGAAAATTATTGCTATCGAAACTTCCCCATAGTATAAAGGTGGCTACGGAGCGATACTATTCAAGTTTTGCGAGCAATGAACTGGCTATCGAATGTGCGTAACTCCCATAACACACACAAAATAGCATAACGAAATCCATCAAGATCAAGCCCGGTCCCCTGGACCTTGATGGGGGTCCCACCGTAGCGCTCTCCCTTCTAAGAAAAAGAAAGTGTCGATTGCCTGGACACATGTATGGCTAGGGAGCCTTGTATTAGAGAGCCTTGTATTAGAACAAGACACTTCTAGAAAATTATTGCTATCGAAACTTCCCCATAGTATAAAGGTGGCTACGGAGCGATACTATTCAAGTTTTGCGAGCAATGAACTGGCTATCGAATGTGCGTAACTCCCATAACACACACAAAATAGCATAACGAAATCCATCAAGATCAAGCCCGGTCCCCTGGACCTTGATGGGGGTCCCACCGTAGCGCTTTCTACGTACTGTTTGGAGGTTCCAGCTCCAAAACTTCAAAGAACTTCAAACAACTATTTCTAAATCAAAGGATTGAAATATATTAGACAGACTCGTTATCTAGATTTCTATATCCAAAACTAAACCCTAAAATTACTAAAAAAATATTAGACATAGACTCGTTATCTAGATTTATGTATCCAAAACTAAACCCTAAAATTAAATAACACAATCATATCCGAGATACAAACTTGAAACTAATACAAATTGTACCTAGGATCATAGCATGATGAATTGGAGTCAATGTCCAAATTATTCACATCCAGAGCAAATCTACTCACCAAATTATTCACATCTAGAGCAAATCTACTCGACACCTTGAGCTCCACATCAAGAAGAGATAGATAGAAAGAAAGAAAGAAAGTTATATTAACATCTTTGGGAGGCTTCACGAGCCTACGAGAGAAAGTACAATCAATAGAATAGCTAATAAAAGCTGCCATAAGCTGAAGCAAAGGGCTCGCTAAGGCCCTTGATGAGTGCTAGCTAGGCTTTAAATGATCTCAAAAACTCAGAAGCACACTCTTAGAGCTCTCAAGAGACTACAATCAATAGAATAGCTCATACAAGCCGCCATGGGCTGAAGCAAAGGGCAGAATAGCTCATACAAGCTGCCATGGGCTGAAGCAAAGGGCTCGCTAAGGCCCTTGATGAGTGCTAGCTAGGCTTTAAATGATCTCAAAAACTCAGAAGCACACTCTTAGAGCTCTCAAGAGACTACAATGGGCTGAAGCAAAGGGCTCGCTAAGGCCCTTGATGAGTGCTAGCTAGGCTTTAAATGATCTCAAAAACTCAGAAGCACACTCTTAGAGCTCTCAAGAGACTACAATGGGCTGAAGCAAAGGGCTCGCTAAGGCCCTTGATGAGTGCTAGCTAGGCTTTAAATGATCTCAAAAACTCAGAAGCACACTCTTAGAGCTCTCAAGAGACTACAATCAATAGAATAGCTCATACAAGCCGCCATGGGCTGAAGCAAAGGGCTCGCTAAGGCCCTTGATGAGTGCTAGCTAGGCTTTAAATGATCTCAAATACTCAGAAGCGCTCTTAGAGCTCTCAAGAGACTCCTATATGTAGTGCGAAAGCTCCGAGGACATATCCAAAGGTCTTGGTTATCTCTCCGATAGTCCGCTAAGCAAACATGTGAACTTATTCAAACACAACTTTGTACCCATGTGTTAAGGCCCTACTTACTAAATTAACCCCCAAAAGAAACTAGGAGTAGTAAACAAAACAAGAGTGTGCACAACTGTATAAAAATGCCCTACTTACTAAATTAACCCCCAAAAGAAACTAGGAGTAGTAAACAAAACAAGAGTGCACAACTGTATAAAAATTAAACAAGAGTGTGCACAACTGTATAAAAATGCCCTACTTACTGAATTAACCCCCAAAAGAAACTAGGAGTAGTAAACAAAACAAGAGTGCACAACTGTATAAAAATTTAAAACCTATAACCATCATCTAGGATTAATATATCTGAAACTCAAAGCCAAAACTAATATAAACTAAAAGTGATTAGCCTCAATTAATATAAACTAAAAGTGATTAGACTCAATATATATATCCAGTATATGAATTGAAGATACAATAAGAGTTCGCACTGCGAGCAGCCAAACGTGCACAAAGGGCTAAGACACTAACTAAAACAGATTGACCAGGTTCACCAGGCAGTTTTAGCACAAAGCTTGAAACCTTACGGAAGATCCATTATTCCAAAACCATCTGTCCTCTAAAAGCAGAACCCCGCAGAGGCCATGTGATCCAAGCCCATGTTCATAACTTGACAGAAACGCTGAAGGGCTTTATGCTGTTTGGTCTGATCAAACTCATCAACGCATTGCTGCACGTGCAGCCACACCCGCAGCAAACACAGCGCCACTCGCATAAGCGGCAGTAGCTTTCGCTATCCCTGCGGCACCAATGCTTTGCAACGTAGCGCACATACTACCAGCACCAACAGCTCCACCGTAGCTACTCATGAACCCTGCAGCCCATGAACCTGCGGTGATTCCTCCGGAACCAAAACCTACCGCATGTACCACGGCAGGAACAGCATAGGGGGCTACGACGGCTGTAGCCACGGCAACCCCAGCGACGATGGCAATGGGGGGCACCATGTTCGAAGAAATGAGCTGAGAGAGTTAACAGACTAGAGCTGAGGGAATCGTAAGAAATTCAGGGAAAGCTTCGTCTTTATAGAGAAAAAGAGCGAGAGGAAATGGAGAGTAAAGCTCACGACCAACAAACAGTCATTTTCCTTGTGCGTATTCTCTAGCAAGAATTATCACTCATCGCTTATCAAATAGTGACTCATCAATAAATTTTATCTTGTCACCAACAATCCAAATATCTTATAAGAAGCTTATTGAAAAAAGAAGCTAGTGTTCCAAGAACAATGTGAATAGTATTCAATGGGCCTTCCAAGTTCCCAACGTGAGAGAGAGAGAGAGAGAAATGGAAGAGGAAAGAGAGGAATATTTAATGACAATCGGAATGAATGCACGTTCAGAAAAGAGACCTCGTTGTTGTTGGATTTATTTCACTGGAGTCGTTTCCACTCTCCTTTACCAAAATTCGTTGCCACCTCTACTCTCTCTCTTTGTCTGTGCTTTCTTTGGCTCTGCTCTCTCTGGTTCTACCACCTTTGCTCTCCTAGTCTTGTCCCAAGATTGAATGGTTCGGACTATCTTTGGTCTTCATGCCACACACAGTTTGTCTTTGTTTGTCGCACAGATTTGCAAAACTTCGTAATGTCTCGTAACCTTCGTAAACGATTTGCAAAAGTCTCCTAACCTTCGTAAACGTTCTTAAAATTTTACTTTTCGTAACCTTCTTTAACCTTTGCTTTTCCAATGATCATTTAGGGTAAGGTTAGATTATTTAATTTGATTAGACATTGCTTAGCAAATTCTTAGCAAATAGAGCATTCAGTTTCACTACTTTTTAACTTTTTTTCCTTTTAAAAATTGTGTAGTTGTTGGACCTTTGTCCACTTGTTTGTACGTTGAGAAAAGCTCCTCTCCACCGAGTCCAAGGTCAAGTCCATTGTTGGTTGGCAATCCAAGTGGACCCCCTAAAGAGAATCTTCTAAAAAATTCGCCAATCAAGAAAACCCCACGGCGCTCCTTGAAAAATTATTTCCAAGAAGTGGAGCAAGAAGCCTATGCTCAAGGTAATAGATTTACTTTGTCTATTATGGATTAATTTGCATGAAATGGTTTTTGATTATCTTCTTTCGTCATTTGTATCCCATTGAAGAGGCTCATTCGCGAGAACCCGAAGTGTGTGCGCTTTAAATCCACCATAACCTCTGAAGTGCAATGTAAAAGTTGTTCTAAACACCGAAAGTACGAAGAAAAAAAGCCGTCTACTTTAAAGACACAACCGAAGAATGTTATTGTGATTGATTGACTATAGATCACATTGGAGTTGGATCTTCTTATGTATTGTTTTGGCAATATTGTCTTGTTGACAAGTTTGCAAAACATTGAATATGTTGTTGTAAGTTTTGTGACCAAATAAAAAATCAAGAGCATGCTCTACTTTAGAATTGTTTTAGTTAAAGTTTAAATAATGCATAAGATAATATTCTAGGCACATGCAATGTGGATAATTTTAGTTACAACAATTGGTAATTAATATTTCAAAATAAAGTCAACAGTAAAAGACAAATATGTTGCAATATTAGTATAGTTACCATTGTAATGTTTTCTAAGTATCCTCAGTTGATTAATTAATTTCATTGTTTTTGAACATTTTTCATTTGCAGCAAGCAAACAATTGATTTGCAAGGAAGAAAATGACGAAGTGAATTCTCACAATGTGCCTATCCATGCTAAGCATTTGCATGATCACTCCACAACGTCCCATCCCTATCTAATTGTACTCCACAAAGGTTTGTTTTTTAGGGAAAATTGATTTACAAGTACGATACTTACAAATTAACAAATCCAAAGTATCATACTTTCTTGAAAGGAGACTTCACTAATAGATTTTGCTCTCACACAATGACATTGCTCATTCCTTCCACCTTCATTCACCAATTTGTTGGTTTCTTGCAAATTAGGGAGTTTTATAGAGTTGAAGGAGCTAGTGTTGTGATAAAAGGACCAACAGAAGGTGGAACTTCAAAATTCTCTACTTGTTAATGCAAATACATGTATCATTAGAGGAGAACCCTTTGAAGGAAATCTTCGTTTATTGCCCGACCATTCGCTTTGCACATATGTGTGTTGGGTGAGATGGTAAACTTTGGCAAGTTAAGCATATCAAATGTCATGAAAACTATTGCAATTGTAGTCATCAAAGTGGCAAACGAGAAGGAAATGGCAGACCAAGTTATTGTTGCAGATGGACCACAAGATGAAGTCAGAGCTGTAGTAAGTTTTAGCTATTATTGCCTCGTTTAGTTGACATCTTGAAAATGTTGTGTGCTTCACTTACACAAATGTTACATTTGTTTGTAGCTTTCATTTGTCAATGAGAGGAAACTGACGTTGACTCAACTAGTCCAAGAATTTAATGATGAAGGTGTGGTTATGTACATCCTAAAGAATGTTTCATTCTTGAAAGCAAAGAATACAATTTGTGTCTTTGACTTCATCATTTTGATGGACGTGCCTAATGGTTCGATCAAGGATGACTTGGCTTTCACAAGCCAAGTATCACGCTTGTGCCAATGTGTTGGAAGCGACGAAAATTCTCACATAAAACTTTTTCACAACTGCAGGTATTTGAAATATTGTACTTCACCAATGTGAATGCTAATCTTGTCGAACACATTTATGAGTCACGCAGAGGCTTTCGTATAAGCAGGGACCCACATCGACCCTTTTTCTATTCCTGTCAGTTGCCCTCGAGTATTGTTCAAGTCACCAATTTAATAGGAGATTTCATCCAGCGCAATGGCAAACAAGTCGCAGTACACATCAAAGATCCATATGTGGACATAGTGAATAGTCTTTAAATGTGCCTTTCCTTCAAATGTATGAAGACAATCTCATGATGGCTCGTAGTAAGCTTAAGACTTGCAAACCTAGTGGAAGCTTCACAATTAATAGCTTGGATTTGTAATAGCATTTGAACCTAATGCATAAAAGACTATCTTTTGATGCAAAATAGTTTCTTAAGAATTCTACATCTCTCATGTCCAATTATTCTTTGCTCGCTTGTTAAATCATGTACATAGTTCTCAATTTGCACTTGATAGATAACAATATGGAGATAGAAGAACTTCTACAAAAGAAGCACTTGGTGAGAAACTACAATTTTGTTGATTTTAATCCTCTTAACACAAATGTGCTCTTGTGCGTGCTACAATTCTTCCCAACACTAACTTATGAGCAACTGTTAAGTACATTATTTGAGAATATTGTTTGTACTTGTAGAACTAATCCCACCCCATGGCACATCTTTACAACAATATCAAAAGAACCAATGTTGACAATTGACATACTACAAAAATTACTAGAGAACTCTTCAACATCACCTACATTGATTGTTGACATTCTCAAAAGATTTAATTTGATCTTTGGAATATCCTTTGGTTTTTTTACCTACGCTGGAATCAAACTTTAAAACAATGTGACAATATGTTTAAGTTAAAAAAAGACTATCAATAGTGTGCTATTGGATCAATCAAACCCTATATCTACAATCACTCCATTGATACAACTACATGATAAGCATGCTTACAAATTTTGGAGTAAAGAACACCAAACTCTACTATAAACTAGTATTGCAAAACCCAAGTTTATCAGCTCAGCTTTTGGATCCAACTTGGACCTCAACTCATCTAGCACATGAACATAGGCAATGCAACCAAAAATTTTCAAATGAGAAATGTCTGGTTTCCTACCAGTATACATCTTCTCTGGCGTCATGCCATGTATTGCTGCAGTGGGAGTCATGTTCATTATGTAAACTGCTGTAGCAACTGCTTCATCCCAATAATAATCTTGTAGATCTTTTTCATTTAGCATGGCCCAAGATACCTCTCTAATATGCCTGTTTTTCCTTTCTGCAAGTCCATTTTGCTGTGGGATATGACTGCATGAATATTGCTGCTTTATGCCATGCTCTTGCAGGAACCTTGCAAACTCATTTGAGAGGTACTCTCCCCCTCCATCTGACCTTAGGCATTTTATTTGCAGGCCTATTTCTTTTTCAACCATAGCTTTAAAAGCTTTGAAGTGCCCAAACACTTCACTTTTCTTTTTCATAAAATACACCCAAACTTTTCTGCTGAAGTCATCTAAAAAAGTGACAAAATAGTGACAGCCTCCAATAGATGCAGCTTTAGTAGTCCACACATCAGAGTGGATTAACTCCAATGGCTTTTTACTCTCTTGAACATGCCTAGGAAATGGTTTCCTTGCCTGTTTTCCAAATTGACAGGCTTCACAAACCTTATGCATTTCTACAACCTTGAATTTAGGCAATCCTCTGCAACAATATTTTGGGCTTGCATTGATTTAAGTCACTGTATATTAACATGACCAATGCGTTTATGCCAGATATCTATATCTGCAACTACACCGGTCCAATGTGCAAACATTGCTGCACTCAATTCAGGCATGTCTGCATCCAACATAAATATCTTGCCCTTCTTCTTTCCTTTTGCTATCAAGCGACCGTTATTTTTCATATCCTCAACAAAGCATCCATGAGGATTAAATCTAACCTGCAAGCCCTGCTCAACCATTTGACCAATAGAAACCAGGTTCTTGGTGATGTTCGGGACATGAAATACATCAGACAGGTATTTCTTTTTCCCATCCTGCATAGACGAAGGAATTTTACCAATCTGCACAATAGGATGTGCAGTATCATCACCAGTCTCCACAAATCCTAGTTTTTCCATATTCCTTGCATCCTGCATCCATTCTACATGACCTGTCATGTGGTTTGATGCACCTGAGTCAACATACCACACATCATTTCGTTCTTCTGCACTTGTCACAGAATTGGTCATGTGCTGCACCATAAGTAGATGCTCATTTCTGTCATCACCCTATCTACTAGAGGATGCATAATTGCCTTGCTGCAATTTTCCATTCATAATGTCATTCTACTTTTTGTAGCAGTCCTTAGCCATATGGCCCATTTTACCACAGTAGTAGCATTCAACATTGTTGTTTGCATTTTGGCCTCTCTACCATCCACCACGGCCTCTTTGGCTCCCCCTGCCTCTAGAGTTACCACGTCCTCCTCCATAGGACTGGTTTTCTTGAGTTTGTTGCATATTCTGATTTCTACCACGGCCTGCAGATCGGCCTCCTCTACCTCTGCCTCTACCTCTTCCAGCATTTGAGTAGAAGACAGTTTCTTTTAAAGTTCCTCTTGAAGAAGATGCACCCCCATTTCTCTGCTCTTCAGAAATTAAAAGAGCAAACAACTCTTCAAAATAAGGAAATTTTTCACGGACGGCAATGGATGTCCGGAACTGTCCATAATCCTTTCCTAGACCATTCAAGGTCACAGTAACTAGATCATCATCTTCCACTAGCGACCCAATGGAAGCAAGTGCATCTGCAATTTTCTTCACCTTCATGTGGTAGTCATTGATGCTCATGTTTTCTCTCTGCACATTGTGCAACTCCTGTTTGAGCTACATTTTCCTGGCTTGTGTATTTGTGCTGTACATTTTTGCCAAAGTATCCCATGCCTCCTTTGGCGTACTTGCATCCTGAATATGCATAATCATAGAATCTGAAATACTGATAGACAGCCAGTACATAACTTCTCTGGCTCTCTCATGCCATCCTTTAAATGCCCATTTGATTGGGAACATTAGGAAGAACTGGTTCTTCTTCATTTCTTGTAATGAACTCCCAATAGCCTTTTCCCATAAGGAAATTCGTCATTCTAAACTTCCATGCCTGGAAGTTGTTCTTGTCAAGCTTTTCAGTGACAATCTGTGAAAGAGAATCAGATGCCATTACTGAACACTGCAAAATATTCTGTCACTGCAAGAAACACAGCTTTTGCCTCACACAGGCAGATCTGCAAAACTGACAAAAGTGGTATTTGACCACACAGTCACTTCCTAGTGACGATTTTGCATCAACATGCAACAAGCATGATTCTGCAACTCCCAATATCTCTGCACACAGGCATACGATGCAATTTCTGCAGCAACTTTTCACCGACTAGCAGAGCAGTGGTCGCACAATAAAAACAGGGCCTTTTTCGGAGTGCCTGTGAAGAACTTCCGCCTTCAAAACGGGCCCTGAAATGGCCTCGAATAAGCATATACTATCCTCTCGCCACACCACGAAGGGCGTCTCAATCTGAGACAATGCACTCTTGCACTTCTGGCTGTGCTACCTGCAGAGATTTGCTCCCAAACTCGAAAAAGGAAAGCAACACTGGTCCTCTTAACAGGACACCGCGAACTTGGTTTGCTTTCTTGAGCTCCTTACCATGAACAAGGCTCTGATACCATGTGAAGATAGTGGGAGAGAGGGAAGGAGTCTCACTTGCAGCTTTCTCACATACACAATGGGGGAATACACACAAAGGTGGAGGCTGAAAATAGTTTTTCCTCTTCTTAGTTGTGAAAGCCAAAAGAACTCTAGTACAAAGAAATAGAAGAACTCTATATGTGGGTCTCAAACCAAACTCAACTAAGGTGGCATACTAACTGAGCCATGAACTAGAGTAGATAAGGATAGCTGTCATCTAGCTATTATTCGTGGGCGGTGTACCAACCGCATCTGTAGCTAACAAGTCGGTGACATAAATGCACAATGGTCACCCTGGCATATCGCGAGTGGACTATTTTATGAGACTCGGGTTCAAATACAATTGCATGGATACACTTATGCTGATTGGGCTCATAGTATTTCTGATAGACGATCTACAAGTGTATATATGTTCTCTTTTGGGAGTGCTGCAGTCACTTGGAGTAGCAAGAAACAGCCTACAATTGCCTTGTCGAGCACAGGGACTGAGTACAAGGGTACAACAATGGCTGCATGTGAGGTAGCTTGGTTGCATAAGCTACTTTATGATATACATCAGTCTATAGATGGGCCAGTTGTCATTTATTGTGACAACATGAGTAGTATACACTTGGCAAATAACCCAGTCTATCATGCTAGAACAAAGCACATTGAGGTGCATTATTACTATGTGCGGGATAAGGTTCTAGTAGGTTTTATTAATCTAGTTTATTTCAGTACAAAGGATTAGATAGTTGACAGATTCACAAAGGAATTGGGTAAAGAGAAGCTGCGCAAGTTCAGAGACCTACTTGGTGTGCAGGAATTGGGATTGAGCTCAAGGGGGAGTTGAGATATCGAGCTCCACTCATGATATGCCAGGGTGACCATTGTGCATTTATGTCACCGACTTGTTAGCTGCAGATCCGGTTGGTACATCTGGTTGGTACACCGCCCATGAATAATAGCTGGATGATAGCTATCTTTATGTACCCTAGTTAGTGGCTCAGTTAGTATGCCACCTTAGTTAGCTGAGTTTGGTTTGAGACCCACATATAGGGTTCACCTATTCTTTTGTACTTTAGAGTTCTTTTGGATTTCACAACTAAGAAGAGGAAAACTATTTTCAGCCTCCACCTTTGTGTATATTCCCCCATTGTGTATGTGAGAAAGCTGGAAGTGAGACTCCTTCCTTCTCTCCCACTCTCTTCATAATAGGGGATCGAGAACCCCCACAGAGTAGGATGTTTGAATGAGTGAAGCCGGTCCATCACACAAAGCTGAGCAACAAGGGTCCAGCTCATCACTTGCTGCTCTTACTTTGCCACCCCCCCTACATCCCTTCAATGCCTTGCAAACATGGATTCATTTCCGCTGGACCTACTACTCACCAAGAATGACCATCAGGACCGAGCTGCCACAAAAAGTCAGTGGTAGGTCCTGAGAGAAAATATGGTCCATGCGGTGCAAGCACTCAATTATTTGGCAAATCCCTGGATCGCTCCCCAAGTATTGGGAAAAAAATAAATTTGCAAGCTAAGTACTAAAAGGAGGTGACCAAGTTCTTTGAAGAAGAGACAACCAACCTCTGCACAAAACTGAAGGCGATCTGGTAGCAAAGTGTAAGTCTCAGTAGGAGCAACTTGAGGGTAGAAGGGCAGTTCATGAGGAATTAGTTCAAGCACACTGGTAGTTGCAGTAGACATATAACAAACTACAGACAAATGATAGCAATCTGCAATGTGAACTAGAATTCCAGAAAGACCTCACAAACAAGGCCCAAGAAATGTGGTATCCATTGCCGCCAAAAATGTAAAATTACAACATGCACTACACAAGCTGCAACAATAGGTCTTGATGAGCAAACATAAGCAAGTAGATCAAGAGGCACTGGAACAAGAAAATGTGTGCCTAAGGGAGGTGTTCGCAGAAGGGTAGGCTCTACAAGAGGAGAACGTGCAACTACAAGCTAAGATGGACAAGTATCAGTAGCTCCAACACATCATCCATCTCCTCCAAGTGCCTAACGACCATCCCAACAACTTGCCTCATATACAGCCACTATAATGATGGAAACTAGTTTGTTGAAACAATTGATATCAAGAAAGAAGGCAAGTAGCTTGGGCCAACATTCCTTAGCCTAGGGAGGGACTTCAAAATCTAAGGGGTGATGGTTGAGCTCAAGGAGAGGATCTTGACAATTAGCTAAGCCAACTACGCTCAAGCTGCCCATCTACTATGGCAAACTTTTTAGGGAGCTTAAGAAATTAATAAGTAGTCATGTCATAGAGGCTAAGTCCATGCAAGATAATATCCGCAACCTTTGTGAGGTTCCAGGTACCAAGTGGTAGGAGTGGGTTAGCCAAGTCCAGAGCTACAATACCAATTTTGTGACCATGTTGGATATTGACATTCCATCCGAAGATCCAGTTGCCAAAGCCTGTTGGCTCACTAACACCAAGCAACCCCCAGTTGACATAATTGATATCTATCCTTGGTCGTCAAGGGGGCACCATTTTGATGCTGAGCCACAATATTCCCCTCCTTACAGTTCGGACAACTGATGAGATCGGCCCATCCTAGCAACTACTTGTTCGTCCTTGAGCTCTCCTCCAATGCAAGTATCATTGAAAAACATGGGGATTCAACCCATGCCTATTTGCCTTCGAACACTGGCTACTCCTTCCTAGTCCATGATGAGGACACAGGTAAGGATAGCCGAGGCAAGATGTTAGAGGCTAACAGATGTGTGTGGTCTCCAAGTGTTAGCTTCAGGTGGGAGATAGAGGTGATTGAGCACCCATTTTGCAGCAGCAAGAGGTGTAGTTGATCATGGCAAGATGACCAATGGGCGAGTAGCAGTTGGCACACCAAGCACATACTTAAATAGAATGCAATTATTTAGGTAAAAGTCCAGTTGTAACATGAGAGGAAGAAAACAAGAGAGTAGTGTGCTGAGTTCTCTTCCTCTGACCTGAGATGCTAGGCTAGGGAGTGTTCATTGCAAGCCGAGGTAGCTTGGTTGTATCAAGTGATTTTGATTCAATGATAATGAACGAGCAATTGATTATCTCCTTAGTTGTTCTACTCTATTGGAATGCTTCATTGTCTAAGTGTTAAGGGCATGGTAACTCAGTATTTTCCCATCATCACATGGTAGTATTATTTGTTGGCACCTGTTCAACTTGGTATTTTCCCATGATCATATGGTTCTCCTTTGTTAGCTAACCCCAACCTCTGAGTATTATTTGTTGGCACCTGTTCTACACCTAAGCACACCTATCCTAGGACTACAAGAGCGAGCATCTTCACGAAGCACAGCATTGGGCTGGGAAGTAAACTGAGCATTTTTTAGTTAGCTGGCCAGGATCGTCAATAGTGCCAAACTAAATTGATTTTGCACAATTAAAATAAAATTAATGATATTTTTGCATGGGAGTATATGGACATGAACTGCATCAATCTAAACATGTGCATACACTGAATCACCTAGAAAAAGGATGTGGTTTCTATGATCTAGCAAAGATACAATATGAACATGAACTTTGCCAAGCAAGTCAAGTAGGAAATTGATAATCTTATAAAGTTTGGTTTCATCTACCAACTTGAAAAGTTAACCTACTTTTTAAAAATTATGCCTGGTTGAAGAAAAATGGAGAGTTTTGGATTTGTGTTCATTACCAAAAACTATATGCAAGTGTTGAGATATCGAGCTCCACTCGTGATATGCCAGGGTGACCATTGTGCATTTGTCACTGACTTGTTAGCTGCAGATGCGGTTGGTACACCGCCCATGAATAATAGCTAGATGACAGCTATCTTTATATACTCTAGTTAGTGGCTCAGTTAGTATGCCACCTTAGTTAGCTAAGTTTGGTTTGAGACCCACATATAGGGTTCACCTATTCTTTTGTCCTAAGAGTTCTTTTGGCTTTCACAACTAAGAAGAGGAAAACTATTTTCAGCCTCCACCTTTGTGTATATTCCCCCATTGTGTATGTAAGAAAGCTGCAAGTGAGACTCCTTCCTTCTCTGCCACTCTCTTCACATGGTATCAAAGCTCGATTTGTGGTAAGGAGCTCAAGAAAGCAAACCAAGTTCATAGTTTCTTGGTAAGAGGATCAGTATTGCTTTCCTTTTTCGAGTTTGGGAGCAAATCTCTGTAGGTAGCACAGCTGAAAAGTGCAAGAGTGCAATGTCTCAAATTGAGACACCCTTTGCAGTGTAGCGAGAGGGCAGTATTGTTGTAGGGAATGGTGTTGTAGGGAATGCCTTCCCTCAACAGAAATTACAAAGACAATAGATTTTCATTACATGCCTGAGTACGGAATTGAGAGAGATATATCCATATTGCTGCTACTGTGTATTACTCCATGTGCGAGAGAATACAATGCCAGCCCCCAAGAAACACATAACTGCCCCCCTAAGAACAACCAACCGTCATCCACATATGTAAATATACCCTAAGTGCCTACCCCCTTAATCCTAAGGTGTATGTGCACACATGCCTTAACACTTGGCACACCCGGTGGGTCGAATTTAGAATTCGCCTACACGAACCCACACAAGCACCAAATGTCAAACTGAATACAGTGCCATAAATAGAAACTACCCTATAGTGCATAGAATCATGTGAGTGTAAATAATACAGTGCCACCACTTTATGGCAACATGCCAGGGCTGGGAACCCATATAATATAATATCACCCACTCATGATCATACAAAATAAAAATATAGAACCATGAAGTAATCAATAGGTCCCCACTCCACCGGCACGGAGTGTGGACATCATAGGCACGTCCATGCCAATACGAAAAATATGTCGATGACGCTCCAGCAACTACTACCTGTGCTCGAAAGAACACATCACCTCGAACTCGTATCGATGAAATGCATGGCGAAATACCATCACCATAGTACCATGAAAAATAACTCCGCAACATATGCATAAAGAACTCATGGATAGTCGAATCATCCATCAAGGAAGAATCAAGATCCGCAACCTGAACAACCTGCTCCACATGCAAATCAAGATTGTCCTCCAGCAAGGTATCAAACCATGCCGCATTCACCTCACCAAGAATATCATCCTGGGTCGGCATACCGTCATCCTCCAGCAATCCATCGAACCAAGCTGAATCCACAAACTGTCCGAATACTGGAATAACCCCGCTCATCCAAGCGGCATCCTGCTCATCCATCCGAGCATCTAGCATGTAATCCCCCTGCCCACTCATCCGAGTATCCCGCAGGGTGCACATCACATGCTTACTTGTTGTCCTTCCGGCCGCTGCAACTTCGGCCTCCGTGATTCCGTTTCCAGCTTTTCTAGCCGCTCCAGCCACTCCAGCAGCTCCAGTAGCTCCAGCCGTTCCAACCATAGGTTCCGCTTTCGCCACGACAATTCCAGCCGCTATTCCCGCAACAATCTCCGTCGCCATTGCTCCCGCAGCTCGCTGCTGCTGATCCGCAGTCCGCTGCTGTTCATTTACGTCCTCCCGCTGCCGCAGGTTCTGCACTTCCTGGCTGTCCAGCCCTCCCATTTTCTGGTCATCCTGACCACCCTCATCAAGCTGCAACACCCACAGCTCTCGGCTATCCAGCCCATCGTTTTCTATCAGCTGCAATTTTAGCAGCTCCTCATGTTCCTCACGCTGCAAATTCAGCGGCTTCTTTTCTTTCAGCTGCACATCCAGCAGCTCCCTGCTATCCAGCAGATCCTCCCAACCTTCCGGTTCCGGATCCCACACGGGTAATCCAACCCACCGCCTCCACTCTTTCTGAGAGTCTTCGGCTTCCTCCTGCATTGTATTAAAACAAACAGCTTCGCTAGAAACATCTTCTTCAACTTTCTCCACCTTGGTGCATCCCATATTGAGTACATCAATTATAGATACACATTTCTCTTCCTGGTCAACAAACACATCTTTCAATAGCCGCTCCCGACACAAACTCTGTTGCTTTTCACAACTAATATGTCGCTCCTCCGGATCATTAACAACAACTTCAGCTAAAGCACCATCTCCAATCTTCCTCACCCTTGCTGTATTGCCTAATTCAAGTCCAAAACAAGCAATGTCACCATTTTGCACGAGCTCAAAACCAAGGCCTTCTTTATTAAAAGGATGTCTGTACGTGGGAGGGACGAAACTAGCTGCGGGAAACATTTTGGCGAAATCATGCATAGCTTCCAAAATCCATTTGGGTGAACATTGATACCACAAATTCCGTCCCTCCTCAAGAGCATTGCCCTTGTTCCCCTCTAATTCATCAAGATCTTCATCTCGATCATTCTCTACTGCAAGCAAAGCTTGCTGCTCTTGATCATGGTGCCATTCGCCATTGTTAACCGTCGTCACGTAATCCAACGGAAGTTGATAATCTTGTACATCCTCACTGGCCCGCTGGTACCTAGCCGCACTATTCTCAGGCTTTGGGTCAGCCCCCTGATCACAAAAATTGGATTCACCATCCTCCTCCTTCGTTAGACATTCAATCTCCGATTGAATTTGGGCTTGTAGATCACCCGCCGCCATTGACACCCATGCCAGATCTTCCACCGCCCTTGGGCAATGGGGATGTTGTTCATGCCAGACCTTGCCCTCATTTGCATCAGCAATTAGACGTCCCAATGCCCTCAGGATCTTATGCAAGCGTTTCAAATTCTTTGAAGCCCGATGGCGGAATACACAACATTGAACTTGATCAAAATATTCAAGAAAAGAATCCGGACAGACCTCCAAATAATGGCCACGACTGTTGCAGCCATTACAAACGTGAAGCCACCATTCTGATTCGCGATGGTTGTACTCGCCACAGTAGGTACAAGATGCAGAATTCGTAGTTCTATGCTCATTATTGAAACTTCGCTTGCATGTCATTCTTTGAATGTTGCCCTTGACCGTGATCGCAGATGGTCCCAGGAAGTCACCCTCTGATCGCCGACGGTATGATATGGCTTCAGCTCCAGATGGCGATGACTACCGTGGTGGGTGGTGGTGCTTCCAGCAGACGAAATAGCTCCGTTAACGGACATCTCCGCATGCTGGCGATTGGCTTCCGTTGGCTGTCGCTTGTCGCTGATGGTACTCCCGCTAACGGAACTATCGCTGACGGAAGCTATCACTTATGGAGGCTGTCACTAACGGATGCTCCCCCGACTTCCACCTTGATTCTGACTCTCTGGCCTCCAGCTGACAAACTAATACAACTGCGGGTGACAGAGGATACGGCTGCCCTCTTCACCACCCGCACAATCGTGCAGCCCACAATGCCCTCATGGTACTTCGTTGCTGATCAAAATTCCGCATGTACTCGTACAAAACACGAAGAACACCGTCTACTAGACCTGCGCCTGTTCATATCTCCTCAAAAATGTACTTCAAAGATGGACTGCTCCCTCATACTGCCATAGGTCTCTAGCACCCAAAAATCAACCGCTTCCAAAGTCACCATTGTGGAAGCTTCACTGGGACTGCAGCAACGGATCCTCCATCACCAAAGGGATTCGAGTCTCGTGATCGCCAAGTGTTGTAGGGAATGGTGTTGTAGGGAATGCCTTCCCTCAACAGAAATTACAAAGACAATAGATTTTCATTACATGCCTGAGTACGGAATTGAGAGAGATATATCCATATTGCTGCTACTGTGTATTACTCCATGTGCGAGAGAATACAATGCCAGCCCCCAAGAAACACATAACTGCCCCCCTAAGAACAACCAACCGTCATCCACATATGTAAATATACCCTAAGTGCCTACCCCCTTAATCCTAAGGTGTATGTGCACACATGCCTTAACAAGTATATGTTGCGAGGCATTATTTTTTTGATTTGATGCCATTTTGGGGCTAGTTTTGGTGGCAAAAGTTTTTCGCAGGCACTCAGGAAAGTGCCCTATTTTTGTTGTGCGACCACTGTTTTGTTGGTCGGTGAAAAGTTATCGTAGAAATTACATCATATGCATGTGCACAGAGATATTGGGACTGATAGAATCATTCTTATTACCTCTTAATGGATTATCATCATTAGGAAGTGACTGTGTGGTCAAATACCACTTTCATCAGTTACTCGTGAGAATTTTTAATGTCCATGGCCATCAAACATGTTAATAGTCGTAAAACATAGTGTAAATTGTGGTGACCTAGTCCAATGTATTTCTAGTTTAAGGGATTATATTACTAGTATAAATAAATATAACATTACTATAAGTCCCCCATACAAGTGGTAAGGAAAATTTTAATATCAATTCTAAAGCTTGTTATGTGTAATGTGTTTCTTCAGTGCATTGACAAAGGCATGACTACTTTTCTTAACCTTCAAACTCAGTAGGGTAAGATAAGCATCATAATTAAAATCTCTAATGTGTGTGGAATTCAAACTATTATGCATTGGCACCACTCTCCTAGATATTTGGACTAGAGAGAAAAATATCACAACCACGTTCTTTAAAAACTATGAAGGAAATGCCAATGTGTTCTTGCTCTTTCTACTTGTTGTCCAAGAGGAGCAGGAAATTCACCATGATTGTTATTCTTGTTATGAGGTTTTGGGGAGTAGAGGGGACAAGAACTAGTGTAGTATATTTTAGCATAAGGTAGTCATGGAGAGACTTTAGAAATGAGGGAGATGTTTTAGGTTCTAGATATTGATAGAGAAGAATGAGAAAGGTCCAATATATGATCGCCACTAAGCCTAGTGCACACAAGATCAACAGAAGAACTAAGGAGGCTCAAAGCACACTAAATAAGACATGAGAGGGAGATAGCCAATCTATATCTATTGCAATGTGTTTATGTTCTCAACAATACATGATAGGCTTCTTATATAGAGAGAGCCTTAAGAATAGTCAAACCATGTGGGATCCTCTCATCCACATCTCTCCTTGTGAATATCCTCAATCCACATCTCCACATCATGTAGTCCACATCCTAGGGTGGCTACTTTAATTCTTTCCTATACCATACCTTAGCCCTTTAATCTATGTGCTCATGGCACCATATCTCAACACCTCCCTTGGTGCCATGATCTTTTGGCTACTACAAGGTGGTCAGATGTGAGTTACAAATCCATCACCTCCCCTTAGTGCATACATTGCTACTTAAGGTGGTCAAGTGTGGTTTTTACATGTCAATACCTCCCTTGGGTGCTTTCATAGCTACTCTCAGGTGGTCAGGCTTGATTACAAAACATAATAGGCAAGGTTGGCAAGGTTTTTGCTTTTCAATGCTTCATGTCGATGGCGTTTGCTTCTTCTCTTCACGTAGCTTGATGCATGATGCTTTGTTCTTCCATGTGCCTTAATGCTTTTTGTGTGGATGCCATGCTTCGTGCTATGGTCATCTCATGCACTTGTGCTTTTGGCATGCTTATGACAGCGATGTTTGCATTCATGCGTCACTAATCCATTTGTTGCAAAGGTCTTACCAATTGATTTCTTTTAATATTGGCAGTGTCTAATTGCATATACAATGATTCTGACTTGATAGATGCGTAGAGCTCAAAAATACGATCATTTTTTCTTTTTGGAGCGTGTCCAAATTCTTCCTGGATTGGAAGTTACGGCTTGTCAAAAGTTTTTGTGAAGAAGGGGAGCCAATTGATGATGTGGCAGAGGTTGGTCACATGCAGCTTGCAGGACTGTGCTTAGGTGGCACTATGCCATGTGGCAATCTCTTAACTGAACTGAATTAACCCACGTTTAAGCAAACTTAACCATGGTCACATCACATCTTGACACATGTCAAAATCCTAACCATAGGCTAACCTAAGGTAGCTGGACTTAGGTTGAGTGCTTATCTGCCACGTGTCTTTACCATTGGCTACCACGTGTCCTAAGGTTACCAGCTTAGAAGAAAGAAATGGAAGCTTTGAAGCTTCTTTGCAGCTACGACGATGGCGACGCGGAGGAGGATGATGGCGCGCGATCTCGAAAACGACAGTGACGTGGAGGAGGAGGATGGCACGAGATCTCTTCTGATGTTGGTGGAAGCTTGCTGCCTACCGATTTTGATTGTTTACAACACTTTTGTCCACTGTGAAATCGATGGAAACTTCGCTAAAGCTTTAATGGGGCGAACGAGCTGTGTAGAGGAACTTGGAGGTGAGCCAGGATACGGGTGTGTCGGTGGCTCAGAAAAGCACTTGGTCTCGTGGGCATCTATGTTGAAACACATGGAAAAAACACCAAAAACGCAGGCCTTCATGCTTAATCTCTCCGATGGACTCCCCAGAGAAGTCGTTTGGAAGGCACCGACTCAACCAACAGTGCTCAAACATAGAAATTTTTCTGGCAATAGGCCATCCTTCGCAGGTAGCTCAAGTTCCCAACGTGAAGCAGACTCATTGTTGGAGTTGGACGTCTGCTCGCTAGAGTAGGAAGTCTATTGAGAGCAGCTTGGCTCGTTGGTTTGAAAGAGGCACTATTGGAGAGGACTTCTGTGTTGTGGCTGCCTTGTAGAGTCTGTTGATGAAGAGCCTCCATGGCAATTACTTTGCATGGGCATCGTTTTCGTTTGCGTTTTCTACACCCCCTTGCCTTTGTGCGGTTCCGCTTGGAGGAGGCTTGGCTTGGCTGCTGAAGGTACGCTCAGGGCTGGCAGAGCGCATAGTAGAGATGGGCAGCTGTTGAGAGCTATAGAGCCCGTCGTGACTAGATTTAGGCCATCGTAGTAGCAGTGGTTGTCGTTGAAGATCAAGGTTGAAGATCTAAACTATGGTAGTCGCTCGAGGCATCTTGGACTTGCTTGTAGTGTGGGTCGACTACTGCAGCACTTGGCCAGGCTTGGCACGATGGAGAGGCTTGGAACGGCTATTGAAGAGAAGCCTTAGTTGGAGATGCGCCTTTGTTGAGTGCTTGTTGAAGAAGCATAAGGTCGGATGTTGGAGAGGATGTTTGATCTTTAAGGGTCTCTCAAAATGAACACACTCTCTCACAAAGGATTCTCACAAAATCTCAAAGCTCTCAATGAACACTCAAGAATCCACCTCGTTCATGAAGTGAAACTCTTGGACATAATCGCACAAACTCTCCCTAACATCGAGATAAGAGTGTGCCAGTCACTCTAAACTACCTAGGCTTGTGGGCAACCTATGCTCTGATACCATGAGAAAGGTCCAATATATGATCGCCACTAAGCCTAGTGCACACAAGATCAACAGAAGAACTAAGGAGGCTCAAAGCACACTAAATAAGACATGAGAGGGAGATAGCCAATCTATATCTATTGCAATGTGTTTATGTTCTCAACAATACATGATAGGCTTCTTATATAGAGAGAGCCTTAAGAATAGTCAAACCATGTGGGATCCTCTCATCCACATCTCTCCTTGTGGATATCCTCAATCCACATCTCCACATCTCTCCTTGTGGATATCCTCAATCCACATCTCCACATCATGTAGTCCACATCCTAGGGTGGCTACTTTAATTCTTTCCTATACCATACCTTAGCCCTTTAATCTATGTGCTCATGGCACCATATCTCAACAAAGAATGCATAAAAGATGATAGACTAATTGTAAACTACATTCAAGTGAAAGAAAATGTGAACATAAAATAAGAATTAGGGTTAGCATTAGCATTTGTCCCATGAAACTATGTAGTCCTCTCTAGATAGTGCAAATTTATAATCATTCTCAAGACCCATCTTAAATTGTACTAGACAAGTAGAGGGTGCTTTACAAAATACTCTTTAAATTTAAAAAAAAATAAAAACTCGTGTCATGGAAACTATTTGTGATAAAAAAGAAAATAATAAAGTATGCACAACGAGTTGAAAGAATGCAATGGAAAAAGTATGTATAACCCTAGATAACTTAAGTTGCCCCCTCTTAAGCTATAACTAATACTGGAAATACCAAGCTATTATTAGAAGTAGATGAATTTGGTGAAGATATCTTATGTGTGAACAAGATTAATCTCATCATTGAGGGCTTTCTCATAGATAAATTGATAGTGTAGTTCAATATGCTTTGTTCTAGTATGAAACAATGGGATCTTTGTTGAGTCGAGGTTGAGTCAATACTACTCACGCTGGTTGAAAGAGGGTTCGGTATGCTCACATAACAAAATCTTGGATGAAAAGAGTGACATTCTAAACCATATTTCTTCATAAGTAGCATTCATAAATCCTCTACGCTCTAAATTAGTAGATGACAAAGCTATTAGTGGCTACTTTTTGCTTTGCCATGACAAGGATACTAAGGCAAGACTAAAGGAAAAACCATTTTTACTTTTTATCATCCACACACTTACCCTAATTTGCATCAATAAAACCATAAAGGTTGAAGTCTATGGATCAATCAGAATTGAGTCCATAATCCCATGTACCATGGAGATACCTAAGAAGTCTTAATACCTACATCTAGATGAAAATTTTTGGGATTATTCACATACTAGCTTGGAACACCAATAAGACATAAAATGTTGGGTCTAGTACTATCAGCAATCAAACTTCCAATGAGTATTCCTATCATAAACTTAAATATTATGTCCATGGGAGTAGGCAATTGTTTACAATCATTCATGTGGAAATACTTCAAAGCTTTTTTACTACACATGCCTAATGTTAACATAATACCACGTGTATCTCTTTGCATTTTTATGCCAAGAAAGTAATGGAGGTCAAACTCTAATGTGAACTAATCTTTTACTTCTAAAGGCTTTCCATTGGGTCTCATAATGACAATAATCCACATAAAGGACAACAAGAACAATGTTCTATGATGTCTTCTTGATGTACAAGGTGGAGCTGAATCTCATAGTTGAAAAACATAATGATAAATTTATTATGGATCCTATCATTCCATGTTCTTGGTGGTTTATTCAAGTCATAAGAGTATCTAATCAATCTACAAGATTTATTTCTTGGGCTTTAACAACATAACTTTTTTATTGTTGGATGTTAATTTATTGAGAGGCTCAAAGAAATATATTTTCACATCCATCTGATGTATTGTCCAATAAAAGTGTCTTGGCTGAGCAAAAACTATTCTAAATATTATCAAATTTTCAACTAGTGCAAAAGTAGGGGCCTCATAATCTATGCATATTGTTGTGCATACCTTTTTCTAACAAGTTTCTCTTTGAACTTGTCAATAGTACAATCTCGGTTTAATTTTCCATCTTGCATCCAATGGGCTTATTTTCTATTGGAAATTTCGATAAAGGCGAAGTTTGGTTCTTGATGAGAGAATTGTAATCTTCATCCATGGTGTGTTTCCATTCAAGTACTTGAATGAATTCTTTGAAAAATGTAAGCTCATTGATTTCCAAACAACCAAGCATCATGATTAAATTACCTCCATAATTATCATGCTTAAGCACAAACATCATAACCACTAAGACCAAGAATTATGATTAAATTACCTCCATAATTATCATGCTTAAGTAGAAACAGCATAACCATACTAAGAACAAGCATTTCCTTAGGCTTCATATGAAGACTCCTTATACAGATTCCATATACACTCTTAAAAATTCTCATGTAAATGCTTCAAGTCTCTATTAATAATGTTGCATGAAAGCAAAATTAGTTGTATGTCCATCTTTTTTATTCTTTCCTCTCATAGAAAGGTCCTTTCACATTTACAGTAGAACTTTATGGCATGTCAATGATAACCATGGTGGATGTACATCTATTTTGTGGTCATTGTGGACTGGTGTTTTTTTATTCATACAAAGTTGCAAATACATTCCAAGCGTCTTTTCGTGTTTCTTCTTCCTATATTCAAACTGATCAAGCATAACATCATATACAGTTTACTTTATCAAATGATGGGCATGCGTGTATATATCCTTCTTGTCCCATTTAGATTGACCTTTGGCATGTAAATTGATTACCAGTGGTCCTCATATTTTAGCATCTCAATGTCTCCATTTGTCATGTAGAACAAATAATATTTCCATCGATACTTCCATATGCCATAATTTTAGTCCCAAGGGGGTGCACTGTCATATTGTGAAGGAAAGGCAACTCTTTCATTCCTAGAATTGATGATGGAGTAAAGTACCAACACTATTGTAGGTTGATCAAAGTATGACTAAGTCTCATGAATAATGACATTTTTGGAGACTATCAACCTTCTCTTGATTAGATCACACAAACTACATGCTTTGAACTCTTCTAAATATTCGATTAAGATATATTTGATGGACTTGACATCAAATTTTTTCTTGAGTTCATCCCTAGAGAGACAAACAAATGATCAATGAAGGGGTTCATTTCTATCAATTTCTCCTATGGTGTCATAGTGTGCAAAATAGTAGAATAATTCTAATCATAAAAAAATTTGTTCTTTCACATCTTTCTTCCCCTTTATGGCCTTGAAACTTTATTTTCATCAAGCATACACTACGTTGGTTCTTCAATGACTTTGTTTTTCCTTTTAAGTACTCCATTATGCTTTGGAGTGTACTGCGTTTGAATTGTCCTCTTATCTTAAAGTGTCTAGAAAAGGCATCGAACGTATTATCATAGCAAAGGATTTTGGAGGGTTTGGCAACTCATTTTTCCACTATTGATTCGAAATCGTCGAATGCATTGAAAGCATTTAAGTTCTATATCTAGAAATATATCCATGACTTTTTGGAAAAATTATAAGTAAGGCGATGAAGTGAAATGATCTACCTATTGATTTGGTAGAAGCATAACACCATAATTAGCGTGAATTAGGCCTTCTTCCTTCTCTCAATGAATAGGTGTGAAGTCTCCTCTCACATCTCCTTTAGTGATTCCAACCCTTGCATTTAGTAGGACAAGATGTGGACTAAGGTGTTAATCTATGGTCTCTTAGAACTTTGAGGTAATAAGGTAGCTAGCCCCTTCTTTCATGGATCCTAATGGCTAGACTTGGGCATGTGTACACAATCTAAATATCAACAAAAAAAATGCAAAGATGTTTGATTTTTTGACCCCTAGAACTCCCTAGAGAGTAGAATACCACTTTGGAAGGATGGAAGGCCCCTAGCACTGAGGTTTAGAAATACCATCTGGATTAAAGGTCTAAAGGGGTAAAAACTATTCATGATATTTTTACCCAAGGCTTAGGCTACATATTGGCATGAAGGCTTGAGCCATGGGCATTCACTAATCAATACTTGGATTGTGGATCTTGGACACAAGCAAGGTAGGCTAGCAATTTAATTTGATGCCTCCCTTGTGGGTAAGATTATTGTAATGTCAAATGTAAATGTCTTACTAGCCTAGGGTTAAGCCATATAACTTAGCAATGATCTTTATCTACTTAAAGGTGCTAGATGAGCTCTAAGGGTGGATGGTGAGTTTCAAGTGATTTTTCACATAGTTTTGTTCCTAGTCTCTAGCTCAGTGAAGATGATCCATGAATCTAACTCGAGGAGGTTGTCATCTCAATGGTATCAAAGACTTACTCTCCCATGTGAATTGGAGTGGAATACATATAATTTTCTGGTTACAATTAGAGTCTCCATTAGTAGAGCCATTAGGATTATTTTTCTATGTTTTGGTTTCAAGTGGCTGCTAATTATTGATGATTTTCCTTTGTCCTTTGGAAAGAGCAAGAAATGTTTGCATTTTTGTTTTAATGATGATTTTTTTTCCTTTGTTATTATGCCTCTTTTCAAACTAGTCAATGGAAAGTGTAGCATGAGGCTTTCAGGAATAAATGCTATACTTGATGTAAAACATAGTTTGGTATGTTCCCCCCCCTAAAGAGTATCATTTTCCATGTTCTCATTTATTTTTGGGGTATAGTTGCCATGTTGAACATTGGCTACATGACTATTATGTTCACTTTTATTGCTAAAAACTATGCATTCTATTCCTAAATCTACATTATAGGTAACAAAAAACATAGATGGTATTAAAATGATATTTGATTAAGAAAAGGACTCGCTATATTTATCTCTCTATAATAAAGTTTTAAAGACTTGGGTTTGGAAGGAAGCTCCCATAGTACTATGTAATTGTTGTTTTGTTACTTTATTGCATTAATATTTATATGTGTTTTTTACTGGCTTATGCATTTTTATAATCTATCCATTTATCTATGGGTTAAGTTTGCCACTAATCTGAGCATTAGTATTCTACCTTGAGAATCTCATAGTCCACATGTTCTACAACTAGTGTGCTAATCTAATTTATGTCCATCATAATGATGCTATTGTATTTTTTGTATTGGTATTGTGTATCTATAGTATGCTTACTTATTAGTGGATTATAATATTGCAATGGGTTGTATGCCACTTGAAGCATACTACTTGGGAGTGCATTTTTGGTAACATAATTCATAGGCACTTTAATTGCAATATAGTGTTTATTCCACATTTACAAAGAGTGAAATTGGTTATATTCTGGTTTGTATAGTAATTATTCGAACTCATTTAGTCATAACTTCACATATGTAGTGATCCTCTCCCTTGTTGCATTACCAATTATCTGCACTTTCTTTTAAGTTGCATATGCCAGTTGCAATTAAGTCTATTAGTTTTCAAAATGGATTATCACCATTTTTTATTATCATGTTTTATAGGTAAATTTTGTGTAGATGAGGGCATTGTCTTTGCTTCTGATTTAGCCAAATATTGAAATCATCATCTAGGTTCAACATTGATTAAACTAAACTATATGGATGAATGTTGCATTCTTCCATACATCTTGATATTTCTAGGTATAGCCAGACTTCACTGTTGTAAGCTGATACAATGGCCAAGAAGAAGCAGGATGGCTTTTTTCCAGTCGCAGATTAGGAAGCTTTGAGGCTCTTGCATGAAGAGGTAAATAGAAACAATAAGAAGCCAGAGAGGAAAGGCTAGTTTGATGCAAGAAATTTTCACGTGTGGAGTGCGAAATTAGGATGGATTTGGTTAACCTGAGCTCAAAAGGCTTATTTTTTATTGGTAGAGTTCTAACTATCGTGGAGCTGGGCAAGTTCATCACTTGTGAGTTTGATGTTTCACCGCACTTATATGTTGCTAAGTTTTTGGGGAGGAGTTTCTTTTTGCTTCAGTGTGCTATATAAAGAAAGTTTGAAATGAGTTGGTGAGTCAAGTGTGGTGTGGTTGTACTTCCAATACCCTAGGATCCAAATTTTAGTATTGACGAGCAAAGTTCATTTCGGTCTCTTCTCGAATTCGTGCTTCATTTGTAAGCAAACTACTCATTTTGCTCGCAACTGTCTGTTGAGGCTTACAAAGTCCAGGGGTTTACAAAATGAAAAGCTTGAGGAGAAGCCTTCAAATGATGAGAGGCTTGAGGTAAAGCAGAACACTAAGGGGGTATGGCAAGGTAGTACGTCATTGGTGCCATCAGGTGAACAAAGCTGTAAGGTTCTGTTGAAAACTGGTCTACATCTTGTAGTTGGTTTGACTGAGGACTCCCAAGAATAGTCATGGACCATTGTTGGTAAAAAAGGTCCAGCTCTTCGGCCTACTTACATGTAGTTGTTTCTTCTTAGGTGTCATTTGTGCAATCTCAGCAGCAGCAGAGGTACAACATTCTCCAAAGCTTGTGCTGTCCATGGAAGTGGTCAAGGATGATGGGACATCTCAATTTCACTCTCCCCTGTCAAATATTCCTTGGAATGAAGTCAAAGATGATGATCGTTTGTCGCCACAAGATGAAGACATTCTAGATGCAAATCATAAGAAAAGACTTCTGGATGATAAGCCAAGAGAGCAAATAGTTTTATAGAGGTTTTATAGGAGTCCACTTCAATAGGAAATAGTAAGATTCTAAAAGGAATGCCAAAAAACCTTAAGGAGTTGGCCAAGGGTGATGGCAGTGGTAAGGAAAATAGATTTACTTTTATTTGGGATGCCTACAGAGTCCTCTCTCAACTTGACTTGTAGTAAAGGAAGTCATGGAGGTGTGGTGAAGGGTGTGAAGATTTTATCATGGAACCTAACAGGGTGTTGTGGTAAATTCAAGCAAGTAGGATGTTTGAGGCTAATCAAGAAGGTAAATCCCGATATCATTTTGTTGCAGGAACTCAAATGCATGGAGAGTAACCTATTGTGGCTCACCCTTAATAAGATTGGGTATGTTGTGTTTGCTAACTGTCCAATGAGGGGAAAGGTGGCTCAACAATTTTGATCAAGTCTCCCTTGAGTGCTCGTGTGGTGTGTAAGGAGAGAAATTGTTGGTTTATAGGTGTTGAGGTCAAGGTAGATAACTTTACATTCATATGTTGCAAGCATATATGCCCTGAATACAATGTGCAGAAGGTATAGTTTTTGGTTGGAGTTGAAGAATGCCCTATAGGGGTTGAATTGGATCTTGGGAGGCAATGATGGAAAAGAGCAAAGACCATTCATACAGTGGGCAGTTGTCTCAGGGAGTGAGAAGGATGCATGGGTTGATTTGGTCCTGTCATGGGTGTTAGTGGATTGTGTTGATCCTGATGAGGCTCAGTTGAGGGGTTTCTCTTTGAATAATAGAAGAGTGGGCAATGAGTTTAGGGCAAGTAGGTTAGATAGGTTTTATGTTTCTGACGAGGGTTGGTGGTTGAGGTCTCCTTTTGGAGGGGACTATGTTCTCTGTTCATGTATGTTGGATCATTTTCCTCTAGAATGGCATTTCTCTATCCCATGTGTAGCAGGTAGGTCCTATGATGTATCGTTCAAGTTCGATAACATGCTCCTAAAGAATAAAAAGTATTGCAAGATGGCTAGGAAGACCTAGAGAGTGTCTATAAACAAGGAAATAGACCCATGTAGGCGATGGGATAAGGCCATTCGGGCTATTCATATAACAACCAAGGAATGGCGTGCTATGGAGAGAGCCAGAGCAAAAAAATTTGAATACAATATGTAGTATCATGCCTCTCTCAAGGTTGCTATGGATGCTTGTCCTCTTGATGGTACAATTAGTACCTTGCTAGCCGAAGATGAGGTGGCTTTGTAGATGATTGAATTAAAGAAATCTGAGGATGCTAGAATCAAAGCAGGCTTTTATGGCTTATTATTGGTGATCACCCATCTAGGACCTTATTTCAAGGAAATACACAAGAGATTGTGTAGATGGAGTAATGGATAAAGACGGTAATGTCATCACAAAGTTTTGGAGCATTGTAGAAGTTTTTTTTTGGAGTTAAGCAATATAGTTGGCTCTAAAAGGGATAAAGATGCTACATAATAGGAGAAAGTAAGCTCTATGCTCTCATATTGTTCCAACAAAAGAGGATGTTTCTTGCCAGACCATCTTTAGTTGAGGAATTATGGGATACTATTTCTATTATGGGGCAAAGAAAAATCCCCCTATCCAAATGGTTTCACCACCACTCAAATTTTCTTGTTTTTTTGGGATCTGATCAAAACTGATCTGCTTGAAATGGCCAATGAAGCTTGGGAGAGGGGAGATATCTCTCATGATGTGAATGCAGGTCTTGTTAAGTTGTTCCCTAAAAGGCAGGCTAGACTTGGGTCAGAGACTGGCACTGCATGCCCATGCTGAATTTGTCATATAAAAGTATTGCTAAGGCAATGGCTATAAGAATAAGGGAAATCTTCTCCCAAATTGTTGATAAGGAATAGATTGGGTTCATAAAGTCAAGGGACATATTAAAAAATGTCCTTAATATATCAGTAGCTCTTAACTATGCCTTGGCCACTGGGCAGAGATGCATCTTCTTGGGAATAGAACTAGACAAGGCCTATGATAGAATTTGGTGGGACTTCATATTGAGAGTCTTGGAATTTTGGGGTTTGGTACACACTTTATTAAGATGGTTGCAGCACTGTTTGCTAAAGCCTCAGCAATTCTTTGCATCAATGGAGGGATGGTGGGTACTTATGCCTTGAAATGCTCTATCAGACAGGGATGCCCATTGGCCCCATTTCGGTGCCTTTAATTACCAAGATCAAAGCTACCATTGTAGCAAGAAGGGTTAAAGCTCCCATCTGGTAATCAATAATGCCTTCAACCTTTTGCTGATGATAGTCTAGTGATTTCTCAAGAAAAGGAAGACAGTGTAAGCAATCTGTAGAAAATTATTCAAGAATTTTGTGTTGTGTCAGGCTCAAAGTGCAACTGGTTGAAAACATATGCCTTGAAATCTAGAAGTGGGGACATTTCAGAGTGGTTACCTAGATACTCTATGCAACGGATTGATAGAGGTGTGACTAATAAGATACCTAGGGGCTCCGTTGGGCATTGGTCTCTTTGTTAGACATAGATTTAACTAGATGAAAGAGAAGCTTAAATAGAGCTGAGGTATTAGAGTGGTTTATAGTGAGGGTGGAACGCACGAGTTCTAATTATCTATCACATTATCTCAGCTATGACTGCATATATTACTTCTATTTGGAATTTCAAAAAATCACATTGGGTAGAAACTGAAAAAATCTTTAGGTCTTTCCTCTAGGTTGAAGAGGATGGAAAGAGAATACTACATTATGTCTCATGGGAGCTTCTAAAGATCCCTAAGTAGAATGGCAGACTGGGTATACCAAAATATGGAGACACGCAACATCTCTCTCATTTGTAAATGGTTACATAAGATATTTGACAATAGATTGCCTTGCATGTAGATGTCCAGATGGTCTATTAAGCATACAAAGGGGGGAAATGTGGGCACATGGAATGGCTTGACTTGGTACGAGATATTGCTCTCGGAGTTCCCAGTGAAAATCAAAGGTTCTGATTTAGTGGTTGGCCTAGTGTGGGCATCAAATTGTTGCTATTAGCAAATTAGGTGGATAGTTCATTTGGGCCTTAGGGAAGATGGTAGGCTTAGTGAACCAATCTGGTGGGGGGCTTGCAATGAAGTTTCAGCAAAGCCTCTAGTGCTTATCAACCTAGCTAGAGCGAGAGGGATGCACAAGAAAAACATTCAAAGGTGGGTTGACATTTGAGATGCAGCCTGTGCTAATTGGAAGCCAATTTATAGGTTAGCTCTAGAATTTCATCTCAATCAGAATGAAGTAAGAGTGATTCCCATGGTATTAGAAAGAGTAGATGAAGGGTGGCCAACCAATACTATATTATCTTCATCATGGTTGGAAAAGTAATGGTGCTTTAGAAACAGTCTTAAACAAAATGTCTACTAAGGTAGCTTACAAAGGGTTGCATCATCTGGTTCCTGTGTATGAGGGGATTAATGATAAATGGAAATTGAGGACAGGGAGAAATGGTGAAAGGAAATATTTGATGATATTTGGCAAGGCTACAGGATATAGAGAGTTGGTTTCCTACTATGGAAAATTGTGCATTTGATTCTGCTAGTCAAAGGCAAATTAGTCAAATGGGCCAACATCAATCTCTGTGCCCTCTTTGTGGGGTTGCAATTGAGGGCCTCAAACATCTAATGTGGTCATGTCCTATGGTAAGGAGGTCATGGTTGAGAGTTGGAGTAGCCATTAAAGAAGGTGGTCTGATGTCGAGTTTTAGAGTTGCTGGCTGGAAGGCTACTGTACTTGGTGATGTCGAGAAGTTTCCTTCCACATTAGCATTTTGATGGCCATGAAGGAGGAGTAGTTAAGTTCATATCTTGGTGATATAGGGTCTATCCTTCTGAGAGCATAATATCAAATGTGTGTGGGCCGGGGCTGGTTGTCCCACTTATGTGGCTAAATTTTTGTATGAGTTTTTTAAAGGGACTAACCCCCCCTTTTAATACAATCGTCTTGGTTTTTTTAAAAAGAAACAAGGTGAATTACATTCATAAGGCCTGCCCTGGATGGATGTTAAGTGTTTTGTAAGTAAGAGAATGGTCAGACCAGTAAATGTAGTTTGTTTCGAAAATATTGTTTGTGTTTTTTATGTTTGTCCATATGTGATCAATTGTGGACCCATTTATAATAGTTGGTTCATGCATTAGTTGGTGGAAATTATTATTTGTCATGAATGTATTAATTTTGTCTTGTAATATTGTTTCAGTTCTTGTAATGAATATTGAAGTCACCTATGATAGTTGTAGGAATATTTTGATTTATTTTATTGAGAAGTGTATTCAAAAGGTAGATAAGTGTTGATTGTGGTGAAGAGGGTGATTTGTACACATTGATGATAGCAAATTGTGGTAGCATGCTAATGGAGAAAATAGTGAGCAAGAATTTGCATTTGTTTCTATTCATGTGTTGTTGTTTGTGTAGTTGATATAAATTACCATATCTTTTTCTTTTGTGTGCAGATGTTGCAGGAATTGATGTTTTCTCTGGTATGTTAGTCATACCCATCATATTAGAAGGTGCAACCATTGTTTTTCTCACTTTATAAATTTTATTGAGAATGGCTTATATAATCATTGTTGCAAGGATGGCAATTGTAAGAGCAGTCATTGCTATGGCTGCATCAAAGGGATGGTCTTTACATCAGATGGATGTAAAGAATGCCTTCTTGCATGGTGATTTGCAAGAAGAGGTCTTTATGGAGCAGCCACTAGGTTATGTTCATGTTATTCATCCTGAGGTTGTTTGCAGGTTGAAGGAAGCCTTGTATGGCTTGAAGCAAGCACCTAGAGCATGGTCTAACAAGATAGGACAGTATCTTGTCACTATTGGCTTTCAGATTTCCAAGGCAGATTTCTCACTGTATGCGAGAAAAACAGAGAAAGGTATTATGCTGCTTGTCATTTATGTTGATGATTTGATCATCACAGGTGATAGTGATGAAGATATCCTTCATGTGAAAATGCTATTGAAGCAGAAGTTTGAGATGAAGGATTTGGGGAAGCTGCGTTAGTTCTTGGGCATTGAGGTGATTAGATCACCAAGTGGGATACAGCTCTTACAGAGGCAGTATGGATTGGACATGCTGTCCAAATATGGAATGACAGGCTGTAAGCCTATTTCAGTTCCTTTGGAGCAGAATGTGAAGCTGAGCATAGATGCAGGTGAGCTTCTGAAAGACCCTACTATGTACAGACACATAGTAGGAAGTTTGATTTATATGACTATTACCAGGCCAAATTTAAGCTATGCTATTGGATTGGTAAGTCAGTTTATGCAGGCTCCAAGGAAACCGCATTTGGATGCGGCTAGACGCATATTCAGGTATGTGAAGTCCACATTGTAGTATGGACTATTTTATGAGGCTGGGGTTCAGATACAGTTGCATGGATACACTGATGCTGATTGGGCTGGTAGTACTTCTGATAGATGATCTACCAGTGGATATGTGTTCTCTTTTGGGAGTGCTGCAGTCACCTGGAGTAGCAAGAAACAGCCTACAGTTGCCTTGTCGAGCATAGAGGCTGAGTACAGGGGTGCAGCAATGGTTGCATGTGAGGTAGCTTGGTTGCATAAGCTACTCTATGATATGCGTCAAGGCACTTCGGGTGCAGATAGATGAGGAGGTAAAAGAAATACGCATGAACCAAGCTCTCCAAGCTTAAGAGAAGGCAGTGAGGGATATGACCTCCAACCTCCACCAAAGTCAAACATAGCTGATAGCAGCAGTACAAGCAACAGTAATCCTACAGACGTAGTATAACTCCCTGACATCCACACATGCTCAACAGATGGAGGTAGTGGCACAATTTGCACTTGGTTATAGCCACCGAAGCCATACAAGAAGCTATATATTTCAGAGCTTGCCACTTTTTCAACACTGTTTCTGTTAAGGGTAAGGGATAGTGATCCCTAATTGTGGCGGCATTCACATTTTTTAAGTTTACACATATTTTGAGCTTCTTGTTGTGTTTAGGCACAATGACAATTGGTGAAACCCAATTAGTGTGCTCTATCTCGTAGATGAATCCGGCATCTAGGAGTTTTTCAAGCTCATCATAAACCATGGTGCCATACTTAGGATTGGTGGGATAAGGTCCACATACCTTAGGGTGAGCACCTTCCCTTATAGGTATTATGTGTACTACCATGCCTGGTGAAATTCTCCAAGAGATTGGGACAATTTTGTAGGATGATTCCAATGGGAATCGACACAGGGCAACTCAGGATGCTAGAGAGTGTGGCACCTTGTTGCATCAGTGAAGGAGCAAAATATGGAGTGGGTCATTAGGATTTGCATGTCCATGTGTCCGATTGGGATTTAAATTTACACAGGTCCTGAAACCAATGGTTTCCATGCTGTTGTAAAGTTTGAGTATTATCCAACATCGGATTTGGGCATGGCGATGTCAAAGGGCACATTTTCACCCTATGCACCTCGTTGCATCAGTGAAGGGACAAAATAAGGTCAAGTTGATGTGCTGGTACACTATGTTGTGGAGTCTCTTGTTGGAACAGAGGCTCGACTACAGTATCAATACATTGTGCGACCAAGTCATGGAGTGTGTCTTGAGCTTGTTTCTCAGCCTCAAATTGAGCTTATTTTTCAGTCTCAAATTGTGCTTGTTCCTTTTTTACCCATTGTTGAAGTGCCTGAAAACGAGCCTTCTCCACCTCTGCATTTGGGTATGGAGCTTCCTTTATTTGAGGCTCGAGAGTTGATGTGGATGAGCTCGGCTGCTCATTGCTTGGTGGAGGTGGAGGCACTTGTGGTTTCTTTTTAAGAAGTCACTTTGGTTTGATTGGAATGTTAGGGTCCTTGGTGGCCTCTTTCTGTTGGCGGGTAATTACATTTACAGGTTGTGATATTACACTTGCCAGACCCACACTTTGATGGTCCACTCCAATGATGCCGATTGGGATGTCAGGCTTAACCTCTATTTGTTGTGGGACATTTCATGGGACAATCCATACAAGCATGTCCTATGCCACAATCTCTGTAGAGTGGTTGGAAAGTAGCTAGGCTACCATGATGAGGGCACTCTACCATCCAGTGATTTTTGCGATAATCGTAGCACTTGATTGGTGCTCGATATGTGTTGGGACGTACTTGATTTGCATAAACTAGTATTAGACCCTCTGCACCTCCTACATAGTACATTGGGTACTCTGTTTCATACTCAAATGAGGAGTCTACTTCCTTGGCTTGTAATTGATGTATTGGAACTGCCTGAGGAGCTGGATTTGGTGCTCTGGGATATGGTCGTGGATTCAGATTCCTGAGTAGTTATGGGACTTGTGTCTGAACGGGATTAGGATTTAGCCTTGGAGATGGGGGCACTTGTGCAAGTGCTGGTTGCCTATACACTGGCATGGGTGTCGCTTGGTATTGTTGAGGTTAAGGCGGGTTGTTGCACATGTTGAAGATGCAATTGTTTTTATCATGGCCATCGACGACACAGATATGGCACCACAACCTTGGTGGTGGATTTGCTTGTGTAGTGATCCTGGCTCTTAGGACCGAGCACTCATTTGTTGTATGATTGGCTGTGCGGTGTGGACACTAGACATTTTCTCGCTGTGGATATGTCTAAGTTGGCGGGCTGAGAAAAGTGAAGTTTTTGTTGCATGGTCTACATCATGTGGATCCACTACCTTTAAGCCAGGGGCATATGCTATAGCTACTTTTAACTTCTCAAAGCTTTTCTTTTGAGGTTTGTCCGTAGCTGCATGCAAATTGGGCGAGATTTGCAAAGGGTGTCTCTACCGTCGTAACTGCGGGTGTGGACGTAGTTTTGTTGGGAGGGTTAGAGTGGTGTTAGTTTGTGTAGTGACCGTCGTGTCAATAATGTGCCTAAGATTGTCCTACGTGTGTAGGGAATTGTGCCGGTGTAGATGGGTCATTAATCAGAGGTCACGGCGTGAAGGTACGAGCGAATTTGTGCAAAACGAGGCCCACACGAGGGCGCGAATGAGCGAGTGCTAGGGCTGCCAAAATGGGGTGCAATAAGTCTAACTGAGGGGTAGTAGCTGATCTAATTTAGTTGACCTAATTGGACCAATTAGTCTAACTAACCTAACTATCTAGTTAGATGCCTAACAGTTAGTCTAACCTAACCTAGTTATGGTTAGATTGATTGTAGCTAACTAACCACAGTTAGTTGAGCTAACCTAGTACAATCAACTAACCTAATGGTCCAGTTAGTGTTACTAACTAACAGTTAAACTAATCCAATTAAAGTTAAAGCTAACCTAACCTAGGTTAAAACTAACCTATGTTAATATTAACCTATGTTATAGTAGCTAACCTAACCTAGGTTAAAACTAACATAAGGTTAGATTAAAGGTTAAGTTAGGGTTTTTTTTAATTTAAATAATAAATTTTAAATAATTTAAAAAAATCATTGGGGGGGGGATTTCGCGCGGCGGTGGCGAGGGGGGGGATTTTGCGTGGTGCCCGGGGGGGTAATGTTGGCTCTTTCCCACGGCTTCCACGGGTAGAGTAGGGTAGTTTTAGTATGCAAGGTTCCGAGGCTTTTTGTCACCTATAGATATATCGAGGTTGTCGTTTGTATATACGTGTAGCTCAGGACCTCGAGTCGTGTTTCAGTGAGAGATGTAGGCTTAAGTGTGGTAAGCAAACATACTGCATGCATATGTAAAAAGAACGTGTATCATCATCATTGAGGTAATGAAGGATTTCGTCTTCATTGGGGGTTGCAGGGTTTAGGAGAAGTTTAAGGGTTAGGAGGAGGTTCCAGGGTTTAGAAGAGGTTCCAGGGTTAGAGGGAGTTCCGAGGTTTAGAAGGAGGTCCAAGGTTTACAAGGAGATTCCAAGGTTTAGAGAGAGGTTCCAGAGTTTAGAAGAAGGTTCTAGGATTTAGAAAAGGCTCCAGGGTTAGAAGGAGTTCCAAGGTTTAGAAGGAGGTTCCAATGTTTAGAGAGAGGTTCCAGAGTTTAGAAGAGGTTCCAAGTTTTAGAGTAGAGTATATGGTGGAGAACTTGTCTCCCTCGTAGATCATGGAGATTAAGGGTTGAGGAACTAAGGGTTTAGGGGGAGCATAGGAGTGGGAGAGGAAGAAGGTGTAAGAGCATGGGGGAAAGAAGAGAGAGGAGGGAGGAGGAGGAGGAGGACGAGGAGGGAGGAGGAGAAGGGAGGAGGAGAAGGAAGAGGGAGGAGAAGGAGGAGGAGGGAGGAGGAGGAAGAGGGAGGAGGAGAAGGGAGGAGGAGGAGGGAGGAGGAGAGGGAGAGGATGGGTTGCAAGGTTAGAGGAGAGGGGAGGAGGAGTTGCAAGGTTAGGACATGCTTTTGGATGTGGAGTGCAAGGAAGCATGGACACTTGAGACAATTGCTTGGAATACCAAAGTAGAACTCAACACAATGCCCCAAAGAGTGTGGGCTTCATTCCATTATGGGGAATTTATACAAGTCGAAGAGCTTCTCTCTCTGCATGTAGGAATTATAAGACATTCTCTCTCTACATGTAGGAGTTGCATGTAGGAGTTGCATGTAGAACTTGCATGTAGGAGTTGCATGTAGGACTCGCATATAGAACTCCCATGTAGAACTCGCATGTAGAACTCGCATGTAGAACTCATATGTAGAACTCGCATGTAGAACTCACATGTAGAACTCGTATGTAGGACTCGCTTGTAGAAGTTGCATATAGGAGTTGCATATAGAACTGGCATGTAGGAATCATATGTAGAACTCGCATGTAGGAGTTGTATTTAGAACTCATAGGTAGGAGTTGCATGTAGGAATCGTATGTAGAACTTGCATGTAGAACATGCAAGTTGGATTTCTAAGAGGGATTATTTCTAGCCTTATGCAAGTACAAGCGGAGCTTTGCCGCTGCTCTGCACACACATTCTGTTCTACCTAATTCCATGTTGGCACAGAGACAACAGGAGGTACATAAAAGAATAATTCATAGTTGGGGAAGTATACATGTGTGGGGTGTGTGTGTGTGTTGTGTGTGTGTGTGTGAGAGAGAGAGAGAGAGAGTAAAGAAGTAAGTGTCTGTGTGTGAGATACATTTACTAATCAAAATTTGTGTGTGTGTGTGTGTGTGTGTGTGTGTTTCACCCCTTTACTTCCTTAAAGGCTTCTTTCTTCTATCTAAGAAACCTTGTATATAAATGTAAATAGAAATATGTAGAGAGAGAGAGAGAGACCATAAATTAATTAACCCCCAAATTTACATCTTAATCTTTTAGCGCTTAAATTTTTTAGGCTCTCTATTTTTATGCCTTTCTTTAGTTGAATTATGCCTTTCCCTTGTCTGTAGCCCCTTAATTTTTTAGGGGAAAAATTCTTCTAATTTCAAATTTGTTTCCTTAATGTTTTCCTTCCTGATTTTCTTCCTTAATTTTTCATTACACTGATGTTAAGTTTTCCTTAACTTGTTATACTCATTTTACGTTTTTCCTTTTTTTCCCCTTAAGTTTTCCTTTTTTATTAACCTATATAGTTCTACATATATATAGTTAGTTATATACTTATTAATTTACATTGACTTTTAAAATTTTTGCGTATTTTTCCTTTGTCATATATATTCAATCAATTTTTTTCACACTTTAGTTAATCATTGTAACTATTTTATTATATCTTGTACTTGATTATCTCCCTCTCTATGGCCAAAAACCCTTTTCTTTTGGTTTTAATAGTTCATTTACTCGCTACATCCCACTTGGTAGTCCACGTCCTTATTGTTACTTACTTCTTTACAAACTTGGTTTAGACTTGGTTATTTACCTCTTCTTCCTTTCAATCATTCTATCACCTTATTCATTATATTTATCTTAATGGTGAATGTTGGTCACTGAAGGGCGTGGAAAACCCCCTAGATTGTATTTTTACAAAAGAGAGATTGTCTTTACTTCTCACATAAGGGTGTGGACTACCCCTCTTGATATTTTTTCACTTAAATAGACCGATTATCCCTTGGTATGTTGTTAACTAATGGTTTAAAGTTTTTGGGTGCTAACAACCCCCTTAATGTTTCACATATATTGGATGTGAATCAACCCTCTTTATGGTGATCTTGTAATATAATACTAGTGTCTTGTGATATGGTATTTTTGAAGACTTTCTAAAAGACAAAGATGATGTATAATCTTGACGGATGTCTGCTCTTAGGTGAAGCAATAGCTAGAGTTGCAAGATAGGCAGCCTTTTTGTCATCGAGCACATAACTACTGAATCCTAGAATTTTATCAAAATTTTAAAGGAAAAAACAAATGAGTTAAAATATGGACATGATATGGGTCATCGACTACGTAGCTACTAACTCAAAATTGAACTTGAATCCTAGCACTTTATCAAAGTTTTAAACAAGAAAAAATGAATGAGTAAAAATATAGACATGATACGTGACACAGGGTCCATTAAGACCCACTCCTCCCTGCAAATATAGGGGTGATGATTTATTATTACTTGGAAATGTACATATTTTGGAAGTTGAAGCCCAACAAATACATGAATAAGTCGATGCTCACAAGAGCTTATAGTAGATCTCGATCCTCCTTGTAAATGTCAAGGATGATGATTTATTACTGACTTGGTGATGTCCATATTTTGGAATTTGAAGCCCAACAAATACATGAATAAGGCGATGCTCACAAGAGCTTTATAATAGATTCTCGTTGCAATCTATACAATATTGTCAAATGGACTACAAACATGTGAATAAGGGTGTCATCATCCTTTGATGTTGCATCCAGCTTGAATTTCTTTGCTTCCTTGCATCGAGAACATGCATTAAAAAAGAGAAATGTTGTAAGAATTTAGATTGCAATTTTGAACGAACGATAAATTAAAAAAATGCCAGGCTCCATCGTAATGGCCAAATCTTACATTTAATTTGCTCTTTGATCAATCCATTCATCTTCTTCATGTCATATCATTGAAATGACAAAGCTATGTTCCTGAACCTTGGTTTGCACAAGTCTTTCTTGAAATCTCTTATTACATACTTCAGTGAAACAAGTTTTCTCGTGGCATTGTTGCTTGTAGACTCCTAGAGACCTGTATGGAACCCAATAACTCTAATTTAAGGAAACAAATGCCAAAATTTCAAAAGTTGTTTGTGAAATTGGTTTCAAGAGAGATGCCACACTTGAGGAGGGCAAAGGAGGAAGCGTAGGCATGGGGGACTGATCATGGGGCTACTCTTCAAGTTGATTCCATCAGCACACATTTGAAGCCATCGATCGATCATAAGCTCAGCACAAGTTTCTGTTTGTCACTCTCATTGTGAATGTGGAAAAGCATATTTCTACCAATTTGAGCAAGCTCTATCAGTTAGGCATTCATAAATGTGTAGTGGCTTACCTGCCATCCATGGGGTACCTCCCAATCACAACTGCACAGCTTTAGTAGAGGAGTATGTGACAATAATTTCCTCTACAGTGACGTCGAGTTGATGAATGTAGCAGCTAAAGCCGAACTAGGCTGAAGTGTGTAAGAGAGTGGAATTGTGTAGTGGGTATGCTATAGTTGAGAAATGGCTTAGTGTATTTTGTGCAATTGGCCATGATCAAAATGTCAGATGTGGGCAAGTTTACATAAACCTGGATGTGAGCAGGCAAGGAGACATTGGCGTTGTTTGTTGAAAAATTTCTAGATATGAGAAGAGAGTAGGGCTCAAACAAGGGCTTGCTCTAAGGATGTAGAGGCTAGAATCTTTAGAAAGGCTTACCATCGATGATGGAATTGAGGGTCATGTTGAGCTAAAGGTTGTCGACCTTCTCATAGATAAAGCCCAACTTCTCTATATCAAAGGAGTCGTGCACCTTCACCTTGACAAGGAAAACAAACTCAAAGTCACAGTAATCTAGGTTGTCGTCTTCTTCACCGAGAGATCTCTAGATGCCCTAGAGGCGGTCCACATCAACATGAAGGATGCAGAAGATGGGAGCATGAACAACATCATAGAGGGAACCCATGTCTTTTTGTTGGTTAGTGTTAAATTGGTCGCCCATCCAATGATGGATGCTGTTATGAGGCACGGTTTCAACGGTTCCATAACTAGGTTGGGGATCATCACTAGAGCATAAAGCTAGTTGTAGAAGCAAAGGTTAGTAGTAGGGCAAGAGATGACCTAGTGGAACAAGACCTGCACAATTACATGAACAAATGATAGATAGTTTCAAATCCTGCACATCGAATCGAATGCGATTTCCCCAGAAGGATACATCATTTTCTTGCCAACCCCATCTTACACAGAATTTGTGGTGATCATATGTGCAAAGAGAAAGGGAAAGAGCACATCACTCTCCTATGGGGGGCAAATCCATGAGTGATTGTCCTCTCAATATGCCTCGTAGCCCACAAAAATCAACGTTTGAGTGCTGTAGATAATGCTTTTGGGTTCTCCTTGGACAAAATCAAATCTTCATCTTTAACAACTGCATAGAGATGCTTATCGCTTGCTTTAGAAGGTTGTAAAGAGACTTAAGAGCTACATACATCACAGGCTATGGATCAAGGTAACATTAGTGGTGGCACCACTCTCAAAAATGCTCTGGTACCATGTTAAGTAACAATAGATTGACATCTTAAAAATCTGAAAAGTAGTCATACATCTTTTAGATCAATCTGAAATCAATGGCTTAGAATTCTACACGTGGCTTAGCTAGGGCTCAAGAAAACCAAATTGCCCCCTAGGTTGCCTGCCATAATGATAATGCATAGGTCTAACCCTGTGTAATTCTCCTCCATAAATATCTTGTGTAGTGCTAGTTGCTTCACACACACACACACACACAATCCTTTTTTCTCTTTTGTCCATGCATTTTACATTTCTTCCCTTTATACCCCATTGGAAATCCTCCTTTTTTTAGACTTCCTTTTCCCCTCTTGCCAAATAAAACTCCCTTGCACTCTCTCTCCACCCTTTTCCTCTCTCTACCTCCTAATTTCTCTCAACCCATCTCCCTTTCCCAACTTTCCTCCCTTCTTTCCCCTAATCTAGCCCCTTATGTTTTTAATTTCCCTCTAATTTTTTCTTAATTTGTCTACTTTTTTTTTCTATTTGTTCCTTTCTTTAAAAATCTTTCTTTTAATTTTCTTTCTTAAAACTCTTTACATTTTTAAAGGTGTAAAACCCCCCCAATTTTTAAAAATTTCTTTCTTTAAAAAAATTATTTCTTGTTTCTTTAAAGTTCCTTATTTAAATTTCTTTGTTTAAAACTCTTAAATTCCTTTCTTTAAAAATTCACAAAATTCTCTCTTTAATTTCCTTTGAAATTCTTAAAACTCATTCCTCTCTCTTGAAACAATACTCCTTTTAATTTACTTTTTACTTATTATTATTATTTTTTCTCCTCTCGACATCCTCTCTTCCTTTACAATTTCTACTCCATTATTATTTGTCATTGCTCCTTCCCATTATATATTTCCCTCCACATTAAATCTATTGGCATTAAATCACATTGATTTGCCCCTCCCCCCCTTTTTTCCCCTTCTCTTTCCAAAATTTTGTATTAAATTCCCTCTAACTTGACCCAAAATTGTCTTGCATCTTTTCTTAATCTTTATAGCTTTGTAAGTGTGTAGTTAAGTAGTAATTTTTACGTGACCCTGATAACAAGGGAGGGGTGTTTATACCTATCTTCCCAACTAAGCTCAAGCTGGTTCTCTTCATGTTTTTCTTGTTGGATGGTGGCAAGTATGCAGACTCCTCTTCGATAAAAATTATGCTTGCTATGATTTATCAAAGAAAGCCTTGTTTGTAAGATCATGCATTCTACAAACCTTTTTCAATTCTGTGCACCTCTAGTTTGTATTGTAATATTTCACAGCAGTTTTCTCTTTAGTGCCCATTTCCAAAATTGTTTTCATTTCACTATGAAATGAGGTTTTGTCGAGTCTTCTCTCTCTCTCTCTCTCTTTCTCTTCCGCATCATCCATGGTTTGTTCTATATCCATTACTTGCCTGCACCATCATTAAGCATTAATCAAAGACCACCCTTGCCATAAAGTTAAGATGATGGTATACACCAATGAACATAAGAAATATGGTCTACGATGTGAATAAAGAGATGAAATAACACAATGGACATGCCATTCAATACAATGGCAATGACATGATAATGAGATGAAACAAGAATTTGTAACAATAGAGAACATTTATGGCATACACAATGCATTCAATAAACACACATTTTTGTGCAACAAGTGGCATAAACAATTCCTGGGTGTACAACTATCATCCATGACAAAGAAAGGAAAGAAAGTCTCAAAAGACAAAGTGTCAAGGCATCACCCTACTACAACTCTCTACAAGCTTCTGAGCTACTACAGCAAATTGCTCCAAAGCTCTAGCAAACATTGTTCCGATTTGTAGATTCACATTTACACTTTGATGGCTTACTTCCAAAGACTCCTTATGCCTCTTGTTGCGGCTGTTCTTAGCGTCTTTGAATGACTTCTCTAAGTTCACATTTGCCTCTTTGATGCGTTACTCTATTGTTCTCCTCTTAGTCTTGTGACGCAACCCAATAGAGGAGGTGGCCTTTGCTTTACCTTCTAGCACATCTCTATCCTCCACCCCAGACACATTATCACTCATAGGCTCCCATTGGTGATTTGGACTTCATAAAACAAACATGAAAAATTAGTATTAGAGTAGGATTAAAACAAATGCAATAAAGCATTGTATGATGAAGTTGAAATGCATACCATCCTCGAAAGTGTCAAACACATCCGCTGAAGGATCCACACAGCTATCCTTCTTTGAATATAGGATGCATGGTGTCCCAGAGCTACTTGAACGAAGGGATCTTGTCAATCCATGTTCAGATCCACAACTACAACCCATGATAGGTTCGATACTGGAACGAAGGGATCTTGTGAACCCACGTTCAGATCCACAACTATAACCCACGACATTTAGGGAGGTAAGAAATGCGGGATCAAAGGAGGAGTCCGTGAGGCCATTGTAGTTTGTCCGGCCAAGGGTTAGTTTGGTGTGCGGCGAGGACCATTGAGTTGAAACCCATGGTAGGATAAAGGAAAAGAGTAAGCCATGGATGGACCTACATGAGAGGACACAACAATCTATTTAGTGTGGTGTGAAGGCAGTGAGGTGCATAGAAATGCATCCATTATAAAGCAAACCATGTGTGCATGTGTTAGATGTAAACCATTTGTGAAAGTAAATGATGTCCATAATTCCAAACCATTTGTCAATTGAAAGATTAACTCAAAGTTGAAAGTTAAATGTTCTAACGATGAACCTACAATCAAGACAGGCAGCACTCCATAGGAAAGGCCAAATGATAGGCTTTCATTTGTTGCCTGTGAATTGGCACCACATGCTATTTCTACCATTTACCATTGGCACACCTGATGGACAAATTCCTGACATGAACCCACTAAAATGAATAGCATGAAGAGTTTGGTGTAGTACCAAGGTTCAAGCTACCCCCATACATAGCTTGTCTACAAAAACCACGAGAAAGAAATTATTATGCAGTAAAGAAGAACTAATCTATAATGCATATTATAACTATGTGAGTGGAAATCCAGTGCCACCATTTTATGGCTCCATGCAAGGGCTGGGAACCCATAAGATAAAAATACATCCATGCTATATCATACAATATGAATATGTAGAACCATGTATGAATAATAAAATCTATATTCCATGTGCATGGATAGAAATATCTACATGAAGATGTGTTTATGTAAACTGTCGCAAGTGAAGAAATTCTAGAAATAAAAGTGGAATTAAAGCATCAAGGACTCATGAATACTCATCATGAACATGAAATAAAGCATATTTAAAGCATCTAAATATATGTTGAACATTGATGAATCATATAAGGATATATCAGCAACAACCAATTCATGTTCTTCAAACTTACCTTGAGCACCTCATGCTTAGTTGCCTATATATCGAAGTTGACTTCTTGCATTTGTTTGAGGCTAAATTCTTGACTTCTCAAGTTGATGAAATACATGCCAAATCCAAAATTCTCATTCTAGAAATAATTAGCTTTATATCTTGAAGTAAGAAAGATTGCTTGAACATATGGAAAGTTGGAGATCACTTGAACATGTATTGACCATGAACATCTATCAATTTTGGCATGCTGAAAACTGTTTTTTGGTCCAAAAGACACCTTTGGATGAGTAGGTTAGACATATCCAAATCAAAAACTCTTTTAGGTGGGTACTAATCACTTACAGGACTATCTTTTTGCAATACCACATCATCCATATCAGTCCATTTGATCCACTTTTGAAGCTCCTATTGGTACATTGTAATGTTGCTCCCAACCGGGTCTGCAATTTGGGATAGACTAAAACACACTCAAATCATATTTAAAATAAAATCCAAGTTGATGAGATTGATGTCCATACATTTGTATTGGAATACCCAATCCCACCTGAATAAATTCCATTATATCCTCATCCAAGGCAACATCTAAATCAGCCTTTTAACATAGATACTGGCTGCAAACTACTTGCTTTTGTGGCATGTGGCTCAATGATGCTGAGGGATAAACTTGATTAGATACATCATATTCATCTTCAAGATAAAGTAGAAATTTCTCTACCACCTCATATTCATCAGATATATGCTTATCATTCAAGCATAAGCATCCAAATTAACATCCTCCTCCACATTTTGTATCAATATTCGATACACATTATGTATTAATATTAAAATAATATCCTCCTCCACATTATGTCTCAAAAGCACTCCTTGTGCTTCCTTAAAAACCTTTTACTACTAGGTCCTTGCTTCCAAGGTTTTATCAATTTGAGCATGAGTTTCCTCCCTCAGCCTTCTTAAATGGATGGGTCTTCAAAATTTCTAAGAGCGTTCATGCTACGGCCTCTCAACTTTGCTACAGAACTCTTGCTTGTGTAACCTAAAAGGGACACATAAGGGAAGAGAACATTAAATGCATAAAGCAAAATCTTATTTGACTGTCACATGATTAGAGAAGATTTCTTCCCAAAGTTCTTTATTCTAACAGTCCAAAAGCCCACCACCAAGACATGGATAAGTAAAATCCATCAAGCTTTTTCTCATCGAATGCATGGGGACGTTTTCATTGGTCTTGGTAAGCAACTACATGTGAGGTTTATCTTGTGTAATGGGTTGCATAGACTTTGCCACTGCCTGATTTTTGTGCTTTAGATTTCTTAAAGCCTTTATCCGGACCTGCTGTCCTAATGGCTTTGGATAAAGCTCCTGTGTCTCCTATTGCTCACAGAAGAGTCCAAGTCTATTGATGCTCTTGTTTGGTCAAGTTTGCTTCATCCTCAAGAATATGATGATTTTTCATGAGGCCTATGGGAAGAAACTTTGGCCTCGCTATTTACCCATCATAAATCTTGTGAGCATAGGCAATCATCTTCTGTGGTGTTGCAAATAATTCACACACAGAGAGAGAGAGAGAGAGAGAGAGAGAGAGAGAGAGAGCTAGGATCTTCTTCTATTTCTTGTAATGGCACAATGTGTGTCATGTGAAGGAAACTTAACTTGGATGCATCAATTTTATGAGCAAAAACCTATGAGTAGGTGTATCTGAGTGTGTTTTTCGAGAGATTTAAAAATTTGTTTTTCTTTAGGAAACATGGTTTCAACACTTTTATTTTCACTAGAACTAGATCCCTTTATCATAAAAATATACAAAATTGTTACTCATTCAATTTTACATGACATAAATTTTCTTCTTCATATACATCCTTTGTACCCTTGGGTAGTGGGTCTCAGCAGTGACTCACATGTCATGGGGTAGTTGAAGATATGCCAATGGAGCTTCCAATCTCGGCTACTCCTTGTGGGAGCAATGCATAGCACGACTCGTCCGCAAGTGTCACCACACTCAAGCGGCCTCTGGATTGTTGCAATGTGGTTTCATGTGAGGAAGAGGGAAGAGGAAGAGGGGAGGGGAGAAGGAGAAGGAGGGGGAAGGGAGGAGGAGGAAGGGAATAAGGAGAAGGGAGTGAAGGGGGATAGAGTGACAACCACAAGGGCACTACAATGGAAACAAGAGACACTGGAAGAGAAGAGGGAGCTTGTATTCAAACTTGTGCAAACAACAATGAAGACTAAAGTCAACCATTTGGCCTTTTATACAAGTCACCTTTTGAAGGGATGGCCAACCCTTTTCCTTTTTAGCACTCTCCCTCACTTTATAACCGTGGGCTCTTGGGCTCGTAGGGCGCCAAGGCGTATTGCTATTCTTACCGACTTTCCCTACTAGCGAAAATAGCACTTGGGACAAACCTAGAATTAGGAGGTGGTCCTAATCGGTTCCCAAATAGTGCTTGTATTAGCCTCGCCACTCCTAGGATCAGGTGATTTGGGGCTTAAAATCCATGAGCGCCCTCACACATTCATCCATTTGGGGTTCAAACCTCATGGATGCGGCTCAAAACTTGGAGTGATGAGGCTAGGCTTCCGCGAGACACCCCACGATAACCTTGAATGTTGCTGGGAAGCCTTTTCTTCGGAATATTTGGGGATCAAACTCCCTGAGTTTGAGCTGTGTTCCTTCCATGGCTATTTTTGTTGGTGTCGCTATTTCCTATGGACATGGAGCTGAAAAGTGCAAGGCGCATACACTCTTCGTGGTCTAGAAGTGTGCATCTCCTTGTTCCAACACCTCCTTGTTCTAGGCGGGGGCAGCTGGAACATACAGCCTATGCACGTTGCATGCAATCTTTGGATCCTTGGAGTTTGGAGCGGGCTTTAAGTATCTGGGATCAAACTCCCTGAGTTTGAGCTATACTGCTTCCATGTGCACATTGCTTGTAATCATTGACCTTGGTGTATATGGGTATCAAACTCCCTTGAGCTTGTCCTGTTGAAGTAGATCATTCAGCTTGGTTACCTTTACTCATTGATTACCCTGCATTTGGCGATTGTACTCTGTGGATGTTAACACCCTGTTATTACCTTGAAAAAGTGTTGAAAAAAAATTCCTTTACTCTGTGGAACATACAGCCTATGCACGTTGCATGCAATCTTTGGATCCTTGGACTTTGGAGCGGGCTTTGGGTATTTGGGATCAAACTCCTTGAGTTTGAGCTATACTCCTTCGGTGTGCACATTGCTTGTAATCATTGACCTTGGTGTATATGGGTATCAAACTCCCTTGAGCTTGTCCTGTTGAAGTAGATCATTTAGCTTGGTTACCTTTACTCATTGATTACCCTGCATTTGGCGATTGTACTCTGTGGATGTTAACACCTTTGTTATTACCTTAAAAAAGTGTTGAAAAAAAATTCCTTTACTCTATGGATGTTAACACCCTGTTATTACCTTTAAAAAGTGTCGAAAAAAATTCCTTTAAGAAACATCCCACATAATCGCTCTTAATGTAATAATATTACATACATAATTACTTATTAAACACATTTATATTAATATGACAAGAGCTTTCTAGTGTTTTAAAAGCATAAATAACAACATATTTATGGATATCTTTCTAAAGAAGTTTAAATTACTATAAATAAGTATTAACTTAGGCTTATATATCACTCTCATTATATATATACATATATATAATATTTAATACTATATATGAAAGATTTTCCAAAATATAACCCCATATATGTGCTCAAATGGGATTTTCCAGTCAATTTGAGTGGCTGATCGACTATATTTGAACATTGGATGTGAAAGTTATGCCACTTTTAAAAGTGTTGTCCATAGTAGTTTCACCAGTGAAACTACCTTGGAAGACCTACTTCAAAGGGGTTTTGCTGGCGAAACTACCTTGATGGCTTACTTCAATGAGGTTTCTTTGGATAAACCCTTTCATGAGGCTAGGTTGAGAGAGGGTTTTCAATGTCACCCGTATTAAGTAAAAGTCGTAAGAAGGACCATAAGGGAATTTTCATTGAGAAGTCTACTCTACATGTGGGTTTCTTCAAAAAAATCCCATTATGTTACTCACCATTCCCAAAGAGTCATGTAAAGATTTGTATATAAAATAGGCATTGCTATAATACTTTGCATATTTCTAAGTGAAACTATGTTTTGTTCCGATCTATTTTTGCCATATTTTTACATAGTTGGAAGATTTTTTTTTCCTTCACTCGGACGCTCGAAAGATTTCACTCAAAAAATGCTCATCCCCAACTTAAAGATATCTCAAAAAAAGGTTGGAGAAATATTGCAAAGCAAGACACAAAAGCACCCATTTTCTAAAGTATAACAAGTGTTGTGCAAATTCAAATCTTCAATCGAACAATATGATGTATCCCTTTTGTAAATTTTGCACAATTGGGTGTTGTGAAGGCATGTATCCATGTACAAAAAAAATTCTCTCTAAATTTTGCACAATCCGGTGTTGTGAAGGCACGTACCCCTGTACAACAAAAATTCTCTCTCTAAATTTTGCACAATCTTGTGTTGTGAAGGCATGTATCCATGTACAACAAAAATTTCAAATCCATGGGAGAGAATCTATTATCTATAGCTTAAAGTTCAAGAGCTCAAACTTTAGCTTGAAGCTCTAGAAAGGGGACTTCATGATATGGAGGGTAATAAAAAGCAAGAAGTAATCCAGGAGGCAATACAAAAATGTAATGCATCTCCATCGACACTGCAATTGGCTTCTAAAGTACAAGACATGGTCACCATTGAATTGAAGCAAGAGATGATTGCTTATGTGAATCTCAAAGTGAGCATTGTTGATCTTTACAAGGAAGTGAAAGAGCAAGAATCTAGGATGAATAATAGAATGATCTTATGCTTTGGGGACTTGAAAGATGGATGCCTAAAGATGGATGCCTTCATGACGATGAAGAGAAAGACATAGAGGATATAAACATATGCCTTAAGAAGGAAATACCCCAAGTGGAATGGGACGAGAATGATACATGTACTTTACTTGTAATAAGGAAGGCATTTATACATGTACAACAAAATCCTTGCTTATAAAGCTAGATTTACTTGGTTCAAATCCCATCTCCTTGTCCTCTCTCTATAGATTGTCTCCCTTTCTGCAAACACTTCTCTCTCTCTCTCTCTCTCTCTCCCTCTCTCTCTCTCTCTCTTCTTCATATGTGTCTATTGTGAGATTAGGAAGTTGGAGACTATTGCAAAATATAGAAAGAGGATTGGCAATTATTGGTACTATCTACATATGTAACATTATTACATAATTCAAAAGGATTCCTGATGAAATCCATAGTACTTCTACGATTTAAGACGGATGTTATGCATAGAACAAAGTATTCTAAAAAAGATATGAGATTCAAAAAAATAGACCTTTGAATCGCTTTTTTCTTGGGGTTAAGTTTTGAGCTAACCTTGATAACAACTCTTATACAAAGAAACATAATAGGCAAAATAATTCTAAAACATAAAGAAAGGCTATTCTAAGTAGAGCAATTTTGGTGGTAAATTCTAAATATGACTTCTAGATTATAAATTTGAAGTCAATTTAACAGTCTTAATTCCTTGTCTTGACCATGTGATAATGAAAAAGAAACCCCAAAAATGTATTGAATTCATTATTTAGATTTTAATCCCAGTCAAGGAAATGTACTAAGAATGCTTTGTGCTTAGCTCTAATGGGAAGATTCCTTGGAGAGAGAACTTGTGATAGATTTTAAGTTATAATATGAGTAGACCCTTTTTAGAATGAGGAGCTTCTTGATAACCTTAGGCATTTTAAATAGTACAGAGGTAATCTTAAGTAATTTTGGACTTAAAGTTTGTGACTTTTATGTAGTATGATATCTTGTGCTCATCTTGACAATTAGACTCTTGCGTCCATTTGGTTCTTTACATTATTTGATATCTTGTGTTGAGGATCCATCTTAACATCATGTGTTATCATATGTGCTTAGCATTAACACATAGAGTGCTAAAAAGGAAAGGGTTAAAAACCCTAACCCTAACCATAACCCTAAAGGGGTTTGTATATTCTCTTTATTTTCAACTAAATCTAGTGTACAAATAGTCATTAGTGGTTTGCTCTCTAGCTATGCCCTCTTTCCTCATTTCCACTCTTCTCCTCTCCTCTCTCCATATTTATTCATGGTATCAGAGCATGGTTCTGCCTTCCACTGAGGCGCCATCCTAAGAGTGTGAGAGAGTGATTAAGAGTTCTCGAGTGATTACGAGTGCATTTTATTATCATCCACTAAGAGAATTTCCATCCATTGGTGAGAGAATTTCATTCTTTTGAGAGTTTGTGAGTGATCTAGTGATTGAGAAAGAGTCCTTTTTGTTGGAACATGGGGAATAATAGATGCATTGTGGCAAGAGGAGTGAGAACACAAAAGATATTGCAATGGGTGTTCTATTGATTTGAGAGGGAAGTCCCTCTTTTATAGAAATGGAGAGAGGGTGTCCTAAATCAGTGGCACCTCTCCTACATCAAAGGAGGTAACTCCTAAATCATAGGAACTCCACAATCATGAGCACCATCCCATGTGGGGGCTTTGCATTACATCATCACCTATTTCATGGCCTATGGCACTAAGTGTGCCTCTTCTACACACACACACACAACCATATGACTGCTAGTGGATGCACACATGCACCTAGTAAGCCCTTGATCACACATATCACAACATATCCCCCCTTAAGGGTTTGCCTCATGCTATGTCAAGGATACATCTAGTCTCATAGTTTCTCATGCCATCTCATGGTGGTCAAGGATAAATCTATGGCTAGGATCTCATGCTAGAAAAGGTGCCCAAGGGTCAAGGTTTACAAAAATGGGATAGACCAAATACATATCACATGGTACTATCCCAGGAAGAGAACCTAAAAAATTGACCAAGTGATGATAAATAAAGTTCAAAAGACAAAGTGCTCAAAAGGCATAGTCTTTATCTTCTACCACAAAGTTTGATTCTTCATTTATTGATGGAGTTCTCTCTTCAACTGTATTTGCCTTGTTGTTGATGTAGCCCTTCTTCACAATATATGCTTCACTTTGGTTGGAGTTGTAGTAGGAGTCATTTCTCTCCTCTTCCAAAAGAGAAGCTTCAATATCCACCAAGTTGGATGTAGAAGTGTTGCTATACTCTTCATCTAGAAGACTTTTGAGTAAAACTTGTGCACCAAATACCTTTTCAAGTTGCGCCCAAACTTCATGTGAAGTCTCACACCCATCTATGTAATGAATGTATGAGTCACTAAGTCCCAATGCTATGATAGCAAGGGCCTTTTCATATTTTACTGTCCATGGTATTTCACCTTTTCTAGTTGAAGTTTTCTTCTTGTTTACACAAGCAATATTCCATAGACCTTTCTTCAGAATGAATTTGGTCTGCCAAGTATGGAAAGAATAACCATCTATCTTACTCATGTTAGCCATTAGGAAGGTCTTATCACTTACAAGGAAGTGTCTATTCCTTCACAAAATAGCATTCAAACATATTCAATTCAAAATATATCATAAATGCATCGTGATCATTTACCAAAATTGTCAAACAGCAGGACAATACTCTAAAGATAAGACTAAGAAATGCCTCAGATCACTTCCAATGGTCAAAGATCCAAAAGACCAAAGATAACTGAAATAATAATGAAACTTTCTAGCACTTAATCATATTCAATGGTTCATCTTAGAAGTAGATATCACTGTTACCCCCAAATTGAGCAGTCTGAAATTGGAGGGCATAATTGAAGCTGAAGAGAAAAGATTTGAAAGGGATTTCAAAGGAAAATGGAAGCCTGAATACCATAGAGAATCCTTAGCTAAGCAGAGGTACAATGTTGTGTCAGATCGCTTGGGACAATAGCATCAAACTTGATCGGTTATTTTGTGTTTTCTTCTTTGTTTGTGGACCAAATATGCTCAAAATTGAACAACAACTAGCTCATAAGGTCATCCACCAGTGGTGCACAAGAATTGATGAAATGTGGTGTCTATAGGAGGAATTGCTTGAAGGATCGATGAGTAGAGATCGCACGGGCGCACACACTAAAATTCTGTTAATCCCAATAGTGAAGAGGTGTGCCCTAGCTTGCAGAAGCTAGAACCAAAAGCATTTTGAAAGTTAACGGTTGGATCTAGAAAAATTGATGCTATAAGATTCAGGCGGAATTGGGGAAAATGGGAGAGATATGGAAGAAGGTTGAAGAAGATGATGAGGTGGCAGCCTAGGAGTCTAAAAGCTCAAGGAGGATCATGGCTTAAATACCAAATGTTGGAACGTGGGGAAGAATAGATGCATTGTGGCAAGAGGAGTGACAACACAAAAGGTATTGCAATGGGTGTTCTATTGATTTGAGAGGGAAGTCCCTCTTTTATAGAAATGGAGAGAGGGTGTCCTAAATCAGTGGCACCTCTCCTACATCAAAGAAGGTACCTCCTAAATGATAGGAACTCCACTATCATGGGCATCACCCCATGTGGGGGCCTTTGCATTACATCATCACTTGTGTCATGGCCTATGGCACTAAGTGTGCCTCTTCTACACACACACATGTGAAGAGAGTGGGAGAGAAGGAAGGAGTCTTACTTCTTACTTCAACTTTCTCACATACACAATGGGGGAATATATGCAAAGGTGGAGGCTGAAAATAGTTTTCCTCTTCTTAGTTGTGAAAGCCAAAAGAACTCTCTAAGTACAAAAGGAATAGGTGAACCCTATATGTGGCTCTCAAACCAAACTCAGCTAACCTAGGTGGCATACTAACTAAGCCACTAACTAGAGTACATAAAGATAGTTGTCATCTAGCTATTATTCATTGGTGGTGTACCAACCGCATCTGCAGCTAACAAGTCGATGACATAAACGCACAATGGTCACCCTGGCATATCACGAGTGGAGCTTGATATCTCAACACTCCCCCTTGAGCTCAATCCCAATTCCTGCACACCAAGCAGGTCTTTGAACTTGCCTAGCTTCTCTACACCCAATGCCTTCGTGAATATGTTAGCTACCTAATCCTCTATGCTGACATAAACCAGATCAATAAAACCTACTAGAACCTTCTCTCGCACATAGTGATAATGCACCTCAATGTGCTTTGTTCTAGCATGATAGACTCATTCATTTGCTAAGTGTATACTGCTCATGTTGTCACAATAAATGACAACTGGCCCATTTGTAGACTCATGCATATCATAAAGTAGCTTATGCAACCAAGCTACCTCACCGGCAGCCATTGCTGCACCCCTGTACTTAGCCTTTGCGCTCGACAAGGCAACTGTAGGCTATTTCTTGTTGCTCCAAGTGACTGCAGCACTCCCAAAAGAGAACATATATCTGCTAGTAGATCATCTATCAGAAATACTACCAGCCCAATCAGCATCAGTGTATCCTTGCAATTGTATCTGAACCCCACTCTCATAAAATAATCCATACTGCAATGTGGACTTCACATACCTCAATATGCGTCTAGCCACATCCAAATGTGGTTTCCTTGGAGCCTGCATAAACTAACTTATCAAACCAATAGCATAGCTCAAATCTGGCCTAGTAATAATCATATAAATCAAACTTCCTACTATGCATCTGTACATAGTAGGGTCTTTTAGAAGCTCACTTGCATCTATGCTCCACTTCACATTCTGCTCTAAAGGAATTGAAATAGGCTTACAGCCTATCATCCCATATTTAGATAGCATGTCCAATCCATATTGCCTCTGCAAGAGCCATATCCCACTTGTGGATCTAATCACCTCAATGCCCAAGAAGTAACACAGCTCTCCCAAATCCTTCATCTCAAACTTTTGCTTCAATAACATTTTCACATGAAGGATATCTTCATCACTATCATATCATCAACATAAATGACAAGTAGCATAATACCTTTCTTAGTTTTTCTCACATAAAGTGAGAAATGTGCATTAGAAATCTGAAAGCAAATAGTGACAAGATACTGTCTTATCTTGTCAGATCATGCTCTGGGTGCTTGCTTCAAGCCATACAAGGCTTTCTTCAACCTACAAACAAACTCAGTATGAACAGTATGAACATAACCTGGTGTTTGCTCCATATAGACCTCTTCTTGCAAATCACAGAACCATCTGCATTGTGCTTCACCTTATTAACCCACTTGCAGCCAATTGCATTCTTGTCTTTAGGCAAAGGCACCAATTCCGATGTAGCATTTTCTTCCAAGGCATCCATTTCTTCATCCATGGCTTTCTCCCATTTTTCTTTTCCCATGGCTTGCTCCAAAGAAGTGGGTTCTGGTTCATGTATTACTTTGACCATATAGGCATAGTGAATGGCTATAAATCCATCATATTTTAGCCTATCCATAGGATACCCCAGCTCTGGTAGACCTAGCAAAATAGGCTCACTACCAGGTGCTCTCAAAACATCCCTTGTCTTCCTTACTCCAGGTGTAACAACAGAAGGAATACCCAACTCATCATCAAGGCTCTGTTCTGAGCTACTAGATTCACCATCCACATAAGAGTGATTTGCATTCACATCAACCATGGGCTGATCTACTTTCTCTTTTTCTTTTTGTGATACTTGCATCCACTATCTGCATTGCTTTGAGGAGATCCTCCTGAGCTCAAAATCTGCTTGTCCATGGCAAAGTATGTGAATTACTGCTAGAGGACACTACAAGTCCACTAATATTTTGTGATTGCTGTTGTGAATTCTGTGCAGCATTACCATTTTGTGCATCTACATCATCAATCACATTTACTGGTTTATACCAGCTGCTCATCTCATAAAAAACAACATCTCTGCTCACTGTAAACTTATGAGTAGAAGGGTTATAGCATCTATACCTTCTTTGATGTAGAGAATATCCAATAAAGATGCACTTCTCAGATTTTGGATCCAACTTGGATCTCAACTCATCTGGCAGATGAACATAGGCAATGCAAGAAAAATCTTTCAAATGAGAAATATCTGGTTTCCTACCAGTATACCTTTCCTCTGGCATCATGCCATGTATTGCTGCAGTGGGGGTCCTGTTCATTATGTAGACTACTGTAGCAACTACTTCAGCCCAATAATAATCTGGTGAGTCTTTTTCGTCGAGCATGGCACGAGATACCTCTCCAATATGCCTGTTTTTCCTTTCTGCAAGTCCATTTTGCTATGGGGTATGATTGCATGAATATTGCTGCTTTATGCCATGCTCCTATAGGAAACTTGCAAACTCATTTTAGAGGTACTCTCCCCCTCCATCTGACCTTAGGCATTTTATTTTTAGGCCTGGTTCTTTTTCAACCATGGCTTTAAAAGCTTTCAAATGCCCAAACTCTTCACTTTTCTTTTTCATAAAATACACCCAAACTTTTTTGCTGTAGTCATCAATAAAAGGGACAAAATAATGACAGCCTCCAATAGATGCAGCTTTAGTAGTCCACACATCAGAATGGATTAATTCCAATGGCCTCTTACTCTCTTGAACATGTCTAGGAAATGGTTGCCTTGCCTGTCTTCCAAATTGATAGGCTTCACATACCTTATGCATTTCTGGAACCTTGAACTTAGGCAATCCTGCAATAATATTTTGGGCCTGCATTAATTTAAGTTGCTATACATTAACATGACCAATGTGTTTATGCCAGATATCACTATCTACAACTACACCGGTCCCATGTGCAAACATTGCTGCACTCAATTCAAGCATGTCCACATATAACATAAACATCTTGCCCTTCTTCTTCCCTTTTGCTGTCAACCAACCTTTATTTTTCATATCCTCAACAAAGCATCCCTGAGGATTAAATCTGACCTGCAAGCCTTGCTCAACCATTTGACCTATGGAAACCAAGTTCTTGGTGATATTTAGGACATGAAATACATCAGACAGGTATTTCTTTTTTCCATCCTGCATAGACAAAGCACAATAGGATGTGCAGTATCATCACCAGTCTCCACAAATCCTGGTCTTTCCATTTTCCTTGCATCTTGCATCCATTCAGCATGACCTGTCATGTGGTTTGACGCACCTGAGTCAACATACCACACATCATTACTTTCTTCTGCACTTGTCACAGAATTGGTCATGTGCTGCACCATAAAGAGATGCTCATTTTTGTCATCACCCTATCTACTAGAGGATGCATAATTGCCTTATTGCAATTTTCTAGTCATGATGTCATTCTGGTTTTTATAGTAGTCTTTAACCATATGAACCATTTTACCACAGTAGTAGCATTCAACATTGTTGTTTGCATTTTGGCCTCTCTGCCATCCACCATGACCTCTTTGGCTCCCCCTGCCTCTAAGGTTACCACGTCCTCCTCCATAGGATTGGTTTTCTTGAATTTGCTGCGTATTCTGATTTCTATGATAGCCTCCAAATCGGCCTGCTCTACCTCTGCCTCTACGTCTTCTAGCATTTGAGTAGAAGACAACTTCTTTTGAAGTTCATCGTGAAGAAGATGCACCACCATTTCTCTTCTCTTTAGAAATTAAAAGAGCAATCAACTCCCCAAAATCAGGAAAATTCTCACAGATGGCAATGGATGTCCAGAATTGTGCATAATCCTTTCCTAGACCATTCAAGGTCACAGAAACTAAATCATCATGTTCCACTGGCGACCCAATGGAAGCAAGTGCATCTGCAATCTTCTTCATCTTCATGTGGTAGTCATTGATGCTCATATTTTCTCTTTGCACATTATGCAACTCCTGCTTGAGCTACATTTTCTTGGCTTGCGTATTTGTGCTATACATTTTTGTCAAAGTATCCCACGCCTCCTTTGGCATGCTTGCATCTTGAATATGCACAATCATAGAATCTTAAATACTGATAGACAACCAGTACATAAATTTTTTGGCTCTCTCATTCCGTCCTTTAAATGCCTACAACTCTTGTTGATTGGGAACATTAGGAATAACTGGTTCTACTCCACTAATGAACTCCCAATAGCTTTTTCCCTTAAGGAAATTTGTCATTCGAAACTTCCATGCTTGGAAGTTGTTCTTGTCAAGATTTTTAGTGACAATCTGTGAAAGAGCATTAGACGCCATTACAAAACACTGCAAAAATATTCTATCATTGTAAAAACACAACTTTTGCTTCACAAGGGTAAATCTGCAAAACTGACGAAAGTGGTATTCGACCACACAATCACTTCCTAGTGACGATTTTGCATAAACAGGCAATAAGAATGATTCTATCACTCCCAATATCTCTGTGCACAGGCATACGATGCAATTTCTATGACAACTTTTCACGGACTTGCAGAACAGTGGTCGCACAGCAAAAACAAGGCACTTTTCTAAGTGCCTACGTAAAACCTTCACCTCCAAAACAGCCTTGGAATGGCCTCAAAGAGAGTGGGAGAGAAGGAAGGAGTTTCACTTCAGCTTTCTCACATACATAATGGGAGAATATACGCAAAGGTGGAGGCTAAAGACAATTTTCCTCTTCTTAGTTGTGAAAGCCAAAAGAACTCTCTAAGTACAAAAGGAATAGGTGAACCCTATATGTGGGTCTCAAACCAAACTCAGCTAACCTAGGTGGCATACTAACTGAGCCACTAGCTAGAGTACATGAAGATAACTGTCATCTAGCTATTATTCATGGGCGGTGTACCAACCGCGTCTGCAGCTAACAAGTCGGTGACATAAATGCACAATGGTCACCCTAGCATATCACGAGTGGAGCTCGATATCTCAACAACACACACAACCATAGTGGATGCACACATGCACCTAGCAAGCCCTTGATCACACATACCCCAACACTTTGAGTATTCATTTTTGTCAGGAGAGAGAGAGAGACTTGTGAGATTGTTATTTGGAGTTCATTGAGAGATAGAGATTGAGATTCGTCTTCTTTCCTTTGAGAGAATGATTTGTGTGAGAGAGAATAGAGAGGTTAGAGAATTCTTTGACATGTCCAACTATCGACACTCAACTATTGACTCCAAATGTCTATACAGCTAAGGCAAGACAATCCACTCTACTAAGGAAATCGAATTGCAAGCACTGCTCAAGAAACTGGACCAAGTGTTGGCTGTAAGCTAAGGCAGATTTGAAGCCTCTTACTCAGCTGCTAAGCCAAACCCCGTCCAAGGTGCACCCAGCAAAGCTCCTACTCTATAACCAAATCATCTACTCTCTACAATACACAGCAAGGCAAGGCGGGCCTATTACAACATGACTAAACACAATGCTCTGGCTCCAAAGCCATCGACTCCAGCTTTCCAGTCCCATAATGAGCTCCTGCAAGGCTCCTACAACTAGTCGAGCTGCAGAGACAGATTCATGACAACACCAACTACAATGCAAATGACCCAAGAAGTGCTACACTTTTCTTCCCAGCCTCTGAGCGCCATCTCCAAATGAGCCACAATGATCGATGGATCCATCCAGCGAGCACTGCAAAGCTACAAAGCTCCAAAAGCTTCTCCAATAGAACTCATGTTCGTTGCAGCTACCTCTCTAATCGACATGCCCCTCTGACTCATAACTGCCAAGAGCCAAGGCAATAAAATACTCAATGCGTACATCTACGACTCAGAGCGAATAAGGCCTCATACACCTCACGCGATCGACCACTAGCACCTACAACCCCTACGACTATCTGCAACGCCACTACAATTTGGCTCCATGACAACCCCCTCCATGACAAGAAAGACAAGCAAGCCTACAGCCCACTGGCGGTAGCATTGCAACAATGAACTCCTCCCTGCCTTATTTGGGCCGACTCAAAGTCATCATCTCCAAAGGTATCCACCCGAATGCCTGATGCTCTCCAACGATCTACAGGTGAACTCCTACGCTACTACAGACCAAGGCATGGGTTACCTACAACTGATCATCAGTGCTCACGTACCTCCCAAGCCTTCAACGACCACACCACCTATGCCACCTACCCCAATGCTTTCACCTCCCGACAATCGGCCATAAGTATTAACTCACTCTCATAAAGTACATGTAATATTTAATACTATATATGTACGATTTTCCAAAATATAACCCCATATATGTGCTCAAATGGAGTTTTTTGATCAATTTGACTAGTTGAATGACTATATTTGGACATTGGATGTGAAAGTTATGTCACTTTTAAAAGTGTTGTCCATGGTAGTTTTGCGAGCAAAACTACCTTGGAGGACCTACTTCAAAGGGGTTTCACTGGCAAAACTACCTTGATGGCTTGCTTCAATGAGGTTTCTTTGGAGAAACACTTCACGAAGCTAGGTTGAGAGATGGTTTTCAATAGGTCGTAGATGTTGTTTAGGTTCACTTGGTGTAATCTGAATCATTTTGTAAATCTCTACCCTTTGAGGCTAGTGAATAAAAGATATTTTTATGTTCTATTACTGTTCCCATGTTATTATACATGTTATGTGATGCTTTCCATCAGTTTATGCAAGTTCATTGTGAATTTGAGTGGTCAAATGATGTTTTTTCGACATGGCGTAGAAAGGAAAAGCGTTCAACATCATGTGAGGAGCGCAAAAAGGTCAAAACTTGGTATGGTGCATATGGAGCCCGCTTAACTTGGTCAAGCGGGCTCCATATGCACCATAGCGAGTTTTGACCATTCTGGGCTCCCCACGCGATGTTGAACACTTTTCCCTTCTGTGCCAGGATAAGATTCTTGCTAGATTGCTTAGAAATGACCATTATAGCACAAAAAGTTATCTGATAGCATGATTTTGAACAAAATAGTGAATGAAAATATTAATGCTAACAACAATTAAAGTTAAAAAATACAATGACAGTATAAAAGAAATTTTGTAAAAGAACACAAAATGGGACACTGTAGAAAAAGTATAACAGTATTCATATAAAATAAAAGTTATGTACAATAAGGCTTCACAGCCTTTCTCTCTTCTCTAAAACATTGAGAATATCGGGCTTTGAATTCCCAAATAGACTCCTAGCTCTAAACCTAGTCAATAGAGCGTTGATTCTATTGTCATTGTTGGCCAAGGACATGGCTGTTGCTGTCCATGCCATACCTTAAAAATTGGTTCCAAAAGCATTGAGGGCAGCCATGCGGTTCACCAAAATGACCTTGTCAGCATTCCGATTGATGTCAGCATGACCAATCACTCATGACAAGGCCTTTCACTTAAAGAGGTCCTCAGTACCTTGTGGCAAAAACTTTTTGTGGATAACCACAAAGTGCCCTTTTTCTTGGCCAAGGTAATGTGTCAGTGAGTGATCTTGGCTGAAGCTACTGCAAAAAAAGCCGTTGCTGAGATGAGAAGAGGTCGACCTGAAATGACTCTTGCAACAATCCAACATTACATTAGAATGCCAACAAAGCAAAATTATACCAAGAGAGAAGACATTCAAGCTCATAGCTCTTACCACTATCGAGTCATCATGCTCGATCCCTTCCTCTTTGTTAATGAGGATGGATCTTGAGGGCTCCTACTATTCGAAGTGAGATGTGGAGGCTTCTTCTAGCACATCAGGTAGGTTGGAGTAGATCGATTTGTCTACATCTTTGATTTTGGCCTGTATGAAAGCAAGAACCTCTTCTATTGAATCATCTGATCCCAAAAACCCAGGTTCTTGCATATTCATGTCCACCTCATATCCACATAGAACACCAAGAGCTTCGTCCTCCTAGAGACCAAACATAATCTCGATGTCATGGAGAAAGAGGTATTGTTCTCTAGCGATAAGAATGGGAGCAAGAAACCATATCTTTATTGAGGGGTCAACAGAGGTGGTGCCCAAGGTAGAGGAATTTGAGAAGTAGAATGGGGTTCAGGAGGTCTCTAGAGCACTTCCAGGGCCAATGCAGCTTCCTGCTCCTCACCTTCTTTATCAATGGGCTCTTCATTGTAGATGTTGGGCTCATCTATAGAAACAAGAGGATCGGCAAGGGCAGGGGTAGGGTCAGGGCCTCTTCCATTTTTCCCTCCTAGAGAAGGAAAATAAAGGTCATTTCCCAGGATAGGGACCTATTTCCTATGTTTTCAGTGACCTCCATCACCTCCCCCTCCCCCCTCCATTTCCACCACCCCCTTCCCCTCCCCCCTCCATTTCCACCTCCCCCTCCATTTCCCCCTCCCCCTCCCCCTCCATCTCCACCTCCCCCTCCATATCCACCTTGTGAAGATAGTGGGAGAGAGGGAAGGAGTCTCACTTGCGGCTTTCTCACATGCACAATGGGGGAATACACACAAAGGTGGAGGCTGAAAACAGTTTTCCTCTTCTTAGTTGTGAAAGCCAAAAAAACTCTAGTACAAAGAAATAGAAGAACCCTATATGTGGGTCTCAAACCAAACTCAACTAACTAAGGTGGCATACTAACTGAGCCACGAACTAGTGTAGATAAGGATAGCTGTCATCCAGCTATTATTCGTGGGCGGTATACCAACCGTGTAGCTAACAAGTCGGTGACATAAATGCACAACGGTCACCCTGGCATATCGCGAGTGGAGCTCGATATCTCAACACTCCCCCTCGAGCTCAATCCCAATTCCTACACACCAAGCAGGTCTCTGAACTTGCGCAGCTTCTCTGCGCCCAATGCCTTCGTGAATATGTCAGCTACCTGATCCTCTGTGCTGACATAAACTAGATCAATAAGACCTAGTAAAACCTTCTCCCGCACATAGTGATAATGCACCTCAATGTGCTTTGTTCTAGCATGAAAGACTGGGTTCTTTGCCAAGTGTATTTGCCAAGTGTATGCTGCTCATGTTGTCACAATAAATGACAACTGGCCCATCTGTAGATTGATGCATATCATAGAGTAGCTTATGCAACCAAGCTACCTCACATGCAGCCATTGCTGCACCCCTGTACTCAGCCTCTGTGCTCGACAAGGCAACTGTAGGCTGTTTCTTGCTGCTCCAAGTGACTGCAGCACTCCCAAAAGAGAACACATATCCATTGGTAGATCGTCTATCAAAAATACTACCAGCCCAATCAGCATCAGTGTATCCATGCAACTGTATCTGAACCCCAGCCTCATAAAATAGTCCATACTGCAATGTGGACTTCACATACCTGAGTATGCATCTAGCCGCATCCAAATGCGGTTTCCTTGGAGCCTGCATAAACTGACTTACCAACCCAACAGCATAGCTCAAATCTGGCCTGGTAATAGTCATGTAAATCAAACTTCCTACTATGCGTCTGTACATAGTAGGGTCTTCCAGAAGCTCACCTGCATCTGCGCTTAGCTTCACATTCTGCTCCAAAGGAATTGAAATAGGCTTACAGCCTATCATCCCATATTTGGACAGCATGTCCAATCCATACTGCCTCTGCAAGAGCTGTATCCCACTTGGTGATCTAATCACCTCAATGCCCAAGAAATAACGCAGCTCTCCCAAATCCTTCATCTCAAACTTCTGCCTCAATAGCATTTTCACATGAAGGATGTCTTCATCACTATCACCTGTGATGATCAAATCATCAACATAAATGACCAGCAGCATAATCCCTTTCTCTGTTTTTCTCACATAGAGTGAGAAATCTGCATTGGAAATCTGAAAGCCAATAGTGACAAGATACTGTCCTATCTTGTCAGACCATGCTCTAGGTGCTTGCTTCAAGCCATACAAGGCTTTCTTCAACCTGCAAACAAACTCAGGATGAATAGCATGAACATAACCTGCTGGCTGCTCCATAAAGATCTCTTCTTGCAAATCACCATGCAAGAAGGCATTCTTTACATCCATCTGATGTAAAGACCATCCCTTTGATGCAGCCATAGCAATGGCTGCTCTTACGGTTGCCATCCTTGCAACCGGGCTGAAAGTTTCTTCATAATCAATGCCATATGTCTGTGCATACCCCTTGACAACTAATCTTGCCTTGTATCTATTCACAGAACCATCTGCATTGTGCTTGATCTTATAAACCCACTTACAGCCAATTGCATTCTTGTCTTTAGGCAAAGGCACCAATTCCCATGTAGCATTTGCATCAAGGCATCCATTTCTTCATCCATGGCTTTCTCCCATTTTTCATTTCCCATGGCTTGCTCAAAAGAAGTGGGTTCTGGTTCCTGTATCACTTTGACCATATAGGCATAGTGAATGGCTGCAAATCCATCATATTTCAGCCTATCCACAGGATACCTAACCCTGGTAGACCTGCACAAAATAGGCTCACTTCCACGTGCTCTCAAAACATCCCTGGTCTTCCTTACTCCAGGTGTAACCACAGAAGGAATACCCAACTCATCATCAATGCTCTGCTCTGAGCCACTGGATTCACCATCCACATAAGAGTGACCTGCATTCACATTATTCACATCAAACATGGGCTGATCTACCTTCTCTTTTCCTTTTTGTGATACCTGCATACCACTATCTGCATTGCTTTGAGGAGATTCTCCTGATCTTAATCTACCTGTCCATGGCGAAGTATGTGAACCACTTGTTGAGAGTTGTGGTGCCATGAGCACATGTAGAGCAAAGGTATGAGCAAAGGACAAGCTGCCACATGGCATGGAGGAGATATCCCACATGTGAGCAAGCAAAATGGATGTAAGTACCCTCACCTATAAAAGGGAGGTTCATTTGAAGTAATATCAATCAAGCACTTTGCACTATCTCAAGATTCTCTTTATGAGTCCAAGCTAATCTATCTTGGAACCTAATTGACTTGAGGTACATGTCATGAGCACTCTCTTCATCATGTTTCCACATAGGTTCCATCCACCTTAGAGTGCTCCATAGATCCTGAGGCACACATGTTTTGTCATGGTATCAGAGCATAGGTTTAGCTCTCCTAGTTTAGTTCATTAGTAGTTCACTAGTAGGATTGCCTCCATTCCTAGATTAGTTGTAGGCATGTCTTAGGAGCTCATGTTTTTCTCCTAGGTTAGTTTTAGTTTTACATTGAGAACAAATTTCCGTCCCTAGAGAGAGGAAATTTCCGTCCATTGATTCCTTCCATTGCATTGAGGGAACTCCGTCATTGAGAGAGTAAGAGAGATCCATTGTGAGGGATTGAATTCTCCAAGGAGAGAAATTTGAAGAGTGCAAAGTAGTTCTGTGTTTTTTGAGAGAGATTTGAGAGAAAGAGAGTGTCATTCTTTCTTTTGAGATAGTCTTGTCTGCGAGAGAGAATAGAGAGAGAATCTGGGACTCCTTTGTCAGTTTTAGAGAAGATGAGAGAAAGCCACGGGTATCCTATCTTATTGCTATGTAGAGGAGCTTGAAAGTTGGAAGGCTGAGCCAACAACGATGACTGAAGAGGACTGGAGAGGCTCGACAAAGCAACAATGACTACTGTGACCAAAGCTTCTAAGCTTTAGCGCTCCCGGACTGGCAGCCTGCATGCGACCGCTCTGCATCAACAAGCTCCCACTACCAGCAACGCCTAGCACCCAGCGCACTACACTGCTCTACGACTCCCAGCCGACGAGACGCGGCTCTACAAACTACAACCCAACGGACCTTCGACCAGCCTTCCCACTGTGTTGCGCTAGAGAACCTTCAACTCCCATAAAGCTCCTTTCAACGCCCAGCACCGACAGCAGCGAGACGACGAGCATAGCGATCATCTTAGGCTCCCTACGACCTCCACGACACACCCAGCAGACTTAAGTCCATCTCAAACGATCTCACAACAGCGCACGTGAACCTGCAGCATAGCCCAAAACTCCCTCGACTCGGCTGGACTCATCGAGCAACGACCAACGTTAACGGGTCTCCAAACACCTTCAACTCTGACCTCTGCACCTTCAAACTCTGACCTGCAGGTAATCGCGACGGACTCCATCGGCGTTCGCGTCGTCGGCATAGAGAAGCTTCAAAGCTTCTTCTATGTTTTTCTCTCTAAGGTGAGACCTTAGGACATGTGGCAACTGTTGCCAGAAACACGTGGCAAGATAGAACATCACCCGGGTAAGGTTAATTAACCTTGGGTTGGGAGTGTTAATTCTTTGCCACGTGGTAGAGAGATGGTCAACTAACTGTGGTTCAGTTAAACCGTGATTAAAGGCTGAAGGTTAGTTAAAGTGCCACCTAAGCACCCAGCACCCTTGCTAAGCACAGTCTTGCAAGCTGTATGTGAATCCCTGTGCCACATCATCAAGACCCCCTCCTCTTCACAAAAGCTTCAACAAGCCATAACTTGCAATCCAAAAAGAATTTGCACACGCTCCAAAAAGGAAAAGTGATCATCTTTTCAAGCTCCACGCGCGTGTTAAGTCAAAATCATTGTTCGCAATTAGACACTGCCAATATTGAAAGAAATCAATTGGTAAGACCTTTGCAACAAATGGAAAAGCAAAGCATGAATGCACACATCATTGTCAGAAGCATGCCAAAAGCACAAGTGCATGAGATGACCATAGCAAAAAACATGGCATCCACACAAAGCATCAAGGCACATGGAAGAACAAAGCATCATGCATCAAGCGAAGAAGATTGCAGATTGAAGAATCAACAAGTCAACTACGTGGAGTCATCATCAAGCCATGAGCCAAATGGTGACATGAATGGAATGTATTGAGAAACAAAAACCTTGCCAACCTTGCCTATATTTTCTAATCAAGCCTGACCACCTGAGAGTAGCTATGAAGGCACCCAGGGGAGGTATTGACATGTAAAAGCCACACTTGACCACCTTAAGTAGCAATGTATGCACTAGGGGGAGGTGATGGATTGTAACTCACATCTGACCACCTTGCAGTAGCCAAAGGATCATGGCACCAAGGGGAGGTGTTGAGAGTTGTGGTGCCATGAGCACATGTAGAGCAAAGGTATGAGCAAAGGACAAGCTGCCACATGGCATGGAGGAGATATCCCACATGTGAGCAAGCAAAATGGATGTAAGTACCCTCACCTATAAAAGGGAGGTTCATTTGAAGTAATATCAATCAAGCACTTTGCACTATCTCAAGATTCTCTTTATGAGTCCAAGCTAATCTATCTTGGAACCTAATTGACTTGAGGTACATGTCATGAGCACTCTCTTCATCATGTTTCCACATAGGTTCCATCCACCTTAGAGTGCTCCATAGATCCTGAGGCACACATGTTTTGTCACCACTACTAGAGGACACTGTAGGTCCACTGATATTTTGTGATTGCTGCTGTGAATTTTGTGCAGCATTACCATTTTGTGCATCTACATCAATCATCACATTTACTGGTTTATACCAGCTGCTCATCTCATCAAAAAACAACATCTCTGCTCACTGTGAACTTACGTGTAGAAGGGTTATAACATCTATACCCTTTTTGCTGCACAGAATAACCAATAAAGACGCACTTCTCAGCCTTTGGATCCAACTTGGACGTCAACTCATCTAGCACATGAACATAGGCAATGCAACCAAAAATTTTCAAATGAGAAATGTCTGGTTTCCTACCAGTATACATCTCCTCTGGCGTCATGCCATGTATTGCTGCAGTGGGAGTCCTGTTCATTATGTAAACTGCTGTAGCAACTGCTTCAGCCCAATAATAATCTGGTAGATCTTTTTCATTTAGCATGGCCCGAGATACCTCTCCAATATGCCTGTTTTTCCTTTCTCTGCAATTCCATTTTGCTGTGGGGTATGACTGCATGAATATTGCTGCTTTATGCCATGCTCCTGCAGAAACCTTGCAAACTCATTTGAGAGGTACTCTCCCCCTCCATCTGACCTTAGGCATTTTATTTGCAGGCCGGTTTCTTTTTCAACCATAGCTTTAAAAGCTTTGAAGTGCCCAAACACTTCACTTTTCTTTTTCATAAAATACACCCAAAGTTTTCTGCTGAAGTCATCAATAAATGTGACAAAATAGTGACAGCCTCCAATAGATGCAGCTTTAGTAGTCCACACATCAGAGTGGATTAATTCCAATGGCTTTTTACTCTCTTGAACATGCTTAGGAAATGGTTTCCTTGCCTGTTTTCCAAATTGACAGGCTTCACACACCTTATGCATTTCTGCAACCTTGAATTTAGGCAATCCTGCAACAATATTTTGGGCCTGCATTGATTTAAGTCGCTGTACATTAACATGACCAATGCGTTTGTGCCAGATATCAATATCTGCAACTACACCGGTCCCATGTGCAAACATTGCTGCACTCAATTCAGGCATGTCCGCATCCAGCGTAAACATCCTGCCCTTCTTCTTTCCTTTTGCTATCAAGCGACCATTATTTTTCATATCCTCAACAAAGCATCCATGAGGATTGAATCTGACCTGCAAGCCCTGCTCAACCATTTGAGCAACAGAAATGTTTGGGACATGAAATACATCAGACAAGTATTTCTTTTTCCCATCGTGCATAGACAAAGGAATGTTGCCAGTCTGCACAATAGGATGTGCAGTATCATCACCAGTCTCCACAAATCCTGGTTTTTCCATTCTCCTTGCATCCTGCATCCATTCAGCATGACCTATCATGTGGTTTGACGCACCTGAGTCAACATACCACACATCATTGCTTTCTTCTGCACTTGTCACAGAATTTGTCATATGCTGTACCATAAACAAATGCTCATTTTTGTCATCACCCTGTCTACTAGAGGATGCATAATTGCCTTGCTGCAATTTTCCATTCATAATGTCATTCTGCTTTTTGTAGCAGTCTTTAGCCATATGCCCCATTTTACCACAGTAGTAGCATTCAACATTGCTGTTTGCATTTTGGCCTCTCTGCCATCCACCACGGCCTCTTTGGCTCCCCCTGCCTCTAGAGTTACCACGTCCTCCTGCATAGGACTGGTCTTCTTGAGTTTGCTGCATATTCTGATTTCTACCACGGCCTCCAGATCGGCCTCCTCTACCTCTACCTCTACCCCTTCCAGCATTTGAGTAGAAGACAGTTTCTTTTGAAGTTCCTCCTGAAGAAGATGCGCCACCATTTCTCTGCTCTTCAGAAATTAGAAGAGCAATCAACTCCTCAAAATCAGGAAATTTTTCACGGACGGCAATGGATGTTCGGAACTGTGCATAATCCTTTCCTAGACCATTCAAGGTCACAGAAACTAAATCGTCATTATCCACTGGCGACCCAATGGAAGCAAGTGCATCCGCAATTTTCTTCACCTTCATGTGGTAGTCATTGATGCTCATATTTTGTCTCTGCACATTGTGCAGGAGCTGCATTTTCCTAGCTTGCGTATTTGTGCTGTACATTTTAGCCAAAGTATCCCATGCCACCTTTGGCGTACTTGCATCCTGAATATGCACAATCATTGAATCTGAGATACTGATAGATAGCCAGTACATAACTTTTCTGGCTCTCTCATGCCATCCTTTAAATGCCTGCATTTCCTGTTGATTGGGAACATTAGGAAGAACTGGTTCTTCTTCATTTCCTGTAATGAACTCCCAGTAGCCTTTTCCCATAAGGAAATTCGTCATTCTAAACTTCCATGCTTGGAAGTTGTTCTTGTCAAGCTTTTCAGTGACAATCTGTGAAAGAGAATCAGACGCCATTATAGAACACTGAAAAATATTCTGTCACTACAAAAGACACAGCTTCTGCCTCACAAGGGCAAATCTGCAAACCTGACGAAAGTGGTTTTTGACCACACAGTCACTTCCTAGTGACGATTTTGCATCAACAGGCAATAAGGATGATTCTGCAACTCCCAATATCTCTGCGCACAGGCATACGATGCAATTTCTGCAGCAACTTTTCACCGACCTGCAGCACAGTGGTCGCACAGCAAAAACAGGTCCTCTTCTTGAGTGCCTGCGGAGAACTTCCGCCTCCAAAACGGGCCCCGAAATGACCTCGCAGCATATAATGCCCTCTCGCCACACCGCGAAGGGCGTCTCAATCTGAGACAGTGCACTCTTGCACTTCCGGCTGTGCTACCTGCAGAGATTTGCTCCCAAAATCGAAAAAGGAAAGCAACACTAGTCCTCTTACCAGGACACTACGAACTTGGTTTGCTTTCTTGAGCTCCTTACCACGAACAAGGCTCTGATACCATGTGAAGATAGTGGGAGAGAGGGAAGGAGTCTCACTTGCGGCTTTCTCACATGCACAATGGGGGAATACACACAAAGGTGGAGGCTGAAAATAGTTTTCCTCTTCTTAGTTGTGAAAGCCAAAAGAACTCTAGTACAAAGAAATAGAAGAACCCTATATGTGGGTCTCAAACCAAACTCAACTAACTAAGGTGGCATACTAACTGAGCCACGAACTAGTGTAGATAAGGATAGCTGTCATCCACAGCTATTATTCGTGGGTGGTGTACCAACCGCATCTGTAGCTAACAAGTCGGTGACATAAATGCACAACGGTCACCCTGGCATATCGCGAGTGGAGCTCGATATCTCAACACACCTCTCCCTCCCCCTCCCCCCTCCATCTCCACCTCCCCCTCCCCCCTCCATTTCCACCTCCCCCTCCCCCTCCCCCTCCCCCCTCCATCTCCCCCTCCCCCTCCCCCTCCCCCCTCCATTTCCACCACCCCCTTCCCCTCCCCCCTCCATTTCCACCTCCCCCTCCCCCTTCCCCCTCCATTTCCCCCTCCCCCTCCCCCCTCCATCTCCACCTCCACCACCCCCTCACCCCTCCCCCTCTTCCCCCCCACCCCCTCTCTCTCTCTATCTTTTTCTCTCTCTATACTCTCTCTCTTTCCCTCACTCTCTCTCTCTCTTTTTCTCTCTCTCTACTCTCTATCACTCTCTCTCTCTTACACTCACTCTCATTCACTCTCCCTCTCTCTTTCTTTCTCTCTCCTTATTTCTCTCTCTTACTCTCTCTCTCTCTTTCCTTTTCTCTCTCTCACTCACTCTCTCTCCCCCCTCTCTTACTCTCTTTCTCTCTCTCTCTTACTCTCTCTCTCTCCCTCTTTCTCTCTCTCCCTCACTCACACACACTCTCTCTCTTTCCCCCTGTTCTCTCTCTCTCTCTCTCTCTCTCTCTCTCTCTCTCTCTCTCTCTTCCCCCACCCCCTCTCCCTCCCTCTCTCTCTACGCCCCCCCTCACTGACCACTCCCTAAATTCATCTATCTAACCTAACACTAATAGCAAGGGCCTTAAGGCCCTTGCCACTCAAGGGCACCCACGCAGACGCGCCAACGGTGCTTGCGACAGTGGCACCTGCGCGCAGCATCGCCTCGCCCATGGTGGCACTTGCAGTGCCCACCCGCGATGGTGCCCGTCGGGCCGCACCCGTGCCCCCCTCCTTACCACCTCCCTACATCTCCCTACCACCTCCCTACAACCTGCTTACAACTCCCTTGCACCCCTGACACTGCTCCCCTCCCCTCCCCTACACCCCCCACCACTCCCCTCCTCTCCCCTCTCCCCTCCGCTCCCCTGCGCTCCCCCTGTCAGACCCCGTGCAATAGAACCCCCCCGACCGCCGCCGGGGACGCCCCCCCACTGAGTCAAAAAAAAAAAACCTAAACTAACTTTAGTTAGGTTAGTTAAACTAGGTTAGGTTAGTTACTCTAACTAGGTTAGGTTAGTATTAACTTCGGTTAGGTTAGTTTTACCTTAGGATAGTGTTAACTTCGGATAGGTTAGTTTTACCCTAGGTTAGTATTAACCTACTTTAGGTTAGTTTTCACCTCAATTAGGTTAGACTAACTCTTCACTTACTTACTAACTACAGTTAGTCAAATCTCCCAGTTATAGTAACTGGGGGGATGTAGGATAGTTACCCTAACTAGAGTCACTTGGTTTCAACCCCTCAGTTGGACTTAAAGTCCATTCACACCACCATTAGGACCCCCCCACAAAGCAAAATTTACCCCTACTTTAACCCCTCGTAACTCATCCGTTTGGGACCCAAATTGGACCTCGTTTGAACCCAGATTTCACACATGAAAACACCATGCTACAGGGTATTTTTCCAACCCATTGCACACCATTTCTAGCACATGTTCATTTGCACGCCCGTGTGGTCCTCATTTTGCACAAATTCGCTCGTATTTTCATGCCGTGACCTCCGATTAATGATCCATCTGCACCAACACATTTTCCTACACATGTAGGACAATCTTAGGCACATTATTAACATGACGGTCCCTACACACACTAACACCACTCTAACCCTCCCAACAACACTACATCCACACCCGCACTTGTGGCAGAGACACCCTTGGCAAATCTCACCCAATCTGCATGCAGCTACATTTCGGCCAATGCCTTCGACTCCAATGCTCACCAAATCCACATATAACTCCACTGCCACAATCGCCCTCGCCAATCCTCTACCCCGAATCCCCCCCTGAGATTCAACCTCTCCCTTTAACTCCTCCATGCCCCAACATGGTTGGACGCCATCATGACAATGAAGGGGATATCGACCTCGATGCAGAGGCTGACAATTTCTTCAATCGAAGAAATAAACTCCTCCACGCCCCAACATGGCTGGACACTATCATGACAATGAAGGGGATATCGACCTCAATGCAGAGGCTGACAATTTCTTCAATTGAAGAAATAACAACAATCAAGGCCGATGCCCCTTGGGCAAACTGGATCTTCCCAAATATAATGGTAGGGGAGACCCATCCCGATTCCTCTAGCATTTTTATGCCGCATGCCGCGTAGGTGGAGATCAATCCCATGAAACCAAGGTGGCTTGGTTTCCCATGGCCTTAACTGATGAAGCATCTGAATGGTACCTAGACCTTCTAGTGGAAGAGCATGCCACATGGGACCTACTTCAAACAAAATTCAAACGACACTTTCAAACGGAGAGGCTACAAGATGATCCCGCTCTCTAACTCAGCAAGATCGAACAAGGCCGGAGAGAAGATGTATGCACGTCCTTGGGTAAGATGAAACGATTAATCACCAAATGTGACCCACACCCAGATGCAAAGTACCTCACGACATGGTTCATTGCAGGACTTAGAAAGAAAATCCGAAAGGATATGAAAAAGATAAGCAGCTATGCAATGTTCAGTGCTGCTCATGTGGCAACCATTGACATTAAGGATGGGATGACCAACTCAGACACTAGCAGTGATGATGACAGAACTAATACATGAGATAAGTGCTTGAAAAAGGGTAAATCAAAGGACATTTCCGAAACATCAAATGAAGATTGCCTAGAGGCCATGACCATGAAGCTGAAAGAAGACATGATGCAGGCCATGGAACAAAAACTTCACTTGTCTCAGCCACCAACTCACACATATGCACGGCGAGAAAATGTCTGGTGTCCACATTGCATGGCCAATCATACAGCAAATGAGTGTCTGATCCTAAGATCCGAGATCACTGCACAAGCAAATCCACCACCAAAGTTGTGGTGCCATGTCTGCATCATCGGTGGCCATGATGAGAACAGTTGCATCTTCAACATGTGCAACAACTCGCCTCGACCTCAACAATACCAAGTGGCACCCATGCCAATATACATGCAATCGGCACTTGTACAAGCACCCCTAGCTTCGAGGCTAAATCTTATACCCATTCAAACACAAGTCCCACAACTCCTCACGAATCCAAATCCACGACCATATCCAAGAGCACCAAACCCAGCTCCTCAGGCAGTTCCAATACATCAATTACAAGCCGAAGAAGTAGACTCGTCATTTGAGTATGAAGCAGAGTACCCAGTGTACTATGTAGAAGGTGCAGAGGGTCTAATCCCAGTTTATGGAAATCAAGTACATCCCAACACATATCGCACCCCAATCAAGTGCTACGGTTGTGGAGAAAATCATCGGATCGCAAAGTGCCCTCATCATGGTAGCCAAACTACTTTCCAACCACTCTGCAGAGATTGTGGCATAGGATATGCCTGTATGGATTGTCCCATGAAAAATAAGGTCCCAGAACAAACAAAAATTAAGCCCGACATCCCCATTGGCATCTTTGGGGTGGACCATCAAAGTCTGGGTCCGCGGCAAGTGTAAAATCACAACCTGTAAATGTAATTACATGCTAATAGAAAGAGGCCACTAAGGACCCTAACGTTCCAATCCAACCAAAGAAAGTTCTTAAAAAGAAAGCACAAGTTCCTCCACCTCCGCCAAGCAATCAGCAGCCGAGATCATCCACATCAACACTTGAGCCTCAAATAAAAGAAGCTCCATATCCAAATGTAGAGGTGGAGAAGGCTCGTTTTCAAGCACTTCAACAATGGGTACAAAAGGAACAAGTCCAATTCAAGGGTGAGAAGCAAGCTCAAGACCCAATCCATGACTTCGCCCCACAAAGTAATGATACTGTACTCGAACCTCTGTTCCAACAACAGACCCCATAACATAATGTACCCCCACGTCAACTTGAAGGAGCCACACTCTCTAGCATCCTGAGTTGCCCTGTGTCAATTCCCATCGGAATCCTCCTACAGAATTGTCCTAATCTCTGGGAGAGTTTCAAAGGATGGATTGAACTCGCAAATCCCCCTCCACCTATGAACGACATTGAAGATATCCCTGTGTGGATGGGTGAAAGAGATAACATACGCAACATTACTATGCCTTTGATCCACAAGGCATATAATGAAGTCCAAGCCATAGTGGTTGGTGGAGCAGGTGTAAATGTCCTATCACAGGAGCTCTATGAAGAATGGGGCCTCCCACCAATGCAAAAGGCTAATTTCAACATACACTTTGCCAATGATTCACATGCTAAACCCTTGGGGATAGTGAATGGCATGTCCACAAAGATCTCAGGTGTCCGCTTTTCCCTTCAATTCACAATCTTGGATCTCCCCAAAAATTCCTATCAAATCTTACTGGGACATCCTTGGTTACGGGAAGCATCAGTCCTCCATGACTGGGGAACTGATAGACTAACAATCCAGAATTGAGACAGTGCAATCAGGGTGAATGTGGGGATAGGAGCTATTAAACCAATTGTGAGTGTTGGATCACACATCTTTAACAACAATCTCAAGCCAATAAGCTCCCTTGCAACAACATGCCATAGCAGGTGACTCACAAAGCAATGTCAATAATTGGATAAAAACATTGGCAACCATCGACAATTATCATTCATTAGACCCCATCTTCTCACAGATCGATGCTAAGGTGCTACAGGTAGATCCTCCACTCAAACATGCAGAACCAATCGATCTAGAGATGCCATTCTTTATGGCTAACCTTGAGTGGGATAATGAACCTAAAGAAGGTACCCATACCAATGATGACTTAGATTTTCCTTGGGACCTTGAAACAGAGGCTGCAAATGCTGAAATTAAAGGCCAAATTTTTGATAATGACTTAGCCATTCTACATGCCCTAATGGCAGTTGAGCTCCCAAAAGTTGAACCTCCAAAGTTGAATAAGAGCAGAAGATCCCGCAAGAAAGCTAAAGGAGGAAATCGCAAAAAAGCCAAGGCTGAGCACTTTAATGAATTCAAATGAGTCCAATCAAGGATCGTCGAATTGTACCTTGCAAAGTCAACTCCCTCAAAATCAGAACCACCGCCTCTTGATGAGGGACAGCTTTGTTAAGAAGATGAAACCAAACTCAAAGTACTTCTAATGGAATACCGTGACTACCTAGCATGGTCATACAAAGAGATGAAAGGAATTTCACTAGAAGTGGCAGTACACACGATACCTATAAGGGAAGGTGCTCACCCTAAGGTATGTGGAACTTATCGCACAAATGCTAAACATGGCACCATGATTTATGATGAGCTGGAAAAACTACTAGCTGCCAGATTCATCTACGAGATAGAGCACATTGATTGGGTTTCACCCATTGTCATTGTACCTAAACGCAACAAGAAGCTCAAAATATGTGTAAACTTAAAATGTGAATGTTGCCACAATTAGGGATCACTATCCCCTACCCTTAGTAGAAACATTGTTGGAAAAGTGGCAGGATCCGAAATATATAGCTTCTTGGATGGCTTCAGTGGCTATAACTAAGTGCAAATTGCTCCTAAAGACCAATCAAAAATAGCATTTGCTACAAAATGGGGTATTTTGCATATAGAGTCATGCCATTTGGCCTTTGTAATGCTTCGGCCACATTCCAGTGAGTCATGTTCATAGCTTTCAAGTCATTTTTGAATAAATTTTTAGAGGTGTTCTTGGATGATTTGTGCATCCATTCAAACAAATAGGACCACTTCAAATGTTTTGAAGAAGTACTAATCAAATGTAGGGAGTATGGCATCTTCCTAAATCCAACAAAATGCAAGTTCATGGTCACCCACATATTGTTTTGGGACACATCGTCTCTCAACATAGGATTGCAATTGACATGGAAAAAATCAAAATCATCATGGAATTGCCTCCTCCTACAAATTCCAAAGGTGTACAGGACTTTATGGGACATGTCGGCTATTATAGAAGATTTATATTGCGGTATGTCATGATAGCTAGACCACTTTACAAATTATTAGTGGAGTTATTATGGACCGAAGAGTGTGACCAAGCCTTTGAGCTTTTAAAGTGGTGCCTAATCACAACACCCATCCTTATATCTCCCAATTGGGATATTTATTTTCATGTACATATTGATGGATCCAAGTATGCAATTGGGAGTGTGCTTTGTCAATGTGGTGAACATAAGAAAGACTACCCCTTCTACTTCACCAGTCGACAACTCAATGATGCACAGATCAACTATACAACCACAGAAAGAGAAGCCCTAGCAATGGTGTATAGTGTAAAGAAATTTCGGCACTATCTATTGGCAAATGATTTTGTCTTCTACACCGACCATCAAGCATTGCTTTATCTTGTGAACCATCTGTGTACCACAGGAAGAATAACTAGATGGCTCCTCTTGCTTCAAGAATTCAAGTTCAAAATAGTGGTCCACAAAGGTACCCAACGCTACATTGCCGATCGCATGTCTTGAGTCAAGTCAGGAGAAGAAGCCACTGGAGTAGAAGACGACTTACCAGATGCCACACTATTTCAAATAGATGGTGTTCCAGAATGGTGTGGAGATATCATTGGGTACTTGATGGTAGAAAGACCACCCCCTGACATGAAAGCAGTAGATGCCAGAAAATTGATTCTAAAGACTGCACCCTATCAACTCATTGCAGGACAAAACTGTACAAGATGGGCAAGGACCAAATATTAAGAAGATGTGTCATGCCTCATGAGATCATGCCAATCTTGAGTGAAGTCCATGAAGGCATTGCAAGAGGACACTTCTAAGGGGAAGCCACAACAAGAAAAGTTCTCCTCGCAGGCTACTGGTGGCCGACACTATGGACAGATGCCTATGAATATGTAAAAGGCTGTGATGTATGCCAACAGACTATTAAACCATAACACAAAGACTTCAGTCCCCTAACACCAATTATTGCACAAAAACCATTTGAAAAATGGGGGATTGACTATGTGGGTCCCATACATCTAGCAGCAAAAGGAACACAAGCATGCTACATCATTGTGGCCACTGATTACTTTACAAAATGGGCTGAAGCTAAAGCAGTCAAAAAGGCAGATGCCAGGAGCACAGCAAGATTCTTATACGAAAATGTGATCACCCGATTCAGATGCCCCATTGAAATTGTGTCGGATAGAGGCACACATTTTGTCAATGAGCTAATCCAAGAACTCTTGTCTGGCTTCATGGTAATCCATAGAAAAAGCACACCCTACTACCCCCAAGGGAATGGACTCGTAGAATCCACCAACAAAATCATATGTATTATCCTCACCAAGGTAGTAAAACCACAACGTTCTGATTGGGCAGAGAAATTGAATGTTGCCTTATGGGCATATAGAACCACATTCAAGGTCAATACATGGAACACACCTTTTCAATTAGTGTACGGCCTTGAAGCTGTGGTCCCACTCAAATTTGTAATACCAAGTCTACGCATCGCAGTACAGGAACGCATGGTAGACCAGGAATCCTTGAAAGAAAGGCTCTATCAGTTGGAGAAGCATACAGAAACAAGACTAGTTGCCTACCATGCCATGACAATAGAAAAACACAAAAGAAAGGGATGGTTTGACAGAAATATGAAAGCGAAAGACATCAAGGAAGGAGACTTAGTCCTATTATACAATGCCAAAGTACAAAAGGGGAAACTAAAGTATCTAGGTCAAGGACCATACCAAGTACGAAAGATGAATCCCATCGGAGCTATGCTACTAGAAACATTGGATGGAGTCCAATTCAATACAATAGTAAATGGGAGCCGACTGTGAAGTGCTACTACATCAACATGCAAGCCATCCCCGACAAAAATGAAGATTTGGAAAACCAAGTCTTCCTTAGTTAGGATTAGATTGTATCACGAGCACTCACTTGCATATGTATGTCTTCGCACATATAGGTAGCATCAATCGATTTTACCTAGGTCTCAGAAGTGATGAATGAGTTCTAGCTACCCTATGAAAATCCTAGCAAAAAAAGCATATAGTTAGTCCCTACCTAGCTACTAGTTCACGTGCACTAACACGCTTTTGCTTAGACACATAGATGATTGCATGAATAATTGTACCACACACTTTCATTCCACACTCTCAAAGCATGTATAAAAATAAGATCTCTCTCTCTCACACACACATAAAAAGGTCATACCGGCATGCCAATCAATCTAATGATCAATGGTACACTACATGCACATGGATGCAGGTTCAGAAAAGATGCTGCCACTAAAGAGGATGTGCAAAAAGAGCCCATTGCCTCAACCATGGGACCCCCTCCAGAGTTCACAGCCATCTACATCCTCTCAACCACGGAGACCATAGGCATTTGTGGTCCAAAGCGATAGCTCCGAAGAAGATTCGGTGCATGACCAAGCAGAACAAATGCCACCCCAGTCACAATCGGCCTACACAACCATTGACAAGGCCCAATTACTAGAACTTGTCTGGCCACCCACATCGACTTGTGCTCTTTCCCAAGAAGCAACATCTTACTTAGAGCAATAGGGTCTAGGCAATTTGCATGAGAGCCTCAAATCCTTGGAGGATAGTCCTACCTTGACCACCTACATCAAGGACTTTCTCCATTCTTACTACTCCAGCAATGCAAAGGATGGCAAGTATGGTACAATCACTGTACAGCAGAGCCCACTCAACATTATCCTCGATAGTACAATCATTCAAAGGGCTTTCTCACTGCCAAAACAAGGTGGCAAATACCCTAAATGGTCTCTCCTCACCAAGGGCACACTGATCCATAGAGATGGCATATTGCTTTGCACAATCATTGACCATCGCCTCAAGGAAGCAACACAATTCCTATCCACAATCTTGGGAATTAAGTACGGCAAAGATCACTCCCTTCCACTCCATACATTTGTTTTGCTAAGTAGGAAGCTAAAACAAGACTGGGTCTAGCACTTCGTCATCTTCTTTACCAAGAAACTCAATGGTTCTTTCAGGCCAAAAATGTAAAATTCCACACTTATTGGCTATAATCATCAAAAAAGAATTACAAGAAAGAGACATGACTTTGCCCCAGTCACCAAAACCAATTGAGGAGTTGGACATACCCTTCTCACCAGTATGGGAGCCGTCACCAACACCTCCGACTATCACATTGATAAGTGCAGATGCCTTAGTAGAAGTACCTATTCTAGAGGTCGGGATTGCGGAATTGCCCCACGAGATGATACAGCTCGATGCACAACTGCAACCAATAAGTCTCCACCAACAACACCAACCAGAGCTCAAGACAAGATCGACACCCAAACCTGAGGAAAGATCGGCACCAGAGCCTGAGACTACATCAGCACTCGAACTGCCCATCAACGCCATGCCAGTCGATGAGCCACAAGGGGAGCTAGTGCCAGATCAGCAGTATGACTATTGTACACAAGGGACTAAAATGCCATTGGAACAACCTCCCCCAAGTACTACAAAATCATCGGGATGGCTACATGGGCACCACTTGTATCAGCAATATCACCAAACCTCATCACCATCAGTCATTCTCCAACATCAAGCTAGCCAAATGATCCAAATATCAGAACTATTCACTAGCTTGGCCAAGGAAGAATATGCAAGAGAATTGGAAAGGCAGACTGTATCAAAAATCGAAGACCAATTCTAGGCAATTGTCATAGAGGTCAAGGCACTTCAGGCACAGATAGATGAGAAGGAGGTAGAAGAAGTGCGCATGAACCAAGCTCTTCAAGCTCAAGAGAAGGCAGTAAGGGATGTGACCTCCAACCTCCACCAAAGTCAAACACAGCTGACCACGGTAGTAGAAGCAACGGCAATCCTACACACCTACTATAACTCCTTGACATCTGCACATGCACTACAGACAGAGGTAGTGGCACAAGATCGACTCACTCTAATTCACAAAGAAGAAGAGCTCCAGGATTGCAAAGACAAGCTTGAAGGCATGAAACAATCTTTGTAGTATGTGCCTTCAGCATTGATGAGCTTACAAGGGAATGCAGAATCTTAAAAGACCAACTTGCTACCATTCAAGAGGCTAGCACTTCACAAGCACAAGTCTTGGACCAATGGTCCAATACCACTGAAGACATTCCTCAATAGGCAAAGGTCACCTTGCAAATGAGAAAGCTTAAGGAGGCATACACAACCATCTACCATCAATACAAAGAAAAAATGAATGAGATGCACTCCCAAAAAATAATCATCTCCAAGCTTGAACTCCAATTGCTAGTGCACAACAATGAGGCATTGGAAGTCAACACCAATGATGCCCCACTACAATGCACAACAGTGGTGTACCAAGAGCTTGTGGCTGCTCTACAAGTGGAAGATCACCTCAACGCACACAGGCTTATCCAATGGAAGCAACTCCAAATCAGGATCATATCTGCTCATCCAACAATCAACTGGGAATGTTCCATCGGGACTTAAACCCTGTGCATAATTTGCCAAGACTTGTCTAAAGATGAGAAAAATATCTTCTGCCTGTCTACACATGTCGGGTTTATAACACTCAAGACGGATTCTTTCATTGCATATGTCTACCTCATGGGTAGTCCTCCCCTTAGGGTTATTGTAGGTTTGTTGACATTGCTACAAAGGCTATCCCTATTATTTGCATGGCACGACATAACCGACATCCCACCCATGCAGCTGATCATCCCATCACACCAGCAAAAAGAAGTGCGGAAGATGACAAGGCCTATCTCACATCCAACTTCCCATATCTAACCACTCTTTCATCCAACATCATAACCTCACTTACCCTTGCTACTACCATCCTCTTAACCTTCCCCGAGCTCCATCCTAACATCTATTCCCTCCATCGTCTCTTTGCTCATGCCTCTCTCCATTTTCAACTAACCCAACACTCACAAACTTACGAGCCCCTCACACCTAGCTTTTTCCCCTCCCTTGCTAATCCTACCCTTGAGGATTAAAAGCTGCTCAAACCATTTGCCCAGTTCTTCCCCCCCTCCCCTTTGCTCCCCCTTCCACCACTATCACTCTGCCATATTTCTCCCCAATGTCCCCCAATTCTCTCCCTACCCTGTCATCACCTCCGACACTTCTAGTGGTTCCATCAGCAAAAAATGACACAGTATTTGATTTTGAATATCAGGATTTGGATAATCCAATTTATACGCCCATGCCAAGTTCCAATGATGGGTATGATTTTGATGAGATACAACTTCCTAGTAACCCCATCAAGGAATTTTGGAGCAAATATCCTGCTATGAAAACTCGAGGTGGATGGACCTTGGACAACTTTCCTACCAACCTTTGTCAGCGTCAAATTAGTGAAGGTTGGATTAGCAAGTTGGATCCACAACCTAATTGGCGCCGTCCCAAGCTCTTTGATGTAATCTTCTTAAAGGAGTACTTACGGGCACCTCCATGTCTCAGAACCCATCCCAAGTTCTATGCAATTCCATGGCATAAAAAATGGGAAGCCAACATACACACTTTGGCTAAAGATCGAGTCATTAATTGGCCAATGATCGAACCCTACTCTGGTGTAGAATGGAATATCCAAGGCACAATGGTCCAAGCACTTCAGTAGCATGAAAAAATAATGTGCGGCAACATTGATCACTTCCTTCACCAAAGTGCTATATTCTGTAAAACATTGGAATTCATTCTAGATGTCCCATGTTACCTTGATTCCCATTTGCCTCCACTCAGCTTTAATCCCAATGAAAGGGTTGATGCTCAGATTATTACAAGCCGGCTCTATCAAAGAGTGATCTTCTTAGAGGCACGCCACATATCTCTGTTCGAGCAAATGGTGGATACAGATGGTGGATACAGGCTACTTGGAAACTGTGCAAAAATTGTATGGTGCTAAGGCTTTATAGCAGGATCGACTGGCACGACACAAGTTCCACAGCCACTGGACTAAAAGCATGGCAACCCAGGTACATGCTCACAATTAGCCATAACCCAAGGACAGGTAATAAAATGGATCTGGGAGTATGTTGACTCTGTGCCAACATGAACTTATGTAGAAAGAGAATGTGTGATACACGTTCCTTTTACACATGCATGCACTTTGTTTGCTATCCACACTTAAGCCTACATCTCTCACCGGAACACGACTCGAGGTCCTAAGCTACACGTATATTGCAATCAACAACTCTAATATATCTATAGGTGACAAAAAGCCTCGAAACCCTGCATATTGAGAAAACCCAGCTCTTCCTACAAAAGCAGTAGGAAAGAGACAACAGAAGAGGTTCAAGGGTTAGAAGGAGGTTCCAAGGTTTAGAGAAAGGTTCCACAATTTAGAAGAGGTTAAACGGTTAGAGGGAGGATCGAAGGTTCAGGATAGAGTAGATGGTGGAGAACTCATCTCCCTAGTAGATCATGGAGATTAAGGGTTGAGGAACTAAGGGTTTAGGGGGAGCATAGGAGTGGGAGAGGAACAAGGTGTAAGAGCATGGGGGAAGGAAGAGAGAGGAGGGAGGAGGAGGAGGAGGGAGGAGGAGGAGGGAGGAGGAGGAGGAGAAGAGAGGAGGAGGAGGAGGAGGAGGGAGGATGAGAAGGGAGGAGGAGGAGGATAAGGGAGGAGGAGGAGGGAGGAGGAGAGGGAGAGGATGGGTTACAAGGTTGGAGGAGAGGGGAGAAGGAGTTGCAAGGTTAGGACATGCTTTTGGATGTGGAGTGCACGGAAGCATGGACACTTGAGACAATTGCCTAGAATATCAAAGTAGAATTCATCACCCCAAAGAGTTTGGGCTTCTTCATTCCATTATGGGGTATTTATACAAGCTGGAGAGCTTCTCTCTCTACATGTAGGAATTGTAAGACATTCTCTCTCTACATGTAGAACTTCCATATAGAAGTTGCATGTAGGAGTTGCATGTAGAACTCGCATGTTGCATCTAGGAGTTGCATGTAGAACATGCATGTAGGAGTTGCATGTAGGACTTGCATGTAGAACATGCATGTAGGAGTTGCATGTAGAACATGCATGTAGGAGTTGCATGTAGAACTCGCATGTAGGAGTTGCATGTAGAACTCGCATGTTGCATGTAGGAATCGTATGTAGAACATGCAAGTTGGATTTCTAAGAGGGATTATTCCTAGCCTTATGCAAGTACAAGCGAAGCTTTGTCGCTACTCTACACACACATTCTGTACTACTTAAGTCCATGCTGACACAGAGACAACATACTCCCGGATCCATTTGATTACCCGTCCTTGGGTTATGGCTTATTTTGATTTCAGAGTTGGGATGCCATGTGCGTAACCCAATGGTTGTTGAGCTTGTAGCATGCGAGTATTCCTGTTGTAATGCTTTTGCACCATACAATTTGTGGTCTGTAGTCAAGAAGCTTATCCCCTCTTGAGGAGGGGTAGATGTTGTGAATGTCAGAGGGGATCTCGTTGCTGAGGCTACAAACTTTGCCATCGAATCTTCTTGGGAAGAGGTTTGGCAGGGGTCTTGTTGTTGAGGCTGGCATTTCTTACTATCTTGCATACATGTTGGATGCGATCGCACCCATATCATTAAGCTTAGATAAGGTTGTATGCAAGTCTGATATTTTTGCATTTAGGAGATCGTTGTGATGTTTAGCGAGGGTCTCGTTGCTGAGGCTGCAGACTCTTTTGCCAATTCATCTTGAGTTTTGGCATAGCTTCTTGTCTTGCTTGTGAATTCATTGCATGCTTTGAGAGTATGGAATGAAAGTGTGTGATACTATTATTGATGCAGTCTATTATATGCCTATGCAAAATCATGTGAATGCACGTGATGTGTCGATTAGTTAGGGACTAGCTATATGCTTATTAGTGGGATTTAATAGGGAAACTAAGACTCAATCATCCCTAATACAAAATTGATTAGGTCTTCCTAAATGTGCAAAATGGTGCATATGCCAATGAGTGTGAGTGTAACAATCTAGTGCAAACTATATGTGCAAAGACGTGCATATGCTAGTGAGTGCACATGTAACAATCTAGTGCAAACTATTAAAGACTTGGGGTTCCCAAAACTTCATTATTGTTGGGGATGGCTTTGTGAAGAGAGTGGGAGAGAAGGAAGGAGTCTCACCTCAGCTTTCTCACATACACAATGGGGGAATACACACAAAGGTGGAGGCTAAAAACAGTTTTCCTCTTCTTGAATGTGAAAGCCAAAAGAACTCTCTCTTAGTACAAAAGGAATAGGTGAACCCTATATGTGGGTCTCAAACCAAACTCAGCTAACTAAGGTGGCATACTAACTGAGCCACTATTTAGAGTACATAAAGATAGCTGTCATCTAGCTATTATTTATGGGTGGTGTACCAACTGCATTTGCAGCTAACAAGTTGGTGACATAAATGCACAACGGTCACCTTGGCATATCATGAGTGGAGCTCGATATCTCAACACTACCCCTCGAGCTCAATCCCAATTCCTGCACACCAAGCAGCTCTCTGAACTTGCGCAGCTTCTCTACACCCAATGCCTTCATGAATATGTCAGCTACCTGATCCTCTGTGCTGACATAGACTAGATCAATAAAACCTACTAGAACCTTCTCCCGCACATAGTGATAATGCACCTCAATGTGATTTGTTCTAGCATGATGGACTAGGTTATTTGCCAAGTGTATACTGCTCATGTTGTCACAATAAATGACAACTGGCCCATCTGTAGACTGATGCATATCATAAAGTAGCTTAGGCAACCAAGATGCCTCACATGCAGCCATTGCTGCACCCCTGTACTCAGCCTCTGTGCTCGACAAGGAAACTGTAGGCTGTTTCTTGCTGCTCCAAGTGACTGCAGCACTCCTAAAAGAGAACACATATTTACTGGTAGATTCTCTATCAGAAATACTACTAGCCCAATCAGCATCAGTGTATCCATGCAACTATATCTGAACCCCAGTCTCTTAAAATAGTCCATACTACAATGTGGACTTCACATACCTCAGTATGCATCTAGCCACATCCAAATGCAGTTTCCTTGGAGCCTGCATAAACTGACTTACCAACCCAATAGCATAGCTCAAATCTAGCTTGGAAATAGTCATATAAATCAAACTTCCTACTATGCATCTGTAGATAGTAGGGTCTTCCAGAAGCTCACTTGCATCTACACTCAACTTCACATTCTACTCCAAAGGAACTGAAATAGGCTTACAGCATGTCATCCCATATTTGGACTATTGAGTTATTGAACTCCACTCGTGATATGCCAAGGTGACCGTTGTGCATTTATGTCACCGACTTGTTAGCTGCAGATGCGGTTGGTACACCATCGATGAATAATAGTTGGATGACAGCTATCCTTATGCACTCTAGTTTGTGGCTCAATTAGTATGCCACCTTAGTTAGCTGAGTTTGGTTTGAGACCCACATATAGGTTTCTTCTATTTCTTTGTACTAAAGTTCTTTTGGCTTTCACAACTAAGAAGAGGAAAACTATTTTCAGCCTCCAACTTTGTGTGTATTCCCCCATTGTGTATGTGAGAAAGCCGTAAGTGAGACTCCTTCCTTCTCTCCCACTATCTTCACATGGTATTAGAGCCTGGTCTGTGGTAAGGAGCTCAAGAAAGCAAACCAAGTTTGCAATGTCCTGGTAAGAGGACCAATGTTTCTTTTTTCGAGGTTGGGAGCAAATCTTTGCAGGTAGCACAACCAAAAAGTGCAAGAGTGCATTGTCTTAGATTGAGACGCCCTTTGCAGTGTGGCGAGAGGGTAGTATATGCTGCGGGGTGACTTTATTTTTCTGATTCGAGGCCGTTTCGGGGCCCGTTTTGGAGGCGGAAGTTCCAAGCAAGCACTGAGAAAAAGGCCCTATTTTTGTTGTGCGACCACTAATCTACAGGTCGGTGAAAACTTGCAACAGAAATTGCATCGTATGCCTGTGCACAGAGATATTGGGAGTTACAGAATCATCCTTATTGCCTGTTGATGCAAAATTGTCACTAGGAAGTGACTATGTGGTCAAATACCACTTTCATCAGTTTTGTAGATTTGCCCTTGTGAGCCAGAAGCTATGTTTTTTGCAGTGAGAGAATATTTTGCAGTGTTCTATAATGGCGTCTGATTCTCTTTCACAGATTGTCACTGAAAAGCTTGACAAGAACAACTTCCAAGCATGGAAATTTAGAATGATAAATTTCCTTATGGGAAAAGGCTATTGGGAGTTCATTATAGGAAATGAAGAAGAACCAGTTCTTCCTAATTTTCCCAATCAACAGGAAATGTAGGCATTTAAAGGATGGCATGAGAGAGCCAGAAAAGTTATGTACTGGTTGTCTATCAGTATTTCAGATTCTATGATTGTGCATATTCAGGATGCAAGTACACCAAACAAGGCATGGGATACTTTGGGAAAAATATACAGCACAAATACACAAGCCAGGAAAATGCAGCTCAAGCAGGAGTTGCACAATGTGCAAAGAGAAAATTTGAGCATCAATGACTACCACATGAAGGTGAAGAAAATTGCATATGCACCCTCTTCCATTGGGTCGCCAGTGGAAGATGATGATTTAGTCTCTATGACCTTGAATGGTGGTCTAGGAAAGGATTATGCATAGTTCTGGACATCCATTGCCATTCGTGAAAAATTTCCTGATTTTGAGTTGTTTGCTCTTCTAATTTTTGAAGAGCAGAGAAATGGTGGTGCATCTTATCCAGGAGGAACTTCAAAAGAAACTGTCTTCTACTCGAATACTGGAAGAGGTAGAGGCAGAGGTAGAGCAGGCCGATCTGGAGACCATGGTAGAAATCAAAATATGTAGCAAACTCAAGAAAACCAGTCCTATGAAGGAGGACATGGTAACTCTAGAGGTAGGGGGAGCCAAAGAGGTCATGGTGGATGGCAGAGAGGCCAAAATGCAAACAACACTGTTAAATGCTACTACTGTGGTAAAATGGGTCATATGGCTAAAGATTGCTATAAAAAGTAGAATGACATCATGAATGGAAAATTGCAGCAAGGGAATTATGCATCTTCTAGTAGACAGGGTGATGACAGAAATGAGCATCTGGTGCAGCACATGACCAATTCTGTGACAGGTGCAGAAGAAAGCAATGATGTGTGGTATGTTGACTCAGGTGCATCAAACCACATGACAAGTCATGCAGAGGATGAAAGAAAAATGGAAAGACCAGGATTTGTGGAGACTGGTGATGATACTACACATCTTATTGTGTATATTGGTAAAATTCCCTTGTCTATGCAGGATGGGAAAAAGAAATACCTGTCTGATGTATTTCATGTCCCGAATATCACCAAGAACCTAGTTTCTGTTGGTCAAACGGTTGAGCAAGGCTCGGAGGTCAGATTTAATCCTCATGGATGCTTTGTTGAGGATATGAAAAATAATGGTTGCTTGATAGCAAAAGGAAAGAAGAAGGGCAGGATTTTTACGTTGGATGCGGACATGCTTGAATTGAGTGCAGCAATGTTTGCACATGGGACCGGTGTAGTTGCAGATATTGATATCTGGCATAAACGCATTGGGTATGTTAATGTACAGTGACTTAAATCAATGCAGACCCAATATTGTTGTAGGATTGCCTAAATTCAAGGTTGCAAAAATGCATAAGGTATGTGAAGCCTGTCGATTTGGAAAACAGGCAAGGAAACCATTTCCTAGACATGTTCAAGAGAGTAAGAAGCCATTGGAATTAATCCACACTGATTTATGGACTACTAAAGCTGCATCTATTAGAGGCTATCATTATTTTCTCACTTTTATTAATGAATACAGCAGAAAAGTTTAGGTGTATTTTATGAAAAAGAAAAGTGAAGTGTTTGGGCATTTCAAAGCTTTTAAAGCTATGGTTGAAAAAGAAACAGGCCTACAAATAAAATGCCTAAGGTCAAATGGAGGGGGAGAGTGTTGGGATATCTCAAGGTGTATGCCTCAGGCACACCTTATGTTTCTATGTGTGAGTGCTAGAGGCACAGTTAGGTGCCCACAAGCACAGTTAGGTGGTGGAAGAGCCACATAGGATGATTGAGAGAATCTAGGAGTAGATTGAGGAGATGATTGTGGAGCTCTGAAGTCATCAGTGATGTCGTATGAGGTGCCTACTTAAGGACCTCACTCTTCTTCATTCTACAAGCAAGTAATGCAAGTATTATGAGTTTGTGTCCACTCTTTGCTTTCCTTTCAGCTATCCAACATGGTATCAGAGCCATTTGATCCCCCTTGAGCCCATTTTTGCCACATCATCATCTTCTTCTTCATCTTCTTCTTCACCATCTCTCCCTCTTCTTCCCAAAATTTGCTTAAGCCTGTTCTCCTCTGGTTCTCAACCATTTTCCACGCCCTTCCTGCTGGAGATCCACCTTGAAGGGACAAACCCTTGGCTGCAAGGAATTGACGAATCTTCACCTCTGCTCGTCGCCATTACACGAAGGTCGTCGACTGTCTCTTCTACGTTTTCTCCCACCACACTTGATCTTTCTCTAATTCCTTTTAGGGGGAGCTGGTCCATACCTAGAGCTATCCTGTGCTGAAATCTGAGCAGCAATGGCTGCATATTCAAGCTGAAAACAGAGAAAAACCAGTCGACTTTGAAGAGGGAAGATAAGGCGACCTGACGCGTTTTTGCGCCTCTTCTTCCCAGAGGATCTTTTGTGGTATACCAGCTCTCTTTTGCCTCAGAAACCCCTCTTTCCTTTGCTTTGAGGAGTGAGCTACAAGCCCTCCAAGTTCAGTCTTTTAGTTTTGACAGTTTTGGACAAGTTTTGAAGATGATGCTACATAAAATGCTACTCTAGCATTTCTAAGTTTTTGAAGTTTTCAATAGCTTCAATACAAGTGTCGCTTCAGTTTTGTTTTGGATTACTAGACCTGGTTTTGATTGGAAAGTTCTCATTTTAAGCCACCTCTGTGAAGCATGTAAGAAGAAGCATCATTGTTTGAATATTGGTCACTAGTCTTTGCTACATCAAGTGCTCATATTTTGGAAGTCTTTCAGTTATTGTTTTTGCCTTGTAAGAGAGAAAGACACTGCCCAATATCTGGGTTAGACCCTCTCATGGCTACCCTATTGAATCTAGAGAAGTTCAATGGAAAGGGCTTCCACACATGGCAGATGAAGGTGAAATTTGCATTGATGAGGGAGAACTTATGGGGACTTGTCAAACCTACTCCTACCGCTTCTTCTACGGCCTCCAATGCTGGAGAATCCTCAACTCCGACACGACCGGCAAGGGATCCAGGCTAGAGAAGAAAAAGCATACGGTATCATTGCTCTTGCTTTAGGAGATGATTATATTCACCATATCTCTGACTTGGAGTCTCCTTCGGAAGCTTGGCAGAAGCTTGACATGATTTTTGGTGCTAGCTCTCACATCTCTAAACTATCACTTAAAATCTCTTTCTTTGAATTGAAGATGGCTAGTGGTACTACTTTAGCAGCTCATGTCAACTATATGCGGAGTCTTATGACTCAATTAGCTTCTATCAACTCTCCTATTACTCCAGATGATGCTATGGCAGTGTTACTTAAGAGTATGCTTGAAGATTATGATCACATAGGTAGCACTTTGAAAAATCTTCCTAATCCTAATCTTGAAGGTATTATCTCTGCTCTCCAAGAAGAAGAAAGGCATATGGGGCTCAGGAAAGGCAATGACACTGTTTATGCTATAAAAGTCCGGAAGGGCAAGTATACCCCTTGCAATCACTGTGGAAAGACAAATCACCTTTCAAAGGACTGCTTCAAAATTAATCCATGCAAGCACTGTGGCAAGAACAACCATAATGAGAAGTTTTGCAGAGCCAAAGCAAAGACAGAAATTGCAAATCTACTTTCAGTTGAAAAGCCTCCACAAGATGAGGCATCCCATGAAGATTATGCATTTTAAATCATCTCTATGTATGCTCCAGATCTCTCTTTATGTCAAGGTACTCAGCCTGGATAGTCCTCCAAAATGAATGAAAATAAACTATTGTGTTTTGTGTGTTTTGTAAACACCTCTGGTCACCTTATGATGTAGGCCATGTGTATGTTTTGCTCCATGGTACCTCCTGCAGACATTGTGTGCATGTACATGCAGGGGAGATAACCATTGGAAGGTCTTTTTGTATCCCTTTTGTTTACCTTACACCCAAGGGAACCCTTGCTAGCATGAGAACCTAGCCATAGATTAATCCTTGACCACCATGAGATGGCATGAGAAACTATGAGACTAGATGTATCCTTGACATAGCCTGAGGCATTTCCTTGAGGGGGGGTTTGTTGGGATATCTCAAGGTGTATGCCTCAGGCACACCTTATGTTTCTATGTGTGAGTGCTCTAGAGGCACAGTTAGGTGCCCACAAGCACAGTTAGGTGGTGGAAGAGCCACATAGGATGATTGAGAGAATCTAGGAGCAGATTGAGGAGATGATTGTGGAGCTCTGAAGTCATCAGTGATGTCAGTGAGCATGTATGAGGTGCCTACTTAAGGACCTCACTCTTCTTCATTCTACAAGCAAGTAATGCAAGTATTCTGAGTTTGTGTCCACTCTTTGCTTTCCTTTCAGCTATCCAACAGAGAGTACCTCTCAAATGAGTTTGCAAGGTTCCTGCAGGAGCATGGCATAAAGCAGCAATATTCATGCAGAGGAGATGTATACTGGTAGGAAACTATATATTTCTCATTTGAAAATTTTTGGTTGCATTGCCTATGTTCATGTGCCAGATGAGTTGAGGTCCAAGTTGGATCCAAAAGCTGAGAAGTGCATCTTTATTGGTTATTCTCTGCAGCAGAAAGGGTATAGATGCTATAACCCTTCTACTCGTAAGTTTATAGTGAGTAGAGATGTTTTTTATGAGATAAGTAGCTGGTATAAACCAGTAAATGTGATTGATGATGTAGATGCACAAAATGGTAATGCTGCACAGAATTCACAGCAGCAATCACAAAATATTAGTGGACCTGCAGTATCCTCTAGCAATTGTTCACATACTTTGCCATGGATAGGCAGATTGAGATCAGGAGAATCTCCTCAAAGCAATGTGGATAGTGGTACGGAGGTATCACGAAAAGGAAAAAGGAAGGTAGATCAGCCCATGTTTGATGTGAATACAGGTCACTCTTATGTGGATGGTGAATCTAGTGGCTCAGAACAGAGCATTGATGATGAGTTGGGTATTCCTTCTATTGTTACACCTGGAGTAAGGAAGACAAGGGATGTTTTGAGAGCACCTGGAAGGGAGCCTATCTTGCACAGGTCTACCAGAGCTAGGTATCCTGTGGATAGGCTGAAATATGATGGATTTACAACCATTCACTATGCCTATATGGTCAAAGTGATATAGGAACCAGAACCCACTTCTTTTGAGCAAGCCATGGGAAAAGAAAAATGGGAGAAAGCCATGGATGAAGAAATGGATGCCTTGGAAGCAAATGCTACATGGAAATTGGTGCCTTTGCCTAAAGACAAGAATGCAATTGGCTGTAAGTGGGTTTATAAGGTGAAGCACAATGCAGATGGTTCTGTGAACAGATACAAGGCAAGATTAGTTGTCAAGGGGTATGCACAGACATATGGCATTGATTATGAAGAAACATTCACTCCAGTTGCAAGGATGGCAACCGTAAGAGCAGTCATTGCTATGGCTGCATCAAAGGGATGGTCTTTACATCAAATGGATGTAAAGAATGCCTTCTTGCATGGTGATTTGCAAGAAGAGGTCTTTATGGAGCAGCCACTAGGTTATGTTCATGCTGTTCATCCTGAGTTTGTTTGCAAGTTGAAGAAAGCCTTGTATGGCTTGAAGCAAGCACCTAGAGCATGGTATGACAAGATAGTATCTTGTCACTATTGGCTTTCAGATTTCCAAGGCAGATTTCTCACTTTATGTGAGAAAAATAGAGAAAGTTATTATGCTGCTTGTCATTTATGTTGATGATTTGATCATCACAGGTGATAGTGATGAAGATATCCTTCATGTGAAAATTCTATTGAAGCAAAAGTTTGAGATGAAGGATTTGGGAGAGCTGCATTATTTCTTGGGCATTGAGGTGATTAGATCACCAAGTGGGATACGGCTCTTGCAGAGGCAGTATGGATTGGACATGCTATATCCAAATATGGGATGATAGGTTGTAAGCCTATTTCAGTTCCTTTGGAGTAGAATGTGAAGCTGAGCACAGATGCAGGTGAGCTTCTGGAAGACCCTACTATGTACAAGCGCATAGTAAGAAGTTTGATTTATATGTATCAGGCCAGATTTGAGCTATGTTGTTGGATTGGTAAGTCAGTTTATGCAAGCTCCAAGGAAACCACATTTGGATGCAACTAGATGCATACTCAGGTATGTGAAGTCCACATTGCAGTATGGACTATTTTATGAGATTGGGGTTCAGATACAGTTGCATGGATACACTGATGCTGATTGGGCTGGTAGTATTTCTGATAGACGATCTACCAGTGGATATGTGTTCTCTTTTGGGAGTGCTGCAATCACTTGGAGCAGCAAGAAATAGCCTACAGTTGCCTTGTTGAGCACAAAGCTGAGTACAGGGGTGTAGCAATGGCTGCATGTGAGGTAGCTTGGTTGCATAAGCTACTCTATGATATGCATCAGTCTACAAATGGGCTAGTTGTTATTTATTGTGACAACATGAGCAGTATACACTTGGCAAGTAACCCAGTCTATCATGCTAGAACAAAGCACATTGAGGTGCATTATCACTATGTGCGGGAGAAGGTTTTACTAGGTAGCTGACATATTCACGAAGGCATTGGGTGCAGAGAAGCTCTACAAGTTCAGAGACCTGCTTGGTGTGAAGGAATTGGGATTGAGCTCGAGGGGGAGTGTTGAGATATTGAGCTCCACTCGTGATATGCCAGGGTGACCGTTGTGCATTTATGTCACCAACTTGTTAGCTACAGATGCGGTTGGTACACCGCCCATGAATAATAGCTGGATGACAGCTATCCTTATGTACTCTAGTTCATGGCTCGGTTAGTATGCCACCTTAGTTAGACGAGTTTGGTTTGAGACCCACATATAGGGGTCTTCTATTTCTTTGTACTAGAGTTCTTTTAGATTTCACAACTAAGAAGAGGAAAACTGTTTTTAGCCTCCACCTTTGTGTGTATTCCCCCATTGTGTATGTGAGAAAGCTACAAGTGAGACTCCTTCCTTCTCTCCCACTATCGTCACATGGACAACATGTCCAATCCATATTGCCTCTGCAAGAGCCATATCCCACTTGTGGATCTAATCACCTCAATGCCCAAGAAGTAATACAGCTCTCCCAAATCCTTCATCTCAAACTTCTGCTTCAATAGCATTTTCACATGAAGGATATCTTCATCGCTTTCACCTGTGATGATCAAATCATCTACATAAATGACAAGCAGCATAATGCCTTTCTCTGTTTTTCTCACCTAAAGTGAGAAATCTACCTTGGAAATATGAAAGCCAATAGTGACAAGATACTGTCCTATCTTGTCAGACCATGCTCTAGGTGCTTACTTCAAGCCATACAAGGCTTTCTTCAACCTGCAAACAAACTCAAGATGAACAGCATGAATATAACCTGGTGGCTGCTCCATATACACCTCTTCTTGCAAATCACCATGCAAGAAAGCATTCTTTACATCCATCTGATGTAAAGACCATCCCTTTGATGCAGCCATAGCAATGACTGCTATTACGGTTTCCATCCTTGCAACCGGATTGAATGTTTCTTCATAATCAATGTCATATGTCTGTGCATACCCCTTGAGAACTAATCTTGCCTTGTATCTGTTCAGAGAACCATCTGCATTGTGCTTCACCTTATAAACCCACTTGCAGCCAATTGCATTCTTGTTTTTAGGCCAAGGCACCAATTCCCATGTAGCATTTGCTTCCAAGGTATCCATTTCTTCATCCATGGCTTTCTCCCATTTTTCTTTTCCCATGGCTTGCTCAAAAGAAGTGGGTTCTGGTTCATGTATCACTTTGACCATATAGGCATAGTGAATGGCTGTAAATCCATCATATTTTAGCCTATCCACAGGATACCTAGCTCTGGTAGACCTGCACAAAATAGGCTCACTACCAGGTGCTCTCAAAACATCCCTTGTCTTCCTTACTCGAGGTGTAACAATAGAAGGAATACCCAACTCATCATCAAGGCTCTGTTTTGAGCGACTGGATTCACCATCCACATAAGAGTGACTTGCATTCACATCAACCATGGGTTGATCTACTTTCTCTTTTCCTACTTGCATACCACTATCTGCATTGCTTTGAGGAGATCCTCCTGATCTCAATCTGCCTGTCCATGGTGAAGTATGTGAACCACTACTAGAGTACACTACAAGTCCACTAATATTTTGTGATTGCTAATGTGAATTCTATGTAGCATTACCATTTTGTGCATCTACATCATCAATCACATTTATTGGTTTATACCAACTGCTCATCTCATCAAAAACAACATCTCTGCTCACTGTAGACTTACGAGTAGAAGGGTTATAGCATCTATACCCTTTCTACTGTAGAGAATAACCAATAAAGATGCACTTCTGAGCTTTTGGATCCAACGTGGATCTCAAGTCATTTGGCACATGAACATAGGCAATGCAACCAAAAACTTTCAAATGAGAAATATCTGGTTTCCTACCAGTATACCTCTCCTTTGGCGTCATGCCATGTATTGCTACAGTGGGAATCCTCTTCATTATGTTGACTACTGTAGTAACTACTTGAGGCCAATAATAATCGGGCAGGTCTTTTTCATTGAGCATGGCATGAGATACCTCTCCAATATGCCTGTTTTTCCTTTCTACAAGTCCATTTTGTTGTGGGGTATGACTGCACGAATATTGCTGCTTTATGCCATGCTCCTATAGGAACCTTGCAAACTCATTTGAGAGGTACTCTCCCCCTCCATCTGACCTAAAGCATTTTATTTGCAGGCCTGTTTCTTTTTCAACCATAGCTTTAAAAGCTTCGAAATGCCCAAACACTTCACTTTTCTTTTTCATAAAATACACCAAAACTTTTCTGTTGTAGTCATCAATAAAAGTGACAAAATAATGACAGCCTCCAATAGATGCAGCTTTAGTAGTCCACACATCAGAGAGGATTAATCCAATGACCTCTTACTCTCTTGAACATGTCTAGGAAATCGTTTCCTTGCCTGTTTTCCAAATTGACAGGCTTCACATACCTTATGCATTTCTGCAACCTTGAACTTAGGCAATCCTGCAACAATATTTTGGGCCTGCATTAATTTAAGTCGATGTACATTATTATGACCAATGCATTTATGCCAGATATCAATATCTGCAACTACACTGGTCCCATGTGCAAACATTACTGCACTCAATTTAGGCATGTCCACATCCAACGTATACATCATGCCCTTCTTTTTCCCTTTTGCTATTAGCGACCTTTATTTTTCATATCCTCAACAAAGCATCCATGAGGATGAAATATGACCTGCAAGCCCTGCTCAACCATTTGACTGATAGAAACTAGGTTCTTGGTGATATTCGGGACATAAAATACATTAGATAGGTATTTATTTTTCCCATCCTGCATAGACAAAGGAATTTTGCCAATTTGCACAATAGGATGTGCAGTATCATCACCAGTCTCCACAAATCCTGGTCTTTCCATTTTCCTTGCATCCTGCATCCATTCTGCATGACCCATCATGTGGTTTGACACACCTAAGTTAAAATACCACACATCATTGCGCTTTCTTCTGCACTTGTCACAGAATTGGTCATGTGCTGCACCATAAACAAATGCTCATTTCTGTCATCACCCTGTCTACTAGAGGATGCATAATTGCCTTGCTGCAATTTTCTAGTCATGATGTCATTCTGCTTTTTATAGCAGTCTTTAACCATATGACCCATTTTACCACAGTAGTAGCATTCAACATTGCTGTTTGCATTTTGGCCTCTCTGCCATCCACCATGACCTCTTTGGCTCCCCCTGCCTCTTGGATATGGTCATGGATTCGAATTCCTGAGTAATTATGTTTGGCTTAACCTCTGTTTGTTGTGGGACCTTATTTTTCATGGGACAATCCATATAGGCATGTCCTATGCCACAATCTCTACAGAGTGGTTGGAAAGTAGCGGGGCTATCACCATGAGGGCACTCTGCGATCCAGTGATTTTCTCCACACCCGTAGCACTTGATTGGTGCTCGATATGTATTGGGTCAAACTTGATTTGTGTAGACTGGTATTAAACCCTCTACACCTTCTACATAGTACACTGGGTACTCTGCTTCATACTCGAATGGCGAGTCTACTTCCTCGGCTTGCAGTTGATGTATTGGAACTGCATGAGGAGCTGGATTTGGTGCTCTTGGATATGGTCATGGATTCAAATTCCTGAGTAATTATGGAACTTGTGTCTGAATAGGAATAGGATTTAGCCTCAGAGTTGGGGGCGCTTGTGCAAGTGCCAGTTGCCTGTACACTGGCATGGGTGCCACTTGGTATTGTTAAGGTCGAGGCAGGTTGTTGCACATGTTGAAGATGCAACAGTTTTCATCATGGCCGCTAACGATGCAGATATGGCACCACAACCTTGGTGGTGGACTTGCTTGTGCACTGATCTTGGCTCTTAGGACCAGGCACTCATTGGCTATATGATTGGCCATGCAGTGTGGACACCATACATTTTCTCGCTGTGGATAAGTCTGAGGTGGCGGTTGAGACAAGTGAAGCTTTTGTTCCACGGCCTGCATCATGTCTTCTTTCAACTTCATGGTCATGGCCTCTAGGCAATCTTCATTTGATGTTTCGACAGTGGACTTGGATTTGCCCTTTTTAGAGTGCTTATCTTGTGCATTGGATTTGCCATCATCACTGCTAGTGTCAGAGTCGGTCATGCCATCCTTGATGTCAATGGCTGCCGCATGAGCAGTAGTGAATGTTTCATAGTTGCTAATCTTTTTCATATCCTTCCAAATTTTCTTCCTTAGGCCTGCAATGAACCAGGCCGTGAGGTACTTTGCATCGGGGCATGGGTCACATTTGGCGATGAATCTTTTCATCTTGCCCAGGTTCGTGTGTACATCATCTCGATGGCCTTCTTCGATCTTGCTGAGTTGGAGATTGGGATCATCTTGTAGTCTCTCCATTTGAAAGCGCCTTTTGAATTATGTTTAAAGCAGGTCCCATGTGGCTCACTCTTCCACTAGAAGGTCTAGGTACCATTTAGATGCTTCATCAGTTAAGGCCATGGGAAACCAAGCCATCTTGGTTTCATGGGATTGATCTCCACCTCTGCTCGGCATGGGGCATCAAATTGCTGGAGGAAACGGGCTGGATCTCCCCTACCATTATATTTGGGAAGTTTCAGTTTTCCCAGCGGGCGCTTGCCTTGATTGTTATTATTTCTATGATTAAAGAGATTATTAGCCTGTGCATCGAGGTCGATATCCCATCATTGTTGCCTGCGATGGCGTCCAACCATGTTGTGGCATGGAGGAGTTAAAGGGATTTCTTGAATTTCAGGGGGGGAATCGAGGTAGAGGATTGTCGAAGGCAGTGGTTGCATCGGAGTTGTATGTTGATTTGGTGAGCGTTGGAGTTGGAGGTGTTGATCGGAGCATAGCTGCATGCAGATTAGGCAAGAGTTGCAAAGGGTGTCTCTGTCGCAAGTGCGGGTGTTGATGTTTTGTTTGGAGGGTTAGAGTGGTGTTAGTTTTGTAGGTAACATCATGTTAATAATGTGCCTAAGATTGTCCCACGTGTGTAGGAAAATGTGCCGGTGCAGACGGATCGTCAATCGGAGGTCACGACATAAAGATATGAGCGAATTAGTGCAAAATGAGGCCCACACAGGGGTGCGAATGAGTGAGTGCTAGGGATGCCAAAATGGTGTGCAGTATGGGCTAGAAAAATGCCCTGTAGCATGATGTTTCCGTGTGTGAAATTTTGGTTCAAACGGGGTCCAGTTTGGGTCTCAAACAGATGAGTTACGAGCGGTTAAAGAAGGGGAAAAATGGACCTTTTTTGTGGGGTGGGGAGGGGCCTTGGTCTTAGGGTTAGTGTGAATGGACTTTCAGTCCAACTGAGAGGTTTGAATGAGGTTAATTCTAGCTAGGCTAACTAACCTATTACTCTAGCTATCCAATTACTATAACTAGACAGTTACTTTAACTAACCTAACTACTTCCACTAACTAGAGTTAGGCTATTGAGACTGACGGTCAACTTGAGCTAACCTAACCAACTATAACCTCAGTTATCCTAACCTAACTATAAGTATTACTAACTGAATTTAGTTAAAATAACTAGAGTGGATTAATTATAACTAAACCTACATCGTTAACCTAACCTAACCTATCATAGTAACCCAACCTACCCTACTAGCTTAACCTAGGTTAGTCTAATGGGTAGGTGAGTTTTAGGTTAGTTTTTTTTTTTTTTTTTTTTAAATAAAGTAGGGGAGGGGGGGGGTTTTGCGCGACGGTAGGGGGGTCAGTGGTTCTATGAGGGGGTAGAGTCGAGGGGGTGGGGAGACGAGTGTGGAGGGGAAGGAGGAGGTGTGGAGGTGGTGTGTAGGAGGGGATGCAGGAGATGTCGAGGAGGAAGGAAGATGGCGGGAGGAGGCAGTGAGGCGAGCGTGGAAGGAGGCTGGAGGAGGCGGGCCTTGCAACTCTATGCATGCCGCCACCGGGCACTGCTACTACGTCACTACATGGGCAAGCATTGTGGATGCACCGCTGCATAGGCAAGTCCCTAGCAGCCTTTGCAAGGGCTTATAATCCTAAGGGCTTAATAGAAGGGCTAAAGCCCTTTAGTTATTAGGAGTAGGGAGTGGAGCGGCCGGCGAGGGGGGGTAGAGAGAGAGAGGAGAGAGAGAGAGAGAGAGAGAGAGAGAGAGAGAGAGAGAAGAGGGAGGGGGGAAGAGAGAGAGAGAGAGAGAGAGAGAGAGAGAAGGGGGGGTGGAAAGAGAGAGAGTGGAGAGAGAGAGAAGAGAGAGAGAAGGGAAAGAGAGAGAGAGAGAGAGAGAGAGAGAGAGGGGGGGGGGGGGAGGGGAGGGGGGTTGGAATGGAGGGGGGGTGGAGAGGGGGGGATGGTGGAGATGGAGGAGGGGGGGTGGATGGAGGGAAGGAGGGGGGTGGAGAGGGGGGGGTGGTGGAGATGAAGGGGGGGGAAGGGGGGTGGTGGAGATGGAGGGGGGGGAAGGGGGTGGTGGTGGAGGGGGGGGTGGAGATGGAGGAGGGGGGCCGAAGGGGGGTGGTGGTGGTGGGGGAAGGGTGGAGAGGGGGGGGGTTGGAGATGGAGGAGGGGGGGGAAGGGGGGTGGTGGTGGAGGGGGGGGGTGGAGATGGAGGAGGGAGGTGGAAGGGGGGTGGTGGTGGAGGGGGAGGGGTGGAGAGGGCAGGGTGGTTGGAGATGGAGGAGGGGCGGAAGGGAGGTGGTGGTGGAGGGCGAGGGGTGGAGGGGGGGGTGGAGATGGAGGAGGGACGGAAGGGGGGTGGTGGTGGAGGGGGATGTGAAGAGAGTGGGAGAGAAGTAAGGAGTCTCACTTGCATCTTTCTCACATACACAATGGGGAATACACACAAAGATGGAAGTTGAAAACAATTTTCCTCTTCTTAGTTGTGAAAGCCAAAAGAACTCTCTCTTCATACAAAAGGAATAGGTGAACCCTATATGTGGGTCTCAAACCAAACTCAGCTAACTAAGGTGGCATACTAACTGAGCCAGTAACTAGAGTACATAAAGATAGCTATCATCCAGCTATTATTCATGGGTGGTGTACCAACCGCATCTGCAGCTAACAAGTTGGTGACATAAATGCACAACGGTCACCCTGGCGTATCACGAGTGGAGCTCGATATCTCAACACTCCCCCTAGAGCTCAATCCCAATTCTTGCACAGCAAGCAGCTCTTTGAACTTGCACAGCTTCTCTGCACCCAATGCCTTTGTGCATATGTCAGTTACCTAATCCTCCGTGCTGACATAAACTAGATCAATAAGACCTATGAGAAACTTCTCCGGCACATAGTGATAATGCACCTCAATGTTCTTTGTTCTAGCATGATAGACTGGGTTATTTGCAAAGTGCATACTGCTCATGTTGTCACAATAAATGACAACTGGCCCATCTGTAGACTGATGCATATCATAAAGTAGCTTAGGCAACCAAGCTACCTCACATGCAGCCATTGCTGCACCCCTATACTCAGCCTTTATGCTCAACAAAGCAACTGTAGGCTCTTTCTTGCTGCTCCAAGTGACTGCAGCACTCCCAAAAGAGAACACATATCCACTAGTATATTGTCTATCAGAAATACTACTAGCCCAATCAGTGTATCCATGCAATTGTATCTGAACCCCAGTCTCATAAAATACTCCATACTACAATGTGGACTTCACATACCTCAGTATGCATCTAGCCACATCCAAATGCGGTTTCCTTGGAGCCTGCATAAACTGACATATCAACCCAACAGCATAGCTCAAATCTGGGCTGGTAATAGTCATATAAATCAAACCTCCTACTATGTGTCCGTAGATAGTAGGGTCTTCCAGAAGCTCACCTGCATCTGCACTCAACTTCACATTCTGCTCCAAAAGAATTGAAATAGGGTTATAGGCTATCATCCCAAATTTGCACAGCATGTCCAATTCATACTACCTCTGCAAGAGCCATATCCCACTTGTGGATCTAATCACCTCAATGCCCAAGAAGTAATGCAGCTCTCCCAAATCCTTCATCTCAAGCTTCTGCTTCAATAGCATTTTCACATGAAGGATATCTTTGTTGGTAAACTTAAAGGAAAGGAAAGAGTGGACACAAACTCAGAATACTTGCATTACTTGCTTGTTGGAATGAAGAAGAGTGAGGTCCTTAAGTAGGCACCTCATACATGCTCACTGACATCACTGATGACTTCAGAGCTCCACAATCATCTCCTCAATCTGCTCCTAGATTCTCTCAATCATCCTATGTGGCTCTTCCACCACGTAACTGTGCTTGTGGGCACCTAACTGTGCCTCTAGCACTCACACATAGAAACCAAGGTGTGCCTGAGGCATACACCTTGAGATATCCCATCAAACCCCCCCTCAAGGGAATGCCTCAGGCTATGTCAAGGATACATCTAGTCTCATAGTTTCTCATGCCATCTCATGGTGGTCAAGGATAAATCTATGGGGTTCTCATGCTAGCAAGGGTTCCCATGGGTGTAAGGTAAACAAAAAGGGATACAAAAAGACCTTCCAATGGTTATCTCCCCTGCATGTACATGCACACAATGTCTGTAGGAGGTACCATGGAGCAAAACATACACATGGCCTACATCATAAGGTGACCAGAGGTGTTTACAAAACACACAAAACGCAATAGTTTATTTCATTCATTTTGGAGGACTATCCAGGCTGAGTACCTTGACATAAAAAGAGAGATCTGGAGCATACATAGAGATGATTTAAAATGCATAATCTTCATGGGATGCCTCATCTTGTGGAGGCAAAATATCCATGTCAAGGCAAGGTCTTACCACATGGGCAGTGTCTAGTGCCTTATAAGATGGTACTATGATAGAACAAGTGGATCTGGAAATCATATGCTTCAAGAGAACAACTATCTTGTCATCTCCATAGTTGTGTAGAGAAGCATATCTTAGGTATCTGACCTTCATTTTTTTCTTGTACTTGGAGTCAAATAAAAGTGCCATGAGAGGGTAGATCTCTGGCTTTGTAGTTGCTTCCTTTTTGGCAACCATTGTTTTGGCAATCTTCAACAAGGAAGTCAGGTTGACATTTTCATCCTTTGTAACATAACAAGACATTGCTTTATGTTTTGGCTTTTCACATATTTTGCATAAGCAAGCCATGAGAGGGTCTAACCCAGGTATTGGGCAGTGTCTTCTCTCTTACAGGGCTTAGAATAACAATTGAAATGCTTCAAAATATAAGCATTTAATGTAGCAAAGTCTTGTAACCAAATTTCAAACAATGATGCTTCTTCTTACATGCTTCATAGAGGTGGCTAAAATGAATACTTTCCAATCAAAACCAGGTCTAGCAATTCAAAACAAAACTGAAGCCACACTTGTACTAAAGTTATTGAAAGTTTCAAAAAACCAGAAATGCTAGAGTAGCATTTTATGTAGCATCATCTTCAAAAACTTGTCCAAAACTGTCAAAACTAAAAGGCTGAACTTGGAGGGCTTGTAGCTCACTCTTCAAAGCAAGGAAAAGAGGGCTTTCTGAAGCAAAAGAAAGCTCATATACCAGAGAGGGTCCAGCACAGAGGTTGGATGAAATGGTGCGCACTTTTGCCCGGGGGAGTTGCTACAGGCTGAACCTGAGTTTTGATGATTTCTCCCTCGTTATTGAACCAAATGAGCTGAAAAATGGCTCAAAATCTTCGTCTTGAGGTCCCCCATCTACTCCTAAGAGGGCTTAGGCAATGGCAGAGCAAGCATGGAGTATTGAGCAATAGAAGAAATGGCAAAAAATGTGCTGTTTGGGGAATGGCAGCCACCACAGAAGTTTTTTCTTCAATTGCTTGCAGGTGGAAGTTTGCCCATACTAGAGGAGTTTCCAACTCAGAGGGTTTGGGCAATGGTCGTTTGTAGGTGGAGAACCAAGCTCTCAAAGATTTTGGGAAGAAAGAGGAAAATGGAGAAGAAGAAGATGAAGAAGAAGATGAAGAAGAAGATGATGATGTGGCAGAAATGGGCTCAAGGGGGATCAAAGGGCTCTGATACCATGTTGGTAGTTTTAAAGGAAAGGAAAGAGTGGACACAAACTCAGAATACTTGCATTACTTGCTTGTTGGAATGAAGAAGAGTGAGGTCCTTAAGTAGGCACCTCATACATGCTCACTGACATCACTGATGACTTCAGAGCTCCACAATCATCTCCTCAATCTGCTCCTAGATTCTCTCAATCATCCTATGTGGCTCTTCCACCACCTAACTGTGCTTGTGGGCACCTAACTGTGCCTCTAGCACTCACACATAGAAACCAAGGTGTGCCTGAGGCATACACCTTGAGATATCCCATCAATCTTCATCACTATCACCTGTGATGATCAAATCATCAACATAAATGACAAGCAGCATAATACCTTTCTCTGTTTTTCTCACATAAAGTGAGAAATTTGCCTTGGAAATCTAAAAGCCAATAGTGACAAGATACTATCCTATCTTGTCAGACCATGCTCTGGGTGCTCTTCAAGCCATACAAGGCTTTCTTCAACCTGCAAACAAACTCAAGATGAATAGCATGAACATAACCTGGTGGCTGCTCCATATACACCTCTTCTTGCAAATCACCATGCAAGAAAGCATTCTTTACATCCATCTGATGTAAAGACCATTTCTTTGATGTAGCCATAGAAATGACTACTCTTATGGTCGCCATCCTTGCAACCGGATTGAATGTTTCTTCATAATCAATGCCATATGTTTGTGCATAGGCCTTGACAACTAATCTTGTTTTGTATCTGTTCACAGAACCATCTGCATTGTGCTTCACCTTATAAACCCACTTGCAGTAAATCGCATTGTCGTCTTTAGGCAAAGGCACCAATTCCCATGTAGCATTTGCTTCCAAGGCATCCATTTCTTCATCCATGGCTTTCTCCCATTTTTTTTCCCATGGCTTGCTCAAAAGAAGTGGGTTCTGGTTCATGTATCACTTTGACCATATAGGCATAGTGAATGGCTGTAAGTCCATCATATTTCAGCCTATCCACAGGATACCTAGCTCTAGTGGACCTGTGCAAAATAGGCTCACTACCAGGTCCTCTCAAAACATCCCTTGTCTTCCTTACTCCAGGTGTAACAACAGAAGGAATACCCAACTCATCATCAAGGCTCTATTCTGAGCCACTGGATTCACCATCCACATAAGATTGACCTGCATTCACATCAAACATGGCTGATCTACTTTCTCTTTTTCTTTTCGTGATACTTGCATACCACTATCTGCATTGCTTTGAGGAGATTCTCCTGATCTCAATCTGCCTATTCATGGCAAAGTATGTGAACCACTGCTAGAGGACACTACAAGTCCACTAATATTTTGTGATTGCTACTGTGAATTCTATGCAGCATTACCATTTTGTGCATCTACATCATCAATCACATTTACTGGTTTATACCAGCTGCTCATCTCATCAAAAACATCTCTGCTCACTATAAACTTATGAGTAGAAGGGTTATAGCATCTATACCCTTTTTGATGGGGAGAATAACCAATAAAGATGCACTTCTCAGCTTTTAGATCCAACTTGGATCTCAACTCATCTGGCACATGAACATAGGCAATGCAACTAAAAACTTTCTGGTTTCCTACCAGTATACCTCTCCTTTGGTGTCATGCCATGTTTTGCTACAGTGGGAGTCCTGTTCATTATGTAGACTGTTGTAGCAACTACTTCAGCCCAATAATAATAGCCCAATAATAATCTGGTAGGTCTTTCTCGTTGAGCACAATCCCAAGAATTATCTTAATTCATGTATATCTTGGGGTTTAGGCCATGTGACTATGCACTCAATCTTCTTTGGATCTACTTGAATCCCATCGACGGATACAATGTGACCCAAATACTCTATTTGATCTTGAAAGAAACTGCTCTTTTCAGGATTTATGTACAATTGATTTTCTTTCAAGAGTGAAAAGACTAGCTTCAGATGTTCCTTATGCTCCTCAACATCTTTACTAAACACTAGAATATCATCGAAAAATACTACCACACAATCTTGGTGTTTAAGAAAGATTTGGTTCATCATTCTACTAATAGTAGCTAGAGCATTAGTTAGCCCAAAAGGCATAACTAAGAACTCATAATGTCCCATTTGAGTTCTAAAGGCAGTCTTGTATATATCCTCTTCTACCATATGAACTTGATGATAGCCGGATTTGAGATCTATCTTACTGAAGAGCTTGGCCCCTTTCAATTTGTCCAAAAGATCATCAATCCTAGGGATTGGATTGTTGAGATATCAAGCTCTATCCCCGACATATCTCCTGGATGACTATCATTTATGTCACCGTCTATGTTAGTTGTACTCGTGGTGTAGTTAGACTACCACGTATGTTTTTGGTTTGGGTTCACATATGAACCACGTATTCTAGGTTTTGACATATAGGGTATTTCCCTCTTCTATTGTATTGTTGTTGTGTGCAAAAGTGAAGAAAGGCTTCACCCTCCAACCTTGTGTCCTCTCTCTCTTTTGTGTGTTGAGAAGAAAGCTGAACTTGAGTCTCCTATCTCTCTCCCTCTTTCTTTACATGGTATCAGAGCCTTGTTCGTGGTAAGGAGCTCAAGAAAGCTAGCCAAGTTTCTGGTGTCCTGGTAAGAGGACCAGTGTAGCTTTCCTATTTCGAGTTTGGGAGCAAATCTCTGCAGGTAGCACAGCCAAAAGTGCAGGAGTGCACTGCTTCAGATTGAGAGGCCCTTCGCGGTGCGGCGAGAGCGCAGTATATGCACCCCCTCGCCGACTTTATTTTTCTGATTTGAGGCCGTTTCGGGGCCCGTTTTGAAGGCGGAAGTTCTTCACAGGCACTCAGAAAAAGGCCCTGTTTTTGCTGTGCGACCACCGCGCGGCTAGTCGGTGGAAAGGTGCCACAGAAATTGCATCGTATGCCTATGTGCAGAGATATTGGGAGTTGCAGATTCATGCCTGTTGCCTGTTGATGCAAAATCGTCACGAGGAAGTGACTGTGTGGTGAAATACCACTTTCGTCAGTGTTGCAGATCTGCCCCTGTGAGGCTTTTCTCAGAAGTTTTGCTATTTGCCCTTGTGAGGCATTTGCTGTGTTTACAGGTTGCTGTTGCAATTCGTGATTTGTAAAATGTCTGAGAATCTGTCTACCATTGTCAGTGAGAAGCTTGACAAGAACAACTTCCAAGCATGGAAGTTCAGGATGAAAAACTTCCTTATGGGAAAGGGAGTTTGGGATTACATCAGTGGTGAAACTGCAGAACCAGTTTTGGGTACTGCTCCCACTCCTGCTGAATTGAAGGCCTTTAAGGAATGGCATGAAAAAGCCAGAAAATGCTTGTATTGGCTATCTGTTAGCATTTTAGATTCTATGATTGTGCATATACAGGATCTAGAGACGCCTAAGGAGGCATGGGATACATTGGTGAAGCTGTATAGCACAAATACCAAAGCACGAAAGATGCAGCTAAAGCAGGAGTTGCACAATGTGCAAAGGAAAAATCTGAATATAAATGAGTATTCCTTGAAGGTGAAAGGCCTTGCAGATTCTCTTGCCTCCATTGGAGCACCTGTTGATGATGAGGACTTAGTGTCCGTGACCTTGAATGGTCTTGGGAAAGATTATGCACAATTTCGGACATCCATTGGAGTCCGTGAAACATTTCCTGATTTTCAGGAACTTATTGCTCTCTTGCTGAGTGAAGAGCAAAGGAATGGTGGTTCAGCCACCTCAACTTCTCAAGAGACTGCTTTCTACTCGAATACAGGTAGAGGCAGGGGTAGAGGAAGAGGCCGTTCTGGTGGCCGTGTAGGAAATCAGAACCAACAGCAACAACAGGAAAACCAGTCCTATGGAGGAGGACGTGGTAGTTCTAGAGGCAGGGGGAGCCAAAGAGGCCGTGGTTCATGGCAAAGGAACCAGCAAGTAAATAGCAGCACAGAATGCTATTATTGTGGAAAGCCTGGACACAAGGAGAATACATGCTATAAAAAGCAGAATGACATCAAAAGTGGAAAGTTGCAGCAAAGCAACTATGCATCATCAAGTGGGCATGGTGACGACAGAAATGAGCACCTTTTTGTGATGCAGCATATGGTTAACTCCATGTCAGGAGATGCTGCAGCTTGCAATGATGTTTGGTATGTTGATTCAGGTGCCTCTAACCACATGACCAGTCATGGTGAGTGGTTTCATGATGTCAGAAATTTGGATAAGCCAGGTTATGTTGAAACAGGTGATGATACTGCGCACCCAATTACGCAGGTTGGTAAAGTGCCATTGGCTATGCAGGATGGCAAAACAAAGTACTTGGCAGATGTACTTCATGTTCCAAAAATCACTAAGAACCTGGTTTCAGTTGGCCAGATGGTTGAGCAAGGTCTGCAGGTTAGATTTAACCCTGATGGATGCTTCGTTGAGGACTTGAAAAATAAGTGCCGCTTGGTTGCGAAAGGCAACAAAAATGGCAGAATGTTCACCTTGGATGTTGATATGCCTGAGGTGAAAGCTGCTATGTTTGCGCATGGGAGAGGTGTCATTGCAGATATTGAGATATGGCACAAGCGCATTGGGCACGTGAATATACAAAGGCTGAAATCTATGCAAACGAAAAACATTGTTGCAGGTTTGCCTAAATTCAGAGTTGAGGGAATGCAAAAGGTATGTGAAGCATGCCAAATGGGTAAGCAGGCCAGACATGCATTTCCCAAAAATGCTAAGGTGAGCAGAAGACCTTTGGAAGTGATCCATTCAGATGTTTGGACAACCAAAGCTGCTTCTATTGGTGGATGCCATTATTATGTGACGTTTATTGATGACTACACTAGGAAGGTGTGGATTTATTTTATGAAGCACAAAAGTGAAGTGTTCAGCCATTTCAAGGCTTTTAAGGCCATGGTTGAAAAAGAGAAAGGTGTGCATATTAAAGTGCTAAGATCTGATGGAGGGGGAGAGTACTTTTCAGAAGAATTTTGTGAATATCTGAAAGAACAGGGAATTCAAAGGAAGTACTCATGCAGGTCTACCCCTCAGCAGAATGGGGTTGCAGAAAGGAAGAACAGGCATATTGCAGAAGTAGGACGGGCGATCCTAAATGAGAAAAACATGCCTGATTATTTTTGGGCTGAAGCAGTAGCAACTGCTGTTTATATTATGAACAGAACCCCCACTGCAGCTGTCCATGGCATGACGCCTGAAGAAATGTATACAGGCCAAAAACCAGATATTTCTCACTTGAAGGTATTTGGTTGCATAGCTTATGTTCATGTTCCTGATGAGAAGAGAACAAAGCTGGATCCAAAGGCAGAAAAATGCATCTTTATTGGATATGCTCAGCACCAGAAAGGGTATCGCTGTTATAACCCTTCCACCCGCAAAATGCAAGTGAGCAGAGATGTTGTTTTTGATGAAATGAGCAGCTGGTATGCACCAACTGTTATGGTAGGAGATGCAGATGCAGGAAATGGGAATGCTGCAATAAATGCAGAGCAGCAATCTCAAGCCTTGAGTGGACCCAGAGAGTCCTCTACTAGTGGATCTAATGCATGGACAGGGAGATTGAGATCTAGTGAATCGTCACATGGCAGTCCTGATAGTGTTGTGCAGGTATCACATAAGGGAAAAGAAAAAGTGGACCATACTCCAGTGTTTGATGTGTCTGCTGGTAGCTCTCATGTTGATGGAGAGTCAAGCGGCTCTGAAATGAGCCTTGATGAGGAACTTGGGATTCCTTCTGTTGTTACACCTGGTGCAAGGAAAAGCAGGCATGATTTAAAGACTCCTGCAACTGATCCAGTTGTACGGAGGTCCACTCGTATTAAGTATCCAGTTGACAGGCTGAGATATGATGGGTATACAGCACATCACTATGCTTATATGGTCAAGGTTCTAGAGGAGCCAGAGCCCACATGTTTTGAGGATGCAGCAGGGCATAAAAATTGGGAAGCAGCTATGGATGAAGAGATGGCTGCCTTGGATGCAAACCACACTTGGGATTTGATGCCTTTGCCTCATGATAAGAAGGCTATTGGCTGCAAGTGGGTTTACAAAGTAAAGCACAATGCTGATGGGTCTGTTAGCAGGTACAAGGCAAGATTGGTTGCCAAAGGTTTTGCACAGACATATGGAATTGACTATGAGGAAACTTTCAGCCCAGTTGCAAGGATGGCAACCGTGAGAGCAGTAATTGCTATGGCTGCGGCAAAGGGATGGTCTTTGCATCAGATGGATGTGAAAAATGCCTTCTTGCATGGTGACTTGCAGGAAGAGGTTTATATGATGCAGCCAGAAGGTTATGAGGATAAAGCACACCCCGATTTTGTATGCAGGTTGCGCAAAGCCTTGTATGGCTTAAAACAGGCGCCGAGGGCATGGTCAGACAAGATAGGGCAATATCTTGTCACTATTGGATTTCAGATTTCCAATTCAGATTTTTCACTTTATGTGAAAAGGACAAACAAAGGGATTGTGCTTATAGTCATCTATGTTGATGACTTGATTATTACAGGTGATAGTGATGCAGACATTAATGAAGTGAAGCTGCTGTTGAAGCAGAAATTTGAGATGAAGGATTTGGGAGAGCTGCGTTACTTCTTGGGCATTGAGGTTATTAGATCCCCGAGTGGGATATGGCTGTTGCAAAGGCAATACGGTTTGGACATGCTGTCCAAATATGGGATGACCGGCTGTAAGCCTATCTCTGTTCCATTGGAGCAGAATGTGAAGCTCAATGCAGAGTCAGGTGAGCTTCTTGAAGATATTACTATGTACAGGCGCATAGTAGGTAGCTTGATTTACATGACTATAACCAGACCAGATTTGAGCTATGCTGTGGGGCTGGTGAGTCAGTTTATGTAGGCACCGAGGAAGCCACATTTGGATGCGGCTAGGCGCATACTGCGGTATGTGAAGTCCACATTGCATTATGGACTGTTTTATGAAGCTGGGTGTGCATTACAGGTACATGGATACACAGATGCTGACTGGGCTGGTAGTGTCTCAGACAAGAGATCTACTAGTGGTTTTATGTTTTCCCTTGGGAGTGGTGCCATCAGTTGGAGCAGCAAGAAGCAGCCAACAGTTGCCTTGTCGAGCACAGAGGCAGAGTACAGGGGTGCAGCAATGGCTGCATGTGAGGTAGCTTGGTTACGGAAGCTACTTGCAGATATGGGACAGTCAGTTCATGCAGCAGTTGTCATTCATTGTGACAACATTAGCAGCATCATGCTTGCTAATAACCCAGTTTATCATGCTAGAACGAAGCACATTGAGGTGCATTATCACTTTGTGAGAGAGAAGGTTCTAGCTGGTGAGATTGATCTTTGTCTATGTCAGCACTGAGGAGCAGGTGGCTGATATCTTTACGAAGGCATTGGGTACCGAGAAGCTTCACAGATTTAGGAGCTTGCTTGGTGTACGTGAGATGGATTTGAGCTTGAGGGGGAGTGTTGAGATATCAAGCTCTATCCCCGACATATCTCCTGGATGACTATCATTTATGTCACCGTCTATGTTAGTTGTACTCGTGGTGTAGTTAGACTACCACGTATGTTTTTGGTTTGGGTTCACATATGAACCACGTATTCTAGGTTTTGACATATAGGGTATTTCCCTCTTCTATTGTATTGTTGTTGTGTGCAAAAGTGAAGAAAGGCTTCACCCTCCAACCTTGTGTCCTCTCTCTCTTTTGTGTGTTGAGAAGAAAGCTGAACTTGAGTCTCCTATCTCTCTCCCTCTTTCTTTACATGGATGTTTGTTCTTCTCTGTGATTTTGTTTAGTGCATGATAGTCTATGCACATTCGGTAGGTTCCATTTTTCTTTTTGACTAATAAGACAGGTACTCCATAAGGAGAACTGATGGGCCTTATCAATCCTCTCTCTATCAGTTCCTCCACTTGCTTTTGAATTTCCTTTTGTTCTAGCTGATTGACTCTATAAGGAGCTTTGCAAGGTGGAGTATTGCCTGGTAGGATTTCTATCCTATGATCTTCAGGTCGAGAACATGGTAGTCCAGGCAGTAAATCCTATAAGAAACAATCAAAAATTTGAGAAAGAAATTTTGGGTGCATAGGCTTAGTGTTGGGCTGAGTAGCCATTACCGTATTCACCAAAATCAGATATGTCTTCTCACGTTTTCTAATTGCTCTTTTGGCTTGTGTGTGGTTGAGTAAAGGACTGACCTCAGATTTCATTGAGCTTTTCAGACATATTTCTTGTCTATCCTTCTCAATCCACATCTGATGTGAATCTTAATCTATCTTAGGATTGTATTGATGCCTCCATGGCATTCCTAAGATGATGTCCACTCCCTGTAGGGGTGCCACTAAAAAGTCTCATGTATCCTTGTAAGGTTTGATTGAGATTTCAAGATTCTTGACTTCTCTAGTACAATTGTACTTTGTTTTGGTAAAAGCAACTTTGACCTTATAGTTAGATGGGAAAGACTCTACGTTCACCTTTGCTTAGGTTCTTTCCGAAATGAAATCATGTGTACTACCATCATCATGCAGAATAACAACCTCTTTGGCATTAATGAAACCTTTCATCTTTAGATGAGCATGACAATTGTACTTACCTCCCTCTTGCTTGGCTGGTTCGCCGTCAATCATGTGCACTTTTGCCGTTGGGGTCTTCTTTCTTTCGAGACACTCAGTGGCTATGTGTCCCAGCTTGTTGCATTGGAAACACCTTATTTCTTTCTTTGGAAAATTCCCACCGTTCGGCTTTAAAGAAGAATCTGTCTTTTGTGGTACAAAACCATTTTTAGATTTAAAGAAGGGCTTTTTATCAAATCTCTTTTTCTTATGGAAGGGTACATGCCGTTCCGGATCTTTTCCTTCTTTTGGGATCCCATTCTTCCTTTCACAATTCATTGCAAGAGAAATTGCTGAGCTCAGTGAGCGAGGATGAAACATGTTAATCTCGGCTCTCAACTTAAACTTTAGACCTGCCACATACTTCCTTCGTTCATCGCACTCATTAATTTTCTCTAAAGACTGTAATTGGATCAATGTTTGCCAAAATCTATCAGTATATGTGGAGATTGTTTCCTTATCGAATTGTCCGAAAGTGTCCCATTGTTGTCTAGCTTTTGCTTTGAAATGTGAGGGAAGGAAATCTCGCTTGATGAGCTTTTGAAAAGATTTCCAAGATTTTGGTCGCCTTTTACTGTGCTTAGTGATGTTCCACCAAAGTGCAGCACTCTCTACTAAATGATTTGCAGCACATTTAATCTTATCTTTTTCATAGAATTTCTCCCCCAAAAAATAATCATCTAGCTGACTGATCCAAGACAAGACAGTGCGTGCTTCTTTCTTTCCATAAAAATTTTGAAATGAGAAAGCTTTTCTACTTATCTTACTCTTCTTCCTCGAATTTTGTGCTCTCAGTGTGGCTTTGACTATCCTGATAATAGTATCATCGTCAGAATCATCGTTGGACGACTCATCATCAGATGAATGTCTCTTCCTTTTCTTACCATTGATTTTCTTTTCCAATCTCTCCCTATGCTCATGCTCATCGGCCAACTGTGCCTGAAGTGCATCTAACTACTCTTGGAGCATGGGTGGTTATGGTTGATGCACCATGATAATTCAATAAGTACAAATAAAGCAGAGCGGAGAAAAATAAAGATACTAAGTGTATGAGAATTAAACGGATGAAAAAAAAATGCAATTCAAGTGTATGGTAAGAAATGGATGGCAGAAGATAGTAAGTGTATGAAATATAAAGCAAAAGAAATCACTTATCTTGCTCTCTGATTGGAGGTGGAAAGGACTAGAGTGGGAGATATGTGACCGATGATGTCGCTCGTAGTCGTCTTTGCGTTTGCGCTTGACTGATCTCTAATTAATTGCTCGGTGATTCGTGGTTTCAATCGCCTTCTTGATTCGAGCTTCTCAGATTTTGCAATGGTCTTTGTCTTGTTGAGCTCCGATCACCTTGTTGAGCCTCGTAGCTCGCTGCATTTTTCCTCTTCGTCTTTCTTTTTTTTTTTTAAATAATAATATATGTATATTTTTAAAGAGGGCCTTTGAACCTTATGTTTAGTCAAAGCATTCTTTTACCTAATGCGGTCTTCTAGAAGCCTTCAGATCTTATGCGTTGTGCGATGGCAGAGACAAACGAGGAGGTCGTTATGATGAGACTGTAGGACTGCAGGTCCGCTGACACGATCACATAGCAGAAGAGAGACAAGGTCTCTATAGAATTCTGCGCTGCTCGACTCCTTCTCCCAAAACCGGTGGCTCTTTAATATATATATATTGGAGATCTGTAGAACCGCGCATGGGCAAATGCTACTATAGTGAACCCAGAGCTGCTGCTGATTGTGAATTTGTAGAAAACGAGTCCTTATCCATAAAGGCCACCTCTAGATTACATACGCCATGGGACTGCGAGCTGCACCGCATTGCTGTTCGTGTTGATAGAGGGCAAGAGACTACTTTCCCAAGGTCTTTTAGAAGGCTGGCGAAAAGAGACTACAAGTGCCGATGATTTAATGAGCCGGGGGCAGCAGGCGTGTTGACTAAAATACTGCGGATGAATGTTTATGGGGCATGCAGTCCAAGAAACTTTCGAGTCCAGAAGCCGCTTCTCTTCAATAATTGCCAACAAGGCGCTGAGCAGTGTGCAGTCTGAGAAAAAGGAAGAACCTTAGGCTCTAGAGGGCTCTAGGCTCCTCTTAGTTAATGCAAGCTCTCTTTCCCCATGAGCTCTGATTCTGCACACGTCCTCTTGAATCCTCCACAAAACTTCTCTTTTCAAGGTGTCTTTTTCTTTTTGAATCCACACGAGGAAGCTTCAAACTTTCTTTTTTTCACAAGAGCGTGACCTAAGCTCTGATACAACTGAAACCAAAAAGTAATCCTTTCACACAAATTCACCACATAATCAATAGGAGAAGAAGAAACACAATCACACCATGAAAGCGACAGTAGAATGGGTACAATCTCCCCCCCCTGGATGAGTGGCTCACGCTCCCTCATCTAGAGTATTTATGATATTTCATAAAAGCACCAAGGAGCCAAAATTATCCCTCCCATCCAAAAATGAGGAATTTGCTTTACATAGCCATCTTAGGGCCCAAAATGAATTATGTCCACAACAAAATATATTGCTCAAACTTGCAATAATAAAACAAATACAAAATTGGCCCATGGCCATATATAATGCACTGTGTGACACCTGAATCGGTACCCTCGCACTAACTCCAATCCTCGCTATGAGTTCGATCACCTGTACTCGAGCCGCCAATTACATTAGTTATTAACAATCGATTGAACGAATCACCGAATCAACCGATCCCAACATAACCGTGCTCAAAGCACAATAATCAAGCACAACACCAATAACACTAGCAACATCAGTATTAACATGGAATCACCCACAATACTGATCATCTAGCATGGCAAAACACAAGCTAGTCAGGCATCCCCAACTAACCACACAAAGTATCCACTAGGACCCCCGCCACGTCCGGTGCGCTCCTATGGAGTACTTTGCCATAGTCACACTTGACTAAAATAATAATATCCAAAGCAAGATATATAAGAAAATATAATTTTCGTAACATAAGCATATCACAAAATATGGAACAATACATGCTTCAAGACTTAATTATTAGATACCCAAAAGGCCTCTCACAAAATATGGGAACAATACATGTTGCTAGTCATGAATAGTGATTGGGAAATCACACACTCACACGAATTTTTAATGTCCATGGCCATCAAATATGTTAATAGTCCTAAATCATACTATGAATTGTGATGGCCTAGTATTTATTTCTAGTTTAAGGGCTTATATTACTAGTATAAATAAATATACCATTACTATAAACCATTATACTAGTGGTAAGGAAAAATTTACTACCAATATAGGGGCTTATAATGGTGGAATATTTCCTATATATAAAGCTATATTAATGGTATCTTTTGCTAAGACAATGTCTTTGGTAAGAGTTTTTGTCTAGTTTATGGACTCCCTCATGGCATGGCTACTGTGACCACTCTTCATATTGGATGGGCAAGGAAGAAATTGTGATGACATTATTCTAAATCTTGTAATGTGTAATGTGTTTCTTCAGAGCATTGACAAACTTAACCTTCAGACCGGGTAGGGTAAGATAGGCATCATAATTGCAATCTTTGATGTGTGTGGAATTCAAAATATTATGCATTGGCACCACTCTCCTAGATATTTAGACTAGAGAGAAACACATGGCATTGGCACCACTCTCCTAGATATTTGGACTAAATAAGGACGAAATTTTATGCATTGGCATTCTTTTATAACAAAAACTGTGAAGGAAATGCCAACGTGTTCTTGCTCTTTATACTTGTTGTCCAAGAGGAGTAGGAAATTCATCATCATTTTTATTCTTGTTATGAGTAATTGGGGAGTAGAGGGGACAAGAACCAATAGTATATTTTAGCCTAAGATAGTCATGGAGAGACTTTAGAAATGAGGGAGATGTTTGAGATTCTGGAGATTGATAGAGAAGAATGAATAAGAGATGATTGACTAATTGTAGACTACATATAAGTGAAAGAAAATGTGAACATAAAATTAGGATTACAATTAGTGTTAGTATTGGTCCCATGAACCTATGTAGTCTTCTTTAGATGGTGCAATTTTATATCATTCTCAATTCCCCCCTCATAAATTGCACTAGAAAAGTAGAGGGTGCTTTACAAAACATTCTTTTGATTTTTTTGTGTGTTATGGAAACAATTGTGATAAAAAAGAAAAATAATAAAGTATGCACAATGAGTTGAAAGAGTGAAATGGAAAAAGTATGTATAACCCTTGATAACTTAAGTCCCCCCCCCCCCCCCCCCTTAAGATGCTATAGCTAATACTAAAAATACCAAGATATTATTAGAAGTAGATGAATTCGGTGAAGATATTTCCAACTTTTCTTTATGTGGAAATGTGAACAATATTAATCTCACCATTGAGGGCTTTCTGACAGATAAATTGATAGAGTAGTTCAATATGCTTTGTTCTAGTGTGAAACACTGGGATCTTTGCTGAGTCAATACTGCTCATGTTGGTTGAAAGAGGGTCTAGTAGGTTCACTTAACAAAATCTTGGACGAAAAGAGTGACATTCTAAACCATATTTCCTCATAGGTAGCATTCATAAACCCTCTATGCTCTAAATTAGTAGATGATAAAGCTATTATTGGCTACTTTTTGCTTTTCCATGACAAGGATACTAATACAAGAATGAAGGACAAACCATTTTTACCTTTTGTAATCCACACACTTACCTAATTTGCATCAATACAACCATAAAGGTCGAAGTCTATGGATCAATAATAATTGAGTCCATAATCCCATGTACCATGGAGATACCTCAAAAGTCTTATACCTACATCTAGATGAGACTTTTTGGGATTATTCACATACTAACTTGGAACACCAACAAGACATGAAATGTTGGGTCTAGTACTATCAATAATCAAACTTCCAATGAGTTTTCCTATCATAAACTGAAATATTTATGTCTATGGGAGCAGGCAAGTGTTTGTAATCGTGCATGTGGAAATACTTTGAACAAAAATTTCTTACTACACTTGCCTAGTGTTAACATAATCCCAAGTGTATCTCTCTACATTTTTATGCCAAGAAAGTAATGGAGGTCAAACTCTAATGTGATCTTACGTTTCACTTCTAAATTCTTTCCATTGGGTCTTGTAATGACTAAATAATCCACATAAAGGACAACAAGAACAATGTCCTATCATGTCTTCTTGATGTACAAGGTGGATCTTGAAAAACATAATGATAAAGTGATTATGGATTTTATCATTCCATGCTCTTGGTGGCTTCTTCAAGTCATACGAGTATCTAATCAATCTACAAGATTTATTTCTTGGGCTTTGAAAACATAACTTTTTTGTTCTTGAATGTTAATTTATTCATATGCTTGAAGAAATATATTTTCACCTCCATTTGATGTATTTTCCAATAAAAGTGTGTTGGCAGATTAAAAACCATTCTAAATATTATCAAGTTTTAAACTAGTGCAAAATTTTCCTCATAGGGGCCTCATAATATATGCATATTCTTGTGCATACTCTTTTCCAACAAGTTCCACTTTGACCTTGTCATTAGTACCATCTCAGTTCAATTTTCCATCTTGCATCCAATGGGCTTCTTTTAGTATTGGAAAATTTGATAAAGGCCAAGTTTGGTTCTTGATGAGAGAATTGTACTCTTCATCGATGGCATGTTTTCATTCAAGTGCTTGAACTACTTCTTTGAGAGATATAAGTTCATTAATTTCCATAACGTTTACCATCAAAGCAAAATAAGTTGTGTAAGTCCATATTTTTTGTTCTTTCCTCTCATAGAAAGGTCCTTTGACATTTACACTAGAACTTTATGGCATGTCAATGATAACCCTGGTGGATGTACATCTATTATGTGATCATTGCTAATTGGTGTTTTTTGATTCATACAAGTTTGCAAATACATTCCAAGCTTCTTTTTATGTTTCTTCTTCTATATTCAAACTAATCAAGCATAATATCTTATACAGATTACTTTATCAAGTGATAGGCATACAGTCATACTTATCCTTCTTATCTGATTAAGATTGATCTTTGGTAATGGAAAATTTCTATAAATTGATTACCAGTGGTCCTGATATTGTATGATCTTGATGTCTCCATTTGTCATGTAGAACAAATAATATTTCCATTGATACTTCCATGTGCCATAATTTTAGTCCCAAGGAGACGCACTTTCATATTGTGAAGGGAAGGCAACTCTTTTAATTCCTAGAATTGATGATGGATTAAAGTACCAATACTATTGTAGGTTGATCAAAGTATGACTAAGTCTCATTAATAATGACATTTTTGGAGACTATCAAGCTTCTCTTGAGTAGATCACACAAACCGTATGCTTTGAACTCTTCTAATTATCTGATGAAGATATATTTGATTGACTTGACATCAAAAATTTTATTGAGTTCATCCCTAGAGAGCCAAACAAATGGTCAATGAAGGGGTTCAGTCCTATCAATTCCTCCTATGGTGTCATAGTTTGCAATATAGTAGAACAATTCTAATCATTAAATAAATTGTTCTTTCATATCTTTCTTCCCCTTTATGGCCTTGGAACTTTATTTTCATCAATCATACACTGCGTTGGTTCTCCAATGACTTTGTTTTTCCTTTTAAGTACTCCATTCTGCTTTGGAGTACACATACTGCATCTGAATTGTCCTAAAGACATAGAACTTATTATCATAGCAAAGGATTTTGATGGGTTTGGCAACTCGTTTTTTGATTATTTCTTTGAAATCCTCAAATGCATTGATTTCCAAAAATACATCCATGGCTTTGTGGAATAACAATAAGTAAAGGCGATGAAGTAAAATGATATAGCTATTAATTGGGTAGAAGCATAACACCATAATTAGAGTGAATTAGGGCTTCTTCCTTCTCTCAATGAATAGGTGTGAACTCTCCTCTCACATCTTCTTTCGTGATTACAATCCTTGCATTTAGTAGGATAAGATGTGAACTAAGGTGTTAATCTGTGGTCTCTTAGAACTTTGAGGTAGTAAGGTAGCTAGCCCCTTCTTTCATGGATCCTAATAGCTAGGCTTGGGCATGTGCACACAATCCAAATATCAACAAAAAAAAATTCAAAGAGAGCGGACCCCTAGAACTTCCTAGAGAGTGGAATACCACTTTGGAAGGATGGGAGACCCCTAGCGGTAAGGTTTAGAAATACCATCTGGATTAAAGGTCTAAAGGCCCATAAAAAGTATTCATGATATGTTCAACCATAGCTTAGGCTACATGTTGGTATGAAGGCTTGAGCCATGGACATTCACACTAATCAATACTTGGATTGTGAATCTTGGACATAAGCAAGGTAGGGTAGCAAGTTAACTCGATGCCTCCCTTATGGGTGAGATGTTCGTAGTGTCAAATGTAAATGTCTTATTAGCCTAGGGTCAAGCCATAGAACTTATCAGTTATCTTTATCTACTCAAGGGTGCTATATGGGCTCTAAGGCTAGATGGTGAGTTTCGAATGATGGTTCATATAGTTTTGTTCTTAGTTTCTAGCTCAATGAAGATGATCAAGGATGCTAACTCAAGGAGGCATTCATCTCAATGGTATTAAATACATACTTTCCCATGTGAATTGGAGTGGAATGTAGATACTTCTTTGGTTGGAAGTAGTTGTTAATTAATGATTATTTTTCTATGTTTTGGTTTCAAGTGGTTGTAAATTTTGATGATTTTCCTCTACTTTGGAAAGAGCAAGAAATCTTTGCATTTTGGTTTTAATGATGAAATATTTTTTCCTTGTTATTATGCCTCTTTTCAAACTAGTCAATGGAAAATTTAGCACGAGGATTTCAAGAATAAATGCTGTACTTGATGTAAAACATAGTTTGGTGTGTTTTTAAATTTATTTATATAAATTATAAAAGTGACAACTTTGATATTAAGAAAAGAGAAAACAAGGGGTTGGTCAAGCCCCGATAAATTGTGGCCTACACAGGGGCTGCACCCAAGGCCCGCACTGAGGGAGCAAAAAAACACTAGTCTATTCTGGGACCGGTTAGCTAGTGAGAGCCGCTTTGATACCGTCACTACAAGTTAGCACCACCGCATCGCTACTAACTTTGCTCGGGAAGGAGTCAGTAAGATACATTGTTGACAAGTTGAGACCCAGAGTCTCTTCGACCACACGCCAAGTTGGCTTCAAAGACCAACTGGTTGCGGCCGATCAGATTGCATAGTGTACAACTCCTCTCACCAAAGGCCACACAGTAGCAAATGTTGAACACCCCGTGTTATCCCCGAGTAATATCATTTTCTAAATGGAGCCAATTAGGAAGCTTGCAATCGCCCTCAAAACGCTGATGGCCTTCTCGACCGCGTGCCATACTTGTCTAGACACAAGGCATCTCCAAATTACGTGTTGTAGGGATTCAAGAGTGGTCTCACAAAAGGGACAGAGCGGATTCACCACGAATCTTCGAGCTACGGACAAGTACCCATTGTTGTAATATCTTCCATAGGAGGAAAGAGAATTTCCCGATGCGGCGACCTTTCCAAATGTCTATCAAGCGCTTGTCCCACCATGACAGGGATGCTGTAGTCCCCATATCTTATTGAGGTCCACCTTAGCATCCACATCCTCCAGGAGGATTTTGTACATTAGTCCAACTGACGATTTCCTCAGCTAGACCTTACCTAGGAACCAGTGGAGGTGTCTTCTTTGTTCCGCCAAAATGCAGTTGGGCGGCAAAACATCCGAGCAGAGACCTAGGATCCTGTGCAGCAACGCGGTCTCACTTCTTGTTGGAGAAAATGTGCAGCTTATGTCTCCCAGGGGCCAGGGAGCCAAATTTGTTTCCAATGCCGCAGTCCCTTCCTAAACATGCTTCTGGTATAAGGCAGGTCCAGCCAAGATAGAGACTTACCATTGAGGCCAAACGCCTTACTCCACATATTTTCGGCTAGCCCCACATCTCATCTGAGGCTGCCAAGCAATTTCTAGGAGAGTTTGGCAACGGCGACCTTCCAAGCTCGTGCAGTAGCGAGGACCCCCTGATGGAGACTGGGAAGTCTGAGAGAATCCTCTCATACCATGTACAACCCCTCCAAACTCCCGCTCTGTAGCTAGAGCCAGTCTCGATGAACCAATGAGTAATTTCCACCCCGGCAAGCCTCCACTGAACAACTTCGGGATCCATTTGCTAATCAGGGCCACGTTTTTTAGGAAAGTATCAGGAATTACAAGGCCTCCTCTTCTCTTGGGGAGTTTAAGAGCGTTCCAGGGTATGTCATGCATTCTCTTAGTGCCTCCATCCTCATCCCAGAGAAAGGTTCTCAGTGCTCTCTCAATTACTAGCCACTCTGTTTTGCGAAAGAGGCATGCCGATGCAACATTTGTTAGCATCGCAAATAGTATGTGTTTCACCACCAAAGCACGAGCATTCCAGCCCAGGCATTGCCCACCCCAGACTTTGAGTTTTGTGATGAGTTTCTCTCTGAACCATTCTCTCTAAACCATTCAAACCGATGTTGCAAGATCCCCAACCCCAGTGGAGCTCCCAAATATCTAATCACCTCCCCCTTTGCAATCCATTTTACTGGCATAGGAACCAGGCCAGCCTCTAGCTCGCCTTGGGCGGTGCAGATTGCAAAAGATTTGTTCTAGATACAGATAGAACCAGAGGCAAGGTAGAAGGTAGTCTTCCAGGGTAGAGATGAATCTGTTTTCCCCCTACAGAATGCCAGTAGGTTGTCCGTGAACATCTAGACACTCAGTGGTGAGCCCAAGGGGAGGTAGAGGCCTTCCAGTCGGCCCGTCTGACCTGCAAGTTTAATCTTATGGATTAAAGGCACTGAGGCTAAAGAAAATAGGAGGGGGCCTAAGGGGTAGCCCTGTCGTATAGAGCATCTTTGAGGGAAGGAGCCCACCCTCCCATGCTAAGGCACAATGCAGTTGAGGCATTACCAAATAGCGTCAGCACCTTCCTTACAAAGGCATCTCCGAAACCCAATTTAGATAGCACCGCTTCTATGAAATCCCAGCAAATCCTATCATATGCCTTATCCAAGTCGACCCCAAAGAGAATACAGTTCTAATTTGTGGCACAGGCATAGTCAATCGCAATGCTTACATTTAGAATATTATCAAAGATATCTCTACCTTTTACAAATCCCATTTGTTCGGTATCCACCACCTGGCTACAGATAGATCTAATCCCAAGTGCTAGAGCTTTAGCCATAACCTTATATGATGTGTTTAGCATGGTGATTGGACGCCAATCTCTTGGGAGGATCTCCTATGCGGTCTTTTAGGGAACAGCATCAGTATTCCCGTATTGACGTCATATGACAGAGAACCTTTCGAAACAGCCGAGTTTGCAATAGACACTAGGTTAGGGACCGGAGTTTTGTCCTTCTATATTTTCCTCAGGGCCTCATAGAGCTCGTTCTCCGTAAATTTTGCAACCAGCAAGTTCCTTTGAGATTCTAGGACTCTGGGCTCCAATGCACTAAGAGACTCGGGGATAAATCAAATTAGCACACTAGTTGTAGATATGTGGACCATGAGACTCTCAAGGTAGAATAGTCATGCTCAGATTAGTAGCAAACTTAACCCATAGATAAAGGGATAGATTATAAAAATGTATAAGATAGTAAAAAAACACATATAAGTTAGGGGAAACCAATTAGATAGTACTATGGGAGCTTCCTTCCAAACCCAATTCTTTAAAATTTTATTGTAGAGAGATGAATATAGCTATTCCTTTTCTTAATCAAATCCCAATTTAATAGCATCTATGTTTTCTGTTACCTGTAATGTAGATTTAGGAATAGAATGCATAGTTTGTAGCAATAAAAGTGAACATAATCATCATGTAACCAATTTTCAAAATGGCAAGACATCTCACTATACCCCAAAAATATATGAAAACATGGAAAATGATACAAATGTTGATCATTCAAAATCCAACCACTTTAAGGGAAAAAACACACCAAAGTGATAATGTGGAATCCTAAGCGGGAACCCTGAGCAGGAATCCTGAGCCTGATCACAAACCTGCCTCTCAGCCAAGGGCGAGTCTCGAGGATTAGAGCGAAGCACCCGAGATGCTATGAGGGACAAGAGGACAATACAGACAAGACCTCAATGTCAGGCGAGAGCGAGCCAGGAGGAAAGGAGCGAGCCAGAATGCATTGAAGAGATCGAGCGTGGCTCTGATGGCAAGACTCCCGAGGAACCTGGCTTCTCTAAGCTCGACGATGAAACAGCCAAGTGGCTCCTAGTGGCAGAATCAGAGAGGAGAGCAAGTGAAACAACACAAAAACCTTGGTGCGAGAATGGAAAACTACATATGGTGGTCTACAGGTTTGAGCTACCGGACATCAAGCCGGAGCACTAGACTGGCTAAAGGAGGTATCTACTTGTTCTTTACGGGTAAAATCCCCTCTCTGCGGAACCTCCTAGAACTCATCTCCTTCGAGTTTGATATCCCGCCGCTGGGCTATTCAGTTCGCTTTCTGGGTGAGGGCTTCTACCTCCTCCGCATGACCTCTGAGTTACTGCGAAATGAGATGGTTGGTCGTGCTTTCAAGTTTTGCGGGAGCGACTATCCTAGTTATCCTGTGGAGTCCTGAGTTTAGTACTGATGAATTTTCGTTCCCCAACCTCCCTTCGATGCTTGGCGAATCGGTGGAAAGGTTGGCAGCGTTGCTGGGGAGAGTGCTCCTGGTCCCGCCTCCAACTAAATCGATGGCCTATTTTCGGAGAGCCTGGATCCTCTGGGATAGGAGCCAAGATATGCCTGACTGATGTCCCCTTTGCACAGCAAGTCCGATTCGGTGTGTTCTTGGACGCTTGTTGCATCTGCTCAACTGGTAGATCGTCTATTAGAAATACTACCAGCCCAATAAGCATCAGTGTATCCATGCAAATGTATCTGAACCCCAGTCTCATAAAATAGTCCATACTGCAATGTGGACTTCACATACCTTAGTATGCATCTAGCCGCATCCAAATGTGGTTTCCTTGGAGCTTGCATAAACTGACTTACCAACCCAATAACATAGCTCAAATCTGGCCTGCTAATAGTCATATAAATCAAACTTCCTACTATGCATCTGTACATAGTAGGATCTTCTAGAAGCTCACTTACATCTGCACTCAGCTTCACATTCTGCTCCAAAGGAACTGAAATAGGCTTACAGCCTGTCATCCCATATTTGGACAGCATGTCCAATCCAAACTGCCTCTGCAAGAGCCATATCCCACTTGTGGATCTGATCACCTCAATGCCCAAGAAGTAACGTAGCTCTCCCAAATCCTTCATCTCAAACTTCTGCTTCAATAGCATTTTCATATGAAGGATATCTTCATCACTGTCACCTGTGATGATTAAATCATCAACATAAATGACAAGCAGCATTATACCTTTCTCTGTTTTTCTCACATAAAGTGAGAAATCTACCATGGAAATCTGAAAGCCAATAGTGACAAGATACTGTCCTATCTTGTCAGACCATGCTCTAGGTGCTTGCCTCAAGCCATACAAGGCTTTTTCCAACCTGCAGACAAACTCAAGATGAACATCATGCATATAACTTGATGGCTGCTCCATTTAGACCTCTTCTTGCAAATCACCATGCAAGAAGGCATTCTTTACATCCATCTGATGTAAAGACCATCCCTTTGATGCAGCCATAGCAATGACTGCTCTTATAGTTGCCATCCTTGCAACCAGACTGAATGTTTCTTCATAATCAATGCCATATGTCTGTGCATACCCCTTGATAACTAATCTTGCCTTGTATCTGCTCACAGAACCATTTGCATTGTGCTTCACCTTATAAACCCACTTACAGCCAATTGCATTCTTGTCTTTAGGCAAAAGCACCAATTCCCATGTAGCATTTGCTTCCAAGGCATCCATTTCTTCATCCATGGCTTTCTCCCATTTTTCTTTTCCCATGGCTTGCTCAAAAGAAGTGGGTTCTGGTTCTTGTATCACTTTGACCATATAGGCATAGTGAATGGCTGTAAATCCATCATATTTCAGCCTATCCACAAGATACTTGACTCTGGTAGACCTACGCAAAATAGACTCACTACCGGGTGCTCTCAAAACATCCCTGGTCTTCCTTACTCCAGGTGTAACAATAGAAGGAATACCCATCTCATTATCAATGCTATGTTCTGAGCCACTAGATTCACCATCCGCATAAGATTGACTAGCATTCACATCAACCATGGGCTGATCAACTTTCTCCTTTCCTTTTCGTGATACCTACATACCACTATCTGCATTGCTTTGAGGAGATTCTCTTGATCTCAGTCTGCCTGTCCATGGTGAAGTATGTGAACCACAGCTAGAGGATACTACAGATCCACTAATATTTTGTGATTGCTGCTGTGAATTCTGTGCAACATTACCATTTTGTGCATCTACATCATCAACCACATTTACTAGTTTATACCAGCTGCTCATCTCATCAAAAACAACATCTCTGCTTACTATAAACTTACGAGCAGAAGGGTTATAGCATCTATATCCTTTCTATTGTAGAGAATAACCAATAAAGATGCACTTCTCAGCTTTTGGATCCAACTTGGATCTCAACTCATCCGGCACATGAACATAGGCAATGCAACCAAAAACTTTCAAATAATAAATATTCGGTTTCCTACCAGTATACCTCTCCTCTGGTGTCATGCCATGTATTGCTGTAGTGGGAGTCCTTTTCATTATGTAGACTGTTGTAGCAACTGCTTCAGCCCAATAAAAATCTGGCAGGTCTTTTTCATTGAGCATGGCACGAGATACCTCTCCAATATGCCTGTTTTTTCTTTCTGTAAGTCCGTTTTGCTGTGGGGTATGACTGCATGAATATTGCTGCTTTATGCCATGCTCCTACAGGAACCTTGCAAACTCATTTAAGACGTACTCTCCCCCTCCATCTGACCTTAGGCATTTTATTTGCAAGCCTGTTTCTTTTTTAAGCATAGCTTTAAAAGCTTTGAAATGCCCAAGCACTTCACTTTTCTTTTTCATAAAATACACCCAAACTTTCTTGCTGTAGTCATCAATAAAAGTGACAAAATAATGACAGCCTCCAATAGATGTAGCTTTAGCAGTCCACACATCAGAGTGGATTAATTCCAATGGCCTCTTACTCTCTTGAACATGTCCAAGAAATGGTTTCCTTGCCTGTTTTTCAAATTGACAGGCTTCACATATCTTATGCATTTCTGCAACCTTGAACTTGGGCAATGTTGCAACAATATTTTGGGCCTGCATTAATTTAAGTTGATGTACACTAACATGACCAATGCGTTTATGCCAGATATCAATATCTACAACTACACCGGTCCCATGTGCAAACATTATTGCACTCAATTTAGGCATATCAGCATCCAACGTAAACATCCTACCCTTCTTCTTCCCTTTTGTTATCAAGCGACCTTTATTTTTCATATCCTCAACAAAGCATCCATGAGGATTAAATCTAACCTGCAAGCCCTGCTCAACCATTTGACCAATAAAAACTAGGTTCTTAGTGATGTTCCAAACATGAAATACATCAGACAGGTATTTATTTTTCCCATCCTGCATAGATAAAGGAATTTTACCAATCTACACAATAGGATGTGTAGTATCATCACCAGTCTCCACAAATCATGGTTTTTCCATTTTCCTTGCATCCTGCATCCATTCTACATGACCTGTCATGTGGTTTGATGCACCTGAGTCAACATACCACACATCATTTCTTTCTTCTGCACTTGTCATAGAATTGGTCATGTACTGCACCATAAACAAATGCTCATTTCTGTCATCACCCGGTCTACTAGAGGATGCATAATTGCCTTGCTGCAATTTTCCATTCACAATGTCATTCTGCTTTTTGTATCAGTCTTTAGCCATATGACCCATTTTACCACAATAGTAGCATTCAACATTGCTGTTTGCATTTTGGCCTCTCTGCCATCCACCACGACCTCTTTGGCTCCCCCTGCCTCTAAGGTTATCACGCCTCCATAGGACTGGTTTTCTTAAATTTGCTGCATATTTTGATCTCTACCATGGCCTCCAAATCGGCCTACTCTACCTCTACCTCTGCCTCTACCTCTTCCAGCATTTGAGTAGAAGACAGTTTCTTTTGAAGTTTCTCCTGAAGAAGATGCACCACCATTTCTCTACTCTTCAGAAATTAGGAGAGCAATCAACTCCTCAAAATCAGGAAATTTTTCACCAACGGCAATGGATGTCCGCAACTGTGCATAATCCTTTCCTAGACCATTCAAGGTCACAGAAACTAAATCATCATCTTCCACTAGCGACCCAATGGAAGCAAGTGCATCTGCAATCTTCTTCACCTTCATGTGGTAGTCATTGATGCTCATATTTTCTCTCTGCACATTATGCAACTCCTGCTTGAGCTGCATTTTCCTGGCTTGTGTATTTGTGCTGTACATTTTTGCCAAAGTATCCCACGCCTCCTTTGGCGTGCTTGCATCCTAAATATGCACAATCATAGAATCTAAAATACTGATAGACAACCATTACATAACTTTTCTAGCTCTCTCATACCAGCCTTTAAATGCCTGCATTTCCTGTTGATTGGGAACATTAGGAAGAATTGGTTCTTCTTCATTTCCTATAATGAACTCCCAATAGCCTTTTCCCATAAGGAAATTCATCATTCTAAACTTCCATGCTTGGAAGTTGTTCTTGTCAAGCTTTTCAGTGACAATCTATGAAAGAGAGTCAAACGCCATTACAGAACACTGCAAAATATTGTCACTGCAAAAAACACAATTTCTGTCTCACAAGGCAAATCTGCAAAACTGACGAAAGTGGTATTTGACCACACAGTCACTTCGTAGTGATTCGTCACTCCCAATATATCTGTGCATAGGCATACGATGCAATTTTTGCAGAAACTTTTCACCGACCTACAGAACAATGGTCGCATAGCCAAAACAGACCACTTTTCTGAGTGCCTGCGAAAAAACTTCCGCCACCAAAACGAGCCCCGGAACGGCCTCAAATCAGAAAAATAATGTCACCTAGGACTTTGCCCTTCTCCCGTAGCATATACTACCCTCTCGCTGCACCGCGAAGGGCATCTCAATCTGAGATAGTGCACTCTTGCACTTTTCGGGTGTGCTACCTGTAGAGATTTGCTCCCCAACTTGAGAAAGGAAAGCAACACTGATCCTCTTACCAAGACACTGTGAACTTGGTTTGCTTCCTTGAGCTCCTTACCACGAACCGAGCTCTGATACCATGTGAAGAGAGTGGGAGAGAGGTAAGGAGTCTCACTTGTAGCTTTCTCACATACACAATGGGGGAATACACGCAAAGGTGGAGGCTGAAAATAGTTTTCCTCTTCGTAGTTGTGAAAGCCAAAAAACTCTCTCTCTTTCAAAAAGGAATAGATGAACCCTATATGTGGGTCTCAAGCCAAACTCAACTAACCTAGGTGGCATACTAACTGAGCCACTAACTAGAGTACATAAAGATAGCTGTCATCGAGCTATTATTCATGGGCGGTGTACCAACTGCATCTGCAGCTAACAAGTCGGTGACATAAATGCACAACGGTCACCCTGGCATATCACGAGTGGAGCTCGATATCTCAACACACTTCCACAACACGATCCAAGATCCAGACCAGCAAGGAAGTGCTAGACCTACTTTGACTTGCATGAATGAAAACTGAACCTCTAGGCCCCTCATATAGGTTGTAGCCTTGGAGACAAATAAAACAATACTGAAGACTAATAATGGCTGAAGAAGAAATATATATCACAAACGGAACTCAGTACAGGAGAAGATATGAGAGAAGTTCTAGAGAAAGCAAACGTCAATCCTCCAGGGAAGACAACTGTAGTGGACTTTTGCACTAGCTCCACAAGTTGGAACTGAACCAAATCTGAGACAGCAAACTGATGCAAGGGTTGCTGCAGATTTGGAATAGAAAGAACATAATCTGGAGCAGAAGTTGGAGGCAAATCTGGAGTAGAAGTTGGAGTAGATCTGGAGCAGAAGTTGAGGGCAGATCTGGAGCAGAAGTTGGGACAGATCTGAAGCTGAAAGGTAGGCAGATCTGGAGCAGAAATTGGGGCAGCAGATCTGAAGCAGAAAGGAAGGCAGATCTAGAGCAGAAAGGAGGGGCAGATCTGAAGCAGAAAGGAAGGCAAATCTAGAGCAGAAAGAAAGCAAAAAAGGAGGTAGCCAGGAGGCATAAATTGAGGCAGCAGAGGAGGCAGCCAGGAGGCAGAAGTGGAGGCAGCAGCGGAGGCAGCCAGGGGGCAGAAGAGGCTCAGGGTGTGCAGGTACCTCTAGAGCTGGAAGAGATAAAGAATACCTAGGCCCCCCCCCTTTAACAAGTCACATAGACTTCTTCATCAAGGTAGCCATTGAGAAAGGCACTCTTGACATCCATTTGATAGATAGACCAGTGGTGATGAGCAGCTAGGGAGAGAAGAAGACGAAAGGAAGTTAATCGAGCAGTAGGGGCAAAGGTTTCCTCATAATCGATACCATGTTTTTGGCGGAATCCTTGCACTACTAAGCGAGCTTTGTACTTGTCCAGTGTTCCATCGGCTTTGAGTTTTGTTCGGAAGATCCACTTGGTTCCGATGACCTTTTTGTGAGTAGGTCGATTGACCAAGATCCAAGTCTGATTGCGATCAATACTTTCAAGCTCCTGTTCCATGGCACGATGCCACGCAGGATTTTTAACTGCTTCCTGCCAAGTGGCAGGTTCAGAATGTATGATATAGGCCGTGGTAAAAAAAGAGGCAGTGGTAGTAGAAGTTGTTCGAGTAGAGCGACGAGGACCGGAAGGAGGAAGTTCTACAGGAATAATCCCAGAATCCTTCATAGTTTGGCGATACCAGCGTGGCAGCGGGTCGTGAGGAGAAGCAACGGGTGGGGAGAGAGAGGTTTCGAGAGGAGAGGAAGGAATTTCGGGTGGAGAATTGTCGGAGGGAACAGGAGTAGATACGTCATCAGGAGAAAGAATAGAGGAATTTTTTAGAACTTCTCTTTCATCGAAGACCACATCTCGGTGAACCAAAACTTTGTTTGTGTGAGGATCAAATAATCGATAAGCTTTGGCTTCTGCCGAGTAGCCAACTAGAAGAAAAAGTTCAGCACGAGGTTCGAGTTTACCGCGAGTATCATTGGGAGTATGAGTGTACGCGCGGCAACCAAAGATGCAAATATGAGAAATAGAAGGTCGGTAGCCATAGAAGGCCTCAAAAGGCATCATGTTCGGTATGGGTTGAGTAGGGCAGCGATTAAGGATATAGACAGAAGTATTCACAGCTTCTGGCCAGAGACGTTTAGGCAACTCGGCTACAAAAAGCATGGAATGGGCCATGTTCATGATTGTGCGTTGTCTCCATTCGACACGAGCATTTTGGGAAGGCAGAGTTCCTTTTCTGCTTTCTTTCTGCTCCAGATCTGCCTTCCTTTCTGCTTCAGATCTGCCCCTCCTTTCTGCTCCAGATCTGCCTTCCTTTCTGCTCCGGATCTGCCTACCTTTTAGCTTCAGATCTGTCCCAACTTCTGCTCCAGATCTGCCCTCAACTTCTGCTCCAGATCTACTCCAACTTCTGCTCCAGATCTGCCTCCAACTTCCGCTCCAGATTATGTTCTTTCTATTCCAAATCTGCAGCAACCCTTGCATCAGTTTGCTGTCTCAGATTTGGTTCAGCTCCAACTTGTGGAGCTAGTGCAGAAGTCCACTACAGTTGTCTTCCCTGGAGGATTGACATTTGCTTCCTCCAAAACTTCTCTCATATCTTCTCCTGTACTGAGTTCCGTTTGTGATATATATTTCTTCTTCAGCCATTATTAGTCTTCAATATTGGTTTATTTGTCTCCAAGTATTTTCTTTATACAATGCCGCTAAAAATAGCTAGAACCCTAACTCATTCGTTGCCCTCGCAACCCAACTTAAGAACCACCTGCCTAGCCACCAGCCTCCCCTGACTATCAAAGCTAATCTTGTGCACCTAAGCATGTGTCAGATATGAGCCGTGCACATGACATACTCCTGACATACTCCCCTTCCTCTAAGAACTCAATCTTGAGTTCAAAAGAAAGTCCAGAAACTCTCTAAAGGTCTATCAATGTCTCCCATGTAAAGTCCTCCTCAACACGATCCTTCCACTTAATTGTGTATTTTGTGATCATCCTATTTCTAACTTGACATTCACGAAATCCAAGAATACTCTCAGGCTCGTGCAGTATAACGGTTAAATCTTCAATCTCTATAAGTTCCTGACGAGTAACTACCTGATCCTCACCACCCAGAACTTCTTTGATCTACTGACATAAAAGATTAGATGAATCCTTACATGAGGAGGCAAATTCAGTTCATATGCAACTTGGCCAATTCTTCGGATAACCTCGAATGGACCACAATATCTGGGGGATAACTTTCTAACTTGTCGAGTACTGAGACTCTTGGATTCCTTGGGAATACGAAAGTATACCATCGTTCCAATAGAGAACTCTCTAGGCGAACGATGTCTATTAGCATAGAATATGTCCCTATCTTGGGCACTTCTAATAGACTCCTTGGCAAACTTCAACATCTCCTGCATGTCTTGCAAGAATGTTTTCGCAACGTCATTCTTGATTCCCTTGAATCCGAACATTACTAGAGACTCAGGTTGAAACCCGTACATAAGCATAAAAGGACTGAAACCAATACTAGAATGCTTTGCACTATTATAAGCAAATTCAACCATGCGCAAGTAGTCTTCCCATGATGACTGCCTCTTGGAAACATATTCCCAAAGCATATCTTCTAGAAGTTGGTCCACAACTTTCATCTGGTCATTAAACTGGGCATGTTCAGAGGAACTCAAACTAAGAGTAGTACTTGTCAAAGACAAGTGTTCTAAATTCACTCATAAACTTAGAGTCCCTATCACTAACTATGTCATCTGGCAACCCATACAAAACGAAACAATTGGTCAAAGAATTGTTGAGCCAATTGAGTCGCTATGACCATGGATCTAGTACGTAGAAATCTAGCCATCTTTGTCAAGCGGTCCACGATAACCCATATGGAGTCATGACCCTAGCGCATTTGTGGTAATCCCGTAATAAAATCCATGGAAATACTTTCCCGCTTATTACCTAAAATATCCAAGGGTTGTAGTAGCCCCGTGCTACTAAGGCGTTCTGCATTGGTCACTTGACAAGTACAGCAACCTACTACATAGTCCTAAACAAATTCTCATATTAGGCCAGTAAAAACTACGTTTCACAGACAGAATACCTGTGTACTCCAGGATGTCCCGCACTAGGTGCATTATGACACTCCCGAAGAATCCTGGATCAAAGATCTGACACATCAGGTATACAAATTTTATCATTTCAAAACATCAAGCCATTCTGAATCATCCATTGACCTCCCACCACCTAAACTGTAGGTGGCACAATCCTTGAGTCTTGGTCAATCATACCAGTACCATCTTGGACCTTCTACCAATAATGACTGAAATGACTGTTAGTAGTGCAAAGCCCTCTCAAGGATTGAAATTGATCATAGGATATCTTGGTAAATGACAAAGCATTCACCATCTTAATCCTACTTACGGCATCAATAACACTATTCAAAGAACCTTTCCTATACCGAATCTCAAAATCAAAATCTTGCATTAACTCAGCCCATTGAGCCTTCTTGCCCCTCAAATCATCCCCTTTACACATATATTGGATTGGCTAATGATCAGTCAACACGACAAATCTGGAACCATACAGAAATGCCTCCAAACCTTAAGAGCATATACTACTACATAAAGTTCCTTTTCCATAGTAGGCCAACAACATTAAGTATCATTGAGCTTTTTTCTCTCAAAAGCTACAAGTCGACCTTTTGGAATAAGAGCTGCGCCAATGTCATAGTCACTGGCATCGGCCTCTAACACATAAGGCCGGCCACGATCGGACAATGCTAGGACAGGCACACTTTTGATACAATTTTTCAAAGCATCGAAAGCCTTGTTGAAATCTTCATTCCAAGTAATAGGTTGTGTAGACCTACAACCATGACCCTTCAATACGTTGGTCAAGGGGACCGTGATTTTGGAATAATCACGAACTGATTTTCTCAAAAAGACAGTAAATCCTAAGAAAGAATGAAGTTGTTTCACTATCAAAGGTATAGGCCAAGTAAAAACCTTTTGAATGCGGTCTTCATCAATGCCAACACCTTCGCGAGAAATCTTGTATCCTAAGTAAATGATATGTTTCATAAAAAAATCACATTTACTAAGCTTAGCATACAGCTTATTCTATCTTAATAAAATTAAGACGGTCTTGAGATGACCAATATGGTCCTCTAAAGCGTTTATATACCTAGATGAATCCAGGAACATTCCCAAACTCATCCTCTAAAAACACAACATAGTGCAGTTTCAATCTCATGATAGTCACTCTTAAGATAGAAAACCATAAACTCCATCACGCATAGCAGTGAGCTACTATGACATCCCCACTGACGTCATCAACGCCCAACAGTGGGTGTAGACCATAGTATAAAATAATGCTCACACATACAAATCCACACACCCACACATACTTGAGCATCCATTTATACAACGTCTTCGTACTGAGTTTCTATCGGCACTCTAAAGGTGAAGGACCATAGTATAAAATAATGCTCACACATACAAATCCACACACCCACACATACTTGAGCATCCATTTATACAACGTCTTCGTACTGAGTTTCTATCGGCACTCTAAAGGTGAAGGGCAGTCTCAGCCATGACAAAGGCTAGCACTAAAGTCTTGCTGTAAACTAAGATATCATCCAAGAACACAACAAACTTGCCCAGTCTGTAAGTCAATCTTAGTGAAATACTTCGCTTTAGCCAATCTATCTATTAAGTCATCAGAAGGAGAAAGAGGATACTTATTCTTAACCGTGATTTTATTCAATCTTTTATAATCCACACACATTCTCCATGAACAATCCTTCTTCCTCAGAAGAACAGGAGCACCCTAGGATGATTTGCTCGAGCGTATATACCCCAACTTCAAGTATTCTTGCAGTTGCTGAGCTAACTCATCCTCCTCTAACTAGCTCATCCTATAAGGTGGTATACTTATAGGCTGAGAACCAGGGACTAAATCTATGAGATGATCTACTTCCCGTTCTGAAGGCATAAAATCATTTAACATCTTTAATTCAATATGTTCGACCACACTTAAATCATTGGTATCAGATATAGTTACAACTAATGAAGAAAATGGAATCAAAACACATTGAAACACATTATATGAAGATGTTTGTAATATATTTCAAACTTCAATCGCATTTACAAGAGGTCCCTCGGAGAGATGTATATCATCACAATGTATCAAAAGACGGATGTCCCCGTGCAAAAGAGAAAGAGTGTGTGCTTCCTAATCAAATTGGACATCATGGGTTTTAAAAAACCATTCAATGCCCAGCAACAAGTCTACATGATCCAAGTGCATGACATAGCACTCCAAAAACTCGTCGTAGGCTTAAATCTCGACAAGAAGTCGATCCACCTTGCGATCCCAAAAATGCTTTCCAGCTAGAAGTTGCACCTCGTAGGTGTGATCACTAGGTGTTGTAATCAGTTGTAGCTTCTGGACAAGTTTGTGATTAACAAAGTTGTGAGAACTACCTGGGTCAAAAAGAATGTGAATCTGTGTCCCTTGCATCTCTCCATAAGCTAGGTCGAGATCATGGGGGCCAAACAGTGAATGATTAAAAGAACAATTGCAAGAATGAGGACGTGTGAGGACATTGACACAAATACCTATCAAAGTAGTCTAAGTGGTTGTCTTTTACTTCATAGGTGGTCCTTTGAGCTTCGGTAGAGATTGTCCTTTGCCTAGTTGCCAGTCGAAATGAGAACGGAAGAAATGAAAACGCGAAAAACATGGGAAACCAAGTTTCTGATCCCCGCTGAAACGGAAATGGAAGAAACAGCAATATGCTACAGTTTATGTATAAAAACTTTTTTTAAAATACATAATACAATTATCAATAGAGTGCAAATTATACATAATACAATTATCTATACTTGAAGCATCATGCATGCTTCTATGATTCTAAATTCCTATGATGATTGATCTATCTAGTATCGTCTATTATCCATGGATGATGCTTCAACAATCAACATGTGTCATGAACTAAGTCCTAACTTCTAACTTTAACAAGTTTGAAGTTACAGCAATCTGAAATTTTGAAGTTTGAAGTACATAAGTTGAAACTTGAAACTTGAAAGCATGCATAGATGATCATGATCCACAAATTCCATGATCGTGACTCATGAGTCATGTCAGAATAAAAGCAACCAGCTGTCACCAAGGTCCAAAGTATACTCAATACTGTATCATAAAAAAACAAATAACATAGTCTAGGATGCATAATGCATAATGCATGAAGTGTCCTAACTAGGAGTAGGCTAGCACTGTACAATCGTAGTCAAGGACCAAGCTACAGCACTACTGATCATCTACTCATCATCGTCATCCTATGCCTCCTCAGATAAGCATGAGGCAATCAGTGTCACTGTCTAAAGAAGAATCATCAGCATCAGGATCCAGGGTAGCTGAAGTACTAGCACCATCTCCAGATGGTTGAGCCCACAATCGTGTGCAGTGCTAACATCTCCTCATACAACATCGAGTATATGTACAACTCCTCCCAATGGTATGGCCTTCATCTTCTCCACGTCCACCTCGTCTACATTCACTTGGCGAGGTTTGGGGCAGCCGACGGTGAACCCAAGGAGATGGAGGTTGCAATAACAAACACCAACCTCTCCAATTGAGCCGTGCTCAATCTGTTTGTCTTCTTTTTGTAAAAGAGGGCCCAAGTGCTCCAGTTCCTCTCACAAGGACCCGAGTTGCAATCCTGTGAGAGAACATGCATAGCAAGGCATTTCTGCCATAAGCCATTCAAGCAGAGATAGGTATCAATAACTTATTATAACTTTAAACTTATTTCTAGTATATAAAACTTTAAATTACTTTACTAAGTAGTGACCTTATAACTTGTCTCTTACCAAAGTAGGAGTACAGTTGCCATATTTCTCCCACCAAGAGACAGGTTGCAACTGTGTCTCTTGGAGCCTAGCCGTAGGTCGACCAAAGGAGAGGCTGTGATTGCAGAACAATAGAAGTTCATCCTCCATTCTTCATTGCATCTCCAAATTACCACCCGTCCAATTTTGTAGATAGTTGAATCTCCTCCTCCAACTCGTCATTCTCATATTGCTCGACTGCGCCATAGGGGATGCAATACATGTGCCACCGCATGGATTGGGCCATGGAACCAATTCCACTGCTCATTCCATATAGCACGGATGGAATCAACCCTAAATCATGCCACAAGAATGCATTATGCATGCAAAATTCATACATATCTGAAAATTCCAGCCATAAGCTTTAATAGCAAATTGCAATTTAGTAACTGCAAAATGTATACATAAGTCTTGCGTGTCAAGCGATAGGGAAGTGTTTATGTTGAGGGCCTCTCCAATCTTGTCAATAAACTTGTACAAGAGCCCTAACGTGCTTCCCTCCATGTCCGTGATTCGAAGCACCGTGTAGATAGGATTTAATTAATGCCTCCCCCTAATTCCACCAAGACTCATCCATGATCATGCGAACAAATTTGATAGACTTTGCTTGGCCTCTATCATCCCAATCTCCCCACTCCCAAGACACAACCATGCGCAACAAGCCCTGGCACCCATGCAGTCGCACAAGCCTCTCCACCACTATGAACATGTAAGCAAACGTTGTGGTTGGAGGTTTCAGTAGCTGAAGGTCCCTCCCTCTCGCTAGAGACCTGAGTTCTCTGTGGACTATGGCGTCTAGAGATCGAGGCCAACATCATACCCTGGACCGCCTCCTTTATAGCTATCCAGGAGGGAGACATGGACCCAATAAGGATCTCTTGGCATTGAGGACGATGGAGAGGTGAGAGGGAGGATGGAGGTGAGAAAGGATGGAGAGGTAGAAGGAGGATGGGGAGGTGAAAGAGGATGGAGAGGTAGGAGTCAGAGGAGGATAAGAAGTAGAAGGAGGATGGAGAGGTAAGAGAGGAGAGGTAGTGAAGGAATGGAGAGCAGTTGAGAGCAGGCTGAGGATGGAGAGCAAGCTGCAGCCTGTAAGGTGGAGAGCAAGCTGCAGCCTGTAGGGTGGAGAGCAAGCTGCATGGTGGAGGGGTGGAGAGCAAAGCACGCTGCGGGTGCCAGGGCCCAGGAATCAAAGATGGAGAGGTTGGAGAGTAGCAAGATGGAGAGCAGCAGTACGGGAGGCGACGAAAACGACGACATGAGGCGACAAATTGACGAAACATCTTCCTTTTTTAGAAACTCGGTTCTAAAAGCTTCTTCGAACTCTGCCCAAGTGGATGGCTGAGGCCTCAATTCTTTCCACCTGAGTAGAACCTTTCTGGCTAGATATTCAACTGTTAACTGTATACGCTTGTCTTGAAGGTAGGGGTGAAAGTTGAAGTGGACCTGCCATTTATGCAGCCAAGTATCCACGACTTCTTTCTTTCGATCCTTATGTTCCCTCGAGAGTTGTGCTGCAGTAATATTTGGCCCAAGAACAAAAGCAATCGCGTCCATTTGAGTCAGAATCTGAAGCTGGGTCTGCATAGCAATGATTTCTTTGAACAATTGCTCATGGTTCGAGTTCAAAAGCGCAATCTTTTCATCCAGCCCCGTAAGGAATTGGTTGAAAGCCTCCTTAGTAGCCAGATCCTCATAGACATCATAGTTGTCCCCTTCAAAATCCCTATCAGACATGGAGGCTGGCTGGTTCGAATTGGTTATATTGTGATCCACCTTAGGGAGATTACTTGCATCAGCCATCGTAAACACAACAAAGGAAAATCCATGAAATAGCTGCAAACTGCAAAGACCTGTCAAAATTGACGATTGGAGAGGAAAGAGTGTGGCGTACCAACCACACACGTGTGTAGGGAGCTAGGAGAACCAATTGAAGGCCACCCTTGTTGACGAACTGCTAGACGTAGGGCTGGTGAATCAATCCGAGGAGCCCGAGAAGAGGCAAACAGCCTGCCAGTCCTTGTAGCCCGTGGGCTACTCCCAGACCCAAGTGATGGAGTCGCCCACAAGCCTGGAGCTGGTTGAATACCGAAGAGGGGAAAGAGAGCACTCAAACTGCGGCTGTGGCAGGAGGCAGGGAAGAAAAAAGGTGGCTAGTTGATGGCACAATCACTAGGCGGCACGAGACTTGGAGAGTAAATCCTAAACCGATGCCCTAACTTCCAAAAAGGGCGCTTTTTGGCATCTCAACTCAGCCTCATGGATTTCTACCCTTCTCTCAAGGTAGGGGCCGACAACAGAAGATCCCTCTGGGCTTTCCAATTAGGAAGCTCCAACCTGCGACACTTCTCCTTCACAAATCGCATCACCAGCCCAAAAAAAAGTTATCTAACACCCCCGAAATCCATTGCCACTCCTACCTCAACCAGGGCCCTTCCTCTCCAACAAACTAATGACTCACTCCCTAACGGGCACCAAACCAACCAGGACGCATCTTCCCACACATGGAGATCGCTCCTTCCCTACTTGCTGACAGAAGCAAAGCAATTTCTAGCCAAGCAGTGCAAAAAACGAAATTCTCACTTACCTGGAAGATCCAAACAGAAATCGCTCTCTCTTTCTAGAAATTCAGCATCCAGAAGTGGCTCTGATACCAACTGACACCACCACGATCACTCCTGGGAATCTGGGCGTGCACACTAGCACAAACAATCGATCATAGAACCACAAAGAAAGGCGCAAGCATGCTCACTGGTGTAACGGTGCATGAAAGTTTTTGCATCCGTCAGGCACCAGTCTGCATCAAGAAAGAAGACAATGCCCAGGACCTATAGAATCCGAGCATCCCCCCCCCCCCCCCTTCGAGCCACAAGCTGGGCTGCTAGCATGAACATCTACATCCAACCAGTCCACAACCTCCTGGCGTCCCATACCACCAGAAGGGTTGCGCCGGGAATCACGCTAGAAAGCAGGTGCACGTCCACAACACGATCCAAGATCCAGACCAGCAAGGAAGAGCTAGACCTTCTCTGACTCACGTGAATGAAAACTGAACCCCTGGGCCCCTTATATAGCCTCTAGCCCAGTGCCGCTAAAAATAGCAGGAATCCTAACTCGTCTGTTGCCCTCACAACCCAACCTGAGAACCGCCTGCCTAGCCAATAGCCTCCTCAAGCTATCAAAGCTAGTCCTGTGTACCTAAGCACACGTCTGATACTCCTCAAGCTATCAAAGCTAGTCCTGTGTACCTAAGCAACTAACAATCCCCAATTTCTAGGGCAATCTACTAGCTTACAGGCCAGCCAAAAGGCCAACCACCTCAGCCAAACAACTGACCGACCAGCTGGTAGGCCCACCGACCAGCTGGCCGACCAGCTAGGTCTGGCCTATAAAGGCACAAGCCCCCACACTCCTCTAGGACAGAACACGACCTACAGCTGCTCCTCATCTCCGTCATTCTTTGCTGCAGCCCCGCCTGCTCCATCTACCTCTCCTCTTCAGATCTGCCTTCTCTCTGTCTCTCCTTCCTGCCTCCTGGCTGCTCCATCTTCTCCTCCAGATCCGCCCCATCCTGCTCCAGATCTGCTCCTTTGCTCCTTCTGCTCCAGATCTGCCCCTCCTGCTCCAGATCTGCTCCTTTTCTTCATCATGTTGCTATTCCAGATAGCCCGAAGGTTCCTTCCTCAGAGCATGCTGGTTTTCAGCCATTTCCTAGGGCAGCTCTAGCCCTTCATCTTCTTCGTCATCATCGAGCTACACGGAGGACTGCGCTTCGCTCCCTCTGCTGCTATCTTTTCTACTGTTTCTCTACATGGAATCATATTTCTGATTCACCTCAGCCACGGTCCTTGAGACACACCGGCTTGAGGTTCTTGTATTCAGTTTTTCATATTACCGACAAGCACTATGTTTTCTGAGTTCCGTTCTTCAGTTGTGTCTGAGTATTGTCTATTTTGATCGCTCCACTGCAAACCCTATTGTTTCTCTATATGGTATCACAGCCATGGTGATCTAAAGACCCCAGATCTCTGGTGATCTAAAGATCCTGCTTCTTCAAGGAGGCCATAGGTACGGGGAGCATCACTCCTATGAACATATCAGTTTCCTCTTCATTCCGCTGCGCACTACGGGAGAGAACTCCATCTTCTACTCCCATCCCTCCCTCCCTTTCAGAACTCCATCTTCTACTCCCATCCCTACCTCCCTTTCAGAACTCCATCTTCTACTCCCATCCCTCCCTACCTTTTTCGGTTTCAGGCTTGACACTCCCCATTCCTTCGAACAAGGAGGTCATGATGCTTCACCTCTACTAGATCTCCATCGGCATCGCCTTCCAGGATCTACAAGTTCTCCCTAGGTGGGACCCTTTTTTCTGTTCAGATGTGTCTTGATGACTGTTGTTTCGATTCTTCTACACTCATGGAGGCGGGGATAGACTCCTCTCTCCAGAGGTCCAAGATCGAGCACACATTGGTTCCCTGTTCAGCTACAATCTCTTCCTTTGGCAGGAATCCTACCCTCTCTGGATTATCAGTGCTGCTACGACATATTTGCTTTTCCCTCCACCTTTCGGCGTTGAGAGGGGGTGGCTTATTCTTTCAAGCTTCACAGTGTTCTTATTTCTATATGGTATCATACGTGTAACTCAGGCACTTGAGGATGTGAACAATTCCCTTGCAAGGGCACTCCTCTTGTGACCTTCTCTGCATTTTTTGCATTTCATCTCTAAGACATTTCGCAGGGATAGCCACCACCACCGTCGACATCCCTACACGAAGCTCCCAGCACACAATGTCTGCCCCTCCAAATTGGCAATTGAGAGGGGGTGTTAAGCAACTAACGATCCCCAATTTCTGGGGCAATCTACCAGCTTACAGGCCAGCCAATACAGCTTACAGGCCAGCCAAAAGGCCAGCCACCTCAGCCAAACAACTGGCCAACCAGCTGGCAGGCCCACCGACCAGCTGGCCGACCAGCTAGGTCTGGCCTATAAAGGCACAAGCCCCTACACTCCTCTAGGACAGGACAGGACCTGCAGCTGCTCCTCATCTCCGTCATTCTTTGCTGCAGCCCTGCCTGCTCCATCTACCTCTCCTCTTCAGATCTGCCTTCTCTCTGTCTCTCCTTCCTGCCTCCTGGCTGCTCCATCTTCTCCTCCAGATCTGCCCCATCCAGATCTGCTCCTCTGCTCCTTCTGCTCCAGATCTGCCCCTCCTGCTCCAGATCTGCTCCTTTTCTTCATCATGTTGCTATTCCAAATAGCCTGAAGGTTCCTTCCTCAGAGCATGCTGGTTTTCAGCCATTTCCTAGGGCAGCTCTAGCCCTTCATCTTCTTTGTCAGCATCGAGCTACACGGAGGACTGCGCTTCGCTCCCTCTGCTGCTATCTTTTCTACTGTTTCTCTACATGGAATCATCTTTCTGATTCACCTCAGCCACGGTCCTAAGCACACGTCTGATACAATCCGTGCACATGACAAGTTGTAACAGCTGCCTTTCGACAGGAGGCAGTCTCATATGCATCCCAACACATCATATGATTTATTGTAGTAAAGTCACACTTCCGGTTATAGAGAGAGTCCTATTGGCTAGTGAGAGAGTAGCTTAGCTCATCCAAGCTATTCTCGGGCCACTAAAATGTAGGTTGATTGCAGCAGCCTTGGGGACAAAAATGAGAAAGTTGCAGCATCACAATGCATGCACCTGTAAGCAATTCTATCAGCAGCAGACCAGCAGTTAAGAGGCATCTACTTGGACAACTCAAAGGCGACTATCAACAAGACGCAGCTGCTTGCGTCCCTATGGAGCAGATCACCAGCAGCACCTAGGGGCCTACATACAGCAGTCAGTTTAACATAGTCAGTTCCAGCGGGATCACCAGCACATCCAGATCTCCCAGCTGTGCTCAGTATAGGGAGGCAGAACCTAAGCAAAAGAGATGGTGTCCAGAATTCTTGCAAATGACACCTCCATTAGGCTCAGACAAGGGCCAAGGACCACCATATAGACATCCAACACTGACCCAATACTTTTTACCATGTGGTCAATACAGGCCTTTGACCAAAGACTGTCGAAGGCCGACCTGGCACTCCAGCCAGCAGATGTTGACCACCCACCATGCCAACTTTGACCAACAACTGGACCAACTGCCGGATGGTGGCCTATGTTTATGGTTGTCCTTGGGCAGTTCATAGGTCAGCGACAAAGCAGTTCTCAGGTCACTCAGTTGCAGGCAGCTTTGCCCACAAGAAAGCTGCAGCTGCATGATGGACAACTTCTATCAACAGCGCACCAGCACTTAAGGGGCATCTAGATGAACAGCTCAAAGTCGACATGCACCATTGTAGCAGTCTAACACTTTGGACATAGCTTGGAGCACATGTATAGATGAATGCAGGAACATGCCCAAACTCATCCTCTGAAAACACAGCTTGGAGCAGTCCAGACGCAGCTGTTGGCTGACCCTATGGATCAGATCATCAGCTGGCCTACCTGAAGGCCTACCTACAGCAGCCTAGAAGAAGTATATTTACAGTAGGGACGAGTCTACCTTAGTTTCAGTAGCTTGGAGCAGATCCAAGACAAGTATAGAGCAGCGTAGAAGGGCAGGGAGAAGCCATATGTCCAAGCAGGCTGTCACATCTGCAATGGGATTCCATTGAACCAAGGCCTTTACCAGATCATGCGGCCCAAGAATAGCAGACCGTCTCGGTTGAAGCTCCTGGAGGCTTGTACTGATCCAAGCCCATTGGCTCTATGCTCTCAGGGAAATGCGCCCTTTGTAGTGGGAAACTAGGGAGAGACAAGGAGAAGGGGGTTTGCCAGTTGAGTGAGGGGGAGCAGGCCGGGGGGATAGTTAGGGGAATTACAATGTCACGTGTCATGCTATCTCCATCACCACATGCTTATGCATTTTCCTCAGAAAGTTAAGCTGCATGTTACGATACTCTTATTATTTTCAAGAACCTCTCCACCTAAAGGTCTGCTCTGGCCCAACCACTTGACCTGGAGGTTGCCCAAATATTAAACGAGCCTCTCAACATAAGACCAATTATATGGAGCTCTAAAACAATCCATATAAATCCAAAATATTTACATTACCTGTAGTCTCTAGCCACCATGAAATTATCATCGTTTGATTTTATATCGATCATGAAGCATGTCAAAACCATTCTGGAGGTATCTTTCCTGCAGTATCTCCAGTATCTGAAAGCATTCTCAGCATGCATAGTGGCACTCACACATTAGGTAGCAAAAAGAAACATTATATATCCTAGTGTTATGAAAAGAAACTTTGTATATCCTATTGTTATGAAGATATAAAAGCAGAAAGACACTTCATCATAATAACTAATTCATACAAAGTGAACTTCCCCACTCGAGGGTGAAAACTTTTTCTACAGGTCCTAAAGCTTTCTTTACGAACAGGAGTGTTGATTCATCTTTTGACAGCAGCCTTTTCAGCGTCTGAGTCCTGGTCCTCACAGCCATTGGAGTCATCCTCAGACCATGCCTCCAAGTTGCTTACATCATCATCCCCCTCTGAATCACTTGGATCATCTGTCGAAAAACTCTTGTTGGAGTTCATTCTCACTGAAGAGTTATCATCTCCGGACCATTCCTCCACCCCTTCCTTTCCATCTTCCTCAACCTCAGACTCTGTCTCACCTGGTAGATTATCTTCGTCAGTTTTGTCATCTAGAGTCTTTTCATCCTTTGCTTTGGCTGCACTGTCTTCCAATTTCTTAATGCTTTTCCTACCCATTTTTATGAGATCGAGAAATTTCTCCTTTATATCATACAAAGCATCTTTTTGAATTAGTTCTCCTTTCTTATAAGCTTCTCTTAAAAAAATTGTCTGAAAACCACTTTTTGTGGACATGTAAAATATTCCAGGGTTCTGCAAAACTGTAATCCCAAGCTTTTGAGGGAGTTCCAAATCTTCTCGTAGGTGGGCCAACCGATCAACCCTTGTCCTCTTCTCTACACTGATATGCAAGAACTCGTGTACAACTGCAACAGCACGTTTAAAAGCTTCCTCAGACTGTGGATTCAGGCCGCTTATATCTTCATAAGGAGACCGATAGGGCAGGTCCTGCCACTTCTGCTGCTTGCCTCGGAATCCCTTTTTTATTTTGAACCCGGAAGGGAGGCTAATGGGGAATGAATAATTCCTCTTCTGCACCTCTGTTTCGTCTAGGCCATTGGCAAGGGCCTCATTCCGTCTACGGAGCTCTATGGCAGGAATGGCTAACTGCGGATCCCATTCAACAAGTTTAACCATAATTATTGGATAGGCTTTATTATCCAATTCTTTACGCGGCTTGACGAGCTTAAAGAAATTGGGATTGCTTTTGATTACTGTTTTTCTGAAATCATCAGGTAAGCCAAGCTCTTCCTTGAGATAATTAAGCCGATCCAGCCGAATGCGTCTCTTTGCAGTCATCATGAGCAGCTTCCTTAGCCGTTCAACAGCAAACTGTGCCCTTTCTTCCTTCAGCGTTTTCTCCTCCTCCATCAACGCCAAAATAGGCTTCGCCAACGTGACCCAAACGTCGATTTCACCTTGCTCCCGGTATACTCTGACAATGCGAGGATACTTTTGAAGTATTTGGCTCATTCGTTGAGGTTTCACAAGCCCTGCATCCTTGCCCCGCCTCAACATGTATCGGTACAGCATTTTCTGTGATGGCTGCTTCAATAGTATAGCAATAATACGTTTCAAGATCTTCGTCCTCTTCTCCCCGTCCATTAACTTCTCAAAGGTAGCATCCCTCTGCTTATTCATCAGTAGCTTATTCTTGGTGACTTTGTTATATATAATGCATCGATACTGCAGAAGCAAATAGCCTCGATCGGCAGGCTGACTCTGAGACGGTGAAAGGAACAAAGACGGGTAGCTTGACTCGAGGGACTTGATGCCTGCTCTGGCAAAGTTGGATGATGGAGCAACGCACCATCGAGCAGCAATGACAGCACGACAGCCCCACATGGTATACGGCGCTGGTGGTTCAAGCGATGGTGCCTAGATTGGAGCTGCAAGCAAAAGCGGCGGTGGAGAGGATACCTCTGAATGTGTGGAGCGTTGGTCCCTGGTGTGCAGCAGCAAAGAAGCTGGGGGGGGTGGTGCAGTAGAGAGAAAGAACCGCAAAATCTTCCATGCTCCAACGGGATCAGATTGAAGGAGTTTGTGGGTTGCTGTGGTGGACAGAATTGAGATTGAGGCGTCTCCGTTGGAGTGTGCAAGCGATGCATGCCTTGCCATCGACATTAAACCTCTCTTGTACCTTTGCCTCTCGCGCTCTCTCACTTTCTCTCAACCTCAACCCATAAAGCTCCACAATCAATGGGTCGCTCAACTTCCTCACATTCGTAGCTGCAGGGCCTCCTCTCTCTCTCTCTCTCTCTTCACTGTATATAGTCTCATCCCCGCCAACATTTCTGGCCCTGCAGCCTCCTCTCTCTCTCTCTCTAGCCGGCTTGCAAGTGTGTGTTGGCCGTTTAAAAAAATCATCATCATCATCATCATCATCATCATCATCATCATCATCATCATCATCATCATCTTCTTCTTCTTCTTCTTCTTCTTCTTCCAACATTTATGCCAATAGACTTGTTGGTTGCAAGGGTGTCTCCTCTTGCTCGGTGTGTTGAGTTCGATCCCCATGTTTAGAGGTTAGACTTGTTGATTGCAAGAGTGTCTCCTATTGCTCGGTGTATTGTGTTCGATCCCCATGTTCAACCCCTGATGACCCCGTGACGGCCTGATGTTAAATAAATTCTTCTTCTTCTTCTTCTCTCCTATTTTCTTTTTCTAGTTATACCATACCTCTATGTGTTTCCTCTTTGTGTTCACTTTGCTTGTAGACTCATGGGGCAACAAAACCAAACCTCCTTTCTAGAGGACTACCACCGTTGTGTGATGTTGGAACATGTCCCTGGTCATTTAGGGCCGATTCACAACCATGCACGGACAACAAAAGTTTAGAGAGAGCATGTCCGTCCCATTTCAAACATGTGTTTGCCCCTTCATTCACAAACAGGGGCACAAGTTTGCACCAAGTATTAAATGTTTCCCTTCATGATGTCAACGGTTCGAATCCTATTTGGAGCACATTAGCTTATCTTCTTGTAGGCAAACTACCTCATGGGTAGCCTTGGGAGGGCACCCAAGAAATTTACAAGTTTCTCACTCCCCATTGACCCTCATCTGCCCACGGACGTGTGTGAAACACTTAAACTGGCTCTAAAATCTAATTGGTGGAGATCATGGTTTGTTCATGTCCACTAACGAGTGTGAATCCAACCTTACTTATGACTACTTCAGGGGACACCCCCATAGACCTTCCTGCATGGATGCAAGTTAGTTGATGTGGCTAGCCCCTCATCTCTATAGGCTCTAGGGGGTCACTAAGAAATATGTAAGATAGCACGTGTGATCAACGGAAGGGGTTTTATAATTTTATGGAGTTACAGAAAATATGCATACATAATTGGTGGAGATCATGGTTTGTTCATGTCCACTAACGAGTGTCAATCCAACCTTACTTATGACTGCTTTAGGGGACACCCCCATAGACCTTCGTGCATGGATGCAAGTTAAATGATGTGGCTGGCCCCTCATCTCTATAGGCTCTGGGGGGTCACTAAGAAATATGTAAGATAGCACCTGCGATCAACGGAAGGGGTTTTATAATTTTATGGAGTTACAGAAAATATACACACATAAAGGGTTTTTTAATTCAAGAAGTGAGAATTTTCATACATAAGGGATACTTTAATCTTCTCAAAATTTACAGAAGGGGTGTATATAGGTTATAAAAATCCATAGGTAGGCGGTGTTTTTAATACCCCTTGATCGCACGTGCTATATGAGATTTGTACATAGTGGCCCCCTTGGGCCTATAGGCTTCCTTCTAGCATGTAAAGCCCAGGGAAACTTGAATGGCAGCAAGAACATTTATAGTTTGTAGGTGGCGGGAGTGAAGGCCATTGATCCATGTATGCAAAGATGCAAGGAAGGTGCCCGTGGGCCATCCCCACATCCTCTTCAGTACGAAGGTCTATAGGTTTTCTATGGAAATGATGGCAATAAGTGCATTTCCACCTTTAGAAGCAAATGTAGGGGTTATGGGGGCCGCCTTATTAATGGGTCTCTTTGGAAGGTGAAGCCCACCAAATTTTGTAATTAGTTACTCATAATTTTGTAATTGTTACTCATATCTTGAGTGGTGCTTGGGGAGGTGCAACAACACATACTCTCCTTCTTACGAACATGTCCTAGCTCGAATTGACATTCGCCACATCAATGAATGCCCCTTTGAGATTGAAGGTGTCAACCTTGTCTGAACCCACCCTTAATGTGGGTACACACTGCTCGATACCCACCCATGAGGGATAGCAAGCAAGTGTGGATGGCCCACATGGTGTTACTAGAGGCAAGGCTTGGATTAGTGAGTGTGGGTTTCATACGCCTTTGTCAACGCATGAAATGGATGGGTGGGCTATGGACAGGTGGTTGTGTCTCCCCATGCTCATGGTAACCCCCGATGGCAGCCACATCAGGGCATACCCCACTTTCCCATGCTTGGTGGGCCACTGGTTTGTACGATTCCACATAACATACCTCTATGTGTTCAATGGTCTTGATGCATGCAAAGACCTTCAAATGAGTAATACCCATATAATCTCAAAGTTTCACAACTATTGGGTGTCACGTGTATGTGGGACCTGTAGATTTTCTACTCAACCAAAATAAGGAGGTTTGTATGTCCAGTGGAGCTTGCTGGGAGGCAACACTTTGAAGGGCAAAGGTTTCTAGAGTGGAACTAAAGGGAAAGAGGGTTAAGCATGGATTGAGATGATGACAAAGCTATTTCTAGAGTGGAACAAAAGGGAAAGATGTGGCCATAAAATGCCCTTCAAGTTAAATGAGTGCAATGCACATATCTATTACAAGATTCCTTGGCTTTCCCAAGGGCCTCAGAATGAAAACTTGATCTCATCATAATAGCGCTTATTCCTTAAACACTAGCAAGGTCAATCAAATGGAAATGAGATAGAAATTCAGAGGTCATTTACTGTCTATAGAAGATGAGAGGGTGGATAGGAAGAAGGAGGGTCAATTTCACTTTTAATGAACCCAAACCTTACCATCTCTCTCCTTTCTTCCTCCTTCATTGCTCAGTGCCCACTCTCCCTTTCATTGAAACCTCATCATGTTACCTACTAGTAGCTGTCGATTTCTAGCATGTTCGAGCAATGGTGAAGGCCCTCTTTACTACCCTCCCCATCATCCCCTTGAGCTAGACCATAATAAGCTAAAACATGCACAGTTTTCACAATTGTCCTAACCAACAATCACAACACTTGTTTCTTCACTAGGAGTTGCATAGAGCCCTAGTTATGGTTCAGTTGGTGGACATTCTCATGCTCTAGGCTCAAACAGATATTTGTAAGCATAGGCATATCCATCCTCCATCCTTTCAAGGAGAAGGATCAAGGATTGACTCCCTTGTCATGGGAAGATATATGGGAATGTTAATATATCATTGAGCTCATAAGACACGTTTAGCTAGAATGAGTAATGGGGATGGGAGATGTGGTTTGGTTGGGACATAGGATTGGCATCACAATATAGGGATCCCAAACATGTATGTTGAATCCCATGCATAGCAACAAGCCTCATCCTAGCATCAACGCATCAATTGCCCCCCCCTACAGGAAATTGTGGCACAACCTAGAGTTTGCAAAGGACAAGCTAGGAGGTGCCGCCTTCTCAACGATCCCACTGATAGAGTGTAGTAGTTGGGAGCAATCCATCTTCCCTGGTGGTAGTTGGGACCCATCACAAATGCCAAAGTTCATGGGGCTTTAGGGATAGCCAACATTTTTTAGGGAAAGTTAGGAGGTGCCTCCTTCTCAAAGATCCCACTAATAGAGTGTCCTAGTTGGAAGCAATCCATTTTCCCAGCAGTAGACCCATCACAAATGCCAAAGTTCACGAGGCTTTAGGGATAGCCTCACATACATTTTTGGACACTACTATCACAATGACATACGAAAAGGGGTTGGACCACTTCTATTTAGGGGTTTGGGACATGCCTAGAGGGGGGCTCATAGGCACGGTGTGATGATGTTGGACTAGTCACACATTGATCTAGGCTAGATGAATGGCGCCTTCAATGAGAGTGTCATTCTTGAATTTGAGCCCGGCTCTCACTAAGTCATCAAGGGACTTTTGTAATTAGGAGTGATGATCCAAGATGTCTAGTAAGAGGAGTATGTTCACCAAAAGCCATGATACAAATGGAGGCTATAGGGGATACCCTTGCACATTACAGTTGTGCTCAATAAAAGGTAGATACCATTTAGAGGAGTAGTGCTCACTCGATAGTTGGAGGCCCCTTATACAAATGAGGGATGCTTGAGACCTAAAGGCCTCCCCTTGCATAGATGCTTGGGAGAGAAGTTTATTGCCAAGTCTTTTCTATAAGCAGCATTGCCCCCCCCTTTTGCTTAGCATTGTAAGAAATGTCGTCATCCCTCTCACATGGGTTGATTTTCTTGATACCTAAGAGGTGAATAGTATAAGGGGAATAGTATAAGTAGTGAATGTGATCCCATCATTATTTGTGACTATAAGACCTTGTAATCACTCATCCAACTGATGTGGAAGCCAATGTTGGGAATCAAGCTCTCAGTTATTGTTCATGTTGTGTGAGTAGGTGAATAAGGTGAGTCACACTGACTCAACTATAGTTAGTTCTTATCTACTATGTATGGGTGTGACCTTAGTAGTGTTCAATTGTATTTGTGTGGGGCAAATATGAGCTGAATGTGGAGGAGACTGTTGCTCCCCCCTGGTTGCTTCCTATATCTCTCTTCTTGTTTTTTCCTAATATGGTATCAGAGCTACCGTTCTTGCCTTTTGGTTGCCCACTGCTTGTGGAAGCTTGCGGGAGTGCTTCTCCTACTCTGAAGCTTCGAAGTGATGAGAAGAGATCTCGTTTTTTGGAATGAAGTAGCAATTTCCAGCTTCTGTTTGGCTTGGAAGCTATCCAATTGATGTCTTCTTGCTAAGGGGAGATCGCTATTATCCATAGGTTGCTCGTGGGAGATGTATTTTGACAAAACACAACTCGTTTTTACTGTTTAAGTGTGATAGAACGGAGCCGATCTCTTTTTCTTGACAACTACTACTTGGTTTGAGCCAGGCAAGAGGTATATACAGCAGTAAGAAGCAAAAACGTCTCTCCAAACCTCATCGCCCAGCTCTCTGGAGGTTGTTTGTAAAACGTCTCTCCAAACCTCATCACCTAGCTCTCTGGAGGTTGTTTGTGGCTGGAAAAAAACTCTCCTACATCTCCTATCAAGTAAGGAGAACCTTCAGCTTGTAGATCTCGTTTTTTTTGCTCCTGGACAGCTTTTGGAGACTTCAAAAGTGGTATACGAGTTGCTTTCTTCCTCTTCCAGCACCCCAAAGGTTTACTATATCCTCATACATCATTTTTGTGGAGTCTTAGTCTCTCTGTGAGCTACCAGGACTCTCGTGTTCCTCCAAAGACAAAAAGTGCTGCTATTGTTTTTTTTGTTCAAAAGTGATCAAAGTGTCATTTTTCGGACTATTTATTTCTCAAATTATGTGGATTTATAGTCAAAAGATATGAGCTTGGGAAAATCAGAAAAAGTCACAGTTTACAACTTACTATCAAATTGTCAGATGCAATTGCAAGCATGATATTGCAATGTTCATGGATATATGTGATGGTATTTGGATGCCCAGTGGTTGGATGCTAATGTCAAGTAGCTTGACAGATGCTATGCCTAGAATTTGCATCCAAGCTAAGGTGTGAAAGATATTGACAGTCCAAAACAGTAAAAAGTTGCATGAATTTGTTTTTTTGTAATTATGGCAAATGCATGATTGGAAAAGGCTATTGGGATTTGGTTACAGGTGATGAGAAAGAGCCTAATTTCCCAAAAAGAAATGCTACTGCAGAACAAGTTAAGAATCATAAAGCTTGGCTAGAAAGAGCACGGAGGGTACTTCACTGGTTTTCAATATCTATTTCAGATGCCATGGTTATGCAAATTTTGAATTGCAAGTCTTCCAAGAATGCATGGGATATCTTAACAAGATATTATGGCACAACTACGAGTGCCAAGAAAATTTAGCTGAAGCAAAAGCTCAACAATATGTCAAGGCAGGATAGAACAATACAGAAGTATATGATTGAAATGAAAACCAAAGCTGATCAATTAGCTTCTATTGATGCTTCTATGGATGATGATGACATGGTTGCAGTCACTTTGAATGGACTTGGTCTTGAATATAAGTCTTTTGACACTTCTATTTCTATGAGGCAAAATATGCCGGATTTCAATGAGTTGGTTGCTCTTTTGATCCATGAGGAAGTGAAGCTTGGGCTAAATACCAATGGCAGTAGCTCAAGGAATAGTGATGCAGTGTTCTACTTTGATCAGAGAGGCCTTGGTGGATGACACAGAGGTTCATTTTGTGGTAGAGGTGATGGCAGGCATGTCCCTAAAACCCCTAGTCAGTCACCTCAGAGAGGAGGTGGAGCCTTTAGAGGTAGGGGGAGAGGTGCTGGTAGAGATACTTGGCAGCAACCGCAACAAACAGTGCATAATCCTAATAGTGATAAGATATGTCATTAATGTGGCAAGGTTGGCCATATTGCCAGAGTTTGTTTCAAGAAGCAAGCAAATCAAAGAGGAAAGGCAAAGCAGCATGGTCATTTTGCCTCTTCTAGTCATGCGCATGAGACATCCTCAAATTAGCTATTTGCTATGATGCATGTGTAGGATCATAAGCCTACTGATGGTGGCTTGGATGATATATGGTATATTGATTCAGGAGCATCTAATCACATGACACCACATGGAGAGTGGTTTGATGAGATGACTCCTAGTGTGCATGGTTATGTTTGCACAGGAGATGATACACAGCATGACATTACACACAAGGGTGTTGTGGCTTTGGTGATGCATGATGGTCAAGCCAAGAAGCTGCGTGAAGTGTTGCATGTGCCTTCGATCACCAAGAACTTGTTGTCTGTTGGACAAATGGCTGAGCAGAACTTGCAAGTCCAGTTTAATAAGGACGTATGCTTCATTGAGGAGTTTGGTAATGGTTACAAGTTGATTGCGAAAGGGAAACGGCAAGGAAGAATGTTTACTTTAGATGCAGGCATGCCGGAATTAAAGGTTGCCATGTTTACCCATGGTACGGGTGTTGTATCTGATTCAGAAATTTGGCACAAACGCATTGGTCATATTAATATTTAGAAGCTGAAAAATATGCAGCATAAAGGCATTGTTGTTGGCCTACCAAAGTTCAAGTATACTGCTTTAGAGCATGTTTGTCCTGCATGCCAGTTTGGAAAACAATCAAGGTTGCCATTCACTAAGCGTCTACAGGAGAGTAGTAGACCTTTGCAGTTGATTCACTCTGATGTCTGGGGTCCCACACACACTACCTCGATGGGAAGTTCATCATATTATGTCACATTTATTGATGATTTCAGTCGGTATACATGGCTATATTTTTTGAAACATAAGGATGAGGTTCTGCCTGCATTTAAGCATTTCAAGCAACATGTTGAAAAGGAGTTGATAGTGAGCTAGGTATACCATTTGTGTTTACACTTGGAGTCAAGGGAAGTAGGTACGTACCTCCTCATGAACGAGGAGAGTCAGGCACTCCAGCGAGAAGGTCACAGAGAGTCAAGTATCCTATTGACAGGTTAACTTATAGTGGTTATGCTACTCGGCATTATGCAATATATATGACAAAAGTTATGGGACATACTCAGCCAACTATCTTTGGTGAGGCTGTGCAACATGGTCATTGGCAGAATGCCATGGATGAGGAGATGGATGCCCTTGCCACTAATCAAACTTGGGATTTGGTGGAGTTGCCTAAAGGCAAGAATCCTACTGGTTACAAATGGGTCTACAAAGTAAAATGCAAGTCTAATGGATTAGTGGAAAGGTATAAAGCAAGGTTGGTTGCCAAAGGGCTAGATTATGAGGAAACTTTCAGCCCTATTGCCAAGATGGCAACTGTGAGAACTATCATAGCATTGGCTATTGCAAATGGCTAGAAATTGCAGCAAATCGATGTCAAGAATGCTTTCCTAAATGGTGACTTGTTGGAGGAAGTCTATATGGTTCAGCCCGAGGGTTATGTGCACCCTGATTATCCCAACTCTATTTGCAGGTTGAAGAAAGCTCTCTATGGGCTAAAGCAAGCACCTAGAGCATGGAATAAAAGGATCAGTAGATACCTGTAGGAGCTTGGTTTTGCAATTGGGAAGGCTGATCATTCACTGTTCACAAAGAAGACAATTGCTAGATATGTTGTGATTGTGATTTATGTTGATGATCTAATTCTGACTGGTAGTGCTGATGATGGCATTGCTGAAATTAAGAGCAAGCTGAAAATAGAGTTTGATATGAAGAATCTAGGGGACTTGAAGTTCTTTCTTGGCATAGAGGTGTTATGCAAAGGCAGTATGCCTTGAATATGCTGAAGAGGTTTGGCATGAGGGATTGCAAACCAATGGATATCCCCTTGGATCAAAACTTGAAGATGATGGCTGATTCTGGAGCTGAGATTGATGACATTACCATGTATAGGCAGATGGTTGGAAGCTTGATTTATCTGACTATTCCCAGGCCTAATTTAATATATGATGTGGGACTCATTAGTCAGTTTATGCAGAAGCCATAGAAGCCTCACTTGGATGCAGTGAGGAGGATTATGCACTATGTCAAGGCAACATATCAGTATGGAATTTTTTATGAGTATGGAAAGGATATAGAACTGGTTGGATACACAGATGCAGATTGGGCAGGATGTGCCTATGATAGGAGATCCACCAGTGTGTTGAGAGATATGGTGCCATGAGCACATAGATTAAAGGGCTAAGGTATGGTATAGGAAAGAATTAAAGTAGCCACCCTAGGATGTGGACTACAAGATGTGAAGATGTGGATTGAGGATATCCACAAGGAGAGATGTGGATGAGATGATCCCACATGGTTTGACTATTCTAAAGGCTCTCTCTATATAAGAAGCCTATCATGTATTGTTGAGTACACGTTTTGCAATAGATTGAGTGTTTGCTATCCTATGTCTCTCTTCTTGTGGTGTTTTGATCCCCCTTGATCCCTCACTTTGACATGGTATCAGAGCTTAGGTGCTCCACAAACCTAGGTAGATTAGTGAGTGTTCTACAAGCTTATGAGATTCCATGTGCCTCCACTATCAACCCTTAAGCAACATCTACTACGCCATCTTCAGCCTCTGATCGGGCACCTCTGATCGGGCACTGTTGCCACACATGCCATAGCAATTTGTAGCATCTGCACCATCTCCTCCTTGGCACAGGCACCCAATGATTCCTTGGATCAAAGACAAGAGGCAGAAGAAGAGATAGCACAAGCAATGGATTCTAGCCTTCGCTGATTTTGTATATCCGCCGTTGGGTCTAGTTCTACCTTCTTTTGCTTTTGTAGCTCATCCAAAAGCGTATGTTTTGGATGCCTGTGTTGCGGTTGAGTAACTTTAAGCACTGTAGATAGTCATACAGATGCTTGCATCGCCATAGCTGAGAGCTTGCAACTATTGATGGATTCGGCTCCTTTGCATCGCCAAAGCTGAGGACTTGCGCTCCTCCATCGCTCCATCGACGGGATTGCCATGAGGCTTCTCCAACTGTAGCAGCAATTGCTGTTCTCGGTGCCTCCATCAAGCCTACAGAACAATGCAATGGACTATCCTATCTTCGTCCACCGGTTGTTCTTCTTCCTCCTCTCCTTCTGGACCTGTAGATTCTTCTTCTTTCCTATCATATTTAGCACTTTGAACAGACTGCCTTCCCCAGTTTCTACAATCCAATTCTTCAGATGGTTCTTCCACTCTTGCACCGACAGAAGCGCTCCCTCTGCTGAATGGGAAATGGATTTTTGCACCGACGGAAGCGCTCCCTCTGCTGGCTATCTCGGCACTCTGCCTTTATTGAAGCTTCAACCTCTTTCATCTCCCGACATCGTTGGTCATCTCTGCCTTGCTGCTTGATCTTGGACCAGTTGCTTCTGCTGCTTCTTCACCCACTGCATTTGTTGCGAAGGTTGTTGCCCATCTCTACCTCAATCTCGCCACCATTGGCACGTCATCGCGCCCGCATCTTCGTCATCGTCGTTGTTGCATCTTCTCTGCAGCTTCAAAGTTTCTTTGTAAGGTTTCCTAAGGTTCCCCAAAAATTGACATGTGGCAAAGATAAAACTTAACCACAGCCAAGGGTGGTTCAGTTAGTAGGGTGAAGTGCTGTTACTTGGACCATAGGTAGGTTTGTTTGAACTCTGGTTAATTCAGTTTGGTTAAAAATGTGCCACGTGGCATAGGGCTATCTTAGCACAGTAAACCCTTGCCAAGCACAGTTTGTAAGTTGCATGTGAACAGCCTCTGCCACATCATCAAGGCCCCCTCTTCTTCACACAAACTTCGACAAGGCATAACTTCCAATCCAGGAGGAATTTGCACATGCTCCAAAAAGGAAAAATAACCGGTTTTTTGAGCTCTACGCGCCTGTCAACTCAGACTTTCTGTATGCAATTAGACACTGCCAGATTTGAAAGTATCATCAACTGGTAAGACCTTTGCAATGGCAATTCGCACCCCAACTGTTGAGAAGTTCACCGGGGAAGGATTTCACACATGGTCTACACAAATGAGATATCTCCTGATGCACCAAAAGCTTTGGAAGATTGTAAAAGAAGACATACCCACTGCACAAAATGATGCTTGGAAGGAAAAAGATGAAGCAGCACTATCACTCATTGGATTGCACTTGGGTCCAAACATAATTCATCATATAGACTCTAAAGATCATGCCAAGGATGCATGGGATGAGTTGAACACAGTGTTTGGTGCAAAAGCCAAAAACCAAGAAATCCATCTTAAGATTGAATTCTATGGTATGCACATGGGCTTCAATGAATCCATGGCACAATTTGTCAACAAAATCAAAAGCATTATGACTCAACTAGAGGGCATAAATGCAAAAGTAGGAGAGAAAGATGCACTTGCAATTCTCCTTAAAAGCATGCCTGCAGAATATAGTGCATTGACAACCACTTTGAAGAATTTGCCAGATCCAAAGTTTGAAGAATGTGTATCATCTCTTCTCGAAAAAGAAAGAGAGTTGAAGGCATCGACATCGACATCGACATCAACACTCAATAGCTATAATGAAGAACAAGCACTATTTAGTAAAACATCGGTGAAATGCTACCATTGCGGAAGGATGGGTCACTATCAAAGTGACTGCAGATTGAAGAACAAACCAAAGTGTCACCATTGCAAGAAGCTGGGACACAAGGAAGAAGATTGCAGATTGAAGCACCAACAAGTCAACTACGTGGAGTCATCATCAAGCCATGAGCCAAAAGGTGACATCAATGGAATGTATTGAAAAGCAAAAACCTTGCCAACCTTGCCTATTATGTTTTGTAATCAAACCTGACCACCTGAGAGTAGCTATGAAAGCACCCAGGGGAGGTATTGACATGTAAAAGCCACACTTGACCACCTTAAGTAGCAATGCATGCACTAAGGGGAGGTGATGGAATGTAACTCACATCTGACCACCTTGCAGTAGCCAAAGGATCATGGCACCAAGGGGAGGTGTTGAGAGATATGGTGCCATGAGCACATAGATTAAAGGGCTAAGGTATGGTATAGGAAAGAATTAAAGTAGCCACCCTAGGATGTGGACTACAAGATGTGAAGATGTGGATTGAGGATATCCACAAGGAGAGATGTGGATGAGAGGATCCCACATGGTTTGACTATTCTAAAGGCTCTCTCTATATAAGAAGCCTATCATGTATTGTTGAGTACACGTTTTGCAATAGATTGAGTGCTTGCTATCCTATGTCTCTCTTGTGGTGTTTTGATCCCCCTTGATCCCTCACTTTGACACAGTGGTTATGCATTCAGCCTTGGTAGTGCAGTTGTGAGTTGGAGTAGTAAAAAACAACCCACAGTCACATTGTCTAGTACAGAAGTAGAGTACAGAGGTGCAGCATTGGTTGCATGTGAGATTGCTTGCTTTAGAAGCTTTTGCAGGATTTGGGATTGCATGTGGAAAACCCAATCAAACTTTATTGTGATAACATGAGTAGTGTGCAGTTGGCAAGTAATCCGGTTTATCATGCTAGAACTAAGCATATTGAGGTACACTACCATTTCATTAGAGAGATGGTGTTATCAAAGAAGATTGATCTCATACATGTGACTGAAGATCAGGTTGCAGATATCTTTACCAGGTTGTTGGGTACAGATAAGTTTACATACTTTAAAGAGCTACTTGGTGTTATGCTCCCTACTTGAGCTTGAGGGGGTGTTGGGAATCAAGCTCTCAGTTATTGTTCCTGTTGTGTGAGCAGGTGAATAAGGTGAGTCACACTGACTCAACCATAGTTAGTTCTTATCTACTATGTATGGGTGTGACCTTAGTAGTGTTCAATTGTATTATTGTGTGGGGCGAATATGAGCTGAGTGTGGAGGAGACTGTTGCTCTCCCCTGGTTGCTTCCTATATCTCTCTTCTTGTTTTTTCTTAATAGCCAACTCCATGGGCCCATCAATTTAATGGTTCTATTATCCCATAGTGCTAAGCAATATATTTCACTACCATAGATTGTAGTCAGAATGATGGAGGCTAACAATTTCTTTTACTTTTTAAAGCCATATGCATCGTTATACAACATAGTTTTAACAAATTTTTAAAATCATCGCTACATGCATCTACATAAATTGCATTGCTAAGTGACATTGCAAGCGACACAAAACACATTATAGTATGCTAGAACCCTAGAAGTGACACATTATCTATCTCATGTCCTTCAGCTCCCGCTTTATTCATCAACCTCCTTGGTTAATACTCATATTGCTCTCCCTTTTGCTATCGTGCCCTTCCTTGCCTTTTGCTCTCTTGTCCTCTTGTCCTCTCTTTTTCCTCTAGTCTTGCATAGTTTTTTGCCCTCATTTTTTGCTATCATGTTGTCGTTTTTTATCCCTTGCCCTCCCATTTTCTCTCTTGCACTTCATTTTCCTCTAGTCTTACACTGTTCTTGCCTTCATTTTTTGTTGTCCATTTTCTATTATGACCTCCCTAGCCATTTGCAATGTTGCCCTCCCTTTCCTCTAATCTTGTGCACCCTTTTCCTCTTATCTTGCAGATCTCCCTCTTGCTCTCTTGCACATACTCTTGCCCTCATTTTTTCTCTTTTTGAGTATTATCATGGATCTAAGTGCTAATTCATAATCTTGAGAACTTTATTAACTAACACAGGCTTGCCTCCTAGTGTGGAGGTATCTTGAATGATTTATGTTCTTGGGATTGTTTCTATAGATCAACGAGTGAACGAAATTAGTTCACTAAGTGCTTCTCATACCAGTACTCCATCAAGACCTTAAGAGGTCCATGTGACATTTGACAAGTCACAATAGGTTATGGAGACACTTGTCTTCAAATGGCCAAGAAGCATGTGGTGGATGAATCTGTTACCCAATAGAATTTGAGTATGAGAAGTCATCAAGCCTCTACAACTTATGGTGGTGGCCATCATCACAAGCAAACTCTACTAGTGTAGAATTAAAGAGTACCATGTGCCCTATGGCTACAATAGATGCACCCCTCCGACCTCTACTAGTAGCTTAGTTCTCTTTGCTTGCATACTTTGTTAGATCCTACCTCCACAATGAGGAAAAAGGGGTATATGCACATATTGCATTTATATGCCAACTAGTAAGAACAATGCCTCCAAAACATATTTTCATCGACGGATGGGTACTTAATGAATGCTTACATGTCTAACATCCACATTGAGCAAAAGTAAATATATGTTTTTTAAATATTTAGTTTATATTTGAAATATGGCACAATGATTATCAATTTACTAATTTAATTTAAAAAAATTTTAGCAATAAATAGTTCTTATCATTATCTAATTACAAAGAAAAGGAGTTTAAAGTAGGCCAGAACTGCACTACTCTTGGAAATGCAAGAGCTCCTAAAGCATATGCATGACAATGCCAGGTACATTGAATCATAGTTTGGATTCAATTTGCTGCAAGTAGTATATTTTTGAATGAAAGAGAGAGAGAGAGAGAGAGAGAGAGAGAGAGAGAGAGAGAGGGAGGGAGGGAGGGAGGTAGGGAGGGATGGAGGGATGGTGGGGGAGAGAGAGAGAGAGAGAGAGAGAGAGAGAGATTTATTGCCATCTGTCAAACATTGAAAAAACCTATGGGACTGATAAATAGCTTATTATGTCAAACACCCAAAACATGAATGCATGAAGCATCTCCAAACTTATAATAAAAACACAAATATTTCTAATACTAACATAATATGGCCATCATAACAAAATTCATTAACATACACAAAAGACCAAAAAGACATCTGGGATTGATAAGCAACTTATTACATGAAATACCTAGAATATAAATGCATGAACCATCTCCAAACTTATGATAAAACAATAACTATGTGTGTGTGTGTGCACGCACGTGCACGCCCGCATGCACACACACACACACACACATTTTTTTTTGTGGAATGAAACACACACACACACGTATGTATGTACATACCCACGCACCCACACACATACATGCCCTAACCCCCTCTTACACTCACATATGAGTTACACCTTTCATATTCCCTCCCTCCTGCTCTAATGTGTTAATGCCCTCCCATTTACCACTATAGATTAAAGGCCCCCTCCCTGTGCTCTCACTTTTGAGTTTCACACTCAACTTTTGAACAACCCTACCTTCCCTGTCTATATATTTTTGGCGTACCCTTTAGGGAAGGCCTTAGTAAAGGCACCCTCCCTTGAGAAAGGGAAAATTCATTTTTTAAATAAATTTCATTGCTTTTTTGTGATTTCTTGGGACCATGTGATCTCCACCATAACCTCCCTATTTTTCTCTTCTTTCTATTTAGGGCAAGCGCAGTGAATGACATTCATCAACTTTCACTTTCTATTTTCTACCCTAGAATATATATATATCCCCCCCCCCCCTCTCTCTCTCTCTCTCTCTCTCTCTCTCTCTCTCTCTCTCTCTCTCTCTCTGCCCTCTTTTCCATGCTATGCATCCAATTCATTTCTTTTTCGATCTTGGGTAGGCCTTATGAATCATTTAAGTTTATCTTATTACCAGTTCCCCCCCTCTTTATTTATTATCCTTGATTTGTGGCACCTATATTTATTATCCTTGATTTGTGGCACCCACCCAAACCTAACACCCCTACCCCCCCCCACCATGCCATGTTTCTTTCTCCCCCTCTATTCTTTTTTCTTTCATTGTACATCCTTCGTTTGGACATGCTAGCTATGTGTAACAAACTCTTGGCTCTTCTTTTAACCTTATTGCCTCCACTCAGCATCACTTCATGGATTCACACTTGCGTTGGCTCATGGTCAAGCTCTCATGCATGGCCTTCACTCTGAACAAGTTGTTATTCACCTTCCCTCCTACAAGCCTTCCACTCAGGTTCTCATATCTTGCTATCATTATGCTTCTCGGATCTTGCAAACCATCCCTTCAATGTTCACACTATTGCCTATTACTCCTCTCAAGTGCTTGTGCTTGTGCAAAGCTACCCCTCTTGTTAAGGGAACTTCTGCTCTACTTACCTGACAAAATATGAAGAGGGGAGAGGAGAAGAGTGGAGATGAGGAGAGAGGGCATAGCTAGAGAGCACACCACAAATGATTGTACACTAGATTTAGTTGAAAATGTAGAATATATACAAACCCATTTAGGGTTAGGGCATCTAACCCTTTCCTTTATAGCACTCTATTGGGTTAGTGCTATGCACATATGATCACATGATGGTGCTATGCACACATGATCACATCATGTTGAGCGTGAACTCTCAATACCTTCCCTTAAGATCAACATCATGAAGTAGGCCTTCCCTCAAGATGATGATTCTGGGGAATTGAAGAAGGACTGAGCATTACATTCCATCACACCCCTTTAATGGGAATGCCCTTCCTCTGCATCAAAGCAAGAGCTAGTCTATGTTTCTCGAAAAGCTCTTTATCGAGTGGTTTGGTAAAGATGTCTGCAACATTCTCTTTGCTATCACATTAATTGGGAGGTTGTGGGGGTTAAAGGCCACTGTACCTTAACCCCATCTATGTACAATACTCAAATACATGTATATATATGGCTGACATACAAGATTAGGGTGTTCTGCACCCACAAAACTTGTGTGACTCTCTCTTTTGGCTCTCCCTCTCTCTCTCACCTTCTTCCATTCCGCTTCCATTGTTGAGATCTCTCAGATGGTGGGGTCAAGCTTTCTAGCTTGCCAACAGACCTCCAAGATGTGCTGAAGAAGACTATTTACTTCTTTCCCAAAATTCCACATCATGTTTAGATAGGTCAGGGATTTGAACCTTGAGATGAAGTAGAATCCATGGGCTGATTTAAATTGAGAGGCAGCACCATCTGATCACACCCAATGCTATTTTATATTTTTTGCAAGGGGATTTTTCTTTTTCAGCCATTCCCAATGCAGTAGAAAAGCATGCTGCACAAATAAAGTGTCATGTTTCCTATCATCAAAAATGTAGAAATTGTATGTGCGTTGCACTTACCTGGACTCTTGTGAGTCAGCAAGCAGATTGGCATCAGGCATGGAAGAATCAAGCAAATGACTATACGTGATATGCACAAGAATTGCTATTTGCTTATTGTACCAATGAGCACTTTGTATCTCATCTTGTTCTTGAAATGAATAATTTTCATCAAAATATATGATAGATACAACAGTGTCATCGGGAGAACGGGCAATGCACGTCTTGAATTACTTATCCTACCAGCTAGCCGAAATTGTGAATCACATATTTTCTAGGATGGATTGCACCACTTGACATATAAGCTCCCTTGGCTGGGTGCTCTTATATGACAATAGCCATCTCTTTTTATCAGATCCTTTAGCATTGAAATTTTCAAATCTCCTCCATTTTAGAATAGCATGGTTGTCTTCCCTCATTTCATTTGGATAGATATTGAATGTCTTCTTCTTTAGCTTCAAACTACAATGCTTGCATCACTGTGAATGCATTCAATCCGGTGCCACTCATGGTCTCCCTTTGGACAAACCACTAGCTCCCACAAAGAACTTATACAAAACCTGCCATCCCTTACAACACATGATGAGGATCCAAGTGACCTACAGACTGCGCATTCATCGGGGAGGCATCCCCATGGATCAATGCTCCAACACAACCAAATCTCAAGTCATTCATAGCTTGCCAGGCCAGGTCAAAGTCTATGTGTGTTTTGCAACAACAAACATTCTTGTCTTTGAGTTTGATGATGTACCAAGGCTTAAAATGCTCAAAGCTCCTCTGCCCAATTGAAATGTCCGGATTCTGACCCATAAACTTGAGATACAACTATGTTTGCTGACCCAACATGCGAAAAAAATAGAACAGTGAGCCCCCTTTTTGCTACTACTAAAAGAAGACAAAACACAATCTAATTAAAGTATATAATGAAGCAAAATAATTTTCAACCACCACACTGGTTTAGCATAGTTACAATTTCAATCATCGGGTTGGTTTAGGACACGTTTAGGACAACTAACCATTGGGCTGGTTTAGGACACGTTTAGGATAGTCAACCATCGGGCTAGTTTAGGACACGTTCAGGACACACAATTTCAACCCCTGGGATGGTTTAGGATACTGTCACAATTTCAACTAGCGGGCTGGTTTAGCCTGACAGTCTCAACTTCACCTATTAGACAATAACAAGTATATTGCTTTTCATTTCTGAACACAATTTCAATCACAATTTATGTCAGTAAAACTACTTGCTGTTTGTCATGAACTGACATCGGATTGGTTTAGGACAATTGTATTAAGTCCAAGCCATCCCAGTCTAGAAATAGTGGTATATGACCCGAATAGCAAGAAATTAAATTTAACAAATTTAAGTACTCAGAAACACAATAATTTCAACCACCAGGCTGCTCAATAACTAATGTCTATTCAATCATGCTGGTTCAGGATGTAAAGAATAAGGGAGAGAGATAGGAGACTCAAGTTCAGCTTTCTTCACAACACATAAAAGAGAGAGGACACAAGGTTGTGTTGAGAGTTCACGCTCAACATCATGTGATCATGTGTGCATAGCACCATCACGTGATCATATGTGCATAGCACTAACCTTATAGAGTGCTATAAAGGAAAGGGTTAGATCCCCTAACCCTAACCCTAAAAGGGTTTGTATATATTCTATTTTTTCAACTAAATCTAGTGTACAGTTAGTCATTTGTGGTGTGCTCTCTAGCTGTGCCCTCTCTCCTCATCTCCACTCTTCTCCTCTCCCCTCTTCATATTTTGTCATGGTATCAGAGCATGGTTCTGCCTTCCGCTGAGGCGCCATCCTTCTTGCGAGAGTGACAGAGTTCTCTTGAGTGTTCTCCACGAGAGTCACTTCCGGTGAGAGATCTTCAACCGTCCATTTGAAAGAAATTTCCGTCTACACTTGCATGAGAGATTTCCGTTCGTCTCTTCTTCTTAGGGAGAGAGTTTTCTGAGATTTTTTGTGACTTGAATCGTTTTTTTCTGAGCGAGATATTGAGAGAGACCCTTCACAAAGTTGTCTTGCCTAAAGCTCAAGAAGCAGCCACCCTCGACTCTCCAACAAGCCGCTCCAACCGTATGAAGGCAGAAAATCGAGCTCCAAAGAGCTCTTAGCTCTATTGCCAGCCGCCATCAACAAGCTCATACGAGCTTTCCTCAACTGGCAGTGCTCCATAACAGCAGCACAGGCGAGCTCCCAGCCTCCATAAGGCCCTCAGCGGCCCAATATCTTCTACACGTCGCTCCACAAGTCTCCTGCAAGGCAACCTTTAGCAAGCGGTCTATAGCGGCAACGAAGCAGCGGCCGACTACAGCCAACGAGTTGCTCACACAATCTTCGTCAACGGCTCACGGCTTCCACCAACGCATACGAAAGTAGAAGTTGCCTTCTGGACAGTCATCCACGGGAGCAAGGGCAGGCTGAGCGGCGCCAAGAGCCGCGGCAACGATGCTTGGAGCAGCAGCTTGAGAAGCAACGAAGCTTCACGACAACGGGAGTGCAGCTGAAGGAGTTGGAGGTGGCGAAGGGCTTGGAGACGAGGCAAGAGGAGAAAGGCTCCTTCCACGCCCGCCTCCTACAACAACTCGCCCACACACACAGCAACGCGCCACCTCCAAACGGCCGACGACGGAGAAGATGACGGAATCTTAAAGATTCCGTCAGCACCTCAAAATATTCCAGTATGCCTCCTATCGACACATGGCAACGGCATCTTATCTGGCCACGTCAGCAGGCTCCAGCATCTGCCACGTCACCATCTTATCCTGTGCCACGTCATCAGTGACACGTCATTCTGCCACATCATCAGCATCAGCCACATCACCTGTGCCACATCATCAACCACGTCACCTGTGCCACATCAGCTGCCACATCATCACTGCCATGTCATCAGCCACGTCATCTGTGCCACATCATCAGGCCACGTCATCTATGCCACGTCATCTGGCCACGTCATCTGTGCCACGTCATCTGCCACGTCACCCTGCTGACATCATCTGTGCCACCTCAGCAGTCCAGTCAGCACTGACCCCTGCAGGCACAGTCCCTTGCCAGGCACACTGTGCACACACTGCATGTGCACACTCCTGCCACCTCAGCACAGAGCTTCACTGACACACCTCTTGCTAAGCACAGTGCCACATCATCACTGCATGTGACTCACAGTGACACATCATCATTGAGCACCATTTGCACTCCTTTTGCCCCTCCACCTAGATCAAGTCATATCTCTTGATCCAGGAAGAATTTGAGGGTGCTCCAAAAAGGAAAGTCGCTCGATTTTTCGTGCTCTACGCGCTCGTTATATCACGTGCACATTTCGGCGCAAGTTACACTCACATTTGAGCCTCGCCGACAAAACCACTTCCTTCACGCACATTTGCCTCTACATCGACGCATCTGACCCAGCACTTAAAAAGAACAAAAGAAAAGGAATTATTTGCTGCTCTTTCATCGATCGACGGTTGGTTTAGATCTAGATCAGAGTAGACTAGATCGCCATAGAGGGGACGCTTTGAATTCCCCAAGTTGCCAATCTAAGCCATGCCCGAAATTCCCGACTAGTACCTACTCGGAGTCAGTCCATACGCTCACATCCGATTTCACATCATTACATTACCTGAAACCTTACGTTCATCAGTTCAGTGAGCAGACTTCAGAGTTCAGAGGCATTGCAGATTGATTCAGTGGGCAGATAGCACTTGATTTCACACACACATGCCACCATTGTAAAGCCTATTTGGCTATCTCACGGCATCGTGCACATCATTTTCAGCCTTGTAAAGCCTCTTGGCTATTCCCGGCATCATTGCCACAAGCCTTGTAACACAGGTCAGATCTTATTTACTGCAGTTCTATCTTCACCGACGGTACAGAGATTTCACTTGGCATCTTCAGTATATTTGCAGTTGATTCATACAGAGTTTTTTCAGGACACTTTTGAGTACATTGTTTGCACCATGTCGACTAGCAACCTCAATCTGGAGGCATCTGCTAAGTTAGACAACTCCAATTACGGTACATGGAAATACCGAATGGAGACCATTCTTGTGCTTCAGGACAAATGGGAGTATGTTGATGGATCCATACCTAGACCATTGGCCGATCCAGCCACCAGTAGCTCTACTCCATCTGATGTCACAGCACCAGCAACGGGATCTACATCGGGATCTACATCTACACAAACAGTTTCCGCACCAGTAGCAGATCCTGCCATTGCTCGAGCTCAAGCAGAATGGGATAAGAAAGATAAGTATGCCTATCACCTGATCAAGCAGAACGTGCAAGATGTCATGCTAGGACAGCTCAACACAGTCAAGACATCAAAAGAAGCATGGGATATGTTCGCAGCTCTCTACGAGTCCAAGAACACATCCAGGATTCTCACCCTGAGAAACCAGATCAACCAGAGTTTCCGCAACAGCAATGAAACTGGTCATGCTTATGTACTCCGCATCAAAGACTACAACAATCAACTTGCAGCAGCAGGAGAGACTATGAATCCCGCAGAAATGGTTCAAGTAATCCTGAATGGACTAGGAGAAGGATATGAGAATCTAGTCCAGAGTATTGCCATCCAACGGCAAATTCCAACACTGGAAGAACTTCAGTCAGTTCTACTTGGTGAAGAACTCAGGACTCAGGCCATTCAAGCACGTAAAGGTCATTCTAATGATCAAGCATTCACCGCTTCAGACAGAAGCAGAGGCAAAGGCAGAAACAGAGGTAGATCATATCAGAAAAGTGGTCAAAATCAAAGTCAGAATCAGCATCAGCATCAGCAGCATCCTCAGCAACATCAAAATCAGCAAAGAGGAAATCATTCCAACAGAGGAAGATTCCAAGGACGAGGGAATGCATCCACCAATGTGTCAAACATTCAATGCAACTATTGTCACAAGTTTGGACACTATGAAAGAGATTGCCGCAAGAAGCAGTATGACCAAAGCGGTCAATCCAGCAGTAATCGAGGGAATTCCCGAGGAAGAGGAAATCATCATGGTGGACATTCTAGTCACAGTCATTTTGCAAATGAACATGGCAATATGTTTCTTGCAAGTGAGGAATTGCATCAGACTGATACAATGCACCTAGACACTGATTTCAATCCCAAAGAAGATTTCAGTTATCAAGTCGACCAAGTGGAACAAGATCCTTGGTACATCGACAGCGGTGCATCATCTCATATGACAAATCATCAGGAATGGTTCACAGAAATGAAGCCATTAGAAGGTCAAAAGAATGTCATCTATACAGCAGACAATACACCGAATCCGGTTCAAGGGACAGGTGTTATCCCTATGAACAATTTCACTGGTACAAAAGGATTAGTCAAAGATGTGCTCTATGTTCCGAAGCTCAGTAAGAACCTTTTGTCAGTAGGTCAAATGACGGAACACAACTACAAAGTCATCTTCGACGGTGATGAATGCACTATCAGAGACAAATCCAAAAGAGGTCAGCTAGTAGCAAAAGGTGTCAAGGAAGGACGCTTATACAGGATGCTAGCTACAGTACCAGATAAACATGCCATGTCAGCTCAAATGCAACAGATGCCACTATCTGCAAAATGGCACAAGAGATATGGTCATGTCAACTTCAAGTACTTGTTAGATCTAAGGAATCAAAATATGGCAATTGGGATTCCGAAGCTACAGTTTCTTGGAAAGGTTTGTGAAGCATGCTGCTTCGGCAAACAAAAGCGAACCAACTTTGTCAGAAGTACCTCTCGTGCACGAGGTATTCTTGATTTAATTCATACAGATGTATGGGGTTATGCCCAGACCCGCAGCATCAATGGTTCACTTTATTACTTGACCTTCATCGACGACTACAGCAGATATTGTTGGGTCTACTTTCTGAAAGAGAAATCTGAAGTGTTTGCCAGATTTCAAGAATTTAAAGCCATGGTAGAGAACCAAACAGGCAGAAAGATCAAGGTCATGAGATCAGATAGAGGAGGTGAATACATGTCTTCAGCCTTCATGAACTTTTGCAAAACTCACGGCATTTGAAGACAATTCACATGTGCAGATACTCCTCAGCAAAATGCAATAGCTGAAAGGAAGAATGGGACTTTAGCAGACAGTGCTAGAGCAATGCTTAGTGAAAAGCATCTTCCGAATCAGTATTGGGCAGAAGCAATAGCTACAGCTAACTACTTGCTTAATCGGCTTCCTACCGAACCGATACAAGGAATGACTCCTTATGAAGCATTCACTGGACACAAGCCACGCATTGGGCATCTCCGCATATTTGGTTGCATAGCATATGCCCACATACATGATGATCATCGCAGAAAATTGGATGCGAAGTCACGCAAATGCATCATGGTTGGCTACAGTGAAGAAAGTAAAGCATACAAATTGTATGATCCCATCAACCGCAAAGTCATCATCTCCAGAGATGTAATCTTCGATGAGGAATCAGAATGGAAAACCTCACCTACACAGGAGATAGAAGCATCGACTTCACAGTCATCTACAGAACAGGTTGATGAAGAAGAGCAAGAATTGCCAGCAACACCCCAATCAACGTCACAGCAGCTCAGACGGTCTACTAGGGAAAGCAGACCACCAGCCAGATTGACATATGCTCAGAAAGGCAAAGCAATTCAGGTGGAAACCACCAACTATGCTCTTATGACTACCATCATGGCTACAGAAGAGCCAGTGTACTTCGAAGACGCAGTAGATAAGCCAGAATGGCAAACTGCTATGAATGAAGAAATGGATGCTTTGTATAAAAACAACACTTGGGAATTATGCGACCTTCCACCAGGAAAGAAGGCCATTGCCAACAAATGGGTATACAAAGTGAAGTACAATCTAGATGGCAGTATTCAGAGATACAAAGCCAGATTAGTTGCAAAAGGATTTGCACAACAATATGGCCAAGATTATGATGAGACTTATGCTCCAGTAGCAAAGATGGATTCCATACGGTTCTTGATATCACTAGCGACACTCAGTAAATGGAATGTGTATCAGCTCGATGTCAAGAATGCATTTCTCAATGGTTATCTAGACGAGGAAGTCTACATGCAACAACCAGCCGGTTATGTTGAACCAGGACAGGAGAACAAGGTTTGCCATCTCAAGAAAAGTCTCTATGGCTTAAAGCAAGCACCCAGAAGTTGGTACAGCAGAATTGACAAGTATTTTGCTGATCTGGGATACATGAAGTCCAATGCAGATCATACTCTCTACTACAAAGTTCAAGGGGAAGATATTACTATTGCACTTTTGTACGTAGATGATCTGATTGTGACAGGAAGCAAGGATAGTTTCATCAGAAAGCTAAAACAAGACTTATCTACAGAGTTCGACATGAAAGATCTTGGACTTATGCACTATTGTCTTGGAATTGAGTTCTGGAGAGATTCAGATAGCACATTCATGAGTCAGCTCAAGTATGTTGACAGTCTCCTGAAGAAGTTTCATATGGCAGATTGCAAGATTGCAGCCACTCCCATGGAACAGAGTTTGAAACTTACTAAAGATTCAGAAAAGCCTACAGTCAATGACAGATACTACAGGCAACTCATTGGATCTCTTATATATCTGACAATCACACGGCCAGATATTTGTTATGCAGTAAGCTCACTAGCACAGTTTATGGCAAATCCAAAACAGTCTCACTGGAATGCAGCCAAAAGAGTCTTGAGATACATCAGAGGTACAAGACAATTTGGGATAGAATACAGAGGAAGTCATCCACGGTTGCATGGATACTGTGACAGTGACTATGCTGGAGATCATGAGACCAGGAGATCGACACAGGGATATGCATTTTTCCTTGGTCAAGGTGCTATATCATGGTTGTCAAACAAACAGCCAACTGTTTCTTTGTCTTCGACTGAAGCAGAATATAGAGCACTCACTACAGGTGCATGTGAGGCTATATGGCTCAGAAGACTATTGTCAGAAACAGATTACTTTGATGAGTCAAAGCCAACAACAATATACTGTGATAATCAATCGGCTCAAGCATTGGCCAAAAATCCAGTATATCACTCCAGAACAAAGCACATTGATGTCAGAGAGCACTTCATCAGAGAAAGAGTGTTACTTGGTGACATCACACTGCAGCATTGTGATAGCAAAGAAAATGTTGCAGACATCTTTACCAAACCACTCGGTAAAGAGCTATTCGAGAAACACCGACTAGCTCTTGGTTTGATGCAGAGGAAGGACATTCCCATTAAAGGGGTGTGATGGAATGTAATGCTCAGTCCGATGGAATGTAATGCTCAGTCCTTCTTCGATTCCCCAGAATCATCATCTTGAGGGAAGGCCTACTTCATGATGTTGATCTTGAGGGAAGGTGTTGAGAGTTCACGCTCAACATCATGTGATCATGTGTGCATAGCACCATCACGTGATCATATGTGCATAGCACTAACCTTATAGAGTGCTATAAAGGAAAGGGTTAGATCCCCTAACCCTAACCCTAAAAGGGTTTGTATATATTCTATTTTTTCAACTAAATCTAGTGTACAGTTAGTCATTTGTGGTGTGCTCTCTAGCTGTGCCCTCTCTCCTCATCTCCACTCTTCTCCTCTCCCCTCTTCATATTTTGTCAGGTTGAAGGGTGAAGCCTTTCATCACTTTTGCACACAACAACAACAATACAATAGAAGGGGGAAATACCCTATATGTCAAATCCTAGAATACGTGGTTCATATGTGAACCCAAACCAAAAACATACGTGGTAGTCTAACTACACCACGAGTACAACTAACATAGGTGGTGACATAAATGATAGTCATCCAGGAGATATATCGGGGGTAGAGCTTGATATCTCAACACTCCCCCTCAAGCTCAAATCCATCTCACGTACACCAAGCAAGCTCCTAAATCTGCGAAGCTTCTCGGTACCCAATGCCTTCGTAAAAATATCAGCCACCTGCTCCTCAGTGCTGACATAGACAAGATCAATCTCACCAGCTAGAACCTTCTCTCTCACAAAGTGATAATGCACCTCAATGTGCTTCGTTCTAGCATGATAAACTGGGTTATTAGCAAGCATGATGCTGCTAATGTTGTCACAATGAATGACAACTGCAGCATGAATTGACTGTCCCATATCTGCAAGTAGCTTCCGTAACCAAGCTACCTCACATGCAGCCATTGCTGCACCCCTGTACTCAGCCTCTGTGCTCGACAAGGCAACTGTTGGCTGCTTCTTGCTGCTCCAACTGATGGCACCACTCCCAAGGGAAAACATAAAACCACTAGTAGATCTCCTGTCTGAGACACTACCAGCCCAGTCAGCATCTGTGTATCCATGTACCTGTAATGCACACCCAGCTTCATAAAACAGTCCATAATGCAATGTGGACTTCACATACCGCAGTATGCGCCTAGCCACATCCAAATGTGGCTTCCTTGGTGCCTGCATAAACTGACTCACCAGCCCCACAGCATAGCTCAAATCTGGTCTGGTTATAGTCATGTAAATCAAGCTACCTACTATGCGCCTGTACATAGTAATATCTTCAAGAAGCTCACCTGTCTCTGCATTGAGCTTCACATTCTGCTCCAATGGAATAGAAATAGGCTTACAGCCTGTCATCCCATATTTGGACAGCATGTCCAAACCGTATTGCCTTTGCAACAGCCATATCCCACTCGGGGATCTAATAACCTCAATGCCCAAGAAGTAACGCAGCTCTCCCAAATCCTTCATCTCAAATTTCTGCTTCAACAGCAGCTTCACTTCATTAATGTCTGCATCACTATCACCTGTAATAATCAAGTCATCAACATAGATGACTATAAGCACAATCCCTCTGTTTGTCCTTTTCACATAAAGTGAAAAATCTGAATTGGAAATCTGAAATCCAATAGTGACAAGATATTGCCCTATCTTGTCTGACCATGCCCTCGGCGCCTGTTTTAAGCCATACAAGGCTTTGCGCAACCTGCATACAAAATCGGGGTGTGAATTATCCTCATAACCTTCTGGCTGCATCATATAAACCTCTTCCTGCAAATCACCATGCAAGAAGGCATTTTTCACATCCATCTGATGCAAAGACCATCCCTTTGCAGCAGCCATAGCAATTACTGCTCTCACGGTTGCCATCCTTGCAACTGGGCTGAAAGTTTCCTCATAGTCAATGCCATATGTCTACGCAAAACCTTTGGCAACCAATCTTGCCTTGTACCTGCTAACAGACCCATCAGCATTGTGCTTTACTTTGTAAACCCACTTGCAGCCAATAGCCTTCTTATCATGAGGCAAAGGCATCAAATCCCAAGTGTGGTTTGCATCCAAGGCAGCCATCTCTTCATCCATAGCTGCTTCCCAATTTTTATGCCCTGTTGCATCCTCAAAACATGTGGGCTCTGGCTCCTCTAGAACCTTGACCATATAAGCATAGTGATGTGCTGTATACCCATCATATCTCAGCCTGTCAACTGGATACTTAATACGAGTGGACCTCCGTACAGCTGGATCAGTTGCAGGAGTCTTTAAATCATGCCTGCTTTTCCTTGCACCAGGTGTAACAACAGAAGGAATCCCAAGTTCCTCATCAAGGCTCATTTCAGAGCCACTTGACTCTCCATCAACATGAGAGCTACCAGCAGACACATCAAACATTGGAGCATGGTCTACTTTTTCTTTTCCCTTATGTGATACCTGCACAACACTATCAGGGCTGCCATGTGACGATTCACTAGATCTCAATCTCCCTGTCCATGCATTAGATCCACTAGTAGAGGACTCTCTGGGTCCACTCAAGGCTTGAGATTGCTGCTCTGCATTTATTGCAGCATTCCCATTTCCTGCATCTGCATCTCCTACCATAACAGTTGGTGCATACCAGCTGCTCATTTCATAAAAAACAACATCTCTGCTCACTTGCATTTTGCGGGTGGAAGGGTTATAACAGCGATACCCTTTCTGGTGTAGAGCATATCCAATAAAGATGCATTTTTCTGCCTTTGGATCCAGCTTTGTTCTCTTCTCATCAGGAACATGAACATAAGCTATGCAACCAAATACCTTCAAGTGAGAAATATCTGGTTTTTGGCCTGTATACATTTCTTCAGGCGTCATGCCATGGACAGCTGCAGTGGGGGTTCTGTTCATAATATAAACAGCAGTTGCTACTGCTTCAGCCCAAAAATAATCAGGCATGTTTTTCTCATTTAGGATCGCCCGTCCTACTTCTGCAATATGCCTGTTCTTCCTTTCTGCAACCCCATTCTGCTGAGGGGTAGACCTGCATGAGTACTTCCTTTGAATTCCCTGTTCTTTCAGATATTCACAAAATTCTTCTGAAAAGTACTCTCCCCCTCCATCAGATCTCAGCACTTTAATATGCACACCTTTCTCTTTTTCAACCATGGCCTTAAAAGCCTTGAAATGGCTGAACACTTCACTTTTGTGCTTCATAAAATAAATCCACACCTTCCTAGTGTAGTCATCAATAAACGTCACATAATAATGGCATCCACCAATAGAAGCAGCTTTGGTTGTCCAAACATCTGAATGGATCACTTCCAAAGGTCTTCTGCTCACCTTAGCATTTTTGGGAAATGCATGTCTGGCCTGCTTACCCATTTGGCATGCTTCACATACCTTTTGCATTCCCTCAACTCTGAATTTAGGCAAACCTGCAACAATGTTTTTCGTTTGCATAGATTTCAGCCTTTGTATATTCACGTGCCCAATGCGCTTGTGCCATATCTCAATATCTGCAATGACACCTCTCCCATGCGCAAACATAGCAGCTTTCACCTCAGGCATATCAACATCCAAGGTGAACATTCTGCCATTTTTGTTGCCTTTCGCAACCAAGCGGCACTTATTTTTCAAGTCCTCAACAAAGCATCCATCAGGATTAAATCTAACCTGCAGACCTTGCTCAACCATCTGGCCAACTAAAACCAGGTTCTTAGTGATTTTTGGAACATGAAGTACATCTGCCAAGTACTTCGTTTTGCCATCCTGCATAGCCAATGGCACTTTACCAACCTGCGTAATTGGGTGCGCAGTATCATCACACCTGTTTCAACATAACCTGGCTTATCCAAATTTCTAACATCATGAAACCACTCACCATGACTGGTCATGTGGTTAGAGGCACCTGAATCAACATACCAAACATCATTGCAAGCTGCAGCATCTCCTGACATGGAGTTAACCATATGCTGCATCACAAAAAGGTGCTCATTTCTGTCGTCACCATGCCCACTTGATGATGCATAGTTGCTTTGCTGCAACTTCCCACTTTTGATGTCATTCTGCTTTTTATAGCATGTATTCTCCTTGTGTCCAGGCCTTCCACAATAATAGCATTCTGTGCTGCTATTTACTTGCTGGTTCCTTTGCCATGAACCACGGCCTCTTTGGCTCCCCCTGCCTCTAGAACTACCACGTCCTCCTCCATAGGACTGGTTTTCCTGTTGTTGCTGTTGGTTCTGATTTCCTGCACGGCCACCAAAATGGCCTCTTCCTCTACCCCTGCCTCTACCTGTATTCGAGTAGAAAGCAGTCTCTTGAGAAGTTGAGGTGGCTGAACCACCATTCCTTTGCTCTTCACTCAGCAAGAGAGCAATAAGTTCCTGAAAATCAGGAAATGTTTCACGGACTCCAATGGATGTTTGAAACTGTGCATAATCTTTCCCAAGACCATTCAAGGTCACGGACACTAAGTCCTCATCATCAACAGGTGCTCCAATGGAGGCAAGAGAATCTGCAAGGCCTTTCACCTTCAAGGAATACTCGTTTATATTCAGATTTTTCCTTTGCACATTGTGCAACTCCTGCTTTAGCTGCATCTTTCGTGCTTTGGTATTTGTGCTATACAGCTTCACCAATGTATCCCATGCCTCCTTAGGCGTCTCTACATCCTGTATATGCACAATCATAGAATCTGAAATGCTAACAGACAGCCAATACAGGCATTTTCTGGCTTTTTCATGCCATTCTTTAAAGGCCTTCAATTCAGCAGGAGTGGGAGCAGCACCCAAAACTGGTTCTGCAGTTTCACCACTGATGTACTCCCAAACTCCCTTTCCCATAAGGAAGTTTGTCATCCTGAACTTCCATGCTTGGAAGTTGTTCTTGTCAAGCTTCTCACTGACAATGGTAGACAGATTCTCAGACATTTTACAAATCACGAATTGCAACAGCAACCTGTAAACACAGCAAATGCCTCACAAGGGCAAATAGCAAAACTTCTGCAAAAAACCTCACAGGGGCAGATCTGCAACACTGACGAAAGTGGTATTTCACCACACAGTCACTTCCTAGTGACGATTTTGCATCAACAGGCAACAGGCATGAATCTGCAACTCCCAATATCTCTGCACACGGGCATACAAAGCAATTTCTGTGGCACCTTTCCACCGACTAGCCGTGCAGTGGTCGCACACAGTGGTCGCACAGCGAAAAACAGGGCCTTTTTCTGAGTGCTTGCGAAGAACTTCCGCCTTCAAAACGGGCCCCGAAACAGCCTCAAATCCAAAAAATAAAGTTACCAAGGGCTTCGCCCTTACCCGCAGCATATACTGCGCTCTCGCCACACCGCGAAGGGCCTCTCAATCTGAAACAGTGCACTCCTGCACTTCTGGCTGTGCTACCTGCACAGATTTGCTCCCAAACTCGAAATAGGAAAGCAACACTGGTCCTCTTACCAGGACACCACAAACTTGGCTTGCTTTCTTGAGCTCCTTACCACGAACAAGGCTCTGATACCATGTAAAGAATAAGGGAGAGAGATAGGAGACTCAAGTTCAGCTTTCTTCACAACACACAAAAGAGAGAGGACACAAGGTTGAAGGGTGAAGCCTTTCATCACTTTTGCACACAACAACAACAATACAATAGAAGGGGGAAATACCCTATATGTCAAATCCTAGAATACGTGGTTCATATGTGAACCCAAACCAAAAACATACGTGGTAGTCTAACTACACCACGAGTACAACTAACATAGGCGGTGACATAAATGATAGTCATCCAGGAGATATATCAGGGGTAGAGCTTGATATCTCAACACAGGACAATCACATAACTAGTGATTGAGCTGAAACAGCCATGGTTGCATGATGTTGCAACCACCAAGATGTTTTAGTAAAATAACAATATATTGCTGTTAATCTTTGCTCAACCATGCCATTGGGCTGGAAAACAACTAATACATGTTCAACCACGCTGGTTTCAGACAATCATCGAGCCTATGATTGCATGGTGTTCCAACATCGGGCTCATTTAGGACAATAACATTTTAGTCCAAGCTTGGTTTAAGAAATGAAACAAGTAAACTATCCCAAAGCTCAATCACAAACAACCACCGGGTTGGTTTAGGCACCATTGACCTGCGTTGTATCTCGCATGTGTATGATGTGCTCCTTAAACACCTTGCATCCTGTTCGCTTCTTACTGATGTCCTTTCTATTTGGAGAAACTCTCGTATTTTCATGCCAAAACATCATCATTGTAGTAATGACTTTTGCACTTAGGCTGTCTCTCCTTTTCTCGCGTTTTATTGAAGGCCACAGACTTCTTGGATCAAGATGATCGTGCATTGATTTTGCTCTACATTCAACCACTGGAGCCACATTGGTCTGTTTGATTAACAACATCTTTGACATTGTGCACCCTCTGTGCACCCAAGACATTTCTCCTCTATTTCAAGGGACACCAACATAGCTAATGTCGCCCTCTTTGTAGCTAGCTGATCTAAGCTGTGTGCCCCTTTCACTTTTTGTAGGCCATTTCTAAGATTAGAGAGCATTGCCTATTGGGTGTGCATCTCCCGAGGTGTTGGCAGGGTTGTTACTCTATGAACTTTAGGGTGCAAGGCTAAAGCTTGTGAAGACTCGAGACTGGTAATCACCTGAATGGCTTAATGTTTTAGCCTCGAATGCTCCCACTAATCATGACACCACAGCTCGTGCTCTTCACTCCAATGGCAATGATCTTGTAACTATTGGCTTTCAGATTTCCAAGGTAGATCTCTCACTTTATGTGAGAAAAATAGAGAAAGGTATTATGCTGCTTGTCATTTCTGTTAATGATTTGATCATCGCAGGTGATAGTGATGAAGATATCCTTCATGTGAAAATGCTATTGAAGTAGAAGTTTGAGATGAAGGATTTGGGAGAGCTACGTTACTTCTTGGGCATTGAAGTGATTAGATCCACAAGTGGGATATGGCTCTTACAGAGGTAGTATGGATTGGACATGCTGTCCAAATATGGGATGACAGGCTGTAAGCCTATTTCACTTCCTTTGGAGCAGAATGTAAAGTTGAGCGCAAATGTAGGTGAGCTTCTGGAAGACCCTACTATGTACAGATGCATAGTAGGAAGTCTGATTTATATGACTATTACCATGCCAAATTTGAGCTATGCTATTGGGTTGGTAAGTCAGTTTATGCAGGCTCCAAGGAAACGTCATTTGGATGCAGCTACACACATACTGAGGCGTGTGAAGTCCACATTACAGTATGGACTATTTTATGAGACTGGGGTTCATATACAGTTGCATGGATACATTTATGTTGATTGGGCTGGTAGTATATCTGATAGACGATCTACTGGTGGATATGTGTTCTCTTTTGGGAGTGCTGCAGTCACTTGGAATAGCAAGAGACAGCCTACAGTTGCCCTGTCAAGCATAGAGGCTGAGTACAGGGGTGCAGCAATGGCTGCATGTGAGGTAGCTTGGTTGCATAAGCTACTTTATGATATGCATGAGTCTACAGATGGTCCAGTTCTCATTTATTATGACAACATGAGCAGTATACACTTGGCAAATAACCTAGTCTATCATGCTAGAACAAAGCACATTGAGGTGCATTATCACTATGTGCAAGAGAAGGTTCTAGTAGGTTTTATTGATCTAGTTTATGTCAGCACAGAGGATCAGGTAGCTGACATATTCACGAAGGCATTGGGTGTAGAGAAGCTGTGCAAGTTCAGAGACCTACTTGGTGTGCAGGAATTGGGATTGAGCTTGAGGGGGAGTGTTGAGATATCGAGCTCCACTCGTGATATGCCAGGGTGACCGTTGTGCATTTGTGTCACCGACTTGTTAGCTACAGATGCGGTTGGTACACTGCCCATGAATAATAGCTGGATGACAGCTATCCTTATGTACTCTAGTTCATGGCTCAGTTAGTATGCCACCTTAGTTAGCTGAGTTTGGTTTGAGACCCACATATAGGGTTCTTCTATTTCTTTGTTCTTTTGGCTTTCACAGTCTAAGAAGAGGAAAATTGTTTTCAGCCTCCACCTTTGTGTGTATTCCCCCATTGTGTATGTGAGAAAGCCGCAAGTGAGACTCCTTCCTTCTCTCCCACTATCTTCACATGGTATCAAAGCTTGGTTCATGGTAAGGAGATTAAGAAAGCAAACCAATTTCACGGTGTCCTAGTAAGAGGACCAGTGTTGCTTTCCTTTTTCGAGTTTGGGAGCAAATCTCTACAGGTAGCACAGCTAGAAAGTGCAAGAGTGCATTGTCTCAGATTGAGATGCCCTTCGCGATGTGGCAAGAGGGCGATATATGCTGCGGGAGAATAGCGAATCCCTCGGTGACTTTATTTTTATGATTTGAGGCCATTTCGGGGCCTATTTTGCAGAAGTTCTCTGCAAGCACTGAGAAAAAGGCCCTGTTTTTGCTGTGCGACCACTGCTCTGCACGTTGGTGAAAAGTTGCCGCAGAAATTGCATCGTATGCCTATGTGTAGAGATACTGGCAGTTACAGAATCATCCTTATTGCCTATTGATGCGAAATCGTCACTAGGAAGTGACTGTGTGGTCAAATACCACTTTCGGCAGTTTTGCAGATTTGCCCGTGTGAGGGAGAAGCTGTGTTTTTTGTAGTGACAGAATATTTTGCAGTGTTCTATAATGGCATCTAATTCTCTTTCACAGATTGTCACTGAAAAGCTTGATAAGAAAAACTTCCAAGCATGGAAGTTTATAATGACGAATTTCCTTATGGGAAAAGGCTATTGGGAGTTCATTACAAGAAATGAAGAAGAACCACTTCTTCCTAATGTTCCCAATCAACAGGAAATGCAGGCATTTAAAGGATGGCATGAGAGAGCCAGAAAAGTTATGTACTGGCTGTCTATCAGTATTTCAAATTCTATGATTGTGCATATTCAGGATGCAAGTACACCAAAGGAGGCATGGGATACTTTGGCAAAAATGTACAACACAAATACGCAAGCTAGGAAAATGCAACTCAAGTAGGAGTTGCACAATGTGCAGAGACAAAATATGAGCATCAATGACTACCACATGAAGGTCAAGAAAATTACAGAGGCACTTGCTTCCATTGGGTCGCCAAAAGATGATGATCTAGTTTCTGTGACCTTGAATAGTCTAGGAAAGGATTATGCATAGTTCCGAACATCCATTACCGTCCGTGAAATATTTATTGATTTTAAGTTGTTTGCTCTTCTAATTTCTGAAGAGCAAAGAAATGGTGGTGCATCTTCTTTGGGAGGAACTTCAAAATAAACTATCTTCTACTCAAATGCTGGAAGAGGTAGAGGCAGAGGTAGAGCAAGCCGATCTGGAGGCCATGGTAGAAATCAGAATATGCAGCAAACTAAAGAAAACCAGTCCTATGGAGGAGGACGTGGTAACTCTAGAGGCAAGGGGAGCCAAAGAGGTCGTGGTGGATGGCAGAGAGGCCAAAATGCAAATAGCAATATTGAATGCTAGTACTATGGTAAAATGGGTCATATGGCTAAAGACTGCTACAAACAGCAGAATGACATTATGAATGGAAAATTGCAGCAAGGCAATTATGCATCCTCTAGTAGATAGGGTGATGACAGAAATGAGCATTTATTTATGGTACAACACATGACCAATTCTATGACAAGTGCAGAAGAAAGCAATGATGTGTGGTATGTTGACTCAGGTGCATCAAACCACATGATAGGTCATGCAGAATGGATGCAGGATGCAAGGAAAATAGAAAGACCAAGATTTGTGGAGACTGGTGATGATACTACACATCCTATTATGCAGATTGGTAAAATTCCTTTGTCTATGCAGGATGGAAAAAAGAAATACCTGTCTGATGTATTTCATGTCCCGAATATCACCAAGAACCTGGTTACTCTTGGTCAAATGGTTGAGTAGGGCTTGCAAATCAGATTTAATCCTTGTGGATGCTTTCTTGGCGATATGAAAAATAACGGTCACTTGATAGCAAAAGGAAAGAAGAAGGGTAGGATGTTTACGTTGGATGTGGACATGCCTAAATTGAGTGCAACAATGTTTGCACATGGGACCGGTGTAGTTGCAAATATTGATATCTACCATAAACACATTGGTCATGTTAATGTACAGTGACTTAAATCAATGCAGGCCCAAAACATTGTTGCAAGATTGCCTAAATTCAAGGTTGCAGAAATGCATAAGGTATGTGAAGCCTGTCAATTTGGAAAACAGGAAAGGAAACCATTTCTTAGACATGTTTAAGAGAGTAAGAAGACATTGGAATTAATCCACTCTGATGTGTGGACTACTAAAGCTACATCTATTGGAGGCTGTCCTTACTTTGTCACTTTTATTGATGACTACAGCAGAAAAGTTTGGGTGTATTTTATGAAAAAGAAAAGTGAAGTCTTTGGGAATTTCAAAGCTTTTAAAGCTATGGTTGAAAAAGAAACAGGCCTGCAAATAAAATGCATAAGGTCAGATGGAGGGGGAGAGTACCTCTCAAATGAGTTTGCAAGGTTCCTGCAGGAGCATGGCATAAAGCAACAATATTCATGCAATCATACCCCACAGCAAAATGGACTTGCAGAAAGGAAAAACATGCATATTGGAGAGGTATCTCTGGCCATGCTAAATGAAAAAGACCTACCAGACTATTATTGGGTTGAAGCAGTTGCTACAGTAGTTTACATAATGAATAGGACTCCCACTACAGCAATACATGGCATGACGCCAGAGGAGATGTATACTGGTAGGAAACCAGATATTTCTCATTTGAAAATTCTTTGTTGCATTGCCTATGTTCATGTGCCAGATGAGTTGAGGTCCAAGTTGGATCCAAAATTTCAGAAGTGCATCTTTATTGGTTATTCTCTATAGTAGAAAGGGTATAGATGCTATAACCCTTCTACTCGTAAGTCTACAGTGAGCAGAGATGTTGTTTTTTATGAGATGAGCAGTTGGTATAAACTAGTAAATGTGATTGATGATGTAGATGCATAAAATGGTAATGCTACACAGAATTCACACCAGTAATCACAAAATATTAGTGGACCTGCAGTGTCCTCTAGCAATGGTTCACATACTTTGCCATGGACAGGCAGATTGAGATCAAGAGAATCTCCTCAAACCAATGCAGATAGTGGTACACAGGTATCACGAAAAGGAAAAGAGAAGGTAGATCAGCCCATGGTTGATGTGAATGCAGGTCACTCTTATGTGGATGGTGAATTCAGTGGCTCAGAACAGAGCATTGATGATGAGTTGGATATTCCTTCTATTGTTACACCTAGAGTAAGGAAGAGTAGGGATGTTTTGAGAGCACCTAGAAGTCAGCCTATTTTTCACAGGTCTACCAGAGCTAGGTATCCTGTGGATAGGCTGAAATATGATGGATTTACAGCCATTCACTATGCCTATATGGTCAAAGTGATACAAAAACTAGAACCCACTTCCTTTGAGCAAGCCATGGGAAAAGAAAAATGGGAGAAAGCCATGGATGAAGAAATGGATGCCTTGGAAGCAAACGCTACATGGGAATTGGTGCCTTTGCCTAAAGACAAGAATGCAATTGGTTGCAAGTGGGTCTATAAGGTAAAGCATAATGCAGATGGTTCTGTGAACAAATACAAGGCAAGATTAGTTGTCAAGGGGTATGCACAGACATATGGCATTGATTATGAAGAAACATTCAGTCCGGTTGCAAGGATGCCAACTATAAGAGTAGTCATTGCTATGGCTGCATCAAAGGGATGGTCTTTACATCAGATGGATGTAAAGAATGCCTTCTTGCATGGTGATTTGCAAGAAGAGGTCTTTATGGAGTAGCCACCAGGTTATGTTCATGTTGTTCATCCTGAGTTTGTTTGCAGGTTGAAGAAATCCTTGTATGGCTTGAAGCAAGCACCTAGAGCATGGTCTGACAAGATAGGACAGTATCTTGTCACTATTGGCTTTTAGATTTCCAAGGCAGATTTCTCACTTTATGTGAGAAAAACAGAGAAAGGTATTATGCTACTTGTCATTTATGTTGATGATTTGATCATCACAAGTGATAGTGATGAAGATATCCTTCATGTGAAAATGCTATTAAAGCAGAAGTTTGAGATGAAGGATTTGGGAGAGCTATGTTATTTCTTGGGCATTGAGGTGATTAGATCACCAAGTGGGATACGGCTCTTGCAGAGGCAATATGGATTGGACATGCTGTCCAAATATGGGATGACAGGCTGTAAGCCTATTTCAATTCCTTTGGAGCAGAATGTCAAGCTGAGCGCAGATGCAGGTGAGCTTTTGGAAGACCCTACTATGTACAAACGCATAGTAGGAAGTTTGATTTGTATCACTATTACCAGGCCAGGTTTGAGCTATGCTGTTGGATTGGTAAGTCAATTTATGCAGGCTCCAAGGAAACTGCATTTGGATGCGGCTAGACACATACTCAGGTATGTGAAGTCCACATTGTAGTATGGACTATTTTATGAGGCTGTGGTTCAGATACAGTTGCATGGATACACTGATGCTGATTGGGCTGGTAGTATTTCAGATAGACGATCTACCAGTGGATATGTGTTCTCTTTTGGGAGTGCTGCAGTCACTTGGAGCAGCAAGAAATAGCCTACAGTTGCCTTGTTGAGCACAAGGCTTAGTACAAGGGTGCAGCAATGGCTGCATGTGAGGTAGCTTGGTTGCATAAGCTACTTTATGATATGCATCAGTCTACAGATGGTCCAGTTGTCATTTATTGTGACAACATGAGCAGTATACACTGGGCAAATAACCCAGTCTATCATGCTAGAACAAAGCACATTGAGGTGCATTATCACTATGTGCGGGAGAAGGTTTTACTAGGTCTTATTGATCTAGTTTATGTCAGCACAGAGGATCAGGTAGCTAACATATTCATGAAGGCATTGGGTGTAGAGAAGCTGTGCAAGTTCAGAGACCTGCTTGGTGTGCAGGAATTGGGATTGAGCTTGAGGGGGAGTGTTGAGATATCTAGCTCCACTCATGATATGCCAGGGTGACAGTTTTGCATTTATGTCACCGACTTGTTAGCTGCAGATGCGGTTGGTACACTGCCCATGAATAATAGCTAGATGATAGCTATCCTTATGTACTCTAGTTCATGGCTCAGTTAGTATGCCACCTTAGTTAGCTGAGTTTGGTTTGAGACCCACATATAGGGTTCTTCTATTTCTTTGTACTAGAGTTCTTTTGGCTTTCACAACTAAGAAGAGGAAAACTGTTTTCAGCCTCCACCTTTGTGTGTATTCCCCCATTGTGTATGTGAGAAAGCCGCAAGTGAGATCCTTCCTTCTCTCCCACTATATTCACACACCCTGCCTTGGTGGAGTGTACGAGGCTTGCTAGTCTTGTTGCATCTAGGGATAGGGAAGTATGTGGCGAGGTCCTTTTTAGTGTTCATCGGTCCTACGCATCCATCAAGCATAGGAACACCGCAGATGCCTTGGTAGAATGTTATGCCATTGTGGCTGCCATTAGTAGACCCTAGATGGCTGGCCATGTATGCACCACATCGCATCTCCTTGACATTGCACCATGCACATTGCGAGCAGGTATGATTAGGAGGCAGAGTATAGAGGACCATGATGTTGATGCTCTTTGGGCTTCGAATGGCCATGCACCCCATAGTAGCGATTGACTATTGGATCATCGCACTAGGTCCCATCACACAACAATTTTGGGAGGAGCATTGCAGGGCATCTCTAGTGTTCAAGAAGGCAGTGCAAAAGAGGGTGTCACATGGTGTGTACATTGAGCATGGTGCATGTCTTTTGGAGAGTACTGACATTGAGTTGTACACTCAGTTTTTAGAGGTGCACATGGAGTTCAAGATTGGGTAGAGGTCATTTGAGTGGTGCAGGTCATGGTTTGTGCAGTGCTCTAGAGAGCATGTCACATGTTGTTGTCACTATCATGTTGATTTTGGAGTGATGTATGATGTATTTCGTTCCCTTGATGGTCATAGGGGAGTGGTTCCTACTAGGCCTCGTGACTTCATTCACTCCATATTGTGTGCACAAGAAGGTGATACATTGTACCACTCCCTTGATTGTGTAGAGGGGAGGTGTACAGTGTGTGGCCACTTTGCTAGAGTGCCGCAAGTTTCACTAGATGTCAGTGATGTGGAGATTGTGCATTGGCAGCAGTACAAGTACATCACATTGACATTAGATAGTGATGCACAGTCTCGAAGGTTGCAGCTTATGGAGTAGCAGACTCCACGTGTTGCTTTCAGTGATGCCTCCCTAGGGAAGTTATACCACTACATATGGCACTCTGACATTGCGAAGTGGGAGGATCAATAGTTCCGTGCTTGCTTGAGCACATTTCCCATAGGGGTGGTGAGTCTCGGTGGTGGACTTTGCAGAGAACTATACCTTTGCACTCGATGGTGGACTTTGTATCACTCGCACGATGCTATTGGGTTTGGTCTGACAGTTGTGGTGGTTAGTTTAAGTCTACCATGAAGTTTTCTTGGTTTTACAGATGGCACTGCAAGACGGGCATTCCGGTGATGTGGAGCTACTTTGAGATAGAGAATGGTAAAGGAGAGCATGATGGGGCAAGTGCTTGTGTGAACCATTCTTTGCGGTGACACCAATTGCGTCACAGTGCCGCTTGGTTTGTGGATGCACAAGATGTGGTGCAATGGTGTACCCAACACTTAGGTACTAGTGTGTTGCCCTCATATCAGTCATGTGATGATAGGGTGGTCATACGGTTTTTTTGGTGTGTGGATGTAGGGAGCACTGATCGGTCTAGGCCTTTTGATTGTCATATCATGCCTAGCACTCTTGATTTACATCCTATTTGGAGCATAAGTGACTTAGACCTTGTGGTCTTTTCTTGACGCTTTGCATGTTTTTGCTTGGCATGCATCGATGATGATTGGGGAGGCTGTTCCATGGTACCATGGGCCGATCCATGGACACAATGCGTACTTTCCCCCGTCTAGCCCTAGGAGGTGGTACATGATGATCAGGATGCAAGGTTCAGTTCTAGCAGAGATTATGACCAATTGACAGATCTCTTACATATTGATGACATCTTCATGGTCATTGCTCCAGAGGGCAATCCTGAGCATGTGGATTACTATCTATTGTGATGCTCTATGGTGAAGAGTGTGCTCAACCAAGATGCAGTGGACATGCATGGGATCCATTTCGATGCTCATAGCATGATCGTAGCTGGGTACTACTTTGAGCAGGTACATAGGCATGGTCACTTCTTCAACTATTAGGAGTACATGGCAAATCGTGAGTCGTACATGTATTCACATCTTGTTGTTGCGATTAGGGTTCAGCTGACTCGTGTTTGCAGTCGCGCAAGATGACATCCACTCCTCGATGGTGCCTTACTCTTGAGGATCATGAGAGCATACTTGCAACTATTGGCATGAGAGCAGATCCTGAGGAGTAGTTTAGGGTATATAATTGTATTGGGGGTTGCTAGTTTATCACATGTCATTGTATTGGAGATCTATAGTCTCACATTGTGAGCACACCATTGTATTTTTCATGGACTATTTTTATGCACTTCACTATATACGACATGTCAATTGGTTTTATACAGTGTCATGCACGTCTTGTATTTGACTCTATTTTATTCATGATCCGCATTGCCTCCTTTATTCCATTCCTTTTTTTATCATCTACAAGTGTTTATTATTAGTTATGTTCTAATGGCATATCGTGTTTTGGTGATTTAAGTGGTTGTTGTACATGTACCGTGCAATAAAGGAATAATAAATTGTGTAAAGGATTTGCATGTCCATGTGTCGGATTGGGCTCAAACTTTGCACACGTCCTAAACCCTATGGTTTTTATGCTCTTGCAAAGTTTGAGTCCCATCCAACATTGGACATGGGCACGGGGAGGTCAAAGGGCACATTTTCACCCTATGCACCTCATTAATCAGTGAAGGAGAAAAATATGGAATGGGTCATTAGGATTTGCATGTCCATGTGTTAGATTGGGCTCAACATTTGCACCAGTCTAAACCCTATGGTCTTTGTGCTCTTGCAATGTTTGAGTCCCATCTGACACCGAATGTGGGCACGAGGAGGTCAAAGGGTCCATTTTCACCCTATGCACCTCGTTGCATTAGTGAAGGAGCAAAATATGGAATGGGTCATTAGGATTAGCATTTCCATGTGTCCGATTGGGCTCAAAATTTACACAAGTCCTAAACCCTATGGTTTCCATGCTCTTGGAAAGTTTGAGTCCCATCCAACACCAGATGTGGGCATTGGGATGTCACAAGTCCCATTTGCACCCTATGCACCTCGTTGCATTAGTGAAGGAGCAAAATATGGAATGGGTCATTAGGATTTCCATGTCCATGTGTTCGAGTGGGCTAAAAATTTGCACAGATCCTAAACCCTATGGTCTCCATGCTCTTGCAAAGTCTGAATCCCATCTGACACTGGATGTGGGCATGGTGAGGTCAGAGGGCCCACATTTTCACCCCATGCACCTCGTTGCATTTGTGAAGGAGCAAAATATGGAATGGGTCATTAGGATTTGCATGTCCATGTGTCCAATTGGGATCAACATTTTCATAGGTCCTAAACCCTATGGTTTCCATGCTTTTGCAAAGTTTGAGTCCAATCCGACATCAGATACATGTAGACATGGGGAGGTCAAAGGGCCCATTTTCACCTTATGCACCTCGTTGCGTCAGTGAACAGCAAAATATGGAATGGGTCAGTAGGATTTGCATGTCCATGTGCCCAATTGGGCTCAAAATCTTTACAAGTCCTAAACACTATGGTCTTCATGCTCTTGCAAAGAGTGTGTCCCATCCAACACCGAATGTGGGAACGGGGAGGTCAGAGGGCCCATTTTCACCCTATGCATCTCGTTGCATCAGTGAAGGAGCAAAATATGAAATGGGTCATTAGGATTTGCATGTCCATGTGTCCTTTGGGCTCAAAATTTGCACAGGCCTAAACCATATTGTCTGCATGCTCTTGCAAATTTTGAGTCCTATTCGACACTTAATGTGGGCATGGGGAGGTCAAAGGGCCCATTTTCACCCTATGCACCTCGTTGCATCAGTGAAGGAGTAAAATATGGAATAGGACATTAGGATTTGCATGTCCATGTGTTTGATTGGGCCCAAAATTTGGACAGGTCCTAAACCCTATGATCTCCATGCTCTTGCAAGGTTTGTGTCCCATCCGACACTGAATGAGCACTGAATGTGGGCACAGGGAGGTTAGAGGGCCCATTTTCACCCTATGCTTCTCATTGCATCAGTGAAGGAGCAAAATATGGAATCGATCATTAGGATTTGCATGTCCATGTGTCAGATTGGGCTCAACATTTGCATAGGTCCTAAACCCTATGGTCTCCATGCTCTTGCAAAGTTTGAGTCCCATCCAACACTGAATGTGGGACCGGGGAGGTCAGAGGTCCCATTTTCACCCCATGCACCTCGTTGCATTTGTGAAGGAGCAAAATATGGAATGGGTCATTAGGATTTGCATGTCCACATGTCTGATTGGGATCTACATTTTTTGCACCCTATGCATCTCGTTGCATTAGTGAAGGAGCAAAATATGGAATGGATCATTAGGATTTCCATGTCCACATGTCCGATTGGGCTAAAAATTTGCAGAGGTCCTAAGCGCTATGGTCTCCATGCTCTTGTAAAGTCTAAGTCCCATCCGACACTGGATGTGGGCACGACAAGGTCAGAGGTCCCATTTTCACCCCATGCACCTCATTCCATTTATGAAGGAGCAAAATATGGAATGAGTCATTAGGATTTGCATGTCCATGTGTCCAATCGGGATCGACATTTTCATAGGTCCTAAACCCTATGGTTTCCATGCTCTTGCAAAGTTTGAGTCCCTTCCGACACTAGATGTAGACACAGGGAGATCAAAGGGCCCATTTTCACCTTATGCACCTCGTTGCGTCAGTGGAGGAGCAAAATATGGAATGGGTCATTAGGATTTGCATGTCCATGTGTCTGATTGGGCTCAAAATCTACACAAGTCCCAAACCCTATGGTCTTCATGCTCTTGCAAAGAGTGAGTCCCATCCAACATCGGATGTGGGCACGGGGAGGTCAGAGCGCCCATTTTCACCCTATGCACCTCATTGCAACAATGAAGGAACACAATATGGAATGGGTCATTAGGATTTGCATGTCCATGTGTCCTTTGGGCTCAAAATTTGCACAGGTCCTAAACCATATTGTCTACATGCTCTTGCAAATTTTGAGTCCTATTTGACACTAGATGTGGGCACGGGGAGGTCAAAGGGCCCATTTTCACCCTATGCACCTCGTTGCATCAGTGAATGAGCAAAATATGGAATGGGAAATTAGGATTTGCATGACCATGTGTCCGATTGGGCCCAAAATTTGGATAGGTCCTAAACCCTATGATCTCCATGCTCTTGCAAGATTTGTGTCCCATCCGACACCGAATGTGGTGTGACGAGAGTGGAAGAGAAGTTAGGAGTCTCACTTGCAGCTTTCTCACATACACAATGGGGGAATACACACAAAGGTGGAGGCTGAAAGCAGTTTCCTCTTCTTAGTTGTAAAAGCCAAAAGAATCTCTCTTAGTACAAAAGGAATAGGTGAACCCTATATGTGGGTCTCAAACCAAACTCAGCTAACCTAGGTGGCATACTAACTGAGCCACTAACTAGAGTACATAAAGATAGCTGTCATCCAGCTATTATTCATGGGCAGTGTACCAACAACATCTGCAGCTAACAAGTCGGTGACATAAATGCACAACGGTCACCCTAGCATATCACGAGTGGAGCTCGATATCTCAACACTCTCACTCGAGCTCAATCCTAATTCTTGCACACCAAGCAGGTCTCTAAACTTGTGTAGCTTCTTTGTGCCCAATGCCTTTGTGAATATGTGTTTAGGCAAAGGCACCAATTCCCATGTAGCATTTGCTTCCAAGGCATCCATTTCTTCATCCATGGCTTTCTCCCATTTTTCTTTTCCCATGGCTTGCTCAAAAGAAGTGGGTTCTGGTTCGTGTATCACTTTGACCATATAGGCATAGTGAATGGCTATAAATCCATCATATTTTAGCCTATCCACAGGATACTTAGCTTTGATAGACCTATGTAAAATAAACCCTATGGTCTCCATGCTCTTGCAAAGAGTGAGTCCCATCCGACACTGGATGTGGGCACGGGGAGGTTAGAGGGCCCATTTTCACCCTATGCACCTTGTTGCATCAGTGAAGGAGAAAAATATGGAGTGGGTCATTAGGATTTGCATTCTGTCCGATTCGGCTCAAAATTTGCACAGGTCCTAAAACCTATGGTTTCCATGATCATGCAAAGTCTCAGTCCCATTCAACACTGAATGTGGGAACGAGGAGGCTAGAGGGCCCATTTTCACCCTATGCACCTCGTTGCATCAGTGAAGGTGCAAAATATGGAATGGGTCATTAGGATTTGCATGTCCATGTGTCACTCAAAATTTGCATAGGTCCTAAACCCTATGGTTTCCATGCTCTTGCAAAGTTTGAGTCCCATCCGACACTAGATGTGGGCGTGTGGAGGTCAGAGGGCCCATTTTCACCCTATGCACCTCGTTGCATCAGTGAAGGTGCAAAATATGGAATGGGTCATTAGGATATTTTGTCTTTCATAATTTTTATTAAATATTTTGACTTTTAAAATTTCTTAGGTCATTCTCTTAGTTGGAAATTTGAAAAAGACTAGTGGACACATTTATTTTATTTTACGAACCTAACTTCAATCTCCTTTCAAATAATTTGATATTCTTAGTGTGGACCATTAACACTATAGAGTCTTGAACTTAAATATTACAAAACTTGGTCCCTCCTAAACCATAGAGTCTCCTTTTTGCTACTTCAAGCACTCATTAAAGTAGTTTTGAGAATATTCTAGAACAACTTCTAGCATAGCGATTAAGCTTTAAACTTGTTCTAATTATAAACAAAAGCACAACTTCACTTTTTATTCATAAAATTCAAACTCAAGTTGATATGGTGTTTATTAATAGTTGTCTCACAAGATAAACATATCAATCTATTGTAATAGTTTTTGTATCAAAAGCCAATCATCTAGCTTGTTGTCCAAAACTTAATTTTAAAGAGAGTTATAGTCATGGTGGTCCTTGTGCCATAACTGCTGATGGTGTAGATACAATTGCCACCATATGATTGTTTGAAGGCAAACTTATTCATTTATTGAAAATTTGGAGTGACATGTTTTCTTAGGCAAAGTTTAGCAATGGAATGATGTGAGATTAACATCATGCTAAAATATCTTATAGAATTGGAGAGCAAACATATATATATATATAAATTACCTTTATTTCAAATTCAAAAATTTAACATCATAAAGCATGTATACATGTTGTGATACACGTAGTTAAAACAATATTCTTCTCTACGTATGGTGCTTGATGGGTGTTTAATCCCCTTTAGCATATATACACCCTTAAGCTACTTGCAATACAATGAGTGCTTTGATGGTTTGTATTTCTTCTATCCCTTCTATTGTACAATGCAAATTCATAGCATATAATGCATTGAAGGCCTAGCCCCAAATCCCACTTCTTTTATTAATCATTGATTTAAAAATTTCCATTTAGGTGTTTGAATTAAATCTGTTGCACTATTCACATTTTATGCAAGATAAAGTTGCAGAGAGAGAGAGAGAGAATATCATGATAAACAAAGATACAATAGAATCACATGCTAAAAATAACATAACCACCATAATCATCACATATCGTGCAACATGCATGTCATCTACAGTCATCAATCATCATCATCAATGTATGTACATCATCATCAAAGTAGATAGCTCATAGTACATGCATGGTCATCAAAGTATGCCATGTACATCAAAGTACACATACATGATCGCCAAAGTATGTACCACCTACATCAACTATCATCAGAGGAATCAGACAACTCGACATAGGTGCCTCTAATCACCCTCTGACGTGGCTCCTGCATGCACATTGCCTGATCATCTGTTGTGTAGAAGGTCCAGCTTCATCTCCATGGGATGCAGCAGCATGCTGAGCCACTGCTTGTCTCTACATAATCCTTGCGTCCTCTACATATGCATGCCTGAGCTCCTAGAGTTGCCGATCTACACAGATTCATGCCTCAAATCCAGCACGAGTAAGCTGCTCCTCACCTCTGAGCCATAGGTCCATATCCTCCCCAATATTTTGCTGGACCCAATCCTACAAAGATATCTCTAGGTGTGCCTTTGATGTGTTGTGCCTCTTGTGCTTATGCCTCATCACCGAGCATGAAGTCTGCATATGAGAACTGTCGGGGTGTACATGCGGCAATCACTGCTGCATCAAATCCCTCTTGCTTATGCAAATCCCTCTGTGCCTCTGCCCTATAATGCTCTATCAAGATCATGCAGGCAATGGGGTAAATAGCCTGGCCACATCCAGGGTATAGGTTATCCATGCCTAGACCGCGATAGGTAGGCACTCCGATATCAGCAAAACAAATTGGCTAGCATGCCCATGAAACCATATGGTGGGTCAAGAAGTGGAGATGAGCGAGGTGGCTACATCCTAGGCCAAAAAGTCCTATGCTATCAAAATCCTCCTGGCAAAGGACACACATAGACATGGGGATCCTAGAGAGTGCTACTGGGTCTAAAGAGTGGCAAAAAGAGCTCTAAAAAGTAGCACTTTGGATTGTATTTGAAACATGTAAAAGAGAATGTATTTCCAATTACTATTTCCAGTGCTTCATTTAGATTGTGGAGAGAGACAGTAAATTGCTTTTTATAACTTGGTTTTGTATAACTTATTGAAATTGAAGGGGTTCCAAAACAATCGCCAATTATGTCGATGAAAAGGAGGTTGTAGGGACAGACTTTCCCTCTTCAGAGAGAGGGAAGTTAAAGCAAGAAGGAGAGAAATGATAAAATAGAGCTATCAAGTGTTCCAGGGAAGTCTTTTGTAGAAACAATAGTCCCGTTAAAGGGGAAGATATTAAAAGAAACACAAAAGCTTGCAGATTTGTTACTTTTTTATTTCCTTGAGAAGTGTGATGCTTAGTAAGATTACCATTTGTTTTATGACATGTGGAATAAAGAGCTTGATTATGCTATAGTTTTGGAGAGGCACACATATTTGTTAGCAGACAAGCTAGCAGAATTTTAGGAAATGTTAGAGAAGCAGAAAGTAACCATATCTGGGAAGTCATATGTCCATGCCAAGGATTTGATTACAAACAAAAAGCTTTAGATTCCCATCAATAGGAGGTTTGATAGATTTCTAGAAAAATACAAAGCAGTTTGTAATATTCATGGTGGTGAAGGATGCAAGCTATTGGAGGTAAGCCTTGCTTTTGATGTTTTTTTAAATCTTTGTCATGAAGGTACAAAAGACATGCCAGAAGGGGCCATGGAAGATCCTAGGGAAGAACCTAATATTGAAGACAAAGGCAAAAATATAGAAAAGGCATAAGAATGAGATGAGCAACATATTAATCTTGAGGAAGAGAGCAAGGAGGCTGTAGCCTTGGATGTTGTAGCCTTAAAGTCACAAACAGTAAATGGAGCTATGTCTATACTGAAGGACTGAATTTTGAGACAAGTAGTCTAGCTATACCTATCCTTTCTTCCTTCACTATTCAAGGCCAAGAGTATTATTTGCTCTCAGATATACACATCATTTTTTACCTCAGAGAAGAATGCCTTGGCCTTGATTGCTCAAGTATGTAGCATAGATAAGGATGTTGGAATTGAAGATGATGAATTAATGGTACTAGAAGATACATTTTATCCCAAGGAGATGCTCCTGATGTGCTTTAAGAAAACTGTGGATGAGGAGGATATGGATGCACTACAAGGCATAGGCTCTTTTTCGACAAAAAAACTAACCTTTTTTACACTAAAAAGTTTTTTTTTGATGGGTGCAAAGGTCGGTATTTAAATCGCTATCAGCGTCAAAAAAGAACAGTTGCTATATAAGCGTCGCTATATAGCAACACTGGTAAATGTCGCTATATAGCGATGATTAACAAAAGCTATAAAAAAACATTAGTGGGACTAAACAGGGCCACAGCAAGCCCTATTTTTCCTCACTAATGTTTTTTATTTTGTAATTACAAAAGAATGTTTTTTGTTACCAAAAGAATGTTTTTTATTACAAAATTTCCCTTGTGGAAAGGGTGATACAAAATTGCTCCAATGAACCGAGCGACAAAAGCATATACATGTCGAAGATATACAACATTGTTTGTTACAAAATTATCCTTTTGAAAAGGGTGATACAAAATCACTCAAATGAGCCGATATACAAAAGCATATACATGGCAAAGTATATGCAAACTACTACTAATACTACTACTACTACTCATTCGAATTGTCATCCTCATCCTCGTCGCACTAGCCTGATCCCTGGCCCTCGTGAGCTGTGCATTATTCCTAGCCCTTGTTAAAGCCGTGTAAGCCTAATCCCTCATCATCACCACTCACCTCCATTGATGGGACATTTGAGCTTTGATTCCAAAAGTGAAACCATATTAATTGGAAATTTGATTGGAGCTTCAAGAATAAAACAGTTTAAAAAGTGAGATTACAAGTAGGAGTAGACTTATACCATGCGAGCAACCACCTCAGCCCAATTAACTATCACTCCTAGTGCCTCTTGCTCACAATAACCACGACTTTATTCCTATGCAAAACACGTGTCTCATCTCTGTGTTTGTAGGAAGATGACCCATCGCAGCTTGTTATGGGCCCGATTTATGAGAGTTAGATAAAGTGCATTCAATATGTAGTAAAACAAATAGAACAATGCATTAAATGAGAAGAAGTAGACTTACCACGATTGCCTCGAATGCCAACCGTCTGCCTACACCAAAGTGCGAAGTACCTATGAAGTCTAGCCATCTCCTTGCAACCCTCCTCTGACCCTTGAACAGTTCGAGATGGTGGTCCCTATACTGCTTCTTCAAAAACTTCCAATCAACTTTGTCTACCCAACTAGGTTTAACCTTCCCCTATGCGATGGAAGTACACAAGGTTGACCTACGATGCTTCAAGAGGACCCCCATGTGCTCTTTCATGTAATCTGAATTGAACTCCCAATTTGGAGTGTTAGGATATTGTCTTTTCAATTCATCGATGATTACCTGCTTCTTTCCCTCATCTTGGTACCGCCAGTCAGTAGCTATGCTACTTTTGAAGTGGTGGCTCATCAACCGCCTCATGGTGGCCATCATTGCTAAGGCCTTTTTATGTTCTATTATCTCTCTAGCAACCGTGATTCCATAGGACAGGTCCTCGATAGGGTAAGAAGGACTCATGGTAGTGGCAGAGTCAAAGTGAGTGGTGTTATTATGAGCACTTACAGAGCGGGGAGTAGTAGTGGGAGTAGGAGAGGGCAAGGGACCTACCTGGTACTGGGTCTCGAGACCTAGTGGAGACCTCTAGGGATGTGAGTGTGCTAACTCATCTACATCTCCCAAGTCAAAACAACATAAACGACCCTGCTTACTCTTCCTTCCCTTATGATGGGCATGCCTAGGTGATGACCCCTCAGTAGATGGGGCTAGAGAGGATGGCTAGATAGTGGGACCAGCCGTCGATGTAGGAGAGGGATTTGCTGAGGTCTTTTGGGATAGTAGAGAGAAGAATCTCACTGCCTCCACATCGGTCATCTATGCAACAAACTCATCGGGACTCCCAACAAAGCCATGGGCTACTAGCAAAGGAGTTCCCCGAGGGGTAGTCATAGTGCTACGTCTGAGAGGAGTCAGGCTAGGGTAGGCCCCTAAGGTGTCGCCTGAGTGGAATCAAAGTCCTCTCGAGAATAGAGATCATGATGTCTCCTCCTATGAGGTTTTCGTACTCGTCAGACGTGCGACGTGATCCCATGTCTATTTGGGAGAATTGGACCAATGTAGACACAAACACAAAGAGTGGGTAAGAAGCAGAAAGACAATTAATTCCTTGAGACAATTATGAAATTCAAACTCAAGAAATTACGGGCAGGCAATTAATCACTTGTGAAAATTATGAAATGACATCAACACATAAATGATAGATATGAAAGGACAATTATACTTAAGACAATTATGTAAAAGTATCAATATTAGAGTACCTCCTCAGTACCTCTTTCAATGAAGTGAGCTCCTTCTAGCAGTTCTTTCCACGATTGTGTCGAATGTAGTCATGTCATCCACTGTATGAAAAAAACAGCAAGTGCTTCATCTCAAAATTGTGTGGGAATTTTGCCTACTCTCTTGCAGGACTAGAGTCACTTTCATGGATAGCAAGCATGATTTCTTCCGCACAATCATCATGCTCCTGTAATGGATGGTGTGGACCCTTACAAGACCCTTCCCCCCCTCCCCCCGAGAGATCCTCACATGACCTCTAGGAAATATCATCTTCTAGATGAATTTTCCTTGGAAAGCTTTTCTTGGAGTCCACCTCGGCTCCACGACTCATTGAAGTCACCTTAAAGCCAATTTTAAAAAGACAAATATTTATGAAAGACAAGTGGAATCCAATAAGATTTTCATATATATGTATAAAATAGAGACCAAAAGTATGTCTCCAAAATTATGTATATAAAAAATATATGTCTCCAAAGTATGCTTAAGAAAAATGTGTCTCCAAAAGAGACATTCTCCAAAATTGCCAAAATGGTGGAGGAGGTCTACTGCTCTACGTTACTGTCTGAGGTACTTTCCTCCTCCGCACTGCTAGGCGAGTCACTGGGGACCTCATCCTCCACCTCTTCTAATATGCAGTCATGCTCTTTAGCGATTATGCACTCGCAATCCATGAATGCCTCCACATAATCCATTATGTCCTTTACACAATCATATTTGAGGCTCTAGCGGTTGTGGCAGTCTCTCCACAACCTACAAAGATCTGGTAGGTTGTGTCGTGCATTCCTCAATCGCCCTTGATCCACTACCCTTCAGCTTGAACCCCACCTAGAAGCACGTACCCCCACGTTGTACTTCACCCAGTCACTCTCGCGCAATCTTCTCTTTTACATGAGCTAGTAGTGAAGCTATGTCTATAATCCCTGCGACATGGGGAACCGGGGGTTGGGGTTTAGGGAGGACACCCGTGGCTGAGGGCATGGTTGTTCCATTTAGAATCTCTTTGAAACAAAAAAGAACCAAATACAGCTAAGGAGCATGTGAAAAAAGAATTGCATACGACTAAGGACAAGGAAATAAGCATATGCATAAGATGGAAAGCATATGAGGGAAAGCATATGCATAAGAGAAGGAGAAGCATAAGAGAAGCATAAGAGAAGGAAAAGAGAAGGAGAAGCATAAGAGAAGGAGAGGGGAAAAGAAGAGAAAGAAGAGGGGAAAAGAGATTGAAAGCCGGGAAAAGAACCAAATATGCATTAGAGAAAAAAGAGAGAAAGCATATGCATAAGAGAAAAAGAGAGAAAGCATATGCTTATGCTTATGCATAAGCATATGAGCGTATGCTCATGCATAAGCATAAGCATAAGCATAAGCATAAGCATACGCATAGGCATATGCTTATGAAAAGAAGAGAAAAAGGGAGGGAAAAAGAAGAGAAGGAAGGGAGAAGAAGGAGGAGACATATGCTCATGCATAAGCATAAGCATAAGAGAAGAAAAAACATATGCATGAGAGAAAAAGAGAGAAAGCATATGTTTGAAAGAGGGGAAAAGAGATTGAAAGAGGGGAAAAAGAAGAGGGAAAAAGAGCATAAGCATAAGAGAAGGAAGAGGGGAAAAAAAGGAGGGAAAAGAGCATAACCATATGAGAAGGAAGAGGGAAAAAGAGCATAAGCATAAGAGAAAAAGAAAGAAAGCATATGCTTATTCTTATGCATGAGCATATGAGCATAAGAGAAAAAAGAGAAAGCATATGCTTGTGCTTATGCATGAGAATATGAGCATATGCTCATGCATAAGCATAAGCATAAGCATAGGCATAGGCATATGCTTATGAAAAGAAGAGAAAAAGAAAGGGAAAAAGAAGAGAAGGAGAAGGAGAAGGAGGAGACATATGCTCATGCATAAGCATAAGCATAAGAGAAGAAAAAACATATGCATAAAAGATTGAAAGAGGGAAAAAAGAACAGGGGAAAAGAGCATAAGCATAAGAGAAGGAAAAACATATGCATAAGAGAAAAAGAGAGAAAGCATATGTTTGAAAGAGGGGAAAAAGAGATTGAAAGAGGGGAAAAAGAAGAGGGGAAATGAAGAGAAGGAAGAGGGGAAAAGAGATTGAAAGAGGGAATAAAGAAGAGGGGAAAAGAGCATAAGCATAAGAGAAGGAAGAGGGGAAAAGAGATTGAAAGAGGGGAAAAAGAAGAGAAGGAAAAAGAAGAGGGGAAAAGAGCATAAGCATAAGAGAAGGAAAAACATATGCATAAGAGAAAAAGAGAGAAAGCATATGTTTGAAAGAGGGGAAAAAGAGATTGAAAGAGGGGAAAAAGAAGAGGGGAAACGAAGAGAAGGAAGAGGGGAAAAGAGATTGAAAGAGGGAATAAAGAAGAGGGGAAAAGAGCATAAGCATAAGAGAAGGAAGAGGGGAAAAGAGATTGAAAGAGGGGAAAAAGAAGAGAAGGAAGAGGGGAAAAGAGATCGAAAGAGGGGAAAAAGAAGAAAGGAAAAGAGCATAAGCATAAGAGAAGGAAGAGGGAAAAAGGGCATAAGCATAAGAGAAAAAGAAAGAAAGCATATGCTTATGCTTATGCATGAGCATATGAGCATAAGAGAAAAAGAGAGAAAGCATAAGCTTGTGCTTATGTCCCCAAGTGCATGCTTCGGAAAAAGTTGTAGTCCCAAAGGCAACATGGATCCTCTCCACGAGAGAGGAGGTAGTGGTCAAGGCAGACATTGCCTCTTTTCAAACACCCACAGGGTACATGCATTGCTTGAAAGGAACATTTTCAAAGGACAATAAGCTTAGTGGGCTCAAGTCCCATGATTGGCACAAGGTCTTACAGGTATTCTAAGTTGTAGGATTAGTGTACCAATAATCGTGATGCGTTAGTGTAATTATGATTATGTTATATTATTGACATGACTTCTTTGTTGCTTTGATAGTTCATCCTCCCAATTAAAATAAAAGGGTGCTTACAAGAAGATGTTAGAAATGCTATATTCAAGATCAGTGGTATTGTGAGGTATGCTTACTATCAAATCGCTTTGATTGCATTTTCTCCAATTTAAACTGAATAATCTGTAGACTGATTATGAATATATCTTACATGTGCATGTGAAATAGGTGGATATCTCAAAAAGAGGTCTCTATTGAGCATCGAGAAGGCTAGGGTGGAATCCATCGAAGTCGTATGCTTGCTTGAGAAGCACTTTCCCTCGAGCATTATGATAACTCAAGTGCACTTGCTTGTGCACATAGTTGATGGGGTGGCCATTGTAGGTACTGTTCATAGTCTGTGGATGTTTCTCGAGCAGTTTATGAAAACTTTGAAGCATGGCATAGGGATGGCTTGTGCAAGAGTCATTAGTATATATCACAGAGTTTCTTGCATGCATGGATCCCGATATGTCACAAGCTTGGCATAACAAGGATGATGATTGCATCATTGGCAAGGTTTCCCAAGGAAAAGGGATTGAAAGAAAGATGAGCAAAGAGCAAATGGAGAAATTCAATAAGTTTTGTATCCTCAATAGCAAGGAGATGCAGAAGTGGATTGAGAGATATGAAGTGGCCAAAGCAAAAAGAATAAATGCAAGGACAAGATTCAGAGTAATGTACAGGTGATCGCAACCATATCCACGGGATCTCGCCCTTCTCCCCACTCACATGTCATTTGATTGTGGCTACAACTGGCTCTACCTAAAGCCAAACACGATGGAGAGACAATAAATGAGAACGAGCGAGAGTTATCATCTAGATGTATGATGCATGTAAGTTTCTTACCTCTTGATGTAATTAAGTAATTATTTGTGGTAGTATACACTATAAAATAGATGCATCTTCATTGTTTTAATGATGCTCTTTTGAAGTACAAAAAGTATAGTGCATCATGGTCATATGGATGACATTTTTGCGTGGAATACATCAATTCAAAGAGAGTCACATATGATTGTGAAGTCATGATGAACTTCACACAAGATAGCCGAGCAAGTGCTTCGGATACCAATCTTCTCTCCTCACAGTTGGATTATTGTGGAACCATATGCGAAATCTATGAAATTGATTTTAGACGATTTAGCATTTTCATTTTTGATGTAAAATGGTTTAGAACTATTTACAATGGTCCCCATGCAACAGTGAGAAAAGACAGTAGTGGTTTCTTTGCAATAAACTCCACTAAACTTTGAATCGATGAAAGTGATACTTTTGTTCTTCTCGAGCATTGTGAGTAGGTGCATGCTAATGATTTAATTAATCGAAGCTTTCATTTTTAAAGATCCATTGATACATGTACTTAAGCATAATTTCATATATATAATTGATGGCATTTGGCACCCATCTTCAATATAGGTGGTTTCTTGGTGGTTTTTCATCCAGATCATTCTAATTCAAGATGGTGGTACGTGATCCAAGTTGCACCATGAAGTAAGCAAATTTTTGAAGATAGAGATGTGGATATGGAAATGCCACTACCAATGCTGGATTCAATTGATCCAGATGGATCTAGCAAAGAAGATGAAGATCACAATATGAACCAAGAGGAAGATGCGCATAATGACATTGTATGGGAGAAAGATGGACATCACAATATTGAGGAAGAAAATGATGATCATCGAGAATCACCACACTTTATTGAAGAACATGATCAATTATTAGGTGAACATACGATGCTAGAGTATGATGATGATATAGGAGATTAACTCGGTATAGAGTTAGAGATAGACTTGTTTGGTGCATTAGACTTGGCTCAAGAAGCCATTGATGTAAATGCACTTCATTGATTTTTTTTCATCTCAAATTGGACATGAGTATATGAGCTTCAAAGGCTAGGTGTGCATGCTGTTGTATTTTTATTCTCTCAAAGGATCAAACATGTATGAAAAGGGAAAAAAAAAATGTCATTGGGAAAAACTATCTTTTAAGGTCGGTATGGGAAAAAACACTCTCTGTAAATTGTCGCTATAGGAAACTGTCTCAGTGGCACTATATAACGACATTCACAAGTCTAATAAGTGTTGCTATATAGCGATTCTCTTTAAATGCTGTTATATAGCGACACTTGTCTATATAGCGACACTTGTCTATATAGCGACACTTAATGAATCCTACTTTGATTACTAATGACGATTAGTACCCCGTGCATGCTAAATGTTGGTGCATAAGCATCGAAATAGGGCCTGTGTGTAGTAGTTGATGATGAGACCTTTAACAAGATCAGAATGCAAAAGTTGGAGGAGCAGAAGAATATTCAGCCAAAGGTGAAGGAGCAAAGGAAAACACAAAGTAGCATGGAAGGAAGCACTGATTTGCTACTCCAGCTGGACACTTTTATGATGTTACTACTACTGCTACTATTGATTCAGTACACACCACTGACTCCAAGGAGAAATCTTCTAGCTTCTCCTTCCATATCTAAGAAGCTCCTCTCAATATAAATTGAGGGAACTATTGGTTTTGTTTTTGTCACTCTTGTAGTAAGAGAGGAATTGCATATGTGAACAGCACTCCTATTTTGGGTGATCTTTGAAGATGTACAAAACTATTTTAAATTAATATAATCACTCTTTTTTTTACCCAACAAAACAAACAAATAAGTGGTACCCTGCATTCACCACAGAATGAACATTGTAAGTGTGAGTATGAGTAATCAATACGCATATTATAGAATAAGGGGATGCAAGCATTGTATAAGTGAATTATTTGGGTACTAGCAAGTAGCACTAGTGTGATGATGATGATGATGATGTGTGTGTGTGTGCATGCACGCATGCATGTATGTGTGTGCACATGTGTGCATGCATGTGTGCATGCATGAGTGCATGCATGTGTGTGTGTTTAGATTTAATAATCCCATCAATAAATGAACCATACAGTTAATTCAATCATTTGGATAATTATAAAAAGCAATGGAATGATTTTTTTAATAAAACTACATTGAAGTAACTATTGACAATATTGTAATCCAAAATTTTGTCAATGAAAGCAAGAGGATTGGCAATAGAATTTTTCTTTAAATTGACTTTGCAAACTTGAGCTAAGAATTACCGTCAAATTGTCAAATTAGTACAAAGTGTCGAACCCGTCAGGAAGTCCAAGCTTCGAGGTTAGGGTCCACTTACCTACCACCATCCAAGAAAACTAGGTGTTAGAACATCATAGTTTCAATTGGGTAGACAAGTAATGCTTGTATTCTCTGGCGTATTACTACTTTACCTAAGAACAAAGACATTTGTCTTGATTTATAAATATCAATTTTTTGCAAATACCATATTATATGTACAATCAATGTCATAAATCCATCCATACCCTACCACCGAAGTGTGTGAGACCATAAGGGAACCAATATTACCAATTTATAGGGAACCAAGGGATGATCCACCTCTTTATTGAAAAAAGACAAGGGGGGTAGTCCACATCCTTGTGGAAAAGCAAAAATGTCTCTTTATTTTTATTAAAACCAAACGATTGAGTGATGATGAGGGGGGGCAATCCCCACCCATGATTAGCAATTTTAAAGGTCAAAACAATTTGAAAAAATAAATGATTGCACCAACAAATAACTTTGCATATAGGAAAAATAATAAAGAAATCATAAAGGAACAAGCAAAGCACTTAAGCCTTGAAATGATTAATTAGACCATTTAAATAATTACTTTGTAGAAATGTTAAGATACTAAGCAAAATGCAAAAAATTACATAAAGCACTTGAAATGAAAAAAAGGCCTGAATAAGCACATGAAAAGAATTAGAGAAAAAAATTATCTATTTTGAGTATTTTGAAAATTTTGAAAAACACAATAGAGGAAACTACCAAGAAAAACTTAAGTATCCTGAAATGAGTTATAGTCCATGATGCCATGGCAAAAATGCTAACCAAACCCTTTTTCTTGAGAAAAAGTTCTTGAGAAAAAGAGGCCAAGGGGTGTGGTCCAAGCCCACACCATAGCCATATCAATAAAAAAAGTTGCTACAATAATGAAATAGAGGTTAAGAAGAAAGTTAACTATGAGACAATTTAAAAAACAAACTCTTAAAAAAGGCAATTGAATTAATATAATTTAAAGTAAATACAAAAGCTGACTTTAGAAAACTAAAAATAGATAACTAGAAAAAAATAAATTCAACACATCTTATACGAAGAACAAGACAAAAAAGTTCTATAAGACACAAGTAAGCAAGCTTTTACATATATATATATATATATTATATATCTTGCAAGAAAAGGAGAATAGAAAATAGTAAAATCATTAAATAATTAACAAAGTATAAAGGAATGTAAAAATACAATGTATACTTAAAACTACCCATATCAGAAAGAGTAACCAAAGAAGAAGACGTTCACGCACTTTGAACTGAGAGGGAAGTCACCACGCGAGCCAAGCAGCATCGTAAAGCTTACTACAAACTAGCCAATTAAAGCACAGCCTACTGAGAATGTGAGCAAAGATAAAAAGGAGCCAGCCAGTGTCTTAATAAAGCCAAGGTAAAGAGTGAGCCATGGACTCACAGCTAGTAGAGAAAAGAGTAGCAACCACTGTGTACCCAATCCCAGCAACTTGAAGGTCATCGAATGAAGAGCTAGGAATGTGGTGGATGGTATCAAAGCTCCCTTGCCTTCTGTTGAGGTAGAGTGAGAGAGATGGAGTGCATTTCATTCACTTCTATTGAGTGATATAATTTCCATCCATTTCCATTTGAAAGAGATTTCCATCCATGTGAGATTGAGAGGTTTTTGTTCATTTTGAGGGATTTGAGATATCTCCTTGTATTCCAAGAGAGAGAGAGTCTTAGTTCTCTTCTTGAGAGAAAGAGAGAGACATCTCTCTCTTCTTGTGAGTTTTTGTGAGAGTTTCTTTGTGTGATAAAGAGAGCTTGATAATGTTTGAGAAAGTGCTAGATTTTTTCAGTCTCTCTTCCTAAGAGAGAGAGATAGGGAGATTCTCATAGAGAGAAAAGCCCGATTCAAAACTCTCAATAGACCCATCCAACAACTAAAGCCACACCCTTCTACAAAGGTGACTTTAGCTTTTACAAATACGCATAACCTACAAGGCAACTAGAAGCTCGGCCCAATGCCTCATCAAAGCTCCCAGTGCCTCTCTCCCATAGCAATGCTCATGCTCAAACAAGGGAGACCAACATACAAGCAACATCAACATCTCAACTAACAATCAAATTGAGAAGCACAACAATGCATAACTAGGAAAATTTCTCTCTCTCTAGCAAGTTCAATGAGCTCTAATCTTTAGCACCAATCGTCAATTTTTTTAGAGATCTGATGGGCTGCCGATAGTACTTGTCACATTGACTTAGGCTTTTTTGGATCTTTGGTAATTTTCAAACTTCATTCCATGGGAGTGGCTGCAATCTTGCAAGCTGCTATATGAAACTTCTTTAGGAGATTATCATATATTTTTGTTGGCTCATAAAGGTGCTGTTTGAGTCTCTCCAGAAATCAATTCTAAGACAATTGTGCATAAGTTCAAGATCTCTCATGTCAAACTCTATAGATAAGTATTGGTTCAACTTGTTGATGAGCTACCATTGCTTCATTTCACAATCAGATCATCTACATACAAAAGTGCAATAGTAATGTCTTTGCCTTAAACTTCGTAGTAGAGAGTATGATCTCTATTGGACTTCATGTATCCTAGATTAGCAAAATATTTGTCAATTCTGCTATGCCAACTTTTGGGTGCTTGCTTTAAGTCGTAGAGTCTTTTCTTAAGATGATAAACCTAATGTTCTTTCCCTAGCTCAACATACCCTGCTTGTTGCTGCATGTAGACTTCCTCGTCTAGGTAACCACTGAAAAAAGCATTTTGGACATCTAGCTGGTACACATTCCATTTACTGAGTAAGTTTCCGCATAAGCTCATGCTTATGCATGAGCTTATGTAGAAATAGAGAATGAGAGAAGCTTATGCGGAAACTCATTCTCTATTTCCACATAAGCTCCTTCTCTACTTCCGCATGAGCATAAGCATGAGCTTATGCTCATGCATGAGCATGAGCTTATGCTTAAGTTTCGGCATAAGCTTATGCTTATCCATGAGCTTATGTGGAAATAGAGAATGAGAGAAGCTTATGCAGATCTCATTCTCTATTTTTACATAAGCTCATTCTCTATTTCCCACTCTATTTCCCTCTTCTCTCATTTCCCCCTCATCTCTTTCCCCCTCATCTCTTTCCCCCTTCTCTCATTCGCATAAACTTTCCCTCTTCTTTATTTCTCTATTTCCCACTCTATTTCCCTCTTCTCTCATTTCCCCCTCATCTCTTTCCCCCTTCTCTCATTCGCATAAGCTTTCCCCCTTCTTTATTTCTCTATTTCTGCACAAGCTTTCTCTTATGCATGAGCTTATGCGGAAATAGAGAATGAGAGAAGCTTCTCTCATTCTCTATTTCCGCATAAGCTCATTCTCTATTTTTGCATAAGCTTATGCTTATGCATGAGCTTATGCGAAAATAGAGAATGAGAGAAGCATAAGCATGAGCTCATGCTTATGCATGAGCTTATGCGGAAATAGAGAATGAGAGAAGCTTATGCGAAAACTCATTCTCTATTTCCGCATAAGCTCCTTCTCTATTTCTGCATGAGCATGAGCTTATGCTTAAGTTTTCGCATAAGCTCATGCTTATGCATGAGCTTATGTAGAAATAGAGAATGAGAGAAGCTTATGCGGAAGCTCATTCTCTATTTATTTATGCATGAGCTTATGCTTATGCATGAGCTTATGCAGAAATAGAGAATGAGAGAAGCATAAGCTCCTTCTCTATTTCCGCATGAGCATATGCTTATGCTCATGCATGAGCATGAGCTTATGCTTAAGTTTCCACATAAGCTCATGCTTATGCATGAGCTTATGTGGAAATAGAGAATGAAAGAAGCTTATGCTCATGCATGCGCATGAGCTTATACTTAAGTTTCCGCATAAGCTCATGCTTATGCATGCGCTTATGCAGAAATAGAGAATGAGAGAAGCTTATGCGGAAACTCATTCTCTATTTCCACATAAGCTCCTTCTCTACTTCCGCATGAGCATAAGCATGAGCTTATGCTCATGCATGAGCATGAGCTTATGCTTAAGTTTCCGCATAAGCTTATGCTTATGCATGAGCTTATGTGGAAATAGAGAATGAGAGAAGCTTATGCAGATCTCATTCTCTATTTTCACATAAGCTCATTCTCTATTTCCCACTCTATTTCCCTCTTCTCTCATTTCCCCCTCATCTCTTTCCCCCTCATCTCTTTCCCCCTTCTCTCATTCGCATAAACTTTCCCTCTTCTTTATTTCTCTATTTCCCACTCTATTTCCCTCTTCTCTCATTTCCCCCTCATCTCTTTCCCCCTTCTCTCATTCGCATAAGCTTTCCCCCTTCTTTATTTCTCTATTTCTGCACAAGCTTTCTCTTATGCATGAGCTTATGCAGAAATAGAGAATGAGAGAAGCTTCTCTCATTCTCTATTTCCGCATAAGCTCATTCTCTATTTTTGCATAAGCTTATGCTTATGCATGAGCTTATGCGAAAATAGAGAATGAGAGAAGCATAAGCATGAGCTCATGCTTATGCATGAGCTTATGCGGAAATAGAGAATGAGAGAAGCTTATGCGAAAACTCATTCTCTATTTCCGCATAAGCTCCTTCTCTATTTCTGCATGAGCATGAGCTTATGCTTAAGTTTCCGCATAAGCTCATGCTTATGCATGAGCTTATGTAGAAATAGAGAATGAGAGAAGCTTATGCGGAAGCTCATTCTCTATTTATTTATGCATGAGCTTATGCAGAAATAGAGAATGAGAGAAGCATAAGCTCCTTCTCTATTTCCGCATGAGCATATGCTTATGCTCATGCATGAGCATGAGCTTATGCTTAAGTTTCCGCATAAGCTCATGCTTATGCAGGAGCTTATGTGGAAATAGAGAATGAAAGAAGCTTATGCTTCTCTCATTCTCTATTTCCGCATAAACTCATTCTATTTCTGCATAAGCTCCTTCTCTTATGCACATGCATGAGCATGAGCTTATGCTTAACTTTCCTCATAAGCTTATGCTTATGCATGAGCTTATGCGGAAATAGAGAATGAGAGAAGCTTATGCTTCTCTCATTCTCTATTTCCGCATAAGCTCATTCTCTATTTCCCCCTTCTCTCCTTCTCTATTTCCGCATAAGCTCATGCTTATGCTTATGCGGAAATAGAGAAGGAGAGAAGCATAATAGAGAATGAGAGAAGCATAAGCTCATTCCCCCTTATCATTCCCCCTCATCTCTTTCCCTCTTCTCTCATTTGCATAAGCTTTCCCCCTTCTTTATTTCTCTATTTCCGCACAATCTTTCTCTTATGCATGAGCTTATGCTTAAGTTTCCGCATAAGCCTTTCCCCCTTATCATTCCCCCTCATCTCTTTCCCCCTTCTCTCATTCGCATAAGCTTTCCCCCTTCTTTATTTCTCTATTTCCGCACAAGCTTTCTCTTATGCATGAGCTTATGTGGAAATAGAGAACGAGAGAAGCTTCTCTCATTCTCTATTTCCGCATAAGCTCATGCATAAGCATAAGCTGCTCATTCTCTATTTCCGCATAAGCTTATGCTTATGCATGAGCTTATGCGGAAATAGAGAATGAGAGAACCATAAGCATGAGCTTATGCTTCTCTCATTCTCTCTTTCCGCATAAGCTCATTCTCTATTTTCGGATAAGCCTATGCTTATGCTTCTCTCATTCCCCCTCATCTCTTTCCCCTTCTCTATTTCCCCCTTCTCTCATTCTCTATTTCTGCATAAGCATAAGCATGAGCTTATTCTCTCTAACTCTTATTCTCTATTTCCCTTTTCTTCCTCTTCTCTTTCCTTTCCCTCTTCTTTCCTTTCCATCTTCTTTCCCTCTTTCCTTTCCCTCTTCTTTCCTTTCCCTCTTCTTTCTTCTTGCCTAGGCCTATGCCTATGCCTATGCTGACGTTTGTTTTTTTGTTTTCTGTTTTCGTGTTTGTGTCTATGTTAGACATGGGATCACGTCGCTCATCCAACGAGTACGGATAGCCTCGCAGGAGGAGAGCTCACGAATAAGCTCATCCTGAATGGTTTATTCTCAATCTCACTACAAAGGTTTCTAGGCCTCGGCTATGGTTGAGCCGCCTATCCTACTCTTCCTTCCCTTGCGAGAGGCATGCGCAGGTGATGATCCTGCGGTCGAAGGGGCACGAGGGGATGGCTGGGCAGTACGTCCACCCATCAGTGTAGGGGAAGGAATTGCTGAGGTCCTCTGAGAGAGTAGAGAGAAGAATCTCGCTGCCTCCTCATCGCTCATCTGCGCTATAAACTCGTCGGGACTCCCGACAAAGCCATGCGTAGCTAGCAAAGGAGTTCCCCAAGGGGTAGTCGCAGTGCTACGTGGAAGACGAGTCGAGTCGTAGTGCTAGGTCCGAGAGGAGTCAGACAAGGGGTAGTCCTCGGGGTAGTCGCATGAGAGGAATCAAAGTCGAAAGAGGGCCCTTTCTTCTTGTCTTCTTGCTTTTGCATCCTTGTATCTTATCACCTATCTTTTCATCACATCACTATTAAGCATGCAATAGAGGTTGACATTATTAAGCAACTCTGTGTCTATTACTTTGTTGTGTCCTTTCCCTTGAGGCACAATAGAGATCATCCTTAGGACTTCATCATCTCTCCATAGTCGTGGGAGAGAGCTATCCACATCAACAAGAAACTCAGAAATATATACAAGTGACTCTTGTACCAACCAACCCTCGGCCATGCTACCTTCGGGTCTTGAATTTTGTCTCATGAAACCCTTCAAGGTCTTCATGAAGCGCTCGAGGAAGAACAACCATCGTGCATGTATAGTACCACATATAGCAATCTCATCCACCAAATGCACTATGAGATGTAGTTGGCTTGTGAGAATAGAACGTGGAAATGTCTCCTCCACTAAACAAACTACCTCCACTGACATAACTTGAGCATTCTCAAGCATGGTGGGATCTATTTCCTCTGAGCTCACATACCTAGAAATAAAAAGTACATCATATTAGCAATATGAACACCTTGCATGGAGCATTGATACGCATCACATTTTGTATCATGTAAAGTACCTCACAAGCTCGCCCATCTTCTAAATTAAAAAAAAACTTACTTGGAGCATCTTCTGCCAATCATGAGATTTCAAGCCATATAATTGCTCTACACCTCTTTTCTTGCTCTTTGTAAAGGCCCCCTTCAAACATCGGCTCATGCATCCAGTGGGAGTACGAATTGTAGTAATAGCGCACTTCATCGCCACCATCTCTAGCTTTGATAACCTCCATAGTGCATGAGGTAAAAAAACATGCCCATTTGGTCTCTCTTGTGGCCAAGCTTCATGCATCCTCCCTATGGTATGTAGATCCTCCCTTATGCCTACGGAATCTTGTGTCCCATTCAACTGTTCCCAAATGGTAGATGCCACATTCTTGAAGATATTCATGGGATCAAGCAAGTGATTGATATTGAGGTGGGACCAATATGGTAAACGATAAAAGATGGAGTATTTAAACAAAAGCTAGTGTTAGCAGGAAATCTTTATTTCTAGCCAATATAGCACATAATAGTTACAAACCCTTACCGGCTCATGCTAAGTGGTGGAGGAGTCATGGAACCCCATCTCAAATTCTCAGCCAATCTCCCGCAATGAGTGATTGTTGGAGGACTTCATTCCAAGGGGCAACATATCTAGGATGATCAGGTGGGAGAAATCGATGGTGATTCTCATAGATGACCTTATTCAATGCATCTGCCCATGAGGCAACAAGCGAAGGACCACAAACAGGACATGCATGGTAACCTGATGTATTGAAACCTGAACCATAGATGCAATTAAGAGTTGAAGGTGGGTTTAGGGTGCCACATCCTTTGCCTACTCATAATTAGAAGTGCAATGCTTACCTGAACAATCGCCTGGGAAGTCATGCATCGTCCACATCAAGACTGCTTTGTAGTTGAAGTCTTGTGACAAGGGAGGCCTACTCACATCGTGCACCTTGATGCCTCTCCAAAGTATCTCTAGCTTGTCAATCAAGGGCTCCAAATAAACATTGGGATTTTTCACTTTATGTTTCCCTAGAATTAGAAGGGATAACATAACATGTCCTTTCTTAATCGCCATAGAGGGTGGAAAAGAGGGGAAAAGAGCATAAGCATAAGCATAGGCATAGGCATATGCTTATGAAAAGAAGAGAAAAAGAGAGGGAAAAGGAAAGAAAGCATATGCTTGTGCTTATGCATAAGCATATGAGCATAAGCATGAGCATAGGCAAAGGCATATGCTTATGAAAAGAAGAGAAAAAGAGAGGGAAAAAGAGGAGGAGACATATGCTCATGCATAAGCGTAAGCATAAGAGAAGAAAAAACATATGCATAAGAGATTAAAAGAGGGAAAAAAGAAGAGGGGAAAAGAGCATAAGCATAAGAGAAGGAAAAACATATGCATAAGAGAAAAAGAAGAGAGGAAAAGAGCATAAGCATAAGAGAAGAAAGAGGGAAAAAGAGCATAAGCATAAGAGAAAAAGAAAGAAAGCATATGCTTATGCTTATGCATGAGCATATGAGCATAAGAGAAAAAGAGAGAAAGCATATGATTGTACTTATGCATGAGCATATGAGCATAAGAGAAAAAGAGAGAAAGCATATGCTTGTACTTATGCATAAGCATATGAGCATATGCTCATGCATAAGCACAAGCATAGGCATAGGCATATGCTTATGAAAAGAAGAGAAAAAGAGAGGGAAAAAGAGAGAAAGCATATGCTTGTGCTTATGCATAAGCATATGAGCATATGCTCATGCATAAGCATAAGCATAGGGATAAGCATAAGAGAAGAAAGAGGGGAAAAAGAAGAGGGAGCATAAGCATAAGAGAAGGAAAAGCATATGCATAAGAGAAAAAGAGAGGGAAAGAGAGGGTTCCTATGCCCATCATTATAGCTAGCACTTAAGGCATTAGCTGTAGGCCAATGCAAATAACGGAAATAACAAAAGGAAAAAAGAGGAAGCACTTTTTGACCTGGAAAAGTCCCAAACCGTGTTTCGTGGACCTGGAAAAACATACCATTTTTTTAGATAACTCGTTAAAGGAAGGAGGAGTTTGGAGAAGCAACTTTTTAGAGGGATTGGATGAGTTTGGAGAAGTTTACAAAAAAGGAAAAAGCATAAGCCTACAAACAAGGAGAAAAAGGAGGAAGAGAAATACCAAAAAGAGAAGAGGTGAGTCTTCTTTCTTTCACCAAATCTCGTTTTTTGTCTTAACCTCTGAAAATCAAGCATTAAAATTAGCACATAGCCTTAGCAATACAAGGAGAAACATGCTTCAATACTCACAAAAAATGAACCTACATTGCTTAAAGAGACACACCTTCTTGAAAAACTTCCTTTCACACAAGCAAAGAGGGAGAAGGGTGGAGAGGGAGCACAAGTGTTGGGAGAGGGGTTGGGTAGGGGTGAGGAGTGGGGAATAGAGAGGAGGAAAGCGAGGTTATCGAACATAAGGTGGGAGGATATATTTTTGCTTTTCCTACAATAGAGATGTGAAAGATGGGGTTGTGCGGGGTTTTGAGTTTCACTCGCTATATAGCAATGTTTATATCCTAAAGCGTCGCTATATAGTGAGGAACAGGGCAAAGCATCACTATATAGCAACTATTAAAAGAGAGGAAAGGAGCTCATGGGTGGCTATTTTTTGGATCTTAATAGATTTCCTTGCGGATCATGTTGTGATTTTGAAAGTGTGCACATGGAAGGGACGAGTGGAAGCTCATCAGACGATGCACCAATGCCCAGGAGCACAGAGTGGCTTATGGAGAGGTTGTATTGTCATTGCACTCATTGTAAGCGAGAAGTACGACATCGTCGTATTGTCATGTGCCACTTGCAGATGTATAAGGAGGAGCCCGAACCAGTACCCACCGTTGGTGTTGCACATGCTGATGGATCATCGGTAAGTCAATGCTATTTGAGTTTGTGATTAATATTGGATACCATTATGACACGAAACCTTGAGACAAGATCTTATATTTACACGAAATCTTGAGACAGCAGGATGAGGAGAGTGGCGAGGGTGTGCATATACCTTCACACTTTGAGAAAGACTATAGTCTCCCGCATGTGCCAGATGATGACGAGGGTATGGTGGACATGATGGATTTTATTTTTAGGGGCACTACATCACATGTACACGTGATGTCAGAGTCTGAGGTCAATATGCGAGAGTTACAATCAACACAATTGTACGAGGGTGCTAGGATGTCTAAACTGCAGGCTTGTCTCTCAATCTTGAATCTGCAAGCAAAGTATGGGTGGTCGAATACAAGTGTCTTGGCCTTAATGAGGTTAGCTCTTACAAAGACGAGATGCGTGTTTTGCATAGGAACAAAGACGTGGTTTATTGAGCAGGAGGCGCAAGGAGCGACGGTCAATTGGGTTGAGGTGGCTGCTCACACGGTATAAGTCTACTCCTTGTGATCTCACTTTTTAAACTGTTTTATTCTTTAAGTTCCAATCTAATTTCCAATTAATATGGTTTCACTCTTAGAATCAAAGCTCGAACGTCGCATCAATGGAGGTGAGCGGTGATGATGAGGGATTAGGCTTACATGGCTTCGACAAGGGCCAACGATCAGGCATAGCTCACGAGGGCCAAGGATCAAGTGCAGCTCACGAGGGCCAGGGATCAAGCCAGCGCGACGAGGACGAGGATGAGGACGACGATTTGATGAGTAGTAGTAGTAGTTTGCATATACTTTGCCATGTATATGCTTTTGTATGTTGGCTCCTTTGAGCGATTTTGTATCACCCTTTTCGAAAGGGTAATTTTGAAACAAACAATGTTGTATATCTTCGACATGTATATGCTTCTATCGCTCAGCTCATTTGTGCGATTTTGTATCATCCTTTTCACAAGGAAAATTTTGAAACAAAAAACATTCTTTTGTAATTACTTTTAAAAAAACATTAGTGGGGCAAAACAAGGCTTGTTGTGGCCTATTTAGCCCCACTAATGTTTTTTTTAAAGCTTCTGTTAATCGTCACTATATAGCGACATTTACCAGTCTCGCTATATAGCGATGCTAATATAGTGACCATTCTTTTTCGATGCTAATAGTGAGGTAAATACCGACCTTTACACCCATCAAAAAAAAACTTTTTAGCATAAAAAAGATCGATATTTTCGTCGGAAAAGGTCCTATGCCTTATAGTGTTGTTAAGTAGAGACTCACAGAGGGTGTGTAGTGAAGTGATTAAGGGCTATTCAGCACGTCAAAAAATTTGAGCTACACATCAACAAATTATGAGTGCTCTTACACCTCATTTTAGGTGATACAATATTTAAAAAATAACTATAAATTGACATCTAAGAATAAACACACCCTACTTGTTAATTTTGAAATTGTGTATAAAATTACCCCTGCTATAAATATATTTTTGTAAGTTTTAAGAATAAAAATACCCCTCATTTTGAACTCTCATACTTACATTTCCCAAGTGGACCCCCCAAGCACTGACATAACTTAAGCATCCTCAAGCATCGTGGGATCTATTTCCTTTGAGCTGACATACCTAGAAATTAAAAAGTGCACCATATTAGCAATATGAAAACCTTGCCTCACGCATTGATACGCTTCACATTTTATATAGTATGAAGTACCTCACAAGCTCGCCCATCTTGTAAATACAATCCTTCACATCCTTCGATGCACTATGAGAAATGCTAGTAGGTAGTATGAACTGAACACATAAGCGATGGTTGATTAGTTGCTTCTACACTCAAAATTTTGGAATGAAAAAGAGATTATGCCAAGTCATACTTACTTGGAGCATCTTGTGCCAATCATGAGATTTCAAGCCATATACTTTCTCTACACCTCTTTTCTTGCTCTTTGTGAAGGGCCCCTTCAAACACCTCATGCATCCAATGGGAGTGCGAATTGTAGTGATAGCCCACTTCACCGACACCACCATCTCTAGCTTTGATAACTTCCACGGTGCATGGGGTAAAAAGAAATGCCCATTTGGCCTCTCTTGTGGCCAAGCTTCACACATCCTTCCCTTATGCCTACGGAATCTCATGTCCCATTCAAATGTTCCCAAATGGTAGACACTACATTCTTCAAGATATGCATGGGATCAAGCAGGTGATTGATCTTGAGGTGGGACCAATATGGTAGCCGATAAAAGATGGATTATCTAAACAAAGGTGGTATTAGAGTGCGATATTTATTTCCATTCAAAATAGCACACAATAGTTATAAGCCCTTATCGGCTCATGCCACATGGAGGAGTCGTGTGGTCCCAAATTCTTATCCAACATCCTGTAGTAAGTGAGTGTGGGTGGACTTCATTCCAAGGGGTGACATATCTAGGATCATCAGGTGGGAGAAATCGATGGTGACTCTCATAGATGACCTTATTCAATGCATCTGCCCGTGAAGCAACTAGTAAAGGACCATAAACAAGACATGCATGGTAACCTGATGTAGTGTGACCTAAACAATAGACACCATTGCGTAAGCAAGGTGGGTATAGGGTGCCACATCTATTGCCTACTCATAATTAAAAGTTCAATGCTTACCTGAACACTCGCCATGTGCTGGGAAGTCATGCATCGTCCACATCAAGACTGCTTTGTAGTTGAAGTCTCATGATAATGGAGGGCTACTCACATCATGCACCTCGTGAGTGATGAGGGAGGCCTGCTCACGTCATGCACAATGATACCTCTCCAAAGTACCACCAACTCATCAATCAAAGGATCCAGATAAACATCTGGGTTTTAGACTTTATGTTTTCCTGGAATTAGAAGGGATAACATAACATGTCCTTTCTTAATTGCCATAGAGGGTGGAAGATTATAATTCACCAATATCACTAGCCATACATTGTAAGAGTTGCTTTTGAGAACAAATGGGTTCACACCGTCCATATTCCTTGAAGTTTGGCCATGTGTCTTCAATATGCTTCCACGCAAAAGTGTCTATGGGAGTTGTCCACTTACCATTAGTTGATCGATGGGAGGAATGCCATGACATGAGCTCTACAATGGATTTGCACTTGAACATATGTTGGATGCGAGGGATTATGGAAAAATGTCACAGAACCTTACGAGGCACATCCAAAGTTTTGAGATCTACTCTATATCTTACCTCTAGTAGGACACTCTCTTGCCTCCTTATGTGGTCCACAAAATAGAATGCAATCATTGATGCACGCATGGATGCGCTTATAATCCAACCCTCTAAGGGAGGTCACATGTTGCCTTGCCATATCTCTTGAGGTCGGTAATTTATTATCCCTTGGAAGCATTTTAGACAATAGCCTGGACGTGAAGACCATAAATGAGAAAGTATTCTAGTAATTAACCCACTAGCATAATTCACCATGTTTGCAAAATAGAAATTAAAGCTTACTTGAGTAATGCATTCAAACTTGCATTGCTCCATCTATAGATGGTCTACAAGTTTAGTAACTCAAGGGAGGCTCGTAGAACAAAGAATGTGCACCCCTCAAACACTAGTGTCGATGCTGCAGTAAAAAGATAATCATGCGAGCCATGCTATCATCCCTACTTGAGGACTAATGGGCAAATAAATCTTGCACCATATCATCGAACACCTCCTCCTCCATGGCCTCATGAGGTAATGGTGGAGGGCTACTATCACCATCACTCCATGTATCCATAACAGTCCCTCTTGAAGATACCACCTCATATTGTCAATGCTTCGCCTCCTCATGACGAGCATAGGGCAAGATATGTGAGTATGGCACTTCATCTTGTATCAAATTAGAAAAGGATCATATATCAAACACTTGTACACCCATAGGTATCTCAATCAACCTCAATGCTTTAACACTTACCATGGATACGATCGCATACTTTGAGATGTGATTGAGTGTAATTCTACATGCACGATACATGTTTCCTTGACATCGATCACACATACATTTGATTTTCTGCTCCAACCACATTTCTCAATGGTGAATATGGAGGGATTCATCCTCACTGGAGGTACTTTTGAAGATGAAGACATCCTATAGATAAACAACCCAAAAAATGCAAATTTAATGAGAGAACTCTATAGCGCATCTAAAAGCGCATCTATAGGCACTTCTATACTATGGAATGCATCTATATGCCAAGAGAGAGGGAGGTCAACTTACAAGGGGCCAGCCCCACACCACTCATGAGTGCGAGTGGAAGAAAGCGATGAAGGCAGCCAAGGCGGACTCTAGTCTGTAGCACATGGAGGCATGAACGATCCAAATGGAGCAATATGAAAATGCATATTTTGGAGTGGGGGGTATTGTATCATTGGAGGCCCAATTTGTAAGTATTGATCTCAAATTATATTGTGTTTATGTGGTTTATTAGGAGGTTGTTTCTTTGTACTAACTCCTCCGCAAATTGTGTCATCTTGTAGCTTGATATCTTGGGTAGGTAACCTACTCCTGCCGAGACAGCCTACCATCGTGGACATCACAGATGACATACATAAAGGCACCTCTATGATGAGGGGTTGATTACTAAGGAGCAGTATATTCGGGCTACTGGAGCACCCCCCTAGGTATTTAAAAGTACTTAAATAATATCAATGTTGTAGATAAAGATTGATTTTTCATACATTGATACATGTTGTCCCTTGTTTATAGTCCCCTCGGGATATTTAGGAGGAAGAAGGCGATGAAGAAGGCAATGAAGGAGGGAGCGAGGACACGGATGACTTAGATTAGTCGTAGAAGTAGTGCTAGAATTAGTGCTAGCTAATATACACTCCTCTTATTTTTTGTACTTGAAGGCACATGTGGCTTTGCTTTGTGCTATATGTATATACAAGCACTTTTTGGGCTATGAATTAATATATACTCCTCTTATTTTTTGGGCATTCAATTTCCTTATGCAATGTTCTATCAATGAATGCCATGTGAACTAAATGTTTTGGAGTTTGTAATGTTTTATTCAGAATCATAATCATTGGCTATATAGACGTGCATGGAATCGTGCAAATTAAAATGTGATTGGCTATAAGAATTGAATTGCACACTGTAGAAATGGGATTCTTGCAATCACACAACATTCTGTTCAACCACACAAAATTCTTTTTTTTCTTTCAATTTTGCAGAGCGTCTATTAGCGTGTCTTTCTTTTTTTTTAAATTTCTACAAAGCATCTATAGGCATGCCTGTCTATTATATAGATGTGCCTATAGACACGAGTCTATAGAGGTGCAATTAGACGCATAAATAAACACACCCGTCACTTTTTTTTTAATTCAAGAAACACGTCTGTACATGCGTGTATGGATGCATTCTGTTGTTGTGTGCTACAACCACTTCTTCCCATTTCATCCCAAAAGGAGGTTCCATAGCTTCCCATTTCATCCCAAAAGGAGGATACACGTAGTTTTTGAAAGTCCAAAGGTAGACCTCATGAATGATATTCATCTTTTATCATGAATGTGAGAAAGAATGGATTGAAGAGAAGTCAACCCTTATCAATCATGGAAGGATTGATTTTGTGAGGTATAAACTCAACATGCCAAACTGGCCACAATATCATCATCATGAGTGGAACGCTTACTTCGAGCCCTTTGTGCAAAACCATGATGAACACTATCAAGGTTTTGGATGCAATTGTAGATTTTCATCGATTGGACACTGCTATAGCCAGTGCCTCCCATCTACTCTATTCTTTAAGGAGAGGTTTGAGCGTGGAGAAATTCTGGAGGTTTGGTAAACTAAGACGGATCTTCGTAGGAGGTCCGAGGGGTAGGATCAGCTTTGGAGGAGTACGGGATGCACCTTCGCACCACGTGTCTTTTGACAAGTTTGAGAGATAGTCAAGCGCGAGTGAAAGTATAGTCTGGCATGACATAGTCTGGCAGTACTAGACCAAAGGTCATAGTGACATGGTGCAAGATGAAGTGATGTGGCAAGACATGGGGTGCGATAGCAGTGATGTGGTGCATGGCACAATGGACCAGACCAAATTCGTCAGCTGACAGTGGACAGGCAAACTACTAACAAATAGACCGGTGAGGTGGAGCAAGTCCCAACGACATGGAGCATAAGCCTGCATGAAGAGCTGACATAACCCACATCAACCATGGTGCGATGCCGTGAGCCCACCAGATCGCACGAAACATGATGACCTAGCGTAATGGACAAGCAACAATGCACGCGAGACCAAACGTGGCACAATTCCAGATGACGTGATGCAAATGAATATCAATGATGTGGCAACATAGAAGAGTACCACTGACGTGGTGCCATGGTAGTCAGATTGGTAGACATGGCAGCTAACAACTGGGGAGAGTATTATATTATAACTATATGTATTTATATTATAAATTAATAAATATATACATAATACATTATGTATGCATTATTTATATGTTTAATATATCACTATATTATTTATGTATACACATATATTGAATTTAAATAAAAATATAAGTAAATAAATATTTTTAATTACTTATCTTTTTATTTTTAATCAAAAAATAATAACAATTATATATAATATAATTTTTATATTTATAATATAAAAAATATATATATAAATAATACATACATACATACGTATGTACGTATGTACACACACACACACACACACACACAACACACACACACACATAGTGAAACATAATAATATCGTATAGATAATACAAACATACACATACACACACACAACACACATGCACTACATACATGCATACATACATGCATGCATACATACATACATACATACACACACGCACACACACACACACACACACACACACACACACACACATAGTGAATAATAATAATATCATATAGATAATATTAAATCTCTATCTCTCTCTCTCTCTCTCTTTTCAAGATATCAAAATTAACTAAAAATATTAAAAAAAGGATTTTATATATATACATATACATATACATACATACATACATACATATATATATATATATATATATGAAATCAACAAATAATATCATAAGTATAATATAAAATCTCTCTCTCTCTCTCTCTCTCTCTCTCTCTTTAAGATATCCAAATTAACTAAAAAGAATTTCAAAAACAAAACATACACACAATAAAACATAATAATATCGTATAGATAATATAATATATATATATATATATATCTTTTAAAGATATCAAAATTAACTAAAAGTATTAAAAAAAGGATTTTATACACACACACAGAGAAGAACATGAAGTCAACAAATAATATCATATATATAATATAAAATCTCTCTCTCTCTCTCTCTCTCTCTCTCTCCTCTCTCTCTCATAGACACACACACTACAAGGCATAGGTCCTTTTCTGATGAAAATATCGACCTTTTTTACACTAAAAAGTTTTTTTTTGATGGGCGCAAAGGTCGTTATTTACATCATGATAAGCGTCAGAAAAGAACGGTCACTATATAATCGTCGCTATATTGCGACACTAATAAACGTCGCTATATAGCGTTGCTAGTAAACATCGCTATATAGTGACACTGGTAAAGGTCGCTATATAGCTATGATTAACATAAGCTTAAAAAAAACATTAGTGGGGCTAAAAGGGCCACAACAAGAATTGTTTTGCCAACCATCTACCTACATGAAAGTGCGAAGTACCTACAGAGTCCAGCCGTCTCCTCGTACCCCTCCTCTCACCCTCGAACATTTCAAGATGGTCCCTGTTCTGCTTCTTGAAAAACTTCCAGTCAGCTTTGTCTGCCTAGCTGGGTTTAGCCTTTCCCTTTGCGATGGAAGTCCGCAAGGTTGACCTCCGATGCTTCAAGACCAAACCCATGCGCTCTCACATGTAATTCTCATTGAACTCCTAATTTGGGGGATTAGGGTATTTTTGTTTCAATTCATCGATGACTACCTACTTCTTTTGTCATCTTGGTACCGCCAATCAGTAGCTATGCCACTTGTGAAGTGGTGGCTCATCAACCGCCTCATGGTGGCCATCACTGATGTGCCCTTTTTATCTTCTATTATCTCTCTAGCAATCATGATTTGATAGGATAGGTCCTTGACTGGGTTTGTGCGAGCACTTCCAGAGCGAGGAGTAGCAGTGGGTGTAGGAGAGGGCAAGGGACCTAACTGGTACTGGGTCTCAAGACCAAGTGGAGACCTATAGGGATGTGAGTGTGCTGACTCATCTACATCTCTCGAGTTAGCACAACAGAAGCGACCCCTCCTACTCTTCCTTCCCTTACAATGGGCACGCCCAGGTGACGACCCCTCTGTCGAAGAGGCTAAAGGGGAGAGCTGGACAGTAGGTTCAGCTATCAATGTAGGAGAGAGATTTGCTTAGGTCCTCTGGGACAGCAGATAGAAGAATCTTGCTACCTCCTCATCGCTCATCTATGCGACAAACTTGTCAGGACTCCTGACAAAGCCATGGGCTGCTAGCAAAGGAGTTCCCTGAGGGGTAGTCAAAGTGCTACGCCTGAGGGAGTCGGGCCAGGGGTAGTCGTAGGGGTAGGCCCCTGAGGTGTCGCTCAAGTGGAATCAAAGTCTCTGGAGAATATAGATCATAATGTCTCCTCCCATGAGGGTTTTCGTACTCGTTGGACGTGCGACATGATCCCATATCTAATTCGGGGGGATTGGACAAACGTAGACACAAACACAAAAACAAAAAACAAAACACAAGAGCGGGTAAGAAGCGGAAAGCATAAGAAGCAAAAGAGAAGGAGAAGTATAAGAGAAGGAGAGGGGAAAAGAAGAGAAAGAAAAGGGAAAAAGAGATTGAAAGAGGGAAAAAGAACCAAATATGCATAAGAGAAAAAAGAGAGAAAGCATATGGATAAGAGAAAAAGAGAGAAAGCATATGCTTATGCTTATGCATAAGCATAAGAGCATATGCTCATGCATAAGCATAAGCATAAGCATAAGCATAGGCATAGGCATAGGCATAGGCATAGGCATATGCTTATGAAAAGAAGATAAAAAGAGAGGGAAAAAGAAAAGAAGGAAAGGAGAAGGAGAAGGAGACATATGCTCATGCATAAGCATAAGTATAAGAGAAGAAAAAACATATGCTCATGAAAGAGGGGAAAAAGAAGAGGGGAAAAGAAAAGAAGGAAGAGGGGAAAAGAAGTAAAGGAAGAGGGGAAAGAAGAGAAGGAAGAGGGGAAAAAGAAGAGAGGAAAAGAGTATAAGCATACGAGAAGGAAGAGGGGAAAAGAGATTGAAAGAGGAAAAAAAGAAGAGAACGAAAGGAGGGAAAAAGAGATTGAAAGAGAGGAAAAAAGAAGAGGGGAAAAGAAGAGAAGGAAAAGGGAAAAAAGAAGAGAGGAAAAGAGCATAAGCATAAGAGAAGGAAGAGGGGAAAAGACGAGAAGGAAGAGGGGAAAAGAGATCAAAAGAGGGGAAAAAGAAGAGAAGAAAAGGAGGGAAAAAGCTCAGAAAAAGAGATTGAAAGAGGGGGAAAAATAAGAGGGGAAAAGAGATTGAAAGAGGGGAAAAGAAGAGAAGGAAGAGGGGAAAAGGAAGAGAGGAAAAGAGCATAAGCATAAGAGAAGGAAGAGTTAAAAAGAGCATAAGCATAAGAGAAAAAGAAAGAAAGCATATGCTTATGCTTATGCATGAGCGTATGAGCATAAAAGAAAAAGGGAGAAAGCATAAGCTTGAGCTTATGCATGAGCATATGAGCATATGAGCATATGCTCATGCATAAGCATAAGCATAGGCAAATACATATGCTTATGAAAAGAGGAGAAAAAGAGAGAAAGATTATGCTTATGCTTATGCATAAGCATATGAGGGAAAGAGGAGAGGAAAGAGAGAGGAAAAGAGAAAAAGAGGGGAAGAAGAGGGAATAAGAGAAGAGAGGGGAAGAGATGGGAAGAGAGGGTTCCTACGCCCATCACTGTAGCTAGCGCCCTAATGCAAATTAAAAAAATAACAAAAGGAAAAAAGAGGAAGCACCTTTTTACTTGGAATAGTCCCGCTCGGTGTTTTGTGGACTGGCGCTACAAAAGAGAGGAAACATACCATTTTTTAGATAAATAGTTAGAGGAAGGAGGATTTTAGAGAAGCAACTTCTCAAAGGGATTGGATTGAGGAGACAAGCATAAGCCTACAAACAAGGAGAAAGAATAAGCCTATAAACAAGGAGAAAGAGGAGGAAGAGAAATACCAAAAAGAGAAGAGGTGAGTCTTCTTTCTTTCACCAAATCTCGTTTTTTATCCTTAACCTCTAAAAATCAAGCATGAAAACTAGCACATAGCCTTACCAATATAAGGAGAAACATGCTTCAATACTCACAAAATGAAATCTCACAAAAAATGAACATACATTGCTTAAAGAGACTCACCTTCTTGAAAAACTTCCTTTCACACAAGCAGAGAGGTAGAAGGGTGGAGAGGGAGCATAAGTTTTGGGAGAGGGGCTGGGTAGGGGTGAGGAATGGAGAATGGAAAGGAGGAAAGCGAGGTCGTCGAATATAAGGTGGGAGGAGAGATTTTTACTTTTTCCGCAATAGAGATGTCAAAGAAAGCGTCGTGCGGGGTTTTGGGTTTAAGCCCCGGTGTCACTACATAGTGACGTTTATATCCAAAAACTGTCACTATATAGTGATGGAACAAAGAAAAGCATCGCTATATAGCAATGGTTCAAGGAAAAGCATCGCTATATAGCAATGATTCATGGCACTTATTGTGGGAAGAGAGAAAAGGAGCTCATGGGTGGCTATTTTTTGGATCTTAATAGATTTCCTTATAGTTCATGTTCTGATTTTGGAAGTGTGTAGATGGAAGGGACAAGTGGAAGCTCCTCAAATGATGCGCCAATGCCCAAGAGTGCAGAGTGACTTACGGAGAGGTTGTATTGTCATTGCACTCATTGCAAGCGAGAAGTACAACATCAATGTTGTATTGTCATGCGCCACTTATGGATGTATGGGGAGGAGCCTAAAACAGTACCCATTGTTGGTGTTGCACGTGGTGATGGATCATCGATGCACTCATAGGCCCAAATTGCCTTGTGGGATGCTATTTTTATGGATGCTTTGCACATGGATGCTATTTTATGCTGAGGGACAGCTTTGACACATTGCAGGTGATGCACTGATAGTGCTATGCTCTCTTGGATGAGATATTATTAATGCATATGCCAGTGGACGGTGTTTATTCTTGAGTCATTTGGCACTTATTGGCATTTTGGATTGCCATTACAGTTGGCATTTTCTTTTGGGCCAAATTTGCTCATATGGATGCATAGTATATGCACATGAGTCAGATGCTTTGAGACATGAGTTTTGGTGATATTTCACTCTATTGTGGCATACACATTTGGGTGCACCTGGTATTTGGTGTGATTCTCTCTTGCAGGCACTAGCATTTTCACAAGTGATGATGTGCCTAGGTACAAGGCCTATTTTATCACTAAAGGGTTCAAGCAAGAGAAGGGTGTGGACTTTGATGAGATATTCGCTCCGGTTGTGAAGATGACCACACTTAGATGCATGCTTGGACTAGTGGCATCAGAGGATATGGAGCTTATGCAGATGGATGTCAAGACAGCTTTCTTGCATGGGGATTTGCATGAGAAAATTTATATGGGGCAGCCGAAAGGCTTTGAAGAAAAGGGCAAAGAGCATTTAGTTTGCAAGCTAAAGAAGAGTCTCTATGGTCTTAAGCAAGCGCCTAGAGAATGGTATCAAAATTTTGATGCTTTCATTCGGTCCCAGGGTTTTAGAAGGAGTGAAAATGATCACTTCCTCTACACTAAAAGGGCTAAGGATAATAGCCTGATAATCTTAGCACTATATGTGGATGATATGCTATTGGCTAGCAAGAATACTTATGAGCTAGATGCATTAAAGGCCAAGTTGCATGAGGCCTTTGATATGAAGGATTTGGGACTTGTAGGTCATATTCTTGGTATGCGCATCACATGTGATCGGACTAGGAAACTCCTTTGGCTTTCACAAAAAGAGTATGTTACAAAAGTATTGCAGCGTTTCAATATGGAGGGGGGGAAGGCAGTGAGTACTCCATTGCCTCCATATGTGAAAGTAAGTCATACAGATAGTCCCAAATCAGATGAGGAAAGGGCCATGATGGCCAAGGTTCCTTATGCATTAGCAGTTGGGATTCTTATGTATGCTATGATAGCTACTAGACCAGACATTGCATTTGTAGTGGGAGTTGTTAGCCTGTATATGGCTAATCCAGGAAAGAGGCATTGGGAGGCAGTTAAGTGCATCATTAAGTACATGAAGGGTACCAAGGAGATGTGCATCTGCTTTGGTAGAGGAGACAGCGTGTACTTGGGTACATAGATTTAGACTATGCAAAGCATGTGGATAGTAGGAGATCCACTTCTGATTATGTGTTCACCTTTGCAAGTGGTGCAGTGTCGTGGATGTCTCATGCACAGAAGTGCATTGCTTTGTCTACCACAGAGGCTGAATATGTTTTGCAGCCACAGAGGGTTGCAAGGAGGCTATATGGCTTGATCGGCTAGTGGGAGATTTACGGATTCATACAGGTGTACCGACATTGCATAGTGATTCCATGAGTGCTATTTAGCCAGCACGGATTCCAGTTTTTCATGCAAAGACCAAACACATTGAGGTCAGGTACCATTTCATTGGGGAGGTACTTGAGGACAAGCGCATAGAGCTTGTCAAGGTTCATACAGATGATAACCCTGGAGATATGCTGACAAAGAGTCTACCTAGTCAGCGGTTTGAGTATTGTCATGTATTGATGGGCATTGTATTGGTGGAAAACAAAATGTGACTGATATGCAGGTGGGACAGCAAGCTGAAATGCCCTTGAGAAGATCATCTAGAGTGTCTAGGCCACCTGATAGGTTTGTTCTAGGGGTAGACTATGTGATGGTTATTGATTGTGAGGAGCCTTCTTGCTATAGAGAGGCTATGATGTGCGAGGATCAACGCAAGTGGGAGTATGCTATGCAATCAGAGATCAATTCACTTATGAATAATAAGACTTGGGACTCAGTTTCTTTGCTACATGGAAAGAAAGCATTGCCATGTAAATGGGTCTACAAAATGAAGGTCACAAGTGATGATGTGCCTAGGTACAAGGCCTGTTTTATCACTAAAGGGTTCAAGCAAGAGAAGGGTGTGGACTTTGATGAGATATTCGCTCCGGTTGTGAAGATGACCACACTTAGATGCATGCTTGGACTAGTGGCATCAGAGGATATGGAGCTTATGCAGATGGATGTCAAGACAGCTTTCTTGCATGGGGATTTGCATGAGAAAATTTATATGGGGCAGCCGAAAGGCTTTGAAGAAAAGGGCAAAGGAGCATTTAGCTTGCAAGCTGAAGAAGAGTCTCTATGGTCTTTAGCAAGCGCCTAGAGAATGGTATCAAAAGTTTGATGCTTTCATTCGGTCCCAGGGTTTTAGAAGGAGTGAAAATGATCACTTCCTCTACACTAAAAGGGCTAAGGATAATAGCCTGATAATCTTAGCACTATATGTGGATGATATGCTATTGGCTAGCAAGAATACTTATGAGCTAGATGCATTAAAGGCCAGGTTGCATGAGGCCTTTGATATGAAGGATTTGGGACTTGCAGGTCATATTCTTAGTATGCGCATCACATGTGATCGGAGTAGGAAACTCCTTTGGCTTTCACAAAAAGAGTATGTTACAAAAGTATTGCAGCGTTTCAATATGGAGGGGGGGAAGGCAGTGAGTACTCCATTGCCTCCATATGTGAAACTAAGTCATACAGATAGTCCCAAATCAGATGAGGAAAGGGCCATGATGGCCAAGGTTCCTTATGCATCAGCAGTTGGGATTCTTATATATGCTATGATAGCTACTAGACCAGACATTGCATTTGTAGTGGGAGTTGTTAGCCTGTATATGGCTAATCTAGGAAAGAGGCATTGGGAGGCAGTTAAGTGCATCATGAGGTACATGAAGGGTACCAAGGAGATGTGCATCTGCTTTGGTAGAGGAGACAGCGTGTACTTGGGTACATAGATTTAGACTATGCAAAGCATGTGGATAGTAGGAGATCCACTTCTGATTATGTGTTCACCTTTGCAAGTGGTGCAGTGTCGTGGATGTCTCATGCACAGAAGTGCATTGCTTTGTCTACCACAAAGGCTGAGTATGTTGCAGCCACAGAGGGTTGCAAGGAGGCTATATGGCTTGATCGGCTAGTGGGAGATTTGGGGATTCATACAGGTGTACCGACATTGCATAGTGATTCCATGAGTGCTATTTAGCCAGCACGGATTCTAGTCTTTCATGCAAAGACCAAACACATTGAGGTCAGGTACCATTTCATCGGGGAGGTACTTGAGGACAAGCGCATAGAGCTTGTCAAGGTTCATACAGATGATAACCCTGCAGATATGCTGACAAAGAGTCTACCTAGTCAGCGGTTTGAGTATTGTCATGTATTGATGGGCATTGGATAGTATGCTCACTAGATGTTCTCCCTTAAAGGCACATTATCCTTTGAGTTGGAGGTTGTGGAGGTTAAAGGTCACTATGCCTTTACCCCAGTTATGTACAATACTCAAACACATATATAAATTAATGAAAAAGCAGACTAGGGTGTTCTGCACCCACCAAAACGTGTGTGGCTCTCTATTTCTCTCTCTCCCTATTCCGTTCTTGCTTCTGTTGAGAGCACTCTCATTAAGCAGGCAATAGAGGTTGATACTATTATGCAACTCCGTGTCTATTACTTTGTTGCGTCCTTTCCCTTGAGGCACAATAGAGGTCATCCTTAGGTCTTCATCATCTCTCCATAGTCACAGGAGAGAGCTATCCACATCAACAAGAAACTCAGAAATATATACAAATGACTCTTGTACCAACCAACCCTCGGCCATGCTACCTTCGGGTCTTGCATTTTGTCTCACGAAGCCCTTCAAGGTCTTCATGAAGTGCTCGAGGAAGAACAACCATCATGCATGTATAGTACCGCATATAGCAATCTCATCCACCAAATGCACTATAAGATGTAGTTGGCTTGTGAGAATAGAACGTGGAAATGTCTCCTCAACTAAACAAACCACCTCCACTGGCATAACTCGAGCATTCTCAAGCATCGTGGGATCTATTTCCTTTGAGCTCACATACCTAGAAATGAAAAAGTACACCATATTAGCAATATGAACACCTTGCATGGAGCATTGATACGCATCATATTTTGTATCATGTAAAGTACCTCACAAGCTCGCCCATCTTGTAAATACAATCTTTCATGTCCTTTGATGCACTATGAGAAATGCTAGTAGGTAGTATGAATTGAACCCACGAGGAGGTGGTTGATTAGTTGCTTATAATTATTCACTCACAAATTTGAAAGGAAAAAGATATTATGCACATAAAATACTTACTTGGAGCATCTTATGCCAATCATGAGATTTCAAGCCATATAATTGCTCTACACCTCTTTTATTGCTCTTTGTAAAGGCTCCCTTCAAACACCTCATGCATCTAGTGGGAGTATGAATTGTAGTAATAGCACGCTTCACTGCCGCCATCTCTAGCGTTGATAACCTCCACGGTGCATGAGGTAAAAAAACACGCCCATTTGGTCTCTCTTGTGGCCAAGCTTCATGCATCTTCCCTATGGTACGTAGATCCTCTCTTATGCCTACAGAATCTCGTGTCCCATTCAAATGCTCCCAAATGGTAGATGCCACATTCTTAAAGATATGCATGGGATCAAGCAGGTGATTGATCTTGAGGTGGGACCAATATGGTAAATGATAAAAGATGGAGTATATCTAAACAAAAGCTAGTGTTAGTGGGCAATCTTTATTTCCAGCCAATATAGCACACAATAGTGACAAACCCTTACGGCTCATGCCAAGTGGTGGAGTCGTCATGGAACCATCCCAAATTCTCATCCAATCTCCCGCAGTGAGTAATTGTGGGAGGACTTCATTCCAAGGGGCAACATATCTAGGATTATCAGTTGGGAGAAATCGATGGTGATTCTCATAGATGACCTTATTCAATGCATCTGTCCATGAGGCAACTAGCAAAGGAGCACAAACAGGACATGCATGGTAACCCAATGTAGTGAGACCTAAACAATAGATGCAATTAAGAGTTGAAGGTGGGTTCAAGGTGCCACATCGGTTTCCTACTCATAATTAAAAGTGCAATGCTTACCTGAACACTCACCATAGCTTGGGAAGTCATGCATCATCCACATCAAGACTACTTTGCAGTTGAAGTCTCGTGAGGAAGGTGGCCTACTCACATCATGCACCTCGATACCTCTCCAAAGTATCTCTAGCTCGTCAATCAAAGGCTCCAAATAAACATTAGGATTTTTGACTTTATGTTTCCCTGGAATTAGAAGGGACAGCATAACATGTCCTTTCTTAATAGCCATAGAGAGTGGAAGATTATAATTCACCATGCTATCATCCCTCCCTTCAGATTGATGGACATATAAATCCCACACCATATCATCAAACACCTCCTTCTCCACGGCTTCATGAGGTAATGGTGGAGGGCTACTGTCACCATCACTCCATGCATGTGCAACGGTCCCTCCTGAAGATCCCACCTCATATCGCCAATGCTTCGCCTCCTCATGGTGAGCATAGGGCAACATATGTGGGTATGGCACTGCATCCTGTATCAAATTAAAACGGGATCATAACTTAAACATATGAACACCCATAGGTATCTCAATCAACCTTAACTCTTTAACACTTACCATGTTTACAGTCGCATCCCATTCTCCATACTTTGAGATGTGATTGAGTGTAATCCTGCGTGCACGATACGTGTTTCCTCGACATCGATCACACATACATTTGATTTTTAGCTCCAACCACATTTTGCGATGGTGGATATGGAGGGATTCATCCTCACTAGAGCTACTTGTCGAAGATGATGAAATCCTACAAACAAACAACCCAAAAAAATTTGCTTTTCTTCAAATATTTAATTTTAAAACTCTGTGGCACATCTAAAACCGCATCTGTCTGTTCTGTCATGCACATCTATAGGTGCATCTAAAATCGTGTCTGATCTGTGTATTTAGATGCGCAATTACATGTGTATTTGAACATGTGTATAGACATGCCATTAGATGCGCTTATAGACATGCTTTTCAAATCTACTTATAGCGCACTTGCTTTGCTTTTGTTCACATAAGCTTCACGCAGCTTGCTTGCTTTGCTATTAATAGATCCATAGTCTGACACTTAAGAGGAAGGCACCCACACTTACTTCCAAGCTTACACTTAAGAGGAAGGCACCCACACTTACTTCTAGGCTTACAGGAGAAGAGGGTGAACAAGGAAGAGAAGCAACTTTGAAGAAAGACAAGAAGCTTCCATACCTCTATCCAAGGTAAGTCTCTTTATGGTTGATCTTCTTTGGAAATTGCTCTCTTTTGATTTGTCCTTTGTCGTATCCAAGAAATGAATGATTTTGGTAGTTCGCTTTTGTGTCAGGCGCATATCCTTTTCCACTTTTTAGAATAGTCCGTCTGTCGAAGCACATCTATAGACGCATCTCAGAGCGCGTCTAAAATTGCATCTATAGGTGTGTCTATAGACGCATCTAGTCTATTTTTAGACATAGACAGCCACATTTATAGATGCGCTGTTATATGCAAAAATAGATGCGCTTCTTAGATGCGTCTATAGACGCGCTCCGACAGTTTTAGATGCTTTCCTTCCCTTCCCATCTCTTCTCTTCCCTTCGCTTTTCTCTCTCTTTTTCTCTTCTTTTTCTCTTCTCAGCTCATCAGTAATCTTCTTTTTGTCTTTTTTCTAGTTCATCATGTGGCCAGGAAGCTATTCAGGCTCACCTGATCTCTAGGAGACCATTTTTAGGGAGTTATATAACCTTTTAGGGCACCCTCCCAGTCCTGGGGAGTTATACGGCTACATGATGGGTACTCTAAACACCCCCAGGAGTCGGCACTATAGACTCCAAACCACCCCAACCCCACACCAGCTGAGATTACCCCAGTGGAGTCAGCACAACCGAGCTGGCTACACAGCCGAGGCCCTTCCCCCCCATGCCATCTTATGCCCCTTCCCCCATGTCATCAGGACGTCCTTCTATCTTGCAGAGCCGTCGGCGTACTCCTGTGTAGTCGAGACTCGGTTCTCTAGCTACGAGTGGTCCACATAGTCCCGTGTAGTCTCTAGCTATGAGTGGCCAGTGTACTAGCTCGACACGACACAGTACTAGGCATAGTAGCAGGGATAGTGGTGGGGGAATGCATGGCACAGTGCTTTGGGAGGGGTGGTGGTGGGGACGATGATGATTCGGATGATTTAGATATGCCTCTGGGTGATGGTACTATCTTCTATGACATCACTCAGATAGGAGGCATCTTGATGGATGCACAGGGGAAGGACATCATGGCCTTCATTTGCTCTGTAATTGCTAACAATTACAGAGATTGCTTTATTCACTACAAAGACCAGCCAAAGAGGTTGGCTGATGAGACCCTCGCTACTGTTTGCTCTAGGTATCCTAACCCCCCCAATCTTCAGTTCACAGATAAATTGGCCAAGTCAAAGATTGTTATGATACTTGGCAATAAAAGATCTTCGCTTAAGAGGCAGGCACTAGCGGAGCTCACCAGGCTCAAGGGAGGTCAACCACCAAGGGGCCCACCCCACACCGCTCACAAGCATGAGTAGAAGAAAGCAATGAAGTCAGCGAGGGAGGATCCCAGTGTGCAACACGTGGAGGCACAAAGGATCCAAATAGACCAATATGGTGTTGAGATATCGAGCTCCACTCGTGATATGCCAGGGTGACCATTGTGCATGCAGTTTTAGACGTGCTCTGAGACGTGCCTATAGATGCACTCCGACAGATGGACTTTTCTAAAAAGTAGAAAAGGACATTGGACCCGACACACAAACATGACACTGATACCTAGATCATGCATTTTTTGGATATGAGGGTACAAATCCAAAGAGAGCAAACTTCCAAAAAAGATCAACTGCAAAAAGACTTACCTTGGATAGAGGTATGGAAGGTTCTTCTTCTTTTTCAAAGTTGCTTCTCCTCCTTGTTCGTCCTCCTCTCCTTTAAGCTTGGAAGTAAGTGTGGGTGCCTTCCTCTTAAGTGTAAGCTTGGAAGTAAGTATGGGAGCCTTCCTCTTAAGCATCGAAACTATGGATCTGCTAATAAGGAAGCAAGCAAGCCGTGTGAAGTATAAGTAATGTGAAGAAAAGCAAAGCGAGCACACTAAAAGCAGGTTTAAAAGCCGCGTCTATAGGCATGTCTAATAGTGCATCTATAGGCACGTCTAAATACATAGAGTAGATGCGGTTTTAGACACGCTTTTACATGCGCCTTTAGACGTGCCACAGAGTTTAAAAGTAAACATTTAAAGAAGAGCAAATTTGGTGGGTTGTTTGTTTGTAGGATGTCTTCATCTTCAACAAGTAGCTCCAGTGAGGATGAATCCCTCCGTATCCACCATCGCAAAACGTGGTTGAAGAAAAAAATAAAATGTCTGTGTGATCGATGTCGAGGAAACATGTATCGTGCATGTAGGATTACAGTCAATCACATCTCAAAGTATGGAGAATGGGATGTGACCGTAAACAGGGTAACGGTTTGTAAGTTAGGGTTGATTGAGATACCTATGGGTGTTCATATGTTTGAGTCACAACAACACAAAGCAACTATAGATGCGCTTGCTAGATGCGCAAAATAGCGGGCGCGTCTATAGGCGTTGCTTTAGTAGAGGAATTACGGACGTGTCTAAAAGTGCGTCTAACAACTCGTCTATTTGTGCGTATATTAACATGTCTACTTGCACGTCTAAACTGAGAAAATACGGGCCCATCTAACATCGCATTTATCAGCACGTCTATTTGCGCGTGTATTAGCACGTTTATTTATGCGTTTATAGTGAGAATCAGACGCACATTTAGACGCATAGATAGATGCAAACCAGAGAATATAGAAAGTGAGATTTTGGTGTACATCATTGCTTTCCAAACATTGCCCATGATTACTAAAGCACATAATTTTTTGCAAGCCCACATTTACAAGAATTAAGTGAGATGAGGAGAATGAGACAATATGTAAAATAGTTTTGCCAATATCAATTATGGGGCTACGGTTCAATCTCATCCTCAATGAGATCAACCCTTGCCAAACTATCTACTTCAAAATCCAAACAAGTGTTTAGATCTACAAATACATTCAACCCACTACTACTTGTGTCACTCATGTGCTCATCGTCGCCATCTCTAGCTTTGATAACATCCACGGTGCACGAGGTAAAAAAACACGCCCATTTGGTCTCTCTTGAGGCCAAGCTTCATGCATCCTCCCTGTGGTACGTAGATCCTCCCTTATGCCCACCGAATCTCATGTCCCATTCAAATGCTCCCAAATGGTAGATGCCACATTCTTGAAGATATGCATGGGATCAAGCAGGTGATTGATCTTGAGGTGGGAACAATATGGTAAACGATAAAAGATGGAGTATCTAAACAAAATAAAGTGTTAGCGGGAAATCTTTACTTTCAACCAATATAGCCAATCTTTACTTCGAGCCAATAGTTACAAACCCTTACCAGCTCATGCCAAGTGGTGCAGCAGTCGTGGAACCGTCCCAAATTCTCATCCAATCTCCCGCGATGAGTGATTGTGGGAGGACTTCATTCCAAGGGGCAACATATGTAGGATGATCAGTGGAAAAAATTGATGGTGATTCTCATAGATGACCTCATTCAATGCGTCTGCCCGTGAGGCAACTAGCGAAGGACCACAAACAGGTCATGCATGGTAACCCGATGTAGTGAGACCTGAACAATAGATGCAATTAAGAGTTGAAGGTGGGTTTAGGGTGCCACATCCTTTGCTTATTCATAATTAGAAGTGCAATGCTTACCTGAACACTCGCCATAGCCTGAGAAGTCATGCATCGTCCACATCAAGACTACTTTGCAGTTGAAGTCTCGTGATGAGGGAGGCTTGCTCACATCATGCACCTCGATACCTCTCCAAAGTATCTCTAGCTCGTCAATCAAAGGCTCCAAATAAACATCAGGATTTTTGACTTTCTGTTTCCCTAGAATTAGAAGGGACAGCATAACATGTGCTTTCTTAATAGCCATAGAGGGTGGAAGATTGTAATTCACCAATTATATCACTAGCCATACACTATAAGACGTGCTTTTGAGACCAAATGGGTTCACACCTTCCATACCCAATCCAAGTCTCAAGCTCCTAGGTTCTTCCTTGAAGCTTGGCCATGTGTTTTCAATATGCTTCCACGCAGGAGAGTCCGTGGGAGTTCTCCACTTGCCATCGGTTGATCGATGGGAGGAATGCCATGACATGAGCTCTACAATAGATTTGCACTTGAACATATGTTGGATGCAAGAAATTATGGGAAAATGTCGCAGAACCTTACGAGGCACATCCAAGGTTTTGAGATCTGCTCTATACCTTGCCTCTCCACAAGTAGGACACTCTCTTGCATCCTTTTGTAGTCCACGAAACAAAACGCAATCGTTGACACATGCATGGATGCGCTTGTAATCTAATCCTCCAAGAGAGGTCACATGTTGCCTTGCCATATCTCTTGAGGTCGGTAGTTTATTCTCCCTTGGAAGCATTTTACACAATAGCCTACACGTGAAGACCATAAATGAGGAAAAGCATTCGAGTAATTCATCCACTAGCATAATTCACCATGTTTGCAAAATAGACTTTAAAGCTTACTTGAGTAATGCATTCAAACTTGCATTGCTCCATCCATAGATGGTTTGCAAGTTTAGTAACTCAAGGGAGGCACATAGAATAAAGAATGTGCACCCCTCAAACAGTGGAGTCGATGCTGTAGTAAAAAGATCATCCTGCTCCATGCTATCATCCCTCCCTTGATGGACATATAAATCCCACACCATATCATCAAACACCTCCTCCTCCACGGCTTCATGAGGTAATGGCAGAGGGCTACTATCACCATCACTCCATGCATCCGTAACGGTCCCTCCTGAAGATCCCACCTCATATCGCCAACGCTTCGCCTCCTCATGGCGAGCATAGGGCAACATATGTGGGTGTGGCACTGCATCCTATATCAAATTAAAACGGGATCATAACTGAAACATATGAACACCCATAGGTATCTCAATCAACCCTAACTTACAAACCCTTACCCTGTTTACGGTCACATCCCATTCTCCATACTTTGAGATGTGATTGAGTGTAATCCTTCGTGCATGATACATGTTTCCTCGACATCCATCACACAGACATTTGATTTTTTGCTCCAACCACATTTCGCGATGGTGGATACGGAGGGATTCATCCTCACTAGAGCTACTTGTTGAAGATGAAGACATCCTACAAACAAACAACCCACCAAATTTGCTCTTGTTCAAATGTTTAATTTTAAACTCTGTGGCGCGTCTAAAAGCGCTTCCACAGTCGCATCTAAAAGTGCGTCTAAAGGCGCATCTACTTTGTGTATTTAGATGTGCCTATAGATGCGCCATTAGATGCGATTATAGATGTAGCTTTTAAACCTGCTTTTAGCGTGCTCGCTTTGGTTTTCTTCACATTACTTATACTTTGCACGGCTTGCTTCCTTCCTTATTAGCAGATCCACAGTTTCGATGCCTAAGAGGAAGGATCCCATACTTACTTCCAAGGTTACACTTAAGAGGAAGGCACCCACACTTACTTTCAAGCTTAAAGGAGAGGAGGATGAACAAGGAGGAGAAGCAACTTTGAAAAAGAAGAAGAACCTTCCATAACTCTATCCAGGGTAAGTCTTTTCGTAGTTGATCTTGTTTGGAAGTTTGCTCTCTTTAGATTTGTACTTTCTCGTATCCAAGAAACGCATGATCTGGGAATCAGTGTCACGTTTGTGTGTCGGGTGCAATGTCCTTTTCTACTTTTTAGAAATTCCGTTTGTCGGAGCGCGTCTATAGGTGCGTCTCAGAGCGCGTCTAAAACCGTGTCTACAAGCGCGTCTAAACGTGCATCTAGTTTGTTTGCAGACACAGACAGATGCGTCTATAGATGCGCTATTATACGTGAAAATAGACGCGCTAATCAGATGCATCTATAGACCTGCTCTGACAGTAAGCCTCTCTTCCCTTCCCCTTTCTTCTCAGCTCATTAGTAATAGATTTTTTTTCTTTTTTCCAGTTCAACATATGGCCAGGAAGCGCTTCCAGCTCACTTGATCCCCGAGATTCCATTTGGAAGGACTTATATAACCTTTTAGGGCACCCTCCTAGTCCTGTAGAGTTATACGGGTATATGATGGGTACTCTAAACACTCCCCAAGAGTCGGCACTATAGACTCCAAACCACCCCACACTGCCTGAGATCACCCCAGTGGAGTCAGCACAGCCGTCTTATGCCCCTTCTTATGCCCCTTCCCCCATATTGTCTTAAGCCCCTTCCCCCATGCCATCTTATGTCCCTTCTTCCATCACGTCTTATGCCCCTTCCCCCATGTCGTCAGGAGGTCCTTCTATCTTGCAGAGCTATCACCGTACTCCTATGCCGTCGAGACTCGGTTCTCCAGCTACGAGTGGTCAGCGTAGTCCCATGTAGTGTCTAGCTACGAGTGGCTAGCGTACGAGCTCGACACGACACAATAGCAAGCGTAGTAGCAGGGAGAGCGATGGGGGATGCATGGCACAGTGCTTTGGGAGGGGTGGCAGTGGGGACGATGATGATTCAGATGATTTAGGCGTGCCTCTGGGTGATGGTACGATATTCTATGACATCACTCTGACAGGAGGCATCTTGATGGATGCGCGGGGGAAGGACATCATGGCCTTCATGCACTCTGTAATTGCTAACAATTATAGAGATTGCTCTATCCACTTCAAAGACCAGCCAAAGAGGTTGGCTGATGAGACCCTCGCTGTTGTTTGCTCTAGTTATCCTAACCCCCCCAATCGCCAGTTCATAGATAAATGGGCCAAGTCAAAGATTGTTACAATACTTGGCAATAAAAGATCTTCGGTTAAGAGGCAGGTTAAGAGGCAGGCACTAGCGGAGCTTGCCAGGCTCGAGGGAGGTCAAACACCAAGGGGCCCGCCCTACACCGCTCACAAGCGTGAGTGGAAGAAAGCAATGAAGTCAGCAAGGGAGGACCCCAGTCTGCAACACGTGGAGGCATGAAGGATCCAGATGGAGGAATATGGAAGCGTGCATTTTGGAGCAGGGGGTGTTGAATCATGGGAGGCCTAATTTGTAAGTATCGATCTCAAATTATATTGCTTATGTAGTTTATTAGGAGGTTGTTTCTTTGTATTAATCCCTCCGCAAAGTATGTCATCCTGTAGCTGGAGATCATGGGCAGATACCCTACTCCTGTGGAGACAACCTACCACCGCCACCATCATAGAGGAGATACATGGAGGCACTTCTATGATGACGCGTTGATTATTGAGGAGCAGTATACCCAGGCTACTGGAGTGGCCCCCGAGGTATTTGAAAGTAATTAAATAATGCCAAAATTATAAGTAAAGATTTGATTTTTCATACATTGATATATGTTGTCCCTTGTTTACAAGCCCATGCACAAGACGATGAGGAAGATGAGGAAGGAGGCACAGAAGGGAGTGCAAAAGGGAGTGTGGAAGGCATCGAGGATTAGTCGTAGAAGTAGTGCTAGCTACTCTTTTTTGTACTTAAAGCCACTAGCTTGGCTTCGTGCCTCTTGTATATACACTCCTCTTATTTTTTGTACTTGAAGCCACATGACGTGGCTTAGCTTCCATATTTTTTGTACTTGAAGCCACATGACGTGGCTTAGCTTCGTGCTATATGTATATACAAGCACTTTTTGAGCATTCAATTTTATTGCGTTTTGGACTTGTAATGTTTTATTTGGAATTGTAATTAAAATGCGGTTGGCTGTAAGAATTGAATTACACAATGTGGATATGGGATTCTTGTAACTATATAGCATAAACAATATACACATCATTTTGTAAATTTAAAAAAAATAATAATAAAGCATGTCTATCAGTGCGTCTATAAACGCATCTATATACGCGTATGTCTGTTCGACAAGCATCTATTTTTGCATCTATAAATGCGTTTATAAGTGCGTCTATTTAAGCGTCTACGTGCACGTCTATACGCGCGTGTGTCTGATATATAGACACGCTGGTAGACGCGGGTCTCTAGATGCAAAAATAGACATGCAAATAGATGCGCCCGTAAGTTTTTTAATTTAGTTCAGTAAACACGTCTGTGTGCGCGTCTATGGGTGCTTTGTCTTGTTGTGAGTTATGATCCCGTTTTAATTTGATACATGATGCAGTGCCACACCCGCATATGTTGCCCTATGCTCACCGTGAGGAGGCGAAGCATCGGCAATATGAGGTGGGATCTTCAGGAGGGACTGTTATGGATGCATGGAGTGATGGTGATAGTAGCCCTCTGCCATTACCTCATGAAGCCGTGGAGGAGGAGGTGTTTGATGATATGGTGCGGGATTTATCTGTCCATCAAGGGAGGATGATAGCATGGAGCAGGATGATCTTTTTACTACAGCATCAACTCCACTGTTTGAGGGGTGCACATTCTCTGTTCTATGTGCCTCCCTTGAGTTACTAAACTTGCAAACCATCTATGGATGGATCAATGCAAGTTTGAATGCATTACTCAAGTAAGCTTTAAAGTCTATTTTGCAAACATGGTGAATTATGCTAGTGGGTCAATTACTCGAATGCTTTTCCTCATTTATGGTCTTCACGTGCAAGCTATTGTGTAAAATGCTTCCAAGGGAGAATAAATTACTGACCTCAAGAGATATGGCAAGGCAACATGTGACCTCTCTCAGAGGATTAGATTACAAGCGCATCCATGCATGTGTCAACGATTGTGTTTTGTTTCGTGGACTACATAAGGATGCAAGAGAGTGTCCTACTTGTGGAGAGGCAAGATATAGAGTAGATCTCAAAACTTTGGACGTGACTCATAAGGTTCTGCGACATTTTCCCATAATCCCTCGCATCCAACATATGTTCAAGTGCAAATCTATTGTAGAGCTCATGTCATGGTATTCCTCCCATTGATCAACCGATGGCAAGTGGAGAACTCCCGCGGACTCTCCTGCGTGGAAGCATATTGAAGACACATGGCCAAGCTTCAAGGAAGAACCTAGGAGCTTGAGACTTGGATTGGGTATGGATGGTGTGAACCCATTTGGTCTCAAAATCACTTCTTATAGTGTATGGCTAGTGATATTGGTGAATTACAATCTTCCACCCTCTATGGCTATTAAGAAAGGACATGTTATGCTGTCCCTTCTAATTCCACGGAAACATAAAGTCAAAAACCCTGATGTTTATTTGGATCCTTTGATTGACGAGCTAGAGATACTTTGGAGAGGTATCGAAGTGCATGATGTGAGCAAGCCCCCCTCGTCACGAGACTTCAACTGCAAAAAGCAGTCTTGATGTGGACGATGCATGACTTCCCAGGCTATGGCAAGTGTTCAAGTAAGCATTGCACTTCTAATTATGAATAGGCAAAGGATGTGGCACCCTAAACCCACCTTCAACTCTTAATTGCGTCTATTGTTCAGGTCTCACTACATCGAGTTACCATGCATGTCCTGTTTGTGGTCCTTCACTAGTTGCCTCACGGGCAGACGCATTGAATAAGGTCATCTATGAGAATCACCATCGATTTCTCCCACTTGATCATCCTACATATGTTGCCCCTTGGAATGAAGTCCTCCCACAATCACTCACTGCGGGAGATTGGATGAGAATTTGGGATGGTCCCACGACTCCTCCACCACTTGGCATGAGCCGGTAAGGGTTTGTAACTATTGTGAGCTATATTGGCTAGAAGTAAAGATTGCCCGCTAACACTTTATTTTGTTTAGATACTCCATCTTTTATCGTTTACCATATTGGTCTCACCTCAAGATCAATCACTTGCTTAATCCCATGCATATCTTCAAGAATGTGGCATCTACCATTTGGGAGCATTTGAATGGGACACGAGATTCTGCAAGCATAAGGGAGGATCTACATCGTACCACAGGGAGGATGCGTGAAGCTTGGCCACAAGAGAGACCAAATGGGCATGTTTTGTTACCTCGTGCCTCGTGGATGTTATCAAAGCTAGAGATGGCAACGGTGAAGTGCGCTATTACTACAATTTGTACTCCCACTGGATGCATGAGGTGTTTGAAGGGAGCCTTTGCAAAGAGTAAGAAAAGAGGTGTAGAGCAATTATATGGCTTGAAATCTCACGATTGGCACAAGATGATCCAAGTAAGTATTTTATGTGCATAATATCTTTTCCTTTCAAATTTGTGAGTGAATAATTATAAGCAACTAATCAACCACCTCCTCATGGGTTCAGTTCATACTACCTACTAGCATTTCACGTAGTGCATCGAAGGACGTGAAAGATTGTATTTACAAGATGGGCGAGCTTGTGAGGTACTTTACATGATACAAAATATGATGTGTATCAATGCTCCATGCAAGTTTGAAAGCATATTGCTAATATGCTATACTTTTTCATTTCTAGGTATGTGAGCTCAAAGGAAATAGATCCCACCACGCTTGAGAATGCTCGAGTTATGTTAGTGGAGGTGGTTTGTTTAGTGGAGGAGACATTTCCACGTTCTATTCTCACAAGCCAACTACATCTTATAGTGCATTTGGTGGATGAGATTGCTATATGCGGTTTTATACATGCACGATGGTTGTTCTTCCTCGAGCACTTCATGAAGACCTTGAAGGTCTTAGTGAGACAAAATGCAAGACCCGAAGGTAGCATGGCCGAGGGTTGGTTGGTACAAGAGTCACTTGTATATATTTTTGAGTTTCTTGTTGATGTGGATAGCTCTCTCCCATGACTATGGAGAGATGATGAAGACCTAAGGATGACCTCTAATTGTGCCTCAAGGGAAAGGATGCAACAAAGTAATAGACACAGAGTTGCATAATAGTATCAACCTCTTTTGCGTGCTTAATAGTGATGTGATGAAAAGATAGGTGACAAGATACGAGGATGCAAAGGCAAGAAGACAAGAAGAAAGGGCCCTCTTTCGTACACACCATGGATCTCGTGTGCCATACCCTCAGTATCTAAGAGCACTTCCAAAGGATATTCATGTAGATTGGCTACTTGATGAAATGGAGAAAGTAGAGAAAGACGAGGGGATGCATATCACAATGGAAGAATGGGAGTATGCTAGGGGATGCATGAGCAAGGACGGTATATAGAATCTTATGCATAAGTTAGGAGCTTTTAATAATTTAGATTGCTTATTTAATTGATTTTTTCTTGGTGTAGTGCACTCTGTTCAATGCTATATGGTGTGAGGGCCAGCATTTTCGAACACAACGGATTGATGATAAGAGAAACACACAAGATTGCAGCGTCATTGCTAGCTTTGAGGGAGCCAATGGAGCCATGGATGATTATTGTGGCATAATCCAAGATATTATTATGCTTGACTTTCAACGCTTCTTTGTGTATGTTTTGGATGTAAAGTGGTTTAAGGACGTGGTGGAAAGAGGCCCTAATGCAACATTCAAATGCCATGCAAGTGGCTTTGTAACTATTGACTCCACAAAGTTTTGGCAAAGTAGGTAGGACACACTAGTACTACCGCAACAATGTGAACAGGTATTGTGCACACATATAAAAATACTCGCTTTTAAATATTTGATGCAAGAAAAATAACATGATTGTATTTGTGTTTGAATTAGGTTGTCTATCAACCAATGCTGGATAATAATAGATGGTGGCATGTCATACCTATTATGCCACGTTCCAAAGTGATGTATAGTACATTTACTAATATGGAGCATATGGAGGATGATCATGGCCATGGACGTGATGATGATCGTGATACGAGAGAGGAGGATGATCATGAGATAGGAGATACAGATATTGAGGCCATTACCCGTGAGGACGAGCCTACCATTCGAGATGCTGATTTTGATGAGCACATGAGTAGCACAAGTAGTAGTGGGTTGAATGTATTTGTAGATCTAAACACTTGTTTGGATTTTGAAGTAGATAGTTTGGCAAGGGTTGATCTCATTGAGGATGAGATTGAACCGTAGCCCCATCATTGATATTGGCAAAACTATTTTACATATTGTCTCATTCTCCTCACCTCACTTAATTCTTGTATATGTGGGCTTGCAAAAAATTATGTGCTTTGGTAATCATGGGCAATGTTTGGAAAGCAATGATGTACACCAAAATCTCACTTTTTGTATTCTCTAGTTTGTGTCTATCTACGCATCTAAATGCGCATCTAAGTCTCAGTGTAAACGCGCAAATAAACGTGCTAATACACGTGCAACTAGATGCTCTAATAAACGCGATGTTAGACAGGCCCGTATTTTCACAGTTTACACGTGCAAATAGACGTGTTAATACAGCGCAAATAGACGAGTTGTTAGACATGCTTTTAGATGCACCCGTATTCCTCTACTAAAGCAACACCTATAGACACGCCCGCTATTTTGCGCATCTACCAAGCACGTCTATAGTTGGTTTGTGTTGTTGTGTTGGGAGCAAATCTTTGCAGGTAGCACAGCCGAAGTACAAGAGTGCACTGTCTCAGATTGAGACGCCCTTCGCGATGTGGCGAGAGGGAAATATATGCTATGGGGGAGGGCAAATCCCCTGGTGACTTTATTTTTCTAACTCGAGGCCATTTCAGGGCCTGCTTTGAAGCTGGAAGTTCTTCGCATGCACTCATAAAAAGGCCCAGTTTTTGCTATGCGACCACTGCTCGGCAGGTCGATGAAAGGTTACCACAGAAATCGCATCGTATGCCTGTGCACAAAGATATTGGGAGTTATAGAATTATCCTTATTGCCTGTTGATGCAAAATCATCACGAGAAAGTGACTGTGTGGTCAAATACCACTTTCGTCAGTTTTGCAGATTTGCCCGTGTGAGACAGAAGCTGTGTTTTTTGCAGTGACAGAATATTTTGCAGTGTTCTATAATGGTGTCTGATTCTCTTTCACAGATTGTCACTGAAAAGCTTGACAAGAACAACTTCCAAGCATGGAAGTTTAGAATGACGAATTTCCTTATGGGAAAAGGCTATTGGGAGTTCATTACAGAAACTAAAGAAGAACCAGTTCTTCCTAATGTTCCCAATCAACAGGAAATGTAAGCATTTAAAGGATGGCATGAAAGAGCCAGAAAATTTATGTATTGTCTATCTATCAGTATTTCGGATTCTATGATTGTGCGTATTCAGGATGCCAGTATGCCAAAGGAGGCATGGGATACTTTGGCAAAAATGTACAGCACAAATACACAAGCCAAAAAAATGCAGCCCAAGCAGGAGTTGCATAATGTGCAGAGAGAAAATATGAACATCAATGACTACCACATGAAGGTGAAGAAAATTGCAGATGCACTTGCTTCCATTGGGTCCCCAGTGGAAGATGATGATCTAGTTTCTATGACCTTGAATGGTCTAGGAAAAGATTATGCATAGTTCTAGACATCCATTGCCATCCGTGAAAAATTTCCCGATTTTGAGGAGTTGTTTGCTCTTCTAATTTCTGAGGAGCGGAGAAATAGTGGTGCATCTTCTTCAGGAGGAACTTCAAAAGAAACTGTCTTCCACTCAAATACTGGAAGAGGTAGAGGCAGAGGTAGAGGAGGCCGATCTGGAGGCCATGGTAGAAATCAGAATATGCAGCAAACTCAAGAAAACCTGTGCTTTGGAGGAGGACGTGGTAACTCTATAGGTAGGGGGAGCCAAAGAGATCGTGGTGGATGGCAGAGAGGCCAAAATGCAAACAACAATGTTGAATGCTACTATTGTGGTAAAATGGGTCATATGGCTAAAGACTGCTACAAAAAGCAGAATGACATTATGAATGGAAAATTGCAGCAAGGCAATTATGCATCTTCTAGTAGACAGGGTGATGACAGAAATGAGCATCTATTTATGGTGCAGCACATGACCAATTCTGTGACAAGTGCAGAAGAACGAAATGATGTGTGGTATGTTGTATTAGGTGCATCAAACCACATGACAGGTCATGCAGAATGGATGCAGGATGCAAGGAAATTGGAAAAACTAGGATTTGTGGAGGCTGGTGATGATACTACACATCCTATTGTGCAGATTGGTAAAATCCCTTTGTCTATGCAGGATGGGAAAAAGAAATACTTGTCTAATGTATTTCATGTCCCGAATATCACCAAGAACCTGGTTTCTGTTGGTCAAATGGTTGAGCAGGGCTTGCAAGTCAGATTTAATCCTCATGGATACTTTGTTGAGGATATGAAAAATAACGGTCGCTTGATAGCAAAAGGAAAGAAGAAGGGCAGGATTACGTTGGATGTGGTCATGCCTGAATTGAGTGCAACAATGTTTGCACATGGGACCAGTGTTGTTGTAGATATTGATATCTGGCATAAATGCATTGGTCATGTTAATGTACAGTGAGTTAAATCAATGCAGGCCCAAAATATTGTTGCAGGATTGCCTAAATTCAAGGTTGCAGAAATGCATAAGGTATGTGAAGCCTGTCAATTTGGAAAACAGGCAAGGAAACCATTTCCTAGACATGTTCAAGAGAGTAAGAAGCCATTGGAATTAATCCACTCTGATGTGTGGACTACTAAAGCTGCATCTATTGGAGGCTATCATTATTTTGTCACTTTTATTGATGACTACAGTAGAAAAGTTTGGGTGTATTTTATGAAAAAGAAAAGTGAAGTATTTGGGCACTTCAAAGCTTTTAAAGCTATGTTGAAAAAGAAACAGGCCTATAAATAAAATGCCTAAGGTCAGATGGAGGGGGAGAGTACCTCTCAAATGAGTTTGCAAGGCTCCTGCAGGAGCATGGCATATAGCAGCAATATTCATGCAATCATACCCCACAGCAAAATGGACTTGTAGAAAGGAAAAACAGGCATATTGGAGAGGTATCTTGGGCCATGCTAAATGAAAAAGATCTTCCACATTATTATTGGGCTGAAGCAGTTTCTACAGTAGTTTACATAATGAACAGGACTCCCACTACAATACATGGCATGATGCCAGAGAAGATGTATACTAGTAGGAAACCAAATATTTCTCATTTGAAAATTTTTTGTTGCATTGCGTATGTTCATGTGCCAGACGAGTTGAGGTCCAAGTTGGATCCAAAAGCGGAGAAATGCATCTTTATTGTTTATTCTCTACAGTAGAAAGGGAATAGATGCTATAACCCTTCTACTCGTAAGTTTGCAGTGAGCAGAGATGTTGTTTTTGATGAGATGAGCAGCTGGTATAAACCAGTAAATGTGATGATTGATGTAGATGCACAAAATGCCAATTCTGCACAGAATCCACAGCAGCAATCACAAAATATCAGTGGACCTCTAGTATCCTCTAGCAGTGGTTCACATACTTCGCCATGGACAGGCATATTGAAATCAGGAGAATCTCCTCAAAGCAATGCAGATAGTGATACGTAGGTATCAGAAAAGGAAAAGAGAAGGTAGATCATCCCATGTTTGATGTGAATGCAGGTCACTCTTATGTGGATGGTGAATCCAGTGGCTCAGAACAGAGCATTGATGATGAGTTGGGTATTCCTTCTGTTGTTAGACCTAGAGTAAGGAAGACTAGGGATGTTTTGAGAGCACCTGGTAGCGAGCCTATTTTGCACAGGTCTACCAGAGTCAAGTATCCTGTCGATAGGCTGAAATATGATGGATTTACAGCCATTCACTATGCCTATATGGTCAAAGTGATACAGGAACCAGAACCCAATTCTTTTGAGCAAGCCATGGGAAAAGAAAAATGGGAGAAAGCTATGGATGAAGAAATGGATGCCTTGGAAGCAAATGCTACATGGGAATTGGTGCCTTTGCCTAAAGACAAGAATGCAATTGGCTGTAAGTGGGTTTATAAGGTCAAGCACAATGCAAATGGTTTTGTGAACAGATACAAGGCAAGATTAGTTGTCAAGGGGTATGCACAGACATATGGCATTGATTATGAAGAAACATTTAATTCGGTTGCAAGGAGGGCAACCGTAAGAGTAGTCCTTGCTATGGCTGGATCAAGGGGATGGTCTTTACATCAGATGGATGTAAAGAATGCCTTCTTGCATGGTGATTTGCAAGAAGAGGTCTTTATGGAGCAGCCACCAGGTTATGTTCATGCTGTTCATCCTGAGTTTGTTCGCAGGTTGAAGAAAGCCTCGTATGGCTTGAAGCAAGCACCTAGAGCATGGTCTGACAAGATAGGATAGTATCTTGTCACTATTGGCTTTCAAATTTCCAAGGCAGATTTCTCACTTTATGTGAGAAAAACAGAGAAAGGTATTATGTTGCTTGTCATTTATGTTGATGATTTGATCATCACAGGTGATAGTGATGAAGATATCCTTCATGTGAAAATGCTATTGAAGTAGAAGTTTGAGATGAAGGATTTGGGAGCACTACGTTATTTCTTGGGCATTGAGGTGATTAGATCACCAAGTGGGATACAGCTCTTGCAGAGGCAGTATGGATTGGACATGCTGTCCAAATATGGGATGATAGGCTGTAAGCCTATTTCAGTTCCCTTGGAGCAGAATGTGAAGCTGAGCACAGATGTAGGTGAGCTTCTAGAAGACCCTACTATGTACAGATGCATAGTAGGAAGTTTGATTTATATGACTATTACCAGGCTAGATTTGAGCTATGCTGTTGGATTGGTAAGTCAGTTTATGCAGGCTCCAAGGAAACCACATTTGTATGCGGCTAGATGCATACTCGGGTATGTGAAGTCCACATTGCAGTATGGACTATTTTATGAGGCTGGGATTCACATACAGTTTCATGGATGCACTATTGCTGATTGGGCTGGTAGTATTTCTGATAGACGATCTACCAGTGGATATGTATTCTCTTTTGGGAGTGCTGCAGTCACTTGGAGCAGCAAGAGACAGCCTACAGTTGCCTTGTCGAGCATAGAGGCTGAGTATAGGGGTGCAGCAATGCCTGCACGTGAGGTAGCTTGGTCGGATAAGCTACTTTATGATATGCATCAGTCTACAGATAGGCCACTTGTCATTTATTGTGACAACATGAGCAGTATACACTTGGCAAATAACCCAGTCTATCATGCTAGAACAAAGCACATTGAGGTGCATTATCACTATGTGCGGGAGAAGGTTTTATTAGGTCTTATTGATCTAGTTTATGTCAGCACAGAGGATCAAGTAGCTGACATATTCACGAAGGCATTGGGCACAGAGAAGCTGCGTAAGTTCAGAGACCTGCTTGGTGTGCAGGAATTGGGATTGAGCTCGAGGGGGAGTGTTGAGATATCGAGCTCCACTCGTGATATGCCAGGGTGACTATTGTGCATTTATGTCAGCGACTTGTTAGCTACAGATGCGATTGGTACACCACCCACGAATAATAGCTGGATGACAGCTATCCTTATCTACTCTAGTTCGTGGCTCAGTTAGTATGCCACCTTAGTTAGCTGAGTTTGGTTTGAGACCGACATATAGGGTTCTTCTATTTCTTTGTACAAGAGTTCTTTTGGCTTTCACAACTAAGAAGAGGAAACCTATTTTCAGCCTCCACCTTTGTGTATATTCCCCCATTGTGTATGTGCAAAAGCCGCAAGTGAGACTCCTTCCCTCTCTCCCACTATCTTCACATATGGAAGCGTGCATTTTGGAGCAGCGGGTGTTGAATCATGGGAGGCCCAATTTGTAAGTATCGATCTCAAATTATATTGTTTATGTAGTTTATTAGGAGGTTGTTTCTTTGTACTAACCCCTCCGCAAATTGTGTCGTCTTGCAGCTTGATATCATGGGCAGATACCCTACTCCTGTCGAGACAGCCTACCACCACCACCATCGCAAAGGAGATACATGGAAGCACTTCTATCATGACCAGTTGATGGAGCAGTATATCCGGGCTACTGGAGCACCCCCGAGGTATTTGAAAGTAATTAAATAATGTCAATATTATAAGTAAAGATTTGATTTTTCATACATTGATATATGTTGTCCCTTGTTTACAGGCCCCTGCATAAGAAGACGAGGAAGAAGACAAGGAAGGAGGCGGAGAAGGGAGCGCATAAGGGAGCGTGGAAGGGAGCGAGGATGTGGAGAACTTAGATTGGTCGTAGAAGTAGTGCTAGCTACTCTTTTTTGTACTTAAAGCCACTAGCTTGGCTTCGTGCCTCTTGTATATACACTCCTCTTATTTTTTGTACTTGAAGCCACATGACGTGGCTTAGCTTCGTGCTATATGTACATACAAGCACTTTTTGAGCTTTCAATTTTCTTGTGCAACGTTCTATCAATTAATGCCTTGTGAACTAAACGTTTTGGAGTTGTAATGTTTTATTTGGAATTGTAATTGTCGGCTATAGACGTGCTTGCAAGAGTGCTAATTAAAATGAGGTTGGCTATAAGAATTTAATTACATAATGTGGAAATGGGATTCCTGTAACTACATAGCATACACAACATACACAGCATTCTGTAAATTTAAAAAATATTATGTAGCATGTCTATCAGTGCGTCTATAAACGAGTCTATATATGCGTCTGTCTGTTCGAGGAGTGTCTATTTGCATGTCTATAAAAGCGTCTATAAAACTATTTATAAATGCATCTATACACGCGTTTAATTATGTGTCTATCTGTTTTTTAAAATTTCTAGCAGAGCATCTATTTATGCGTCTATATGCACGTCTATACGTGTGTCTATCTACTATATAGACACGCTATTAGACGTGGGTCTCTAGATGCGTAAATAGACATGCAAATAGATGCACCCGTAAGTTTGTTTTTTAATTCAGTAAACACGTCTATGTGCATGTCTGTAGGTGCTTTGCTTGTTGTGTTATACTTAAGATATGACAATTTGTGGCTATTATGTGTAGTATATAGAAAGATGCTTATTTGTGAAATGCGACTTATAATGCAACCTGCCAAGCTAACCACTCTTGTTAATTGATAAATTAATCTTGTCAAAAAGATTTTTAAACAAAGTTTTGTCACACTTAGGTGTTTGATATACTTATAAACACTTTGTAAAAAATGCTAGCTCCTTGAAATTAATTTTATTTTCAAGCATTCTAGATAAAGTTTAAAATCTAAGTATCATCTAGGTAAAAGACTGTGAATTACCATATATTTATGACCATTTTGTAATCACATGTAATAGTTTATGTTCCCCTTATAGTTTTAGATAATAATCCTATGAGTCTACCTTAAGCTCAAGAGAGGAAATCACCAAAAAACACATCTAGAACAAGTTGTGATTTTTTTGCCCACTAGACTTGACAATACCTCATCTGTTCTACACAAACAAACTAGTGTGTGTGAAGCCATCCACACCACGGCATCGCATATATAATACTCTCAAAAGTATGTTCTAAATAAAACCTTTATCTCCTCAAACCCTTGGATAGCAAACCTTTCCATGTGGATGTAACTGTGGCCGCTAAAATGGAAAGACTCCTTACAACTGCAGTTTGGCAGTTCGACATCCCTTGTCTCAACATTCGGACAAATGTACCTTTGATGAGTAGTTTCTTCGGAACAACACAAGCGTATTGGTCTGATCATGACGCCGTCTACATTTCATACCAATTCGTAACGCGGTTGCCAATGTTCAAAGCAACATAGCTTCCAATTACCTTCCAATACTTAAATTTTCAAAAAAAGAATTAAAGCATCGGTTTTAATAGCCTTTGTACCAAAAACTTCGTACCCTAATCAATTTGGTTAATAAGTCTTCCATATGTCTAGAGACTGCACAACTCATAAACCGAAGCCACTGTTCCTCTGCATACATGCACCCTTGTTTCTTTTCACTCACACATAAGTGTGTGAGTGAGTGGCACATAGTCCATGTATGGTCTATGCTAATTAATAGGTAAACAGGCTGAGCTATTGCTGCTCCCAAAAAAAAAAAGTTGAAGAAGATTGTTTTGTGTGAAAAATTGGCAACCTCAATTTTTCCAATGGCCTTCCCTAGAATGCCTAAAGGGCTTTGAGGTCGTTGAAGGCTTCAAATTTCAGGGCTGCACTGCCTCTTACCAGGTACACGTTGCATGCGTGCATACATTATTCGTGTATAAGTATGGATTAGTCGTACTCGATGAGAAAGCCTCCGACAGAGACGAGGGACGATTGCTGCGTCCCTTTTGGCCCCTTGGCAATTACCGTCACTGCTATCTTGGATTGATCCTCGATCCCAAGCTTCTTCAGAGCATCCAGAATTGCAAATCTCGCATTCACCGTGCGATTGCTCATGTCCATTCCCACATGTGGAAGATTTGCAAACGAGCCCACATACTCTGCCGAGTTCAATGGCGTCTTTGAATCTGCTTCCGGTAGGTTGATGAACACAGCTAAGTGGATCAGTGCCGTCATAGGCACCTGCAAATTTTGCAGCACCAGCACCTCTTCCACTTCGTCCTCCTTCAGTCCTTTAGCTTTCGCAAACTCTGCGACAGTTTGCGTCGGACGTGCTACTAGTGTTGTGAGCTTTTCCGTCACCTCATTAGCGCTCTTGTCTTTCGATGCTGGGCCTAGCTCCGGCAGAGCATCTGCGCTTTTGGGAACCACCCCTTTTGTGCCCAAGATCGGCTTTACTACGTTTTGCCAGATGGGGTCTCCCTTCGCGGGCTCGTACGCGATTCCCAACGCGGCGGAGTTGAGGGCATCTTTCACTGACACCTTCACCAGCTGCGCTTTATCGTCGTAGAAAACGAACTCGGAATTGAGGAAATCAGCGTCCGTGTGATCTTTACGACGGCCCCCGAGATTGTTCCAGACCACCCAAAGTCGATCGACATTCGAGTGATGGCAATAGAAGATGGGATCTCTTCCCGCAGAGTAGAAATTACCCATATCCTCGCCGTATGTTCGATCGGGATCGCCCGTCCACGCGTGAATAGCAGTGTGAGGAAGACTCTCCAAGGTACCTTGTGCACTGTCGGTGGTCAGGCCTCTGCGGGGAGTAGCAAATTCAAGTTAGTGTAAGCGCTTACGAGCATGGTAGGCGTTTCTAATACTCAGGAGATCTAAGACCACAAGTTGCCTGTAGAGCGATCTACACTTAATAAATATGGTAGATACTAGCTGCCAGTTCGTACCGTTCATCGGACGTCACCAAGGCCAAATGCAGCGACAAGCGACTTACTGGAAAAGAGGTGCAGTTCCCATGAAGATGCTGGCAGTGGTAGCCTGAACTACTGACTGATACATGATACTTAGATTGTCCTCAATGATCTGCGTATTCGATAGAGTCGATTCGGAAGACAAATCAGATATATTCAGGGTCGTTAGCGTCGGAGGAAGGTGGCTTTGATTGCGATTTGCATCATACAGCCCAGGGTACTTTGTCTGTTGCAAGAACATCGACGGTATGACATTTCCTAAGGTTTGGTCATCCCAGTTCCAATACGGAAGAGCGAAACTGGGGTCCCCGATCAAGCTGCCAAGTATTTTTTCGTGGAAGTAGAGATACCAACGGTGCCACGGAAGGAAGATCCATGAAAAGTGGATCTGCAACGGCGTGGTGGTATTAGGGAGCGTGTACGCTCCATTGCAGAAGGCACAGTGGACATCGGCTTGTTGCTTGAAGCTTCGTGGATCGTCGGTGGGCAATGCCCTCATAAGCTCATAAGCTTTGTTGTATTTTTCGACGTAGGCAGTATCCAATGCTGCAAGATGAGCAGGCCTTCTGATTTTAGGTGGGGGCTTCATCGTAGGACCCGGACTGAAGACGATGGGTGGCTTTTTGGACACGGGCAAGCAGCACTTGACTGTCATGGTTGGCTCACCCGTAGAGGACACAGTTGCAGGCACACATGAGGAGAGCTCGGGAAGTGGAAGGGGCTTGGCGAGGGCAGGAGCCGATAGCATGGAGCTGAGGCCGGCGACAGAGGCAGCCATGAGCTCGCGTCTGTCGAGACGAGTAGAAGGAGCATTGTCTCCTTCAGTGGCAGAGAGCTGCTGTCCAGGTGCAGCTGCAGCATTCTCCTCATTAGCGCCGGCTTGGGCTGCAGGGGGGGATAGAGCTCGACGAGGCAACCAAGAGGTGCGAGTGCACCGGGAGATGGAGAGAGAGAGGGGAAGGAAGGCATGGGAGGGAGGTATGGGAGGAGGACGGGAGGTGGCGAAGGGGGAGGGGGGAGGGAGGGGAGGGGGGGAAGCGAGGAGGAAAGGAGCAAAGGCGGTGGCGGAAGCAGCCATGGATGCTGAAACTGATAGTGAGGGTGAATAAAAATGGTGGGAATGAGGTGAATATATAGATTCACCTGGTCATAAGTTAAATGCCAGGCCAGTGGTTTGATTGTACAGTGTGATAACAGTGCCTTGATTGGATCCAGTACGTCTCCTTTCTAGCACGCACGTTTATACAATGTTGCTTGTATTGTTTACTAGTCCTTGGAGCTCTTATAGCCCGTGACTTTGTTCCCCCACGTACTCTTGATTGGATCCAATACATGTCTCCGTCTAGCATGGACGTTTATAGAATTTTGCTTGTATTGTTTACTAGTCCTGAAGCTCTTATAGCCCGTGACTAACATTGTTCCCCCACGTACTCCCACGAGAAACAGGCTTCAAATCACCCTGCCACTTAATATTCTATATCAATATTCTACCCAAAAGTTATAGTCCCCCACGCTAGTTTTGTCCAACCAAGTACTAATAAATAACACATGGGTTCTCTTCATCTTCCCATCTACGAAAAGTAGTGCTCTTATAGCCCGTGACTAACATTGTTCCCCCACGTACTCCCACGAGAAACAGGTTTCAAATCACCTGCCATTATATTCTATATCAATATTGTACCCAAAAGTTATAGTCCCCCACGCTAGTTTTGTCCAACCAAGTACTAATAAATAACACATGGGTTCTCTTCATCTTCCCATCTACGAAAAGTAGTTCTCCTTGCTGACAAAGCCCAATGAACAATGCTCAAGCTAGTCCCCAAGAGTCATATCCCCCATGCTAGTTTTGTCCAACCCGTACTACTAAATAAGACATGGGTTCTCTTCGTATTTCCATCTGATGGAAAGTAGTTCTCCTTGGTGACAAAGCCTAAATGAGGTGAGTAACTGTGGGCCACTGCAATGGCTGGTAATTAACTACCAGTCTGATGGAATCTTAGTCGCCACCACAGACGTGGCTAGTAATCTTGGATGCCACCACCTCTAATTTACTGCACTTGTAGTAATCATGCATGCAGGTGAGTAACTGTGGGCCATTATGGTGCCTACTAATTAATTGCTAGCCCGATGGCCACAAGGTGGCTGATGAGAGTCACCACCGCCAGGCAGTAATTACCACCATTGGCCAACCAACGTCGTGGCCCTCACCTTGAAAGTGTAGTTGGGCTACATACTTAAGCCTCCGCTGCTCCATTCCCTTAACTATTTTAGTCTTCTATCCCTCTCGATGATTTCTATCTCCCTTGCACTCTTCCTACAGCTTCTATCCTTCTCGACCATGTCTATCTCCATTGCACTCTTCCTGCAACTTCTACCCCTCTCGTAATGGACCCTGCACATTCTTGGAGCTCCTCACACAATCTTTCCTCCCCCTCTGCAGCCAGTGCAAGAGCCTCTCCTCCCCTAATCTTGAAATTTTGACATGTGGGAGCTCCTTACTCGCTCTTCAAGAGCCCAATTTGGATTCTCTCAGCAATTTCACCAAGTTGGTACAGGAGGTGAACGTAAAGGAGGGTCAAATAGTCTGTCAAGGTCAGAAGATTACCATCATAGAAAGCGTGATTGAAAATGCATTAGGCTCTCCTGGAGGCAATTTGCAAGCACACTTCTTTGAGAAGCAATGGAAGAGATAGGATATAATTCTAGATGTTACCCGAATGCTCAAATTAGTAAAGATGGTGTAGTCAAGTTTCTAGCTTGCCAACAGACCTCTAAAATGTGTTGAAACAATGCACTTTTTTCCTAAAACAGGAGGAGCCGTGAAGTTCTAGCAGGTTCAAGTAGTAGTAGAGTAACTAAAAGGACGTGATGTATCTTTCTTAATGGCAATGTCCAAGAGCATGATAACCAACCTGAAGAATTGCATGGATGGCAAATCCCAATTATCATCTCAGTCTGCTAGAGTTGCAATGAACTTGACGACATCTACCCTCAAAGGGAATTTTGAGCAATACGATAAGGAAATGTCTCAAAACATGACTTTTCTACAAGAGAAACCTACCAATGCAGCAAAGGCAATGCAACTTGAGAAAATTCTCAGGGAGGGTGCAGAAGCCAAGGTAGAGGCGGCACAAGCGAGGGCCTTGCAGGCACAAGAGCAAGCTGAAGCCACTGCAAAAATGGTCGACATGGAACGGAATAAAAGAGAAGAAGCAGAGAAACGCATCAAGGAGCTCCGCTCGAGACAGGCTTGAAGAAATGAGAAGTGATGGGGACATCACAGACAAGGAGCTAGCAATGATGCAAAAGGAGCTTGAAGATCAGAGAGCTAAAAAGGAGGGTCTTTAAAAACAGCTCTGCAACATGCAAAATGCATTGAACATTAGAAAAGGCCAGATGAGGCAGGAGCTTAAAAGTGAGAATGCAAAGACCAGAGTGGTGATGCAAGAACTGCCAGAGACCTTCAAGGCTAAGAAGGATGGGGCAACGAGTAGTTAGGGTGGAGAAGACAATGAGGCAGCTCTCTAGGCTAGGAAAGTTGCAAAGAGCAGCCACAGTGGAGCAAGTTGTAGCAGCCACAATGAGGGTTGTTTTTTTGAAACACTGTTGGAAGTTCAAAGAGTAAGCTACAAGACCCTGCAACAAGATTACAATAGGGTTGTGCACAAGCTTGCTGTGGCTTTCGATAGTTTTGAAAAGCAATCCTTGTCATGAGAGATTTCCAAACTAGAGTGGAAGTCTTGGAAACGGCCCGTCTTGATGTTTTTGAGCAATTTAAGCAGCTTCAACAGATGCTGAGGGATTCAGATGAAGCTATTGCACAGAGTGAGCAAAGAGGGAAGGAGATGAAGGAGAACATCCATAGCCTTAGGATGAGGGAGGAAGGAATTAAGAAGCAACTTCATCATGTACAAAGCAAGACGGTGATATTAATGGCCGCAATAGTTAAATCGGATGCCTATCCTGCTATGCAATAGAGTCCAAAATGCATGGTCTGCCATACTTCCATCATAGATGATTGCATGATCCAATGGCCTGTGTGCTACCACCCTGTTCACGTTTTTTGCTTTGGGGTGTTTGTGCATGCAAGATCGCTATGTACAGAATGTCCCCAACCCCCAAACACCTCCCAAGAGGCCCCCCAAACTATCCCCATTGACTCTCGACCTTCCTCCTAGCCTCTTTCTCCTTGCAGCCTCCTCCTCCTCCTCTCAACCTCCTCTCAGCCTCCTCCTCCTCCTCTTAACCTCCCCTCAACCTCCTTCTCTCAACCTCTTCCTCCTCTCAGCCTCCTCTCAGCTTCCGCCTCTCAACCTCCACTCATCCTCCCCCTCTCAATATCCTTAGCTTCCTCTCAGCATCCTCACCTCTTCTTGCTCTTAGCCTTGTCCTCTCAATCTCTTCCTCTTTTATTTATCCCATTCTTTCCATATTTATGAAGCGCTCCTCTTCCCCTAGACTAGATGTAAGACACATTTTTAAGTACTTCATTTTGGGATTATCAAAAGGGGCTCATATGGGAGCGAGGGTAAAAGGACTATGTTGTGGAGAAAGAGAGAGAGAGAGAGAGAGAGAGAGAGAGAGAGAGAGAGATCGATTCCCATGCATTGTGTGTGTGTGTATGTGTGTGTGTGTGTGTGTGTGTGTGTGATTTCACTAAAAAATATGTGTGTGTGTGTGTGCACATGTGTGTGTAAGAGAGAGAGAGAGAGAGAGAGAGAGAGAGAGAGAGAGGGAGAGATGGATTCCCATGCTCTGTGTGTGTGTGTGTGTGTGTGTGAGAGAGAGAGAGAGAGAGAGAGAGAGAAAAGCAAATGGATTCCTATGGATCATGATGTAGTGGACACAATAAAGATTTGATTTGATTCCTAGGCTTTGTTTGATTTAAAGTTATTTTGTAGATATTCTGATTTCTATTACTAAGTTAATGATTATGCGGAAACTTACGCATAAGCTCATGCGGAAACTTACGCATAAGCTCATGCTCATGCATGAGCATAAGCATGAGCTTCTGCTTATGCTTATGCTTAAGCATAAGCATAAGCATAAGCTCATGCTTATGCTCATGCGGAAATAGAGAAGGAGCTTATGCGGAAAGAGAGAAGGAGCTTATGCGGAAAAAGAGAATGAGAGAAGCATAAGCTTCTCTCATTCTCTATTTCCGCATAAGCTTATGCGGAAACTTACGCATAAGCTCATGCTCATGCATGAGCATAAGCTCATCCTTATGCACATGCGGAAATAGAGAATGAGCTTATGCTCATGCGAAAAAAGAGAAGGAGCTTATGCGGAAAGAGAGAAGGAGCTTATGCGGAAAAAGAGAATGAGAGAACCATAAGCTTCGCTCATTCTCTATTTCCGCATAAGCTTATGCGGAAACTTACGCATAAGCTCATGCTCATGCTTATGCTCATGCGGAAATAGAGAAGGAGCTTATGCGGAAAAAGAGAAGGAGCTTATGCGGAAACTTACGCATAAGCTCATGCTCATGCATGAGCATAAGCTCATGCTTATGCTCATGCGGAAATAGAGAAGGAGCTTATGCGGAAAGACAGAAGGAGCTTATGCGGAAACTTACGTATAAGCTCATGCTCATGCATGAGCATAAGCATGAGCTTATGCTCATGCGGAAATAGAGAAGGAGCTTATGCGGAAAAAGAGAAGGAGCTTATGCGGAAAAAGAGAATGAGAGAAGCATAAGCTTCTCTAATTCTCTATTTCCACATAAGCTTATGCGGAAACTTACGCATAAGCTCATGCTCATGCATGAGCATAAGCATGAGCTTATGCTTATGCATAAGCATAAGCATAAGCTCATGCTTATGCTCATGCGGAAAAAGAGAAGGAGCTTATGCTCATGCGGAAATAGAGAAGGAGCTTATGCGGAAAAAGAGAATGAGAGAAGCTTATGCTTCTCTCATTCTCTATTTCCGCATAAGCTTATGCGGAAACTTACGCATAAGCTCATGCTTATGCTTATGCTTAAGCATAAGCATAAGCATAAGCTCATGCTTATGCTCATGCGGAAATGCGGAAATAGAGAAGGAGCTTATGCAGAAAGAGAGAAGGAGCTTATGCGGAAAAAGAGAATGAGAGAAGCATAAGCTTCTCTCAGTCTCTATTTCTGCATAAGCTTATGCGGAAACTTACGCATAAGCTCATTCTCATGCATGAGCATAAGCATGAGCTTATGCTCATGCGGAAATAGAGAAGGAGCTTATGCGGAAAGAGAGAAGGAGCTTATGCAGAAACTTACGCATAAGCTCATGCTCATGCATGAGCATAAGCATGAGCTTATGCTTATGCTTATGCTTAAGCATGAGCATAAGCATGAGCTTATGCTTATGCTTATGCTTAAGCATAAGCATAAGCATAAGCTCATGCTTATGCTCATGCGGAAATAGAGAAGGAGCTTATGCGGAAAAAGAGAAGGAGCTTATGCGGAAAAAGAGAATGAGAGAAGCATAAGCTTCTCTCATTCTCTATTTCCGCATAAGCTTATGCGGAAACTTACGCATAAGCTCATGCTCATGCATGAGCATAAGCATGAGTTTATGCTCATGCTTATGCTTAAGCATAAGCATAAGCATAAGCTCATGCTTATGCTCATGCAGAAATAGAGAAGGAGCTTATGCTCATGCGGAAAAAGAGCTTATGCGAATGAGAGAAGGGGGAAATAGAGAAGGGGGAATGAGAGAAGCATAAGCATAAGAGAATAAGAGGGAAAGGAAATAGAGAATAAGAGGGAAAGGAAAGAGAGAAGGGAAAAGTGAGAGGGGGAAAGAGAGAAGGGGGAAAGAGAGAATAAGAGAAGAGGGAAAAGAGAGAAGGGGGAAAAATGAGAAAAAGAGAAGGGGGAAGAGAGGGTTCCTACGCCCATCACTGCAGCTAGCTGCAGGCCAATGCAAATAACAAAAATATTAAATGGAAAGAAGAGGAAGCACTTACCTGTAAAAGTATGTCCCGCTCGGTGTAGTGGACTGGCCCCACAAAAGAGAGAGTATGTCCCGCTCGGTGTAGTGGACTGGCCCTACAAAAGAGAGAAAACAACCCATTTTTTCAAATAAGATGTTAGTGGAAAGAGGAGATCACAAAAGCAACTTCTTGAAAGGAGACAAGGAAAGAGAAGATTGAGGAGACAAGGAAAGGAGGAGATTGAGGAGACAAGGAGAAAGAGAAGGAAGAGAAATACAGGAAGAAGAGGTGAGTTTCTTTCTTTCTTTCTTGAAATTTCATTTTTTGTTTCAATCCTTTCAAATCAAGCATGAAAACTAGTTTAAAACTTTAGCAATACAAGTAGAAACACTCACAAAACCAAAGCTAACAAATAAACAACCTACATTGTTGAAACAAACTCACCTCTTGAAGAACTTTCTTTTTGGAAACCAAAGAGGGAAAAAGGAGAGAGAGGGAGTACAAGAGGTAGGAGAAGGGTGAGGAGTGGGAAATAGAGTAGGAGGTTGCTTGGAATAGATGGGAGGTCAGTGAAAATAGGTGGGAGGAGATTTTGGGTTGCTTACTTGAGAGATTAGGAATGGTTTGAGCAAAACGCCGCGCGTTTCGGCGTTTCGGGTTTTAACCCACAGCGTCGCTATATAGCGACGCTTACTGTTTGTTTTTTTGTGTGGCCTCTTGTGAAGCTCAAACATGCTATGCTTATAATTGTCAATATCTCCTCTTACTATATAGCCTTACTATATAGGATTTTTTGTTTCAATCCTTACTATATAGCGACGTCATTATTTTTATATGGCCTCAAGAGAAGCTCAAATTAAACATGCTATGCTCATAATTGTCAATATCTCCTCTTCATGCTTATGTTTTGGTTTTATAAGTGTAGATGGAAGGGACGAGTGGAAGCTCATCCGATGATGCGCCAACGCCCGGGAGTACGAAGTGGCTTACAGAGAGGTTATATTGTCATTGCACTCATTGCAAGCGAGAAGTACGACATCAACGTCGTATTATCATGCGCCACTTGCGGATGTATGGGGAGGAGCCGGAACCAGTACCCCCCGTTGGTGTTGCACATGTTGATGGATCATCGGTAAGTCAAAGCTATTTAAGTTCGCAATCTTATTGTATACCCGGAAATAGAAGATCTTCTATTTACACGAATGAGCTTATGACAGGATGACGAGGGTGACGAGGGTACACATATACCTTCTCACTTTCAACAAGACTATAGTCTCCCGGATGACGACGAGGGTATGGTCGACATGATGGATTCCATTTTTAGGGGCACTACATCCCACGTACACGTGATGTCAGAGTCTGAGGTGAAAATGCGAGAGTTGCAATCAACACAATTGTACGAGGGTGCTAGGATGTCTAAACTACGTGCTTGTCTCTCAATCTTGAATCTACAAGTACAGTATGGGTGGTCGGATACAAGTGTCTCGGCCTTAATGAGGTTAGCCCTTGCATTAATTTGACTCATTATTTGGATATTGTTTGTTTTGAGAATCATCATTTGGATAGTGTCTTTGTCATAGGTTGCTCCAAAAGATGTTGCCTGCACCAAATACCATGCCCGCATCAAGAGATGAAGCGAAAAAGATGCTAACAATGGTGGGTATGGATTATGATACCATCCATGCTTGCCGTAATGATTGTATTCTCTTTCGTCGTGAGCATGGAGATTTGGCTAGTTGTCCAAAGTGTGGGGAACAACGATATAGAGATGACTTGCAGGGTGAGAGGATACCAGTAAAGGTCTTAAGACACTTTCCCATCATTGCAAGAATACAACACATGTTTCGATGCAAATCCATAGCAGAGTTGATGACATGGCATGCATCTCATCGGTCCACTAATCACACATTGAGGATTCCCGCAGATTGTGCAGCTTGGAAGCACATAGATAATCAGTGGCCAGACTTTGCGAGAGAGCCACGCAACTTACATCTTGGGCTAGCCATGGACGGCATGAATCCTTTCGGGTTACGCTCGACATCTTGGTCGACATGGCCCATAGTCGTGGTGAAATACAATATCCCACCATGGCTAACAATAAAAAAGGGACACCTCATGCTTGCACTACTTGTGCCAGGAAAGTACAAGGCAAAAAACATGGACGTGTACATTGCACCTTTGATAGAGGAGTTACAGATATTATGGAGAGGAGTGCAGGTCTTTGATATTTCCAGAGCTCCTAGGCATACCAATGATATTTTGGTCAGGGGTATCTTGATGTGGACCATGCATGACTACCCAGGATATGGAGAGTGCGCAGGTACGTGGTTATGTCTTTACATGTACAATGAGGGATTATGCTTTTTTTACTCTCTTTTGCACGCATGTCTTGTACTAACATATTCATGCACGCATGCAGGACTTGTTACAAGTGGGTACCATGCTTGTCCTGTTTGTGGACCCGCTCTGAAATCGCTTGCACGCTACTCCAAACACTCGGGGGGGTCACTATGTATAAACCCTCTATATCACGTGCGTTCAAGGCCTATATTTAAAATCCCTTATCTGTAAAGTTTTTCATTAATAAAATGTACCCCTTTTCTATACAAATCTGTAACTTTTTTCCAAAACTATTTTAAATAGTCCCTTATGTATATTTATTTCTGTAAATTTTAGGAATAAAAAATATCCTTCTGTTGGACTCACGTGATAGGGTTACATATGATGAGTAACCCCCCCGAGTCCAAACATATGAGGAAAAATGTTTATGAAGGTCATGCTCGATACCTTCCGCTCGACCATCTCACACGTGGAGGTCAGCTTGATCCACCACCATCATATTTGAAAGCAAATGATTGGATTCAAGCTTGGAGGGAGAATGGAGAGGAACCTCCTCCTGGTATGAAGAGGCTATCGATCTTTCACGAGCTTCCTTATTGGGGTCAGTTACAAATCAATCATCTCTTGGATCCCATGCATATCTTTAAGAATGTGGGGGCTACCATTTGGGCACACTTGGTTGGTTCCAAGGACTCGAGAGGAGTGCGAGAAGACTTGCGTGCTATGAATAGGATGTCTTGTTTGTGGCCCTAAGTGCATGCTTCAAGAAAAGTTGTCCTCCCGAAAGCAACGTGGATCCTCTCTACGAGGGAGGAGGCAGTGATCAAGGCAGACATTGCCTCTTTTCAAACACCGACAGGGTACATGCGTTGCTTGAAAGGAGCATTTTCAAAGGACAATAAGCTTAGTGGCCTCAAGTCCCATGATTGGCACAAGGTCTTACAGGTATTCTAAGTAGAATTAGTGTACCGATAATAGTAATGCATTAGCGTAATTATTATTATGTTATATTGTTGACATGATTTCATTGTTGCTTTGATAGTTCATCCTTCCAATTACAATAAAAGGGTGCTTACAAGAAGATGTTAGAAATGCTATATTCAAGATCTGTGGTATTGTGAGGTATGCTTACTATCAATTCGCATTATGTATTTTCTTCATGGACATGTGAAATAGGTGGATATCTCAAATATCTTACATATGCATGGACATGTGAAATAGGTGGATATCTCAAAAAGAGATCTCTATATCGAGCATCGAGAAGGCTAGGGTGGAATCCATCGAAGCCGTATGCTTGCTTGAGAAGCACTTTTCCTCAAGCATTATGACAACTCAAGTCCACTTGCTTGTGCACATAGTTGATGAGGTGGCTATAGCAGGTACCGTTCATAATCGATGGATGTTTTTTCTCGAGCGGTTTATGAAAACTTTAAAGGGGTTTGTAAGACAAAGAGCAAGACCAGAAGCAAGCATGGCAGAGGGATGGCTTGTGCAAGAGTCATTAGTATATATCACAGAGTTTCTTGCATCCACGGATCCTGATATGCCGCAAGCTTGGCACAACAAGGATGATGATCGCATCATTGGCGAGGTCCCCCAAGGAAAAGGGATTGAAAGAAAGATGAGCGAAGAGCAAATGGAGAAATTCAATAAGTTTTGTATCCTCAATAGCCCTGAGATGCAGAAGTGGATTGAGAGATATGAAGTGGCCAAAGCAGAAAGAATAAATGCAAGGACGAGATTCAGAGTAATGTACAGGCGATCACAACCATATCCACGAGATCTGGCTCTTCTCCCTACTCACATGTCACTTGATTGGCTACAACTAGCTATACGTAAAGCCGAACGTGATGGAGAGACAATAAACAAGCACGAGCGGGAGTTATCATCTGGATGTATGGTGCATGTAAGTTTCTTATCTCTTGACGTAATTAAGTAATTATTTGTGGCAATATATGCTATAAAATAGGTGCATCTTCATTGTTTTAATGATGCTCTTTTACAGTACAAAAAGTACAGTGCATTATGGTCATATGGACAACATTTTCGCGTGGAACGCATCGATTCAAAGAGAGTCACGTATGATTGTGGAGTCATGGCTAACTTCACACAAGGTAGCCGAGCAAGTGCTTCGGATACCAATCTTCTCTCCTCACAGTTGGATTATTGTGGAACCATATGCGACATCTATGAAATTGATTTCAGACGATTTACTATTTTCATTCTTGATGTAAAATGGTTTAGAACTACTTACAATGGTCCCCATGCGACAGTGAGAAAAGATAGTAGCGGTCTCTTTGCAATAGACTCCACCAAACATTGGACCGATGAAAGTGATACTTTTGTTCTTCCCGAGCACTGTGAGCAGGTGCATACTAATGATTTAATTAGTCGAAGCTTTCGTTTTTTAAGGCCATTGATATATATATAATTGACGACATTTGGCACGTGATTTATCATCTTCAATATAGGTGGTTTTTCATCCGGATCATTCTGATCCAAGATGGTGGTACGTGATCCAAGTTGCACCACGAAGTAAGCAGATTTTTGAAGATCGAGATGTGGATATGGAGATGCCACTATCAATGCCGGATCCAATTGATGAATCTAGCGAAGAAGATGTAGATCACCATATGAGGCAAGAGGAAGATGCGCATAATGACATCGCACGGGAGGAGGATGGAGATCACGATATTGACGAGGAAGACAACAATCATCAAGATCAATCACCACACTTAAGCTTAATTGAAGAAGATGTCAAATACTTTTAGGTGAACGTACGATACTAGAGTACGATGATGATATAGGAGATCAACTCGGTATAGAGTTGGAGATAGACTTGCTTGGCGCCTTAGACTTGGCTCAAGATGAAAAAGTTGATGTAAATGCTCTTATTTGATTTTTCTCATCTCAAACTTGGACATGAATATATGAGCTTCAAAGGCTTGATGTACATGCTCTCATTTTTTAATTCTCTATGAGCTCAAACATGTATGAAAATTTAAAAAATTTTGTCATTGGAAAAAAATAATTATTAAGGCTTTTTTATAAAAAAAACCTCTCTGTAAAACGTCGCTATAATATATTGTCTCGGTGTCGCTATATAGCGACTTTTAGTAACGTCGCTATATAGCGACGTTTAGCAAAAGTCGCTATATAGCGACGATTTACGACACCCGATTTTTATACCGACGATTAACGCTAAGCGGGCGCTAATCGTCGGTACGTAAACGTCGCAATAGGATGCGTGTGTAGTAGTGTATTTGGAAGTTATATTTACTTCTTGGACATTACATCACATTTGAAAACAATTAGACATAATTGCATGTGATCACTTGTATTTATTATTTACATAGAATGGGAGTTGGCAACTTGAACCCCCAAGTAATGCATCCTTTGATGGAATACTCCAAGTAACATTTTGGGAAGGTTTTACTCTTAGGTATTGCTTATATTTAGAGCTAGATTGATTTTTTAATTCAATTAATAACTTTGACTCATGAATAATATAAGTTAGAGGGGATATTATAATTGAATATGTATTTAAAAACTTTGCTTTTATAATTTTTATCAATTATATAACATTTTTAAAAGATCTTCAAATATACCAAAAATTTGGATGTAATAAACACAATGCTTCATTTTTAAATTTAAATTATGTGGAAATTAAGCGTGCAAAGATTCAGTAAGAAGACAGGATAGGACAAGGGTGGGAAAAAAATGTTCAATTTTATTTATTAAAAGAAGTGGAAAGCTTTTGAAGGTTTAAAGTTAACATATCCATTAAGACCCGATGAAAGATATCCATATCATATCCTAATGTTTGGCATCCAAAAGTAAAAGTATTTGAGCATCTAAAAGAAGCAACACATGTACATCAATTGTACCATAAGCATAGAACATGTCCATGCATATCCATGCTATTGAATTGAGGTACAATGAGATTATTAGGGGCATACATATGTATAATATTGAGGATTCTTGTATAAGGTAACAATTATCTGTAATGACAAATTGTCTCCAAAAGTTTAAGAGTGACATTTGTACTTATTGGTTTTAATGTAAACACTAAAACAATAGCTAGAGGACATAATACATAAGAAAACACCATATTAGAGAATTTGGGAAAATCTTGATAATTTGGGAACTTTTGAGGGGTTGGAATTATGTAACATTCAATGTTTTTCATTGATTTTCCCATAGATTTGGCAGTCCATCCAAATCTCGCAAATGTGCATGGTTTGCATCAACATAAATAAAATGTCAAATGTTGAGGTTTCGACCAATGCATGGTATTTTTTGAGGGGTTGCAATTACAATGCATTGAGTGCACTCCATTGACTTTCTCCCTAGATTTGGCCATGTATATGAAACTCACAATTTGGAGTGTGCCTGTTCTGCATTAGCTAAGAAAAAAACATCATATGTTTGAGTTTAACGAAGCATATTTTGCCTCTTCTTGAAAAAAGGTGGTGTTCAAAAACACCATTTTAGTTTAGTTGGAGAAAAAGTAAGAATGCAACACTAGTACTTGATATTTTGTCGAGTGTGCAGAACTTGCAACCACAAAGAAATGGTCTGCAAAAAAAAAGATAAAGAAAAAAGATCAATGTCATACCTTCCAAATATTTGTCAGTAAATTATCATTGTGCAAGGAAAAAAAGGTCATGCTTTTCAAGTACCTTCACTCCATTGTGGAGTCAGTATCAGAGTCGGAATCTGTTCTATGAGACAAATTGGATAAAGCTCGCTTGCGTGCAATGGTTGGTATCTTCACCTTGATGGGGAGGTTGTTGCTCTTCGAGGAAACCTTCTTTGAGAGGTTACATTTTGGAACCATGACCATACACTAGCATCAACAGATTCCCAACGTGGAGGATCACCTTTATTGCACATCCAAATCTTGTTCCAACAATCTGCATACACCTCCTCAATTTGTGCATTATGTCTTTTGCATATAGGTGCCCAGTATTGTATGAAAACCTTCTTGAAATTTTTAGATCTATTATCCTTCTGTACATCAGTTTGAGCAATGCCTAGCCAAATTGGGTAAATTTTTTCTGCTGGTTGGACCAAAAGAAAGTGTCCTTTTTGTACATCAACCATTGGATCAAATGATTGTTTTGGCTTTTTCCTTTAAGGTCCATAGTAGTGATCATTCAACTCTTCAATTCCTTGAAACTCATCGTTTTCATTATCAACTACTTGCACACAATCAATATGTTATGTCTTTGGCCAAAATCTCTCGTACACGCCCTCTACACTATTGTTTGGTTTATCAAGCTCATCAATCATGTTCTTCCAGTACTTTCCGGATGTCTCTTCCACAACTCAATGCCACCTTCACTTGGTTGCCAATCTAATGATCGTGGATGCACTTTATATTGCATGATAGGAACTTCATTTTGCATAAAGAACCGAAATTGGAGAGGCTTTGAGTGTCCCACTAAAGCATCTTGCCCATCGCATAGGCATCCATCAACATAGCTCTTGAAATCAGGGACTTCCGTTACCAAAAATGGCATTGGAGAAGACTCCTCACATTGTCTAAAAGTATCCATGAGATGTGCAAATGTCAATGTTTGGCTAGTTCTTAACCTCTCTGAAAACCTGCTAAACATTGCATCAATATCCTCATGTGTATGCCCAACCATCAAGAATCCCAATTGAATTGACTTGAAAATCCCTCGCGAGCAACAAGTAATGATAGGTATGCAAACAAGTACCTATTCTTGTTTTCAGAACCACAATTATCCAACTGCAAGCCACTGGGAGTTGAAAGGATTTGTCTGTGTCCTTTGAACAATTGCGTAATCTAGGGATGGCTGTCTTCTTTTGGTCCATCTTATCATGGATAATGCACAAGTATGTCTGAGGATACATTTCAAAAAATCTACGCCAAGTGTAGTATACATTTCTACAACTTTTTTGTTGTAACATGTGCTTTCTTATATCTTCCATCAACTTATTACGTTCATTTTGGCATTTTGTCGCTGCAAGCTGAGCCTTGATTGCACTATGTAAACCACACTTAGATTGACTGCCTTGGTCGTACTGCTTCTTGCGGCAATCTCTTTCATAGTGTCCAAACTTATGATAGTAGTTATGCTTAATGTTTGACATGTTGGGGGATGAATTCCCTCATCCTTGGAATCTTTCTCGATTGGAATAATTTCCTCTTTGTTTATTCTGATGTTGTTGAGGATGATATTGATGGTGATTCTGACTTTGATGCTGATTTGGTTGTTGATAATCGATGACCACTTCACTAGAATGATCTAGCTCTGCCTCTACCTCTACCTCTACTTCTATCTAAAGTTGTGAATGCTTGATCATTGGAATGACCTTTGCATGCATGAATGACCTCAGTCCTAAGTTCTTCACCAAGTAAAAATAACTGAAGTTCTTCCAATGTCAGAATTTGCCGTTGAATGGCAATACTTTGGACTAGATTCTCGTATCCCTCTCCTAGTCCATTCAAGATGACTTGAACCATTTTTGTGGGATTCCTATTCCCTTCTACTACTGCTATTGTGAGTTGATTGTTGTAATCTTTGATTCTGAGTACGTAAGAATGATCGATTTCATTGCTGTTGTGGAAACTTTTGTTGATTTGGTTTCTCAGTGTGAGAATCTTGGAAGTGTTCTAGTACTCATAGAGAGCTACAAACATATCCCATGCTTCTTTTGATGTCTTGATGGTGTTGAGCTGTCCTAGCCTGACATCTAGCACATTTTGCTTGATCAGATGATATGCATACTTGTCTTTCTTGTCCCATTCTGCCTATGCTTAGGAAATGGCAGGATCTGCTACAGGTGCAAAAACTATTGGTGTAGCTGGTGCTATGACAATAGGTGGAGTAGAGCTATTGCTAGTTGGATCATCCAATGGTCTAGGTGTAGACCCATCGACATACTCTCATTTGTCTTAAAGTACAAGAATGGTCTGCATTCGATATTCCCATGTGCCACAATTGGAGTTGTCTAACTTAGCAGATGCCTCCAGATTGAGGTTGCTAGTCATAGACATGGTGCAAGAAATGTACTCAAAAGTGTCTGTGAAATCACTATTGGAACGTGGGGGAGAATAGATGCATTCGGCAAGAGGAGCGAGAACACAAAAGATGTAGCAATGGGTGTTCTATACATTGTGAGAGAAGAGTCCCTCTTTTATAGAAATGGAGAGATGGTGGCCTAAATCAATGGCACCTCTCCTATGTCAAAGGAGGTAAATCCTAAATCATAGGAACTCCACAATCATAGGCACCACCCCATGTGGGGGCCTTTGCATTACATCATCACCTATGTCATGGTCTATGGCACTAAGTATGCCTCTCCTACACACACACACACACACAACCATATGACTACTAATAGATGCACACATGCACCTAGCAAGCCCTTGATCACACATATCCCAATATACCCCCCCTCAAGGGTTTGCCTCTTGCTATGTCCAGGATACATCTAGTCACATAGTTTCACATGCCATCTCATGGTGGTCAAGGATAAATCTATGGCTAGGATCTCATGCTAGCAAGGGTGCCCAAGGGTCAAGGTTTACAAAAATGGGATAGACCCCCCCAAAATGGTTATCTCCCTTACATGTACAAGGATGAATCTTAGGGCTTTGTGTGGACCTAGTTTCTCATGTCCATAAGAGGTACCATGGGGGCAAAGACATATCACATGGTCTACATCATATGGTGACCATAGGTGATTTACAAAGACTATATGGACTAAAGCAAAACCATAACATCCCTTTTGGAGTACTAATCTAGGTAGAGAACCTCAAAATTGACTACATGACCAAGTGATGACCAAAGTTCAAATAATATTAGACTCTAGAAAGCCCAATGTAGATCTACCATAAAATTTGATTCTTCATTTGTTGATGGAGTTCTTCCTTTAGCAAGGTATGCTTCATTCTCTTTGGAGTTATAGTAGGAGCGATTGTTGAAACCTTTGTTGATGTAGTTCTTTTCCTTATTCTCCTTGATCTTCTTCTTGTCTTCAAGCTCTTCCTCAATGTGACTAGTCTTTCCACAAAAGCATTCTAATATTTTGTGAATAAGCATCTTCATCTTTGAGTGCTTACCTTGGCACCAAATATCTTGTCAAGTGTCTTCCATGCATGTGAAGTGTCCTTCCCATCAATGTGATGAATATATTCATCAATAAGACCCAAAGCAATAATTGCTAGAGCCTTTTCATCTTTTACTGTCCATGCTATTTAACCTTTTCTTGTTGAAGGTTTCTTCTTCTTTCCACAAGTAATATTCCATAGACCTTTCTTCAAGAGAATGAACTTGACCTTGGTCAAAGAATGACCATCTATCTTACTCATATTAGGCATTAGGAAGGTCTTACCTCTTACAAGGCAGTGTCTATTCCTTCAAAAATAGTGTTTAAACATATTGTTTAAACATATTCAATTCAAAATATATCATAAATGCATCATGAGCATTTACCAAAACTATCAAACTACAGGACATTGCTCCAAAGATAAGACTAAAAACTGCTTTAGATCACTTCAAATGAGCAAGCATCCGAAAGACCAAAGATAACTGAAATAATAATCAAACTTTCTAGCAGTTAACCATATTCAATGGTTCATCTTAGAAGCAGATATCATTGTTACCCCCAAATTGAGTAGTTTGAAATTGGAGGGTGCAATCAAAGCTAAAGAGAAAAGTTTTGAGAGGGATTTAAAAGGAAAATGAAAGCCTGAATGCCAAAGAGAACCCTCAGCCAAGTAGAGGTGCAATATTGCATTAGGTCGCCTGGGATAATTGAATCAATCTCGACTAGTTTTTTGCATTTTCTCCTTCGTTTGTGGACCAAATACGATCAAAATTGAACAACAGTAGCTCATACAGTCACCCAACTATGACCAAGAGGGTTTTGCAAAATTGTCTCCCAACATGCAAAATTTTGAGCTAGATTGGCAAGCACAGAGCGAAGCGGCATGGTTGCTCATAGTAAAATTCCATCAATCCCAATAGTGAAGAGGTACATCCTAGCAAGGGAAAGCTGGAGCCAGAAGAATTTTTGAAGTTAGCAGTTGGATCTAGAGAAATTGATGCTGTAAGATTTGGGCACGGCAGTCTAGGAGTTTTAAAGCTCAAGGAGGATCATGGCTCTGATACCAAATGTTGGAACGTGGGGGAGAATAGATGCATCATGGCAAGAGGAGTGTAAACACAAAAGATGTAGCAATGGATGTTCTATACATTGTGAGAGGGAAGTCCCTCTTTTATAGAAATGGAGAGAGGGTGGCCTAAATTAATGTTACCTCTCCTACATCAAAGGAGGTAACTCCTAAATCATAGGAACACCATAATCATAGGCACCACCCCATGTGGGGGGCTTTGCATTACATCATCACCTGTGTCATGGTCTATGGCACTAAGTGTGCCTCTCCTACACACACACACACACACACACACACACAACCATATGATTGCTAATGGATGCACACATGCACCTAGCAAGCCCTTGATCACACATATCCCAACAATCACTGTCTGAATACTGCAAAACACTAAGTGTGGCAAGTGAAATGTGAGCTGTCATTGAAGGTAGAACTATAATATCTAATCCAATCTGAATTACAAGGCTTGCGGAAAATGATGGTGGAAATAGCCAAGAGGCATTACAAGGCTCAAAATGATGTGCACAAATGGCAAAAAATAGCTTGATTAAAGGCTTTACAATGGTGGCAATGTGAAAATGTGCAATAGTTTGCAATCTGCCCACTGATACAATGTGCCAATACCACCGAAGACTGCTCACAGATCCAAAGATGGTAGGGTTTCAGAAAATGTAATGAGTGTGAAACTGCATGTGAGCACAGGGACTAACTCCGAGTAGGAACTAGTCAGGAATTTTGGGCACGGATTATATTGGCAACTTGGAGAAATTCAAATCATCTCCACTACGACGATCTAGCCTACTCTGATCCAGCTCTAGACCAACTTTGAATCGAAGAAAAGAACAATAAATAATTTATTTTTCTTTGGTTCCTTTTATGTGCTGGGTCAGATGCATTGATGTAGAGGTTGATGTGCATGAAGGAAGTGGATTTGTCGGCGAGGCTTAAGAGTGAGTGATATGGAGGTGTCAAAATATGCATATGATGTGACAAATGTGTAGATCTAAAAAATCAATCGTTTCACCTTTTTGTAGCACCCTCAAATGCCTCCTGGATCAGATACATCTTGATCTAGGTGGAGGGGCAAAAAAGAGTGAAATGTGCTTAGTGATGATGTGGCAAGGTGAGTCACATGTAGTGACTGTGCTTGGCAAGGGGTGTGCCTATGAAACATTGTGCTAAGGTGTTAGGAGGGTGCACATGCCGTGTGCATAGTGTGCCTAGTAGGAGGTCAATGTGCTTGACAAGAAGTCAATGCCACACGGCAAATGATGAGGTGGTAGACTATATACTGATGATGTGGAAAAGGTGATGTAGTAGTCAGTGATGACAACATGGATGCCACATGGTAGATAATTAAGCTACCACGTGTCAAGAACTTGACCTTGAGGTGTGGTAAGGTTGATGCCACATGTCATGAAGGAATTTAGAATGATGCTGATGGAATCTTTGAGATTCTATCATCGATGAGTCTTCTAGTTACGCTGTGTCTACTAGAGGCTATGGCAGTGTTGTCGTCCCTGCAAGGCTATTGTTGTTGTAGATGGTGTTGCCAATGCGTGAGGTCGTTGGGAGTGGTAGCATGATGTTTGGATGATGCTAAGGCCATGAAGTAGTTTGCACGAGGCTAAGTCGAAGATGCTTGTTGGGATGTTGTAGGGTCAAGCTGGGGGGTTTAGTCATAAGCCTGACGATGGAAACACTAAGAGGATTGCTGGTCTTTGAAGAGATTGTTGTTGGAGCGACTGTTTGGAGTGGCAATTGAGATGTAGGAGCTTGCATGAGCATTGCAGAGCTACTGGCCATGGGTGGCACTGAATATGTGTCAAGGGAGCCCATGAGCTCCTTCTTCAACAAAGACTCAACCTCAATAGAGTCCTGCCAGAATAGATGGAGATGATTGTTGTGTTGTGTCTCAGGTCGTCGGTGCTATTGGAGAAGCTCATAGGAGAGTTGCCAAGGCTTATTGAATGGTTGCTCGCTGGCTTGCGATCAAAGTAGTCGTAGTAGTTGTACAGTCATAGAAGCTTGTATTTTGAAGCTTGATGAAGTAGACTACTAGGCTATAGTCAAGGGAGCTATAGTTTTCTCCAAAGCTATTTCTCTCACACAAAGTCTCACAGAGATCTCTCCCTAGAACCAATAGTATTCTATCTGAATGCAAACAATACTTGTCTCTCACTCTCGGAATGAATGAACAGCTTCTCTCTCTCTCTCAAATGAATGGAAATGAATGGAAATTTTCTCAATGGATGGAATTTTCTCTCAACAATCAAAGAGAATGAAATGCACACTCAATCGCTCTCAATCAATCTCGATCTATCACTCTCTCTCATACTCTCGCACATGGATCGCAGTGCCTCAGTGGAAGGCAAGGATTCTCTAATACCATGACAAAATATGAAAAGGGGAGAGGAGAAGACTGGAGATGAGGAGAGAGGGCACAGCTAGAGAGCACACCACAAATGACTAACTATACACTAGATTTAGTTGAAAATGTAGAAAATATACAAACCCATTTAGGGTTAGGGTTAGGACATCTAACCCTTTCCTTTATAGCACTCTATGTGTTAGTGCTATGCACATGTAACATGGTGTTGAGTGTGGTCTCTCAACAAGCTTATAAAGCTTCACCAAAATCCCATGTTTTTTATGGGAATTGGGATTTTCCTATTTTATCTAATATTGACCATTTTCTATAAAAAGCCTATAAAATATCAGAAAGTGTTTCCCCTTTTGATGATTGCACATGTAACCTTACATATCCCTAGCAGACCCCTCACCCCCCTTTGGTTTGAGATGCTTACTATTCAATTTTCAAACCGGGTTGCCATCATATGAAAATGGAAATGCCATCACTTTTAGCACTCTATGGGGTGCCACAAAAGGCCCCCTTAGGTAGCCATGATCATGAATGCTCATACTCGGAAGAAACAAGGGTTGTACACTTTAGTTTGTGGGTGAAAAGTGAGACTTGATTTATCCTTTGTCTTTGTAGATACGCCGATCCAATAATTGATAGACATCGGCAATGTAAGAGAATGTCTTGATTTTCATAGTTCAGTGTGACTCAATCGAAGGTGTATGAAGGGAATTGAATCATTTGTTCAATACTAGCCCAACATTTTTGGTGTGAAACTCGAGGGGTACACTAAAGATATGTAATTGTAAGATGTCCCAATTCACCATGCAGGGTTTTTTAATCTAATTAAATTCACAAAACATGCACATAAGAGGGAGGGGTTTCCCATTTCACAAAGTTAAAATAAAGGGAAATAAATATAAGTCTTTAAATGATTTCCTTTGAAGGCATGTTTTACCTAGTAGCATGGATTGGTGAGATAGTATAGCTGCATGGACGACTATCACTCGGGTACAAAGTTGATATAGATTATTATGGTAGGGTGATTTGATGCCCCTTTCTCATGGGAGTAAGTGGCCAACCAAGTCACAGCCTGTAAGCTTCTAGGGATAATAAACAATAGAAGCACATTGTAGAGAGGTCCATGCTACAAATATAGTATAAATGAAGTAATATTCTAAAGGATTTATGATATTTGCTAGGTACTGCGTCTTCAGCTTTGATCATGTTAATCTCTTTAATTATTTCCATCTCTATTTGAGAAATGATAGTTAAGAAATGGTTGCCCTTTCCTACTATTTGCATCCATTCCTACCTTACCTAAGAAATGGCTTCCATTTTTTCCAAGAAATGGAAGTAAAATGGTAGTCAAGAAATGGTTTCCATTATTCCTAAGAGATGGTAGAGAATAGTATATTGCCAGTTTGTTTTGTCACTTCTTCCCGAGGTAGGGCACTAGTTGTCGATTCCAACTACCATTTTTACCAAATAAGTGGAACTTTAAGAAATGGCTGCATTTCATACGTAAGATATGGCAAAAATGAAACGTGGGTATCATTTTATATTGCATTTCTACCTAAATGTCTAGTAATTTGGGCATCAACCTTCCCATGCCTATCCTACTAAGCTACTAATGAGGCTTAGCTCATATGAACCCCTCCTTGGCACATTATTGTTCCTAATGCTACATGTTATTTCATGCAAGGGAATTCATTGTACTTTCACATCCAACAAATCCATGAGGCACTACAATGTACTCCTATTTCCTTCCTTGCCAAGTTTGCATCCATGACACCTAAGGGATTCCTTGTGTATAATGCAAATTAAATAGAATATGCTACAATAACCCAGTAGAAATATCCTTATCTTGCATAGGTTGTTTATCCTAATCCTCTCAATTTTGTGAAAATCCTTATCTTGCATAAGTAGTTTATCCTAATCCTCTCTAGTTTTGTGAAAATACCATTTAAAAACCCCTTCTTTGAGTACAATTCTATACAAAGTGTGTAAAATATCTAAAAAGTGTTTCAAATATCTAATAAAATGCCCCTTTTTGATTATTGCACATGCTATCATACATATCCCTAGTGGACCCTTGATGGTATCAAACGCTTACAATTGGCTTTTCAAATTGAGTTGCCATTGTAGCAAAATGGGAATGCCATCACTTTTAAAACTTGGAAAGTAGAAACGTTTCCATTTTCATTTCGATGGGGTGCCATGAAAGGTCTCAGGTAGCTATGAGCATTAATGCTCATAGTAGAAGGCACAAGAGCAGTCCACTCTAGTTTGTGGGTGAAAAGTGAGACTTGATTTATCCTCCCTGTTTCGATTTGGGCTGATCTAGTAATCAATAGGTATTGGTGTTGTAATAGAATGCCTTGGTTTTTATAACAATATGACTGAGTGAAGGATGCATGAAGGGCGTTGACTCATTTTTTGGCTACTACCTCAACATTTGTTGTGCGAAACCTAAGGGGTGCATTGAAAATATGTAGACATAAGATGTGCAGGTTCAACATTAAGGGTTTCTTAAGATTCTAATAAATTCACAAAACATGCACATAGAGGTATGTCATTTCATAAAGTCAAATTAAACGAAAAGGAATGTAAGCGTTATATTGTTTTTCCCTTTTTTTGTAGAAGAATAGATTTTGTTAAAAGAAAAGTTAAAATAAAGAAAGAACGAGCTTCAGAAGTTGAAAACACATATATAGCACTTAGCTTAATGCCTTAGTAGTAGGTAGTGCTAGGACCTCATCCTTTGTAGCAAAGTACATGAGTAGATTGAGCATTACCCTTCGTACTTGTTGGATGAAAATTCCTAGTTTTCCATATGAATGACACTATGGCTACTTTGATTAGATGCCTTAGGCTTGCTTGATCATCATTCATTTGGGCTTTGTCACCAAGTAGAACTATTTTATATCATATCAAAATATGAACAGAACCCACATTTTATTTAGTAGTGTGGGTTGGAAAAAAGTAGCATGGGGGTACAAAGTTGATAGAAGACCCTACAATGAGATGAAGGACTAACAAGTGACACACGAGGGGAGAGATGTAGACCCTACAAGTTTAATCAATGAGACTAGAGAGACATCCTAGCATGCTACAAGGTATTTTAAAGATGTGGTGTGGACATGATGGAATCCATTCTTTTGCATCCCAATCTTTCATCAATGAGCACATGTATAACCCCGAATATATATATCAGATTTTAGTTGGCCACAATGCATTGAAAGAAGTTTTGTAGATGCACATATGAATGTTTCTTCAAGTACCCATTTTCTTGCACCGCCAAAGAAGAACTACCTTGGGAGGAAAGAGAAGTGTACCTTGTAGCATGAAAGTCCAAAAACGTGAGGGAAAAGGGTTAAATAAATGTGGAGTGATAGCATTAAGGACTTGGTGGTGGGTATGATGGTCGTAGTGTTAGTAACATATGATCCTAGTGGATTTACTTTTTGGAATGCTAAAGCTGTGTAATAGAGGTGCATTGGTTTTCACCAAGTTGATGGAAGTTTCATAGCTCAATATAACCCAGAGATGGTGGTAATAATGAAGCACACATCCAAAAAGGAAAGCGGGCGACAAAGAATTGTCCAAGACTTGATACGTTGTAGTTGGACTAGGTTTATGTTTTGGTATATGAATTTGAATTAATACAAGTGGGGCAATTTCCAAAGGGCACACAATACATAATATCTCAGAATATTACAAAGACATTGATTGGATGCAGTGCACAAATGGAAGCCAAGACTCCACCATGCAAAAAAGAGGATGGTAGCTCAACTTGCCCAAGTTGACTCAGAGAATGTTCTAGTGGACAGCTTGAAGGACAAGTGCTCTACAAATTCTACCCCACAAAGCTTTGGCTGTAGTGCATATGAAGGTATAGGATCAAAGGATAAGTAGTTTTCTTTGTAGGATCAATCGATGATCAATCGCATGCACATGTATGATGCAATGTAATTGGCAGCTTGTTATAAGCATTGGATGCTTAGGACCATACTGTAATAGTTTTGAGAAGTTATTATATTTTATTCCAAGGAAAGGTTTCCATGCCTGTTTTCCAAGAAAAGGTTAACAAAATTTCAAAAAAACATGGTTTTTATGTCTTTTTTCAAAAGTCTTGTGCAAAATGGCCACCTTTAAAAAAAATCAAAATTCACATGAACAAAAAGAAAAGGAATCTTTACAATACTCACCTAGGGTTCTCTTTTTGAGGTTATTATTCTTGAATTAAATGTTACCATGTTCCACTTATTTATAGTAATTGCGTGATGTTCCAAACTAATATGCTCTTATAAAAATGCATGCTTTCTCACATGAAAATGATTTCTCGCAATCAAAGCCACCTCCCTCCGATGCTAACAACCCTGAATATTTCTGATTTGTCTTCTGAATCGACTCTATCAAATAAGTAGATCATCGAGGACAATTTAAGTATCATGTATTAGTCAGTAGTTCAGGCTACCATTGCCAGCATCTTCATGGGAACTGCACCTCTTTAGCAATAAGTTCCTTGTCACTGCATTTGGCCTTGTTGACATTGAACGATATGAACTAGTAGCTAGCATATTTATTAAGTGTAGATCGCTCTACAGGCAACGTGTGGTCTTAGATCTCCTAAGTATTAAAAATGCCTACCATGCTCGTAAGCACTTACACTAACTTGAATTTGCTACTCCCCGCAGAGGCCTCACCATCGACAATGCACAAGGTACCTTGGAGAGTCTTCCTCACACTACTATTCACATGTGGACGGGCGATCCCAATCGAACATATGGCAAGGATATGGGTAATTTCTACTCTGCAGAAAGAGATCTTATCTTCTATTTCCATCACTCGAATGTCGATCAACTTTGGGTGGTCTGGAACAATCTTGAAGGACGTCATAAAGATCACACGGACCCTGATTTCCTCAATTTCAAGTTCGTTTTCTACGATGATAAAGCACAGCTACTAAAGGTGTCAGTGAAAGATGCCCTCAACTCCGCCACGTTGGGAATCGCATACGAGTCTGTGAAGGGAGACCCCATCTGGCAAAATGTACTAAAGCCCATCTTGGGCATAAAAGGGGTGGTTTTCAAAAGCGTAGATGATCTACCAAAGCTAGGCCCAACATCGAAAGATAAGAGCACTAATGAGGTGACAGAAAAGCTCACAACACTAGTACCACATCCGATGCAAACTGTCGCAGAGTTTGTGAAAGCTAAAGGACTGAAGAAGGACGAACCGGAAGAGGTGCTGGTGCTGCAAAATATGTAGGTGCCTATGATGGCACTGATCCACTTAGCTGTTTTCATCAACCTACCGGAAGCAGATTCAAAGACGCCATTGAACTCGCTAGAGTATATGGGCTCGTTTCCAAATCTTCTACATGTGGGAATGGACATGAGCAATTGCACGGTGAATGCAAGGTTTGCAGTTCTGGATGCTCTGAAGAAGCTTGGGATCGAGGATCAATCCAAGATAGCAATGACAGTAGTTGCAAAGGGGCCAAAAGGGACGTAGCAATCGTCCCTCATCTCTATCGAAGGCTTTGATCTCATCGAGTATGAGTAATCACATGAATAATGCATGCATGCATTCAACGCGTACCCGGTAAGAGGCAATGCAACCCTAAAATTTGAAGCCTTCAATGACCTTCAAAGCCCTTTAGGCATTCTAGGGAAGGCCGTTGAAAAAATTGAGGTTGAAATGAAGGCCAATTTTTCACATAAAACAATTTTCTTCAACTTTTTTTTTTGGGATCAGCAATAGCTCAGCTTTTTTGTCACTGAGTAGCTGCCCACTTTGAATTCCCCTTTGAAAGGAAGCTCATTAGCATAGACCATATATGGGCTCTGTACCACTCACTCACACACTTATGTGTGAGTGAAAAGAAACAAGGGTGCATGTATGCACAGGAACAGTGGCTTCAGTTTATGAGTTGTGCAGGTCTCTAGACACATTGAAGACTTAGTAGGCCACGTCTATAGTTCCACTAAATTGATTAGGGTATAAAGTCTTTGGTACGACGGCTATTAAAACCGGTGCTTTAATTCCTTTTTTGAAAATCTAAGTATTGGAAGGTAATTGGGAGCTATTTTGCTTTGAACAGTGGCAACCGCATCGCAAATTGGTATGCAATATAGATGGGGTCATGATTAGACCAATATGCTTGCATTGTTCTGAAGAAACTTCTCATTAAAGGTGTGTTTGTCTGAATGTGGTCAATTTGAGACCCTTAAATTATTGTGGAGGTTTTGTACACAAATAGCAGGTGATTTTGTTCCATGAGATTTTGTAGTTGTAGCTGCTTTTGAGATGTTTGTAGCATAATGTTGAAATCCCCCAGCACTGAAGTTGGATAAAGCGATCGCCTTTGGTGTAACACACTTGTGATTTGTTCAGGAAACTCTGGAGGTTGCATGCTTCGGTATGGTATATTGCCACTATAAACATCACTTGCCTTAGATTCATGAGTCAAAAGTGAGGCACAATCACTCAGCAATTGTAAACACTTCATGTGAAACCAAAGAAAATATGCATTTGTACAAAAGGGATGTATCCATTCCTACAAATGCTATAATTGTAGCGAATGTTGTGTTCATATAGTGTTTTGGGTCTATGGTTTTGGTTTCATTAAGGCAAACCAAGTCGGAGGCTTGGATGTTATAGTTTGCATTATTATCCTCAGAATGCAGTTGTAAAGAGCGAGTATTTAAGGGAGGTAGCAAGCTAAGGGTGTCCACCACTTTCGGGTGAGTGTGACACCCGCTCGAGTGAAAATACAAAGGTTTTGCTTCGGTCTCCAATACCTCGATCGAGGTATAAGCTCCAATGAAAATCACACACGAGCACAACTGAGCCTAGCCAATACCTCGATCGAGGTACATAGCTTTTTCACCGGACCGAGCCTCTACCTCGATTGAGGCTTGCTGGCAAGCCAGCTATACATGCCACATCTACCTCATTCGAGGTATCGTGGCAATCCAGCTCAACCTCGATCGAGGTCAGGTGGCATGTCCAGCATACCTCGATCAAGGTATGTGCCATCCGACAGGGCAGCCAACAGGGCGGATGACATACCTCGATCGAGGTATGCTGGACACATGACTTGGCATCCCGCTTCTGCCAACATACCACGATCGAGGTATCGTGGCATGTCAAAACCTCCATCGACGTGGATGTACCGAGATGTATGGGCATGTCACAATACCTCGATCGAGGTATCGTGGCATGGCAATACCTCGATCGAGGTAGATGTACAGAGATGTATGGGCATGTCAAGAATACCTCGATCGAGGTATCGTGGCATGCCAACGAGATGTATGGGCATCTCAAGAATACCTCGATCGAGGTATCGTGGCATGCCAATACCTCGATCGAGGTAGATGTGCCGAGATGTATGGGCATGTCAAGAATACCTCGATCGAGGTAGCTAAACCCTAATTTTTCTTATAAAAGGAGAGCGACCCCCCTCATTCCGCATACCTCGATCGAGCTCTGCCTCATCCACCGATTTCAGATTTGCCGGACTTCGACGGAATTGCGCGAGCGACGGAGAGCTACGAACGGACATCGACGGAGATGGACGGAGCAGGAGCGGGAGAGTCCAGGTAGGGTTTTTTTTAATGTAGCATTTTCTTTTATGTAGCATTTTCTTTTTGGTAGAATTTGATTAAATTTTAGTTTATAAGAGAAATTATAAAATGCATTTTAATGTCTTTCTGAAATTTATGAATTACGAGATTTTTTATTTAAAATGTGAAAATTAAATTTTTTTTTTAAATAGAGCTTTTTTTAGTAAATAAAAAAACGTTCATATTAATAATTATAAAATATTTATAAATTTGAAATGTATTTGTAAATTTTTTTTTTAATTTTTAAATTACGACGTTTATAATTTAAAATGTGAGAATTTTAATTTTAAAAAACGTAATTTAAAATTTTAGTTTATAAGAAAAATTATAAAATGCATTTTAATGTTTTTCTGAAATTTATGAATTACGAGATTTTTTATTTAAAATGTGAAAATTATTATTTTTTTTTAATAGAGCTTTTTTTAGTAAATAAAAAAACGTTCATATTAATAATTATAAAATATTTATAAATTTGAAATGCATTTGTAAATTTTTTTTTTTAATTTTTAAATTACGACGTTTATAATTTAAAATGTGAAATCTTTAAATTTAAAAAACGTTTAATGAGGCATTTTTTATTCAAAATGTGAAAATGTTAAATATTTCTGTTTTTTTTATGTAGCATTTTCTTTTTGGTAGAATTTAATTAAATTTTAGGTTAAAAGAGAAATAATAAAAAATTTCTAAATTTCAAATGCAATATAATGTTTTTTTGAAATTTATGAATTACGACATTTTTTATTTAAAATGTGAAAATGAAATTTTTTTTTCAAATAGAGCTTTTTTAGTAAATAAAAAAACGTTCATATTAATAATTATAAAATATTTATAAATTTGAAATGCATTTGTAATTTTTTTTTTAATTTTTGAATTACGACATTTATAATTTAAAATGTGAAAATTTTAAATTTAAAAAACGTTTAATGAGGCATTTTTTATTCAAAATGTGAAAATGTTCTATATTTCTGTTTTTTTTATGTAGCATTTTCTTTTTGGTAGAATTTAATTAAATTTTAGTTTATAAGGAAAATTATAAAAAATTTCTAAATTTATAATGCATTTTAATGTTTTTTTGAAATCTATAAATTACGACATTTTTTATTTAAAATGTGAAAATGAAATTTTTTTTTTTTAAATAGAGCTATTTTTATTAAATAAAAAAACGTTCATAGGAATAATTATAAAGTATTTATAAATTTGAAATGCATTTGTAAATGTTTTTTTTATTTTTGAATTACGACATTTATAATTTAAAATGTGAAAATTTTAAATTTAAAAAACGTATAATGAGGCACAAGACTCGCTCGACTTATCAAATTAATAAGACATTTTGTATAAGACTCGCTCGACTTATCAAATTAATACACAAACATAAACCTACTAGTCAACTATTGGAGTTGGACATTAAAGATTGACTAGTGACATGGTTGGTGACCAAAGCTTGAAGTTGACTAGACACTTTGGGACAAGCAAGTTCTTTAGAAGGAAACTAGGTTTAAGCTTGGGTAATCATCCCTAATATATTGGGAAATTACTAATGATAAATCATCCTTTAACTATTTGGCAATTAGTAAGGATCGATTCTACTAGGAAATATGTTGAAGGCATATGTCCCCTATTAGTCAATAGATTGATTAGACTAAGCATGCATGATAAGGCTATAGCTTGGAAATGCCTAGATAGTGGCTTAGTCCAAATCTTCAATATCCCTTAAGAAGACATGAAATAGTGGCTTAGACCTTAAGAAGACATGGAATAGTTTGCAAATGTCTAATTCTTCTAAGTTATGCATAGACTCTAGCATAACTGAAAAAAGAATATTACAAGATTGAGAATATTTGGATGGGTCTTCAAGAACTCGAATATTACGGTCTGTGCCTATAAACTGTTTGAGATTCTTATGCTATCACTATGGCATGCTTTAGATCTAGCACTTTGATCATGTTTGTTGTCTAGTTCCATAATTCATCTACTTCTCTTATATGTATAAGAAGAAAGAAATACGCCATAGAGAAACTGAAAGTTTAACTAGAATACCTAACATTCATTGCACATGGGACTCTAGTGGATCTATATTCATTCCACATTCATGCTAATATATGCAAGTGTTTTGATCAACTATAGACCTAAGTTCAAATAGAGCCTGTTAATGACTGAATCTCTCCTAATCATCCCTTCATGATCATAGATAATAGTATGGGCCACTATAAGGATTGGTTAGGAGCTATTTTTGAAATGCCAAACTTTGAAATGAAGTCAATATTCATTGTGTTGAGGAAAATTTTGTCGGGTGGATCTAGTTGAAGAGAGAAATCCATGTTGCATAACATTTGTCTGAGTTGAGCAGCCTCAAATCGACTTAATCGACTTAAGAGAGAGAGAACTCCATAACCTTCAAGAGTCGACATTTGAAGCATCCCATTCCATGTTGTTTGCTACATGGCAGCTCGCCATGTGGCACACATACATCCCTTTTTGCACTGTAGGGAAACCTATGACTAATGTTAACAACATTTATCTTGTCTTTTACAAATGACTAAGATGTTTTCCCAAAAAGACTTTGTAACAATAATCACGTGAACCACCTCATAACCAAAATAGTATGGATGCTACATATCTCCTTTCCCTCGTTGAAACTATGTCACACATGGAATGTCAACCACATGCTCAAGGAATTATATGCTAGTTTCATTGTAAGCAAGGGTGGTCTCTTTCTTGCTAGTCCAACCATAGGCAACGATGACGCTTATTACTTGAGCTCAACCAAAATTAACATTAGTTATCGTATGCAACCCTTCCCATTGCATAGGGACATCCAAGGATTTAATTTTCAAAGTTTTTGAATCCTCTTCTAGGGATCTTGTGCCCTTTGTTGTTGCTACGTATGTGGATGATCTCATTCCAAAACTATTTTTACAACTAGAAGTCGAGTGAGTCGTATACAAAATGTCTTGAACCAAGTGATGATCTATAGGAATGGCCACTAGTTGAGGTGGATTGCCCAACCAAAATAGATAATATTGAAAAGGCTTACTTATTTTCTCAAAGTTCTCGCTTTAAAAGGTCTGTAGTGTGAACCCGCTCTCTTTTTGAATGTGTAGTCCGAGAAATACTAGATGCGCCTTGCTTGTGTATCGTTCAAAGTAATGTATTAGGTATCCTTCTATCTCCTCCATATCTATTGCAAACCCAAGGCAGTAAAGCATTCAAAGAAGGTCTTATTAACCAAACTTCTCCACTATCTGTCCTTAGTATAGGGGCCATTAGTGGACAATGTGGTCCTTACACCACATGTGGAAAAGTTTCATATTGGATAAAAAGTGAAAAAAGGGAAACACATAAGGAAAAAATATTTGAGACATCTAAGTTTTAAAATGCAACGACTAGAGTGAAAAAATTCTAATCAAAATTAAGAATTATTAATAATATTGATTAATATTGAGCCACACATTTGGCCCATCTACCGGTAGGTGCATAGGATCTACCTGATCAAGGAGTACGTACAAATAGTTTTCATTACGTAAATAGATTATAAGTCATATTGAATAGAATATTATTTTCATTACCCAAATAGAATATTAATTTCCATGTGTTTTTTTTGTGCATGCGCCAGCGCACAGGTTCTAGCACCACTATTCGTATGCAGATAGAGATGCTGAGAGCTGAGATGAGGGCACTATAGGATGCTAGGGCACCCCCTCACTTGGTTGCAAGCCTGGATTCAGTTATTAAGGCTCTGAGTCGATTGGACACAGTTGAGGACATGGTGGATAGCTTTCAGGCACAGGTTGAGGCGGAGATCACTGGTGGTGGCTTGGATTGGAGAGCCATTCGACAGTTGTTTGAGCGGGAGTCACATCACAGGGAGGCCTTGGAGGACATGTTTTGGGATGGTCACACCGAGGCGATGCGACCACGATTAGGGCTCCCCTTGCATATTTTACGGTGTAGGCACCGCATCATAGCAGCACACATTTATCCGAGATATCTTGCTACGAATGGTGGTCGATTGCCTCATAACCGCCAGATAGCCAGGTCATTTGCCATGCAGCTTTACGCTGAGTTTGTCCTTGGTCATCGGGTGGACCACCTCAGTACCCATCCAGGATCAGGAGCAGGACGTGGTAGGATGGGGCGTCAGGAGCATCAGATTGTAGGTGTTCGGCGTCGACGCGAGGAACCAGAGTTGTACACCATCCCTGCACCGGCATTGCGAGCGGTGGGAGGACAGATTAGGGGGGATGTTCATTCAGCTTCCAACAGATAAGTCCACATGCATATTTGGTTAGTACGTGCGCCATTTCTCACACGTAGTCGTGCTAGTAGGGATTGTAAAAATATACGCATTATACCTTCCACGTGGCGCATACCAAATAAGTTGGAGACCAAATCTTGCGTGGATGTATGTCTAGGGTGGCCTAAGAGTCGTGCGAAGTTTCATTCCCAACAGATAAATCCACATGCGTATTTCGTTAGTACATGCGCCATAGCTCATACGTAGTCGTGCTAGTAGGGATTGTAAAAATGTACACAGCTGTCCTTCCATGTGGCGCATACCAAATCAGTTGGGCACCAAATCTTGCGTGGATGTACGTCTACGGTAGCCTAAGAGCCATGCAAAGTTTAATCTCCAACAGATAAGTCCACATGCATATTTGGTTAGTACGTGCGCCATTTCTCACACGTAGTCATGCTAGTAGGGATTGTAAAAATGTACGCATTATACCTTCCACGTGGCGCATACCAAATAAGTTGGAGACCAAATCTTGCGTGGATGTATGTCTAGGGTGGCCTAAGAGTCGTGCGAAGTTTCATTCCCAACAGATAAGTCCACACACGCATTTCGTTAGTACATGCGCCATAGCTCATACGTAGTCACGAGTGCTAGTAGGGATTGTAAAAATGTACGCATTGTACCTTCCACGTGGCGCACACCAAATCAATTCAGACCAAATCTCGCATGGATGTATGTCTAGGGTGGCCTAAGAGTTGTGCGAAGTTTCATCCCCAACAAGCAAGTCCACACGCGTATTTCGTTAGTACGTGCGCGAATTTTCTTAGTCACGTTTTTAAAATGTCCTAATGCACAAAACAAATTACAACATTACTACTAATAAACAATTTTTTGTATTACAAACACAACAAATCCCATTGAGAAGACATCGGACATCATGTTAAAAATAGAATCTAATACAATGATGTGTATGAACGTGTATACAGCCATCATAGTGAAATACAAAATATGAGTCCATGAAAATTACAATGGTACGGTCACACAGTGAGCCTATACATATCGAATACAAAAAAGTGTAATCAACTAGTGATACCCAATAAAAATCAATCTGATCAACTAATGATCCCAAAAAATATGATATGTAATGTGCTACTCCTCAGGATCAGCTCTCATGCCAATAGTTGCAAGTATGCTCTCGTGATCCGCCACTACAAGGCGCCATCGTGGAGTGGACATCGCCTTGCGAGTGCGAACACGACTCAAAGTAATCTTGATCCCAACAACAAGATGAGAATACATGTATACCTCCTGATCCGCCATGTACTCCTGGAACTCAATATAGCGACCACGCCTCTGTATCTGCTGAAAATAGTGGCCACCTACGATCATGCTATGAGCATTGAAGTGCATCCCATGCCCATCCACTATATCCTCATTCAGCATGCTCTTCAGCATAGAGCATCGCAACAAGTAATAATCCACACCCTCCTCATTGCCCTCTGAAGCAATAACCGCGAAGATATCACCAATACGCAAAATATCTGTAAGCTGGTCATAATCTCTAGAGGAACTGAATCCCGCATCCTGATCATCATGTATCTCCTCCCAAGGCTGGAAGGGAGAAAGCACTCGCCGTACCCATGGATCGGCCCATGGTATCATGGAGCACCCTCCCCAATCATCATCAATGCATGCAGAGCAAAAACATGCAAACCGTCGAGAAAAGATCGCGGGGTGAGACTCACCTACGCTCCTGATGGAATGGAAATCAAGAGTGCCAGGCACAGAACGACAATCAAAAGGCCTCGACCGATCAAGACTCCCAATGTCCACGCACCAAAAATACCGGCTCACCACCCTATCGTCACGCGACTGAAACGAGGACGTAGCACTAGTGGATAAGTGCTGGCTGCACCACCGCACCACATCATGTGCATCCTTGAAGCGATCGGCATTGTGATGCAACTGGTATCGACACAAAGCATGCTTCACGCAAGCACCTGCACCATCGTGCTCTCCCTTACCGTGCCCTGTCTCGAAGTAGCTCCATGTGATCGGAATGCCTGTCTCACGGTGCCATCTGCAGAACCAATAAAACTGTCTAGCGGATTTGAACTGACCACCGCAACCGGTCTAACCAGATCCAGCGCCGCTGCCATGTGACACCATGATCCCTCAAGAAACTATCATGCAAAGTGAAGCAATGCTACACAAAATGGGCATCATGCGATCGATCATCACTAATGTAGAACTGATACTCTCGCACAATGATGCATGAGTCCATGGTGCTATCAATGCCATCCACATGAGCTTGTGCATGACGATAGCTAATGTGCACAAATATAGCAACCTGCAATATGGCATTGAAAAAAAAATATGACTTTTGAAATAATTCAATATAATGAGGTGGGGAAAAGATCAATACTCAATCACACATCACCTGTTCGGAGAAATAATACTCCGATTGGATCTCATGCTGTGGTGCAAAGGTGTAATTCTCCACAAAGTCCACCACTGAGACAACCACCCCTATAGGAAATGTCCTCAAACATGCACGAAACTGACGATCCTCCCATTTCGCAGTGTGCGAGTGGCGTATGTAGCGGTACAGCTTCCCTCGAAAACAGTCAATGAATACAACATGTGGTGTCTCCTTCCCCACAAGCTGCAACCTCCTCGACTGTGCACCACCATCTAATGTCAAGGTACAGTACTCATACTGCTGCCAACGAACCATCTGCACATCACAAGTATCTAGTGCAACTCGTGGCACTCTAGCAAAGTCACCACACAAAGTACACGTGCCTTCCACACAATCAAGGGAGTGGAATAAAGCATCACCATCTCGTGTACACAATATGGAATGAATGAAGTCGCGAGGGCTAGTAGGAACCACTCCCCTATGACCATCAAAGGAACGGAATACGTCATACATCAATCCAAAATCCACATGGTAGCGACAACAGCATGTGTCATGCTCCTGAGAGCATCGCACAAACCATGGCCTGCATTGCTCAAATGACCTCTGCCCAATCTTGAACTCCGGGTGCGCCTCTACAAACTGAGTGTACAACTCAGTCTGGGTACACTCCAAAAAACATGCACCATGCTCAATGTACACACCGCGTGACACCCTCTTCCGCAATGCCTTCTTGAACACCGGGGATGCTCTGCAATGCTCCTCCCAAAACTGTTGTATGAAGGACCTAGTGGAATCATCCAACAATCGATCGCTGCGAGGTGCACGACCACTCGAACACTGCTAAGGACCTCACTAGATACAACCCTATCTCTACGTGCACCAAGACCAGCAAGCCTCCTACACTCTACCAAGTCAGGGTGATCAATCAGGGATGTAAGAAGAGAAGACTGTGAAGCTGGCGTGAGGTCACAAAAAAAAGACTGCACAATCTTGCTAGTACAACGACAGATAGTGGACTTCGGCAAGTCACGTCGTGAAGCAACACTGCTGCTGCAACTGCTGCTGCAAGGTGGGGCAAGGGGATCAATGGGAGATGGTAGGGTGGACAGGGGAAGGGAGGCGCCAAGCGGAGCGGGGGGAGGGGGAGGGGGAGGGGGAGGGGGGAGGGTGGAGGGGGAAGAGGTAGAGGTGGAGGCCAAAATGTAGGTGGCTAGGGGAAGGGCGGAGGCTAGAGGTAGCGGAGCGGATGAGCATGGGGGGACAATGGAGGTGGGGGTGGGGGTGGAGGTGGGATGTAGAGGTAGAGCTGGAGGTGGATCAGTGGTGGCAGCGCGAGCTCGAGCTCTAGAGGCTCTCTTGCGCTCACGAGCCTTCCGCTTGCGCTCCTCGTCAATGAGATTTGGGGGGGGGTTCCTACATCTTTCACGTCTACTAGCTCTACGGCTTTGAGAACCCATTCTCAATGAAAGTAGGATGGAAGGTGTGACAAAGTGATGAGGAGGCAAGAATGGCTAAGAATGGGTGAAATGAACCAAAACGTGGTGTCTTATAGAGAGCCTCAACTCATCCACAAGATTGCTCTTAGATTGCTCTTCATTATTATTGGTGGAGAGGTGCTAAGATTGATACTAATTGGCTTAGTTTTGGTGGAGAGGTCTGCTATGCCCAGAGCCCCGATCAGACCTTATACCTCGATCGAGGTATTTAGTGCATTGCGCATGTATGTATGGACCTCGATCGAGGTATCTCTAGGTGTCCTTGGTCACATACCTCGAACGAGGTATTGTATGCCTCACCCAGCATATGTACCTCGATCGAGGTATTGTATGCATCGCACATCATCATGTGTATACATCTGGCTGATGTGGCACCATGCATGGTCATGATGTGGTAATATAGTCTCTTCCTGCATGGTCATGATGTGGTACTGGGCCTCTTCGATGACATTGAAAGGTGATGTGGCATGATGAGTTGGCATTCATGAGGTGGTAGATTGACATGGCAAATTGAGGTGGAGGGATTGGTGACGTGGCAAGGTTGAGGAGGTATGCCAAGGTGGCATTGTGTGATCACATGGCTGATGATGTGGAATGATGAGGTGGCACATGTGGCAGCACGTGTGGCAATGTAAGGTGACATGGCAAGGAGTGATGTCACATCTGCTTGATGAGATGGCACCACGTGGTCTAACAACGTGGCATGGTTTTGATGACTCAGCCTTCCACATGGGCAGCATGCAGACTCCAAAGGCTTGCCACTAGGATCGGTGATGCTCCTAGCCTACCTCACCAAGCCTAATACCAAGCCTACCTTGTCTTGGTATTAGGCTTGGGTGGCCCTTTTTCCCCCACAAAAGGGAGATTTAACTGTTGGAGGCCATATCGTACGTTTCCCTTACTCAAATTTAACCAAAATTTTTTCCTCTTATTCATCATGCAGAGGACTAGAAATATTGACATTTTTGAAATGTTTGGTTATGTTTGAGAATTACTAGATTTATTTTTAATATTCTTTATTGATCCTCTGAGGAGTAAAAGTAAAAATTAAACTTCCATCTTCCTAAATCTAACCGTTGGATTTGGGATTTGATGATTCAACCACACACCCTTATGTGCCTACTAACCTTCCACCGAATTGGATTTGCTTAATTATTCAAAATACTAAAAAAATGTGGTGTGCTACTAAAATGCATGTATTTTATGACTTTATTTATTATAAATAATTATTTATAATTAGATAAATCATTCAAAAAACTACCAATAAATCAAGTTAAGCTCTACATAATGCAAAGAGACCACTTACAAAGTTTCAATAACATTTAATCTAAAATGAGTGAGAAATTTAGAATTTAATATGACACTCTTTGTTCGTGACAAACGTGTGACCACCCTGGAACCATGCCGTGTGACACAAAGAAATTTTTTGTGTGTGCATCGAATTTTCGATCAGACTATACGATTGTGTGCACAATAGTAAGTGTGATGTTGTGTCAGAAGACTTCAAAGACTAGATCCATAGGGAAGTAGGTGAGATTTGCATTTTTGTGTGCTAAAAAGCTTGTTTTTCCACCTCCTTAGGATTGGGGAGTGAACAAAAAGTGGACACCCTTAGCTTGCTACCACCCTTAAGGTTGATATAATGGTGTGTGTTTGGCTCCAATTTTTGAGACAAGGGATGTCGAACTATCAAGTTGTAGTTGTAAGGAGTCTTTCCATTTTAGCAGCCACAATTACATTCACATGGAAAGGTTTGCTATCCAAGGGTTTGAGGAGATAAAGGTTTTCTTTAGAATGTACTTTTGAGAGTATTGTATATGCGATGCCGTGGTGTGGATGGCTTGTAGGTTTGAAACACAACATTTTTAGTGTTGAGCCATGTGCACAGTGGACAGTAGTTCTTGCTAAAGCCAGTTGAATTGAGAATTGCATTTGTGAAATGTAGTTGCTATTGCTGCATATTTGTATTTTTTTTGTGATTGGCAATATTGCAATCTAGGATTGTTCAATATTATGATTTTCACATAAGTGCCGAGTTTGGTGACGTGTGCATGCTCCGATGGTGGGGACTAGAAAATTGCACCCACATAACTACATTTGAGATGGACATTGTTACAACCTTGAAGTGGCCATCGGCCCCATTCACAAGACCACATGTGTTGTAGTTGCTTACACATAGCTCAACAACCATTAGGGGAAATTTTGGGTGGCAAAAGGACCTCATAAGGAATGGATTAAAAAATGGACTAAATTAAATCCAAGTGAACCACTAGGGTAACCCATGGGCTAAGGGTATCCTGGCTGAGAGGAGAAAGAGGCTAGGAGGAAGGTCGGGAGTCAATGGGGATAGTTTAGGGGCCTCTTGGGAGGTGTTTGAGGGTTGGGGACACTTTTGGAAATTTTTGACTTTTTGGAGGGAACAAACTCACGATTTTGGGGGCCCACGGAGTGAGGGAGGAGGGTGGGGGAATCATGAAAAAGTCAAGGGGAGGAGTAAATGCCCCAAGAGGTGGGGGGGGAAAGAGAAGGCAACTGGGAGCCTAGTGGGGACCAAGGGAAGTCTCTTCACCAATGAGAGGCCAATATGGAATCCTCCATTCTTTTAATGTCCAAGCCTTCCCATTGTTTGGTTTACTAATCACAAATCTTAAGGGACTAATCCAAGAGGCCCTTTTTGAGTCCAAAATTCCCCTAATGGCTTGGCCTTCTTCAATTTGAGCTCCTTGTCTTTTGCATTTTTTGCCCAAGTGGCAAATTGAGCTGCAGCATTTACTTTCTCATCATAGATAGTTGTAGCAGGCAGGCGCATTTGATCTATCCATGACCTGGGCAATGGCAAATGGCATTCTATACATAGCAAACTTGCATGCACAAACACCCCAAAGCAAAAAATGTGAACAGGGTTGTAGCACCTTGGGATCAAGGATCAATCCAAGATAGCAGTGACGGTAGTTGCAAAGGGGCCAAAAGGGATGCAGCAATCATCCCTCGTCTCTGTCGAAGGCTTTCTCATCAATACGAGTAATCCATACTTAGCAACATGTGCCTGGTAAGAGGCATTGCAGCCCTAAATTTTCACACAAAACAATTTTCTTCAACTTTTTTTTTTGGGACAACCTATTTACCTGTTAATTAGCATAGACCATACATGGGTTGTGTGCCACTCACTCACACACTTATGTGTAAGGCGAAAGAAACAAGGGTGCATGTATGCATAGGAATAGTGGCTTCAATTTATGAGTTGTGTAGGTCTCTAGACACATGGAAGATTTATTAGGCCATGTCTATAGTTTTAACCACATTGATTAGGGTATGAAGTTTTTGGTACGAAGGCTAATAACGTGAGGGAAAAGGGTTAAAGAAATGTGGAGTGGTAGCATCGAGGACTTGGTGGTGGGTATGATGGTCACAGTGTTAGTAACATATGATCCTAGTGGATTTGCTTTTTGGAATGCTAAAGCTATGTAAGTAAAAAAGGAAGGGTCAAAGACTAAGTCAATAGAGGTGCATTGGATTTCACCAAGTTGATGGATGTTTCATAGATCAATATAACCTAGAGATAGTGGTAATAATGAAGCACATGTCCAAAAAGGGAAGAGGGCAACAAAGAATTGTCCAAGACTTGATACGTTGTAGTTGGACGAGGTTTATGTTTTGGTATATGAATTTGAATTAACACAAGTGGGGAAATTTCCAAAGGGCACACAATACATAATATCTCAAAATATTACAAAGACATTGATTAGATGCAATGCACAAATGGAAGCCAAGACTCCGCCCTGCAAAAAAGAGGATGGTAGCTCAACTTGACCAAGAGGATAGAATGTTCTAGTGGATAGCTTGGAGCACAAGTGCTCTACAAATTCTACCCCACAAATCTTTGACTGTAGTGCATATGAAGGTGTAGGATCAAAGGATGAGTAGTTTTCTTTGTAGGATCAATCACATGCATGTTTATGAAGCAATGTGATTGGTAGCTTGTTATTTGCATTGGATGCATAGGACCATACTGTAATAGTTTTGAGAAGTTATTCTATTTTATTCCAAGGAAAGGTTTCCATGCTCATTTTCCAAGAAAAGGCTGTCAATAAAATTTCAAAAAAACATGGTTTTTATGTATTTTTTCAAAAGTGTTGTGCAAAATGGGCATCCTTTAAAAAAAATTAAAATTCACATGAAGAAAAAGGAATCTTTACAAGACTCACCTAGGGTTCTCTTTTTGAGGTTATTATTCTTGAATTAAATGTTACCATGTTCTACTTATCTATAGTAATTGCCTGATGTGCCAAACTAATATGCTCTTATAAAAATGCATGATTTCTCACATGAACTTGTTTTCATGAGACTAGCATGATATACAAGATTGTGCATGATGGTTAATCTTGTGAGAAGGTAAATTCCAAGAATAATGCATTCCTATGACCTCATATTAGCTAACATGTTACCATGTGGAGATTTTCGAGAGCTAATAAACAAAACGTGCTGCATATAGTAGTAAAAAAAGCTATGATAGAGTGATCCACCAACTTAGGGTGTTTGCTCATTTTGAGCCAACTTTTGTCTATATGAATGGAACTTATGAGCTTTATGAATAGTATTCAATCACTATTGCTTGAATATATTGAGGATTTCAATGCTATATACTCTGAGAGATGCTTCTAGCTAGGACCTTAATATTTAATTAAAAGAAGGCAATTGGAAATCTTTATTAATTTCAAGATACGTGGCCACAAATGTATCATAATTGAGATAATATTCTAAAGGATTTATGATATTCATCACTCATCTTAGCTTGTATAACGTACTAAATCTTGGGTTGTGATCATGTCTGCTTCTTTAAGTATTTCCATTTCTATATGAGGAAGCGTAGCCAAGAGATGGTTTCCACTTCCTGCTACCATTTCTACCTAAGAATGGCAATTAAAAAATGGCTGCCATTGCCTACCATTTACTCCTAAGAAATGGCACAGAAGAAAATGTTGCCATTTCTTCCCAATATAGGGCATAGTTGTCATTTTTAGCTACCACTTTTACCAAATAAGTGTCACTTTAAGAAATGGAAAAAAAGGGAAATCGGTTGCCATTTCTACCTATTTGTCTAGTGAATATTGAGATAAGCATCCCATGCCTAGCGTATTGATCTACTAATGAGTTATAGGTCACATAAATGGTCCTCCTTAACACATCATTGCTAATGCTGCATGTGGGCAAAAGCATAGATATTGCATGTTATTTCATGTGATGGAATGGATTTTACTTTCACATCCAAAAAATTGCATGAGGCATTGCAATCTACTCTTCTTGTCAAGTCTGCTTGCATTACATGTGAGGAATTCACTACGTAAAAAGCCAATATAGCATGCACTTCAAGGTCCCAATATAAATATCCTTACCTTACATAAAAGCCAATATAGCATGTGCTTCAAGGTATAAACCTTATATTTTGTGGGAGGGGGGACATGAAACTTTCATATTTTTCCCTTGTATATTTGAAAATTTTAAAGGAAATCCATGCATATTATATATGGACCTTGTCCCCCCATACCTTGGATTTTGGATGAGGGTAGTAGCATATTACAGATTGAGATAGCGCCTGAGGGAAAGTCCACCTTAGGTAACCATGAGCATTTGCCATGAATTCTCATACTAGAAGGCACAAGACTTGTCCACTTTAGTTTGCATGCAAAAAGTGAGACTTGATTTATACTTTGTCTTGTAAACTTGCCGATCGAGTAATAATGGATAAGCATTGGCAATGTAAGAGAATGCCTTGATTTTTATTGTTTGTCTTTGTAGATTTTTCAATGTTGTAATCAATAGGCATTGGTAATGTAAGAGAATGCCTTGATCTTCATAGTTCAATGTAATTGAATCAAGGGTGCATGGAGGGCATTGAGCCATTTATTGAAGGGCATCGAACCATTTGTTGAATACTACCCTAGCATTATGGTATAAAACTCAACAAGTGCATTAAAAATATGTGTAATTGTAAGATGTGCCAATTTAACATGAAGGGTTTTTTAATCTAATTAAATTCACAAAACATGCACATAGGAGGGGTTTTCCATTTCACAAAGTCAAAATATAGGGAAGGATATGTAAGTAAGCCTTTTAATAATTTCCTTTGAAGGAATGCTTACCTACTAGTGTGGGTTGGTGAGAAATATAAGGTGGGGGACTACGACTCTTGGGTACAAAGTTGATATAGAATATACTGGCAGGGTGATTTGACACTCCTTTCTCGTGGGAGTATGTGGACCAACCAGGTCACATCCTCTAAGCTCCTATGGCTAATAGTTAAGAGATGGTTGCCATTTCCTACTATCTACATCCATTCCTACCTGAGAAATGGAAATCAAGAAGCAATTTCCATCCTTACCTAAGAAATGGCTTCATTTCTTCCCAATAAATGGTAGTTATAAAATGGTAGTCAAGAAATGGTTGCCATTTTGTATTGTCATTTATGTCTAAGAAATGGTAGAGAAGAGAATTTTACCAATTTATTTCTTCCCAAGGTTGGGCACTAGTTGCCGGTTCTAGCTACCATTTTTACCAAATAAATGGCACTCTAAGAAATGGTCCCATTTCATACAACTTGTGTAAAATATCTAAAAAGAGTGAAAACCCCTTCTTTGAGTATAATTCTATACAATGTGTAAATATCTAAAAAATGTTTCAAATATCTAATTAGTAAACTCTTTTTTATGATTACACATGCTATCATACATATTCCTGGTAGACTCCTCACAATATGAGATGCTTACCATTGGATTTTCAAAATGGATTGCCATTGTAGCCAAATGGGAATGCCACCACTTTCAAAGCCAAGAAAGCAAAAATCTTTTCATTTTCATGTCCATGGGGTGCCATGATAGGATTATTGCTCATACTAGAAGTCACAAGAGTTGTGCACTCTAGTTTGTGGGTGAAAGGTGAGACTTGATTTATCCTCCCTCTTTCTAGATTGGCTGATCTAGTAATCGATAGGCATTGGTATTGTAAGAGAATGCCTTTGTTTTCATAACAATGTGACTCAATGAAGGGTGTGTGGAGGGCATCGCCTCTACTACCTCAACACTTCTGGTGCGAAACCCGAGGGGTGCACTGAAAATATGTAACCATAAGATGTGCAGGTTCAACGTTAAGGGTTTCTTAATCTAATAAATTTATAAAACATGCACATAGGAGTGGTCTTTCATTTCATGAAGTCAAATTAACGGGAAATAAATAAAACTAAGCATTTTAATAATTTTTCCTTTTTTTGCAGAAGAAAATATTGTTAAAAGAAAAGTTAAAATAAAGAAAGAACGAGCTCCACAAGTTGAAAATGCATACTTAGAGCTTGGCTTAAAGCCTTATTAGGTAATGCTAGGACCTTAGCCTTTCTATTAAAGTACTTGAGTGGATCAAGTACTTCCCTTATTGAAGATAAGAGCGCATTTAGGCTTGATGAAAAACTATGTGATTCCAAGTTTTATATATAAACTCCACCATGACCGCTCTAATTAGATGCCATAAGTTAGCTTGAGCATCGTTCATTTGGGCTTTGTCCCCAAGGAGAACTTCTTTCCATCCTATGGGAATATGAAGAGAATCCATGTTTTACGAGTTTTATTTAGTCGTATCCATGTTTTATTTAGTAGCACGGGTTGGAAAAAACTAGCGTTGGGACTATGACTCTTGGGTACAATATTGATATAGAAATCATTGCATTCCAAAACTGGCGTGGGGGACTATGACTCTTGGGTACAATATTGATATAGAATATAATGGAAGTGTGATTTGAAGCCACAATCTTATCACATTGTAGAATCAAACAACGGGCCTCGCATGGGCGTCTCGCATTTAACTTATCACCAGCTCATTTCGTGCTGAATAAATATTCAGCTCCGTCCCGACATTTTCATTCACCACCCTTTCGCCTTCTCCCCTCACTTTCAGTTTCAGCTTCCATGGCTGCTTCCGCTACCTCCTGTGCTTCTTTCCTCCTCGCTTCCCCCCCTCCTCACCCCTCCCCCTTCACCACCTCTCCTCCTCCTCCTATAGCTCCCTCCCATGCCTTCCTTCCCCTCTCGCTCTCCATCTCCCGGTGCACTCGCCCCCCTTGGTTGCCTCGTCGAGTTCTATCCACCCGTGCAGCCCAAGCCGGCACTAACCAGGAGAATGCTGTAACTGCACCTGGGCAGCAGCTGTCTGCCACTGAAGGAGACAATGCTCCTTCTACTCGTCTCGACAGACGCGAGCTCATGGCTGCCTCTGTAGCCGGCCTCTCCATGCTATCGGCTCCTGCCCTCGCCAAGCCCCTTCCACTTCCCGAGCTCTCCTCATGTGTGCCTGCAACTGTGTCCTTTACGGGCGAGCCAACCACGACAGTCAAGTGCTGCTTGCCCGTGTCCAAAAAGCCACCCATCGTCTTCAGGCCTGGTCCTACGATGAAGCCCCCACCTAAAATCAGAAGGCCTGCTCATCTTGCAGCATTGGATACTGCCTACGTCGAAAAATACAACAAAGCTTATGAGCTTATGAGGACATTGCCCACCGACGATCCACGAAGCTTCAAGCAGCAAGCCGATGTCCACTGTGCCTTCTGCAATGGAGCGTACACGCTCCCAAATAGCACCACGCCGTTGCAGATCCACTTTTCATGGATCTTCCTTCCGTGGCACCGTTGGTATCTCTACTTCCACGAAAAAATACTGAGCAGCTTGATCGGGGACCCTAGTTTCGCTCTTCCGTATTGGAACTGGGATGACCAAATCTTAGGAAATGTCATACCGTCGATGTTCTTGCAACAGACAAAGTATCCTGCGCTGTATGACGCAAATCGCAATCAAAGCCACCTCCCTCCGACGCTAACGACGCTGAATATTTCTGATTTGTCGTCTGAATCGACTCTATCGAATAAGCAGATCATCGAGGACAATCTAAGTATCATGTATCAGTCAGTAGTTCAGGCTACCACTGCCAGCATCTTCATGGGAACTGCACCTCTTTTCCAGTAAGTGCCTTGTCGTTGCATTTGGCCTTGTTGACGTTGAACGGTATGAACTGGTAGCTACCATATTTATTAAGTGTAGATCGCTCTACAGGCAACTTGTGGTCTTAGATCTCCTGAGTATTAAAAACGCCTACCATGCTCGTAAGCGCTTACACTAACTTGAATTTGCTACTCCCCGCAGAGGCCTGACCACCGACAGTGCACAAGGTACCTTGGAGAGTCTTCCTCACACTGCTATTCACGCGTGGACGGGCGATCCCGATCGAACATACGCCGAGGATATGGGTAATTTCTACTCTGCGGGAAGAGATCCCATCTTCTATTGCCATCACTCGAATGTCGATCGACTTTGGGTGGTCTGGAACAATCTCGGGGGCCGTCGTAAAGATCACACGGACCCTGATTTCCTCAATTCCGAGTTCGTTTTCTACGACGATAAAGCGCAACTGGTGAAGGTGTCAGTGAAAGATGCCCTCAACTCCGCCGCGCTGGGAATCGCGTACGAGCCCGCGACGGGGGACCCCATCTGGCAAAACGTAGTAAAGCCGATCTTGGGCACAAAAGGGGTGGTTCCCAAAAGCGTAGATGCTCTGCCGGAGCTAGGCCCAGCATCGAAAGATAAGAGCGCTAATGAGGTGACGGAAAAGCTCACAACACTAGTAGCACGTCCGACGCAAACTGTCGCAGAGTTTGCGAAAGCTAAAGGTCTGAAGGAGGACGAAGTGGAAGAGGTGCTGGTGCTGCAAAATGTGCAGGTGCCTATGACGGCACTGATCCACTTAGCTGTGTTCATCAACCTACCGGAAGCAGATTCAAAGACGCCATTGAACTCGGCAGAGTATGTGGGCTCGTTTGCAAATCTTCCACATGTGGGAATGGACATGAGCAATCGCACGGTGAATGCGAGGTTTGCAATTCTGGATGCTCTGAAGAAGCTTGGGATTGAGGATCAATCCAAGATAGCAGTGACGGTAGTTGCAAAGGGGCCTAAAGGGACGCAGCAATCGTCCCTCGTCTCTGTCGGAGGCTTTCTCATCGAGTACGAGTAATCCATACTCATAGACGAATAATGCATGCACGCATGCAACGTGTACCTGGTAAGAGGCAGTGCAGCCCTGAAATTTGAACGACCTTCAAGTAAAGGCATTCTAGGGAAGGCCATTGGGAAATTGAGGTTGAAATGAAGGCCAATTTTTCACACAAAACAATTTTCTTTAGCTTTTTTTTTTGGGAGCAGCAATAGCTCAGCTTGTTTGTCACTAAGGAGTTGCCCACTTTGAATTCCCCTTTGAAAGGAACCTCCTATCTATTAATTAGCATAGACCATATATGGGCTCTGTGCCACCCACTCACACACTTATGTGTGAGTGGAAAGAAACAAGGGTGCATGTATGCACAGGAAGAGTGGCTTCGGTTTATGAGTTGTGCAGGTCTCTAGACACATGGAAGACTTATTAGGCCATGTCTATAGTTCCAACTAAATTGATTAGGGTACGAAGTTTTTAGTACGAAGGCTATTAAATCCGGTGCTTTAACTCTTTTTTTGGAAATCTAAGTATTGGAAGGTAATTGGGAGCTATTTTGCTTTTAACATTGGCAACCACGTCGCGAATTGGTATGCAATGTAGACGGTTATGTGTGAGTGGAAAGAAACAAGGGTGCATGTATGCACAGGAACAGTGGCTTCAGTTTATGAGTTATGCAGGTCTCTAGACACATGCAAAACTTATTAGGCCAAGTCTAGTTCCAACTAAATTAATTAGGGTACGAAGTTTTTGGTATGAAGGCTATTAAAACCGGTGCTTTAATTCTTTTTTAAAAAATCTAAGTATTGGAAGGTAATTGGGAGCTATTTTGCTTTCAACATTGACAATCACGTCATGGGTTGGTATGCAATATAGACGGGGTCATGATCAAACCAATACGCTTGCGTTGTTTCCAAAAAACTTCTCATCAAAGGTGCATTTGTTCGAATGTGGTCAATTTGAGACCCGTAAATTATTGTGGAGATTTTGTACACAAATAGCAGGTGATTTTCTTCCATGAGATTTTGTAGTTGTAGTTGCTTTTGAGAAGTTTGTAGCATAATGTTGAAATCCCCGAGCACTGAAGTTGGATAAAGCGATCGCCTTTGGTGTAACACACTTGCGATTTTATTCCAGGAAACTCTGGAGGTTGCATGCTTCAGTACGGTATATTGCCACTATAAACATCGGTTGCCTTAGATTTGTCAGTCGAAAGTGAGTCACGATCACTCAACCATTGTAAACACTTCATGTGAAACCAAAGAAAGCATGCATTTGTACAAAAGTGATGTATCCATTCTTGTAAATGCTGTAATTGTAGCGAATGTTGTTGTGTTGATATAGTGTTTTGGATCTACGGTTTTGGTTTCATTAAGGCAAACCAAGTCGGAGGCTTGGATGTTATAGTCTGCGTTAATTTCCTCAGAATGCAGTTGTAAATTGGAGGGGAAAAAACTCGCGATTTCGAGGGCCCATGGAGTGATGGAGGAGAGTAAGGGAATCATGAAAAAGTCAAGGGGAGGAGTAAATGCCCCAAGTGTTGGTGGGGGAAAGAGAAGGCAAGTGGGAGCCTGGTGGGGACCAAGGGAAGTCTCTTCACCAATGAGAGGCCAATATGGAATCCTCCATTCTTTTAATGTCCAAGCCTTCCCATTGTTTGGTTTACTAATCACAAATCTTAAGGGACTAATCCAAGAGGTCCTTTTTTAGTTCAAAATTTCCCTAATGGCTTGGCCTTCGTTAATTTGAGCTCCTTGTCTTTTGCATTTTTTGCCCAAATGGCAAATTGAGTTACAGCATTTACTTTCTCATCATAGATAGTTGTATGTAGTAGGCATGCACATTTGATCTGTGACCTGGGCAATGGCAAATGGCATTTTGTACATAGCAAACTTGCATGCACAAACACCCCAAAGCAAAAAACATAAATAGGGTGGTAGCACGCAAGCCATTGGATCATGCAATCATCTATGATGGGGGTATGGTAGACCATGCATTTCGGACCCTACTGCATAGTAGGATAGCCATCTGATTTAACTATTGCGGCTGCCAATACCACCATCTTGCTTTGTATATGATGAAGTTGCTTCTTAATTCCTTCCTCCCTCATCCTAAGGCTGTGGATGTTCTCTTTCATCTCCTCCTCTCTTTTCTCACTCTGTGCAACAGCTTCATCTGAATCCCTCAGCATGAAGCTGCTTAAATTGCTCAAAAACATCAACATGTGCTGTTTTCAAGATTTCCACTCTAATTTGGAAATCTCTCATGACAATGGATTGCTATTCAAAACTATCGAAAACCACAGCAAGCTCATGCACAACCCTATCGTAATCTTGTTGCAAGGTCTTATAGCTTACTCTTTGGACTTCCAACAGTGTTTCAAAAAAACAAACCTCATTGTGGTTGCTACAACTTGCTCCACTGTGGCTGCTCTTTGCAACTTTCCTAACCTAGAGAGCTACCTCATTGTCTTTTCCAGCCCAGCTGCTCGTTGCCCCATCCTTCTTGGCCTTGAAGCTCTCTGGCAGTTCTTGCATCACCGCTCTGGTTTTTGCATTCTTCCTTTTTAGCTCCTCCCTCATCTGGCCTTTTTTCAATGTTCAATGCGTTTTATATGTTACAGAGCTATTTTTAAAGACCCTCCTTTTCGACTCTCTGATCTTCAAGCTCCTTTCACATCATTGCTAGCTCCTTGTCTACGATGTCCCCATCACTTCTCATTTCTTCAAGCCTGTCTCGAGTGGAGCTCCTTGATGGGTTTCTCTACTTCTTCTCTTCTATGCCTTTCCATGTCGACTGTTTTTGCAGTGGCTTCAGCTTGCTCTTGTGCTTGCAAGGCCATTGCTTGTGCCTCCTCTACCTTGGCTTCTACACCCTCCCTGAGAACTTTCTCAAGTTGCATTGCCTTTGCTACATTGGTAGCTTTCTCTTGTAGAAAAGTCACATTTTGAGACATTTCCTTATCGTATTGCTCAAAAATCCCTTTGAAGGTAGATGTCATCAGGTGCATTGCAACTCTAGCAGACTGAGATGATAATTGGGATTTGCCATCCATGCAATTCTTTAGGTTGGTTATCACACTCTTGGAGATTGCCCTTGAGAAAGATACATCACGTCCTTTCAATTGCTCTACTATTGCTTGATTCACGGCTCCTCCCGTATCAAGAAAGAAGTGCATTGTCTTCTTCAGCACATTTTGGAGGTCTGTTGGCAAGCCAGAAGCTTGACTAAACCATCTTTACTAATTTCAGCATTGGGGTATACATCTAGAATTATATCCTATCTCTTCCATTGCTTCTCGAAGAAGTACTGTGCTTGCAAATTGCCTCCAGGAGAGCCTAGTGCATTTTCAATCACGCTTTCTGTGATGGTCATCTTCTGGCCTTGACAGACTATTTGCCCCTCCTTCACATTCACCTCCTGTACCAACTTAGTGAAGTTGTTGAGAGAATCCAAATTGGGCTTTTGAAGAGCGAGTAAGGAGCTCCCATATCACAACAAGACAAAGCACCCATAGATGCACACACAGACGCGTTTACTAAACTAAATAAAAAACTTACGGGTGTGTCTATTTGCACATCTATTTTCGCGTCTGGAGACCCACGTCTAACAATGCATCTATATAGCAGACACACATGCATATAGACGCGCATTTAGATGCTTAAATAGACGCTCTTATAAATGCATTTATAGATGCCAAAATAGACGCTTGTCGAACAGACAGACGTGTATATAGACGCATTTATAGACGCACTGATAGACGCGCTTTATAATATTTTTTTTAAATTTACAGAATGCTGTGTATGTTGTGTATGCTATATAGTTACAAGAATCCCATTTCCACATTGAGTAATTCAATTCTTATAGCCAACCGCATTTTAATTACAATTCTAAATAAAACATTACAACTCCAAAACGCAATAAAATTGAAAGCTTAAAAAGTGCTTGTATGTACATATAGCATGAAGCTAAGCCACGTCCTGTGGCTTCAAGTACAAAAAATAAGGAAGCTAAGCCACGTCATGTGGCTTCAAGTACAAAAAATAAGAGGATTGTATATACAAGAGGCACGAAGCCAAGCCAGTGGCTTTAAGTACAAAACAGAGTAGCTAGCACCACTTCTACGACTAATCCTTGTTGCCTTCCACGCTCCCTTTTGCACTCCCTTCTGTGTCCCCTTCTACGCCTCCTTCCTTGTCTTCTTCCTCGTCGTCTTGTGCACGGGCCTGTAAACAAGGGACATTAACATATATCAATGTATCAAAAATCAAATCTTTACTTATAATATTGACAATATTTAATTACTTTCAAATACCTCCGGGGCCACACCAGTAGCCCGGATATACTGCTCCTCAGTAATCAACCCGTCATCATAGAAGTGCCTCCATGTATCTCCTCTGCAATGGTGGCAGTGGTAGGCTGTCTCGACAGGAGTAGGATATCTGCCCACGATCTCAAGCTGCAAGACGACACAATTTGCGGAGGGATTAGTACAAAGAAACAACCTCCTGATAAACTACATAAGCAATATAATTTGAGATCGATACTTACAAATTGGGCCTCCCATGATTCAACATCCCCTGCTCCAAAATCCGCGCTTCCATATTACTCCATCTGGATCCTTCGTGCCTCCATGTGCCGCAGACTAGGGTCCTCCCTCGCTGACTTCATTGCTTTCTTCCACTCACACTGTGAGCGGTGTGGGGCGGGCCCCTTGGTGGTTGACCTCCCTCGAGCCTGGCAAGCTCCGCTAGTGCCTGCCTCTTAAGCGAAGATCTTTTATTGCCAAGTATCGTAACAATTTTTGACTTAGCCCATTTATCTATGAACTGGTGATTGGGGGGGTTAGGATACCTAGAGCGAATAGCAGCGAGCATCTCATCAACCAACCTCTTTGGCTGGTCTTTGAAGTGGATAAAGCAATCTTTGTACTTGTTAGCAATTACAGAGCGCATGAAGGCCATAATGTCCTTCCCCCGTGCATCCATCAAGATGCCTCTTGTCTGAGTGATGTCATAGAATATCGTACCATCACCCGGAGGCATGTCTAAATCATCAGAATCATCATCATCCCCTTCGCCACCCCTCCCAAAGCACTGTGCCATGCATCCCCCACCGCTCTCCCTGCTACTACGCCTGCTATCGTGTCGTGTTGAGCTAGTACGCTAGCCACTCATAGCTGGAGACTGCACGGGACTACGCTGACCACTCGTAGCTAGAGAACCGAGTCTCGACTGCACAGGAGTACACCGACGGCTCTGCGAGATAGAAGGACCTCCTGACGGCATGGGGGAAGGGGCATAAGACAGCATGGCAGAAGGGGCATAAGACGGCATGGGGGAAGGGGCATAAGATGGCATGGGAGATGGGCCTGCGCTGTGTAGCCGGCTGGGTTGTGCTGACTCTGCTAGGGTGATCTCAGCTGGTGTGGGGTGGTTTGGAGTCTGTAGTGTTGACTCCTGGGGGGTGTTTAGGGTACCCATCATATACCCGTATAACTCCACAAGACTAGGAGGGTGCCCTAAAAGGTTATACAAGTCCCTAAAAATAGAATCCCGGGGATCAAATGAGCTCGAAGTGCTTCCTAGCCACATGATGAACTGGAAAAAAGAAAAAAAAACTATTACTGATGAGCTAAGAAGAAAGGGGAAAAAAAACTATTACTGATGAGCTAAGAAGAGAGGATTACTGTTGAAGCGTGTCTATAGACACTTCTGATTAGCGCGTCTATTTTCACGTATAATAGCGCATCTATAGATGTGGCTATCTGTGTCTGCAAATAGGCTAGACATGCATTTAGATGTGCCTGTAGATGCGGTTTTAGACGCGCTCTGAGATGCGCCTATAGACGTGCTTCGACAGACGGACTTTTCTAAAAAGTAGAAAAGGACATTGCGCCCAATACACAAACATGACACTGATACCCAAATCATGTGTTTTTTGGATACGAGAAAGTACAAATCCAAAGAGAGCAAACTTCCAAAAAAGATCAACTGCAAAAGGACTTACCTTGGATAGAGGTATGGAAGGTTCTTCTCCTTTTTCAAAGTTGCTTCTCCTCCTTGTTCGCCCTCCTCTCCTTTAAGCTTGGAAGTAAGTGTGGGTGCCTTCCTCTTAAGTGTAAGCTTAGAAGTAAGTGTGGGTGCCTTTCTCTTAAGCATCCAAACTATGATCTGCTAATAACGAAGCAAGCAAGCCACGCGAAGTATAAGTAATGTGAAGAAAAGCGAAGCGAGCGTGCTAAAAGCAGGTTTAAAAGCTGCATCTATAGGCACGTCTACTAGCGCATCTATAGGCACGTCTAAATACACAGGGTAGACGCGATTTTAGACGCGCTTTTAGATGCGCACCACAGAACAGACAGACGTGGTTTTAGACGTGCTTTTAGACGTGCACCATAGAACAAATAGATGCGCTTTTAGACATGCCTTTAGACATGCCACAGAGTTTAAAATTAAATATTTAAAGAAGAGCAAATTTTTTTGGGTTGTTTGTTTGTAGAATGTCTTCATCTTCAACAAGTAGCTCCAGTGAGGATGAATCCCTCCATATCCACCATCGCAAAATGTGGTTAGAGCAAAAAATCAAATGTATGTGTGATTGATGTCGAGGAAACATGAATCGTGCTTGTAGGTTACACTCAATTACATCTCAAAGTATGGAGAATGGGATGCGACCGTAAACATGGTAAGGGTTTGTAAGTTAAGGTTGATTGAGATACCTATGGGTGTTCATATGTTTGAGTTATGATCCCGTTTTAATTTGATACAAGATGCAGTGCCATACCCGCATATGTTGCCCTATGCTTGCCGTGAGGAGGCGAAGTGTCGTCGATATGAGGTGGGATCTTCTGGAGGGACCGTTACGGATGCATGGAGTGATGGTGATAGTAGCCCTCTGCCATTACCTCATGAAGCCATGGAGGAGGAGGTGTTTGATGATATGGTGCAGGATTTATATGTCCATCAAGGGAGGGATGATAGCATGGAGCAGGATGATCTTTTTACTGCAGCATCAACTCCACTGTTTGAGGGGTGCACATTCTCTTTTCTACGTGCCTCCCTTGAGTTACTAAACTTGCAAACCACTATGGATGGAGCAATGCAAGTTTCAATGCATTACTCAAGTAAGCTTTAAAGTCTATTTTGCAAACATGGTGAATTATGCTAGTGGGTCAATTACTCGAATGCTTTTCCTCATTTATGGTCTTCACGTGCAGGCTATTGTGTAAAATGGTTCCAAGGGAGAATAAATTACTGACCTCAAGAGATATGGCAAGGCAACATGTGACCGCTCTTGGAGGATTAGATTACATGCGCATCCATGCATGTGTCAACGATTGCGTTTTGTTTCGTGGACTACATAAGGATGCAAGAGAGTGTCCTACTTGTGGAGAGGCAAGATATAGAGCAGATCTCAAAACTTTGGATGTGCCTCGTAAGGTTCTGTGACATTTTCCCATAATCCCTCGCATCCAACATATGTTCAAGTGCAAATCTATTGCAGAGCTCATGTCATGGCATTCCTCCCATCGATCAACTGATGGCAAGTGGAGAACTCCCGCGAACTATCCTACGTGGAAGCATATTGAAGACACATGGCCAAGCTTCAAGGAAGAACCTAGGAGCTTGAGACTTGGATTGGGTATGGACGGTGTGAACCCATTTGGTCTCAAAAGCACGTCTTACAGTGTATGGCCAGTGATATTGGTGAATTATAATCTTCCACCCTCTATGGCTATTAAGAAAGGACATGTTATGCTATCCCTTCTAATTCCAGGGAACTATAAAGTCAAAAACCCTGATGTTTACTTGGAGCCTTTGATTGATGAGCTAGAGATACTTTGGAGAGGTATCGAGGTGCATGATGTGAGCAGGCCTCCCTCGTCACGATCTTCAACTGCAAAACAATCTTGATGTGGATGATGCATGACTTCCGAGGCTATGGTGAGTGTTCAGGTAAGCATTGCACTTCTAATTATGAATAGGCAAAGGATGTGGCATCCTAAACCCACCTTCAACTCATAATTGTGTCTATTGTTCAGGTCTCACTACATCGGGTTACCATGCATGTCCTGTTTATGGTCCTTCGCTAGTTGCCTCACGTGCAGACGCATTGAATAAGGTCATCTATGAGAATCACCATCGATTTCTCCCACCTGATCATCCTAGATATGTTGCCCCTTGGAATGAAGTCCTCCCACAATCACTCACCGTGGGAGATTGGATGAGATTTTGGGATGGTTCCACGACTCCTCCACCACTTGGCATGAGCCAGTAAGGGTTTGTAACTATTGTGTGCTATATTGGCTAGAAATAAAGATTGCCTGCTAACACCAACTTTTGTTTAGATACTCCATCTTTTATCATTTACCATATTGGTCCCACCTCAAGATCAATCACCTGCTTGATCCCATGCATATCTTCAAGAATGTGGCATCTACCATTTGGGAGCATTTGAATGGGACACGAGATTCCTCAGGCATAAGGGAGGATCTACATACCACAGGGAGGATGTGTGAAGCTTGGCCACAAGAGAGACCAAATGGGCGTGTTTTTTTACCTCATGCACCGTGGATGTTATCAAAGCTAGAGATGGCGATGGTGAAGCACGCTATTACTACAATTCATACTCCCACTAGATGGATGAGGTGTTTGAAGGGAGCCTTTACAAAGAGCAAGAAAAGAGGTGTAGGGAAATTATATGGCTTGAAATCTCATGATTGGCACAAGATGCTCCAAGTAAGTATTTTATGTGCATAATATCTTTTTCCTTTCAAATTTGTGAGTGAATAATTATAAGCAACTAATCAACCACCTCCTCGTGGGTTCAGTTCATACTACCTACTAGCATTTCACGTAGTGCATTGAAGGACGTGAAAGATTGTATTTACAAAATGGGTGAGCTTGTGAGGTACTTTATATGATACAAAATATGAAGCGTATCAATGCTCCATGCAAGTTTGAATGCATATTGCTAATATGCTGTACTTTTTCATTTCTAGGTATGTGAGCTCAAAGGAAATAGATCCCACCACGCTTGAGAATGCTCGAGTTATGTCAGTGGAGGTGGTTTGTTTAGTGGAGGAGACATTTTCACGTTCTATTCTCACAAGCCAACTACATCTTATAGTGCATTTGGTGGATGAGATTGCTATATGCGGTACTATACATGCACGATGGTTGTTCTTCCTCGAGCACTTCATGAAGACCTTGAAGGGCTTCGTGAGACAAAATGCAAGACTCGAAGGTAGCATGGCTGAGGGTTGGTTGGTACAAGAGTCACTTGTATATATTTATGAGTTTCTTGTTGATGTGGATAGCTCTCTCCCACGACTATGGAGAAATGATGAAGACCTAAGGATGACCTCTATTTTGCCTCAAGGGAAAGGATGCAACAAAGTAATAGACACGGAGTTGCATAATAGTATTAACCTCTATTGCATGCTTAATAGTGATGTGATGAAAAGATGGGTGACAAGATACAAGGATGCAAAGGCAAGAGGACAAGAAGAAAGGGCCCTCTTTCGTACACACCACGGACCTCGTGTGCCATACCCTCAGTATCTAAGAGCACTTCCAAAGGATATTCATGTGGATTGGCTACTTGATGAAATGGAGAAAGCAGAGAAAGACGAGGGGATGCATATCACAATGGAGGAATGGGAGTATGCTAGGGGATGCATGAGCAAGGTCGGTATATAAAATGTTATGCATAAGTTAGGAGCTTTCAATAATTTAGATTGCTTATTTAATTGATTTTGTCTTGGTGTAATGCACTATGTTCAATGCTAGATGGTGTGAGGGCAAGCATTTTCGAACACAACGGATTGATGATAAGAGGAACACACAAGATTGTGGCATCATTGCTAGCTTTGAGGGAGCCAATGGAGCCATGGATGATTATTGTGGCATAATCCAAGATATTATTAAGCTTGACTTTCGATGCTTCTTTGTGTATGTTTTGGATGTAAAGTGGTTTAAGGATGTGGTGGAAAGAGGCTCTAATACAACAATCAAACACCATGCAAGTGGCTTTGTAACTATTGACTCCACAAAGTTTTGGCAAAGTAGGAAGGACACACTAGTACTACCACAACAATGTGAACATCGTGCACACATATAAAAATACTCGCTTTTAAATATTTGATGCAAGAAAAATAACATGATTGTATTTGTGTTTGAATTAGGTTGTCTATCAACCAATGGTGGATAATAATAGATGGTGGCATGTCATACCTATTATGCCATGTTCCAAAGTGATGTATAGTACATTTACTAATATGGAGCATATGGAGGATGATCATGGCCATGGACGTGATGATGACCATGATACGAGAGAGGAGGATGATCATGAGATAGGAGATATAGATATTGAGGCCATTACCCATGAGGATGAGCCTACCATTAGTGATGCTGATTTCGATGAGCACATGAGTAGCACAAGTAGTAGTGGGTTGAATGTATTTGTAGATCTAAACCCTTGTTTGGATTTTGAAGTAGATAGTTTGGCAAGGGTTGATCTCATTGAGGATGAGATTGAACCGTAGCCCCATCATTGATATTGGCAAAACTATTTTACATATTGTCTCATTCTCCTCACCTCACTTAATTCTTGTATATGTGGGCTTGCAAAAAAGCATTGATGTTTTTGTTAAAATTATGTGCTTTGGTAATCATGGGCAATGTTTGGAAAGCAATGATGTACACCAAAATCTCACTTTTTGTATTCTCTGGTTTGTGTCTATCTACGCATCTAAATGCGCATCTAATTCTCAGTGTAAACGCACAAATAAACGCGCTAATACACGCACAAATAGACGCGTTGATAAACGCCATGTTAGATGGGCCAGTATTTTCTCAGTTTAAATGCCCAAATAGACGTGTTAATACATGCGCAAATAGACGCGCTGATAAACGCAATGTTAGATGGGCCCATATTTTCTCAGTTTAAACGTGCAAATAGACGTGTTAATATACACGCGCAAATAGACGAGTTGTTAGATGCGCTTTTAGATGCGCCCGTAATTCCTCTACTCAAGCAACGCCTATAGACGCGCTCGCTATTTTGTGCATCTACCAAGTGCATCTATAGTTGCCTTGTGTTGTGTATGTCACAATTTCAAGATCAGGGGGAGGAGAGGCTCTCGCACTGTGCTACAGAGGGGGAGGAAGTTTTTGTGAGGAGCTCCAAGAATGTGCAGGGTCCATTACGAGAGGGGTAGAAGTTGCAGGAAGAGTGCTGGTCGAGAGGGATAGAAGCTGTAGAAAGAGTGCAAGGGAGAGAGAAATTGTCGAGAGGGATAGAAGACTGAAATAGTTAAGGGAATGGAATAGTGGAGGCTTAAGTTTGTAGCCCGACTACACTGTCAAGGTAAGGGCCACCGCGTTGGTTGGCCGATGGTGGTAATTACTACCTGGTGGTGGTGACTCTCATCAGCCACCTTGTGGCCATCAGGCTAGCAATTAATTAGCAGCCATCGTAGTGGCCCGTAGTTACTCACCTGCATGCATGATTACTACAAGTGTAGTAAATTAGAGGTGGTGGCATCTAAGATTACTAGCCACGTCCATGGTGGTAGCTAAGATTCCACCAGACTGGCAGTTAATTACCAGCCATTGTAGTGGCCTGCAATTACTCACCTCATTTGGGCTTTGTCACCAAGGAGAACTACTTTCCATCAGATGTAAATATGAAGAGAACCCATGTGTTATTTAGTAGTACGGGTTGAACAAAACTAGCATGGGGGATATGACTCTTGGGGACTAGCTTGGGCATCGTTCATTTGGGCTTTGTCACCAAGGAGAACTACTTTCCGTAGATGGGAATATGAAGAGAACCCATGTGTTATTTATCAGTACTTGGTTGGACAAAACTAGCATGGGGGACTATAACTTGTGGGTACAATATTGATATAGAACATAATGGCAGGGTGATTTGAAGCTTGTTTCTCATGGGAGTACGTGGGGGAACAAAGTCACGGGCTAGAAGAGCTTTAGGACTAGTAAACAATACAAGCAAAATTGTATAAACATCCATGCTAGAAAGGAGACATGTATTGGATCCAATCAAGGCACTCTTATCACACTATACAATCAAAGAACTAGCCTCGCATTTAACTTATGACCGGCTGAATATATATATTCACCTCCTTCCCACCATTTTTATTCACCACCATTTTGCCTTCTCCCCTCACTTTCAGTTTCAGATTCCATGGCTGCTTCCGCCAGTGCTGTTGCTCCTTTCCTCCTCGCTTCCCCCCCTTCCCTTCCTCTATGAGAAGAACAACTGTGCTTGCATACAAAATGAGTGAGGAGATAGCATACACAGAGAGACTGAATAGGTGAAGCAAACTATATTGTTATGATCCCAATCGGGATGTTAAAGTGATACAAAATTCGGGTCACGTCTGTTGACGTTCTCGTCTGTTGACGTTTTGAATGTTTTTGTTCATAATTCAAGTTTATAATGTATTCTAATTACTCATTTATTCACACACTCCCTCTTTCTTTTAAGAAAGAGAGAAATTGAAAGTATAAAGGATATAGCTAATGCATGCCAATAGCTTGGCAGCTTGCTTCGTGCTTTGGTCGTAATACTGTTTTGTCAGGAAGTCAGCCCACATATCCTTTGTGGGTATATAGTCCACTAGTAGCTTTCCTTCTTCATGTAGCTCCTTGAGATAGTGGTATTTGTAATCCACATGCCTCGGGGGGTTCACTATGTATAAACCCTCTATATCACGTGCATTCAAGGCCTATTTCTAAAATCCCTTATATATAAATTTTTCATTAATAAAATGTACCCCTTTTCTATACAAATCTGTAAATTTTTTCCAAAACTATTTTAAATAGTCCCTTATGTATATTTATTTTTGTAAATTTTAGAAATAAAAAATATCCTTTTGTTGAACTCACGTGATAGGGTTACATATGATGAGTGACCGCCCCCAAGCCACATGCTTTGTTTTCTCATGATGCTTCATAGTGCCGATCAACATTATACTGGATTGGTTATCCATGTACAATGTAAATGGTGAGCGAGGGAGCTTTCCAAACAGTACACCAAGGTCCTGTAAGAGCTGTTGTAACCAAATTTCCTCCTTTGTAGCTTCAGTAGTTACTACAAATTTGGCCTCAGTGGAGGAAAGAGCCACTGACATTTTCTTTCTAGATTGCAAAGAAATTGCTCCTCCAGCAAGCATAAAAACATATCTAGATGTAGAGTGACGAGTATCCATATCCCCTCCCCAGTCAGAGTCTAACCAGCCAAGGAGTGTTGGGGATTCCGTGGTTGCTCTAGAGTACTTGATGCCGAGTTAGGAAGAGTGTTTCATGTACCTCAAGACTCGTTGAAGAGCTTGCCAATGTAATAGACGAGGATTCTACATAAAGCGAGAAAGCATCCCTGTGATGAAGCATAGATCAGGTCGGGTACATGTCACGAGGTATCGAAGGCTGCCAAGGACTTGTCGATAAGGAATAGACTCCATATCACGTGCTTCCTTCGTAGTGAGAGTGCCTCATCAACTGAGAACTTCTCTGCAGGATTTCCTGGAATGGGACTCGGTCGGCAGTCGAGCATAGAGAACTTCTTTAGGACCTCCTTGGTAAAATTATGTTGATGAATCATGAGAGAATTCTCCTGCTCATTGTGTTGGACATGTGATCAGATGTGAGTTACAAATCCATCACCTCCCCTTAGTGCATGCATTGCTACTTAACGGCTTCTTATCGAACCGATATAGGGTATGACTCCTTATGAAGCACTCACTGGACACAAGCCACACATTGGGCATCTCTGCATATTTGGTTGCATAGCATATGCCCACATACATGATGACCATCACAGAAAATTGGATGCAAAGTCACACAAATGCATCATGGTTGGCTATAGTGAAGAAAGCAAAGCATACAAATTGTATGATCCCATCAACTGCAAAGTCATTATCTCCAGAGATGTAATCTTTGATGAGGAATCAGAATGGAAAACCTCACAAACACAGGAGATAGAAGCATCGACTTCACAGTCATCTACAGAACATGTTGATGAAGAAGAGCAAGAATTGCCAGCAACACCCCAAGCAGAGCCACAATAGCTCAGACGATCTACTAGGGAAAGCAGACCACTAGCCAGATTGACATATGCTCAGAAAGGCAAAGCAATTCAGGTGGAAACCACCAACTATGCTCTTATGACTACAATCATGGCTACAAAAGAGCCAGTGTATTTCGAAGATGCAGTAGACAAGCCAGAATGGCAAACTACTATGAATGAAGAAATGGATGCTTTGTATAAGAATAATACTTGGCAATTATGCAACCTTCCACCAGGAAAGAAAGCCATAGCAAACAAATGGGTATACAAAGTGAAGCACAATCTAGATGGAAGCATTCAGAGATACAAAGCCAGACTAGTTGCAAAAGGATTTGCACAACAATATGGTCAGGACTATGATGAGACTTATGCTCCAGTAGCAAAGATGGATTCCATATGGTTCTTGATATCACTAGTGACACTAAGCAAATGGAATGTGTATCAACTCGATGTCAAGAATGCATTTCTCAATGGTTATCTAAACGAGGAAGTCTACATGCAACAACCAATAGGTTATGTTGAACCAGGAAAGGAGAATAAGGTTTGCCATCTCAAGAAAAGTCTCTACAGCTTAAAACAAGCACCCAGAAGTTGGTACAGCAGAATCGACAAATATTTTGCTGATCTGGGATACATGAAGTCCAATGCAGATCATAATCTCTACTACACAATTCAAGGGGAAGACATTACTATTGCACTTTTGTACATAGATGATCTGATTGTGATAGGAAGCAAGGATAGCTTCATCAAAAAACTGAAACAAGACTTATCTGTAGAGTTGGACATGAAAGATCTTGGACTTATGCACTATTGTCTTGGAATTGAGTTCTCGAGAGATTCAGATAGCACATTCATGAGTCAGCTCAAGTATGTTGACAGTCTCCTGAAGAAGTTTCATATGGCAAATTGCAAGATTGCAGCCACTCCCATGGAACAGAGTTTGAAACTTACTAAAGATTTAGAAAAGCCTACAGTCAATGACAGATACTATAGGCAACTCATCGGATCTCTTATATATCTGACAATCACACGGCCAGATATTTGTTATATGCAGTAGCTCACTAGCACAGTTTATGGCAAATCCAAAATAGTCTCATTGGAATGCAGCCAAAAGAGTCTTGAGATACATCAAAGGTACAAGATAGTTTGGGATAGAATACAGAGGAGGTCATCCTCGGGGGGGTCACTCATCATATGTAACCCTATCACATGAGTTCAACAAAAGGATATTTTTAATTCCTAAATTTCTCAAAAATTAATATACATAAGGGAGCATTTAAAATGAAATGTAAAAAAATTTACAGATTTGTATAGAAAAAGGGTACGTTTTATTAAGGAAAAATTTACAGATAAGGGATTTTACAAATAGGCCTCGAACGCACGTGATATAGAGGGTTCATACATAGTGACCCCCCCGAGAGGTCATCCACGGTTGCATGGATACTGTGACAGTGACTATGCCAGAGATCATGAGACTAGGAGATCGACATAGGGATATGCATTTTTCCTTGGTCAACGTGCTATATCATGGTTGTTAAACAAACAACCAATTGTTTCTTTGTCTTCAACTGAAGCAGAATATAGAGCACTCACTACAGGTGCATGTGAGGCTATATGGCTCAGAAGACTATTGTCAGAAAACATATTACTTTGGTGAGTCAAAGCCAACAACAATATACTGTGATAATCAATTGGCTCAAGCATTGGCCAAAAATCCAATATATCACTCTAGGACAAAGCACATTGATGTTAGAGAGCACTTCATCAGAGAAAGAGTGTTACTTGGTGACATCACACTGCAGCATTGTGATAGCAAAGAGAATGTTGTAGACATTTTTACCAAACCACTTGGTAAAGAGCTATTCGAGAAACACTGATTAACTCTTGGTTTGACGCAAAGGAAGGAAATTCCCATTAAATGGGTGTGATGGAATGTAATGCTCACTCCTTCTTAAATTCCCCAAAATCATCATCTTGAGGGAAGGCCTACTTCATGATGTTGATCTTGAGGGAAGGTGTTGAGAGTTCATGCTCAAGATCATGTAATCATGTGTGCACAGCACCATCACGTGATCATATGTGCATAGCACTAACCTTATAGAGTGCTATAAAGGAAAGGGTAGATCCCCTAACCCTAACCCTAAATGGGTTTGTATATATTCTATTTTTTCAACTAAATCTATTGTATAGTTAGTCATTTGTGGTGTGCTCTCTAGTTGTGCCCTCTTCCAAGCCTTCAACACTGGTCGTCTGCATTTATATAGCCTTAGACAAATTATCCCCATCAACTTGGCATATTCATGTTCACAACAATCAATTGCAAAGAGTTCAGCATCGAAAAGTTCAGTAGTGAATCGTTGAGAATCCTCAGGTGCAGAAAGTTTGGATAAAAAATCAACTTCTACATGGGTTTTCCTAGGTTTGTGAATGATTTTAAATTTGAAGTCCTAGGGAAGAAGCATCCAATGCATAAGGAACCCTTGATAACAGGCTTATTGATTAGATAAAGCAAGGCTTTATGGTCCACATAGAACACAAAAGAATTAATGAGTAAATAGTGCCTTAGATTGTGCACACTGAATATCATTCCCAATGCTTCTCTCTTAGTGGTACTTTTGTTGGACTCAATAGGTGTTAGCAACCGACTGGCATAATATACTAGATAATCTAGCCGGCCATCCAGCTGAGCAAAAATAATGCCTAAGGCATACCCATAAGCATCTACATGCACATGGAAAATAACATCCCACCGTATAGGAGTAGCCATTGCTTGGCTCTTAAGTTCACGGAAATACAAGTCGGCTCAGTAGTCCACTCAAACTTAGCATCTTTCATTGTCAACTCATACAATAGAGCTGCATTCTTGGCAAATTCTTTGATAAAGCATCTATAGAAGCTGATAAACCTCAGAAAAGAATACAATTGAGTTACATTTTAAGGCATGGGAATTTGTTGTATGGCTCAAATCTTATCTTGCCCAATTCATAAACCATCTTAAGAAATAACATGATAGATCAATATTTCCGCTCGGACACAAAAGGCTAGATTGAGTGAAATACCTGCTCCTCTGCACCTCAGAAAGACCTTTTTTGGCTAATTGTTGAGATGATCCTTATCTAAAGATTAAACACAAAAATCATCTAAGTAAATGGCAATAAAATCAATGAGATAATCTCAAAAAGCTTCTACCGTAAACTTTTGGAAGGTTGATGTGGCATTTCTTAATCCAAAGGGCATTACTCGGGTTGCATAAGCACCCATTCTATGATGAAGGCAATCTTAAACTGATCTTCTGGAGCCACAATAATATGATTATAACCATTGTAATTGTCCATAAATGAGTACATCTCATGTCCTGCAACTTGATCCAAGGTTCCATCAGTAAGGGCTATTGGAAATGGATCAAGAACTATCTGTGCATTCAACTTCCGATAGTCCACACAGACTCAAAGTTTACCATTTTTTAAAGGAAATAGCCAATCATTGCGATCAATGGCAAAAATAAAAACGGCACACAAAAGTTGATCTATCTTAGCATTCACATGTTTGGCATAGTCAGGATCCATTCTATACCTCTACTATCAAATTGGTTTGGTATTTGTTGGCATTAAAGGTATCTTATGTTAACATAACTCAAGAGGAACTCCTCATAAATCAGTGCAACTCCAGTCAAAAACATCCTTATACTTGACAAATAAATCTCTTGCATTGTAACCCTCAATTGCTCAAAAGAAAGATTGGCACTTACCACTACCATTGCACGGTTATCTTCTATTCTAAGATTTAGTTCCTACATTGGCTCCAGTACTTATTGCTCGGTACCAAGTCTTATAATATCATCAGCATTTCATCTAGCTTTCATTTCCCTTCAATTTCTTCAATGAAGTTACTCGAAAAGAGATCTTTTTTCTTAGTAATCTTCTCGTCTTTCAACTTATTTTTCATGTCTTTAGCCAATTGGAAAATATCAATCTTACCTATAGGTAGGATTTGTAATTCCATCAGTCGATGATTCAAGACCCTTAACAAAATGGATATGTGACTTCCAAATCCTTTGGGCGACGACTACTCAGAACCTTGCAAGGATTTGTAGGAATTTACACATCACAACGAAGTGTCTTGATGATAATCTCTTTAGAATCCCAATGATGGAGTGATTTTGCACTTTTAATCCAAGGTCGTCCCAATAGTATTGGATAGGCATGATGCTCCACAACAATCACAATAAAACTAAGTGTATAATAGATTTCACCTGTAGAGATAACATCTTGTAAGATATCTTTTGGGTCAATTGGTCAATAGTTTGTCGTAAGTACTTAAAAAGGTGATGGTTTGTAGGACTTAAACTTAGCCTCTTAGAATTTCTTTAGAAATGATGTTCACTTAACTATCTTTGGTTTGCGCAAATCTACCTAAGAGCATTTTGTGATCTACCATGATTGCATAGACTTGTCATCTGGAACAATGCTCAACTAATTGATAAAAGCTCATATTCTAAGTACAAAGTCGTGGATGTACTCTCCTTTATTTTGCTTCAACTCACTTAGCTTCATTTGAACATCTTCCTCATTGATTTTTTGCCTAAACCTTCACAGGATTGCTTCAAACATTGCAACCAATTAGAAAAATGTCCAATTGGAAACTGATTGGACCATCTTTGAGCATTTTTTATTAATGTACATAGAAAATAGTCCATGTATTCTTCATCTGCTATGGCACCATTTATGTGACAAACTCGCAAGAAACTCTGCAAGTGACTATATTGATCTTCATCATTAGTGCCTTTAAAATTCTATAATTTTACCTTGATCTAGATGCTGGACTTAGATTTTTTCACTCCATAGCCCAAGTATACAATTCTTCCACTTGAAAGGACCAAGTCATTGGTTCTCCACCTATCTTACCTGCCTTTATGTGTATGAGGTCGCTATTGCCTATCTCGTTATTGGTTGTACTATGTTCAAGCCTTAGATGTACAAATCAATGTACATCTGTAAGCCAAGTAGAACTTTTATCCATAGTGAGAGAAACTTGAGAAATTTGCCTAAGCTATGCCACATTCACTTCAGGTCTTTAGTGGCATCTTCTCCATCAAAAGTGCACCTCTCTTCCTATCAATTGATTCTTTGGCCAGCTACTATAGCTAGCCTTCTCCCTTCATCTCTTTCTTGACACAATCCCTCTGGAATAATAGCCAACTATTGTCAAAATCGTTCTCGTCATTCTTTGAGTTGGTCTTCACATTCATTTTGATGTTCTACAGAGGAAATGGACATCCACTCAAAATTTAAGGTCTCCATAGATTAATGCTTAGACTCTACTTGCCATGACATGCCTTCATCCTCTAATCTTTTGGGACACCTTAGCCCGACCATCATTTCATCCTTCCGACTCTACATAGTAATCAACTTCCACCCCTGTGATAGCATTGCTGAGTCTCTCTTGTCACTCCTATTGGAGATTTAAGGCTTCTTATAGTCTCCTTTTGGCATTAAACTTTGATTTTGAGACCCCGCTCTAGTTCTCATGGTGAGATGTAGCCAATCCCTTTGGCTCAAAAACTCTTCATGCTTGGCCATGTATCTTCTTCTTCTTTCTGAGCATGTGTTATCCATTGACTAAGGTAGAAAGTATCTGAGTAGCTATCCAAATACTTCGTTGGTCCTACACCACTTGTCTAGAGTTACTTGGAGAAATTTCTTATCTAAGTAGCCCACAATTCCCAATAATCGTTTCACTTGGTTATTGGTCAACATGAACCTTACTAACCTTAGCACTACACTTCCTACCTTGGATCTTTATATCTCCTGAACTTACAACTCTTTAACGTGTAATTCACTTGACCCTTCCCCAACAGGATCTCGAAAATGCTAATGTTTTGATTCAGTACTCACGTGTGACTAACTTAAAAAAAGGTGTGTAGTGTTAACCCAATCCAGTGCAATGCTCGGCAAAGATGTTCTATCTTGCCATCCTAAGTACAACGTACAACATTCTTGGGCAATAGAACAAATGACAACATTAACACTTAGAGTTTGGGGTTAGTTGTTCATAGGAGAACTATATGGTGATAGGAGAAATACCGAGTTACACACTGAAGAAAGAATGCTGACTACAATTCACCATCAGAGGCCATAATATAGACAAATAGAATTAAATTATATTGATTTCTTATAACCAAGCCACCCCAGCTTGCAATGAACACTCAATAGCATCCTAATTAGCAAGCTTTGGTGAGAGGAAGAGAACTTGGCACATTGGTCTCTTATTCTCTTTTCTCCTATTACAATTATATCTCTTCTAACTAAGCAAAACCACCTTCAATAGTGTTTGGTGTGTCACATCACTACTTGTCATTGATGATTCTGCCACAATCCCAACTACAAAACAGTGCTCGATGCAAGACACTCCACTGCGTCTCAATAAGTTAGCACTCGATGAACTTCACTTTGAATCGTATGGTCTTAGCCTAACTCAAGGGCTAAGAATTGCTGGCACATATTAAGAATGGTAGGAGGGAATCTGAGCCTTTTCTAAACCTCATGATATGGAAAACCTTCATGTTAGCATGACCTGAGGGCTAACATTGGATATAATAGGTAAATCCAAGAACCAAATGTAGATACAATAGATTAAGATAAGAACTAAATGCAGATACAAAAACCAAAATCTTAATATGGAAATCCAGTCTAGTAGGCAAAGTAATCCAATTAGAGTTTCAAAATGACATGAAATAATTATTTTGGCATAATATATCAAAGGATGTTAAAGGAGAAATTAGCTCTAAGGATGGATTAGATAATTTCTTAGGAACAAAATGTGGCATGCACCCATGATATGAGAAGAAGAGAAGAATTTGGCATGATCTCTAAAATCATAGAGACCTCCTTTTCTTTTGGAATTAGTAGGTCCAATTTATTGATGCATTCTAGAGATATGGATAAGAGAGTTTCCTTGATTCAGTAGGACTTAGATTGGCTCATTCTTGATTAATACACTAAAACACTTTGAATGGAAGGTTGATGTTTTTTAATGGATTATCTACGATAGTCATTTGCCCAATGTTTTTTGAAAAATAAGATTATTGACATAAGTGGAGGTAAATATTCCTCTACACTTTAGTATAGAACCAAGGAACTAAGCAACATCTTCACTATATAATAGGCATGACTTATGCTAAACACAAAACAACAAGAGGCCATGGAGAACTTGAAAACTTGGCCCATCCATGTCTACTTGAGGTTTTCCATTATCCATCACAATCTCCAATCTCTTACAACTATTTGTAAAGGCTTATTAGATACACATTCAAGGGGTGTGTGTGTGTGTGTGTGTGTGTGTGTGTGTGTGTGTGTGTGAGGGTTGTGTGTGTGTGGAGTTTCGAGATGGACCTCATGTGAAGAGAGTGGGAGAGAAGTAAGGAGTCTCACTTGCAGCTTTCTCACATACACAATGGGGGAATACACACAAAGATGGAGGCTGAAAACAGTTTTCTTCTTCTTAGTTGTGAAAGCCAAAAGAACTCTCTCTTCATGCAAAATAATAAGTGAACCCTATATGTGGGTCTCAAACCAAACTCAGCTAATCTAGGTGGCATACTAACTGAGCCACTAACTAGAGTACATAAAGATAGCTATCATCCAGCTATTATTCATGGACGATGTACCAACCGCATCTACAACTAACAAGTCAGTGACATAAATGAACAACAGTCACCCTGGCATATCACGAGTGGAGCTCAATATCTCAACACTCCCCCTCGAGCTCAATCCCAATTTCTGCACACCAAGTAGGTCTCTGAACTTGCGCAGCTTCTCTACACCCAATGCCTTCATGAATATGTCAACTACCTGATCCTCTGTGCTGACATAAACTAGATCAATAAAACCTACTAGAAACTTCTCCCGCACATAGTGATAATGCACCTCAATGTGCTTTGTTTTGGCATGATAGACTGAGTTATTTGCCAAGTGTATACTGCTCATGTTATCATAATAAATGACAACTGGCCCATTTGTAGACTGATCGATATCATAAAGTAGCTTACACAACCAAGCTACCTTACATGCAGCCATTGCTGCACCCTTGTACTCAGCCTCTGCGCTCGACAAGGCAACTGTAGACTGTTTCTTTCTCCTCCAAGTGACTACAACACTCCCAAAAGAGAACCTCGGGGGGGGTCAGTCATCATATGTAACCCTATCACGTGAGTTTAACAGAAGGATCTTTTTAATATCTAAATTTTACAGAAATTAATTTACATAAGGGAGTTTTTAAATTGATTTTGGGAAAATTTTATAGATTTATATAGAAAAAGGGTACATTTTATTAATGGAAAATTCACAAATAAGGGATTTTATAAATAGGCCTTGAATGCACGTGATATTGAGGGTTTATACATAGTGACCCCCCCGAGAAGAGAACACATATCCACTGGTAGATCGTCCATCAGAAATACTACTAGCCCAATCAGCATTAATGTATCCATGAAACTGTATCTGAACCCCAGTCTCATAAAATAGTCCATAATGCAATGTGGACTTCACATACCTCAGTATGCATCTAGCCACATCCAAATCGGTTTCCTTGGAGCCTGCATAAACTAACTTACCAACCCAATAGCATAGCTCAAATCTGGCCTGGTAATAGTCATATAAATCAAACTTCCTACTATGCGTCTATACATAGTAGGGTCTTCCAGAAGCTCACCTGCATCTGTGCTCAACTTCACATTCTTCTCCAAAGGAAGTGAAATAGGCTTACAGCCTGTCATCCCATATTTGGACAGCATGTCCAATCCATACTGCCTCTTCAAGAGCCATATCCCACTTGTGGATCTAATCACCTCAATGCCCAAGAAGTAGCGCAGCACTCCCAAATCCTTCATCTCAAACTTCTACTTCAATAGCATTTTCACATGAAGGATATCTTCATCACTATCACCTGTGATGATCAAATCATCAACATAATTGACAAGCAACATAATGCCTTTCTCTGTTTTTCTCACATAAAGTGAAAAATTTGTCTTGGAAATCTGAAAGCCAATAGTGACAAGATACTGTCCTATCCTATCAGACCGTGCTCTAGGTGCTTGCTTGAAGCCATACAAGGCTTTCTTCAACCTACAAACAAACTCAGGATGAATAGCATGAACATAACCTTATGGCTGCTCCATATAGACCTCTTCTTGAAAATCACCATGCAAGAAGGCATTCTTTACATCCATCTGATGTAAAGATCATCCCTTTGATGCAGCCATAGCAATGACTATTCTTACGGTTGCCATCGTTGCAATCGAACTGAATGTTTCTTCATAATCAATGCCATATGTCTGTGCATACACATTGACAAATAATCTTGCCTTGTATCTAGTCACAAAACTATCTGAATTGTGCTTCACCTTATAAACCCACTTGTAGCCAATTGCATTCTTGTATTTAGGCAAAGGCACCAATTCCCATGTAGCATTTTCTTCCAAGGTATCCATTTCTTCATCCATGGCTTTCTCCCATTTTTCTTTTCCCATGGCTTGCTCAAAAGAAGTGGGTTCTGGTTCATGTATCACTTTGACCATATAGGCATAGTGAATGGCTGTAAATCTATCATATTTCAGCCTATCCATAGGATATCTAGCTCTGGTAGGCCTATGCAAAATAGGCTCACTACCAAGTGCTCTCAAAACATCCCTTGTCTTCCTTACTCTAGGTGTAACAATAGAAGGAATACCCAACTCATCATAAAGGCTCTGTTTTGAGCCACTGGATTCAGAATCCACATAAGAGTGACCTACATTCACATTAACCATGGCTTGATCTACTTTATCTTTTCCTTTTCGTGATACTTGCATACCACTATCTGCATTGCTTTGAGGAGATCCTCCTGATCTCAATCTACCTATCCATGGTGAAGTAGGTGAACCACTGCTAGAGGACACTACAGGTCCACTAATATTTTGTGATTGCTACTATGAATTCTATGCAGCATTAACATTTTGTGCATCTACATCATCAATCATATTTACTAGTTTATACCACCTACTCATCTCATCAAAATCAAAATCTCTGCTTACTGTAAACTTACGAGTAGAAGGGTTATAGAATGTATACCCTTTCTACTACAGAGAATAACCAATAAAGATGCACTTCTCAGCTTTTGGATCCAACTTGGATCTCAACTCATTTGGCACATGAACATAGGCAATGCAACAAAAAACTTTCAAATGAGAAATATCTAGTTTTCTACCAGTATACCTCTCCTCTGGAGTCATGCCATGTATTGCTATAGTGGGAGTCATGTTCATTATGTAGACTACTGTAGCAATTGCTTCAGCCCAATAATAATTTGGCAGGTCTTTTTCGTTGAGCATGGCATGAGATACCTCTCCAATATGCCTATTTTTCCTTTCTACAAGTCCATTTTGCTATGGGGTATGACTGCATGAATACTGTTGCTTTATGCCATGCTCTTGTAGGAAACTTGCAAACTCATTTATGAGGTACTCTCCCCCTCCATCTAACCTTAGGCATTTTATTTTCAATCCTGTTTCTTTTTCAACCATAACTTTAAAAGCTTTGAAATGCCCAAACACTTCAGTTTTCTTTTTCATAAAATACACCCAAACTTTTCTACTCTAGTCATCAATAAAAGTGACAAAATAATGATAGCCTCTACTAATAGATGCAGCTTTAGTAGTCCACACGTCAGAGTGGATTAATTCCAATGGCCTCTTACTCTCTTGAACATGTCTAGGAAATGGTTTCCTTGCCTATTTTCCAAATTGATAGACTTCGCATACCTTATGCTTTTTTGTAACCTTGAACTTAGGCAATCCTGCAATAATATTTTAGGCTTGCATTAATTTAAGTCGTTGTACATTAACATGACCAATGCATTTATGCCAGATATCAATATCTACAACTACATGGTCCCATGTGCAAACATTGTTGCACTCAATTCAGGCATGTTCGCATCCAACGTAAACATCCTACCCTTCTTCTTCCCTTTTTCTATCAAGTGACCTTTATTTTTCATATCCTCAACAAAGCATCCCTGAGGATTAAATCTGACTTGCAAGCCCTGCTCAACCATTTGACCAACAAAAACCAGGTTCTTGGTGATATTTGGGACATGAAATACATCAGACAAGTATTTCTTTTTCCCATCCTGCATAGACAAAAGAAGTTTACCAATCTACACAATAGGATGTGCAGTATCATCACCAGTCTCCACAAATCCTAGTCTTTCAATTTTCCTTGCATCTTGCATCCATTCTGCATGACCTATCATGTGGTTTGATGTACCTGAGTCAACATATCATGTGGTGCACCATAAACAGATGCTCATTTATGTCATCACCTTGTCTACTAGAGGATGCATAATTGCCTTGCTGCAATTTTCCAGTCATGATGTCATTTTGCTTTTTATAGTAGTCCTTAACCATATGACCCATTTTACCACAGTAGTAGCATTCAACATTGCTGTCTACATTTTGGCCTCTCTACCATCCACCACGACCTCTTTGGCTCCCCCCACCTCTAAGTTTACCACGTCCTCCATAGGACTGTTTTTCTTGAATTTGCTGCATATTCTGATTTCTACCATGGCCTCCAATCGGCCTGCTCTACCTCTGCCTCTACCTCTTCCAGCATTTGAGTAGAAGACGGCTTCTTTTGAAGTTCCTCCTAAAGAAGATGCACCACCATTTCTCTGTTCTTCAAAAATTAGAAGAGCAATCAACTCCTCAAAATCAAAAAAATTCTCATGAACAGCAATGGATGTCCTAAATTGAGCGTAATCCTTTCCTAGACCATTCAAGGTCACAGAAACTAAATCATCATCTTCCACTGGCGACCCAATAGAAGCAAGTACATATGCAATCTTCTTCACCTTCATGTGGTAGTCATTGATGCTCATATTTTCTCTTTGCACATTATGCAACTCCTACTTGAGCTGCATTTTTCTAGCTTGCATATTTGTGCTATACATTTTTGTCAAAGTATCCCATGCCTCCTTCGACATGCTTGCATCTTGAATACGCACAATCATAAAATCTGAAATACTGATATACAGCCAGTACATAACTTTTCTAGCTCTCTCATGCCATCCTTTAAATGTCTACAACTCTTGTTGATTGGGAACATTAGGAATAACTGGTTCTTGTTCAGCTCCAATAATGAACTCCCAATAGCCTTTTCCCTTAAGGAAATCCGCCATTCTAAACTTCCATGCTTGGAAGTTGTTCTTGTCAAGCTTTTCAGTGACTATCTATGAAAGAGCATCAGACACCATTACGGAACACTGCAAAAATATTCTCTCACTATAAAAAACACAACTTTTGCCTCACAAGGGCAAATCTGCAAAACTGACAAAAGTGGTATTTGACCACACAATCAATCCCTAGTGATGATTTTGCATCAATAGGTAGTAAGAATGATTCTGTCACTCTCAATATCTCTGCACACAGGCATACGATGCAATTTCTATAGAAACTTTTCATTGACCTGCAGAACAGTGGTCGCACAGTAAAAACAAGGCGCTTTTTTGAGTGCCTGCGAAAAATTTCCACCACCAAAACTTGCCCCGAAATGGCATCAAATCAAAAAACTCCCACAGCATATACTGCCCTCTCGCCGCACCGTGAAGGGCGTCCCAATCTGAGACAGTGCATCTTGCACTTATCGATTGTGCTACCTGCAGAGATTTGCTCCCAAACTCGAAAAAGGAAAGCAACACTGTTCCTCTTATCAAGACACCACGAACTTGGTTTGTTTTCTTGAGCTCCTTATCATGAACTGACCTCTAATACCATGTGAAGAGAGTGGGAGAGAAGTAAGGAGTCTCACTTACAGCTTTCTCACATACACAATGGGGGAATACACACAAAGGTAGAGGCTGAAAATAGTTTTCATCTTCTTAGATGTGAAAGCCAAAAGAACTCTCTTCATACAAAAGAATAGGTGAACCCTATATGTGGGTCTCAAACCAAACTCAACTAACCTAAGTGGCATACTAACTAAGCCACTAACTAGAGTACATAAAGATAGTTGTCATCCAGCTATTATTCATGGACAGTGTACCAACTGCATCTACAGCTAACAAGTCGGTGACATAAATGCACAATGGTCAATATCTCAACACCTCGATGGTCTATCCTCCTCTATTCTGCTTCCACCCCTCGATGGCCCGCGTCCTTGGCTAAGTTGCCTCCTTTGGCTGTTCTGGACCCTCCCTCGTCTACTCTATTCCTTCCTTTGCCCAAAGTTACTCTACCAACTTGGCCCCTTGTCCCATTGGAATCCTTCGCTGATTTTCAGTAGCCTCTCATCAATCCATCTCATGCCCACTTGCAAACTGCTAGCATTGTGCTATAATCGAATTCATTTGTTTTTCAATCGCCTGAGATAGCTCCTGCAAAAAAGAAACGGCCTTCTCTTTTCCTTGCCTCCTCTCAGCCAGATAAAGCGGCTAAGCTTGATTTTGAGAATTTCTCGTCCCTAACGTTGCAACATCAACTTCTCAAGCATTTATGTGCAGATTATTTTTTAGAAGTTAAAGATTTTGGGACATTGCTATTTCGGGCTCTCCCGTCACAATCTCTTCTTCATAGCATCTCTCAAGCACAACAACTTGGAGTTTGCTTATACTTCATGGACAAGATTTTGAGTCAATCATCATTGCGTGCTTGGACGGTTGCAGCAGGAGTTGGCTCTGACCATATTCAGTCCTTTGTCTTTCTTGGCAAAGGTTTCTACTATGTGCATTGTATTAATGAGGACCAAGTTGGTGACTGTGGCCGAGGGTCATGGTGCAATTTTTTTTGCATATGTTATGCCTTGAGATCCTCTTTTTGACCTAGCAAAGCGTCTCATGAATTTTTGTCTAGTCTGGGTTACTCTAAAGGCTGTGCCAGTACCTCTTCTACCGTATGTTTCTTTGTTTCTTCTATAGCATCTTTGTTGGGACGAGTGTTTCATCTCCCTAAGTAGGATTTCTTAGTCTTGAGTAGAGACGGGTATGTCTTTTCTCTGAGTGTCTTGGTCTGAGCACATTTTTCTAAGCATGGCCTATATTGTGATTTTGTAGACAATTTTATCATAACATCACACACCCCACAAAGATGCTATATACATTTAATTACATTTCTTTCCAATAGTATTTAGGGCTTATAAGATCCCTTTATTCACAAAACTACTTTTTATGTCTACTTCATTTCAACACCCTCCACCTATATCATCCATCATTCATACTATCATGATAGATAGTGATTTATCGATGAAGTGATTGCAAGTCACATGGTGAAGAATTTAGGGTGCAAATTTTCATGCATCTATGCCGAAACATTTATTAGTTGCATCAAGGAGATACTTTAAGATTCAATTCACTATGATGATCATTTGTACACAACACATAGTTTTGACATGCAAACCTTAAGTAAGATATGACATAATTGTCACATCTCTAACAAATAGAAAAATTTTTATGAAACCAACATGCTCAAAATTGAATATGTGATATTGAGATTAATATTCATGGGTGCTCACATGATGTACTAATAGTTCTTCAATATGATTACTACATCTCTAGCAAATGAAATAGGTGCAAGACACCACAAAAGTTATGCATGTTCAAATCTAGGGCATCACAAGCAAAATGAATTGCTTGAAGGGAAAAACTCATGTCAAATCACTAGACTTAATCTTCTCTACTGATGTCATCCACATAGATATTGCGATGATGCCTTCTCTCTTTGATGGGGGCATTAATGCAATGTCATTACACATCATCCCAGCCATAGCACCTGCATAAGAAGGCAAAAAGCTAAAATAGATCAATCAATATCAATGCCTCATTGATAATAATATTCTCCAACAAATAGGTTTAAAAAGATAAAACAAAAGAGTAACATACTTACTAGTCATTTGGAAGATTAACAACCATTTCCACATCTTCAGAATCATTTAGAGTCCCATAGTTGCTGAACACATTTCCCTTTCCTTTCTGTCCATCCAAAAATGGCTGCAATATAGAATAGCAAATGTCAGGATCATTCTCAATAGATAAGCATGCTCTCCCAGAATGCACGCATGCTTTTTGTATAGAACCAGTCCCCGCACCTAAGTCCACCACATGTCTAACAATTGGACACAACAACTCCAAGAAGTACAACATCATGCATGGAGCCTTCTCCAATGCATATTTCCATGGAATACTCTCTCCATGTTTTATAGTCTGCTCACTTGGTAAATAATGATGAAACAAACTACTTCCAAAAGCAATGCCCAGTTTGGTACCAACCACAGAAGCATTTCTAGGATTACAAACACAAGACATACCAACCCAATGAAGAAGGCATAAAACCACAACATCCACCTTAAGACAAGAAAAGAATTAAACTTATGCTTAGTACAAGCCATTTCATTATACAAGAGCATAAATTCTTTCAACAGGTCATTGTAAGACAATTGTCTCACCTTATGATCAATACCACCAACTTTGATTGTACAATATGCATCCAAGTATTGCATGTACTTTTGACATGCAAACTCCAATCTGCTGATCCTAGCATAATGCTCAACCAAATGAAGAACATGAGGGGCACACATAACTAGGATCCAGCTAGAATCTGAAACAATTGTGGCTGCTACTAGCAAGGAGTAGCATACATGGTCCTCTGTTACTAAATTCCAAGATGGAGATTTGGAATCCTCTACTCCAGAAGCTTCTAGCTGTGTAGGCAGATCAAGAATGACAAAATCTGTAGCCCAAGCAACACTCTTACCATTTCTTGTTTTTCTTTCACCTCCAAGACTTGCAAAGTATTCCTTCATGTCTATATAGGCTTGTGTGAAGTTTGAGACAGACAATTGCTTCCCAAACTCGACATAATCATAGCACCAAACCTTGCAATGTGAAGCATCACATGTGCCACTCCGATTCAAAGTTAGAGAGGCCAATGGAATGTACAAAAAGCAGATAGACCTATCTTTCCATTTACATCCTTTCAAAATGGGTGTAGACTATGGTACCTGCACATCTGTATCCACACCACATATGTAAAGACACAATGTGATAACAACATATGTTACACAAACAAATAACAGCTTGAAAAAAGACCAAGAGGGCTTACCATTATTAGTACCAGGATTTTTTGGTGGCCTACCACCCTTCTTTAGTTCCATACTTGAATCCTTGTCCTTTTTACTCATCTTCTCAAGTGTTTTGTGAATCTCAATGACTGCATCATCCTCGTGGAATGAATTTGAGCTTGATGAACCCATCTCTCCCTTTTTATGCTGTGTGTACAGCTCTACCTCCTCCTTGATGCAACATCCTTTTTTCATATCGAGCCACCATGGGCAATTCTTTCTCTCCCACTCAGAAAGCACTTGCTTCCCTTCCTTTTCTATCATGTTTGGAGAGTACATACAAAATTTTAAGTCTTGAATTTTTGTCCATACTCGACATATGGGCAACAATTTTTCAATCTTACCAATAGTTTTTAAGGATTGCAAGAATCTGCATACAATAAGAGTTTTAGTACAAAAGCGAAATCCTTAAGGATGGATTTTTAATTGAAAAGGAAAAAACATATATTGCTTACCTAAATACCAATCATTGAGATGCCCTTGTCATCTCCATTTGTCTTGTTGCAGTTGTAGCAATAGTCATTGAATCCTTTAAATCTTCATAAAGTTCAAGTCTATTCATTGCTTGTATCTCCTCAAAATACTCTCTCAATGTAGGATCTTGAGGAAGCACAAAGCTAGCTTGTTGACTAGCAACCAAGACCTGAGAGAGTAACCTTATAGATTCACAAAGCAACTGATCCATCCATGCCTCTTTTTCCATCCACGTTATGAATTCTCTATCATCTTTTGGCATCCCATAACTTGTTCTCAAATTTGAATCTGACCCTAAGATTCTGAGGGTCGCTAGTTGTGTCTCCTTTGAGACCTTTGCAATGGAGATGTTATACAATTTTTCCAATGTGACAATGGAGGATTTATCATCAAATGGGAGGCTCCACAATATATTAAACCAATCTTCACCATTTTTTGGTTTGACAATAGACAGAATCTACATATAAACAATACATGCAATTGTCACACTCAAGTGTATTTTCTGATCATACAATACATGCATATCCCATACCTTGATCATTTTCTAAACAAACATCATATTTACATCCTTTTTTAATGTTCTTTCTCAATCTCAAAAAACACTTGAACACTTTAATATTTACATCATATTTACATCCTTTTTTAATGTTCTTTCTCAATCTCAAAAAACACTTGAACACTTTAAAAAATCAACTTTATGTTAAGAATCATTAAATTAACCACACCTTGATCATTTTTCGACCGTACTTGAGATTCACATCCTTTCGAATACTTTTAAGTGCTTTCTCCATATTAGCAACACTCAAATTTGATTGAAGTTCCTTTAGCTTTTCCTCATAATCTTGCTTGTATAGTGGCTAAAATATATTCCATAGAAATGAATGAGTACAATGCAGTAGTTAGTTCTAATTCAAAAGACATCCATGACAAATGGTATGAAACTTACAGCAAATACCATTCTCCCTAGCATTAGAGATGTCAAAGGATACCAAGTGCTTGATCCTTTACTGCTTTCATTTGCCCTATGCCTTTCAAGTGTCTTTTTTTCTTCCTCAGAAAAATGTGATAAGTACTCATTCTCATCACACGAACACATTGTCTTTGTGTTGTACAAATAATCCTTGAGATTTGTTTTAGTAATTGCTGTTTCATTAAGGTTGAAAAATAAAAAATATATAGCTTCAAACATATTAAGAATTGTTCACAAAACCCTTAAAAGCTCAAAAAAAAGTAACACATATGAGCAAGAACTCACACTTACAGATTGAACCTTTGAAGAGTAGCTATTAGCTTCATTTCTGTTTCTTTCTTTGGAGTAATAAATCTTGCTAAAACTTGAATATGCCATGCCTTTGATGTCTTGAATTTCTCTTCGATTAGAGACATCCATGCAACAGTCTGGTGATTCCCCTCCCACACAAAAAACATCTTTTGAGACAAAAATGACCAATCAACATCATCAACAATCTATGCCTCAAATTCTGCATTTACATCCCTCTAACAAGAGTCCCATGATTGTTCAATTTCATCTATCAATTCTTGTGAAACACCATCCGGAAGTGTTGTAGATAAAATAAACATTCCATTCTGTTGAATATATTTTTCTACCTCTAGAGCTTGCTTTAGGCTATCCATATCAGCTCGTAGGCCTCTCACTCTTGTTTTTACAACACAATGACATAATGGGATCAAGGGAGCAATCTTTCCAGGATTGATTGCAAGAGATTCAATAACATCCTTCCCCTGACCAATATATCAAGTGCAGCAGAAAACTCTTGCTCAAACTCCTCATCTAGTTGTTTATCCTCTTTCTTTCTCTTCTTAGAAGATTCCTCCACAATTATAGTAGTGTCTTCAAAGTCTTCCATCTCCTTATCCTCTTCAACTCCAATTTCAACCTCTTTTTGAAACTCTAGGTGTAGATTCCACTTGCAAACTTCTCTTGCTACTTGTCCTTCCACCTCTCCTACCTCCTCATTCTCCTCTTCCACCTCTCCCCCTTCTCTTAGAAGTTTTTATTTTTACCATCCTGCCAATGTGACACAAATTTAAAAAAAGAAGTCATCGCATGGCATAGAATAGACTTACAAGGTCAATTAAGTCCCAGTGTTACTTCAATAGCATACAAAGAAAGCCCAAGAGGCTTCAAAATAGAAAATACCTGAAGCTGGATCATGATGCTACTAATTGAAGCTGCACTTGACGAGATGATGGGGCTTGAAGAGACTAGCTTTGTAGATCCAAAGGCTGATGAGGGGGTACACTGAGTAGTTATGTTGCCTTTTAAGAAAGAGATGAAGCACCTGTGACTTGTGAAAATGGTGGGGCATGTGGCTTGAAACCCGAGAGGGAGGGCTTGGAAGCCTTAGATGCAAAAGGAGTAAACGAGGTAGTCGAGGCCCAGTACAGGGGCGACTGGCGAACGTAATGGAAGCTATGAGTCCAAGGAGCAAGAGCCTCGAAGTCCAAGCGAAACCAACGCTTCTGTAGCAGGAGTTTATAGGACCGGGTAGCAGCACAACAACGAAAATGGGAGGTACAAGGAGTCTGCAGATTGTGAGGTTTGCAGCGTGGTCAGTGGGTTGCGAGGAGCATGGGTAGAGGGCCTGCTCTTGAATCAATGAATCATCTAACACTCCTCATAGGTAAGGAATTTTGTCATTTATTCTTCTAGCAAGCAGTTCTCTCTCAGCCCAATCCTCTGGCAAAATCAACCAATCATCCATGATGTATGGAATGAAACATGAATCAGAAGGGAAAGTGAATGATGCAAATATATAGCTTGAAAAATCCCACGAGAGGGAAATGGATTTGTGACTCTCTCACTCCTTTTTTATTACCTGTCCACCGTCGAACCAAGCACTATAAGGCACAGTCGTGCTCAGGTTCATGATTTCCGTGAGTCGATGAATCTGTCGCCTTGTCCCACTCAACGAAATTAATGAGTTTTGGTCTCCACTGCACAAATCGGTGACTTAGGTAGTTTAAAAAATTTCTAGCTCGCCCATGTCCTTGGTGCTTATCTATCAAGACTACTTAAATCATGCAACCAAAAAAAGTGTTTCTCACCTGTATGCGAGGATGGAAACTCCCGCCTCGAGAATGTGAGCTAGAATAGACAACATGGAGTCATCGACCCTTGATAAGTCATAGACAAGCGATATTCTGCCAGAGGTTCAAAATGGTTCATAAGATTGAGCAGAGCGGGAGGGAGAGTAGAGCGGGGGAGCATAGTGAGAGGAAGAGAGAGCGGAGAGCGAGGGAGAGTAGGGGAGCATAGCAGAGAGCGAGTGGAGAGCGAGGGAGAGCGGGGGAGCACAGTGAGAGGGAGAGCGAGTAGAGCGGGGTTGAGCAAGGGAGAGCGGGGGAGGAGAGCAGGAGGGAGAGCGAGCAGAGCGAGCAGAGCGACGGAAGGCAGGGAGAGCTTGGGAGAGCGAGCAAAGCAACGAAAGGCAGGGAGGGAAAATGGCCTTTAAAAAATTTTTCGTAAGGGCCTTTGTCCAATTTTAGAAAATGAAAGGCCAAAAGACCCCTTTTGTCGACGAAAGGGGTCTTTTAGCCTTTCATTTTCTAAAATTGGACAAGGAGGAAAAGGCCTTTTAATAAATTTTCCTAAGGGCCTTTGAAAAAATTTGAAAATGAAAGGGCAAAAGACCCCTTTCATCGACGAAAGGGTCTTTTGGCCTTTCATTTTCTTAAGGGCCTTAAGAAAATGAAAGGCCAAAAGACCCCTTTCGTCGATGAAAGGGGTCTTTTAGCCTTTTATTTTCTTAAGGGCTTAAGAAAATTAAAGGCCCCTCCCTCCAATTTTCTTAAGCCCTTAAGAAAATGAAAGGCCAAAAGACCTCTTTCGTCGACGAAAGGGGTCTTTTGGCCTTTTATTTTCTTAAGCCCTTTTGGCCTTTTATTTTCTTAAGGGCACCTTTTATTTTCTTAAGCCCTCAAGAAAATGAAAGGCCCTTAACAAAATAAAAGGCCAAAAGACCCCTTTCGTCGACGCAAGGGGTCTTTTGGCCTTTCATTTTCTTAAGGGCTTAAGGGCTCTCATGAAAATGAATGGCCCTGGCCCTTAAGCCCTTACAAAAATTAAAGGCCAACGTCGACGAAAGGGGTCTATTGGCCTTTACTTTTCTTAAGGACTCTCATTAAAATTAAATTTCACATTGATATTTGTAGAAATAATCATCCCTCTTCCATGATAAAGAACACCTTTGCTGGTAATGGACCACCACATGGCCTCGGCCGACCCAAGTACTTAACGCTGGCACTCGTTTTTATTATTTCAAATCATTACAATCAATGCATTTATTTTATTCACCATGACGAGATGACATATTGGCTATAGAAATGCTACCAAACTATGATGTTAATAGGGACCATGACTTATAATGATTATCATACGAATTCAATTGCTAATGAGTGATCATTTAATTAAACATCATTACTGTGTGAGGTTGATCATTTTTCATAATTGTGAGGTTTGTAATTTTACTGTGTGAGGTTGACATACAATTAAATATCTTTTTGATTAATTTTCAATTAATGATAGAGGCCAATAGACCCCTTTTGGAGAAAATAATTTTTATTTATTGTTAATGGAAGATAGAGGCAATTAGACCCCTTTTGGAGAAAATAATTAAATATAGAGGCCAATAGACCCCTTTCGTCAACGAAAGGGTTCTATTAGCCTCTATATTTAATTAATGGTTCATGAAAGATAGAGGCCCATAGACCTCTTTCATCGATGAAAGGGGTCTATTGGCCTCTACCTTTCATTAATAAATGATGAAAAATAGAGTCCAATAGACCCCTTTCATCGACAAAATAGTCTTTTGATGAAAGGGGTCTATGGGCCTCTATCTTTCATAAATAATATATGAAAGATAGAGTCCAATAGACCCCTTTCATTAATGAAACAGTCTTTTGGCATATTTTTAACATCATAATTTATATTCAAAAGGTTAGAGATGTGCTGACCAACCATTTCTTGTTCATCACAATTATAATTTATATCTATCTATCAACTTTAAAATACTTATATCAAATTGTCGGAATGAATATGTAGCAATAATGAAATGTCATTGCTAGCGAGACTGGCTTGCAATAACTCACATACGTGTCAAAGAAAGGCTAGGGATTAAAAGGTCTAAGAGTCCATGGTATTATAGTATTGTTGTTAACAAATGATAGCTAAATTTTACATCATGGTTCAGTACTATTGTCACACTTGTGCCAACTTTCCCAAGACCAATCTTACAAAGTTGTGACTATAAACAATGGGCAATGTGTGCAAAGCATTTGTGAGCAACTTTTCTTGCAGTAGACTCTTGTTTCAAATGAGTTCTTGAAACGAACACTCTACTCTTGATCTCACCCTTTGGACTTTATCTCATTGAGTTGCACAACTCAACCATTCCGTTCTTATGGAATCTGTCACAATTCAGAATGAGGATAGATCTTTGCATATGTTTGTTCACACTTCCGTAGGTAGAGGATTGTTGTCAGAGATGGTGCTTGCTAGCCATTTTCGATTCACACTTGGATCCATATCTGTCCATCAGCACTTTGGTGATAATGGGTCTAATTTGACAATGGAGCTGCAATATGAAGTCCATGACGATGGATACAAAATGTTTCACCTTGATGCGCAGTTTGGTAATATTTTCACCGTGAAGGGAAAAATATTCAAGCTTGATGACAATGAAATTCAGAAGACTCAAGTGCACGAAAACAAAAAAGATTTCTACTCTATTTGTAACAAAAATGATGAGGTAAGGAAACATGATTCAGCTAGCAACATTGAGAATGACAAACAACATAGTGTCATTAAGATTATTATGCAACTACCTTGCATGAGGCCTATCAGAAGGTTGAAATGCACATCACTGTGGATGAGTTGCCTTCTACTTATGATGGTGATGTTTTCTTTGAGCTACCAGCTACTTCAATGAAACATCGCACAAAAGGTATGGAGTCAAAATTTGATGGTCATGTTTGGAGTGATCCTATTACAACAAATATAGTATTTCCTAGTGTAGTTCATAGAAAGGAATGTGGAGGTCACCTCCATTGTATAAATGCAACTTATGGTTATAAAAAAAGAATTGGGATAGAGAATGAGACACAATGGGATGGGAGATTGATTAGAGTGGCCCCATCAAATGTGTCAATTGAATCATATGGCTCGTTATCATGTATACATTGTGGTCATCCACCAATTTGCTTGGAGAGATGTTACTGTGAAATGTTACTCTGCATGCCATAATGTAGAGATGGTGTGAATCTTACTCGTGCAGTCATACACCATGGCCATCATAATCATCCCATTGGAGATGGTTTGACTAGAAGAACAAAGGATGCCATTAAAACCAAAGTTTCTGAAATGGTGAGGGCTGGTGGTACTATATGCCCTAAAGGAATACAAAATATAATTGTCCAAGGCATTATTTTGGAAACTTTATTGTCTAAAAGAGTGCAAGATGGGATTAAGATGTCGGATGTTGAGCTACAAGATTTGCTAAAACAATGTGAACCTTTGCTCAACAAAAGAAGGTAATTACCATAATATTTGTTATTGCATTGGTTTATTAAATTATGTTATTGACAATGAATATTGACCAACATTATGTCTGTGTATAGATTATCAAGATGGATCGAGGAGGGTCGACATGACTCTCGACCTATGTCAGATGGGCTAGATGGAATTTTATACTTGAAAAGACATTGTAGATATAATTATTTCCAAAGTGTAGTGTTTCTTGAATAATTGCAACATAGTTCATTCAGCAGGTGTCATGTATTTAAAATGTCTACCCAAGGTTCTGGTTCAGGGGATGATTTGGTAAATAAAATGAGACTTGGAGGAGAATCGGGTCATTGTTGGGTGTTGTTTGACTTTGTGAAGCGAATGAAAGATTGGACTACCATGGCTTGCCATGTGTATAATCCTTTTATCCAAGAGTTGCAAACAATTGCAACTTGTGACTTAAAGGTGGAAGATACTGACGCACAAATTCTATTTTGGGATACTCTCAACAAAGTAATGGTTTCAAAAGGGTTTGATAATGCTGAATTCAAAGGGTTCATGGCAGATGAGGCCCAAGCCAATTGGAGAGTTGTACGTGCCACTTTAAATGGTGGCCCTGACAATATAATGGAAGGGAAAGAGCGTTCTTGCCTTTTCCATTGGTAGCAAAGTCTTCATTCCCATGCAAAGGCATGTATAAAAGTTGGCAGCCAAGAGGAATTTAAAATCTGATGTAGATGCTAGAAGGATGCCTCTACAAAGCAAGCTACAGAAGTCGAAATGAGAAGCCTAAGGGCATGGTGGAATGCAGGGCATGCAAGTGATTCAGACTTGCCATGGCTTGAAACTTGGTTTGCATGGTGGCATGCTAGGATTTCCCATTGGGGCCACTACATTATAGAGGTTGGTTTTGTATTTCTCTTGAATTTTTTTTAATCATGTTTATAATGTAATTTTGCCATTATAATATCTCTGCAATGCTTGGTTTGCAGAGTATGTTAGATAACGAGAAGTACTTGATACCTTGAACAAATCTAGCAGAGTCTATTCATGGTAGTTGGAGGGCTAGATTGAACCATGTCAAATATGTTGGTCTCTACAATGCCTCTATCAGTGACCTCTCAAATGTAATTTTACCAAGCTCTAGATACACATCTTTTTTGAAGGGCTAGTTTATCGGAAGTGGGCCGAGTCTAGAGACCTTAAAAAAAAGATCTTCAAAATCTCGAATTGACATTAGTGCCAAAACAGTTGTTGATCTAACAAGTAATGTTGCAAAGGAAATGGGTGTTGTATCTGAAGTATGTTTTAATGATGGAGATGACAAGACTGTGCGAAGGAAAAGGCCAAAGTCAATGCCTTCAAATATATGTGAGGATGATAATCACCGCCCTAAGTATCGTTATGGAAATAAGAAAAGATACTCCATGTCTCCAAAATCTAGTACTAAATTTGCAACAGAGAGTTTTGAGGATGATGATTCCAAGAGTGTACAACAATATGAAGTGCATGATGCAAATTGGGCATTACGAAGAGTTCCTATAACAAGCCAAGCTTGGCTTGGACAAGGAGGAAAATGTAACAAGCTTGTCAATATAAAGGATCGTGAAAATCGACGTGGAGTTGTTGCACCATCATTCTTTGGGAGGATTCAAACACCAATTGGAGTGCGCTCCCAAATGATTTGGTTTTGTGGAAATGATGTAACCCACACGTGGAAGCCATCAACTAGCATTACAGGTATTCCAAGACCATCACCAGGAAGGTAGAAGGTTCAATCGGAACATCCTTGACAAGTGTAGAGATTGCCAAGTTGACAAGCTCGGGGTTTGTCATATTAGGAGTATCAACTCCGATGGTCGGTGCAAGTTGTGCTTCACCAATTCAAGCCCATGCTGAAACAATAGTATTGCATGAAGATCGACCTCGGCGTCGAGATGGCAAAGCAATCAGATGGCGAAACAAAATCTCCAAAGAAATGGAAGATAGAATTCAGAGGTCATTGGTCATGAAATGCATTGTCAAGGACACAACAGTCGTGAAGGCCATGGAGCATGTTGAGCTCATTGTTTCTATAGAAGGATCAATGCAAAAAGGTATTGAATACAAGGTTGACATTTCTCCATTTCCTTCTTGCAATTGTGAAGACTTCACTGGACAATCATGCAAATTGGATGCCTAGATTCCATGCAAACATATTTAGTACATCTTCCTTTCATACCTTGGATTGGATAGCAGAAATAATATGTTTGTTCACCAAGCCACCTTGAGTAAAAAAGAGATATTCCAAGCATTGTCCCACATGCCTTGAGGTTTAGTTTTTGGAGACTGTACTTTCATGATGGTCAACAGAAAATGGAAGGGCTATTATAATAATCCTTTTTCCATGAAAGTTTTGAACCACAAAAATGGTATTTTTTGGGGACTAAACCTTCATGATGTTGAATACAAAATGAAAAGATATCTATAATAATCCTTGTTTCCATGAAGATTTTGAACCACAAGAATAATGTTTTTGGAGCCTTTTGCATTTCTCCTTGTGTAAAATTTTGGTTTGTTTCTCTACTTTTTGATAATTGTGGCAAGATGCTTTGTAGAAAACTTATTTGAAATAACATGAACTCAACACATCTAGTAGCCAAATACCAAACTACGAGTAAAATATTGACTTAAAATTTGGCTATATTTGTTACATTTCCTTTTATACCTTGGATTGGATATAAGAAATCCTTTTTTCCATGAGTAATTTGATAATTGTGGTAGGACATTTTGAAGGATGATTTTACATCACAAAAGTTTGAACATGTCTTTTATGTGATAAATTATGTCTTCATTTTCATTTGCATAGGTTGAAAACTTATTTGAAATAATATGAACATGTATTGGAATATACAACAAATAACAAAATAGAAAATAAAGTGAGTGTATTTGACTTAAAATTGGGCTATATTATTTACATATTAATTATATGGATAGAAAAGATAATATTTTTGGTCACCAAGCTAACTTGAGTACAAAAGAGATCTTCACAGCATTATCTTGCATGCCTCAAGGCCTGGTTTTTGCTGATTGCACACCTTCATGATGTTGAACAAAATTTAAAAGAACTATTATAATAATACTTTTTGCGATGGAGATTTTGAACCACCAAAATAATTTTTTGGAGTCTTTTTCAATACTCCTTATGGAAACCTTGGGCTATTTCTATACTTGATACTTGATAATTGTGATAATTGTGATGGGACGCCTTGTAGGATGATTTTACAATCACAAAACTTTGAACATGTCTTTTACGTGATAAACCATATCTTCATTTGTAGTGATGTAGGTTGGAAACATATTAAATTTGTCAATATAGAATAATTAGAAAACTATGAGTGAAAAATATTTTGACTAAAAATTAAGCTAGTGTAACAAAGATGTAGAATACTAGATTTTGCTAAGGTCGAATGTAATCTTTCTTTTTTTTGGTGGACTATACATCCCTTTTAATCAAAAAAGGGGTCTAGCAACTTCAAGATTTGTTTTTTGGTTATTGGTTATTGTGGTTTATTAGTTTACAAGGATAACCACTTCTTTTATTGAGCAATATGGACCCTTTATATACAAAATGGTTTCATAATCATGGCCTCATTTCATGAACTTCAAGAGTTAGAAAACTTGTTTAGTCAGAAATGAGGATATCTATTTCATTTCTTAAGCAATATGACCCCTTTATTCACAAAAGGGGTCCATACACTTGGATTGTTTTCATAAAATTTGACACAAAAAAAACTACATTCTAATCCAATTTGCTCAAGTGCTCAGATGGTTTTGCTCAAAAATTAGAAATCCCCAGTAGAGACATCCAAGTTTGCATCTTGTGGGATTTGGTGCAACCCATACCATCACATTTACACATTAATGATTATGGTTTCCTGCATCCTTTTCACATTCTCCTATAGTTTTCTTCTTTCCCCAATGCGTGTTATAAATGTAAATAGATTGGTCATTTTGCTCGGTATTTTGCCTCATCCTCACATCCGTGAAGGCCTCTTTACCTCTCCCTTTGGCTTCTCCTCCTCTCCTTTCTAACAAGTTGAACCATCCCCATCATAAAAAAGAATGGATACGGGTGCATCCTCAAGAGAAAGATTCTATTGTAGTGTGTCCAGTGACCTTGTCAAATCCTTTTCAGGCTCTCTCATTCAAGGATATTCTTATGCTTGCTCTTGAAGAACAAATCTCCCCAATGGATACTCCTAATGTTCCCATCTTCTTCTACCTCTACATATACAGGTGTTGATGTTTCTAGTCCGTATGAGCCTTCATCGATTCCGCAGACTCATTTTCTTGGAAAGAAGTCATCTCTACCTTCTCTAGTTGCTGAATCTTATTCATATCAGCTACTACTGTGGATATATCTCCTTCAGATATAGTTAATGTTGATAATGAGGATACAAATGTGGATTTTAGAGAGTCAAATATACAAGGGCCCTCTCATGAACCTAATGATGCCCAACCAATGTCAGATTTAGCACCTACCTCTTCATTTTCCTTGGACACTTTCCATCTCTAGTTGCCATAGATTTTTGACCCTGTGATTCAAAAATTTCGGGTGCCTGCTTACCTCAAGAAGAATCATAAGGGTAAAAAACATCTTCATTTTATTGATGGTGATGTAGTTCCTTTACAACAGTTTTTGCATGTAAACAATCTCACTATGGAGGATATCATGCTAGGTGCCCCCCCTCGTGACTTGTAAACATTATCACTTTTCAGATAGTGTCCTGGCTTTTCCCAAGAGCATACTTGTAATCTTTTTACTTTTGTACTTCTTGGTGGATTTTCACCTCTTTTAAGGTTTCCCACAAAGAAATATAAGATTTCACTTAAATGTGTGTGTGTGTGTGTATTTATATATTTATATCTTTATATTTGTATATATTTATATTTAAATATAAATACAGAGATTGTACTATGCTTTTAAAGCCACATGCATCAAGATTTTAAATCAAATGTTGAGATATCAAGCTCTACCCCCGATATATCTCCTGGATGACTATCATTTATGTCACCGCCTATGTTAGTTGTACTCGTGGTGTAGTTAGACTACCACGTATGTTTTTGGTTTGGGTTCACATATGAACCACGTATTCTAGGGTTTGACATATAGGGTATTTCCCTCTTCTATTGTATTATTGTTGTGTGCAAAAAGTGAAGAAAGGCTTCACCCTCCAACCTTGTGTCCTCTCTCTTTTGTGTGTTGTGAAGAAAGCTGAACTTGAGTCTCCTATCTCTCTCCCTTATTCTTTACATGGTATCAGAGCCTTGTTCATGGTAAGGAGCTCAAGAAAGCAAGCCAAGTTTGTGGTGTCCTGGTAAGAGGACCAGTGTTGCTTTCCTATTTCGAGTTTGGGAGCAAATCTCTGTAGGTAGCACAGCCAGAAGTGCAGGAGTGCACTGTTTCAGATTGAGAGGCCCTTCGCAGTGTGGCGAGAGCGCAGTATATGCTGCGGGTAAGGGCAAAGCCCTTGGTGACTTTATTTTTTTGATTTGAGGCTGTTTCGGGGCCCGTTTCGAAGGCGGAAGTTCTTCGCAGGCACTCAAAAAAAGGCCCTGTTTTTCGCTGTGCGACCACTGCGCAGCTAGTCGGTGGAAAGTGCCACAGAAATTGCATCGTATGCCTGTGTGCAGAGATATTGGGAGTTGCAGATTCATGCCTGTTGCCTGTTGATGCAAAATCGTCACACTAGGAAGTGACTGTGTGGTGAAATACCACTTTCGTCAGTGTTGCAGATCTGCCCCTGTGAGGCTCTTTGCAGAAGTTTTGCTATTTGCCCTTGTGAGGCATTTGCTGTGTTTATAGGTTGCTGTTGCAATTCGTGATTTGTAAAATGTCTGAGAATCTGTCTACCATTGTCAGTGAGAAGCTTGACAAGAACAACTTCCAAGCATGGAAGTTCAGGATGACAAACTTCCTTATGGGAAAGGGAGTTTGGGAGTACATCAGTGGTGAAACTGCAGAACCAGTTTTGGGTGCTGCTCCCACTCCTGCTGAATTGAAGGCCTTTAAAGAATGGCATGAAAAAGCCAGAAAATGCCTGTATTGGCTGTCTGTTAGCATTTCAGATTCTATGATTGTGCATATACAGGATGTAGAGACGCCTAAGGAGGCATGGGATACATTGGTGAAGCTGTATAGCACAAATACCAAAGCACGAAAGATGCAGCTAAAGCAGGAGTTGCACAATGTGCAAAGGAAAAATCTGAATATAAATGAGTATTCCTTGAAGGTGAAAGGCCTTGCAGATTCTCTTGCCTCCATTGGAGCACCTGTTGATGATGAGGACTTAGTGTCCGTGACCTTGAATGGTCTTGGGAAAGATTATGCACAGTTTCGGACATCCATTGGAGTCCGTGAAACATTTCCTGATTTTCAGGAACTTATTGCTCTCTTGTTGAGTGAAGAGCAAAGGAATGGTGGTTCAGCCACCTCAACTTCTCAAGAGACTGCTTTCTACTCGAATACAGGTAGAGGCAGGGGTAGAGGAAGAGGCCGTTTTGGTGGCCGTGCAGGAAATCATAACCAACAGCAACAACAGGAAAACCAGTCCTATGGAGGAGGACGTGGTAGTTCTAGACAGGGGGAGCCAAAGAGGCCGTGGGTCATGGCAAAGGAACCAGCAAGTAAATAGCAGCACAGAATGCTATTATTGTGGAAAGCCTGGACACAAGGAGAATACATGCTATAAAAAGCAGAATGACATCAAAAGTGGGAAGTTGCAGCAAAGCAACTATGCATCATCAAGTGGGCATGGTGATGACAGAAATGAGCACCTTTTGTGATGCAGCACATGGTTAACTCCATGTCAGGAGATGCTGCAGCTTGAATTATTGCAATACTTGCCAATAAAAGATCTTTGCTTAAGAGGCAGGCACTAGCGGAGCTTGTCAAGCTTGAGGGAGGTCAACCACCAAGGGGCCCACCCCACACTGCTCACAAGCGTGAGTGGAAGAAAGCAATGAAGTCAACGAGGGAGGATCCCAATGTGCAGCACGTGGAGGCACGAAGGATCCAAATGGAGCAATATGGAAGCGTGCATTTTGGAGCAGGGGGTGTTGAATCATGGGAGACCCAATTTGTAAGTATCGATCTCTAATTATATTGTTTATGTAGTTTATTAGGAGGTTGTTTCTTTGTACTAACCCCTCCACAAATTGTGTCATCTTGCAGCTTGATATCGTGGGCAGGTACCCTACTCCTGTCAAGACAGCCCACCACCACCACCATCACAGAGGAGATACATGGAGGCACTTCTATGATGACGGGTTGATTACTGAGGAGCAGTATATCCGAGGTACTGGAGCACCTCCCCAGGTATTTTAAAGTAGTTAAATAATGTCAATATTATAAGTAAAGATTTGATTTTACATACATTGATACATGTTGTCCCTCATTTATAAGGCCCTAAGGCTAATCAGGATGAAGAAGATGAGGAAGAAGGGGGCGAAGAAGGGAGAGAGGAAGGGAGCAAAGAAGGGAGCGAGGATGCGGAGAACTTAGATTAGTCGTAGAAGTAGTGCTAGCTACTCCTTTTTATACTTGAAGACACTGGCTTGGCTTCGTGCCTCTCTTGTATATACACTCCTCTTATTTTTTATACTTGAAGCCACAGGATGTGGCTTGGCTTCATGCTATATGTACATACAAGCACTTTTTGAGCTATGAATTAAGATACACTCCTTTTATTTTTTTGGCTTTCAATTTCCTTATGCAACATTCTATTAATGAATGCCTTGTGAACTAAACATTTTGGAGTTGAAATATTTTATTTGGAATTATAATCGTCGGCTATAGACGTGCTTGCAATCATGCTAATTAAAATATAGTTGGCTGAAAGAATTAAATTGCACAATATGAAAATGGGATTCTTGTAACTACATAGCATACACAACATACATAGCAATCTGTTCAACCACACAAATTTCTACTTTTATTAACAAAAAAGATTCTGTAGAGCATCTATAAGCGTGTCTATAAATGCATCTATGTACGTGTCTCTGTTTTTTTTTTAATTTCTATCCGAGCATTTATTTATGCATCTATAAGCGCATCTATAGGTGCATCTGTCTGTTATATAGACACACCTGTAGACACGGGTCTGTAGACATGCCAATAGATGCACAAATAGATGTGCCGATAAGTTTTTTTTTTAAGTTAAGGAAATGCATCTGTGTGCATGTCTGTGGGTGCTTTGTCTTGTTGTGATATAACTTTTTCAAATTAGTATCACACATTCATAATTAGAGGAATTCTACAAGTGTAATTTAAAGTCTTGAAGGTTCTTTTATGATATCCTTCAACTCTTGTATCTTGAATTTAGCATGAATTACAACATAATGAACAATCAAAATACGATTTGAATTTCGTATTCTACATGATATTAGATCCCAAAAACTCATGCTACTCTCCATAATATCCTATTGAAGACACATATAAAGTATGGCTGAGTTTGCAACTTGTTAGACATGTTAAAGAATTTGCAAAAGATCAAAATTTGCCCCATTGTCAACATTCTATCAGCATTCTCTAAAATTACATTTGAGGCCATAAATCATAATAAGTATGATTATCTAGCTCCAAACCAATCAAAAAATATGTCTTATAGTTATCCTTAGACTCTAGAACTCACAAAATAACAAAATACTCATGCTAATTAAGAAGTATCACCATTTTATCTAAACCGAAGAAAACAGCTTGAAATTTTTGTGTTAGATTAACCTTAAACTTTAGGTAGAACTCAAATTAGTAATAGTTGCAACTTTTAATCTATAATAATCAAAACCCCAAAATGGCTTACTAATACTATTTGAATAATTGTAGGAACTGCCTAAGTTAACAGGACACATAAGTGTCCTAGGACATTTTTATGTCCTTCTACCAAACTAGTGCTAAATTAGGGATAAAGTAACATAAAGTTTATGTCAATTCCATGCTCTTGCAGCCAGTCCTGTCCCCCTTGATTCACTGGTGGTGTGGAGATATAGACTCCGTAAAGTTTGGATGGCTACTTCATCTCAAAAGTCAAACTTCACCCTATGGAGGAATTTTGTTTGCAAATTTTCTACCAAGGATCGCCTCAAAAATGGAAACACATATCTCTAGTTTGTTGTTTTTCCTCTGTGGCTTTGGAGAACCATCTCCGTTTATTTTAGAGCTGCCTGGTCCTTTGGTTGCTTTGGCATAGCCTCACTAGCTAGTTTGCACAGACACAAATCCTCATCTAACCAAGGTGGAAAATTGCTTTGCCGGGAGACCATTCCTCATTGACCAAACCCCAATATGTCATCTGGCAGTTTGTTCGAGCCACAACTATTAGCAACCGAGGAATGACAAACATAGAGAGCTCCCCTCGAATTTTGTTGATAGGTCTAGCACCCACATATTAGATCTCTTGGCTTATTTCAGAAAATCAAGCATAGTGCTTCAATATGGATTGCTTGTAAGGTGGATTGCTTGCCTTACAGGCGGCGAGATAATCATCTGATGTATCTAACTCCTTTCTTTCATTAATTTGATTCACTGCGCCAAAAAAAAAAAAAGAACATTAAGTTTAGAGTGTGTAAATTTCTAAATGAACAACGCATTAAACGTTCGGATATTACACATTCCGAAAATCCATACTTGGGCGCCAGCGTGATTGGGTGGAAATCGAACTGTATGAGCCAATTCAACTCAGCGTCAGTAGGGTTCCTCTTCAGTCTGTGGTCGCGTAGTATCTTAGATGCGCGAAAATCCTTCAGATACATTTTGCAGGACAGTGCGCTGTTGAGGTTGTAAAATGAATTGCCAAGGGGACTGTCGACAGTGAAGTATGTGGTGGAACCAAAGTCGAGAACGAAAGCACGACGAAAATGAGGATGCAACGAGCTCCCGTTCGTGTCCACAATGTAAAAGCGTCTGTTGCTATCGATTCGAAGGACGAAGTAGTGCTGATGGTAATTCACGATGTAGACCATATTCTGGGATGTAGCGATCTTTTGATCCCAAACTAAGTCAAACTCTTGTTGAGGAGGAAAAGCTGCTCCAGGATACGGTAAGAAAGCTGAACTCTCATCTTCCGTTTGCGTGATTTCACGCACAGATGGTAAAATTTCCCCCAGGTGCGGATCACGTCCTTGTCGCCAGATACGCGGCCAGACAACCTCAGCATCCTGGAGGATGCGTGTGAGGTCAGAGGAAGAGGGCACTGCGCAGTTAGGATGTTGCAACATCCATCGCGCCACCACCGCGGAGAGCAAAGCGCAAGAGCTAGCGAGTTCAGGCACCGACTGATCGAACTCAGCCGCGATAAGGTTGACGGTCATGTTGACAGCGCCGTTGCGATCGCAGGGGACGCAAACGCGGACGCGTTTGTATGGAAACCCGGGAATAGGAAGGGGTATGACAGGAAGAAGGAAGACGGGTAACTGAGGCAGCAGGTGAATGGGAGGTGGGTTGTAGGAATCGACGTAAGCGATCTGTGCATTTTCAGTCTGTGTAGTTTCAGGCTGCTCGGATCCGGAGGGCTGCTTATCACCATCTTGAGGGTGCCTGTTCACTTTGTTGGGCTTTCGTTTCTTGGACTGCATTCTACGTAACGTCGCTTCCTCAATCTCTCAGGCTCATGTAGATCGATTGCCGATGATCTCTCGTAGATCGATTCTTTTGCGAAAAGGAAATCGCTCGTAAATCGATTGATTGAATCGATCAATTAGATCGTAGCATCCTCAATCTCTCACTCAGGCCCTTGTAAATTTGTTGCTGATGATTGCTTGTAGATCGATTAATTGAATCGATCAATTAGATCGTAGCAAGAGACTAAGAGTCATTAAGTTGGCGCAATGCTTCCTGTCAATCTTTTGGTCCAGACTCTAAAAGTGCTGCTATCAGAAGGCTTGTCTAAATTTGCTTGGCGTGCGCTGATGATGGCTTCCATAAGTCATTAAAACTTGGCGCAATACTGATCATCGATCAATTAGGTCGAGCAGGCGTCATTAATTTGGCGCAATGCTTCCAATCAATCTCATATTAGTCTAAATTGCTGCGGCCTGTCTAACTTTAGCGCTCTACTCAATCTCTTATTAGTCTAAACTGCTGCGGCCTGGATTGAATCGATCAATTAGATCGAAGCAGGAGACGATAAAGTCATTAAAAGTGAGTCTAGTAAAATTAGACGGCTTGCCTAATTGCTCGACGTGCAGCCTGCATCGATTCACCGACTGCTGGCTGGCGGCGCCACAGTCCTTGCCCTAAGTTTTGTAAAACTGTCGGGTGCATTGATTCATTGATTGATTGACGTGGGAGGCACCTTTCCGCTACGTCGCTTGATACCAAAAAAAAACACTGCCTTAATGTGTTTATTAAAATGCTTGTGTTTTATTAGTTTGCGTACTTTTCCACCAATCTTTTCATCCAGCGTCAACTTCACCACTAGCAAGTGTAACCTTTGAAACCGCGAGAAATGACTGTTTGGTTGCTTTTCGGGCACTTTATCAGCATCAGAAAAGCCACTTCACTAACAACTAACCCGGACTAATGGGGCTCTTCCCTTAGAGCGTTTTGACATTCTTGGGTCAAGAGTGACTCATAAGGATGATGATAGAATGCATGTGCTCTCAAACTTTTCAAAACAAGCTTATCTCTCTACATGACTTTAGTGAATTAAGTCATAAAAGACACCTACAAGAAAGCATTGCTACCACGATTGCAAACATAGGAAAGATGTATTTTTTGCCACATCATTTAGCGCAACCTCAAATGAGTGGCATTGATATGGTGTTTAGTCTCCTTATAACACCTTTATACCATGCACAACCACACAAGAACCATTGATGAAGATGCCCTTTATTAGTGTCTTCTTTGGATGCTGATGATCTCACAGCAATCTATAAAAAAAACATTGGATCTATTACATTGTGTCACAAAGTCTTAGTTCAATGATAAAAACTACATAAGATGAATCCAAATAGTGAAAATTTGTAATACTTCTCTATTCCATTGAATTTTTTATTGATATAGTATTTGGAGAAAATTACAAAGTTGATATTTGCATCAATGTAAGAATCGATAAAAGCATTTTTTAAAAATGACTATGTAATCTTGCTTTATTAATCAAACACATGTCAGATTATCTCATAAAATGGATGTGGAAATTGTAGCATGTACTGATAGAGTTTAATGTGGATGAGATATCATTCGCATGGCTGGGCATGTATATTTACTTTTTTCTTACCATCATCATGAGTGTTAAAAAATATGCATTGGTGTGCTCCTAGGATATCTATGTGTCTCTAATCCACACCAAGCTTGGTAAGCACAAGCATGACTGCAATAGAATATGCATCTGTGTGTGTCTTTGATCCACACTAAACTTTACAAGCATAGGTATCTCACTTACATTAAGGCCTATCAAAGTGTCATACCCATAGAAGAGACACATAGGCAGCTAGAAGAACACCAATGCATATTTTTAAACACCCATGCATGGTGCCTGGTGCATGTAAGGAACAAAGAAATATGCATGTCCATCCATGCAAATGATATCTCATGTGGGTGCTTATATACTTTGCATGGGCCTTGATATTACTCACACTTATTTCTCGTACAAGCTATCATATTTATCAGATATCATTTGCATTTCTCAGCATGCATATTTTTGTGTTCTTACCAAGTATCATGCATGAGTGTTAAAAATATGCATAGATGTACTTCTTGCCTATGTATGTATCTTTAATGGGAATGATAATTTTTATATGTCTTAATATTCCTAACATTAAGTCCCATAGAAATATCCATAACCATTAGATACCATTTGGATGGTTAAGCATGCATATTCCCTTGTCTTACATGCATCATGCATGCGTGTTAAAATATATGGATCGGTATACTTCTAGCCTATGTGAGACTCTTTGATTTATATGTTTCTTTGCACAGGCATCAATGTGAGTAATATCCATGCCCTTGCAAAGGTTGGTGTGGATCGTATATCATTTGTATTGGACATGCATATTTCCTTGTTTAGTATCATGCACCATGTGTTTAAAAATATGCATGATGTACTTCTAGCATATGCACAACAAGACAAAGCACCTACAGATGCACACACAAACGCATTTACTGAACTAAAAAAAAACTTATGGGCGCATCTATTTGCACATCTAGAGACCCGCATCTAATAGCACGTCTATATAGCAGACAGACACGCATATAGATGCGCTTATAGACGTGTAAATAGACGCTCTACTAGAAAATTTAAAAAACAGACAGACGCATCATTAAACATGTGTATAGATGCATTTATAAACGGTCTTATAGATGCTTTATAGATGTGCAAATAGATGCTCCTCAAATAGACAGACACGTATATAGATGCATTTATAGATGCACTAATAGATGTGCTACATAATATTTTTTAAATTTAGAGAATGATGTGTATGTTGTGTATGCTATGTAGTTATAGGAATCCCATTTCCACATTGTGTAATTCAGTTCTTACCGCCAATCGCATTTTAATTAGCACTCTTGCAAGCACGTCTATAGCCGACAATTACAATTCCAAATAAAACATTACAACTCCAAAACGTTTAGTTCACAAGGCATTAATTGATAGAACGTTGCACAAGAAAATTGAAAGCTCAAAAAGAGCTTGTATGTACATATAGCACGAAGCTAAACCACATCATGTGGCTTCAAGTGCAAAAAATAAGAGGAGTGTATATACAAGAGGCACGAAGCCAAGCTAGTAGCTTTAAGTACAAAAAAGAGTAGCTAGCACTACTTCTACAACTAATCTAAGTTCTCCACATCCTCGCTCCCTTCCATGCTCCCTTCTGCGCTCCCTTCTTTGCCTCCTTCCTCGTCTTCTTCCAAGGCATTAATTGATAGAATGTTGCACAAGAAAATTGAAAGCTCAAAAAGAGCTTGTATGTACATATAGCACGAAGCTAAGCCACATCATGTGGCTTCAAGTACAAAAACTAAGAGGAGTGTATATACAAGAGGCACGAAGCCAAGCCAATGGCTTTAAGTACAAAAAAGATTAGCTAGCACTACTTCTACAACTAATCTAAGTTCTCCACGTCCTCGCTCCCTTCCACGCTCCCTTGGGTGCTCTCTTCTCTGCCTCCTTCCTCGTCTTCTTGTGCAGGGGCCTGTAAACAAGGGACAACATATATCAATGTATGAAAAATTAAATCTTTACTTATAATATTGACATTATTTAATTACTTTCAAATACCTAGGAGGGTGCTTTAGTAGCCTGGTTATACTGCTCCTTAGTAATCAACCCATCATGATAGAAGTGCTTCCATGTATCTCCTCTGTGATGGTGGCAGTGGTAGGCTGTCGCAATAGGAGTAGAGTATCTGCCCACGATATCAAGGTGCAAGACGACACAATTTGCGGAGGGGTTAGTACAAAAAAATGACCTCCTAATAAAGTACATAAATAATATAATTAGAGATCGATACTTACAAATTGGGCCTCCCATGATTCAACACCCCCTGCTCCAAAATGCACGCTTCCATATTGCTCCATTTGGATCTTTCGTGCCTCCACGTGCTGCACACTAGGATCCTCCCTCGTTGACTTCATTGCTTTCTTCCACTCACGCTTGTGAGCAGTGTGGGGCGGGACCCTTGGTGGTTGACCTCTCTCAAGCTTGGCAAGCTCCGCTAGTGCCTGCCTCATAAGTGAAGATCTTGTATTGCCAAGTATCGTAACAATATTTGACTTGGCCCATTTATCTGTGAACTGAATATTGGGGGGGTTAGGATACCTAGAGCGAACAGCAGCGAGGGTCTCATCAGCCAACCTCTTTGGCTGGTCTTTGTAGTGGATAAAGCAATCTCTATAATTGTTAGTAATTATAGAGCGCATGAGGGCCATGATGTCCTTTCCCTGTGCATCCATCAAGATGCCTCCTGTCTGAGTGATGTCATAGAAGATCATACCATCACCCGGAGGCACGTCTAAATCATTTGAATCATCATCGTCCCCACCACCACCCCTCCCAAAGCACTATGCCATGCATCCCGTACCACTCTCCCTACTACTATGCCTGCTACTATGTCGTGTCGAGCTAGTACATTGGCCACTCATAGCTGGAGACTGGATGGGACTCCATGGACCACTCATAGCTGGAGACTGCACACGGGACTCCGTGGACCACTCATAGCTGGAGAACTGAGTCTCGACTGCACAAGAGTATGCTGACAGCTCTGCGAGATAGAAGGACCTCCTAATGGCATGGGGGAAGGGGCATAAGATGGCATGGGGGAAGGGCCTCGGCTATGTAGCCGACTGGGTTGTGCTGACTCTGCTGGGGTAAGCTCAGTTGGTGTGGGGTTGGGGTGGTTTGGAGTCTATAGTGTCGACTCTTGGGGGGTGTTTAGAGTACTCGTCATGTAGCCGTATAACTCCCCAAGACTAGGAGGGTGCCCTAAAAGGTTATATAACTCCCTAAAAATGGTCTCACGGAGATCAGGTGAGCCTGAAGAGCTTCCTGGCCACATGATGAACTGGAAAAAAGAAAAAAAGAAAAGAGAAGAGAAGGGAAGGGAAGGGAAGCATCTAAAAGTATCGGAGCACGTCTATAGACGCGTCTGAGAAGCGTGTCTATTTTTGCATATAACAGTGTGTCTATAGATGCGGCTATCTGTGTCTGAAAATAGACTAGACGCATCTATAGACATGCCTATAGACACGGTTTTAGATGTGCTGTAAGACGCGTCTATAGACGTGCTCCGATAGATGGACTATTCTAAAAAGTGAAAAAGGACATGTGCCCGACACAAAAGCATAACACTAATACCAAAATCATTCGTTTATTGGATACGACAAAGGACAAATCCAAAGAGAGCAACTTCCAAAGAAGATCAACCATAAAGAGACTTACCTTGGATAGAGGTATGGAAGCTTCTTGTCCTTCTTCAAAGTTGCTTCTCTTCCTTGTTCACCCTCTTCTCCTGTAAGCCTGGAAGTAAGTGTGGGTGCCTTCCTCTTAAGTGTAAGCCTGGAAGTAAGTATGGGTGCCTTCCTCTTAAGTGTCGAACTGCGGATCTATTAATAGCAAAGCAAGCAAGCCACGTGAAGCTTATTTGAAGAAAAACAAAGCAAGCGTGCTAAAAGTAGATTTGAAAACTGCATCTATAAGCGCATCTAATGGCACGTCTATATGCGCGTCTAAATACGTGTGTAATTGCACGTCTAAATACACAGAGCAGACGCGGTTTTAGATCTGCCTATAGACGCACATCACAGAACAAATAGACGTGGTTTTAGACATGCCTTTAGACGTGCCACAGAGTTTTAAAATTAAATATTTGAAGAAAAGCAAATTTTTTTGGGTTGTTTGTTTGTAGGATGTCTTCATCTTCAACAAGGAGCTCCAGTGAGGATGAATCCCTCTGTATCCACCATCGTGAAATGTGGTTTGAGCAAAAAATCAAATGTATGTGTGATCGATGTCGAGGAAACATGTATCGTGCACATAGGATTACACTCAATCACATCTCAAAGTATGGAGAATGGGATGCGACCGTAAACATGGTAAGTGTTAAAGAGTTAAGGTTGATTGAGATACCTATGGGTGTTCATATGTTTGAGTTATGATCCCGTTTTAATTTGATACAGAATGTAGTGCCATACCCGCATATGTTGCCCTATGCTCACCATGAGGAGGCGAAGCGCCAGTGATATGAGGTGGGATCTTCAGGAGGGACCGTTACGGATGCATGGGGTGATGGTGATAGTAGCCCTCCACCATTACCTCATGAAGCTGTGGAGGAGGTGTTTGATGATATGGTGTGGGATTTATATGTCCATCAATCCGAAGGGAGCGATGATAGCATGGAGTAAGACGATGTTTTTACCGTAGCATCGACTCCACTATTTGAGGGGTGCACATTCTCTGTTCTACGTGCCTTCCTTGAGTTACTAAACTTGCAAATTATCTATGGATGAAGCAATGCAAGTTTGAATGCATTACTCAAGTAAGCTTTAAAGTCTATTTTGCAAATATGGTGAATTATGCTAGTGGGTCAATTACTCGAATGCTTTTCCTCATTTATGGTCTTCACGTGCAGGCTATTGTGTAAAATGCTTCCAAGGGAGAATAAATTACCGACCTCAAGAGATATGGCAAGGCAACATGTGACCTCTCTTAGAGGATTAGATTACAAGTGCATCCACGCATGCGTCAACGATTACGTTTTGTTTCATGGACTACATAAGGATGCAAGAGAGTGCCCTACTTGTGGAGAGGCAAGATATAGAGCAAATCTCAAAACTTTGGACGTGCCTCGTAAGATTCTGCGACATTTTCCCATAATCCCTCGCATCCAACATATGTTCAAGTGTAAATCCATTGCAGAGGTCATGTCATGGCATTCCTCCCATCAATCAACCGATGGCAAGTGGAGAACTCCCGCAGACTCTCCTGCGTGGAAGCATATTGAAGACACATGGCCAAGCTTCAAGGAAGAACCTAGGAGCTTGAGACTTGGATTGGGTATGGACGGTGTGAACCCATTTGGTCTCAAAAGCATCTCTTACAGTGTACGGCCAGTGATATTGGTGAATTATAATCTTCCACCCTCTATGGCTATTAAGAAAGGACATGTTATGCTATCCCTTCTAATTCCAGGGAAACATAAAGTCAAAACTCCTGATATTTATTTGGAGCCTTTGATTGACGAGCTAGAGATACTTTGGAGAGGTATCGAGGTGCATGATGTGAGCAGACCTCCCTCATCACGAGACTTCAACTGCAAAGCAGTCTCGATGCATGACTTCCCAGGCTATGGCAAGTGTTCAGGTAAGCATTGCACTTTTAATTATGAGTAGGCAACCGATGTGGCACCTTGAACCCACCTTCAACTCTTAATTGCATCTATTATTCAGGTCTCACTACATCGGGTAGTTTGTGGTCCTTCGCTAGTTGCCTCACGGGCACATGCATTGAATAAGGTCATCTATGAGAATCACCATCGATTTCTCCCACCTGATCATCCTAGATATGTTGCCCCTTGGAATGAAGTCCTCCCACAATCACTCACTGCAGGAGATTGGATGAGAATTTGGGATGGTTCCATGACTCCTCCACCACTTGGCATGTTCCGGTAAGGCCCTTGTAACTATTGTGTGCTATATTGGCTAGAAATAAAGATTGCCCGCTAACACAAACTTTTGTTTAGATGCTCCATCTTTTATCGTTTACCATATTGGTCCCACCTCAAGATCAATCACCTACTTGATCCCATGCATATCTTCAAGAATGTGGCATCTACCATTTGGGAGCATTTGAATGGGACACGAGATTCCGTAGGCATAAGGGAGGATCTACGTACCACAGGGAGGATGCATGAAGCTTGGCCACAAGAGAGACCAAATGGACATGTTTTTTTACCTTGTGCACTGTGGAGGTTATCAAAGCTAGAGATGGCGGCAGTGAAGCACGCTATTACTACAATTCGTACTCACAATAGATGCATGAGGTGTTTGAAGGGAGCCTTTACAAAGAGCAAGAAAAGAGGTGTAGAGCAACTATATGGCTTGAAATCTCATGATTGGCACAAGATGCTCCAAGTTTTTTCCTTTCAAATTTGTGAGTGAATAATTATAAGTAACTAATCAACCACCTCCTCGTGGGTTCAGTTCATACTACCTACTAGTATTTCTCGTAGTGCATCGAAGGAGGTGAAAGATTGTATTTACAAGATGGGCGAGTTTGTGAGGTACTTTACATGATACAAAATATGATGCGTATCAATGCTCCATGCAAGGTGTTCATATTGCTAATATGGTGTACTTTTTCATTTCTAGGTATGTGAGCTCAAAGGAAATAGATCCCACCATGCTTGAGAATGCTCGAGTTATGTCAGTGGAGGTGGTTTGTTTAGTGGAGGAGACATTTCCACGTTCTATTCTCACAAGCCAACTACATCTTATAATGCATTTGGTGGATGAGATTGCTATATGCAGTACTATACATGCACGATGGTTGTTCTTCCTCGAGCGCTTCATGAAGACATTGAAGGGCTTCGTCAAACAGAATGCAAGACCCGAAGGTAGCATGGCCGAGGGTTGGTTGGCACAAGAGTCACTTAAATATATTTTTGAGTTTCTTGTTGATGTGGATAGCTCTCTCCCACGACTATGGCGAGATGATGAAGACCTAAGGATGACCTCTATTGTGCCTCAAGGGAAAGGACACAACAAAGTAATAGACATAGAGTTGCATAATAGTATCAACCTCTATTGCGTGCTTAATAGTGACGTGATGAAAAGATGGGTGACAAGATACGAGGATGCAAAGGCAAGAAGACAAGAAGAAAGGGCCCTCTTTCGTACACACCATGGATCTCATGTGCCATACCCTTAGTATCTAAGAGCACTTCCAAAGGATATTCATGTGGATTGGCTACTTGATGAAATGGAGAAAGAAGAGAAAGACGAGGGGATGCATATCACAATGGAAGAATGGGAGTATGCTAGGGGATGCATGAGCAAGGTTAGTATATAGAATGTTATGCATAAGTTAGGAGCTGTCAATAACTTAGATTGCTTATTTAATTGATCTTTTCTTGGTGTAGTGCACTATGTTCAATGCTATATGGTGTGAGGGCAAGCATTTTCGAACACAACGGATTGATGATAAGAGAAACACACAAGATTGCGGCGTTATTGCTAGCTTTGAGGGAGCCAATGGAGCCATGGATGAATATTGTGGCATAATCCAAGATATTATTAAGCTTGACTTTCGACACCTCTTTGTGTATGTTTTGGATGTAAAGTGGTTTAAAGATGTGGTGGAAAGAGGCCCTAATGCAACAATCAAACGCCATGCAAGTGGCTTTGTAACTATTGACTCCACAAAGTTTTGGCAAAGTAGGAAGAACACACTAGTACTACCGCAACAATGTGAACAGGTACTGTGCACACATATAAAAATACTCACTTTTAAATATTTGATTGTATTTGTGTTTGAATTAGGTTGTCTATAAACCAATGGTGGATAATGATAGATGGTGGCATTTCATACCTATTATGCCACGTTCCAAAGTGATGTATAGTACATTTACTAATATGGAGCGTATGGAGGATGATCATGGCCATGGAGGTGATGATGACCATGATACGAGAGAGAAGGATGATCATGACATAGGAGATACAGATATTGAGGCCATTATCCATGAGGACGAGCCTACCATTGGTGATGTTGATTTCGATGAGCACATGAGTAGCACAAGTAGTAGTGGGTTGAATGTATTTGTAGATCTAAACACTTGTTTGGATTTTGAAGTAGATAGTTTGGTAAGGGTTGATCTCATTGAGGATGAGATTGAACCGTAGCCCATCATTGATATTGGCAAAACTATTTTACATATTGTCTCATTCTCCTCACCTCACTTAATTATTGTATATGTGGGCTTGAAAAAAAGCATTGATGTTTTTGTTAAAATTATGTGCTTTGGTAATCATGGGCAATGTTTGGAAAGCAATGATGTACACCAAAATCTCACTTTCTATATTCTCTATTTAGCATCTAAATATGCGTCTAATTCTCAGTGTAGACATGCAAATAGATGCGCTTATACACGTGCAAATAGACACGTTGATAAACACAATGTTAATTGGGCCCATATTTTCTCAGTGTAGATGTGCTAATAGACATGTTAATACACGCGCAAATAGACGAGCTATTAGATGCACCCATAATTTGTCTATTCAAGCAACACCTATAGATGCACCCACTATTTTGTGCATCTATCAAGCGCATCTATAGTTGCTTTGTGTTGTTGTGATGTGTGTGCTCTCTATATGAGAAAATATTTGACATGGTTCTTGGGTGCATAGTGACCTAGAGGCACACAAATTCTTGTCCCATTACAAGACACAAAGCCATGGATTTGGCCTTACCCTGTTGAAAATTGATCAGCTTAGGCTACGGGGTAAAAATAGGCATACACACCCTAAAACATGGCCTTGTGCCTCTCCAACTGTAATAACACCTAGCACTAGTCTTTATACCATTAGAGGCATACAAGTCTTGTACCATTACAATACATGAAGCCATGGATTTTGCCTTATCCTTATTGAAATTTGATCAACTTAGTGTACAGTAAAAAAAGGCATACACACCCTAAAACACAGCCTTGTGCCTCTCTAACTACAATAACACCTAGCACTAATCTTTGCACCAACTTACCAATTTTGGTCCTAACTTTTACCATCAATTCCCAACATCCCCATGCAAGACTAAATTTTTCCATCAATTCCCAACATCCCCATGCAAGACCAAATTTTGCCATCAATTCCCAAGATCCCCATGCAAGACCAATGTTTGTACACCCACACATGTCCTACTACATGGCACTAGGGTTTTCTGTTAAAAAGTGCATGTGTGGACCTATTTCTAAGACAAGATTTCGTAAGGTACTTGGGCCCATAGCTAGTACATTGGGCACTCATCTCTGGAGAAGGGACTCTCGACCGCATGGGAGTACGCTAGCAGCTTTGTGAGGCAAAAGGGCCTCTTGATGGAAGGGGAGAAGGGACTCTAGAATGCCACAGGGGAGAAGGGACTCTTGATGATCATAGGGGAGAAGGGATTCTTGATGATCGGCGAGAAGGCTGGCAGCTCTGTCGCCTCTACTAGGTTGTCTTGACTCCACAGGAGTAATCTCAGCCAATGTCAGTATGGGGTGGTTTGGAGTTTGTACTGTCGACTCTTGGGGGGGGTGTTTTGAGTACTAGTCATGTATGTGTGGAAGGGTGCCCCAAAATGTTATATAACTACTATAATATGGCATCCTGAAGATCAGGTGAGGCTCTTGAAGAGCTTCCTGGCCACATGATGAACTGTAGAAAAGAAGAGAACATTTCCATCATGCATGCAATCCCGTGATTTCCATCATGCATTCCCTCTTTCTTTATCTTGCCCTCATGTTGCAGTCCAATTTCCCTCATGCAATCACTTATTTCCATCATTCATGCAATCCCTTATTTCCTCACGAATGCTTAAGGCATTGAAAATTCGACTTAAACATGCATGCAAGGGAAAGAAGAAAGGAAAGAGAATGGAGGATGGGAGAATGGAAGGAGGAGGGAGAACTGAGGGAGAAGGGGGAATGGATTAAGGAAAAGGGAGACGGGAAGGGGAAAGGGAATGGGAAGGGGAAGGAGAAGGAGAAGGAGAAGGAGAAGGAGATGGAGATGGAGAAAAATGTTTGTCGAAAAATGTCTGTCGAAGCACATCTATAGATGAAGCAAATAGCATGTCTATAGATGCAGCTACATTGTTTTCCCTAACAATTGATGCGTTGTTAGATGCGCTCTGACAGACATTTTTTGACAAAGTGTTGAACACGATCGATGCCTGACACAAAAAGAACAAAAATACCAAAAACATCCTTTCCCTGCATCAAACAAAGGACAAATATGAAGAGAACAACTTCCAGAGAAGACCAACTGACAAGAGACTTACCTTAAATAGAGGTATGGAAGCTTCTTGTCTTTCTTTAAAGCTTCCTCTCCTTCTTCTCTTATGGCTTCCTTCTTAACCCTCTCAGTCTTGTATGCTTGGGGATGAGTGTGTATCCTTGGAGATGAGTGTGGGTGCCTGAAGCTATGTGTGTATGCTTGGAGACCTGTGTATTGAAAGGAAAGCAAGCACAACAGAATGAGGAAATGAGCAAAATATAGGTTTCAAAACTAGTTCACGTGTCTAAAAGTGCGTCTAAAAGCACGTCTAAACTATGTATTAGATGCACCTATAGATGCATTCCATAGTACAGAGAGAGTACAGACGTGCCTATAGATGCACTTTTAGACGTGCTACAGAGTTTTCTCATTAAATACTCAAGGAAGAATACATTTTTTGGGTTTTTTATCTATAGGATGTCTTCATCTTCAACAAGTACTTCCAGTGAGGATGAATCCCTCCGTATCCACCATCGAGAAATGTGGTTGGTGCAAAAAGTCAAATGTATGTGTGATCGATGTCGAGGAAACATGTATCGTGCACGTAGAATTACACTCAATCACATCTCAAAGTATGAAGAATGGGATGCGACCATATCTTGGGTAAGTGTTAAAGCATTGAGGTTGATTGAGAAACCTATGGGTGTTCATGTGTTTGATATATTATCCTTTTTTAATTTGATACAGGATGTAGTGCCACACCCACATATGTTGCCCTATGCTCATTGTGACGAGGTGAAGCATCGGTGATATGAGGTGGGATCTTCAAGAGGGACCGCAATGGATGCATGGAGTGATGGTGATAGTAGCCCTCTGCCATTACCTCATGAGGCCGTGGAGAAGGAGGTGTTTGATGATACGGTGCAGGATTTATTTGTCCATCAATCCTCAAGTAGGGATGATAGCATGCAACAAGACGATCTTTTTACTGCAGCATCGACACCACTATTTGAGGGGTGCACATTCTCTATTCTACATGCCTCCCTTGAATTACTAAACTTGCAGACCATCCATGGATGGAGCAATGCAAGTTTGAATGCATTACTCAAGTAAGCTTTATAGTCTATTTTGCAAACATGGTGAATTATGCTAGTGGGTCAATTACTGGAATACTTTTTCTCATTTATGGTCTTCACATGTAGGCTATTGTGTAAAATGCTTCCAAGGGAGAATAAATTACCGACCTCAAGAGATATGGCAAGGCAACATGTGACCTCTCTTGGAGGATTGGATTAGAAGCACATCCATGTGTGCGTCAATGATTGCATTCTATTTCGTGAACCACATAAGAAGGCAAGAGTAGGATAGTTCTATTTTGTGAACCACATAAGGAGGCAAGAGAGTGTCCTACTTGTGGAGAGGAAGATATAGAGCAAATCTCAAAACTTTGGATGTGCCTCATAAGGTTCTGCGACATTTTTCCATAATCCCTCATATCCAACATATGTTCAAGTGCAAATCTAGTGTAGAGCCATGTCATGGCATTCCTCCCATCGATCAACCGATGGCAAGTGAAGAACTCCCACAGACACTCCTACATGGAAGTATATTGAAGACGCATGGCCAAGCTTCAAGGAAGAACCTAGGAACTTGAGACTTGGATTGGGTATGGACGGTGTGAATCCATTTGGTCTCAAAAGAACCTCTTACACTAGTGATATTGGTGAATTATAATCTTCCAACCTCTATGGCAATTAAGAAAGGATATGTTATGTTATCCCTTCTAATTCCAAGGAAACATAAAGGTCAAAAATCTTGAATTTTATCTAGAGCCTTTGATTGATGAGCTGGAGGTACTTTGGAGAGGTATCGAGGTGCATGATGTAAGTAGGCCTCCCTTGTCACAAGACTTCAACTGCAAAGCAATCTTGATGTGGACGATGCATCACTTCCAAGGCTATGGTGAGAGTTTAGGAGCATTGAACTTTTAATTATGAGTAGGCAATTGATGTGGCACCCTAAACACACGCAATTGCATCTATTGTTTAGGTCTCACTACATCGGGTTACCATGCATGCCCTGTTTGTGGTCCTTCGCTAGTTGCTTCACGGGAAGATGCATTGAATAAGGTCATCTATGAGAATCACCATTGATTTCTCCCACTTGATCATCCTAGATCTGTCGCCCCTTGGAATGAAGTCCCCCCACAGTCACTCATTGTAGGAGATTGGATGAGAATTTGGGACCATTGCACGACTCCTCTACCACTTGGCATGAGCCGGTAAGGGTTTGTAACTATTGTGTGCTATATTGAATGAAAATAAAGATTACACACTAACACCATCTTTTGTTTAGATACTCCATCGTTTATCAACTACCATATTGGTCCCAGTCAAGATCAATCACCTACTTGATCCCATGCATATCTTCAAGAATGTGGCATCTACCATTTGGGAACATTTGAATGGGACATGAGATTTCGCACGCATAAGGAAGGATCTACACACCACAGGGAGGATGCATGAAGCTTGGCCACAAGAGAGGCCAAATGGGCATGCCTTTTTACCCCGTGCACCATGGAAGTTATCAAAGCTAGAGATGGTGGCGGTGAAGCAAGCTATCACTACAATTCATACTCCCACTAGATACATGAGGTGTTTGAAGAGGGCCTTCACAAAGAGTAAGAAAAGAGGTGTAGAGTGATTATATGGCTTGAAACCTCATGATTGGCACAAGATGATCCAAGTAAGTATGACTTGGCATAATCTCTTTTTCCTTCCAACTTTGTGAGTGTAGAAGAAACTAATCAACCATCGCTCATGTGTTCAGTTCATACTACCTACTAGCATTTCTTGTTGTGCATCGAAGGACGTGAAGGATTGTATTTACAAGATGGGAGAGCTTGTGAGGTACTTTACACTATACAAAATGTGAAGTGTATCAATGCTCCATGCAAGGTTTTCATATTACTAATATGGTGCATTTTTTTCTTTCTAGGTATGTGAGCTCAAAGGAAATAGATTCCACCATGCTTCAGGATGCTCGAGTTATGTCAGTGGAGGTGATTTGTTTAGTGGAGGAGACCTTTCCACATTCTATTCTCACAAGCCAACCACATCTCATAGTGCATTTAGTGGATGAGATTTCTATATTTGGCACTGTACATGCACGATGGTTGTTTTTTCTTGAGCGCTTCATGAAGACCTTGAAGAGTTTCATGAGGTGAAATAGAAGGCCCAAAGGTAGCATGGCCGAGGGTTGGTTGGCACATATTTTTGAGTTTCTTGTTGATGTTGACAGCTCTCTCCCACGACTATGGAGAGATGATAAAGACCTAAGGATGACCTCTATTGTGCCCCAAGGGAAAGGATGGAGCAAAGTAATGGACACCGAGTTTCTTAATAATATCAACCTCTAGTGCATGCTTAATAGTGATGTGATGAAAAGATGGGTGACAAGATACAAGGATGCCAAGGCAAGAAGACAAGGAGAAAGGGGCCCTCTTTCGTACACACCACGGATCTCGTGTGCCATACCCTCAGCATCTAAGAGCACTTCCAAAGGATATTCATGTGGATTGACTACTTGATAAAATGGAGAGAGCAGAGAGAAACGAGGGGATGCATATCACAATGGAAGAATGGGAGTATGCTAGAGGATGCATGCAAAAGGTCAGTATATAGAATGTTATGCATAAGTTAGGAGCTTTCAACAATTTAGATTGCTTATTCAATTGATTTTGTCTTGGTGTAGTGTACTATGTTCAATGCTATATGGTGTGAGGGCAACCATATTCGGACACAATGGATTGATGATAAGAGAAACACACAAGATTGCATCATCATTGCTAGCTTTGAGGGAGCCAATGGAGCCATGGATGATTATTGTCGCATATTCCAAGATATTAATAAGCTTGACTTTTGACACTTCTTTGTGTATGTTTTGGATGTCAAGTGGTTTAAGGGCGTGGTAGAAAGAGGCCCTAATGCAACAATCAAATGTCATGCAAGTGGCTTTGTAACTATTGACTCCACAAAGTTTTGGCAAAACAAGAAGGACAAACTAGTACTACCGCAACAATGTGAATAGGTACTATATACATATATAAAAATACTCACTTTTTAATATTTGATACCTTTGATGCAAGGAAAATAACATGTTTGTATTTGTGTTTGAATTAGGTTGTCTATCAACCAATGTTGGATAATAATAAGTGGTGGCACATCATACCTATTATGCCACATTCCAAAGTGATGTATAGTACATTTACTAATATGGAGCACATGGAGGATGATCATGGCCATGGAGGTGATGATGATTGTGATACGAGAGAGGAGGATGATCATGAGATAGGAGATACAGATATTCAGGCCACTACCCATGAGGACGAGCCTGCCATAGTAGCACAAGTAGTAGTGGCTGAATGTATTTGTAGATCTCAACATTAGTTTGGATATTGAAGTAGATAGTTTGGCAAGGATTGATCTGATTGAGGATGAGATCAAACCATAGCCCATCATTGATATTGGTAAAACTATTTTATATATTGTCTCATTCTCCTCACCTTACTTAATTTTTGTATATGTGGTCTACCAAAAAGCATTGATATTTTTATTAAAATTATGTGCTTTGGTAATCATGGGCAATGTTTGGAAAGCAGTGATGCACATTTATGAGCATGCAGCAAAATTTTACTGTATGTACTCTTTGCTACACGTTTATAAATGTGTCTAAATACACATCTAAAAGACAGTGCAGATGCACTATTAGATGCATTAATAACCATGTTATTAGACACGCTAATAGATGCACTAATAGACACACCCGTATTTTCACTAATTCTATCTATGCCTATAGACGCACTCGCTATTTTGTGCATCTATCAAGTGCATCTATAGTTGCTTTGTCTGGTTGTATCAAGTGTCAAAATTTTAGAGTCCAATACATGTCATCATTCTTTGGACTCTATCAAGAATTAAAAATTGAGAGAGATTCAAAAATTTTGAGAAAATTAAAATTTGAGGAATTCATATTCATAATTAGTTTGTGATAGAAATATTGACCAATATTTGGATGCAAATATTGGTTTTATGTGTGTAGCAATTCCTACATTGAATCCCATCACTTTTATTTTGAGAGCTTGCAAGCTTCTAGCCCACATAGTCTCATCCATCCAAACCTTCCACTGAGCTCTCCCTCTACTTCTTGATTTGGAGACACACTTGCACTAGGTCTGAAGACACATTCTACCCTCCATAAATGAAATTAAAACAAGTGTATCATGTAAGTTTTGTATTTTAGATTTGCGTTATCTTTTTAAATTTTTTATTTTACGGGCTTCTTTTCTTTGTTTCTAGATGAAGAAGAAGAGGGGGAGGAAGATTCATGAAGAGAAGAAGAAGACGGAGAGGAGTCATGAAGGAAAGAAGAGGAAAAGGAAGGAATGTGTAAGGAGGAGAGGGGGAGACAAGAGGAGGCCTCTTGACCTCCTCCTCCCTCCCTTCTCCCTCTCCCTCCTCTTCTCCCTTTCATAATTCATATTTTCTCCCCTTCCATTACCCTATTTAAAATTATCCCATCCTTTATCTATCCAATTATACACTCTACCCATATCCAAGTCCCATTTACATCCCCTACCCTACCTTACCCTCCCAAATCCCTCTTCCCTCTCTCAAATACTATCTTTCCAGTCTATAAAATTCCATGCTTATCCCCTCTCTATGCCCTTCCATCTTTTCCTGCTTTCCCTATCCATCCCTTCCCGAATTGATCCCTTCCCCTTCTTGTATACGCTCTCTATTTTCTTCTGTTATTTCCTCTCTATCCGTATCTATTCCTCTACATCCTCTCTATGCAATACCTTTCTCTCCATCTGCTAATTCAGCCTAGCCCATAATCCTATTCCATGCCCTTCCCCCTAATCTTGGGCCAATGTCCTTCCCTTGCCAGCCATATCACATCCTCTTTTAAACCTCCCAATTTATCCGACCCCGCTTCATATCTATCACTTTCATTCCCTCCCTTTACAACCTTTATCTTTCTCTATTCCTCTCTATCCTCTCTATTCATACCCTTTCTCTCCATCCCCTGATTCAACCCATCTCTAATTATATAGCATCCATCTCCTCTTGAGCTCCTCTCACCCCTTCCTCTCCTACCCCATCCTGTTCCTCTCACCCTTTCTCATATGCTTCTTTCTCCTCTTCATCCCCTTCCCCTTCCTACTCATATGGCTCTTTCCCCTCTATCCTCTTTTTTCCTCTCCCCATACCCTCTATACTCATCCATATACAATCCCCTCTTTTCCATCCATCCTCTCCTTCCACTTCCTTTCCTCCTAAACTCCCTATTGATCCTAAACTTTCCTTCCATCATCCCTCCTCTTCCATCCTCCCCATTCCACTCCTCCATGGCATTCCTCTACCTTCTCTTTCCCTACCCATCCCTTCCCCCTTCCCTACCTTTCCCCTTTCTCATATGCCTCTTCATCCTCTCCTTGCCTTATGATCCCTTACATCCTCTATCTCCCATTCCCCTCTTTTTTTATATACCAAGAATCCCTTTCTTTCGATGCCTATTTAAAGATTATTGTGCATTTCTATTTTTTTCTCCCTGCTCATTAAATAATGGATCATGTTTGGACAATGTACCTTTGAATGCAAGATGGCAAGTGAAGGTTCAAGCAGAGGGGAAAAGAACAGATTCTCAGACACCACGTGACTGATAAGAAGATGCATAAAATTTGCATCAAGAAAAGAGAGCAAAGCACTTAATACAACACATTCATTTGTCTATATATCACAAGCTACTTCAAGGTCTAGGGAGAGAGAGTACGGGTCAACATATATGATCTAGCTCGGGAGTTGGAAGTGACATCGTAGAAGATGGCTCCTAAACTTCCACTTCTCTTGCCTAAGATGTCCCTACGATGTCAATGATCCAAATTGGATCATGTTGGATTCAAGCGGTAAGTGGGTCATCAATCGAATGCATCAGCTCTATAGCTCTGCCTTCAAGAAGGTAAAGAAGGGCTTTCAAAAACATCTTAAAATGAAGAAGGATTGGGTGTTGACCCAATTGACAGATGAAGAGTTTATGTCCCACTAGATTCAGCAAAAGATAGCTGCACTGCTCAAATCCAGAAAAGAACAAATTCATAGCGCATCAAAAAATAAGAAATGCAAGTTTGCTTGTCCCATAGCAATGATTGGAAAAATATTACGAAGGCGTTGAAAGCGGAGCCCAAGGAGTTTGATCAACTTAGGCGTGAGAGACAAGGATCATCGTCTCCTTTTCCTTATAAGTTCATTAGCTTTCACTTCTTTTAGGGTGTTTGTAATGTAGCATCTAAATCATTCAAACTAATAGGTATTTTGGTAAATGTTCATCCATGAAAATGGGCATGGCATATACAAAGGAAGAAAATAGATATGCCTATGAAAATGGTACAAAGGACCTATTTCGAGATGCTTGAAGTGAGCAAGGAACACAAGCTCTTTATTGATGTAAGATCTTCAAATGATAGATTTATTTTCAAATGCTCAAACTGAATAAGCAAAACATATACCAACCTCTAACACATGTGCTTGTTAGGCAACTTCCAGATTGAGACAAACTCTTGGTAGAGTCTCGACAAGATTCCTTAGTAGGAGCAAGTGGAGGGGAGCAACGAGTCTAACAAGTGGGCCATTGTATATGGCATGTAAATATGTAGTAGTGATAAGTAAGAAGTAGGAATTGATCAATTGGCTGTAGTACAAGCCAACAATTTTGTACTCAAATAATGTAAGTATAGAAAGGAAATTGCCAAAGTAGACTTTTATACAAAAGGGTAGATGGCGAAGCCCTAATCTTCATTTAAAACAATTTCATCCTTAAAAAATCGTCAATTATTTTCTTGAAATGGCATTACAAAAGCTAACATTTCCTTTGATTTAAGCATCAAGATTTTTGGCAATACAACTTTGGAAATTTATTAGTGTTGATAGTAGCATTGATATTAAGTTAAAATCAACGTTTAACAAAAATGGTTATATCAATGGAATTATTGACAATTTTTCATCATAAATATCAATTATTGGTGGAAATATAGATGCAATTATTGACTAAAATCTCATGCTCTTGTTTCAACGCCAATATTGATACCCATATTGACGATTTCCAAACTTTATATATTTATGTAATTTTCATAAAAAAGAGAGATACCCATATTGATTATTTCCAAACTTTATATATTTATGTACTTTTCTGTAGTATACATCATTATATTTACCTCTTATCAGTAGAAGAGATCATGAGTCTAAAGGCTAATACCCCCATGCTTGGATGCTAGTTCACTTGCCTAGCTGCTCATGAGTTTGCATTCTTTAAAGATAAAATGCACATCAAAAGCACATATGTTTGCATAATTTCAAGTAACAATTCACCTGAAAAGCACATATATTTGCATGTAGTGTCAAAAGTCATAAATCTACTCTCCCTTCTTCAAGGCCCATGTTTGTATCACCACACAAGACATGGCAACAAAATATTTCAATGCACTAGATTCCATGGCTCCTACTAGCCCATTCTCTTTGATGAGTTTTCCACAAACGGAATCTTTCATGTCCTTCCACTCTAATCACTACATTTCATCTTTTCTATATCCTACACTTCATACCTTTGTACTTTTAAGCATCTATGGAAGACAAACATTTGAAAAACCTAGTCTTGCAATTATTCTAAGGGTAGTAGCATAGATACAATGCTTGAAATCGTTTCCCCCTTAGACCTGAGATATGATATAAGTTAACTTTACAAATGAGAATGTGAAGTTCTCTCTTCTAGGTTGACTTGAGTGCATGACGAAAAATTTGAATACTTACCCAAATCATGAAATAATCACTATATTAGGAATTGTACTTGTCTAAGCAATAAAAATATAAATAACCACTATAATGATTATGTAAGAGGTGCAAGTCACCACATACTAATATAAGAACTCGACAAGAAGAATACCAACTAAGTAGACATATGATAGACTAAAGGCATAGTCAAACTCATAGGTGAGTAATGAGTGAACTATACTGAGGCTGAATGTAATCCAAAGTTTGGTGGATTTACTAAGAATGATTAAGTAAACAATGATGGAAGCACATAGAAGGTGGTAAATTTATGGCAACAATCCTGGCTATTATTGAGTTACTATCAATGGAAAAATACGTTCTTTTTGCTATTCTACCTCCATTCTTCTTCAATCAAAGTCTCTAATGCATATTTCTCTTTTCTTATCTTGACTACAAGCTTCTAAGTATGGCAAAGGAGCCTAGTGGTGAGCATAGATAGTGGCAAAGGAGTCTAGTGGTGAGCAGAGATAATGGGACGAGAAAGAGACTTCAGCAATAATCTTGATGGAGATGGTAGTGAGGATGGATGAGAATAGGATTGGGGGATGCAAGATGAGGAATTGGAGTAGTCAACTAGCTAGATTTATTCTACCTATAGCAATCCCACAACCATTCATCTTATGGTTGATTTCCCCTATGATGTTTCAATACCACCTCTTCATTTTCTATATTACTTCTATATTCAAGTATGAGTTACAATGATGACAACAGAGTTTTGACACTCATGAGTGAAGAAATGTTTTTGGAATCCTTGAGTTTTGTGTGGATCACTTATAACTTTGCTATATTTTTAAAATCCTATGTACCATTTATTTATTAATAAGTCCAAAAGAGGAGTGACAAAAGATTCATCTTTTTCTATGAGAGGTTCATGCAAGTCACAACACAATGCCTACATTCTTGACACTTAAGATACCCTCTACCAACTCACATTAGCTCAAATCTCCTCTGCCAAATTGAAATGTCCGGATCCATAAACTTGAGATACAACTCGGTCTGCTTTGAAGGAACGATAGAACAGTGAGCCCCCTTTTTGCACTACTAAAACAAGACAAAACTTAGTATAATTAAAGTATATAATGAAGCAAAGTAATTTTCAACCACCGCGCTAGTCTAGGATAGTCACAATTTCAACTATCGGGCTGGTTTAGGATAGTCACAATTTCAATCACCAGGTTGGTTTGAGATGAATATAGATGAAGATCGCCTCTGAGATTCATATGTTCATGGTGTTGTTATTCATTGTTCTATAATTCTGCAATGATCTGTGCTGCATTCCAATGGTACAATTTTTGCAATACATATTGTCTTAATGATGTCATGATGTACTCCTACAATATGCTTATGATACATTCATTAGTTTCCTCTTTTCTTGAGAGATGATAGCCTTACCAAATGAACCCCGAAACAGCACCGCTAGCTCTTTCATTCTCTCTCTCCCTGCCTCTCTCTCTCTCTCTCTCTCTTTCTCTCTCTCTATCTATCTATCTATCTATCTATATATGTATATACGTATGTATGTATGTATGATGTATGTATGTATGTATAGACACACACACGCACACACATGGGTATATGTATATATATACAAATTCTCTCTCTCTCTCTCTCTCTCTCTCAGGTATAGTTCTAGGGTGTTATCTTGATTCCTCTCTTCTCCAGATAAGAGATGCTTGGTTGCATTCATTCATGAGGCAATTAGGCATTATGAGCACCTACTCTGATCTCAGAGACATGAGGAGCAGACCTAGTTGGACTCATCTCAGAGCATGATCACTGAGTTCTATCACGTGGATCACACGGATGCCTGCTCTATAGGTCTTAGACATGATCATGACCTAGAGCCAGTGATACGACGGTTTAGATAGAGGGTTGATGAACAAATTACAATTGGGGGCATCCCCTCCATGTTCAGAGTGGCAGCCAGACCGACAGGTGTGACGGTCGCCCTCATTAGATGCAAAGCTGTTACCAGGAGACAGCGTAGGACTGTACCCAATGGGGGCCGATAGCACTCCATATCTGATTTTATGCTATCACTCCCACTCTTGATGACGGGAGGAGTCACATTGTCCTGGAGCACACTTCATTTTGTCTTATGACGATAGTGCAAGATGGTTATGCAGTGGATGATTATCATTATTGTTTGATGTGACTATGTAGGATTCAAGTTTTTTCTATTTCTGTATGGGTGTGGATACTCAGTTAGTAGCTCCACCCCTCTAGCTGGATTCATATAAGGTCTTTTTTCATAGTCTCATAGACCCATTGGTCTTCTGAAGACTTTACTAAATTTTCTTTCCTCTCTCTCTCTCTCTCTCTCTCTCTCTCTCTCTTTGTGATTTTCGTACTTTCTTTATAAGAGATATCTTCAAAATCTCTTATTGCACCTACAAGCTCTCTATACTACACTCGATTTCCATCCACCTTTACACCAATGCGCAATTTCTATTGCTCATGTACGCATATTTGCAATCGCCTTGGAATTTGCCACACATCATGCCATTAATTTGGAAAACATAAAAAAACTTAGTAAAGGCTTTGAGAGGAGCAAGTGCCTTGGTTACAACAAAAATGTGCAACAGCACAAGAGGACATGTTTTCCAAGAGTGAGAAGTGCGTCCTAACTAAGAGCAAAGGAACATGAAGCTTAAGCTGTCATGTGATGTGGTGTTTGATTATAAAGCAAAGCAAGTTTCTTGCCTTCATGGATATGAAGAATCATCTAGAAGAGCAAGCAAATGGTTTGACAATGTCATGTTTGAAAGTTTGCAAACATCCACGCAATGTAAAATATTTGATGACATGGACCACAATCTTCCTTAAGATACAATACTTGTGAATAACTAAACATTTATAACTCCCAGATACATCCAGGAGTTTCAGGGCAGTAACTTGTCCAGCATACTACAAGGGCAACATTAAGGTGGCGAAGAAAATTGTGAAACTTCTTATTTGACTTTTCATTTTCTTTAGGGAGAATGATTCGTCCTAAGAAAACTTGGCTCCAGCAGATTTCAGAAATGGAACTAGTTTCCCAGTTTGATGTAAGGCCATGGTATCTGCATACAAAAATCAATACTTCATGGCATCGACAAGATGTTTTTCATTTATAAAATAGGATTGACCACAAGCTAGGTTTGGACAATTTTTATATTGCAAGCCCAGGGTTTACTTTCCATGCAGCCCTTGATGGGGTGCTGCACTCTTGATATTTTCTTTAAGAAAGCATATCAATTTATGATTTAACAGCCCAAAAATCACTCATCAAAGCATTCCGAGTGGTTTCCATTACATACCATCACATCCTCCAATATGCATGCCGCCTGAACATTGAACAAGTAAAACAGAGTAAGTCACTGTTTTTGCACAGAGCAAGTTGGAAGTTTTTTTTTTTAAGCACGTAGAACCAACATATATCTAGAAGTGCTCATTCATCCACATGCACACACAGACATGCTTAAACCAAAGTAACTAGCAGAATTCATCAAAAAACAATCTACCCAGATGGATACAAAGGAGCCTGCTGCCTTTGCATTAAGTGTAGCAAATTAGAGCAGACATTCACCACGTCTTATGCAAGACATTCATCGTGTATCATGCACATAGGGCTTGAAAATCTAGCTCCCATGTACGTAAGTTACACTAGGTTCCAGGTCTTCATTAAGACCAAAGCGTTCCTGCTGAATAAAGTGGAGCAAATTAGAGCAGAAATTCACCACATATCATGCATACAGGGCTTGAAATCCTAGCTCCCATGTACATAGGTGAGCACCAGGCCTTCATTAACAACAAAGAATCACTACAGACGTCATCCTTGCAGTTCAAAATACTTCGAGAGGACGACTTTTGGGCAAGCATACAGACAAAAAGTAGTTGTGGTACTTGATTGCAAAAATGCAATCTTTTTCAATGTCAACAGGGGTAGGCCCCACCAAGACCACCTTCAAGATCGGCCATAAAATTCTCTACATATTGTCATCTTACTCGCCTCACCATGAAAATAGACTCAATAATCCTTGACTCCCATCTTTGCTCCCAATCAAATTGTAATTTGAAGAAGGCTCTCTCAAAAGGGCTCATGGACGATCTATATAAAACCATGAATAGTGGCATCTTTGCCTATGCAAGCACTCTTGCTTGCAGCAGCATCTGTCCCGAGTGTTTGCTGGTCTCTGGGCAGAAAAAGAATCACAATAGTCCACATTTAACTGGAAAGCAGCAGCTGCAACTCCTTTGCCACGCAAGGACAGAATTGCAGTCAACACAGCTTGAAATTCAGAAAAAGGTACTACGGTTTAGTGATTTTACAAGGCCATGAATTCTCAGTTCAGTACTTCTACTCCAGTCAGGAATGAAAACCTGATAGCCTCAACCAAGCACTTCCCATCCCCAACTTTGGAAGAGGGAAACTTGATGGAACTAGCTATATTTTATGGAAAAATCAAGGTCAAGGGTCCATCTTGGAGATTATGAAGGTCACATGTTTGATGTGAAGACCCTAACCAACAGGACCCAGATCTGGTGGCACTTGATGCTTGAGAAGAAAGGATATACATACCGCTATAAACATCCAAAAAGAGCATAGCTTAGAAGCATTGACCATTTTTAAAGACCATTATGAAATGGTTCAATCATAATGGTCAACACGGACTTGGACCTCTACAACAAGCAGCTTTACAGTCTGAAGATTCAAAAGGAGAAGCGGTAGAGGACTTCTTTGTTGGCTATGGCAAGCAATGGAAGCTCAAAAACTAAGAGTGGAGGCTCAAAAGGGAGCCAACATAACAAAACCCAATGGTATCAAAGCAGGTCGGGAATCCATTCTCTCAGCCATTGACAGCTTTCCCAAGCTATTTGACAGCCTCCTGAGCCCTCATTCCTGCTGGTCTTGCTGATTTCTACACACCCGTGAGTGTTGGTGGCCTCTCCAAGCACTTATGTCGTGAAAACCCTCTTTTTGACGCGAGAAGACCGCAATTTGGAGCATCCACCGCAAAGGGAGCTGCGTTTCGGAGCATTTTCCAGCTTGTTGCAGCAAATTCGACCCACACGTGTGGAATTGACCAAAGTATAGCCTCAAGGCTTTGAACTGCAAAAATATGATTTACTGTCCCAAACACCTGTGAGCTAACAACAGATATTTCCAGGAGGCTGAACTGGGCCTCAAGGCAACACGGTCCCTTTTCTTGCTCAGATGATGAAATAGAGAGAGCAAATAGACTGAAAATATGTGCAGCAAGGTATAGAAACAGGATTACTAGCCGAAATTGAGCTCCCAACACAAAAGCCCCAAATTTTGTTGACCTGAGTGATGACGTGGCACAATGTGACAGTCCTGAACCTGAAATTGACTGAAAACTTCAATTTTTGGAGGGATTTCAGTTGTCAACCTTGTCCAAAGTGTTGTATTGATACGTTGAAGGTCCAGATTGCAAAAGCCCTAAATTTTTCTGTTGGAAATTAGGGTTTGACAGTAAAAACTGTCAAAAAAACAGTAAAAGACTGCAAATTTTGCTTGTGAATCAGCCTCTGGTCCCTTGAACTTAAGGCTGAGACCCAAAAGACCTCTGTAGGTAGAGTATGATAGATCTCAGAGCAAGCATTATTTATTAGTGGCCACATATTATGCAACTCAATGGGCAGATGCCAAGGCCACAGTCAATAGCAAGACAAGCACAGTTGCAAAATTTCTCTTTGATCAAATTTGTTCACGCTTTGGTTTTCCTTTGAAAATTCTCGCCGATGGAAGAACCTCTTTTAGAAATGAACTAATTAAAGATGTGGTGCATAAGCTAAAGATAAATCATAGCATGTCCACACCATACTATCCCCGATGTAATGGCTTGGCTAAGAAAACAAATAAATTGTTGTGTAATTCAATGGGAAAGCTTGAAGACACCAAGAAAAGGCATTGGGATAGGCACTTGGCAGAAGTTTTATGGGCTTACAAAACCACACACAAGCTAGCTATTGGGTTTACACCATTCCAACTACTTTATGGAATAGAAGCCATTTTGCCCATTGAATTGGAGTTACATAGTCTTCGCACTGTTGTTGCAAAAAAAGGAGGATAGGAGGATGCCTATGCTCAACGCTTGGTACAGCTAGAAGCCTTGGATGAATGCAAATTACAGGCCTCGCAAAACTTAGAAGCTTCTCAAAAAAGGCACAAGGCCCGTTTTGACACCAAATTACGCAAGAAGAAAGATATTGCAGAAGGAGATTTGGTCATGAGATTTGATAGCCGTCTCAACAAGCGGCTAGACAAAAAGTTTATCGGCCAATGGGAGGGACCATATCGAGTCAAAAAGAAGTTCACGAATGAAACCTATCAGCTTGAATATATTGATGGCATGGTGATACCCGGATGCACCAATGAGTATTGCCTTAAATTCTTCTATGCTCGACCACCTTGAGAGCCAGCAGACCCTCTCTGTCACTAGAGAGGATCTGCTGGGGGAGGGAAGATGTGACGCCAAAAATTGATATTTTTAATTTGGCATTGGTTTTGTTTTTCTCTATGTTTGATAAGAGTTTGAGTATCAACGATAGCCTAGCGGCTCTTACTTCTTTCTATTTTCTAAGATATTATATGGGATTAAGAGGATGAGTGGAATGGATCATTATAAATACCATAGGTATGAATTATAAATACCTTGGTATGGGGTGAGAGTTATTTGTGTATGGGATCTTATGGGGTTCTTTAAAAATAGAAAGAGTGAGTCATATAAAGAGGTGGGCTCATGTCCATGTGTTCCAGAGCAATCACATGCCAAGTGTGTGGAAGGCATGTGGAGGAGTGTGGAGTCAAGAGAAATCCTTCTATAATTCCTATGTGGAATAAGGAGGATGTGGACATATGGAAAAGAGAGCGTCCCTATGGGCTCCATGTGGGAAGACTCTTGATTTTCTCAATATTTTAAGAGTCTTGAGCATCTTTTGATGGGACACATGGCAAGAGTAGCCAAAAAGGACATGGATGGTGACATACGGGCTTATGTGATTGATGGGGAAAGGAATCTACAGGTAGTAATTGTAAATGGGTGAAGGAGAGTGACGAAATCTCTATAAAAGGAGCCCTCCTCTCCCTTATTCATCATCTCTTCCACCATTAGGCCTCATGTTGCTGTAGCTCTAGTCTCCTCAAGCCTCTTCCATGAGCCTTCTCTCCCTCTTATAGATATTCTCTTATGTAGACTCTTGAGTCCATCTCTCTCTAGTTTATTCTCTCTCTATGAGTAGTCTTTGAGCTTCCACTCCCTCTTGTATGTATGAAACCGCTTCTTCTCCCTTGTGTTTGTAGTATTTTGAGTTGCATTGGAGTGGAGTCTCATCCTATTGGTAATTAAGGTCACTTCAGGTTCTCTCTCTTGAGTGTCTCTTCCCTTTTTCCATTGTTTTCTCTTCCAAAGTGCTCAAAAGTATTGTTTATTCGGCCGCTCATTGCGCATACATGGTTTATCTATTTTCCAAGTCACAAAGGGAGCTCTTCCTTCCCTCCTAGGCAGACTCTATGGGACTTGGATCGTTGATGAAATCTAATCATGGAGGTAGTATTCTCCCAAGTCGGCACCAGTAGAAGGAGTAGGTGTTTTTCACGACAGCTTGAACCCCTGTCAATATTTTGCTCATAAGTTTTTACTCTGTCGTCCGATTTGGACGAAACTTTATCAGCATGAAGCTCTCTTCAAGGAGCATCATCCTATGTCTTCAGTTATTATATTAGATTTCATACCAAAAACCTATGACTCTATGTGTGTGACTGTTTCTTTTTCAAACAGTGTTTACCCCCATCCAGTAAACTGCCCATATCTTTCCGACCGCTTCTCTCTTTCTTATGAAACTTATATCAGAGCGAAGCCCATTTCAAGACGCATCTGGATATGTGTTTGAATATTTTATATCATGTCTCTACTGAAAGTTATGGGTCTCTGTGTCTTATGACAGTTTGGAGAGTGTTTTAAGCTAAGTGTAAAGGTGTCTATGAAGGAGGTGCAATGTTTCCTCGGAACCTACCCATCCGACCCAATCAGCCTCTTCAAACTCCTCGATATATATCAATTCATGTCATGTTGAGCCGCAAGATCTTCTTTCAACAACGTATCGCTCTTCTCTTTGGCGTAGACCGCCGGCTTGCTGAGATTATGGCCTCCACTAATCCTTTCCTTCTCCCTATGCTTGAGTACAACATCACTTGGGATGTTACCATCTTCATTCTCATCGAAGGTAGGAAAGACTCGTGTGGTCTCTTGGTATAAAAGCTTCTTTTTAATGTTCCTTTCCCAATGATAACTATCTCTATCACTCAGTTCAAAAGCAGTAGGAAGTGAAGAGGTGCGTGAAGTTTATTACCCCCAACTTCATGTCACAGTATCGTCCACGAATCTCATAGTAGAATGAACAACGAAAAAAGTAGTGCTCCTCTAACTCCACCTCGTGGCGCTCACACAATGTGCAGATATGACTCTCCCTAGGTATCCCCTCTGCACGCCCGCTGTCAATACGGAGTCGGTGCCATGACACACGTAACTGTCCAAGGGCAATCCTGAGTGAATGCGATAAGTGGATTTGGGTGTACACCGGTGGAATGATGAAACCCTCTGCTGAAAAATGCAAGCAGTGGTCCGGATAGAAGCTGAGCTTCACGCGGAGCTCTGCCTATGCTAGCCAAGTCCTAAATGTGTGTAGCTATAGAAGATCCTCCTGTATGATTGGGTTGAATTCGTTGCCCCACAACAAGACAAATGAAGCATCAATGGTATACTGGAAGGGTGGCAACCTATCTACATGAAAACCCAATCTCTCAAACCACCCGAAGTGCGTGCATACCAACATCTCTGATCACCTTGTGTTGCTAATGCCATAGAAGACGCTAGTGCCAACCAAGGAAGACTGCGTCGCCCTTTGGTACATAAGCCGTACACGCACACACTGTAGAGATAAGTGATAGTCTGGAATGCTACAACTAACTGCAATGGTGATGCTCCGAAATCAGCATAAATGATCTAATGGAGCACCACATCATCAACGTCCAAAAGGATCTGGAGCAAGTATCCGGCAAGGGAACAACCAACACCTCTATCATGAGGGTGTGAGTTTTAATGCTCGCATGTGGCCTCGACCCCGAGGATCAAGTGGCGGGGTCACGGGATGGGAGTGTGCGAGTTTTCCCCTAGGAAATTGTGCCTTGAGGAAAAATGCAAGCTCTAGGGCCAAGAGGGGTCCAAAGAACCTTAGAACTAAGGTTGGTCATTGATGTGCTTTTAAAAAGGTCCCACTAGAGGGGGGTCTAGGGGCAAATGAGGCCCTTGGGGGAAACCCAAGGCATGGGCTGCCACGTGGCAAGCCATGCAGACCCTTTTGGAAAGGAAGCCCAAGGAAGGCCTTGGGCAAGGAAAGGTTAGAGACGGAATCTTACGGGGAGAAGGAAAAAAAAATGCCATGCGCGGAAGGTGACAACATGAGCAGGAGCTTGGCTAACGGGAGCTTGGCTGAGGCCGTACGGGCAGGCTGCACGAACACCGAAAGGAGGGTTGGTCTTCTCTTGCTAAAGCCGTACGATGGTACGGTTGGGTCGACAGATCGTACATGTGCATTCAACACATACGGGTACAGAAGGGCTCCTTGCACGAGCTATACGGAGTAGTTTGGCCATTAAATGCAGCTGTACGGAAGCTGTCTTGGCACTTGTACGGCTGCAACGTACGGATCGTACAATCCAAGGTGTATGGACTGTAGCAGCTTACCAAGTACGGGGTATTCAGAAAGCATGGGCTACTATGGCTATTGTTTGCACAATAATGGCTTTATGACGGTATGAGTTGTACGACATCCACTCTCTCCTCACTTCTTTTTGGGCTGCTACTAAGTGGCTGAGTGGAGGTTCATTTCAGCTTGATCGGGCAGGCCTTGAGTCCATGAGGGTGTACAAATAGCTCATGATTGTGCTCGGTTGAGATTTTGGTTCCATAAGGATGCACCTTTGCACTCGTTCCTTCTAGTGAATGCCCGTGAGCATTGAGTTGGCTATGGAAGAGACTTGCTTGGCAAAGTGATCACAGTGAACGCTTGCAGATATTTATTGTACTTCTAAGCACCGGGCGCAGATCAATTATGCTTTCACCCATTGTTTGGGTATCCCACTTAATCAGTGAACACTTGTGATTGATTGGGGAGCATGTGGCCTTGCTTGGGCTGTAAATAATGGCTCCCATGTTAAAATGCAAGTGTTTGCACTAAGTATGGATGCCTATGGTCACATCAGTGTGACAGCAGAGCCCCACAGGGCTAATGTGTTGTGATACTGATGCCTCCGAGTGAGGGAACAGCATTGAATGCATGTGAGTTGGTACTCGCGATGTAATCTCTTTGTGGCACTCTTCAATTAATAAAGAAATACCGAAAGGGTCACCAAGGCTTTGGGGACAAGAGTGTTCTGCTCCCCCCTATCTATCTGTGGAGTGTTTGCTAAGTATTCTTTTGTGAAGGCTTTTGTTTGGTTAGTGTTTTGCCACCCTCTTGTTAGCCTTCAGGCTGGTTTCAACCTCCTAATGTCCATTAAAAAAACTGAAGCTTGTCTATGTAGAGGCCAAACAAGGTCGGTGAGAGTGGACAACCTTGTTTGACTCCAATGATGCTCAGAATCTCATCTGTCCATCCACCCCATCCGAACCCTGCCAGAGACCCCCTCATAAAGTGCCATAGCAGCCCAGACTATCTCCGGCCCATACCCCAGCTCCTGTAGCCGCCTGATGAGGCATGGTCGAGATACTGTATCAAAGGCTTTGCGGAAATCCACAAAGCAGCAGCATACCCTCTGTCTCTGTGTCCTGGCCTCCTTTATGAGACTCCTAAGTGTCAGGACATGATCCATGGTCTCATGGTCACATTGAAAACGTGCCTGTCCATCTGCTCTGAGCCCCTGCATCTTTGCATAGCAATTGACCTCCATATCTAGCACCAAGGCATATATCTTGGACATGACATGCCCGATCATAATGGTCCTGTAGTTACTAGGATCCATGGGATCCCCTGCCTTGTGGATAGGTGTGATAGTGTTGAGGGTCCAAGTGTGTGCTCATTAAATAGCTTTGATGGGATAGGGCTAGGATATCAACCCCGTATGCAACAAACTCGATGCATAATCTTGTTAGATTTATTGAAATATTCTAGGCAGTGACCAATGTAATGCCAATAAGTGGGTTAGGAGCACTTTTCCCTCATTTAGAGGTTTTTCCCCCTAGCCACAGTTAGTTCACTAACTACGGTTAGTGAATAGGATAAGGTTTTGTCACTTAGACAAAACCTACTCTCTCTTGTACTGCATTCAACTCTTCTATTGCACACTCCAGCTTTCAGCTCACTTGCTCCCATTCTATTGTCTACTCTTTTCTTTCATTTGGTACCAGAGTAGGACCAGCTCCCGAACCTACTCCTGCTGCTTGCCATCTTCTGTCACCTGCTTGCCACCATCACCTCTAAGCCCGTTCAGTCATGTTATCAGTCGTACACTTTGGTATCAGAGCAGGACCAGCTCCCGGACCTACTCTTGCTGCTTGCCATCTTCTGTCACCTGCTTGCCACCATCACCTCCAAGCCCATTCAGTCGCGCTATTAGTCGTACACTCAGTATGGACTGATTCCGTACATTCATACAGGTACTTGCGTCGTACACAGATCTCCAACGAAGCTTGTCCATACATCCATACGGTCAACCAGCTACTCGTCCGTACAATTCGTGCGGTATTCTTGCACGGGTTGTGCAGCTGCTCCATTCTGTACAGCCCCACGTCTGCAAGCGTCGTACGCTTGTCCGTACCTACACGCGTTGACAGCGCCGTTCGTATGGACGGTCACTGCTACAACCACTTGCAATGCACATGATCCGTACAGCAGGCCGACCTGTTGTAACTATTTGTACGTACAAACCTGTGCCTGCTCATCGCCATTAGTTTGGATATTCGAGCCCTCTATTGTCCCGTACAGTTGCTGTGTATGCACCCAGGTGTTCTCAAAGACATTTTGTTTTTTGCAAACTTTGCAATCAGTGTGCAAAACCAGCTCCAAAATTTGGGGCTTCTTTGGTTTTGCTTGCAATTTTGCAGAACATTTGGGGCTTTTGCAGGCAAGGTGCAATTTTGTTGACATTTGGGGCTTTCAGTTAATTTTCCCTGTTCTGGTGGCAATTTCTTGCAAGAAATTAGGGCTTTTGTGATTGGAGTGCAATTTGGCAATGGACAGACTATCTAGGAATTTTGCAAGCAATTTTGGACTCAGATTGAGTCACTTGGCAGGACATTTTGCCATTTTTGGGCATTTGCAGGTTATTTGGGGCTTTTGGACACTTTGCAGGCATTTTGCAGGAACACTTGGCAGAGGTACCAGTGGGTTTATGCTTCTGTCTTGTTGCATTCAAAGCCATTGATTGACTGTGTTTTTTGGGAGTTAACAACTTGCATTGATATCCCAACAGGGATTTTAGTGTGCACCTTCATTCCAAGAAAAGGAATTCTATTTTGTGCATTTGCTGCAATTTTTGGCAGACATGGCCCAAAACAATCAAAATGACTATGTCTTTGGTGTCACCTCGCAATAGAACAAGTTGGATGGTACCAACTACTCCTTGTGGAGTTTTATGGTACGCAACATCTTGGTTAGCAGACATCTTTGGGACTATGTCAATGGAGATGAAACAAGGCCAAACTCTATGTCACTCCTACAGCTAGAGGCAGGGGTAGAGATCAAAATGCATAAGTAATTGGAGCAGCTGCTGCTCCAGTGGCTCCCACAGTAGTGCAGAAAGGATGGGATTCTAGGGATGCACAAGCTCTATCAGTGATTAAGAGGTTCATTATTCCTCACATTCGGTCATGCAAGACCTCAAAGGCAACTTGGGAGATATTAGAGAGTATGTTTGCAGCAAGAAATGATGCCAGAGTTTCCATCCTAAAGAGAGAGCTATCTCATATGCATATGGATGAGGGAGATTCCATGAATACTCACCTCACAAAGCTTCAGGATTTGAGGGAGCAGTTGCTGAATATTGATGAAGTTATTCCGGATTCAGAGATGATTACCACCACTCTCAATTCTCTTCCTCATTCCTATCTTGGTTTCCACACCTTGCTGAATTTGTCATTGAGGGGGGGCAGCAATCCTCTCTCTTTTCACGAGTTGGTAGGACTTCTATTGCAGGAAGAGCAGACACGAAGAAATATGGCAACACGGGCTGGCGAGCATGCCATGCTTTCTAAGTTTAAGCCCAAGGGAAAAGGGCAACAAAAGCAACATGCCAATCAGCCCACACATCAGCATAAAGCTGATTCAGGACAGCCCTCTTATAAGGCTAAGGGTGATGCGGATAAGCCTAAAAAGAAGGGCATTTGTCACCACTGCAAGAAGCCAGGTCATTATATTGGTGAATGCAAGAAGCACATAGCTAAAGAAAAGAAAAGGAATTCAGGTATAGCTGTGTCAGATGCATCAGCTCCTCATGCACATGATGGGAGAGATGTTACAGCCAACTTTGTGGAAGAGCACTATGCCTTTTTGTCTTGCATTTAAGATTTTTCCGTGGGTAGTTCAAATACTACAGCCACTACTGAGGATGATCCCTATGCTTTCTTGACTTGCATTATGATCCTTCAAAGGATGCATACTCTCTCAGTGTTAATGAGACACTGAATACTTGGTATTTTGATAGTGGTGCTTCTAAGCACATGTCACGGGGGCGTGAAATTCTAAGTAATTTAATGTACTACAAGATCGTGACAACTTTGGTTTTAAAAGTCCAAGCATGGGCTTAATAATGTGTAATTAAACGCGGCATGGTGCCTAACACATAAGCGTAATTAATCCCTAGGCCCAAAGGCATTCCAAGGAATTAAAAGAGTGGTTGTTGGGAAATGATGATGTGGCATTTTTAATGGGCCCCCTAGAGGGCCATGTACCTTCAGTGGCCCCCCTAGAGTTCCAAGTGGCTCTAGTGCCTTCTACATGCTCCTTTGCCATTCCTGGACCTTCCTGGGCCTTCTAAACTTCACATGTGTGGTTTTCTCTCTCATCTTCTCCCTTTGTTGAGATTTTGGACTAGTTTTTCAGCATCCTTCAGTTGAATTCCGTTTTTCTTCATAACTCCTCACCCGTTTGGATTCCTCGACTTCCGTTTGGCCCGATGGCTTCCCCTCTGCCTCCCCTTCGTAGTGATATGCTTTTCCCTCCGTGCGTTTGGTAGGACGAGCAGAGCTGAGCACTTCTTTTGCTGGTCGAAATTGCAAAAGTGGCTTTTTCTTAACCTTTTTGCTTCTACCGCCTCCTGGGCCTCTCCTCTTGCAAAGCTACAGCTTTTTGTTGAATTTCGAGTGGTCCCACGCGCTGGTTGACTGGTTTTTCTCAGTTTTGGAGGACTTTCCGGTGATGAAACTTCTCCAAAACCTTCTCAATGCATTCCTCTCTGAAGCACGCTTCTTTTGAGCCCAAGAACTCCCACTTCTTCGCGACAGAAGTGCTTCTTTTCGCATTTTTCAGTGGAATTCTTGCTAGACGGCTCTTGTAAATGCTCTTTCTTCATGCCTTTGCACTCCTCTTTGGCTGAGAATGCAATTGGGCATTGGCTACTATGTCCTCTTGGCGATTGAGGACTTGGTTCGAGTTTTCAGGGCTTGGTGAGTTGTGATTTTGCTATTGCAATTTCTTTTTGCCATAAGCTATTGGTTGGCCTTGTGTGCCGCCTCTTTCTTGGCTCATAGGTACCCAGGCAGTGCTACATGAGTCATTCTTTGGTTGGGTACTTTGCTGATTTTATTTTGGAGCTTTGAAAAGCTTTGTGAATGCCATCTGGAAACCACTCAAAGAGAGTGCAGCTGGGGTGCAGTGTGATTGCATCTGGACAGCCAATGGAATTGCACTCGGAAAAAAGAATGCCTTTGGATTGAGCCTATGGGTTAAGTGCACTTATGAGATGGTGTTCTATGCTTGAAAGCCTTGCGAAAGCTAGTGAATTGGGGCTGCGTGCTCAGTTGCAGGGAAGGTCTCCCAGATGCAACTTGTAATCATTTCACTGTGAAATATAAAGAAATACCGAAAGGGGCGCCACGGTGTTTGGGGCCAATCGGGTGCACTTGTCTATGTCTGTTGAGCAAGGGAATTCTAGCCTTCATCCCTTTTTCAGTGGTTTTGTTTGTGAACAAATGGGTAAATGCCAAATGGTGATCATGCAATGGTTAATGGTTGTGATATATGCTTTGTGAGCTGTAAATAAGTGCTGAAGTGATTAAAGGTTTAGTTCCATTGCCCTCTGAGTGATTAGAGGCCGGTTTCATTGGCTCCATTGCCGGGATACCACACACTTTCTCAAGAGGTGGGCCTCAGTAGTTTGGTGGAAGGATATCTTTGCTGCACTTTTTGACAGCTGAATATTACAACCATAAACATGGTGAGTACCAATGAGCAAGAGAGCTCCACAACTCCTCAAAGGAGAAGGCAGGAAAGCCTTAATGATCTAGCTAGTGTACACCTGCAGGGAGCACAACAAATGCCTTTTGAGCAGGCCACACATGAAGCTACAACTGAGCTCAACAGTGATACTAGTTCTAGCAGTGAGTCAGATGATGCTACTATGTTGAATGCACAGCTTGCAAGTGTAGTGATTGCTTTGACTCAACTGGCTCAAAATTTGGCTCAGATTGTGCAAACAAATGCCAAGAAGAAGAAATCAAGAAAGCACAGGCACGGAAAGAGTGAGTACACACATGCATCAGCTTCTCATGGCAGACCGCACACTCATGCATCAGTTTCCCATGAGGGACAGCCATCAAAAATGACTCAGAAAGTGACTTCCAAGAGAGAGGAATCACCCAAAAGAGCACTTGAGAAAGAGGTACAAAAAGTACAGCCAGTGCAACAGTATGAGCAACCAGCACAAGGCCTTGGTTTGGGTACTTCTACTCTTCAAAATAATAATGTGCAGTTCATAAATGTGGCTCAACCACCTCAGCCATATTTGAGGCAGCAACCTGAATATTTTGGTGCAGATTCTATCTTTGATGCTATGTTGATTTCACCGCCAATTGGGCATAGAAAGCAAGCCATGTATGACAATGTGGGAATGCAGCCAGGCATGCAAGCCACAGCATATGCTCCCATGCCTAATGTTCAGCCAAGCATGGCTCTCCCTAGTGAAGGGAATGCTGCAAATATACAGCCATCTTTGGGACAGCCAATATCAAATGTATATAAAGAATTTAAGGATGGTGGTTCTCATGTCAAGTTTGATACATATAATGGAGTACAGGACAGGTACAAAGCCCTCACATTCCTTCAATAGTTTGATGCTGCATTTCTTGGGGGTTTGTTTACAGAAGCATCCAAGATGAGGAAGGTTGCCACATTTTTGAAAGACAATGCACTTAAGTGGTACACCAACCTTATGCTTCATGGAGATGCACCTCCTACTTGGCTGGAATTTAAGCAAGTGTTCTCTTCTACTTGGCTTACTCTAAATTTTGAAGTTGAAGTACTTTCACACTGGCATGACTTGTCATACAAACTTTGCAAGAATCTTGATGATTATACCCAGAGGTTTTGGGATGTTTTGCTGCCATTGAGCTCTTACAGGCATGTTTCTTTGAAAGAGCAAATAGAGAGGTATTGTTGTGGATTGCCTAGTGAGCTACGTGATTATTGCATCAAAACCAAGGTGGGTTCTATGACTCAATTAATTGAGAATGCAAGGACAGCATATGCATGGATGCAGGAGAAGAATTTGGGCTTTATGGACAGCAAGAAAGAAGACAACAAACGGGCTGCCAAACACAAGGATAAGGACATCAAATCTGAAAATAAAAATTATGGCAAACAACCGTTTCAAAAGGGAGGAAAAGCCCAATTCAAAGCTGGTCAAAGGCGTGGACAGCCTAATAAATAGCCCCGTACCAAGTTATCTGATGAAGAGAAAAAGTCACTCATGGAGCAAAACAAATGTTTTATATGCAAAGGAGAGGAACACCGCTCTTATGATTGCCCATCCAAGTAAAGAGACAGGTCAGATGATAAGAATGGTGATAAACAAGCTGATCGGAAGGGCTAAAGGCCTAAACCTTCCGCAGGCTTCTTCCAGATGTGATTGGGAGTTTGCCACATGCACATGATGAAGAGGAAACGAAAAAGACTGAGATGTGCAGAGCATGGGAAAAAATTAGAAATTAGAATTGTTTGTTTTTCTTTGATTCTGGGGCAAAGGCGAATTTCATAACTCCTGATATGGCAGGAAGGCTTGGCATCAAGCCTGAGGAAATGGGGCCATCCGGCATGTCTGATATGGCCAACCCTGAACTCAACACACCTGTCACTCCTATCATTGGCAAGTTGAGGATGCATATCCAGGGATATCAAGATGCAGAGGACTTTTAGATTATGCCTTTGCCAGAGTGTGATGCTTTGCTTGGGATGCCTTGGATGTACAGGGTGGGGGCTGATGTGCAGATGAGAAACAAGAAGATTTCTTTAACTCATAGAGGCAAAAATCATGTACTTGATGTAAAGTTGAAAGGGGAGTCCATCCCTGTAGTTTCAGCTTCTTGTATTTCCAATGTAATAAAGCGTCATATTTCAGCGTACTTGATTTTTGTCAAAGAGGACAGCCAACCGGTTCAAGAAGGCTCTACTCTTTCTGCTTTAGATAGAGAAAGGGCTGCTTTTATTTCAAATTTTCAGGATTGTTTCTCAGATGCACTTCCTCAAGAATTACCTCCCAAGAGGCCCGAGGATCATCAAATTGATATAATTCCAAGAAGCTCACCGCCTAATATACCTCCCTATCGTGTCAGTAAGGCACAACAGGAAGAGATAATGTCACAAGTGAAGAAACTCTTGGAAAAGGAATTAATACAGCCAAGTAATTCTCCTTACTGTTCCCCTGTGTTGCTTGTGCAAAAGAAGGATGGCAGTTGGAGAATGTATATTGATTATAGGGCTTTGAATAAAGTCACAATTAAGAACCGTTTTCCAATTCCACCCATTGATGATATATTGGATCAGTTGGAAGGTTCCTCAATGTTTAGTCGTATTGACCTTAAAAGTGGATACCATCAGATAAGGATACGGCCTGAAGATGTCTACAAGACTGCCTTCCGCACTTCATTTGGCTTATATGAGTTCCTTGTGATGCCTTTTGGTTTGACTAATGCACCTACCACTTTCAATAGAATGATGGACAGAATTTTTAGAGCACACAGAAAGTTTGTGGGCACTTTCTTCGATGACATCATTGTGTTCTCTAAAAATGAGCAGTCAAGATGGATCCTGCAAAAGTTGAGGCCATAAGGAGTTGGCCAATTTTAAAAAATCTGCATGAAGTCAGAAGCTTTCTTGGGTTGTGTTCATACTATCGGAGGTTTATAAAGTACTTTGCAGAAATTGCTTCTCCCTTGCATGCTTTACAAAAGAAATCTGTACTGTTTCAGTGGGGACCAAAGTTGAAGAGCTGAAGCAAAAGTTGTGTTTTAAACCCGTTATTATCTTGCCAGATCTTGCAAAACCCTTTGCTGTAACTTGTAATGCATGTGGAAACAGCATAGGAGGCACTTTGATGCAGGATGGAAGAGTGGTTGCATATGAGAGTAGAGTTCTCAAAGATGCTGAATTGTACTTGCAGACATACGAGAAGGAAATGTTAGCAGTGATACATGCTTTGACCACATGGAAACATTACCTTCTTGGAGCTAATTTTTATGTGCAGACAGATCATCAGTCACTTAGATATTTTCTCACGCAGAGAAAATTATCTGAAAAGCACATGAGATGGGCTAACTTCCTCTCAATGTTTCATTTTCAAATTGTACATGTGCCGGGTAACAAAAATGTCGTGGCTGATGCACTTTCCAAGAAACCACAGCCTGAAGCAATCTCCAAGAAACCCAGTGTTTCAGCAGTGAACATTGCTTACAACAATGTGTTAGATGGAGAGACTCCTATAGATCTAGTAGGTCTGCCAATGAGTAGCTCGGACCTCTTGGGATCTCGGATTGGTAGAGGGCTGGTGCGAAGGTAGATAGGCGGGGCTGGATGGTGGGTGGTGAGCCGGTGAGGTGAGTAGAGAGTGGGGATATCAATGATGAGGGGATTCCATTAGAGTACTGGAAAGAAGGCTGGCTTCGAGGGAGAGGTGAGAGGGAAGAGAAAGAGTACTGTAAACCAGTATGCGTATCTATGGACTGTGAGCTGGGTGATGAAACAACAGCCGTCAGTGTAGCAACCGATATGGTTGTCGAGGTAGAGGCTCCCGCTGTAGTTGTCGAAGTTGATGATGAGGATCCCAAGGTGGATGCGGGTGGTGATGATGATGATGAGGATGGTGGCCCCACCGAGGTAGGTAATGTATAGTCTTCGTTATTGCTTTGTCATCCACACCGAGTCCGCTCCTATTGACGCGTGTGTTCACGTACTCTAGGGTAAGTTACTTTGAAATTCTATCATCTTTCTTGTTTCTTCCTTTGTCCTTTTCTTTGTCATTCTCTCGTTCGCCTTTTCCCCATCTTATGATGCTAATTCAGAACTCTTTCTTTGTTGTTGTATTGCCAAGTACGTGGGCATCACAATCTTGCAATCCCTCAAGCCGGCCCATCAGCCCATGCACGATTCATTGGAGAGGGCGGAGTGGGAGATTAGGGGGCAAGTAGGAGAGGCGAAGCGGGCAGTGGGGGGAAAGTAGGAGAGGCGAGCCGGGCAGCAAGAGTATCCAACACTGGTGGGCTAGCAGCAGCAAGGGAGGAGCTAGAGGGGTAGAGCGGGAGCCCAAGCTGGAGAGGTGACGGGAGGCCCGAGGGGGCAAAATGGGAGCCCGACATGGAGGGGCAACGGGAGGCCAAGCAAGTGAGACCGAGGCAAAGGGGCGAGCAGAGGACAAAGCAGGGAGGCGTGAGGGTGGAGCGGTGTGGCAAGGAGGAGTAGGAGAGGCAGTAGGAGGTGGACGGACGAAGGGGCTAGGCGGAGGCGGAGAGCCTAGGCAGAGGAGAGCAAAGCAGGGAAGTAGGAGAGCGAAGTAGGGAGGCAAGGGCGGAGAGCCTAGGAGGAGGGACGGAGTAGGGAGGTGAGGGAGTAGAGTATGGAGGCACGGAGGGGCGGACCAAAGAGGTGGGAGGGTCGAGCAGGGAGGGGCGGGAGCAGGTGGAGTAGGGAGGCAGGAGCAGGCGCAACACACACACACACACACACACACACACAAAGACGTTTGCAGAAGACCTCACCGGTCTATGAGACAAAGTACCAACACCAAAAAGTGACCACATCTGGATAGCTAGAGAATCGAGGAGGTGGACAAGACCAACTCCCCTCAATTTATTATAGAGCGTAGCTACATTCTAACACTATCATAAAGTGGTCTTTATAACATCAGTTTAAGACTGAGAGTCTTTGGGTTTGGATTTAAAGTCACTAATCAATGCTTGCCCATCTCAATAAACCGCCCATTTCCTGCCTTGCGTGCTTCCTTTACCTTGGTGAGTTCACTGTTTCTTTGTTTGAGCTGGAGCAGAGTGAGCTCCTCAGATATCCAAATCTTTGTACCCTTATGTGTTTGTCTCAGAATTTTGATTCTTGCTACCTTCCCTCTGCAATAGATATGTGCTGTGTGCTAGTTTGACAGACATTGCGGATATCATTATCATCCCATTCGATTCGTGGTATTTCCGTCTTAAGGCATATGATTATGTCCTCAATGCTTTTCTCCTCATCATCATGAAGGCAGCCTTCTTTCAGTCCCCCAATGCATAAGATCATCTTATTCCGTGCTATAGCTTCCTGCTCTTTTACTTTTACATAAGGGTCAGCTCTATTGACTTTGTTACTGGCGTCAGCAGCTATTTCTTGCTTGATTGAGCTCACGTGAGTGGTGATCATGTCTTGAACTGCGGAGACAAGTATCGGTGCCGGTGGAGATGCATTATATTTGTGTACTGCCTCTGCAATAATTTCCTCCTTTCCAGTACTCTCCATATCCTGCACTTTTCTCCCAAGGGCTGCAAGCTGAAGCTTGAGCTCTCTGATCTCTTGATGTAGGTAATAGATTTGCTCCTGCGGGTCAATATTAACCATCTGCCTTTGATGTGTTTTTACGTAGGGGCAAAGGCTTGAAAGAGGGGGCTAGGGTTGCAAAAACTAGATTGGGCCAGGGGTTCAGCCCAACCTGGAGTCGATGAACTGGAGTGTGGAACTGCTAGTCAAACTGAACTGAACTGAACTGAACTGACTAGACCAGACTGAACCAAGCTTAACTGAACTGAACTGACTGAGCTGAAACTCAACTCGAAATGGCAGCTGTGAACTTTGTACATTGGAGGAGACTTTGTGACGACGAATATTTGGCGGCGAAGCGAAGCGACTTGGGGGAGACGGACTGTTCGGATTGTTAGGAGAGACGGGTTGGGAGAGGCGGCTCGAGCTAGGAGAGACGGGCTGGGAGAGACGGACTGAGACGGGGACACACACACACACAGAACCAAGGGATTTGAGGACGTAGAAGGCAACCAACATAGGGAGTTGCTACTCTCAAAGACTTTCTTTTCAAGATCGCAAACCACTGAGGACATATGCGTCATGGTGTTGACTATCATGAACGGAGTCAATCAAGGAAGAAGATTAGTCTTTTTTACAAGGAACCATGAGAAGAACTTACAAGATGAGTTCAATTTCAAGATTATTCACAAATTAGGAAAAATCAATGCAGGAGCAGATTGTTTGTCTTGATTACCTACCTTGGAAGAAAATCAAGGTGTTTCAACAGAAATACTTGATGCATAGATGTTTGCTATTAGCTTTGTGGATATCGAGTATGATAAAATTTATGCAATATCTCTCTCAAGGAACCTTCCCCCAACACTTGACCAAGGACAAGCGCAGATGGGTAGCTCTAAAAGCCTAGCATTACACTCTAATTGGTGGTAACTTGTATTGCCAAGGAGAAGATGGTGTATTATGTAGATTGGTTTTACCACATGCACAAGAAGTGGTTCTAATCGAGGCCCACATCAAGCCTGCTGCTGGTGGTCACTTTGGTGTATACCTCATAGCTTGGAAGGTGCTCCAAGAGGGACCATGGTGGGAAACATTGTTCAAGGATGCTTATGCTCGATGTGCCAAGTGTGAGGTATCCCAACGAACATGCCCTATTCTTCCTAAACATCACATGCCTTTTCAAACAAGTCAAGTTGGGGAAGCTTTTTAAACAGACCCTTGGAGCAGACACTTGCCCGAGATGTCTAACAGCCTTGGAGTCCATTCAGCATTACATTTGGGGATGCAAACAGGCCCAAAGGGTCTGGAAGGGCATTGCACTCTTGCTTGGTAGGATGGCAAATGTTACACTTCAGGAGAGGCAAGGAAGCCAAGCTACTAGTTCCCAAATGATGTCATCACACAAAGATCCATTCGCTAATGAAAATTTAGATATAATCCAACTTTTCTAGCCTAAATTATGAGCCTGGCCAGCCTAGATTATGTGATGTGTTCTAGACCTGTGCATAGGTAGAGGAATCGGGGAGGAGGGGAGAGGGGGGGAGGGGGGGTTAACAACTATTTATTGTTAATTAAGGTAGTTTGATTAAAAATCCCATCTTAGGTTGGGTGAATTATTTTATTGTTAACCTAATCTGGCGTTGATCTTTGCTTTGCTTTTTCAATTTTATTCTAGCCCTCAAAACTCCCAATTTAGTCTATTCTCCCTCATTATGATGTCTTCCATCAGAGTTGAGAGTACTTGCAGCGTCTGTTTGCTACTCCGCCTCCCACCTTGTACCTACTTGCTCCCTAACTCCTGCTTCGCTACCTAGGCTGAGGCTGCTCCTAAACTATCCATGAGCACTTCTTGGGCCAGCTCATTAAACCCACATGCTCCTATACCTCCCCGACGTCATTTTCTGGCTGCTTCCCATCTCTTACAGAACATGTGACCTGCCGCTTTAAAGACAAGCTTCAATCCTTATCTGAACCCACGTGCTGATTTGAGCACTTGCAACCTGTTTCCACTGTCTCTTTATATGTTGGGAAATTTCCTAAGAGGACATCCTTGGATCCTACTAGTCACACTTGGGGAAGCACTAATATGTTCCATGGATCAAGTTATAATTAATTAACTCATTGGAAATCATGCTTCTGCATAACCACGACTCTGACAAGTATCAGAGTTTGTTTTCTTCCAGTTGAACTAACTTATTAACACTTGGAAAATAGCCTTAGGTCTATTATTTTATTGCCTGTGCGTGTTGAATCGCCTGAGAGCCATTGCTACCCCTAAACTCAGCATGGTGAACACTGGCCTCGGTCAATAGAGGAGATGAGCTCAGAAGAATGTCAAGAAGACCAAGTCTGGCACAGGTAAAATAAAAAGGTGACGCTAGATAAAGAATATGTCCATTAAAACAAGAATACAAAGAAGGCAATTGATTTTGCCACTCCATGTAAAGGTGGGTCGACAATAAAGATCGAAAGGACGGTGGTGTCAGAATCCATTATATTATTACCTTTGTATTTCACATCCGAATTGAAATATAGAAATAAACAAGCTAAATATTAGCAGCTCCCTTCAAAACCAATGTTAAAAGACAACTGTGAATCGAGTCCCCTTCAAATTGTAAATTGCTTCATCCAAGCTACACAACAAGGTCTCTAAATAAAACTATTTAAAGATGTAAAAGATGCTCTCCATTCATATATTTCACACCAAACAGAAAAAGGTAAATAAACAAGATTCACATTGGCAATTCCCCAATGTTGAAAAGAAAATGCTAATCGAGTCAGCTTCAAACTGCAGATAGCCTCATCCAAGCTAGACACAAAGTCTCTAATCAAATCGCTCTATTCCTACTCTATTTTGTGGTTTTGGCCAAAAACCTTTAAACATAACAAGCTCTTAATTGCATCCCTCATGAATGTAGACACAATTCCAGTTAAATCGCCAACACTACAATTCTAGTGAAATCATGAGACTTATTCATCTTTATTCAAACTTACCGATGAAAACATTTGGCACAGTAGATTGTCCGGTAAGCCTCTGCAAAGCACTTTGCACCTCCGCCTCATCAGCTGCATACATGACTTGTAAGTCTCTCTCTCTCTCTCTCTCTCTCTCTCTCTCTCTCTCTCTCTTTGGTCTTTTCATTGATGAGTTGGAAGAGTGGATGAGAATGCATAGCCAGGAAGGGGTTCTCATTGTGGGCTATGCTTTATTATTGCTTATCTATGCAGATGATGCAGTTTTCTTCGCAAAGAATAAGGAAAGCTTGCTGGATACTCTGAGAGATTTCTGCAAACACTCGATATGCATTTCAATATAGACAAAACAAGGTAAAGGCCATTGGGACAGGCAACAAACAAGTGGATGTCACATTTGTAGGAGAGCCCTTGGAAACAGTTGACTCGTATAAATACTGAGGATTGGATTTCACGGGCAACTACAAATGGAATGCATGCAAGGCTACACATGGGAGTCAGCCTGGAGCAGGTATGACCAGGACCTCATCGGATCGACACGAGCCTGTTACACCATATGGACACGCGCTCCTTGATCTGGGCAGGATGCATGATCTCATCATCTACAACGGGCTTGACCTATGGCCCTCCTCAGGTGGTTTTACTTGCTTTCCACACGGGGGGGGCACTAGTGTAGTAGATTACATCATGGGATCCCCTACCTTCACTTCATGTATCACCGACTTCAACGTAGCACCACTCCCACCAGGAGCTGATCACACATACCTATTCTTCACTATTGTCACCCCACACTTAGCCACACCACAACACACACCACATAGGAAGCACGACACCTACCAGGACATACACTTTGATCACAACCTCTCACCGGCCTACTCTGGACGCCTAAGCAGACTCCTAACCTACATCGATCACATGACACTCATAAAAGAGGACCGTGCTGCCCTGATTAGTCGCACACTCCACGAGGCTGCCCTCCAAATCTTTCCCCACACCACACGGTCCACTAGACCACCACCTCTTGGTTCTGTACCCTGCAACAATTGGTACGATGCAGAGTGCAAGGCTTATCGCCGACAGCTCCGACTTGAAACCAAATGTCACCTCCCAAACACACTAGACACGGTACACAAGTACCGACATCTCGTACGTCGGAAGAAGCATGCATTTCTTCGTCGAAATACCAACACGAGAGTCTGGCACACGTATGCACGCCATCTTTATGATATCCCACACCAGTGTTAGAAATGAGAGAGTGAGAGAGCAGGAAGCAAGAGAGCTGAACGTAGTGCTTGCAATAGAAGAAGTTACTAATACAAGGAGTGGGATGGGTTTTGTCTAAGTGACAAAACCATATCCTTCACTAACCATAGTTAGTGGACTAACTATGGTTAGGGGAAAAAACCTCTAAATGAGGGAAAAGTGCCCCTAACCTACTTATTACATTACATTGGTCACTGCTGAATTATACTAATATTTCTAACACCCCCCTGCAGTGCCAATGTCATGTACAAGGAAATTATCAATCACCTAAAGGAAATAAGTTCAGGGCACTCCGAAATGCCTCAAACTTTTCACGTGGAAGTGCTTTGGTAAAGATGTCTGCAACATCGTCATGTGTTGACACATAGATCATACTGATCTCTCCTGCATGCAACTTCTCTCTGACATAATCATAGTGAACCTCAATGTGCTTCGTGGGAGCATAAAACACAGGATTCTTTGCCACTACTATAGCACTCTGACTATCAGTGAGAATCGGAGAAGGACCTCCAATGAAACATGAAGATCAGCAAATAAACGAAGCAACCAAACACATTCAACTGTCGCTGTGAAAGCTGCCCTGTACTCAGCTTCACATGAGGAGGTAGCCACTGTAGAATGTTTCTTGCTCAACCAAGAAATGCAAGCATGTCCTAGAAAGAACCAATTCCCACTGGTGGACTGCCTAGTATCATAGTCTCCAGCCCAATCTGAGTCACTGTAAGCATGCATCTGCAAGTCACCCCCCTTGGGAAACATCAAGCCAAAAGACTTTGTATCTTGCAAGTAATGGAAGATGCGTTTTACAGCTTGCCAATGCATAATCTTTGGGCTGTGAATATACCTGGTCACCTGAGAAACTGAGAACTGAATATCAGGTCATGTATTGCAGAGACAAATGAGGCATCCAACAGCCTGACTATAGAGCGTGACATCAATTGATTCACCCACATCATGCATTGTAAGCTTCAGCCCCGGCTCCATGGGAGTGGACATAGGCTTGCAATCATGCATGTTGAATCTGTCCAAGAGCTTTTGAACATACTTGGACTGAGACATAACAATGCCACATTTCTCTTGAATAAACTGAATCCCCAAAAAGAAATGTAACAAGCCCAAGTCTGACATATCAAATGTAGCTTTCCATTGGGCCTTGAAATCTGCAGTTACTTCCTCATTTGATCCGGTGAGCAACATGTCATCTACATAAAGAATGATGATCTGAATATCCCCCCCATCCTTCTTGATGTAGAGGGTGCTCTCAATTGGACTATTGTGCAGCCCCTTGCTGGTCAGAAAGGCATCAATTTTGGCATAACATGCACGTGGGGCTTGTTTCAGCCCATACAAAGCTTTATTCAGCTTGCATACCTGAAGTACATTTTCTGAAATTTGAAAGCCCGGAGGTTGTTTGACATAAACCTCTTCCAATAAGTCTCCATTAAGGAAAGCTGTTTTAATGTCCAACTGATGAACATTCCATTCAAAATTTGCAGCCATGGCTATAACTGCCCTGATGGTTGTCATCCTGGATGTAGGACCAAAAGTCTCCTCGTAATCTATGCCCTTTTTCTGAGCATATCCTTTCGCAACCAGCCTTGCCTTGTACCGATCAACAGACCCATCTAGCTTTCTTATGACTTTGAAAACCCACCGTGTACCTATGGCATTCTTACTTGGTGGCAAATCCACATTTTATGAATGGACTGCAACTCATCGTGCATGGCATTCATCCAATGCACATTATCTTTTGCTTCTTCAAATGTCTCAGGCTCCTCCTCATCAAGAAGAGTACCTGCATAAGCTGATTCAACTGAATGAGCTCCCTCCATGTGCCTTACTGAACTACGAGTTCTGCCAGGCAATGGAGGTTCAAGCCATCGGTACCACACCAGATCATTCTAGCAGAGTTCGGCGCCTCACCCCTACGGCTTGATGCGGCTTTTCAGGCTATCACCTACCTCCACAGAGTCAGAGATTTTGGCTCCTCCGCTGACGGTCGCCTCCGCCTACCTTGGTTAGCCCTATCCTTCTCTATGGCCTTATCTGTCGATGGGGACCAGCGATGCTGGTACAGTCGTCTTTCCAGTTGGTTCACCCGACTGGGCCTCGACTTAGACCGGTTGCCTCCTTTTCAGTACAGCCTCGACGCTCCACCATCTTCCCTCTCCCCCACTGACCAGGAGGTCAACCGGCTCATTCGGACGGATCTGCTCCAGCTCCACAGCTGGCGGACATGGTTTCTTCATTCCGAGCTTCCTGTGAAGCTCGACTTCTACCGCCGACAATGCCTCCAGATCTCACAGGAGGGCTTCATCACACCTCCGGGTTACACACAACTTCATCTACCACATGCGCTCTGGATCTCCCTCGGTCAGTTTAGGGTCTCGTCACACCGATTACGGATCGAGAGTGGACGCGCAGAGGGTATCCCACGAGAGGACCGCCTTTGCCCACTTTGCGACTTACAGGAGATCGAGTCGGAGGAGCATTTTGCTCTCAGATGTCCTATCTATTATGCCATTCGAGGCCGATACCACTGCCTCTTCCGCAACGGATTCGGCTCGCTCTCACACATGCTACAATTCCCGGATTAGCGGTGCCTTGCCGCTTTCTTACATGAGATGACCCGTCACCGAGATACCTCTCTCCGAGCACGGCGACACGAGCAGCACACACAGCGTGAGGATATCCAGCGGCCTATCACTGACTTCTTTCAGCCACAGGATACCTCTTCTCAGTCTAGCCGACGACGCGGACGTGAGCGAGAGCCAGAGTCACGACAGCTGCGTCAACGGACAGATTCACACATCCAGGTCCATGACATCTCGTCTCTGCTCTCGGCCCGCCCCACTGGGGTTACCGTTGCCCTCATCCACAGGGCCACCCGCCGCCCCCGACGATCGAGCTCGACTAGGCCGCGTGACGTTAGAGGCCAATCATCTATCGCAAGGTTTTTTCCGATTTCCCATTTGATGGCCCCTCTATGACTGGTCTCTGACGATCACCACCTGCACATGTATACTGTATCTCCCTCCTCTGCCCCACTTTTTTGTGCCCCCCCCCTTCTTCTTCTCTGTATCATCTGGAGGTAGACACATATATTTTTTGTATCAGGACTAGACACATAGTCCTTCATAACCTCTTTTTTTGTAGAAACGGTTGGTTGGCCCGTTTTGAGACCACCACCGTTATGCTCATTGTATCAGTTATCTTTAGTCTCATAGACCTTCACGGTCTCCCGAAGACTTTAATAAACTTTCTTTCTTTCTTTCTCCCTAAGAGTTTGAAGCAGCCAATGCGGGACTGTTTTGGCTGCGTGTATCTCTTGAATTTCTTGCCTGACAACTTCATCCACACCCTGAGGTTGTACCAATTCAGCTGCGGGCTGAATCTATACTTGTGGAGCTGGCGGAGGTTGCTGTAAATTCTGATTTTCAGCGGGGGGAACCAAATGCTATAGGAAGTATCCCCTCAAACACATCATCTGAACAGGCCGGAATCTGAAATTAAGCATTTATATGAGCAGAATTTTCAGAGAATATGACATCTCTACTGACAAAAATCTTGCGTGTAGCAGGATTGTAGAGACGATAGCCTTTGCTTTGTGAACTATATCCCACAAAAATGCATTTTAGTGCCTTATCTGACAACTTGTGTCTGAACTCCACAAACACGTGGGCATATGCAACACAACCAAAAACTCTAAAGTGGTCCACTGAAGGCTTTCTCCCATGCCATGCCTCATAGGGAGTGATTGTCTTCAAAGCCTTTGTAGGAGCCCGATCTAAAATATAGTTGGCACACATGAGGCCTTCCAGCCAAAACCTGTGAGGCAACTTCTAACTTGTGAGCATGCATCTATCCATTTCCATGGTGGTGCGATTTTTCCCGCTCAGCTTTGCCATTTTGTTGAGGTGTAAGCCTCACTGTAAGCTTATGCATAATACCTTTTTCTTTCACAAATGTCTCAAATTCATGAGACATGTACTGCCCCCCTCGATCTATGCGAAGTGTCTGCATCTTGAGTCCTGCCTCATTTTCAACCATAGCCACAAAGTGTTTGAAATGCATAAACACTTCTGATTTTGCCTTGAGACCATAAACCGAAGTGTAGTTGGTAGAGTCATCTATGAATGTAACAAAATAGAGATAACCCCCAAAAGCAGGTGTCCTCATGGGACCGCAGACATCACTGTGAATAAGCTGCAATTTTCTTGTAGCTTTCACTGCACCATCCTTCTTGAATGGAAGCCTATGCATTTTGCCAAGAATGCAACCTTCACATGCATGAGGAGGAGGCGACTCCAAAGGAGGTAATGCATCAACCATATCATGCTTCTAAAGTGTCATTAAGCTGCCATAGCTCATGTGCCCAAACCTGGCATGCCACAACTCCGCATTGTGCATTGCAGCAGTGGGAGTGCTAACTGATAATGCAAGATGGGATCTTACTTCATATAAATCAAGCTGAAAAAGACCCCGATACAAAGTGCCAGACAATCTCAAAGCATATTCATTTTCTCTGTCTCTGACTTCACACTTGTCATCATCAAAAACAACCTGAAATCCTCCTCTATTGAGTCAGGACACTGAAAGCAAATTCTTCTTTATACCTGGCACATAGAGTACATCTGATATTCTGAAATCTGTGCCATCAGTGGATGTGAGAATAATGTCTCCCACTCCACACACTGAATGAGAAGAATTATTTGCACAAGTTACCTTCTTCTTGGTGGGTGAAGAATGCAAAGTTACAAACAGATTTTTCTTGGAAGTGATGTGCTTTGAAGCACCACTATCAAAATACCAAGTATGTAGTGTCTCATCGACAGTGAAAGAGCATTCATCCTTTGAAGGATCGTAACTGCAAGTCAAAAAAGCATATGGGTCATCATCATTAGTCGCTGTAGTATCTGAACTACCCACTAAAAAATCTGAAGTGCAAGTCAAAAAGGCATAGTGCTCTTCAACCAAGTTGGCTGCAACATCTCCTCCATCATGGCAATGTGGACCTGATGCATCTAATACAACCATACCGGAATCCCTTTTCATTTCTTTGGCTATGCGCTTCTTGCACTCTCCAATATAATGACCTAACTTTTTGCAGTAATGACAGATGCCCTTCTTTTTCTGCTTCTTTGTATCACCCTGTGCCTTATAAGAAGGTTGTCCAGAATCAGCTTTATGCTGATGTGTGGGCTGATGGGCATGTGGCTTATGCTGCCCTTTATCCTTGGGCTTGAACTTCGAGAGCATAGCATGCTCGCCAGCCCAGGTTGCCATATTCTTGCGTGCTTGTTCCTCCTGCAACAGAAGTCCTACCAACTTGTGAAAGGAGAGAGGATTGCTGCCCCCCCTCAATCACAAATTCAGCGAGGTGTGGAAACCAAGATAGGACTCAGGAAGAGAGTTCAGAGTGGTGGAGATCATCTCTGAATTCGGAATGACTTCATCAATGTTCAGCAATTGTTCCTTGAGATCCTAAAGCTTCGTGAGGTGAGAATTCATGGAATCTCCCTCCTCCATATGTGTATGGGAAAGTTCTTGCTTCAGAAAGGAAACTCTGGCATCGTTTCTTGCTGGAAACATACTCTCCAGTATTACCCAACCTGCCATAGATGTCTTGCATGACCGAATATGAGGTAAAATGAACCTCTTGACAGAAAGAGAAATTACTGAAAGAGCTTGTGCATCTCTAGAGTCCCATCTTTTCTGCTCTGCTGTGGGAGCTCCTGGAGCCGCTGCTCCAATTACCTGTGCTGTATTTGTACCTCTACCCTGCCTCCAGCTGTAGGAGTGACAGGTATAGGCGTTGTATCTGGTCTTTCTTCATCTCCATTGACATAATCCCAAAGATTTCTGCCAGCTAAGATATTTCGAACCATGAAACTCCACAAGGAGTAGTTGGTGCCATCCAACTTATCCTCCTGTGTGAGAACCCCGAACACCTCATTTGAGTTGTTCTGTGCCATTTTTGCCAGATAAACTCAGAAATACAGCAAACTGAACAATTAAAATCCCCTCCTGGGATGTAAGATGCACAAATAAAATCTGCAAAGAAAGATATGCCCACAGTGACAAATATTGTCACAGCCTGCCAAAGGCTCAAAATGCACCACAATGCTCTACTCAATGCCCAAAAATCTGCAAATAGAATCTGCAAAAGGTGGCAAAAGTCTGCAATTTGACTCGTACTGAGTCCAAAACTTTCTGCAAACTTCCAAACTGCTCTTTTACCTGCAAAATTGCAACTTAAATGCAAAAGCCCCAATTTCTTGTGGGAGATTGCATACAAAAGAGGGCAAATGGTCTGAAAGCCCCAAATGTTGCACAAATTGCACTCTGCTTGCAAAAGACCCAAATTTCTTCAAGAAATTGCCCCTGAAAGGCACAAATGAACTAGAAGCCCCAAATTTCTGCAATTCTTTGCAACAAATGCAAAAGCTCCCAAAATGCAAACCAAACAATGGTTCTCTGTGCAAATGCCTACCAAAAAACACCTTCCAAAGTCCACCTACAAAGAAAAACTCTGCACGAAGTACGGGCTCCTCAACTTGTACGGAACTGACAATACGGAAATGTCCGTACGGATTCCGTACAATGTACAGGCTGTGTACATCGAATTTGTACGGATGGCACTGAACTTGTACGAACTGTGTTGTACGGGGCCTGTCAGCTCTGCTGTACGACTTGTACGGAGCTCTGCGTTGACAATACAGGATCCGTACGTGTGTACGGACTGCGGTGCTAACTGTACGGAATGCGGGTACGGAGGCGTGTACAACAACTGGTACGGCTTGGCGATGGGACTGTGCATAAATGTACGGAGTGTACGGGCAGTAGGTACGGACTGGCACAGTACGGACGACGTGACGCGATGTAGCGGAAGACTGTACGGTAGAGGAGCGCAAGTTGTACGGCAGAGTGTACGGTCTGTACGGAATCAGTCCGTACAAACTGTACGGACGACAAGCTGTACGGACCACGAGCTGTACGGACGACGAGCAGGGAGCAAGGTAGCTTGGCAGGAAGCTTGCGGGCAAGGAAGCTAGAAGCAGGGTCTTGCTGCTCTGATACCAAATGTTAGAAATGAGAGAGTGAGAGAGTAGGAAGCAAGGTGCTTGCAATAGAAGAAGTGACTAATACAAGGAGTGGGATGGGTTTTGTCTAAGTGACAAAACCTTATCCTTCACTAACCGTAGTTAGTGGACTACTTGTGGTTAGGGGAAAAAATCTCTAAATGAGGGAAAGTGCCCCTAACCTACTTATTACATTACATTGGTCACTGCTGAATTATAATAATAATTCTAACAACCAGCCCACTCCAGATCTCATACACACACCTCGCCCCACCACTTGCACGTTGTTCACCAGAGGGGGAGTCAAGGACACGACATTGAAGCTGCACAATGGCCGAGCTAAGGATCACGAGGGGCTATGCATTGAGTTTATCGCATATGCGATCGACACGTTAGCCCCGATCCTAGCAAAGCTATTCAATGACGCTATTTGCCTTGGCTTCCCCCGCACCTAGACACTCAACACCATCACCCCCATCCACAAGGCAGGGGATCCCTATTAAAAATGGCAGCGGAAGATGCAAACAAACTGAAGCTACAGAACCACACAGAGAACACTAGAGACAACAAGATGTGCCATAAACAGATCTGCTGTAACTCAGCCCATAAACCAGGGCAGCAACTGAAATACAAGGTATCCTGAACAGGATAAGAAACAGGAGCTGCAGGAGGGGCTGAACTGAAGCAGAGGAAGGGGGGCACAAGGAGGCTGCAGAAGAGGCTGAACTGAAGCAGAGGAAAGGGGCACAAGGAGGCTGCAGCCTGAGAGCACGGAGGCTGGAGAAGCCTGAAGCGAAGAGGCAGGGGCCTGGGAGCGAAGAGGCTAGAGGAGCCTGAACCGAGGAGGCAGGAGCCTAGAAATGAGGAGGCTGAAGGAGCCTGGAAGAGGCAGGAACCTTGGAACGAGGGGAACTGAAGAAGCCTGGAGCGAGGAGGCACGAGCCCGGAAAGAGGAGGGTTCTGTTGAGGGAGCGTGGGCAGCCAACAGAGCAGCTGAGGGGAGGCTCAGGTGGGGATGGCCAGGAGCAAGCTGAAGACTAGAGCCTTGAGGAGCTGCTGGAAGAAGTGAGGGAGATGAGGAAGGGGGAAGACCCTTTTATAGGGAAGGCCAGGAGGGTCGGCCAGATGGCCTAGAACAACCAGCCTGGTCGGTCAGCCAACTGGGCCGACCAGCTGGTCGGCCAGAGGCTGGTCGGCTAGGACCTGGTCGGCCAGGGGCTGGTCGGCCAGCCTACCCCCTCTGGCCCCCCTGCTGTGTGGGAGCGGTGGGGGGTGGCGACGAGAGCGACGAGGCCCATCATCAGGGTGTGGTTCGGAGTAGGGATCCTCAAGACCGGAGGAGCGGAGAGTATCAATGAGCCATCGCGGAACACGTACCGAGCGGGGTTCCAAAGGAGGAGCAGACGAGTTTGAGCCGGAGAAGGAGGCGGAGGAGAGAGAATAGGAGGTGATGTAACGGGGGACGAGGCAAGTGGAGGGATAGAGGGCTCCGGGGCATCGGACGGATCTCCAAGAACAGGAGGAGAGTCGGAGGATGGCGAAAGGACCTGCTCGTCGAAAAGGACATCCCTGCTCACGGAGATAATGCGGCGGCGAGGATCATATAGGCGATATCCAGTGGAGACGGAGTTGTAGCCTACGAACAAGAGCTTGTGGGACTTAGGATCAAGCTTCACGATCAGATTTAGGAATATGAACATAAGCATCACACCCAAATACCCGAAAATGGGAAACATCGGGCTTAGATCCATAGTAAGCCTGATAAGGGGTCATGCCTGGGACTGCTGATGTCGGAGAGCGGTTAAGAGTATGGATCGCGGTCATCATGGCCTCGGCCCAGAGAGACTGAGGGAGTTGACTATGAGTTAGCATGGTCCGAGCCATTTCAACGCCGGTACGATGTTTACGTTCAACCACGCCATTATCAGAAGGGGTACTTGTGTTGGCAAATTCCCGTTTGACACCATGACTACTCAAGAACCGATCAAACTCGAGAGAGGTGAACTCACCACCCTTATCAGCACGAAGAATTTTGAGCGAGTGGTTGGATTCTTTTTCCACCAGGGCTAGCCAAGTCTGGAAACGACTGAAAGCCAGATCCTTGTGGGAAAGAAAATAGATCCAAGAATAGCGACTGAAGTCATCAACAAGGAGCATGTAGTACGAGGCTCCCCCCAGTGACATAATCTGCATAGGGCCACATAGGTCGAGGTGAACAAGACCAAGCGGAACGGTGGCACGGCGAGAGGCATGATGGGCGAACGGCTCGCGATGTTGTTTGCCCAATATACAAGAGGGACAGAGACCTTGGCGAGTGCCGACCTTAGGGAGGCCGAGGACAAGCTGATCACGGAAAGCACGATGGAGAGCATCAATGTGTAGATGACCAAACCGATAGTGCCAAAGGTCGCCAAGAGAGGTTCCTGTAAGGAAGGGAAGGGCGACAAGCTTGTAGATACCATTAGTAGAATGGCCGGTCCAAACCGGCTGTCCGGTAGCACGATCGCAGATGGTAACGAGGCCGCTTCAAACTCAACCTTCATATTGTTTTGACAAATCTGATGAACCGACAGGAGATGAAAGCCGAGAGACGGAACATAAAGAACACGAGAAGAGTGTTTACCCCCTTTGCCATCAGGAATAATATCAAGAGAGCCCTTTGAATGAACAGGAATAGAGTGCTTGTCGCCGATGCAGACACGACCAGAATGAGGGGTGAGATCCTGGAGCAGCGAGGAGGAGGGGGTCATATGCCGAGAGGCCCCACTATCAACGATCCATTCACGAGCATCGGAACTATGGAGAGCCAATGACTCTACTGCAAGAAGGGGTACCGAATTCAAGAGCTCAAGGTGAACAAATGCAGGAGTGGGGGTAAGGAAAGCATCAGCCGCAGCGGCCAGGGGTGCGTCAGCTCGTTTGTGTTTGCGGTAGGGACAATTGCGCCAATAATGGCCAGGAGTGCCACAGTGATTGCAATTACCTTTGGGAGCAGGACGGTCACTGGAGGGATCTGAAGAAGATGAGTTAGTGGCAGAGGACGGGGCATTCTTGGATCGAGGTTTGGGACGGTGGGCCACAAGAGCCTTAGAAGAACCATCAGAGGTTTTAATGAACTGTTCCTCCTGATCCATCATCATGGGGACAAGTTCCTCCCAAGTGATGGTGCTGAGGCGGCCAGAGGTAATAAGAGAAGAATAGAATGCTGCATATCGACTGTCAGTAATAACATGAGATAAGAGAGTAATAGCCATATCTTCGGAGGAGATAGCCTTGCCTGCATGAAGGATGTCCTGATGCATGCTCTGCATTTTATTGATGTGGTCCCGTATGGAAGGGGAAGTAGCCGGATCGAGGCGACGAAGCTGAACTTCCAAGGAGATACGTTTCATGGGAGTGACGCGAAGGTACATGCCATCAAGAAATTCCCAAATAGCACGTGCAGAAGTAAGGTGCTTGATATGATTGAGAACCCCTGGTTGACAATTGAGAAAGATGAACGAGCGTACACGAGCATTCAATTTGTCCCAGATAAGAGAAGCATGTGGATCCTCCTCAGGAGACGGACGAGAGATCCCGGGATCAACAAACTCAGCAAGATCATAAGATTCCAATACAGACGCCATAATACAGACGCCATCTGAATTTTCCAAAGGGAATAGTTGGTCCCATCTAACTGCCGAGCATCTGGAAATGTAGGAAGAGTGGGGATGCGTACAGGCTTGTCAGACTCTTGAAAGAAACTGGACATAGGGGGAACGCGAAGATCCGGAGTAGAATCCTTTGTTTCATCAGCCATGACTGAAACCAATGAGGAGAGCATGTTGTGGGAGACCTAGGGCCAGATCTGCTCAGAGAAGAGAGAGAAATGGGGGGCTGCCACATGGGCAGCACCTCACAGCAAACTAGAGCTTCAGAGGGTGCATCAGGGACAGATGTTGCAGCAGAAAAGGGGGCTGTGTTGGTGGCTATGGAAGGCCAGCCACCTAGCCTTGGTACTGCCCAAGGGAGGGGCCTTATATAGGCCTCCCTTGGGGCCTGGGAGCAGCCCTAAAAGGCCGACAAGGTCAGGCAGCAAACTGACCAGCAGGTCAGCCAAAGTGCCCTGCAAAAGGGCCTCAAACTGAGAGCCCCCCAGTCGGTTTTGGGGGGCAGCAAAGTTGGCCATTTAGGCCTGGACCAGTTGGCCATTCAGAGGGCCTTGGGGCCTGTATAAGCAAAGGCCTTGAGCCTCACAATTCATCCAGCAGCCAGCAAGTTTTGGGAGCAGCAGGAGCAGCACCATCCTCACCCTCGGACCTACATCCAGGAGGCAAAGCAAGGGAGGAGTTGCTGCAGACTGAGCTCTTCTAGGGCTGGAGCCTTGGCTGCCTCCTAGGGCAGCAAAGAGCTCAGGTCAAAAGACGGAGAGTCTACATACGCTCGAGGTGGAGCACGCGGGCTCAAGTTCTAGAGATATCCAGCAGATAGTAGAAGTACGTGGTGGTAAGATCAAAGGACCACGCTCTAGTGGGACTTTGGATCTATCTCTCTTTGCATTGTGTCCATAGTTTTTGGACGGAATATTTTCTTTTGGTAGCTTCTATATCTCGCTGGATCATTGTCTATTGATGAGTCTCCACATCTATTTGAAGCACATAAGTTTAATAAGTTTGTGATTCCATCCACCACACACACTGTGTAAGCTCTTGGGCTATTCTATCAGTCTTCTACTGTGCATACCCTCTGTGGGTTGATTTCTAACAGTATGCAACTCCCCTTTGGGAGAGTGATCTCTCAGCGACGCCTGACTGGAGGAGATTTGAGAGACTACAGGTGATTATGAGATCTTTTGGATGATTCGGAGTATGCCTTCAGTTCCTCGTCAGATAGTACAAGCAAAGTTTGCCATTACACCGCTTCAAATTGATCATATCTTCTAGACGGTGACACTTCTTCATAGGGGTTGGGTTGGAGATTACCAGTAGAGTCATCCAAGAGACTAGTAGATAGAGGGGTTAGCACGGCATGGTATGCACGGGTATCCATATCATATATGGTTCGCCAGTCAGGGTATTCAAATGGACCAACTGCCCCCCTTTTAGTACAATTTGGATGCACCGTCCCCCTTGATCCCCCCAGATGAGATCGATCCAATCATACGATTGGATCTACTCCAGCTCTATACATCACGGACTTGGGGGGGAGACCAGGATTTGCCACCACGATCCAATTCTGCCACAACTACTTCTTGAGAGTATCAGAGGATGGAGTGGTCATTAGAGCCCAGTACCTAGAGAATAGAGGAGTTTCATATGCATTAAGGATTGCATTGGCTAGATACAAGTCTCGTCCCATCAACTGAGGGTCGAGGCAAGGAGAGCAATCAGGTCTTTTTTATCTTCCAAAGACTTTTAATGAACTTTCTTTCTTCCTCTCTCACGGTCAAACAGGGTTGTCCATTGTCACCAACTTGTTGGGCTTATCTAGGTCACCTCCCCCCCCCCCGTGAGCCCCAAATGAGGAAAGCATGGGGAAGGTGTACCAGCAAGGACTCAAAGAGGCCAAAGGCATTGGCAGGGCTGCCACATGGGCAGCAAGGACAGCAAAGAGAGCTGTCAGATGACTCAGCAGTATATTGGAGGAGAGGATACACTGCAAGGACAGTCAACGTAGACCATCAGGGTCAAGTTAGAAGGCTGCAAACAATGCTGCAGATCTGCGCATCAGACTGGAGCTTCAAGACAGGTTGACCCAGGCCGGAAATAGGCAACAGACAGTTGCAGCAATGGTATGCTGCCATTTGGCAGTAAGGCGCATTGATTGGACAAGTGTTGTCTGCAGGATCATGTCAGGTCAGTCCGTAGACTGGTCAGCCTATCTACAGATTGGGTAAGGCAGATTTCTAGCCTCTATAGTGCCTCTATTATGGGCTGTCTACCAGGGCAGCAAGGAGGCTAAGGATCATACAGAAGCTGTGCAGTGCAGTCTGCAGATCACCTACAGGGTGAAGAGCAGCACCCTGCACCTCGGGTTTACAGGTTCTCAGGTTGGCTGCAGTTCCAGAGCAACCAACAGATCTGAGTTTGTAGAGCATTCATCTACAGGTCTTCCACAGGAAGAGCAGAAGCAAGGAGTGTCAACGGAGCACCACTATTCGACCCATTGAAGCTCTAGGAGAGTACACAGGCTGAGAGTGTTTTGAAGGTGCCACTACGAGGTAGAAGAACAGTCTGGAGTCACAAGGATCCATACCTACGCAGCACCCTGCTGCTTGATAGTGGCACACTATGCACCCATTTTGTATATGGCTTTCATCCATCTTTGGGTCAATATAAAATACTATTTCTACTCTGTCTCTCTCTTGAGCACAGTTTGATAGCCATGGTATCCAGATGGATAGGTTCCCCCCCCCCTTTCAGTACAGCATGGATGCACCACCGGAGCTCCTTCCACACGATGAGATTAACCGTATCATAACGGTTAGACCTTCTCCAGCTTCACACATCTTGGGCTTGGGGGAAGGGGGGGGATCAGGAGTTCCCTACCAAGACCCACTTCTATCATGACCACTTTCTGAGGATATCGGAGCATGGTCTCATCATCACGCCCCAGTACCTCGAGGATAGGAGAGTTTCACACGCCTTGCGGATTGCTATTCGACAGATACGAGTCTCGTCCCATCAGCTGCGGATTGAGGCTGGGAGAGCGGCCGGCATACCTAGAGAGCAGCGGGTCTGTAGACTATGCACGATGGAGGAGGTCGAGACAAAGGAGCATTTTCTATGTGTTTGTCCGGCCTACTATGAGATCCGAGGGCGATACCACTGCCTCTTTCAAGACGGGCTTGACTTCGGACCATGAAGGGCCAGAAGGGGGAAGAAGAGCAAGAGGGAGAGAGTGAGAGAGAGAGAAGACTCCAAATGTGCGGGTGTGAAGTGATGAGCCACACCACAAATTCATTAGTTTTATTAAGATTAGGTTTTACCCTATGACAGTCATAGGTGTCCTATCTTTAATAAAGGGTTGGCAATGTGCCTTTACCCCAACAACCTCCCACCTAAAGGCCAATGTGCCTAAAGGGGAGAAAAGAATAAAAATTACAGCAATATACAGTTACTGTATACAAGACCATAAAATAAGAATGGTCTTATCCTAATCCCATGATGTGGCGGCAATGTGCAAACCGCTCTGTAGGCAAGCTCTTAGTGAGCAAATCTGCAGGATTATCATCAATATGCACCTTCACAAGTTCAAGTCGCTTGTCTTCCAGTACCTCCCTGATGAAATGATATTTCACATCTATGTGCTTGGTCTTCTGATGAAAGACCGGATTCTTTGCCAACATGATAGCACTCTGACTATCACAATGCAAAACTGGCATATCTCCTGTAATGCCCAAGTCTCCCACCAGCCGAGTAAGCCATATTGCTTCCTTGCAAGCCTCAGTGGCTGCAACATATTCAGCTTCAGTAGTTGACAGTGCAACACATTTCTGCAACCGAGATACCCATGATATAGCACCTCCTGCAAATGTGAAAATATAACCGGTAGTAGACTTCCGGTTATCTGCATTCCCTGCACAGTCTGAATCTGTAAAACCATGCACCAATGCATCCTGCCTACCATAGCATATGCACAAGTCTTTGGTACCCTTGAGATACCTCAAGACACCTTTCACTGCTTCCCAGTGCCGCTTGCCTGGATTTGCCATATACCTGCTGATGACTCCCACCGCAAAAGCAATATCCGGACGAGTGGCAACCATGGCATACATCAAAGATCCAACTGCAGATGCATACGGAACCTTGGCCATTTCAGCCTTATCATCATCTGATCTGGGGCTGTCCTTACTGCTGAGTTTTAAATGTGGAGGCAACGGGGTACTAATAGACTTCCCCCCCTCCATTTTAAAGCGCTGCAGTACTTTGTCAATGTACTCCTTCTGTGACAGAAACAAAAGTCCCTTGGACCTGTCACGAGTAATCCGCATGCCAAGAATATGATTTGCATCACCCAAGTCTTTCATGTCAAAAGACTTATGCAGTTGTTTCTTCAAAGCACTATTCTCATGCTGAGATTTACTGGCAATAAGCATGTCATCCACATATAGAATGAGTAGCATCAAACTGCCATCCTTTGCCCGTTTGGTGTACAAGCAATGATCGGTCTCACACCTATGATACCCTTGGGACTGCATGAAGGCATCAAACTTCTTGTACCATTCTCTTGGCGCCTGCTTGAGTCCATACAAGCTCCTCTTGAGCTTACACACAAGCTGCTCTTTCCCTTTAACAGCATATCCCTCTGGCTGACTCATATAGATCTCATCATGGAGATCTCCGTGAAGAAAAGCTGTCTTCACATCCATCTGACATAAATCCATGTCGTCATGAGCAACAAGAGCTAACACTACTCTCAAAGTAGTCATCTTGACATGGATTAGTCTCTAGAGGAGCTGAGACCTCGCTGCTGAGACCCAATATTCTAACATAACTAGAGCTACTACATAGCGGAAGCATGTACAATGAGTACAACTTACGATCCTATACATAATGTGGATTTCCACCTCTTAAGTTAGGGTCATCCTTCACCTTTGGGAATGAAACCCAAAAAATAGGTCGAAAGGAAGAGGAAGGAAATATGCAGAAAATGAAGTCCACCTAGATCAAAGACTAGTCGATCGAAAGATGACCACGTGAACAATGATGTGTATGGCTACATGTTGAACATGTCATAGGTTGCCGTGGACTGTGGAGTTGCTCTATATAAGAGGCATCCAGATGTGAGGCTAGTCGATGTAGTGATGGAGATGTGATCTGGCAGGTTGTGACATATGAGTGTGTCAACAACCCAAAAGAACTGACAATAATGTGTGACATATGATGCAATAGAAGTATAATCTTTGTCAAATGATGTGGTGTCAAAGAAGACCTCATAGTCATGGTGGACAGAGTGATCTAGGGGCTAAAAATTTGGGGCTGACGGTTCATGTATGATACATTTCTCTACTAAAGAAAGGCTCATACAAATGACAAGGTATAGCAACATCTCAAACATGTATGCTCAACTGTCATGAGCTGAAGGTCTCGCTTGCTATGCGCATGGCTAAACATCGATCGACAAAGGATGTAGCATCTGTTGTAGGCTCATTGAGAAGGAGCTGACAGTGTAAAGGCCTAGAAGCTTGAAATATCACTAAGAAAGCATAAGATATCACTGGAGCATTTTCGATGCCGAATGCTAATGAAGGGACCAATCTAAAGTCGTGGATCCAACCACTAATTTGCATTATGTAAGGATTGTATACTATAGCCATAAGTGCATGCTAAAACACCGAGTCTCCCCAGGTTCCACTATGCCTGAACTTGATGATGTCCACTACACTGGGGCAGGACCACACTGATGCATAGTTATCCTCATGCTGAGGAATGATCTACTGATCGAAAGAGGTGGTGGTGATAACTAGATATTTACTGTCAGGAAAATCTGCAGCAAAACAGTAAATGTCCCTGCAATCACTGTACCTTCTGACACACTGTACCGTGCTCAAATAGGCATAAACAGTAAATCCAGAATGCTGCAGCTGTTCCACAAGTGCTTTAACAGTGCATCATTGGCTGACAAAGCACAAAACACTGCTGTAAACACTGCTGTACTGGCTGTACTGATCACTTCTCCCACCTCAGATGAGGTATTGCACTGAGTTAATATGCATAAACCACTTGGCATACACCAAAAAAAAATGACACTTCAGCCGGTCACAAAACCTGCAACAGAAAATGGGATAAATCCCAAGCAATCACCCTTCTGCCAAGGGGATAAAATGCATCTGAAGATCTCTGTCGGTAACCCAAGTGCTATCAATCAAAATCTGGGCAAAAGCCCCTTGATCTGACACCTAAACCAAGTGAAGAACACCTCAACACTGAGGTAGCATGCAATGTGAAAATCTCTCTGACAAAATCAACCAACAGTGTAATGCATATACTGCCCTGTGTAGGAATGACATACACAGATCCCAACGTACAAACACTCAATGAGGAACCTTTTGAGCACTGTCAACGATGGATAGTTAGGGACCCAGTAAACTCGATGCGCCCTGGCCAAGCGTGGCTCAACTGAGGTTCTCTGAGTGTTGCACAAGAAATGTGACCTGCAAGAAAATGTCACCTCGACACTGCGGAAATCGAGACAAATGTGTGCTCTCTGGCACCACACTGCCTCAAGGCATACAAAGCATCAACTGCCGGGCAAAAGCCCTATGATCTGCTCACCCGGAAACTGAGATTCAAGCCCAGTAAAAGCATAAAAAACCTCTGCAAAATCAAGGCATTTCCTTCACGAAAACAGATAACTGTGCAATCAACCACACACTGTGGTTCTCTTCACCTCAAGCACGAGGTAAATGAAGGTACTTGCTGTACTTTCAAGAAAACACAGTTTTGAGAACTGAAAGATGATCCTGAATCAAGAGCAGAGAGCTCTTTCTCCTTCTTTTCTTCCAAAAAAAAATCTGCGCCTGCTGTACTTCCTGTACCTGCGCAGTCCTGCTGTACTTCCTGTACCTGTGCAGGGTACGGAATCCCAGAGGAGGAAAAAAAAAATTTTCGACAGTTCTCCCTGATGCACGTCCTGTACCTGCGCAGTGTAAGTCCGTACGGATGTACGGCTCCTGTACGGCGTCCGTACGGCAGGCACGGATGGCCGTACCTGAGCGCGCGCTCTGGCTCTGCGCAGCCTGGTGCTGTGCACTGGCTGCCCCTGCGCAGGCTGCTGCTGCTGTAGCTCTAGCTGCGTGAGCAGCTGCGCTGCTCGTGCTGCTCCGCTTGCCGCCGCACGTGCTCACGCTGCCCTGCTCGCCTCCGCGCTGCGCCGCTGTGTGCTGCCTGCAGACCTGCGACGCCTGTCCGTACGGATGTACGGACGACGTACGTCCGTACGTGCGCTGTCACCTGCTGGCCCGTTGGCCCTTGCAGAGGCTAGGTAGAGGTCGAGGGGGGGTGGGTAGGCAAGGGTAGAGGGAGAAGTGGCTCTGATACCAGTTGAAGGGCCAGAAGGGGGAAGAAGAGCAAGAGGGAGAGAGTGAGAGAGAGAGAAGACTCCAAATGTGCGGGTGTGAAGTGATGAGCCACACCACAAATTCATTAGTTTTATTAGGATTAGGTTTTACCCTATGACTGTCTTAAGACAGTCATAGGTGTCCTATCTTTAATAAAGAGTTGGCAATGTGCCTTTACCCCAACAGACCACTCACATAGCTGATACATTTCCCCGACCAGATCTGCACTGGGCTCTACTTGATTGAGATGCGGAGACACAGAGATTCCCTTGTGCGACAAGCCAGAGATCAGCTACAGTCGATGCCTCAGGACACCGAGCTGGATCACATATATCATGTATCTTGTCTCATAGACCCGCGAGGTCTCCTAAAGACGTTAATACAACTCTCTCTCTCTCTCTTGAAATGGAATGATTTGGAAAAAATGCAGAAATCTTTTATTAGGAGACACCTTGGCATCAAGGCTACTACACCCTACTCCCTGCTACTTCTAGAGACAGGATGCTTACCCATAGAGTTACATGCTTTAAAGAAGGTACTCAGATACATTACAAAGGTCAAAGGCATGGATGCTGAAAGGCTGCCAAAGAGGGCATGGGGAGAAAGTCAAAAGCCCCAAAAGACAAACAAGAGCAAGATTTTGGCATCTGGATGGGCACTAGATCTGAGAAATTGGTTCAGGAAGTGGGAGGTAGAGGAGTACTTGAACTACTCACCAGAGGAGGTAGATGAAGATGCTTTTCATCGTGACCTGCTGAATGCACTACACAGGAAATGGCAAACAGCTAAAAATAGAGATAAGTTCGAGTACTACTGCACATTTATCAACCCCCAATATTGGCCCACTTATGCGGCAAAGGAGTTAGCCACACAGAAGTACATTTGCACACCTATGGCAATGCATAAGCGGAGGGCTTCGCACCCGATCACACCAGCTGCAAATTGAAATAGGAGGATGGAAAGACATGCCAAGAGAGAGCAGAATATGCCAATTATGTGACTAGGGTATACTAGAAACAGAAGAACACATGGTAATGATATGCCCTTACTATGCACACATTAGGAAAAAGTTCAGCTCTCTTCTTAAGGGACATAACAGACTGGCTGATTTGCTACATAAGGCATCACCCTCAGCTTTAGGAACATTTGTATCTAAGCTTTTCAAGCACAGAAACTCACCTAGACATAAAGGTAGTTTCTCTTATTACCCTCCCCTTTGAGGGAGGAGTCTTTATGTATGTAAGGTTTTGTATTGTTTCAGGTCCCATAGGCCGATTTTTGGTCTTCAGAAGACGATAATATATTCTTCTTCTTCTTCTTCTCTCTCTCTCCGGTTATCCGTCAGGATCTACTACAGCTACACACATTTCGGACCTGGTTGGGACCAAGTGAACTCCCAGTGAAGCTTAGCTTCTACAGAGATCACTTCTTACATATCACAGCGGAGGGTTTCATTGACCCACCAGGATACACGTAGATTCACCTACCCCCCTCGCTGAGGGTCTCTCTTAGACAGTGCCGGGTCTCTTCACATAGACTTCGCATCGAGAGCAGCAGAGTAGAGCGACTACCTAGGGAGAGGCACATATGCACACTGTGTGACATGCAGGAGGTTGAGACAGAGGAGCATTTCATCTTTAGGTGTCCTGTTTACTATGAGATCCGAGGGCGTTTCCACTACCTCTTCAGGGATAGCTATGGGATTTTGGCCCGTTTCCTCTCCTACCCGGACCAGTGGTGTTTGGCAGGTTTCATTCATGAGGCACTTAGACACCGTGAGAGGATACTCCGAGCAAAGAGATAGGAGCAAACTTCTTCCTCGGCTGATCCCTCTCAGAGCTCTATCACGGAGTTCTTTCAGCTAGATCACATGGACCCCCAGGAGACGAGGCCTCGACATGATTGTGACCCTGAGCCTGTGACCCAACAGCTCAGACAGAGGGTCAACACACAGATAACACTTGAGGGCATCCCCTCCTTGTTTCGAGTCAGAGCCCAATCGACGGAGGTCACAGTAGCCCTGGTCAGACGTAGAGCTATGACTTGGAGACATGCCAGGACTGCACCTCTGAGTGGCTGACAGCAGTCTATTGACGACTTCATGCCTCCACTGCCTCATCCATCCTGATATCTTGCTGCTGCTGATGATGATGATGCTGAGATTGATATATAGTCGACCATGGACATGACTATGTTGTACTTAGGACTTAGTACTGCCATTCTGCATTTTTGCATTTTGCATTGGTATGGATGCTCATTTAGTAGCTCCACTACCACAGCTTGTTGTATCAGGATTTTCACAATCTCATAGACCCATCGGTCTTCCGAAAACTTTAAAAATCTCTCTCTCTCTCTCTCTCTCTCTCTCTCTCTCTCTCTCTCTCTCTCTCTCTCTCTCTCTACCCCCGCTACCCTCGCTCAGCACTCCGCTACCCCCCGCTCAGCCCTCCGCTACCCCCCGCTCAACCCCCCCGCTACCCCTCTGCTCAGCCCCCCCGCTCTAGCTCTAGCCCCCCACTCTAGCTCTAGCCCCCCGCTCTCAGCCCCCCCGCTCAGCCCCCTCGCTCAGCCCCCTCGCTCAGCCCCCCCGCTACCCTCGCTCAGCCCCCCGCTCAGCCCCCTCGCTCAGCCCTCCGCTACCCTCTGCTAACCCCCCCCCCCCCCCCGCTCAGCCCTCCGCTACCCCTCTGCCACCCTCGCTCAGCCCCCCTGCTAAGCCCCCGCTACCCTCTGCTACCCCCCGCTCAGCCCTCCGCCACCCACCCCCCAACCCCCCGCTCAGCCCTCCCTGGGCGTTGCTGCAGCTAACCACACCCCCCCCCTTTCGCTCCCCGCTACCCCTTCACTCAGCCACTACCCACCTCCCTCCCTCCCTCCCTCCTCCTTTTTTTTTTTTGTTTGGGTCTCTTTTCCGTGTGTGTGGGGGGGGGGAGGGAAACCACAACCACCTTTTTTTTTTTTTTTTTTTTTTAAATCCTCGCCATCTTAGCCTCTCCTCCTTCTCCACCTCTTGGCTGCCTCTCCACTTCAGGCTTCCGCACTACCTCTCCACCACCTCGCACTGGATGTGCCTCCCATTATGGGGGGGGAACTGGTGCTCCTGCTCCCGGCTGAACATTAACACTAAGATCTGCACCCGCACCCCAAGAGAATGGGGGACAAAGCCAAGAAAGATGAAAATAACAACAACAAAAAAAAGCAAACGACACAACTAAATTTGGAGGATGTGAACACACGTTACAACTGAAGTGGACTCGAGATAAACAGCAAGGCAAAGTTAGGACCCGCCTCAGCTTCTTCAGCATCTATCTCTACCTCAACCTCAACCTCAACTCCCGCTACAATGTCAGTTTCGTTTTCAGCTCCAACCTCAGCTCCCTCTATCTCTATCTCTACTTCGACTTCAGTCCCCGCTTCAGTCCCAGCTCTAGTTCCAGTCTCAGCTCCATCTACATCTACGATCAGTGACATACTCATGCCCATGGCGCCGGTTGTTGTTCCCTTTCCCTCTTCTCCTGTTACAGCTCTCACACAGCTTATGACACCTACTTCCGAGGTGTCATACACTGTGCCGCATTACGCTTCACTCTCCCCTCTCCCTCTCAATCAGCCCATCCTCCCACACCCCGTTGGGACTGCCTCACCCATTCCACTGTCATCTCCGTTCCTCACTCAACCACCGTCCAGTTTTCGGACTCAGTCCCACTCTTTCATGCCACAGTCACCACAGTTTCGGCATGGACATGGGTGGACTGACACACCAGAGGCCCGTGAGACCCTACTCACGGAGATACATAGTTTTCGTGAGCGTGAGATGGAGCTGGCTTGCTTCACACGGGAGCAGGTCCGCTTCAACCAGGAGCAGAGCCGCATCATACAAGAGCAGGCTAGGGCCATTCGGGAGCAGGCGGGTCTTATTCTCAGGGACTCAGATAGGATATCATGCAGTTCCATCAGGAGGTCACAGCCATACACACTGTCCCAGGGAGTACCCCGGTGGTCGAGGCACAGATTGCGAGCATGCAATCTGCTATTAAGGAGACTTCCAGATGGGTTGACGTGGCCAAACGGGCAAGGGTCACCGTTTCGGCTACCCTCATGGAGCAGCAGCAGAGAGCCAGTAAGGCTCTCAACATCAGAGTACGCGGGATCCCATGCACTGAGGCTACACCGATGGTAGATGCGACAGGATAGAGAGGGCATGGTGAGTGGGGAGAGATCCCAACCGAGAGCAACCCCTGATCACACGATTTCACGACACTCAAGCACGACTTTCAGCTCTACGACGCAGATCAGTCCTTCGAGATCAGCCAGCGATCTCTATGGATGAGGACCTCACACCTCTACAGGTTGAGGAGAGGCGCTCTTTGCTGCAGCAACGGGATCAGGCCCGAAAGGAGGGGAAGTGGGCAGTGGTACGAGAGGGACGACTTCTTACACGCCCCCGTAGGACACCTGCCCCCTCCCCTACATAGGGAAGCGAGGCCTATGAGACTCAAATATCCGAGACCCTGTCCTGCACCATTTGGAATTGTAATGGTACCTTATGGTCAGAACCAAGGAACTTCTCGGAATCCTATACAGGCCATGACATAGTCTTCTATATAGAGACACATCAGAGTCCAGAGCGCCCTCTCCCAATAGTCAGCGGATATACATGGGAGTCTGCCTACATAGATGAGACGAGGGATACAGGAGGAGTTCGAGGTTCAGGTGGAGTTGCAGTCCTTTTCAGATCCACACTTTGGGGGATCATTTCAGTAGAGCAGAGAGATACACATTCCAGATTTCTTTGGATCCGAATACGACACATGGATAGCCAAGATCTGTTTGTCGCAGTTTGCTACTTCCCCCCGGAGACCTCCCACTTTGCCAGAGATATTCGAGGTGATGATGAGACATCCCCATTTGCTGCCCTTTATCAGTCCATCGTTGACTTTTCTAGCCGCGGAGAAGTCCTTCTAGTAGGGGACTTCAACGCGAGGACAAGGACCCGTCAAGTACCACTTTTTGATTTCAGAGATGATTCCACTCTACTGGCAGATGTGACCTTGAGGAGGCAGGTATGCTACGGGTTTCGGCTGACAGGCGAGGTCCACTCTCATCCTATGGGCAGGCCCTATTAGACCTGGGCAGAATACATGATCTCATTATCTATAATGGTCTTGACAGATGGCCCGCTTCAGATGGTTTCACATGCTTTCCACATGGGGGGGGCTCCAGTGTTGTTGATTACATCATGGGATCCCCTGTCTTCACATCTCGCATTACTGACTTCACTGTAGCACCTCTCCCCCCAGGGGCTGATCACACATATCTTTTCTTTCGCATCTCCACCTGCCTTCGCACAGCACCTTCCACCCCACTCAGTGCTTACTCCACCTACCACGATATACACTTTGATCGGGATCACTCACCTTCTTACTCTGACCGTCTGTACATACTTCTCGCTTATATTGACTTCATACCCCTTTTAGAGGATCGTGCTGCCCTTGTCACCCGCTCACTACACGAGGCTGCCATTCACGCCTTTACCCACACCACCCGCTCCACCCGCCCACCACCCCCTGGAACCGTACCCTGTAATAGTTGGTACGATGATGAGTGTAACGCCTTAAGCCGTCAACTCAGATTCAAAACCAAAAACAGTCTTCCGAGCGCACCAGATACGCTACGTGAATACCGTAGACTGGTACGAAGGAAGAAACTAGACTTCGTTCATCGAAACGAGGAGGAGCTACTGAACATTTTGTTTAGTAACAACTCTAAGGACTTCTAGCGGAGAATTCTAGAAGGACGGTCCCCTCCGCCACTCACTGGCACCCAGATCTAGTTTGATTATGCACGCACACTTTATGACATCCCAAATCAGCCAGTCCCTAGCCTCTCACACATGCCTCGTCCCACATCCTGCACCCTCTTCACTAGAGGAGGGGTAAAGGATGCTGTAATGAAACTTCATAATGGCCGAGGTTTGTTTGGGATTTGCACACACTTGGACTATTAACACTATCTCACCCATCCACAAGGCAAGGGATCCCATGAGCCCGGAGAACTACAGGACCATTATGATTGGACATGTCATGTCCAAGATTTATGCATCAGTACTTGACTCCGAGGTTAGCAGACTTGCAGAGTGTCGAGGACTCAGAGCAGCAGGACAGGCCGGATTCCGGCGTGATCATGGAACCATGGACCATATTCTGACGCTCAGATGTATCATCGAGGAGGCGAGATCACGGAAGCAGAGGGTTTATTGTTGCTTTGTGGATTTTCGCAAGGCATTTGACACGGTCCCGAGAGCCCGCCTCATACGGCGCCTACAGGACTTGGGTTATGACCAGGAGATCATTTGGACTTTACGAGAGAGTTTCTGGCAGAGTTCAGTAGGATTCGGGTGGACAGACGAGATCATGAGTACCATCGGGGTCAAACAAGGGTGTCCTTTGTCGCCTACCTTGTTTGGCCTCTACATTGACGAGCTTGAGACAATGATGCAAACACAAGGGCGTGTAGGTTGCTCTCTTGCGGGCACGCTGATCCAGATTTTGCTCTATGCAGATGACGTGGCTCTCTTGTCTTCCTCAGCAGAGGGGCTTCAGAGACACCTAGACGCACTACAGTCCTTTTGTGAGTCTCATGATTTGAAGGTCAACCTGGGTAAAACCAAGGTCATGATCTTCAATACATCTCGAGCCATCATGCGTCAGGAGCAGTTCACATTTGCAAGTCATCTGTTGAGATAGTTTCATCATACACTTATCTTGGGGTTATCTTCTCCGGACCGAGCTTCACTATGAGGCCCGCGATGCAAGCACGCTTGAGTAGAGGGTATGCCTCATTGGCCAAGCTAGAGAGGCAGTGCTTCCGCTCACACTTTCAGGATCCACGCACCAAGGGGTTGCTTCTTGACTCCTTGGCTCGCCCAGCGGGGATGTACGGCAGTCCTTGTTGGGGGGCAGACTTGTCGGATACAGAGTGGGCCCGTGTGGAGCGGCTACAGGTTCTCATGCTATCACGGATGATTCGTGGTAAGTCATCCGTTCCTCACCAGATCATTCAGGCTGAGTTTGGGTCACCCCCTTTACAGCTAGATGCTGCATTTCAGGTCATCACATATCTGTACCGAGTTAGGAAATATGGGGATTATACCTCGGGGCGTAGCAGGCTACCATGGATAGCTTTATCCTCTTCTATGGCACTTGCAGCAGGAGGAGATCAGAGGTGCTGGTATGCACGTACAGAGAGATGGTTTGAGCGACTAGGGCTCCACATGGATACACTACCTCCCTTCCAGTATAGCATGGATGCTCCGTTCTCTCCCCTCTTATCACACGAGGTCAACCAGGTTATCCGTGAGGATCTACTACAGCTACACACTTTTCGGACCTGGTTGGAACCGAGTGAACTCCCAGTGAAGGTTAGCTTCTACAGAGATCACTTCTTACATATCACAGCGGAGGGTTTCATTGACCCACCAAGATACACACAGATTCATCTAACCCACTCAATGAGGATCTCTCTTGGGCAATTCCGGGTCTCTTCACACAGACTTCGTATCGAGAGCGGCAGAGCAAAGCGACTACCCAGGGAGCGGCGCATATGCACACTATGTGACATACAGGAGGTTGAGACAGAGAAGCATTTCATCTTCAGGTGTCCTGTGTACTATGAGATCCGAGGACGTTTCCACTGCCTCTTCAGAGATAGTTATGGGATTTTAGCCCATTTCCTCTCCTACCTAGACCAGCGGTGTTTGGCAGGTTTCATTCATGAAGCACTTAGACACCGCGAGAGGATACTCCGAGCACGGAGACAGGAACAGACTTCTTCCTCGGTTGATCCCTCTTAGAGCTCTATCACGGAGTTCTTTCAGCTAGATCACATGGACCCCAACGAGATGAGGCCTCGACATGACCGTGACCCGGAGCCCGTGACCCGACAGCTCACACAGAGGGTCGACACACAGATCACACTTGGAGACATCCCCTCCTTGTTTAGAGTTGGAGCCCGACCGACGGGGGTCACAGTAGCCCTGGTTAGACGTAGAGCTACGACCAAGAGACGTGCCAGGACCGCACCTCTGAGTGGCCGACAGTAGAAAAGCCCCAAATTTTGCTGAAATTTTGCAAATGTGACCGAATGTATGATAATCTAACCCAATGTCCTGCAAATGTAACTTAATGTCCTGCAATCTGACCCAATGTACTGCAATCTAAACAAGAAATTGCAGACTAAATCCCAAAACTCCAATATTCTTGCAAGAAATTGCAATCAAAGGAGGTGAAAGGAAAAGAAAGCCCCAAATTTGCCAATGTCGTGCAAAAGCCCCAAAGCTGCAAATGTTTGTAGATGACTGCAGTGAGACCAAGAACCTGATTCAAGCCAATGCCAAAACAAGTACGGAACCTGTGGTGAAACTGTATGGAATACCCAGATCAAGTACAAGCTGTACGATCAGCTACTGAAGGTACGTGTGTATGGGAAGCTGGTACAAGCTGCTGACGACTGATCCGTAGGTACGGTGCAAGTACCTTGCACGGTGTTCCTACGCAGGTACAACTGTACGGTGAAAGTACCTTGTACGACGAACTGAAGGTACCTTGTACGGCGAACTTTGTACGGTACGGCGTACGGAATAGCACGATATACGGATGAAGTACGACGCAGTGTACGGTACACGTACAGAATAGCGCAGAGTACAAAGCAGAGTACTACGACGACGTAGAGTACGGCACAGAGTACAGGTGACAACGGATGTACGGCGACGACGCAGAGTACAGGTGATGCACATCTGCTCACGTACGGACTGTACGACGTAGATATTGTAGGCAGTACGGGACAGCACTGAAGGTACGAGAGGTTGTGGAAGCTAGACGCCTGAATCTTGGACAGCAGCTGAAGAGCCTCGAACACGCTGGGAATGTGTCGACCAGCAGGGCAGAAAACTCTCAATGAGCAATGGAGGACTCGGGGGCTGAGGAGGGCTGGAAGACTAGAGAAATACCTGCTCTGATACCACTGAAGGAACGAAACGAAGAGAGAGAGAGAGTGCAGGTACAAGACGAGTCGATAGAGCAGTCACGTCAAATCTTAGATAAGATGAAGAAACACAAGTACAAAGTACTTGTACCTAGACCTAGGACTAAGTGTCCTAGGTGTCACATAGGACTAAGTGTCCTATGTGGCCTAGAAGGCACTAACACTATAAGTGCCTACACTTATGCCTACAAGGCACATACCATGGCCTATAGGGCATCACTAGAACCACCAGAAGATGGCCTACAAAACAAATCCTAACTGTCCATGTGCCGAATCCCAATCCAAAGAAACCTGGAATGTGCATTTCTCTGTTCTACTGAAATGGTCCCAAGAAGTGTGGATCTGAAAAGGACTACAACTCCACCAGAACCTCGAACTCACCCTGTATCCCTCGTCTCATCTCTGTAGGCAGACTCCCATGTATATCCGCTAACTACTAGAAGTGGGTGCTCTGGACTCTGATGTGTCTCTATATAAAAGACTATGTCGTGACCTATATCAGATTTCGAGAAGTTCCCTATTTCTGACCATAAGGTACCATTACAGTTCCAAATGGTGCAGGACAGGGTCTCGAATATCTAAGTCTCATAGACCCTGCTTCCCTATGTAGGGGAGGGGACAGGTGCCCTACAAGGGCCGGTAAGAAGTCGCCCCTCTCGTACCACTGCCCACTTTCCATCCTTCCGGGCCTGATCCCGCTACTGCAGCAAAGATCGCCTCTCCTCAACCTGTAGAGGTGTGAGGTCCTCATCCATAGAATCGTTGGCTAATCTCAAAGGACTAACCTGCGTTGCAGAGTTAAAAGTCGTGCCTGAGTGTCATGGAACCGTATGATCAAGGGTTGCTCTTGGTTGGGATCTCTCCCCACCTGCCATGCCCTCTCTATCCTGTGCTCAGCCACACCTAGGGTAGTGGCCACAAAAGCAATTGCATCTGCCATCGGTGGAGCCTCAGTGCGTGGGATCCCGTGTACTCTAATGTTGAGAGCCTTACTGACTCTCTGCTGCTCCTCCATGAGGGTAGCCGAAACGGTTACCCTTGAGTGTTCCTGTTTGGCCACGTCAACCCATCTCGATGTCTCCTCAATAGCAAATTGCATACTCGCAATCTGTGCCTCGACCACCGGGGTACTCCCTGAGACTGTGTATGTCTGTGACCTCCTGCCAAAGTTGCAGGATATCCTGTCTGAGTCCCTGAATGAGACCAGCCTACTCCCAAATGGCCCGAGCCTGCTACTGTATTTTGCGGCTCCTCTCCTAGTTGAAGCGGACCTGCTCCCGTGCGAAGCGAGTCAGCTCAATCTCACGCTACAGAGAGAGCGAAATAGAAGTAGAAGTAGAATTTATTAACGTCGTGGAGGGGCCAAAAAATTATCGATGGGACCCATCTCGATACAATGTAAAAAGAGTCTCCTCAAGGACAGGGGTCAGGAGTCTATGAGTTCCTGACGACAGGTAAAAAGACGAGTGACAAAAGATCCCAATGCTGCCGGAGAGGCAGTGAAGAGAACCAATGTCAACTGAGCGGAGTCCCCCAGTATCTGCTGGTAGTCCTCCCTGATATGTGCATATCGAGGGCACTGTAGAGCTACATGTGCCTCCGTCTCAACTGTCTGCGTGTCACCAAGGGTACAGACTCTAGCATGTCTGGGCTGGTATCCAAGCTCCCTGCTCAATGGCAAATGTATGAGATCTGGTACGGAACCTAGCGATGTTTCTGCGATATAGAAGGGGGATAGGTGTGCTAATATAAGACTAAGCATGAGTCTCTATGGACATGTATGTAGACCAACATGTGGGATTTATGTTGTCTTGGTAATATTCCAACTTTACCCTCTTTTCACTTGTCAACCAGTGATTCCGCAAAGTGCTCAGTAAAGACTGTTGAAACTCTTGCATGTTGACCTTTTCAGGCGGCATGGTCAAATATGCTTCCACTTTCCATCTGCTGAACCATTTTCTTATGTCGGTTGCCCATCCTGTGCAGATGACCTTACTTTTGTAGTTCTTTTGAAGCTTTGTGCTGGCATTCCATGCTTTATGAGGCAGCCTATCAGGTTGCATTTGCTGCACCTCTATTAGGTATTGCATAACTCTGATCAATGCATGAAATTCAATCGGTCTCCTTCCCGTTTCCAACAGAAGTATTGAGTATGGAGTAGTGGGTTTGACACCAAGGTGTCTCCTTAAGAAAGCTTTTTGCATTTTCTCAATATCATTCCATGTAGAGGCTGAAATGCTGCCTCCCCATACTTCCACTCTATATAATACTGTCTGCACTACATATGCATCAAACAATACATTTCGAATTTTCCAGTTCCTAGTGTCGGTGTGCCTGCAATCATTCTCAAGCTGGTAGTAATTCCCCCAACCACATCCTTCTATCTATACATTGCCACCATCTGTGATCTGCCGGGATATCAACCCCTAAGTATTTGAAGGTGCTGAATTACACTCAATGATCTGTCCATCAAAGGTGATCTCAGGGGGATGTTCTGGCTGATTGGTACAGACTGCCATCATCTTTTATTTTTCCGACATTTACTTGCAGCCCGCTTTCCCTACAAAAAGTCTTACGCAGTTGTAAAAGTTTGTGCATAGATTCCAGATCGTATGCAAAAAGAACGACATCATCCGCATATAACAACAATAGCACTGTCCAAAGCCCCAATTGCGGTCCTTGCAACCCTTTCTCTACTGCAAATTCATTGATGAGTTCCTCCAGTTGGTCAATGCACATTCCGAACAAGGTAGGCGATAGAGGGCAGCCTTGCTTCACTCCCATATTGCTCTCAAATACATCGGACATACCTTGTGTTTGTTTGAGCCGGCATAATACCTTTTCATAGATGCGAGAGATGCCTACCCTTAAGGCCAAAGGGACTCCTATTTCTTGCATTCTCTTCCATAATCCTCCTCTTGGAACTGTGTCAAATGCTTTCTTGAAATCCACAAAACAACAAAATAAAGTGCGTCCTCTCAGTCTGCATTCATCCATGAGGACCCTTAAGGTAATAAGGTGGTCGGCTGTCCTGTGCTCCTTGCGAAAGCCTGCCTGTCCATTGGCTCTTTTCTGGGCCTCTTCTGCCCATGAGCTGATTTTCATTTCAAGCACTGTACTGAAGAGCTTGGCCAATGTAGAGCTGACCATTATAGTTCTGTAATTTGTGACTGAATTTTTGTCTCCACCTTTGTGTAAAGGCTGGACCCAATTTTCTTGCCATTCCTGAGGGAAACCATGGTGTAGAGCATGTGTTAGGATGTGTGAGAGCTATGCTCTTGCTCGGTCTCCTGTCCATTTCACAAATTCGGCCTGTATCTTCATGTGATCTGATGCTTTGCCATTAGCCATCTTCTTTAGTCCAACTTCAATGTCTTCGAAGGTGAAACGACTAGTGCATGTGACCGATAGATCCTCCTTCCCCATTTCAGTAGCAAGTGCTTGATTGTACAACTTGGTAACATAACTAAGCATGGTTGCATCTGATATATCCCCTATGACCTGTTTCCGTCTGCCTTTCACTTGTTTCCATCCCTTTCTTGGATTTTTTATGAAAGTGACCAAATCAGATTTCTCTCTTTCTAAAATATATTTTCTTTTCTTTTTCCTTGTGAGGGCATTGTATGTCTACTCCAGTTGTTTATGCCTATCTGCATCCAGTATGTATTTCAGCGCTTGGCGTAGTTGTTTGCATTCCTCGTCATACCATTTCTTGTGTGGTAGTCCTTTGACCTGTTTCTTTTTTCTTGTAGTTGCTGCTCCAAATGTTTGTGTGGCTGAGGCAAGTATTGCTTCCTGCAAGGCTGTCCATGTGGGGTTGGTTATTGCTCTCAGCTTTGCATCCAAAGTGTCTGCATAAACTTGGTGTTTGTCGGCTGAAACTGTAGTTGACCAATTCTTGCGTTAAGGTCTCCCATCACTATGACTTGGCCCTTTTCTCTGAGTTCAGCCACATCAAGACATAGTGCTTCAAACGCAGCACTAGGGTCCACTCCGTGTCTACTGTAAAAGGGTGACTCATGGTGAGGTATGTAGCAACCTGCAAGAAAGACAGGGCATTTGCCAAGTTCTATTTTCAGCCACATGTATCTTTTGTATTTCTCCACTTTATGAAGGCTGACTTTTTCTGCCATGTGTTCCTGTATCATGCATGCAACACCTCCTTGCCCTCTTTTCCCCACTTGCCGTTGGTATATTGAGTGCACCACATATCCCGGTATCTCTAGGATCCTGCATGTTTCACTTTCCCAAGTTTCTCCTAAAAGGATGATGTCTACATCGTGAATGAAGGCATTTATGCTTATCCCTTTATGCCAAGGGAAGCCCCTACAATTCCAAAACATGACTTGTACGCATTTGTGTGTCCAGCATGGCTCTAGCATGGAGGAGACACTTGAACTAAATACTTCAAAAGAAAATTGAAAGAGGATTAATCTTCAAGAATCCGACTAACTTGATAGATGAGCCACCATAAGGTGTAAAAAGATCCCTACTAAGAGAAAGCCTGCAACATAGTTGAAAACATAGAAGGATATTGATGAGAGAGATCCATGCTCTAGAGCAACAAAGAAAGCAAGAACAGCTCATCAGGTAGATGGAATCAGAAGAACAACAAAGACATGAATAGCAGAGATTTGCACACATACCATATCATCCACCTACCTAATAGACTTCCACAAAATTACCCTCTATTGGCTATTGCTAGGTCCTAGGTCCTCCTTTAGTTCGCATTTGCAGTGGGAGTTGTTAGCCGGTATATGGCTAATCCAAGAAAGAGGCATTGGGAGGCAGTTAAGTGCATCATGCAAGGGTTCAATTTTAACCAAATGACTCACTTTTTTCGTTGGGGAGGAACAAAATCCTCTTGGAAAATAACAGTTGAGGCCTTGCTACACTACCTTGTGGGTTGCTTCAATGCATGCAAACTTATGTGCATGAATGTGTTTGTGTGGTATGTGTGCGCATCCATGTGATATGCACATGCATACGCTTTGTGTATGCACATTCCTCCAATGTGTGTATGCACATGCACACCTACTTGCTTGCCTACAAGTGTGCTCTTATGCATGAGCATGCTACTTGCATATCTAGATATGTGCATATGAATATCCAAGTGTGGTTATTTTTAGTGAAAGTGTGTGATTATGTCAATTGATACCTCTTTTTTCATACTTGGAATGACACTTTGGTTGCAACAAAACCTTCTTATGTGAAACCTAAGTTTAGATGAGTCACATGAACAGGGGGAAAAATGCAAGTTTTGGATAGCTACTCTTTTAGTTCATTATTCAGGCTGATCTCCAGTTCGGTGCTTCAATAATCAGCTGACAGAAAGATGACAGATCTGATGGAATACAGCAAAGAACTGGAGTGTGTATTCCGATATGGATATGGTTGACCAGCCTATCCATGTTAGAATTATTATTATATTCTAGCAGTAACCAATGTAATGTAATAAGTAGGTTAGGGACACTTTCCCCTCATTTAGAGGTTTTTCCCCCTAACAATAGTTAGTTCACTAACTACGGTTAGTGAAGGATAAGGTTTTGTCACTTAGACAAAGCCTATCCCACTTCTTGTATTACACACTTCATCTATTGCAAACAGTCGTTCAGCTCTCTTGCTCTCTCACTCTCTCTTTCTCACATTTGGTATCAGAGCAGCAAGACCCTGCTCCTAGCTCAACAGCTCCCTGCTCTTTGCTCAACACCCGACGTACAGTCCATACGACCTGCCGCTACCATCGCTGCTCTTCCGTACAGTTTCGTACCTTTTGCTTGTAGTTCGTCCGTACAGCCATACAGCAGCCCACGCTGCTGTCCGTACGCCCGTACTAGCGGCGAAGCTCAATCCATAGAGCTTGTCGTACATCAGCCCGTGAACAGCCGTACAACGTCCGTATGCTGTACGAATTTCAAGTTTGCCGTACAGCCACACGTGCAGTCCGTACCTACCATCCGTAGGTACCTGTGCTGACTGGCCGTACACTCCTGCGTCAGCCAGCCGTACAGAGCTGCGTCAGTCAACCGTACGTCCATACACCTCCAGCCGTACAAAGCCGTACAATCCTGTGTCAGTCAATCGTACATCCGTACACCTCCAGCAGCAGTAGCAGCCGTACATCCATTCAGCACCAGCTGTACTTCCGTACAACAGCAGCCCATTCAATTATCTGCTGTACAATTATTTTGTTTCGGAGCAGATTTTCTTAGCAAACTAGTTGCAGGCAACTGTGCATTTCAATTTGGGCAGCTGATTTGAGAAGGAAGTTGAGCATTTTGTAAAATTTGGGGCTTTTGTCAAACTGTCCCAAGTTGTGCTCAATTTCATTTTATAATTTGGGGCATTTTGTCTTCGTGGGCAGACATTTACAATTGGTTGTTTGGCAGACCTTTTTGTGCATTTGAGCCATTGTTTGGCTGTGAAATTTGGGGCTTTTGCAATTGGATTGCAATTTTGCAAAAGAAGAGCAATTTGGGAGCTTTGCAGGCTTTTTGGACTCAATTTGAGTTACATTTAAACACATTGGCAGTAGAATTTACTCCTTTTGCAGATAAATTGCAAATTGGGGCTTTTAGTCAATTTGCCCCTTTTGAGTTGCAATTTCTTGCAGAAATTTGGGGTTTTTTGCTTTACACAGCAATTTCTTGCATTTTTGGGGCTTTCAGGCAACTTGCCCTCTTTTGGATGCAATTTCCCTGAAGAAATTGGGGCTTTTGGCATTCGGATGCAATTTGGCAATGTAAAAGCATTTTGGGACTGTTGCAGCCAATTTTGGACTCATTTTGAGTGACACTGCAGACAGTGGCAAATTCTGCAGTGTTTTTTGGAAGTTTTGGAGAGCATTTGCAGGACAATTGAAGTGCATTATGAGCCTTTGACAAGCTGTGACAGTAGTTGTCACTGTGGGCAGATTTTTCTTGGCAGACTTCACTTGTGCATTTTATATCTCAAGAAGGGAATTCACTTGGTCAGTCTGCTGTATTTTTTGATATTTTCTGGTATAAATGGCTCAGAACAACTCCAATGAGGTGTTCGGGGTTCTCACACAGGAGGATAAGTTGGATGGCACCAACTACTCCTTGTGGAGTTTCATGGTTCGCAATATCTTAGTTGGCAAACATCTTTGGGATTATGTCAATGGACATGAAGCAAGACCAGATACAGTGACTACACCTGTCACTCCTACAACTGGAGGCAAAGGTAGAGGTACAAATGCAGCACATGTGGTTGGAGCAGTTGCTCCAGGAGCTCCCACAGCAGAGCAGAAAAGATGGCACAGGGATGCACAAGCTCTTTCAGTAATCTCTCTTTCTATCTGTCAAGAGGTTCATTATACCTCATATTCGGTCATGCAAGACATCTATGGTAGCTTGGGAGATACTACAGGATGAGTTTGGGAATGTTCCTGGATTCATCTAGGTATATATACTCGGGAGTATAATCAATGACCAGGTAAGAATGTCGTGGATTTCCCACCAGGTAAGAATGCCATAGATACACGTTGGGTTTTCAAAGTCAAAAGAAAGCCATATAGGTCCATTGATCAGTACAAGGCAAGGCTGGTTGCAAAAGGATATGCTCAGAAAAAGGGCATAGATTATGAGGAGACTTTTGCTCCTACATCCAGAATGACCACCATCAGGTTAGTTATAGCAATGGCTACAAATTTTGAATGGAATGTTCATCAGTTGGACATTAAAACAGCTTTCCTTAATGGAGACTTGTTGGAAGAGGTTTATGTCAAACAACCTCCGAGCTTTGAAATTTCAAGAAATGCACATCAGGTATGCAAGCTGAATAAAGCTTTGTATGGGCTGAAACAAGCCCCACGTGCATGGTATGCCAAAATTGATGCCTTTCTAACCAGCAAGGGGCTGCACAATAGTCCAACTGAGAGCACCCTCTACATCAAGAAGGATGGGGGGGACATTTTGGTCATCATTCTTTATGTAGATGACATGCTGCTCACCGGATCAAATGAGGAAGGAATTGCAGATTTCAAAGCCCAATTGAAAGCCACATTTAATATGTCAGACTTGGGCTTGTTACATTTCTTTTTGGGAATCCAGTTTATTCAAGAGAAACGTGGCATTGTTATGTCTCAGTCCAAGTATGTTCAAAAGCTCTTCAACATGCATGATTGCAAGCCTATGTCCACTCCCATGGAGCCGGGCTGAAGCTTACAATGCATGATGTGGGTGAATCAATTGATGTCACACTCTATAGTCAGGCTGTTGAATGCCTCATTTATCTCTGCAATACACGACCTGATATTCAATTTTCAGTTTCTCAGGTGAGCAAGTATATGCACAGCCCAAAGATTATGCATTGGCAAGCTGTAAAATGCATCTTCCGTTACTTGCAAGGTACAAAGTCTTTTGGCTTGATGTTTCCCAAGGAGGGTGACTTGCAGATGCAAGCTTACAGTGACTATGATTGGGCTGGAGACTATGATACTAGGCAGTCCACCAGTGGGAATTGTTTCGTTCTAGGACATGCTTGCATTTCTTGGTTGAGCAAGAAACAGTCTACAGTGGCTACCTCCTCATGTGAAGCTGAGTACAGGGCAGCTTTCACAGCGACAGTTGAATGTGTTTGGCTGTATCGTTTGTCTGCTGATCTTCATCTTTCATTGGAAGGTCCTTCTCCGATTCTCACTCATAGTCAAAGTGCTATAGCAATGGCAAAGAATCCTGTGTTTCATGCTCGCACGAAGCACATTGAGGTTCACTATCACTATGTCAGAGAGAAGTTGCATGCAGGAGAGATCAGTATGGTCTATGTGTCAACACAGGACAATGTTGCATACATCTTCACCAAAGCACTTCCACATGAAAAGTTTAAGGCATTTCGCAGTACCCTGAACTTATCTCTGATTGATCATTTCCTTGTACATGACATTGGCACTATGACATTGGCACTGCAGGGGAGTGTTAGAATTATTATTATATTCTAGCAGTGACCAATGTAATGTAATAAGTAGGTTAGGGACACTTTTCCCTCATTTAGAGGTTTTTCCCCCTAACCACAATTAGTTCACTAACTACGGTTAGTGAAGGATAAGGTTTTGTCACTTAGACAAAACCTATCCCACTTCTTGTATTACACACTTCATCTATTGCAAACAGTCGTTCAGCTCTCTTGCTCTCTCACTCTCTCTTCCTCACAATCCAAACCTCGGGAAATGAGCTTATCCAAGGCTAAAGACCATATATGCTACCAACTGTAAGTTTGCAAATTTGTTTTGAATCAATGGGTCATCAACTAACACATCCACTATAAGGTAGCCAGGAGGTAGGTCTTGAGTGTGTATGAATGAAAATTCTAAATTCCTGCTTCCATGCCTGAAGTTGCCCGCTTGCCAACTGGTGGCCTCCGAGAGCTTGTTTTTCATCAAATGACATTCAATTCGTTCCATGACCTTTCACACCCATCATTCTTCCAAACCATCTCAAGCACTCAATCTAACCCATATTGCAAGCACATTAAAACTTTATTACGATTCCTTGAGAATTCATCCCATACCAGCCTATACTTTCCCTTTATTCCTAATGCACCTTGAGCACTTACTGACATAACAAAGCATAATGTACCCATCACGGTTATTTCTTACTACTAATTCACAAGAATGCACCACCATTTTTTCTTGAACCCCCCAATTAAGACTTTTTTCTCTCATCCTCTTTGCAAGGCACTCACTATCAAAGCTTTGCCTCACTTCATCATTATACAAACAAGTGAAATTTGTGACCTCGTCTATTGCAAAGTGTTTGCCCCTTTCCTTTTAAATTCCCATCCTAAAGAAAAACACAATAGGATTAAAAAGGTTACCAAGCTCATCTAGTTCAACAATTGAGGCATTTACTCCAAGCTCATTGAACAAGCTTTTAACCCTGCCACAATACCTGTTAAGGATAAAAAAATCACACAGAGAGTTAAGGAAAGAAAATCAGACTCTCTCTCTCTCTCTCTCTCTCTCTCTCTCTCTCTCTCTCGCTCGCTCGCTCGCAGCTTCCCGTTCGTCGTTAGCCTCTCCATTTTCGTTGTAGCCTCCCGTTTTTTGTTGTAGCCTCCCGTCCGTCGTAGCCTCAGCCAACGCGTAGGCATGTTCAGCAGCTCGCTGACCTGCCCGCCCTTGCCCTAGCTCTTGGGAGTATAGCCCCTCGCTGTAGATCTCCCGTCAGCTTCGCCATCGATTCTGAAACCATGAGAAGACTCACCAAGAGAATCACGACATCAGCCCAGGAAGCGACCTGCAATTCCTACGAATCAAGATAGCTGCCACTAGCTACGCGACCAGCCTCAGTCAGCATCGACAATCAGCTAGCTCGACACTCAGCTTTGATCGTCTACAGACTACAAACACACAAGAACGTTTTTTCTTTCTTCCCAAGAAACAGAGTGCATATTCTTCCTTGCTAGATTGGTGGAAGTGGACCGCCTTTTTTTTCCAGGAAACATGGGGTCATTTCAGACCCTTTCAAGTTGAACAAACACCCAGGCCTGACTACTTCTTTTGGGAAAGTGTATGGCACCAAGAACAGCAAGAAAATAGATATGCTTATGAATATGTTCATCGAGTTACAGGCTGAGAATTTCCAACTCCAAAAAACTGTCATGCAACTCCAAAAGAGAGTGGATGCCTTAGAAAACACAGTGGATAATGCATGCCAACAGATGCAAAAGTTTATGCAAGCCAAGCCTGTCGAAAGGGATGCAAAGAATGTACCAGAAGGGAAGAAATGGACTGAAATAGTATCTAAGAAAGATGCCATTGCAGCACATGTTGAAGAACCATCAAAACCAGCTCAAACACCGTCACGTCCATCAACCACAAACCAAGAAGATGCCCATGAACAGAGAGAAAGAGATAAGAGATCTCAAAACATTGTTATCCGTGGTCTACCAGAGATGGATAAGGAAACCCCTCTGGCTCTAGCCAAGGAGGTGACTGAATTTTTTTCAAAACACTTTGCGATGCCTGAAGTGACTGTATATGCAGCCCATCGTGTAGGAAAAGCACAAGAGGACAAACCCAATAAAAGTAGATCCACGGAAAAGGGAGATTATCCTGGATAGCAGTAAAGTGTATCTTAAAGGCACACCTTTCTATGTCAATGAAGACCGCACCCCAAAATAGCAGGAAGTGCGAAGAAAGCAATACACGGAAAGACTAATGACACAAGGAAAGCTGCCCCAAACACAAGATGGGGATCAAAATGTGAAATAGGGGCTCGCAACCCATGGGACACACAAATGCTTACAAGTCATGTTTTGGAATTGTAGGGGCTTCTATTGGCATGAAGGGATAAGCATAAATGCCTTCATTCACGATGCAGACATCATCCTTTTAGGAGAAACTTGGGAAAGTGAAACATGCAGGATCCCAGAGATACCGGGGTATGTGGTGCACTCAATATACCAACGGCAAGTGGGGAAAAGAGGGCAAGGAGGTGTTGCATGCATGATACAGGAACAAATGGCAGAAAAAGTCAGCCTTCATAAAGTGGACAAATACAAAAGATACATGTGGCTGAAAAAAGAACTTGGCAAATGCCCTGTCTTTCTTGCTGGTTGCTACATACCTCACCATGAGTCACCCTTTTACAGTAGACACGGAGTGGACCCTAGTGCTGCGTTTGAAGCACTATGTCTTGATGTGGCTGAACTCAGAGAAAAGGGTGCCTTGGTACATGTGAATACTATACCCATTATCAAAAGCTTCAACATAGGGATGAAATATTCAGAATCGGACCATCTCCCAATATGGATGGATCTTGACATACACCTTGAACATAGGGAGGAGAAATTTTCAGCACATGTAGGAGGTTTCAAAGTAGACCCAGACAAACACCAAGTTTATGCAGACACTTTGGATGCAAAGCTGAGAGCAATAACCAACCCCACATGGACAGCCTTGCAGGAAGCAATACTTGCCTCAGCCACGCAAACATTTGGAGCAGCAACTACAAGAAAAAAGAAACAGGTCAAAGGACTACCACACAAGAAATGGTATGACGAGGAATGCAAACAACTACGCCAAGAGCTGAAAGACATACTGGATGCAGATAGGCATAAACAACTGGAGAAGACATAGAAGATACAGGCATAATTTGTGAAATGGACAGGAGACCAAGCAAGAACATGGCTCTAACACATCCTAACACATGCTCTACACCAAGGTTTCCCTCAGGAATGGCAAGAAAATTGGGTCCAGCCTTTACACAAAGGTGGAGACAAACATTCAGTCACAAATTACAGAACTATAATGGTCAGCTCTACATTGGCCAAGCTCTTCAGTACAGTGCTTGAAACTCATGGGCAGAAGAGGCATAGAAAAGAGCCACCGGATAGGCAGGCTTTTGCAAGGAGCACAGGACAGCCAACCACCTTATTACCTTAAGGGTCCTCATGGATGAATGCAGACTGAGAGGATGCACTCTATTTTGTTGTTTTGTGGATTTCAAGAAAGCATTTGACACAGTTCCAAGAGGAGGATTATGGAAGAGAATGCAAGAAATAGAAGTCCCTTTGGCCTTAAGGGTAGGCATCTCTCGCATCTATGAAAAGGTATTATGCCGACTCAAACAAACACAAGGTATGTCTGATGTATTTGAGAGCAATATGGGAGTGAAGCAAGGCTGCCCTCTATCGCCTACCTTGTTCGGAATATGCATTGACCAACTGGAGGAACTCATCAATGAATTTGCAGTAGAGAAAGGGTTGCAAGGACCGCAATTGGGGCTTTGGACAGTGCTATTGTTGTTATACGCAGATGATGTCGTTCTTTTTGCATACGATCCGGAATCTATGCACAAACTTTTACAAGTGCTAAAGACTTTTTGTAGGGGAAGCGGGCTGCAAGTAAATGTCGGAAAAACAAAGATGATGGCAGTCTGTACCAATCAGCCAGAACATCCCCCTGAGATCACCTTTGATGGACAGATCATTGAGTGTGTCAGCACCTTCAAATACTTAGGGGTTGATATCCCGGCAGATCACAGATGGTGACAATGTATACATAGAAGGATGTGGTTGGGGGAAGTACTACCAGCTTGAGAATGATTGCAGGCACACCGACACTAGGAGCTAGAAAATTCCAAATGTATTGTTTGATGCATATGTAGTGCAGACAGTATTATATAGAGTGGAAGTATGGGGAGGCAGCATTTCAGCCTCTACATGGAATGATATTGAGAAAATGCAAAAAGCTTTCTTAAGGAGACACCTTGGTGTCAAACCCACTACTCCAATACTTCTGTTGGAAACGGGAAGGAGACCGATTGAATTTCATGCATTGATCAGAGTTATGCAATACCTAATAGAGGTGCAGCAAATGCAACCTGATAGGCTGCCTCATAAAGCATGGAATGCCAGCACAAAGCTTCAAAAGAACTACAAAAGTAAGGTCATCTGCACAGGATGGGCAACCGACATAAGAAAATGGTTCAGCAGATGGAAAGTGGAAGCATATTTGACCATGCCGCCTGAAAAGGTCAACATGCAAGAGTTTCAACAGTCTTTACTGAGCACTTTGCGGAATCACTGGTTGACAAGTGAAAAGAGGGTAAAGCTGGAATATTACCAAGACAACATAAATCCCACATGTTGGTCTACATACATGTCCATAGAGACTCATGCTCAGTCTTATATTAGCACACCTATCCCCCTTCTATATCGCAGAAACATCGCCAGGTTCCGTACTAGATCTCATGCATTTGCCATTGAGCAGGGAGCTTGGATACACCAGCCCAGACATGCTAGAGTCTGTACCCTTTGTGACATGCAGACAGTTGAGACAGAGGCACATGTAGCTCTACAGTGCCCCAAATATGCACATATCAGGGAGGACTACCAGCAGATACTGGGGGACTCCGCTCAGTTGACCGACATCAGTTCTCTTCATTGCCTCTCCGGCAACATTGGGATCTTTTGTCACTCGTCTTTTTACCCGTCGTCAGGAACTCATAGAGTCCTGACCCCTCTCCTTGAGGAGACTCTTTTTACATTGAATCGAGACGGGTCCCATGGGTCATTTTTTGGCCCCCCGAGGACGTTAATAAATTCTACTTCTACTTCTACTTCGCTCTCTCTCTCTCTTGGCGGGGGGAGAAGTACTATGGACTACCAGCTCGGTCCACTAGCCTTTGCCTCACGGATACATAATTTCACTATGCCTCCTCCTCCACTCGGGAACGACCACTCAAACCTTGCCTTCTATATATCGGTCACCATGCTAGCCATGAGGAGGGCCCCCCCGCCACCCACTCACGTTCAAATCCATTTTGACACCCTATGTGCGTAAGCCACCTAGCTTCTGAGCTTCCAGTATTGCTTGGAGAGGGGATAGACCTCGCACATGCATCAGAGACCCTTGTCTCATTGATACAGGATGTTGCTTCCAGATCCTTTGATCTTCACGTGTCCCAAATGGGAAGATCCCCCAAAACCCCTGGTTCAACTATGAGTGCAGAGAGATGAGAGCCCACCTTACACGTGAGCGAGCACTGGGACACTTGACTTCACCAGAGGCACAACAGATCTCACACCGAGTGACACGGCGTAAGAAGCGGGCCTTCCTCATATGGATGAGGTGATCAGATCCTTTCACGGAGGAGATCCTACTATGGGATGGGGGTTCTTGTCAAAGGAGAAGTTGCACATCCCCATCACAGATCCAGCAGTCTGGCATACATATGCATGCTCTCTATATGATGTCCCAGGTCAAGCACCACCTGATATGTCCTCTATGGCTAGACCCACTACGTGGCATTTGTTTACTGCGTAGGATGTATGGGCTGCCCTTCTCCGGCTTCATAACTAGAGATCACCAGATCATGAGAGACCACGCACTAAGCACTTTACACATGGACAGGAGATCTTGACCCCGATCCTAGTACAGATGTTCAATCATGCAGTATGCCATGGCTTCCCCCCTACCTGGAGCACCACTACCATAGTACCAATTCACAAGGCAGGTAATCCCATGGACATTGGGAACTACCGCACTCTTATGATTGGCCACACTTTGGCTAAGATATATGAGTCGGTACTAGAGAGGGAGACCAACAACCACACAGAGGGCCACGAGCAGTGGGCTCTTGAGCAGGCAGGTTTTCGAGACAACACTCCACTCTAGACCACATTTTCACCTTGATGGCTATTATTGAGGAGGCGAATTCAAGACATTAGAAAGTCTACACTTGCTTCGTAGACTTTCGTAAGGCATTTGATAATGTCCCACGTTCTCACCTAATCAAGAGGTTACGGGAGCTACAGCTCCCAGAGATCATGATTTAGGGGGTCATGAGTCTATATAAGTATGTCAAAGGGAAGGTACATGCCCCAGGAGGCCATAGTTTCCAACCTTCCTCCCCGATTCTTTCTCGACCATTACATGCCATTTCTTGAACCTACTGAAAGCCTCGTCTTTCATCTTCAGGATGTATATCCATATCCTTCTACTGTAGTCGTCGATCAGCGTCATGAAGTAGAAGGAACCACCCAAAGCTTCCGTCTCCATCTTTCCGCAGAGGTCCGTGTGAACGAGCTCTAGAGGAGCCTTTGCCTTGCTAGCCTCTTTAGGAAAGGGCTGCTGATGCTGCTTGCCCATCATGCAAGCTTCACATACATCGGGCAGATCTGAAATTTCTGATAGGTCTGCAATCATTCCATCATTTGAGGCTCCAAACGGGCCCCGCAACCCAAGAGTGGGCTGCCCCAGGAAATGCTCCGTCTACCCTCAATGCGGTCAGTCAAGGGATGCCTTCCCGCACTTGCATGTAGCCTAGTTGGTGGTGTGCCAACTCTATCTGAAGCCGTCTAGCCATCAAGCCACACATGGCCCCCATTTGGTATCCAAACCAGGACCTACCGGATAACCGAGCTACTCAAATGCCTTCTCCTCATATGGGAGACTTACAAGTAGAGTTAGCTGGTTCCTGTGTAGTTACACGAGAGTGGAGCATTGATATCTAACAACGCCATGACATGTTGCAAAGGACTGCATAAAGAAAAAGGCGAATCAGAAAAACAAAAAGGAGTCTGACAGAGGGAGAGGCCAAAGAAAATGTGGTAATGAAAGAGTTGTTCCTCATGACATCACCGAGTGTTACCGAGGTCAGATATGTTGATCCCGAAATCACAGTGAGGATGTATGACATAGAGATGTGGGTCGACGAGGAGTCCGATGCCTTTGTGAAGGTGAAGGGCAGCATGGAGCGCTTGGTACCTTCCAAGTGTGTGGCTGTCGACACTGACACGAGGGTGGATTCCATGGAGGGCCCTGGGTTCTCATGCTCAGATGGATGCTGTACTTCAGAAGGGGACAGTACAGGATTACACAAGTTTTTGGTGGGTGCCTCAATGAGGTACAAGGTTTGCTTTCACGGCAAACACACAGGCAGTACAACAGTCTAGTATGTACTTGATATTTTGCATTTGAGCCTTTATAGCATGCCGTGGAGAGACTCTGTTCTTCATTTGTCTCAGGTGATACGAGATTGGAAGGAATTGGCCTTCTTCGAAGGCAGATGGGGAAGTATTGGTGCTTCTTCAAATCTCGAACGCAAATTGCTAGAAGGTGATGGACAAAGAGTACTGAAGCCAAAAGAGTACCTGCTTGAGAACTCAGCGAGAGTTCATGGTCCAAGTTATCTGAAAATATTCATTGGTTGCAGACCTTGCCAAAGGAAGGACGGGTTGAAACAGACTCTGAGAGCATGGTGCCTGGAAGACTCTAGGTTGTTCACTCATTATGAGGGGGCAACTCGAAGATCGTGATGGTTGGATTGCTCGAGTTCAAAGGCGGGAACGTGACTGAAGGAGGTGGTGCCAGGAGGTGCTACCAAAGATGGACTTGTGTACCAGGATGGTGTGCGGAAGCGGAACCAAACCTGATGGAGCAGGAGCCACTGGATGAAAAGCCAGGAAAAGATTTTGACATCGAAAAGTTTCAGAGGACTACTACGACCAGGGAGTTACTGGAGCATTGTCATCGATGTGTTGGCATTGGGCCGAGATGTGTCGGTGAGAGGGGGTGTTGGAAAGGTCACCTCCCCATCTGTAAGCCCCCATATGAGGAGAGCATGGGGGAGGGAGACCTAGGGCAGGATGTGCCCAAGAGAAAAAGAGAGAGAGAGGGAGCTGCCACATGGGCAGCACCTCACAAGAGAAGAAGGCTGCAATAGATGGCGCGAATTACAGTGCAGATGGTGGGGCATCCAAGTGATGGAGCGGGCCTGCAAGAGGGCAGATCTGGAGTAGCAGAAGCGCCTAGGATGAGAAAGGCTTTGAGCAGGTTAAAGGGCCTGCAAGAGGTCCTGGCAGCAGCACAAGTGTTGCAGGGAAGGGAGGGGCTGCAGTGGGCAGCACCCTGCCCTTATATAGGGCCAGGAAACTGATCGGCCACATAGGCCAGCCCACAGCCCCATGCATAGAGGGGAGTGGGAGGGGGCTGGCACACAAAGCAAGGCAACACTAAGAGGAGGGAGATGCATTGAATGCAAGTATGATTGAATTCGTTGTGTGTCATTGCAGGCTTTGGCAGGTAACATGTTCCGTACGGGAATATGTATTTGGTTTCTCTAGAAGAAATGTCACATGTACTCAGTGGTTGCTAGGCAGATGCACATCCTTGGTACACGGGAATCCATGCGCAAGATGGAAAATATCCCTGGAACCCCAAGAGGGATGGTACAGATGTGATTGCCAGTCTTTGATGTGTTGTGATGCTAGTTCTCTTATGGGAAACAAGTTGTTGTATCAAGATATGTGCGACCCATACGGTGAGAGACTATTGGTCATGACAGTTCTGGTTAGTGGAGAAAGCTTGTGTATGCTTTCTTTCTCTACTTTGAGCAAATGGATGGCTAATTGGGCACTAGTGATAGCTGTCGGGAACTGAGAGGCTGAGTGGGCTGCTAGTAACAGTTCCACGTTGAGTGCAATCAATCTGGAAGAGAGATGGATGATCATTGCCAAGTTTAGTGAGAGCAGTGAACAGTAAAGGCTATGCAAGGTATGTGGATGCCCACTGGGATGTGGAATGCCCCAGTTGTAAGAAGGAATGTATCCTTTATGTAGCCTGGATTTCAGGGCCTCTCACTTAATTAAAGAAATACCGGAAGGGGTGCCAAGGTTTGGGGCCAATCTATGTCTGTGTCTTTGTGCAGGGGCACTCTAGCTCCCAGTCTGCTAGTAATACTTTCGCTGAATTGTTATTGTAACAGTGTTGACCGGTCACTTGTTGGTTTTACTGCCCTTTAATTTATTGAAGGCCGGTTTCAGGAACTTTGATTTGGCTACTTAATACAAGTTGGATCTATGCTTGGGCTACTAAGTTCATTTATGCAGACACCAAAGAAGACTGATTGGGATGCTGGCATGAGGATCCTCAGGTACCTTCAGGGTACTCATAATCGAGGGTTCCTCTATCAGCGAGGGCAGCAATCCAAGATTCAGACTAGGGAGGAGAGTCAGACACTCGTAGTTCAACCACCAGCCATTGCTTTAACCTCGGTTGAGCAGCACTTGCATGGAGTAGTAAAAGGCACAGTAACCTTGTCTTCGATCGAGGTTGAGTACCGTGCCGCTTGTTCCACTACTTGTAAGGCAGATTGGCTTTACCGATTACTTTGGGGAATTGGGTTTCCACAGACGTCCCCGACCATCATCCACAGTGACAATCAGACTTGTACTGCACGTGCTCGAGATCCAGTGTTCCATGAACAGACAAAGCGTATTGAAATCAAGTATCTTCCACACGGTTGGTATTTATCTTCCAAGTAGGACTCACTCGGTGTGACCTCAGCACCACCATTGGAGAAATTTGTGGTAAGGGCTTTGAACTCACCGCTCGTGGCCTGTTTGAGGCCGTTCGGCATCACGATGGGGGACCAAAAAATAAGAGCTCTCTCTCTCTCTTTTAACTTAAACAGTCATCAATCAAAGCCATAAAGTCCACATGCTACTCATCATATCTTAAGATAAGAAGTCGTTCAAAAGCAAAAACAATGTACTTACGGGCACCAAGTTTTGGAGTATACGACAACGGGATTTTGGGCATTTCTGCTTTTGACCAGGTCTTCAATCTGTCCGGCAGAGGAAGAGCCGGACATGCAGCGAGCAGACATTAAGGTAGGAGAGAGGGGGAGGGCAGAGCGCGAGGAGAAAAGTTGTAAGCGTTGAGAGGAAGACATGAGAGATGCGAAGCGATATCGACATAGCTGCTGGGGGAGAGAGGGAAGGGCGAAAGAGCTATAAAGTATATCCGAGGAAGATGGAGAGCAGGGGAAGGTGCGGAACAAGGTTGCCATTTGGGCAGGTAATCTTAACGTTGTATTGGGGAAGGGCTTATTAGTCTTGATGGTCTCTTGAAACACAATTGTATCTATTGGTTCACGTGGATTCGTGTCGTGTCGGTGTCGATGGTTCACATGGATTCGTGTCAGTGCCTTGCTCTTTAACCTCCCATGCGCTAGCATGAGTTGGTTGCACCAATTTCGGATTCGCTTCATTTATACAATACCATTTCGCCCGACAGGCTTATTGACGCTTCTCTGCTCCACACCCACAACAACCACCCACGCCCATCGTCCCTATACTTCAAGCAGGGAGCTATCTAAAAGCCGAGCATGTGATGGATTTAATGAGTTCAGCGATCAAGAGTGTCGATGATGTTCCAGCTGCACTTTGCATTGCTCGTTCTACCTGTGTCGTCTACTGTTGTAGACAATTGTAAGTACGTGCCAGGGCGAAGTTTGAGACCAATACCCATCTCTTTTCGACAAGCCTCTCGAATAATTTAAATCATTCACCTTGTTTAGTACTCCCTCAAGAGAAACAAAAATATTTTGATCAATGTTGTCCTCCATTCTATAATTAATCAACCCCTCTTTAAAATCTTCCAACTCTCCCTCGTGAGACTGATTCTCATCCTCCTGATCGTCCATGGCTAGGTCTTGTACATCTTTAGCATGTAAATTGAGTTCTCCTAAATCATTGAAACCCTCTGATGAACTCAAACTAAATTCACTTTCCAAAACTCTTGTAGAAGGTGCATTGGAAGTGATACTTTGCAAAGGTCTTAATTAAACTAAGTATATTGTGCCTGCAAAGCTTTATGTGGATCAAGTGTCATTTGCATGGATGTGCATGCATATTTCCACAATTCCTGTTAAATTACACGACGTAGTGGAACAGAAACTGAACAAAGAATAGAGAGTACATAGCAAACTGGAGACGAACAAAATTTTCCTTCAATACTGATGTAGTATAGATGATGGCTCCATCCACCCGTGCACTCCCACAGTGGAGCTTAGATGGCGATCTAGACAGATACTAGGTGAAGAGCTACTAGTAGCTGGAAGATCTGATCTGATGCAATGGACTGGGAAGGTCGCCTCTTTATAGCTATGAGGGCGGTAGTCAAATCAATGTAGTTGGTGGAGCCGACCAGACAACCTAGTTAGTGGAGCTGACCAGACAACCTAGTTAGTGGAGCCAACCAGTCAACCTAGTCGATGGAACCAACTAGTCGTCCATGGAATATTCAAGAAATATTCCCTATACCCTCCCAAACCCCCACCAAGGGGGCCGTTGGCCCCCCTGGAACCCCCCAGCTAGGGGCCAGCTGGCCCCCAGGCCCCAGCGAGAGCAAGAGGCTCCTAAATAATCAAGACAATGTGCCTCATTGTGCTACCAGCTTACCTACCCTGCCTAGCCCATAGGCTAGACTCACATCAACGGTCTCATTGATAAACCTCATCTAACATGAAAGTCAGGATCCATCCAATGTCTACCAGCTTACCTACCCTGCCTAGCCCATAGGCTAGACTCACATCAACGGTCTCATTGATAAACCTCATCTAACATGAAAGTCAGGATCCATCCAATGTCTCGGGCTCACACATGGCTTCTCCTCATATGGGGGCCTTACAACTTGAGCACCTTGGACCACTAGTGGTTACCAGGAGGGTGGGGCATTGAGCATATCTAACAATTCCTACCATTCATCATGCATGAGTGTAAAAAATATGCATTGGTGTGCTTCTAGCATGTGAATGTGTGTCCGATGGATTATGATACTTTGCATAAGACTTAGTGATAGTAAGATACTTATTCTATTTGGATCGGACATTATTTCCATGGTTGGGCATGTGTATTTTCAAAAATATTATCATGCATCATGCATGAGTGTTAAAAATATGCATCATTGTGCTTCTATCATATGTGTGTGTGTCCAATGGGTATGATACTTTGGACATACCTTAATGAGAGTGATACTCTTGTGCTTTCAAATTTTTATGTGGATCAGGTACAGTAAGAAGAGCTACTGAAGTCGCTAGCTCATAGTTAGCTCAAGCAAGCACCGATGCATGTCACCCACATGCACCAAGCTAGGTAGGGGTGATGAAGGGCCCCTAAAACGCACGAGAAGTTCTCAGTCTGAGCCGCTTGATGAGATGCTTGATGAGAAGGGTGAGGGTGAAGCTCAAAGAGTGTTGACTATCGATTCCAAGTTGAAGTCTAATGCCTCACCGGATGTGAAAAGCCAGCGGGAGGGGGAGGCTCCTCCAAATCATGGTGGATCTCCATCATTCGCTAAGGTGCTGGCCAGGAAGATGCGAAGTGGCTTTTCACCACTGCCCGAGGACAAGGCACAGAAAAATTTGCATACAAAAACAGTCCTCACGAGGGCCAAAGAGATGAAGAGGAAACCTTGGTTCGAGGTGGGGAAATGGCATGTAGTCGTTTGTGAGCTCCAACTGGAAGACATTTGGCCTGATCTGGAATGGTTGGCCAAGGGAGCTATGTATTGCTTCTTTACTGGACGTAACCCATCACCAGAGGAGCTTGAACAATTTATGGTCTACGAATGCGATCTTCCCTCCAACTGTTATTCGGTGCGGTTCTTGGGCAGAGGCTTCTTCTTAGTTCAATTCATCTCAGAAGCCATTAGGAACGAGCTCCTTGGTCGGTATTTCATGTTCTCAAGAGCTCCCGTAATGGTGGTTCTATGGTCACCAACTTTCAATGTCGACTATTTTCTCCTCCATGACCACCTGGTGTGGTTTGAGTTCAGGAACCCTAAGATGGTAACCTGATACTTGTACCAATGCATGGACTATATTTCATCCCTTTAAAGGTATAGTTCTCAGTAAATTCAATTATTGAGACCACAACATCAAAGCTCTCAATACAATCTCTAAATTGTTGAAGCCTGCCACTTGCAAATGAAGTTATGTTGAATAGGATAAAAAATCATGAGACTTCACCTATTACACCAGAAGACCCTTTCACGACAAAAGGAAAAATCACAAAGGTCACAGAAGCCTTACCAGAGTCCCAGAACAAAGTGCAACGATGCCAAGTACATCTACCCCCAGTGCTCTTCAAGAAGCAAAGGAAGTCTACCCCAATGCCAAAATGGAGAAAGCTTGGTATCAAGCCTTGAAGGAATGGGTAAGACATGAACATGAAAAATTAAAGGTAGACCAAAGAGCACTAGCCAAGGGCAGGGAACCAATGCTACATAGCATCGACATGATGGTTGAAGTGAGCCCAACCAAAGGGTACCCTGCATGGTTGGAAGGAAAGATTTGCAGGGTGACATCTACTCTGGGCTGGGTTTTACAGGTCCCTCTAGAAAACCAATCATCGACAGGCAGGAGGAAGGCATAGATCCTCTAGGATTGAACACAAGCCATGCCAAACTTTATGGATGTTCTCTTCCTTGGCGGTCCCCTGATCTCACTCTAGAGGTCAAGTTCAATCCCTTTTTGGACTCTTGCTACGTATGCAAAAGGCTTGGTCACTTTGCAAGGAACTGCCCCCTTAAGCCATTGGACATTTCTCTAGCATCAAGAGCACACGAGAACATGCGGAAGGTATAACAAAGGATGCTAGTGTTGACACAACTGAGGTATCAAGACGGGATACGGCTCAAATTCCCTACCCCCCACTCCCAAGGGAAGAGGGCTCCAAAGCCAAGGAAGGGCTGCATGAAAGACCCTCGAGTGTGCCAAACATCCCAACAGATGTGATGGAGCCACAGATGTTGGTTAGACGGAAGGGTAAGGTATCCATGCAACATCATGATTCATCGTTGTCACAAGTGCAGGAGGTCCCAAATATTCAAGGAGTCTCAGATGATAGAGGTGGGTCTCGTAGCATCCCTCAGATGTAGACTCAAAACTTGGAATTAGTCTCCTAGGTAGACCTCATGCAGGATGGGGGCAAGAAGGAGGAAGATATGCTAGACACAAATAATAAGAAGAGATTCCATGAAGAAAAGGATAGGGACAATACTCAAGCAGAGAATGTGGTGGCCAAAACTCAGGTCCCGTCACAAAAAGGTTTGTTGAAAAGGATTAAGGAGGTTGCCAGAGGAGGTAGGGAGAATAAATTCAACTTCTTTAAGGATGTATATAGGGCAATCATGCATTAGAAGTGGAAACAGGCAAGGTGGTGCTAATGTGAGTGTTTCAATGCTTTCCTCAAACATGAGAGGTTGCTGCAATCAGAATAAACAAAGACGATGCATTGTGGTGATTCGTAGGCTACGTCCCAAAATTGTGTTATTACGCGCATTGAAATGTGGGTGTGAGGATGGCTTCTGGTTCTCAGTTAATATGTTAGGCTATGATGCTTTAGTGAATTTCCCGGTTAGAGGGAGAGGTGGAATGACAATCCTGGATCTGAAGTCCCTGAGCCTCCATGAGGTCCTCCGCAAGATGGTTGGGTACTAGGTGCTGAAGTCTTAGTGGAGCGGTTTGTCGTCAGGGTGGCAAGTGTCTACACCATGAATTCCCCCTGTGAGGACGATGAGCGGGGTGACTGTTGGTCTTTCATGGGCTCTGAGATATCGGGTGAACATTGGATCCTTGGGGGAGATTGGAATTTCACTGAGTAGAGTGAGGATAGGACCCATGCAAGCTCCATGCCTACTAGAGTCGAATGTGGTGAGTGGGAAAGTGTAAGCCTCAACTTGGGACTAGTAGCTGCTATAGAATTAGTTCAAGAGGGGCTAGCTGGGTACTCTTGGAATTATAGGAGGAGGGGGGTGAGTTTCGTGCGCCTAGGTTGGATCGCATCTATGCATCCAGGGAAGGGTGGTGGATGCGAGCCCCCTCAAAGGTGAATATATCCTATCGGCCTCAATTTTTTACCACGCCCCTGTCATGTGGCGTTTATCATAAGATTCATGGATCTCCCTATGAAATCAAATAAAAGACTGCTGAAGGTGAAAGATTATTGTACCGCCATTTGTAGATTGTGGAAGGACACCGTGCAGAATGGTTCTGCCCTGAAGGGCAAATGGGGTGTTGCCATGTGTAGGCTAATGAGAGGAACTAAGGAGGCGGTGTTCAATTCAGAGCAGAGAGAAAAAGGAGCTAGGAGGAGCTTAGCAGTGTCAAAATATCTCTTTTGGTGGCTTTGAAAGAGTCCCCCAAGGATCAGTACGTGGCCTCCTTCCTAACAAATTTTGAAAATATAATGCATGATTGGGAGCTCATGGAAGTAGAACAAGCCCGCATTAAAAGCAGGTTGATGTGGTTGGCAGCCGGGGATTATCCCTCCAAGACCTTCTTCTAGACAGTCAAACTCAATAGGTAGATGGACACTATAGACCAGGTGATAGATGCCCAAAGTAACATAATCAATGAATTCAGGCACATCACTGAAGTCTTTTGCATGGAACTCGTTGCAATGGTAAGGGAGACAGCCTCTCAAGATGATAGCTAGCATGAAACTTTGGGGGTGGCTCTCGAAGGTGTCCATTCAAGATTATTTGACTTCCAAAAAAATCGTTTGGCATGGCCGTTCACCAAGAAGGAACTTGAAGGAGCCCTCTATGCAATGGCAGATGAACGTGCTCTAGGACTCGGATGACCATCGAGTTCTACAAAGCCTTCTACGATCTATTCTGGTGTATGACCTTACAGAGATGGCCAATGTGACAATTGAGGTAGGCTCATTGTTGGAAGATATCAACACGAGCCTTATGAAATTGTTTCCAAAATGGCAAGATAGGTTGAGGGTGGTGATTGGTGGCCAATCATGATGCTGAACACCTCATATAAGATTATAGAAAAAACTCTTGCAATCAAAATAGAAGATATTTGTAGAGTGGTGGTCAATAGGGAGCAAAATGGCTTTGTGAAAGATCGAGACATCTTTGAAAATATCCTTAATGTAGCCATAGCTATGGACTACGTAGCGGCATCATGATAAAAAATCCTCCTGTTCAGGATCGACCTCGACAAGGCCTATGACAAGGTGCGCTGGGATCATATAGAGGAAGTTTTGCTAAGGCCGAGATTCACAACCAAGTGTTTGTTAGAAAATTCACTTTGTCTATTTGGGAATGCAGAGGCAGTGCTTTGCCTCAATGGAGGCGCAGTTGGTCGATTTCATCTCCATAGATTTGTACGCCGAGGTTGCCCACTGGTACCCCTCCATGTTTGCTCTTGCAACTGTGCCTTTACTAACCATGCTTAAATGGGAGCAAGTAGAAGGGAGGATCACAAGTCTAATCCTCCCTACAGCGAGCAATTGCGCAGCCAAATGTTCGTGGATGACACGATCTCCATAACCCAAGAAGACCCGGTGTGCGCCAACCGTTTGTTCTAGATCATGGAAGTGTTTTGCGCCGCCTTTGGCTCAAAGTGTAGTTGGCCGAAAACGTTCCTCCTCTATAGTTGTAGCAATGAGCCACCCAATTGGGTTGCTGCTATGGACCTCAAGAAGATCCCTAGAGGTCAAATAGTACGCTACCTAGGTGCCCCGTGGGCTGGGTACGGATGTGTCAATGAGATAGATGTGAGTGGTTCATTATGGAGAAGCTCAAGGCTAAGCTCAGGCATTGGAGTGGTATCACCTTAGGCTGGAATGCAAGGCTCGTAATCATCAATCACATCCTCTCTACGGCTATCACACATGTTGCATCTATCTGACACTTTTCTAAATCCCAGTGGCTAGAGGTGGATTGACTCTTTAGAGGCTTCTTGTGGATGAAAGAAAATGGAAGACTAGGATGCATTACATTCCTTGGGACCTGACGAAGCTCCCTAAACACCTAGGTGGGGTGGGTTTTTCGGACTACAAGATGACAAATACTGCACTGATTGGTAAGTGGATTCCACGTCCGTTTGAAGGACACACCCCATGGTCCTCTATCACCAATTTTTCATTGAGAGATCCAAAAGTAAAGGGATTCTTACGTGTCCAGGCTTATCTTGGTATGACAAGCTTTGCTCTAGCTATCCTATCAAAGTGGTTGGCTTGGATATCATCTCGGGTTTGGTGTTTGCATGGAAAATATGTGTTGAGCAGCTCTCTTAGAAAGGGCAGAAGGGCCTTAAAGGGGACTCTAGTCTCCATGAATCAATTTGGTGGAGTAAGGCTCTGGGTAGAGATCAGGTGAGCCCTCTATCTTCCATGATCAAAAAAGAGCTAGGAGTCTATATCGGAAGAGGATGAGGACTTGGGCAGATGTTTGGGATGCAAAGTCAGCAGATTAGATCCTTGTGGAAATGCCATGGGTCAGATTCGCAATGATCGATGGTGGGGAGAGAGACCTAGTTCAATGGGTGTTTGACACGGTGTCCGATTTTTTGCCTACTAACACAATTATGACTCAGGATTGGAAAGCTAATCAATGGATTTTAGGGAAAACCACCATTTGGAAGCTGTCTGCAGTCCACATCTATAAGCATATTATGGTATGAGGGGGGAGAAGTGGCAACCTAAACATCAATTGGAAACTGAGGTGTAGACCGACTTGCTAGGGGGACAAGTTCAAGGATATATAGTCAAGTTGCCCCTTTGGAAAAGCCATGAATTGTTGGCTTCCAATTAGAGGCAAGCTAGCTAAAAAACTGCAAGTTAACCCATGCTACCCGCCAAGGTGCGGGAAAGATACCAAATTTGTATGCTAGCTCTTTTGGAGTTGCTTGATCACATGTGAAGTGTGGGCGAAGGTCAAAAAGGTGGTTCAAGGCATTGGGCTAATGCACACCTTTGCATTGGGCCCGCTCAGCTTTTTTTGGGGATCCCTGCAAACTACCATCCACGCTTGCATGGCCGTGTGTCAGAGCTATGGTGTTTCTTGCCACTTGGGATGTCCAGTATTGACTAGGATTATTATTTGATGAGAGAGGAAGTAGTAGAGTGGCTTTTGCAAGAAGAGCTATTAAAAGTCATAGAGCACCAACTTTTCACCTTGCTGATTAGAGGTGGTATGATTGTAGTATTTTGAACAATTATTTTTTCATTGGCATTAATTTCCAATTAAACTCATATATGTTATATATTTTAAAGATTAGGCTTTGTTGAAATAAGAAAATTTCAAGATTGAAATAAAATAAATACTGAAAAGTTACAAGGAAAAATTACTTTGTTCTACTTTTCTTGTCCAAGTTTTCTCTATATAGTAAAGTCGATATAGGGAAAAAGCTATATAGGAAATAATTGCTATATGGGAAAATACTCCTATGTAGAAAAAATATCTATATAGGAAAAAACTCCTATATGGGAAATTTGATGTAGGAAAAACTCCTTTGTTTTCCTAGAAGAGTATCTAGGAGCTGGCATAGTTTCTCTACTTAGGACTTTCCCAAGTTCTTCTCATTTGGAGCTATGAAAAGTCATTTCCCCCCCCTTTATGGTGAATGGCTAGAAGTTCCTTGTGATATTCACGATGCATGATTTTTTTAAATAAAAAGAATCATACAAGTACACATGTGCAACCATGCAAATCATACTCGATCCACATAAACATTTTTAAGAAAATTAAAAATTAAAAAAAAACTTCAAGTATGTTAAAGATGAAGGGGGGGTCAACTCGCAAAAAAGAAAGGACCCTTATATAAAACTTGGCCAACTCTTAGGGACTAGTCACCCTTGCCTACACTGTAAAAGGTTGTAGTCATAGATAGAACCTATATCCTTAAGGGCTTGACTAAAAATAGGCTCTTGGTTATACAACAACCTACTAAAGTCTTTCAAATAGACCTTAGCATAGGCCGAGACTCAGAACCTAACATGGACATATGGACATGTCAATTTCAAAAGCTTGATGTAGCTAAGAAATCAAAATATGGTGATTGGAATTCCAAAACTTTAGTTTCTAGGAAAAGTTTATAAAGCATGTTGCTTCAGTAATATGAACAAAAGAGAATCGATTTTGGCAAAAGCACCTCTTGAGCAAGAGGTATTCTCGATTTGATACATACATATGTATGGGATTATGCATAGACCCACAACATCAAAGGTTCACTTTACTACCTAGCTTTCATTGATGACTACAACAAACATTGTTGGGTCTATTTTTTGAATGAGAAATCTGATGTCTTTTCCAGATTTCAAGAATTCAAAGCCATGGTAGAAAACTAGATATGAAAAAAGATAAAAGACATGAGATCAGACAGAGGAGGTGAATACATGTCTTCATCATTCATGAACTTTTGCAGAGTAATGGCATTCAAAGATAGTTCACATGTGCAAATACTCCTTGGCAGAATGCATAGCTAAAGGAAGAATGGTACTTTAGTAGACAGTGCTAAAGAAATGCTCAATGAGAAGCATCTTCCGAATTAGTATTGGGCAGAAGCAATTGCCCCACTACAAACTACTTACTTAATTGGCTTTTGGCTGAACCGATTTAGGATATGACACCTTATGAGGCATTCACTAGATACAAGCCATGCATTGGGAATCTTTGCATAATTGGTTGCATAGCATATGCTCACATTCATGATGATCATTGTAGAAAGTTGGATGCAAAGTTACATAAATGCATCATGGTTGGCTATAGTGAAGAAAGCAAAGGATACAAGTTGTATGATCCCATCAACCAAAAGATCATAATCTCCAAAGATGTAATTTTCAATGAGGAATCAGAATGGAAAACATCACATACAGAGGAGATAGACACACCAATTACTCAGTTACCTACAAAAAAGGTTGATAAAGAAGAGCAAGAATTGCCAAAGAACCCTCTAGAAGAGCAGCAACTCAGACATTCTACCAGAGAAAGCACGCCACCAACCAGATTGACATATGCTTAGAAAGGCATAGCAATTTAGAATGAAACTACCAATTGTGCTCTTATGACTACCATCATGGCTACAAAAGAGCCAGTGTGCTTTGAGGATGCAATTGACAAGCCAAAATGGCAAACTACTATGAATGAAGAAATGGAAGCTTTGTACAAAAACAACACTTTGGAATTATGTGACCTTCCACCAAGAAAGAAGGCCATTGCAAACACATGGTTTTACAAAAGTAAAGTGCGACGGGAAACGCTCACGAAACCTACAAATCCTTGAAAAACACAACAACACTCTTCAAAATTACGCACAAACTCTCAAAACTTGCAAACTAAAGAGATAGAAGAAGCGTGCTGGGTACAATCTCCCCCCATAGGAGTGGTGCTCTCCTTCCACCTCCTATGTATTTATGCATCTCTCTCAAAAAGCTTCTGAGCAAAAATCATACAAAAGCCTCTGTGCTTTCCTCTGTGCACCCTTTTACAAAAAGCCCATCCACCTTCTAGAATAGTTGGCTTTTTCTAAAAATAAATCTTTTTCTAACTTTAGTTTATTCACTTAGCCAAGCCACTAATATTCCAAAATTCAAATATGTACATAAGCTTTTGTAATATCAAAAATTAGGCATAAGCCTTATTCATCCCCGCATCACTGGAGTTGTGCCTATGCGCCCAAAATATGGCGGATCATGCTTGCCAGATGCCATCGCCCGATCAATTACTCTTCCCTTCGATTCAGACAATCAATAGTAATGAAATATTTCAAGCATAAGATAACCTTGGAATTAATCACCACAATCAATCAACCTTTTAGTATTATAGCAATGCGAAATCAGTAAAGATCACATATGAATGGTGCACGCATGTGACACATACCATCTCATGGTGCACCTGATGCTACAGATGAATAAAATCGTACAGATGGTGCACACATGCTACACATACTGTCATTGCGTAAGTGGCGCACACAATGCTACACACTCATACAACCGCAGCCGTATATCCAGCCATGTAGGAGCACACATGCATCACTATGGAACAACGAGCACATATGCATCAGCTGCACGATAAAAATGCTAGATCTCACTAAACTAAATACTGAAGGATTAAATTAATGGGATAATTCCAATTCTCGTAACATCCCTCCTGCTTGAAATCACAATGGCCCTCAATTGCATGACAAAAAAGTAGTCAATAAATCACAGTACTGGCGAAAATATTGCTCAGGCATCCACTTAGCATCCTCAAAGGGCTGGTTCTTAAATGTAAGAAGATAAATAGGATACGAGTTTCCACATCTTATTTGAGTGACTTGTTGATCAATGATCTGGTCTAGCTCTAAGAGCTAGGTCTCTCCTTGAAGCAATGATGCATCGTCTAAAATAGGTTGAACTGGTGGGTCTCCATGGAAAGGTTTCAGGAGGTGCACATGAAAAGAATTATGAATTTTCCAATCGGGTGGTAATTCAAGCCGATAGGCATTGTCATTAATGCACTCCAAAACTTTAAAGGGATCATAGGATTTAGGGGCAAACTTAACTACAGGGCGTGTCCCAATACTCTTAAGTCTGCGTTTCTCAATATGTAACATAGCTAGGTCACCTTTAGCAAATACAACTTTCTTTCTACCCTTGTTTGCACGTATGCTCAATATTCTTTTTGACAGTAGCCAAAATGCTAGAGAAATTTTCAGTAAATCAATTAGCAGCCTATACTTGGTGCTTAAGGCGGGTCAATGGAGTAGGAATGGTCTTTCCATAGACAATTTGGAATGGAGATTTGCAGAGTGCTTAATGTTGTTCTAGGCAAATTGTAATATATGTATAAATTTGTCCCATTTGCTTGGCTAACTAGACACATAAGCACTTAACATGTCACAAATAGTATTTTGTGTGACCTCGGTTTGGCCATTAGGCTCAGGATGAAAAGAAGTGGAAAAATCTAACTTCGTACCAAGATTGTCAAAGAGTGCGGTCTAGAAGTTACTACAAAATTTACTATCCCGGTTTGACACGATTACTTTTGGAAGGCCATGGTGTATAAAGATGTGCTTGATGAACAAATGAGTAGCCTGAACTATGGTCAAGCTCTTCTTACAAGGAATAAAGTAAGCCTGCTTGCTAAATCTATCAAGGATAGTCCAAATCATATCAAAACGTGAGCTAGTTGTAGGAAATCTAGTAATAAAGTCCATAGAAATCTGCTCCCATGGGCCATCAGGAATTGGTAAAGGCATAAGTAAACCTTGATATTTGCGCTTGTAGCTCTTGACTTTTTGACAAATAAGACATTGTGCAACAAAAGTTGCAACATCAACTTTAAGCTTAGGCCAGAAAAAATCTTGAATCACAGTCTGATATGTAGCAATGACGCCTCTATGTCCCATGTAGGGAGGCTGATGTACCTCTTCTAGTACTAAGTGTCAAAATGGTGTAGTGACACACAAGCGCTTTTTGTAGAATAGATAGTCATTATGAATGGAATACAAGGCCATAGGGGTCTCGATCAATAGGATAGTCCACCTTCATAGGCTTAAAAGGGTCTCCCTCGATAAGTGAGATATTATTTATGCTAGGTCAATAGCTCAGTGCATCGGCAACTACATTGTCTTTGCCTGGTTGATATTGGATCATCGGTTTAAAGCTGTCAATAAAGGCAGCCCATTTAATGTGCTGATCCGAGATCACCGACTGAGTAAGGAGATGTCTAAGACTCTGGCAATCAGTCTTAATGAGTAACTTGGAACCTATAAGATAGTGTTTCCAAAGTTCAAGGGCATGCACCATAGTGGCTAAATCTTTATCATATGTCGAATAGTTTAGCTTTGCTGGTTTTAATTTACGTGACTCAAATGCAATGGATGGTTATCTTGCATGAGCACAACCCCAAAACCCTATCCACTAGCATCAGTAACCATGACAAAAAAGGGTCTTGTAAAGTCCGGCATGGTCAAAACTGGTGTGTGTGTCATTGCACCCTTAAGTCATTGAAAAGCTAAATTGTGCTACTCATCCCAAGAGAAACCACGAGTCTTACGTAGTAGTTCGGTCAATGGATGTGCCTTGTGTGCAAAATTTCTAACAAATCTACGATAGAAACTACACAAACCTAGAAAAGATCGTAACTCATGGATATCTTTAGGTTGTGGCCAGTTTACTATCACTTCTACCTTCTTGGGATCTACTGGAATGCCTTCAGTTGAAATAATGTGTCCAAGATATTCAATTTTAGGCTAGAAAAAAGAACTTTTCTTTGGGTTGGCATATAGTTGGTTCTCACATAAGAGAGAGAAAACAAGATCCAAGTGTTTCTCATGTTCCTCTCGACTCTTGCTATAAATCATGATATCATCAAAGAAAACTACCACAAAGTCTTGATAGGGTAGGAAGATACGATTCATCATCCGACTAAATATGGCAGGTGCATTGGTCAATCCAAAAGGCATAACAAGAAATTCATAGTGACCAGTTTGGGTTCTAAAAGCAATCTTGAAAATATCGAGCTTGATCACTCTCACTTGATGATATCTTGGCTTAAGATTGATCTTGCTAAAGATTGTGGATCCTTTCAACTTGTCGAGTAGATCATCAACTCTCGGAATGTGGTATCGATTTTCACAGTGATTTTATTTAAGGCATGATAATTGATGCACATTCTCTTCTTGACAAGAAGAACGGGTACCCCAAATGGTGAGCTACTAGGTCGAATTAGGCCTCTAGCCAAAAGATATTCTATTTGGGATTGAATCTCTTGCTGCTCAGTAGGATTGTGTTTATATGGTGATTTACATGGTGGTGCGCTACCTGGAATAAGGTCAATCTTATGATCCTCAGGTCTAGATTGAGGTAGGCTAGGGGGTAAGTCTTCCATAAAGCAGTCATCATAGGTAGCTACAAAAGGATCCAAAGGCTCTTGCTTAGTTTTCTTAGTCTCACGACTAGCCTCAATCTTATTGACCATAACCAGATATGTCTTCTCACATTTGCGCAAAGCTCTTTTAGCTTGGGTATGTGACAATATAGGCCAAGAGGGAAGATTCTTGTCGCATTATAGAGTCATAGTCTCAGTGTCTTGAGTCACAGTAATGGTGCATTTAAGATAATCAGGTTTGGCATTATGATCGACATGCCAAGGCATCCCTAGAATGAGATCTTGCTCACGCAAAGGAGCGACTAAGAAATCACGGCTCTCAACTAATGGCCCTAAAGTCACCTCAAGATCCTTAACCATTTGTAAACAATTATAATTTGATCCTTGAAAAGTTGATTTGACTTTATATTTTGTTTTTATGGTTGCGAGCCCTAACTTTTCAACTAAACGTTGCGAAATGAAATCATGGGTGCTTCCATCATCAAATAAGACACTATGTTCTTTTTCTTGCAATAGTGCAGTCATATGTAACAAAGAAGTACAAAAATAAGATGCACTTTTACCTAAACAACACTTACCTGAAGGGGTGTAGTCGGCATCTTCAGTGTCGTTGTCCTCATCCTTGCCCTCTTGCTTGAAAGATTTATCATGGGATCCATCATCAATGTAGTTGATCCGTGCGGAGTTGTTGCGCTGACTATTACCGTTGGTACATCCATTGGTTCTCCCTCCATTGCCTCCATTGTTGTTGGTAGCATTCTTTGCTTAGGTACTTGTCTTGTATGTAGCAAGTGGATTCTTTGGACATTCATAAGAGTAGTGTCCCTTCTCTTTGCATTCGTAATATGTGACAAGTTCTTTGGTTCTTCGATTAATACATGAATTAGGAGGTTTCCAATTAGAATTACCATCATATCTACCAACTTTACCTCTTACACCCTCCTACTTGAAGCATGAAGTATGCTTCTTTGCTCGAGGGGTGCGAGTAGCAAAGCTTCTTCCCTGCTTTCTTTCTTACTCTAATGCCGAATCCATAGCATCAAAAGCTGTAGATGGTCGAAGCATACATACATCCACACGAATAGTAGGGCATAAACCCTCAACAAAGTTACAACATAACTCCTTTTGGGATGCTTTCTCAATAGTTTGCAATTGAAGTAGAGAGGAAAGATATTTCTCGGTGTATGTATCCACACTCTCATTATCTAACTGCCTCAATCTTTGCCATTGCCTGCGAGTATCCTCTCAAACTATGTAGGTAGGAAGCGCTTCTTGATTTTATCTTTGAATGCTTCCCATGTCTTTGGAACATGAGTGCTTTTGGCAACCACACTCCACCATAGTTGTGCATTGCTTGTCATGTGACTCGCAGCAAGTTTTACCTTCTTGATCTCTTCATACCGTTCTCCCAAAAAGTATTGATTGAAAGAACTAATCCATGCAAGTAAAGCTTGTCCATCTCTTTTACCATCATATTTTGGAAAAGAAAAAGTTTTGCAATTAATCTTATCAGACTTCTTCTTATCACGAAGCTTGAGTGCTTTCAAGATGGCCTTTCCCACATCACTGGACTCATGTGAAGGAGTAGTGTCATGATGTCGTTGTAGTGAAGTCTTCACATGTTGCTTATTCTTCCTTTGATGTCTCGTCTTGATTCTTCCATGCTCACTATCACTGGTGTCTGATGATTTGTTGCTTCACTTTTTTCATCATCTCTGTCCATACGCTTCTTTATGACTTCAATCATCTCTTTTAACACTCGATTTGCACGTTCTTCATTGGCTTTATGCGTGTTGCATATGTTGCGCATGTACTCAAGTTCCTGCTCAAGGTCTTGTGCATGATGTTTCCGTGCATCTAGTGAATCTGATGCATGTATAGGTTCCTCATCCTCAATCGATATAGGTGGCTTCCAAGTTGTCGTCACTTGGCATAGAGCATCTTCAATATCTTAACGTTGTTGCTTCTCATGCTAATAGCGTTCTCGCCATTCTTCCTCAGTAAGTGTCATCGGTGTTGAACTTCTTCTTGACCGATGAGGATCGTTTTCCACATCCTCATCATGATGTAAATCTTCAGGATAACCTATCTCTGATGGAATATGCCTTCCAGACATAGTTAAGTATGTGCACGGTGCAAAGAAGAAATCACTATGAAAGGAAATACATACAAAAACAAGACTTATCTCAATTCAATTTCCAAGCTTTGAAAGTGGCCATTTGTCGAATAGTATCTCTGTGGGCTCTCGAACTCACACAATTCCAACAAGTGAATCCACGTTGCAAGGTACAAAGCAACGCTTGTGTCCGATAGCTCTTGTAGACTACCTCCTGATCTTGTGAACACCTGCTTTTGAGATTCTCCTCTTCCAAAATCCATTGGGTTGCTCCCTTGTTTGCACTTTTGCCTTGAAGGATATCTTTATGACTAGGAACTCCAAAGAATAGAGCAACAAAGTGATGATCTAGTGGATAGTCACCAATTGTTAAGTGGACTTGAGCTAGAACAGTACCGGGATGGGGGACCTCCTGAGAAGTTTTAAGAGCAATCTCCTAAGACTTCCTCATGCATAGCCAACAGTGCCAACGATGCCTTCGGTGCCAGGTATGCCAAGGACTATGCCTTGGTCACCGCCTTTGTCGTACGCTTGGAGGAGCTAAGGCACGGGTGTGCATTCACAAGCTTCGACTTATCTACATACGACCGACTTCTTTTGCTACGATTTTTTTTCTCTTCGCCACACGTTTTCCTACCTGCAAGCTGTTTTGCACTGTCGTTCTACGCTGTTCGCTTCTGCTACTTCAAACTTCATTGTGCTCTTGTACACCATGTCCACAATCTGATGCATGCTACATTTTCTTATTCGAGAACGTGGGGTGTGTGTGCTTCCTGTGCTATGGACGATGAAACCTTGGCTCTGATACCATTGTGATGGGAAATGCTCACGACCTATCTACAACATATGATCGACTTCTTTTGCTATGATTTTTTTCCTCTTCGTTGCACGTTTTCCTGCCTACAAGCTGTTCTGTGCTGTCGTTCTGCGCTGTTTGCTTCTGCTACTTCAAACTTCATTGCGCTCTTATACGTGTTATCTGCAATCTAATGTGTGCTACATTTTCTTATTCGAGAATGCCAGGTGCGTGTGCTTCCCATGCTATGGACGATGAAACCTTAGCTTTGATACCACTGCGATGGGAAACACTCACGTCCTATCTACATATGACCGACTTCTTTTGCTATGATTTTTTTTCTCTTCGCTGCATGTTTTCCTGCCTGCAAGCCGTTCTGTGCTGCTGTTTTGTGCTGTTCGCTTCTGCTACTTTGAACTTTGTTATGTTCTTGTATGCGGTGTCCGCAATCTAATGCATGCTGCATTTTCTTATTCGAGAATGCGAGGTGCATGTGCTTCCCGTGCTATGGACAACGAAACCTTGGCTCTGATACCACTGTGATGGGAAATGCTCACAAAACCTTCAAATCCTTGCTCATGCGGAAGTAGAGAAGGAGCTTATGCGGAAATAGAGAATGAGTTTCCGCATAAGCTTCTCTCATTCTCTATTTCCGCATTTATGCATGAGCTTATGCGGAAACTTAAGCATAAGCTCATGCTTATGTATGAGCATAAGCATGAGCTTATGCTCATGCGGAAATAGAGAAGGAGCTTATGCTTCTCTCATTCTCTGTTTCCGCATAAGCTCATGCATAAGCATAAGCTCATGCATAAATAAATAGAGAATGAGCTTATGCGGAAATAGAGAATGAGAGAAGCATAAGCTTCTCTCATTCTCTATTTCCACATAAGCTCATTCTTATGCATAAGCTTATGTTGAAATAGAGAAATAAAGAAGGGGGAAACTTAAGCATAAGCTCATGCTCATGCATGAGCATAAGCTCATGCTTATGCTCATGCATGAGCATGAGCTTATGCGAATGAGAGAAGGGGGAAATAGAGAAGGGGGAAAGAGAGAAGGGGGAATGAGAGAAGCATAAGCATAAGAGAATATTATGCTTATGCTTATGCTTATGCTTAAGCATTAGCATAAGCATAAGCTCATGCTTATGCTCATGCATGAGCATGAGCTTATGCGAATGAGAGAAGGGGAAAATAGAGAAGGGGGAAAGAGAGTAGGGGGAATGAGAGAAGCATAAGCATAAGAGAATAAGAGGGAAAGGAAATAGAGAATAAGAGGGAAAGGAAAGAGAGAAGGGAAAAGAGATGAGGGGGAAATAGAGAAGGGGGAAAGAGAGAATAAGAGAAGAGGGAAAAAAGAGAAGGGGGAAAAAAGAGAATAAGAGAAGGGGGAAGAAGGAAAGAGTGGGAGGGGAAGAGAGGGTTCCTACGCCCATCACTGCAGCTAGCACTTAAGGCGCTAGCTGCAGGCCAATGCAAATAACAAAAATAATAAATGGAAAAAAGAGGAAGCACTTAACTGAAATAGTATGTCCCGCTCGGTGTAGTGGACTGGCCCTATAAAAGAGAGAAAACAACCCATTTTTTCAAATAAGATGTTAGTGGAAGGAGGAGATTACAAAAGCAACTTCTTGAAGGGAGGAGATTGAGGAGACAAGGAAAGGAGGAGATTGAGGAGACAAGGAGAAAGAGAAGGAAGAGAAATACAAAAAAAAGAGGTGAGTTTTCTTTCTTTCTTGAAATCTCATTTTTTGTTTCAATCCTTTCAAAACAAGCATGAAAACTAGTTTACAGGTTTAGCAATACAAGAAGAAACACTCACAAAACTAAAGCTAACAAACAAACAACCTACATTGTTGAAACAAACTCACCGCTTGAAGAACTTTCTTTCAAGAAACCAAAGAGGGAAAAGGATAGAGAGGGAGAACAAGAGATAGGAGAAGGGTGAGGAGTGGAAAATAGAGTGGGAGGTTGCTTGGAATAGGTGGGAGGTCGTCGAAAATAGGTGGGAGGAGATTTTGGGTTGCTTACTTGAGAGATTAGGGAATGGTATGAGCAAAATGCCGCACGTTTCGGCGTTTCGGGTTTTAATCCACAGCATTGCTATATAGCGATGCTAATCCGTTGCTATATAGCGACGTAGCATCGCTATATAGCGACGTTTTTAATTAAAAACGTCTCTATATAGCGACAGAATAGAGGAAAGCGTCGCTATATAGCGACGCTTACTGTCATTTTTTTGTTGCGGCATCAAGAGAGGCTCAAATATGCTTTTTTATAATTGTCAATATGTCCTCCTCATGCTTATCTTGTGATTTTATAAGTGTAGATGGAAGGGACGAGTGGAAGCTCATCCGATAATGCGCCAACGCCCGGGAGCACGAAGTGGCTTACGGAAAGGTTATACTGTCATTGCACTCATTGCAAGCGAGAAGTACGACATCAACGTCGTATTATCATGTGCCACTTGCGGATGTATGGGGAGGAACCGAAACCAGTACTCCCCGTTGGTGTGGCACATGTTGATGGCTCATCGGTAAGTCAAAGCTATTTAAGTTCGCAATCTTATTGTATACCAGGAAATAGAAGATCTTATATTTACATGAAATCTTAAAACAGGATGAGGAGGGTGACGAGGGTACACATATACCTTCTCGTGCTTACAAGAAGATGTTAGAAATGCTATATTCAAGATCTGTGGTATTGTGAGGTATGCTTACTATCAAATCGCATTATGTATTTTCTTCATGGACATGTGAAATAGGTGGATATCTCAAATATCTTACATATGCATGGACATGTGAAATAGGTGGATATCTCAAAAAGAGATATCTATATCGAGCATCGAGAAGGCTAGGGTGGAATCCATCAAAGCCGTATGCTTGCTTGAGAAGCACTTTCCCTCGAGCATTATGACAACTCAAGTCCACTTGCTTCTACACATAGTTGATGAGGTGGCTATAGCAGGTACCGTTCATAGTCAATGGATGTTTTTTCTCAAGCAGTTTATGAAAACTTTAAAGGGGTTTGTAAGACAAAGAGCAAGATCGGAAGCAAGCACGGCAGAGGGATGGCTTGTGGAAGAGTCATTAGTATATATCATAGAGTTTCTTGCATCCACGGATCCTGATATGCCGCAAGCTTGGCACAACAAGGATGATGATCGCATCGTTGGCGAGGTTCCCCAAGGAAAAGGGATTGAAAGAAAGATGAGCGAAGAGCAAATGGAGAAATTCAATAAGTTTTGTATCCTCAATAGCCCTGAGATGCAGAAGTGGATTGAGAGATATGAAGTGGCCAAAGCAGAAAGAATAAATGCAAGGACGAGATTCAAAGTAATGTACAGGCGATCACAACCATATCCACGAGATCTGGCTCTTCTCCCTACTCACATGTCACTTGATTGGCTACAACTGGCTCTACGTAAAGCCGAACGTGATGGAGAGACAATAAGCGAGCGCGAGCGATAGTTATCATCTGGATGTATGGTGCATGTAAGTTTCTTATCTCTTGACGTAATTAAGTAATTATTTGTGGCAATATATGCTATAAAATAGGTGCATCTTCATTATTTTAATGATGCTCTTTTACAGTACAAAAAGTACAGTGCATTATGGTCATATGGACGACATTTTTGCGTGGAACGCATCGATTCAAAGAGAGTCACGTATGATTGTGGAGTCATGGCTAACTTCACACAAGATAGCCGAGCAAGTGCTTTGGATACCAATCTTCTCTCCTCACAGTTGGATTATTGTGGAACCATATGCGACATCTATGAAATTGATTTCAGACAATTTACTATTTTCATTCTTGATGTAAAATGGTTTAGAACTACTTACAATGGTCCCCATGCGACAATGAGAAAAGATAGTAGCGGTCTCTTTGCAATAGACTCCACCAAACATTGGACCAATGAAAGTGATACTTTTGTTCTTCCCGAGCACTGTGAGGAGGTGCATACTAATGATTTAATTAGTCGAAGATTTCGTTTTTAAAGTCCATTGATATATATATAATTGACGACATTTGGCACCCATCTTTAATATAGGTGGTTTTTCATCCGGATCATTCTAATCCAAGATGGTGGTACGTGATCCAAGTTGCACCATGAAGTAAGCAAATTTTTGAAGATCGAGATGTGGATATGGAGATGCCACTACCAATGCCGGATCCAATTGATGAATCTAGTGAAGAAGATGTAGATGACCATATGAGCCAAGAGGAAGATGCGCATAATGACATCGCACGGGAGGAGGATGGAGATCATGATATTGACGAAGAAGACAACAATCATCAAGATCAATCACCACACTTAAGCTTTATTGAAGAAGATGATCAAATACCTTTAGGTGAACGTACGATGCTAGAGTACGATGATGATATACGAGATCAACTCGGTATAGAGTTGGAGATAGACTTGCTTGGTGCCTTAGACTTGGCTCAAGATGAAACAGTTGATGTAAATGCTCTTATTTGATTTTTCTCATCTCAAATTTGGACATGAATATATGAGCTTCAAAGGCTTGATGTACATGCTCTCATTTTTTTATTCTCTATGAGTTCAAACATGTATGAAAATTTAAAAAAATTTGTCATTGGAAAAAACTAACTTTTAAGGCCTATAAAAAAAAAAAAACCTCTCTATAAAAACGTCGCTATAGTATTTTGTCTCAGTATCGCTATATAGCGACTTTTAAAAGTCGCTATATAGTGACTTTTTAAAAGTCGCTATATAGCGACTTTTTCCATAAAAGTCGTTATATAGCGACTTTTAGCAATAGTCGCTATATAGTGACGATTTACAAAACCCACTTTTTATACCGACAATTAGCGCTAAGCGGGTGCTAAACGTCAGTACGTAAACATCGCAATAGGATCCGTGTGTAGTAGTGAAAATTCACCCATGCATTAAAAAATTGGTGACAACAGGAAAAGTAAAAGATGCCCAATGCCCATGCATTGAAAAATTCATAACAGCTAGCAAAAGTAGTAGCATGAAAAATAAAAGACACCCATGTATTGAGAAATTTGTGATAGTAAAAGTAACAGCATGAAAAATGATACATATCCATGCATTTGGGAAAAAGTAATAGAAGAATAAAATCTGAGAGCTTGAGAAGGTTGCTTGTCACTTCAATGAAGAAGAAATTCAGAAGTTTTGCTCTCAAGACTCGAGTCTCCACTTGATGTAGCTTATCCTACACCTCGATCAAGGGCAAAAAATCCATTTTGGGCATGGAATTGCATCAACAAACATTAATGAGAGATGGGAGTTAGATCTTGGGAATTCACAGCCTATCTTCCTCTAGATCAGACGTAGAAAATCCATTTTGGACACAAAACTGCATCAGCAAACGTTTATGTTAACGAGACATGGGAATTAAATTTGGGGTAAGCAACTGAATGCATCAAGGAGCATTATGTAATTAGAGATGCGAGTTTAGAAAGTTTCTAGAGCTTAGTGCTCAAGCAAGCTAACATGATCCAAAATAGACATAATGTTGTTACTCATGCACATACCTAGAGGCTAACAGCAAACGTCAAAAGATTATGATATACAAACCTTCTATCTAACACTACTAAATCATCAAATGATTATGATTTACTTGCAATCCAAGAGTCTTGGAGAGGGCTTGGAGTACAATGAATATAGATTTATTTACCCAAACCCATGGACTAGCTAACCCATTCTCTCTCTCTCTCTCTCTCTCTCACACACACACACACACACACACACACACACACACACACATGCATGCACACACAGACACAAACAACTCTTATTCTCCCTATTCCATTTTATATCAAATTGCACTACTACACACAGGCCCTATTCTGATGCTTAAGCACCGATGTTTAGTGCATGCGGGGCGCTAATCATCGATAATCAAAGTGGGATTCATTAAGTGTCGCTATATAGCGACTTTAGACAAGTGTTGCTATATAGCGATGTTTAAAGAGCGTCGCTATATGGCGACACTTATTAGACTTGTGAATGGTCATTATATAGCGACACTGAGATAGTTTCCTATAGCGATGTTTTACAGAGAGTGTTTTTTCCCATATTCACCTTCAAAGATAGTTTTTCCCAATGACCTTTTTTTTTTTCTTTTCATACATGTTTGATCCTTTGAGAGAATAAAAGTATAAGAGCATGTACATCAAGTATGAAGCTCATATATTCATGTCTAAGTTTCAGATGAAAAAAATCAATGAAGAGCATTTACATAAACGGCTTCATCCTGAGCCAAGTCTAATGCGCCAAACAAGTCTATCTCTAACTCTATACCGAGTTGATCTCCTATATCATCATCGTACTCTAGCATCGTACGTTCACCTAAGACTTGATCATCTTCTTCAATAAAGTGTGGTGGTTCTTGATGATTGTCATCTTTTTCTTCAATATTGTGATCTCCATCTTCCTCCCGTACGATGTCATTATGCACATCTTCCTCTTGGCTCATATTGTGATCTTCATCTTCATCGCTAGATCCATCTGGATCAATTGGATCCGGCATTGCTAATGGCATCTCCATATCCACATCTCTATCTTCAAAAATTTGCTTACTTCGTGGTGCAACTTGGATCATGTACCACCATCTTGGATTAGAACGATCCGGATGAAAAACCACCTATATTGAAGATGGGTACCAAATGCCATCAAATATATATATGAAATTATGCTTAAGTACATGTATGAAAGGATCTTTAAAAATGAAAGCTTCGATTAATTAAATCATTAGTATGCACCTGCTCACAGTGCTCGGGAAGAACAAAAGTATCACTTTCATCGGTCCAAAGTTTGGTGGAGTCTATTGCAAAGAAACCGCTACTGTCTTTTCTCACTGTCGCATGGGGACTGTTGTAAATAGTTCTAAATCATTTTACATCAAGAATGAAAATACTAAATCGTCTGAAATCAATTTCATAGATTTCACATATGGTTCCACAATAATCTAACCGTGAGGACAGAACATTGGTATATGAAGCACTTGCTTGGCTATCTTGTGTGAAGTTAGGCATGACTCCTCAATCATACGTGACTCTCTTTGAATCGATGCGTTCCCTGTAAAAATGTTGTCCATACATGACTGTAATGCACTGTACTTTTTGTACTGCAAAAGAGCATCATTAAAACAATGAAGATGCATCTATTTTATAGTGTATATTGCCACAAATAATTACCAAATTACGTCAAGAGGTAAGAAACTTACATGCATCATACATCCAGATGATAACTCTCGCTCACGCTCGTTTATTGTCTCTCCATCGCATTCAGCTTTATGTAGAGCAAGTTGTAGCCAATCAAGTGACATGTGAGTGGGGAGAAGGGCGAGATCCCGTGGATATGATTGCAATCGCCTATAAATTACTTTGAATCTCTTCCTTGCAACTATCATTTTCTGCTCTGGCCACTTCATATCTCTCAATCCACTTCTGCATCTCCTTGCTATTGAGGATACAAAACTTATTGAATTTCTCCATTTGCTCTTCGCTCATCTTTCTTTCAATCCCTTTGCCTTGGGAAACCTCGCCAACGATGCAGCATATCGGGATCTGTGGATGCAAGAAACTTCGTGATATATACTAATGACTCTTGCACAAGCCATCCCTCTGCCATGCTTGCTTCTGTTCTTGCTCTTTGTCTTACAAATCCCTTCAAAGTTTTCATAAACCGCTCGAGAAAAAACATCCACTGACTATGAATGGTACCTATAATGGCCACTTCATCAATGTGCACAAGCAAGTGCACTTGAGTTGTCATAATGCTTGAGGGAAAGTACTTCTCAAGCAAGCATACAGCTTCGATGGAATCCACCCTAGCCTTCTCAATGCTTGATATGGAGATCTCTTTTTGAGATATCCACCTATTTCACATGCCCATGTAAGATATATTCATAATCAGTCTACAGATTATTCAGCTTAAATTAAAGAAAATGCAATCAATGCGATTTTATAGTAAGCATATCTCACAATACCACTGATCTTGAATATAGCATTTCTAACATCTTCTTGTAAGCACCCTTTTACTGCTGTAATTGGGAGGATGAACTATCAAAGCAGCAAAGAAGTCATGTCAATAATATAACATAATCATAATTACACTAACGCATCACGATTATCGGTACACTAATCCAACAGCTTAGAATACCTATAAGAGCTTGTGCCAATCATGGGACTTGAGCCCACTAAGCGTATTGTCTTTTGAAAATGCTCCTTTCAAGCAATGCATGTACCCTGTGGGTGTTTAAAAAGAGGCAATGTCCACCTCGACCACTGCCTCCTCTCTCAGGGAGAGGATCACAACAACACAAAGCAACTATAGACGCACTTGATAGATGCGCAACATAGCGGGTGCATCTATAGGTGTTGCTTGAATAGAGAAATTACGGGCGCATCTAACAGTGCATCTAACAGTGCCTCTATTTGTGCGTGTATTGACGCGTCTATTAGCACATCTACACTAAGAAAATACGGGCCCGTCTAATAGTGCGTCTAATAGCATGTCTATTTACACGTGTATTGGCATGTCTATTAGTGCATCTACACTGAGAATTAGACGTGTATTTAGACACAAAACAGAGAATATAGAAAGTGAGATTTTGGTGTACATCACTGCTTTCCAAACATTGCCCATGATACCAAAGCACATAATTTTAACAAAAACATCAATGCTTTTTGGCAAACCCACATATACAAAAATTAAGTGAGGTGAGAAGAATGAGACAATATGTAAAATAGTTTTGCCAATATCAATGATGGGATACGGTTCAATCTCATCCTCAATGAGATCAACTCTTGCCAAACTATCTACTTCAAAATCCAAACAAGTGTTTAGATCTACAAATACATTCAACCCACTACTACTTGTGCTACTCATGTGCTCATTGAAATCAGCATCACTAATGGTAGGCTCGTCCTCACGGGTAATGGCCTCAATATCTGTATCTCCTATCTCATGATCATCCTCCTCTCTCGTATCATGGTCATCATCACCTCCATGGCCATGATCATCCTTCATATGCTCCATATTAGTAAATGTACTATACATCACTTTGGAACGTGGCATAATAGGTATGACATGCCACCATCTATTATTATCCACCATTGGTTGATAGACAACCTAATTCAAACACAAATACAATCATGTTATTTTCCTTGCATCGAAGGTCTCAAATATTTAAAAGTGAGTATTTTTATATGTGTGTACAATATCTGTTCACATTGTTGCAGTAGTACTAGTGTGTCCTTCTTACTTTGCCAAAACTTTGTGGAGTCAATAGTTACAAAGCCACGTGCATGGCATTTGATTGTTGCATTAGGGCCTCTTTCCACCACGTCCTTAAACCACTTTACATCCAAAACATACACAAAAAACCGTCGAAAGTCAAGCTTAATAATATCTTGGATTATGCCATAATAATCATCCATGGCTCCATTGGCTTCCTCAAATCTAGCAATGACATTGCAATCTTGTGTGTTTCTCTTATCATCAATCCATTGTGTTTGAAAATGCTTGCCCTCACACCATATAGCATTAAACATAGTGCACTACACCAAGACAAAATCAATTAAATAAGCAATCTCAGATTATTGAGAGCTCCTAGCTTATGCATAACATTTTATATATCGACCTTGCTCATGCATCCCCTAGCTTACTCCCATTCTTCCATTGTGATATGCATCCCCTCATCTTTCTCTACTTTCTTCATTTTGTTAAGTAGCCAATCCACATGAATATCCTTTGGAAGTGCTCTTAGATACTAAGGGTATGGCACACGAGATCCGGCTAACTCGGGAGATGGAGACGAGTCAGCACACTCATGCTCCTTTAGGTCTCCACTTGGTCCGGAGACACAGTATCAGTCAGGTCCCTTTCCCTCTCCTAGTCCCACTGCTACTCCTCGCTCCGGAAGCGCTTGCGCATGTTCCACTCCTTCAGACTCTGCTACCGTTAGTCCCCCTTACTCATCAGGGGATCTCTTCTATCAAATCACATCTGCTGGAGAGATAATAGAAGATAAAAAGGGCAAAGAAGTGATGGCCACCATGAGAAGGTTGATGAGTCATCACTTCAAGAGCGGCATAAATACCAATTGGCGGTATCAAGATGGCCAAAAGAAGCAGGTGGTGACTCGGGGGGGTCACTTGTCATATGTAACCCTATCACGTGAGTTCAACAGATGGGTTTTTATTAATTCAATTACTTACATATTTATATATACATAAGGAAGTAATTTAATACCCAAAGGTTAATATACAGAAGGGTGTTTTATATTGAAAATTTTCTAGAAGCTTGCAACATGTGACATGGATATTTACGTAGAGTGGCTTATGTCATGGGACATTTTGAAATGCTATTACTGGCATTTTCCTTTTGAAATGAGTAAGCGCTCCTATTGCATTTTCTTAAGTTCTAGAGAATTCTAAAAACCTTTTCTCTTTATTGCTCTTTTTGGCCTTTGCATTAGGATGAGGTTAGGATACTATGCTTTCTTGAATTCTAGAGAATTCTAAAAACCTTTTCTCTCTTTATTGCTCTTTTTGGCCTTTGCATTAGGATGAGATTATGATGCTATGATTTTCTCTCTTTATTACTCTTTTTTGGCCTTTTCATTAGGATGAGATTAGGATGCTATGAGGATGCTATGCTTTCTTGCATACATTGATCTCTAATCTTGATGAACACCATTAATGTTGAATTTATTTTTTGAAATTTTTTTATCCCGTCACTCTCTTTTTTTTTCTTTCTATCCACAGAGGGATTGCATTGAATCAATGGTGGAGGACTATTTTTGAAGTTGATGCCTCTTATACTTGATTTTCTTTGGTTCTACTCAGTCTATTTAGCACTGCCTTTGTAAAGATCCTTCAGGCTCTCAAACAATTGATCTATTATTTAAAAAAGAATAAATAGTGGAGAGCCACTTCTATAATTAAATCCATCGGATAAAACCTGTGAGAGTAAAGAAGTAAGGTATTTATTTTGAGATAGCCCTATTCAAAAGGATTCTCCCACTTGGGAAAATATAGTATCCATATAGCAACAAGGGATCAAAGCAAAAGGAAAAATTTTCATTGAGTGAGAATCCCATTATGCTTGAGGGTTTCTCACGCACTTGTGCCTAGAGTTGTAGATTAGCAAGTACCATGAGCATCACTACCAGTGACAGTTTGAACTAGAATATGGTAAACATGATCAATTCAAAGTAAATGAAAGAATAAAACTATTTCTAGGTTAGGAGAACATAAGCCCTTGTGTCTGATACATTGAGAGCTAAAGAAGGCTCTTATATATGGTATCTTCAAAGATTAAAGAAGACCCTTTCTAGCTTCTTAGACCATATCTTTTCTCGAGGTATTATATACGCTACACAATGCCTAGAAATGGCATCTTGTTGTTTGCGGCATATGCTACACTCATGCTACACAATGCCTAAAAATGCCTAGAAATGGCATCTTGTTGTTTGCGGCATCTAGTGGTGGATTAGTTATTAGAAGGACAATGCTAAAATCTCCCTGAGTTGTCATGGATGTGGTTGTACATAGGTGTTAGCATGGCGTTGGAGCATAGGTCCCAAATGCACTTATATTGTAGTCATACATGCAGTGATGAAGCAATAATCTATGTGCATATATAATTTATATTATTGTCATGTATTAGATGCTAATTTTGTGATGAAGGGATGTAGAAGACCGGAAGATGTGGCTACTCGATTAATTTCTTTGTTGCAATCTATTATGAGTTGCATTCTTCTTGGCAACTTATTTTTCATTACTTTCGGTCTACATCTTCTTGACATAGGTGGAGTGTATCACAGTGTGGTATGACATTAAGGCTGTTTTTTTTTGTGACTAATATCTTTCCAAGAGCGTCTCATGGTACAACTTATAGAACATATAGATGACTAGAATTCATAACATGCCATGAAGAGAAATCTTTGTTTCCGGATTGCAAAGTTCTAGAAATTTGTTTAATGGGCCTAATTGTAGTTTTGCACTGTTTTGCATAGTGTATCTCGAACATAATGAGTACCGTTTTGTGAGCATTTTGTTGAGAATTTGTAACTCTTGTAATCTAGATGATATGAGAGTGATTCAAGCACCTATATTTTTCATTTTCTAAGTAAAAAATTCACATGCATAAAACCAATTCACATTAAATTTCACAAATTGGCATTAAGGTATTGGCACTTTTGCTTAACAGAAGATGACATAAGCTATTTTGATTAACATAATGTACAGTTTTAATGAAACCTAGCATAATCTAACAAGAAGTAGCTAATCTAATGTACACAGGGTTGAGGGGGGCACAAGGAAACCTATTGAACCACCTCCCTTTCACCATAGCTAGGAATCTTGGCTCAACCTTGGTGGACGGCAGGGCAATCACATGGCTAGGCAAGTTGAAGCAATGGAGGTGTAGGGGGGAGAGCAAATGCTCGCCAAGAGGGCTATTACTACCATGAGGCAAGGGGAGACACAAGGCGTTGCTAGCAGGACTGGAAGAGAGTGGGACAAAGAAGGCCAAGGGGCATCCACCATGGTTATATGCCTATGAAAGGGAAAAATAATTTTCACAAATATTTGGTGTGCGTGGAAACTATGGAAAATATGCATTGGTCCACATGTACGAGACATGTACTTTTGGCCATTAATTAGCTATTGCCTTGTCAAGATTTTTAATTCTTGACATTGATTCCACCCATTACAAGCTATGGATCTTATGGGGTGGAATCTACATTTGCTAAATGCCTATATCTCCATCCTCTTCCGTCTATCATCTATACACCAATGATAATGCGACTCTTGTGTTCATAACCTATCTGCCATCATCGATCACAAAGTTTCATTTCTTTGGCTAGGGCCCTGTCTCACCCTGCCCTACTCCTCCCCCTCCTCCTCTTTTGTAGTGTGCCTCTAGCGTAGAGCAATGATAGGAAACTTGATCTGCTCTTGGCCTAGAGGGGTAGCCATTGTTGCAAGGCTCAATGTCGCCTCATATTGGAGCCTTGGTGCCTCCATGATGAGCATCAGAGCTCTGTCTGCTAGCTCCAATCATTAGTCGTGCCTTCTAATAGAACACCATTGTAACACATAAAATTAAGCATACTAACCAAAACATCCTAAATGACATGCCAAAATCCCTTGTAAAATTCAACAATGAAGCCATCTTGTTTTAGAACATTCTCACAAGTCCTCTCCCATTCACTGTCAACCATAGGGGAAGAATTGTCGATGATGCAATCGCAAAATCAATCCAACCATGATGTCTAGGTTGTGCAATATTGTGAGAATATTCTTGAATATGGAGTAAAATGGTATATGAATAACACGGTTGCAAGCTCTCTACAAGCTATGAAGGTGCAATCTTATCTTGATCTTATCTTGATCTTGCCAAATCTTGCTAAATCTTGCTGCCAAAATTTAATGGCCCTTAATGGGCCGCCGCTTTTGAAATCCCCTCCTAATCTTGTTCCATCTTCCTCGCCATCTCCTTCTCCCCCATCCTCCACGATCCTCTCTTGCTAAAGCAAGACTCTCTCCCCCATTCCGGCGGACCTTGGCAACGCCCTCCGCCACGGAACTCTCAATCTAGCAGACAACCAGCTTACCGGAGCTTTCCCTTCCTCTCTCTCGGAGCTCACTGCAGTCTCCCTCTCTCGCAATCGTTTGACTGCGCTACCACGGTTTAGCACGAACGTGAACAAGCGATCAGAGCTAGCAAGCAGACCGGCAAGCCATTCATTGAGGTACTCGCTCTCTTAGATACGCTGCAGCTCGTGCTTATGATTTCGCACTTGTCTGCCTTCGAGGCCCCGATGTGCATCTAAATTTTCCGAATTCGCCTCCTCAAGTGCCCGCAAATTGTTCTTTCTCCACCAAAGAGATTCAAATTCTTGCAGCTCGAGCAGCCGCTTCTTCACCTACGATTCCTCCTCACTTTGGTAACTTCACTACCCTGCACGCTCTGGATCTCTGCTGTGTGAAGTTTTGCGTGAGTTCATGCTTGTTTTCTGTCATCACTATAGGCAATAACAACACTTTCTTATTAGTGAAGGAAGCTTTCTTATTAGTGAAGCTGTAAAGAACGGTGAAGCCCACATGGCTTCTTATTTCTCACGATCGAATATGCAAGCAGATACAGTACAAACACTCCACCTTATGAATCCCGGGTATGCTAGGTATACAGACGCTTCAAATGTTGAAAACCTGGTGTCTGTCAGTCCTGCAGGTGTCGGATAGAATAATTCAGCTGGAAACAACAATCCACAACAGCAGCAATATATTGGATTTCCTTCGCCTCCTGCGGCAGCACCGAGTCCTTTGGGACAACCGTCCACATTAACGACCATGTACAGCACAGCTTTGGGCCGACAGAGTACTTCAAGTCTCTTCACAAATCGAGCTAACAATCATCCATACAACTGGACTACAGTGAATGAGCTTTCATTCCTACCACAAAATGATGTGGCACAAATTAATCAGTCATTGGCTGCCAGGCTCCTTTCCATGAACTCAGGTCAGCATTCAACCTCTGATATGCTCCAGTCTAACGTGAGACATCAGCCCCTCCATGACGAGCAGGCTTCAATGCTGAATAGAAATGCTGTTTCACAAGCCTCTACTGGGCCTAGCCAGGGTCTCTCTCTTTCTCTTTCACCACAGCAGCACCCAGTGCAATTGCAATACCATAGCATTCAACCTGATGATTCAAGCATGAGTAGCACCCCTGGCTTAAATCATATTACTGCTGAAAGCAACAGTGATAGGGGAGAAAGAGCCCAAAACAAATGGGTAGGGAACTTGAGCCATTTCCGAGCGTCTTCACGAGATGGACTGCTAGGAACGAGTTTTCAGCATTCTATGAATGATGTAAGTAGCAGGAACATGCAGGTAGAATTAAATGTCCCAACGGTGGTCAGATCTGGAGGTTCCCTCACTGGTTCGAAGTACTTAAAACCAGCACAGCAACTCCTCGATGAAGTAGTGAGCGTTGGACGTGGAATCAGAAACAGTCCATCAAAATACATAAAATCTCAGTCTTGGATGGCACCTAGCTCGCATATGGGTGTGTCAATTGTCCCAAAAAAGAGCTTTTCATTCCCCTTGTCACGTAGGCACATCACTTGCCTGGCTTTTCATAGGAAGTTCTAAGTTATTACAAAGTTTGCTATGAAGAACTCTAGGTTGCCGAGACACTAGCATGGCAACCTTTCTCTAGGTCATTCTTGCTTTGCGCTTGCTACATAACATCAAAATATGGTAGCATTTGAGAAGAGCTGTAGGATAACGTGGTTACAACCATCCCTTTACGGTTTATTGGAGACTTGATATTAGACCACTCTGCTCACGATGTAATTTTTGTGGGCACCCTTCCCTTTAGAAGGTTCTGTTCTTCATGCTCCCAGCTTGGCTTCGCGGTTCTCTCTTTGCTTGCCTGACTCCTGCTGACTCCTTGTCTGGTTGAGCATGCAACTTGGGTTGCTCATCCATAGCTTAGGATTCCTCATTTACCTTACTCCTTTCCCTTTACCTTACATAAGCTCTCTAATAAGTTTGTTCATAAAGCACTGCATCTCGAAAAGGCAGTTTTGGGAATGACTATAATTGAAATAAAGGTATGATAGCTTTTCTTTCTCTGCTCAATAACCCATTCGTTGGCAAATTTTCGATAAGTTGATAAGCTTTTTTTGGGGGGGGGTTTCTTCTTCACGTATGTTCGAAGTAGTGTCGTCTTTTCATATAGTATGTCAATGTCATAACTTCTTTATTCTTGATATTACATGACTATTAGATATCGACGTAGTGTCGTATATAGCCTTTCGACATAATACGTCGATCATCTGATTTGTAATGTAATATTTGAGTCAATTACTTGGGCCATGCATTTGCATGGTGCTTATCTTTCCGCATTGGATCGTATTACTCGATTATATGTGCGGTTAAGTAAGTAAGTCTGCATTTCGACATTTGGTTGTAATATTCAACCTTTGATGTCGTTACAAGGACTCCTTCTCATTGTTTTGAAACTAGCTCGACACTTGGTCGTATCATTCGACTGTATGTGTCGTCTCTCAACCTTAGAAGAGTAATAGAATTCAACACTTTGTCGTTTATTCGACTTTTGGTGTTGTTTCTTAGATATATAATTTATAAAATAAGTAGGCTTCAACACTAGGTCGTTTATTCGGCTTTCAGTGTTGTCGTAGCTTATTTCATAAAACAAATGTTTAAACTTCGACACATGGTCATTTATTTGGCTTTCAGTGTCGTTGTAGGTTATCAGTGTTGTATGATAGTTTCGGCTTCAACACTTGGTCGTTTATTCGACTTTTGATGTTGTTGTCCTCTTTGGAAATATTTTGTGTAGAATATAGGGGACCATCGCATAAATGCTAGTGTGTAGAGGTTGTAAACTTTCCAATAAATATACATCTGAGATTCATGCTCATACATCTAAGGTAATAATACTAGAGCCAATGATATTTGTGTCTTTCATTAATGCCTATCCATGGGGTCTTTGAAAGCTGCTTATGTATAAGGATTCTAAGTTGAATCTTATCTTTAATCAATTGTGGGTCATCAACCATTGGATATTATTTGAAATACTCTTCCAATGTTGATTATCTAGTGTCTAACACACACTTCTCCACACACTCAAATGGTAGGCCCATGTAAGCATGATGCAAATTTCATAAGAATGGAGTTCGTTGTGTTCTTTATTGTAATTAACTTTGTGTTCATTGATTATTTAAAATATGAATATATTTTAGATTCTCTCTCAATACTTGGTTTTTTCATGCATGTTTTGCCAGAAATCCTTTTGTGAAAAGATGCAAGCAGAGGAAAGGAAAAATTGGCTCAAAGTCATTAGGCGGCATCTTTGTATAGGGATAAGTAAGATGAGCAAGGAGCAAATAACAGACATAACTAGCAATGCAATACGGATAGAGTGTTTCTACAATGAGGTCATAGCCAACACAATGGGAGAGACGTTGCCCAAGAGTGAAATGAATGAAGGTGGAGTACGTCACATGATCAATAGCATCATAGGAAATATGAAGAAATGTGCAGAAGACTTGCGAGATGATGTGCCTCCTAATATTGACATGGAAAAATTAGGTTTTTGGGATTTGAAGTGGAAAGAGGAGAAGGGTAGAAGCAAGAGGGCAAAAGACATAGATTCACATTTCACTATTTCGAAGAGAGTGCGATATGAGCAATCAAAACATTCATGTGATCCAACTTCTGAGGCATGGTTAGCTATTGACGGTAGTCGCGGGGATGCTTCTCACAAAGCACATTCATTTAGGAATGGTGATTGTTCAATTGTGTTAGGTATCCCCCATGAGGCTATAGAGGAGGGTGAGAATCTTGGTGCTGGCTCATTTGGAGTATGCTTTAAAGTCACTTTTAATGGCATCTCTTTCTTTCCTCGAAGTATTACTTATGCGGCAAAGCGCTACAAAGGGAACATGTCTCACACCTTAAAGTCATTTGACAAAGAATATGGAATGCAAATCTTACATCCAGGTATTGTCAGATGCATAGGATTTACTAGAAGCTTGCCTTGGATCAACATTTTTCCATACTTCAATGGAGGGAGTATTGGAGACATGATGATGCAGCTACCCTTTGAGAAAGGGACTTTCAGAAAGCAAGTGTTATGCTTGAAAGGCAATGGAGTCACTAGGAGAGAACCAGATCCAATACTAAGTGATGTACAGCTTACGAGATTAAAGGCATTTGTGGAAGCTACCCCAGACATCATACACGCATTGGTTGATGCATTAGCAGCTGTACACCAAGAAGGCATTATACATTGTGATCTACACCCTTTCAATGTCATGCTAGATTTTACCAAGAATCATAGTCCACGGGTTGGCATCATTGATTGGGGATTGCTGCTTCGATACAGTGAATCAAGAGAAGCTATTAATTTTGTGAAGCGTACTCCAGATATGGATGATTTGACTTATAAGATCAAGAAGAGTACAGCAATAAGACAAAATCGACTCCGGCCTTGGCAAGCTCCAGAAATAATCGACCCTGAGAACACCAATGCTTACAGTAAAGAATCAGATGTGTTTGCCATGGGATACATGATTAAAGAGGTTATTAATTTTTATAAGGAGTGTAAGGAATACTACTTCAAAGAGGATTACACAAAACAGTCAGCATGGAGTGGCAAGTTGCGGCAGATTTATTTCAATGCAACTAACTATATGTTTGTGGAAAAACAAAATAGAATGACACTGGCCGAGATGAATAATCGACTAGCAAGATTTAACACTCAACCCCATGCATGTTTGCGGCCTGCAGTTGAGATGATGCCTCAGTTTTATTAATCCGATTTTATTATAAAGCTACTCTTGGACAATTATGTTTATAAACTATAATGTTACTCTTTCAATGCATTTTCAAAACTAGTATATGCATCTATACTATTTGAATTCAATAAAGAACTATAATCTATATATTTTTTAAATTCTCAAATTTTTATCTTCGTGCTGTAACTTCTTGCATTTTGAATACTAGTATATGTGTTTATAGTATTTGAATTTAATAAAGTGTAAAGTGTCTTAGAATGTATTTTTATTTTTTTTCAAAATTTTATATTTTTGTATTAGAATTGTGTATTAATTTGGGAAGAGTTTGTGTTTATTATGGTTAAACTCAAACCCATGAGTCATGCATACAAATTTTTATTATAATGATCAAATTTAAACTCACCAGTTATGCACAAATTGGCAATCTAAATTTTGCAGGTCATGCACACACAGGTGGAGGGGGGTTATAATTAAGGTTCTCATTTTATTTTGAAGTACATCGGTCTCCTATCATGGCATCTTTTTTCAAGATTCAAGTGATTGACTATGATAATAAGGAGGAATTAGGTGTTGTTAGGGTGACAAGAGACACAGGTCATCCCACATTCTCTCATGTTCGTGAACAAATTGAAGGTGATGAGCTTCTATTGGAACCCTTTGAGTTTGTTGAGGACGAATATATAATAACCAAACGGCAAGAGGAACGATGGACAATCAATGATCAACTCTTAGTGCACATCAAGAGAAGTCTATGTCGCATAGAGGAAACTCCTTATCCATGTAAAAGACATTGCACTCAACTAGCTGATGACATAAATGTTGATGCCCAAGTGCACATGTCTTCAAAGCTTTCTAGTAGATTACTAAGCCCAACTATTCTTGAATGTTGGCAACGTGAATCTGATAGAGTTAGATCAAAGCTAAAGGAAATGGTAGTGTCAAGGGATGATAAGTTTGAGTTGCATTCTGAGGACTTCAATGGGGTGCCCCATGTGCGAATTTGGTGTCATGAGTGTAATGAACTTTATGGTAAAGGATTGATAGAAGGCAAGCATGCAGCATACAATTGCTTCTCTAACTTCATGAGATTTCACATATTGGAAAGTAAAAAGCATGAGCTCAAGTATATGGTTGCTCGAGGACTACGAAAAGAAGATATGCCCAAAGTAGTGCATCAACCAACAAAGGATGACAAAAGAGAGATAGAAGATGCGATAGAGAAGATGAAATCTTTTATGTCCACAAATGAAGGTATTATTTGTTCCTTTATTCCTCAATCAATATTTGCCATCTTCTTACATTAAGTCTCTTACTCATCTCCTATCGTTTCAATAGGTTGGGATTTTGAGGTTGTTGAAGCTACAATACATGATTTTAAGGACAAAAGCTTGGTGAAGGTGCGATGCAAATATGATGATGCATGGTTGCGTTTATGTCCTCCAAGATCAGATTTGTACACGGTTCTCAATGAACACACAAAGTCAAACTCTCATATCAAGTCGCTCATGAGAAAAGATGAAAATCCAAAGGTAGCACTCACTGGCTTGCGAGGGCGTCCTCGAAAGGATAAGGAGCATGATCCAAAGCAAAGATCTCTTAGCAACTTTTTGGTTTCAACAAAAACTAGAAGCCCAAGTACGAGTGCTTTCTCTGTTGATTCAAGTTTTAATAGAGAAAATGAATCTTCTTTTGTAAATTTTGACTTGCTATGTTGGGGCCTTTGGAGCCATGAGGTCAAAGTAGGTAACAAGTATGTCAAGGTAAAGCCTTTCTTAGATGATCAATGTGGCGGGAAGTATTGGTTTATAGAGCGTTATGTTAAGGCGACATTAAATAATGGATGTACTGATATTCATGTGGATGGATGCTTTCGTCACATAAGTTGCATACGCATTTCACAAGATGGGCAACCGTTTAAAGACTTTACATGCCACCATTGCAAGGGGATAGTTAAACTTGCTGACTTTAGAATGAGATTGTATAGAGAAGAGAAGGTTGAGAATAAGAGAGGAGATAGGGGTACCGGTTGTGGAAGAAGGCTAGATTATCTTACAAAGAGTGAGCTTAGAAATGCAACTCTTTTTGCTAAAAGACGAGTAAGAGACCTTTCTAAGCAACTATGGTGGGCAAAGTCTCAGGTTGCCATTCTTTCAGTAAGAGTCCGCACTTTAAGAGAAGCTAGCATAGAGTCTCTCAATCGAAAGGATGTAAAACGATTTTGCAACAACATAATCGAAGCCCATAGATTGGAAAAGTTTGGTGGTAAAGTTGCCTTATGGGACTTTCTACAAGATGTTGCCACAAACATAATCAAGTCAAGTGCTGGACAAAGATATAGTGAGAACACAAAGGCAATATTTGAGGTTGCAAGGATGTGGGGAGGTCCAAGGTTACATGACTTCTTGAGTTCCAACCTCAATGGACCTTCTTTATCAACGACAAAGCGAGGGCAAAGACTTGCTACTCAGTTTGTACCTGGTATACATGGATATCTTTTTGATGCAATCACTGAAATTTATGAAAAAGAAAAAGAAAAGCATGGAATCATGTCAAGGATTCCCTTCATCATAGTGGAAGATGAAACTGCAATAAAGAAGCGGATAAGGTAACCTCCTTTTTCTCTAAATTATTTTCATAATTTAAATCTTGTTTTTGAATGCAAGAGGATTGCATATGATCTTACAGACTTGTGCTTATTATTGCTTGTAGGTGGAATCCAAAGGATGACATGCTTGTGGGTTTTGATGGATATAAAGTAGATGATCATGAGTGCATGACCACATGCATGATCAAAGTGGGAGAAGGACAAAAAGGATATGATCAGATTATTGATGCATTTCAAAATTGTGTCATTGGTGGACGTGCAAGAGTTTTTCTTGCCAATCCATTGCATGATGCACTCCCACGCTTGGTTCTTGCACTTCATTGCACTTGCGGCCGATTTGATGCAAGTTTTGTCCGCAAGCAATGGGATGCTATTTTAAACTTATGGAATGAGAAGCTAAAGACCACGGTTGGTCCAATTATTGGACATGCATCTGATGGTGATAGTCGACGAAGAACATTGATGATCTCCGATTATCTAGATAAAAGAGGTAGTAGATTTGGGATAAAATGGGATGGATGGCCTCTCTCAGCAAAAGTTTTAGAAAATCAAGTTTTTGGGCTGCATGATCAAGATTTTGTACATAATGGAAAAAAGTTAGTTAATGTTCTTGACAAGCCTAAGCGTCAATTGGCTATTGGCAATGTTTGGATCACCTTAAATCATGTCATTATTGTGTATGATGCTTTTTCTATCGACAAGCATATGCTAAGGGAGGGAGACATTAGGCGAGATGACCGCCAAAATTGGGCTGGAGCTCAAAGAATATGCAGTAGACAAGTGCAATGGTGCTTGGGAGAATTGGCAAACAATGGAATTCATAGAAAAGAGAGGAGCATGCTAGGAACACAAGCTTATCTTGAAATTGCTGGGGACTACATCGACATCTTCTTATCTCCACATTTGAATCTTGTGGATCGAGTCTATCTTCTTATTTTTCAAAGTTGCTTCTCCTCCTTGTTCGTCCTCCTCTCCTTTAAGCTTGGAAGTAAGTGTGGGTGCTTTCCTCTTAAGTGTAAACTTGGAAGTAAGTATGGGAGCCTTCCTCTTAAGCGTTGAAACTGTGGATCTGCTAATAAGGAAGGAAGCAAGCCGCACAAAGTATAAGTAATGTGAAGAAAAGCAAAGCGAGCGCACTAAAAGCAGGTTTAAAAGCTGTGTCTATAGGTGCATCTAAATACACAGAGTAGACGCACCTTTAGACGCGACTGTAGACGTGCTTTTATATGCGCCTTTGGATGTGCCACAGAGTTTAAAATTAAACATTTGAAGAAGAGCAAATTTGGTGGGTTGTTTGTTTGTAGGATGTCTTCATCTTCAACAAGAAGCTCCAGTGAGGATGAATCCCTCCATATCCACCATCGCAAAATGTGGTTGGAGCAAAAAATCAAATGTCTATGTGATCAACGTCGAGGAAACATGTATCGTGCACGCAGGATTACACTCAATTATATCTCAAAGTATGGAGAATGGGATGTGACCGTAAACAGGGTAAGGGTTTGTAAGTTAAGGTTGATTGAGATACCTATGGGTGTTCATATGTTTGAGTTATGATCCTGTTTTAATTTGATACAGGATGCAGTGCCACACCCGCATATGTTGCCCTATGCTCGCTGTGAGGAGGCGAAGCATCGGCAATATGAGGTGGGATCATCAGGAGAGACCATTCCGGATGCATGGAGTGATGGTGATAGTAGCCCTCCACCATTACCTCATGAAGCCGTGGAGGAGGAGGTGTTTGATGATATGGTGCGGGATTTATATGTCCATCAAGGGAGGGATGATAGCATGGAGCAGGATTATCTTTTTCCTGCAGCATCGACTCCACTATTTGAGGGGTGCACATTCTTTGTTCTATGTGCCTCCCTTGAGTTACTAAACTTGCAAACCATCTATGGATGGAGCAATGCAAGTTTGAATGCATTACTCAAGTAAGCTTTAAAGTCTATTTTGCAAACATGGTGAATTATGCTAGTGGGTCAATGACTCAAATGCTTTTCCTCATTTATGGTCTTCACGTGCAGGCTATTGTGTAAAATGCTTCCAAGGGAGAATAAACTACCGGCCTCAAGAGATATGGCAAGGCAACATGTGACCTCTCTTGGAGGATTAGATTACAAGCACATCCATGCATGTGTCAACGATTGTGTTTTGTTTCGTGGACTACATAAGGATGCAAGAGAGTGTCCTACTTATGGAGAGGCAAGATATAGAGTAGATCTCAAAACCTTGGACGTGCCTCGTAAGGTTCTACGACATTTTCCCATAATTCCTCACATCCAACATATGTTCAAGTGCAAATCTATTGCAGAGCTCATGTCATGGCATTCCTCGCATCGATCAACCGATGGCAAGTGGAGAACTCCCGCGGACTCTCCTGCGTGGAAGCATATTGAAGACACATGGCCAAGCTTCAAGGAAGAACCTAGGAGCTTGAGACTTGGATTGGGTATGGACGGTGTGAACCCATTTGGTCTCAAAAGCACGTCTTATAGTGTATGGCCAGTGATATTGGTGAATTACAATCTTCCACCCTCTATGGCTATTAAGAAAGGAGATGTTATGCTATCCCTTCTAATTCCAGGGAAACATAAAGTCAAAAATCCTGATGTTTATTTGGAGCCTTTGATTGACGAGCTAGAGATACTTTGGAGAGGTATCGAGGTGCATGATGTGAGCAGGCCTCCCTCGTCACGAGACTTCAACTGCAAAGCAGTCTTGATGTGGATGATTCATGACTTCCCAGGCTATGGTGAGTGTTCAGGTAAGCATTGCACTTCTAATTATGAATAGGCAAAGGATGTGGCACCCTAAACCCACCTTCAACTCTTAATTGCATCTATTGTTCAAGTCTCACTACATCGGGTTACCATGCATGTCTTGTTTGTGGTCCTTCACTAGTTGCCTCACAGGCAGACGCATTGAACAAGGTCATCTATGAGAATAACCATCGATTTCTTCCACCTGATCATCCTAGATATGTTGCCCCTTGGAATGAAGTCCTCCCACAATCACTCACGACGGGAGATTGGATGAGAATTTGAGACGGTTCCATGACTCCACCACTTGGCATGAGCCGGTAAGGGTTTGTAACTATTGGCTGGAAGTAAAGATTGGCTATATTGGCTGGAAGTAAAGATTGCCTGCTAACACTTTATTTTGTTTAGATACTCCATCTTTTATCGTTTACCATATTGGTCCCACCTCAAGATCAATCACTTGCTTGATCCCATGCATATCTTCAAGAATGTGGCATCTACCATTTGGGAGCATTTGAATGGGACACGAGATTCCGCAGGCATAAGGGAGGATCTACGTACCATAGGGAGGATGCATGAAGCTTGGCCTCAAGAGAGACCAAATGGGCGTGCTTTTTTACCTCGTGCATCGTGGATTTTATCAAAGCTAGAGATGGCGATGGTGAAGCGCGCTATTACTACAATTCGTACTCCCACTGGATGCATGAGGTGTTTGAAGGGAGCCTTTACAAAGAGCAAGAAAAGAGGTGTAGAGCAATTATATGGCTTGAAATCTCATGATTGGCACAAGATGCTCCAACTAAGTATTTTATGTGCATAATATCTTTTTCCTTTCAAATTTGTGAGTGAATAGTTATAAGCAACTAATCAACCACCTCCTCTGGGTCTAGTTCATACTACCTACTAGCATTTCACATAGTGCATCGAAGGACATGAAAGATTGTATTTACAAGATGGGCGAGCTTGTGAGGTACTTTACATGAGACAAAATATGATGTGTATCAATGTTTCATGCAAGTTTGAATGCATATTTCTAATATGCTATACTTTTTCATTTCTAGGTATGTGAGCTGAAAGGAAATAGATCCCACCACGCTTGAGAATGCTCGAGTTATGTCAGTGGAGGTAGTTTGTTTAGTGGAGGAGACATTTCCACGTTCTATTCTCACAAGCCAACTACATCTTATAGTGCATTTGGTGGATGAGATTGCTATCTGCGATACTATACATGCACGATGGTTGTTCTTCCTCAAGCACTTCATGAAGACCTTGAAGGGCTTCGTGAGACAAAATGCAAGACCTGAAGGTAGCATGGCCGAGGGTTGGTTGGTACAAGAGTCACTTGTATATATTTCTGAGTTTCTTGTTGGTGTGGATAGCTCTCTCCCATGACTATGGAGAGATGATGAAGATCTAAGGATGACCTCTATTGTGCCTCAAGGAAAAGGACGCAACAAACTAATAGACACAGAGTTGCATAATAGTATCAACCTCTTTTGCGTGCTTAATAGTGATGTGATGAAAAGATGGGTGACAAGATACGAGGATGCAAAGGCAAGAAGACAAGAAGAAAGGGCCCTCTTTCGTACACACCACAGATCTCGTGTGCCATACCCTCAATATCTAAGAGCACTTCCAAAGGATATTCATGTGGATTGGCTACTTGATGAAATGGAGAAAGCAGAGAAAGACGAGGGGATGCATATCACAATGGAAGAATGGAGTATGCTAGGGGATGCATGAGCAAGGTCGGTATATAGAATCTTATGCATAAGTTAGGAGCTTTCAATAATTTAGATTGCTTATTTAATTGATTTTTTCTTGGTGTAGTGCACTATGTTCAATGCTATATGGTGTGAGGGCAAGCATTTTCGAACACAATGGATCGATGATAAGAGAAACACACAAGATTGTGGCATCATTGCTAGCTTTGAGGGAGCTAATGGAGCCATGGATGATTATTGTGGCATAATCCAAGATATTATTATGCTTGACTTTCGACGCTTCTTTATGTATGTTTTGGATGTAAAGTGGTTTAAGGACGTGGTGGGAAGAGGCCCTAATGCAACAATCAAATGCCATGCAAGTGGCTTTGAAACTATTGACTCCAAAAAGTTTTGGCAAAGTAGGAAGGACACACTAGTACTACGGCAACAATGTGAACAGGTACTGTGCACACATATAAAAATACTCACTTTTAAATATTTGATGCAAGAAAAATAACATGATTGTATTTGTGTTTGAATTAGGTTTTCTATCAACCAATGGTGGATAATAATAGATGGTGGCATGCCATACCTATTATGCCATGTTCCAAAGTGATGTATAGTACATTTATTAATATGGAGCGTATGGAGGATGATCATGGCCATGGACGTGATGATGACCATGATACGAGAGAGGAGGATGATCATGAGATAGGAGATACAGATATTGAGGTTATTACCCATGAGGACGAGCCTACCATTGGAGATGTTGATTTCGATGAGCACATGCGTGGCACAAGTAGTAGTGGGTTGAATGTATTTGTAGATCTAAATACTTGTTTGGATTTTGAAGTAGATAGTTTGGCAAGGGTTGATCTCATTGAGGATGAGATTGAACCGTAGCCCCATAATTGATATTGGCAAAACTATTTACATATTGTCTCATTCTCCTCATCTCACTTAATTCTTGTATATGTGGGCTTGCAAAAATTTATGTGCTTTGGTAATCATGGGCAATGTTTGGAAAGCAATGATGTACACCAAAATCTCACTTTCTGTATTCTTTGGTTTGCGTCTATCTATGCATCTAAATGCGCGTCTGATTCTCAGTTTAAACGCGCAAATAAATGCGCTAATACATGTGCAAATAGACGCGCTGATAAACGTGATGTTAGACGAGCCCATATTTTCTCAGTTTAGACGTGCAAGTAGACGTGTTAATACACACACAAATAGACGAGTTGTTAGACACGCTTTTAGATGCGCCCGTAATTCCTCTACTAAAGCAACACCTATAGATGCACCTGCTATTTTGCACATCTACCAAGCGCGTCTATAATTGCTTTGTGTTGTTGTGGATGTGTGGATTCGTTATGGGAAACTAGCACGGTGGTTGTTGGGATATACTAAAAACAAGCATGGGATTTAGTGTTTGGGATTTACAAAAACAATTTAATAAAACCAGCACAGTGGTTGTTGGGATATACTAAAACGAATCATAGTCTCAAATATAAATTCTATTTTCTAGGACAAGTGGACATATTTTTTCTTTCAATGATACTACATATATTTTCTTATTACTATCTCGGCCATCCTTGTCCACCGCTCTAAGACACCCCAAGATGTGCTCATGCGTGTCTAAATTGAATTTGAAGACACTATTTCCCTTCTTTTGTTGGGGCACAAGTTGCATCTGGAACTTAATATCTCTTACTCTAGATGAGTGTACACACATGTTTATGGACTCTTATCTAGCATTTCATAATTGTGGTCTCTCTTGGATGTTTTTTTGTACCAAATAGCTCGGACCACTAATCCCACTTCTCATAAGTTTTTCCCCAGTTAATGTTTCCTTGACCTTATTCTTAGGTTTTGTGCACTACAACAAAAAGTATGGTGGCATCTTCCTTGTTCTCCCCAAAATCTGTGCTAACTGCAAAGTTATCTCCCTGTTCTAGATAGTTAGTGAGGTCATTGAAACTCTCCCCAAATTGTGGCGAGTCGATTTTCTCTCCATTGTTTGTCTCTCCTTCTAAACATAGAAGAGAAACGAGAGAGAAACTTAAACTCGCTCCCATATCTTCATAGTTGCAATGTTCTCACAATCATCATGATCCCCTATGATGCATGCACTGTAAAAATAAGAAAGTTTTCTTATTTTAATCAGTTGTTGGTTGTTTGAAAAGCCCCATACGTTGTGCAGACCACGAACTCCTTTAATTTTATCGCAATTGTGCTAGCTTCTCCTTTGCACTTCATCCACTTTCACTTCATGGAACACTCTGCATACTATAGTATTCTTATGGCTTTGTTTATTGTATGTTGAATGCATGCCTATGGAGAGGTTGCCATATTATAGCATCATGGGCATCATTGAGTTTTTCTTGAGGGCATGGTAATTGGTGTTGAAACAGAGCTTGCTTAATAACAACATAGCATCCATCATGTTCAACCTTGACATGGCTAGACCGAAAGAAATTCCACATCATGTCTAGATTAGTTTGGGAACCTTGAGATGAAGTAGAATTTACGTGCTGATTTAAATTGAGAGGCAGCACCATCTGACCACACCCAATGTTGTTTTATATTTTTTGCATGGGGATTTTCATTTTTTAACCATTCCCAATGTAGTAGAAAAGCATGCTACACAAATAAGGTGTCATGTTTCCTATCATCTGAAATGTAGAAATGGTACATGCACTACACTAACCTAGATTCCTGTGAGTCAGCAAGTAGATTGGCATCAGGCATGGAAGAATCAAGCAAATGCATGTACGTGATATGCACAAGAATTATTATCTGCTTGTTGTACCAGTGAGCACTTTGTATCTCATATTGTTCTTGGTTTCAGCAAAATCTATGACAGATACAATAGTGTCATAGGGAAAAATGGCAAGGCACGTCCTTAACTGCTTATCCTGCTAGCTGGCCATGAAATTATGAAGCACATATTTTGGGATGGAATGAGCCACGTGACCTACAAGCTTCCTTGGATGGGTGCTCTTATATGATAGTGTCACAGGGAAAAATGGCAATGCACATCTTGAACTTCTTATCCTGCTATAGCTGGCCATGAAATTGTGAAGCACATATTTTGGGATGGATTGAAGCACGTGACCTACAAGCTCCCTTGGCTAGGTGCTCATATATGATAGTAGTCATCTCTTTTTATCAGATCCTTCAACATTGACATTTTCAAATCTCCTCCATTATAGAGCAACATGGTTGTCTTGGCTCATTTCATTTGGATAGACATTGAATGTCTTCTTTTCAGCATCAAACTGCAATGCTTGCATGTGCCATGAATGCATTCAATCCTGTGCAACTCATGGTCTTCCTTCGGACAAACCATTGTCTCCCATAGAGAGCTTAGGCTACAAAACCTGCCCTCCCTTGCAACACATGATGAGGATCTATGCATCCTACAGACTGCACATTCATCGAGGAGGCATGGGCATCGATCCCCATGGAGCAATGTTCCAACACGACTAGATCTCAAGTCATTCATAGCTTGCTAGGCCAAGTCAAAGTTTATGTGTGTTTTGCAACAACAAACATTCTTGTTTTTGAGTTTCTTGATGTACCAGGGCTTCGAATGCTCAAAGCTCCTCTGCTTAATTGAAATATTCGGATTATGATCTGTAAACTTGAGATACAACTCCGTCTACTGACCAACATGTAGGAACAACAAAACAATGAGCTCCCTTTTTGCTACTACTAAAAGAAGACAAAACACAATCTAATTAATGTATATAATGAAGCAAAACAATTTTCAACCACCGCACTGGTTTAGGACAATCACAATTTCAATCACCGGGCTAGTTTAGGACACATTTAGGACAGTCAAACATCATTCTAGTTTAGGACACGTTTAGGACAATCACAATTACAACCACTGGGATGCTTTAGGACACAGTCACAATTTCAACCATCGGAATGGTTTAGCCTGACGATCTCAACTTCACATATTAGACAATAACAAGTATATTGCTTTTCATTTTTGAATTTCACCAATAGAAAATAACAATATACACTACAAGGCATAGGTCCTTTTCCGATGAAAATACCGACCTTTTTTACACTCAATTTTTTTTTTGACAAGTGCAAAGGTCGTTATTTACGTCACTATGCGTCGAAAAAGAATGGTCACTATATAAGCATCACTATATAGCGACGCTAATAAACATCGCTATATAGCAACACTAGCAAATGTCGCTATATAGCGACGATCAACAGAAGCTTTAAAAAAACATCAGTGGGGCTAAACAGGGCCACATCAAGCCCTATTTTTCCCCACTAATGTTTTTTATTTAGTAATTACAAAAGAATGTTTTTTATAAACTTCCCTTGTGAAAAGGGTGATACAAAATCGCTCAAATGAGCCGAGCGATAGAAGCATATACATGTCGAAGATATACAACATTGTTTGTTACAAAATTACCCTTTCGAAAGGGTGATACAAAATTGCTCATCCAAACAAATCATTGTCGTCGTCCTCGTCCTCGTCTTGCTAGCCTGATCCTTAGCCCTCGTGAGCTGCACCTGATCCTTGATCCTTGTGAGCTGCACCTAATCCCTGGCCCTCGTCGAAGCCGTGTAAGCCTAATCCCTCATCATCACCACTCACCTCTGTTGATGGGACGCTCAAGCTTTGATTCTAAGAGTGAAGCCATATTAATTGGAAATTAGATTGGAACTTAAAGAATAAAACAGTTTAAAAAGTGAGATTACAAGTAGGAGTAGACTTATATCATGCAAGCAGTCACCTCAGCCGAATCGACCATCACTCCCATTGCCTCCTGCTCAATAAACCACGGCTTTGTTCCTATGCCAAACGCGCATCTTGTCTCTGTGTCTATAGGAAGGTGACCCATCGTAGCTTACTGTGGGCCCAATTTACGAGAGTTAGATAAAGTGCATGCAATATGTAGTAAAACAAATAGAACAATACATTAAATGAGAAGAAGTAGACTTACCACGGTTGCCTCGAATACCAACCGTCCGCCTGCACCAAAGTGCGAAGTACCTACAGAGTCCAGCCGTCTCCTCACAGCCCGCCTCTAACCCTCAAACATTTTGGGATGGTGTTTGTTCTGCTTCTTGAAAAACTTCCAATCAGCTTTATTTGCCCACCTTGGTTTAGCCCTCCCCTTTGCGATGGAAGTACGTAAGGTTGACCTATGATGCTTCAAGACCAAACCCATGCGCTCTCGCATGTAATTCTCATTGAACTCCCAATTTGGGTGGTTAGGGTATTTTGTTTCCAATTCATCAATGACTGTCTGCTTCTTTTAGTCATCTTGGTACCACCAGTCAGTCGCTATGCCACTCTTGAAGTTGTGGCTCATCAACCGCCTCATGGTGGCCATCACTGCTATGCCCTTTTTATCTTCTATTATCTCTCCAATAGTCGTGATTTGATAGGATAGGTCCTTGACCGGGTAAGGAGGACTCATGGTAGTGGCAGAGTCAGAGCGAGTGGTGTTTGTGTGAGCGCTTTCGGAGCCAGGAGTAGTAGTGGGAGTAGGAGAGGGCAAGGGACCTAACTGGTACTGGGTCTCGAGACCAAGTGGAAACCTGTAGGGATGTGAGTATGTTGACTCGTCTACATCTCCCAAGTCAGCACAGCATGCCCAGGTGATGACCCCTCAGTCAAAGGGGCTAGAGGGGATGGCTAGACAATAGGTCCAGCCATTGGTGTAGGAGAGGGATTTGCTGAGGTCCTGTGGAATAGTAGAGAAGAATCTCGCTACCTCCTCATCAATCATTTGTGCGACAAACTCATCTGGACTCCTAACAAAGCCATGGGCTGCTAGCAAAGGAGTTCTCCAAGGGGTAGTCACAGTGCTACACCCGAGAGGAGTCAGGGGTAGTCGCAGGGGTAGGCCCCTGAGGTGTCGCCTAAGTGGAATCAAAGTCCTTTGGAGAATAGAGATCATGATGTCTCCTCCTATAATGGTTTCTGTACTCGTCGGATGTGCGACGTAATCCCATGTCTAATTTGGGGGGATTGGACAAACGTAGACACAAACACAAAAAATATGCCAGGTGATCATTGTGCATTTATGTCACTGACTTGTTAGCTGCAGATGCAGTTGGTACACCGCCCATGAATAATAGCTAGATGACATCTATCTTTATATACTCTAGTTAGTGGCTCAGTTAGTGTGCCACCTTAGTTAGTTGAGTTTGGTCTAAGACCCACATATAGGTTTCACCTATTCTTTTGTACTTAGAGTTCTTTTGGCTTACACAGCTAAGAAGAGGAAAACTATTTTCAGCCTCCACCTTTGTGTATATTCCCCCATTGTGTATGTGAGAAAGCTGCAAGTGAGACTCCTTCCTTCTCTTCCACTCTCTTCACATGGTATCAGACCTCGGTTCATGGTAAGGAGCTCAAGAAAGCAAACCAAGTTTGCGGTGTCCTAGTAAGGATTAGTGTTACTTTCCTTTTTTTCGAGTTTGGGAGCAAATCTCTATAGGTAGCACAGCCGAAAAGTGCAAGAGTGCACTGTCTCAGATTGGGATGCCCTTCGCGGTGTGGTGAGAGGGCACTATATACTACGGGAGTGGCCAAGGCCCTTCATGAAATTATTTTTTTGATTCGAGGCCATTTCGGGGCCCGTTTTGGTGGCGGACATTTTTCATAGGCACTCAGGAAAGTGCCTTGTTTTTGCTGTGTGACCACTATTCCGCAGGTCGGTGAAAAGAACTTTATCGTAGAAATTACATCGTATGCCTCTGCGCACAGATATTCGGAGTGACAGAATCATTCTTATTGCCTGTTGATGCATAATTGTCACTAGGAAGTGACTGTGTGGTCAAATACCACTTTTGTCAATTTTGCAGATTTGCCCTTGTGAGGCACAAGTTGTGTTTTTTTGCAATGACAGAATATTTTGCACTGTTCTATAATGGTGTCTAATGCTCTTTCATATATTTTCACTAAAAGCTTGACAAGAACAACTTCCAAGCATGGAAGTCTAGAATGATGAATTTCCTTAAGGAAAAAGGCTATTGGGAGCTCAAAACTGGAGCTAAACAAGAACCAGTTATTCGTAATGTTCCCAATCAACAAGAGTTGCAAGCATTTAAAGGCTAGCATGAGAGAGCCAAAAAAGTTATGTGTTGGCTGTCTATCAGTATTTCAGATTCTATGATTGTGCATATTCAGGATGGAAGCATGCCGAAGGAGGCAAGGGATACTTTGACAAAAATGTATAGCACAAATACGCAAGCCAGGAAAATGCAGCTCAAGTAGGAGTTGTAGAATGTGTAGAGAGAAAATATGAGCATCAATGACTACCACATGAAGGTGAAGAAGATTCCAGATGCACTTGCATCTATTGGGTCGCCAGTGGAAGATGATGATTTTCTATGACCTTGAATGGTCTAGGAAAGGATTATGCATAATTCCGGACATCCATTGCCGTGCGTGAGAATTTTCTTGATTTTGAGCAGTTGATTGCTCTTCTAATTTCTGAAGAGTAGAGAAATGGTGGTGCATCTTCTTCAAAAGGAACTTCAAAAGAAGTTGTTTTCTACTTAAATGCTGGAAGAGGTAGAGGCAAAGGTAGAGCAGGCCTTCGAGGCCGTGGCAGAAATCAGAATATGCAGCAAATTCAAGAAAACCAGTCCTATGGAGGAGGATGTGGTAACTTTAGAGGTAGGGGGAGCCAAAGAGGTCATGGTGGATGGCAGAGAGGCCAAAATGCAAACAACAATGTTGAATGCTACTACTATGGTAAAATGGGTCATATGGTTAAAGACTGCTATAAAAAGCAGAATGACATCATGACTGAAAAATTACAGCAAGTCAATTATGCATCCTCTAGTAGATAGGGTGATGATAGAAATGAGCATCTGTTTATCTGTGACAAGTGCAGAAGAAAGCAATGATTGTGGTATGTTGACTCATGTGCATCAAACCACATGACAAGTCATGCAAAATGGATGCGGGATGCAAGGAAAATGGAAAGACCAGGATTTGTGGAGACTGGTGATGATACTGCACATCCTATTGTGCAGATTGGTCAAATTCCTTTGTCTATGCAAGATGGAAAAAAGAAATACCTATCTGATGTATTTTCCTGAATATCACCAAGAACCTGGTTTATGTTGGTCAAATGGTCGAGTAGGGCTTGCAGGTCAGATTTAGTCCTCATGGATGCTTTGTTGAGGATATGAAAAATAAAGGTCGCTTGATAGCAAAAGGGAAGAAGGGCAGGATGTTTACGTTGGATGCAGACATGCGTGAATTGAGTGTAGCAATGTTTGCACATGGGACTGGGGTAGTTGCAGATATTGATAGCTGGCATAAATGCATTGGTCATGTTAATGTACAGTGACTTAAATTAATGCGGGCCTAAAATATTGTTGCAGGATTGCCTAAGTTCAAGGTTGAAGAAATGCATAAGGTATGTGAATCCTGTCAATTTGGAAAACAGGCAAGGAAACCATTTCCTAGATATGTTCAAGAGAGTAAGAGGCCATTGGAATTAATCCACTATGATGTGTGGACTACTAAAGCTGCATCTATTGGAGGCTGTCATTATTTTGTCACTTTTATTGATGAATACAACAAAAACATTTGGGTGTATTTTATGAAAAAGAAAAGTGGTGTTTGGACATTTCAGAGCTTTTAAAGCTATGGTTGAAAAAGAAGCAGGCCTGCAAATAAAATGCCTAAGGTTAGATGGAGGGGGACAGTACCTCTCAAATGAGTTTGCAAGTTTCCTACAGGAGCATGGCATAAAGCAACAATATTCATGCAGTCATACCCCACAACAAAATGGAATTACAGAAAGGAAAAACAGGCATATTGGAGAGGTATCTCATGCCATGCTCAATGAAGAAGACCTGCTAGATTATTATTGGGCTGAAGCAGTTGCTACAGTAGTCTACATAATGAACATGACTCCCACTGCAGCAATACATGGAATGACGCTAGAGGAGAGGTATACTGGTAGAAAACCAGATATTTCTCATTTGAAAGTTTTTGGTTGCATTCCCTATGTTCATGTGCCATATGAGTTGAGATCCAAGTTGGATCCAAAAGCTGAGAAGTGCATCTTTATTGGTTATTCTCTGCAGCAGAATGGGTATAGATGCTATAACCCTTCTACTCATAAGTTTACAGTGAGCAAAGATGTTGTTTTTTATTAGATGAGCAGCTGGTACAAACCAGTAAATGTGATTCATGATGTAGATGCACAAAATGGTAATGTTGCATAGAATTCACAGTAGCAATCACAAAATATTAGTGGACCTATAGTGTCCTCTAGCAATGGTTCACATACTTTGCCATGGACAAGCAGATTGAGATTAGGAGGATCTCCTCAAAGCAATGCAGATAGTGGTATGCAAGTATCACGAAAAGAAAAAGAGAAAGTAGATCAGTCCATGGTTGATGTGAATGCAAGTCACTCTTATGTGGATGGTGAATCCAGTGGCTCAGAACAGAGCCTTGATGATGAGTTGGGTATTCCTTTTGTTGTTACAGCTGGAGTAAGAAATACAAGGGATGTTTTGAGAGCACCTAGTAGTGAGCCTATTTTGCGCAGGTCTACCAGAGCTAGGCATCCTATGGACAGGCTGAAATTTATAGCCATTCACTATGCGTATATGGTCAAAGTGATACATGAACCAGAACCCACTTCTTTTGAGCAAGCCATGGGAAAAGAAAAATGGGAGAAAGCCATGGATGAAGAAATGGATGCCTTGGAAGCAAATGCTACATGGGAATTGGTGCCTTTGCCTAAATAAAAGAATGCAATTGGCTGCAAGTGGGTTTATAAGGTGAAGCACAATGCACATGGTTCTGTGAACAAATACAAGGCAAGATTAGTTATCAAGGGGTATGCACAGACATATGGCATTGATTATGAAGAAACATTCAGTCCGGTTGCAAGGATGGCAATCGTAAGAGCAGTCATTGCTATAGCTACATCAAAGGGATGGTCTTTACATCAAATGGATGTAAAGAAATCTTTCTTGCATGGTGATTTGCAAGAAGAGGTCTATATGGAGCAGCCACCAGGTTATGTTCATGTTGTTCATCCTGAGTTTGTTTACAGGTTGAAGAAAGCCTTGTATGGCTTGAAGCAAGCACCCAGAGCATGGTCTGACAAGATAGGATAGTATCTTGTCACTATTGGCTTTCAGATTTCCAAGGTAGATTCCTCACTTTATGTGAGAAAAATAGAGAAAGGCATTATGCTGCTTTTCATTTATGTTGATGATTTGATCATCACAAGTGATAGTGATGAAGATATCCTTCATGTGAAAATGCTATTAAAGCAGAAGTTTGAGATGAAGGATTTGGGAGAGCTGCGTTACTTCTTGGGCATTGAGGTGATTATATCCACAAGTGGGATATGGCTCTTGCAGAGGCAGTATGGATTGGACATGCTGTCCAAATATGGAATGACAGGTTGTAAGCATATTTCAGTTCCTTTGGAGCAAAATGTGAAGCTGAGTGCAGATGCAGGTGAGCTTTTGGAAGACCCTACTATGTACAAACGCATAGTAGGAAGTTTGATTTATATGACTATTACCAAGCCAAATTTGAGCTATGTTGTTGGTTTGGTAAGTCAGTTTATGCAGGCTCCAAGGAAACCGCATTTGGATGCGGCTAGACGCATACTGAGGTATGTGAAGTCCACATTGCAGTATGGACTATTTTATGAGACAAGGGTTTAATCAGATAGAGTTGCATGGATACAATGATGCTGATTGGGCTGGTAGTATTTTTGATAGATGATCTACCAATTCTTTTGGCTTACACAACTAAGAAGAGAAAAACTATTTTCAGCCCCCACCTTTGTGTATATTCCCCCATTGTGTATGTGAGAAAGCTGCAAGTGGGACTCCTTCCTTCTCTCCTACTCTCTTCACAACTATTTGGGTACACTTGGTTGGTTCCAAAGACTCGAGAGGAGTGCGATAAGACTTGCATGCTATGAATAGGATGTCTCATTTGTGGCCCCAAGTGTGTGCTTCAAGAAACATTATCCTCCCGAAAGCAACATGGATCCTCTCTATGAGAGAGGAGGCAGTGGTCAAGGCAGACATTGCCTCTTGTCAAACACCCACAGGTTACATGCGTCAACTGCTTAAAAGGAGCATTTTCAAAGGACAATAAGTTTAGTGGGCTCAAGTCCCATGATTGGCACAAGGTCTTACAGGTATTCTAAGCTGTTGGATTAGTGCACCGATAATCATGATGTGTTAGTGTAATTATGATTGTGTTATATTGTTGACATGACTTCTTTGTTGCTTTAATAGTTCATCCTCCCAATTATAGCAGTAAAAGTGTGCTTACAAGAAGATGTTAGAAATGCTATATTCAAGATCAGTGGTATTGTGAGATATGCTTACTATCAAATCGCATTGATTGCATTAAGCTGAATAATCTGTAGACTGATTATGAATATATCTTACATGGGCATGTGAAATAGGTAGATATCTCAAAAAGAGATCTCCATATCGAGCATCGAGAAGGCTAGGGTGGAATACATCGAAGCCGTATGCTTGCTTGAGAAGCACTTTCCCTCGAGCATTATGACAACTCAAGTGCACTTGCTTGTGCACATAGTTGATGAGGTGGCCATTGCAAGTACCATTCATAGTCGGTGGATATTTTTCCTTGAGTGATTTATGAAAACTTTGAAGGGATTTGTAAGACAACTTTTAAAGCTTGGAACCTCCTTCTAACCCTTAAACTCCTCCTAAGCCCTACAACCCCCAATGAAGTTGAAAGCCTTCATTACCTCAACCATTATGATACACGTTCCTTTTACACATGCATGCACTATGTTTGCTTATCACACTTAAGCCTACGTCTCTCACCGGAATTCGACTCGAGGTCCTAAGCTACATGTATACTACAAATGACAACCCCAATATATCTGTAGGTGACAAAAGCCTCGAAACCTTGCATACTGAGAATACCCTACTCTTCCTATGGAAGCCATGGGAAAGAGCCAACAACTGCATTTGCACGTCATGAGGAAGAGCTATTTTTAGTGTTTGATAGGACTTTAGATGTCCTAGGCACAAATATGTGAGCCAAGGATGACTTCTTAATCTCATCCTCCACATGCATGAGAATTTCATGAATTTTTCTTATACACTTGACCACTCTTGAAAAGAGATGGGTTCCCATAGATTACATCAAGTATCTGTTCCTGGAGGAACCCAAGTTTGTAATGCGCTTGGCCCGCTTTTGTGATAATCTTACAGAGGAAGGTTTTAGAACGGCAGAAGTAAAAGACATCCTAGAAGGAGGGATCATGAGAAATACAGGCACTAAATTCCTTTCATGGGAGATGACATTCATCTTTCTTCTCCAAGAAGAAAATTTACAGGAAGAAGCCTCATCATCCAACACCCCCTCTAGTAGAACTATTGTTGGAAAATGTGGGATAGAAGAGATGCATCTTGGAAGAGAAATGAGAACACAAGGTGCAAACCAGAAGTGTGTTCTATTGATTGTGAGAGAGGTGACTCTCTCTTATAGAAATGGGGAGAGGGTGGCCTAGTTCATAGGCACCTTCCCTACATCAGTGGCAATCAGCGCCTACATCATAGGAGCTGCCTAAATCAAAGGAACCTCCTGTGTGGGGGCCTTTGCACTTACATCATCACTTATGTCATGGTCTAGACACCTTATAACACTAGGTGTGCTTCTGCTGCTGCTACTACTACTACTACTACACACACACACACACACACACACACATGCACACACACACATACACACACACGTGACTCCCCTAGATGCACACATGCACCTTAGAGCAAGCCCTTGATCACATTTATCCCAACATACCCCCCCTCAAGGGCCTGTCTCTTGCTATGTCAAGGATACATCTAGTCACATAGTTTCTCATGCCATCTCATGGTGGTCACATATGCCATCTCATGGTGGTCAAGGATAAATCTATGGCTAGGATCTCATGCTAGCAAAGGTGCCCAAGGGTCAAGGTTTACAAAAATGGGATAGACCAAACACATATCACATGGCCTACATCATATGGTGACCAGAGGTGATTTACAAAAGACTATATGGACTAAAGCAAAACCATAACATTCTTTTTGGAGTACTACTCCAGGTAGAGAACCTCAAAAATGACTACATGACCAAGTGATGATTACATTTATTTTAAAGATGTTGGACCTTAAAAGACACCATAAAGTTTGTTTGTGCATTTGTTGAAGTACTTTCCTCAATCAGATTTGCCTTGGCATTCTTTGTAAATGCTTGACCATCTTCAAGCTTTCTAGTGTCCAAAAGTGATGTCTCTTGTTGAAGAGACTCACAAGCAATACGAGTATCATCCTTCATCTTGAAAACTTTGAGGAAGCCTTCAATGTTGATCTTGACATCCATATACATCTTGTCACTTGCCAATGAAGTTGGCATGAAATTAAAATGTGAAGAGAGTAGATCTTCCTTTTTCAATGGTAGCACTAGGAATATCTCATCAGCAAGAATGTTGTACTTGAGAAGTACAAAACATTTCCAAAAGGAAACATACTTTGAAACATAGTCATCAACATTTGCATCCATTTATTCACCACTATGAATGATCATAAACTTCATGATTGTAGAGGAGGATTCCATAAAGTTTGTCTCACCATATGCATACCATACTTGCTCATCTCCATAAATGTTGCCATGTCTCCACCATGTTATGCTTCAATGCAAGTATCTCAAGCATCAAGTATCATCAAAATTTAAGCATTTAAGAACATTTGTCAAATAACTGCCAGAGAAAGTTACAGATTTGAAGGAGCTCTACCTTACTGAATATGTCGCTTCTGATAGGGATTTCTGATGAAAATCAAAGCTTGAATATCAAAGGAAGTCCATCATAGAGCTTAGGCGGAATTATGCGCTATTCTGTCTGGGAGAAGTACGCCTTCTTTGACTCGTCTTTGTGTGAATTCTCCTCGCTCCAACATGCATTGGTCCTCAGACTTGGACACAAGAGAGCTTGTAGTGTCGCCCACCCATAGCTCAAAGGAATTAGAGTATAGTTGAACACTTCATCGGAATTACGTGATACATCTATGGACTACTTTCTTGTCAGCACAGGTGATGGAGGCACCATTTTGTGACAAGCTTCGAGCTGGAGGTGCACCCTACAGAGATTGTTCTACAACAGAAAGGACTTGGGGAATGGTAGAGAAACAAGAGAGAATAAGCTTTAGGAAATTTGGGCAAGAAGATGAAAGAATAGTGAAGAGGTAGAGAAGAAGATGGTAGGGGTGAGAAGATGATGATGCGGTACTTTCAGAATGGATTCTCTAGAACCTAGGGGCTTTGATACCAAATGTTGGAAAACATGGGATAGAAGAGATGCATCTTGGAAGAGAAGTGAGAACACAAGATGCAAACTAGAAGTGTGTTCTATTGATTGTGAGAGAGGTGACTCTCTCTTATAGAAATGGGGAGAGGGTGACCTGGTTCATAGGCACCTTCCCTACATCAATGGCAATCAACCCCTACATCATAGGAACTACCTAAATCAAAGAAACCTCCCACGTGGAGGCCTTTTCACTTACATCATCACTTATGTCATGGTCTAGACAGCTCATAGCACTAGGTATGCTTCTGCTACACACACACACACATGTGACTCCCTTAGATGCACACATGCACCTTAGAGCAAGCCCTTGATCACATTTATCCCAACATTGTTGATATCCCCGTCCCTAGTAGACTTTGACATGTACATGGAAGAGAGTCTTGACCATGCAAGAGAGGATATGGAAGCAGCTCAAGCAGTGAGCCTACTTCAAGAGCCCCCAGTAGAGCAAGAATCTGCATCAGAGACTGCTAACCCAGAAGCAAACTTATGGTCCATGTCCCCCTCATCATTGATCGAGAAGAGTATGTATTCCTCCATGACATGGAGGTTCTTTTTGGACTACGAGAGGATGAGGCACTCGGAGTCCTTTTATAAACAGTCCGGTATATTCAGATTGTGGTGAGCCACAAGGCCTGTCTCATTTTGGCAAGTATACGATTTACAATATGCATTCCTGCTAATAACTTGTTTGGCACCAGATCTGTGTCAGACACATATACTGTCCGTCCAGCCAGTCAATGCAGGCATACATGTGTGCTACGTCATCCATATCCTTGTTGTCAACGTCCTTCACATTGCCATATGAACTTGCTTAGCTTGTGCTGATAAGATGTTTGACAGCAGCATATATGGTGCACTATTCTCTGGTTCCAATCTAAAAGCATGTTTTGCAGCGCGTTCTCCTCTCTCTGCATCACAATGCATTCTACAGGTACCAAGCAAGGCCACCCATGATGGAACTGTAGGTTGAAATGGCAAATTGTTAATGAAGTACTCCCCCTCATCCAGAAGTCCTGCCCGTCCAAGAAGGTCAATCATGCAGTTATAATGCTCCATTCCAGGTCTAATACCATCTTGGATCATGGAATCAAAGCAGAGAATGCCCTCTTCCAGGAGACCAGCATGGCTACATGCATAGAGAATGCTGAGGAACGACACCTTGTTGGGGGCCAGGCCTTCCCACTGCATTTTTCGAAGAAGCTTAAAAGCTTCTTGACTTTTCCCATGAAGGGCATAAGCAGCAATCATAGCATTCCAAGAGATTATATCCTGTTCAGGCATCTTGTCAAAAATGCTCCATGCATCATCCACACACCCACACTTCCCATACATATTGATGAGCACATTCCCCAAGTTGACATCCCACTTAAATCCACTTTCCACAATACGTGCATGCATCTGCTTGCCTTCTGCTAGGGCTACCTGGTTCGCACATGCAGACACAACGCAAAGAAAGGTAACCTTGTTTGGCACAATGCACTCTAGTTGCATTCTCTGAAAAAGGTGATACACCTCTATTCCCTGCTCATGCTGAGCATATGCTGCAAGCATTCCATTCCAAGTGACTGTATCACGATTGGACATTCTATCAAACAACATCCGTGCATGCTCCAAACAGCCACACTTTCCATACATATTGATAAGCGCATTCATTATAAGAACATCGGGCTCAAGTCTGGCTGCCACAATTGAGGCATGGATTCGCTTTCCTTCAATAAGAACTGCTGAGTTGGCACATCCTGACAGAAGGCTGACAAAGGTGATCGTGCTTGAGATTAGACCCTCCATATGCATTTGCTGAAACAGTTGGGAGGCCTCCGTGCCATGGCCCTGTTGGGCATAAGCTCCGATCATGGTATTCCAAGAGGCCTCGTCCCGTTCACACGTGTCGTTGAACACCACTTGCGCATACCGAAGGTTGCCACACTTACCGTACATACTGATAATAGCATTTCTAACAAGAACATCTGACTTTAAACCACTACCCACAATGATACAATGCATCCACCTGCCTGCCTTCATGATTGCATCGTTGGTACATGCATCACAAAGGCTGATAAAGGTGATCTTGTCCGGAGCTAGGCCTTCAAATAACATTTGTTGAAAGAAAAGCAAGGCCTCCTTAGCTTGGCCATGCCGCACATGTGCCACAATTATTGCATTCCATGAAACCAAATCAGGCTCCAGCATTTTGTCAAAGAGCCTTTGTACATCTTTGAGACTGCCACATTTGCTGTACATGTTCATAAGGGCAGTCCCCACTACAACATCTGTCTCAAATCCAGTGCGTGAAATGATTGCATGGATGTGTTTACCGTCAGCTAGGTCTGCTTCCGAGGCAAACGCATCAAGAAGGCTGACAAAGGTGACCTTGTCTGGGACCAGGTCTTTTGATCCCATCTGTTCGAAGAGTTGGATGGCCTCCTTGCATTGTCCATGCTTAACAAAAGCTGCAATCATAGCATTCCACAAAATCACATCTCGATTGGCCATCCAATAAAAAGTCCTATGAGCATCTGCCAAACTGCCACATTTGTTGTACATATTTACAAGACCAGTCGCCACAACCATATCTGACTCTAGTTCGGAGCGTACAATGCACATGTGTACCCGCTTTCCCTCAGCAAGGGCTTTTTGGTTGGCACATGCGGGAAGAATGTTGGCATAGGTGACTCTATTTGGAATTTTACCAAGCCTTTGCATCTGCTGAAAAAACTGGAGTGCCTCCTGGTCTTGTTCATGCTGTATGTAAGCTGTTATCATAGAATTCCATGAAACGACATCCCAACTGGACATTTTTTTGAATAAATTTTTAGCATCTTCCAGGCCCCCACACTTGCCATACATATTGAGAAGTGCATTTCCCAGGACACCATCCGACTCTAATTCACTGTCAGCAATGCAAGCATGCACCTCCTTACCTGCGAAAAGTTTCGCCTGACTGGCGCATGCAGAGAGAATACTAATGAAGGTTACCTTGTTTGGCAGTATGGCCTGAAGTAGCATGTTTTGAAAGAGTTCAAGGGCGTTTCGGCTCTTTCCATGTAGAACAAATGCTGCAATCATGGTATTCCATGAGACAGCATTCCGCATCGGCATCGCGTTAAACAAATTGAGCGCATCCTGCAAGCTGTGACACTTGCTGTACATATTGACGAGGGTATTTCCCACTGTAACATCGCACTCAAACTCACTGCCCCCAATACAAGCGTGAATTTCCTTGGCTTCGGCTAGCCTATTCAGCCTGGCACACGCAGAGAGGATGCTCACCAATGAATTCTTATTGGGAATAACCCCTTCCAACAGCATTTGGTGAGATAGCTGGAAGACCTCATTTGCATGCCCACTTTGGGCATACGCATCAATCATAAAAGCCCACGAGTACGCGTCTCGTTGTTGCGATCTTGCAAAGAGTGAGCTCGCATCGTCGAGAGCTCCACACTTGCCATACATTCGTACAAGGAGGTTCTCCATGAAAACATGGCAATCAAGTCCTGTATTACTAAGGTGGGCATGGAGAGATCTACCCTCCGACAAACTCTGAGCATTCCCAAGCCGGCGAAGCAAACAAGCCAGAGCAGGAGCTTCGAGTTCATTGCCATGTTGCGCAAGACATTGTGGAGTGGCAGCGAGGTGTGTATTGTTGTTGGGTAATTGTGGATGTGAAGTAGCAATGCAAGCCTGGGGACGACAGAAATCGTTGATTCTCCAAAGGATCTTGCGAACAGGTAAGGCTACAGCGCTCCATTTGGCGAGCATTAGCGAGCAATTCAACTCGATGATCTCGAGCTACCCACTTCCATGAGATCGTCGTTGGAACTTTTACAGCTTCGCAGGGAGGCCCTTTAAGGACCGATTCACAAACATGCGTGGAAAGAAGTGTCGATGTTGTGAATACTTGCCCCCTTATGAGACATTTTGAGAGGTTTGTCCCACAATGGTGGGTAGACAAATAAGAAATAAATATTTAATATGCTCCAATGTAATCACCAATCAAATGTGGCATGGTGGTAGGGTCTCTCGAGTGTGGTAGTAATGATAGGAGCTTGAATCCCATTTGCAATTTATCATCTTTTACTTTTAAAGTTGGACAAACTCATGGGCGGCCTTGGGAGGCCGCCCATGAAAACTCATTTTTTGTCCATGGGGCATAGTCCACATGGTTTTGCCCAGGAATGTGTGTGGAAGGCTTGAAACATGGCTATCGAATTTTATTGGTGGAGATCCTTTTTTGGTTCATATCCATAAACAAGTGTGAATCCTACCTAATAGAACATTTTATTAAGCATCAAAAAAGGGGAGGATACAAAAAGAAGAAAGATACAGCCTCTTAAAAGGCAAGCAAAAATCAACTTAGTCAACTACCGAAGACACAACTCGATAGACCGCGCGTTTCTTTCCAATTTATTTGAAAGTTTTAAAGTAGGCCTCTACCGTGACGTTTGTTAAAGACCGATGCATTTCTAAAATTTCAGATATACTAAATTACTACTGCTCCACCAGTTGCCAATAGCTGAACAAGGCATCATTTAACTTCCTCTATCAACCGAGAGTAGTATTTCTCCAGGTCAAGCAAATGGATATTGAGAAGCTTTCCAGCCATCTACAAAACTTCCAGCATAACTATGGCCCAAGTTGGGTAGGTAGGAAGTGATTATTTGGCTTATGAGACATAATACAAAAACCTTTTGTTGCTCCCCCTGCAAAAAAAGTTGGGCAAAAAGGCATGTGGGGTGGGCATGTTTACACATGGCAGGTGACAAAGTATTTTTGAAATTTTTTGAATTTTTGGGAAAGTTGTCGAAAGCCTCCTAGGTAAACTCTCTCCCTCATCGTAGAAAATGATTGGATCCTTAAAAAGTGGGTAGGCAAAAGCTTAGCAACCAAACGACCCCACTGAAGATTTGAACCATGGACCCCACTAGATGAAGACAAGAGTTCAACTAATAAACTAAAGCCTACCTCTTGAGAACACATGGGACCCATGGCATTTTCTTCCCTGCTTGTCTGCCGCTCCGTGTAAGCACACCTGCCCATCCCTCAAATCAAAATGGGCAAGTGTGAGGGCGATGTGTAACCGCCCATAGATTTTCACCCATTCCCACCACCACGAGTAGCTTCTCAAACAAGTTGCAAAAGAACCATTGGTCATCTTCCTTGAGAGTAGCACATAGAAATCAAGGTGTAGAAGGATTCTGACATAAGGAATAATGGTGGCCATGAGTGGCATGCAAGGTACCTTAAAAATTATGAACAATCTCTTGAATGTGGTCTAGGATAATGGCTTGCATCTTGTTAGTCCCTTTATTGAATATGAACCATCAAAATTTGAATAGTTAGAATATAAAGAGTCATAAAATAGAAGAGTCTGGCATTTTTTCCAAGAAATTCTTCAAGAATATTGAAAAATCCTATGACAAACACACTGAAACCAAATTAGAGCCCAATGTTAACACCTATTTCATTAATTTTGTACTTTTTCTGTTGTTTTTGGATGAAGCCCAAAAATCCTTCCCAAATGAAAAGTTTACTTTGTGAAAATATCCTTCCCAAATCAAAATTTTACTTTCTGTATGAGCACATTCTTATTTTCTCGCCAGCAATTATCAGCTTGTATTCTCAAAGTCGGTGGTAGGCGACCTTTTTCTGCATGTACATTGCGAATTGCCTTCATAATAGATGTTACAACTTGATTGCTATCATGTAGATGCAAGGAATCAATCCATATATCTGCAAAGAACTTAATTCCATGCACTAACACTCCACATAGATGTGTCTTTAGAAAGTGCTTTCCTTGTAATTTAGGTGGAGTGGCAACAAAATGAGGCAATGTTGTTGTATTCTGATCCATGCCATCTACAATAAGGCACATGTAGTCATCAGGATGCGAAATAGCTTGCTCCTTCCAAAATGCATATTTTTGTCTGGAATGTTGAATAAGGTCATGATGAGATTTTCGGTTTTTTTTGTATAATTCCCTTTGATTTGGACATGTTGCACTCTCAATCGCTCGCTTTAAATCATCACAGACATTGCACTTTGACATTTTTTGCCTCCTTGGGATTTTAAGATATCCAAAGTTCTTCTTCCAAAGAGTATACAAAGTATGAGAAGAAGCTACGGCATCCCCTCTTTGCCTTTGCTTTTCTACAATAGAGTCAAATACTTCGAGCTTTGTCAAGCCCATTGGAAGGTGCATTTCAGTGATCACGTCACCGTTAGGGAGTTTGGTAGATATATGGGGTTGAGGTAAAGCATTTTCATGTATGAAGTCTTGCAAAATTGCTACTGCTTGATAGTTGAGATTCTTGATTTGGACCTTCATCTATTACCATGAATGCTAAATTTGTTGCCGCCCTTTGCCTTGGTGACTAAATCCCAATATGTACCATGGGATAATCCAGTAATATTACGATATGCCTTATTGCAAATCTTTTTTCCATTTACAAGAGGTTTTACCTTTTGTCTTGAACTTAGCCTTTTATTGCCATTCTGAAGAAAGCAAGAGAGACTTGTGAGAAGGTATTCATTTCTTTCGCTTCCTCTTCTTTGCCACACATGTCCTCTATGTTCCCTGATGTCTGCAAGATCAATGAAGTGCATACATCTTCGCTTGCAACATAGATATCCCAATGCATTTAACATGTTCTCTTCCTTCATTACTCTCTTCCTCTTTGGTTGCTTTTATGGATCTGCCTGGATTCGCTTTCTCTTCATGCATATGTATGACCATTTTCATTCCTCGTGCACATTGTTATCTGTATTTATGCACTTCTTCTCCTCACATTTGTTTGTAACCAAGCATCCATGATTGGTCGTTGCATCCTTGGCCATATCACAATCAAAGTTAAATATTGAATAATCCTCTGTTGATCTCATCCTCGTTTTTAACATACTCTTAGGACCATTCAATGAATTCAATATTCTATGAGAGTATTAAGAACCTTGAAACTCTTCCACTCCTAAGAGAACATCGCTCATTGGGACATCTTGCATGGCTTTCACAAATCCACAAGCTTGATTGATACCAGGTTTGTTAATATGCATGAACTCATCCACACTTGACAAGACATCGCTATTGAAACCTTTGCCCTTCTCACTGTGCAAGAATTCATCCACACCAGATAAGGCTTCGCTTCTAAAATCATTTTGTTTCTCGAAACCAATGAACTCATCCACTCCAGATAAGATGTCACTTCTATAATTGAGTACATTGAAATCATGCACATTTGAAGTGATAGAGCCTGGCACATGGGCACACTTTTTAGGTCCTTTGATATTGTAGTATACCTTGTCTTTATCATTGAAAACCACGTGCCTCTTTCTCATGTTTAAAAATTGCATGCTCCATCTCATATTCTTGCCTACCTCATAGTAGGGATCACATAAGGATGTTATGTTATCAACCATACCATCATCAGTGACTTTTAGAATCCTCATCTATGCAAATGACCATTGCTCCACTTGTTCAAATCCCAATACTTCACCTTCTGCTACAGTCTTATTTGCAAATGATCTCATTTGAAAAATGTCCCCTATAGTAAAATCCAAGGTGGTGCACTTTGTATTCTTGATAATGTCTGTTGCATAAGTCTCATCTTTGTCCCATGCTATAAATGATTTGTTGGATGTATTGTAGGGCATAACATCTCCAAGTGTTTCCATATCTCCACATTTATACTTTAGCTCAACATGTGCGCTAAGAATCTTTGATACAGTAACTGCCACCTTATCTTCGCCAAGTCTTCAAAAGTGGCAACCTAAATTGGGATCACTATCATGGATTGTAGCAAATGCAACTACTTCTCTTTTGCTACATAAAATGACATCCATCCGTGGAAGCAAATCTATAGCCATCTCCTTTGTGAGAGTCCTTTGCAAGCAAGCTGCAGTAGCAACAATTACATAAATATTAGTCTCTTTTTAATAATCTACTCATTTATTATAATTTTTAATTAGTAAACTTAATTTATTGGTGGGAGAAGTTATCCGATCAAGTACTCATCAGATGAACACACCACTTTGCATGCAACTCAATAACACCTATGTTGAGGTGCATGCAAAGTATTGTGCCCATCGTCTATGCTTTGCATGGTATATCACGCATTAAACACCATTTGTGCCTCAGTGTCATACACAACCATCAAAAACATGGTCCTAGGTGTGTTATTTAAACAAGTACTTATCGGATGGGGGCTCCACTTTGAACGCAAAAGTCAGATATACTTTGCATGGTCGATCACGCATTATACATCGTTTTCCCCCTAATGATATGCACATCCGTAAAAAAACACGCCCTTAGGTGTGTTATCTGACCAAGTACTTATCGGATGGGTGTGCCTCTTTAAAAACAAGTCAAAACCACCGAGGTTGAGGCATAGTAAAAATATTGTGCCCATCAGATATGCTTTGTGTGGTCGATCGAGCATTAAATACCATTTTTACATTAGTGTCATGCACATCTCTGAAAAAACACGCTGCTAGTTATGTTATTTGATCAAGTACTTATGGGATGGGCATGCCACTTTGCATGTAAGTCAATTCCACCTAGTTTAAGTTGTTTGCAAAATATTGTACCCATCGGATATGCTTTGCATTGTCGATCAAGCATAAAACACCGTTTTTGCCTTAGTGTCATGCACAACCATAAAACAACACGATCCTAGGTGTGTTATTCAAACAAGTACTTCTCAGATGGGGGCTCATCTTTGCATGCAAGTCCGTTTCAACTAGGTTGAGGTGCGTGCAAATTATTGTGACCATCAGATATGCTTTGCATGGTCAATCACGCATTATACACCGTTTTTCCCTAGTGATATGCACATCCGTAAAAAAACACGCCCTTAGCTGTGTCATCCAACCAAGTACTTATTTGATGGGTGTGCCTCTTTGAGAACATGTCAATACCACCTAGGTTGAGGCATAGGAAAAGTATTCTACCCATCAGATATCCTTTGCATTGTCAATCGAGAATTAAATACCATTTTTGCTCTAGTGTCATGCACATTCGTAAAAAAACATGCTGCTAGGTATGTTATCCGATCAAGTACTTATGGGATGGGTGCGCCACTTTGCATGTAAGTGAAATCCACCTAGTTGAAGGTGTGTGCAAAGTATTGTGCCCATCGGATATGCTTTACATTGCCGATTAAGCATAAAACACCGTTTTGCCTTAGTGTTATGCACATCCATAAAAAAACACGCTGCTAGGTATGTTATTCGATCAAGTACTTATGGGATGGGCGCTCCACTTTGTACACAAGTCCGTTTCAACTAAGTTGAGGTGCATGCAAGGTATTGTCAACATCGGATATGCTTTGCATGGTCGATCATGCATTATCCACCGTTTTTCACATAGTGATATGCACATCGACAAAAAAACATGCCCTTAGGTATGTTATCTGATCAAGAACTTATCGGATGCATGTGCCTCTTTGAGAACATTTCAACACCACCTAGGTTGAGGCATAGGAAAATTATTGTGCCCATCAAATATCCTTTGTATGGTCGATCGAGCATTAAATACTATTTTTGCTCTAGTGTCATGCACATCCGTAAAAAAACACGCTGCTAGGTATGTTATCCGATCAAGTACTTATGGGATGGCACGTGCCACTTTGCATGTAAGTAAATTCCTCCTAGTTGAAGGTGCGCAAATTATTGTGCCCATCGAATATGCTTTGCATTGTCGATCAAGCATAAAACACCGTTTTTGCCCTAGTGTCATGCACAACCATTAAAAAACACATCCTAGGTGTGTTGTTCAAACAAGTACTTCTTAGATGGGGGCTCCACTTTGTATGCAAGTCGGTTTCAACTAGGTTGAGGTTCCTATAAAGTATTGTCACCATCCGATATGCTTTGCATGGCGGATCATGCATTATACACCGTTTCTCCGGTAGTGATATGCACATCCGCAAAAAAACATGCCCTTAGGTATGTTATATAACCAAGTAATTATCGGATGGGTGTGCCTGTTTGAAAAAATTTCAATACCACCTAGGTTGAGGCATAGGAAAAGTATTGTGCCCATCGGATATGCTTTGCATGGTCGATCGAGCATTAAATTACCATTTTTGCCTTGGTGTCATGCACATCCGAAAAAAACACGCTGCTAGGTGTGTTATCCGATCAAGTACTTATACGAAGGGCATGCCACTTTGCATGTAAGTCAATTCCAACTAGTTGAAGGTGTGTGCAAAGTATTGTGCCCATCGGATATGCTTTGCATTGTCGATGAAGCATAAAAAACTATTTTTGCCTTAGTGTCATGAACAACCATAAAAAAACATGGTCCTAGGTGTGTTATTCAAACAAGTACTTATCGGATGGGGGCTCCACTTTGCACGCAAGTCTGTTTCAACTAGATTGAGGTGCGTGCAAAGTATTATCACCATCGAATATGCTTTGCATGGTCGATCACGCATTATACAACGTTTTTCCTGTAGTGATATGCACATCTGCAAAAAAACACGCCCTTAGGTATGTTGTCTGACCAAGTACTTATCGGATGGGTGTGCCACTTTGAGAACATTTCAATACCACCTAGGTTAAGGTGTAGGAAAAGTATTGTGTCCATCGGATATGCTTTGCATGGTCGATCGAGCATTAAATACCATTTTTGCCTTAGTGTCATGCACATTCATAAAAAAACACGCTGCTAGGTGTGTTATCTGATCAAGTACTTATGCGATGGGAATGCCACTTTGCATGTAAGTCAATTCCACATATTTGAAGGTGTGTGCAAAGTATTGTGCCCATCAGATATGCTTTGCATTGTCGATCAAGCATAAAACACCGTTTTTGCCTTAGTGTCATGCACAACCATAAAAAAGAATGGTCCTAGGTGTGTTATTCAAACAAGTACTTATCGGATGGGGGCTCCACTTTGTACGCAAGTCTGTTTCAACTAGGTTGAGGTGCTTGCAAAGTATTGTCACCATCGGATATGCTTTGCATGTTCAATCACACATTATACAACATTTTTCCAGTAGTGATATGCACATCCATAAAAAAACACACCCTTAGGTATGTTATCTGACCAAGTACTTATCGGATGGGTGTGCCTCTTTGAGAAAATTTCAATACCACCTAGGTTAAGGCATAGGAAAAGTATTGTGACCATCAGATATGCTTTGGATGGTCAATCGAGCATTAAATACCATTTTTGCCTTAGTGTCATGCACATCCATAAAAAAACACACTGCTAGGTGTGTTATCCAATCAAGTACTTATGCGATGGGAATGCCACTTTGATTTAATTCAATTCCACCTAGTTGAAGGTGTGTGGAAAGTATTGTGCCCATCGGATTTGCTTTGCATTTTTGATCAAGCATAAAACACTGTTTTTGCCTTAGTGTCATGCACAACCATAAAAACATCGGCCTAGGTGTGTTATTCAAACAAGTACTTATCGGATGGGGGCTCCACTTTGCACACAAGTCCGTTTCAACTAGGTTGAGGTGCGTGCAAAGTATAGTCACCATCGTATATGCTTTGCATGGTCGATCATGCATTATCCACCATTGTTCCGGTAGTGATATGCACATCCACAAAAAAACATGCCCTTAGGTATGTTATCTGACCAAGTACTTATCGGATGGGTATGCCTCTTTGAGAACATTTCAATACCACCTAGGTTGAGGCATAGGAAAGGTATTGTGCCCATCGGATATCCTTTGCATGGTCGATCGAGCATTAAATACCATTTTTGCCTTAGTGTCATACACATCCACAAAAAAACACGCTGCTAGGTGTGTTATCCGATCAAGTACTTATGCGATGGGAATGCCACTTTGCATGTAAGTCAATTCCATCTAGTTGAAGGTGTGTGCAAAGTATTTTGCCCATCGGATATGCTTTGCATTGTCGATCAAGCATAAAACACCGTTTTTGCCTTAGTGTCATGCACAACCATAAGAAAACACCGTCCTAGGTGTGTTATTCAAACATGTACTTATCGGATGGGGGCTCCACTTTGCATGCAAGTCCGTTTCAACTAGGTTGAGGTGCTTGCAAAGTTTTGTCACCATCGGATATGCTTTGCATGATCGATCATGCATTATACAACGTTTTTCCGGTAGTGATATGCACATCTGCAAAAAAACATGTCCTTAGGTATGTTATCTGACCACGTACTTATCGGATGGGTGTGCCTCTATGAGAACATTTCAATACCACCTAGGTTAAGGCGTAGGAAAATTATTGTGTCCATCGGATATGCTTTGCATGGTCGATCGAGCATTAAAACCATTTTTGCCTTAGTGTCATGCTCATGCGAAAAAAACACACTACTAGGTGTGTTATCCGATCAAGTACTTATGCGATGGGAATGCCACTTTGCATGTAAGTGAATTCCACCTAGTTGATGGTGTGTGCATAGTATTGTGCCCATCGGATATGCTTTGCATTGTCGATCAAGCATAAAACACCATTTTTGCCTTAGTGTCATGCACATCCATAAAAAAACATGATGCTAGGTATGTTATTCAATCAGGTACTTCTCAGATGGGCGCTCGACTTTGCACGCAAGTCCGTTTCAACTAGGTTGAGGTGCGTGCATGTAAGAAAATAATACAATGTCTGTGCTCAACAGATAACAGGATCTCGTATGCAAGAGAGAAAACAAGATAGTATGGAGAATCAAAAATTTGATTACTGTAGAGTTGATACAATAGATGGCGCTGCCTCCCAGCCGTGCGCTCCTATGAAAGAAGCTTTGATGGTGTGCTGGAAACAGTAGAAGAGGGAGGCTGAATGCTAAGGTATCAAGGTTGCTATAGCCAGGGATGAAATGGGCTTCACGGGCTTGCTCTTATATAGCCCACCCACCAGTCATAGTCGGTTAGGCTCAATTGGGTGGTTGACCCAGTCCACCCAAAACGGTTGACTGGGGATCGGTCCCAAAATAGGCCACCGACCATACGATAGAACCGATGTGTAAAATAGAGCAACTAACCTATGATCTCCGTTCGGCCCACAGCCATGTGGGATCTTCTGAGGCTCCAAACGGGCCCCGCAACTCGAGAGTGGGCTGCCCCAAGAAATGCTCTGTCTACCCTCAATGCGGTCAGTCATGGGATGCCTTCCCGCACTTGCATGTAGCCTAGTTGGTGGTGTGCCAACTCTATCTGAAGCCATCCAGCCATCAAGCCACACATGGCCCCCATCTAGTGTCCAAACCAAGACCTACCGGATGACCGAGCTACCCAAGTAGAGTTAGCTGGTGTCCAAACCAGGACCTACCAGATGCCTTCTCCTCATATGGGGGGCTTACAAGTAGAGTTAGCTGGTTCCCACTGGCAAGTAGTTACACAAGAGTGGAGCATTGATATTTAACACCCCCCCTCAATGTCCACCCGCAAGTGAACTTACTTTTTCGGCCCAATGCCAAGTCGATGAAGTTGCCTCTCTAGCAAGTCTCTTCCAAGAGCCTTCGTGAAGATGTGCGCAGCATTCTCTGTAGTCGGACAGTACACCAAGTCGACCTCTCCATCCATGATCAACTCGCGTACAAAGTGATATTGAATCTCAATGTGTTTTGTGTGAGCGTGGAACACCGGGTTCTTTGCAATCGCCATGCAACTTTGATCGTCACATGATAACTATGTAGGCTTGTTCTGCACTGCACCCATGTCCCCTAAAATCCTCCTCAACCACACTGCCTCGCAAGAAGCAAAGCATGCAGATTTGTACTCGGCCTTGGTAGAAGAAAGAGCAACTATGGGTTGCTTCTTGCTGACCCATGACACAACTCCAGATCCAAGTGAGAAACAGTACCCTGTCATTGATCTCCTGCTATCCACATCTCCTGCCCAATCCGAGTCACAGAATCCGGTCAAGATGTTGGCCTTAGTATAGGTGATGCCATAATCAAGTGTGCCTTTGATGTATTTCAGCACCCACATCCCTGCCCTCCAATGGTTCTCCTGGGGCTTATTGGAAAACCTACTTTATACACCAGTCGCAAAGCTGATGTCCAGTGGTGTGCTGCACAGGTAGATCAAGCTACCGACAAGACTTCTGTACTTTGCTTCGTCCACCAGTGGTGATGAATCCTTGTTTGAGAGCTTCGCGTTAGCCTCCATAGGGGTACCAACTGTTTTGCACTCAGTCATGCCAAATGCTTTCAGTATCTCTCCAGCATATTTCAGCTATGAGATGAAGATCTGTTTCAGCTCCTGCCAAACTTTTATCCCCAAACAGAAATGCATCAGTCCGAGGTTTGTCATTTTAAACTCTCTTCCTAGCAAATGCTTCATCTGTGAGATCTTCTCTTCATGGTTCCCTGTTATGACAAGGTCGTCCACATAAAGGACCACGATCATACACTTACCTCCTTCTCTAAAGATATACAAATTTGCATCAGATGGGCTCCTCCTGAACCCATTTTGTAGAAAGTAGGCATCAATTCATTGGTACCATCCTCGTGGGGCCTGTTTTAGCCCATAAAGTGCCTTCTGTAGTTTGCATACTTTACCTTCTGTAGTTTGCATACTTTACCTTCTAAACCGGGGATCTCAAAACTTGGTGGTTGTTCCACGTATACCTCCTCCTTAAGATCTTCATTCAAAAAGGCGGATTTCACATCCATTTGAAACACGGGCCAACTTCCCTGGGCAGCTAAATCGAAAACACTACGAATTGTGGTTAGTCGAGCTGTGGGAGCAAAAGTATCTTGATAATCAAAACCATGTACTTGTGCAGATCCTTTTGCCACGAGCCGAGCCTTGTACTTATCCAACGTGCCATCGGACTTGTACTTGATCTTGTACACCCACTTGATTCCGATTACCTTGCACGTTGGTGGTCGATCCACAAGGTCCCAAGTGTTGTTCTTCATTATGGAGCCATACTCCGACTACATAGCCTCCATCCACCTATCATCACCTTGTGCCTCTTCAAGACACTTGGGTTCATCAGCACGGATCACTTCTATCATCAAAGCATAGTTGACCAAGTGTTCATGCGCCCTTCTTTGCTCCTCTAATCTCTTGGACCGACGGTGTTTGGATGGTTCCTCCTCAATTGCTGGAGGTTCTTTGCCGTCCAAAAGCTGCTTTACCCACTTCGGGAATGGCCGTTGCCATTGTGGTTCTACAGGCTCTTCTTCATCTTCTTTGTCTTGAATCCTCCCAAGCACCATTGGGGGAGTTCGATCTACTGTTGGTGGCGATACTGGATGGATATCCTGGTCCTGGTTGTCTGGGAAGGAAGCATCCTCCTCCAATTGATGTGGTTGTTCTGAGAAGACCACATCGTGACTTACAATTACCTTCTTGGTAATAGGGTTATAGAGACGGTAACCCTTCGCCTCTTCACTATAGCCCAAGGAGATACACTTCCGGCTCTTTGGTTCCCATTTGGTCCTAGTAGCATCAGGGACATGCACAAAACAGTCACATCCAAAAACTCTAAAATGTGCAGCTGAAGGTTTCTTACCAGAAAAGGCTTGCAGTAAGGTCATCCCGTTCACAGCCTTTGTGTAGCTACGATTGAGGATGTAAACTGCAGTGTTACATGCTTCAGCCCAGAAAGTCTTTGGCAAATCTTTCCCTTTCACCATACTCCAGCCCATTTCATAGATGACGTGCATCTTGTGTTATGCTACTCCATTTTGCTGTGATGTATGTGGCAGGGGTTTCTGCCTCTTGATTCTGTGACTTTTGTAGTAACTTTTGAATCCAGTCGATGTGAACTCTCCACCTCTATCTGATCTCAGCTTCTTCACCTTCCTCCCCGACCATATGCTTCTACTGTAGTCATCGATTAGCATCATGAAGTAGAAGGAACCACCCCAAGCTTTTGTCTCCATCTTTCCACAGAGGTCCGTGTGAACGAGATCTAGAGGAGCCTTTGCTCTGCTGGCCTCTTTAGGAAAGGGCTGCCAATGCTACTTGCCCATCATGCAAGCTTCACATACATCAGCCAAATCTGAAATTTCTGGTAGCTCTGCAATCATTCCACTTTTATGCATCTCCTTCAAAGAACTAAAGTTTAGATGACCAAACCTCTCATGCCATAGCTTAGTGTTCTTCACATCTGCTCGAGCACTGAAAGCTGAGAGTTCGTAAATGTTGTTGCACCGTGTACCTTTACCAATGACCTTTCCTTGAAGATCCAGGATGTGTGCACCATTCTTATCGAATTGAACTTTGAGGTCCCGATCCGTGATCGCAAAAATGGACAACAAGTTCCTCTTGATATCTGGCACATAAAGAACATCGGACAACTGTTTTACAACTCCATCTAACTTGAGAGCAATCGTACCTTTTCCTTTTGCTGGACATTTTGCATCATTGCCGACTGCTACCATGATGTCATTCCCTACCGGCTGTAGAGAGGTATACCAATCCTTCTGACTAGTCATGTGGCGCGATGCACCACTATCAATGATCCAAGGTTCATATGCAGGTACGTGCAAATCTCCTCAATTACGATGAACTCTATGGGTACTGCCTGCGCGCTGTTGCTAGACTCTTTCTTCACTCTGTTCTTCTAATCTGCAATCTTCTTGCAGCACTCATTTTGCTTGTGCCCTGCCTTGGTGCAATAGAAGCACTTGATCTTCTTCTTTCTCTTTTTATCATTAGAAGAAGATGCGTTACCAGAGTCCTTACCCTTACCTTTCTTTGATCCGGTCTAGAAAATCGAATCTTCTCCAGTCCTCGTCTTTTGACGCATCTCCTCTTCCAGAAGCATTGCACTGAAATCCTCAAAGTTGAGGGTTGGATTTCTGTTCTGCGTATTCAGTGCCATAACAAGACCGTTATACTTTGGTGGGAGAATCCGTATGCACTTTCGTGCTAGATTCTCGCTGGTGATGGTGATGCTAATCGTAGTCATCTGATCGTGTAGATTCTTCAACTTGGTAATGAACTTCTCTGCCGCTTCAGACTCAGACAACTTTTCATTCGCGAGTTGAGTCTCCAAATTCTGAATCCGCGTCTGATTTGTGGTCTTGTACTGATTTTTCAAGAGCGTCCATGCCTCCTCCACTGTGGTGACATGTTGAATTAAGGCCATGACGGAATCACTAACACTGCAGACAATAGAACACAACACATCTGCATTTCTTCTTGTCCACATGAGAATCTCATCCGTAGTTGGTACTATCTCTTGTCCTATATTGGTTGGATTCGGAACCGGCCTCACGTCCACCCCAGTAGCAGTGTCACAAAGCTAATATGCGCTTAGGATGGTCTTCATCTTGAACTTCTAGAGAGGATAGTTAGAGCCGTCCAACTTTCCGCTTTCGTCGAACGGTGGGATTCGTAGTCTTGTGGGGCAAAGTATTGTCACCATCGGATATGCTTTGCATGGTCGATCACGCATTATTCACCGTTTTTGGCGTAGTGATATGCACATCCGCAAAAAAACATGCCCTTAGGTATGTTATCTGACCAAGTACTTATCGGATGGGTGTGCCTCTTTGAGAATATTTCAATACCACCTAGGTTAAGGTGTAGAAAAAGTATTGTGCCCATCGGAGATGCTTTGCATGGTCGATCGAACACTAAATACCATTTTTGCCTTAGTGTCATGCACATCCGTAAAAAAACACGCTGCTAGGTGTGTTATCTGATCAAGTACTTATGCAATGGTAATGCCACTTTGCATGTAAGTCAATTCCACCTAGTTGAACGTGTGTGCAAAGTATTGTGCTCATCGGATATGCTTTACATTGTCGATCAAGCATAAAACACTGTTTTTGCCTTAGTGTCATGCACAACCATAAAAAAACATGGTCCTAGGTGTGTTATTCAAACAAGTACTTATCGGATAGGGGCTCCTACTTTGCATGCAAGTCTATTTCAACTAGGTTGAAGTGCATGCAAAGTATTGTCACCATTGGATATGCTTTGCATGTTCAATCACGCATTATACAACGTTGTTCCGGTAGTGATATGCACATCCGCAAAAAAACACGCCCTTAGGTATGTTATCTGACCAAGTACTTATCGGATGGGTGTGGCTCTTTGAGAACATTTCAATACCACCTAGGTTGAGGCATAGGAAAAGTATTATGCCCATCAGATATCCTTTGCATGGTCGATTGAGCATTAAATACTATTTTTGCTATAGTGTCATGCACATCCATAAAAAAACACGCTGCTAGGTATATTATCCGATCAAGTACTTATGGGATGGGCACTCCACTTTGCATGTAAGTCAATTTCACCTATTTAAGGTGTGTGAAAAGTATTATGTCCATCAAATATTCTTTGCATTGTCGATCAATCATAAAACACCGTTTTTTCCTTAGTGTCATGCACATCCGTAAAAAAACACGCTGCTAGGTATGTTATTCGATCAAGTACATATGGGATGGGCACTCCACTTTGCACGCAAGTCCATTTCAACTAGGTTGAGGTTCGGGCAAAGTATTATGACCATCGGATATGCTTTGCATGGTCGATCACACATTATTCACCGTTTTTGCCATAGTGATATGCACATCTGCAAAAAAACATGCCCTTGGGTATGTTATATGACCAAGTACTTATCGGATAGGTATGACTCTTTGAGAACATTTTAATACCACCTAGGTTGAGGTGTAGGAAAAGTATTGTGCCCATCGGATATCCTTTGCATGGTCGATCGAGCATTAAATGCCATTTTTGCTCTAGTGTCATGCACATCCGTAAAAAAACATGCTGCTAGGTATGTTATTCGATCAAGTACTTATGGGATGGGCACTCCACTTTGCATGTAAGTCAATTTCACCTTGTTTAAGGTGTGTGCAAAGTATTATGCCGATCAGATATGGTTTGCATTGTTGATCAAGCATAAAACACCGTTTTTGTCTTAGTGTAATGCACAACCATAAAAAAACACGGTCCTAGGTGTGTTATTCAAACAAGAACTTATCAGATGGGGGCTTGAACCCAAGTCTAGTTGAACTAGGTTGAGGTGCATGAAAAGTATTGTGACCGTTGGATATGCTTTGCATGGTCGATCATGCATTATACACCATTTTTCCCCTAGTGATATGCACATCCGTAAAAAAACACGCCCTTAGGTGTGTTATCTAACCAAGTACTTATCTAATGGGTGTGCCTTTTTTGAAACAAGTCAATATCACCTAGGTTGAGGTGCAAGTAAAATATTGTGCCAATCGGATATGCATTGCATGGTTGATTGAGCATTAAATACTGTTTTTGCCTTAGTGTCAAGCACATTTGTAAAAAAACACTGTCCTAGGTGTGTTATCGGATCAAGTACTTATCTAAGTGACACACCACTTTTCATGCAACTCAATAACACCTAGGTTGAGGTGGGTGCAAAGTATTGTGCCCATCGGATGTACTTTGCATGGTATATCATGTATTAAACTCCATTTGTGCCTCCATGTCATGCACAACCATAAAAAACCATGCTTTTAGGTGTGTTATCTGACCAACTGCTTATCAGATGGGTGTACCACTTTGCATGCAATGCAATACCACAATTTTTGAGACTCATGCAAAGTATCATGCCCATCGGATATGCTTTGCATTATCGATCAAGCATTAAACACCGTTTTGGCCTTAGTGCCATGCACAACCATAAAAAAACGTAGTCCTAGATGTGTTATTCGACTAAGTACTTATGGGATGGGCATGCCACTTTGCATGTAAGTCAATAATACCTAGGTTGAGATGTGTGCAAAGTATTGTGATGATCAGATATGCATTGCACTGTCGATCAAGCATAAAACAACATTTTTGTCTTAGTGTCATGGACAACCAATAAAAAACATGGTCCTAGGTGTGATATTCTAAAAAGTACTTGTCGGATGGGGGAGCCACTTTGCAAGAAAGTCAATTTCAACTAGGTTGATGTGTGTGCATAGTATTTTGCCTATCGGTTATGCTTTGCATGGGGGATCACACATTATACACCGTTTCCCCCCTAGTGTTATGCACATCCATCAAAGAACACACTCTTAGGTGTATTATCATACCAAGTACTTATTGAATGGGCATTCCAATTTGCATGGAACACCATACCACCACGTTTGAGGCACGTGCAAAGTATTGTGCCCATCGGATATGCTTTGCATGGTAGATTGAGTATTAAATACCGTTTTTGCCTTGGTGTCATATAGAACCGTCAAAAAACACGATCCTAGGTGTATTTTTCAAACAAGTACTTATCGGATGGGGATGCCACTTTGCACACAAGTCAATACTGCCTAGGTTGAGAAACGTGCAAAGTCTTGTGTCCATTCAATATGCTTTGCATAGTCGATCGCACATTATACACCATTTTGTTCCTAGTGTTATGCACAATCATCATAAAATACGTTTGCAGGTGTGTTATCCGAACAAGTACTTATGGGATGGGTGCACCACTTGGTATGCAAGTCAATACGACCTAGGTTGAGGCATGTACAAACGGAGAAATGTAGATGTGATAATATTAGCAAATTTTTGGCATGTGTATATGTGTGTGTGTGTGGCAAACAATTTTGATACAACAAAGTAAACACCTAGTGCACAAATTATGCACTTCATACCTTGAGTATTGTGTCAAAATAAAAGCTAAAATAAGCCTGTTGATGCAGATAAATACGCCCTTGAATAAAAGCATAATTGTTGTATGACCACGATAGGATCGCTTTGACACCTGTGATTTTGTCCACATGTAAGTTTGCAAATAGTATAAAAATATAATAATATATTAATAGTTTGCAAATGTGTATAGCAAGTGAGTAATGGGAAGTGGAAGTGGGAGTGAGGAGGGAGGAGTGGAATGGGAGAGGGGAGGTAATAGGGGTGTATGATAATAAGTATAAAAAATAGTATAATAATATATTAATAGTTTGCAAATGGCAAGTGAGTAATGGGAAGTGGAAGTGAGAGTGGGGAGGGAGGAATGGAATGGGAGAGGGGGAGGTAATAGGAGAGTAGGATAATAAGGGAGTGAAATGAGTGAGGGAAGTTAATAGGGGATGAAAAAGAGGAGGGTGAGATGGGGAAATATGGGATTTTGGGAAATGGGAGGAGTATGGGATGTGGTGGAAATGTGGGATGGCAGTGGTGGCAATGGGGGAGGAAGAAGAAATGGATGGGGGGAGGGCCAATGGAAGATTGGGATGAGGGATGGGGGTCCAATGGGAGAGGGGGAGTAATGGGAGCCAATGGGAGAGGGGAGGAATGAAAAGCCAATAGGAGAGAGGGGAGGAATGGAAAGCCAATAGGAGAGGAGGAAAACCTAGTTTTTCTTATATATAGTCTTCCTTCTTCATTCATTCTCCCCTCATTTCATTCATTGAAGCAAGAAAGCAAGGAAGGAAGAGCAAGAAAGCAAGAAAGAGCAAACTTACAAACTTTTTCCAGGTACTTGTAAATTTTTTTGATTAATTCTTTATCTAGATTTTCTTAAAAAAATTTGAAGAGAGAGAAAGAAAGAAAGAGAGAGAGGAACTAGAGAGAGAGAGAGAAAGTTTAGAGAGAAGGAGAGAAGCCTTGGAGGCCGTGGCCTCCAGGAGGAAGAGGGAAGTGGAGGGGGGGAGAGAGAGGGAGGAAAGGAGGGAGGGAGGAGCGACGGAAGAGGGGAAAGAGGGAGGAAGAGGGAGGGAGGGAGGGAGCAGGGAGAGAGTGGCGTAAGAGGGAGGGGGGAGCGGGGGTAGGGAGGGGGGGAGGCAGGGTAAGGAGCAAAGGTAGGGGGAGCTGGGAGGGGGGGCAGCGGGGTAGGGAGGCAGGAGGGAGGAGTAGGGGTAGGGGGCGGCGGGGTAGGGGGAGGTGAGAGGTGGGAGCAGGGGTAGGGAGGGGGGGAGGCAGGGTAGGGGGCAGCGGGGTAGGAGGTAGGGGGAGGCGGGAGGGGGGGAGGCCGGGTAGGGAGCAGGGGTAGGGGGAGGCAGGAGGGAGGCAAGAGGGGGCGGAGGTGAGGTAGGGGGCAGCGGGGTAGGGGGAGGCGAGAGGGGGAGCGGGGGTAGGGAGGGGGGGGAGGCAAGGTGGGGGCAACAGGGGTAGGGAGCAGGGGTAGGGGGAGGCAGGAGGGGGGGAGGCGGGGTAGGGAGCGGGGGTAGGGGGAGGTAGGAGGGGGGAGCGAGGGCAACGGGCTAGGGGGAGGTAGGAGGGGGGAGTGGGGGCCGTGGTCACCAGGGTGAGAGGGAGGGGAGGGAGGGGAGGGAGAGAGAGAGAGGAGGGAGGGGAGAGAGCAGGGGTAGGGGGAGGCGAGAGGGAGGGTAGGGAGGGGAGGGAGGGAGAGAGAGGAGGGAGAGGAGGGAGCAGGGGTAGGGGGCATCAGAGTAGGGGGAGGTGGGAGACAGGAGGGGGGGCGACGGTGGTAAGGGGAGCGGGGGTAGGGGAAGAAGGTGGTGAGAGGAATGGAGAGAGAGCACCAAAGAGAGAGAGGGGTTCATGGCGATTGCGGCCCCCTGGGAGGGGGGAGAGAGAGAGAGAGAGAGAGAGAGAGAGAGGGGGGGTCCTGGCAGCCACGGCCCCTAGGGTGAGAGGGAGGGGAAGGAGAGAGAGAGGAGGGAGAGAGAGAGGGGGAGGGGAGGGAGGGAGAGAGAGAGAGAGAGAGAGAGAGAGAGAGAGAGAGAGAGGGGGGGGGGTCCTGGCGGCCGCGGCCGCCAGGGTGAGAGAGAGAGGGGGGAGAGAGAGAGGAGGGAGGGGAGGGGGAGAGAGAGAGAGAGAGAGAGAGGGGTCCTGGCAGCCGCGGCCACTAGGGTGAGAGAGAGAGAAGGGAGAGATAGAGGAGGGAGGGGAGGGAGAGAGAGAGCGAGAGAGAGAGAGAGAGAGGGGGGGGTCTTGGCAACCACGGCCGCCAGGGTGAAAGAGAGAGGAGGGAGAGAGAGAGGAGGGAGGGGAGGGAGAGAGAGAGCGAGAGAGAGAGAGAGGGGGGGGGCCTGGCGGCCACGGCCACCAGGGTGAGAGAGAGAGGAGGGAGAGAGAGATGAGGGAGGGGAGGGAGAGAGAGAGGAGGGAGGGGAGAGAGAGAGGGGGTGGTCCTGGTGGCTACGACCAACAAGGTGAGAGGGAGGGGAGGGAGGGGAGGTAGAGAGAGAGGAGGGAGGGAAGGGAGTGAGAGAGAGAGAGAGAGAGAGAGAGAGAGAGAGAGAGAGAGAGGGGTGAGAGGGAGGGGAGGGAGGGGAGAGAGAGAGGGGAGGGAGGGGAGGGAGAGAGAGAGAGGAGGGAGGGGAGGGAGAGAGAGAGCGAGAGAGAGAGAAGAGAGAGAGGGGGGGTTCCTATTGGCCACAGCCCCCAGGGTGAGAGGGAGGGGAGGGAGGGGAGGGAGAGAGAGAGAGAGGAGGGAGGGGGGAGAGAGAGAGAGAGAGAGAGAGAGAGAGAGAGAGAGAGAGAGAGAGAGGGGGGGGGGGTCCTGGCGGTCGCGGCCCTTAGGGTGAGAGGGAGGGGAGGGAGGGGAGGGAGAGAGAGAGGAGGGAGGGGAGGGAGCGAAAGAGAGAGAGAGAGAGAGAGAGAGGGGGGGGGTTCTGGCAGCCACGGCCCTCGGGTGAGAGGGAGGGGAGGGAGGGGAGGGAGAGAGAGAGAGGGGGGTCCTGGCAACTGCGGCCCCTAGGGTGAGAGGGAGGGGAGGCAGGGGAGGGAGAGAAAGAGAGGAGGATGAGAGGAGTGAGGAGAGGGAGGGGAGGGAGAGAGAAAGACAGGGGGGTCTTGGCGGCCACGGCCCCAGGGTGAGAGGAGTGAAGAAAAGGGAGGGGAGAGAGAGAGAGGAGTGAGGGGAGGGAGGGGAGGGAGAGAGAGAGAGAGAGATAGAGAGGGGGGGGGAGGGGAGGAGAGAGAGAGAAGGAAGAGAGAGAGAGAGGACTCCTAGGGGCCACGGCCCCCAAGGATGAGAGGAGAGTTAGAGGAGTAAGGGAGGGAGAGGAGTGAGGGAGGGAGAGGGGTGAGAAGACGTGATGGAGAGGGAAACACTAGTAGAGAGAGAAGAGAGATGAGAAGACTTTAGAGAGAGGGGAAGGTAAGCCACTAGAGAGAGAGGAGAGATGAGAAGACTTGAGGGAGAGAGGAAGGTACGCGACTAGAGGAAGGTTGGGAAGGTATGCAACTAGAGAGAGAGAGATATGCAACTAGAGAGGAAGCTCCATCCATAGAGAGGGAGCTCCATTAGAGAGAGAGAGAGCTCACTACATAGAGAAGAGGAGGGAAGTAGAGGAAGAGAGGTCGAATTCTTACAACTAAAAGTACAACGATCACGAGCAAGAGCGACATAAGATTTCACTTACGAGAAGAATGAAGAGGGACGTACAAGAAGAAAGTATCAAGAAGAATGTTGAACACAAATTTGAATTCAAATTTATCTAGAAGAATGAATTCAAATTTCCCTCTCTTTTTTAAAAATTCAAATTTATTCGTGAGTGGGAGGAGTGGGCTAGTTTTTCTTATATATACTCTTCTTTCCATTCATTCATTCTCATTCTCTCCTCATTTCATTGAAGCAACCAAGAGTGGAAGAGAAAGGATAAGCGGAGCCTTACTTTTTTCACTTTTTCCAGGTACTTGCGATTCTTTTTCTTTACTCACAATTCTACAATTTGTCTTGTAATTCTTTTTCTTTACTTACAATTATTTTTCAATTAGTTTCTTGTTAAAGTTTTTGAGTTCTATTTCAATTAATTTCTTATTGATATTTGTGTTCTAAATTTGAAAAGAGAGATAGAGAGAAAGAGAGAGCTAGAGAGAGTGTGAGATTAAGAGAGAAAAGAAAGGAGGGAGAGAAAGTAGGAGAGAGAGAGAGAGAGAGAGAGAGAGAGAGAGAGAGAGAGAGAGAGAAAGAGAGAAAGAGAAGGAAGAGAGGGAGACAAATTAAGAGAGAGAAGAGGGGCGGAGGAAGAGAGAGAGAGAATGAAAACTGAAAGAGTAAAAGAGAGAGAATGAAAACTCTTGGCGACTGTGGCAGCTAGAGGAGGGGTTTTTTTAAGTAGGCATTACAATTCTTTTTAAATTAGTTTCTTATTTGAGTTTTTGAGTCCTATTTCAATTAGTTTCTTATTCAAATTTGAGTTTGTAAATTTGAGAAATGAGAGAGAATAGGGAGGGAGAGAAAGAGAGAGGAGAGAGCGAAAGAGAGACATTAAGAGAGAGAAGAGGAGCTCTTGGCGACCATGGCCACCAAAGGGAGAGAGAGAATGAGAAATGAGAGAGGAGTAGGGAGGGAGAGAAAGAGAGAGAGGAGAGAGGGAGAGAGAGAGAGAGAGAGAGAGAGAGATTCAGAGAGAGAAGAGGGGCTCCTTAAATGAGAGAGAAGAGTAGGGAGGGAAAGAAAGAGAGAGAGGAGAGAGGGAGAGAGAGATTAAGAGAGAGAAGAGGGTATCCTGGCGGCGCTGGCTGCTAGAGGGAGGGAGAGAGGAGGGAGGGAGAGGGAGAGAGAGAGAGAGAAAAAATTGAGAGAGAAGAGAGGAGGGAGACTGAGGGAGAGAGAAAGGGAGAGAGAGAGAAAGAGAGAGAGGGAGAGAGAGGGAGAGAGAGAGAGGGAGAGAGAGAGAAGTTTAAGAGAATGAAACTTTTGGCGGAGAGGAGAGAGGGAAAGAGAGAAATAAAGAGAGAAGAGGGGCTCTTGGCGGCCATGGCCGTCAAAGGGAGAGAGAGAATGAGAAATGAGAGAGAAGAGTAGGGAGGGAGAGAAAGAGAGAGAGGGAGAGAGATAGGAGAGGAGAGAGGGAAAGAGAGAAATTAAGAGAGAGAAGAGGGACTCTTGGCAACTGTGGCCGCCAAAGGGAGAGAGAGAATGGTAGGGAGGGAGAGAAAGAGAGAGAGGGAGAGAGACAAGAGATTCAGAGAGAGAAGAGGGGCTCCTTAAATGAGAGAGAACAGTAGGGAGGGAAAGAAAGAGAGAGCGGAGAGAGGGAGAGAGAGATTAAGAGAGAGAAGAGGGTGTCTTGGCAGCCATGGCTGCTAGAGGGAGGGAGAGAGTAGGGAGGGAGAGGGAGAGAGAGAGAGAGAAGAGAGGAGGGAGACTTTGTTGAGATATCGAGCTCCACTCGCGATATGCCAGGGTGACTGTTGTGCATTTATGTCACCGAGACCTGTTAGCTAGAGATGCGGTTGGTACACCACCCACGAATAATAGCTGGATGACAGCTATCCTTATCTACTGTAGTTTGTGGCTCAGTTAGTATGCCACCTTAGTTAGTTGAGTTTGGTTTGAGACCCACATATAGGGTTCTTCTATTTCTTTGTACTAGAGTTCTTTTGGCTTTCACAACTAAGAAGAGGAAAACTGTTTTCAGCCTCCACCTTTGTGTGTATTCCCCCATTGTGATTGTGAGAAAGCCTCAAGTGAGACTCCTTCCCTCTCTCCCACAATCTTCACATGGTATCAGAGCCTTGTTCGTGGTAAGGAGCTCAAGAAAGCAAGCCAAGTTCGTGGTGTCCTGGTAAGAGGACCAGTGTTGCTTTCCTATTTCGAGTTTGGGAGCAAATCTCTGCAGGTAGCACAGCCAGAAGTGCAGGAGTGCACTGTTTCAGATTGAGACGCCCTTCGCGGTGTGGCGAGAGCGCAGTATATGCTGCGGGTAAGGGCGAAGCCTTTAGTGACTTTATTTTTCTGATTTGAGGCCGTTTTGGGGCCCGTTTTGAAGGCGGAAGTTCTTCGCAGGCACTCAGAAAAAGGCCTTGTTTTTGGCTGTGCGACCACTGCGCGGCTAGTTGGTGGAAAGGTGCCGCAGAAATAGCATCGTATGCCTGTGTGCAGAGATATTGGGAGTTACAGATTCATGCCTATTGCTTGTTGATGCAAAATCGTCACTAGGAAGTGACTGTGTGGTGAAATACCACTTTCGTCAGTTTTGCAGATCTGCCCGTGTGAGGCAAAAGCTGTGTATTTTGCAGTGTTCTGTAATGGCATCTGATTCTCTTTCACAGATTGTCACTGAAAAGCTTGACAATAACAACTTCCAGGCATGGAAGTTTAGAATGACGAATTTCTTGATGGGGAAAGGCTATTGGGAATTCATTACAGGAAATGAAGAAGAACCTGTTCTTCCTAATGTTCCCAGTCAACAGGAAATGCAGGCATTCAAAGGATGGCATGAGAGAGCCAGGAAAGTTATGTACTGGCTGTCTATCAATATTTCGGACTCCATGATTGTGCATATTCAGGATGCAAATACGCCAAAGGAGGCATGGGATACTTTGGCAAAAATGTATAGCACAAATACGCAAGCCAGGAAAATGCAACTCAAACAGGAGTTGCACAATGTGCAGAGAGAAAATTTGAGCATAAATGACTACCACATGAAAGTGAAGAAAATTGCAGATGCACTTGCTTCCATTGGGTCGCCAGTGTATGATGACGATTTGGTTTCTGTGACCTTGAATGGTCTAGGAAAGGATTATGCACAGTTCCGGACATCCATTACCGTCCGTGAAAACTTTCCTGATTTTGAGGAGTTGATTGCTCTTCTACTTTCTGAAGAGCAGAGAAATGGGGGTGCATCTTCTTCAGCAGGAACTTCAAAAGAAACTGTCTTCTACTCAAATGCTGGTAGAGGTAGAGGCAGAGGTAGAGGAGGCCGATCTGCAGGCCGTGGTAGAAATCAAAATATGCAGCAAACGCAAGAAAACCAGTCCTATGCAGGAGGACGTGGTAACTCTAGAGGCAGGGGGAGCCAAAGAGGCCGTGGTGGATGGCAGAGAAGCCAAAATGCAAACAGCAATGTTGAATGCTACTATTGTGGCAAAATGGGTCATATGGCTAAAGACTGCTACAAAAAGTAGAATGACATTATGAGTGGAAAATTGCAGCAAGGCAATTATGCATCCTCTAGTAGACAGGGTGATGACAGAAATGAGCACTTGTTTATGGTGCAGCATATGACAAATTCTGTAACAAGTGCAGAAGAAAGCAATGATGTGTGGTATGTTGACTCGGGTGCGTCAAACCACATGACAGGTCACGCTGAATGGATGCAGGATGCAAGAAAAATGGAAAAACCAGGATTTGTGGAGACTGGTGATGATACTGCACATCCTATTGTGCAGATTGGCAAAATTCCTTTGTCTATGCAGGATGGGAAAAAGAAATACTTGTCTGATGTATTTCATGTCCCGAACATCACCAAGAACCTGGTTTCTGTTGGTCAGATGGTTGAGCAGGGCTTGCAGGTCAGATTTAATCCTCATGGATGCTTTGTTGAGGATATGAAAAATAATGGTCGCTTGATAGCAAAAGGAAAGAAGAAGGGCAGGATGTTTACGTTGGATGCAGACATGCCTGAATTGAGTGCAGCAATGTTTGCACATGGGACCGGTGTAGTTGCAGATATTGATATCTGGCACAAACGCATTGGTCATGTTAATATACAGCGACTTAAATCAACGCAAGCCCAAAATATTGTCGCAGGATTGCCAAAATTCAAGGTTGCAGAAATGCACAAGATTTGTGAAGCCTGTCAATTTGGGAAACAGGCAAGGAAACCTTTTCCTAGGCATGTTCAAGAGAGTAAAAAACCATTGGAATTAATCCACTCTAATGTGTGGACTACAAAAGCTGCATCTATTGGAGGCTGTCACTATTTTGTCACATTTATTGATGACTTCAGTAGAAAACTGTGGGTGTATTTTATGAAAAAGAAAAGTGAAGTGTTTGGGCACTTCAAAGCTTTCAAAGCTATGGTTGAAAGAGAAACAGGCCTGCAAATAAAATGCCTAAGGTCAGATGGAGGGGGAGAGTACCTCTCAAATGAGTTTGCAAGGTTCTTGCAGGAGCATGGTATAAAGCAGCAATATTCATGCCGTCATACCCCACAGCAAAATGGAATTGCAGAAAGAAAAAACAGGCATATTGGAGAGGTGTCTCGGGCTATGCTAAATGAAAAAGATCTACCAAATTATTATTGGGCTGAAGCAGTTGCTACAGCAGTCTATATAATGAACAGGACTCCCACTGCAGCAATACATGGCATGACGCCAGAGGAGATGTATACTGGTAGGAAACCAGATATTTCTCATTTGAAGATTTTTGGTTGCATTGCTTATGTCCATGTGCCAGATGAGTTGAGGTCCAAGTTGGATCCAAAAGCTGAGAAGTGCGTCTTTATTGGTTATTCTCTGCAGCAGAAAGGGTATAGATGCTATAACCCTTCTACACGAAAGTTCACAGTGAGCAGAGATGTTGTTTTTGATGAGATGAGCAGCTGGTATAAACCAGTAAATGTGATGATTGATGTAGATGCACAAAATGGTAATGCTGCACAGAATGCACAGCAGCAATCACAAAATATCAGTGGACCTGGAGTGTCCTCTACCAGTGGTTCACATACTTCGCCATGGACAGGCAGATTGAGATCAGGAGAATCCCCTCAAAGCAATGCAGATAGTGGTACGCAGGTATCACGAAAAGGAAAAGAGAAGGTAGATCAGCCCATGTTTGATGTGAATGTAGGTCACTCTTATGTGGATGGTGAATCCAGTGGCTCAGAACAGAGCATTGATGATGAGTTGGGTATTCCTTCTATTGTTACACCTGGAGTAAGGAAGACCAGGGATGTTTTGAGAGCACCTGGAAGTGAGCCTATTTTGCACAGGTCTACCAGGGTTAGGTATCCTGTGGATAGGCTGAAATATGATGGATTTACAGCCATTCAGTATGCCTATATGGTCAAAGTAATACAGGAACCAGAACCCACTTCTTTTGAGCAAGCCATGGGAAATGAAAAATGGGAGAAAGCCATGGATGAAGAAATGGATGCCTTGGATGCTAATGCTACATGGGAATTGGTGCCTTTGCCTAAAGGCAAGAATGCAATTGGCTGTAAGTGGGTTTATAAGATCAAGCACAATGCAGATGGTTCTGTGAATAGATACAAGGCAAGATTAGTTGTCAAAGGGTATGCACAGACATATGGCATTGATTATGAAGAAACTTTCAGCCCGGTTGCAAGGATGGCAACCGTAAGAGCAGCCATTGCTATGGCTGCATCAAAGGGATGGTCTTTACATCAGATGGATGTAAAGAATGCCTTCTTGGATTGGTGATTTGCAAGAAGAGGTCTTTATGGAGTAGCCACAGCAGGTTATGTTCACGCTATTCATCCTGAGTTTGTTTGCAGGTTGAAGAAAGCCTTGTATGGCTTGAAGCAAGCACCTAGAGCATGGTCTGACAAGATAGGACAGTATCTTGTCACTATTGGCTTTCAGATTTCCAAGGCAGATTTCTCACTCTATGTGAGAAAAACAGAGAAAGGGATTATGCTGCTGGTCATTTATGTTGATGATTTGATCATCACAGGTGATAGTGATGAAGATATCCTTCATGTGAAAATGCTATTGAGGCAGAAGTTTGAGATGAAGGATTTGGGAGAGCTGCATTATTTCTTGGGCATTGAGGTGATTAGATCACCAAGTGGGATACAGCTCTTACAGAGGCAGTATGGATTGGACATGCTGTCCAAATATGGGATGACAGGCTGTAAGCCTATTTCAGTTCCTTTGGAGCAGAATGTGAAGCTGAGCACAGATGCAGGTGAGCTTCTGGAAGACCCTACTATGTACAGACGCATAGTAGGAAGTTTGATTTACATGACTATTACCAGGCCAGATTTGAGCTATGCTGTTGGGTTGGTAAGTCAGTTTATGCAGGCTCCAAGGAAACCGCATTTGGATGCGGCTAGACGCATACTCAGGTATGTGAAGTCCACATTGCAGTATGGACTATTTTATGAGGCTGGGGTTCAGATACAGTTGCATGGATACACTGATGCTGATTGGGCTGGTAGCATTTCTGATAGACGATCTACCAGTTGGATATGTGTTCTCTTTTGGGAGTGCTGCAGTCACTTGGAGCAGCAAGAAACAGCCTACAGTTGCCTTGTCGAGCACAGAGGCTGAGTACAGGGGTATAGCAATGGCTGCATGTGAGGTAGCTTGGTTGCATAAGCTACTCTATGATATGCATCAGTCTACAGATGGGCCAGTTGTCATTTATTGTGACAACATGAGTAGTATACATTTGGCAAAGAACCCAGTCTTTCATGCTAGAACAAAGCACATTGAGGTGCATTATCACTATGTGCGGGAGAAGGTTTTACTAGGTCTCATTGATCTAGTTTATGTCAGCACAGAGGATCAGGTAGCTGACATCTTCACGAAAGCATTGGGCGCAGAGAAGCTGCGCAAGTTCAGAGACCTGCTTGGTGTGCGGGAATTGGGATTGAGCTCGAGGGGGAGTGTTGAGATATCGAGCTCCACTCGCGATATGCCAGGGTGACTGTTGTGCATTTATGTCACCGACCTGTTAGCTGGAGATGCGGTTGGTACTCTAGTTTGTGGCTCAGTTAGTATGCCACCTTAGTTAGTTGAGTTTGGTTTGAGACCCACATATAGGGTTCTTCTATTTCTTTGTACTAGAGTTCTTTTGGCTTTCACAACTAAGAAGAGGAAAACTGTTTTCAGCCTCCACCTTTGTGTGTATTCCCCCATTGTGATTGTGAGAAAGCCTCAAGTGAGACTCCTTCCCTCTCTCCCACAATCTTCACAGACTTAGGGAGAGAGAAAGAGAGAGAGGGAGAGAGAGGGAGAGAGAGAGAAAGAGAGAGAGGGAGAGAGAGGGAATGAAACTGAGGGAGGGAGAGAGTAGGGAGGGAGAGGGAGAGAGAGAGAGAGAGAAGAGAGGAGGGAGACTTAGGGAGAGAGAAAGAGAGAGAGGGAGACATACAAAACCGTGTGTATATGTTGGATTCTCTCCTTTCTCCTATACTTAGCGATAGCAGAAAGATGATAGCTGATGTTTGTAAATGGTTACAGCCTTTACATTTACATGGCATGTGAGTGCTATTTATGGCATATCACAAGATGTAAGTATCATGGAAACCTTTATTTTCATCTTATACTAGGAATATTGTGTTAAATAATAATGGTTCTTAATTATTCGTGTAGGGAACATTGGAGTCTGGTGGTTTGAGACCTTGAAGACAACTATTGTTGGTTTGTCAACTCGATTGCAGGCTTTCATGGCTCAGTGCAAATGTAAGTATTCTATTAATCTGTTGTTACTTCTATATTACGTACCTTAGGTAATAGACACACTAAGTTTTTTTAATATGTCATGATGAGCAGGTCGGTTGAGAAGTTGGTATCTGCTATCAAAGAAATAGGACAATACAAAGACTCGGTAGACTTCCAAAAGTGTTTAGTAGTAGAGCAGGAAGATGGGCATAGTTGTGGGTGGAGAGTTTAACTGCATGTTGATTTTCAAAGAAATTTTCTCACTTAAGCCACATGTCTCATCGGAAGACTCTTTGGAGCTCAAATATTCAAAGGAGGATATACAATTGTTTAGTGCTGAAATCATTCGAGACCTAATTACTGCCATTAGAATACAACGTGCAACTGAAGCAATATCAGAGCTTGCATTTAAGGAAGAGGAGATTGAGTCTACTGTGAAAGCACTGCACACTATAGAAGAAGTAGAGACTCAGTGTACACATACAACACCACAGCCTCCACTGGAATCATCAGAAGAGTTGCCACAGCCTCGCTTGCATTTAAGGAAGAGGATGCTGAGTCTACTCCGAAAGCACTACATACTATAGAAGAAGTAGAGACTGAGTGTACATCTAGAGCACCACAGCCTCCATTGAAAGCATCAGAAGAGTTGCCATAGTCTCCACTAGAAGCATCAGGAGAGTTGTGATGCATGTATGATGTTGTGTTTGTATATATGCATGAGGAGCATACTCTCATGATGTTGTTTATTCCATGAATATTATGGTTGACATTTATTTGTTGCAATGTATGAATCGTGATGTAGTTTCTGTTGATTATACACCAATTTGTGACTCATTACTTAAGTGGCATTTAGTCATGATATTTATATATTTATTTCATGCACACAATTTTATGATATGAATGTGTGATGATGTGATTATTTGGAAATATAACCTTGTGTGATGAGAATTTTGACATGAATATGTAATGATGTAATATTTGTAATATATTTCACTCCAAAGTATCAATTCCCAATGTTCCACTCACTTAAAGTACATCCTTCCCAATGCTCTGCAAAATTTTATTCAGTTGGGCAGTCTCCACTCACTTAAAGTACTCACTTAAAGTAGAGCATTCCCAATGCTTCTCTCACTTTATTCCAACCCTTATCCTTATCATAGCAAACACATCGTGCCTTAGTGCACTTGTATTCTTCCATCCTAGTCCTTCCACAAACACTCTCTTATTTCTTACATCCTAGTCCTTCTAATTAACTTGTATTCGTCTTTCACTTTACGTCTCCCCTCACTTTCTATCACTCTTGAAGGAGGGGCGGCTCACTGTGCATCCCTTGCTATCGCTCCCTCACTCTCCTTCTCCCACTTTCCCTCTAAGACAATGACTAGTTACTACCCGACTTCATTTATTGAACTCAAATTCTGTCTTAGATCCCTTTTGTATGGACCAATGAAGGGAAAATCATTCAAGGAGGATATGTTACGCACATGGCTACTTGATTTGAACTCAGTAGAAGAGGTGAATATCCTTAGCTTTCTTTTTCGCTTCTTTTAATCACGTACTTCTTATGCTACCGAGTTAAATTTTTGTACAAGATATGGTGGTGGCTAGAAGCTGTATTGAAAAGAATGGTGAAGATGAGGAAAGCCAAGAGAGAAAAGAAGAGTTGTTGAATGCTTACAAGTCGGCAGAAGATTCGAAACAGGTTGTGAGGAGAGTCTGTGAGGAGATTTGCGATGCTAGCCCTGGTTACGCATGGCCTGTAGGTTTAAACTGTGCTTGTTTTCATGAAGCCAATGCCATAGTAGGCACTTTCGAGGACATATGCTAGACTCTCTAATGACTTAATAGTCAAGTGATGGAAATTTAATTCCATAGAAATGTAATTCCATAGAGACTTATGTGTTTTTTCTAAAGTGACTGTAATAGAGAAGAAATGAAACTACAGTTCCACAAAGACTTTTTAGTTCTCTAATGTAAAGTTGTAATAGAGAAGAGAGACAAAGATGAGATCTTCTAGGCTGAGCTAATGGAAGGTGTTTTTTAACACCATATGGCTTTGAGTTATATTATCTACTTCTTGTACAAATGTGTCATGCTTTTTTTTAAATATACTCTAGTTTTAATAACATGTCACGCCATTTTTTCTAATTTGATTTTGTCTCTTTTAACAATGTGATGTTCTCTTTGTTTAATGTACTCTAGTTTTAAGAACATGTCGTCATTTTTTCTAATTTGATTTTTTAAAATATTACTTTTTGACTCAATGTTTTGTTTTCTAAGAGCCTCTTTTTTTAAAATGCTTTATCCAAAATTATCTCACAAAACGAATTTGGGCAGTGCACCAGTCCAAAGTTAATGAAATAGGTGTTTGTTTTAAAATAAAGTAGTTCCTCATACTTATATGTGTAAGACTAAAGAATGGTGAGTCCATCCAAGCAATTGTAAAGGAAGTTTAACCTTTAAAATGTGAGTGATAAATTAAACAATTGTAAACTATGGAAATGTACAATTGTGAAAATAACAAAATTTTCCATTGTAAACAAGCAAACGAGTCGCATTATTTGCTTGTGAGAGTAATACTTGCACCATTTAAGAATGGGGAGAGACGCTTTAACTCAAAAACACATGAATAACCTAAAAGGCATGTACATGAAAATGGTTGGTATGATGACAAGTACAAAGTGCTTAGGCAATGATGGCACTCTGCAACCAAACAAGGATTCTTGAACAAGGATTGTAATAAGAAGGAGTGTAGTGCAAGGAGTCACAGGCAAGTACAAAGCACTTAGGTAATGTTTGGTACGATGACAAGCAGAAAGTGCTTAGACAATGACAACCAAACAAGGATGCTCGGACAAGGATTGTAACAAGAAAGAGTGTAGTGCAAGGAGTCATAAACAAGAGCTCTTGGGTATCTTGTATAGCATAACTCCAAAGAATTTTGGATGAAGCACCTAGAAAGGAGATCACCTTGTCCCCTTCGAGACCCTTGTCTTTGAGAAACCTAGGCACATACACTAAATGACATTGGTGACCAACCCATGGCTAACATGGAAGATATATCCTACCACACCACTTCCATTAGTTCCTTTATAGAAACCGGCTTCTGTTTCTCTAACTCTCATTATCAAAGCTTGCACATGATCTAGTTTTAAATGTGTGCTTGAGTTGCTTTCACTATGTTGGCTAGCATCTCCTTCTTTGGTTCCTTTCTTCACTGACTCACCACCAACCCATGGCTACCAACTATAAGAGCATGTGACACAAAGGAAAATATAAAAGAATAATCTAAGAGCACAAGACATCATCATGAACCAAATCAAAGTAAGATGGCAACTTTGAAAACCACCCCACATGACCAAAGACCACAATGAAGAAGAAGATAGTTTATGATTTGACACATGGCCTCATCAACAACCCTTGACCATGCCGTCAAGGCAAGAAATCTACCATAAGAGGACTCTCAAAACTTGACATGTTGGAAGATTAGAAAAGATATAAGAAGCTAACATGTGGCATCTATCTCTACCATATCAACATGTGGCATTTATCTACCATATCAGCATGCCACATCATCAAGGAATGTGCCCTTGGAATATAACTTCAAAAAAGGAACATGTGGCATCTATCTACCACATCAACATGCCACATCATCAAGGGATATTCCCTTGGAATTTTAGTTTTAAAAAGGATGCATTTACACATGTTCTTAACCCTGCAAAAAAGTGCAATTCGTAACCCTATTTTCATCCAAACATTGAAGGCTATGCATCAATCAATTTCTAGTAGTTGACTAGAAACCCTATATGTTGGGTGGTGGTCTCAATCTAAGGCCATAGTAGGGTCCTAGGCACCTATGGCTATTCATATGCAATAGATTTTTGTGTAAGGAAAGAGAGATGTAGGGACAAAGGGAACATTTGGGGGGTATGTGTAGGCCTGAAGGAGGTCGGCAGACCTCTTTATATTGGCTAGTCTAGTATGTTGGTATAGACTGTGCAGTCTATTGGGTTGGCAAATTTACTAACCAAGTCATCCTTGCCTGTGCCTTCCACACTGCCCTCTATGAGGGCTCACTTGAGGACCATTCTTACATTCTAGTGAAGCTCCCTCAGAGGCAGATAGGAGAAAGGTAGAGCTTACACATTTTTTATTTCTCAATCATATAGTTTAGCATCACTCGGCTGTAGTATTTTCAACATAGGTTGGATGTTTGAAGCTCCCCCTTGAGCTATTTTGTCCAGATTTTGTGGAAGCATTGCATGTGAGATTGACATATTCATTATTTGCATTCTAGCATAAGCTAATTGAATATATTAGAAAATGCCAAATTCAACCAAGGAGCTCACCTTGATCTTCACTAGTATAAATCTACATCCATGAACCTTGTATGACTTTAGCAATCATCTGAATACATCAAAGTAAGTCTCTTCTGTTATGACAATTCCTCCTCTATTACAAGAACTCTGTGATTGTTGTTCTATGAAACACGAGCTATTTTGATTCTCATATGGCATTCTCTCATTAACCATTTTCCATTCCTTGTATAGATGGAGTTCTCTATTGCTATATTATGTTTTAATAAATTATCGGCCATGCACACTAAAGTACTAAAGTAGAATGTTGATTAGGATTCATATTTTCTGAGTGCATTCTATTAGTTATTTGAATTGTATTCAAAGGGACTAGTTTGTAGACTAATTTAACAACTGGAAATCTTGCAAGGTGGTTCAATCTTTGAAATGCAGATGAAGTGCATCAATTGATCAAATCAACATTCAAATTTGAAGGAATAAATATTTGAATAAAATGTAGATGTGTTGATTGCAATGCATGATTGGAAAAAATTAGTATGTAGATGCCCAAGGCTATTGGATGAGATCAAGAGCATGCAGAGAGCTTGAATTGCAAGCAACAAGATTGATATTCATTTGCACTTGCCAACATATCTGAGCCAACTATAACACTACATAAAATTTTGTTTTAACCTTTGCAAAAATAATCACCTAGTTGTTCCTAAGTTGGTCTCTATGTGAGGGTTAGATTTGATTCAAATTCCTAAAATTTTTGGTACACTCCTTAGATCTTGTTTTTTGTATTTCTTATAAATTTCAATACTTCGTCAAGTGTTTTTTCATTTTGAAATCTTCCTAAGAATGTTAATCTCAAAGCACCATAACTTGCAAAATGAGCAATATCATACTTAGTAAGCAAAATTATAGCTTTAACCCACACTTATGTGGTAGTAAATTGCTACTTTTTTTTTCCAAAAAGGAGGATTTTATATTAGAAAGTCAAAGTGAACTATTATAGTAAAAACAACTATTTCTTTAAAAAACTGTGACCATCACTACTTAGAGAATCTAATATTCTTCCTGTGGAACATACACGCTAGGATGAAAGGTAACGAATACAACAATAGTGTCAAAAGGTCAGAGTTTCTGCTATGTGTTTCCTAGCCCCGCATTGCGCTGGGGTTTACCCTATCTCTGGTGTGTTTCCTAAGCTGAAGCATTGAGCTGCTGCTGACTCTACTAGTTACTCTTTTACAGATGGTTTAGTGGGTACAATCAGGTATCCATTGCACTTCCTTCATGGACAAGGTTCTCATGGACATGGCAAGACATTCCCTATACCCTTCAATGGATGGGTTTAATAGTGTGTACAACTAGGTGTCCATTGCAAAGGAGGACCAAAGAAATATTATCTTTATGCCTCCATGGGAGAGCATGTAATTTTAGGAAGATCGCTTTGGCATTACTAATGCCCTATCAAAATTTCACTGGTTCATCTCCAATATACTTCATGTAATTAAATGACTTTGCTTGCAAAAATAGTTGGAGGTACAAAAGTAAAGAGTTATCTCTTAAGGAGCACCTCCATATTTTGCTCTTTTGTTTAAAAAAATGTTGTATGGTTGGGTTTTTGCTCAACCCAATGAAGTGTAAGTTCTTAATCACAAGGGGGGCATTGTTGGGTTGTGATATCTTACATAATAATGCTCCCTAAATCATAGAAAAGGATCAACTCAGGCCACAGGTCACTTGTCCTGCATGTACGGGATGCTTCCTTCTAGTGAGATAGGAGAGGGGATTGCAGTACTTGGTGTCATTAACTGAGGAGTCACTGTTGGTTCTATGGGGAGGGGAGATGTCTGTTGTCTTTGAGCACTTTCCCACACCTTCTCTTTCTCCTGAAGCTCATGTGCATAGGTCGCCATGAGGTCTTGCACCTTTTGCATGAGCTGGTCATGTTGGTCTATGAGTGATTGCTCCTTTTCAAGGCCCACCTTTACCTCCTTTGTCATCCTCTCATGTGCCTCCCAATTTTTCCTTCATTCCTACATTCATCCACCAAGCTAGTAACATGAGAGTAGCATCAATGAAGTCATTTTAAAAAAGAATAGAACATCTCTGAGCCAATAACACCCAAAGCACTTGAGCTCGTCCTACTTGCTAGTGCCCCAGTGCTCTAGATGGACTGTCTCCTAAGAGCAGGTATGCATAATGCATAGGAACACCCACTATTTGGCTTCTCATAAAGTTCCAGACCTTGGTCGCGTATCTATAGTTCATGAAAAGGTGGGGAATATCCTCTTTTTACCTTTTCCATCGTGCACACTAAATCGCTACTTTTCACAACATCAGTATACAAAACATCAAAGCCGCTAAGCTACCATCAAGTCTCAAACTTACTGAGTGGTTGTCTACATTCTCTTTGGGTTTTTCATTGAACGTCATTGTTTTTACTTTGAGTTTTTGCATAGGAATTGGTTGTATAACTTGTACTTTTCACATAGCTATTTCTTTTCTTTTTGTTGGTACAAGTGGAATTAAAGTCACCTCTTGGTTTCATTAACCATACCTAGCAATGCTATAGTATGAATAAAGTTTAAAACATCTATTCTTCTAGGTTAGTACAAGATCTTTTTGCATTCGTTCATTGCAAAATGTACTTATAGAAGTATAATCAACGACTTTGGGGGAGGAAGTGACAAGAGAAGAAAGATGTTTTCATATTACATCAAAGGAAGTCAAGGAAAAGAATAAAGCCCATATATGTGACAATGAGTCAGATTTAGAGAACAAAAGTGATGAAAACTTTGATGCTAAAGATCTAGATGCAAACTCAGATTATGGCTCTAAAGATGAGGACAAGGATTTAGATGATGAGAAAGAGAAAAAAGAAGAAGAATCAAGAAAAAGAAAAAGTGAAAGAGGAAAGAGATCTTCAAAAAATCAAATTTCATGAACATTTTTGAGCAGTTATAAACTCTCCACATTGCTAGAAATTCAAGCAAAGGACATAAATTACTTTTTAATCTGCATCAAACATGGTGATCATACAATGGAGAATTGTTGGTGTAACCCCAATTGTCAAGCGAGGTTATCTCCTCTTTTGGTACATGCAAATGCATAACTTCACTGCTAATGAGAGTCAATCAAGTAGTAGTTCAAGAGTAGAAGAACCTTTAATTTAGTGGTTCATTAATCAAATTTCACATTCAGAATAACAAATTCCCAATCAACCATGAACTAGAATTGTGATTGTTGCAATGTAGAAGGACTTTGGTAAGGACCTGATCATTGAATTATGGTGTGCAACATCGAATAGAAGACAACCTTGTGTTACTCTATCAAATGAATTGTATCAAGCCTTCATCAAAGCACAATTGCATATGACTTTAAATCATATTTTGAATTTATTTCTATCCTTTCATGATCAATTAATTTCTCAATTAAAACAAAGAGAAGGTTACATAAAGACAAAAGAGCACACAGCCGATATGGTGCTAAAAACTAAGGACCTACATGTTTATCATTAAGACATGGATTATAAAGTTCCAACAATTGAAGTTCAATTCAAAGATTAGAGTATTAGAGGTGTTCTTCTTAATTGAGTATCAAGGGTAAATATCTTACCTAACGCATTTTACAAATGACCTTCTCAGACTCCTCAATTCCATGGATTGACCAGCTTAATAAAGTTTATGTGTAAGGGTGAGAATGTTTTGTTAGGATATTGTCAAAGGTTGATTGCTCATGGAGCAAGTAGCCTTCACAGCCAATATCAATCTTTGCTTAATGAAAGAGACAAAAGGATTGCAATGTTGTAGGCTTGGAATCAACAATTGGTATCATCTATGCAAGCTACAAGTGTTCAAATGTCTACATATGATGACATAGAGAAGAAAAATAAGGAATTACAGGTAAAGGTTCAAACATTAGATGCTCAATTGGGAGAGAGAACTATAAAAGCAATTCACTTACAAATGCAAAACATAGCTTTGAAGGATCAGAAAGTTAGAAAGAACATTATCATTCATGAAGAATACTCCAATGGGTCCAAGTCTACGCAAGGGGAAATTACTTCCAATGGATGAAATATCCAAGAAAAGTGCTCACTTGAAGCATCGAGTGAGAGCTTGTAGGAGTGTTTTAGAACTCATGTCTATCCATGATGAACACTCTGGCACTATGAGTGAAGTGTATATGAAAAAAAATTTGGAGGCTGTTATACAATATCCAAAATTCAAAAGTCTAAAATCAGAGATAACACTGAGTCAATGAAAAAAGTTGTGGAGCATTTCAATGCAACTAGTGCATATTAGGGAGTTTGTGATACTACCAAGATTTGTACAAGGGCATATCTATGTGCTCATATTCAAGAGCTTAAAATAAATATGTCTTTCTATGGGAGATAAATTTAAAGCCCCTCTTCCTAAATCGACTAATATCGATAATGCCAGGCATGCACTCAATTTGGTCGTACTTGATTTAGTCAGTAAGCCCCAGCATGTATGTAGTACACTAACTTTGAAAACAAAGGCTGGAGAGACTAAAGAATTGGAATTAACAGTCAACAACAATTGTATGATGGATGCTCAAAGAGTTCTACAAGTCATGGTGAAGTTTTATGATATGCCTATGGAGGAATCTAATGGTCAACTGAAGATTGTACTAAAGCTTGATGAAAGTGAGGTGGTCAAAGGTCAAAAATTAGAAAGAGTTAGTTTGACAATGATGAATGGAATACTGGACCTTAAAGTTGAGCTTGATGATGCAATACAGTTCCGTGTTGTGCAATCAGAACATGAGATTTGGTGGTTGGTTTCCTTTGAGATATGATGGAAATTTGAATTTGAATGCATTAATGTAAAAAGACTTAGAATATTTTGAAATAATATGAGAGTTTTTTTGCAGGTGCTGAATGAGTCACATTCAATTTTGAAGTGGTTTTTTGACCAAACCAATAACCTAACTATGATCAAAGGTCATAACAATGGTGAGCTACTTGAAGTTGAGGGGGCTATGGATTCTACCGTGTAGAATGGTAGCTGGTTGCTGCTGACCTCAAGACTATTAAATGTATGTTTAATGTGGCACATGGAGAAAATACAAGCCATCCTTATCCACTATGCATGATGCAAATGAGAGTACATGCAAAGGATGGTAAAAATAATTTAAAGCAATGGGCTTCCGAACTTGTAGAGATAGATCAAACTAAGGCATCAGATAGGGATGTCAAAGGAAAGATCCATCATGGAGCCCAATTCTTGAAATTCCACTTGAGAAAGTACACATTTGTGTGCTTCATGCTATTTGAGAATAATTGAAAAGTTGGTGCATTTGAACATCATTGATGCATATAACTTGAAGCCCCAATAAGAGAGCGAGAGGATGACTACAAGAATTGAAAAGGTTCTTTCAGATATGGGACTACACTCTAGGCAAGTAAAGATTACAAAAGATGAGAAAAGATATGGAAAAACAAGCAATGTTCCTTGTAATCCAAGCTTTGTTGTCGTCAAGACTTTAAAATTCCTTTCCACAAAGAAGAAGAATGACAAACTCAAACGTGCTAATGAGTTTGATGTATGGAGAAAGTTACACAATGCCTATTGTGAACAAGGGGGGAAGGGACAAAAAATATTGGAAAAGGCTCGAGTGTGGTTAGCTCTTGATAGCATGGTACCTTTACTACAAAAGAAAAGATTCAAAGATGATGATGCACATTGTTTCATCAATGCTGTGAATGAATTTAGTTAGAATATGGAGATAGCTTGGGGAAAGAATCATTTCACACAATACATTGTAATCTCTAACTTAGACATTGAGATGTGCATATTGAATGGTCCTATGATTACTAATTTGTTTTTCTATTTGGCAGCACATTTTATATGCCCATGCACCATACATGGCATGGAATTATGGAAGCATTAGAGTATGGTGGATCCACTCAGGGCATGGAAAGATCGCATTGGCAAGCATGTTGTGCATATAATAGAGCGACCCAACACAGGGGTGGTAGAACTAAGTCAAGCCCGATGGTTCAATTGGTTCAATGGTGGTACAGGCATATCGAAATAAGAGCAGTTGCAACACTAGCATTCAAAGATTCCATAGTGTCCCATGCAATGCAAGATGTTAACGTGGAACATCAAAGAAGAATATAATACTCATCAAAATGCAAGATAGAATCATGCAAGGTGGAAGACAGATGAAAATGATATGGTGTAGACTCTTCCAATGTGGATGCCAATGCATAAGTTTTAGATTTTTTGTGTAATTTTAGTTATGTGGTTTGCAATAAAGCCAACATATAATGGCCATGAATTGCAGTACAAATGAGAAATTTTGAGTTATTGGATGTTAATTATAAGTATTTAGCTCAAGGTTGCACCGATTTTAAAAATTTTAACTTTTTTTAAAAAACAATTATTTTTAAAAATTAGGGTTTTGGGCCCTATATAAAAGAATGGGCCCTCATTTTCATTTCATTGTTTAAAGAGCTCTCCACTCCCACACCACCTCCCACTTGCCCTTGATATTTCCTCCCTTTATTTTGCACCCTCACCCTTTCTCTCGCACACTCTCCCCATCCTCCATGGCCAGGCCCAAGATCAAGGCACCAAAGAGATTGGTACAACCAAACCCACCTCCATACTCAGAGACAAAGAGTGATAGCCCCCCGCCCTCTCCCCTTGATGATGCCCACCGAAGGGAGAAATTGCCATTTCGAAGGCTAGAGAGGGAGCAAGGGGTAGGGTTGCAGATAGAGGGACAGAGGAAGGCACAAGAGGATCATGATGTAGAGACCAATGACTTAAAGAGCACAGAGGAGGAGCATAAGGAAAAGCAACAACGAAGGATAGAGCAAAGTACCAAGTCAAGAGCAGAGAGCTAGCATCCATGCCCATGAGGGAGAGGACACCCACCTCCACGTCTAGGGCAAAGAGGCCCTCCACATCCAAGAAGAGGCCCTCCATGTCAAGGTCAAAGAGGCTCTCCTCCAGTGATGAGGAGACTATCAGAAAATAATACAACATCTGTGCTCAACAGATAACAGGATCTCGTACGCAAGAGAGAAAACAAGATAGTATGGAGAATAAAAAATTTGATTACTATAGAACTAATACAATAGATGGCGCTGCCTCCCAACCATGCGCTCCTGTGAAAGAAGCTTCGATGGCGTGCTGGAAACAGTAGAAGACGGAGGCTGGATGCTAAGGAATCAGGGTTGCTATAGCTAGTGATGAAATGGGCTTCACGGGCTTGCTCTTATATAGCCACCAGTCGTAGTTGGTTAGGCTCAATTGGGTGACCGACCCAGTCTGCCCAAAAGGGTCAGTCTTGAAATAGGCCACCGACCATACGATAGAACCGGTGCGCAAAACAGAGCAACTAATCTACGTCCCAGAGCATCCGAGATCATCTAAGGCTCCAAATGGGCCCCGCAACCCGAGAGTGGGCTGCCCTAGGAAATGCTCCATCTACCCTCAATGTAGTCAGTCAAGGGATGCCTTCCTGCACTTGCATGTAGCCTAGTTGGTTGTGTGCCAACTCTATCTAAAGCTGTCTAGCCATCAGGCCACACATGGCCCCCATCTGGTGTCCAAACCAGGACCTACCGAATAACCAAGCTACTCAAAAACCTTCTCCTCATATGGGGGACTTACAAGTACAGTTAGCTGGTTCCTGCGTAGTTACACGTAATGGAGCATTGATATCTAAACCCCCCCCTCAATGTCCACCCACAAGTGAACTTACTTTTTCAGCCCAATGTCAAGTCGATGAAGATGCCTCTCCAGCAAGTCTCTTCCAAGAGCCTTCGTGAAGATGTCTGTAGCATTCTTTGTAGTCGGTTAGTACACCAAGTTGACCTCTCCATCCATGATGAGCTTGCGTACAAAGTGATATTGAATATCAATGTGTTTTGTGCGAGCATGGAACACTGGGTTTTTTGCAATCGCCATGCAACTCCGATTGTCACATGATAACTGTGTAGGCTTGTTCTACACTGCACCCATGTCTCCCGAAATCCTCCTCAACCACACTGCCTCACAAGAAGCAAAGCATGCAGATTTGTACTCGGCCTCGGTAGAAGAAAGAGCAACTGTGGGTTGCTTCTTGCTGACCCATGACACAACTCCAGATCCAAGTGAGAAATAGTACCCTGTCACTGATCTCCTACTGTCCATGTCTCTTGCCAAATCTGAGTCACAGAATCCGGTCAAGATGTTGCCCTTGGTATAGGTGATGCCATAATCAAGTTTGCCTTTGATATATTTTAGCACCCACATCCCTGCCCTCCAATGGTTCTCCCGAGGCTTATTGGAAAACCTGCTGAGTACACTAGTCACAAGACTAATGTCTGGCCGTGTGTTGCACAGGTAAATCAAGATGCCCACAAGCCTTCTGTACTTCGCTGCGTCCACCAGTGGTGATGAATCCTCGTTTGAGAGCTTCACGTCAACCGCCATAGGGGTACCAACTGTCTTGCATTCAGCCATTCCAAATGCCTTCAGTATCTCTCCAACATACTTCAGCTGTGAAATGAAGATCTGTTTCGGCTCTTGCCAAACTTCAATCCAAGGCCTGTCATTTCAAACTCTCTTTCTAGCAAATGCTTTGTGTGCGAGATCTTCTCTTCATGGTTCCCTATTATGACAAGGTCATCCACATAAAGGACCACGATCATACACCTGCCTCCTTCTCTGAAGATACACAAATTTGCATCAGATGGGCTCCTCCTGAACCATATTGCAGAAAGTAGGCATCAATTCGCTTGTACCATGCTCATGGGGCTTGTTTCAGCCCGTAAAGTGCCTTCTTCCGTTTGCAGACTTTACCTTCTAAATCGAGGATCTCAAAACCTGGTGGTTGTTCCACGTATACCTCCTCCTTGAGATCTCCATTTAGAAATGCGGATTTCACATCCATCTGAAACATGAGCCACCTTCCCTGGGCAGCTAAAGCCAAAACACTACAAATTGTGGTTAGTCGAGTTGTGGGAGCAAAAGTATCTTGATAATCAAAACCATGTACCTGTGCAAATCCTTTTGCCATGAGTCAAGCCTTGTACTTATCCAACGTGCCATCGCACTTGTACTTGGTCTTGTACACCCACTTGGTTCCGATTACCTTGCATTTTGGTGGTCGATCTATAAGGTCCCAAGTGTTGATCTTCATTATGGAGCCATACTCTGACTGCATAGCCTCCATCCACCTATCATCGCCCTGTGGCTCTTCAAGACACCTGGGTTTATCAGCACGGATCACTTCTATCATCAAAGCATAGTTGACCAAGTGTTCTTGTGCCCTTCTTTGCTCCTCTAATCTCTTGGACCGGCGGTGTTCGGATGGTTCCTCCTCAATGGCTGGAGGTTCTCTGTCATCCAAAAGCTTCTTTACATAGTTTGGGAATGGCTGTTGCCATTGTGGTTCTATAGATTCTTCTTCATCTTCTTTGTCTTGAATCCTCCCAAGCACCGTTGGGGGAGTTCGGTCTACTACTGGTGGCATTACTGGATGGATATCCTAGTCCTGGTTGTCTGGAAAGAAGCATCCTCCTCCAATTGATGCGACTATTCTGAGAAGACCACATCACAACTTACAATTAACACCTATTTCATTAATTTTGGACTCTTGCACTGTCCAAATTCATTTTGTGAGATAATTTTGGATAAAACATTTCAAAAAAAGAGGCTCTTATAAAACAAAACATTGAGTCAAAAAGGAAGATTTTAAAAAATCAAATTAGAAAAAATGACGTGAGATGTTATTAAAACTAGAGTACATTAAGTACATTAAAAATAGAGTACATCACATTGTTAAAAGAGACAAAAAGTAAGATTTTAAAAATCAAATTAGAAAAAATGGCGTGACATGTTATGAAAACTAGAGTACATTTCAAAAAGAGCACATCATATTTGTAAAGAAATAGATCATATTACTCAAAGCCATATGGTGTCAAAAAACACCTTAATACAGTCTCTCTTAACATCATCTTAACATCAGATTTGTACAAGAAGTAGATCATATTACTCAAAGCCATATGGTGTCAAAAAACACCTTAATACAAAGCCATATGGTGTTAAAAAACACCTTAATACAAAGCCATATGGTGTCAAAAAACACCTTAATACAGTCTCTCTTATTAAGTCTAGAAGATCTCATCATTGGTCTCTCTTATCTTCTCAACAACCCAATCTTTCACTGCCTCCACAGCTGTATCCTCAACATAATTACATGTGAAGAAGAAATTTAAGCAATCACAAATTGTTTCTTTATAATTTCTTTGAGAGGCTCTTATTGTTCTCTCAGCATCCGCATCAAATCGCCCATGACGAGAGCTGCGATAACGCAGGTTACTTAAGAAGTCTAATAGATCTTGTCGTGCTTTTATCATACGTCTTAGAAGTCTTTCATTGTCTGCTATCTTGAGAGTCTCCTCCCTCTCTGCGTGCCTTTGTGCAGCAAATTCCTCTCTCTCCATGTGTGTCAAAGGAGAACCTTGTCGAATTCTGGCCTCTCTCTGTGCTCCTTGGTCAGCAATCCATTCTTTGAGATTGTTAATTCCGAACTCCACGTCTTCGATAATGCCAAGGACATCCATGGGTGGGGAGATGATAAAGAAAGGGAGATGGACTACGATGCAAGAAAGAAGAGAGTGTCTGCGGAAGGACTATGATGGAAGAATACAAGTTAATGAGAAGCACTAGGATGGATGAAAGAAGAGAGTGTTTGCGGAAGGACTAGGATAGAAGAATACAAGAAGAATACAAGTTAATGAGAAGCACTAGGATGGATGAAAGAAGAGAGTGTTTGTGGAAGAACTAGGATAGAAGAATACCTGGTTATCAGGATGGATGAAAGAAGACTCTGAGAGTGTTTGCGGAAGGACTAGGATAGAAGAATACAAGTTACTCAGAAGGACTAGGATGTAAGAAATAAGAGAGTGTTTGTGGAAGGACTAGGATGGAAGAATACAAGTGCACTAAGGCACGATGTGTTCACTACGATAAGGATAAGGGCTGGAAGAAAAAGAGAGGCACGATGTGTTCACTATGATAAGGATAAGGGTTGGAATAAAGCGAGTGGAGATTGAATGCTCTACTTTAAGTGAGTGGAGATGATAAGGATAAGGGTTGGAATAAAGTGAGAGAAGCATTGCAAATGCTCTACTTTAAGTGAGTGGAGACTGTCCAACTGAATAAAATTCTCATCACACAAGGATTTATTTCCAAATAATCACATCATCACACATTCATATCATAAAATTGTGTGCATGAAGAAATATATTACAAATATTACATCATCACATATTCATATCAAAATTCTCATCACACAAGGATTTATTTCCAAATAATCACATCATCACACATTCATATCATAAAATTGTGTGCATGAAGAAATATATTACAAATATTACATCATCACATATTCATATCAAAATTCTCATCACACAAGGATTTATTTCCAAATAATCACATCATCACACATTCATATCATAAAATTGTGTGCATGAAGAAATATATTACAAATATTACATCATCACATATTCATATCAAAATTCTCATCACACAAGGATTTATTTCCAAATAATCACATCATCACACATTCGTATCATAAAATTGTTTGCATAAAGAAATTATATAAATATCATGATTATGCCACTTAAGTAATAAGTCACAAATTGGTGTATAATCAACAAAAACTACAAACACAACATCATACATGCATCACAACTCTTGTGATGCTTCTAGTGGAGACTGTGGCAACTCTTCGGATGCTTCCAATGGAGGCTGTGGTGCTGTAGATGTACACTCGGTCTCTACTTCTTCTGTACTATGTAGTGCTTTCGGAGTAGACTCAGTATCCTCTTCCTTAAATGCAAGCGGAGGCGGTGGCAACTCTTCTGATGCTTCTAGTGGAGGCTATGGTGCTATAGGTGTACATTGGGTCTCTACTTCTTCTGTAGTATGCAATGCTTTCATAGTAGACTCAGTCTTCTCTTCCTTAAAGGGAAGCTCTGATATTGCTTCAGTTGCACGTTGTATTCTAATGGCAGCAATTAGGTCTCGAATGATTTCAGCCCTAAATAATTGTATATCTTCCTCTGAATATTTGAGCTCCAAAGAGTCTTTCGATGAGATCTGTGGCTTAAGTGAGAAAATTTCTTTGAAAATCAACATGCAGTTGTAGGCAACTCTCCACCCACAACTATGCCCATCTTCCTGCTCTACTACTAAATGCTTTTGGAAGTCTACCGAGTCTTTGTACTGTCCTGTTTCTCTGATAGCAGATACCAACTTCTCAATTGACCTGCTCATCGTGACATATTAAAAAGACTTAGTGTGTCTATCACATAAGGTACATAATATAGAAGTAACAACAGATTAATAGAATACTTACGTTTGCACTGAGCCATGAAAGCCTGCAATCGAGTTAACAAACCAATAATAGTTGTCTTCAAGGTTCCAAACCACTAGACTCCAATGTTCCCTACACGAATAATTAAGAACCATTATTATTTAACACAATGTTGCCAGTATAAGATGAAAATAAAGGTTGCCATGATACTTACATCTCATGATATGCCATAAATAGGACTCGCACACCATGTAAATGTAAAGGCTGTAATAATTTACAAACATCGGCTATTGTCTTTCTGCTATCGCTAAGTATAGGAGAAAGGAGGGAATCCAACATATACACACGATTTTGTACGACTCTACCTAATCGTGAGATAACCATACTGCACCAACACTACTGCACCAACACTGTAAATGAATATTAGCTTATTAGATTTAATCAAAATATTGAATTATCAAGTAGAGAAAAAGTTTGTATCAAACCTGAGAATGGCCATCATAACGTTGTTATTGACCTCATTTGAAGCTCTAGAGAGAATTGAAATCTCCTTTCCCCCAAATTCAAGATACTGAGGTCTATGTTGAATCATAACGCTAACATTAAAAGAGCTTCCCAATTCTTTTAATGAAGCCATGTTTGTAGAGTTGAGGTCTTCTATGCTCTTTGACTCTTTGATGGCATTCATTTCGCAATCAATGATTGCTCGAATGGTACATGTTATAAATTCATAGAGATGCAAATCCGTATATGTTGATAGTGTGGTGTCATTTTATATCTCAAAAATTTGACCAAGTACCAAAAAGCAATTGTAGCCCACCCTCCATCCACAATTATAGATGTGGCTATTCTCTTGATGTGATACCTGACATGTTATATACTCTATTTGTTGTGCCAAGTTACATTGCCGCATTACTATGTCGATAGCACCTACTAATTTTCGAGCTGATCTGCACATCAAAACATATAACAACAGTGAATATGTGCATTGCATATCAATCTACATGTCAAGAAGTGACAAGAAGTGTAGTCTATACTTACTCTAACACATTGCCATGGATGGATGTCATTGAGTTGGCAAAGAAGCACTTCTTCGCAAGGATGTCCACGACTACCAGACTCCAATGTGAGCTGCATTATCAATAAAGAATAATTACTGTGTTTGAGACAATTCTAGCAATGCAATAGAAAAAACAAGTAGGGTTTGATGCTTCTCATAATATGCTGTAAAAATAACTCATGCGTCATTCATAGGAACGTGCTTCAACCACTTGCAAACATTCTCTATGGTTTCTTCTTTGTTGCTAAGCACTTCCGAAATACGAGGATCGAGCATATATGAAACGCTTTGTATATTTTGCAGAAAATTTGCTATAACATTACTATATTAAAAAAAAAAGTATTAGCTTCTTGGGTTTAATCAAAATAAGCAAAGTATAAATCCAAGGAAAAGGCTGCATCAAACCTGAGGATGGTTGTAATGACTTTGACATTAACCTCATTCTTAGGATTCAAGAGGATTGAAATCTCTTCTTCACCAAATTCAAAAAAATGAGGTTGTTGTCGAATTAACAACATAGCAGTGAATGAACTTCCAATCTGCTCTAATAGATTCATATTTTTATGACTCATCTTATTGAGGGAGTAGTCTACATCGTATTCTTCTTCACTTGCTATGTCCTCCACATCCTCCTTCTACCATAAAAATATAAAAAAGTTATGCGATGTACACATCCCAAATAAAGGCTTAAACAAGCAGATAAGGTTTCATACATGCTTTCATTAGAGTAAGTCTCTCCTCCAAGAGGAGGAGAGACTCACTCTAATGAAAGCGTGTATGAAACCTTTTTAAATTTTTGCTCCAAGTAGAAAAGTTTAAAAAGTTATGAGATTTACACATCCCAAATAAAAATAATGGTTTAAATAATCATAGAAGTATAAAGATAGCATGCTTTCATTAGACAAGTTATGAGATTTACATATCCCAAATAAAATTAATGGTTTAAATAATCATAAAAGTATAAAGATAGCATGCTTTCATTAGACTCAGTCTCTTCTCCTCTTGGAAGAAAATATAAAAAAGTTATGAGATTTACACATCCCAATTAAAGGAGGCTGGAACAAGCATACAAGTATAAAGATAAGGTTTTATACATGCTGCAATGTAGTCATATTTTCATGTTGTTTCCCAATGGTAGTAATTAGATGCTGAATACTCTCAGCCCGAAATGCTAGCAGATCAGCTTCTGTATATGATTCCATTTTGACTGGTAACTCCAAATCCAAAATCTCTCTAAGAAACAACATGCAGTTGTAGGCAACTCTCCACCCACAACTGTGTCCATCTTTTTGCTCCACTGGCAGACGTCTTTTGAATTCTACTTGATCTTGTTGCTCCGTGGTTGTTCTGACAGCAGATACTAGCCGATATGCAGCACTGTCCAGCATGACATATGAAATATATTAATATGTCATGATCATAAGATACAAAATAAGAAAGTATCAAAAATATTAAGAGAATAATTACCTTGGGGAGTTGGCATGATAGCCTTCTATTGAATTCACAAACCATAAATGGTTGAGTTCAAGGTCCCAGAAGATCAGACTCCAATGTGAGCTACACGACCAGAATAAAAATGATTATTGTTTTACACAAACTTGCCAAAGAAATAGTAAAAATAAGGTGAGTTGATACTTACGCCTCATGATAAGGCATTAAGATGACTCGCACCCCATCTAAATTCAAAGGGCTTAACCAGGTACAAACATCTTCTATAGTCTTTTGAGGAGAGCTAAGAATAGAAGAAAGGAGAGCATCGAGCATGTAGACACGATGCTACACTGTACTAGGAAGCTGAGAAATAACTACACTGCACCAAGAAATAAACAAACATTAGCTCATAGAATTGATTTGCATTCTGCACTAGGACTGCACTAGGAAACTGATATATAACTGAACTGTGAATAAATAAACAAATGTTAGCTTATTGAAGTAGCAACAAATAAATAAACGTTACCTGAGAATGGCCAAGATAACATTGTCATTAACCTCTTTAAAAGGATTGGAGAGGATTGAAACCTCCTCTCTACCAAAGCTTAAATACTGAGGTTCTCGTTTCAAAACGATCCTAACTTCAAATGAGCTCTCCATTTTATCCAATGCAGCTAAATTTGATTTTTCAATCGAATTTAGAGGTGGTTGCATTGTTGAAGTAGAAGGGAGTGCCTCTGTATTGACTTCATCCATTTCTTCTCCCTCTATTGCCTGTAAACAAATATGAGAGATTAGATTCATTATCTTTAAATTTAAATCTTATTTAAAAAATTGTATTTAGTTGAGAAATAGAGAGTTCATACCGCTAAGTAGTGTCATAGTGGCCTTTTTTCATAACCCTGCGAGCCATAATTATCAAAGAAGGCATCATCATGTTTGTCTTCATCCATCAACCTCTCTGTGAACGGGTCATGTAAGTCCATCTTTTCATCATCATCAACTGGGACATTATGATCTTCAAGGTAATCATCCATGTCATCGGTGTCCTTGTGGTCTATCTCTTTTTCATAGCCTGTGGTTAGATCTGCTTGAAGCTGGAAATAAGCCATGAAATGCTTATTTTCAATAATATTTGTGGAGTTGCCTTTTCTTAGGAGATCCTCAAATAAATATCCCATCCTGCACAACGTGACCTCCCAACCTGCCGACAGCAAATTCTCCATCATGGTAAGCAAGAGACTCCTACTTCTTGCAGGACTTCCATAGTTGTTTTTTTGATACTGTATGGACCTGGGTGTTGAGATATCGAGCTCCACTCGAGATATGCCAGGGTGACCGTTGTGTACTTATGTCACCGACTTGTTAGCTGGAGATGCGGTTGGTACACCGCCCACGAATAATAGCTGGATGACAGCTATCCTTATCTACTATAGTTTGTGGCTCAGTTAGTATGCCACCTTAGTTAGTTGAGTTTGGTTTGAGACCCACATATAGGGTTCTTCTATTTCTTTGTACCTGAGTTCTTTTGTTGGCTTTCACAACTAAGAAGAGGAAAACTGTTTTCAGCCTCCACCTTTATGTGTATTCCCCCATTGTGCATGTGAGAAAGCCGCAAGTGAGACTCCTTCCCTCTCTCCCAGAATCTTCACATGGTATCAAAGCCTTGTTCGTGGTAAGGAGCTCAAGAAAGCAAGCCAAGTTCGTGGTGTCCTGGTAAGAGGACCAGTGTTGCTTTCTTGTTTCGAGTTTGGGAGCAAATCTCTGCAGGTAGCACAGCCAGAAGTGCAGGAGTGCACTGTTTCAGATTGAGACGCCCTTCGCGGTGTGACTTTAATTTTCTGATTTGAGGCCGTTTCGGGGCCCGTTTTGAAGGTGGAAGTTCTTCGCAGGCACTCAGAAAAAGGCCCTGTTTTTGGCTGTGCGACCACTGTGCGGCTAGTTGGTGGAAAGGTGCCGCAGAAATAGCATCGTATGCCTATGTGCAGAGATATTGGGAGTTACAGATTCATGCCTGTTGCCTGTTGATGCAAAATCGTCACTAGGAAGTGACTGTGTGGTGAAATACCACTTTCATCAGTTTTGCAGATCTGCTCGTGTGAGGCAAAAGCTGTGTTTTTTGTAGTGACAAAATATTTTGCAGTGTTCTGTAATGGCATCTGATTCTCTTTCACAGATTGTCACTGAAAAGCTTGACAAGAACAACTTCCAGGCATGGAAGTTTAGAATGACGAATTTCTTGATGGGAAAAGGCTATTGGGAATTCATTACAGGAAATGAAGAAGAACCTGTTCTTCCTAATGTTCCCAGTCAACAAGAAATGCAGGCATTCAAAGGATGGCATGAGAGAGCCAGGAAAGTTATGTACTGGCTGTCTATCAGTATTTCGGACTCCATGATTGTGCATATTCAGGATGCAAATACGCCAAAGGAGGCATGGGATACTTTGGCAAAAATGTATAGCACAAATACGCAAAGCACAAATACGCAAGCCAGGAAAATGCAACTCAAACAGGAGTTGCACAATGTGCAGAGAGAAAATTTGAGCATAAATGACTACCACATGAAAGTGAAGAAAATTGCAGATGCACTTGCTTCCATTGGGTCGCCAGTGGATGATGACGATTTGGTTTCTGTGACCTTGAATGGTCTAGGAAAGGATTATGCACAGTTCCGGACATCCATTGCCGTCCGTGAAAACTTTCCTAATTTTGAGGAGTTGATTGCTCTTCTAATTTCTGAAGAGCACAGAAATGGGGGTGCATCTTCTTCAGCAGGAACTTCAAAAGAAACTGTCTTCTACTCAAATGCTGGCAGAGGTAGAGGTAGAGGTAGAGGAGGCCGATCTGTAGGCCGTGGTAGAAATCAAAATATGCAGCAAATGCAAGAAAACCAGTCCTATGCAGGAGGACGTGGTAACTCTAGAGGCAGGGGGAGCCAAAGAGGCCATGGTGGATGGCAGAGAAGCCAAAATGCAAACAGCAATGTTGAATGCTACTATTGTGGCAAAATGGGTCATATGGCTAAAGACTACTACAAAAAGCAGAATGACATTATGAGTGGAAAATTGCAGCAAGGCAATTATGCATCCTCTAGTAGACAGGGCGATGACAGAAATGAGCATTTGTTTATGGTGCAGCATATGACAAATTCTGTAACAAGTGCAGAAGAAAGCAATGATGTGTGGTATGTTGACTCGGGTGCGTCAAACCACATGACAGGTCACGCTGAATGGATGCAGGATGCAAGGAAGATGGAAAAGCCAGGATTTGTGGAGACTCGTGATGATACTGCACATCCTATTGTGCAGATTGGCAAAATTCCTTTGTCTATGCAGGATGGGAAAAAGAAATACTTGTCTGATGTATTTCATGTCCCGAACATCACTAAGAACCTGGTTTCTATTGGTCAGATGGTTGAGCAGGGCTTGCAGGTCAGATTTAATCCTCATGGATGCTTTGTTGAGGATATGAAAAATAATGGTCGCTTGATAGCAAAAGGAAAGAAGAAGGGCAGGATGTTTACGTTGGATGCAGACATGCCTGAATTGAGTGCAGCAATGTTTGCACATGGGACCGGTGTAGTTGCAGATATTGATATCTGGCACAAATGCATTGGTCACGTTAATATACAGCGACTTAAATCAATGCAAGCCCAAAATATTGTTGCAGGATTGCCTAAATTCAAGGTTGCAGAAATGCACAAGGTTTGTGAAGCCTGTCAATTTGGGAAACAGGCAAGGAAACCTTTTCCTAGGCATGTTCAAGAGAGTAAAAAGCCATTGGAATTAATCCACTCTGATGTGTGGACTACAAAAGCTGCATCTATTGGAGGCTGTCACTATTTTGTCACATTTATTGATGACTTCAGCAGAAAACTGTGGGTGTATTTTATGAAAAAGAAAAGTGAAGTGTTTGGGCACTTCAAAGCTTTCAAAGCTATGGTGGAAAAAGAAACAGGCCTACAAATAAAATGCCTAAGGTCAGATGGAGGGGGAGAGTACCTCTCAAATGGGTTTGCAAGGTTCTTGCAGGAGCATGGTATAAAGCACCAATATTCATGCAGTCATACCCCACAGCAAAATGGAATTGCAAAAAGGAAAAACAGGCATATTGGAGAGGTATCTCGGGCTATGCTAAATGAAAAAGATCTACCAGATTATTATTGGGCTGAAGCAGTTGCTACAGCAATCTATATAATGAACAGGACTCCCACTGCAGCAATACATGGCATGACGCCAGAGGAGATGTATACTGGTAGGAAACCAGATATTTCTCATTTGAAGATTTTTGGTTGCATTGCCTATGTCCATGTGCCAGATGAGTTGAGGTCCAAGTTGGATCCAAAAGCTGAGAAGTGCATCTTTATTGGTTATTCTCTGCAGCAGTATAGATGCTATAACCCTTCTACACGTAAGTTCACAGTGAGCAGAGATGTTGTCTTTGATGAGATGAGTAGCTGGTATAAACCAGTAAATGTGATGATTGATGTAGATGCACAAAATGGTAATGCTGCATAGAATGCACAGCAGGAATCACAAAATATCAGTGGACCTGGAGTGTCCTCTACCAGTGGTTCACATGCTTCGCCATGGACAGGTAGATTGAGATCAGGAGAATCCCCTCAAAGCAATGCAAAGAGTGGTACGCAGGTATCACGAAAAGGAAAAGAGAAGGTCGATCAGCCCATGTTTGATGTGAATGCAGGTCACTCTTGTGTGGATGGTGAATCCAGTGGCTCAGAACAGAGCATTGATGATGAGTTGGGTATTCCTTCTGTTGTTACACCTGGAGTAAGGAAGACCAGGGATGTTTTGAGAGCACCTGGAAGTGAGCCTATTTTGCGCAGGTCTACCAGGGTTAGGTATCCTATGGATAGGCTGAAATATGATGGATTTACAGCCATTCACTATGCCTATATGGTCAAAGTGATACACGAACCAGAACCCACTTCTTTTGAGCAAGCCATGGGAAATGAAAAATGGGAGAAAGCCATGGATGAAGAAATGGATGCCTTGGATGCTAATGCTACATGGGAATTGGTGCCTTTGCCTAAAGGCAAGAATGCAATTGGCTGTAAGTGGGTTTATAAGATCAAGCACAATGCAGATGGTTCTGTGAATAGATACAAGGCAAGATTAGTTGTCAAGGGGTATGCACAAACATATGGCATTGATTATGAAGAAACTTTCAGCCCGGTTGCAAGGATGGCAACCGTAAGAGCAGCCATTGCTATGGCTACATCAAAGGGATGGTCTTTACATTAGATGGATGTAAAGAATGCCTTCTTGCATGGTGATTTGCAAGAAGAGGTCTTTATGGAGCAGCCAGCAGGTTATGTTCATGCTACTCATCCTGAGTTTGTTTGCAGGTTGAAGAAAGCCTTGTATGGCTTGAAGCAAGCACCTAGAGCATGGTCTGACAAGATAGGATAGTATCTTGTCACTATTGGCTTTCAGATTTCCAAGGCAGATTTCTCACTCTATGTGAGAAAAACAGAGAAAGGGATTATGCTGCTGGTCATTTATGTTGATGATTTGATCATCACAGGTGATGGTGATGAAGATATCCTTCATGTGAAAATGCTATTGAGGCAGAAGTTTGAGATGAAGGATTTGGAAGAGCTGCGTTATTTCCTGGGCATTGAGGTGATTAGATCACCAAGTGGGATACAGCTCTTGCAGAGGCAGTATGGATTGGACATGCTGTCCAAATATGGGATGACAGGCTGTAAGCCTATTTCAGTTCCTTTGGAGCAGAATGTGAAGCTGAGCGCAGATGCAGGTGAGCTTCTGGAAGACCCTACTATGTACAGACGCATAGTAGGAAGTTTGATTTACATGACTATTACCAGGCCAGATTTGAGCTATGCTGTTGGGTTGGTAAGTCAGTTTATGCAGGCTCCAAGGAAACCGAATTTGGATGCGGCTAGACGCATACTCAGGTATGTGAAATCCACATTGCAGTATGGACTATTTTATGAGGCTGGGGTTCAGATACAGTTGCATGGATACACTGATGCTGATTGGGCTGGTAGCATTTCTGATAGACGATCTACCAGTGGATATGTGTTCTCTTTTGGGAGTGCTGCAGTCACTTGGAGCAGCAAGAAACAGCCTACAGTTGCCTTGTCGAGCACAGAGGCTGAGTATAGGGGTGCAGCAATGGCTGCATGTGAGGTAGCTTGGTTGCATAAGCTACTCTATGATATGCATCAGTCTACAGATGGGCCGGTTGTCATTTATTGTGACAACATGAGCAGTATACACTTGGCAAAGAACCCAGTCTTTCATGCCAGAACAAAGCACATTGAGGTGCATTATCACTATGTGCGGGAGAAGGTTTTACTAGGTCTTATTGATCTAATTTATGTCAGCACAGAGGATCAGGTAGCTGACATCTTCACGAAAGCATTGGGCGCAGAGAAGCTACGCAAGTTCAGAGACCTGCTTGGTGTGCAGGATTTGGGATTGAGCTCGAGGGGGAGTGTTGAGATATCGAGCTCCCACTCGAGATATGCCAGGGTGACCGTTGTGTACTTATGTCACCGACTTGTTAGCTAGAGATGCGGTTGGTACACCGCCCACGAATAATAGCTGGATGACAGCTATCCTTATCTACTATAGTTTGTGGCTCAGTTAGTATGCCACCTTAGTTAGTTGAGTTTGGTTTGAGACCCACATATAGGGTTCTTCTATTTCTTTGTACCTGAGTTCTTTTGGCTTTCACAACTAAGAAGAGGAAAACTGTTTTCAGCCTCCACCTTTGTGTGTATTCCCCCATTGTGCATGTGAGAAAGCCGCAAGTGAGACTCCTTCCCTCTCTCCCAGAATCTTCACACTGGGAATATCTTGCTCTTCTAGCATCAATCTCAAATTATTTGAATTCCCTCTTATGTTCTTTTGTAAGGAGTGATCAGGGTTGGGACTCTACATACACAGAAAGAATGATTCAAGAGTTTGAATCGCTATGCCACATTCTCTCTTGCCTCTCTTTGCTGCATAAAAACCACTATAGATCTTCAAATCTGATGAATATGCTCGCTCTAGAGTAACCTGCATGGTTTCTTTGTCTTTTTTATCAACAAAAATGACAATGTTGCAAATCGCCACTTTGCTAATGGTGGTATATACTATTCTATCAATGAAGTTATGGATATCATCGCTAGAAACTTCATTGATAAAGAATAGTTGTGGCTTATCCCATGCTGACTCATTCTTGAAGAAGTCATCTTCTGAGACTCCCCTGAAGTTGACAAGCTTTCCAGACTCTACCGTAACCTCTACATTGAATTGAAAGCTTTGGTGCATATCTGTCGGCATTCTTATCTCGCTGATTAATCTTTCCACATATGCAACCACCTGTTGTGGGATCTCTTTTCTCATATAAGAGGTTACTATTTCCGACCCATCTTCATCCTTTTTAATCCACCTGTTTGCCCATAGCTTTACCTTGGGTGTTGACAAAGAAGCTATATGCTTCACCACATTATATTCAATGTTACAATGAGTAAGTGGAATTTGTTTCTCTGACAGCAAATACTTGATGGCACTATGCACTGCATCACGCCTCACCTGTACATTGATGCATTCTTCCATGCAGTGGTCTTTGTCTTTTTTTCCAAAAAACCATTCTTTCTTTAAAATTTTTTGTGATGCCATGGATGCATACTTATCAGGTAAGTACTTTACAGGCCTCCACATCCTTGCCGTCAACTCCTTCTTATCCATTACCTTTGACTTGCTGGAGATAAACAAAGGAGCTTCATAGGTCAGCTGTCCACGCTCACAAGCAATGCACGTTTCAAGCATCTCATTGAACACTTCAATAGAACGAAATATGATAGAAGTGTAGTCGGCATATCTGTCCCTCACCACCTTGAGGCTTGTCATACTTTCTTCCCGCTCTTGAGTTCCCCTAGGCACAACTGCACTCAAAGAAGTATAAAAGTTTGTGAGTGTGTCGGCGTCTGCTTTTGTGACCTTTCACTTCAAATCAGGATTTGGAGAACCAAATGTTGTCCATATAACCCTTGCCTTCTATAAGACCTCTGATGTTGAGGATATCTTACGCTTTCCATGGACATAATGATTAAGTCTTTCGGACTCAATCAAATACTTGATCTCATGCTTGAATATACAGATTGTTGCAGGATAATAATGGAATGAGCTTATCTTTACAAATTGTTCTGGAGTGAGTCTTTTGCCCTCCTTTGCTTCCCTTGCGATCTGATTACAAGCATAAGCCCAATGTTGACCATCAATGGGCTGGAATCTGCAATGAAGGAGAAATTCCTTCTTTACTTCCTTTAGCATGTCCTCACCTTGTGCCTCTTCGCCTTGTTCATGTGGAATATTTTTTAGAGTGTCTTTAAAGAATTGACTGAAGATTTCCTCGAAATATGTAGGCCCTGTAAATGTTATTTGATCCAGAAAACTATTTTTGGTTGGACAAAACATTATTAGGCGCAAGACCACATTGCTTGCCACAGGTTTCTTACCATCTCTCAAAGCCTCGTATATTTGCATTGCATAGGATATATCAAGGCTTTGGCTATTAGTAAAGAGAGCTATAGCTTCCACATCTTTGGCATTCACAAACCACGTCCTTTGACCCCAGATATATCCCACATCATCATCTGTAACTGCTTCATTAAGACGCAGATTAAGATTTTTGATTGATGTGAGTTCATCCTGATCATCTTCAGCCTCGGATTCTGAGTCTTCTTCATCTTTCTCTTTTTTTGACCGTTTTTCATTTACATTATCTTTCTCTACAGTGGGACGATGTCTTTTCTTATTGCTTGGAATCGTGGCTCTTGCAGTACTAGCCTTTTGCATTTCACGTCGTGGTTTGCTAGCAAGAGCTTCTAGCATAACTACAGTGGATCGACCTTGATCTTCTTCAATTTTTGCTAATTCCCATGCACTCAAGGCTTGTTTTTCATCATCCTTAGTTACATCCACCATTTCTGGCTCTAGAAGTTTGTGCTCATGTTCTACAGGTTTGTGACAGTGTGCCTGTTCTTCTTGTCCCTGCATCGAAGTCTGAGCTTTTTGATCTCCTTCATGTGAAGATTCTTGCATATGAGGAGCATATTCTGCATCCTGAAAGTATTTAAACATTATCTTTGCATGCATCCTTTTTGCCATGACACTAGGAAATTGCTCCCAAGTATATGAAAGAGTCTCCAATGCCCTTTGCAGCTCTGGAAACTTTGATGGTTGAGGAGGAGGCATCACAAAGGTCTTTGCGTCTCTCCTTGACACAATAAAATGCATACCACCAACTTCAGGATCTGAACTCTTTGTTAAAATATCCACAAAGGTGTCTTTTCGCTGAATTATTATGCCTACTACAAGGCTTGAAGTCATATCTTTTTTGAAGAAAGTAGCATCCCATGGATCTTCAACACCATTGAACTCCCTTTTTAACATAAGTAGAAAGAGTCTCTTTTCCTTTTGATGAAGAAACCAAGCTCTTCTACCCATGTGATATCGAGTCCACCTACCAAAGCCATTGGGGCTATATTCCTTTCCTTTGAAATTCAAAGTGACATCAGAAACCCATTCTCTGATCTCAGAGTCATTTAGGATAGCCATCACATTAGCTGATTGCTCCATAATCCTACAAGAAAAGATAATGAAGAATTTAGATACATACAAGTAAAGTACAATATACAACCCTTGATACAATAAATGTGGGAAATAGCCCAAAAGGCTTTACAAGGCTTCATATGGCAATAAATGTGGGAAATAGCCTAAAAGGCTTTACAAGGCTTAAATATTTGTACAAATGTAAAATAATTAGCCAATAAAGCTTTACAAGTAATATAAAATGTCGTCTAGTGATAAAGCTTCAATCTTCGTGAAGATTCATGTAATCTGTCCATCCATTGATATCTGTGCACTGATACCCAACTAATGCAATCTATCCACTAAAAACTGTTCCACTGATATCCACTTATGCAGCCCACATGATATCCACTTATGCATCCCATTGATACTCGTTAATTAGTGAATGGTCGAGATGGTCGAGTTTATTACAAGGCGCTTCATATGACAATAAATGTAAAAAATAGCATAAAAGGCTTTACAAGGATTTTTATGACAATAAAGGAGCTTAAATATTTATACAAATGCAATAAAAATAACCAATAATCATCAAGCTCCAATATGTCCCATGACATGTAATCTATCCACTGATATATGTAATCTGTCCACTGATATCTGCTCATGCAGTCTGCCCACTGATAAACTTCTTGGTAAATGGTAAAAGGTCTTATTTAATAGCATGTTATGAGTGTTAAACCGCATGTGAGCGAAGGGACTGACAACGATTAGGAACTAGTTAGAAAAATTTGAGCATGGCTTCGATTGGCAACTTGGAGAATTGTCTCTCCTCTAAGGCAATCTAATCTATGCTAAACTATGCTAAACCAACCGTCGAAGCGAAGAAAAGCAATAAATAATTTCTTTTTTTGTGTTCATTTTAATGTGCTGGGGTTTAAGAGGCTTAAATATGCAAAAGAAGGGGTTGTGATGTAGAGGCTAAACCTGCATGTGATATAAATGAAGAACAAGTATCTAAAGAAAAGTGAACATTTTTCAATTTAAAAGATGAATATATATAAAAATATTATCTCACCTTCAAAACAAACCATAAATTCACTCTTTTATAATTTTTTAAAAGTATAATATAAAAGATGTAAATATATAAAACTCTCTTTACTTTCTCTCTCTCTCTCTCTCTCTCTCTCGACTCCTAAATTTCTTTGTAGCCATAGTCAAGACACCTCATTCTCTCTCTTAATCTCTCTCTCTCTCTATCTGACAACTCTTAAGTATTTTTCTCTCTATCCTCATCCCACTTATTCTCTCTCTCCCTCTCCCTCCCTCTAGCACAAAAGTTTCATTCCTCTCTCTCTCTCCCTCTCTCTCTTTCTCTCTCTCTCTCTCTCTCTCTCTCTCTCTCTTTCTCTCTCCTTAAGTCTCCCTCTTCTCTTCTCTCTCTCTCTCTCTTTCCTCTCTCCTCTCGCCACGTTACATTCTGATAAACATCTCTCTCTCTCTGTCTCTCCCTCTCTCTCTCTCCCTCTCTCTCTTTCCCTCTCCCTCTTTCTCTCTCTCCCTCTCTCTCTTTCTCTCTCTCTCCCTCTTTCTCCCTACTCTCTCCCTCCCTCAAGCAGCCACGGCCCCCAAGAGACCTGCTTCTCTCTCTTAATCTCTCTCCCCCTCTCTCCTCTCTCTTTCTTTCCCTCCCTACTCTTCTCTCTCATTTAAGGAGCCCCTCTTCTCTGTGTGAATCTCTCTCTCTCTCTCCCTCTCTCCCTCTCCTCTCTCATTTAAGGAGCCCCTCTTCTCTCTCTTAATTTCTCTCTTTCCCTCCCTCCCTATTCTCTCATTTCTCAAATTTACAAACTCAAATATAAATAAAAAACTAATTAAAATAGAACTCAAAAACTCAAATAAGAAACTAATTTAAAAAGAATTGTAATGCCTTCTAAAAGACCACCCTCCTCAAAAACTTTAAGAATAAACTAATTGAAAAAGAATTATAAGTAAAGAAAAAGAATTACAATACGAATTTTAAGAAATAGAACTCAAAAACCTTAACAAGAAACTAATTGAAAAGAATTGTAAGGAAAGAAAAAGAATTACAAGACGAATAAAAAAGAATGCAAGTACCTGGAAAAAGTGAAAAAAGTAAGGCTCCGCTTATCCTTTCTCTTCCGCTCTTGGTTGCTTCAATGAAATGAGGAGAGAGTTAAAACTAGCCCACTCCTCCTGCGCATAAATTTGAATTTTCAAAAAAGAGAGGGAAATTTGAATTCATTATAAATTTGAATTCAAATTTGTGTTCAACATTCTTCTTATACTTTCTTCTCATACATTCCTTTTGAATTCAAATTTGTGTTCAACATTCTTCTTGATACTTTCTTCAACATTCTTCTCGATTCTCGTAAGTTCTTTTCATTCTTCTCGTAAGTCAAATCTTATTTGTCATTCTTGCTCGTGATAGTAAGTCAAATCCTCCTCTCCCCTCTCTCTCCTTCTGCTCCCTCCTCTCCTCTCCCTCTCTCTCTCCTCTCTCTCCTTCCTCTCCCCTGCCTCAACGTAGTTAAAACAGACTTGCGTGCAAAGTGGAGCCCCCATCTGATAAGTACTTATTTGAATAACACACCTATGGCCGTGTTTTTATATGGTTGTGCATGACACTACAGCAAAAACGGTGTGTTATGCTTGATCGACAATGCAAAGCATATTAGATGGGCACAATACTTTGCACACACCTTCAACTAGGTGGAATTGACTTACATGAAAAGTGGCACGCCCATCGCATAATTGCTTGATCAGATAACACACCTAGCAGCATGTTTTTTTACGGATGTGCATGGCACTACGGCAAAAATGGTATTTAATGCTCGATTGACCATGCAAAGCATATCCGATGCGCACGATACTTTGCACAGACCTTTAAATAGGTGGAATTGACTTACATGCAAAGTGGCATGCCTATCCCATAAGTGCTTGATTGGATAACATACCTAGCAGCGTGTTTTTTGACGGATGTGCATGACACTAGAGCAAAAATAGTATTTGATGCTCGATCGACCATGCAAAGCATATCCGATGGGCACAATACTTTGCACACACCTTCAACTAGGTGGAATTGAGTTACATGCAAAGTGGCACGCCCATCGCATAAGTGCTTGATCAGATAACACACATAGCAGTGTGTTTTTTTACGGATGTGCATGGCACTAAGGCAAAAATGGTATTTAATGCTCGATCGACCATGCAAAGCATATGCGATGGGCATAATACTTTTCCTATACCTCAACCTAGGTGGTATTAAAATGTTGTCAAAGAGGCACACCCATCCAATAAGTATTTGGTCAGATAACATTCCTAAGGGCGTGTTTTTTTGCAGATGTACATACCACTAAGGAAAAAACGGTGTATAATGCGTGATCGACCATGCAACACGCTCCTAGGTGTGTTATCTCATCAAGAACTTATGCGATGGGCCTGCCACTTTGCATGTAAGTCAATTCCACCTAGTTGAAGGTGTGTGCAAAGTATTGTGCCCATTAGATATGCTTTGCATTGTCGATCAAGGATAAAACATCGTTTTTGCCTTGGTGTCATGCACAACCATGAAAAAACACGGTCCTAGGTGTGTTATTCAAACTAGTACTTATCGGATGGGGGCTCCAGTTTGCATGCAAGTCTGTTTCAACTAGGTTGAGGTGTGTGCAAAATATTGTCACCATCGGATAGAACGGCATTTTGGCTTGTTGGCTTATTTGCCCTTGTTGTTGGGAGTTAAGGGGTAGGATGTCTGCCATCCTTTCTTTTCCATGCATGGCTGCTTTGGCTGCATTAATCTCTTCAATGTGTTCAAGTGCTTGTTGTCAGACTTTCTCCTACTGTACCCAATCAATGGAGTGCTTTGAATTGCTTGGGGGGTTATATTTCTCTTCAAGATCCTGTAGAACTTTGCCCTTTGATTGGGTCATCTTCATAATCTTGTTAGAACCATCTGTTTGGCTATTTCCCCGAGGGTAGTATGGCTTTGATTTCTTGTAGATAATCATGTGAAGTTTTGTAAGCTTTCGGATTACCTTGTTTATGAAATGTGTCTTGAGATATCGAGCTCCACTCATGATATGCCAGGGTGATCGCTGTGCATTTATGTCACCGACTTGTTAGCTACAGATGTGGTTGGTACACCGCCCATGAATAATAGCTAGATGACAGCTATCCTTATGTACTCTAGTTCGTGGCTCAGTTAGTATGCCACCTTCGTTAGCTGAGTTTGGTTTGAGACCCACATATAGGGTTCCTCTATTTCTTTGTACTAGAGTTCTTTTGGCTTTCACAACTAAGAAGAGGAAAACTATTTTCAGCCTCCACCTTTGTGTGTATTCCCCCATTGTGTATGTGAGAAAGCCGCAAGTGAGACTCCTTCCTTCTTTCCCACTATCTTTACATGGTATCAGAGCCAGGTTCATGGTAAGGAGCTCAAGAAAGCAAATGAAGTTTGTGGTGTCCTGGTAAGAGGACCAGTGTTGCTTTCCTTTTTCGAGTTTGGGAGCAAATCTCTGCAGGTAGCACAACCAGAAAGTGCAAGAGAGCATTGTCTTAGATTGAGATGCCCTTCGCGGTGAGGCAAGAGTGCATTGTCTCAAATTGAGATGCCCTTCACGGTGACTTTATTTTTCTGATTCAAGGCCATTTCGGGGCCCGTTTTGGAGGCAGAAGTTCTCCATAAGCACTAAGAAAAAGGCCCTATTTTTGCTATGCGACCACTGCTCTGTAGGTCAATGAAAAGTTGTCGCAGAAATTGCATCGTATGCTTGTGCGCAAAGATGTTGGGAGTTACAGAATCATCCTTATTGCTTGTTCATGCAAAATCGTCACTAGGAAGTGACTGTGTGGTCAAATACCACTTTCGTCAGTTTTGAAGATTTGCCCTTGTGAGGCAAAAGCTATGTTTTTTGCAGTGATAGAAGATTTTGAAGTGTTCTGTAATGGCGTCGGATTCTCTTTCATAGATTGTCACTGAAAAGCTTGACAAGAATAACTTCCAAGCATGGAAGTTTAAAATGACGAATTTTCTTATGGGAAAAGGCTATTAGGAGTTTACTACAGGAAATAAAGAAGAACCAGTTCTTCCTAATGTTCCCAATCAACAAGAAATGTAGGCATTTAAAGGATGGCAGGAGAGAGCCAGAAAAGTTATGTACCGGCTGTCTATTAGTATTTTAGATTCTATGATTGTGCATATTCAGGATGCAAGTATGCCAAAGGAGGCATGGGATACTTTGGCAAAAATGTACAGCACAAATACGCAAGCCAGGAAAATGTAGCTCCAGCAAGAGTTGCACAATGTGCAAAGAGAATATATGAGCATCAATGACTACCACATGAAGGTGAAGAAAATTGCAGATGCACTTGCTTCCATTGGGTCGCTAATGGAAGATGATGATTTAGTTTTCGTGACCTTGAATGGTCTAGGAAAGGATTATGCACAGTTTTGGACATCCATTGCCGTCCATGAAAAATTTCCTCATTTTGATGAGTTGCTTGCTCTTCTAATTTCTGAAGAGCAGAGAAATGGTGGTGCATCTTCTTCAAGAGGAACTTCAAAAGAAATTGTCTTCTACTCAAATGCTAGAAGAGGTAGAGGTAGAGGTAGAGGTAGACTAGGCCGATCTGGAGGCCGTGGTAGAAATCAGAATATGCAGCAAACTCAAGAAAACTACTCCTATGGAGGAGGACATGGTAACTCTAGAAGCAGGGGGAGCCAAAGAGGTCGTGGTGGATGGCAAAGAGGCCAAAATGCAAACAACAATGTTGAATGCTACTACTATGGTAAAATAGATCATATGGCTAAAGATTGCTATAAAAAGCAGAATGACATCATGAATGGAAAATTGCAGTAAGGGAATTATGCATCTTCTAGTAGACAGGATGATGAGAGAAATGAGCATCTATTTATGGTGTAGCACATGACCAATTCTATGACAAGTGCAGAAGAAAGCAATGATGTGTGGTATGTTGACTCAGGTGCATCAAACCATGACAGGTCATGCAAAATGGATGCAAGATGCAAGGAAAATGGAAAGACCAAGATTTGTGGAGACTGGTAATGATACTGCACATCCTATTGTGCAGATTGGTAAAATTCCTTTGTCTGTGCAGGATGGGAAAAAGAAATACTTGTCTGATGTATTTCATGTCCCGAATATCACGAAGAACCTGGTTTCTATTGGTCAAATGGTTGAGCAGGGCTTGCAGGTCAGATTTAATCCTCATGGATGCCTTTTTGAGGATATGAAAAATAACAGTCACTTGATAGCAAAAGGAAAGAAGAAGGGTAGGATGTTTACAGTGGATGCAGACATGCCTGAATGGAGTGTAGCAATGTTTGCACATGGGACCGGTGTAGCTGCAGATATTGATATCTGGCATAAACACATTGGTCATGTTAATATACAGTGACTTAGATCAATGCAGGCCCAAAATATTGTTGCAAGTTTGCCTAAATTCAAGGTTGCAAAAATGCATAAGGTATGTGAAGCCTATCAATTTGGAAAATGCGCAAGGAAACCATTTCCTAGACATGTTCAAGAGAGTAAGAAGCCATTGGAATTAATCCACTCTGATGTGTGGACTACTAAAGCTACATCTATTGGAGGCTGTCATTATTTTGTCGCTTTTATTGATGACTACAACAGAAAAGTTTGGGTGTATTTTATGAAAAAGAAAAGTGAAGTGTTTGGGCATTTCAAAGCTTTTAAAGCTATGATTGAAAAAGAAACAGGCCTGCAAATAAAATGCCTAAGGTCAGATGGAGGGGCAGAGTACCTCTCAAATGAGTTTGCAAGGTTCTTGCAGGAGCATGGCATAAGGCAGCAATATTCATGCAGTCATACCCCACAGCAAAATGGACTTGCAGAAAGGAAAAATAGGCATATTGGAGAGGTATCTCGGGCCATGCTAAATGAAAAAGATCTACTAGATTATTATTGGGCTGAAGCAATTGCTACAACAGTTTACATAATGAACAGGACTCCCCCTACAGCAATACATGGCATGACGCCAGAGGAGATGTATACTGGTAGGAAACCAGATATTTCTCATTTGAAAATTTTTGGTTGCATTGCCTATGTTCATGTGCCAGATGAGTTGAGGTCCAAGTTGGATCCAAAAGCTAAGAAGTACATCTTTATTGATTATTCTCTGTAGCAGAAAGGGTATAGATGCTATAACCCTTCTACTTGTAAGTTTACAATGAGCAGAGATGTTGTTTTTGATGAGATGAGCAGTTGGTATAAACTAGTAAATGTGATTGATGATGTAGATGCACAAAATGGTAATGCTACACAAAATTCACAACAGCAATCACAAAATATTAGTGGACATCTAGCAGTGGTTCACATGCTTCGCCATGGACAGGCAGATTGAGATCAAGAGAATCTCTTCAAAGCAATGCAGATACTAGTATGCAAGTATCATGAAAAGGAAAAGAGAAGGTAGATCAGCCCATGTTTGATGTGAATGTAGGTCACTGTTATGTGGATGGTGAATCCAGTGGCTCAGAATAGAGCATTATTGATGAGTTGGGTATTCCTTCTATTGTTACACCTGGAGTAAGGAAGACCAAGGATGTTTTGAGAGCACCTCGAAGTGAGCCTATTTTGTGCAGGTCTACCAGAGCTAGGTATCCTATGGATAGGCTGAAATATGATGGATTTACAGCCATTCACTATGCCTATATGGTCAAAGTGATACGGGAACTAGAACCCACTTCTTTTGAGCAAGCCATGGGAAAAGAAAAATGGGAGAAAGCCATGGATGAAGAAATGGATGCCTTGGAAGCAAATGCTACATGGGAATTGGTGCCTTTGCCTAAAGACAAGAATGCAATTGGCTGTAAGTGGGTTTATAAGGTGAAGCACAATGCAGATGGTTCTGTGAGAACAGATACAATGCAAGATTAGTTGTCAAGGGGTATGCACAGACATATGGCATTGATTATGAAGAAACATTCAGTCCGGTTGCAAGGATGGAAACTGTAAGAGCAGTCATTGCTATGGCTGCATCAAAGGGATGGTCTTTACATCAGATGGATGTAAAGAATGCCTTCTTGCATGGTGATTTGCAAGAAGAGGTCTTTATGGAGGAGCCACCAGGTTATGTTCATGCTGTTCATCCTGAGTTTGTTTGCAAGTTGAAGAAAGCCTTGTATGGCTTGAAGCAAGCACCTAGAGCATGGTCTGACATGATAGGACAATATCTTGTCACTATTGGCTTTTAGATTTCCAAGGCGAATTTCTCACTTTATGTGAGAAAAACAGAGAAAGGTATTATGCTGCTTGTCATTTATGTTAATGATTTGATCATCACAGGTGATAGTGATGAAGATATCCTTCATGTGAAAATGCTATTGAAGCAGAAGTTTGAGATGAAGGATTTGGGAGAGCTGCGTTATTTCTTGGGCATTGAGGTGATTAGATCACCAAGTGGGATACGGCTCTTGTAGAGGCAGTATGGATTGGACATGCTATCCAAATATGGGATGACAGGCTATAAGCTTATTTTAGTTCCTTTGAAGTAGAATGTGAAGCAGAGCACAGATGCAGGTGAGCTTCTGGAAGACCCTACTATGTACAGACGCATAGTAGGTAGTTTTTTTTATATGACTATTATCAGGCTAGATTTGCTATGTTGTTGGATTGGTAAGTCAGTTTATATAGGCTCCAAGGAAACCGCATTTGGATGTGGCTAAATGCATACTCAGGTATGTGAAGTCCACATTGCAGTATGGACTATTTTATGAGACTGGGGTTTAGATGCAATTGCATGGATACACTAATGCTGATTGGGCTGGTAGTATTTCTGATAGATGATCTACCAGTGGATATGTGTTCTCTTTTGGGAGCGCTGCAGTCACTTGGAGCAGCAAGAAACAGCCTACAATTGCCTTGTTGAGCACAGAGCTGAGTACAAGGGTGCAGTAATGGCTGCATGTGAGGTAGCTTGGTTGCATAAGCTACTTTATGATATGCATCAATCTACAGATGGGCCAGTTGTCATTTATTGTGACAACATGACCAGTATACACTTGGCAAATAACCTAGTCTATCATGCTAGAACAAAGCACATTGAGGTGCATTATTACTATGTGTTAGAGAAGGTTTTACTAGGTCTTATTGATCTAGTTTATGTCAGCACAGAGGATCAGGTAGCTGACATATTCACGAAGGCATTGGGTGCCGAGAAGTTGTGCAAGTTCAGAGACCTACTTGGTGTGCAAGAATTGTTATTGAGCTCGAGGGGGAGTGTTGAGATATCAAGCTCCACTCATGATATGCCAAGGTGACCGTTGTGCATTTATGTCACCGACTTGTTAGCTGTAGATGTGGTTGGTACACTGCCCATGAATAATAGGTAGATGACAGCTATCCTTATGTACTCTAGTTCGTGGCTCAGTTAGTATGCCACCTTAGTTAGCTGAGTTTGGTTTGAGACCCACATATAGGGTTCCTCTATTTCTTTATACTAGAGTTCTTTTGGCTTTCACAACTAAGAAGAGGAAAACTATTTTCAGCCTCCACCTTTGTGTGTATTCCCCCATTGTGTATGTGAGAAAGCCGCAAGTGAGACTCCTTCCTTCTCTCCCACTATCTTTACAATGTGTGGCCTGATGATCTGAAATAATCAATAACACAAGAAGACCACAAAATCAAATTTAGGGACCACCAGCAAGACTGAATGTCAATGAGCCTTGCACCTATTGTCTAGTAGTAGGACACTGGCAAGGACCTCCATGTGAATAGTAGTGCAAACGCAGAGGAGAACAGGGTATACCCATAGTGCAATACAAAGACCAAGGCAACAGCAACAAGCTCCACTAGTAGCAAGAATCAAGGCAATCCTCCTTGAAACAATCAAGGAAGAGCCTGAAGACATGACAACTCTGCCAATGATAGGTCATACCAAGCCACCTATAGTCAAAGAACCATTTTAGACAATCTGAAAAATTGGGATCAAATGCTTGACTCCCTACTATGGGCCTTCCGCACAGCATGTTGAGATATCTAGCTCCACTCGTGATATGCCAGGGTGACCGTTGTGCATTTATGTCACCGACTTGTTACCTACAGATGCGGTTGGTACACTACCCATGAATAATAGCTGGATGATAGCTATCTTTATGTACTCTAGTTAGTGGCTTAGTTAGTATGCCACCTAGGTTAGCTAAGTTTGGTTTGAGACCCACATATAGGGTTCACCTATTCCTTTTGTACTAAGAGAGAGAGTTCTTTTGGGCTTTTCACAACTAAGAAGAGGAAAACTATTTTCAACCACCACCTTTGTATGTATTCCCCCATTGTGTATGTGAGAAAGATACAAGTGAGACTCCTTACTTCTCTCCCACTCTCTTCACATGGTATCAGAGCTCTGTTCATGGTAAGGAGCTCAAGAAAGCAAACCAAGTTCACGGTGTCCTCGTAAGAGGATTAGTGTTACTTTCCTTTTTCGAGTTTGGGAGCAAATCTCTATAGGTAGCACAGCCAAAAAGTGTAAGAGTGCATTGTCTTAGATTGGGACGCCCTTTGTGATGCGGTGAGAGGGCAATATATGCTACGGGTGTGGGCAAAGCCCCCCTTGGTACATTCTTTTTTTGATTCGAGGCCATTTTGGTGGTGGAAGTTTTCCGCAGGCACTTAGAAAAGTGCCTTGTTTTTGCTATGCGACCACTATTTTGTAGATCGGTGAAAATTTGCTGCAAAAATTGCATCGTATGCCTGTGTGTAGAGATATTGGGAGTGACATAATCATTCTTATTACCTATTGATGCAAAATTGTCACTAGGAAGTGACTGTGTGGTCAAATACCACTTTCGTCAATTTTGCAGATTTGCCCTTGTGAGGCAGAAGTTGTGTTTTTTGCAGTGACAAAATATTCTGCAGTGTTCTGTAATGGTGTCTAATGCGCTTCCAGAGATAGTCACTTAAAAGCTTGACAAGAATAACTTCCAAGCATGGAAGTTTAGAATGACAAATTTCCTTAAGGGAAAAGGCTATTGGGAGTTCATTACTGGAGCTAAAAAAGAACCAGTTATTCCTAATGTTCCCAATCAATAGGAGTTGCAGGCATTTAAAGGATGGCATGAGAGAGCCAGAAAAGTTGTGTATTGGTTGGCTATCAATATTTTAGATTCTATGGTTGTGCATATTCAAGATGCAAGCATGCCAAAGGAGGCGTGGGATACTTTGGAAGGAACTTCAAAAGAAACCGTCTTCTACTCAAATGCTAAAAGAGGTAGAGGTAGAGGTAGAGCAGGCCGATCTGGAAGCCGTGGTAAAAATCAAAATATGCAGTAAATTCAAGAAAACCAATCCTATGGATGAGGACGTGGTAACTTTAGAGGCAGGGGGAGCCAAAGAGGCCGTGGTGGATGGCAGAGAAGCCAAAATGCAAACAGCAATGTTGAATGCTACTACTGTGGTAAAATGGGTCATATGGCTAGAGACTACTATAAAAAGCAGAATGACATCATGAATGGAAAATTACAGCAAGGCAATTATGCATCCTCTAGTAGACAGGGTGATGATAGAAGAGCATTTGTTTATGGTGCAGCACATGACCAATTCTATGACAAGTGCAAAAGAAAGCAATGATGTGTGGTATGTTATGGAAAGAAGAGGATTTGTGGAGACTGGTGATGATACTGCACATCCTATTGAGCAAAATGGTAAAATTCCTTTGTCTATGTAGGATGGGAAAAAGAAATACCTGTCTGATGTATTTCATGTCTTGAATATCACCAAGAACCTGGTTTCTATTGGTCAAATGGTTGAGCAAGGCTTGCAGGTCAGATTTAATCCTCATGGATGCTTTGTTGAGGATATGAAAGATAAAAGTTGCTTGATAGCAAAAGGGAAGAAAAAGGGCAAGATGTTTACATTGGATGCAGACATGCATAAATTGAGTGCAACAATGTCTGCACATGGGACCGGTGTAGTTACAGATATTGATATCTAGCATAAATGAATTGATCATGTTAATGTACAGTGACTTAAATTAATGCAAGCCCAAAATATTGTTGCAGGATTACCTAAGTTCAAGGTTGCAGAAATGCATAAGGTATGTGAATACTGTCAATTTGTAAAACATGCAAGGAAGCCATTTCCTAGACATGTTCAAGAGAGTAAGAGGCCATTGGAATGAATCCACTCTGATGTGTGGATTACTAAAGCTGCATCTATTGGAGGCTATCATTATTTTGTCACTTTTATTGATGACTTCAGTAGAAAAGTTTGGGTGTATTTTATGAAAAAGAAAAGTGAAGTGCTTGGGCATTTCAAAGCTTTTAAAGCTATGGTTAAAAAAGAAACAGGCTTGCAAATAAAATTTCTAAGGTCAAATGGAGGGGGAGAGTACCTCTCAAATGAGTTTCCAAGGTTCTTGCATGAGCATGGCATAAAGTAGCAATATTCATGCAATCATACCCCACAGCAAAATGGACTTGTAGAAAGGAAAAACAGGCATATTGGAGAGGTATCTCATGCCATGCTCAATGAAAAAGACCTGCCAGATTATTATTGGGCTGAAGCAGTTGCTATAGCAGTCTACATAATGAACATGATTCCCACTATAGCAATACATGGTGTGACGCTAGAGGAGAGAAATACTTGTAGGAAACCAGATATTTCTCATTTGAAAGTTTTTGGTTGCATTGCCTACGTTCATGTGCTAGAGGAGTTGAGATATTTCTCATTTGAAAATTTTTGGTTGCATTGCCTATGTTCATGTGCCAGATGAGTTGAGGTCCAAGTTGGATCCAAAAGCTAAGAAGTGCATCTTTATTGGTTATTCTCTGCAGCATAAAGGGTATAGATGCTATAACCCTTCTACTTGTAAGTTTACAATGGGAAGAGATGTTGTTTGTGATGAGATGAGCAGCTGGTATAAACTAGTAAATGTGATTGATGATGTAGATGCACAAAATGGTAATGTTGCACAGAATTCACAGCAGCAATCACAAAATATTAGTGGACCTGTAGTGTCCTCTAGCAGTGGTTCACATACTTTGCCATGGATAGGCAAATTGAGATTAGGAGAATCTCCTCAAAGCAATGCAGATAGTGGTATGCAAGTATCATGAAAGGGAAAAGAGAAAGTAGATCAGCCCATGGTTGATGTGAATGCAGGTCACTCTTATGTGGATGGTGAATCCAGTGGCTAAAAAATAGAGCCTTGATGATGAGTTGGGTATTCCTTTTGCTGTTACACCTAGAGTAAGGAAGACAAGGGATGTTTTGAGAGCACCTGGTAGTGAGCTTATTTTGCGCAGGTCTACCAAAGTTAAGTATCCTGTGGATAGGCTGAAATATGATGGATTTACAGCCATTCACTATGCCTATATGGTCAAAGTGATACAGGAACTAGAACCCACTTCTTTTGAGTAAGCCATGGGAAATGAAAAATGGGACAAAGCCATGGATGAAGAAATGGATGCCTTGGAAGCAATGCTACATGGAAATTGGTGCCTTTACCTAAATACAAGAATGCAATTGGCTGCAAGTGGGTTTATAAGGTGAAGCACAATGCAGATGGTTCTGTGAGCAGATACAAGGCAAGATTAGTTGTCAAGGGGTATGCACAGACATATGGAATTGATTATGAAGAAACATTCAGTCTAATTGCAAGGATGGCAACTGTAACAGTGGTCATTGATTTGGCTACATCAAAGGGATGGTCTTTACATCAGATGGATGTAAAGAATGCCTTATTACATGTTGATTTGCAAGAAGAGGTCCATATGGAGCAGCCACCAGGTTATGTTCATGTTGTTCATCCTGAGTTTGTTTGCAGGTTGAAGAAAGCCTTGTATGGCTTGAAGCAAGCAACTAGAGCATGGTCTGACAAGATAGGACATTATCTTGTCACTTTTTGCTTTTAGATTTCCACGGCAGATTTCTCACTTTATGTGAGGAAAACAAAGAAAGGTATTATGCTTCTTGTCATTTATGTTGATGATTTGATCATCACAAGTGATAGTGATGAAGATATCCTTCATGCGAAAATGCTATTGAAGCAGAAGTTTGAGATGAAGGATTTGGGAGAGTTGCGTTACTTCTTGGGCATTTAGGTGATTAGATCCACAAGTGGGATATGGCTCTTGCAGAGGCGATATGGATTAAATATGCTATCCAAATATGGGATGACAGGCTTAGTTCCTTTGGAGCAGAATGTGAAGTTGAGTGCAGATGTAGGTGAGTAGAAGACCCTACTATGTACAGATGCATAGTAGGAAGTTTGATTTATATGACTATTATGAGGCCATATTAGAGCTATGCTGTTGGGTTGGTAAATCAATTTATGCAAGCTCCAAGGAAATCGCATTTGGATGCGGCTAGACGCATACTGAGGTATGTGAAGTCCACCTTGCAATATGGACTATTTTATGAGACTGGGGTTCAAATACAGTTGCATGGATACACTGATGCTGATTGGGCTAGTAGTATTTCTGATAGACGATCTACCAGTGGATACGTGTTTGCTTTTGGGGGTGCTACAGTCACTTGGAGTAGCAAGAAACAGCCTACAGTTGCCTTGTCAAGCACAAAGGCTGAATATAGGGGTGCAGCAATGGCTGCATGTGAGGCAACTTGGTTGCATAAGCTCCTTTATGCCACGCATCCAGTCTATAGATGGGCCAGTTTATTGTGACAACATGATCAGTATACACTTGGCAAATAACCCAGTCTATCATGCTAGAACAAAGCACATTGAGGTGCATTATCACTATGTGCAGGAGAAGGTTCTAGTAGGTTTTATTGATCTAGTTTATGTCAGTACAGAGGATCAGGTAGCTGACATATTCACAAAGGCATTGGGCACAGAGAAGCTGTGCAAGTTCAGAGACCTACTTGGTGTGTAGAAATTGGGATTGAGCTCAAGGGGAAGTGTTGAGATATCGAGCTCCACTCATGATATGCCAGGGTGACCATTGTGCATTTATGTCACCGACTTGTTAGCTGCATATGTGGTTGGTATACCGCCCATAAATAATAGCTGGATGATAGCTATCTTTATGTACTCTAGTTAGTGGCTCAGTTAGTATGCCACCTAGGTTATCTGAGTTTGGTTTGAGACCCACATATAGGGTTCACCTATTCCTTTGGTACTAAGAGAGAGAGTTCTTTTGGGCTTTTCACAACTAAGAAGAGGAAAACTGTTTTCAGCCTCCACCTTTGTGTGTATTCCCCCATTGTGTATGTGAGAAAGCTGCAAGTGAGACTCCTTACTTCTCTCCCACTCTCTTCACACAACATTCAAAGTCACCACTGGGATGACGCCATTTAGACTAGTCTATGGGACTGGAGCTATTGTGCCAATGGAGTTTATTGATGGGAGCCTTAGAATTGCTGTCAAAAATAGATTTTCTCCACAAGATTCACTACATTACCGCATTGAGCAATTGCTCAAGTTGGATGAGGACATATACAGAGCTCTGCTACTTCTGAGACCATGCAAAAAAGACAAGCCTGAGTCAATTGGAATATTAAGTTTAAAATATTTCGAAAAGATGACTTGGTACTTATGTACAACTCTGAACTGGGACTATGGCTAGGGAGGTTCAAACTAAGGTATGAAGATCATTTTAGAATAACTGAAAAGATGCCTCAAGATACGTTCCTTCTATCAGACCTATACAACCACCCACTGGGAAAACTTGTAAATGGTTTCTGATTGAAACCATACGTTAGAGCTACTGATCCAAGCACAATGCCTATCAATATAGTGCAATCCCACAGCTTTGAAAGAGTGGAGATCAACATGTTTGAAGTATACTGCCATCCTAGAATCAAGCTCACCCTACAGCAGCTCGATGGGGCAGTCCACCGACCAGCTCACACATCCTCAAACTAGTCCAACAAAGTTCCTCCTAGGAACATCAACAACAATACCTAATCAATCTCAACAATGACATGGCCTATAGTGAAAGTGATGGGTCACCCGATCACAACATTGGGACCTCTTCCGATAGTCCCTTTCAACCATTGAAGCAAATGATGGCGAGTCAACGATCCACTATGACCACACACCAAGTATTAATATTTTCAAATATCCAATTCTATAGTCAATGTAGATGGAGTATTACAACATCAAGCCTGACAAGACTGAACGAGGGTGATCCTACAATAAATAGAATGAAAGGTCTACCATAGTTTGGATTGCAAGACAGTTGTGCAACGGGGGTGGTCCTATAAAAAGATCATTGTCCAACATGGCCCCAATTACTCTGCAATCTGACCTGCTACATAAAAATGACTAGTGGTTGGACCATCATTGCCCACCCAAACTCAAGTCCAAGCATCTTTGCCCACCTAAACTCGAGTCCGACCATCTTCCTACCCAAATTCGAGTTCGACCATATTCACCTAAATCAAGCCATATCTCTTGATCTAGGAAGAATTTGAGGGTGCTCTAAAAAGGAAAATCACTCAATTTTTTGTGCTCTATGGCATTGTGACTTCAGACGCACATTTTGATGCAAGTATCATACACTTTTGAGCCTCCGTGAAAAATCCACTTCCTTCACACCATCAACCTCTACATTGACGCATCCGACCCAACACCTAAAATGAACAAAGAAAAGGAATTATTTGCTTTTTTTCATCGCTCGATTAGATCTAGTTCAAAGTAGATGAGATCATCCATAGTGGAGAGAACTCCAGAGCATCCAATCAAAGCTACTCAGAGTCTATCCTAGTGTTCACATGCGGTTTCACATCATCATATTAGCTAAAACCTGATGTTACACAATTTACTAAGGAGACTTTAGAGTGTTCAGAGACATTAATCGACTTATCAGTGGGAAGACAACACATCATTTGATTTCACAAACACATGCCATCATTGTAAAGCCTATTTGGCTATTTTTTGGCATTGTGCACTTTATTTAAAGCCTTGTAAAGCCTCTTGGCTATTCCTGGTGTCATTTGCCACAAGCTTTATAATAGATTTGATTATATATTGCAGTTCTCTCTTCACCAATAGTTCATATTTCACTTGACATAGTTAGTGTTTTGCAATTGATTCAGATAATGATTTTATAGACACTTTGAGTACATTGCTTGCACCATGTCTACGACTAGCAACCTCAATCTGGAGGCATCTACTAAGCTAGAAAACTCTACTTATGGCACATGGAAATACCGAATGGAGACCATTCTTTTACTTCAAAACAAATGGGAGTATGTCAATGGGTCTACGCCTAGAAAATTGGATGATCTAGCCACCAGTAGTAGCTCTAATCCACCTATTATCGCAGCACCAGCAACATGATTTATAGTGGGATCTCTAGTTATACCAATAGTGACCGCATAGCAGCAGATCCTGCTATTTCCTGAGCATAGGAAGTTTGGGATAAGAAAGAAAAGTATGCATATCATCTGATCAAGGAGAATGTGTAAGATGTCATGCTAGGACAATTGAACATAGTCAAGACATCAAAAGAAGCATGGATATGTTCGCAGCTCTCTATGAGTTCAAGAACATGTCCAGGATTCTCACACTGAGAAACCAAATCAACCAGTTTCCACAATAGCAATGAAACTGATCATGCTTACGTATTCAAGATCAAGGATTACAACAATCAACTCGCAATAGCACGGCACGAGACCATGAATCCTATAAAAATGGTCTAAGTCATAGTAAATGGACTAGGAGAGGGATACAAGAATCTAGTCCAGAGTATTGCCATTCATCGGCAAATTGTGACACTAGATGAACTCCAGTTAGTTTCACTTGGTAAAGAACTCAAGACTCAGGCCATTTATGCATGCAAAGGTCATTCCAATAATTAAGTATTCATAACTTTAGATAGAAGTAGAGGTAGAGGTAGGGGCAAAGGTAGATCATTTCATAATGTTTCTTGCAAGCATGGAAATGCAAAGGTAAAGGGAAGGCATGCAAGCATTGTGGAAAGACTAATCATCTTGAAAAATATTGCTACAAGATCCATCCTTGCACTTATTGTGGCAAGAACAATCATTCAGAGAAGTTTTGCGATGAGAAGAAGAAAAACATGACAAATCTGGTTGAAGAGAGAACTCCATCAACAAATGAAGAATCAAACTTTGTGCTAGAAGATAAAGACTATGCCTTTTGAGCACTTTGTCTTTGAACTTTATTTATCATCACTTGGGCAAAATTTGAGGTTCTCTGCCTAGAATAGCACTCTAAAAAGAATGTTATCTGTTTTGTGTTTTGTCTTTTTGTAAATCACCTCTGGTCACCATATGATGTAGGTCATGTGATATGTGTTTGTTCTATCCCATTTTTCTAAACCTTGACCCTTGGGCACCTTTTCTAGCATGAGATCCTATCCATAGATTTATCCTTGACCACCATGAGATGACATGAGAAACTATGTGACTAGATGTATCCTTGACATAGCATGAGGCAAACCCTTGAGGGGGGGTATGTTGGGATGTGTGTGATCAAGGGATTGCTAGGTGCATGTGTACATCCACTAGCAGTCATATGGTTGTGTGTTGAGTTCCTATGATTTAGGAGTTACCTCCTTTGATGTAGGAGAGGTGCCATTGATTTAGGCCACCCTCTCTCCCATTCTATAAAAGAGAGTACTGCCTCTCACTGAACATTTTTGCCATTTGGTTCCCACACTCTCTTCCATGATGTCCTCCTTCACTCTCACTTTCCAACAATATCAGGACACTCATTCAAGATCTGTAAAAGAATTGAGGGTAAAACAAGCTACATTCACATTCACTTCTATTCAAAAAAGTGTATATGTCGCACAAGCCAATATATTCAAAAAATATAATTATAGGAAACTCTATTGCGTCCACTCTCCTCTATTCCACAATCTACGCCAATCAGATCCCCTATCATCCTTTGTATCCTTTGTTTTTAAAGATCCATTGATACATGCACTTAAGCATAATTTTATCTATATAATTGATGGCATTTGGGATGCTCTATATTAAGATCCTCAGTGCGGTCAGTCATGGGATGCCTTCCCGTGCTTGCATGTAGCCTAGTTGGCAATGTGCCAACTCTATCTGAAGCCGTGCAACCATCAGGCCACACATGGCCCCCATCTGGTGTCAAAAACTAGGACCTACCGGATAACCTAGCTACTCAAATGCCTTCTCCTCATATGGGGGGCTTACAAGTAGAGTTAGCTGGTTCCCGCATAGTTACATGAGAGTGGAGCATTGATATCTAACACCCCCCCCTCAATGTCCACCTGTAAGTAAACTACTTTTTTGGCCCAACACCAAGTCGATGAAGATGCCTCTCTAGCAAGTCTCTTCCAAGAGCCTTTGTGAAGATGTCCGCAACATTCTCTATAGTTAGACACAGTACACCAAGTCGACCTCTCCATCCATGATGAGCTCGTGTACAAAGTGATATTGAATCTCAATGTATTTTGTGTGAGCGTGGAACACAGGGTTCTTTGCAATTGCCATGCAACTTTGATTGTCACATGATAATTGCATAGGCTTGTTCTGCAGTGCACCCATGTCCCCTAGAATCCTCCTCAACCACACTGCCTCACAAGGAGAAAAACATGCTGATTTTATACTCAACCTCAATAGAAGAAAGAGCAACTGTAGGTTGCTTCTTGCTGACCCATGACACAGCTCTAGATCCAAGTGAGAAATAGTAACATGTCACTGATCTCCTGCTGTCCACATCTCCTGCCCAATCTGAGTCACAGAATTCGGTCAAGATGTTGCCCTTGGTATAGGTGATGCCATAATCAAGTGTGCCTTTGATGTATTTCAACACCTGCATCCCTGTCCTCCAATGGTTCTCCTAGGGCTTATTGGAAAACTTGCTCAATACACCAGTCGCAAAATTGATGTCTGGCCACGTGTTGCACAAGTAAATCAAACTACCCACAAGCCTTCTGTACTTCGCTTCGTCCACCAGTGGTGATGAATCCTCATTTGAGAGCTTCACGTCAACCTCTGTAGGGGTGCCAACCATCTTGCACACAGCCATGCCAAATGCCTTCAGTATCTCTCCAGCATACTTCAGTTGTGAAATGATCTATTTTGGCTCTTCCCAAACTTCAATCCCCAAACAGAAATGGATCAATTTGAGGTCTGTCATTTCAAACTCTCTTCCTAGCAAGTGCTTTGTCTATGAGATCTGCTCTTCATGGTTCCCTATTATGACAAGGTCATCCACATAAAGGACCATGCTCATACACCTGCCTCCTTCTCTATAGATATACAAATTTGCATCAAATGGGCTCCTCCTGAACCCGTTTTGCAGAAAGTAGGCATCAATCCGTTGGTACCACGCTCGTGGGGCCTGTTTCAACCCGTAAAGTGCCTTCTTTAGTTTACAAACTTTACCTTATGAACCGGGAAACAAAACCTAGTGGTTGTTCCATGTATACCTCCTCCTTGAGATCTCCATTCCGAAAGGTGGATTTTACATCCATCTGAAACACGGGCCAACTTTCCTATGCTGCTAAAGCCAAAACACTGCGAATTGTGGTTAGTCGAGCTGTGGGAGCAAAAGTATCCTGATAATCAAAACCATGTACCTGTGTGAATCCTTTTGCCACGAGCCGAGCCTTGTACTTATCCAACGTGCCGTCGAACTTGTACTTGGCCTTGTACACCCACTTGGTGCCGATTACCTTGCGTTTTGGTGGTCGAACCACAAGGTCCCAAGTGTTGTTCTTCATTATGGAGCCATACTCCGACTGCATAGCCTCCATCCACCTATCATCCACCTGTGCCTCTTCAAGACACTGGGGTTCTTCAGCATGGATCACCTCTATCATTAAAGCGTAGTTGACCAAGTGTTCTTGTGCCCTTCTTTGCTCCTCTATTCTCTTGGACCAGCGGTGTTTGGATGGTTCCTCAATGGCTGGAGGTTCTCTGCCATCCAAAAGCTGCTTTACCCACTTTGGGAATGGCCATTGCCGTTGTGGTTCTGCAGGCTCTTCTTCCTCTTCTTTATCTTGAATCCTCCCAAGCACCGTTGGGGAGTTTGGTCTGTTGTTGGTGGTTGTACTGGACGGATATATCCTGGTCCTGGTTGTCAAGGAAGGAAGTATCCTCCTCCAATCGATGCAGCTGTTCTGAGAAGACCACATCACGACTTACTATTACATTCTTGGTAACAAGATTATAGAGACAGTAACCCTTCGCCTCTTCATTGTAGCCCAAGAAAATACACTTCCGGCTCTTCGGTTCCCATTTGGTCCTATTAGCATTAGGGACATGCACAAAACAATCACATCCAAAAACTCTGAAATGTGCAGCTGAAGGTTTCTTATCAGAAAAGGCCTGCAATGGAGTCATCCCATTCACAGCCTTCGTGTAGCTACGATTCAAAATGTAAACTGCCGTTTTACATGCTTCAACCCAAAAATTTTTTGGCAAATCTTTCCCTTTCATCATACTCCCACCCATTTCGTAGATGACGCGCATCTTGCGCTCTGCTACTCCATTTTGCTATGATGTATGTGGTGGGGGTTTCTGCCTCTTGATCTCGTGACTTTTGTAGTAACTTTCAAATTCACTTGATGTGAACTCTCCACCTCTGTCTTATCTCAACTTCTTCACCTTCCTCCTCGTTTCTTTCTCGACCATTAGATGCCATTCTTTGAACTTACTAAAAGCCTCATCTTTAGTCTTCAGGAAGTATATCCATATTTTTCTACTGTAGTCGTCGATTACCATCATGAAGTAGTAGGAACCACCCAAAGCTTCTATCTCCATCTTTCCGCAGAGGTCCGTGTGAACGAGCTCTAGAGGAGCCTTTGCCCTGTTGGCCTCTTTAGGAAAGGGCTGCCGATGCTCCTTGCCCATCATGCAAGCTTCACATACATAGGGCAGATCTATAATTTCTAGTAGGTCTGCAATCATTCCACTTTTATGCATCTCCTTCAAAGAACTAAGGTTTAGATGACCAAACTTCTCATGCCACAGCTTAGTGTTGCTCACATCAGCTCGAGCACTGAAAGCTGAGAGTTTGTAGATGTTGTTGCCCGTGTACATTTACCAATGACCTTCCCTTGAAGATCCAAAATCTGTGCGCCATTCTTATCGAAGTGAACTTTGAGATCCCGATTTGTGATCGCAGAAACGGACAAGTTCCTCTTGATATTTTGGCACATAAAGAACGTCAGACAACTGTTTTACAACTCCATCCGACTTGAGAGCAATCATACCTTTTCCTTTTCCTGGACATTTTGCATCATTGTCGACTGCTACCAAGATGTCATTCCCTACCAGATGTAGAGAGGTATACCAATCCTTACGACTGGTCATGTGGCACGATGCACCATTATCAATAATACAAGGTTCATCCACAGGTACATGAACTGCCTCCATGCAAATCTCCTCAATTGCTACAAACAGCTCTACTAGTGCTGCTGGCGCGCTGTTGCTGGACTCTTTCTTTGCTCCGTTCTTCTCATCTGCAATCTTCTTCCTGTACTCATTTTGCTTGTGCCATGCCTTGTTGCAATAGAAGCACTTGATCTTCTTCTTTCTCTTTTTATCATCAAAAGAAGATGGGTTACCAGAGTCCTTACCCTTACCTTTCTTTGATCCAGTCGAGAAATCCGAATCTTCTCCAGTCCTCATCTTTTGACGCATCTCCTCCTCCAAAAGCATCACGCTGAAATCATCAAAGTTGAGGGGTGGATTTTTGTTCTGCGTTTTCAGCGTCGTAACAAGATCGTCGTACTTTGGTGGGAGAATCCGTATGCACCTTCGTGCTAGGTTCTCGCTGGTGATGGTGATGCCAATTGCAGTCATTTGATCGCGCAGATTCTTCACCTTGGTGATGAACTTCTCTGCCGTTTCAGACTCAGATAGTTTCTTGTTCGCGAGTTGAGTCTCCAGATTCTAAATGCGCATCTGATTCGTGGTCTCGTATTGATTTTTCAAGACCGTCCATGCCTCCTCCACTGTGGTGACATGTTGAATTAACGCCATGACAGAATCACTTACATTGCAGACAATAGAACACAGTGCATCTGCATTTCTTCTTATCCATGTGAGAATCTAATCCGCAGTTGGTACTATCTATTGTCTTGCATTGGCTGGATCTGGTCTCGCAACCGGCTTCACATCCACCCCAGTAGTAGTATCCCAAAGCTCGTATGGGCTTAGGATGGTCTTCATCTTGAACTTCCAGAGTGGATAGTTAGTGCCATCCAAATTTTCGCTTTTGCCAAATGGTGGGATTCGCAGTCTTGCGGGCTAGGCCATCTCTCACAATCTGCTCGCAAACAGAAACACACTACCAAATCTTCTTGCTAGAGCCCAAGCTCTGATACCATGTAAGAAAACAATACAATGTCTGTGCTCAACAGATAACAGGATCTCATATGCAAGAGAGAAAAGCATATAGTATGGAGAATCAAAAATTTGATTACTATAAAACTGATACAATAGATGGCGCTGCCTCCCAGCTGTGCACTCCTATGTGAGAAGCTTCGATGGTGTGGTGAAAACAATAGAGGACGGAGGCTGGATGATAAGGAATCAGGGTTGCTGTAGCTAGTGATAAATATGGGCTTCACGAGTTTGCTTGTATAGCCACAATCATAGTCAGTTAGACCCAATTGGGAGACTGACCCAGTCAGCCCAAAACGACCGATTGGAGGTTGGTCCCAAAATAGGCCACCGACCACACGTTAGAACCATGGCACAGAATAGAGCAACTAACCTATAAAGTTGGTTCAGCCCAGAGCCATCTAGGATCATCTGGGGCTCCAAACCGGGCCCCGCAACCCAAGAGTGGGCTGCCTCGGGAAATGCTCCATCTACCCTCAGTGCGGTTAGTCATGGGATGCCTTCCCGCACTTGCATGTAGCCTAGTTGGTAGTGTGCCAACTCTATCTGAAGCCATCCAACCATCAGGCCACCAATGGCCCCCATCTGGTGTCCAAACTAGGACCTACCGAATAACCTAGCTACTCAAATGCCTTCTCCTCATATGGGGGGCTTACAAGTAGAGTTAGCTGGTTCCTGCATAGTTACATGAGAGTGCAGCATTGATATCTAACAGGTACGTGATCCAAGTTGCACCATGAAGTAAGCAATTTTTTGAAGATAGAGATCTGGATATGGAGATGCCACTACCAATGCCAGATCCAATTGATCCAGATGGATCTAACAAAGAAGATAAAGATCACAATATGAGCCAAGAGGAAGATGCGCATAATGACATCATACAAGAGGAAGATGGAGATCACGATAATGAGGAAGAAGATGATGATCATCAAGAACCACCACACTTTATTGAAGAAGATGATCGTATTAGCGATGCCAGAGTACGATGACGATATAGGAGATCAACTCAGTATAGAGTTAGACATACGATGCCAGAGTACGATGACGATATAGGAGATCAACTCAGTATAGAGTTAGACATAGACTTTTTTGACACGTTAGACTTGGCTCACGATGAAGCCGTTGATGTAAATGCTCTTCATTGATTTTTTTTCCTCTCAAACTTGGACATGAATATATGAGCTTCAAACTTGATGTACATGCTCTTGTACTTTTATTCTCTCAAAAGATCAAACATATATGAAAAGGAAAAAATATTTATCATTGGGTTGGTATGGGAAAAAGGTCGGTATGGGAAAAAACACTCTTTGTAAAGTGTCCCCATAGAAAACTATCTCAGTGTCGCTATATAACGACCATTGACAAGTCCAGTAAGTGTCGCTATATAGCGACTCTGTATAAACCTCACTATATTATAGCGAGTTCAAGATTTCCCTCTACGTTCAGATTGAGTGACAAACAATGGAGGGACAAACGACTCACCACAGTTTGGCAAGAGTTTCGATGACCTCACTGACTGTCTGGAAGAGGGGGATAACTTTGCAGTTGTCACAGATTCTGGGGAGAATGAGGAAGATGAGCCATACTTTCTGTTGTAGTGCACAAAACCTAAGTACAAGATTGAGGAAACATTTAAGGATAATTGGGGAACAACCTATGAGAAGTGGGATGTAGTAGTCAGAGATTTTTAGTACAAAAAAACATCCAAGAGGCCGCAATTACGAACTACTACATAAGAGTCCACAAACATGTGTGTACTCTCATCTTTTAAGAGCTATTAATTTCCAGATGCAACTTGTGCCACAATGAAAGAAGGGCAAGAGTGTCTTCGAATTGGATTTAGACATGCATGAGCACATCTTGGGGTGTCTTGTAGTGGTGGGACGAGGACGACTGAGATAGTACTAAGAAAATATATGTAGTCTCATTGCAAGGAAACAATATGTCCACTTGTCCTATAAAATGGAATTTGTATTGAGACTACTTCTTTTTAGTATATATCCCAAACAACCACTGTGCTTTTTTTATTAAATTATTTTTGTAAATCCTAAACGGTAAAACCCATGCTTGTTTATATCCCAACAACCATCACGCTGGTTTCCCATAATGAATCCACATATCCTACAAATCCATTCATCTTGTAATAATAGAAGCAAACCACCGCGTTGGTGGCTCTTAATATCCTAGTACAAACCAACCACTTTGCTAGCGATAACTTATCCTGCACTACCACCGTGCTATCCCTATACTACTGCCATGCTATCCTAAAATTTATTGCACATTGCTATACTATAATAGTGCCCTTTAGACTGTTTATCGTTTCGTTAACCGTCAAATTTCATCCCATGCTTGCTTTTAGTATATCCCAAGAACCACCGCGCTGGTTTTCCATAATGAATCCATTCATCTTGCAATAATAGAAGCAAACCACCGCGCTAGTGGCTGTTCATATCCTAGTGCAACCAACCACCACACTGGCAATAACTTATCTTGCACTAATCCTGCACTACTATCGTGCTATCCCTATACTATTGCCATGCTATCCTAAAATTTGTTGCACAGTGCTAGTGCCCTTTAGACTGGTCATAGTTAATCGTCGAATTTCAACCACCGAGCTACTTAAAACATTTAAGTACTAACATGGAAGTAGGTCGATACAAAATCAGGTATTACGAGCACCATAAGAATATCCACAAGTTCAAGAAATGTCTGCAAGATTTTTATTATTTCAAAACACAATGACATTTTTCTTTTTCAAGGAAATTCGAGACTCCCAACTATCTTATCCACCTCTCTATAGCAAGTATCTCCCAGCTCTTGAGGCCAGTCTTCTGCACAATGGTAGAATTCTTCACATAGTAACTCCTCCTTTCATTAGGGGTCCTCTTCATCCTACTCTTTGTGCTCTATACATCTTCGTGCCTCTATGATGTCCTACCAAAAGAAACCTACATCATGAGCTTGGCAAGTACCTTAAAGGAGCAGGAAAAACAATAGCCAAGGAATTTAATATTCACCGTTTGTGCGGACTCCAAGTAATACACCCACCACCAAAGCATGTCCTCCTTGCAGCTATTTTCCCTAGCCCCCTTCAGGAAAGGAGCAAGAAGGGCCAAGCCTGCAGCTAGGAAGCTCAAATCAAGGAAACAAAAAGCATCATGAAGGGACGGGGCCGAGCCCCTGCAGGAAGGAACCAGACCCATTCTAGAAAGGTACAAGTAGGGCCAAGCCTGTAATCAGGGAGCTCAACAAGGAGTCCTTCAGATGTAATCTGAAGTAAAGAAGTCTTTGAGATTATAATCTATGTAATCTGTGTGTAATCTATTGAATTGTTAATCTTCTCCAGAGTTTACTTGGGCAATGTTTTCTCAGCTATGTGACTAGATAGTGTCTTTTGATCCATGCCAGTGCGGTGATAATAATGAGACGAAAGATTTTGATTTGACAAGTAATGTGAGACAATAGATTTTGATTAGATTACTAATGTGAGACTAAAAGATTTCAATTAGTGAACAAATGTGAGACAAAATATTTTGGTTAGACAACTAATGTGAGATAAAAGATTTAGATTAGACAACTAACATGAGACTAAAGAATGAGAAGGTCGGGCTCAATGAACTCTCTCCCTATTTAAGTGCAATACAGACATAGCTCGGGGGGGTCACTATGTATAAACCCTCTATACCACATGCGTTCAAGGCCTATTTCTAAAATCCATTAGCTGTAAATTTTTCATTAATAAAATGTACCCTTTTTCTATACAAATCTGTAAATTTTTCTCAAAACTATTTTAAATAGTCCCTTATGTATTTTTATTTCTGTAAATTTTAGAAATAACAAATATCCTTCTGTTGATCTCACGTGATAGGTTACATATAATGAGTGACCCCCCCGAGAGACATAGCTAGAAGCCCATTACAAAATCTAGCCCAAAAACTTTGTACACAGATCCAAACTCTGTACTGCGAATCTATGGCATACCCAAAAGACTTTGGAATGCTTTTGTTCTATCTGAAAATGATGTTGTATGGCATCCTCGTAGAAATAGACCCTGAGAAGGCTTCTTTTCCTCGCAGTCAGGCTCAGTCTTGGCCTTCTTTAATTTGAGCTCCTTGTCTTTAAGATCTTTTGCCCAAATGGAAAATTGAGTTGCAGCATCTACTTTCTCATCGTAGATAGCTGTAGCAAGCATGCACATTTGATCTAACCATGACCTGATGGCGGTATGGCAAACCATGCATTTTGGACCCTGTTGCATAGCAGGATAGGCATCGGATTTAACTATTGCAACCATCAATATCACAATCTTGCTTTGTACATGACAAAGTTGCTTCTTGATTCCTTCCTCCCTCAACCTAAGACTGCGGATGTTCTCCTTCATCTCCTCCACTTTTTGCTCACTCTGTGCAATAGCTTCATCTGAATCCCTGTTGAAGCTGCATAAATTGTTGAAAAACATCTTCATGGGCCATTTCCAAGACTTCCACTCTAGTTTGGAAATCTCTCAGGATGATAGACTGCTTTTCATAGCTGTCAAAAGCCACGGCAAGCTTGTGCAAACATCTATCTTGATCTTTTTACAGGGTCTTGTAGCTTGCTCTTTGGGCTTCCAACATTATTTTGAAAAAACAACCCTCACTATGGCTGCTACAAATCGCTCCACCATGGTGGCTGGAACTTGCTCCACCATGGTGGCTAGAACTTACTCCACCGTGGCTGCTCTCTACATCCTTCATGGCCTGAAGAGCTTCCTCATTGTCTTCTCCACCCTGGCTACTCTCTGCCCCATCCTTCCTGGCCTTGAAGCTCTCTCACAGTTCTTGCATCACCTTTCTGGTTTCTGCATTCTCCCTTTTCAGCTCCTCCATCATCTGGTCTTTTTTAATGTTCAATATGTTCTGGATGTTGCAGAGCCGGCATTTGTAAAGACCCTCCTTTTTGGCTCTTTGATCTTCAAGATCCTTTCGCATCTTTTCTAGCTCCTTGTCCGCCATGTCATTTCTCACTTCTTCGAGCATATCTCGGAGCTCCTTCATGCGCTTCTCTACTTCTTCTTTTCTATGCCTTTCCATGTTGACCAATTTTGCAGCAGCCTCATCTTGCTCTTGTGCTTGCAAGGCCCTCGCTTCTGTCTCCTCTACCTGGGCTTCTACACCTTCCCTGAGACTTTTCTCAAGTTGCATTGCCTTTGCTACATCGGTGGCTTTCTCTTACAGAAAAGTCACCTTCTGAGACATCTACTTATCGTATTGCTCTAAAATCCCTTTAAAGGTAGATGCCATCAGGTGCATTGCAACTCCAATGGACTGAGATGACAATTGGGATCTACCATCCATGCAATTCTTCAGGTTGGTTAACACGCTCTTGGAGATCGCCCTTGAGAAAGATATATCACGTCCTTTCAATTGCTCTACTGCTGCTTGAACCTGCCAGAACTTGCAAGTTCCTCTTGTATCAAGAAAGAAGTGAATGGTCTTCTTCAGCACATCTTGGAGGTCTGTTGGCAAGCTCGAAATCTTGACTCCACCATCTTTACTAATTTGAGAGTTGGGGTATACATCTTGAATATCTTGTCTCTTCCACTGCTTCTCGAAAAAGTGTACTTGCAAACTGCCTCCAGAAATTCCTAGAGCATTTTCAATCACGCTTTCATTGATGGTGATCTTATGACCTTGACAGACTAGTTGCCCCTCCTTCACGTTCACCTCCTGTACCAACCTAGTGAAGTTTTGGAGAGCATCCAAATTGTGCTTTTGAAGAACGAGAGAGGAGCTCCCATATGTCACAATTTCAAGATCATGGGAGGAGGGGCTCTCGCACTATCCTGCAGAGGGGGAGGGAAGATTGTGTGAGGAGCTCCCGGACTGTGCAGGGTCCGTTACGACAGGGGATAGAAGTTATAGGAAGAGTGCAAGTGAGGTAGAAATGGTCGAGAGGGATAGAAGATGAAACAGTGAAGGAAATGGAATAGTGGAGGCTTGATTTTGTAGTCTGATTGCAAGAGTCTGATTGCAAAGGGAGAAATAAATGGTCAAGAGGGATAGAAGATGAAGCAGTGAAGGAAATGGAATAGCGGTTTGTAGCCTGACTACACTGTCAAGGTGAGAGCCACCACAGTGGTTGTAGCCCAACTACTATCAAGGTGAGAGCCACCACCGTGGTTGGCCCGAAGTTTGAATAATTCAAGGCAGCAATATTGATCGATTGCATCAAACTGGCATTTATAACCGCCACTTCTACCACCCTCCATACTTCTTTAACAAGCATACAATCCCAAAAAAGGTGTTTCACATGCTCAACCGCTTGACCACACTCTATATGAAACCATCTTGAAAGGCGGCCCTGTGACTCGCAACCACATGTGCAACATCTTCCATAAAAGGAATCTGAATTTACCGTGCAGCTGACTCTGCAAATCTCTTGAGCCCTTTTCCTCCAGCATCCCAGACCCTGTCGTAAACTCCATTTGTTGGCATTCAGAGCATCAGCAGCACACATCAGCTTGCTCAACTCCCTATAAGCAACCTTAGTAGAAAATTTTACATAGGTTTGTCTTGCCCACTGTCCATTGAATAATCCTCCACTGGGCAGAGGGAATCGAATTCGTATGCCAAGATTAGGGGATGCTTGCCACCACTCTGGAAAAAAATGTGGCATTTGCATCCAACGAGTGGAATTCTTGCTTAATCTATGCCAGAGGCTTCTAGAAATCCTCTTTTATATCCCAAATCTGGGCCCAATATCTCGGCCCTTTCCTGTGTAGAGATCTAGCCCGGGATAAATCAAGCATCACCAGAGGACCCCCATAAGCAGAAATAGCTCTACCCCTCCAAATATGCTCCAGAAATCCGGAGTCACCTCTCAATCCAGGTTTCCCTTTCCAATGCAGAAGCCCCACACACAATTCTTCCACACATTCACTAACCCAGAGACTACACTGACTTTGGGAGGAAATCACGATAAAATTGGGTCATAACAATTACGATCTCTCCACTGACCAACCTATCCAACTCCACTCTTATCCACACAAAAATGAACCATCTCAGTCCACGGAGTTGAGTGTTCGAAAATTTTAGGAAGCCATTTTAGCAGTAAAGCCAAATTCCTTAAACCAACATCCGGCACAGACAGGCCTCCCTGCAATTTCAGCAGCTTAAGTGGTTCCTGTGGGACATTATGTACCCTATGTGCATGTCCCTGCTCCGCCCACAAGAATTATGTAAGCAGCTTCTCAATTTCTCGCTAGTGACCCTCTCTAGAAAAGGACACTGAAGCTAAATACGTGATCGAAGCAGTTAAGACATGATTCAATAACACAATCCTTGAGTACAGGTCCAAACCATGCCAATAATACTGGAATTTCTGATGCAAATGATCCTTGAACCAATTGAGTCTTTGTCTGAGGGTCAAGCCCCAAACCTAGAGGATTCCCCACATACCGAATTATTTATCCTCTCGGGACCCATTTCATAGGTAGGACTGCTACCCAATCAGGAAGGGGATCCAGTGTTGTCCTGATAGCAAATGTTTTGCTGAAGCTACAAAGTGACCTTGAAGCTTTACAAAATTGTTGTAAGACCTGAAACAGCTGATCTATATTCTCTTTGGACTCATAAGCAAAGGCAACTAAAGCATTTGCGAACATCTGAGAAAGAAAGGCTTTCCCCGAAGGCAGGCACACCACACTGAGACGACCCGAGAGCCATATCATTTTTTAGCAAACCAATCAGAGGCATTGTACATAGGGCAAATAAAAGAGTGCAAGGGGGCACCCTTGTCTACCTGACCTTTGCAAGATGAACCTTTCCACAACCCCAGTAGCATTTCCAAAAAGAGTGGACACCATCTTTCCCAACATGGGCCCAATGATCCAAGATAGCCCTTATAAACTCCCAAGATAGGCTTTGTCAAAATCAAAGGAAGAGGCATAATCCAAAATGGTAGAAACATTTAAAATATTCTCTAGAATATCACGGCCTTTAATGAACCCATTCTGCTCACTGTCTACAAATTCATGCATATCCCCTGAATTCTCAGCGGAATAGCTTTTGCTATGATCGTATAGGAAATATTTAACATGGTAATCGGTCTCCAATCCCCCACCCTAACTTAGTCTTGCCTTTTGGAGAAAAGCTTTACCAAACCGGCATTAACATCCTCTGATAAAGTACCTCGCTCCACAGCGGCATTAGCCATTCTAGTGAGATAGAATTTCGGCTAATTGCAAAAATGCATAAATAAGAACGCAAGAGTAAATCCATCACGTGGTCACTCTTCATCATCGTGAGGGCATCCGACCACTAAAAGAATGGGATAACCTAACCCTATCTTCTGCGGTTACTCTAGCTTTCACGGGGGAGAGAACCTGGTTAAGGCCTATTTCGATACAATATTTAAATCCTACCTAATACATACAATTCTTACACATAATTCTTCAAGCGACACTTCGAAACAGAGCGACGCGTCCAACTCGTTCAATCGCATTCTACGTCATCGATTCTTCAATCCACCGTTCCACCGCATTCTACGTGATAATTCTACGCAGAGGAATAGCCTGAGATCAAATCCATCCCACAATAGCAGTTTACGTGAGCGATTCTTCGCCCAGTCTCTGCGTTTGCGTTGCTACGCACTTAACGCGCAAATATATAGAATGGGCTTCAAGAGGAAGAACGGCGGCGGCATCAACATCAGCACGAGCAAGGACCATGAAGAGGACGAATTCAATCAGGAGTGGGATGACATCGAGCTATTCCCAGAACCCAAGCGTACTAGATCCACCACCCGTTCACCTCGTAGCCCTCAAGCCGAAAGATCTAATATGGCATCCCATGCTGATCAGCATCTTGCACCCCTAGTCCCAGAGCCCAAACGTACTAGATCCTCACCTCCTGCTCAAAAGCTTGCTAGCTCCACCTCCCGTTCACCTCCTGCTCAAAAGCGTGCTAGCCCTCAAGCCGAAGGATCGAATATGGCATCGCATGCTCGCCGACCTCCTGAGGACTCACAATTTTTTTATGGCCAGAACCGACTGTACATCCACCGGTACCCCGTTTCAATGACAGTGAACATTGTGATGGCCAGTAGAGATCAGACGAAGTCCTACGTCACTAAAGAAGCTTGCGCCGCGCTCTCCCTTAAAGTGGCCCTATGGTTTCTCAAGAATCCGCGGAAATCCTATCCCAGTACTCAAGACTTAGATCGCATAATTCTGTCAGTGCAAAGAATTTGGGACGTCCATTTCGGCTCAGGATATGTGGACGTGCAGGATGTTTTGAAGTACGACGAATTTGTCTACGAGCTCCGAGAACAGCCGATTAACGGGCACCCCGGCCAGGTTGGCCGTTTCTCGCCTCCGGGTGAGGCAGAATGGGAAGCAGACGAGGAGACCGCTCAGTGGTACGGGCCCTTTAACCGTATATGGGATACCATAATCGCTCCATCCCGGAATGTGATCTACGTCGTCGGCTGGTATAACCATTTCTTCGTCCTTAAAATCGACGAGGAAGGGCTCTTCTATATAGTTGACACGCTAGGAGCTTCCTTAGGTGCTGGATTCAAAAACGCTTTCGTGCTGGATTTTGGGGCTCGTACATGCTTCGCCGACTTCGAATCAAACCAAACGGCGTACAATGTCTGCAGTGCTCTTGCATGCAAAAATTATATCGTCCAGTTCCGCTTACGTTTTGAAGAACTCATCGCGGGAAATCCTTGGGATGTAATCAACTTTAGGCAGATGGAATTCCACAGAATTGTCCTGAACCGGGGGCCGACAAGAAGGTCACCTCGCTCGCCGTGCTAGCAGCCTGCAATGGGCACCTCATTGCGACTGAACCCATAGTCCATACTCTGAATTCGGAGCCGATTAAGCATGGGATACCCGCGCAGGCGACAAAGCCACAATTCAGGCCTCTTCCTGAGCTACACTCCCCGTCCGGATGGTGTATGGGAGGTTGCTAATCGTCTTCTAAAGAAAACAACACGGAGCTTTCGCTGTCTACGTGAAGTTTGAACCACCTCCAATTGAAGTCCCAGATAACGGATATGGCAGCTAACCTCTCACGATTATACACCTGCACCCATGATCTAGAAGAGGAATTTGGAGGAGAGAACATTTGTACTTGCGAGCACGTTTATGATGGGTTGAACCGTAAAATCTATGAGGAGTTAAGGCGTTCACTGGAAAGTTTCATGCAAGCAGAGAAGGCAGAAAAGAGGGAAATCGTGGCGCAGACTGCAAAGGAGGAGGAACGAAACTTTCAAGCAATACAGCAGGTCAGATAACGAAGTACTACATTCAGGTATGAATTTTTGCCCATAATGCTTGACGCTAGACTTGAGATTAAGTGTTCAAAGAACGCAGGCACAGGGAACTCGTTACTAGTTCGGTTCACAAATTGAAATTTAAGGGAGAATAGAGAAGAGTATCGTTTGTCTGCACAGGGTACTCGTTACCAGTCCTATGGAGCCCTAAGGGACTTCACAAATTGAAATTTAAGGGAGATTAGGAACAATTATTCCCAAAATTGAAATAGAGAATAGAGAAGAGTAAGTGCTTTCATATTGCAGATTTGGCCTCCCTAGATAGAGGCTCGACTAGTATTGGTCAATTAACCTTGAGAACAAATGCAAGCCCTGCCGTCCATTATCAATGAGCACATTGTTTTAGGTTAAGGTTTTGTCCTTCCCAAAGGGGACGTTGACATGAATTATTATCCTCAATTCAAATCTTTCAAATGCTTGCACCCACCCATAATGTCTATATGGTCCATGTTAGAGGTAAACACCCTTATAAGGGTATCTTGCATCCGTTAATAGGGATATAGTACATTTAAAGAGTGAAGTACTATTGTAAGAAAGTGCCTCTAATGTAAGAACACTTTCTACATACTCACCTCAGTATTTGGATTCCAAGAGCATTATAAATCTATCCATAAAAGAAGCAATGACTAAATTCATTATTATCATGGATTGTTTCAAAACATGAATACTACATTTGAAGAGAGAAATCTACATTTGAATACAAAAGTCTCTCTCTCTCTCTCTCTCTCTCTCTCTCTCCCCGTCCCCCCGCCCCTCTCTCTCTCTCTCTCTCTCTCTCCCCGTCCCCCCCGCCCCTCTCTCTCTCTCTCTCTCTCTCTCTCTCTCTCTCTCTCACGCACACACATGCACACACATATGCATGCACTGTGCATGGGTGCACATGCGCACACACACACATACTAGTGTGCACAGACACACATACTCATTCATTATTCATCATACTCTTTCCTTGGGACATTAAAATGCTTTCATTGTTTGTATTTGGTAGCACAAGAGATCATCAAAATAAGATCTAGTTCACTACAACCAATGATCATACCTTTGTCTACCATAATCTATTTATTTGATTTGTTAATGATAGTTTGGCCATTAAATCATTTTACATCCAACAAGCTTTATACCTACACCCATAGAAGTTATGATTTTTATCTTACACATGTGAGTGATCATGGACTTGTAATTAAATGATTTTCATGATTGTATGTGTTGTTTTAATCTATCTTCTATAGCGTTGATCATAACTCAATGAAGGAGTCACTCACATAGTTCCTTTGGGGAAGACGTAGTAGATTTCACCACTTTATCTCCTTTGGTGTTTTTACGTACATGTAAATGCTCATTCGTCATTGTCTTGAATTATAGAATTGATTATCAAATGTACTTCTTTTATTCGGTCATGTATACCATGCTAGCACATCATTGATCCTATTTTATATGAGCATAGCTATCATTTTGGGGAAAAACTTTGGATCGCATCATACATTGCCCAAAATGCATTGATGTTGGTAGAAGTACATCATAGTATAGTATTCATGCCCAAGTTAAGGCAAATGTTGGTCCCAAACATAGTGTGAAGAGAGAGAGACCTAAGGATGTGTGAGAAGAGACCTAAGGAAGTGTGAAAAGGCCTAATGGATTGGAGGTTGTATGCCAAATGTGTGTAAGAACTATACACATGGGTGAGTTTGGGGGGATGACCTGAGAAATGAAATATTGTTTGTATTAGCACCTCTCTATGTCCTCTTATTTGATCTAAGCACATCACATACAATTAATTTGGCAGAGATGTCAATGGAGACACCACAATATAAACAAACCTTCGGACCACAACAAATGCACATAGATTCGAACTCAATCAAGAAGATGTTTCACACCATCAATAGTGTGCTTACGAAGCTCTCATGAATAGACAAATCAAATGGTCATGATTCTCCTTTCCTTACAACATCACGAATGCCCTCAAGGAAGTTCAAACTAATGAGTTGCACCCACAACTTGTCCAAGTATTACCAATTCAATACACCACATCTTGTCTTAATCTTTTCACTAACATAAGTGAATATGAAAAGCTCAAAAAGAACAACGTAGTCAGTTCACAGTAGTTCAAAGCTCAAAAATCACCACACATAGACATTTGCTTCAACGACCATTTACAGTCATATAATATAGATATGAGACCACTTTCACTCACTATTTTATATTTTACCTAGACAACTCTTCCCATAGAAAATAGACATATAATATAGACACCCATTTTTTCAGTCATATAAAATAGATACAATAGTAATTGTACTCCTTGAATCGATGTGTTCCACACAAAAATGGAGTCCATGTGACCATAATGCACTATGCTTTCCGTACTACAAAATAACATGAGTAAAACACTGAGGATGCATTTTGTAGTGATTGTGACTATAAATACCCAAATTAAGTAGAAAGGTAAGAAACTTACATGTGGCATACATCCGACTACAAGCTTTCGCTCTCGATTGGTGATTACACCCTCTCCATCATCTTTGGCTTCACAAAGAGATTCTTGTATCCAATTATGTAACATGTGTCTATTGTCCACTGGACATGGCACCCTTTGCCTGTGCATGACTCTAAATCTTGTCCTCTCATTTATTCTTTTTGCTTTGGCCTCTTCATATCTCTCCATCCATCTTTGCATCTCAGATCTCAGGACTATTAAGGACACAGCTTATTGAATTTATGTCTTTTCTCTTCACTCATCTTTCTTTCAACCCCTTTACCTTGGGGAACCTCCGCAACAACACGACATAATCCTTGACGTTCCAAGCATGTGGCATATTGGGATCCATGGATGCAAGAATCTCCAAGGAATCTCCATGATGTATACTAATGACTCTTGCACAAGCCATCCCTCCACCATGATTGCTTCGAGTCTTAATCTCTTTGCCTTACAAATCCTGTAAAGTTTTAATAAACCATTCAAGGAAAAACATCCAACGACTATGAACGGTTTTTGCAATGGCAACCTCATCAACTATGTGTACAAGCAAGTGCACCTGAGTCATCATAATGCTTGAGGGAAGTTGCTTCTCAAGCAAGCACACAGCTTCAATGGAATCCACCTTAGCTCTCTCAATGCTTGATATAGAGATCTTGTGAGATCCACCTATTCCACATGCACACATAAGATTCAATATTTTCTACCGACCATTTAAAACTGTATGAAATATAATGAAGGTGATATGATAGTAAGCATACCTGACAAAGCCACTGATCTTGTAGGTAGCTTTTCTAAGATCTTTTGATAAGCGTCCTCTCACTATAATTGGGAGGATAAACTACCCAAGCAACAAAGGAGTTATAATAATGTGTCACAATCATGTAAGCTACGGGAAAGCATCACAATCTTAGTTAGAACTACTAAGCATTCAAGCTAACATGTAGAATATCCGTAAGACCTTGTGCCAATCATGGGACTTGAGGCCACTAAGTTTATTGTCCTTTGTAAATGCTTCCCTCAGGCAATGCATGTGTCCCGTGGGTGTACAAAAAGATGCAATGACCCTTACCTGGAAAGGATCCATGGTGCCTTCAGGAGAACAATTCTCGGAGGACACTCTTGGGTTCCTAAACCACCCTCTTGACTTTGTAGAACCAGGCTCTCAGGTTCTATGCACATGCTCTTGGGCCACAAGTGAGGCCTCCTACCCATCTCGTGCAGGTCTTCTCGCACTCCCCTTGTGTCCTTTGTCACCAACCAAGTGTGCCCAAATAGAAGCCCCCACATTCTTGAAGATCTGCCTGGGATCCAAGATGTGACTGATTGGTTACTCACCCCAATATGGAAGCTCGTGAAAGATTGATAGCCATTATGTACCAAGAGGAGGCTCCTCACTATTTTCTCTCCAATCCTGAATCCAATCATTTGCCTTCTTACGGACCAGTGGTGGATCAAGTTGACATTCATGTGCAGGTTGATCATGCAGAAGGTATTGAGCATGACCTTAATAAACCATCTTTTGCATATGTTTGGAGTGTCATGCATTCAAACTAGGACCACAAATAGGACAAGCATGACGCTAGCTACAATGATGGGCATAGGAACTCCCCACTCTTTTCCTACCCTTCTTTCACTTTTATTCTCTTTTCCTCTCTTATCTTTCCTCTCATTCTCTCCCTCTTTCTTTCTCTTTTGATTTTCTCCTTCTTTCTCTTCTCTTCCTACTCTTATTCTCTTCTCTTCCTTCTTTCTATGTTCTCTCCTACTCTTCTTTCTCTTATTCTATCCTCTCTTTCTCTTCTTCTTAGTCTCTTCTTCCTCTCTTTCCCTTGTTCTTTCTTTCTTTCTCTCTTAGTCTCTTCTCCCTCTCCTCCTCTATTTTCCTCTCTTTTCCTCTCTTTCTTTCCCATCTTTCTCTTATACTCTTCTCTTCATCTTTTCTTTCTCTTATTCTCTCCTCTCTTTCTCTTTCTTTTCTTCTACTCTTCTCTTCCGCTTTTTGCCTTCTTTCTCTTATTCTCTCCTCTCTTTCTCTTTCTTTTCTTCTACTCTTCTCTTCTGCCTTTTGCCTTCTTTCTCTCTTTGCTTCCTACTGTTATTCTCCTCTCTTCCTTCTTTCTCTCCCTCTCCTACTCTTCTTTCTCTTATTCTTTCCTCTCTTTTCGTCTCTTTCTTTATTTTCTTCTTTCTCTCCTCTCTCCTCTTCCTCTTCAAGCACTCTCTTTCTCCCTTTCCCTCTTTCTCTCTTTCTCTCTTCTCTCTTTCTCTTTTTCCTCTTCATCTCTTTCGTTTTGCTCTTTCTTTCCTCTCTTTTCCTCTTTTATTTCTCTCCTCTCTTCTCTTCTTACTCTTATACTCTTCTCTTCCTTCTTTCTATCTTCTCTCATGCCCTTCCTTCTCTTATTCTCTCCTCTCTTGCTCTTCTTCTTTCTCTTTCTTTTCTTATTCTCTTTTCTTCTGCTTTTCTCCTTCTTTCTCTCTTCTCTTCCTAATCTTGTTGTCTTATCTTCCTTCTTTCTGTCTTCTCTCCTACGGGCTTCCTTCTCTTATTTTCCCCTCTCTTCTCTTCTCTTTCTTTCTCTTATTCTTTCCTCTTTTTCTGTTCTTCTTTCTCTCCTCTCTTCTAGACTTCCTCTTCGAATAGTCTCTTTCCCTCTTTCTCTCTTTCTCTCTTCTCTCTTTCTCTTTTCCATCTTCCTCTCTTTCACTTTTCTCTTCTTTTACTTATTCTTTTCTCTCTTTTCCTCTCTTCTTTCTCTCCTCTCTTCTCTTCCTACTCTTATTCTCTTCTCTTCCTTATTTCTCTCTTATTTCCTACTCCTCTTTCTCTTATTCTCTCTTTTCCTCTCTTTTTCTCTCTTTCTTTCTCTTCTTTCTCTTATTCTCTTCTCTTCATATTTTCTTTCTCTTAATCTTTCTTTTCCTTCTCTTATTCTCTCCTATTTTTCTCTTCTTCTTAGTCTCTTCTTCCTCTCTTTCCCTCGTTCTTTCTTCTTCTTATTCTCTCGTCTCTTTCTCTTCTTCTTTCTCTTTCTTTTCTTATTCTTTTCTCTTCCGCTTTTCTCCTTCTTTCTCTCTTCTCTTTCTACTCTTATTCTCGTCGCTTCCTTGTTTCTCTCTTTTCTCCTACTCTTCCTTCTCGTATTCTTTCCTCTCTTTTCCCCTCTTTCTTTCTCTTCTTCTCTTATTCTTTCCTCTCTTTTCCTCTCCTTCTTTCTCTTCCTTCTCTTATTCTTTCCTCTCTTTTTCCTCTGTTTCTCTTCTTGTTTCCCTCCTCTCTTCTCTTCCTCTTTGAACACTCTCTTTCTCCCTTTTCCTCTTTCTCTCTTTCTCTCTGCAGGATATATCGGCGTTCATATGTCGCACTCACTCAGGATTGCCTTGGGCCAGCTCAGGGTATCTTCCCACAGATTAGACGTTGAGGCCGGCAGGATGCGTCGTACAGCTACCGGACATAGACCCAGGCGAGAGACTAGGATATGCCCTTGTTGCACTATGGGGGAGGTGGAGACTGAGGAGCACTTTGTTTGTAGGATATATCGACGTTCATATCCCCAAGATATATCGGCGTTCATATGTCGCACTCACTCAAGATTGCCTTGGGCCAGCTCAGGGTATCTTCCCACAGATTAGACATTGAGGCCGGCAGGATGCGTCGTATAGCTACCGGACATAGACCCAGGCGAGAGACTAGGATATGCCCTTGTTGCACTATGGGGGAGGTGGAGACTGAGGGGCACTTTGTTTGCAGATGCCCTTTATATTATGAGATCCATGGTAGATTTCATTGTTTATTTGGGCACGGATTTGGACCTCTCTCTCGGATTAGTATTGCTTAGCGTTGTTCATCAGGGAGATCACCAGATACAGAGAGAGATTCCTCAGAAAGCACCGTCGCATCCCTGCCAGAGACGTGGTTATTCATGAGGGACAAGACGAGGCGCAGGACCATGAGCACAGAGATAGCCCATCTTGCCAGAGCACCCGAGGATGTACATATGACATGATCCGGCAGCACCGCAGGATGATCTTACACAGAGGCCGTACCCGTCGCTTTATTTCTAGACAACGGAGGATGATGGTAGATTTTCAGAGGAGATTGCTCCATGGAGACTTGGCACCGCCAGTAGCCCACTTGACACTTGCCCAGATCTTCACACTCATGGTAGGAGGCATGGTCGATGGCCATGACTTCCATCATTTCTTTGGATCACAGACCCCTTAGGGAAGACGATGTTCCTCATATTTCATATTTTACATTTTGTATCTAGGCATTTTTGGTACTCTATTTCATTTCATTTTGTATCTAGGATTTTTGTAGCCATTTTTGGCATCTTAGCTGTATTACAATGAGGCCACCTAGTTGGCACATTTTGTGTCCCATAGGCCATGTATGGCCTTCCGTGGACCTTTAATAAAATTTCTTTCTTTCTTTCTTTCTCCTCTCTTTCTCTTATTCCTCTTCCTCTCTTTCACCCATGTAACTTGCTTGTAATGTGTTTTATATGCCCATACTTGTTGTTTTCCACCAAATTAATGGACCGCCCAAATCCCCAATAGTCTTCCCTAAACCCAAACCCTCTCGCTCATGTTGCCACCATATGGCATTTGGATTCCATGCTATCCCATGTCATACAAAAAATTAAGCGCATTGAAGAATGGGTCAAGTTTAATGTGGAAGTGCAAGCGTGTGGGTGGGGTCAAGATAGATCTTCAAGGAAGGAGCATTTCTTGCGGGTTACAAGATCTAACATGAGGACCCTCCGCAAGCTTTGGAGGAACTAGTTTCAGCTCAAAATTGTTAAATTGGAGACCATGAAGGAGATAATGGATTGTGTTGACATCTTCTTGGACTGTGGGTACATCATCCAAGAAGAGTACCAATATATAGAACAAGATGTGCAAGATGAGGTCCCAAGTGACCCTTCTAGCCATGAAGAGGATAGTACAAGTGATAGTGATGCAGAGTAGTAGAAAAAATTTTTCTTTAACACATGCATGAGAATGTCTCTTTTGGAGAACAATTTTGTTTACAGATTTAGATATATGATAATGTCTTTTGTGGAGACCAATTTTGTTTATCAATATGAATTTATCAGAGTTTTAGTAAATTGAAATTGAATTTTAAGTAGTAAATTGTCTTTTTAGTAAAATGTAAGTATTTATTATTTTTTTTGCTTCTTATTCAATTTTGTATTTGTATTTGTTTTATTGTTTGTGTTTATGTTTCTCCAATCCCATTAAATTAGACATGTCATCACATCACACATCCGGAGAGAGAATTCCCGGTGATCATGGGAATCCTTGTTGGGGGAGAGCTCATGGGCTTTACTATCCAAACGACTTCGATTCCACTGAACTAACCCCTTAGGGACCCACCCTTGAGAGACTCCTCAGGGACTGACTCCTTAGGGGCCTACCCCTTGGGGGACTCCTTTGCTAGCAACCCATGGCTTCTTCGAGAGTCATGATGAATTTGTCATAGCCATGAGCCCGACGCAGAGGCAAAGATATTATTTTCTATTCTATCCTAGAGGACCTCCAATGTTCCCTCTTCTACACCCCTTGGCGGTAGATCAGGGACATCGAAGGCTTTTCCTATTCAATAAACTCGGGGGGGTCACTATGTATAAACCCTCTATACCACGTGCGTTCAAGGCATATTTCTAAAATCCCTTATCTGTAAATTTTTCATTAATAAAATGTACCCCTTTTCTATACAAATCTGTAAATTTTTTCCAAAACTATTTAAAATAGTCCCTTATGTATATTTATTTCTGTAAATTTTAGAAATAAAAAATATCCTTTTGTTGAACTCACGTGATAGGGTTACATATGATGAGTGACCCCCCCGAGTCAATAAACGTCCCCTCTTGCCCCTTTTGAGGGATCATCACATGGGCATTACCATCATACATCCAAAAAGAGTAATAAGGGTCAGGCCTGCTCTGGTGGCACGAGAGATGTAGACGAGTCTGCACACTCCTGGTGCTCCAGGTCCCCCCTATTCATGAGACACATTCCAATCTAATCCCTTGCCCTCCCCTCTCACAAAACATAGCACCCCAGAGACCACTTGCTACCCTACTCCTCAATCCTTGAACACTCGCTCCACCCCTCGCTCTACCTCTACTACTCCCACTCCACTCTTTGGCTCTACTACTCCATCCACCATGCATCCTTCGAACTTTGTTTTTCCCAAGGACCTATCCTATCGAGTGAACAGCATTGGGGAAGTTGTAGAGGACTAGTCCCATAAGTAGGTTATAAGCTACATGAGGAGGTTGCACCCACTTCCCCAAGGATATATTCAAACCTTGGAATCACCAGGACAATAGAGCCAAGGATGCCATCATAGATGCCCTAAACAATAAAATTCCCAACCCTAGAGGGTATCAGTTTGAGCAAGGTGCCATGTTTACATGCATGAGGGAGCTCCTAAAGTCTCGTAGATACAACTTTAGGAGGGCTATTAAGTTAGGTAAGCGCAAGATAGGGTGGGCGAACCCAAAAGATTGGAAGAAAGCAAAGAAGGACTTCAAGGAGAATCCAGATGCGTTTGCAAATCAACGGAGGGAGGCGAGGAGATGCTTGGAGACCATAGGTCCTTCACACCTTGGGCATTGTGGTGGCACAACTAGGCAATGTATCTAAGTTAGACCAATCAAATATATCAAAACTCTATAATCATTCCTTATCGAGAGCTACACCAAAAGCGCTACTTAGATCTTAGAGTAGTTTGTAATGGTGTTAAAATATACCTTCAAATAAATACAAGAGGACTCTCAAGTATACTCACTCGAAGGCTTTCATATCTTGATCATGGAAGTAATCTAGTCATATGCTTCCACCATCTCTTCATGGGAGGTATAATTAGAACTACAAAAGAGAAGGAATCGGATATTATCTCTTTGAAATCTCTTTGTCGGCTCCTTATCACTCATGCTTCATCTAGGGAATATCGTCCATAGCAAGTGCTATGACAAGAAATCTCACTCAAATATGATATGAGCTCTTCTCTCGTTGAATATAAAGTTCTTATTTTTGTTTTACATGGTCTTATTTTTCTCTCTCCTCCTTTTCTAGACACTTCTATGCCTCAACTTCATCCCATATCAATGGTTCCCATTGCCTCTCTCTCACCTCTCATTTTGCGTAGTTCTTTGCTGCAATCTAGTATTCATTATAACTTATCACAACCCCCACTTGAGAAGTGACTCCAAAAAGATCCATCTATATGTAGAAGGGGTGAGAAAGAATATATAGTAAGTAAAGAATTGCAATGCGAGATGAAGAAGGAAGCTCTTAGTTTCCAGTGACGAGGTTGCAAGGCAAAACTAAAGAAGGAGCTAGAGAGGAAGTTCTTAGTATGCATTGACACTGTGGGAGAATGCTAATGAGACAACAAAGGTGAGATGGATATATAGATTTGGAATACAGTGGGTGAAAGATTTGAAATAAAGTGATTGAGGATAGGATTGATATATAGATTTGGAATAAGGTGAGTGAAATATTTGAAAGAAAGTGATCTAGGACATAATTGATATACATATTTGGAATAAAAAGAGTGAAATATTTGAAAGAAAGCATTTGAGGAAAGGATTGATAGATAGATTTGGAATAAAGTGAGTGAAAACTATGAAACAAAGTGATTAATGACAAGATTGATATAATTATTAAAGTCTTATCATGAGACATTTAATACATATAATAAATTGGACTAAAAGATTTGGCATCTAGTGCTTGAGCATATATTTCCATCATCACACATTTAGTGAACTTGGCCTCAATGAGTAAATGCCGCTTATGTATACATGAGTAAATTCCCCTTATGTAATCACATATTTAAAATAATTAACAAAAACAATGTCATGAGTCAATGGAAACAAGCAACAAATGCCTCTCATGTTTTTATTACAAAGTTTGGGCTGCTCTACAATAAGACCATCTACATGCATCAAAATGAAGTACTCTATTTTAACCATGAGAAAATGTGAATACTTTCCAATAAAATTTTGGCCACTTTAGAATAAAGTCATCTACATGCTTCACAATGAGGTTGACTCTTATGCATGCCATGTACTCAATTGTGATGCTTTGGGAGTAGAGTCTTACTCTGGAGGCTTTGATGCTTTTGGCATATATTGCCTCCTCCTTTGGGCATATAATTTTTCTCCGGGCATATATTGAATGTCTACTTCCTCTGAGCATGGAATCAGTTGTGATGCTATGGGTCTCAACTCCTTTGGAGGCTGTGATGCTTTCGGCATAGATTGAATCTCTACTTTCGAGTGTGGACTTAGTTGTGCTGCTTTAGGCATAGACTCCTTTGGATGCTGAGATGCTTTGGGCGTAGATTGAATCTCTACTTCCGAGTGTAAATGGTTGTGATATTTTGGATGTAGACTCCTTTGGAGGCTTTGATGCATTGGGCGTAGATTGAATCTCTACCTCTAATTATGGACTCAGTTGTGATCCTTTAATTAGGCATAGACTCCTTTGGAGGCCATGATGCTTTCGATGTAGACTGGATCTCTACTTCCTGTGGAGGATTTGATGCAGATTTGGCTGCCTCCTTTTTTTGAATTATAGATTTATCAATTAAGTATCGAATACTATGAGCCACAAATGTATATAGCTCTATATTGGAATATGTTGACATTTAGGATTTTGAGACCTTCAATTCAATTATTTTGTCGAGGTGAAACTTGCAATTGTAGCACACTCTCCACCCGCAATTGTGCACATCCTTTTACTCTACAACCATGCCTCTTTGTAACTTCATTGCTTCCTCTAAGTCACTGTCATACTGCATCACTTGTTTGATTGCACTTATTAGCTTTGATGTAGTCCTACCCATCATAACATACAACAAAATGAATGCGTGCATTGCACAAGGTACATCCATGAAAGTGACAAGGCATTAAGAGTACACTTATGCTAATACATTGCCATGATATTTTGAATTGGAAAGTTAGCATTTCTTTGCTTGAAGGTCCACAGTCACCAAACTCCAATGTGGATTGCATGGCCAATTAAGAATCTTTAAATTTATTTGATTTCATCTTACCTCCGGCAAAACTAAATATAAGTTTGGATGCTACTTACTTCTCATGATATGGAATAACGATCACATCGTCCATATTGAGAGATTACTAGGTACAAACCATGTAGAAAGAGGGGAATTTATGACATGTACATGCCTCCCTAATGTTTTAGAAAACCAAGATATAATTGTCATGCACCGAAAAATGAATGAAAATTAGCTCATTAGATTTAATAAATATATGAAATACCAAGACAAGAAAAAGTTCATATCAAACCAAAGGGTGGCCATCATAGCTTTATCATCAATCTTTTTCTCAAAATGTATGTGGATTCAAATCTCTTCTTCACCAAATGATAAATATTGAGGTTGGTGTTCAATGAGAACCTGAATAGATCAAACTTTCTTCCCATGTCATGTAGCTTAGTCAAGTCTTTAAAATTCTTCAACATGAGCTACACCAACTTCAAATGCTCTGAGATCCCATAACAAGCTAAATATTTGACCCTCCATGTTAGGAAGTCTTTCGGTTATTTTTTAACTATCTCAAATATTCTCTTGTCAATTTTCCCAACAATCACCATATCAATTAAACTTAAACGTGTTTTAAGTGGTCCTATGAATGTGGCCTTCCCTACTATAGCAATTACTCAAAAATCCAATTGCAATCATTTCTTCCTCCTCCTCCTTCGCCATCTATAAAAAAGACAAAATCTTTGTGAGATTCACAGATTTAAATACAATGCTTGTAAAAGAAAGAGAAATTTTGAGGAGAGAGATTTCATATCGGGCTATATGCTGTGGCTTTTTGCATAATCTTGTGAGCCATCAAGATCACATGATGCATCACCCCTACTTTGGCATCATCTCTACATCATTACCTACATCCTCTTTATGTTGAACCTCATCATCCATGTTAGTGACCACCTCTTTATCATTATTTGCATACTCCTTATCTTGTGAGCCATCAAGATCATCCATGTAATCATATCTAATCTTCTTATGTTCCACCTCTTTCTTGTTAGCTTGTAGTTAGATTAGATTGCAAGTGAAAGTGTGCCATGCAAGCCTCTATTTCAATAATATTGTTGGAATATACTTTTTTAAGAAGATCTTTCAAAAGATATCCCATTCGCAATAAGGTGAGCTCCCAATTAGGTGGTTGCAATACTCCAACATAGTAATCAAAAGGCTCCCACTTTTTGTTGGACGTTTGTAGACTTTAGAGTGCCATAGATGATGATCGGACCTATGGATTTCTTGCTCTTCTAGCATGAGGTGCAAACTCTTAGAAGTCCACCTTATATTATCCTGTATCAAGTGGTCAGAATATAGACTCCGCATGCATAAGAGGAATTATTCAAGGAAGTGGATTTTTAATCCGCATTCTCTTTTGTTTCTCTTTGTTACATTGACACAATTTTAGATCTTTAAATCAAAGGCATATGCTTTTTTCAAAGTGCTATGCATCTCTTCCTTGTTTTCTCTATCAACAAAAATGACAATATTGCATATTCCCACTCTACTAATGGTGGTATATAGGATTCTATCAATGAATTGGAGAATATCATTAGAAGAAATCTCATTGATGAAGAATACTTGGGGCTTATCCCAACTTGGTTCATCAAGTAGAAAGTCCCCATCTAAAACTCCCATGCATGCTACAACCTTTCTAGATTCTAAAGTGATCTTAATTGAAAGCCATGGTTGAGATCCCTTGATATCCTCATTTGGTGCCCATTGACCATCTTCTTAACATATGCAATCACCTGTTGTGGGATTTGGGCTCTCATATTACACAAGGATTGCATATTCACGTAATCACGTGAATTTTCTTATGATTATGTGTCGTGATGACGTATTTCACAGATACAATCATGCCTTTATGCTATCAAGTGGCCTAACCTAGAAACCGGATACATGCCAACGATAGTAGGAACACTACCATTGGACTCTTGGAACCGACAATAGTTACAATACTATCGACGGTAGTACTACCGCCCCAAATATATGCCAGCCACCAGTTTCATTTTCACTAACAGTGGATTGATAAGCGGTAAAAATCCTACTCTCTCCAAGTCTTGGCTGAGCGGCCTAGTCCAGAAAGTGGTTCCTGTTCCTGCATCCTGAAGAGGATGAGGGGCTATTTGTAACCACGACCTAGAACTAGGTTTCCTTGGCCCTCCACATAAAGGGGGGAGTGGTTTTTTGTCAAATTTTTTAAGAAATTACATTGCATTTTTTGCATGCATGCATTGAAAGAATCATTTGTTGTATGCGTGCATTAAGTTATGATCCTGTTTTAATTTGATACAAGATGCAATGCCACACCCGCATATGTTGCCCTATGCTTGTCATGAGGAGGTGAAGCGTCGACAATATGAGGTGGGATCTTCAGGAGGGACCATTACGGATGCATGGAGTGATGGTGATTCTAGCCCTCCGCCATTACCTCATGAAGCCGTGGAGGAGGAGGTGTTTGATGATATGGGGAGGGATTTATATGTCCATCAATCAGAGGATCAAACCAAGTTCACGGTGTCCTAGTAAGAGGATCAGTCTTGCTTTCCTTTTTTCGAGTTTGGGATTCAATCTCTACAGGTAGCACAGCCAGAAAGTGCAAGAGTGCACTCTCAGATTGGGACACCCTTCGTGGTATGGCGAGAGGGCATTACATGCTACGGGAGTGGGCGTAGCCCTTGGAGAATTTTTTTTTTTGATTCGAGGTCATTTCGGGGCCCATTTTGGTGGCGAAAGTTTTTCACAGGCACTCAGGAAAGTGCCCTATTCTTGTTATGCGACCACTGTTCTGCAGGTCAGTGAAAAGTTATCGCAAAAATTACATCGTATGCCTATGCATAGAGATATTAGGAGTGATAGAATCATTCTTATTGCTTGCTGATGCATAATCATCACTACGAAGTGACTGTGTGGTCAAATACCACTCTCATCAGTTTTGCAGATTTGCCCTTGTGAGGCAGAAGTTGTGGTTTTTATAGTGACATAATCTTTTGCAGTGTTTTGTAATGGCATCTAATGCTCTTTCATAGATTGTCACTGAAAAGTTTGACAAGAACAATTTCCAAGCATGGAAGTTTAGAATCACAAATTTCCTTAAGGGAAAATGCTATTGGGAGTTCATTACTGGAGCTGAACAAGAACCAGTTATTCCTAATGTTCCCAATCAACAAGAGTTGCAGGCATTCAAAGGCTGGCATGAAAGATCCAGAAAAGTTATGTACTGGCTGTCTATCAGTATTTCAAATTCTATGACTATGCATATTCAGGATGCAAGCACGCCGATGCAAGCACGCCGAAGGAGGCATGTGATACTTTGACAAAAATGTATAGCACAAATACGCAAGCTAGGAAAATGTAGCTCAAGCAAGAGTTGCATAATGTGCAAAGAGAAAATATGAGCATCGATGACTACCACATGAAGGTGAAGAAGATTGCAGATGCACTTGCTTCTATTGGGTCGCCAGTGGAAGATGATGATTTAATTTCTGCGACCTTGAATGGTCTAGGAAAGGATTATGCACAATTCTAGACATCCATTGCCATCCATGAGAATTTTTCCTGAGTTTGAGGAGTTGATTGCTCTTCTAATTTCTGAAGAGCAGAGAAATGGTGGTGCATCTTCTTCAGGAGGAGCTTCAAAAGAAGCTATCTTGTACTCAAATTGTGGAAGAGGTAGAGATAGAGGTAGAGCATGCCGATTTGGAGGCCATGGCAGAAATCAGAATATGTAGCAAATTCAAGAAAACCAGTCCTATGGAGGAGGATATGGTAACTTTAGAGGCAAGGGGAGCCAAAGAGGTCGTGGTGGATGGCAGAGAGGCCAAAATGCAAACAGCAATGTTGAATGCTACTACTGTGGTAAAATGGGTCATATGGTTAAAGACTGCTATAAAAAGTAGGATGACATCATGACTAGAAAATTGCAGCAAGGCAATTATGCATCCTCAGCTAGTAGACAGGGTGATGAAAGAAATGAGCATCTGTTTATGGTGCAACACATGACCAATTCTCTGACAAGTGCAGAAGAAACCAATGATGTGTGGTATGTTGACTCAGGTGTGTCAAACCACATGACAGGTCATGCAGAATGGATGCAAGATGCAAGGAAAATGGAAAGACCACGATTTGTGGAGACTAGTGATGATACTACACATCCTATTGTGTAGATTGGTAAAATTCCTTTGTTTATGCTAGATGGAAAAAAGAAATACCTGTCTGATGTATTTTATGTCCTAAATATAACCAAGAACCTAGTTTTTGTTGGTCAAATGGTTGAGAAGGGCTTGCAAATCATATTTAATCCTCATGGATGCTTTGTTGAGGATATGAAAAATAAAGGTCGCTTGATAGCAAAAGGGAAGAAGAAGGGCAAGATGTTTACGTTGGATGCGGACATGCCTGAATTGAGTGCAGTAATGTTTGCACATGGGACTACCAGTGTAGTTGCAGATATTGATATTTGGCATAAACACATTGGTCATGTTAATGTACAGTGACTTAAATTAATGTAGGCCGAAAATATTGTTGTAGGATTGCCTATGTTCAAGGTTGTAGAAATGCATAAGGTATGCGAAGCCTGTCAATTTGGAAAACATGCAAGGAAACCATTTCCTAGACATGTTCAAGAGAGTGAGAGGCCACTGGAATTAATCCACTTTGATGTATGAACTACTAAAGCTACATCTATTGGAGGCTGTCATTATTTTGTCACTTTTATTGATGACTACAGCAGAAAAGTTTGGGTGTATTTTATGAAAAAGAAAAGTGAAGTGTTTGGGCATTTCAAAGCTTTTAAAGCTATGGTTGAAAAAGAAACAAGCCTGCAAATAAAATGCCTAAGGTCAGATCGAGGGGGAGAGTACCTCTCAAATGAGTTTGCAAGTTTCCTGCAGCAGCATGGCATAAAGCAACAATATTCAAGCGGTCATACCCTGCAAATGGACTTGCAGAAAGGAAAAACAGGCATATTGAAGAGGTATCTCGTGCCATGCTCAACGAAAAAGTCCTACCAGATTATTATTGGGCTGAATCAGTTACTATAGCAGTCTACATAATGAATAGGACTCCCACTATAGCAATACATGGCATGACACCAGAGGAGAGGTATACTGGTAGGAAACCAAATATTTCTCATTTGAAAGTTTTTGGTTGCATTGCCTATGTTCATGTGCTAGATGAGTTGACATCCAAGTTGCACCCAAAAGCTGAGAACCCACTTCTTTTGAGCAAGCCATGGGAAAAGAAAAATGGGAGAAAGCCATGGATGAAGAAATAGCCATGGATGAAGAAATGGATGCCCTGGAAGCAAATGCTACATGGGAATTGGTGCCTTTGCCTAAAGACAAGAACGCAATTGGCTGCAAGTGGGTTTATAAAGTGAAGCACAATGAAGATGGTTCTATGAACAGATACAAGGCAAGATTAGTTGTCAAGGGGTATGCACAAACATATAGCATTGATTATGAAGAAACATTCAGTTCGGTTGCAAGGATGGCAGCTGTAAGAGTAGTCATTGCTATGGCTGCATCAAAGGGATGGTCTTTACATCAAATGGATGTAAAGAATGCTTTCTTGCATGGTGATTTGCAAGAAGAGGTCTATATGGATCAGCCACCAGGTTATGTTCATGCTGTTCATCCTGAGTTTGTTTGCAAGTTGAAGAAAGCCTTGTATGGTTTGAAGCAAGCACCCAGAGAATGGTCTGACAAGATAGGATAATATCTTGTCACTATTGGCTTTTAGATTTCCAAGGTAGATTTCTCACTTTATGTGAGAAAAACAGAGAAAGGCATTATGCTGCTTGTCATTTATGTTGATAATTTGATCATCACAGGTGATAGTGATGAAGATATCCTTCATGTGAAAATGCTATTGAAGCAGAAGTTTGAGATGAATGATTTGGGAGAGTTGCGTTACTTCTTGAGCATTGAGGTGATTAGATCCACAAGTGGGATATGGCTCTTACAGAGGTAGTATGGATTGGACATGCTCTCCAAACAGGGGATGACAGGCTGTAAGCCTATTTCAGTTCCTTTGGAGAAAAATGTGAAGTTGAGCGCAGATGCAGGTGAGCTTCTGGAGGACCCTACTATGTACAGATGCATAGTAGGAAGTTTGACTTATATGACTATTACCAGGCTAGATTTGAGCTATGATGTTGGGTTGGTAAGTCAGTTTATGCAGGGTCCAAGTAAACCGCATTTGAATGCGGCTAGATGCATACCGATGTATGTGAAGTCCACTCAGCAACAAAGAGGATCAAGTAGCTGACATATTCACGAAGGCATTGCGTGTAGAGAAGCTGTGCAAGTTCAGCGACCTGCTTGGTGTGCAAGAATTGGGATTGAGCTCAAGGGGGAGTGTTGAGATATTGAGCTCCACTTGTGATATGCCAGGGTGACCTTTGTGCATTTATGTCACCGACTTGTTAGCTACAGATGCGGTTGGTACACCGCCCATGAATAATAGTTGGATGATAGCTATCTTTATGTACTCTAGTTATTGGCTCAGTTAGTATGCCACCTTAGTTAGCTGAGTTTGGTTTGAGACCCTCATATAGGGTTCACCTATTCTTTTGTACTTAGACTTCTTTTGGCTTTCACAACTAAGAAGAGGAAAACTGTTTTTAGCCTCCACCTTTGTGTATATTCCCCCATTGTGTATGTGAGAAAGCTGCAAGTGAGACTCCTTCCTTCTCTCCCACTCTCTTCACACTCATAGGGCACCAAGGCATATTGCTATTCTTACTGACTCTCGCTTCTGGGGGAAATAGCACTTGTGTTAACCATATTAAAGCACTTGGGACAAACCTGGTATTAGGAGCTGGTCCTAACTAGTTCCCAAATAGCGCTTGTGTTAGCCTCACCACTCCTAGGCTTGGGTGCTTTGGGGCTCAAACTCCATGAGCACCCTCACACCTTCAACTATTTGGGGTTCGAACCTCATAGACTAGGCTCAAACCTTGGAGTGACGAGGCTCGGCTTCCGCGAGACACCCCGCGACAACCCTGAATGTTGCCGAGAAGCCTTTTCTTTGAAATATTTGGGGGACAAACTCCCTGATTTTGAGTTGTACTCCTTTCGTGGCTATTTTTATTGGCGTCGCTATTTCCTGTGGATGTGGAGCTGAAAAGTGCAAGGTGCATGCACTCCTCATGGCCCAGAGGCATGCATCTCCTTGTTCCTGGTTTGCACCTCCTTGTTTCAAGCGGTGGTAGCTGGAGCATACAACCTGTGCCTAGGATCCTTGAATCCTTGAACTTTGGAGTGGGTCGTAGGATATTTGGGGATCAAACTCCTTGATTTTGAGCTATACTCCTTTCGTGTGCACATTGCTTGTAATCACTGATCTTGGTGTATTTTGGTATCAAACTCCCTTGAGCTTGTTCGTTGAAGTAGATCATTCAGCCTGGTCACCTTTACTCACTAATTACCCTACATTTGGTGGCTATACTCTATGGATGTTAACAACAAGCAATCACCTTGGGTAGGGCAATCGAGAATATTGTGGCTCTAGGATTCTTCTTATAGTGGGGGTGAAACAATGTGATTCATGTAGTTCTGTCCTGATGATTTGACACGTACGTGGCATTTAAGCAAGAGCATTGTGAATCCACACATGGTACCTCTACAACAATGGCTAGTTGACAATGGCACAAACATGAGCCAAGAGGAAGTGGATGCATTAAACAAAGGAGGCTACATGTTGGAGGTCCATGAAGTGTAGGAAAATCATGTGGTCTCAAAAAGTACTCCTAATGCAGGCGATGTTGTGACAAGATGAATAAAAAGACAAAGAAAAATAGTTTCTATAGTAGTAAATGAGATAATCAAGAAGGCAATAGATTTGAAATCAGTGGTTGGGCAGGAACATGTCATTAACCAAATAGGAAGGTTGCCTTTCAGATTGAATTTTATGCATCAACTCCTTCAAGTATACTTACAATGTGACTATAAATGAGACCCCCCAATGCACATGTGCAGACTTTGTACAAAGGTATGACAAAGGAAAGTTCACAGCCTACAAGCATATGTATTTTGTGTACATAGTTAAACCGTAACATGTGTATCCACCAACCGCAACTCTCTTCGACAAAACTTTTTCGAATTTTGTCTTGTGCTAGAAACAAGGTTGTTTGAGAAGTTTGGCTAAAACAATGGTGAATTAGTTTTTGGAGATGAAGATGGTTTCCCCATTTTTGTAACTTTTGACGGACTTCTTGTTCTTAGGATTGTGGATAGCAAACCTATACATTTTGGTGAGTTTGGCATTACATCCTCTAGTTGTTTTTTTCTCAAGAAAATTACTTCATTAAGTATGAATGAAAACCACGAGAGCAAGCTCAAATACGAGAGTACATCATGCAATGCATGAGGGAAAAAAACAGCTCAAAATGAGCTAATAAAGAACCAAGGAGGAGGCTGAAAATGCCATCTCAACCGTGAGGGAGACTCAAAGAAGAAAGGAGATCCTCTCCAAACTCTGAAAAAGTAACTCTCCTAGTAGTGGCTACTCTGGAGGATCCCTACATGCTCGCCCAAATGGCCATCAAAATGTGTATTGTGTCGGTTCAAATACTGGCCATAGCCTAGGAAGGGTGAACCTGGATACCCTCCATCATCTCTATACACCTGGCTCTCCAAATATGCCAAGCTGAAATGCTAGCCAAAATCTCCCAAGACGTGTCTACTGAGGCATGAGCAGCTCTGAAAGGAGTGAAGGGAACATCCTGGAGGGAACAACACTCCACTGTGTGTCATCATACAATGAGAGATGGATCTAGATCATGTCCCTCGAAAAACACCTGAGGGCCCGTAAGAGAGAACCAAGCCAATGAACCCTAGGGCATATACAAAGGTGATGTATGAAAGATGTTGAAAATCCTAGCAACACCTTTTTAGATCATCCTCGTTCACTGTAACCCCTCCATGAATAGAAAGAGAAAAGAAAAGAGTGATCTTTCTATTCCTGAGGGATTTCCAGATCTTGCTCCAAAATCTTCTCTGCACAACTGTGGAAATCTGAAAACTATCCCAATGTGCCGCTGTAGAGGGCCTCCAACCTCTAATGCTGAGCAAGAACCTCCGAGAATTTCTAACTATGTAGCAAAAGAAGGGGAAGCTCTTCTCTTGGTGCCCCTCATCAATCCATTCCCACTCCCCTGGGTCCCACTGCAAGAGCTTAATGGGGGAACCACCATATAGCCAGAGTCTCCAAGACCCCAGTGCAAGGAGAATAGGATCAGGGCCAAGATACCACTATGAGTCCTTGCCCCACTCCAAGAAACCTACAATCCTGATAGGCTGAAATGAAATCTCCAATATAATATCATCACAAGATCTGATAAGTCTACCTCCCAACTAAACATCAAATACAAGGGTATCCTCATGTGCATCTTGTAGTGCGACAATTCATAATGGAATGCCCATCCCTAAAAACGCTCCCCACCAAGTGGACTCTGTGAGCGGTCATCTGTATCAATCCACTCTGGCGGAATGGATGCATGTATCTGATGTATCCTGAGTGCACTCTCTCTGAGGTGGGCAATTGCTAAAAGTCTCTAATCCTCTAGAAGTCTCATAAAGGCCTGCCAAGCACCTACAATAGAAGCAGGTCCCCTCTCCCATCTAGACCACTGCATATAATGTGACACTCCAAGTGGCCTGCCATGGTCATCCAAAGTCAAGTCATTCCACATGACTAGCTACCTATGATTTTTTTCACGAGAGGTGGGTGGAACTCTGTGAAGTGTGTTTCTGGCTCACCCTGCTAAAGTAATCCCCCTCTACTCAAGTGGACTAGAATTGCTGAAGACAACAGCAAGATAGACCTCATCATGCAAGATCTTGAGTGAACCAAAGAGAATGCCAAAGATGGTACGACTTCGGGCTTCACATTCCATGTGGAGGACACGGACATGCAAAATGCTAGTGGTGCAGCTTTCAAAGAAATACTAACCTCTTTCAAATCCACCCTCGACAACCACTCTTCATCCTCAGGAAAGAAAACAATAGAAAAGTCTAAAGGAGTCACCTTTTCAGCACCGAAACAAGCACGACAATCAAATGGAGCACCACGACAAAATCCAGTGTTGCAGACCCAAGCAGGGATGCCCATGCAGGACATGCAGAGAGGGTCCTATGCTAGAGCTATTCAAAGCAGAGGTAGGAGCCTCTTCAAAGCACCATAAGGTTCTAAGGAAACCGCGTGGGAATAGCTCTCCCCAAGGGCCAAGCATATCTTTGGCGACTCATCTAGCATAGGATTGAAAAATCTCGCTAGCATAGATAGAAGCTCTTTCAAAGGTAAGCTTCTGACAATGAAGGTGTATAATGGAATGCTAAATGAAACAAGCAAATGGCTTTGTCCTTGTGCGGTAGTTGGCTACATCCATCGTCCTTGTCCTCCTACAATTTTCCTAGAGGGGAGGATTAGGAACTTTTGGTCACGCAAAGGATCAAATGTCACGAGTATTTGTTTCCTAAGAAACGGCTATATCATCTTTATCTTTGAAAAGGCAAAAATGGCGATGGAAGTAGTGCAGAAAGGTATGTGGATGATAAGGAACCAACCCCTATCTGTCCAATTGTGGGAACCTTCATTCAACCCTGACTTACCTCCACCCACTAAAGCGCCCATCTGTGTAGAGTTCCCAGACCTTCCCCTATCGCTCTTTCCACAGTTACAAGTGCTCTGTCTACCCCTTGGCCAATTTCTAGGAGTTGAAACAGAGAGATTCATAAGTCCTAGAGGAAACCTGCTAGCCTGTATGCTGATGTACTTGTCCATAGATCCTCCCAATGCCATTCGGCTACTGGATGGACATGGGTGGATGGAGATGGGTCGAAACTACTACAAAAAGTTTTCTATAAGAATATCCCGAATTCTTGTTTTCTCTGTGGATTGGGAGGACACTTCATTAAAGATTAACTTGCCTGCAATAGCCATGGTAAAGAGAAGCAAGTTGAGAAGAGCAAGGAGCTGATGACACTGGATAAGAAAAGGGTAGAGGAACCAAACCCTTCGACACAGGAAGAGGAACAAAATCAGATTAAAGAGAGTCGAGTAGATATTAAAAAAAAAGATAAACAAATAGAAGAAGAGAGAACCAGTAGAGAGAACATGGAAGATAGATCAGGAGAAGAGGATTTTGTCCCCAACACCTAGGATTTTGAAGCACAATTAGAGCAAGCGGAACTCAAAACCATCTCTCAGGATGAATACGTTCACCATAGTGAAGGGGAAAAGAACCACCCAGCTTGAAAAAAAGATGAACAGCTCCCACCTAGATAACCTAACCAAGAAGAGTTTAGCAAAAAGAGAAAAGAGGAGGTTATCTAGAGGTTTTGCATTATCCCCTCAAATGAGCTTGATCAACTTCAAGAAGTTGAGGAATAAAAGCATCACCCAATGATGAGTCAAAAAAATTTTTCTTGTCTCTCAGTTAATGTTCAAGGGTTAACAAATGACTTGAAGCCCCTGGTGTTCAAGAGATGGTTGAGAACAAACAAGATTTCCTTGGACTTCTTAGCTCTCCAAGAACTCAAAGTTAGAGGAGCCAAGCTTCTTTGGCATTTAAAGGAGATCGCTGATAATAGAAGCTGGTTCACAACTGACCATGATGAAGGGAGAGGAGGTGCAACTATAGGTGTTGCTAAACACCTGGCCCAAGGAGTAGGAAGAGTTCTTCAGACTTTCAACAAATTTGGGGTAGGGGTGGAATTTTTTCATCCAAATATCTCTTGCTAAGTCTTCTCGGTTTATGCCCCAAATGTGGCTAGGGATAGAGCTCTTCTGTGGGAAACCGTTCGACCGGCAAACAATAGGCAGTGTGATAAGAGGCCATGAACTAAATATGTGGTCACACCTTAAGGAAAGGGCCGAGCTCGTGGACATATCAGGGGATATTGCCTTTACTTGGACAAATAACGAGGCAAGGCTCCTCCATAGGAAAGGGTGACTAGACAGAGCATATTCCTCCAAGAGGATTGTTGAGGAGATGATGTGCATTAAGAGCAGAGCGCTGGGTACTATGACATGAAGTTGGGGGTAATAAACTTCACGCACCTCTTCACTTCCTACTACTTTCGAACTGACTGACAAAGGTATTTATCATTGAGAATGGGACATTAGAAAGAGGCTTTTATGCCGAGATACCACACCATACTTTCCTCCCTCAGATGAGAATGAAGATGGTAACATCCCAAGTGATGTTGTAATCAAGCATAGGGAGAAGGAAAGGATCAGCAGAGGCCATAATCTCAGCGAGCCGGTCTACGCCAAAGAGAAGAGTGATACGTTGTTGAAAGAAGATCTTGTGGCTCAACATGACATGAACTGATATATATATCGAGGAGTTTGAAGGGGCTGATTAGGTCGGATGGGTAGATTCCGAGGAAACATTGCACCTCCTTCATAGACACCTTTACACACAGCTCAAAACACTCTACAAACTGTCATTAGACACAGAGGCCTATGAATTTCAGTATAGACATGATATTAGAGACTCAAGCACATAAAGAGATACGCCTTAATATGGGCTTCGTGCTGATATAAGTTTCATTGAAAACAGACAGACGGTTGAAGAGATATGGACAGTTTACTGGAAGGGGGTAAAAACTATCATGAAAACAGACTGTCAGACACAGAGACTCGTAACATTATGCATTAGTATCCGATTCAAGATCTAAGCACCTAGAGACATGTGCCTTAAAGAGAGCTTCACGCTGATATATGTTTCATAAGAAACAAAGAAGCGGCCAAAAAGTTATGGATAGTTTACTAGACGGGGGTAAAAACTATCATGAAAACAGACTGTCAGACACAGAGAATCATATCTTTTTGCAGCAGTATCTGATTCAAGATCTGATCAATATAAACATGCAACTTAAAGAGAGCTTCACGCTGATATAAATTTCATTAAAATCGGACTATCGAGCAGAAAGTTATGAGCAAAATACTGACAGGGGGTCAAACTGCATGAAAACTGCCCTCCACCCATGCTAATTTCGCCTGAGCAGGATGCTCCCTCAAGACTCCACCTTCATCAATGATCCACCTCTCATAGATTTTGGCTAGAAGAGGGGAAGAAGTTTGCATGGTGGCTCGGGAAACAGATGGACCATGTGTGCACAGTGAGCAGCCGAATAGAAAGAACTTTTAAGGATTTGAAAGAAAGAAAAGGGAAGAGACACTCGAGAGTGAGAGAACCTGAAGTGACCTTCCTTACAAATAGAGTGAGAATCCACTCCAACACTACAAACACAAGGGAGAAGAAGAGGTTTCATACATACAAGAGGGAGCAGAAGCTCCAAGACTACTCATAGAGAGAGATGGACTCAAGAGTCTACATAAGAGAATATCTACAAGAGGGAGAGAAGGCTCATGGAAGAGGCTTGGGGAGACTAGAGCTACAGCAACATGAGGCCTAATGGTGGAAGAGATTGATGAACAAGGGAGAGAAGGGGTCAGAACTTTGGAAAGGCATGTGCTCAACCTGGGAGTCTCTGAGACTGTACGTCATCTGGAAAGGTTCTCTAGGAAAACGGGAACATTAACAACCAAGGATTCAATTTGGTTCTCAGCCATTTAGTCAGCCACCCCGCTCCGAGATGACAAAATCAAGAATGCCTTGCATCTCAATAAGAAAGGGATTCGTGTCTGGGGAGATATGGGAGATAGAGAGCAAAGGAAGTGGATAGGGAATGACGTATTAAGAGTTAGATATAAACTGAACAGATTCGACTTGGAGGTGCTAGCAGGGAGGAGGAGGAGGAGGAGGAGGAGGAGGGAGGAAGGAGGAGGAAGGAGAAGGAGATGGGAGGAGGAGGAGGAAGGAGGAGAAAGGAGAAGGAGGAGGGGCGAGGAGATCAAGGAGAAGGATGAGGGAGGAGGAGGAGGAGGAGGAGGGAGGAAGGAGGAGGAAGGAGGAGGAGGAGGGAGTACAAGGATAGAGAGTGCAAGGGTAAGGGCATGCTAGAGCACGATAGTGTAAGAGAGCATGGACGCAATGGAGATCAATCGCATGAACACAATAGTGAGCTTGAACACTGAACCCCAAACCATCTTTCAAGCTCAAGATATTACAAGCGGAGCTTTGTTGCTACTCTACACACACAATGCTCTCGTAGTTGTTGTCCTATACTACACTTCTGGCCCTTGTTGCCACAGGGTTAATAGATTTGAATTAGACTTATATAAAATTATTTCTTAGTTGATTTTAGGGAAACTTAGAGCATGGAATTCAGTAGATTTCAACATTGACTATTAGCTCTCTCTTTTATGTATAATGACTAGTAGTCTACCCATAAATAAGAGAACAATGTACCTTCAGACTAGATAGACAAGATATGGAATGGTTTAGTTCAAGATTTTAATGTTGGCAAGGTGGTGGTAGGCTTAGGTTGTGAGGATATCAAAAGTTTTCCTTTTTGGATTTTCGAAGACATCAAGATCATTAACAAATCATAAGACACACTCATTCAAATTATTGGTAGTTTAGAATGAGATAATGACAAGAGCAGATCAAGAATGGATGATTAGATTTTAATCGATGTCAATATTTTTGCATACAAATGCAAGTTAAGACAGTTGGGTAATTGATCCAAGCAAGCATATCTCTTGTATTTTTCCATTCTATAACTCCTCTTTCAAAGAACCACATCTTTGCAAAAAATATATAATGTATAAAAAGCAATACTCTCTCTGGCGGACATAATATTTGAGGAGGAAAGTTCTTCGACTATTATTGCACGAGGATACTACGAAAGGTTGGATGGAGCTTCCCCTACTATTGGAATTTCAGTTGATGGAATTTATTAACACAATTTGAACTTATGCAAAGAATGAGGTGATCATTTTCTTTCCAAGTCATTTGTTTAAAAGGTGTGTACTATGCAATAAAGGGTTTCTTTAAGGTTATTATGGATGAGGAGAAGCAAAAGCAAATGTTTCTGGAACATCCTCTTTCTATTATGGTCAGCAATAGATGGTGCATGTATTTCCACAATCTCCTACATGGGAATATCAATTGTCATTTTGATCAAGCGTAGATGCCATGTCAAGGCTGAAGTTGTGGGCTTCCCCCACTTCTTAGAAACCTTCTTACCAAAAATTTCAACCTCGTTGGGCAAGGTTGTGTGTCTTCCTTGGCAAAATGGGAATTCCTATCGCTTTTTCCTTATGGGGGACAAATGTACCCACGGGCCATCGTATTGTATAGCTGTCAATAATGTTGCCATGGGGAGTGTATTTAACAAGCTTAAATGGGGCCTTTTTTGTTGGTGCATCCTTTGAATGTCGTAAGTTTGGGAACATGGCGTCGCAATAACCTTTGGCACTACATAAGATGCACCCTAAGATGCAATGATAGAATGTCATGTTCTTATTCTAGAAGTTGAAATACCATTATTACTACTTGGTCACTATGATGTGTTCTCTCCTCAAGATCATGCCTTGGATCGTGAGGTTGACATGCAATCTTAATTGTTTTCTTTTGTGAGATAGACATTGTACATACTTGTAAATATGCTAGAACAAAAAAATGCTTGACTTTCAATCTACAAGGTTTGTGTTCCATATGGAAATAAAAACTTCTATGGGCATATGTCAATAAATTGCAGCCTGATATAGTGGCTCTACAAGAGTACAATCAGCATGTGTATGCAGGCTGAAAAGGGAACTTTGTTGGCTATGATATTTTTTATGTGGGAGATCATTCATTTTTTGGTGTGGTTATTCTAGTCAAACATGCCTTCCAACCTATTGTGGCTTTTAATTATAGGAAAGCATATGGATAATAATGCAACATCTTGCTCAAGGGGAGATACTAAGAGTTTGTCTCAGTTTATGCACTTGAATCCTCTCACCATAGTGCATTGGTTTGGGAGGAAATGCAAAGGTATCGTTGGAGACAACATGTTTTTGTTTGTGGGGACTTGAATAATACACCTAGTCGCAGCCATCTGTTGGCCTTTGAACATCAACATTGGTCTCAACTAGTTGCACCCATCTGTTGGCCTTTGAACATCAACATTGGTCTCAACATAGCAAGGAATAATACACCTAGTCACACCCATCTATTGGCCTTTGAACATCAACATTGGTCTCAACTAATACTCCAACTGAGTCTTACTGCCCTTTGGAAGGAATTCAAGGCCTATGCTTCCAGCTATACTTTTCAGCACAATGCACAATCTTCTTAGTTGGTCATTGGTATATGTTTAATGTGCATTAGTGCAATGCTCTCACTTGCCAATTGTGGTTAGATTATGCCTTTTTACATCTCAATCATGCCTCTCTTTGGCTAAGGCTATCTTTTTGTGCGATGCCAAATGACAAGTTACTAGATAAAAGGCTCCTTATAGTACACAATAGTTATTTGGAGCATGATGTATATAACAAAATGGTACATGATGCCATTGCATCTATTTGAGTATAGCACTTGATTGATATTGATTATATGCATGGAGTTACTTTGCCGCTCAAATGAAATCCCTAATTCAAGGGTATGGAAAGAATTACATGTGTGAAGGGAGGCCCAAAAAACTTGTTAGAATTCGACATAATTTAGTCACATGCTGGATTTATCTCCGGTTGAAAGTGCTTGTTTATGTCAGGCTCGGCATTGTTACAATGTAATGACCACATAAAAATTTCCAAATGGGAAACTAAGGCCAGGAAAAGGGCCTTCCTTGATAAGGGTTTTTCGTATAAAGACTTTTCCAAATGTCTAAACTGCAAGAGACAATTTAAAAACATTTCCAGAGTTGAAGCAACTAATGGTTTTTGGACTTTCTTATGGGTGCAGTTGGCCCAAGATTGATTGTGTAACTTTTTTGAATAGCTTGGACATTTTGATTTCCACTCACATGAGGCATTGTCACCATGACAAGAGCTTCTACAAAATGTCCAACCAACTATGTTCCCTGCTCAGGCTATGCAGCTTGAGGAACCTTTCAAAGAAAAGAAAGGGAATTGACTGATGCAATAAAAGCATGTGGCAGAGGTATGTCTAGTTAGGATGGATTCACTATACAGTTCTTACTTGCACACTTTCACCTACATTGTTACATATGATCAATCATGCTTGGCAACTTAGCAAAGCCCAGATTCTTGGATGGTCAAACTATTCCCAAAGAAGAACTTGTGCCAATCATTTGTTGATTGGAGACCCATTACACTTATGCATGTCATTTATAAGATGGTTACTAAAATGGTGGTCAATCGAATTAAAGGTTCCCCGCATGATGGTCTATATCCTACCCAATATGGGTTCATTCCTCATACACATATCATAGATAATATTGCCATTGATATGTCTGTCATTTATGAGATGGTTGCTAAAAGTGTGGTCAATCAAATTCACAGCTTCATGCACGATGGTCTACATCCTACCTACAATGGGTTCATTCCTCATAGACATATCACACCTATGTTGGGATAGAATGTCCAAAGTATACTCAACAAGATGTAATTTTGGTACAAGTGGTCTTTGATCCTGTACAATGGGATTTCATCTCTCTGACCTTGTAATTGTTGGGGTTTCGAGAAAAGTATAACATTTAGATGGTATGACTACTCATCCATAATCCATGAGCCTTGCAAATTCATGCAAAATAAAATCCTGCTATGCAACAACATCAGCCAATTCTATCTACTATAAGATGTACATGTGCTTTCTTTCACATTTGACCACTAATGCCTTTGATCATTGGCTGCCAACTCAATGGGATTTTCTTTGGGGATATATTGATGGCACAGTTAAGGAATGCCCTTTTGTGTCCTGAATGTTTTTGGACGAGAAAGAAATACTCTCATCTTAAATGGTATGGTTTGGACTCTCTTGAGGAAATTCTTTGCATGCTGAGCTTCTACATTGGTCTAAGGTGTTCGCTCATTTGCTAGCCTATAAGAAGTCTAGACACTCATATTTTATTTGGTTCAAAGGGATCCATGTCGTGGGAAATGTGCCTGATGATGTTGGTACTTTGACATCTTTTTGTACAACTGTTAGACAGTTTGGATTGGGACTACATTAGCAATCTCTTTGGCATACTCCTTCTTGGATGATTCAACGCTTTCTAGAGGTGCTAAAGCTTGAGCTCAAAGCTCTTCGTTATTAAGGTCCAAGCAGTCATCCATTATTGGTCATTGATGCCTAGGGTTGCCAAGTTATATAAGGTATTGCTACATCCCCCTTGGATTTTAGATCGTGCAAATCATATTTGATCTATGAATCGTAATGCAAAGTAGTGGCATAAAAGATTGCATCAACTTTGAAACTCTAAACCTTCTTCGTCAACAGGTTTTCTTGTAGTGGGTTATGCTTGGAGTTATTCCAATTGGCCAACTCTTAGCACGTTGACATATTGCTAGTTGTCACAAATGTCTGGCTCCCAGGAAATGCATGGCTCACCTCTTTCGGCATTGCCTTGAGACACGTGACTCACATTTTCTACAACTTCTATGGGCACAATTTCCTAATGCTTGCTTTGGCAAGCAGATCGGCAAGCAGATCTAGCTATTTGGGATCCACACTCACAGGCAAGGATTACATTTTTTTTCCACTTGAGCTCGCTATTGGGGACTCTGGCTCCACGGGGAAACCATGGAGCATTTGGCGATTCGACTCTAGCCAAGTATCATTTCTTCGAGGTGTCTCTACAACAATCATTCTTTTCTTGTCTCTATGCTCATTTGTTGGATTATCCTGCATATTTGCCATGTAATGCCATCTTTTGTTGTTGTAATTGCATGTTTCCTATCTGGGCACTACTCATTGTAATATAAAACTACAGACTTCACTAGCCTGAAAAAAAGAATGTGTGGGTGTATATGAACACGTGTGTGTGTGTGTTTTTTTTTTTTAATTTGCTTTCTTCAAGCGTTCTCTGCAGCAATATTTTTTTTACTACTTGCAGACTCGCTACATTGATCATGATGTATATTTAGCATATACAGCTCCTCGCTTTGAGGTGGTTTCTCTTGTAATATAAACAATCAGGGCTTTCACTTTAAAAAAAGTGTGTGTGTGTGTGTGTGTGTGTGTGTGTGTGAGAGAGAGAGAGAGAGAGAGAGAGAAAGAAAGAAAGAAAGAAATTTTATTAAAGTCTTCGGGAGACCATGAAGGTCTATGAGACTAAAGATAACTAGTACAATGAGCATAACGGTGGCGGTCTCAAAACGGTCCGGCCAACCGTTTCTTCAAAAAAGTTATGAAGGACGGTGTGTCTAGTCCTGGTGCAAAAAATGTGTATCTATCTCCAGATGATACAAAAAAAGGCACAAAAAAAAAATGTAGAAGGGGGGAGATACAAATATATATATATGCCCATGGTGATCGTCAAAGGCCAATCATAGAGGGCCCGTCAAATGGGAGGTCGAAAAAACCCTGCAATGGATGATTGGCCTCTGACGTCACGCTGCCTAGTCGAGCTCGATCATCGGGGGCGGTGGGAGGCCCTATGTTGAAGAACGAGAGCGACGATGACCCCGGTAGGGCGTGCTGAGAGCATAAAAGGGATGTCATGGACCCAGATGAGTGAGTCTGTCCACTGGCGTAGCTGTCGTGGCTCTGGCTCTCGCTCACGTCCGCGTCGTCGGCTAGACTGAGGAGAGGTATCCTATGACTGGAAGAAATCAGTGATGGGTCGCTAAGTATCCTCACGCTGTGTGGGCTGCGCATGCTGTCGTGCCCGGAGGGATGCATCTCGGTAGCGGGTCATCTCATGTAAGAAAGCGGCTAGGCACCGCTGGTCCAAGAACTGCAGCATGCGTGTGAGGGGGCCGATTCTGTCGCGGAATAGGTAGTGGTACCGGCCTCGGATGGCATAATAGATAGGACATCTGAAAGCAAAGTGCTCCAACTCGATCTCCTACAAGTCGCAAAGTGGGCAGATGTGGTCCTCTCATGGGATACCCTCTACGCGTCCACTCTCGATCCGTAATCCTTGTGATGAAACCCTAAACTGGCCGAGTGAAATCCGAAGCACATGCGGTAGATGAATCTGTGTATAGCCCGGGGACGTGATGAAACCCTCCTGTGAGATCTAGAGGCAGTGTCGGCGATAGCAATCGAGCTTCACAGGAAGCTCAGGATGAACAAACCAAGTCCTCCAGGTGTGAAGCTGGAGCAGGTCCTCTCGGATGATCTGATTGACCTCCTGGTCAGTGGGGGAGAAAGGGGATGGTGGAGCATCGAGGCTATACTGAAAAGGAGGCAACCGGTCCATGTCGAGGCCCAGTCGGGTGAACCAACTGGAATGGCATCTATACCAACATCACTGGTCCCCATCAGCGAATATAGGGCTAGCCAAGATAGGCGGAAGCGATCGTCGGAAGAGGAGCTGAAGCCCCTGACCCTGTGTAGATAAGTGATAGCCTGGAAGGCCGCATCAAGCTGTACTGGTGAGGCGCCGAATTCTGCTAAGATGATCTGATGAGGTACCGATGGTTTGCTGCGGATCATCCGAGCAAACATCAATATCTGTAGGCACTCGACGCGTGCCCACTCTGTGTCTGAAAGTTCGACCCCCCACCATGGGCTGCCGTACATACCTGCTGGGCGGACCAAGGAATCAAAAAGAAGAGACTTGGTCCACGGGACCTGAAAGTGAGTGGTAGCACTGTCGCTCCAGTCTTGGCCTGCATGGCCGGGTGCATCGTCGTGAAGATCGGGCCTGAGAATAAAACGCCCAGGTATGTATAAGAGTCAACTATCTCAACAGGGTCGTCGGTGAAGAGGAACTGCTCTCGGTGCATAGCGGGTCGAGAGGTGTTGAAGATCATGACCTTGGTTTTCCCAAGGTTGACCTTCAAGTCATGGGTATCACAGAAGATCTGAAGTCCATCCAGGTGCCGCTGAAGACCACAAGTAGAGGAGGATAGTAGTACTACATCGTCTGTCTATAAGAGAATCTGGATGACAGCCTCCGCAAGAGAGCAGCCTGCACCTCCGAGTGTCCTGATGGTGGTCTCGAGCTCGTCGATGTAGAGGCCAAATAGAGTCGGTGACAAGGGACATTCTTGTTTGACCCCTATAGTGCTCGTGATCTCTGTGGTCCAACTGGTACCAATCCTGACCTGGCCCGTCACCCTCTTATAGAGAGTTTCTACCGCCCATATAACCTCCGAGTCGTAACCTAACTCCTGCAAGCGTCTGACAAGGCGGGCCCGAGGAACAGTGTCGAATGCCTTGCAGAAATCCACAAAGCAACAGTATACCCTCTGTCTCCTGTGTCTAGCCTCCTCAATGATCTCTCGAAGTGTAAAAATGTGACCGTAAGTCGAGTAATCCGTCCTAAAACCGACCTGTCTAGATGCCCTGAGGCCTCGTATCTCTACGTCCTAAAACCGACCTATCTAGATGCCCTGAGGCCTCGTATCTCTACGCGAGTGCTGACCTCACCATCTAATACTGATGCATGATGGTCTTGTAATTCCCTGGATCCATGGGATCTCCTGCTTTGTGGATGGGTGTGATAGTGTTCAGGGTCCAAGCTCTAGGGAATCCGTGGCAGACAGCTTCATTGAACAACGTTACCAGGATGGGGGCTAGAGTTTTGATACCATAGGTGACAAACTCTATGCATAGGCCCTCATGATCCTTGGCTCGGCCATTGTGAAGCTTGTGCACTGCGTGGGTGACTCCCTCGGTTGTGAAAAGGATGCAAGACGTGGGGCGTGGGGTGGCGGAGAGGTCAGGAGGGGGCAAGGATATCACAGAGTGTGCGTGCGTAGGAGTGCTAGAAGGAAGTGTCTGAGGGGGGTAGGGGACCGGCATTCTAGAAATTTCCTCCAGAAATCCTTGGAGTTGCTACTGAACAGGATGTTTAGTAGCGTATCCTCATTCTGGCGCAGGAAGGCTAGCTTCTTGCGATGGACTAGGCGGTGATATTCCTGGGTGAGGTGTGGGTCAACCCTAGCATTTCACTGGGTCGTGAGTCGAAGTGTGCGGCATAAGGCTTTACATTCATCATCATACCAGCTATTGCAAGGGGTGGAGCCAACAGGTGGGGGGCGGGTAGACCGAGCAGTGTAAGGAAAGATGTAGCGGGCTGCATTGTGGAGAGAGTGGGTGATGAGGGCGGCTCGGTGATCTAGAGAGGGTATGGTGTCTATGTGTCCGAGGAGAGAGGCTAGGTGGCCTGAGTAGTCAGGTGAGAGGTTATGATCAAAGTGTATATCATGATAAGTGGTGTAGTGCGGAGTGTGGCTAGAAGGGGCTCGAGGCATGAGGAGATGAAAGAAAAGGTAAGTGTGGTCGGCTCCTGGGGATAAGGGTGCGGTACGAAAGTCAGTGATCTGTGAGGCTAAAGCAGGAGATCCCAAAATGTAGTCGACGACACTAGCTCCTCCGCCATGTGGGAAACATGTGAAACCAAAGGAGGCGGGCCACCGATCTAGTCCATTGTAGATGACCAGATCATGTATACGTCCAAGATCCAAAAGAGCCTGCCCATATGCAGTAACGGGGGCTCGACTGTCGGCCGAGGAGCAGGGGAAGCCCGAGTCCTCTATGTCCATCTCAGGTAATAGGACCGGATCTGAGTGGAAATCCAAGAGGGATGTCTGATGTGTGCCTGTCCGTGCGTTGAAATCCCCAACTAGGAGGACCTCTCCGCGTCTGGAAAACTCCACAATGTTTGGGTGGAGATCTAAATAGGGGGATACCCCCGTATCCTCGCGTAGAACCCGTGCGAAGTGTGACATCTCAAGGGGGAAGTAGCAGACTGCAATAAAAAGGTCGCGTATGGAGGGGCGTCGTAAGCAGAGCCATAGGTAACGGGCGTGAACATCCCGTCTAACCACGGATATCAGACTAATGAGTGCTGAACGGAAGAGTACTACAACTCCGCCTGAGCCTCGGACCCCCCCAGTATCTCTGGTCTCCTCACGGAATATTGACTCCCAGGTATAGCCACTAAGCGGGGGGACAGGGCGCTCGAGGCTCTGGTGTGTCTCTGTAAAAAACTATGTCACGTCCAGTGTATGACTCTGAGAAATTCCCAGGGTTAGACCATAGGGTACCATTACAGTTCCATATGGTGCATGCCAAGGGTACTGTGTGCTGAGTCTGAATCTCATAGACCATGTCTCCCTATTTGGGGGGGGAGCCTGCTACCGTGTCTTGAGTACCTAGTGGGGCTCGACGGCGGGGGCCAACTAGCAGGCGGCCATCTCGGACGGGCTGCATCTCGCTGCTGAAGTAGGATGCACCGCTCCTCTACCTGCATAGGTGTGAGATCCTCATCCATGAAAATGGTAGGGTGGTCCCGCAGTGTAGCGCGCTGCTTGAGTGCTGCAAGTCGAGCTTGAGTGTCCTTGAATCGGATCTTGAATCGGATGATGAGTGGCTGTGGACGTGTGGGATCCCGTCCCGTGCGCCATGCATGCTCAATCCCATGCTCGACGAGGCCAAGGGTAGAGGTCACGAAAGCAGTCGCGTCCACGAGGGGAGTAAGTGAATCTGCTCGGGGGATACCTCAAACTCAGATGTTGAGAGCCTTACTGGCCCTCTGTTCCTGCTCGGCGATAGTGGCTGAAACTGCTGCTTTGGGTGCCCGTCTCGCAACATCTACCCATCTGGTAGTCTCCTCAATAGCGGTCTGGATGGTGGCGATCCACTCCTCCACCTCTGGTGTGGTGCGCGGGACCGCTGTGACTCTAGCGGTGAGGGAGACCACCTCCTGACAGAGGTGAGTGATCTCTTGGCTCATGCTCTGGATAAGTTGGTCCTATGCTACGGTATGATCTCGTAGCCGATGCAGCTCCATAAAGATGTAATCAAGCGTCTCAGGTGGGATCCGGGTGGATGCAAACTGGGACATGGCGTATGGCTGGGGGGGCATGGGGGATATGCTGGCTATATAGGGCAGGGGAGTCGAGAAAGGCTGCTGAGTGAGAGGTAGAGGGGGCATAAGAGTGGTGGAGAAAAAAGGGAGCTGTGTGGGGAGTGAGGAACTGTGACCCTCTCCTATGGGAGGCAGGCTGAGGGCGGTGGTAACGGGGGTAGTGGGTACACTGGTAGGGGAGGCAGTGATCGGAGTCGAGCTTATAGCTGCGGTAGAAAGAACTGCATTGGTGCCCATGGCACCTGATGTTTTCAGGACTGGCTGGGTATCAATTGCTAGTCCACTCCTGGAAATACGCTTTGCGAGGTCTCCCATAATTGGCTTCGGAGACTTTGGGTTTGTGGGCCATGGTGGGGGCCTGTTTAGGTGCATGATAGGTTCCTGCAGAGGCAGGGCACGTTTTTCATTGTTGTAGGGTGCGCAGGCCTGCGCAGGCCCAGTGGCAAGCCAAAGCGTACAGCTCGCTATGGCCTACAATCAGATTAGAGTGGAAGAGGTCGAGAAGATGGCGACGCAGGTGGCGCAAGTGGCGAGATAGGTCGGTGACGGGCTGATGGCGGGTGGGGCGATGGAAGGCTGATAACGAGCAGGGTGAGTGGCGGGTTGGAGCAGGGCGAGGGCGGACTGGTGGAGCAGGTCGATGGCGGGACTGATGGCGAGCAGGCTGACGACGAGCAGATGACGCAGGTGGCATCGAGGTCGATGGCGGGCTAGAGAGGTCGAGGGCGAGGTGGCGTCGAGGTCGATGGCCGGCGAGCGAGGTATGGCGCAGGTGGCGAGAGAGGTATGGCGCAGGTGGCGAGAGGTATGGCGCAGGTGGCGTCGAGGGCGATGGCGGGCTAACGGCGAGGGGCTATCGAGGGCTATTGAGGGCGGTGGCGAGGGGACTGTGGAGAGCGAGGGGGCTGTCGAGGGGGCTGTGTGAGAGAGAGAGAGAGATTTTCACCACAAAAAGTGTGTGTGTGTGTGTGTGTGTGTGTGTGAGAGAGAGAGAGAGAGAGAGAGAGAGAGAGAGGTTAGAAGTGCCCTTCGTATGTTCACATATATAGTTTAGTAATTTTCAATACCCCATATGTCTACAAAGTATAGTCCCTAGGTTCAAAACAAGGGCGTGTGTGGGCACTGCTTCTACTATATTGCTAAGTGGGCGCATTTGGAAAAACAAAAGATTTTTTCGAGGGGTTGAGGAAAAGCTTCACATTAGGTCTCCGTAAAACCTAGTATGAAACATAATATTGTAGCTCGATTAACCTTATTTTCCAAAAAAGATTCCAGGTGGAAATTCACAACGTGAGAATCCAACTCTCTACTATAGCCATATTGGTAAGGCTGTTAGATGTTGATTCTTGCATTATCAATGATTCTTGCATTCCCGTGATACCTCTAAATTGAACTTTCCAGCCTCATTCTAGACGTTACATCTCAAAAGAATTGAATAACCCTCCAGCCTCATCCTCGAAGGTCCCGTTACATCTCAAAAATGAATTGAATAAGCGTGAAAATCGCTTCTCCTCTCCATTGCAGCACATCAGGTTTCACCTCAAATGTAGGTACTATTGTCAGAATTTTTTTAGCACACGCAGCTTCCGATTATGCAGGCTGAAAAATCTCAGACCTTGAGCTGGGCATTGCAAGAATGCACTCATAGCGAGTGCACGCTATGAAAATACCAAGCGTGGCAGTGCACACCATTAATCGGGGATGGACTTGAGGGCTGGGACAGGCAGAACCCCATTGTTCAGACAACGAAGGTGAGAGGAAGCGCGGGGGAGAGGGGGAAGGGGAAGGTGCAAGTCGAATGCCCACGCGCACACTTGCAGAGGTCGTGCAAATGCCAGATGGAGGTCAGATGGAGGAGCTTCCGTGCAAATGCCAGATGGAGGAGCTTCCGTCCCACACAGAGGATAAATAATATTGAGGGTCCATCCGTCTACTTGAAGAGTTTGTGCATACAGATGAGGAACGGACAGCCCCAAATGAGTATAGAAACTAAGACTCCAAAGTCACAAGCTAGGGGCACAAGAAACCTATCAAAGAGAGAGAGAGACAGAGAGTTTTTTACTTCGTAGGAACAATCCCAAGACGCACACAGTAGGCGTATCCGAAGTTGACCACAAGGATCGAACACACACACACAATGACACGAACCAGAGCCTCGACCACCAAGACCCACGCGGGTTTTACAAAACTCGATGGGGAAGGATGAGAAAGGAGTTGCTCGAAGACATCAAAGAGAAAAAGGATAACCCTATCGAAGAGAAAGAGGATCAACCACCACAACCCCCTGCCCCTCTGCCGGGAAGTTGAAGAGAAGAGGATTAAACCCCATATCTCTCTCTCACTATGTAGGCTGTTTTTTCCATGCAAGAAGAGCCAAGGAACACTATGCAAAGGATGTGCAGAAAATAAGAGTTGTCGACAGACTACCTAGAAGATCACTCAACAACACACCGATTGAAGTGGATAAAGCAAAGCAGGCTGGAACCCAACTTTGTGAAACATAGAAAAAAACCTATCAGGAAAGGAAACACTTCAATACAACAGGAAACATGCAAGAAGAGGATTAAACCCCATATCTCTCTCTCACTATGTAGGCTGTTTTTTCCATGCAAGAAGAGCCAAGGAACACTATGCAAAGGATGTGCAGAAAATAAGAGTTGTCGACAGACTACCTAGAAGATCACTCAACAACACACCGATTGAAGTGGATAAAGCAAAGCAGGCTGGAACCCAACTTGGTGAAACATAGAAAAAAACCTATCAGGAAAGGAAACACTTCAATACAACAGGAAACAGCACATTTCAAGACTGGACAAACAAACAACTCGATCGGGAGGAGCAGGTCCACGCCAGCAGAGTAGCTGCTTCTACGCAGCAGTGTCTCAGAGGAGTTTTGTGCTATTTCCCAATTAATGCAGCTTCGTTAGGTGGAGACTCGACACGTGATGAATGCTAGGCGTATCCAAACAAGACTATTATTTACATACCTACATACAAAGTTGCTACCACTTAACATGAAACGGCATCAGTTTTTCTGAACAAAGTGGTGATCCACAGGAGCAGGTCAAATTTTCATAGCCAATATGAATTGTTACATCACCGCTATGAACTCTTTAACATTTTATTATATACACTGTAATCCGTCCAATTTTCAACCTAGAAGCCAGATCCCAATTTCCAAGTGGATGAATCAGTAAATTATATAAAAAATGTTTGTTTGAAGCTAGGATTAAGTATGTTCATGTAGCTCTTCAGAAATCCTCCCCCACAGGCGTTAAGTCAATTGTAAATTTGTCCTTGCCTTTTGTAACTCTCTGCAACCACGAAATTTCCAAACATTGAGACCTACTCAGATACAGGCATACAAACAATGTTCAAGTTCCAAGAAGGAAAGCTGTACAAAGTACATCTGATGCTCTATTCCATTTATATGCAATATGTGAAGATTTTGTCACCCCTTTCCTAGGTATAAATTTCAACTTTCGTATCAAAGAGAGATTTTTAAAGGGTTTATGGCAGTAGGAACATTAAGGATTTTGAATAGAACTATAGATATAAGTGGGCAGTAGGCAGATGTATTAACTACAAATTGAAGCTTGCCATCCACAATATGCTACGAATAACTTAAGACGACTCCTTGGAAATGACAAAGAGGGCCTTATGTCATGAAAAACTTACCGCAATAGCCATAAGCTCTTCCAATAGGACCTTCAGGCTCCTCAACGGCTGCAGGCAGAAGGCCACACAACAAACAGATATTACCTTCATATCAAGATAATATATGAAACAGAAAATGTGAAAACTTTCATTTTCCTTAGGCCATGCCCTTTTAGAGTTCTTCACTAGACATACTGAACCACTACAAAAGTTTTGTCATGAATAGCAAGTATTCGGATACTCTTATGTCCCTTTCTGAGCAATGAGAAGTCCAAAGAATAGGATTTTACCCATTGTGTTGGACCATCGACTGGGGCTTTAAGGGGATTGTCATGTACCTGCTACATAACGATTGGCCAGCAAAAGGCACACCTGGTGTTACAAAGAAGAATGGACTGCAGAGTCAATTGGTGACAGTTGAGCATGTACCTCCATGAAGATCCCATCCACACCAACGGCAACACATGTCCTCGCAATGCAAGGAATAAGCTCTCTTAAGCCACCACTTGCCACACCAACACCATCTAGCTGCAATCAAACCAAGCTTAGAAAATAAAACAAGAGAACCTGAATGCTTTTTCTCGGTATTAGAGAAGAGAGGTAAGATAAGTTTTTTGAAAACCAAGAAGGCTAGAGGGGAGAGAAGGGGGAGCTTCTCTAAAAAGTCATTCTGAAAAATAGTAGATACAAACAGGCATCCAGAGTCTCTAATAGAGCAATGAGCTTCTGCTAACAACTCAGGATTTAAACCTTACAATGGCAATAGTCCCTCCCCTCCCCCCTTTCCTTCCCCTCACCCTTCCTTGATCACTCTATCCTGTGGGCCCCTTTCCTGAAGCCAGTGCTTTGAGGCACATTTTATGGATGAAGAGTTATTAGAGGGCCGGAGGTTCTTGTCAAGACAGAAGTGCCAGAGAGAGCATGGACTCTACCCCCACCTTCTTTTGGCAATTTCGACTCTCGAGTCTCCAACGTCTCTACCTTACTTTCCAATTGATATTTCAATGCAACAATGATGCCATGTTTTCTATCCCATGCTTGAATTTGCCACCAAATGTTAGCGAAGGTCTTCAATCTTCACCTCCGCTTGCTACACCATGACCTCATTCATGATATAGAACCTGCCTAGAGAGGGCCTGCATTATTGCCTAGCATCAAGTGCTAAAATAAAAAATGGCTTGGCTTTCTCGCAGATGCAGAGGACTCTCTTTCATGGCAGGAAACTCCCGGCCAGGCAGGATTGCAAGATTTTTGAATTGTCAAGTGGGGATTCACATCGCAGCATAGCAGCAAATCGCATCACTTGGGGACAGTATTAGCCATAACCTTGCGTATTAGAAAGAAAGAAAGAAAGAAAAATTTTATTAGAGTCTTCGGAAGACCGATGAGTCTATGAGACTGAAAGAAATTTTGTTAGAGCTGTTCCCAAGCATGCAGGGAGAATCTTGGTGGTGAACCGAGTTTTGTTTGCCGCAGAAACTCATGTTGGTGCATTTATCATGATGAGCATGGAGATACAGGATAATCGCAAGCTGACCCATGCGACAGGGCCATGTTTGAGTGGCACTTGGTGTGACACGTAGCTCTTGGGACAAGGAGAGGGAGATATTAAGGGCATGTGGGCAGTGAGACCTTGAACTAGCTAGCTCCCTAGATTTGGAGAGGACTAGGTCCATCTACCAATGATCCCCTTGCGCATTAGTAACGTTAACTCTCCGAATTATATTATAGAGCTGATGGGAGGGATGGTGCATGCCATTGCTACTCGGATTCTTTCAAGAGTCTATCCAACATTGTATGTGGCAAGGTCAGGCAGGTGAACATATAACACTCCAAATCATTGCTGACCTTTTTGCCATGTTAGAAAAACCTAGACTTGGCCAGTTTCTCCATACAGTGGAAATAGCACAAGGACAACGTGTGTGTAACGGAAAAATATTTAGAGGGAAGGGGATGCTTTCATTCAAAACTCCAAACTTTCTTCGTCCACAAGAGAGAACTCACAAGCACCAAATTCAGAAGATAGACAACAGTAGAACAATCATAACATCTCAGAGTATATTGTACAAATCTGAGCCACACACTCTACATAAAGCTGCACCAGAGGTACGCAGCACTTTGCTGCCCTAGATGCTCTACGGTGAGCATAAATACTGCTCCTCCTCCATTCCTTGCACTCCTTACGGTTGCGTGCTCTTCACCATCTGTAGTGCGAGCTCCTTGCACAGCACCCTCCTGCAGACACGTGCTCTCCTAATGGCTGTAGGTATGCATCAATATCTGCTCCAGATGCTGAGGGCTGCTTCCAGTCTGAACTGCTCAAATTCCCCAACAATGGGGCCTTTTTGTAGAGGGCTTCATGCCCTCCAAAAACAGACGACCAGTCTGTAAAACAGATCAACCAGCCAAAGACTGGGCTGACCCAATCTGTGCTGATTCTGCCAACCTGTTCATGCCGTTATAAGGCCTTTGTCTGCAGATGCAGCCACCAGCTCCTGCTGGCATCCCTTCTATACACAACCAGACCCAAAATACAGCTGCTGCCGATCACCCTTGTGTGCTGCCTCTGCTGGCCTCTTCTTAGTTCTTGCCTACAATAGCATACCAACATGTCTATCTTTGCACAGCAGCCACAGAACAGATCCACGAGCCTTGTGGATGCTCCATGACGACATGCCATTGCTGTTCCATCCCTGCATTACCAGTCGTACTGTCCTGTACCTGCTGCTGCACCCTCCGCACAGTTTGCCCTCTTCCAAAGCTCTGTTGTCAGCCCTAAGTCCTTTACCGTATAGAAGCCTACAGTGCTGCCCACGTGTCTGTTCTGTGGATGTTTCACTCCACCTAGATCTGCCCATGTAGCATCCATCCCTGATGCAGCCACAGCAGACTCAAAAACCCGCAATCCTACATTGATACCTTGTCCTTGTGCTCTCCTCATGTGGGGGCTTACAGGTGGGAAGATGGACCTAATCTCCAACACCCCCTCTCATTGTCACATGGTGGGCCCTTAATGACCAAAAGACATATAATCCCGCTGCTCTCTTTCAAAAGCTCTCAGGAACACCGTGAGGAAAGTATTGAGATCAAGTCCCAATAACAACGTAACGTTTACTTCCATGTCCAGCTCAGTTTCATCCTTGCAACTCAAGAACCAAGCCAGTACACAGGTACAACCACGGTAGCATCCTCCAATGGCACTATCAAATGTCATCACGAACATGCCATACAACTCAGGTGCAATCTACAGGTACTTCCAGTTGTCCCCCTTTGAATTTGAGAGCCATCTAGACCCTGAAAGCACGAAGTCTACTAGATCTGTTTCACCACATTACGCAACCTGCATGCTCCACAACATACATCCAGAAACCCTAAAATTACTCCAGTTTGCCGCCAAACACAAGCTCTATATGAGCTCCTCTTAGGTTTAAATCCTGAGCCCATTAAGATACAATAGTACCCCTATCCTTGAAAAGTCTTCACCGTCAGTATGACCTCTAAGTACCAACTCAGTAGAGCTATCCATAACAACTAGGTCCACCAACAAACAAGAAGCTCCAAGTGCCTCTGTTAAGAAAGCTCCTCTACCTCCAACCTGGCAAGCATTGAGCGCCAAGCATACTACTACAATCATCATGTAAATACAAGGAAATTACATACCCATAGTCTTTAGTTTTATTTATTGGGGAGTCTGGATTTTCTGACCATTGCTCTATACAACATGAGCACTGTCACACCTGGATTTATGCATCCTGTTAAGGTACTACAGCGTGTAGTCACCAAGAACAACTCACCTTGTATCACATGAGCTGACTCTTTTTCAGGCTCTTCTCCCTTAGACTTTTCTTCCCACTTCCTCCTTTGATCAGCCTTTTTCTTCCGGCAATCCCTTGCCACATGTCCAGGCATATCACAATAGTAGCAATTTGTCTTCTTTTTACTGTCTCCATCAGAAGAGTCTCCATCCTTGGACGTGTCCTCTTACTTACTAGGCTTGCCTTACTCTAGCTTTCCCTTCACTTTACCTTTGGTAGCGACATTAACATTTTCTCGGTGCCATCATCCTCACACAGCCTCTGCATTGCTTCCTCTTGGATCAACAAGGGATCAAGATCCTCAAAGGTCAACCACTTTAATCTCTCTCCGAAATCAGGGTTGTCACTAACACATTGAAATTTCTAGGCAGTTTACTCAGCATGAGAGTCTTTAACTCATTGCTATCCATCTAACCAAGCAACCAGTTGATCCTTTAAGACCTTGACTAGATGATCACTAACCTGGTCACCATCCGTGTTGAGCATGAACAAATGATTTTGGAGCATTGCGATGTGACTGATATTCGCCATCTCTTTCAACATTGTCCATGCCTCAGGTGAGGTCTTCACCAGTTGAAAGTCTGGTTGCTTATGCATCAGCATCTTTCTACATCCATTCTTTGACGTCATCTGGATCTACTGCCTGGATTACCTTCCCTGGATGAGAGAGCTGAGGATGCAGCTAACGGATGCCATAGCTAGAATTCAAGTCTTGGAAGGACCTGGTAAGAAGGAAGTCATTGACGAGGTTATCAAGTCATGCAATGCTTCCCCCCCTACCCCCCAACTAGTCTCTGCAGTCAAGAATCTAGTTCATACTGAAATGCAAACAGCCAAGCAAGAAGTGACTGTGGAGTTTGATGCAAAGGTCAACAAAGCTGATTAAAGAACATGCAGCTAGAAAGGATAATGTTTTAAAAATCGAAATTGGTTCCAGATGGAAGAAGATGAATCTTTTAGTGATACCTTAGCACATGTCCAAACAGAAATGCCTACTGTTGACTGGACAGCAGATGCCGATGACAATCTTGACAACCCAAATGATGACGGTGAAGCTCGAGTAGTTCACATTGGTCAGCGTAATGGCCATGCTATCATTACATTCAACTCACGAGACATACATATAAAAGTTCTGCGACAATCTCACAAGCTGAAAGGGACGAAGATATGGATAGCCGAGGAACTCACCAAGGCTCAACTGAAGGATAAGGCAAAGGAATTAGCAAAGGTTCGGGCTGCCAGGAAGTATGGTAAATGGGCAGTCTACCGGGACGGGATAGCACTCATTAGAGAGTTTAAATCAAAACCAAAAGACTCTCAGTCTTAAACTGATGTAAGGCCAACTATATATATGTGTGTATGTTTTATCTAGGCTACAATATAGGTACTCTCTAAATAAATGGAGCTGCTTTTGCACTCCTTGGGAGCTGCCCTGCGCCCTCCCTAAGCTGATGTACTACATGGCTTTCATGTTGTCCCATAGACCTCTTGGTCTCCCGTGGACGTTAATAGACTTTCTTTCTTTCTTTTCTTTCTAGTTATGGATCTCATCCTTCACATATATCCCACAATCCATGTGCACTTTGAATCTTGATCTTTCAGGTCAGGCAATTTTTCCCATCTAGCATTCCCGTCAAACCAAAGTTTGGAATTGGCATTGGCATGTGGTGCACAATCGCACCTGCAAGATTTTGCTTCAAGAAAACTTTGACACACAATGACCTGTTGGTCACATCTGTATTGATCACAAGTTGGCTTCCTCTTTCAGGTGTCGAAGTCGATCTCTTACTGGATGGCTTGATCAACAAGGCATACGCTTCCTAGCTTCAAATCTCAGCTTCCAATGAAACCCTAGTCTCTCAAAACTCACTTCAAAGCACACCACCATCACATAGCTCTCCAGATAGGCAGCCGCGGCTCTGATACCATCTTAGAAAAACCTAGACTCTTGACTAGTTTCTCCACACAGCGGAAATAGTAAATGGATAAGGTGTATGCAATGGAAGAATTTTATAAGAGAATAATAGAATGTTTTACTTCAAAGCTTCAAACTTTCTATGTCCACACGAGAGAACTCATAAGCAGCAAATTTAGGAGATAGACAAACAGTAGTACAGTCCAAAATGTCTCATATTATATTGCACAAATCTGAGCCAAACACTCTTACAGAAAGCTTCACCATAGGTCCCAAAAGTCGACACCTTGCATGCTCTATGGTGAGCATAAACACTGCTCCTTTTTCTGTCCTTGCACTCCTCAGGTTGCTTGCTCCTCAGTGAGCTTAAATGACCATCCATAGTGCGAGCTGCTTGGACCGCATCCTCCTGCAGACATGTGCTCTCCTACTGGCTGTAGTATGCACCAAGATCTGCTCCAGTCATCCTCCAGACGGTGAAGGCTGCTTCCAATCTGAACTGCTAAAATCACCACAGTTGGACCTTTTTAGAGAGGGCTTGAGGGCCTCCAGATTGGCCAACCTGTCTGTAAAACAGACCGACCAACCACAAACTTGGCCAACCTAGTCTGTGCTAATTCTGCCTACCTGATCATATATCTAGATGAATCCAGGAACATGCCCAAACTCAATCCTTTAAAAACACAACACAGTGTGCAGTTTCAATCTCATGATAGCCATTCATAAGGTTGAAACCATAAACTCCATCATGTATAGCACAGACTAGCTACTATGGCATCCCCACTGACGTCATCAGCACCGAACAGTGGGTGTAGACCCTAGTATAAACATATGCTCTCACATATACAAATCCACACACCCACACATACTTGAGCATCCATTTATACAAAGATCTTCTTACTAAGTTTCTATCGGCACTCGGGAGGTAAAGAGTAGACTCAGCCGTGACAAAGGGTAGCACTAGAGGAGAAGGCGAATAAAAAATAAGTCCACATTCTCTTCATTCAAGCTACGACTTCTTGTGAAAACTATACAATTTCATATTAGTCTCTCCCAAACGAGCATCTGACATCTAGCTGACAGGGTAACGCACCACTTAAGATAGAAAGAATTTATCACAATATCCGCAGGCCGCAATATGGATGAAAACTTTACAAAGTGAAATTTGTGTGTATGCTAATACGCAGAAGCATGTATCTAGATGAATCCAGGAACATGCCCAAACTCATCCTCTAAAAACACAACACATAGTACAGTTTCAATCTCCACTGACGTCATCAGCACCCAACAGTGGGTGTAGACCATAGTATAATGCTCTCACATATACAAATCCACACACCCGCACATACTTGAGCATCCATTTATACAAAGGTCTTTGTACTGAGTTTCTGTCGGCACTCCGGAGGTGAAGGGAAGACTCAGCTGTGACAAAGGCTAGCACTTAAGGAGAAGGCTAATCAAAAAATGTCCCACGTTCTCTTCATTCAAGCTACAACTGCTTGTGAAGACTATACAACTTCATTTTAGTCTCTCCCAAACGAGCATCATCCCACCGGATCATGCCTTTCTAAAGCCCTTGTCTGCAGACTATTTGCTGCATCCGATACCAGGCCATCTCCTGTAACTGCTGGCATCTCTGCTGTAGTATGTGCCCGACCAGACCCAAAATACTACTGTGGCTCTTCTTGCCTTGCAACAGCCTACCAACATGTTTATCTCTGAAAGCTCCTGCGAGCCCTGCACAAGAGCCACACAACAGATCCATGAGCTTTGTGTATTCCCTAGGAGGATCTGCCATTGCTGTTCCAACTATGCAGTACCAGTCATATTGTACCTGCTGCTCCATCAGAACAAGTTCGCCATTCCAGAGCTCCATTGTCAGCCGTAAGTCCTTTACTGTGTGAAAGCCCACATGGCAGCCTACAATGCTGCTCACATGCTTGTCCTGTGAGTGTTTTCCTCCACCTAGATCTGCCCATGTGGAATCTCTCTCTCCTCTCCATTACATACACATGCAAGGAAGCATTGATGGACACCAGTATGCATGCTGAGGAGGAGGACAAGTACCATTGTCCTTGTGCTCTCCTCATGTGGAGGGTTACAGGTGGGACAATGGACCCTAATTTCCAACATGCCATATGTCCACTCCAAGCACGGTTGATTGGCTCACAAATGGAGACCTTGGCATTCCACCTATAGTCTGAGGCAGGCTCCATTGCCTACACAGTTGGGGGCTCAGGGTTGAGCTAGGATTTCGCTTTAGGCTGCACCAAAGCCCGCTTAGGTTCTCCACCTTAAGGAATGTTCGGCTGGACATTGCGTACAAGTTGCAATGTCCACCTTTGGATAAGGAAAGAAAGAAAAAAAGTTTATTAAAGTCTTCGGAAGACCGATGGGTCTATGAGACTGTGAAAAACCTGATACAAACGAGTTGTGGTGGTGGAGCTACTAAACGAGTATCCACACCAATGGAAATGAAAAATATGCAAAATGTCAATACTAAATTCTAAGTGCAACAAAGTCATGTCATGTCAGTAATCGACTATCTAATCATCATCATCACCATCAAGACATTAGGGTGGATGGGGGAATGGGGGCATGAAATCGGCGATAGAGTGCTATTGGCCACTCAAAGCTGCAGCCCTGGCATGTTTTCTAGTCATAGATCTGCGTCTAACTAGGGCTACTGTGACCCCCGTCGGGCGAGACCCAACTCTAAACATGGATGGGATGTCCCCAAGTGTGATCTGTGTGTCAACCCTCTGTCTGAGCTGTCGGGTCACAGGCTCCGGGTCACGGTCATGTCGAGGCCTCGTCCCGTGGGTGTCCATGTGATCTGGCTAGAATAACTCCGTGATAGAGCTCTAAGAGGGATCAATCAAGGAAAAATTCTGCTCATGTCTCTGTGCTCGAAGTATCCTCTCGCGATGTCTGAGTGCCTAGAACAAAACCTGCCAAGCATCGTTGGTCTGGGTAGGAGATGAATCAAGCCAAAACCCCATAGCTACCTCTGAAGAGGCAGTAGGAACGCCCGCAGATCTTAACTTAAACAGGACACCTGAAGATGAAGTGCTCCTCTGTCTCAACCTCCTGCATGTCACGCAAAGTGCATATGCACCTCTCCCTAGGTGGTCACTCTGCTCTGCCGCTCTCGATACGAAGTCTATGTGAAGAGACCCAGAACTGCCCAAGAGAGATCCTCAGTGAGTCGGGTAAGTAAATCTGAGTGTTCCCTGGTGGGTCAATGAAACCCTCTGCTATGATATGTAAGTGATCTCTATAGAAGCCCAGCTTCACTGGAAGATCACTCGAGCCCAGCCAAGTCCAGAATGTGTGTAGCTGTAATAGATCCTTGCATAGCCTGGTTGACTCCGTGTAATAGGAGGGGAGAAAATGGAGCATCCATGCTGTACTGGAATGGGGGTATTCTGTCAATGTGGAGCCCCAATCCCTCGAACCATCTCTCTGTATGGGCAAACTAGCACCTCTGGTCTCCTCCTGCTGCAAGTGCCATAGAAGAGGACAGTGCTAGCCATGGTAACTGGTACCCCAGAGGTGTAATCCCCACACTCCCTAACTCGGTACAAGTACGTGATGACCTGAAAAGTAGCATCTAGTTATAATGGGGGTGACCCAAGCTCCGCCGGAATGATCTGGTGAGGAACAGATGGCTTACCACGGATCATCCGTGATAACATGAGAACCTGTAGCCGCTTAACCCTAGCCCACTCTGTATCCGACAACTCTGGCCCCCAGCATGGACTGCCATACATCCCCGCTAGACGGACCAAGGAGTCAAAAAGCAACCCTTTGGTCCGTGGATCCTGAAAGTGAGAGCAGAAGCACTGCCTCTCTAGTCTAACCAATGAAGCATATCCTCTGCTTAAGTGTGCCTGCATCGCAAGTCTCATAGTGAAGATAGGTCCGAAAAAGACGACCCCAAGATAAGTGTATGATGAAACTACCTCAACAGGTGACCCATCAAATATGAACTACTCCTGGCGCATGACAGCTCGAGATGTATTGAAGATCATAACCTTGGTTTTTACCCAGGTTGACCTTCAAATCATGAGACTCACAAAAGGACCGCGGTGCGTCAAGGTGTCTCTGAAGCCCCTCTGCTAAGGAAGACAAGAGAGCCACGTCATTTGCGTAAAGCAATATCCGGATCAGCGTGCCCGCAAGAGAGCAACCTACCCTCCCTTGCGTCTGCATCACTGTCTCAAGCTCATCAATGTATAGGCCAAACAAGGTAGGTGATAATGGACACCCTTGTTTGACCCCAATAGTGCTCATGATCTCGTCTGTCCACCCAGATCCTGTCCGGACTCTGCCTGAAACTCTCTCATAAAGTGCCATGACAGCCCAAATGATCTCCTGGTCGTAACCCAAATCCTGTAGGCGTCGTATGAGGTGGGCTCTCGGAACCGTGTCAAATGCCTTGAAAATCCACAAAGCAACAATAAACCCTCTACTTCCCTGTCCTCGTCTCCTCGATGATACATCTGAGCATGAGAATGTGGTCCATGGTCCCATGATTACGTTGGAATCCGGCCTGTCCTGCTGCTCTAAGTCCTCGATCCTCCGCAAATCTGCTGATCTCGGAATCAGGTACCGATGCATAAATCTTTGACATGACATGTCCAATCATAATGGTCCTGTAGTTCTCCGGACTCATGGTATCACGTGCCTTGTGAATGGTGAGATAGTGTTAATGGTCCAGGTGCGTGGAAACCCCAAACAAACAGCTTCATTAAATAGCCTTGCTAAGACCGGGGCTAGGAGATGAATCCCATATGCAATGAACTCAATGCATAGTCCCTCATGATCCTTCACTCGGCCATTATGAAGTTTCATTGCAACATCCTTTACCCCCCCCCTAGTGAAGAGGGTCCAGGATGTGGGATGTGGCATATGTGAGAGATTAGGGGCTAGCTGATTTGGGATATCATAGAGTGTGCGTGCATAATCAAACCACACCTGAGTGTCAGTGAGTGGTGAGGGGGTCCGTCCCTCTAGAAATCTCCGCCAAAAGTCCTTAGGGTTGTTACTGAACAGAATGTTTAGTAGCTCCTCCTCGTTCTGTCGAACAAAGTCTAGTTTCTTTCTACATACCGATCGACGCTACTCGTGTAGCATCTCTCGTTCACTCGGAAGATTGTTTCTAGTTTCGAATCTGAACTGACGGCTGAAAGCCTTACACTCATCATTGTACCAGCTATTACAGGGTAAGGGGGTAGTGGGCGGGTGTAGCGGGTGGTGTGGGGGAAAGCATGAAGAGCAGCCTCGTGTAGTGAGCAAGTGACTAGGGCAACACGATCCTCTAATAGGGGTATATATACAGACGGCCAGAGTAAGTAGGTGAGTGATCACGATCAAAGCATATATCATGGTAGGTAGAGTAAGAACTCAACGGGGTAAGTGCTACGCGACGGGGAGTAGAAATGCTAAAGAAAAGATAGGTATGATCAGCCCCTAGAGGGAGAGGTGCTACGGTAAACTCAGTGATGCGAGATGTGAAGGCAGGGGATCCCATGATGTAGTCAACAACACTGGAGCCTCCCTCATGTGGAAAGCACATGAAACCACCTGAGGCGGGCCATCTGTCAAGACCATTATAAATGATGAGATCATGCATCCTACCGAGGTCTAATAGGGCCTGCCCATAAGATGTAAACGGTCCTCGTCTGTCAACTGAAACCCATAGCATACCTGCCTCCTCAAGGTCAATGTTTCGCAGTAGAGTGGAATCATCCCTGAAGTCGAGTGGTGCCTGACCAGCGCTTGTAGGTGCAGTGATCGCAAGCCATATGCAAGGTGTGAGTTCCATGAAGCTAAACTTAGCAGCACTTATCCTACGGTTTGTCCAACTTCTTCGTACACCTTGATATTTTAGAGATGTCTAGGACTACTACACATGTCCTAGCGGTAGTTCAATTCTTAGCATTTAGAGTCACGACTAGATTGCCTATCTTCCAGATTTAAATTTGACACTCTTATTGGTAGTTAAAATGACCGGTTTTCATCTACGTAGGTAGCATTCGTCACAAGACCATCTCCGAGCAGGAGGGGCAAGAGAAAGACAGAGCATTAGAGAGGAGCACAACATCAACAGGGGTGATGTCGCATTGAAGTCCCCAACTAGGAGGACTTCTCCGCGGCTAGAGAAGTCAACAATGAACTGATAAAGAGCAGCAAATGGAGATGTCTCATCCTCACCTCGAATATCTCTGGCGAAGTGGGAGGTCTCAGGGGGGAAGTAGCAAACTGCAATAACCACATCTCGGCTATCCATGTGTCGAATCTGGATCCAAAGAAACCTGGACTGTGCATCTCTCTTCTCCACTGAAATGGTCCCCAAAAGTGTGGATTTATAAAGGACTGTGACTCCTCCTGACCCTCGAACCCCTCCTGTATCCCTCGTCTCATCTCTTTAGGCAAACTCCCATGTATACCCACTAACTACTGGTAGTGGGCACTCTGGAATCTGATGTGTCTCTATATAAAAGATTGTCGTGACCTGTATAGGATTCCGAGAAATTTCCTGGTTCTAACCATAAGGTACCATTACAGTTCCAGATGGTGTAGGATAGGGTCTCGGATATCCTAGTCTCATAGACCCTGCCCCCCTACGTGGGAGGGGAGGTGAGTGCCCGACGAGGACCTATAAGGAGTTGTCCATCTCGTACTACTACCCACTTCCCCTCCTTGCGGGCCAGATCCCGCTGCTGCAACAGGAAGTGTGTCTCGTCAACCTGTAGTGGAGTGAGGCCCTCATCCATGGAGATCGTTGGTTGGTCTCATAAGGCTGACCTACGACGTAAAGCCGAAAGTCATGCCTGAGCATCATGGAACCGTATGATAAGGGGATGCTCTCAATTGGGGTCCCTCCCTACCCACCATGCTCTCTCAATCCTGTGCTCAGTCGTCCCTAGAGTAGTGGCCACGAAGGCCGTCGCATCTACCATCGGTGTAGCCTTAGTGCGTGGGATCCCACGTACTCTGATGTTGAGAGACTTACTGGCTCTCTTCTGCCGCTCCAGGAGGGTAGCCGAAACAGTTACCCTTGCAGGTTCCCGTTTGGCTACGTCGACCCATCTGGATGTCTCCTCGATGGCAGATTGCATGGTCACAATCTATGCCTCCACAAGTGGGGTGCTCGCTTGGATTGTGCGTCTAGCAGTGACCTCCTGTCAAAGCTGTGAGATCTCCTGTCTGAGTCCCTGAATAAGATCGGCTTGATCTCGGATAGCCTGAGCCTGTTCCTGTATGAGATGCACCTGCTCCTGGGTGAAGCATGTCTGCTCCTGTGTGAAGCCTGATCCATCTCGCACTCTCAGATGCTATGTACCTCCATTAGCAAGTTCTTCGAAGCCTTTGATGGTTCAACTCATCCATGCCCTAGTGGAAACTGAAAGGATTGTGGCATAAACGTGTGGGGATGAGACTGGAGGCTGGGTGATGATTGGGTGAGATGGGTGCGATATGGAGACGATAGTGGCCTGGAGGAGGTGATCCCAACAGGGTGTGGGAACATGGGCTGACTGAGAGGCAGAGGGGAGAAAAAGGTCTAGTAGTGCGGAGCAGTGTATGACCCCTCCAAAGTAGGTGTCATAATCGGAGAGAGAACTGTAGCAGGAGAAGAAGGGAGAGATGGAAGAGATGGAAGAGATGGTGTCAATGACAACCCCTCTATCCTAGGGGAGGGTGGAGCAAACGATGTCATGGATGTAGCTGAGGATAAGGATGTAGCTACGACGGAAGCTGGGACTGAAGCTGAAGCTGAAGCTCAGGCTGAGGTGGACCCCGCCTCTGCTTTGCTGTCAAACTCCGAGTCCACTGCGGTTGTAGTGTGTGTTCACATCCTCGAGTTTTAGTTGTGTTTGTTTCTTGTTTTTGTTGTCGTCTTTCTTGGCAGCTTTATCCGTATCTTTGCCACCTTTCCCCATTTCTTTTGGCTGTCGGTGCACGTCTTAGTGCAGGAGCGGGAACGAGAGTGGGAGCGGGAGCGCGCATGACCCCCCCCCCCCCCCCGGCAAGAGGCACACTCAGTCCTAGGGGCTGAAAATGTCGGGGAGCGGGAGAGCTCGAAGGAGGGGGATGAAGGGGGATGAAGGCAGGGCTGCAAGCGGAGGGTGGAAGAGAATGGGTGAGGGTGAAGGGCGGAGTGGCGAGGGTGGCTGGCAGTGGAGCTGCAAGGCGGGGGGGGAGCTGTGAAGGCGGAGCTGCAGGGACGTGGGCAGCAGGCTGCAGGGTAGAGCAGCAAGGAGGGGAGGTGGGCAACGAGCAGAAGGGGAGCCAGCACTGCAGGGCGGCGGGCAGCGAGCAGGAGGGGAGTTGGAGCAGTGAGCGGGCGAGCTGGAACGGAGAGCAGCAGGCGGAGGAGCTGCAGGGAGGAGAGCAGTGCCGGGGGAGTGGAGGGGGGGGGGGGGGGGGGGAGAGAGAGAGAGAGAGAGAGAGAGAGAGAGAGAGAGAGAGAGATGATATGGTATGATTGTATTAACGTCCTCGTGAAACCCTTCAGGATCTATGGGACAGTGATCACTATCAACAAGTAGTGATTATTTACATCCATTGAAAGAAAATAGCATAAATAAGAGCATAAGTGTGCTATGCAGTGAGTACTTGTTGTGCTAGCCTGTGTGCTAGACCAAGTACTTTGTTGCGATATTCTAAAATTTCCTTTATGTAGTTGCCTAGCTCTTTGGCTGGCCACTCCAGTAGGGATTTCAGGTTGCTTCTATTGCCCCCATAACATTCTCTGATTTGCACATATGCTCGACATGTTAGGAGTACATGCTGCTCATTTTCTACTTCTCCTGCGGAGAGAGAGAGGAAGACCAAGGCGGTTCTTGGCAGGCTTTCATAGCCTCATTCGCCCTTTTGCAAGGTTGGACTTAGGCACTTTCTAGACTCTTACCAATGGAAGAACCCAATGGTTGTGTAGTCCCCACATTGGCTATTAGCATCTGCTCTCTAGGTTACGGTATAGTCCCCACACTGGCTGTTAGCATCTGCTCTCTAGGTTATGGTAGGCAATTATCTGGAACCCTAAGATGTGGTTTATTTAAGCACCTCTCAAAATAGCCAACAATTGTATGATTTTCTAGGAGTATAATATAAGTGGTCCTGTTATGCACCGCCGTGTGTGGGGGAGGGGGTGTCTTTATACAAAGTGGCATATCTTCGTCTATAGACCATTTTGATACCTTACAAGAGGAGGTGATCCTTTTGTTTCCCCATTTTGAATTGGGAGTGCTGGGCGGAGAGGTTTGGGGGTGGGAATGTCACTCATACAAATCCTTTTATTCTGCAGAAAAGGGCAGTGGGCGGGTTTTACTCACTGATCTATTACATCCTTTCTTGTGTATAACCTTTATCACCCTTCCCTGAAAGGATGGACATGGCTAAAATAGTCCATGATCCTCATAACATAGGGTAACAATCATGCGGGCATCATGAGGCACACAAATCCCTCCAAGCAGGTTCATTACAACCAGCTTCATTACAACCACATGGCCATATTGGTGCTCGTGGTCATTCATGAGCTTCATTTCTTGCAATAGTTCTTGCGTAACAACCAGATGGTCATTCGGCGATGGCTGGAGGGATCCATGAGCCTCATAATGACCACATAATCATAATATGTCTCCTGGACCTACAGTCTGGAGAAAAATATCAGGTTGTCCTTCATCCTTGAATGTACCAGTATCTAATCAGGTGCCTACCATTCCCAGATCTAGGACATGAGACTAGCAGAGAGAAACTCAAAGATTCAGCTGGGAAGGTTGCAATAAAATCTATCCTTGGTAGACAGTAGAGTCTCTAGAATAAGATTTGAAAAAATCTATTTGTTTTTCTTTATCAAGCCCTTTATTTGAAAGTTGGAAAGAGTGGATCAAGCTAGAATAAGCAGCAAATTTATCCATGTGATCATTGCATTTGTGCCCTTTTAAAAAACTGCAGAATCATGCATCCCTAGTGCCATTCTATTATGCATCTTCTGCATCAGATCACCTTAATGATGTGATGAAATTTCCGATTACTGTCTACAAGGATGTTCCTCACTTTTCTCACAGGATTCGACGTTTAGAATCTTCAGGCCACGACAGCTGCAGTGAGCCATCGTTCCAAGTTCAAGACCTATGGAGATCCATTGTCACAGAGGACTTGATGTTACAGTAAAATGCATTTGTAAATTGGTGGATAACAACAATGTGCAACTGGAAAGGCCTTTTCAGTGCTTCAACTATTTGAATTACGTTCTCTCCATTACAAAAAGGGAAACTAAAAGGTGACAAACTATGTTCGTACCTTTCTTCCAGCAGGTTGCTGCAATGAGTGGGTGATGTCTGCTACCTGTTAAAGCAGAACATATGAAAACAAGGAAGAAAATACCTCTTGTAGCTCATTTATGAAAAAAATGAATAAGAAAGAAAGCCAAATTGAACCAACTGTTGCACAACCAAAGATGAGCAAACTTTCATACGACCCTTGCACAAGTCATAGAACGTTGCTAAAGCACCTATATGAAATTCTTTCTCCTGTTTAATTTCCAAAGCAAAAGCACTAGATGGAATATGAATTCATGATTGGGGACTATGATCCTTGATGCTTAAGAGCACTAGATGAAATATGCATTCATTTGATCAGCTCCTCGATGCTTTAAAAAGTATGCATCTTTTACTGAGGACATCAGACTACTGGCCTTAGAAGTTTTCACACCTAATGAATATTTCATCTAGCTAAATACATAAAATCTAACATGTGCAAACAAATCTGTTTACCATATCCATATTCGAACATCTAATTCAGCCAAGGTTTTCAAAACTAAAAAGCATAACATGTGCTAACAAAGCTGCCATAACCAAATTTGAACACTGAGCTTGAATTGAAATACATCATTTCATGTAGAGACTGAAGCATGGAGCTTAAACCTGATCTAAGTTATCTTTTGCAATGCAGAACATCATGTATTGCAGAGCAATATCGAGAACCTTTTTTTCATCTTCATTCTCTAAAGACATAGCTTAATGTTATCACAAGACTCTCAATCTGGAGGGGCACTGCATGAATTGAAGAGGCCTTATGACCAGCAAGACTATGAAACTTGATAGTAGAGGAAGCATATATGAAACTTCAGGTTTGCTCATTAGGAAGCAGCCATAGTAGTGTAACTAGAGAGCATTATTGAATAATAGTTGGGACTCCAAATGTGCCATTACAGATAGCTAGAGTGCTTCACTACTGGAAAAGAGAGAAATTAGATTGGCCACTTCCACTTACAACAGGGCAGTCGGATTCCCTCAACCATTCCAAATTGCGAGGATCCACAATTAGATCATCTGCATTTGACAAAATGATAGGAGGGATGGGCAAAATTAAATTATTGCTTTCAATTTAGAATCCAAACTGAAATCCAAAAAAAGACTGGTTTTGCAACTCAAGTAGCTTTAATTCAGCATATTTATTTTCCACATAGGTTTCAGAACAGCAAAATTGTGTATTTCAATCTCATCTAGTTAATTGCAATGTAAGAACATGCAGCCTGGTATAAAATATTCAAGTCTGATCCAGCACGAATGAACACTTCTGTCAGACCATATTGTGCGCAATGAAAACCACCTCAACTTCTAATTTTAAAAACCACTTGAAACCCTCTGGAATGTTGAGTGTGACTGTTAAGAGTCACACTAAAATGTTTATTTTTTTCTAGATTCAAAATCCTCTGGAAATGTTGAAGTATTTTTAGTGTGACCATTGAGCTCTGCCTGAGGCATGAAAATCTATTGACAAAGTACAGGCTGGAACCACCAAGAAGCAAAGGAACCCAAAGCAGGAAACCACAACCACTGAAATTTTGCCGACACTGAACTACCTAGGTCTTCACAGAGATGAGCATGGGGAAAACTTACTGTAGCCAAACATGGTCCCACGCTCACATACCAGAACATTAGGATTCCCTGCCAGCTTAACCTTCTCAGCAGAATTGGTCATCACCTTAAAAAAAGCAGACATGTCTATCAAATGCCTTAGAAATTCACTCAGATTATCTTGCAGGAGCTTCGTTTAAAAATTTGTGAGTCATCTTATATAAATTATGCAATATATCATATGAGATACAATTAATGCTATTTCCAGTTAAACAGCGACCATCCTATATGAGAAACAAATGGAGATCCATAAATTGGAAAGCATGTGCTCAGATAAATTAACAGCTTTTCCAGAAACAGTTTTCATGTCTAACTATTAATTTTTTGCAATGCACCACAGTATGGCATTCAATGCAGCTATTAGGATTTATCTATCCATGCCCAAATGGTTGCCTGCAGGGTGAAATATCTCAAGGTCTGGCAGGTACCATATGAATTACATGTCACCCTTCCAAATACATCATAGAGTCTGCAAATAAGCTTCGTCTCTTCCAAAAGTTGAACCAAGTGACTTAAGGAAAAAAGACACATATGCCTAATAGACATATCACAGAATGCCCAGAAATTCTACACCCAATCTACAATTCTTTACTGGGAACTTTAGAGGTAAAGAGAGGAGGTGCATTTTATGTTGCTGTCACAAAAATGGCTTCATAAGACTGGCACACGAGAAAACAACGGAAGTAGTCAACTTTTCTTTCTCTCTCCAAGTCCCTATGTTTCAGAGCCACTACAAGACAGCATGACAAGAAGATGAACCACTATCCAATCTTGAAAGTTGAGCTCAAAAACCAAGCTTGATTAAGGTATTTGTGGAAAGTCTGTATTGATGACCAGCTGGCACAGGGCAGCTTCAAGATCAGAATTAGAGTTCAAGAAGCATCACCTACTTAGTGCTTGGAAGAAGATCTCTACAAGCAGAATTGTAAAGTTGTGAAATACTTTAATGGTACATTGTTCAGAAGAATAGGGGCCAAAATGCAGATTTACAATACGAAGTGTATACTGATAGACTATCATGTCCTCATGTTAATGGAGAGTGGGCACCCTCTTATGGACTGTCTAAGATACTAGCACAAGTTCTTACGTGTGGTGTAAAACCATGAATTTGATCATTGGGCTTGGGGGGATTAAAGTGGTAATCCTTCTCTGATTGTAGAACCCTCAACCTAGATGGGAGAAGAGTCAACCCTCGCATACCACAGCCCACTTCCCCTCTTACGCACTGCATCCCACTTCTCTAACAGGGCTTGCCTCTCCTCTACCTATAGAATAGTAAGGTCCTCATCCATGTGAACCTGTAGGTGTCTCGGAGAGCTGCATGCTTGCAAAGTGCTGCTAGACGAGCCTGGGTGTCTCTAAAATGTATCAAGAGAGGCTGATCTCTAGTGAGTTATTGTCTGATCCGCCATGCTTCCTCAATACCATGCTCTGGCACTCCCAAGGGGGAGGTCACAAAGGTGATAGCGTCTGAAATAGCTGAGCTGGTGCGTGTAATCCCACGGGCTTTGACATTGAGAACCTTCAGAGAAAAGTGACAGTGACTATGCAGAACTAGGAGACTCCTGACTTCATCCAATCAAGGGTGCTGCTAATATGCCAATAGGAATATTCAATTAGATAGACCAAGAAGGTGGAGTTTGATGAAGTGGAATGTCTCATTCAAGGCGAGGCTAATGATTCCAAAATCAAGCTAGGGAAATTGAGAGGGAGGGTCTTAATAGATGAACATCATCTATACCTGACTTTAAGGCCTACATCTCTCAATTAAGCAGGAAAGATATCCTATGGCATGAAAGGTTTGGCCATTTGAACATACAAAGCCTAGTCCTCATGAACACGAAAAGGTTTTGTGAATGGCTTGCCTCATCAGATGATTTGCAAAGGATGTATCATGGGAAAGCACAAAAGTGAACAATTCCTGAAGAAGGATTCAAGAAAGGAACATATCCTTGAACTGACACATTCTGATCTATGTGGTCTTTTGAATGTCAAAGCAGTAGGAAGTAAGGTTTACTTCCTGATGTTCATAGGCGATTACTCCAGGAAGACATGGGTGTATTCCTAAAGGAGAAGTCTGAGACCCTTAAGCACTTAACATGGTTGAAAACCAAACTGACAAACATGTTAAGGCTCTCATATCAGATAAAGGGGGGTATTTAAGTCAACAGAATTTATTCAATTTTGTAAAGAGAAGGGCACTGAAAGACAGCACTTTATTTCTCATACTCCCCAACAAAATGGTGTTGCTGAGCACATGAACCATACTCTATGTGAGAAAACTAGTAGTATGCTGAAAGCCTATAATATACCAAACTATGTGTGGGCTGAAGCAGTAAATACAGCTATGTACCTTCATAATCAAAGTGCTACGAATGCCGTATTAAATAAAACTCCTGAAAAGGCCTTTACAAGAGTAAATCCTATAATAGATAACCTAAGAATATTTGGTTGCATGGCTTATGCTCATGCCCCTGATGCCAATAGAAGAAAACTAGATAATAGATTTAAGTATATTTGTTGGATATAGTGATGATCACAAGGCCTAAATATTTGGAATCCTAAAGCACACAATATCATCACGAGCAGGGATGTAATCTTTGATGGAGGAACTGGTTATTCTTCACAAAAGCATACGTTCGAGTGGTAGAAAGAGAGAATGAACGATCTGTTGTTGAAGAACCTTCATCAAATACTAGTGAGGTCGAACATGAGTCAAGGACTATACCAAGATGATTTTATGAAACCATCAAAGAACGCCAAGTTATTGATGAGCCCTTAGCTAGTGAGGAGGGACTCAAAAAACATACAAGGATCCGAAAGGGGCCCTTGATAGGCTTAATGTGAGTCAAGCATTAATGACCACTATGAAAGATATAGCTGAGCCTAAGAGATATGAGGATGCCAAGGATAATCCAAATTGGCAGGAAGCTATGAAAGTATCATACAAAATAAAGCTTGGGAGTTAATAAATTTACCACAAGGAAAGACTTCGATCGGTAACAAAAGGGTCTACCGGATTAAATGGAAGTGTGGAAAAGTATCAAGCCAGGCTGGTTGCGAAGGGTTATGCCAAGAAAGAAGGCATTGATCTAATGAGATCTTTGCACTAGTAGCCAAACACAATACTAAAAGATTGATAGTAGCTTTTGATGGCTGGCCTCTTTACCAGATGAATGTTAAAACCGCTTTTCTAAATGGTGATCAGAAAGAGGAAGTCTATATGGACCAGCCACGTCGGTCTCTGGTTCAAGGCAAGAAAGAAGGGTATGCAGACTACGAAAAGCCTTGTATGGTTTGAAACAAGCATATTGTGCTTGGTATTCAAAAATTGACGAACATTTTCATGAAAAGGGCTTCAATAAAAGATCATCAAATTATAATCTATCTACAAAGCATGATAACAAAGGTACTACAGTTCTCATTGTCTTAAATGTCGATGACGTGTCATCAGTAGTAATAATGAGGAACTACTGAAACACGCCAAACAGGACCTCAACAGTCTTTGATATAAAGGACCTTGGCTACATGTATTACTGCTTGGGAATTGAGGTCTAGAGAGACCAAGATAAAACGTTCATATCCCAAATCAAGTATGCCAATGTAACCTCAGAATGGAGGATTGTAAGCCAATCGATACACCAATGAATCCAGGTGAAAAATTGTCAAAATATCAGCATAGTCTTGGAAGTTGGAAAGAAAGAAAGTTTGTTAGAAGTTTTCAAAAGCTCAAAGGGTCTATGAGCCCAAAAGAACCTAATACAATGAGCTGAAAGGATGGGAAAGCATGATCAATACAAAAAAGCCATAACCATAATGATACCAATACACAAAGAGAAATCTTTGAGCTCATGGAGGGGGCCTAGTAGCACTGTTATGATCATCTGGAAGTTGGCAAGAGGTCAAGTCTATGAGGGGGCCGTCGATGTATGAGGAGGTGATCGCATAAAACTTGTGAAAGAGTGCATACGGCAATCGGAATGTATGGTCCACTATGTTCTCCTACCTATGGCCTTATACAAACACGTGGCGCTATCAATCCTATAGGCTGTGCCCTTGATCTAGTAAACATGGAGGGAAGGTTCCCTGGTCTAATCTGCGCCTCAACCCTCTGGTGAGTCTACCGTGTGTCTCACTCTGGACCTTGGGTCTGCCATCTCCCTGAGCCCTACTGGTCAGTGCTGTTGGTGGGGAAAACTCAATGATCATGTTCTGAGTGGAGTCTAGTTGTACAACCTAATCTCACATATGTGCCCTGAGCAAATGCTTCCTGTGTCGAACGGCCTCATGGATGAAAGTCGTCAAGCATATCTAATCTGGGTAGGACAAGAAACTAGATATGGGTCGTGATAGCGACATTGGATCTCATAGTATCGTATACAAGGTACCTAAAGTTCTCCTCCGACTCTATCTCTTATTGATCACATAAAGTGCATATGCAGACCTCTCTGGGTATGCCCTCATCTCGTCTACTCTCAATGCAAAGTCAATGTGATGAAAATGCGGAACTATCCCGTCGATATCCTCCTGGAACGAGGGAGATGGATCCGTGTGCATCTTGGTGGATCAATGAAGACCCTCTACTGAAATATGCAAGCACTTGTCTTCATAGAAGCTGAACTTCGTAGGAAGCACAAGATGTGCCGACTAGAATAAGTCCAATCATACAAATTTAGAAAACTAGTTCCTAAATGTGTGTAGCTATAAGAGATCCTCTTAGATAACCTGATTCATCTTGTGATATGTGAGTAGGACAAAGGGGCCTCAACGTTGTACTGGAAGACTGGTAATCTGTCTTTGTGGAGCCCCAGACTCTCAAACCATCTACCTGTTAAGTAAGATTTCATATTTTTGGCTGGTGGCTTGTGGAGGCCTTTCCATAGGTCTCTTGCAGGAGCAAATGAAAAAAGATGTTGCATACCATTGTAAAGTGGCAGGAGACCTGAAAACAATCATGTACTGCCTATGGAGGTGCAGCTCACATGAGCTAGCACTACACCCTCAAGATTGTCATTAGGATCCAAAAGATTCACTAGGTATTCATGTGGGGTGGTTTGATAAAGGGACGGCATGCCTTTTCTGTAGAGACAAACTCCCCTAGCTACTAGGTGGATGGAGAATGCATCACGTGTCAGCACCTCCAAAACTCAGCACCTCCTCTCAACAGCATCCCCAGTTCTCGCTGCAGGACAGCAGTTGGGAGATAGTAGATAGCATCACTGCCTAGAACATTTGGATTGCACATTGCAGCCTGGTGCTCGGGGGAAGCAAATCCGTCTGGCAGCCACCATCGTCAATATTTGGTCTGGTATAATCTATGCATTGTGAACACAATTGGCAGAGCAAGTACAGAGGGATCTAGGAAGGGTGAGAGTGTTTTTGGCTTGGGCTGTCGGCATTTTCTACATATTCACGGATCAAGGAATCCATTGCTTTTATTCTCCCCATGCTAAGATGTTGGCACCTGTTTCCAAGGTACCAGTGAGCTAGGAACCCTAGGAATACATTAGCCTCAATGTCAATTTAGTTGAAAAGTCAAATGGGATTTAATTTAAAAGAAAAACATTGTAAATACATGCACTTGAAATCATTGGGTGAGTATCCTCCTAGCTTCTTACCGAGGATCCACAAAATTGTCCTTTCTTGATGTTCACCACTTTCCCAGTTTTTGCAGCTGCTATCAGTAGATCTGTCTGAAGAAATATTGAGAACCCATACCAAGAGCAAATGAGGGCACTTACATAGCAATTTACAAATTAGGAGCAAGAATAGTTACATCCTGAACAGAATCTTGTTTTTAAGCCTAACAAATATGTGTCATTTATCTAACCGTAAACGGCCAACCAGCCCAAAAAGATACATTATTTTTTAGTCACTTCCTTGACACCAAGACTACTTTTTAAGCATAGTTTTCTCCCACTCACATTTTATTTAGAATATAGATTTCTGACTGAATTCATTCTCAAAAGACATTCTGATTCCATTCCAACATGGGACAGTAGACATTGATTCCTTTTATGGAGCATGTGAAGATCATACAAACCTGACGACATAAAAAAGCAGGAATCTGAATTATATCAGCTACCCTTCCCACTGGTTCGCACTGAAATATCAGATACCTCCAATGTCAGAACAAATCAGGATTCATAAACCTGTTATGCTCAAAGTCGACCATTTATATTTATGCTTGTAAACGTGCTACCATGAAGAAGATTATATTCCTGAAATAGCTCCTATTGAAAACAGAAGTAAAATCTCTCTCTTTCAATGACAAGATGGCGAAGGACAAGGTTCTCAAGCAAACTAGCAAGCTGAAAGGTACCGGGATATAGATCTCGGAGGACCTTACCCAAACTTACACCAAGGAAAAACTACAGAATTGGCTAAAGTAAAGGATGGTCAGAAGGAAGGAAATTGGGCTGTTTAGAGAGACGGGAAGGCGTGAATTAGAGACTTCAAGCCTAGACCCAAACACTCTCAGTCTTAAACTGATGTAATTGAAGGCCATCTATCTTCACATTAGATTGTGGCTGGTTTATATAATCTCAAAGATGCTCTATGCACTCCCAGGAGATGCCTTGTGCACTCGTACTCAAATGTAGCTGTCACACTTTTCTGTCTGTACTTTGTCTCATAGCTTCCAAAACAAATGCAGGAAGGCGCACCTGTGGAATTGGGAAATGAGAAAGTTTATGTACACAATGCTTGTGCAGACAGTAATCCTCCGGATGCCCCGATTGGGCACCTGGGCTGTCTAAAACATACTGGGAAAGAATAGAAACTATACATAAGTGTTTCCTGATAGGGGAATTGGGGGTTAAGACACAGACATCCTATCCAATCCTACTGGCTGAGAGGGAAGCATTGTGTCAATTCATGGCTTACCTCAACACAGTGGAGAAGATGGACGCCAGTAGGATACCACACAAGGCGATGGAAGCTACACAAAGCATGGGCTGGCACAGGGAGGGAATGAGATGGATGGAAACATGGGGTATGACAGCCACTGATTTACCAGAAGATGCATGTGAAATAAGGGAGATTGTGATGCAGAAAATGCTACAAAAACTCTGGCAAAACCAAAGGGCAAAAATGCAGTTTTTATAAACAGGAATTAACTCAATGGACAGCCATGGAATGCAGAAATACCTCGGGGAAGACATATCAACATTTAAAAGACATCTCATCTGCAAAATCAGAACTAGCTCACATGATCAGGAAGTAGAGAGGGGTAGAGAGAGGAAAGAACCTACAAACTCTGTCCCACAGGGGAGGTAGAGAATGTACTCGTACGATGTAGAGCCTACGGACACATCAGAGAAGGATATGGGGACAGCAGAGATCCAAAAACCTACTGGAGCAGCCAGCTAGAATGTAAGGGATCACTATAAATTGATAGTGATCACTTGGCATGCAAGTCAGCATTGCCAAGACAAAGTCATAGCAATCAGGAAATAAAGCAAGTAGTTGTCCTTTGGACTCGAAGGGCAACCTAGCAGTAGTTACTTCATCCTAGGGCTTGAATTCGTGGATAGCTACAAGTTGAATGACTGCAAGGAACGGAGAGTAGATGGAGGGCTGAAAGCATTATACAGCTTTCAAAACAAATGCAGGAAATCACATGTGTGGAGCTAGGAAATGGGAAAAATCTTATAGAAGCTGTCCTAAGCTTCTACAGAAGGGCAACCTAGCAGTTGTTACTTCATACAAATACCTAGGGCTTGAATTTGTGGATAGCTACAAGTTGAATGATTGCATGGAACGGAGAGTTGATGGAGGGCTGAAAGCATTATACAGCTTTCAAAACAAATGCAGGAAATCACATGTGTGAGCTAGAAAATGAGAAAAATCTTATAGAAGCTAGTCCTAAGCTTTCAGAATGGCAGCCATAAGAGGTGAGTAGGGAGATCTGAGCAGGGCTGAAGTAAAAATCCATCTAGTGCTGTCCATCTAGTCTCCTCCCGAGGTGGGAGTACAAGACTATATGCTGCGTATGAAAAAATCCTTCCAAGGCTCCTGTCCAGGTATCAATCCTCTCGCCACCATCTTACAAAGCAAAGACCCCGCACTGCAAGTCTGGGTCAATGATATTGAGACCCCCTTCCCCAATGGGGAGGATCAGGGTCTCCCAAGCCACCCTGGCTATGGCATCCGCCGTCCCATCTAGCCCACACCACAAGAAGTCTCTTACAAGTCTCTTGAGCTGACTGAACTATCCTTGGATCGGCACCAGCGAGAACAAACAAACCATTCAATGGCCAGTTACACCTAGTTGACCACCACAACCCTAGATGCCAAGTCTAGTTTGGCCGAACTCCAAAAGAGGAGTTTCCTCCTTTTGCCCTCTAACACAGAAGAAAATTGATGTGCAGAGGAGATGCCCACACCTACCTGGCATCCCAAATACATGACGAAGACACCCCTATGAATCCAAGTGAACCCAATATCAGCCCCCCAGTCTGGAGTGTCCTCATTGCTGATCCAAAAGCCATTGGATTTGTGCCAGTTTATATGTGTCTCTGCCACCATGCAAAACAAATCGAAGGCTGTCCTAACAGAAGTGAGCGTCTATGGTGTGGCATTCAAGAAAACAGCCGTGTCATCTGCCAGCTCACTATCTAAAACCTCATCTTCTTGCCTCAATGAAGTCTCAACCCAACAATATCAGCTTGAGATCTAATATAGATACTCATAGCCTCAACCACAAACAAAAAGAGAAAAGGGGCTAAAGGGCTTCCCTAACGGACTGATCTAGAGATCTTGAACCTGTCTCCCCTGACTCCTCCAATAAGTACCTGGCTGTGGGCTGATCTATAGAGAGCGGAGATCCCTCTAATCCAAGCATCTATGAATCCGAAACGAAGGGAGGTTCATAGGCTTTCTCAAAGTCCAGGAGTAGAATGGCCAGCCTTTGGCCTCCCAAAATGAGAAGATGTTATCGAATATTCTTCTGCCATGTACAAAGCCCGTCTGCGAATCATGAATGAGATCTTGAAGTATGGGCTGCAAACATAGGCTGATTGCTTTCGCCCAAACTCTTGTACAGAGTGCCGAATAGAGTGATTGCAACGTGTTTAGAAACATACAAAATGTTTCTGAAACATTTCGGATCTCAAACGCTAGGGGGCCCTGGTTTGATTTAAAAAACCCCCAAATTGTACAACAGGGCTAGTACCAAAGCTGCATCACCTCCAGCAGATGATGACACATTTGACAAGTCATCCACTGCTAGTAAGAGCAAGGATGTTGAGGATGAGGATAAGAAGGATGTTGAGGCTGTGGAGGACTCATGACCCATGAGCACATATCTTTGTCTTCAGTCTTGAATCTTGATACTATTTCGCTTTTCAAATTCATCATAAGTAGTTTACTACTTTAGTACTTTCATACTTTCAATATTTTCCACCAACATCAGATTACCTATTTGCATCATTTCATCTTTGAAAATTGAAACTCCTGTAATGATTCATGTATCCTTTTCAATTCTCAAATATGACCATTGACTATTGAATCTTCAATGATGTGTTGTTACTTATCTGATTTAGAAATATTTCAATCTTATATTTCCAATTTCAAGCTCTACGTGACATATCAAATGTCTGTGCACTATGTTTCATGATTTTTTTTCAAGTATTGGCATTCTGGTGGTATTAATCTAAAATGTTTTTTGTTGGAAAAAACATAAACCTAAATACCCTATTTTGCACGAAACGTTTTTATAGATGTTTTGGCATGGCCTTGAAATGTTTCCAAAACCCCGAAACCCGTTTCGAAACTCTCCTTCCCTGCTACCCTGGTCTGCCTCCCTCTCATCTCAGCCCTCTCACCCACCACTGCCCTGCTCCGCCTCCCCCTCGCCATACTCCCTCCCCTCTGCTGTCCTGCTCCACGTGCCCATCGCCTCAGCTCTCTCCCCCCGCTGTCCTGCTCCACTCCCTCTCCCTGCGCATTCTCGGCTGCCCCGGGACACTCTTTACTCCAGTCCCGCCCCCTGCGCAATCTCCGCTCCCCCCTCCTGAGGATTCCCCAATCCTAACCCTACGCCATTCCCCACTCCAGCCTGCCCCCCCTCCCTGCAATCTGCCTCTCATCCCTTCCTTCCCCTTGCATTTCTCTGCCCACCTTTGCAGATCACTCTCCAGCATCCCCTCCCCCTCCCTCTGTTTCCTCCCACTCCCTACAGCCTCTCCCCTGCTGCACCCCTACATTGCTGCCCTTTTCTTTGTCTGCAGGTATGAAAGGGTGTGATGGGCATTGTGCCCTTGTCCCCACTGCAAGACTCTAGAAGAAAATGCAGCAAAGAAACAGCAAACATAGAAAGCATGTGAACGAAACAGCATAGCAAGAGGAGACAGGGAAAAAAGAGGAGAGGCCACAAAACCAGCAGCCTAAATAACAGCAAAAAGGATAGCAGGAGATAATTGATAACATCAACAACCGGTTGGTGAACGTGCAGCCACGGACTACAGACGGATAGTACCGCCGTGCAAAACCCCACCATCATGGCAGCCAGCATCAGCCTTAGCCTCAGCAGCAGCAGCAGCATCTGTATCATCTGCATCAGCGTTTGCATCAGTATCAGCATCAACATCAGCATCGGCATCCACATCAATGTCAGTGTCAGCCTTGACTTGCCCTTCTAGTCTGAGCTCCCCCATAACCCCTTTTGCCCCCTTACAGTATGCTACATTCTTGTTGCCTCTACCCACCCTTTCCATCTACTGCCAGGCTTAACTCAGCCATCTCTCAAATGTCTCCCCACCCTCCGAGACCTCTGCAATTCCCCCCTGCCCATACCCCCTATCCCCCTCAGCCACCTTTCACCTCCCTACCCACCACCGGGTTCCCATCCCTACACATCCAGCAATCAGCGTCCCTATTATATCCATATATCAGCCATAGTGGGTTCCACTACCCACAGAGGCCTGGGAGCGGTTCACAGCTCCATAAGGAGACATATGCCATCAGGTGGTGACAACCCCGAGTGATGGGCTAGCAAAGGAGGCGCAGATAGCCACCACAATCAACCATCGAGAAGACTTCCATATGGGTGGAAGTTTCGACTTGGAAGGCCACCGTTGTGCAGCCACCATTCTTGAGCAGAAACAGAAAACCAGTAAGGCTCTCAACATCAAAATCAAGGCCCAAGGGTTTCCTCATACCATTGTGCAGCCACCATTCTTGAGCAGACACAGAAAACCAGTAAGGCTCTCAACATCAAAATCAAGGGTTTCCTCATACCTCTACCATCCATGATGCGGCCAGCTTCGTGGCTTGCACCCTGACAGTCCAAGAGCATGGGAATGAGAGCGCCAGGTGCATAAGAAGTGACCCCACTCTGGATCAGCCACCCCACTCTGGATCAGCCTCACCTCATATGCTTCACAGACACTCAAGCCTGTCTTCCAGCAGATCCATATGGATGAGGACCTCACACCCTTTCAGGAAGAGGAGAGGCATACCGTCTTTCAGCAGCCGGACATCACCTGCAAGGGGGAACTGGAAAGTGGTTTGAGATGGGTGGCTTTTGATAGGCCTTCGACGAGCATCTGGGGTTCCAATTGCATCATAGGGGAACTTGTCTATGAGACTCAAAGCATCGAGACCTTGACCTGCACTGATGGAACTATAATAGTACCTTATAGTAAGATCCAAGGAAATTCTCAAAGTTATACACATGACGATATAGTTTCCTACACACACTCATTAGAGTCAAGAGCGCCTTTTGTCTGTAGTTTGTGGGTACACATGGGAGACAGCATATGAGACAAGAAGCGGGAGACAAGTAGTGGAAATGTTGCCCATAAAGAGGTGACTAAGGCTCGCTAGTCTGCAGATATTCAGGATTTCCCTACCTCATCTATGTCAACATCAGGCTGTAAACAGTAAAATAGAATCATTTCTAAATCAAGAAGCAGTACATGTCGCGTAGCCGTCCTTCATTGAAGTCCCCAACAAGTAGTTCCCCACGGCTCTAGAAATCCATGATGTCCGATTGTAGGACTGCGGAGGTTGAGACCCCTTAGCCTCATCAGACAGATCTCTAGCAAAATGCATGGTCACCGGGGGGAAATAGCAAATGGTAATGAACAGGTCCCGTCAACAGGGGCGCCGGATGCTAATCCAAAGAAATCTGAATGTGTGTCAAGTCTTGAACAAAGATCATCCCAATGAGAGAAGACCTATATACTCTTTCTTGGATATGGGTAGGATACCTGCCCTCTCATTTATGGTCTAGACCGATGGCCCTCCTCGGGCGACTTACCTGCTTTCCACATGGGGAAGGGGGTGGAACAGGACAGGATGGGGGACGGGGCTGGGGAAGGGGAAGAAGAGGAGGGGGGGGGGGCAGACGGGGAGGGGGTTCTAGCCTAGTTGACTACCTCATGGGATCTCCTGCCTTCCACACATAACTAACTTCTCTGTCTCCCTACCACCACCCGAAGCTGACCACACTTATCTCTTCTTTTAGTATATCCATCCCCCACCACACAACACACAACATGACATCATTCATACACACCACATATCATGACTTTCACGCTGATCATAGTCTATCACTTAAGTACTTAACACGTCTCTCTACCCTACTCACAGATCTCAAGGACATTACGCTCTTAAAAGATCGAGCAGCTCTAATTACTTGTTCCCTTCCTGAGGCCACCCCGCACAATTTCTCACACGCCACTGCTCCACTTGCTTGTCACCTCTCGGCTCAATCCCCTACAATGGCTGGTTAATGATGAGTGTAACGCATTACATCGTCGACTCAAATTTGAGAATAAGCATCGTCTTTCGACCAAGATGGAGACGGTACACGAGTATCCCATCTAGCTAGCCAGAAGAAGGGGGCCCTCATTTGCCAGAAGTAGAGTTACTAAATATCCTATTTAGAAATGACTCCTGGGCCTTCTAGTAGAAGTTTCTCAAGTGATTGAGACCCTCTCCTCTCAATGACAACCCTCTCCTCTCAATGACACCAAAAATTGGCACTCAATGGACGCACACTTTACGACATTCCCCACCAGCCACTACCTGACCTCTCACAGCTACCCTACCTCACCTCCTCTACAATGTTACACCACTAGTGACAAAAGACATGCAACTCTACAGCTGTATAATGGCCACGCCAAAGATCATGAAGGACTATGTCCTCAATACATTGCATGGACTAAATACTACGGCTCGGATCTTGGCAAAGCTTTCAACGAAGCGATCTGCGTTCTCCCTACATTTGCCCGTGACACCATCGATCCCATCCACAAGGTAGGGGACCCCATGAGCCTGGAAAACTATAGAACCGTTATGATTGGTCCAAGATCTCTACCTTAGTGCTCGTTACACATAGCAAACTTGCAGAGCTCCAAGGACTCACACCTGATGGACAAGTAGGATTCCACGCTGATCATGAGACTCTAGATCACATCCTCACACCCCAACGTATCATTTACAAGGCTGTACAATTAGGAGATCATTTTGTTCCAGTCATGGCACTTTATGAGGGGGTCTTAGGCAAGGTTTGCATGGCTACAGGGTGGACAGAGGATATAAGAAGTACTATCGAGGTCCAGCAGGGTTGTCCATTATCACCAACTCTGTTTCGCTTCTACATCAACGAGTTTGAGACCTTCATTCAGACAGTAAGAGGGGCAGGCTCATCTCTCGCCACTTCCTTGATTCAAATTCTCCTATATGCAGACGATGTGGTCTTACTCTCCTCTTCACCCAAAGGCCTATAGCGACACGTAGATGCACTCCACACCTTCCACGAGACACATCATCTAAAGGTCCATCTTGGTAAAACCAAGGTTATGATCATCAACACAACTAGGTAGTCATGCATAAAGTGCAGTTAACCCTTAAACTGATCACCGGTGGAGATCGTCACATCCTACACATATCTGGGAGTACTTTTCTCTAGCTCTATTTTCACAATGAGACTAGTGATGCAAGCCTAACTAACCACGTAGTACCCTGCAATTGCCAAGCTTGAGCAACACTGCTTTCACCCTCACTTCCAAGATCACCCAACCAAGTCTCTTCTCTTTGATTATTTGGTCCACCCAATGGGCATGTATGGCAGCCCATGCTGAGGACCTGACCTATTAGATGTGGACTAGGCTCAAGTGGAGAGGCTCTAGATTCTCTTGTTGGCACAGATGATCCACAATAAGCCGTCAATTCCACACCATATCATTTTGGCTAGGTTCAACGTCCCTGCACTCCAGCTTGACGCGGCATTCTATGTGATCACATACCTCCATTGAGTCAAGGATTTTGGTTCCTTGACCTCACACCGAGGCAAGTTACCATGGCTAGCCTTGTCCACATCCATGAAATTAGCAGCTAAGGGTTACAGAGGTGTTGGTATGCTCGACGCCCGTACATGCAAATGGTTTGTGAGATTGCCTCAATTTCAATGTAGCTGTGAGGCTCCCTCTATTCCACTCACTATCATGAGGCTAATCAAGTCATTCGAGAGGATCTCCTACAATCACACACATACAACACCTACTAGTGAGCTTCCTGTGAAGCTCAACTTCTACAGAGATCATTGCCTATAGATATCAGAGGAGACTTCATCGGCTTGAAAAGCTACACAAGGACCCACCTCCCCCACTCTTCGAGGATTTCGATCGGGTAGTTATGTGTTCCCTCACACTAACTACGCATTGAGAATTGACAGACTAAGGGCATACCTAGAGGGCCGCATCCGCATCTTATGTGACCTAACGGAGCTGGAATGATAGCAGCACTTTGTCTTTAGATGCCATGTGCACTATGAGATCCACAGCTGTCACCGTTGTCTTTTCAAAGACGGATTCAAATCCCTCTCCAATCTCTTCGCTCATCTGGATCAGATACGTTTAGTGATCTTCATTCATAAGGCTGTATGATACAAAGACCAGCTGCTCAGGACACATAGACGGGATCAAGGGGCTTAGTTTGACTCCACCCAGAGTGTGATAGCTGAGATTTTTCCAGTTGGATAGCAGAGACCAACAGTCCATAGGGAGATGGCGTAGCTGGGGCCCAAAGCGAAAGACATGACAAAACTGCCAATGTCTTCATGCATAGATGAGGCTTGGGTATCTTCCCTCCATGTTTGCCAAACCAGAGGCCCAACCAACAAGGGTAAGAGTGGAACTTGCCCACTGGAGATCCACTGCTAGGAGACCATAGCGGAGGACACAGATTGACCACCGACGCCAATGTTCATTTCATGCCACTGCAGCACTAATCACCACCAAAACCTCTCTCTACCAAGACCCTCTTATCTATTTCTCAGCCACCCAATGAACTTGGTTCCTCAGACAGCATACAGACGACCACCACAGTGATACCACACTCCTCCTGTTGGAATGGTCACCTCCCCATCTGTAAGCCCCCAAACGAGGAGAGCGTGGGGGAGGGAGACCTAGGGCAGAAGATGCCCAAAGAAGAGAAAGGGAGGGGGACTGCCACATGGGCAGCACCTCACACAAAGCAAGAAGGTTACCTGGCAAGTCATGGAGCTCTTGATGTACAGGGCAGACACGTGGACATCAGGGACCTGCAGCAGCCTGATTGCGCAGGGATTTCCAGCAAGGACAGATGGCGCTTCAGTATGGAGAAGGTACGGGATGCATACGTGGCTGTGCAGGGCTGATATAGACCCGGCAGGAGGCAAGGATGCTGCAGCAGAGAGGCGCAACCATGGTGCTGCAAACAGGGCAGGCTGCAGCCTGCAGGAAGGCCCGCAATAGGGCGCATATGGCCTGGGCCAGTGGCACAGTGCCACGTGGCAAGGCGGGTACAGATGGGCCTGCAAGTGGGCAGATCAGAGTGGTGCAGCAGAGGCGGGACAGACCAGCACATGGGTCGGCCAGGAGAGAGGCTGGTTGGGCTGCTTTGAGGCAGCCAACCAGGCCTTATATAGGGCTGACCTAGGGGCTGGGCCCTTGCCTAGATTGGAGGGCCAAAAGCCCTAAAAGTGTGGGCCATAAAGGCCTAGTTTTGTGAGCCCTTAAAGGGCTGGACCAGCAGCAGACTAGTCTGGTCGGCCAGTATGAAGCTGGCTGGTCGGTTTTCTACAGCAGGCCTTAGGGCCTATAAAAGGAGAGGCTTGATGCCTCACAAATCATCCAGCAGCCAGCAGTTCCAGGGCAGAAAGGAGCAGCAGGAAGCCTACTCTCTGGGCCTATCTACAGGAGGTGAGAGAGTGCAACAGGTACTGCAGACTTAGCTCTAGGGAGAGGCTGGACCTTGGCTGTCTTCTAGGGCAGTAAGGTGCTGAGATCATCATACCTTCTGGAGCAGCCATTCACAAGCAGGTTGGAGCAGTGGAACAGGGACCTGTGTGCTGCAGACAAAGCTTGGCAGGGGCTGCCCACCTAGGCTGATTCACAGGCAGTAAGGTGGAGAAGAACACACTAGACGGAAAGTCTACAGATGCTCGAGGTGGAGCACGCGGGCTGGAGTCTAGAGATAACTAGCAGATAGGAGAAGGACCTTGTGGTAAGATCATAGGACCACACCATTGGTGGGACTCTGGATCTCTCTCTTTTGTATTGTGTCCATAGTTTTGGACAGAAATATATTATTTTGGTAGTTTCTCTATCTAGCTGGTTCATTGTCTATTGATGGGTCTGCAAATCTATTTTATGCACATAAGTTAAGAAGTTTGTGATTCCACACCCCACACCACACAATGTGAGCTCCTGGGCATTACTATAAGTCTTCCGCTGTCTGTACCATCTGTTGGGTCATTTCTAACACTCCCTACAGGTTTAGATATTTAGTATTCCAGTATGTATTTGGGGTGCAGATGCTCTCTTGGTGGCTCCACCCATTGAGCTGATTGTATCTCGCTTTTTCAGTCTCAAAGACCCTTTGGTCTTTCAAAGGATTTAATAAACTTTATTTCTTTCTAGGGCAGCAAATCAGGTGACAGCTCTCACCTATGCATATGTATTCGTGTAATTTGATTGGGCGCACACTATCAATGCCACTTAGGGAGGGGTTGAAACCCTAGCTTCTCCATGAAGCCTCAGGTGGATTCTCCCTCACACATCCTCAACCATCATTGTTAGGGTTCAATACTTGAGAGCAACTCGATTGCTGCATGTCAGTGCATATGCATCTCTCCATCTCTAAGAGAGTATTAAAGACAGCATTTTCATAATTCATTGCATGCGTGCATTTATGTACAACTGTGGAAGGCATCACATCCTAGTGAGTCTCCACCTCTATTCTTTTCTTTCAAGCATCAATAAAGGTCCAATGTAGAGGCAACAATGTCCCAATATCAGAGTAGCCCCATCCAATTGGAGAAATGTCTGAATCTCTTCAGCACAGCTACAGTTAGAACTTCTGGTCATTGTGCATTGAAATTGAAGCAATGCCTTCTTGCAACATCTCGATGGCAAGGTTGCCACCTGTGAACATACAAACAGGCTCAAACTACAAGAATATCCACACGGGGTTTGTGATGCAAGTTTAAAAATCTCTGTAAGATTTCTTTTAGAAAAAGACACAAAAAAAACTGTTGCCTTGGTTGCACAACTCCCAACGTAATGGCAAAAGCAACATAAGGAGGGAAACAAGGGGAAACCTAGGTAGGGAAAGTAGCAAAATGCAGGACTGAGGCATTTACATATTTATCAGGACATCCAATCCAGTTTTCAAAATGTACATCAAAAAGCTGTTCGCAATAAATAGATAGCCAATGCCAATTTCCACGTGATGACAATTTATTCTGCCTGCATCAATGTGAAGATACATTAAGCCCGCAGCATAGTCCATGATATTGTTGACAGTGCATCATACTTTTCCCTTTACCATTCCTTCATGATAATAACAAATAGCATTTGATACTAAAACACCGTGGTATACCTGCCATGCCTCATGCACATCAGTCACAATTGGTAAACCAAAGGTAACCTTCACCCTTTCCAAAATCTGCAAATTGCACAAAGTATGTCATTTAAATGAATCCATCTCTGAACAATCCTTGAACCACATTTTTCCAATAGGCACATGAGAAAGCTAAACATGTTCCACCGTGACTTGAAAACTTTCAAAATATAGAGATCCAATTATATAATGAACTGCAAGGAAGGTTCAAAGCCTCAAGAAAATACATGCAGACTGCTTGTTAATAAAATAATTAGGAACTCCTCTATTTTGAAAAGAAAGACACAAATGCAAGAAAGGTTTCTAAGTGCTAAACAACATATAAATAGAAAATGCACAATAAAAATGAACCAAAAATTGCACTGTCAGAATACCCAGCCGAAATGAGCCGTCAGGAGAGAGCAGTCATGCGCAGGGAATGCAAGACAAGAAGGTGCACGAGTAGGTACACAAACTCTGCTTTATACACTGAAAGAAATCTGATACAACAGTGGGGAAAACAGCCCTACTTATACGCAGGGAGGAGGCCACCTGGTCATTCTGTTCAAGCAGGCCCACTGGCCTGGTTGGCTAGTATGGCTGGCCCCGCCTGGCCCGACCCAGCTGTTTGGCTGGTCGGTTGGCTTCCAACCTGCTGGATGGCCCCTTCCAGCCCCCATGCCTTAGCAAAGCCCTCCCTCCATTCTCCTAGCAAATAGTCCTCACTCCCTATGGTACAAGCAGGAGTTGAACAGAATCCTAACACCCCCTCTCAGCTCCTGGATGTGGAACCAATCCCCAGTGAGGTGGTGTTGACGGAGCATCTGTTGTGGAAGAGGCTATGTGAAGTGGTCCACCGCATTGTCCTCCATCGATCAAAAAGCTAGACACATGTCACCATCCAAAATCTTCTCTCGAACAAATTGATACTATCTCTCGTTGTGTTTGGTTCAGGCATGGAATAGCGAATTTTGAGCAATATCTATACAACTCTTGTTGCACTAGATGACCGTTGGTTCCCTCTGCTGAAACCCAATCTCGCCAAGGAACCTCCTTAGCCACACACCTCGCAAGTAGCACCACTAACAGCCCAATACTTTGCCTCAGTAAAAGACAAGGCACAGTTGACTGCTCCAAGAAATCACTCCTGAGCCAAGGGTAAAGCTGTATCCTGAAGTAGATATGCTCATGTCTGGGCCTCCTCCCCATCTCCAACCTTGGAGCCTGACTTTGTTCTTCATCCCCCTCTAGATCATAGCAAAGTCCAATATCCTCCATGCTCTGCAAAGACCACAATATCTGCAATCTTGCATCCCAATGAGCCTGCAAGGGTGTCTGCATGAATATGAGCTCAACAGCCCCACTCCAAAACTCAAGTCCCCAATCTGGTGTGCGACAAGATCAATGAACCGACAAGCTTCCGATATAGAGGCATCAAGTTGCTCACAAAGATCATGTTTAGTAAGCTTGGTACTTGGTGTTACGTCAGCCTTTTTGTGGGCTGTAAGAGCAGTGGGTGGGCCGACCTGCAGGTCGGCCACCCTGGCTGGATATAGCCCCTGTTTTGGGGGGTTGAGGGAGGGCGGGGGGGGGGGGTGTTTGTGCCCTCTCTTAGGGCCTGGACAGCCCTATATGGAGGACTGTAGGGTCAGCCCATATAGGCAGGCTGGTCGGCCCTGCCCTTTCTGGCAGACTAGGAGGCTGGGGGGCTATATATAGGCCCCCCCCACGTGTTTCTGCAGTTCTTTCCGGTGTCTGGTGGAGGAGCAGAGCCAGCCCAGTGTAGCATCTCAGAAGCAGGGTTGTTTTCCCACAGTTGTAGCAGGGTTTTCTCCACAGATCACTTGCAGTTCTCATGTGCCTTGCTCTCCTTTCTCCCCTTCTCAGTGTGGTGTGTGTGAGAGGCGTGCTCTCTCTCTCTCTCTCTCTCTCTCTCTCTCTCTCTCTCTCTCTCCTGATCCACTTCTAGGACCAGGTTTGTATTGGGCTCTACCTGATGGAGATGCGACGACACAGGGAGACACTACTACGACATATCAAAGAGCAGCAGGATGGGACCATCGCACCATAGGGTACTGAGGTAGATCGAGCGCAAAGACACGTCATGGATCGGTGGAGAGAGCCGACACAGCACTGCTAGGCGAGGGACACAGAGACTTTACACAGCGCGACAGGCGACCAGAGCACACATGATCGAGGTTCCACCTATTTCAGCTCTCCTTAGGGGAGATCGACCGAGGCGAGGCATCACCCTTGACATAGCCCATCGGATTCAGAGATCGAGGAGACCATGTCCTCCACCACCACGGGTGACAGCCTGACAGATGCAGATACGTGAGCTCTTTGCATCTCATCAGAGAGCCACCATGGAGCCTGTATAATTGGAGCTGGTTCATGCACTTGGGACTCTAGCTCTCAGCACTTGATATTTGATATTTTCATGCCACCCTCATGCTATTTTGCTACTTTTTTGCTATTGTGTACTAGTATAGCATTTTAGTACTCAACAAGGGCCTTAGTAAGCCCTTTGCCCTAGCCAACAGTGGTCTGTATGAGTTACTTGATTCCATTCTTTGTCCCATAGGCCCGCGAGGCCTCCTACGGACGTTAATATATCTTTCTTTCTTTCTTTCTTCTGTTCATTTCTGCTGCACTTCTCACATGGTATCAGAGCCACGGTTGGCTTGAGACCCGAGGAGCGGAGGGAGTGTTGAGCCAACACACAAACAGGAGAATTAGGGTGCTCTTCGGAGCTGTCTTTGAGGAGGAGCGTGTGCAAGGAGTGGACTATTCGGGTGACCAGAGAAGGGTGACTTTGAAGGGTGTTTTTAGATCAGAGAGGAGGTGTTCCCGAGGGATGGAAAACGAGGTGTGAAGGTACATTGGGCTGTCAGCCCCTTCAGCCTTCTCCTTTCTTCAACCCTCAATTTCCATCCCATCCACCTTCTCTTTCAGTTCAGCTTCCTCTTCACTTTGACATGGCGACTTTGTCCAAGTTGGCAGAGAACAAGACTAGAATTCCAGTGTTGCCCACATTCCCGATTGACCAGCAATTGGATAGGCTCAATTACAACGTCTGGCAGGTGATGATGGAGTCTGTGTTAATAGTCATACGACCTGGCAGATTTCATCTTGATAGGTGTTGCCCGACCAAATCCCCTGGCGAAGGACCTTGGAATCCTGGAGTAGAAGGAGACCGAGACCCTGTCTCAACTCTGGGACAGTGTCAATGCCAGGGTAAAGATCATTTATATTTCTTAGTTGTACTCCTCAGGCGATTAATCACGTGAAGCACATGACAGTGGCCAAGAGTATATGGGAGCATTTGGCATCCATGTATAATCGAACCTCTCCCACGAAGAGGATTTCACTGGCGGTCCAGATGAGGTTGTTGGATCCCAAGAAGTCTTCATCGATGCGGGACCACATCAACAAGTTACAAGAACTTCAGTAGGAGATCCTCCATGCAGGGAAGAAGATTTCATCAAAGGACATGGCCATAACTCTTATGTCCCAGTTATCCTCTCAGTATGGGGCCTTCTATCCATCCTTGATCACCAGTGGTAGGGTGAGTGAGTTGACCTGGGAGGAATTGGTCCCCATGGTGCTTAACCAGGAGGAGCGCTTTGTCGATCGTACCTATGACAGTCTGCCTGAGGCTTTGACAGCTGATTAGAAAGGAGGAAAGCAGTTGACAATTGAGGAACAAGAAGCTCTCAAGGCATCCTGTACATGTAACCGATGTGGCCAGAAAGGTCATTATTGGTGTCAGTGTCCCCAAAGGAACGTTGAGGGGAGCGCTTTGTCGATCGTACCTATGATAGTCAGCCTGAGGCTTTAACAGCTGATTAGAAAGGAGGAAAGCAGTTGACAATTGAGGAACAAGAAGCTCTCAAGGCATCCTGTACGTGTAACCGATGTGGCCAGAAAGGTCATTATTGGCATCAGTGTCCCCAAAGGAACGTTGAGGGGTCCAGTAACCAATTGGCCAATAGTGTTACTGCAGCGACCACGAATACTCCAGCCTTTTAGTTGCACTTGGCAGGCGCTGCCAGCAAACTTTTCGGATCCAAATGGAGGCTTTCTTGCTTGCTTGTGGCAACAGGACCTGCCGATCAAGTGCACCGAGCAGGGAGTCATTTATCAAGGCAGGCTTTCAAGCAGGACCTCAAGCCATGAGGAGTTGTTCCCGCTGACTCAGGTAGCAGTATGTTACCAGTTTGCCTTTAGTTTGGACATGATGACGTGGCAGATCTAAAGGGGTCTCCTAGTATCTATTGCAGCTATTGTCTGATGCTGCTGGAGATCCGGATGGGTCAGTAGATTGCCAGTGCCAGAACCTAGACACAATAACCTAGACACAATTGATTGATCCTTGTGAGCTGTTATAAGCCCGTTGTCATTGGAGCACTAAAGTTCATTGATATGGCGATAGTGTACCAATTTGGACTTGAGAGGGGCTTCAAAGGGGGCTATATAGCTCTGCGATACAGGTGCCCATGCAAGGAACCAGACCTTACACCAGAGGTAGTATCAGTTGAATTATTGTTCCAGAGTCCTCTGTTGGAGTCATGTACCAATACCAGTAGTTGGATTGTTGTACCAGATAACCCAATGTATCATTACCAAACCAGAGGAGTGTACCTAGCACCTGTGGCCTGGGAGCAACAGTTCCAGGTTTCCAGTGATCATGCTAAGGCAGTTCGTGCCATGAGGGGACAATCTGCAGGGATCCTCAAAGTGTCATCGGTGGACCGGTGTGTAGCATGCCACATCATTAGTACCTGTCACGGTCTTTAGCGGTGGAGTATCACACGATGGATTCCTCTAGTTGTTCAAGCGGCACACCCAGCTCCCTGGCATCTCTGTTCCATCCAGGTTTTGAGAGGGGGTGTTGAAGGGCCAGAAGGGGGAAGAAGAGCAAGAGGAAAAGAGTGTGAGAGAGAGAAGACTCAAGTGTGCGGGTGTGAAGTGATGAGCCACACCACAAACTCATTAGTTTTATTAGGATTAGGTTTTACCCTATGACTGTCTTAGTCATAGATGTCTTATCTTTAATAAAGGGGTGGCAATGTGCCTTTACCCCAATAACCTCCCACCTAAAGGCCAATGTGCCTAAAGGGGAGAAAAGAATAAAAATTACAGCAATATATACAGTTACTGTATACAAGACCATAAAATAAGAATGGTCTTATCCTAATCCCATGATGTGGCGGCAATGTGCAAACCGCTCTGTAGGCAAGCTCTTAGTGAGCAAATCTGCAGGATTATCATCAGTATGCACCTTCACAAGCTCAAGTCGCTTGTCTTCCAGTACCTCCCTGATGAAATGATATTTCACATCTATGTGCTTGGTCTTTTGATGAAAGACCGGATTCTTTGCCAACATGATAGCACTCTGACTATCACAATGCAAAACTGGCATATCTCCTGTAATGCCCAAATCTCCCACCAGCCGAGTAAGCCATATTGCTTCCTTGCAAGCCTCAGTGGCTGCAACATATTCAGCTTCAGTAGTTGACAGTGCAACGCATTTCTGCAACCGAGATACCCATGATATAGCACCTCCTGCAAAAGTGAAAATATAACCGGTAGTAGACTTCCGGTTATCTGCATTCCCTGCATAGTCTGAATCTGTAAAACCATGCACCAATGCATCCTGCCTACCATAGCATATGCACAAGTCTTTGGTACCCTTGAGATACCTCAAGACACCTTTCACTGCTTCCCAGTGCCTCTTGCCTGGATTTGCCATATACCTGCTGATGACTCCCACCGCAAAAGCAATATCCGGACGAGTGGCAACCATGGCATACATCAAAGAACCAACTGCAGATGCATACGGAACCTTGGCCATTTCAGCCTTATCATCATCTGATCTGGGGCTGTCCTTACTGCTGAGTTTTAAATGTGGAGGCAACGGGGTACTAATAGACTGCCCCCCCTCCATTTTAAACCGCTGCAGTACTTTGTCAATGTACTCCTTCTGTGACAGAAACAAAAGTCCCTTGGACCTATCACGAGTAATCCGCATGCCAAGAATATGATTTGCATCACCCAAGTCTTTCATGTCAAAAGACTTATGCAGTTGTTTCTTCAAAGCACTAATCTCATGCTGAGATTTACTGGCAATAAGCATGTCATCCACATATAGAATGAGTAGCATCAAACTGCCATCCTTTGCCCATTTGGTGTACAAGCAATGATCAGTCTCACACCTATGATACCCTTGGGACTGCATGAAGGCATCAAACTTCTTGTACCATTCTCTTGGCGCCTGCTTGAGTCCATACAAGCTCCTCTTGAGCTTACACACAAGCTGCTCTTTCCCTTTAACAGCATATCCCTCTGGCTGACTCATATAGATCTCATCATGGAGATCTCCGTGAAGAAAGGCTGTCTTCACATCCATCTGACATAAATCCATGTCGTCATGAGCAACAAGAGCTAACACTGCTCTCAAAGTAGTCATCTTGACTACAGGGGAAAAGATCTCATCAAAGTCAATGCCCTTCTCCTGCTTAAATCCCTTGGCAACCAATCTGGCCATATACCTCGGTAAAGCATTTGAATCCACTTTGGCTTTGTAAACCCACTTGCATGGCAAAACCTTTCTGCCTACAGGTAGCTGCACCAAGTCCCATGTATCATTTTGAAGTAGGGAGTCCATTTCTGACTGCATGGCTTTCTCCCACTTCTTTTTCTCTGTTCTTCCCATAGCTTGCTTGAAGCTGGAAGGCTCACCACAATCTGTCAGCATGATAAAATCAGCCACATTATTGGCTCCTGGAACAAACCTGGCAGGAGGCCGTTGTACACGGGTGCTCCTCCTAACAAAATGTTCCGGATTAGGCTGCTGTCCAGCCTGTTCGTCATGCATGACGGGTGGCTGTACCACCATATCTGGCTGTTCTACAGCCCCATCTGCTGGCATATCCAGTGGTGCATCATTGGCAAAATTATCTGGCTGATTTTCAGCCTGTATACCCTCTTGAACAGGGTTATCTGCAGCAGCCTGCTGCTGCATATAAATGGGCATTCTTTGCTGCCCAACATCATCATAAATAACCCTCCTGTATTCCACAGGTTGCACGGGTTCCTTGTGTACACTATCCTCTTTAAAGATGACATCATTGCTGCGTATAATCTTCCGTTTAGCGGGATCCCATAACCTGTACCCCATTTCACCTTCGTCAGCATAACCCATAAAGATGCATCTGATAGACTTTGGATCCAGTTTGGTGCGCAGTTCTTTGCGTACATGAGCAAAGCACTCGCAGCCAAATACACGTAAGTGCTTATATGAAGGTGGCTTGCCAGACCACACCTCCTCTGGCACTTTCAACTCCAAAGCCTTGTTTAGCGACCTGTTAATAATGTGAACTGCTGTTTGCATGGCTTCTGCCCAAAAGCCATGGGGTAATGCAGCATAAGACAACATACATCGAACCTTCTCCTGAATAGTTCGATTCATCCGCTCACTTGCACCATTTTGAGATGTATTATGAGGGGCTGTGAGTTCCTGTTTGATGCCCTTAGCTTCGCAAAACTGCACAAAAGCATGTGACACATACTCACCCCCATTATCGGATCTGAGGCATTTCAGCCTACGACCTGTCCGATTCTCAACCTGAGCGACATACTTCTTGAAAGCATCTAAGGCATCGCCCTTATGCTTCAAGAAATAGACCCACACTTTGCGTGTGGCATCATCAATGAAAGTAATAAAATATTTTGCACCCCCTAGTGATAACTGTGGCATCTCACACAAATCAGTGTGCACTAGATCAAGCGGTGCTCTATTCTGGGGAGTTCTCCTCTTATGAGGAGTCACAGAATGCTTGCCAAATATGCAATGATCACAAGTAGGCAAATCTGAAAAAGAAAGAGACGGCAGATAACCCAAACGTGACAGTTCTTGCATTCCTTTAACAGACATGTGTCCGAACCGGCTATGCCACAATGAAACCTTTGGCAGCTCGGTTATGGCAACAACATGATTACCCACACTGGAAACATAAAGAGGGTACAAGGTATCACTCTTATAACCCTCAGCCACTACAACCTGGCCATCAGTAATCACCCATTTGGAATCCCCAAATGTGGTGTGGTAACCACTGTCATCCAACAAGCCAGTGCTAATCAGATTTTTCTTGATTTGCGGCACATGGCGGACACCATCAAGCATAAATATGCGTCCATCAGGGAATACTATCTGTATACTGCCAATCCCTGCAATCTGACATGCATAGTTGTTCCCAAGATGAACAACTCCATAAGTACCTGTGTAGGAAGTAAACCACTCCCTATGAGGAGTAACATGAAAAGAAGCACCTGAGTCCAAGAGCCAGGTGTGCATGTCATGGCCATCAATAACCAAAGTATGTGCTATTACAGCAGAAGAGCATAAAACATCATGTATGTCACTGTCACTGTCCTCTGCTGCAACATTCACTGCATCCAAGTCATCTGCCTTGGCCTTGCCTTTGCCTTTGCTTCCATTGCCTGCATCCTTTGTTTCAGCCTTCTTGGCTTTCTGATCCCGTATGAACTTGAAGCACTTAGACTTCGCATGTCCCTTCTTGCCACAGTAAAAGCATTCAATATCCTTTTTACCACGGGACTGACTGCGGGATTTGGACTTACCAGCAGATCTGCCCTTCTGCTGAGTCCTGCCTCTATCCTGTACCTGCAAGGCATTTGAAGACTTGCTGCTCGCATTATTCTTCCTGCTCATCTCCTCCATAAGGAGAGAGCTCTCTACATCAGCATACATAAGAGTGGCATTCGAATTTGACAGGGTGGTCTTGAAAGTGTCCCAACTCTCAGGGAGGGTACACAACAAGAAAGTAGCCTTGAACTCCTCATCAAGGTTCAATCCCTGTGCAATAAGCTGTGTAAAGATGGCATTGAACTCACTCAAGTGTGAGGTCATAGCTGTACCTTCCTTCATGCGAAGATCAACCAGCTTCTTCAACCAATAAACCTTACTGGCTGAGCTCTTTTGGGCATATAACTCTTCTAGCCTCTGCCATAGGCCATAAGAGGTCTTTTCAGCCTGAACATTGAACACAAGAGTATCAGAAATAGTGAGCATGATAGCTGCCCTTGCGGACAAATCAAGCTCTTCCCAGTCATCATTTGTCATGTCAGATGGCTTGACACCCTTCACCCTTATGGGCTTAGAAATCTTCTTTAACAGAAGTACATTCAAACACTGTTCTGCCCATAATGCATAATTGTGTGCCCCTTCCAATTTCTTTATCTTGTGATATTTTAGCATGTGGTTGTTGGTGTTTCTATGCATCCCATAAAAAAGCAATAATGAATCCTGAGATGTTTATCGTGAATTGGCCGATGGAGATCCATTAGCAAATTGCGAGTAGTGACTATGCTACAGTTATGGTAATCCATGGACGAGTGGTGCAATCTAGTGACATCCTCCGTATGACCTTCTTGAAGCTTGACATTAACCCTTGAAGTTGGCTCTGATACCAGTTGAAGGGCCAGAAGGGGGAAGAAGAGCAAGAGGAAAAGAGTGTGAGAGAGAGAAGACTCAAGTGTGCGGGTGTGAAGTGATGAGCCACACCACAAACTCATTAGTTTTATTAGGTTTTACCCTATGACTGTCTTAAGACAGTCATAGATGTCTTATCTTTAATAAAGGGGTGGCAATGTGCCTTTACCCCAACAGGTGTTAGAGGTCAACATCTCCTGATGTCACCTATAGAGAGCGAGCGCCTTGCACGTGGGTGTGTCTGCCCAGTGAGTGAGAGGCTAGGGTAGAGAATGAGGGCCTGTGTTATGGGTGTGCCTGCCCCCCGTGAGAGTACCAATGCCTCATGTGGTGCCACGTAGGCACGGAGGTTCCCAATTGGGGTGCAGGGTTGTGTGAGCAGGTGTGTCTCACCTTGCTGCCCTTAGGCACCACCTATGGGGCCCTTTTTGTGGGCTGTAGTGCAGTGGGTGGGTCGACCTGCAGGTCGGCCACCCTGGCTGGATATAGCCCCCCCCCCTTTTTTTTTTTGGGTGGGGGGGGGGGGCCTCTCTTAGGGCCTGAACAGCCCTATATGGAAGGCTGTAGGGTCGGCCCCCTAGGGCTGTGGGTCAGCCCATGTAGGCAGACTGGTCGGCCCTGCCCTTGCTGGCCGACTAGGAGACTGGGGGGCTATGTATAGGTCCCCCCCCACGTGTTTTCTACAGTTCTTTCCAGTGTTTGGTGGAATAGAGCCAGCCCAGTGTAGCATCATCTCAGCAGCAGGGTTGTGGCACTTCCACTCCTTGTGCCTCCTTTTCATTGTGGTTGTTGAGCTGTCCATCTGAGCTCTCGAGCAGCATGTTTGTTTCGAGGTTTTCCCTAGTTGTAGCAGGGTTTTCTCCACATATCACTTGTAGTTCTCTTGTGCCTTTCTCTCCTTCTCAGTGTGGTGTGTGTGTGAGGTGTTCTCTCTCTCTCTCTCTCTCTCTCTCTCTCTCCCGTTCATTTCCGTTGCACTTCACAACTGAAAGGCTAGGGTCTAGGGGGTATTCCTAGACCTAGGCACTAAAGGAAGGTGCAATTGGAATGCTCTTGAGAGGGGTTTAATCAAAGGTCCATTCTGGACACATCCCACACCAAGAAGGTACCACATGGTGGGTATTGGCATGGGGCAGGGTTCCAAAAGAATGGAGCTCCATTTTGAAAGGAAGTTTTCCAAAAGAGGATCTCACAGAAGAAGTAGCAGGACAAAGGGAGCTCAGGGGAACCCGTGGCTCTGTGGAAAGAATTTTTGAAGCCCTTTTAGTTTGTTCTGCGTAACATATGTATCATAGCTATCTTACGATCCTGAGGAGAAGGATTTCTTGCCTTTTGCAATCACCCTTGAAGCTGCTCGGCGAACCTAGCGATTATTTGACCAGCTAAATGTTTTGATCCCGCTTCAATTATAAGCTTCGTAATCTAGCATCAATCTATAGCGCCAAACACAGTTGGTGACAAGATTACAATTGAGAGATGTCAATGCCGTAGCTTAATAGGAAGCTGATGTGAGGGACGATCGTGACAAGGAGGGCGGGATACAGATCCTACAAGACGTCTTACGAGTAGAGTTTCTCTACTTCTTCTTTTGCGTCGTGATACTGTCAATGGTACTACGGGAAAGTCAGAAGGAGGCTCGACTCTCTTCTATTGTGCTGAAGCCTAGAACTTTACCTTGATTAGTGTTTCTAGCAGTGGAGCAGCGTAAGTCGTTCGCTTTATTCCAAACGACTGCTACATCGGAGGGCACTTCCATGTTGATCTAGAGATAGCATTCTAGCTACAAGAAGAGCAGTTTCATGTTGATCTATAGATAGCATCCTAGGTATAGACTGGCGTGATAACCTGGAACCGTTGTATCGATGATGCAATTGGAAGCATCGTCTCGACTCTCTACCAGCAACGTTGACGTTGAAACATAGAGAGTAGCGGCCACCACGACCATCAAAGGCAACAAAAGCTTGTTTGTTGAAGAGAGCCACGTCACTAAAGGTTAAACCTTTGAAAAAGCCATGTCATCAAGGCAAAGTTCCTAAGGTCTTAAAACCCCCCCTCCTTTCTTTCCAGAGCAAGGCCTCTTCATCCATTTTTTTAATCCTTTTCGCCAAGGCTCGAGGATCCCATCCTTTCCAGATTTTAGTCTCGCCAACTTTAAAGAAAAGGATTTTGGAGATCGAGTTGAGGAGATTCGGACTCAGCAGATTGGTGCGTAAAGTAAAGATTGCTCCTGAAGCAAAAACAGCGCGTAGACTTCAGAGGCAACTAAATGGTTACAAAAAGTGAGGAAAGAGCAAGGAAAGGGAAGGCTATTCTTGAAGAGAAAACTCATGTGGATACCATGGATTTGGAGAACATAGATTATTGTAGTTACAAAATTCCGTATTCTTTTTTTTTTTGGGCAAAAAATTACTTCTATTAAGTATGAAAGAAACCCTTAGGAGCAAGCTCAATGCAGGAGTACATCATGCCATGCATAAGAAAAAACAAAACTCAAAAAGAGCTAGCAAATAACTAGGGTTGAGACTGAAAATGCCACATCAACCCTGAGAAGAAAGGAGGACCCCTCCATACTCTGAGAAAATGTTCCTCCTAGCGGAGACTGCTCTTGATGACCCCCATCAAGGTATGTATAGTATCAGTCCATATATTGGCCAATGTCTAAGAGGGGTTAACTTGAGATCCATCCAATGCCTCTATATATCTGACTCTCCACATATGCCATGCTGCAATACTAGCCAGAATCTCCCATGAAGTACAGAAGCATGTGCACCTCTGAAAGTAGTAAATGAGACATCCTGGAGAGAATATGACTCTTACTACGTGTTGTCGAACGAAAAAAGCCCAGTCTGAATCATGTCCCTCGAAGAAGACCTGAGGCCCCCTAAGAGAGAGCCAAGTAACTGAGCCCCCCAAGTCATGAAGAAGGGTGATCTAGCAACATCCTTCCAGATCGTCCTCGCTTGTCTGCACTCCCAAAGGCAATGCTGAGCTGACTCAATTGCAAAATGGCAACGAGGACATATAGGGTTAGCCCCGAACATGGACCTCCACAAGTTCACTACATTTGCTCCGTGAATAGGAAAGCAAAAGATCTGAGTGATTTTTCTATTCCTAAGAGATTTCCAAAGTCTCCTGCAAAAGTTTTTCTACACATCTACAGAATTCTGAAAGTTGTCCCAATAAGGGCCTACAACTAGCCTGAAATCTCTTGGCATTTATAACTGTGTAATGAATGAAGGGGTTGCCCTTCCCTCGGTGCCCTTCATCGATCCACTTCCACTCCCTAGGGTCCCACTACAAAGATCTGATGGGGACACCTCCAAAGAGCCAGAGTCTCCATGAACCCAGGGCCAAAAAATAAGGTAGGGATCCAGGTACCACTATGAATCTCTAAGATGCTCCATATAGCTTGCAATCCTGACCAGCTAGAAGGGAACTCCTTGAAGGATATCATTCGAAAATACGTGTAGCCTCCCTCCACACTGAACATAAAAAACAAGGGTATCCTCATATGTGCCCCTGTTGCCATGCAAAACAAATCCAAGACTGTCCGGAAAGAAATGAGCGTTTGTGGCATGGCATCCAAAAAAACCGCCATATCATCTGCCAGCTCATTGTCCAATAGCTCATCTTCCTACCTCAATGGAAGTCTCAGCCCAACAATATCAGCTTGGGATCTAATGTAAATACTCATAGCTTCAGCCACACAAAACAAAAAAAGGGGGCTAAAGGGCATCCCTGATGGACTGATCCAGAGATCCAAAACTTGTCTCCCCTTACTCCTCCAATAAGTACCTAGCTCTGGGATGATCTATAAAGAGCGGAGACCCCTCTAATCCAAGCATTTGTAATTCCGAAATGAAGAAGGAATCCCTTTAGAAAGCCCCAATCTACCTTGTCATAGGCTTTCTCAAAGTCCAGGAGTAGAAAGACTAGCCTTTTGCCACTGTGCAAGGCCTATTCAAAAGCTTCCCAAAATGAGAAGATGTTATCAAATATGCTTGTGCCATATACAAAGCCCATCTGCGAATCATGAATGAGAATTGAAAGTATGGGCTACAAACGTAGGCTGATTGCTTTTGCCAAAATCTTATACAAAGGCCCAATAGAGTGACAAGTCTCCACTAAGACACTAAATTCCTGCAACCCCCTTTTGGAATAAAATGAATGAGACCGTCTGTAAGTCAGCTAGGCATCTCACCAGAGTCCCAAATGCCCTGTAGGGCTGAGGTAATGTGATCCCCAAACTGATTCCAAAAAGCAATGAAATAAGAGGGATTAAGTCCATCTGAACCTGGACATTTGCCCTTGTGGAGGGTAGTAAGAGCAGTCCTAAACTCTATGTTGGTGAAAGGTGCATCATTGAGACTCTCATATCAGGTTTCACGAACATAGGTATACACTGCCATATAGCATCCCTAGCATCATCTCTGGCCTGCGTGTCTGGATCTGCTGCTATGAACCACTTTCTCTATTATGCTTGGGGCCGAGAGTAGAGAAAAAGTGTTTATTGACTCTTATCTCTGATCTGAGTCCAACGCCTGAAAGACATACTCTGCTTTCTCATCTAACAATGTCTACTGATGAGCCCTTGCTGCAGCAAGGCGCTCCTGAATCCAAGCATCTGTAGGCCATTTCTGCTCTTCCCTCTGAAGGGTTGCCAACTGCTTGCGAATACCAACCTCTCGCATGAGAATCTCACATCTCCTCGTACAAGAAACTGTGTGATAAAAGTCGCTAATATCAGTGAGGGCTGCAGCCACATGTGATAGCGGGGCTGTCCACCCTGTATGTGAGAAACCCAAATCTGCAAAACAGCCTCCGTGAGGCCCTCTCTGCATAAAAGGCATCTGGAATCCTGATACTGGCAGAGTGGCCTCTCGACCGAGGCTCTGAAACCATCAAAACAACCAGAAAGTGGTTTGAAGTGGACACCCTAGTGCTAATGCATACTAACCCACCTCTATCCAGAGCCCAATCATGAACATAGAATCTATCAATCCGTGCATGGATAGGCATTTGCACCCTTCTGTTCGACCATGAAAACAGGAGTGATTGTGACTAAGTGTGCAAAGCATCATCATACCAAATATTTCTTCCACTGAACTAAAACAAGAAGGCATCCCAATCTGCTCTCTCCAAAGAGTGAATGCCATCTTCTCTACTCCCTTTTTTATCTAAACGCATCTCAACCATGTTGAAATCAACTCCAATAATCCATGACTCTGCAATGGAGGCCCAAGAGAGCGGTTCCTTCCATACAAGGACATGATTAATTCTCATGTTGGGGGCGTACAAGTTTAGCAAGCCAATCTTACATCCACCAATCAAAAGAATAATCCATTGGGCTCTAGAGCGAACAACCACCAAGGGGAGCATAGAAGAAGAAACAGAAATGCAAGTAGCTCCCCTAGTGCCCAAGGCACGTGACCAAAACGTATGTCCAGAAAGAAACTTGCCTAAAGCGGCACAATCTTTGGGATCCAGATTGTGTTCCTATAAAAAGAGTATGTCTGTGGGGCCCTCGGTAACACCTAGATGAAGCTGGTTACGAATCATTTGCCTATGGTGGCAATGTGGCACACTAGCTAGGCCCTGAACATTCCAGCTGACAATCCTCATCGATGAGAGAAAGTCGGGTGAAAAATCCTACCCAACATGGTGGCAAAGACAACCCTCTCCTAAGAAAAACTAGTCCTATCAAGTGGAGGGAAATCAACGAGGGAAAAGACCCCCACACCTGCAGAGGGGGGGCTCTGTCAATAGGAATCTCGATAACATCCTCCTCTAAAGTGGAGGGTACAAAGTCCTCCTTCATATCAAACTCTAACATCTCTGCCAAAGCTACAAAAGACTTCTTGTGAATCATGTCTGGCACTCCAGTGCAAAGAATCCCTACACTCGGTGGTGTGGAAGACACAACTCCTTTACCTCCATCGAAACAAGTAACACGATGAGGAGAAGAGGAAGGGGGCTACTCAGGTGGCAGGTCAGGGGACTGAGTATCAACATGAGTGTCAACTTTGACTCTATCCACGAGTGAATCATGAGTGGGTAACCCCTCCATCTCTGCAACTGGGGGGACAGGGGCGACCACATCAGCACCTGAAACTATGATAGGGATGTCCCCTGCTTGCAAAGAAGAATGGTCCGAGGCACCTGGGGCGTCCTCCTGAGGTGAAGTAGGAGTGACAACCCTCACTCGTACCCAATGGGGGACAACAGAAGGAGGATGTGCTTGTATTAAAGGTATTGGGTGAGTGGCTAGTGCCGGAGGTGCAGGACGGTCTGTCGAAGGTCTAGTAGCACGTATAGAAGGCGCAAACATGCAGTCAGTGCCGAAGGAGTGGTACAAGGAAGAGCTGCACCAGAAGACCTTTTGGGTCTTCTCGTTTTCCTTAGGCAATCTCTAGTGAAATGCCCAAGAATCCTACACATCCTACACCAGTCATGTCTCCCTGCAATCTCAACTCTCTGATTGAAGAATGAGCCATCTGGACGCTAAAGCATGATATGGTCATTCGTCATGTTAGGGTCAGAAACAATGACCCTAACTCATGGCACCCCATCAAACCTGACTGCCTCTATTGCCGTCGAGGGCATACCAGGGAGAGGGGAGATCTTTGTGACCACCCCGAACATGGCTCCAATAGATGCAAAGAGTGAAGTGGAACACTCAAGCTCAATGTCTTTCATGAGCTACTGCAGCTCGTCTTTTGAAAAAACAACAATCTTCGTGGCTGGTGGAACCAGCTGTTGATTGACTGAATGGGGATCCATTCATCAATCAGGGCAAAGAGGCCGAGTCAACCACAAAAACACTCAATCTGACAATTAAAAAAGTTTCCGAAGGAGAAGAAGGAACGAGGAGAGGGACAGGAAGAAGGACAAGGAGGCGGTTGGAGGCAGGAAGGGGAGAGAGAGAGAGGGGGGGGGAGGGGAGCGGCTAAGGGAGGGATAGGGAAGGAGAAGGGTTGCAGGTGAGAGAGAGAGAGAGAGAGAGAGAGAGAGAGAGAGAGAGAGGGAAGGGGGGGGGCTCCAGGAGAGGAAGAGAAGGGGAGGGGCTGAGAAAGAGGGAGGGGGGAGCGAAGTAGAGGGGCAGAGGAGGGGTGAGGATAGGGGCATAGAAGGAAGGGATAAGGGAGCCGATGGGTAAGGGGGCGGGGGAGAGGAGGGGAGGAGGCGGGGAAGAGAAGGAAAAGGGTTGGGGTAGGAGAGGAGGGAAGGGAAGGGGAGGGGGGGAGAGGAGGATAGAGGAGGCGGGCTGAGGGAGCGGGGGAGAAATAGGGCTGAGGGAGAAAGGGGGCGGGGTGAGGCAGACTGAAATAGGAGGGGAAAGGCTGAGAAAGAAAGAAAGAAAGAAAGTTTATTAAAGTCTCGGGAAGACCGATGGGTCTATGAGATTGTGAAAAACCTAATACAATGAGCTGTGGTAGTGGACCTATCAAACGAGCATCCACACCAATGCAAAAAATGCAAAATGGCAGTACTAAGTCCTAAGTACAACATAGTACAACATGACTTCGATAGTCAACTATATATCAATCCGGCATCATCAACATCATCATAATCATCGTCATCGTCATCATCAGCAACACGACATCAGGATGAATGCGGCAATGGAGAATGAGGTCAGCAATAGAACATTGTAGGCCCCTCAAGGGCGCAGTCCTGGTACGTCTCCTGGTTGTAGCTCTGCATCTAACCAGGGCCACTGTGACCCCTGTTGGTCAGGTTCCGACTCTAAACAAGGAGGGGATGTCCCCAAGTAAGATCTGTGTGTCAACCCTCTGTCTGCTCTGTCTGAGCTGTCGAGTCACAGGCTCCAAGTCACGGTCATGTCGAGGTCTCGTCTCGTGGGGATCTATGTGATTAGGCTGAAAGAACTCCGTGATAGAGCTCTGAGAGGTATTAGTCAAGGAAGAGGTCTTCTCCTATCTCTGTGCTCGCAGTATCCTCTCACGGTGTCTAAGCACCTCATGAATGAAACCAGCAAAACACCCCTGGTCTGGGTAGGAGAGGAAACGGGCACAAACCCCATAACTATCTCTGAAGAGGCAATAGAAATGCCCTCGGATCTCATAGTAAACAGGACGCTTGAAGATGAAATGCTCCTTTGTCTCAACCTCCTGTATGTCACACAGTGCCCATATGCGTCTCTCCCTGGGTAACCGCTCTGCTCTGCCACTCTCGATACGAAGTCTGTGTGCAGAGACCTAGAACAGCCCAAGAGAGATCCTCAACAAGTAGGGTAGGTGACTCTATGTGTATCCTGGTGGATCAATGAAACCCTCCGCTGTGATATGTAAGAAAAGATCTCTATAGAAGCCCACCTTCACTGGAAGATCACTCGGGCCCAACCAAGTTCGGAATGTGTGTAGCTGTAGTAGATCCTCATGGATAACCTGGTTGACCTCATGTGATAGGAGGGGAGAGAACGGAGCATCCATGTTGTATTGGAATGGAGGTAGTCCGTCCATGTGGAGCCCTAGGAGCCCTAGCCCTTGAAACCATCTCTCTGTGCGAGCATACCAGCACCTCTGGTCTCCCCCTGCTGCAAGTGCCATAGAAGAGGACAGTGCTAACCATGGTATCCTGTAACGCCCAGAGGTGTAACCCCCATACTCCCTGACTCAGTACAGATACGTAATGACCTGAAATGCAACATCTAGCTATAATGGGGGGCGACCCAAAGTCCGCCCGAATGATCTGGTGAGAATAGATGGCTTACCACGGATCATCCATGATAACATGAGAACCTGTAACCGCTCCATCCTGACCCACTCTGTATCCGACAAGTCTGACCCCCAGCATGAACTGCCATACATCCCTGCTAGGCGGACCAAGGAGTCAAAAAGCAACCCTTTGGTATGTGGATCCTGAAACTGAGAGCGGAAGCACTGCCTCTCTAGTCTAACCAATGAAGCATATCCTCTACTCAAGCGTGCATGCATCGTGGGTCTCATAGTGAAGATGGGTCTGGAAATATGATGAAACTACCTCAACAGGGGACCCATCAAATGCGAACTGCTCCTCGCGCATGATGGCTCAAGATGTATTGAAGATCATAACCTTGATTTTACCCAAGTTGACCTTCAAATCATGAGCCTCTCAAAAGGACTGTAGTGCATCAAGGTGTCTCTGGAGCCCCTCTGCTGAGGAAGATAAGAGAGCCACGTCATCTGCGTAAAGCAATATCCTGATCAACGTGCCCACGAGAGAGCAACCTACCCCCCTGTGTCTGCATCACTATCTCGAGCTCGTCAATGTATAGGCCAAACAAGGTAGGTGACACCCTTGTTTGACCCCGATAGTGCGAATGATCTCATCTGTCCATCCAGGTCCTATCCAGACTCTGCCCGAAACTCGCTCATAAAAAATGCCATGATAGCCCAAATGATCTCCTAGTCGTAACCCAAATCTTGTAGGCATCGTGTGAGGCGGGCTCTCGGAACCAAGTCAAATGCCTTGCGGAAATCCACAAAGCAACAGTAAACCCTCTGCTTCCGTGCCCTCGCCTCCTCAATGATACATCTGAGCGCGAGAATGTGGTCCACGGTCCCATGATCACGCTTCAAACTAGCATGTCTTGCTACTTTAAGTCCTTGGCACTCTGCAAATCTGCTGACCTCAGAATCAAGTACTGATGCATAAATCTTCAACATGACATGTCCAATCAAAATGGTCCTGTAGTTCTCCGGGCTCATGGGATCCCCTACCTTGTGAATAGGTGAGATAGTGTTAATGGTCCAGGTGCGTGGAAACCCCAAGCAACCGGCTTCATTAAATAACTTTGCTAAGATCGAGGCTAGGAGGTTAATCCCATATGCAATGAACTCATTGCATAGTCCCTCATGATCCTTCACTCGGCCATTATGAAGTTCCATTACGGCATCCTTTACCTCCGCCCTAGTGAAGATGGTGCAGGATGTGGAGTGTGGCATATGTGATAGGTTAGGGACTAGCTGATTGGGGATATCATAGAGTGTGCATGCATAATCAAACCACACTTGAGTGTCAGTGAGTGGTGATGGGGACTGTTCCTCTAGAAATCTCCACCAAAAGTCCTTACGAGTTGTTACTAAAAAGAATGTTCAGTAGCTCCTCCTCAGTCCGGAGAACAAAGTCAAGTTTCTTCCTACGTACCAATCGACGGTACTCGCGTAGCGTCTTTGGTTCGCTCGGAAGACTTTTTGGTTTCGAATTTGAATTGATGGCATAAATCCTTACACTCATCATCGTACCAGCTATTACAGGGTATGGTCCTAGGTGGTGATGGGCGGGTGGAGCGGGTGGTGTATGGGAAGGCTTGAAGAGCAGCCTCGTGTAGTGAGCAGGGTGACTAGGGCAGCATGATCCTCTAATAGGGATATAAAGTCAATGTATGTGAGAAGTATGTACAAATGGACAGAGGAAGTAGGTGAGTGATCGCGATTAAAGAGTATATCATGGTAGGTGGAGTAAGAACTCAACGGGGCCGTGAGGCGGGAGGTAGAAATGCTAAAGAAAAGATAGGTATGATCAACCCCTGGAGGGAGAGGTGCTACGGTAAAGTCAGTGATGCGAGATGTGAAGGCAGGGGATCCCATGATGTAGTCCACAACACTGAAGCCTCCCCCATGTGGAAAGCACGTGAAGCCACTTGATGCGGGCCATCTGTCAAGACCATTATAAATAATGAGATCATGGATCCTACCGAGGTCTAATAGGGCCTGCCCATAAGATGTGAACGGTCCTCGTCTGTCAGCAAAAACTCATAGCATATCTGCCTCCTCAAGGTCCATGTCTGACAGTAGAGTGGAATCATCCCTGAAGTCGAGGAGTGGTGCCTGACGAGTGCTTGTCCTTGCGTTGAAGTCCCCAACTAGGAGGACTTCTCCGCGGCTAGAGAAGTCAACAATGAACAGATAAAGGCAATAAATGGGGATGTCTCATCCTCCCCTCAAATATCTTTGGCAAAGCGGGAGGTCTAAGGGGAGAAGTAGCAAACTGCAATAAACAAATCCCGGATGTCCATGTGCCGAATCCGGATCCAGAGAATCCTAGAATGTGTATCTCTTTGCTCCACTGAGATGGCCCCTAAAAGTGTGGATCTGTAAAGGACTGCGACTCCTCCTGACCCTCGAACCCCTCCTGTATCCCTCGTTTCATCTCTGTAGGCAGACTCCCATATATACCCGCTGACTACTGGTAGTGGGCGCTCTAGACTCTGAAGTGTATCTGTATAAAAGACTATATCATGACCTGTATAGGATTATGAGAAGTTCCCTAGTTCTGACCATAAGGTACCATTACAGTTTCAAATGGTGCATGATAGGGCCTCGGATGTCTGAGTTTCATAGACCACTCCTCCCTATGTGGGAGGAGAGGTGGGTGCCCGACGGGGGACCTGTAAGGAGTAGTCCATCTTGTACTACTGTCCACTTCCCCTCCTTGCGGGCCTAATTCTGCTGCTACAACAAAAAGTGCCTCTCCTCAACATGTAGAGGAGTGAGGTCTTCATCCATGGAGATCGTTGGCTAGTCTCATAATGCTGACCTACGACGTAAAGCTGAAAGTCGTGCCTGAGCGTCATGGAACCGTATGATAAGGGACTGCTCTCAGTTGGGGTCCCTCCCTACCCGCCATTCTCTCTCAATCCTGTGCTCAGTCCTCCCTAGAGTAGTGGCTACGAAGGCCGTCACATCTACCATCGGTGTAGCCTCAGTGCGTGGGATCCCACGTACTCTGATGTTGAGAGCCTTGCTGGCTCTCTGTTGCTGCTCCAAGAGGATAGCCGAAACAGTTACCCTTGCAGCTTCCCATTTGGCTACGTCGACCCATCTGGACGTCTCCTCGATGGCAGATTGCATGGTCGCAATCTGTGCCTCCACAGCTGGGGTGCTCCCTGGGACTGTGCGTATAGCAGTGACCTATCGGAGCTGCGAGATCTCTTGTCTGAGCCCCTGAATAAAATCAGCCTGGTCTTGAATAGCCTGACACTGCTCCTATATGAGACGCGCCTGCTCCTGGTGAAGCGTGTCTGCTCATGTGCAAAGCGTGACAACTCCCTCTTGTGCTTGTGGATGCTATGGACCTCCATCAGCAAGTTCTCCCAAGCCTCTGATGGGTCAGCTCGTCCGTGCTCTAGCGAAAACTGAAAGGACTGTGGCATAAAAGTGTGGGAATGAGACTGGAGGCTGGGTGAGGACTGGGTGAGGTGGGTGCGGTATGGAGATGATAGTGGCCTGGAGGAGCCGATCCCAGCATGGGTGTGGAAACGTGGGCTGATTGAGAGGCAGAGGGGAGAAAAAGGACGAGTAGTGCAGAACAGTGTATGACCCCTCCAAAGTAAGTGTCATAATTGGAGAGAAGTAAAGTAGAAGTAGAATTTTATTATCATCCTCGGGGGGCCCAAAATGACCCATGGGACCTAATCCTCAATACAAAAATCTCCTCAGCTGTGGGGGGGTCAAGAATTTTCAAGTTCTTAACGGTACAAAAAAAGACGAGTGACAAAAGACCCCAATGCTGCCGGAGAGGCAGTGGAGAGAAATGATGAGCTCTGAGTGGTGTCTGCCAGTATCTGCTGATAGTCGTCTCTGAAGTGTGCATATCGGAGGCAGTGTAGGGCTATATGTGCCTCTGTCTCTACTGTCTGCGAATCACAGAACCTCCAAACTCTGACATGTCGCGGCAGATTTAGCCAAGCTCCTGTCTCTATTGCCAAGGTATGTGACCATGTGCGGAATCTCGCAATATTCTTGCGATAGAGAAGAGGTATGGGAGTACTGATGTATGGCTGAGCAGGGGCATCTGGTGTCATGAAAGATGACTAGCATAAAGGATTTATTTGATCTTGATAATATTCTAGCTTGGTCCTCTTTTCTGATGTCAACCATTGGGTTTGTAGAGTGCATAGGAGGGACAACTGGAATTCTTGCATCTTGACCTTTTCAGGGGGCATAGTCAGGGTATGATTCCACTTTCCATCTGCTGAACCATTTCCTTATATCTGTCCCCCATCCTATGCAGATGATCTTGCTTTTATGATTCTTCTGAAGTGTCATACTAGCAGTCCATGCTCTATGTGGCAATCTTTCTTTTGGCATTTGTTGTACTTCCACTAGGTACTGCATCACTCTAATCAGTGCATGGAATTCAATTAGCCACCTGCCCGTTTCCAATAAGAGGACTGAATAAGGGGTAGTTGCCTTGACTCCTAGATGTCTTCGTAGGAAAGCTTTCTGCATTTTTTCAATCTCATTCCATGTGGAGAGAGAGATGCTGCCCCCTCATACTTCTACTCCATATAACACTGTTTGGACCACATATGCATCAAACAACATATTCCGAATCTTCCAGTTCTGGGTGTCAGTGCGTCTACAGTTGTTTTCAAATTGATAATACTTCACCCAACCTATATCCAACCTTCTTTGTGCACATTGCCACCATCTGTGATCGGCTGGTATGTCAATTCCCAAATATTTAAAGGTATCGACATATTCAATGGGCTGTCCCTCACAGCTGATAACCAGGGGATGTTTAGGTCGGGTGGTAACATACTGCCATCATTTTGGTTTTGGGAGTGTTAACTTGCAGCCCACTTTCCGTGCAAAAGACCTGTAGTACCTGTAATAGTTGATGCATGGAGTCAGGGTCATTAGCGAAAAGAACCACGTCATCTGCATATAGGAGCAATAGTATTGTCCATAGCCCAAGCTTGGGCCCTTGTATCCCTTCTTCTACTGCAAATTCATTAATCAGTTCTTCTAGCTTGTCAATGCATATTCCAAACAGTGTGGGTGAAAGAGGGCAACCTTGTTTCACCCCCATATTACTTTGGAAGGCGGTTGACAGTCCATGTTCTTGCCTGAGTCTACATGATACCTTCTCGTATATGCGAGAGATGCCTACCCTTAGTGCCAGAGGGACTCCGAGGTCTTGCATTCTTTTCCATAGGCCACCTCTCGGGACTGTATCAAATGCCTTCTTGAAACCTACAAAGCAACACAGAAGAGTTTCTCCTTTGAGCCTGCTCTCATCCATGAGTACTCTTAATGTGACCAGGTGATCTGCAGTTCTATGTTCTTTACGGAAGCTTGCTTGGCCAATCGCCCTCTTCTTGGCCTCTTCAGCCCAATTGCTAATTTTTTCCTCAAGCACTGTGCTAAAAAGTTTAGCTAGTGTGGAACTCACCATTATAATCCTATAATTTTTGTCTCCTCCTTTGAATAGAGGCTGAACCCAATTCCCTTGCCAATCTGGAGGGAAGCCATGATGTAAAGTGTTTGTCAGTATGTGGGATATGTCGTGCCCTGTCTTTTGTCCATTTGAAGAGTTCAGCACACATGTGCATGTGGTCAGAGGCCTTGCCATTTGCCATCTTTTTCAACCCTGCCTCAACATCCTCAAAAGTGAAAGGGCTGGCTGAAGCATATGACTATGTTTCATTTCCCATTTCTATGGCATTGGCATGATTATAGAGCTTGGTGACATACTCCAGCATTTCCTCATCAGAGATATTGCTCATGACCTTTTTCTAAAAGGCCCTTAACCTGTTTCCACCCCTTTCTCGAATTCTTGATGAATGTAAGCAAATCAGATTTTTCCCTTTCTAAAATGTAATTTCTTTTCTTCTTCCTCATGAGGGCATTGTATTGCTTTTCCTTCTGTCTGTAGAGGTTAATATCAGAAATATGTTTCAGCTCACTGCGTAGTTGCTTGCATTCATCATCATACCATTTCTTGTGGGGCAGCGGGAGAAGAACGGAGAGATGGAAGAGATGGTGTCAGCAACAACCCCTCTATCTTAGGGGAGGGTGGAGCAATCGATGTCATGGGTAGGGGTATCTCAGAGCCAGTAGATGTAACTGTAGAGGCTGTGGATGGAAGTGGAGCTGAAACTGGAACTGGAACTGACGATGAGGCTGAAGCTGAGGATGAGGATGTAGCTGAGACCGAAGCTGAGACTAAAGCTGAGACTGAAGTTGAGGCAGAGGTGGACCCCACCTTTGCTTTGCTGTCAACCGCGAGTCCACTACGGTTGTAGCATGTATTCACATCCTGGACTTTCAGCTGTGTTTGTTTCTTGACTTTGTTGTCATCTTTCTTGGCAGCTTTATCCGTATCTTTGCCACCTTTCCCCATTTCGTTTGGCTGACCCGTGTTCGGTGCAAGTCTTAGTGCAAGAGCGGGAGTGGGACCAGAAGCATGAGCGCCCCCCCCATGATGTGCCCACAGCCCAATAAAAAGGGTCTGTGGGGTCGGTTTTATGACAGACTGGTCGGCCATATTAGGGCAGGCCAGTCGGTCACTTCAAGGGGCCCTTTGGGCCTATAAAAGGAGGCATCCAGCCTCATTCCTCACATCCAGCAGGTCAGCCATCAGACGAGCAGATAGGAGCAGCTTACCCTCATCCTTTGGCCTACAATCAGCAGGTAAAGGAGTGCTGGAGGTGCTGCTGCAGACTTAGCTCACAAGGCTGAACCCTAGGCTGCCTACCAGGGTAGCAGGGTGCTGAGATCTGGACAAAGAGTCTACATACGCTCGAGGTGGAGCACACGGGCTCGAGTCTAGAGATAGCCGGCAGATAGGAGAAGTACCTTGTGGTAAGATCAAAGGACCACACCATTGGTGGGACTCTGGATCTATCTCTTTTGTATTGTGTCCATAGCTTTGTATGGAAATATATTATTTTGGTGGTTTCTATATCTGGCTGGTTCATTGTCTTTTGATCAGTCTGCACATCTACCTGATGCACATTAAGTTAAGAAGTTTGTGATTCCTTACCCCACACCACACTGTGTGAGCTCCTGGGCTTCCGCTGTGCGTACCCTCTGTTGGGTGATTTCTAACAAGAATAATTGTAGTATGGGTAGAAATACTTTAGTCCAACACATAGCAAATTATAGGGAGGCAGTCTTAATTTCAAGGGATCGATGAATTCCAAAATATAAGAGGTTTTGTAAGGGGCCTAAAAGACAACTAGAAGATCGATGTGAGAAGAAATTCTCCCAAAACTTTTGAGGGAGCCATTAAGTATGCTAAGATATATGACGATACTATGCGGAAATCTAGAGTTGGAACTTCAAAACAAACTAGGTTTATTCCTAGGTTTGATAAATTTTCCAATCAAAAAAGAAAGAATTTAAGAAGGAGGTTTCTCAGGCACACCCAAGAAACCTCAAACACAAAGAGGTCCTCTTCTGAAAAAAGAGAATTATGAGAAGCCCAAGCAGGAAAATCATTGCAAAGATCACATTGCTTGGAACTGCCCTAGAAACAAACGAGCAGGAGCTCAAGCCCAAAATAAACCTCCACAAAACAAGTACACACAATGCAAGTATTACTGCTTAAAGGTACTGAAAAGACACTAAGGTAGAGGTTTTATCATGAGAATAGCACCCACATGTGTTGCCTACATTGGCAATGTGGCAACCCACTTTTGGTCCTCATGACTTAATGAGGATGCATAAAAAATTTAAGGGACAAAAAGTAAGAATTATGGCCGATGATAGTGCCATACACAATTTCTAAAACTATTCATTAGTTAAGAAATTGAAGTTGCCTGAGAGTCCAAGTGCCCATAAATATGTGGTCTCTCTGGAAAAGGGAAGTGATAAAAAGGTTTCGGACACCATAATACATGGTGTAGAGGTGGACATTCAAGGCTATCACGATGCCTTGGATTTCCAAATTATGCATCTCGACAGGACATATGTTCTTAGTCAAGAATGGGTATATAGTCTTGCTCATAGCTTGCAACGCAGTTATTTAAATAACTCCATTTTTTACAAAGATGGTAGACTCTTTGAGATTCAAGGAGAACATGATGTACCCAACTCTCCCCTTATTTGTTCAATGAAATTAAGACGACTTCTACATGTGAGGTATATCTCTATGAACTTACTTTTATTGGTGATTTTATTTTTTCAGCATCTGCAAAAAGAGTAAATTTTCCCTTGATATTGTTAAAAAGTATAAATCTTCTTTCAATATACCTTTGTAAGACTAGAATATATCCAATCGTAAAAATTCAAATTTTTTACTATTTTTTTAGCTGCAAGTGCAGTTCGGGCTTCGGCACCAGCGTAAGATATTTCAAGCAGTTGATCACCACTTGGACTAAAATTCAAAAGATTTGCTGTCTACTAAGGTGATAGAAAAATATACCTTTGTAAGACTAGAATACATCCGTTTTCTTGAGTTGACATTTGCAGACTTGCAGTCCACTCTTGAGCAGCCAGCTCATTGCATTGTAGCCTTGAGGCTTTGAAATTTGCAGGGCAGCTTTATGCTTCTGGTGCTTTGACATTTGCAGCCATTGCAGTCATTATCACACCATCAGTTGCTTGCAGGATCACTTTCAGTGGATAGACATGTGCCCTTTCCACAATCCATCTTTGCCAACCATACTTGGGATATTGTGTGCATCTTCACTCAGTGTTTGAGCAGGTGTATTTCGCTTTGACACTTTCCAAGCTTTTGCTGTCATTTTTAGGTTGACACTTGCAGATTTTGTGTTAGTTTTTGGACAGCCTGCTCATCGCAGTGAGAGCCTTGAGGCTTTGCCTTTGTTGCACATTTTCCTTTTCTTTTTTGGGAATCTTCTTTTTCAATGGCTTACCATCCGTCTTTTGGCACGCTTGCCCATGAAGACAGGCTTGATCTCCCACAGTTCCTGACACACAGACCCTCCAACACCTAAACAAATTAGTTGGGATCAAGAGATGCACAGGAACATGCAGTGATTTCCATGAATCTTACATTCGTTCTTGCAAGACAAGGGTGCATGGGATACTTTGGCTAGTCTCTATCAGATTTGCAATGAGGCCTGGGTTGCCTATTTACACAAGCAGCTTGATAGTGTTAAGATGAACAAACAGGACAGCATGGATGCCTATCTCACAAAGATCAAGGACTTTCGAGAGCAACTCATCAATGTTCATGAGATTGTGCCAAATTCACAAGTTCGATGTCTACGACACTTGATAGGCTCCCTAACTCATTCCAGGGATTTGCTACGACATTCAGGCTAGTGGCCATGGGTAACCCCAACCACTATAGCTTCAATCAGCTTGTTTCCCTACACCTGTAGGAGCAACACAGTCGTCAAAACCAGGCCGCTTCTACTTACCCATAGGGGCAAAGGGAAAGGGAGGAACAATTACAGCAAGCCCAAACCTTCATCTGGTACCTCATCCTCTTCTTCTCATTCCAACAGAAAGAAGACGATGGAAAGAAGAAGAAGCATTGTAATTATTGCAGAAAACCTGGCCACGACATAACTGAATGTCAAAAGCACATTGCTTTGGAAAAGAGAAAACAACAGAAGAGTCATACAATTCCGCATGCCTCCGCTGCTCTAAAGCATTCTCCAGAGGAAGCCTACATTGCTCATGAAGATTGGGCACTTGCTGTGACTTGTTATTCTCCTCCAATTGAGCATGATGCGTCCTACCAGTCTCCTTTTTAGTCTTTGATTCTCTACATAATCATCAGTTGCCATATCCCTTATCGGATGAACATGTGCAACCATGATTTGTAGTGTATATACTTTCTCTCCTTGTATATACTTTAGCCATCCCATGGAGGGGGTTTGTTGGCACTAGGCCGGGGTATGCCCCTATAGCTAGTTAGGACGCAGTCAACACCTTGGTTGACTTCTCTAGTCGACACTTTGGTTGACTTGGAGGCCATAGGCCATTCTTGTACATTGCTTTATTTGCAAGTACTTACGTTTGCTTCAGCTTGTTGTTTGCTCCCTTGCACTCCACTCTCATTCCATTGCTTCCTACACCCAACAAAGTCTGGCCTTGTGCGTGTCAATGGACTCACCTAACATATACTTGGTCTTCAAATTCCACTTGTCGCCAATAACCAGACAACAGCCTTGGAACCAACTCCTAGATCCCATTCTTCTCTATGGCATGGCTCTCCTCCAAGTCCCCTAGGAAAGAGGTTCCTTGATTGAGGTAGGCTCCACGTCTTGAATGATCCGAGACATCAGCGCATAGTTCACTTGTAAAGGCTCCTCTGGCTAGGCTTTGTCATGAACTCTATTTTGTTTGAGTTCCATCCTCCACTATATCACTCTCGAATCACGAAGTGTATCCACCAGCCACATTGGTGCCCGAATAGAATGTTGAGACTCCTCATGTGTCATCTCCAACCTTGGAGGCATCCTCTGCTACTACTAGCTAAAGACTAGGTCTCAGGATCAAGCACCTGAGATCCTCAAAGTTGGCTTAAGAAGTTGGACTGCCTGCTTCAATCAGGACTTTTGAAGTTGTTGCACGTGTTAAGCAGTTCATTTCTAAAGAGTATGTTGGCCCTTTCTCTAGAACATTAGCCTTCGAGCCTTGGGTTTTGTTTGCAGGTCATCACATTTGTAGCATTGTTATCGTGTGTTCAGAATTAAACATTGTACTAGCCTAGTGCTATCATTTGAGTCACTCATTTCTTTGGATTCTTTACATTTGTGTCTTAGCTGCAATGGCAAGCAATGATCTCTTCGATGTGCTTGCTCCTGAAGACAAACTTGATGGCACCAAATGCCCCATGTAGTCATGCATGATTGTTACTGGTGTCTTAAAAAGGGAGAAAAACACCAACACACATCCACTTCTGGTAATGGAACTACCAGAGTCGGATTCACGTCTGGCTAAACGAAAAGAGACGAATCAGAAATGCGCATTCAGAGAGACGAAACAACATTTTAAAAGACAAAGGCTTGCAACTAGTTTGTATTTCCAGCTTACAGCATACAACTCAACCCCAAAAAAGGAGACGACATGGTGCTTATAACATATTCCGATAATAGTCGGATTTCTAAGCATCATTCACTAGACAAGGCCACTACTCTAGACTGTGAGCAGTTACAAAACAGCCCCCACTCTTATATAGCTGTTACTCCCCAAAGTGATGGCCACATGGGTGAGAGGTGGGCCTCAACACCTGGCACTCCCCGATGGAGAGGTTTTTTCCAAAAATCGGGGACACGGACCCTTTACTAGAAATATTCCATCAATTGTACATTGATGGTTTGTGTACAATTGATGTCAACACTTCCTTTCTTGGCAGGCTGGGGGTCTGTCCATTCCTTGTCATTGGCTGCTGCACTTTCAACTGGTTTGTTTTCCACAGTTTGTTCAGTGGGTTCAACCTTCAGCAAAGCTTCTGTCTACACATCATAACTGGGCTTTCCTATGGCAGCTTTATTCTGCATCGTGGCATCTGTTAGGCTGCTCTGTTTTGTGTCTTCCTTGGAAGGCATAGAGTGCAGGAGGGCCACTTTAGAGTTTAACAACTCTTCCTCGAATACATCTGGGGCTATGGCCTCCTCAATCTGCACCGTCTTTGTTCCTGAACTATGAGCCTTTGACTTTAGCAGTTCCATCTCACTGGCCATAATGTCGTACGTATAAGCCGCTAAAACAAATGCTTCATAAGGCCGTTTAGCAATCACATATAATCTCTGTTGCAAATTATACCACAGGCCCTCGGCGGTTTCGGCTAACTGTTGCTTCATATCTCTGAGGTCTATTGAACTGAGAAAAACACCGTCGATTTCTTCGGCCATCTCCTTCAAAGATTGCTCTACCCCTTCGATTGCATGAACTCTTTCTTTGAGAATGGTGTTCTCAATTTGCAGGTCCGTATGTGAGGCAGACATTCTCTCCAACTGGAGGAAAAACTCCGATTTCATTTCTTCTAACTAGGTTGTGACTGTCGGTAGACATTCTCTTCGCACCTTGACTTGGCCTGTAAGCTTGAAAATCTGCTTATCCTGCATTTCCTTGTATTGAGCATATTCCTGCTTCACTGCTGCAAGTACTTTTTTGGTCTCTTCAAGTTGTTTCTGGGCAGTTTGCTGCTGAACGATGCAATCATGTACAGCCTATTTGTCCTACTTCAATTCCATGATCTGTTTGTGAAGTTGCAGCTGCCCTTCTCTTTGCTGCTCGTGGAATGTCTACAATACCTACAGTGCATGTTCTGCCTCCATGGTCGATACCTTTGCACCTTTGCTTGTGCTTGGACTGATGTGTGGAGTTGTCTCTTGCAATTCTGTCAGCTTTTGGATAGGGGAGAGTGCTTCGAGCAAGCTTCTTCAAGAGGATGTTAGCAAAAAATGAGGCAGATCCTCCTCGAGTTGTTGCCATTTCTCCTGATTCAAAAACATCAACTTGGCCTTTGGATTTAATTTGATTTTCTTTGCCGGCTTGGTGTCGGATGGTCCAGCCAAAAGCTCGGCACTGGTGAGAGGCGTATCCCAAAGTTTCTCTGCCAGCAACCGACCATACACGGCCGTTGTGGCTTCTTCCTTGGTGTAGTGTTGCTTCCCTTTTGCATCATCATCATCCGGATTATCATGGATGTGTTTTGTTCTTTCTCCCCGATACTGCACAATTACCTTAGGGCGCTTCTGGCCTGCTTGATGAGCATACCCGAAAAGAGCACAAATAAAAGGTGTGATTTTGGTGTGAGCATTTGATGTTTTTAAATCCTTCCTTGCAATCTCACTCATCAGCCTGGAGTGAAGAACATGTGCCCATGAGATTTTTGTACTTGTCTTTGCTGCACAAAGTGTTGCATAAGAGTCACGGCTCATGGTGTTGGTCTTGACTAACAATTGCAATCGTTCCAAGTACCATACAAGTTGTCGTTGTATGCATGCATCCTCAACTTTGGCGATGAAGAAATAATTTTTCTGCGTCTCAAGCGGACCGAACTCTTTATACATGTCTGTATCTACGTCTTTCAACTTCTTGCTGTTGTAGAATCGGCAATTGAAAAACTTTGGCAATGATTTCCGGGGTAACCATGAGATTTGGGGTCAGCATACCTCTGGACTTCTGAAAAGCTTCATATTGGGCGAGAGCATAAGGTCGGTCCTTCCAAGAAATCCAGCGTATCGCGTATGGCAAAATCTTGCGCAACCATTTGATGTGCTTTGCAAGGCCGAGTGAGATCCTGAAATTGGCGAGTCTCGTCTGCACCATTTGCTTCTTGAGAGGGGGCAAGGGTGTCTCGCTGTCAGACTCCGTGTCTTCCGAATCAGGAACAACTATAGGCTTTTCCTATTCGGCTTCCTTCTTCCGGGGACTCTTGCAGGCAGGGTTGAGTGAGACTTGTCTTCTTCCCCATGTCAGCATCCCGCAGGGCGGTGTCGGCGAGAAGATCAAGCGATTGTTTGGGAGTGGGCGGTGAGGGTTGTGAGTCTGAGAGCCAGTTTGGGTGCCATCTATGGCTCAGGGCAGGGAACCGAGTCTGTGGCAAGTGGATGTGAACACTGACTTGATGTAAGCATGAGCTTCAGTGATCTTGACATCGATCTAGGAGAGGCGGAGAGACACATGCGAAGTCTCTTACTGGTGCTTCATGTTTGTACTGTATGATTAGTTTCGTCGGCTCCTAGTCGGTAATGATCAAGGCTTTTGATCGACACACCTCAGGCGAGTGATCTATCATGTCATCGAGATTTGTGACAATTCCTCGTACGTCCTGCGTGTGTCTGGCCGTTCGGGGCACGCGAATCGGGGTGGCTGTTGTGAAAGTGATCGTTTGTTGTTTCGTACACTCGGATCTCAGTCGGAATGGGCATTATGAGTCGGAGTGGGCTCGGACTCTGGGACCATAGTCGAATTGGACTTGTCTTAGTCTTCTTAGTTGACCAGGTCGGATCAAAGTCGGAACAGTAGGTTGGACTCTGGTCGGAGTCAGATTTGCTAGGCGCAAGCGGCTCCTTGGTTGGATTGGAGTCGGACGTCGTATGGTCGGACTGTGGTCGGATCAGAGCCTTGCCTATTTTTGCCACTGTGCTCGTGCGTGCTCGCACCCTCGTACCTGCATTATTCAATTGCTTTATGATGAACACATTGAAGCTTCCCTGAGACCTTTTGAAGTCATTGATTTGGTTTTCTTCTGTGCTTGTTGACTTACAGTCGGACTCTTGTTGGACTTTGATTAAGGTGTCTGGTTGTTTTTGGCTCGACTGGTGCCTTGAGCTGGATGGTAAGAGCTGAAGTGAAGCTGCTCCATGTAGCGTTGCCTTATGTATTCCTTTTGATTGTGGTAGTATCATAGTAGAAAATGTTGAAATTAGTTGCAATCCACGGAGGGAGTTGCTGTAGATAGTGATTGGAGACACTTTCTTGACCAGATTTGTATGTTGCCCTAGCTCTGCTAGGTTGAGGCCTTGAAGCCTGTTGTCTTGAGTGGCGTCGGAGTTATATCGGAATCTCTTGTTGTTAAAGTCTTCAAAATGAATGACTGCTTTTCTTAATTGAAGTCAGTAGACATCTGCAAAGATATTGTATTGATCTTGGCCACTGTTGGGTCAGGTCCAATGTAGGGTTTTAACCTAAAACCATTTACTGGCTTTTCGAAAGCATTGCCATGAAGGTCAGCTAATTGGAAGGTACCTTGATCAAATACTTCCAGTACTTTGAATGGTCCATCATACCTTAGCTTGAACTTTCCTGGCATTTTACCCAACTTTGTATTGAACATCAAAACTAAGTCACCTCTCTTGAATAACTTGAGAACTATATATTTCTGTTGATCGAAGCAGCTCTTCTTTTTTTAATGATGTCAACGGTGTGGGAACTGCTTAGTCTATCTTCATCTAATTGTAGAAGTTGCTACAATCTGGAATTAATGGATTCCTCTAGTGATAGCTTATTATCAATTGCAACTCTCAAGCTGCCTGCAATAAATTCCATTGGCACCACTGCCTCACATCCATACACCAATATGAATGGTGTCAGACCAGTTGCAACCTTGTGAGCTGTTCTGAGGGCCCATAAAACAGAATCCAAGTGCTGATCCCAATCTTCTGGATGATCATCCACTGTCCTTCTATACACATTTCATAAGCTTATTAGGACTTTATGCCTATCCATTAGCTTGAAAATAATATGCTGTGGATTTTTTGTGCAACATCATGTGCATCCTTGTCATCTTTCTAATTTTTTTGTTGATGAAGTGGGTACCTCTATCTGCTGATACTATTTCAATAGGTACTTCAAATCTAGTCACAATATTGTGGTAAAGAAAGTGTGCCATAGTTTTGGCTTTGCATGTCTTAAGGGCTATAGCCTCAACCCAGTTTGTGTAATAATCAGTTGCACCCAAAACATATTGGTTACCTGTAAATTTTGCTGGTGGTTTGATAGGGCCAATAAAATCTAGCCCCCACTTTTGGAATGGTCCCAAAGAGAGAATGGGTTGATGAGGCATTCTATCAGTATCAAGTGGTCTATCATCCCTTTGGCATGGTAAACATGCCTTTGCATAATTGTGAGCATCTTTTAACACAGTAGGCTACCATAAACCAGCTTGCAAGATTTTCTTACCTGTAATGTCTCTAGAGAAATGTCCTCCTGCTACTCCTCCATGAGCTTCTAGGACAGCCTTTTGTTCATGATCCTGCACACATCTTCTAATGATTTGGTCCATTCCCCTTCTATATAAAACACTAGCAATAACCAAAAATGGCCTGCTTTGTAAAACAAGTTTTTTCCTTTGATCCCTACTTAATGTTTCAGGAATCAATCCATCGGTAAGAAAAAAGAGCATCTTATCATACCCGTTTGGGGGTTCCTCAATTCTTACCATGAAAATGTCTGCATCAGGTAGTTCATCAAGTATACCTGTTGGAGCTTCCCTGATGTCAACCTGCTCAAATAATCAACAATGGCATGCTGCTTTCAAGGTCTATGTACAATGCTGTAGTCAAATTCCTACAACAAGAGCATCCATCTGGCCAATTGGCCTGTCAATTGCGGTTTGTTGACCAAGTAAATAAGTGCCTAATGATCCACGTGGAAGTTAACCTTACTACGCAACAAATAATATCTGAACTTATGCAATGCATAGATCATACGTAGGGCTTCTCTCTCTGTGACTGCATAGTTTTTCTCATGTTTTGTTAGAATTATGCTGGCATAATACACGTGTCTAAACAATTTTGCTGTTTTTTGTTGCATAAGGACTGCACCCACAGCTGTATCTGAAGCATCAACAAAAACTTCAAATGGGAGAGTCCAATCTATAGGTTGGAGGACACGAGCAAGCATTAGCATCTTCTTCAATATGTTGAAGGCATACTCTTGTGATTCACCCCAAATGTAGGGTTCCGTTTCTCTTGTCAGTTTTGTAAGTGGATAACATATATCAGCTAAATAATTGAGAAATCTGCAGTGCCACTTGATTTGACCAATAAATCTCTAAAGTTACTTTATATTTTTGGGTGGATTGGCTTTTTGGATAGCAGATCCCTTGTTGGGATCTATCTCCATACCTTGTTGAGAGATGATATGTCCAAGAAGAAAGCCTCTGCTAACAGCAAATGCACATTTGGCATGATTAAGGCTGAGTCTAGCCAACCTATATTTTGCAAAGCATAAGGCCAAATGATGAAAGTGCTCCATCCTTTTGCCAAAAACTGAAAAGTCATCAAGAAAAACCTTCATAAAACTTGTAAGATAGTTAGCGAATACTTCCTGAATGTATTTTCGAAATGTTGGTGGAGCATTCTTGAGTCCAAAGGTCATCACATTGGAAGCAAATACTCCCCATTCTATAACAAATGTAGTTTTAGCTTTATCCTCAGGTGCCATCATGATTTATTGTAAGCACTGAATCCATCAAGAAAACTGTACTCATGACCTGGCATAGCATCTAACAAAGAATCACAAAATGGTAGAGGAAAGGATCAATAATGGTGGCAGCGTTGAGCTTTCTGTAGTCAACATAGATTTTGAGTTTTCCATTCTTCTTGGGGACAATTACGATGGGTGATAGCCATGTAACATGTATGAGAGGATAGATAAATCTTACTCTCAACAACTTGTCTATTTCCTCCTTCACTTGTTTTGCATAATTTGGATTCATTCTATATCTATTTTGCACCAATAAAACAGCATCCTTTTTCAAGTTGATCTTGTGTTGGCAGAACTTTGGGTCTACTGCCTTCATGTCTGTGTAATGCCATGCAATGTATCTTTGTATTCTGTCAATAAGTCTTTGAGTGCCATTTTGAATGGTGGTGGAAGACCTATACTGACCAATACTGTCTTAGGGTTGTCAGGCTCCCCAAGATTCATTTCTTCTAGGTCATCTTGTCTGACCCTTGCACTCCTTTTCTTATGCTCTTCAAACTGGTCAATTCAGATTCAAGAATGGCTTGTGCAGAAGATTTGTGGCTGCTCTCTGTTAAAGCATCCTCTGTATCTGAGTGATTGTCACAATTTGATTTCGTTTTGATAGTTTCTGCTTCCGACTGTGGTCCGACACTACTCTGCTCTACAGTTGTTGGCAATGAGTCGGATAGCTTTTCTTGTTGACCTGAGTATGTATATTGATCCATAATTTTGATCACATCAATTTTAAAGATCGGGAACACAATAGGATTTCTTCTAAGGAAGACCTCCTCTTCATCTTCATCAAACTCTGCAATCATATTTATGCCTTTTGCTTGTAGTGGTTGTGCTTGTTTTGGAAAACTTCTCTTTGAAGAGAGATTGATCTTGAACTTCTTCTTTCCTTTCTTGATTGTGATTCTTTCTAATCCCCAATCTTGTTTTACTTTGGCAACTCTCAACCATGGTCTTCCCAAGAGCATGGAATATGCACAATCCTTTTCTTCCATTCTCAATACCACAAATGTCACTGTGAATGTTAGTCCCAAAATGCTTATCTCTTGACTCCTAAGAATTCTAAGTGATTGAATTCTTCTTTGGTCAACCATTCTGACTTGAAATGGAGCTGGTGCAAGTTCATTGCAACAAAACTTCTTGAACAAATCCTCATATAAAATGTTCACTCCTGAGCCTCCATCTATAAGCACTTCTAGGATCCTTTGTCTTTTATAATCCACATCTATTAGTGGACTTGGTAATCCACATCCTCTATGGTGGATATATCTGGTGTTTCCTCTTCATCTTCATCTTGTGGATGATTCTGTATGTGAGTACTCTTCTCAGAGTGTAAACTCTGAAATATTTGCTTCTTAAATGCTAGAACCAGATTCTTGGACCTTAGAGTCCAGGAGCTTTTTGAAGAGTGGTGTTGACAGCTGTTGTTGATCACTTGCATTCTGTTGCATCTAATTTTTGTAGGATCCCGTAAAATAGAATAGATGCATCTTGCAAGAGGTGTGAGAGCACAATGAAAGAAAGATGGTAGATCTCTATTATGATTGTGAGAGAGAGAACTCTCTCTTATAGAAAGGGGGAGAAGGTAATACCTTCCCTACATAGTGGCAATCAGCCCCTACATCAGTGGGAATCAATCCCTACATCAGTGGGATTGCCTTTGTCTTACATCATCACTTAGGTCACACACTAGACACATCATAGCACTTGATGTGCCTTTACAACACACACAAACACACATGTGACTCCCCTAGATGCACACATGCACCATAGAGCAAGCCCTTGATCATACTTACCCCAACAAACTCCCCCTTAAGGGGTTGCTCTTGCAATGTCAAGGATACATCTAGTCTCATAGTTTCTCAAGCCATCTCATGGTGGTCAAGGATTAATCTATGGCTAGGATCTCATGCTAGCAAGGGTTCCCAAGGGTGTGAGGTTCATAGAAATGGGATAGTCAAAAACACATATCACATGGCCTACATCATATGGTGACTGGAGATGATTTACATAACATATTCTTTTTGGAGTACTACTCCAGGCAGAGAACCTCAAAATTTGACCAAGTGATGATAAACAAAAAAGACAAAGTGCCTAAAAAGCATAGTCTTCATTTTCTTCATTTGCTGATGGAGTTCTTCCTTCAGGCATAATTGCTTTGTTGTTGAAGTAGTCCTTCTTGTCTTTATTTCTTTTGTAGACTTCTTTCCATTCACAACATTCCATATCTTCTTTTTCATAAGCATAAACTTGGCTTTTGTTTGCCATGTATGGAAACTAGTTCCATCCAACTTCTCAAAAAAGGTCTTAGCTTCCATGGCAAGGTCTTACCCAAGGGCAGTGTCTAGTGCCTTACAAGTAAAAATATGAGCAATAAAAAATAATCCTTCAAAGTACAAGCATTTAGTGTAGCAAAGACTTGTAACCAAATTCCATACTACAAATCAAGCTTTCACTTGCATGCTTCATAGAGGTGGCTAAATGAAAGTATTCCAAGCAAATCCAGGTATAGCAACTTAAAGGAAAGCTGTAGCCACAGTTGTATTGATGCTATTCAACACTTTAAAACATCAGAAATGCTAAAGTAGCATCTAATGTAGCATCAAACTCACAACATTGTCAAAACTGTCCAAAACAGAGACCAGAACTTGGAGGGTGCAATTCTCACAACTCAAAGCTCTATTCAAGGGGATTTTTATGCAAGAAGAAGGGCCTTATACAAAGAAGGGCTACCAGCAAGGAGGGGCAAAATGTTGCGCCAGATCGCCCGGTAGATACTTGAGAAAACTGACTGGTTTTTCGGCGTTTTCTCCTCCATCTCTTGTCCAAACGAGCTCAGATTTCAACAGCAGCTTGCCCTCAATGTCGTCCAGCACGGGCTCAGAGGAATTTGCAGATAGGTAAGTATAGAGGTGGCATTGCACGAAAGTTCATCAAGGAGTGTAATTGTTGGCGTTGCGCGTACAGTCGAAATTTCTCTGAATGCTTGCAGCTAGAAGTTCGCCCATACGTGAGGAGTTTGCGGCTCAAAGGGTTTGGGCAATGGTTGCTTGAATGCATAGAACAGAGCTCTCAAAGATTTGGGGAAGAAGGAGGAAAATGGAGAAGATGAGAAACTAGTAGTTTATGCTAGAGATAGCATCTAATGCTAGGCTAGGCTAGATCTAGAACCTAAAGCTCTGATACCATTTGTAGGATCCCGTAGGATAGAATAGATGCATCTTGCAAGAGGTGTGAGAGCACAATGAAAGAAAGATGATAGATCTCTATCATGATTGTGAGAGAGAGGACTCTCTCTTATAGAAAGGGGGAGAAGGTAATACCTTCCCTACATAGTGGCAATCAGCCCCTACATTAGTGGGAATCAATCCCCACATCAGTGGGATTGCCTTTGTCTTACATCATCACTTAGGTCACACACTAGACACATCATAGCACTTGATGTGCCTTTACAACACACACAAACACACATGTGACTCCCCTAGATGCACACATGCACCATAGAGCAAGCCCTTGATCATACTTACCCCAAAAATTTTATCATTCAATGTGTCCTTGTGCATAGGAACCATTTGTTCCTCTTTAATCTCAGTTAACTGTGCTTTGCTACTACTGTCTTGCCGTTTAGCTGTTTCCGAGCTTGTTCTGCCAGTGAGCTCAGTTTTCTTTTTCGGAGGATATTTCTGGCTAGAGGAAGATTGCCCTGATGCCTGTGCATTCATTGTACTTCTACTTATTTGAGTAATATTGTTTTGTTGCAGATTATTGCCTACATGTTGTCGTCGGACTGTTTCTGGTAGAGAGCTGTCAAACTAAGCTCCGCCCGACTTGCCTCAGATCAACTTTACCCTTGCCTTTGTTATTGTGGTGGACTGTCTTTGCATGTTGCCCTGCATTGTTGTCAAGTACTTGTTGTAGGGCTTTGTTTCTGATTTGTGCCTGGTTGGGCCAATTCATGGGCTTTGTTGTATCTTTTGGGGCATCTCCAAGCCCGGGCAATGGCTTTGTACCTTTAGACCGTGTCACAGCCAATGCCTCAATGTTTCTTGAGAAAAAAACAGCTCAGAATGAGAAAACCAAAATCCCGGGTGGCGGCTGAAAATGCCGCCTCATCCCTGAAGGTGAGTCAGAGAAGAAAGGACAATCCTTCCAGACTCTGAGAAAAGCAACCCTCCTAGCAGTAGCAGTCCTGGAGGTTCCCTGTATGTTCGCCCAAACGGCCATCAAAGTGTGTATAGTATCTGCCCAGATAAAAGCCATAGTCTGAGATGGGTGAACCTAGGAGTCCTCCAAAGCCTCTGTACATCTGGCTCTCCAAATATGCCATGCTATGATACTAGCCAGAATCTCCCAAGATGTGTCTACAAAAGCGTGGGGAGCTCTGAATGGAGTAAACAGAACATCCCGGAGGGAGCATGACTCCACAAGATGTCGTCGAACAAAGAAAGCTCTGTCCGTGTCATGTCCCTCAAAGAAATCCTATGGACGAGTGAGTGACAACCAAGCAATTGATCCCCAAGTCATGAAGAAAGTTGCTCTATGAAAAGTGCAAAGTATCCTAGCAACACCCTTCCAAACCTTCCTCGCCTGAGTGCACTCCCAAAGGCAGTGCTGCACTGACTCAACCGCTAAGTGGCATCGAGGACATGTAGGGTCAGCCCCGAACCTGGATCTCCACAGGTTCACTGCAATCCCTCCATGAATAGTAAGCCAGATATATAACGTGATTTTCCTATTCTTGAGGGATTTTCAAAGTCTCCTCCAAAAGTTTTTCTGCATCTTCGCAGAAATCTGAGAAGTATCCCAATGAGGAGCTCTAGAGGACCTCCAGCTCCTACAACTGAGCTGGAATCTCCTGGCAATTCTGACCGTGTAACGAAAGAAGGAGATGCTCTTCTCTCGGTGCCCTACCACTATCCACTCCCATTTCCCTGGATCCCATTGCAAGGATCTAATATGGGAACCTCCATACAGCCAAAGCCTCCAAGATCCAATAGCTAGGAGAACGGGGTCTAGATCAAGATACCACTGTGAGTCTCTACCCATCTCCATGTATCCTGTAATCCTGACATGCTGAAAAGGAGCCTCCAAAAGAATGTCCTCTGAAGATCTGTGGAGTCTGCCTCCTGCATGAACCTGAAAGACAAGGGTATCCTCATGTGCATCCCGCAAGGCTATAACATGCAAACGGATACATGTCCTCGAAAAGCCCCCAACTAGGTGGACTTAGAAATAGGCAAATGGTCTGTATCCATCCACTCCACTGGTATGGCTGCATCTATCTACTGCATCCTGGCTGCACTTCCTCTGAGGTGACTAACTGAATGATCTCTTTGATCCTCTAGAAGCATCCTGAAAGCTTTCCAAGCACCCACCCTGGATGCAGGTCCCAACTCCCATCTAGACCACTGCATATAATGTGACATGCCAAGTGATCTGCCATGCTCATCTAGTATGCAATCATTCCACATGACGGGCTGCCTATCAATTTCTTCACGAGAGGAGGGCGGAACTCTCTGAAGAGTACTTCTGAAGCTGTCCCAAGCTTTCAAAATGGCAGCCATGAGAGGGGAAGTAGGAGATCTAAGATGAGCTGATGTAAAGATCCATCTAGGGCTGTCCATCCAATCTCCTCCCTGAGAAGGTGTGCATGTCTATATACTGCGTAAGAAGAAATCCTTCAAAGGCTCCTGACCAGGCATCAAACCTTTGACCACCATCTTGCAGAGCAAGGCTCTACACTGCAAGTCTGGATCAATAATATTGAGGTCCCCTTCCTCAGTGGGTAGAATAAGAGTCTCCCAAGCCACCCTGGCTGTCACATCTGAAGTGCCATCTAATCCACTCCACAAAAAATTCCTTATAGGTCTCTTGAGTTGAGTGATACTACTTGTAGATCAGCACCAACAAGAGCAAACAAACCAAGCTGTAGCCAACAGTACCTGGTTTACAACCACCACTCTGGATGCAAGGTCAAGTCTGGTTGAACTCCAAAATAGGAGTTTCCTCCTGATGCTCTCCAACACGGGAGCGAACTGCTGTGCTAGAGAAATGCCCACCCCAACCCGGCATCCAAGATACCTGACGGAGACACCCCTCTAAATCCAAGTAAATCCAATATCAGCACCCCAATCTGGAGTGTTCTCATCACTAATCCAGAAACCATTGGATTTGTTCCAATTAATGTGAGCCCCTGCTGCAATGCAAAATAAATCCAAGGCTGTCTTGAAGGAGAAGAGTGTTTGTGGAGTGGCATCCAAAAAAATAGCTGTGTCATCTGCCAGCTCACTATCCAACAACTCCTCTTCCTGTCTCAACGGAAGTCTCAGCCCAAAAATATCAGCTTGAGCTCTAATATAGAGGCTCATAGCTTCAGCAAATAAGAATAGAAAGGGGGCTAGAGGGCATCCTTGTCGGACTGATCTGGATATCTGAAACCTGTCTCCCCTGACTCCATCAATGAGCACTTGGCTATGGGCTGACTTGTAAAGAGCAGAAACCCCTCTAATCCACAAATCTGAAAATCCAAAGCAAAGAAGGGTTCACTCTAGAAAACCCCAATCTACCCTGTCATATGCTTTTTCAAAATCCAGGAGTAGAATTGCCCGTCTATGGCCCTCATGCATAGCCCACTCAGAAGCCTCCCAAAATGAGAATATATTATCAAAAATGCTTCTGCCATGGAATCTGGAATCCTGATACTGGTAGAGCGGCCTCTCGCCCAAGGCTCTAAAACCACCAAAACAACCGGAAAATGATCTGAAGTGAACACCCCTACACTGATGCATACTGTCCCACCTCTGTCCAGTGCCCAATCATCCACATAAAATCTGTCAATCCGTGCATGGATAGGCATCCTTACCCTCATGTTCGACCAAGAAAACAAAAGAGACTGTGGCTGAGTGTGAAAAGCATCGTCATACCAAATATCTCTGACACTGAACTGAAAAAGGAAGGCATCCCATGCTGCTCTCTCCAGAGAGTGAATGCCACCTTCTCTACCCCTTCTTTTGTCTGAAGGCATTTAACCCATGTTGAAATCGCCCCCAATAATCCAAGAATCTGCAATATGTGACCAAGAGAGCAACTCCTTCCAAAGGAGGACACGATCCCCTCTCAAGTTGGGTGCATAAAGTTAAGGAAGCCAACCTTACGCCCGCCAATCATCAAAATAACCCACTATGCTCTAGAGGGGACTATGACTCCGTGTCCAATGACCAAGGGGAGCATCGAAGAAGAGATAGAAATGCAAATACCTCCCCTGGTGCCCAAGGCAGGTGACCAAAAAGTATGACCAAAAAGAAGCTTACCTGACTTGGCACAATCTCTACCATCCAGCTTATGCTCTTGGAGCATAAGGATATCAATGGGACCATCTCAAGTACCTGGATGGAGTTGGTTATGAATCAGCTGCCTACGGCGGCGATGAGGTATACCACCGAGGCGCTGAAAATTCCAACTAACAATCCTCATCAACGGGAGGAGGAGGCCGGGTGAAAGGTCCTACTCAAGTGGAGGGAAATCAACTGGTGAAAGAAAACCCACTCCAGCAGAGGTGGAAACCCTGTCCAACGGAATCCCAATAACTGGCTCTCCCAGGGTAGAGGGTACAACCTCCTCTATCTCAAACTCTGCCAAATCTGCTAGTACTAAAAAGAGTTCCTGTAGGCGAAAACTGGCATAGGAGTGCGAAGAATCCCTGCACCCGAGGGAGAAGGAGAAAAAACCCCCTTACCTCTATCAAGAGGTGAAGTGTGACTAATAGAGAAAGGGGGCTGATCAAGCACATCAGTGATAGGACCTGAAGAAATGTGTTACGCTCTAGTTGGGGTAGCATGACCTCGGAAGAATCAGTCGACATTTCCCTTAAAGGATCTATCTCTGTAATATATGTGTTTGCGCTTCATGTAAATGATCGAGAGGGATTTAATGTCAAGGTCCTAGGTGAGGGCTGATAGCACCAGACTAGGTAGATCTAAGGCCAAGGGCCTAGTGCAAAGATTGTGCCTTGGGGCAAAGGATTTAATGCATCCCAAGAGAGGGGTGGAATGTTACATTAGCAAGGCCCTATATGGATGACATGTGGCATCTAGATCTATCTAGGGAATTGGGGCTTGTTGAGGCTAGAGAGAGAAGAGAAGATTATTATTCACGTGGAATTTGGAACGAAGATCTCTACTTGCTTGTTAGCCTCAGCGAGATATGGCTGGGAGGATAGAGATGGTGCTACTCCCGTGATACGAATGAGAGAATGAGATCAAAGAATGTGATAATTGGTATCAGAGCGAGGCTACAAAGGGGTTGGAAGTGGGATCGTCGAACAACCTGAGCGCCAAATCGACGGACTGACTGTTGGTGCTACGTGGTGACGACGGACAATTGGCCTACGTATCGTTTGGCGTGGACTACCTTGACGGAGATCCCATATGGGCCTTCGACGAATTCGGACGTTATCTACGACGGACGGAGGCTTCTGTTTCGTGGCTGGAGTTTGGGGGTCCCGTAAGGCAGCGGCTAGTAACCTGCGTGTCTCGCTCCTAATTCACGGCCAGATCTACTTCCGTTTTTAAAAAAAAATCGCACATGCATCATACGCCCACGCCGATCCTTGTCAACCTGCGCTCCAGCTTAGACGCCTGCGTGTCCATTCCATCACAGCTTCACCGCCAAGAGTTCGTGGACAGAGGCTTGTTGACTGTTTCGTGGAAGCGATTCGCCTTCAACATGTTACGTGGCAGATTGCAACGACGCAGCGGATGATAGCGTGGAGCACATGATTGATAATTGCTGGGTCCTTCACGTGATCGACGACAGGCTTGGAGTGCTGCTGGAATGGATAGCAGTAGTCGTGAACGGGAAGATCATTTGGCACGTGTGCTAGGATTTGGGACGCAAGGTTGGCGCAGAGCAGGCTGGCTAACCCGTGGTTAGCTGATTTGGCACACGTGTACTCCGAGTTCTCCAGATCCGAGCACCCTGCTCGTAACCAGTGACTGAGACTACGACCCAGCGACAGTCTGGGACGCCGATTGGGCACAGAGGCGCAGGACTTGACCAGGGAGCTTTCTTTGATCTCCATTATTCTCGTGTTTTTTTTTTTTGCCTTCTCGATTTAGTAGGGTGATGCGCTACTTCCATAGACAGGATAATGCGAATGATCAGCATGCATGAGGCTTCAATGTTGTAGGAGGGACAGATTATGCCTGTGCATATGCCTGTGTGCTTCAGTCAGAGTCAGTTTGCAGGAATTTCCCTAGTATAGGGAAAAGCGCCATCTGTGATATATGCCTGTATTAAATGCTTGATCAGTGTGAATGTGGGATTGCAGGAATTCCCTAGTATAGGGAATTGTGTCAGACTGTTAGTACACTGAATTGTATCAGCTTGTAAATACAGTTTGCAAGTGGTGGTTATTTTTAATTAAAAAAAACCCCAAATCAAAAACCAAATCAAAGCAAAACAAACCACCCATAGAACAGAATGGAGGCAGAAGAAGGGGCTTCCAGGAGGGACCCTGGTGAATCAGGAGTCCGGCCGACCTAGCAGGGATCGCGCCCAGTAGCTCATACTTTAGCTGGCAGGATTGCATTGCTGGAGGATGCCTTGCAACAGTTGTTAGCGCCGCAATTACAGGCCAATGCAAGGCAGTCTGAACTTAGGAGAGCGATACAGAGTATGTCTGCCAGACCTTCTCGAGAAGAGAAGGGGAAGGCTCCAATGGAACTAGAGTCTAGTGTCCATACGGTCGAGCCTAGAAAGGCTAAAGTGCCAAATATTGCCAATTACAGACTGAAAAAGTATTCTGGTCGGATGAACGACCGTAGCTCCGATGTCATTGAGACCTGGTTACACAAATGGGACGAGGCGTTCGCCATTTGTGAAATCAGAAATGACATCAAGAAGATCCGTGAGGCCACCCACATGTTTAGTGAGGCAGCGGATCGGTGGTGGATTAAACAACAAAAAGATGGTGTAGCATCCACTACCTGGGAGGGATTTAAAAGAGAGTTCAGGAAACACTTCTTACCTCCTGACGAAGCATCTCGAGCTTGGGATCAATATAGGAATCTTCGTCAGAGAAATTTATCAGTGGCAGAATACACTGATAAGTTTCGAGAGAGTGTAATGAAGGTTGACGAACCCCTGCCTCAATCAATCCAAGTGAAAGATTTCATATTTGGATTGAATGATCGAATAAAAATGGAAGTTCGGGCTAAGTACGTGAACACGTTAGATGATGCAATAGCTATAGCCCTAAACTATGAGGATGCCAAGGGCAGCAAGCCAAGTGGGTTTGCACAGGTCGGAACCCAGTATGGGTATCCGAAGAAATCTGGGTTTAAGAAGAAGTGGGCTAGTAGAGGGAGTGGTTCGCAGCCCAGTGGTCAAGCCAAGCAAGCGAGACCGGCTGAAACTCCTAAACCAAGTACCACCATTGGAGTGAAAAGGAAAGTAACCCCAATGGCAGCCCGGGCTTGGTCTAAGTATTCCTTGAACCCAGAACAAAGGGAAAAAGCGAGGAGAGAAGGCTTATGTTTTGGTTGCCTTCAACCTCACCAATGGAAGGATTGTCCACGTAACAAAGATCGTCGGATGGCTGAGATGGTGATCTCAGAGTGCGACGTGGAGATGCAAGGAAGTCCCAGAGCGGAAGAGATGCAGATTCAGCTAGCGGGATCTTCTCAGGGGTTAGTACCTTGTTTGTTATGTGTGTCTGTTGCTAAGTTAGTGACGAGTGCACCTGATAACATCCTATCTAAGCCCATAGCAACGGGGTATACGGCCTTTAATGATACGGAGTTAATTAAAATAAAAGGGCAAGTGGCCAATCATGATGTCATTGTGTTGTTTGACTCGGCGTCAACTCACAATGTGATTAACTCCAAGCTCGTGAAGAGGCTGAAATTAAAAACAAGCCCATCTGACTATGCGTATACAGTCAGAATGGCAAATGGAAGTTCAACTGAAGTATGGGACCAAAGGGTTACCCAGTTGGAGCTTCGGATTCAGGACTATACTGAGAAGCTTAATTTTGAAATGACCAAGCTTGCTCATGCAGATATAGCCCTGGGTATGGCGTGGCATTCTAAGAAGAATCCAGCCATTGATTGGAAAAAGAACGTATATCAATTCAAGATGAATGATGTGCTTTATGTCTTGCGAGGTGAAAAAGATATACCTCAGGGACCGTTGGTTTCCATGATGGAAATCCGAGAAGCTCAGGAAGAGTTTTTATTCCTTTGCACAGCATCGGTAGAGCCGGTTGATGATTCTTCGGCTAGCACTGATGTTACGCAAAGTGGTGAGATGGCCAAGCTGGCTAATCTTATAACAGAGGAGTTCTCTGAATGTTTTAGGGATGAACTACCTTATGGGTTACCTCTAGAGCGGAAAGTTCAGCATAAGATTGAACTGATCCCGGGGGCAGAACCTGTAAATAGACCTCCCTATAGAATGAGTTTTACCGAAGAGGCGGAGGTGCGTAGACAACTGGAAGAATACCTCAAGTTGGGGCAGATTCAACCAAGTTTCTCACCTTTTGCTTCCCCAGTGATATTAAAGAAGAAAAAGGATGATACGTTTCGCCTCTGTATAGATTACAGAGCATTGAATAATATCACTGTTAAGCAAAGGTATCCGATGGCTCTGATTGATGATTTGCTAGATGCATTACATGGAGCCGTGATTTTCAGTAAAATAGATCTTAAGTGCGGCTACCATCAAATCCGGATTAGAGTCGAGGATGTGCATAAAACAGCTTTCAGAAGCAGGTTTGGTCATTATGAGTTTTTGGTAATGCCCTTCGGACTTACCAATGCTGCTCCAGCGACCTTCGTCATTCTTATGAACGATTTACTACGTCCGTATATCGGAAAGTTCGTAGTACATTTTATTGACGATATCCTGATATTCAGTAAAAGTATTACTGAACATCGTGAACACTTAAGAGTAGTGTTCAGTACTTTGAGGAAAGCCAGTCTTTATGTAAATAAAAAGAAAACTATACTGTGTATGGTTAGGCTTGAATATTTAGGGTTCATAATTGCTCCACAGGGGGTAGAAATGGATCCGAAGAAAGTGGCTGCGATACTAACTTGGCCAATCCCTCAGAGTCTGACCGCATTGCGATCATTCTTGGGATTTGTCCAGTTTTATAGAAGGCATATCAAAGGATATTCCGGAATAGTATCGCCATTGACTGATCTGACCTCAGATAAAGTACCTTTTATTTGGGGACAGAATCAACAAGAAAGTTTTAACACCATAAAACAAGCTGTGGTCACTAGACCGGTGTTAAAAATAGTTGATCCCCAAAAACCGTTGTTCCTAGAAACCGATGCAAGTGGCATTGCGGTAGGAGCAGTTCTCCTTCAAGAGGGAAGGCCAGTAGCCTTTGAAAGCAAGAAGCTTTCTCCCTCTCAAAGGAATTGGCCAACTCATGAATTGGAGTTGTATGCTGTTATCCATGCTTTGAAAACATGGAGGCATTATTTGTATGGTTCAGAGTTTTATGTGGATGTGGATCATGATACTCTGAAACATTTTTGTAAACAGCCTGACTTGAGGGGCCGCCAAGCTAGGTGGGCAGAGCTCATGCAGGAGTTTAATCTAACGATTCGGTACCGAAGAGGAAAAGACAATAAGGTTGCTGATGCGTTGTCTCGCATTATGCACAACCTGAGTTTCACGGTATTAGAGAGTGCTCTAATGACCGAGATTAGAGAAACTCAAAAGGTGGACGAGTTTGTCCAGAGCTTATGGCCTAAGGCTCATGTGTTAAAACCCGGGGAAAATGAAAAGGATGACCTGGCATCCAGAAAAGGCCAAACTTATGCAAGATATACCATAAGGGATGGTATGCTAGTTAGAAATGGCAAGGTTGCAGTACCTGGTCAGAATGATCTCAGGCAGAGAATCATTCGACAGTGCCATGATAGCCCGTGTGCGGGACATCCAGGAGTCGAGAAGACATATGATCTCATGAAGCAAGATTTCTTTTGGCCAAAGATGAAAAAGCATATTCATGAATATGTGACACGGTGCTTCTCGTGTTAGGTAAGCAAGGCCGAGCGGGTGAAGCCACCCGGACTTTTACAGCCCTTGGAAATACCACTAAGTAAGTGGGAGAGCATTTCCATGGACTTTATTGTAGGGCTGCCTACGACACAAGGAGGATATGATTCTATCCTTGTGGTGGTTGATCGTCTAACCAAGATGGCTCACTTCATTCCGACTAGAGAGTCTGTTAGTGCCCCGCAAGTGGCGGATTTGTTCATTAGACATATATTTCGTCTGCATGGATTGCCTAGATCCATAGTGTCAGACGGAGATGTCAGATTTACCGGTCATTTTTGGATAACGGTATTTGAGACACTGAGGACTGAGTTGGAAATGAGTAGTGGGGATCATTCTGAGACGGATGGTCAGACGGAGAGAGTCAACCAGACTTTAGAGGATATGCTGAGGGCATATGTGTCATTTAGGCAACATACGTGGGACAAGTGGTTGCCATTGTTGGAGTTTGCCTACAATGATAGAAAACATTCCTCTACCCGGTTCAGTCCGTTTGAGCTGAACTATGGTTATAGACCGGCCAATCCAACTATAGTTGGAGTACCTCAGAAAGTCCCTAGTGCCGCGAACTTTGTAGTTCAGATGCGGGAGATGCTAGCACTTGCGAGAGCTAATATCCACCAGGCTATGGATAGAGCCAAGGTGTATGCGGATGAAAACCGGTCTATAAGAGTATTTAAGGAAGGAGAAAAAGTTTTTCTCAGAGTTCCTTCACACTCGAAGTCGTTGACTTCAGGAGAGTGTGCTAAGTTATCACCTCGATATGTGGGCCGTGGTTAATTCTAAAGAGAATAGGCAGTGTAGCCTATGAATTAGAATTGCCACAGGGGTGTAAGGTGCACCCGGTTTTTCATGTTTCGCGCTTAAAGAAATTTTTACATATACTGGTGACTCACTAATCGAAGGTGTGGTTTTGTTTCAAGAGATAGAGGATATTGCAAGGCACAAACCAACAAGAATCCTGGACCGAGGAACAATGCAAATACGAAATCGGAAGATACCCACGGTGTTGGTTGCATGGCATGGTCAACCTCTATCCGAAGCTACCTGGGAATCCGTATATCAGTTGCGGAGAGTGTTCCCAGACTTTATCATCGAGGACGCTGATGTCTGAAGAGGGAAGGATTGTTACGCTCTAGTTGGGGTAGCATGACCTCGGAAGAATCAGTCGACATTTCCCTTAAAGGATCTATCTGTGTAATATATGTGTTTGTGCTTCATGTAAATGATCGGGAGGGATTTAATGTTAAGGTCCTAGGTGAGGGCTGATAGCACCAGACTAAGTAGATCTAAGGCCAAGGGCCTAGTGCAAAGATTGTGCCTAGGGGCAAAGGATTTAATGCATCCCAAGAGAGGGGTGGAATGTTACATTAGCAAGGCCCTATATGGATGACGTGGCATCTAGATCTATCTAGGGAATTGGGGCTTGTTGAGGCTAGAGAGAGAAGAGAAGATAATTATTCACGTGGAATTTGGAACGAAGATCTCTGCTTGCTTGTTAGCCTCAGCGAGATATGGCTGGGAGGATAGAGATGGTGCTACTCCCGTGATACGAATGAGAGAATTAGATCAAAGAATGTGATAAAATGAGTTGCTCCTCTTGATGAGCAAGAGGGGGGACTGGGGCAACCACATCTACGCCTACAGTGATATCACCTGCTTGTAACTGAGAATGGTCCGAGGTGCCTCGTAGAGGTGGCGGAGTGTCAACAACCCTGACAGGCGTCCAACGACGTACTGATCGTATTGTGCGCACTGAAGAAGAGGGTCCAGGTCTAGGGGCTGGTCTCGAAGGTCTTGGGCAAGAAGGGGGGGCTCTGGTAGCGCGTGTAGAAGAAGTAGGACAAGAAGGCAAAATAAATCGTTTGGGCCTTCCTTAGGCAATCCCTGGCGAAGTGCCCAAGGGTCCTGCAAATCCTGCAATGATCTTGTCTCCCAGCAACCTCGACTCTCTATTGAAAAAAGGAACCATATGGTCGCTGAAGCATAATGTGATCATCTGTAAGATTAGGGTCAGAGATGATGACCCTGACTCGTGGCACCCCATCCAATCTGACAGCCTCTGCCGCTGAAGAGGGTATGCCAGGGAAGGGGGGATCTCTGTGACCAACCCAAAGTAGCTCCTATGGATGGTAAGAGTCGATGGTAGACCTGAGGAAGGCCCGGGAACCTGAGGAAAAGTGAGGTAACCCTGCTATCTTCCTCTACTAGATCGAAACCCTAAGTGAATGGTGTCAAAAAGATCCTCCTGGAGCTCAATGCCAAAGGACAAGACCTGAGTACTGAACCTGCTACCTCTAGAGAATCAAATACCACCTGGAAAAACCCTCATTCAAGCAAACAAACATCGGTGAGGTGCCCTGCGAGGTCTCCAGGTAAAGCCGAAAGCATCCAATCCCTAGCCTGTAGCTTGGAGGGGTGGAAACCGTGGATGCGAGCAAAGAGTGAGGTGGCATACTCCTGCTCTGAATCTGTCTTGAGCTACAGAAGCTCGTCTTTGGAAAAGGTAACTGTTTTTGCGGCCGATGGAAGCGGTCGAGGATTGGCTGAATGGGAACCCATTCGTCAATCAAGGTGGAAGGGCCGACACGAACACGAGGATGCTCTGTCCGTCCGACAACCTGCTACCAGAGAGAGAAAATATGTCTCTTGTTCCATCAGGGGATGAAGAGGGGTGAGGGGGAGGGAGGGAGGTGGTGAAGCAGAGGCAGGGGAGGGGAAAGGAGGCGGGGTAGGAGGAGCGGGGAGTAGAGGGAGAAGGGGGAGAGGAAGGAGGGGCAAAGGGCAGCGCGGGGTAGGGAGAGGAGGGGAGAGGGCAGCGGGGTAGGAGGTAAGGCGGGTAGGGGGAGCAAGGGGTAAGGAGGGAAGGGCAGCAGGGGGGTATGGAGAGGCGGGGTGAGCAGCAAGGGAGAGGAAAGGAGCCGGGTAGGGAGGGAGAGGTAGCAGGGAAGGGAGGGGGAGCTAGCAGGGTAGGGAGAGAGGGAGCGGGGTAGGGAGGGAGAGGTAGCGGAGAAGGGAGGGGGAAGCTAGCGGGGTAGGGAGAGAGGTAGCGGGGGTAGGGAGAGGAGGTAGCGGGGGTAGGGAGGAGAGAGGGAGGGAGGGTAGTGGGAGAGGCAGCGAGGGGGGACAGCAGCGGGAGGGCAGCAGCCTGGGAGGAGGGGCTGGCAGGGAGAGGAGGAGGGAGGGGAAGGGAAGGGCTGGGAGGGAGGGGAGAGGGGTACAAGACAGAGGGCAGCAAGGAGAAGCAGGACGGGGAGCTCAGCACATTGGAGTTGATCTTGATCTTGGTTTTGTCTTTGTTGATTTCCCCAATTTTGCTGATTGGGTCTTCTTGGTGCTGCATTGTGGAATCTTTGTTGTCCTTGCTTGCCTACTGCAACCTGATTAGATGCCACGGGTGGGGCCTGATTTTGGATGTGTTGAATGTGTGGTGGGACTCGTCCTCTATAGCTTGGATTGTACCAGCATCTCTCTTTTATATGGTTGTCCTTCCCACAAAAGTCACAATGAACTTTGGGTGGGGTTGGGGGTGGCTTCATACTCTTCTGCAACTGGTCTTTGATCATTTGCTCCAACTTGGAGTGTTGTCTTGACAGCTTGTCTAATTTCTTCTAGTCTTTGCCTTTTCTTTGCTTTTGGATTGCTTGTCCTTTTTCTTTTCCTTGGTGTGTTCTTCCTCTTTATTGTCTTCATCGGATGTTTCAGATTCTTCTTCCTCACTATCCTCTTCCTCTACATCAGTATCTGTCTCTGTTTCAGAGTCTGTGTCAGAGTCGAAATGTATCTTTTCTTTTGCTTTTTGGCCTTTGACTTAGTGCCAAGTCTTCTTTCCACCCTTTGGGCTGCTTCAACCATGTTATTAAAGTCATTAGCACCACTAAGCTGATCTCTACCAGCTACTGCAGTTGTTGATTCTTTGTTTAATCCTTTGCAGAAGTAATCTCCCAATTGCTCCTAAGTTAGTTGTTGGGCTTGAGTGAGTCTTCTATTCAAATTTCAAAACATCCCCTCCACTAAGAAATATTTCTGCCTCATGTTCCGAAACTTCTTGAGGATATCTTCTTGCGTTTTTTCTTTCCAAAAACGACTTAAAAATGCAGTTTTGCAAATCGCTCCTTTTTGGTGTCGTCTGGGAGTCCGCAAGCCGCTTGCTGTCCACGTTGTCTCAAATTGCCCAACATGGCTGTTGGGGTCTTGGCCTTTTCTGCCTGTGAACTTGGCTACTTTTACTAATGGGTTATGCATTCTTGGTGGAGCTGGATTTTGAGCTAGGTCTTTGGCTGGTACTCTCCTTTTTGGTTGTGCAGGTAGTGGGTCGAGGTTCAATCTTCTTTGGGCTGCAACAACCACACATGCTGCTATATTGGTTGCAAGAGTTCTTTTGAGGAATTCCTCTGTCGGTGTAGATATCATCAACGTATTGAGTTCAGCATGAGCTTCATATAATTTGCTGCTGTGGAGTGAGCTGTCAGACGAGCTTGTTCCACTTGGTGTGTAATTTGGATCATGGAATATATCATGTTGATCCTGGTTAGTTTGAGTCGCTGCTTCAACACGAGCTCAATTACGTGTGAAGTAGACGTATCCTATTCGTCTTGGTGACAATGGCTCCTAAAATCTATCTGACATGAGCCGAGATATCCGCCATGAAAGAAAAGAGAAGGAGAACTAATGTCACTGGATTGTGTTGGACTGTTTGTACTGCAGTCTTGCCCACTAAGTTGCTTGTAATGTCGATGAAGCTTGATAATTTGAAAGCTTGTGTAGTACTTTGTTGTCGATGTAATCGTATTGATCTTGATTTTTTCATGAACTGCTTCAAAACAACCTTTTGTCGCTTTGTCCAGTCGGAACCAGTCCGGCGTCGATCTACTTCTGTTGAAGACCCAATCCGAGAACAGGCTTAATAGTCATTTGCACCTCATCGCAGTTCTTTTGACTTGTTCAGAGGTTGCTGGAGACTCTTGAGTGTTTTCTTTCCGTGAGTTCTTGTTGGCAGAAAGTCGTAATCTATCTCCTATCGTAGTCCACTGGAAGTTGGATTTTCGTATGACTTCGTGTTATGAATGCACCGATTTGTCGAGCTGCTGTGTCGTCTTTGTTTTGTATTGAAGTAGCCCTTCTGCACGTCACTATTTTGCACAATTGCTATGTAGCAGCAACCGGCTGGGAGTTCGAACACAGTAGAGGATTGCCAATAGTGTTTTTGGTGTCTTAAAAAGGGATAAAAACACCAACACACATCCACTTCTGGTAATGGAGCTACCAGATTCGTATTCACGTTTGACTAAAGTAAAAAAGAGACGAATCAAAAATGTGCATTTAGAGAGACGAAACAACGTTTTAAGAGACAAAGGCTTGCAACTAGTTTGTATTTCTAGCTTATAGCATACAACTCAACTCCAAAAAGGAGACGACATGGTGCTTATAACATATTCCGATAACAGTCGGATTTCTAAGCATCATTCACTAGACAAGGCCACTACTCTAGACTATGAGCAGTTACAAAACGGCCTCCACTCTTATATTGTTGTTACTCCCCAAAGTGATGGCCACATGGGTGAGAGGTGGCCCGAACAATGATGTGTCATGAGTTGGTAGCCAAGAGCTTGTGAAACATTATTGCAGACATTGAGGTGAGTCCTCACCAAAGGATTGCTAAGTTTGCTGCTGTTTTGCAGGGGATTTTCGGAGGGGCTAGAGGTTGCTCTGGGGCTGGTGTAGTTGTGGAGGAGCTTAGTGAGGAATGGGGGCAGCAAGGCCCCCTTTAGATAGAGGGCAGGAAGGGGTTGATTGGCTGGCCCAACCAGCCAGTCGGCTGGTTGACTGGCTGGTTGGCCCTCAAATCCACCCCTCCAAGCTTCCTAGGGAGGGGCAGAAGGCAGCCTATAGAAGTAGCTGGAGGAGACATAGAAGAAGCTAGAAGGAAAAAAAGCAACAGAGGGATAAAAGCCAGAAGCAAGCAAGGGAATCTCGGATTTCAAAAAACTGCTCTTGTTGATGTGCGAGGAGCACGAATAGGAGGCACTCAGACATGACGAGATGGCCCAAGCACGACTCACTGGGAACAAACAGATGTTGGCCACTATGCAAGCTAGCACGCGCACAGATTCCCCACGGGTTCGACATTAGCAAAGGCTACTCCACTCACCCGGTCCACACTGAAGTTCACGAAATATGGCGGTAAGTCCGACCACTCAGCCATGTAGCAATTTGTTCATCAGTTTGTTGCTCACTTTCCGTTAGCACGCATTCAAGACAAACAAGAAAAAGTCCACCTAGCTGCCCCTCACCTGACTGGTGAGGCGGTTACCTGGTGGCAGCATTGGTCTAGTAGTTATATTGACCCAACCACGCATGTCACGAGTTTTGAATGGGATACGTTTGTGTCCGACCTCAAAGCTCAATTTCACCGCCTCAGTACCTAAGGAATCTAGAAGATGAGTTTTCTCGTCTAGCCCAAAATAGTCTGACGATGCTAACCTACAGCAATAAAGTTATTACCTCGGCCCAGGAATTAGGCGTGTCCAAGACCAATAAGCTGCAGCAATTCATTAGGGGGTTGGACTCCAACATTCACTTCCCTGTCTGGAACTTTCAACTCCTCCCCTACGAGCATGCTCTTAACTTGGCTCAAAATCAAAAAATGATTTTGAACAGGGGAAAGCCTAAGCAAGTCCAACCAGGAGCCACAGCCCCGCAGCAGTCTTCCATCCCGATGGGTAAAGGCCCTCGGCAAAAGGACAAAGGACAACATCTTCCAGAAGAAAGACAACTAGCAGTCAACTGCTCAGAAGAAGGAATCTAAGCCCAAGATGACTCCCGATGAAAAAGCTAAAGCAGACATCACAAGAGATTACTTACAGCCCGACAAACAGACATAATATCACGCGGAGCATCAATGTTTCCATTGCCACCATATTGCAGGGCATGGAAGAAAGACTACCCGAAGTGGTTGGCTGAAAAGGATGCAAAAGCATCAACTTCTACCGTCGCCACTGCTTTGGCTCTCCTAGCCCCGCCTACCTCAACTGCTAATGCCATCCCATCAATGGTCTTTGAAGGTATGAAGGAGGGTGTGCTCCACGAGCAAAAAAGGCCCTCATCAGAGCCTATGGCACAGCTAAAGGACAACAGTTTGTTGTCCTATTTGACTGTAGGGTATTTGCCACATGGCATTAGATGCGCCGAGTAAGGGGGGGTCCCCCTCCCCCGCCTCCTAGCCACGCACAACCTCCTCCAGCCCCCAGCAAAAGGCCGATAGGACTGAAGGAGGACCTACTCTTTTCTTTATTATATACCAAGTCCCTTTCATGATCCCATAGTATATGGGATTTCTTTCCTTATACTCACGTGTCACTTGCGCATTAAGGGGGCTCAATACTCCTCTAATACTCACATATTACCAAGGTGCCAGCATGAAGGGGCTTAGGACCACACACCTTCCAACACCCCCCCATCGGCCTAACCCCATGAATAAACCTAACCAACCAACAAACTCTCATCACCCCCGAATAGGCCGGATCAGACTAATAATGGCGACCACCCACACGGGGCCGGGTCAACCCTCAAATCATTGGACGGATCACAACACAACACGCGCGCACTGACGCGGGTCATCACTTCCCACGCCAGCCGCCATCAAGCCACTACACCTTTCAAGCCGCCACACGGTTCCTCGAGCCACCATCACAGTTTTACACAATCAGCGTCAGCCGCCATCATAATTGCACAGATACCACGTGTTCACACCATAGTCCGTAGGCCGTCCCTGCTCTGATACCACTGTAGGGTAGCTAGCACATGGCAGCCTACCATTGGATATGCCGAGTACGGGGGGGTCCCACTCCTTCGCTTCCTAGCCACACACAACCTCCTTCAGTCCCCATTAAAAGGCCGGTGGGACTGAAGGAGGATCTACTCTTTTCTTTATTATATACCAAGTCCCTTTCAAGATCCCATTGTATATGGGATTTCTTTCCTTATACCCACGTGTCACCTGCGCATCAAGGGGGCCTCAATACCCCTCTAATACTCACATATTACCAAGGTGCCACCATGAAGGGGGTTAGGACCACACCTTCCAACAGATAGGAGGAGTTCACAAGACGCTATATCCCCTCAGCTCCCAAAGAAAATGGGGTGCACTTTAGTGCCTCATGTGCTTGCACTCAGATCGCACACAAGGCCGAAAATTTTTCTTTCACAATTCAGAAGGCCTCTTTTAAGCGGATCTTCATCCTCACACCATTGACATGATACTGGGGCATGGGGACAAAAGTACTCCTTGTATTCCTCTAATTTTCCACATCCAAGCAGCCCGAGCTGTCTGCAAAGGCATAGTTTGCACATTGGTGTATGTTCGTTGCCAGCTGAATTCAATGCAACGAGCTCCTCCTTTGGGGTAGGCCATGGCCAATCTAATCCAGGAGTTTCAAGATATCATGCTCCGGGACGATCTACCACCACAGCTTCCAACTCAGAGACCCAAGGAACATCGAATCGAATTAGTCCCAAACTCTACCCCTCCCAGTAAGTTATGTAAGTCTATGGAGGCAGAGTTAAAACAACAGCTCATTTAGTTATTGCACGGCTGGGTTCATTCGGCCATCCTCGTCACCTTTTGCGGCTCCAATTTTATTTGTCCAAAAAAAGGATAACTCGGCTCGATTATGCGTCGACTACAGGGCACTCAATAAGATTCGAACAAGCATAAATTTCCAATGCCCTGCATAGAGTACATCTTAGAGCGCTCAAATGGTGCCAAATATTTTTCTAAGATAGACATCCCAAAGACAACGTTCAAGACAGAGCGAGCTCATTACAAGTTCGTAGTCATGCCATTCGGTCTTAAAAATGCACCAACATTCAATATAATGATGTCGCGAGTGTTCGCTCAACATATAGGAGTGTGCCTGTTCATCTTTTTAGATGATATCTCTCTTTTCTCTACCACAGCGGAGCAGCACTTAAAGGATGTGCGAAAAGTTCTCCAACTTTTGTGCGACAATCAGTTATATCTAAATGCCAAAAAGAGTGAGTAGGTATCCAATTGAAGGATTGTCACGGACCATTACCACGGACAGGGATTCGAATTCACCTCGCATCTCAGAGGAAACTTTGGCACCAAGCTCTAGATGTCCGGAAACTGATGGGCAATCAGAAGTATATAATCACTTGGCATTTGATGTACTTATATCTTATTGTCATGATGCATAGTCCAAGTGGCAACAGCATCTTCCGCTCATACCAGGCCATACTAAACAATACATATTGATCGACCATTAGTCATACACCATATGAAGCAACTTTGGCAAGAGGTTTTCTTCACTCCTCACAAAGATGATATCCCCATCTCTCAAAGACAATAAAACTACAAAATCCATAACAAAGATTACAAAGTCAGTTAAAGACCGCCTCGCCAAAGCACAAGCAGCATACACGCGCCAAGCCAACAAGTCTTGTCATGATGTCAACTATAAAGAGGTGATTGGGTTTATCTAAGGATTTTAAGCCAAGGCTAAAACACGTGGGCAAGTGATGCCCCAAGCTATCCTTCAAAAGTTTTGGGCCATTCCCCATCATTAAGAAGATCAATGTATCTATGAAGTTGCGGTTACCAAACACTTGGACAATGCATAACATCTTTCACGTCATGTGGTTGGGCCTTATATTGACCCATCACTCAGTGATATCATAGATGAGCAGCGACCCGAAGTGATCAATGATGTAGAAGTTATAGGGCCAGAGCAAATTCTCCTCCACAAATGGAGCATGGGTCAAAACGATGCATCCGCGAATTCTACACAAAGTTTCGAGATCGAGGAACCCATGAAGCGGTTTGGCTAGATGAAAGTTTCTTCCAAGAGTTCCCATAGATATTGGCGGACTACTTAAAGGCCATGCAATTACCACCAAGTTAAGAAGGAGGGAATCTCGCATGCACCCTTGCAGTTGGTGATAGCTGGCTACATGGACAAGTGCAAGTAGATCACTAATCTAGGTGATTTTGTCATACATTGTGACCCCATTGCGAGTCCCAGTCCAAGGATAGTCAGGCACAAGCTACGTAGGTCAGTCTCTCAAGCCTTTGATCAGTCCTTGTTCATGAATGTGAAATGGGTTTAAGACTTGTGTGAGTTAGAAAGGTCAAGTCACCCTTCGCTTTAGAAAGGGTCAAGATCAGATTTTATTCTATTGACATCATTAATGATGCGTTTAGTGTGTGGAAAATTCAAATCATGCAATCATCTATGTTATTCTGCCTCAATTCTAGTGTCTACTTCTCCATCATGTGATCTTCTCAACATATCTCACTCCCCTCACCATGTTCTTCTACAAGCCACAATCGTTGGATATACAAATCTTCTGCACACTAACCCTCCAAAACTTTTTCTTTGATTGGCACCAGTGAGTGGTCTTCATGAAGAAGCTCCATTCCTTGTCATCCAGTCGCACCTTGGACCTTTCTGGGAAGGAGATCCTAATGTGCAACGGCTCATCTTAAGATCATTTATTAGATCAGCAGAAACAAATTGGCTTCTTCTCTACCAAATTACACATTTGGTATTCAAAGTCAAGGGTTAAGTACTTGAAGTTGAGATTGAACAGAAAGGATGACAAGTCAGAGACAAAACAAGCAAATCAGTCTCTTTCTGACAGAAGGTAACATTTCCAAAGTGCAATCTTCTGCTTCTAAAAACATTTCCTGTCTCCGCTTTTGACCATAACAAAGTTGCACACTCAAACACCATAAGATACAATTTAGCCAAGTCCTAACTATATTTAGAAGGCCAACATGGCACTCCTAACAAAACTGCTTTTGTTGAGCTATTGCAAATGCAAACCTTCAAGCCTTCCTCCAAACCAGGCCCTCGAAAAGATTGTGCAGACGTTCTATTAGCTTTGTCAAAACTCGATTTGAAAACCAGCTTCAATCCAAGCCTACACGGGGTGATGGTTCATCATTTCCAATGCATGAACTTGCTCCACAAAGCAAAACTTGTGACAGTAACCAATACGTCGTATCCATAAACCCATCCCCGGCTAAATAGCAGTCGACAACATAAGCAAGCAAAGCCTACTGTTTAAACATGGTACCAGAAACGTCAAGCATAAAGGAAGAGCTATAAAAAATGAGTCATAAATGTATCAGAGTCCAAATGATTGTGTTTGCCGTCCAAAGGAATGACAAGAAGATCAAGACATACTGCTCAGTGACAGATTTGATTTGCTTTGCCATCTTGAAGATGTGTTCTTCTGACTCAATAACATTGGGTCCTGCCATGAGAAAAAAGGGGTCTGCCGCCTGCTCAAAGAACAGTTGAAGTCAATTGGATAGCATTCAAAAGTGTGTAGAGATCTCAAGCATTATTCAAATGATATTTGTCCCTCAATCAGCGTGAAAACTCTGAGGCACATGGAATGAGACTGTCCATTTGTAGCAAAAGTGATGGAGTTAGAATTTAGCATTTCAATTCAAAGTTCGGTTTCTTCATAAAGTACCACTTGGTACACCGCAGTACACTGTAAACATAGACATATATATCCAATCTTATAATCGACAATTCGAAAGCCCTTTGTGATCAGAATTAAACCGCTGTACGTTTTGACTTTAAGTGTGCGAATTCATCACTTGGCAATGACATTCATCACGGTAACAGGCCTTTCACCGTCAAGATACATGATTTTAACAATGCAGTTGCCATCATCTTGTCTCAGCTCTGTTCTAGTGTCAGGTGCACACTATAAGAAGGGCATCTACACAATGTGACCGCAAAAGACAATGCAAATAGAGAGGGCTACCTTAAGCTCCATGAAGAAGGCGGAATTGGGAGTCATGATAAGAGAGGTGGTGTGAGTAGATCTGAGTCTTACTGTCTGAGGAACTAAAACTTGGGCGGAAATTGAGTAGATCTGAGTCTTGAGGTAGCAGTCACGCCAACCATCACGTGATTCGTGTGACCCCCCTTGGCGCTTCCTGTGACCCCACACCTTGGTTCACACCCACTTCGTGTCGAGCACAGCAACGTCCTCGGACAACTGCTTCGTGTGACCCCCCCTCGCGTTCGACCCGGCTTCGTTTCAAGCGTAGCCGAGCCGCAGCTCCAATGGCAGAGCAACTTGCTTTGTGTGACCCCCCACTCAGGACTTCGTGTCAAGAACAGCAACACTCCGGTGGCGTGGCAGTTGCCCCACCTGAACTAGCCGCCCGCGTTCAAATCATGCAGGATATCGCCTACTACCTGGTATTGAAGGCCCCGGGCGGATGTGCCCCTCGTAGTGGGTGGGTGAGTGGGGGGAAAAACGATTATTATTAGTTTTGTTTCTAAACCGATTTGGTGCCCAGAGGAGAGTTTATTGGAACAATTAGATCTCCTAGCAGACTTGTCTCCTCCATTAAACAGAGTTTTTCATACCTCCTTGTTTGATGGTATATTCCCATAAAAGAGGGAAGTCCTTAACTTCGAATGAGTCTTCTCCATTGGTCAAGCTTGTAGGTAGGTATACCCCACATAATTCAAGGTAAGATTGGTTAGGTGGGGTTAGCTTGTTAATCATGTGTCTAATTGGTAAGGTCTTTAGTGTGACTAGTGTTGTCCTATGTACATTGAGGTTTCCAACCCTAGTTATTAGGCAAATTATTATCAAATAACATGATGCTTAATGCACACCCAAATAGTTCTAATAGCATTAATTCTATAAGGTTCATTATGCTATGACTTATTCATTGATTACACAAATTGGTTCCAATAACCGAAACTAAATGTATCCATTCAAAAACCCAATGCATACTAAATGAACTAAGTGCATCTAATGCTGGATAATATGCATTGTTAATGAATTGGAGTACCTAATGCACACCCAAAATAGGTCTAATTGAACACTTTACTACTATATGGTTCATTATACTATAACTTATTCATCAATTGCACAAATTGGCTCCAATGGCCATAGCAACCAAATGTATCCGTTTGCAAGAACTCACTGCATATAAAATGAACTGCATTGCATGCTAATGTTATTACTATGCAATGTTGAGGCGATGTTAATGAATTAAATGAGTTAAGTGATTGGTCATATAAAACGATAAAGGTCCTAAGAAATAAGTGTGCAAGACCCCTATATTTGATGAGATTGATCTTGTGGAAATCATTGTGGATGCAGAACGGGGGGTAGAGATACGGGCAGACAAGGATCGGATAACCCTGGCCATGGTAGCTAAAAACTTGTGTAGACTGAAAGAGTAAATCCTCATGTAGAGTGGCTCAACCTCTTACGGCTCTCTCTCCGGCCTCTGTTGGGGAGCTCAGTTAGCGACTTTCGGACTTTACTCCAGACAGAAGAAACAAGGCTCTGATAGCTAAAATCTTGTGTAGACTGAAAGAGTAAATCCTCATGCAGAGTGGCTCAACCTCTTATGGCTCTCTCTCCGGCCTCTGTTGGGGAGCTCAGTTAGCGACTTTCGGACTTTACTCCAAACAAAAGAAACAAGGCTCTGATACCAAATGGGGTTCAGGATCCAAACCGATCCAAATGGGGTTCAGGATCCAATTGGTGGAACTCGAAACTGAAAGCGGAAATGAATGGGGTGGACTAAGCAGACCAAGTGCGGGATCCTAAGATGATACCAAGAGGAAGAGAAAACTGGAAATCGGGAGAAGAAGCATGAATAAAACACACAAAAACAGGATATGGGGTAGCAGGAGAGGTGCGATACATGTGAGAAGAAGGACTTGAAGCGTAGAAGAGTTCGTAGGTGATGCAAAACGGAATGTTTGCAGTCGGAAGCAAGAAATAAGGTGAGGGCGTGAAGAACAAAACTAAGAAAGCAGAAATCAGGAGACTTGGAGGCTTGGAAGCTTGAGTATATTAAGGAACAAGAGGATACAAGCTTTGGGAGACAAACTCGCAGCTCGAGGCCTACAACGCCCATGTCCAACAGTTGGTCTATAGAGCTGGTATATTTGCTGACACTTCCGCTAAACGCCACTATCTGTATAGTCTTCCTCATAGATTAGGAGAGGCCATCATGGCATTAATTGAGGCTCAAACTAAGCTTGTAAATATTGATAACAAACCCACCGAAGTCCAAAAGATTGTAGCCGATTTTACATTTGCTAACCTTTTCCAAATGGTCCAAGTCTATATACGCAGGCAATGTACAGAATTCACCTTCCGTAAAAAACTCAAGAAACTTGGCCTTGTTTCCCCTGCCATTTGCCAGCAATTTGTTGGCCATCACGATTTCTGCCCCCCTGCTTCTTCTTCTTCCGGACTTGCTCCCCTCAGCAAAGCAACAAAAGATCTTCTAGATGTTCTTGTGGAAGTTCTCAATTTCCCAGAATTGGGAAACTGCGTTGGTGCTGCAGGTATCAACAGCAGGTATCAACATCGCCCCCAACGAAATCATGGGAATGGGCAGAATAACCTCAGTTGGATCTTGGGCTTGTTCATCCTGATCGGTCCACCTGAAAGCTCTGATGATAGGTTGCTCTGGATCTATCCACTATGCAAGCTCATCAGTATTATCATCAGAATTCTCAAAATCATAAATATCTAAAGGAAGAAGCATAAAGGTTGGCACATGTACAAGTCGCGAAGAAGGATCAAGAGGGCTGGCAGATGGAGGAGGTAATGCTAGAGGAAAAGAACTGTACACTGATTGTTCGGCTATAGAGGCAAGACTAGATGCTTGCAATTCTTTTAGGATATGTTGTACCTTGCAGTCTAGTTTGCCAACTGCCAACAAGAGATGATAGAAAGCTGCATGGTAGGCATCTAAACATTCCTGGACTTCAAGATTGTGTGAGTTGCACCAGTTGAGCTGTTGCTGCTCAACTGGTATATCATCAGCTGCCTTATCCACCAAGGTGTATGACGCATGAATAGACTTGAGCTGGCCATCAGCAGAAGAGGACTGGAAACCAGAGGCGGTAGGCCATTATGTTGGTCGGAACATCATCATTGGCTGCACTCTATCTGAAGATGTAACAGCATCGAAGTTAGAGTGGGTTTGGGGAAGATGATTAATTGTAGTAGAATGTCTGTATTGCAGACTAGCATCTATAGGATATTATAGCCACCATCTCATGAGCTCAGGGAGGAGCATTCAAAGTGCTTGTGCTCCATGTCATCTTCTATGTTTGCATCTCTTCCACAACATCCTCATCTTCAAAGACACGTCACCAACTCGCATACTATGATTTTGCGTGTAGGCGATCTAGTTGAAAAATAACCTGAGAATAATGTCACTTCCTTTGTGCCACTTGTCTCACATAGTATGATTTTATGTCTAGGTAATCTAGTTGAAAACTAAACTGAGAATAACTTATTAGGTGCATCAACATCACAATATCTATGGTCCAAACTATGAAATAAGATCATTAGTATGAAAATGTATATACTTGTTCACAATAATGGGTAGCACAAATGTATCTATAAGGTCATCACCAAATTTGGTTGAGTAAATGGCAAAAAACCATTTGAATCTTTTCTCATAGCTCCTTCAACCCCTCTGCACACAACTTTGAACCATTTCACATCAATTTATACATGTTGTATTGTCAAAAGCTCACTTTCACGATAGCTTGTATGGCTTCAAAGTGATTTAGCTCACTTTTCATTGTTTGGTTATCCTTTGCTCTAGTCGACTCTCTTCGAAGAAGTTTGGCATGACTCCACAACCAAATGTGCTACTCTCCACATCAGCCTTCTCTTTGCGAAGATGACACCAGGTGACTACATTTTATTCAATGAAATATACAAAACACAAAATGAAAATGAAAGTTAGTATTTCAAAGACATGAATACCACAGCCCTTGGCAATTTCTCATTCCCTACTATGCACAATTTCTCCTCTTTGAAAGCCCTCTATAAATACATCTTGGAGCCATCAATTTGGAATTTGCTTTGCAATAGACATAAATCTTCTAGATACCTAAACCCTATACTGCTTCTTCTAAAAGCTCTTCTATCTTCCCCTCGTTTTCATTGCCTCTTCATATCTTTCAATTTATTTCTCCATTTCCTCATAGTTATTAAGGTAAGATATGTTCACCTTTGACTCCAATGAAATACTCATATTTCTTTGTTTGCCTTTCCCTTGAGCCACATTTCCTTTGACTCTTGGATCATCCCTGTCATCCCAAAGTTGAGGTACCATTGCATGAGAAACTATGTGACATAAAACCTTGATTCTTGTACTAGCCAACCTTCTAACATGCAGCCTTCTAGTTGTGATTTTTGCCTCAAAACCCTTTCAACATTTTCATGAAAAGCTCTAAGAAGAACAATCATCAACTATGCACAATTCTTGCATATGCCAGTTGATCTACTGGATGGACAACTAGATGTACTTGAATTTCTAGAATGCTTGTTGGAAAATGCTTTCTCAATCAAACATGCTACTTTGAAGGATTGAATTCTCATTGGCTCGATTAATGACTTTGCAATATCCTTTGATGATATCAACCCTATAATATCCTCAAGATATTCATAAGCTCAATTATTAATATGGAAAAAAACTGAATGTGCTTTAGTGGTGGATCTAGATTTTGAGATGCAAACCTCACAAGCATAGCTTGTTGATGACACTCTTGACCTCTACCCCAAAGTGCTATTGGAATCACATACTACTATTATTATTAAGAAGTGCTTATGGCATGAAAATATGAAACACACCAAAGACACTATGATTACCTACAAGACCTTGTGCCAATCATGTGACTTTAGACCACCTAGTCTTCCATCGATGTTATATAGCACCATGTATGTACCTTCTTGGGTATCCATGATCACAGTCACACTTTTGACATACTCTATCTTCTATAGAGTAAAACCCATGGTGTCTTTGACAAGTTCACCTTCCCATTCACAACTATTGGACACATGTGCCACTTTTTTCCCCTATTTGTTAAGTCCTTTCATTGCTTCCGACTCTCTTTATCTCCTTCCATATTCTATAGAAACATCTTTGAATATGTGCATTGGATTCAAAAGATATCTGACTTATAAATGTTTCCGATAAGGAAGGGTGTAGAAAACCAAAAGCCTTTGCATGCCATGTGAAGATGTCGGTGTGTTAGGATCATGCCATTCCATCAACCAATCCCTTGCCTTCATCATTGAAGGTGTTTCCTTCATATCAAGCTCACCAAATGAAGCATGGATGTGGTAGGTATGATCCATAGGAAGATACTTTTGCCAATCATTTGGGCAAGCATGGATGGAGTTATAGCCCATTCCGAATACTACAAGAACTTGTTTTTCCTCTTTCCTAAACTGTGGGAGCATGTTACCCTTTAGAAGCAATGTACAAAGAAACCTACACAAAATTACAAATGTCAAATTGGACCTATGTTTAAACAAATCTCTTATTTCAACGTATGTCAATTTATGCATAGGTATATTGTAGATTCAATAGGAGAAGAATTGGTGTGAGATGAGATGTATAATAATTATTTTTTTTCATATCTTAATTGAGCCTCCTTAGGTATCATGGTTGCAGTTCAAATTGCTTTGCGTCTCCTAGTCATCATGCTCATTCCTTGGATCTAGGTCAAAAAATGTTGAGAAACCATCTCAACATCATGTGTTCAATATTGTGCATAGCACTAACACATAGAGTTCTATAAATGAAAGGGTTAGAAACCCTAACCCTAGCCCTAAAGGGGTTTGTATATATTCATCATTTTGAAGTAAATCTAGTGTACAATTAGTCATTTGTGGTGTGCTCTCTAGTTGTGCCCTCTCTCCTCATCTCCACTCGTCTCCTCTCCTCTCTACATATTTGTTCATGGTATCAGAGCATGGTTCTGCCTTCTAGTGAGGCATCGCGATCATTGTGAGACTGTGAGAGCATGAAAAAGTTTGAGTGATTGAGAGTTCTCTTCCATCGAGAGAAATTACAACTATTTTATTTCTTCTTGTGAGAGATTCTTCTAAAGAATTTCTTTTCATCACTGTCCAACGTAGCTCACTGGCAAGCTATGCTAGAGGGGAGTAAAGATTATCTAACCTATTTATGTTTTTGGTGGGTATGAAACTATATTTATGATCATCTTTTAACCCCCTTCTAAAGGTGGACATGTACCTTTTGCACATCAACAAATGGGCATGGACATCTCATCGCACCTCCCTTTAAATAAGTCACATCCATTTTTTTGTCTGGACCACCTTGGGAGCAGCTAATGCCAACCATCCCCCAACATCAACCTCTTATACCTGTTTTATACCCCCCCTCTAGCATAACTTGCCGATGAGCTATGTCAAAGGGGGATGAAAAAAATATATTTTTGTATTTTGAGCCCCTCTGGCATAGCTTGTTGGTGCAAGCTATGTTGGGGGGTGATGAAAAATCTCCTTGAGGACACAATTAGGATGAAAAATACAAGGATAGAGAGAGAGAGAAGAAAAGGAAAGAAAAGATATTATGAGGTAAATTTCACACCTCCTCTAGCATACCTTGCCAGCGAGTTATGTTCGCATGGGAAGAAAAACAAATAGATAGGTTGTTTTTTAACCCTCACCAGAATAGCTCACCGGAGAGCTATGTTATAGAGGGATGAAGAAATAAGGATTTTTGGATTTTGAACCCCCATCACTCATCATTCATTTTGGAATTAAAGTATACAAACTAGAATTCTTTTGGGGAAATTTTCAAGGGTAGCCCTGAGAGACACTATGTTAGATACAAACAACTCTGAAAAATCCTTTAAAGAACATTATGTAAAACATTATATCTAAAACATAGGATATATGGTTACAAAATTTTCCTATCTTTCTATGCAAATAAATTTATTGTGGTAGTAGTTGCATTCATAATGTTTTAGGCTATCCTATTGGGTCATTTTACCATGTCTGTGTGTGTGTGTGTGTGTAGAGAAAGAGAGAGAGAGAGGGGGGGGGGGGGGAGGGAGGGAGGAATTAATGGAGAGAAAGAGAGGGAGAGGAAGATAGAGAGAAAATGCGGAGCGGAGATATATGTTTGTCTAATCTTGAAGTTATGCTTTAATGATTGAAGCATATTTTAAGGAGTTTTATTTGAACATTGTTAGCATTAGTAAAAAGTATGTTAGAATGGTGATGAGCAAGTCATTACATAAGCTTAATGTGGAGATGACAATAATAGATACAGTGCCTAATGTAGAGACAGGAGAAGAATTCCCACACAAGGAGGCCAATGAAGAACCAAAGTAAGTCCTCGCAGTTGGGGTGAGTACTCAGCCTGATGCCACCATCCTCTCCAATCAGCAATTCTTCCGATCAGCAATTCTTCAGTTGATGGCTTTGCTTTTTCCTTTCTTATCTTGCTGTCGGAAAGTAGATGGTTCCCCTGCTGTAAATAAATAGCATTTTATATTCTTTTTATACATACAGATCTTGTAAGATCTCTTTCTCCATGGCGACGTATATCATCAGCATGTTCTTTGAAGATGTTGTCCACAATCAGCACAAGCAGAAGACAATCGAAAACAGAGGAAGATTGTCCTGAACATGGCGGGGCCGAGTAGTGCAATAGCTGAATGACAAGCAGAAGGGAGGTAGAATATTAGAGATCCTCCATTGATAACAGTAGCTCCTGAAGCGGCAAAGTGTCTATCAGTATTTCGGATTCTATGGTTGTGCATATTCACGATGCAAGTACGCCAAAGGAGGCATGGGATACTTTGGCAAAAATGTATAGCACAAATACGCAAGCCAGGAAAATGCAGCTCAAGCAAGAGTTGCACAATGTGTAGAGATAAAATATGAGCATCAATGACTCCATCTAAACATAAAGGAAAAACTTGAACACGATCCCATGTCTTCGCAGTTGCAATGTTCTCACAATCGTCATGATCCCCTATGATGCACGCAATGCAGAAACAAGAAAGTTTTCTCATTTTAATCTATTGGTTGTTTGAAAAGCCCCATATGTTGTGTAGACCACGAACTCCTTTAATTTTCTCGCAATCATGCCGGCTTCTCCTTTGTACTTCATCCACTTTCACTTCATGGAACACTCTGCATACTACACTATTCTTAAGGCTTTGTTTACTGTATGTTGAATGCGCTCTTGTGGAGAGGTTGGCTGTAAGCCATGTTACAGCATCATAGGCATCATTGAGTTTTTCTTGAGGACATGCTAATTGGTGTTTAAATAGAGCTTGCTTAATAATAGCACCACATCCATCATGTTCACCCTTGCCATGGCTAGACCCAAAGAAATTCCACATCATGTCTAGACCTGGTCAGGGATCTGAACCTTGAGATGAGAAGTAGAATCCACACGCTAATTTAAATTGAGAGGCAGCACCATCTGACCACACCCAATGTTGTTTTATATTTTTTGCATGGGGATTTTTCTTTTTTAGACATTCCCAATGCAATAGAAAAGCATGTTGCACAAATAGGGTGTCATATTCCCTATCATCTGAAATGTAGAAATGGTAAGTGCGTTGCATTGACTTGGACTCCTGTGAGTCATCAAGCAAATTGGCATCAGGCGTGGAAGAATCAAGCAAATGACTATACATGATATGCACAAGAATTGTTATCTACTTATTGTACTAGTGAGCACTGTGTATCTCATGTTGTTCTTGAAAAGTATACTTTTTAAAAAAATCTATGATAAATACAATAGTGTCACAGGGAAAATTGGCAAGGCATGTCCTAAACTGCTTATCCTGCCAGCTAGCTATGAAATTGTGAAGCACATATTTTGGGATAGATTGAACCACGTGACCTGCAAAGTCCCTTGGCTGGGTGCTCTTATATGACAGTAGCCATCTCTTTTTATCAGATCCTTCAACATTGACATTTTCAAATCTCCTCTATTTTAGACCAATGTGGTTATCTCGGCCTACAGAGTATGCATTCATTGGGGAGGCATGGGCATTGATCCCCATGGAGCAATGCTCCAACACGACCAAATCTCAAGTCATTCATAACTTACCGGGCCAGCTATGTGTGTTTTGCAACAACAAACATTCCTATCTTTGAGTTTCCTGACATACCGAGGCTTACAATGCTCAAAGCTCCTCTGCCAATTGAAATGTCCGGATTCTGATCCACAAACTTGAGATACAACTCCATCTGCTGACCCAACATGCGGGAACAATAGAACAATGAGCCCCCTTTTTTCTACTACTAAAAGGATACAAACCACAGTCTAATTAAAGTATATAATGAAGCAAAATAATTTTCAACCACCGCGCTGGCTTAGGACAGTCACAATTTCAATCACCGGGTTGGTTTAGGACACGTTTAGGATAGTCACAATTTCAACCACCGGGATGGTTTAGGACATTATCACAGTTTCAACCACTAGGATGGTTTAGCCTGACGGTCTCAACTTCACATATTAGACAACAACAAGTATATTTATTTTCATTTCTGAATTTCACCATTAGAAAATAACAATATATTGCTTTTCATTTTTGAATTCCACAATTTAACAGTGGTATATGACCCGAATAGCAGTTCCAACCATCAGGCTCGTTTAGTAAAATAACAATATATTGCAAAATATATTGCTATTAATTTCTTCTCAACCATGCCATCGGGCTAAACAACAACTAATGTCTGTTCAACCACGCTGGTTCAGAACAATCACATCACTACCGATTGAGCTCAACCAGCCTATGGTTGCATGATGTTCCAACCACCGAGCTGGTTTAGGACAATCACATTTAGTCCAAGCCTAGTTTAAGAAAAGAAACAAGTAAACTATCCCAAAGCTCAATCACAAACAACCATCGGGCTGGTTTAAGCACCACTCACCTGCGTTGTATCTAGCATGTGTCTGATAGCATTTGTCTGATGTGCTCCTCAAACACCTTTTGTCCCGTTCGCTTCTTACAGATGTCCTTTCTATTTGGAGAAACTCTCATATTTTCATGTCAAAACGTCATCACTGTAGCAATGACTTCCGCACTTAGGCTGTCTCTCCTTTTCTTGCATTCTGTTGAAGCCCACAGGCTTCTCAGATCGAGATGATCATGCATTGCTTCTACTCTACGTTAGACTGCTAGAGCCACGTTGGTCCTTCTGATTGACAACATCTTTGACATTGTGCGCCCAAGTCGTTTTTCCTTTGTTTCAAGGGACACCAACATAGCTAATGTCACCCTCTCTATAGCTAGTTAATCTAAGCTGTGCACCCCTTTCACATTGTGTAGGCCATTTCTAAGGTTAGAGAGCATCGCCTTTTGGGCATGCATCTCCCGAGGTGTTGGTAGGGTTGTTACTCTACAAATTTTAGGGTGCAGGCTAAAGCTTGTGAAGACTCGAGACTGGTAATCACTTGAATAGCCTGATGTTGTTGCTTTGAATGGTCCCACCAATTGTGACACCACAGCTCATGTTCTTCGCTCTGATGGCAATGATCAAATGCATGCATCTGCAACCGCTTCTTGATGCTGCTCTACATGGAGTCTTCTTTGTTCTCGTTGTTTCTCCCTTCGCAGATGTTGCAAAAGTGTCTTCCATTGCCGATTTGATATCGTTCCAGTGCTTTCCGACCTGCACTCTATTCCTTGTGCCTTGACCTGGCTTTTCGGCTTTCCTGTCTCGCAGCCTCTATCTGCTTCTCTTGCAAGCCATGGCAATCTACATGTTTCCATTGATGCCATGGCCATGATCAGTCCAAAATACACCCAGAGAAGCTAGCTGGTGAGGCAAGCAAAGAATAGAAGACAACCTACCCGAAAGAAGACAATGGCAAACCAAAGTTTGTGCAAGGTCACGTCGAGGTACGTGCGGGTTGCAAGGTGTTTGCAAGGCGAGGGTAGGTTGTAGGTACTTAAATATTTCAAGATTTGCTAGGCGAGAGGTGTGAAAATTTTAAATTCGTAGGAATAGCAAAATTTCAGTTGTCAGTTTTGCCCCCTCCGATGATACACGTTAGCAGAATTGGATATCCCAAACAAGTGCAACGTGGCCTAAAATGCTTCAAAACACAAATAGGCCAAAGGCCATGCTATCGAGTTTGATGCTATGAATTATTAAATTCAATGACCTTTGGCATGCTTATGAGCCATATAGCAAGCAAGTGCATGGAAAAAGATGGACTTGTTAAATTTTTTTTCTATTATCTTCAATTAACTATTTGTTTGCATGGTACATGTCATGCCAAGTTTGGTTTTCAATGTCAAGCGAGTGCTCGGCGACTATGAAAGATATGTAAGGAAGCACAATTCCCTATAGTGGGCTTTTGAGTCCTGTATTTTACTATACTTGTTGTAGTGTATTAAATTTACTCATTTTATTTCTTGGTGATGTAATTGCTCTGTAATCGGTGCTTGTGTACTTGCTAGTGTATTATGAGGTAGATGTGTTGTAACGTTGATGGCCTTTTTATATACTTGTTGGAAGAAAATGTTCTTACTTTTGGGCACATATTCTCCAGTTGCCATCGGTGCTTTAGCAATAGAACCTGTTCTTCTGATGGGCTTTTGTCTCACTAAATCAATTATTCTTTGTCAATAAATCAGCTATATAGTACTAAACCAGTTACTTTCTATGCTATATAGCACTAAATCAGTTACTATGTATTAGTAGATCATCTATATGGCACCACCTATCAAATCCCACAAATAAGCATATAGTTAGACACATCACATGCACTCACATGATTTTGCATAGGCACATAATAGATTGCATAAAAAATAGTATCACACACTTTCATTCCATACTCTCAAAGCATGCAATGAATTCACAAGTAGTACATGAAGCTATGCCAAAACTCAAGATGAATTGGCAAAAGAGTCTGTAGCCTCCGCAACGAGACCCCCGCCAAACATCACAGCTGTCTCCTATATGCAAAAATATCAAACTTGCATACTAATTATCTACAAGCTCTCAATGCTACGGGTGCAATCGCATCCAACATGTATGCAAGATAGCAAGAAATGCCAGCCTCAATAATGAGACCCCGCCAAACCTCTTCTCAAGAAGATTCGATGGCAGAGTCCACAACCTCAGCAACGAGATCCCCTCTGACATTCACAGTCAACTACCCCTCCTTAAGAGGAGATAAGCTTCTTGAGTAACATCCTTTTATACCAATCCTCCACAACGAGACCCCCGCCAAACATCATAGCTATCTCCTATATGCAAAAATATCAGACTTGCATACTAATTATCTATAAGCTCAATGCTACAGGTGGAATCGCATCCAACATGTATGCAAGATAGCAAGAAATGCCAGCCTCAACAATGAGACCCCTGCTAAACCTCTTCCCAAGAAGATTCGATGGCAGAGTCCACAACCTCAGCAACGAGATCCCCTCTGACATTCATAGTCATCTACCCCTCCTTAAGAGGAGATAAGCTTCTTGAATATTGACTACAAATTGTATGGTGCAAAAGCATTTATAGCAGGAATGACTCGCATGCCACAAGCTAAATAACCACTGGATTATGTACATGGCATCCCAACTCTGAAATCAAAATAAGCCATAACCCAAGGATGGGTAATAAAATGGATCCGGGAGTATGTTGACTCTGTGCCAACATGAACTTATGTAGAAAGGGAAGGTGATACAACTTTGTGTTACAACTTCTAGATACAACTTTGTGTTACGACTTTGTGATACAACTTTATGTTACGACTTTGTGACACAACTTTGTGTAACAACTTTGTGTAACAACTTTGTGTTATAACTTTGTGTTACAACTTCTACATGTAGAGAGAGAATGTGTTACAACTTTGTAATATGACTTTGTGTTACAACTTTGTGTTACATGCAGAGAGAGAAGCTCTCCAACTTGTATAAATACCCCATAATGGAATGAAGCCCACACTCTTTGGGGCATTGTTGAGTCTACTTTTGACTGTTCCAAGGCTAGTGCCAGGATTCATTTTTGAACTTTTGGAAGGCAGAGGCCCTTTTTTGACGAAAATATCGATGTTTTTTACACTAATTATTAACGTCATTATAAGTGTCAAAAAATAACGGTCATTATATAAGCATCTCTATATAGCGATGCTAATAAATGTCGCTATATAACGATAGTGATAAATGTCGCTATATAGCGACACTAGTAAATGTCGCTATATAGCGATGACTAACAGAATTAAAAAGAAGCATTAGTGGGGCTAAACAGGGCCATAGCAAGCCCTGTTTTGCCCCACTAATTTTTTTTTTGTAATTACAAAAAAAAGTTTTTTATTACAAAATTTCCCTTGTGAAAAGGGTGATACAAAATCGCTCAAATGAAATGATCGAGCAACAAAAGCATATACATGTCCAAGATATACAACATTGTTTGTTGCAAAATTACCCTTCGAAAAGGGTGATATAAAATCGCTCAAACGAGCCGATATACAAAATGATATACATAGCGAAGTATATGCAAACTACTACTACTACTACTACTACTACTACTACTACTACTACTACTACTCATTCGAATTGTCGTCATCCTCCTCGTCCTTGTCTTGCTGGCCTGATCCTAAGTCCTTGTGAGCTGCGCCTACTCCCTCACCCTTGTGAGTTGCACCTGATCCCTCGTCCTCGTGATCGCTTGCCTCTGGTGATGGGATGCTCGAGCTTTGACGCTAAGAGTGAAACCATATTAATTGAAAATTAGATTAGAACTTAAAGAATAAAACAAAATAAAAAGTGAGATTACAAGTAGGATTAGACTTATATCGTGCGAGCAGCCACCTCACCCCAATCAACCATCGCTCCCATTGCCTCCTGCTCAATAAACCACGGCCTTGTTCCTATGCGAAATGCATGTCGCGTCTCTGCATCTATAGGAAGATGACCCATCAATCCCATACAATATCATAGAAAATAGAAATAAGTGAGAGCCGCTAGGCTATCACTTGATACTCAAACTCTTATCAAACATAGGGAAAAACAATATCAATGCCAAGTTAAAAATATCAATTTTTGGTGTCACAACAGTCCTCCATGGAGGCACCAAAACGTGGATGGACAAAAGCAGTAGAGCCTAATCCACCTTCACAGCCACCCTCATCCACATTTAAAACACCCAAACAACACAATCACAAGGCAAAAGGCATTCATTGAAACTCCTTGTCTCTACACACCTCTAGATACAACTCATACTCTGACCACATTTCCACTGAAAGCCAGACAACCTCAGAAAGAAAACTAGTGGACTACATAGCCCAACATAATGCTCCTACTGACTGAGCTCAAGCTCACAAAGCATTCAAATTCTTATTGCATCCAATCCCACAACTCATCGGACAACCACCCACAAATGACCACGGTCAGAACTCTTATCATGTCTTCCCAAGATCAACATCAAGTACGAGAAATGATGCAGCCCACCATTTTATTAAGCAATAGCTCATAGTCAACCACGTACAAGCCCACACAAAAGACACCTCAAGCAAAGACTTCGGCCTCTTTAATCTCATGCAAGCCCAACCACATTCTTGTTGCAGCTCATGCTTTCTCAATCCAAGGTACTCCAGCTTCTATACGTGATTGTCCACCCCATTCTCTCATTCAGCACCCAGCGCTCTCCTCCTACAAGGTATCCTAGACTCTCGAGAGTAGTAGTCGACACTCACAATAGAGCTTACACACTTTCTCCTCACCTTTACGTAAAGATAGCCAAGAGAGAAACTTTCCATCATCACAGAGCCCATGAGGTTCATGGACTCCCGTAGTCTGAGCTCATGTCTACACTCAAAACTCATGCTACCATCATCTCAGGAACTCCATGCCTGCACAGTCAACACACCATAGCCATATATCTCCTTCCAAGTTCAAACTGCCTGGCTAGAGAGCATAGCTGCACCATAGCTTCTCCACCTCATAGAGGACTTGAAGTTTCCAAACTCCTGTCCTCTCTCCTCTGATGGTGGCCTCTTAGCGACCCCCAAACCCAATAGGCATTGCTGTAGCCTCCTTCCTGTGGTCCTCACAAAGCTAGCCAGCACCGTGGCTTCATTCATCCTCATGGAGCACCCAGAGAGCATCTACGCCAGGGCATGCAATTGGAGATTCACCCCTCCGTCACGTACATATCCTTCCCCATCTGCTCCCTGTCGCTCATAGCCTCTCGAACACTTGTAGCCCTCCAGCTCCCAGAAACTCACCACACACATAACACTCAACCTCTTTTGCTAGATCATAGCGACCATAGCCAAGTTGATCAGCTTCCACGGTCCTCACGAAGCCCCCATCGCCTGTGGTCCTCTCGCAATCCATAATTGAGAGCCCCTCTCTATCGAGATCCTCACCTAAATCCAGTAGCTCATGCCATTTCTCTCCACACAGCCACTCCTTTTTTACATCATGATACCCCTACTTCACAGAGTTCTTCTACTCTGCTCTTACCTCCTGTCCTTCTGCTCTGTAAAGAAGAGACCCCCTTTGTATATGCGACACCCTCTTTCTCAGCTTTCTGCAGCTCTACCGGAAGAGATGCAACCGCCCCCTTTGTCCTTCTGACCCTCTAGCCCCTCAGCTCTACGTGAAGTCGGCCCTTCTGCTAGCCCATGATCCCTTCTGGAATGCTCATGCTAGCTATCCTCTCTGTGTGCATGACTTCCTACCAGCTCGTCGACGAGAAGCCTCCTTTCTTTTTCACGTAGCATGCATGGCTTCGTTCCTTCAAATTAGCCACGTCCTCCATGTCTTTTTACCCCTCCTCCAATCCTTCCTTCAAACTATACCAAGGCAATTAGTGCCTATATCCAACCTTAGGTTTTCCACCTTTGCACATATCCTTCAAGCAATTTTATTACTTGATTGCCACATATAACCATGTGTCCATGAAGTTTACAATCCCTGATATAATTGCTCATATGACTTACAAATCAAGAGCAATCATGGTAAGACAAACATAGCTCCGGACAATAATCAAAGACATGTCCTCCCACACCAAATGTTGTGGAGTGCCTCATGTACCCATGTTGCTCTTCATCATCTCCCAGAAGTCCCTGTAAAAGTGTCTTCCATCTCAAGACAATATATCATCAGTGTGGAGTCCATCATGAGGGTGTCTAGAGCTCATTTCCACTACCAACTAGCTATGTACATAGCTATGCACTCACCCAGCAACATGCAACAAGTGAAAAACATTTTTTCATTTTTATCCACACAATGTGACTCTCTTTGAATCAATGGATTCCATGTGAAAATGTCATCCATATGACCATAATGGGGTGTGATTTTTTGGTGAGCTTTTTGTCATGAGCTTTTTTTCAATTTTCATGAATATTGCGAGCTTTTCATTCACCTAAGAGAGAGAGAGAGAGGGGGGGGTCATGGAGTGGGGTGGGTTGAAAGTTTGGGTTGTGGTTGCAGTTAAGAGGAGAGAGGGGGGGAGGGGAGATAAAGGAAAGGGGGAGGGACGGGCGCATGGGTAAGGTGGCATGGAGAAGGGAGGGAAGGGGAGTTGGAACATATATTCATTATCATAGTGGAGAACGTAGAGGGGGAACTTATAAGGTATGCAAAGAGGAGTGCAAGGAGGAGAGAGAGGATGAGGAATGTGAAAGTTATGTTCATCTACTAAATGTAAAGGGGAAGGGAGAGCATGTGGGAAATTTGTTTATTTTCAAAGTGTATAATTTGACATATTTGACCTCATATTTGGATTCCTCGTCGAATTCCGGTCATTTTGAGTACCAACATGACCATATTCTGATAAAAATTGGAAAAATGGTGTTTTTGTCATTTTGGCCTGTTTGGGGCCTATTTTGAGTCTAGCGTAGACTCAAAATAGGCCCCAAACAGGCCAAAATGACAAAAACACCATTTTTCCAATTTTTATCAGAATATGGTCATGTTGGTACTCAAAATGACCGGAATTCGACGAGGAATCCAAATATGAGGTCAAAAGTTTCAAATTATACACTTTTAAAATGTACATATCTCCCATAGTTCCTCCCTTCTACTTTGAATATGGACATATCTTCCATAATTTTTTGCCTCCTACTGCCACTCATATTCGCCCCCCCCTTGTGCATAGTATACACTCTTCCACCCCTCCCACATGCTATGAAAATGAACATATCCTATATTCTCTCCCCCTCTTTCTAACCTCCCCATCTTTCTTATAACAAAAACATGTATGGATTTCTAAAAAGAGCTCGCAAAAACAAAGGAAATGGTAAAAAAGCTCACATTAAAAAGCTCGCCAAAAGATTTCCCCCACCATAATGCACTGTACTTTTTGTACTGTAAAAGAGCATCATTAAAACAATGAAGATGCATCTATTTTATAGCGTATATTGCCATAAATAATTACTTAATTATGTCAAGAGGTAAGAAACTTACATGCATCATACATCCAAATGATAACTCTTGCTCGCACTCGTTTATTGTCTCTCCATCACGTTTGGCTTTACATAGAGCCAGTTGTAGCCAATCAAGTGACATGTGGGTGGGGAGAAGAGCCAGATCCCATGGATATGGTTGCGATCGCCTGTACATTACTCTGAATGTCATCCTTGAATTTATTATTTCTGCTTTGGCTGCTTCATATCTCTCAATCCACTTCTACATCTCCTTGCTATTGAGGATACAAAACTTATTGAATTTCTCCATTTGCTTTTCGCTCATCTTTCTTTCAATCCCTTTTCCTTGGGGAACCTCGCCAATGATGCGATCATCATCCTTGTTATGCTAAGCTTACGGCATATCGAGATCTGTGGATGCAAGAAACTCCATGATATATACTAATGACTCTTGCACAAGCCATCCCTCTACCATGCTTGCTTCTAGTCTTGGTCTTTGTCTTACAAATCTCTTTAAAGTTTTCATAAACCACTCGAGAAAAAACATCCACCGACTATGAACAGTACCTGCAATAGCCACCTCATCAACTATGTGCACAAGTAAGTGTACTTGAGTTGTCATAATGCTCGAGGGAAAGTGCTTCTCAACCAAGCATACGGCTTCAATGGATTCCACCCTAGCCTTCTTGATGCTCGATATGGAGATCTCTTTTTGAGATATCCACCTATTTCACATCCCATGTAAGATATTTTCATAATCAGTCTACAAATTATTCAGCTTAAATTAAAGAAAATGCAATCAATGTGATTTGATAGTAAGCATACCTCACAATACCACTGATCTTGAATATAGCATTTCTAACATCTTCTTGTAAGCACCCTTTTATTGTGATTGGGAGGATGAACTATCAAAGCAACAAAGAAGTCATGTCAACAATATAACATAATCCTAATTATGCTAACGCATCATGATTATTGGTACACTAATCCTACAGCTTAGAATACCTGTAAGACCTTGTGCTAATCATGGGACTTGAGCCCACTAAGCTTATTGTCCTTTGAAAATGCTCCTTTCAAGCAACTCATGTACCCTATGGGTGTTTGAAAAGAGGCAATGTTTGCCTTGACCGCTGCCTCCTCCCTCGTAGAGAGGATCCATGTTGCTTTTTGGAGGATAACTTTTCCCTAAAATGTCGCTATATAGCAACATTTTGCTTTGTTTCATTGCTATATAGCGATGCTTTTAAATATAAGCATCGCTATATAGCGACTGACCAACGTTGCTTATAGCGACGCTGCGGGCTTAAACCCAAAACCCTGTGGTGCGGTGCTTTCTTTAGCATCTCTATTGTGGGAAAAGCAATCTCTCCTCCCACCTTATATCCGATGACCTCGCTTTCCTCCTCTCTATTCTCCACTCCTCACTACTAAACCCCTCTCCTAACACTTGTGCTCCCTCTCCACCCTTCACCCTCTTTGCTTGTGTGAAAATAAGTTTTTCAAGAAGGTGAGCCTCTTTAAGCAATGTAGGTTTGTTTTTTGTGAGATTTTGTTTTGTGAGTATTGAAGCATGTTTCTCCTTGTATTGCTAAGGCTATGTGCTAGTTTTCATGCTTGATTTTCAAGGGTTAAAGACAAAAAATGAGATTTTGTAAAAGAAAGAAGACTCACCTCTTCTAGTCTTTTTGGTATTTCTCTTCCTCCTCTTTCTCCTTGTTTGTAGGCTTATGCTTTCTCCTTGTTTGTAGGCTTATGGTTGTCTCCTCAATCCAATCCCTTTGAGAAGTTGCTTCTTTAAACTCCTTCTTCCTCTAACTAGTTATTTGAAAAATGGTATGTTTCCTCTCTTTTGTAGGGCCAGTCCACAAAACATCGAGCGGGACTATTCTAGGTAAGAAAGTGCTTCCTCTTTTTTCCTTTTATTATTTTTGTTATTTGCATTGGCCTATAGCTAGCGCCTTAAGCGCTAGTTGCAGTGATGGGCATAGGAACCCTCTCTTCCCCTCTCTTCCCCTATTTCCTCTTCTTTCCCTCTCTTTTTCCCCTCTCTTCCCCTATTCCCTCTTCTTTCCCTCTCTTCCTCTCTTCCTTCTCTTCCTTTTCTCTCTTCTTTATCCCTTCTTTCAATCTCTTTTTCCCCTCTTCCTCCTTTCCTTCTCTTCTTTTTTCACTCTTTTAAATGGCCTGCCCCTCTTCATAGATCAACCTTGCATACTTCCATCACAAAGGGGATGGCTAAACCCAGCTAGACAAACAAAGCTGATTGGAAGTTCTTCAAGGAGTAGAATAGGGACCATCCTGAAATGTTTGAGGGTGAGAGGAGGGCTGTGAGGAGATGGCTAGATGCCCTAGGTACTTCACACTTTGGTGTAGGCAGACGGTTGGAATTCAAGGCAACCATGGTAAGTCTACTTCTTCTCATTTAATGTATTGTTCTATTTGTTTTACTACATATTACATGCATTTTATCTAACTCTCATAAATTGGGTCCATAGCAAGCTGTGAGAGGATGAATGGAATGGCTCATTGTAAATACCATAGGTATGAATTATAAGTACCTTGGTATGGGGTGAGAGTTATTTGTGTATGGGATATTATGAGTTTTTTAGAAAATAGGAAGAGTGAGTCGTATAAAGAGGTGGGCTCATGTCCATGTCTTCCAATAATATAAGAGAGGCCACATGCCAAGCATGTGGAAGGCATGTGGAGGAGTGTAAAGTCAAGAGGAATCCTTCTAGAACTCCTATGTGGAATAAGGAGGATGTGGACATGTGGAAAAGAGAGGGTCCCTATGGGCTCCATGTGGGGAGACTCTTGACTTTCTCAATATTTTAAGAGTCGAGCATCTTTTGATGGGACACATGGCAAGAGTAGCCAAAAAGGACATGGATGGTGACATACGTGCTTATGTGATTGATGGGGAAAGGAATCTATAGGCAGCAATTGTAAATGGGTGAAGGAGGGTAACAAAATCTCTATAAAAGGAGCCCTCCTCTCCCTTGTTCATCAATCTCTTCCACCATTAGGCCTCATGTTGCTATAGCTCGTCTCCCCAAGCCTCTTCCATGAGCCTTCTCTCCCTCTTGTAGATATTCTCTTATGTAGACTCTTGAGTCCATCTCTCTCTAGTTTATTCTCTCTCTATGAGTAGTCTTGGAGCTTCCGCTCCCTCTTGTATGTATGAAACCTCTTCTCTATAGAGAATAACCAATAAAGATACACTTCTCAACTTTTGGATCCAACTTGGACCTCAACTCATCTGGCACATGAACATAGGCAATGCAACCAAAAATTTTCAAAGAGAAATATCTAGTTTCCTACCAGTATACATCTCCTCTGGCGTCATGCCATGTATTGCTGCAGTGGGAGTCCTATTCATTATGTATAGTGCTGTAGCAACTGCTTCAGCCCAATAATAATCTGGTAGGTCTGTTTCATTTAGCATGGCCCGAGATACCTCTCCAATATGCCTGCTTTTCCTTTTTGCAAGTCCATTTTGCTGTGGGGTATGACTGTATGAATATTGCTGCTTTATGCCATGCTCCTATAGGAACCTTGCAAACTCATTTGAGAGGTACTCTCCCCCTCCATCTGACCTTAGGCATTTTATTTGCAGGCCTATTTCTTTTTCAACCATCACTTTAAAAGCTTTGAAATGCCCAAACACTTCACTTTTCTTTTTCATAAAATACACCCAAACTTTTCTGCTGTAGTCATCAATAAAAGTGACAAAATAATGACAGCGTCCAATAGATGCAGCTTTAGTAGTCCACACTATAGAGTGGATTAATTCCAATGGCTTCTTACTTTCTTGGACATGTCTAGGAAATGGTTTCCTTGCCTGTTTTCCAAATTGACAGGCTTCACATACCTTATGCATTTCTGCAACCTTGAATTTAGGCAATCTTGCAACAATATTTTGGGCTTGCATTGATTTAAGTCATTGTACATTAACATGACCAATGCGTTTATGCCCGATATCAATATCTACAACTACATCGGTCCCATGTGCAAACATTGTTGCACTCAATTCAGGCATGTCCGCATCCAACATAAACATCCTGCCCTTCTTCTTTCCTTTTGCTATCAAGCGACTGTTATTTTTCATATCCTCAACAAAGCATCCATGAGGATTAAATTTGACCTGCAAGCCCTGCTCAACCATTTGACCAACAAAAACTAGGTTCTTGGTGATATTCGGGACATGAAATACATCAGACAGGTATTTCTTTTTCCCATCCTGCATAGACAAAGTAATTTTACCAATCTGCACAATAGGATGTGCAGTATCATCATCAGTCTCCACAAATCCTAGTCTTTCCATTTTCCTTGCATCATCCTACATCCATTCTGCATGACCTGTCATGTGGTTTGACGCACCTAAGTCAACATACCACACATCGTTACTTCTGCACTTGTCACAGAATTGGTCATGTGCTGCACCATAAAAAAATGCTCATTTCTGTCATCACCCTGTCTACTAGAGGATGCATAATTTCCTTGCTGCATTTTTCCATTCATAATGTTATTCTGCTTTTTGTAGCAGTCTTTAGCCATATGACCCATTTTACCACAATAGTAGCATTCAACATTGCTGTTTGCATTTTGGCCTCTCTGCCATCCACCATGACCTCTTTGGCTCCCCCTGTCTCTAGAGTTACCACGTCCTCCTCCAAAGGGCTGGTTTTCTTGAGTTTGTTGCATATTTTGATTTCTACCATGGCCTCCAGATCAGCCTCCTCTACCTCTGCGTCTACCTCTTCTAGCATTTGAGTAGAAGATAGTTTCTTTTGACATTCCTCCTGAAGAAGATGCACCACCTTTTCTCTGCTCTTCAGAAATTAGAAGAGAAAACAACTCCTCAAAATTAGGAAATTTTTCATGGATAGCAATGGATGTTCAGAACTGTGCATAATCCTTTCCTAGACCATTCAAGGTCACAAAAACTAGATCATCATCTTCCACTGGTGACCCAATGGAAGCAAGTGCATCTGCAATTTTCTTCACCTTCATGGAGTGTCAATTGCTGCTCTTGAGAGTCTGGGATACCTTGTAGGAGGAGAGCACTGGGTGCTAAATGAGAGAATGGGGTGGACAATCACGTATAGAAGCTGGAGTACCTCGGATTAAGAAAGCATGAGCTGCAACAAGAATGTGATTGGGCTTGCATGAGATTAAAGAGGCCGAAGTCTTTGCTCGAGGTGTCTTTTGTGTGGGCTTGTACGTGGTTGACTATGAGATATTGCTTAGTAAAATGGCGGGCTGCATCATTTTTGGTACTTGATGTTGGAAAGACATGATAAGATTTCTGACCGTGGTCATTTGTGTGTGGTTGTCCGATGAGTTGTGGGATTGGATGCAGTAAGAATCTGAATGCTTTGTGAGCTTGAGCTCAAATAGTAGGAGCATTATATTGGGCTATGTAGTCCACTAGTTTTCTTTCTGAGGTTGTCTGGCTTTCAGTGGAAATGTGGTCAGAGTATGAGTTGTATCTAGAGGTGTGTAGAGACAAGGAGTTTCAATGAATGCCTTTTGCCTTGTGATTGTGTTGTTTGGGTGTTTTAAATGTGGATGAGGGTGGCTGTGAAGGTGGATTAGGCTCTACTGCTTTTGTCCATCCAACGTATGATTGTGGAGTCATGGCTAACTTCACACAAGATAGCCGAGCAAGTGCTTCGGATACCAATCTTCTCTCCTCACAGTTGGATTATTGTGGAACCATACATGAAATCTATGAAGTTGATTTTAGACAATTTAGTATTTTCATTCTTGATGTAAAATGGCTTAGAACTATTTATAACGGTCCCCATGCGACAGTGAGAAAAGATAGTAGCAGTTTCTTTGCATTTGGGACATCTATGTTGGCTAAGATGTGCATCTAGTTCTGCGAGAATTTTGGCTCAGGAAGAGGTGCATACCAAAAATCATCAAACTCCTCATCCTCTTCCTTGTCATCACAGGGTTGGAATAGTTTTACAAAGATAGTTTGGGCGGAGGTGTTGGACTCTACGGGGCAAAAAGGTGTCTTGACAATGGGTGGGCCTTGTAGGTGTGCAAGTCCACTCTCATGGTCTACTCCTCATGTTGTAAGTAGATATTATCATTGCAAGGGTGCATCATGCACGAGTTTGGACATTCGAAAGAAGGGTCTACTTAGGATAGCTTCATATCTTGGCTGTCAAGTGAAGTCCATGACCACGAACCTGACAAAGTATGTGTCCAAACACCTTAATGTTTATGCCAGTCAGCACTCCTAGGGGTTCAGTGGTTCCTCCATCGGCTAGCTTTACTACTATAGATGGGTCTGCTTGAGTGCGAGTTTTCCCCATTTCTCCCAGCATTCCTTGGTACAGATACTCACTCCTACTCCCCCATTCAAGATGACTTCAATCTTTTGGTTTTGGTAGACTATGGGGATAGAGTCATTTGCTTCATCACCCTCAAAATACTAGCCTAGCTTGTTGATGGGAATCTTGGATAGATTCTACCCCTTTTCTAGCATTGATTTGTTGGGCTTCAGGCTGGCAGGGGTTGGAGGTAGGAATGGCCTATTCATCCAATTGGACAAAGCACGCCATAGGATAGGATTTCCTCTTAGCAGAGATGCGATCGGCATTTTCACCTCTATCACAATAAAAAAGAAGCTAGCCCGACAAAGTCATAGGTTTCTGGGTGAGGCTTCTTCCTCCATGGACAACACGTCATCGAAGCCATAGAGGTGTCCTTCGTCTTAGAGGTTATGCAACATTGGGTCTTCTTGGAACATCTTCTGCATCCAAATTTGAAGCTAATGACCACAAGCTGAGATGTTCCTCTTCCTTCACCAATTCTGGAACCTTGAGCATTTTCGCTCCTCAGTGTCTTATCAAGTGGGTTGGATAGATAGTATCTAACCCCCTACTGGCCTTTAGTAGATGCTTGAACGTATCTTGGCAATCCCACACCAAGATCTGGGCATCTTTTATGTATTTCTTTTCTAAGACTAGGTCAAGGTAGGTATTTTTATAGGTGGGTGCAGTGCCAGGACCTTGGGCCTGCACTAGTTTTTTCACTTCTAGGATCATGGGTACTTGAGGGTCGCCCTAGATGGAAGACTATTTGAAAGTAGAGGAGGTGGCAAGGGTAGCTGTCTTCTCATCGAAACCATCTTGGATGAGCACCTAATCCGATCCATCACCTACTCAAAAAGTGTAATGATATTACTTATATCTTGAAATCTCATGAACTATAACTCTCTAACAGTAGGGAGTTTCCTCTTGCTGTAAAAAGCAAAAGTACTTCACTTCATGTGCTCCATCCATATCTCATACTAGATTGTAGATTCTGAATTTTTTCCAAGTATGCATGCCACATGAGGAGGGTGGATATTTATGTCACTTCTTGACAGGTTCAAGGATTTGGTGCTTGGTCCTCCACTCATTATGGCTACCAATTGGTGAGATCTCTTCCTTGATCTTCATGTCGATCTTCAACAACTGATTATATAATGCATTGCTTGAGGAGACGATGGGTGGGATGATACACCATGGAGAATTCAAGGTGAAGACCTAGTGATACACTAAGAGGGCTTTGATTCCAATTCTACTCATTGTACAGTGATCGAGCTACTTGTTGCATCAAAGGTAATTAAAAGGGTGACATTCTTTCAAGGGTGGGATGTTCCACAAGCTTGGGGTGAGATTTGGCGCATCTACTTTTATTAATCCCGATGAATAAGCTTGTCTTGAATGATTTCTTCTTGATCTCACTACAAAGGTTTCTAGGGCTCGGCTATGGTTGGTAATGTATTGACCAAGGAATCCCTTTGTACCTAATCAACCCTTCGTGCCACATTTTGAGCTTCAAGTTGTAATTCTTTTTGGTCAAAAGATAAACTATCAACAAAGGATTGTAAGTCTATTTGGCGCTGAACGTCTTGCTCAAGTATTGAATTCTCCCCACCCTCTCCTCCTACCTATCTTAGACTACCGAGAAACCTAGGATGTTCGAATTTTAGTCTTGGTGTAATGACATCTTAGATCCTTCAATTTGATGGAGCATACAAACCTTTGACCAAGGCTGCTGGTGTGGGTGTGAAGCTCACTTCACCAGGGGGTGAGGTATATTGTTATAGCAAGTCTGCACTTGCAAGTACTTGCAATCAAGCTAAGTACTCAGCACTCATTTTTGGGCTACAAAAGGCGCAAGAACATCACATCAAGCAACTTGAGGTGCAAGGAGATTCTCAACTCATGTGTGAACAAGTTAGCGGAAGGTGGAAAGTGCAGAGCGAAGGCTTGGTTCCATGACATCAATAAGCATTGGAACTTTGCAAACAATTTGAAGAGGTAAAAATTCAGCATATCCCTTGAGCTCAAAATTTAGTTGCTGATTTCTTGGCATGTGAAGCTTGTACCTCAATCACGCATGAAATGAGTGAAAGCACCACCCCAACAAAGCCGCAAGCCACGAATGAGGGTGATCATTTGTAAGGAATGCAAAAGTTGTGGGCATCATGAAACTAATTGTTGGGCATATTTGATACAAGTTTATTGACTTCAGAAGATCATCAAAAAGGTCCTTAAGGACATTGCTCAAAAGAAGGATGCCAAACCACACACCCCTTTAAGAAATAGCATGACGGCTACAAGAATTGGAAGAAGCTGAAGGTGTGGTGCAAGCTCTCTAACTGTTGACATTTGTCATGGCATTCTTGTTTTCCTTGATGAACCTCATGTAGCACCATGTCTCTAACCCTCACCTGTAAAGATGGATGCAATATCATGCCTTGAACAATAAGGGTTGGTCCTTTTAAGATTGTCTACGAGCTATTCTATGCTGAAGATTCTTGCCATATAGCATTTCACAATACACCAATCACACCCTACCCTGCCTATGTGTGCTTTGTGGATGTATCTTCACCTGATTTTCAGTTCAAGCTACCTCTTTCCATTATTTGCCAATAGATAAGCCTCATTTCGCCTCTCTCTTAGTATACAATCTTTACCTTCTGAACCAAGGATCACAAAACCTAGTGGTTGTTCCACAGATACCTCCTCCTTGAGATCTCCATTCAGAAAGGTAGATTTTACATCCATCTAAAACATGGGCCAACTTTCTTGTGCTGCTACAGCCAAAACACTGCAAATTGTGGTTAGTCGAGCTGTGGGAGCAAAAGTATCCTGATAATCAAAACCATGTACCTGTGCGAATCCTTTTGCCATGAGCCGAGCCTTGTACTTATACAACGTGCTATCGGACTTGTACTTGGTCTTGTACACCCACTTGGTGTCGATGACCTTGCATTTTGTGGTTGATCCATAAGGTCCCAAGTGTTGTTCTTCATTATGGAGCCATACTCCAACTGCATAGCCTCCATCCACCTATCATCACCCTATGCCTCTTCAAGACACTTGGGTTCTTTAGCATGGATCACCTCTGTCATCAAAGCATAGTTGACCAAGTGTTCCTATGCCCTTCTTTGCTCCTCTAATCTCTTGGATCGGTGGTGTTCAGATGGTTACTCCTCAATGGCTGGAGGTTCTCTGCCATCCAAAGGCTACTTTACCCACTTCGGGAATGGCCATTGCCATTATGGTTTCATAGGCTCTTCTTCCTCTTTTTTATCTTGAATCCTCCCAAGCAACATTGGGGGAGTTCGGCCTGCTGTTGGTGGTTGTACTGGATGGATATCTGGTCCTGGTTGTCTAGGAAGGAAGCATCCTCCTCCAATTGATGCGGCTATTCTGAGAAGACCACATCGCGACTTACTATTACCTTCTTGGTAACAGGATTATAGAGATGGTAACCCTTTGCCTCTTCACTGTAGCCCAAGAAAATACACTTCTGGCTCTTCGGTTCCCATTTAGTCCTGTTAGCATTAGGGACATGCACAAAACAGTCACATCTAAAAACTCTGAAATGTGCAGCTGAAGGTTTCTTACTAGAAAAGGCCTATAGTGGAGTCATTCCATTCACAGCCTTCATGTAGCTATGATTTGGAATGTAAACTACCATGTTACATGCTTCAGCCTAGAAAGTCTTTGGCAAATCTTTCCCTTTCATCATACTCCTGCCCATTTCACAAATGACGTGCATCTTGCGCTCTGCTACTCGATTTTGCTATGGTGTATGTGGTGGGGGTTTCTGCCTCTTGATCCCGTGACTTTTGCAATCACTTTTGAATTCACATGATGTGAACTCTCCACCTTTGTCTGATCTCAACTTCTTCACCTTCTTCCCAGTTTCTTTCTTGACCATTACATGCCATTCTTTGAACTTACTAAAAGCCTCATCTTTAGTCTTCAGGAAGTATATCATATCCTTCTACTGTAGTCATCAATCAGCATCATGAAGTAGTAGGAACCACCCAAAGCTTCTGTCTCCATCTTTTCGTAGAGGCCCATGTGAACGAGCTCTAGAGGAGCCTTTGCCCTGCTAGCCTCTTTAGGAAAGGACTGCTGATGCTACTTGCCCATCATGCAAGCTTCACATACATCGGGCAAATCTGTAATTTCTGGTAGGTCTGCAATCATTCCACTTTTATGCATCTCCTTTAAAAAACTAAGGTTTAGATGACCAAAACTTTCACGCCATAGCTTAGTGTTGCTCACATCAGCTCAAGCACTGAAAGCTGAGAGTTGTAGATGTTGTTGCACCGTGTACCTTTACCAATGACCTTCCCTTGAAGATCTAAAATTCGTGCACCATTCTTATCGAATTGAACTTTGAGGTCCCGATCCGTGATCGTAGAAACGGACAACAAGTTCCTCTTAATATCTGGCACATAAAGAACATCGGACAACTATTTTACAACTCCATCTGGCTTGAGAGAAATCGTACCTTTTCCTTTTGCTGGACATTTTGCATCATTGCCAACTGCTGCCAGGATGTCAAAATGTTCCCCTCCAGATGTAGAGAGGTATACCAATCCTTCAGATTGGTGATGTGGCATGATGCACCACTGTCAATAATCCAAGGTTCTTTTGTAGGTACATGAATTGCCTCTGTGCAAATCTCCTTAAATTCTATGAACAGCTCTACTGGTACTGCTTGCATGCTATTGTTGGACTCTTTCTTTACTCCGTTCTTCTCATCTGCAATCTTCTTCCGGCACTCATTCTGCTTGTGCCCTACCTTGTTGCAATAGAAGCACTTGATCGACTTCTTCTTTCTCTTTTTATCATCAAAAGAAGATGGGTTACCAGAGTTCTTACCCTTACCTTTCTTTGATCCAGCATAGAAAGCCGAATCTTCTCCAGTCCTCATCTTTTAACGCATCTCCTCTTCTAGATGCATTGCACTAAAATCCTTAAAGTTGAGGGGCAAATTTTTGTTCTCTGTATTTAGCGCTGTAACAAGACTGTTGTACTTTGGTGGGAGAATCCATATGCACCTTTGTGCTAGATTCTCGCTGGTGATGGTGATGCCAATCGCAGTCATTTGATCGCGCAGATTCTTCACTCTAGTGATGAACTTCTCTTTCGCTTCAAACTCAGACAGTTTCTTGTTTGTGAGTTGAGTCTCTAGATTCTGAATTTGTGTCTGATTCGTGGTCTCGTACTGATTTTTCAAGACCATCCATGCCTCCTCCGAACTCTGTGGTGACATGTTGAATTAACGCCATGATAGAATCACTTACACTGCAGACAATAGAACACAGTGCATGTGCATTTCTTCTTGTCCACACGAGAATCTCATCCGTAGTTGGTACCATCTGTTGTGCTACATTGGTTGGATTCGGTCTCAAACCGGCTTCAGGTCCACCCCAGTATCAGTATCCCAAAGCTCGTATGCACTTAGGATGGTCTTCATCTTGAACTTCCAGAGTGGATAGTTAGTGCCATCCAACTTTCTACTTTTGCCAAACGGTGGGATTCACAGTCTTGCGGGCTGGGCCATCTCTCAGAATCTGCTCGCAAAACAGAAACACACTACCTCATCTTCTTGCTAGAGCCCAATCTCTGATACCATGTAAGAAAATAATACAACGTCTGTGCTCAATAGATAACAGGATCTCATATGCAAGAGAGAAAAGTAGATAGTATGGAGAATCAAAAATTTGATTACTATAAAATTGATACAATAGATGGTGCTGCCTCCGAGCTGTGTGCTCCTGTGTGAGAAGCTTCGATGGCATGCTGGAAATAGTAGAGGATGGAGGCTGGATGCTAAGGAATCAAGGTTGCTATAGCCAGTGATGATTATGGGCTTCATGGGGTTGCTCTTATATAGCCACTAGTCGTAGTCAGTTAGACTTAATTCAGAGACCGGACTGCCCAAGCCGGCCGACTGGAGGTCTCGGTTCCAAAATAGGCCACCGACCACATGATAGAATCGTGGCACAGAATAGAGCAACTAACCTACGTCGCTGTTCAGCCCACAGCCATCCGAGATCATCTGGGGCTCCAAACGGGCCCTGTAACCCGAGGGTGGGCTGTCCCAGAAAATGCTCCATTTACCCTCAGTGCGGTCAGTCATGGGATGCCTTACTGCACTTGCATGTAGCCTAGTTGGCAGTGTACCAACTCTATCTAAAGCTGTCCAGCCATCAAGCCACACATGGCCCCCATCTGGTGTCCAAAAACCAGGACCTACCGGATAACCGAGCTACTCAAATGCCTTCTCCTCATATGGGGGGCTTACAAGTAGAGTTAGGTGGTCCCCGCATAGTTACACGAGAGTGGAGCGTTGATATCTAACATCCCTTTAGTAAAAGTAGTGAAAGTAGCATCGCTCACCATCACGACTTTTCAACTGCATCTCCTCCTCAAGTAACAATGCACAAATTCTTCAAAGTTAAGTGCAGGAGTTCGAACTTCAGTGTTAAGGGCAATTACCAGACTGCCAATTTTCTATGAAAGAATTTGTATGCACCTCCAAGCTAGCTCGTCGCTACTTCTACCCTCCTTCTCCCAGTCTCCCCTTGTGAAGAGAGTGGGAGAGAAGGAAGGAGTCTCACTTGCAGCTTTCTCACATACACAATGGGGGAATATACACAAAGGTGGAGGCCGAAAATAGTTTTCCTCTTCTTAGTTGTGAAAGCCAGAAGAACTCTAAGTACAAGAATAGGTGAACCCTATATGTGGGTCTCAAATCAAACTCAGCTAACTAAGGTGGCATACTAACTGAGCCACTAACTAGAATACATAAAGATAGGTATCATCCAGCTATTATTCATGGGTGGTGTACCAACTGCATTTGCATCTAACAAGTGGGTGACATAAATGCACAATGGTCACCCTGGCATATCATGAGTGGAGCTCAATATCTCAACACTCCCCCTCGAGCTCCGGCACACGAAGCAGGTCTCTAAACTTGTACAGCTTCTCTGCACCCAATGCCTTCGTGAATATGTTAGCTACTTGATCCTCTGTGCTGACATAAAATAGATCAATAAAACCTACTAGAACCTTCTCCTGCACATAGTGATAATGCACCTCAATGTGCTTTGTTCTAGCATGATAGATTGGGTTATTTGCCAAGTGTATATTGCTCATATTGTCACAATAAATGACAACTGGCCCATCTATAGACTGATGCATATCATAAAATAGCTTATGGAACCAAGCTACCTCACATGCAGCCATTGCTACATCCCTATACTCAACCTCTGCTGTGCTCGACAAGGCAATTGTAGGCTATTTCTTGCTACTCCAAGTGACTGCAGCACTCCCAAAAGAGAACATATATCCACTTGTAGATCGTCTATCAGAAATACTACCAACCCAATCAGCATCAGTATATCCATGCAATTATATCTGAACCCCAGTCTCATAAAATAGTCCATACTACAATGTGGACTTCACATACATCAGTATGTGTCTAGCTGCATCCAAATGCAGTTTCCTTGGAGCCTGCATAAATTGACTTACCAACCCAATAGCATAGCTCAAATCTGGCCTGGTAATAGTCATATAAATCAAACTTTCTACTATGCATCTGTACATAGTAGGGTCTTCCAAAAGCTCACCTGCATCTACGCTCAACTTCACATTCTACTCCAAAGGAACTGAAATAGGCTTACAGCTTATCATCCCATATTTGGATAGCATGTCCAATCCATCCTACCTTTGTAAGAGCCATAACCCACTTGTGGATCTAATCATCTTAATGCCCAAGAAGTAACGCAGCTCTCCCAAATCCTTCATCTCAAACTTCTGCTTCAATATCATTTTGACATGAAGGATATATTTATCACTATCACCTATGATGATCAAATCATCAACATAGATGACAAGCAGCATAATACCTTTCTATGTTTTTCTCACATAAAGTGAGAAATCTGCCTTGGAAATTTGAAAGTTAATACTAACAAGATACTATCCTATCTTGTCAGACCATGCTCTGGGTGCTTATTCAAGCCATACAAGGCTTTCTTCAACCTGCAAACAAACTCAGGATGAACAACATGGACATAACCTAGTGGTTGCACCATATAGACCTCTTCTTGCAAATCACCATGCAAGAAAGAATTCTTTACATCCATCTGATGTAAAGACAATCCCTTTGATGTAGCCATAGCAATGATTGCTCTTACGGTTGCCATCCTTGCAATCGGACTGAATGTTTCCATAGGAGTGATCTGCATTCACATCAACCATGGGCTGATCTACTTTCTCTTTTCCTTTTCATGATACTTGCATACCACTACCTGCATTGCTTTGAGGAGATTCTCCTGATCTCAATTTGCCTGTCCATGGCGAAGTATGTGAACCACTGCTAGAGGACACTACAGGTCCACTAATATTTTATGATTGCTGCTGTGAATTCTGTGTAGCATTACCATTTTGTGCATCTACATCATCAATCACATTTACTAGTTTATACCAAATGCTCATCTCATTAAAAACATCTCTACTCATTGTAAACTTATGAGTAGAAGGGTTATAGCATCTATACCCTTTTTGCTACAGAGAATAACCAATAAAGATGCACTTTTCAGCTTTTGGATCCAACTTGGATCTCAACTCATCTAGCACATGAACATAGGCAATGCAACCAAAAACTTTCAAATGAGAAATATCTAGTTTCCTACCAGTATACCTCTCCTCTGGGGTCATGCCATGTATTGTTGTAGTGGGAGTCCTGTTCATTATGTAGACTACTATAGCAACTACTTCAGCCCAATAATAATCTGGTAGGACTTTTTCGTTGAGCTTGGCACAAGATACCTCTCCAATATGCTTGTTTTTCCTTTCTACAAGTCCATTTTGTTGTGGGGTATGACTACATGAATATTGCTGCTTTATGCCATGCTCCTATAGCAAACTTGCAAACTCATTTGAGAGGTACTCTCCCCCTCCATCTAGCTTTAGGCATTTTATTTGTAGGCTTGTTTCTTTTTCAACCATAGCTTTAAAAGCTTTGAAATGCCCAAACACTTCACTTTTCTTTTTCATAAAAAACACCCAAACTTTTCTACTGTAGTCATCAATAAAAGTGACAAAATAATGATAGCCTCCAATAGATGTAGCTTTAGTAGTGCACACATCAAAGTGGATTAATTCTAATGACCTCTTACTCTCTTGAACATGTCTAGGAAATGGTTTCCTTGCCTGTTTTCCAAATTGACAGGCTTCACATAACTTATGCATTTCTGCAACCTTGAACTTAGGCAATCCTGCAAGAATATTCTGGGCCTGCATTAATTTTACAACTACCTGGTCCCATGTGCAAACATTGCTGCACTCAATTCAGGCATGCATGCATCCAACATAAACATCCTGCCCTTCTTCTTCCCTTTTGCTATCAAGCTTTTCATATCCTCAACAAAGCATCCATGAGGATTAAATCTGACCTGCAAGCCCTACTCAACCATTTGACTAACAAAAACCAGGTTCTTGGTGATATTTGGGACATGAAATACATTAGATAAGTATTTCTTTTTTCCATCCTGCATAGACAAAGAAATTTTACCAATCTGCACAATAGGATGTATAGTGTCATCACCAGTCTCCACAAATCCTAGTCTTTCCATTTTCCTTGCATCCTGCATCCATTCTGCATGACCTGTCATGTGGTTTGATGCACTTGAGTCAACATACCACACATCATTGCTTTCTTCTACACTTGTCATAGAATTGGCCATGTACTCCACCATAAATAGATGCTCATTTCTGTCATCACCCTGTCTACTAGAGGATGCATAGTTGCCTTGTTGCAATTTTCCAGTCATGATGTCATTCTACTTTTTATAGTAGTCTTTAACCATAGAGAATTAAAAAAAACATTGAAATCAAAGAGCATTCTCATTTTATGGCGAGTAAAAAACATTAAATGCATTCGCACAAATATAGAAAATAAAAGCAAAAAATAAGCAAATATAAGTGAATTTTAGCATTAAAATTTTAAAAATGAATGCAATGCTAAAGGATTTGAAGGCTTGCCGATGAATGCAATGATAAAGAATAAAGAATTTGAATGCTTAAAGATATATCCTTTACCATTGCCTTCATTTAAAGGAATCAAGGATTTAAAGAGATATTTCTCTAAGCATCCAAGAAATATCTACAATGCAATTTGCACAAATAAAAAGTAAATATAGGTGAATTTTAGTATATTAAGATTAAAATTTAAGTGCACTAATAAAGGATTTAAAGCCAAACCTTCCATTGATCGTTGTACCTATTCATCATACTAACTTCAATATCTACTTATGAGTGTAGTGCTATTCACAAATTCATGCCACGTATCTTGATAAAAGTTTGCTTCAAAATTTCTATTTTTTAAGATCAAAAGAGGATCAAAATTGTGAGTGGCAAAAAAGTGGGATTTGGGTTTTTCCCACTTTTTCTAATATGGTGTCAACATAATAGAAGTATTGAAGTTTAAGATAAAGACCATCCTAAGTGCATACGAGCTTTGGGATACTGCTACTAGGATGGACCTAAAACCGGTTTTGAGTCCAAATCCGGCCAATGCAGCACAACAGATAGTACCAACTGTGGATGAGATTCTCGCGTGGACAAGAAGAGTGGAATGATTGCAGACCTACCAGAAATTGTAGATCTGCTCGAGTATGTGAAGCTTGCATGATGGGCAAGCAGCATCGACATCCCTTTCCTAAAGAGGCCAGTAGGGCAAAAGCTCCTCTAGAGCTCGTTCACACAGACCTCTGCGGAAAGATGGAGATGGAAGCTTTGGGTGGTTCTTACTACTTCATGACACTGATTGATGACTACAGTAGAAGGATATGGATATACTGCCTGAAGACTAAAGACGAGGCTTTTAGTAAATTCAAGGAATGGCATGTAATGGTTGAGAAAGAAATGGGGAAGAAGGTGAAGAAGTTGAGATCAGATAGAGGTGGAGAGTTCACTTCAACTAAATTTGAGAGTTACTGCAAAAGTCACGGGATCAAGAGGCAGAAGCCCCTGCCACATAAATCACAGGAAAATGGAGTAGCAGAATGCAAGATGCACGTCATCTGTGAAATGGGCTGGAGCATGATGAAAGGGAAAGATTTGCCAAAGACTTTCTAGGCTGAGGCATATAACATTGCAGTTTACATTCTGAATCATAGCTACACGACGGTTGTGAATGGGATGACTCCACTACAGGCCTTTTCTAGTAAGAAACCTTCAGCTGCACATTTCAAAGTTTTTGGATGTGATTTTTTTGTGCATGTCCCTGATGCTAACAGGACCAAAGGGGAACCAAAGAGCCAGAAGTGTATTTTCTTGGGCTACAGTGAAGAGGCAAAGGGTTTGCCATCTCTATAACCCTGTTACCAAGAAGGTAATTATAAGTCGTGATGTGGTCTTCTTAGAATAGCCACATCAATTGGAGGAGGATTCTTCCTTCCCAAACAACCAGGGGTAGGATATCCATCCAGTACTGCCACCAACATTAGACCGACCACCCCCAATGGTGCTTGGGAGGATTCAAGACAAAGAAGATGAAGAAGAGCCTATAGGACCATAACAGCAATGGCCATTCCCAAAGTGGGTATTGTAGCTTTTGGATGGTAGAGGACCTCCAGCCATTAACGAGGAACCATCCAAACACCACCGGTCCAAGAGATTAGAGGAGCAAAGAAGGGCACAGGAACACTTGGTCAACTATAGTTGATGACAGAGGTGATCCGTACTAAAGAACCCGTGTCTTGAAGAGACACAAGGTGATGATAGGTGGATGGAGGCTATCCAGTCAGAGTATGGCTCCATAATGAAGAACAACACTTGGGACCTTGTGGATCGACCACCAAAATGCAAGGTAATCGGAACCAAGTGGGTGTACAAGACCAAGTACAAATCTGACGGCACGTTGGATAAGTACAAGGCTCAGCTCATGGCAAAAAGATTCGCACAGGTACATGGTTTTGATTATTAGGATACTTTTGCTCCCATAGCTCAACTAACCACAATTCGCAGTGTTTTGGCTTTAGCTACCTAGGGAAGTTGGCCCGTGTTTCAGATGGATGTAAAATCTGCCTTTCTGAATGGAGATCTCAAGGAGGAGGTATACATGGAAGAACCATCAGATTTTGAGATCCCCAGTTTAGAAGGTAAAGTCTGCAAACTGAAGAAAGCACTTTATGGGATGAAACAAGCCCCACAAGTGTGGTACCAGTGAATTGATGCCTACTTTTTGCAAAACGGGTTCAGGAGGAGCCCATCTGATGCAAACTTGTATATCTTCAGAGAAGGAGGTAGGTGTATGATCATGGTCCTTTATGTGGATGACCTTGTCATAACAAGGAACCATAAAGAGAAGATATCACAGACAAAGCATTTGCTAGGAAGAGAGTTTGAAATGACAGACCTCGGACTGATGCATTTCTGTTTGGGGATTGAAGTTTGGCGAGAGCCGAAATAGATCTTCATTTCACAGCTGAAGTATGCTGGAGAGATACTGAAAGCATTTGGCATGGCTGAGTGCAAGACAGTTGGTACCCCTATGGAGGTTGACGTGAAGCTCTCAAATGAGGATTTATCACCAGTGGTGGATGAAGCGAAGTACAGAAGACTTGTGGGCCACTTAATTTACTTGTGCAACATGCAGCCAGACATTAGATTTGCGACTAGTGTACTAAGCAGGTTTTCCAATAAGCCTTGGGAGAACCATTGGAGGGTAGGGATGCAGGTGCTAAAATACATCAAAGGCACACTTGATTATGGCATCACCTATACCAAGGGCAACATCTTGACCAAATTCTGTGACTCGGATTGGGTAGGAGACGTGTATAGTAGGAGATCAGTGACAGGTTATTGTTTCTCACTTGGATCTAGAGTTGTGTCGTGGGTCAGCAAGAAGCAACCCATAGTTGCTCTTTCTTATACCGAGGCTGAGTACAAATCTGCATGCTTTGCTTCTTGTGAGGTAGTGTGGTTGAGGAGGATTTTAGGGGACATTGGTGTAGTGCAAAACAAGTCTACGCAGTTATCATGTGACAATCAGAGTTGCATGGCGATTGCAAAGAACCCTGTGTTCCATGCTTGCACAAAACACATTGAAATTCAATATCACTTTGTATGCGAGCTCATCATGGATGGAGAGGTCGACTTGGTGCACTGTCTGACTACAGAGAATGTTGCGGACATCTTCACAAAGGCTCTTGGAAGAGACTTGCTGGAGTGGCATCTTCATCGACTTGGCATTGGGCCGAAAAAGTAAGTTCACTTGCAGGTGGACATTGAGGGGGGGTGTTAGAAATCAATGCTCCACTCTCGTGTAACTACACAAGAATTAGCTAACTCTACTTGTAAGCTCCCCATATGAGGAGAAGGCATTTGAGTAGCTCGGTTAACTGGAAGGTCCTAGTTTAGACACCAGATGGGGGCCATGTGTGCCTTGATGGCTGGACGACTTCAGATAGAGTTGGCACACCGCCAACTAGGCTACATGCAAGTGCGGGAAGGCATCCCATGACTGAGCACACTGAGGGTAGATGGAGCATTTCCCGAGGCAGCCCACTCTCAGGTTGTGGGGCTCGTTTGGAGCCTCAGATGATCCGAGATGCTCTATTTTGTGCATCGATTCTATCGTGTGGTCGGTGGCCTATTTTGGGACCGAACCCTAGTCGATCGTTTTGGGCAGACTGGGTCGGTCACCCAATTGGCTCTAACCGACTACTTCTAGTGGCTATATAAGAGCAAGCCTGTGAAGCCCATTTCATCACTGGCTATAGCAAACCTGATTCCTTAGCATCCAGCCTCCATCTTCTACTATTTCCTGCTCGCCATCAAAGCTTCTCTGACAGGAGCACACGGTTGGGAGGTAGCGCCATCTATTGTATCAGTTCTACAGTAATCAAAATTTTGATTCTCCATACTATCTAGTTTTCTCTCTTGCATACGAGATCCTATTATCTGTTGAGCATAGACGTTGAATTGTTTTCTTATAGAATATAGCGCTTGTGTTAACCATATTAAAGTGCTTGGGACAACAAACCTAGTATTAGGAGGTGATCCTAACCAGTTCCCAAATAGTGCTTATGTTAGCCTCGCCACTCCTAGGCTCGAGTGATTTGGGGATTAAACTCCCTGAGCATCCTCACACCTTCACCTATTTGGTGTCATGCATGATGCATGAGACTCAAACATGGAGTGGTAAGACTCAGCTTCATTGGGACACTCAACGGTAACCCTGTCCTGGGATGATATTTGGGGAACAAACTCCTTGAGTTTGAGTTGTACTCCTTTCATGGCTATTTTCATTGGTGTTGCTATTTCCTATGGATGTGGAGCTGAACAGTGCAAGGCACATGCACTCTTTGTGGCTTAGAAGTGTGCATTCCCTTGTTCTAACACCTCCTTGTTCCAGGCAGGGGCAGCTAGAATGCACAACCTGTGCATGTTGCTTGAAACCTTTGGAATTTTGGGAGGGCTTAGGGTATTTCAAGATCAAACTCCCTTGAGGTTGTCCTTTTGAAGTAGATCATTAGGCTTGGTCACCTTTACTCATTGATTACCCTACATTTGGCGGTTGTACTCTATGGATGTTAACATGCCCCCTTTCCTATTTGCTGATCCGTCCTTGGGTGAGCCATGCTGAAGGAGGGTGGTGGAGAGGACTGATTGTAGGATGGTGTAGTGGTTCAACTGCCTGGACATGAGGCAAGCGAGGTACGAGCAGTACTTCCAAAAATGGGTGGCATGCATATCCTTGTAAGTGTGTAGGTGATGCCCGTGGAGGTTGCAGATGCATAGGTAGAGGCAGAGGTTCTAGAATTGAGTTGGACCAATGTCGAGGTTGAAGACAATCTGGTTGGTCAGATTGTGAATGTAGTCATTGATGGGGTGGCTATGGGCAAGAAGATCACAGATTGAAGTGGATGACGACGATGACAATTAGATCAGGGATGGAGCTGTAGGTGTCATTGAATGATTGGAGGCGAAAGCAAAAACCTTCCTACGTCATTTCTTTTGGGAAGTTACAACACATTGGGGTCCTGTTGCTGGAGAGCTCGAAAGGTGGCCCAAGCCCAACATCAGTCCATGGGCATATAGAGTGGGTGGACTCGACGATCGATGGGCGCACTGTAGTAGTAGCGCCAAAATTTCTCCATCTTCAAAAATGGTAGCCGCCAATCGGGCTGTAGATTGGCATCTGCATCAATCACAGGGATAGGGGCATCGGGGGTGAGGTTGTATCCTCCTCTTGTGCACTTGGGATGTGCACTTGGGATGCGCTTATCGCCAGTTGTTGAATGACTATGTTATGAACTGTGTGAGAGGGAGCACCTCTAGAATCTTGTAGAGATGGAGGTTGAAGCCCTTGAGCTGGTGCTTCCAATGGTGCATGAGCATGCTATCTGACAACTCTTGGAAGGATTGCAAGTCTAGATGCCAATGAACATCTTCAGGAGGAGACCTTGGCAGGGATGGCGGAGCTTCGTCATCAGCAAGTGGCATTGGCCCTATCTCTGGGGGGCCTGTAGGAGTCATGGCATCGATGCTTTGTACAAAATGTGTTACTTTGAGCAGCGTGTTGAATGCCTCATCAGAGAGGTCGATCGGAGCATTGGAGGTGATAAATGGGGAGGGTCCGTGCTATGCAGTGGTGGTGTTGGAGACATTGGACGAGTACTGGGGCAGTGTTGTCCAAGGGGGAGGAGGTTGCGTAGCTTGTTGGGTGGGTTGGGCAGGATCTAGTGGAGGCAGTAATGGAATATCTGTAGGGGGCGGGTGTATGAAAGAGGTGATTGCACTTTGTTCTTCATCCTTGATTATTTCTTCAAGGTATGCTATGTGAATTGTTTCCAAATTGCTCACGAAGGACTCAAGTGAGTCTTGGAGAGCTTGTATGCACATACACTATTTGATATCTTTCATAGGGGATGGGTATCTATTGTGGGCACAGTCCACCGTGAGTGCCATGTCTTATTGCATAAACATGCGAGTTAGCAGTAGTGACTATGAGGGGTGTGTGAGGGTAGGTTAGCTGCAATAGTTGGTGGTTCAGTCCTCCAAGCAGTTTGAGTCTTCAATGAGAGTCTAATTGACAATCGGTTCTTGTACGCATGCTATTACTAGCATTCCATCTTTGTTCTTCCCATGTGTTGTGAGAGCTCTTACTCCGAGAATACAAAGTTATGCAATGTTGTGATCTTCTTATTCATGTTCTCTGTATTATTTCTGTAGATGTTGCACATGCTATTTTATCTCTATTCCCCATATTGTCTGTGCTAAGTTATGATGCTATAGTAGAAGATCAACCAATTGGTCAACATTCCTTCTAGAAAAAAGAAATGATAAAAAAAGAGAAGGTACTGATGCTTACCAGTATCTACATTTAGCAGTAGGATTAATCTCCACAGAAGAGCATTGCTCCCAAGTATGAAGACTGAATGTAGAACAAAGGCGTGTGATGACATAATGTGGAAAAAGAAAAATAGGCCAGATGAACCAATTTACATATCCTTGACTGGAGGAGCTGGAACATGCAAGACAATGCTCATACCCGCTCTTCACCAAGAGATACTATATCCATAATAATAAAGGTTCTTGATCCATTGACTACGAAAATTCTAAAAATGTCTTACACAACAGTTTTGCTTGCCATATGAACGGTGCTACTCTCCATTCCATGTTGAATATACCAATAAATTGCAAGAACTTGCATGAATTCATAGTTGACAAGCTAGATAGGCTCACAAAACAATACTTGGACCTTTGAACTATTATCCTGGATGAGGTATCACTCATTGGGAAATGCATATTTAACTTTATGGATGAGCAGTTACGCATCATCAAGCACATTCACATCCTATTTGGGGGCATGGACATCATAATAATAGGAGACCTATACAGTTACCCCTTGTCCATAATAAGTGGATATTCCAACATTGAAACCCTTTAAAGAATTTTTTTTGGAAAGAACAGATCAAGAAATACCAACTCATTATGGGGTTAACGGCCATGGCCCACTATACCTTAACCCCGGTTATGTACAATACTCAAACACATATATGTATGGATGACATAGAAGTTTAGGTGTTCTGCACCCACCAAAACTTGTGTGGCTCTCTCTTCTGGCTCTCCCTCTCTCTCACCTTCTTCCATCCCGTGTCTGTTCATGAGATCTCTCAACTGGTATCAGAGTGTAGGTGTTCTAGTTGAGCCTAGGTGTGAGCCTAGAGCCCGAAGTCTACTACTATAGCTCTATGGGAGGAAGGAGAAGCTCAATTGGGTGACTTTACCTGCATCATGGTGTGCAAAGACCTTGCAGAAGCCTTTGGAAATTTCTCCTAGTTGTTTTTTTACAAGCAGCAGGTGGTTCTTAGGTGGTTTTGGAGCCAAAAGATTTTCTATTTTAGACCTAAGAGTCGTGAGATATCTTTCTCTAGAAGTTGAATCTTTCCCTAAGATCAAAAGAAAAGTTGTAGAAGACTTTGAGTACTTTATTTTTTGGTTTTAATATCTTTGTCATCTGAGTTTTCAATGAAAAGTTATAGCTCTTGCAAAAAGTGACGAAATTCAATTTCCTGCATTGATTTCGTGTGTTGGATCTTCATATTTAGGCCACCATTTGTAGTTTAGACACTCCTAATGGATTGAAAGCAGTCCAAAACTTTTAGTTGTGAAACTTCTTCCGATTCCATGAAGTTCTAAACCTGTGGTGAAGCTCTATCTACTCTAACATATTCATTTCATTCTTGTCTGAATGGGATCTCAACATCTGGGCCTCCATTTGTAGAGCTGTTTGTCCAGTTGGATCCATAATGCCTGAAAGATCTGTCTACAAAGCTGCTTGCCATTTCGTGAAGAGTTGAGGGAGTTGTGATTCTCTCTGTTTTTCCGTTGTCCCTTTGCAAAAAAAAAATCAAAGTTTCCAAGACCTTTCCATTGATTGCCACGTGGCAAATAAGGTTACCCCTTATGTTTTAATCTGCCTAAGGTTCATTTTTGCAAGTAAATGCAAGCATTGATTGGCTCTTACTCCATCCTTGGATGAGATTTTGGAGTTCCAATAGAAGAGATATTTTCAGATTGTCTTGTTGTTGAGTCCAATTATGCAATGATGCCCATGTTTTGAGGCATCTCAAGCTCTATTTTCACTAGCAATCACTGCCATGGGGCCGTGATTTTTTGATATACCTTATGCAAATCACTCTGGTTACACTTTGAGCCATGTATTCTCATTTGTGGTTTGTATTGGGTTGTAGTGGATGCTTTATAGGAAATTTCGATGCATTGCAATCCTTGTTGGATGCATTGACAGGCCCAGATTGCCTTGTGGGATGATTTATTGATGGACGTTTAGCATGCAAATGCTATTTTATGCTAAGGGACAGCTTTGACATATTGCAATGGATGCACAGGTTGTGCTATGATCTCTTGGATGATATTTTGCTGATGCATATGCTCATGGATAACATTGATGCTTGAGGCATTTTGGCAGATATTGGAATTGGGATTGCCATTGCTTTGCCATTTTAGTTGGAATTTTCTTTTGGGCCATAATTTCTCATATGGATGCATAGTATATGCACATGAGTCAGATGCATTTTAATGATTTGATCCTTTGAAGTTTGGTGATATTACATTCCATTTTGGCATACACATTTGTGTGCACCCGGTATTTTGGTGTGATTCTTTCTTGCAAGCACTAGCATTTGGGATTTTGTTTCATTTGCATCATGGCATCCTCTTCCATGTCTTAAAATGAGTTTTTCAGCATTAAATCATTTGATGGGACAAACTTTTCTTTATGGAAAGAATAGATAAGGGATGTGCTTATTCAAAAGAAGCTGATTAAACCCTTGGCAGGAATTGGAGCTAAGCTTGCAAAGATGTCTGAGGATGATTGGAATGAGTTGAATTCATTGAGGATGCATTAGCAAACTCTACTCTTTGACTCGATCTTGCATAGTTAGTCTATTTAAAATTAGTAAATGAGTAGACTATGGAAGGTTTATGGAAGAAATTATGTGCCACTTATGAGAAGGAAACTGCTCTAATAAAGTTTATCTAATGAAGATGTTGTTTGAGCTGTAGATGAAGGAAGGGGTCTGACAAAACATGTGTGCCTCAGGATCTATGGAGCATTCTAAGGTGGATGGAACCTATGTGGAGACATGATGAAGAGAGTGCTCATGACATGTACCTCAAGTCAATTAGGTTCCAAGATACATTAGCTTGGACTCATAAAAAGAATCTTGAGATAGTGCAAAGTGCTTGATTGATATTACTTCAAATGAACCTCCCTTTTATAGGTGAGGGTACTTACATCCATTTGCTTGCTCACATGTGGGATATCTCCTCCATGCCATGTGGTAGCTTGCCCTTTACTCATACCTTTGCTCTACATGTGCTCATGGCACCACAACTTTCAACACCTCCCCTTGGTGCCATGATTCTTTGGCTACTGCAAGGTGGTCAGATGTGAGTTACATTCCATCACCTCCCCTTAGTGCATGCATTGCTACTTAAGGTGGTCAAGTGTGGCTTTTACATGTCAATACCTCCCCTAGGTGCTTTCATAGCTACTCTCAGGTGGTCAGGCTTGATTTACAAATGTGTGGGCTAAAGGTGGCAAGGGTGTTGCTTCTCAATACATGTTGTCGATGTCATCATCTTCTTTGCTTGATGTAGCTTGATGCATGATGCTTTGTTCTTCCATGTGCCTTGATGCTTTACATGTGGTTGCCATGCTTCGTGCTATGGTCATCTCATGCACTTGTGCTTTTGGCATGCTTATGAGAATGATGTGTGCATTCATGCTTTGATTTGTCATTTGTACCAATTGATTTCTTTCAATATCGGCAATGTATAATTGCATACAATGATTCAGACTTGATAAGTGCATAGAGCTCAAAAAGACGATCACTTTTCCCTTTTGGAACATGTACAAATTATTCTTGGATTGCAAGTTACGCCTTGTCGAAGTTTTTGTGAAGAAGAGGGCCTTTGATGATGTGGCACAGGGATTCACATGCTGAATTCCATACTGTGCTTACAAAGGGACTCTGTGCTTAGGTGGCACTACTGATTGTGCATGCTTATGTGGCAGTTAACCAACCCTAACTCTAACCATGGTGGGTTAAGTTAACTAGACCATGATTAAATCTTATCTGCCACGTGTCCTAAGGTTGAACCTTAGAGAAGAAACCTTTGAAAAATGTTTGAGGAAAGTTTGCGTTGCTTCTTCGTCTCAACCCTCAGAAATCGCAATTTGGAGCTGTAATTTCAATTTTCTTTGCTCTCTCCCCTTGACTTTCGGTGCAAGAAGCTCCTTCGCCCTTGCAAGCGTGCCTTACTCAAATGCTCAACATGAGTCGTGGTCGTTTACATCTGTTTAATCATTGGTGGAGAGGCCGCGTGAGCCTTGGTTGTTGAGTTTGGTGCACATTGCTGGTGTGAGCTACATGAAAGTTGTGCTGGTGATGGCCGGTGGTGCAGATTCTTATACGCTGTGTGCGGCTACTAGAGGCATAGTTGTGGAGCGGCCCTTGCTAGTGCTGGAGGAGCAGCCGCAAGGTGTACTGTGAGCCTTGGAGCTATTGTAGTTGAAGCTCCAATCGGTGGAGCAGAAGTTGAGGCAGCCGATGGAGAGGTTATGGCACAGTGCTTTCATGGCTTTGAGGGTGCTGCTCATCAGTCGCGTCAGAGATAGGTTGCTGGGTCTTGTTGAGCCATAGGTTATTCGTGAAGCTCGTAGAGGTAGGCTTTGCAGTCCGGGCAATGCTGAGTCATTTGGAAAGCCTTGAGATCCAACCGTCTCTTTAAAGCTCTGATGGTCTTTTATGTTGGCATCACTACTAATAGAACACTCATTTGAACTTGATCGGCTACAGATCTATGTGGGCATTTGATGGCATAGATGCTCATGAGCCATCCGCTTGAGGGGTTGCACTGTGGACTGTAGAACTTGGATAGTCTTGGAAATCAACGACTTCTACATTAGCAGGCATTAGCAGGCTGTAGAAAAAGAGAACAATGGTCACGGATGAAGGTCGATGGTCGCTGCTATCATTCGGATCTTTCTACTTCAGTGCTTCAGATCTTCTTGTCCATCGTTGTTTGAGGCTTCTTCTATTTAGTTGTTCCTAGTCAAGCCTTGTTTTGCATGTGTGTCTTTATGGACTCGTGGCTATTCTTGCATTCTCCACAAGCCCATGCTTCCCTGCAAGCTTTCTTGCTCAACTCTCAAACTCTACTTGGCTCAGTTACAGTGGAAGCTTGTTTTTGTAGCCCACTGCTCTTCTATTGCTTCTACTCATGCTGCCTTCATGATTGTCTATTTGCTGGGACACCCTCTGAGGCTCAACAATCTCGTTACAGATCTATCTCACAAAATAGATCTCTAAAATGTACTCTCTTTCTCTCTCTCTTTCATTAGGAATGACAAAAATATCTCAAAGAAATGAACAAAATTTTCATTCAATGGACGGAATTCTCTCAATCTAAATCTAACACTAACCTAGGGGAAAATTCCTCTCCAGTACAAAAGCCCTTTGAATTTCAACCTTTGCATGACAAATTGAAGCAGATTTCTAAGTTGCCTCTTTAGCCATGAAAGCTTGACTATGCAAGTCTAAGTTTGACTTTGGACAGTCAAAGTTTGACTAGTAGTTTGAGCAAGATTTATTTTCAGTCTGCTATGCTCATTTTCTAGCATCTACTTGGTCATTTTTTGCTTAGACATCTTGCATAAATGTTGCTTTGACTAATTGCCTTATGCTTTGACATTTACTTCAGTCACATAGAGAAATCCAAGTCAAAGTATTCAAGTTGTTACTCTTTGAAGGATTACTTTTTATTGCTCATATTTCACCTCTAAGAGAGAAGACACTGCCCAATTCTTGGGTTAGACCCTCTCATGGCTACCATATTGAATATGGACAAGTTCAATGGTAAGGGCTTCAACACATGGCAGATGAAGGTCAAGTTTGCATTAATGAGGGAAAACCTCTGGGGGCTTGTCAAACCGGCTCCAACTTCTTCTTCAACAGCCTCCAATGCTGGAGAATCCTCAGCTCCGACATACCTAGCAAGAGATCCTACTAGAGAGGAGGAAGCATATGGCATCATTGCTCTTGCTTTAGGAGATGACTATATTCATCACATCTCTAACTTAGAGTCTCCTTCAGAAGCTTGGCAGAAGCTTGACATTATTTTTGGTGCTAGCTCTCACATCTCAAAATTATCACGTAAGATTGCTTTCTTTGTCTGATGAAAATATCGACGTTTTTTACATAATTTTTTTTAAAAAAAACGGGTGCAGACGTCGTTATTAAAGTTGTTAACAGCATCGAAAAAGAACGGTTGCTATAAAGCGTTACTATATAAACGTTGCTATATAGTGACACTGATAATCGTCGCTATATAGCGACACTAGTAAACGTCACTATATAGTGACGATTAATAGAACTTAAAAAAAAGCATTAGTGGGGCTAAATAGGACCATAGTAAGCCCTATTTTGCCCCACTAATGCTTTTTTTTTTGTAATCACAAAAAAAAGTTTTTTATTACAAACCTTCCCTTGCGAAAAGGGTGATACAAAATCGCTCAAATGAAATGATCGAGCAACAAAAGCATATACATGTCGAACATATACTGTTGAGATATTGAGCTCCACTCGTGATATGCCAGGGTGACCATTGTGCATCTATGTCACCAACTTGTTAGCTATAGATGCAGTTAGTACACCGCCCACGAATAATAGCTGGATGACAGCTATCCTTATCTACTCTAGTTCGTGGCTCAATTAGTATGCCACTTTAGTTAGCTGAGTTTGGTTTGAGACCCACATATAGGGTTCTTCTATTTCTTTGTACAAGAGTTCTTTTGGCTTTCACAACTAAGAAGAGGAAAATTGTTTTCAGCCTCCACCTTTGTGTGTATTCCCCCATTGTGTATGTGAGAAAGCCGCAAGTGAGACTCCTTCCCTCTCTCCCACTATCTTCACATGGTATCAGAGCCTTGTTCATGGTCAGGAGCTCAAGAAAGCGAACCAAGTTCACAGTGTCCTGGTAAGAGGACGAGTGTTGCTTTGCTTTTTCGAGTTTGGGAGCAAATCTCTGCAGGTAGCACAGCCAGAAAGTGCAAGAGTGCATTGTCTCAGATTGAGATGCCCTTCGCAGTGTGGCAAGAGGGAAATATATGCTACGGGTGAGGGCAAAGCCTGCGGTGACTTTATTTTTCTGATTCGAGGCCATTTCAGGGCCCATTTTGAAGGCAGAAGTTCTTCACAGGCACTCAAAAAAAGGCCCTGTTTTTGCTGTGCGACCACTGTTCTGCAGGTCGGTGAAAAGTTGCCGCAAAAATTGCATCGTACGCCTATGCACAGAGATATTGGGAGTTATAGAATCATTCTTATTGCCTGTTCATGCAAAATTGTCACTAGGAAGTGACTATGTGGTCAAATACCACTTTCGTCAATTTTGCATATTTGCCTATGTGAGGCAGAAGCTGTGTTTTTTGCAGAGTTCTGTAATGGCATCTGATTCTCTTTCACAGATTGTCACTGAAAAGCTTGACAAGAACAACTTCCAAGCATGGAAGTTTAGCATGACAAATTTCCTTATGGGAAAAGGCTTTTGAGAGTTCATTACAGGAAATGAAGAAGAACTAGTTCTTCCTAATGTTCCCAATCAAAAGGAAATGTAGGCATTTAAAGGATGGCCTGAGAGAGCCATACAAGTTATGTACTAGATGTCTATCAGTATTTCAGATTCTATGATTGTGCATATTCAAGATGCAAGTACAACAAAGGAGGCATGGGATACTTTGGCAAAAATGTACAGCACAAATATGCAAGCCAGGAAAATGCAGCTCAAGCAGAAGTTGCACAATGTGCAGAGAGAAAATATGAGCATCAATAAGTACCACATGAAGGTGAAGAAAATTGCAGATGCACTTGCTTCCATTGGGTCGCCAGTGGAAGATGATGATTTAGTTTATGTGACCTTGAATGGTCTAGGAAAGGATTATGCACAGTTCCGGACATCCATTGCCATCCGTGAAAAATTTCTTGATTTTGATAAGTTGTTTGCTCTCCTAATTTGTGAAGAGCACAGAAATGGTGGTGCATCTTCTTCAAGAAACCAGTCCTATGGAGGAGGACATGGTAACGCTAGAGGCAAGGGGAGCCAAAGAGGCCGTGGTGGATGGCAGAGAGGCCAAATTGCAAATAGTAATGTTGAATGCTACTATCGTGGTAAAATGGGTCATATGGCTAAAGACTGCTACAAAAAGCAGAATGACATTATGAATGGAAAATTGCAGTAGGGCAATTATGCATCCTCTAGTAGATAGGGTGATGACAAAAATGAGCATTTGTTTATGTTGTAGCACATGACCAATTCTGTGACAAGTGCAAAAGAAAGCAATGATGTGTGGTATGTTGACTCAAGTGCATCAAACCACATGACAGGTCATGCAGAATGGATGCAGGATGCAAGGAAAATGGAAAGACCAGGATTTGTGGAGACTGGTGATGATACTACACATCCTATTGTGCAGATTGGTAAAATTCCTTTGTCTATGCAGGATGGGAAAAAGAAATACCTGTCTAATGTATTTCATGTCCCGAACATCACCAAGAATCTGGTTTCTGTTGGTCAAATGGTTGAGCAGGGCTTGCAGGTTAGATTTAATCCTCATGGATGCTTTGTTGAGGATATGAAAAATAACGGTCGCTTGATAGCAAAAGGAAAGAAGAAGGGCAGGATGTTTACATTGGATGCGGATATGCCTGAATTGAGTGCAGCAATGTTTGCACATGGGACCAGTGTAGTTGTAGATATTGATATCTAGCATAAACGCATTGGTCATGTTAATGTACAGCGACCTAAATCAATGCAGGCCCCAAAATATTATTGCAAGATTGCCTAAATTCAAGGTTGCAGAAATGCGTAACGTATGTGAAGCCTGTCAATTTGGAAAACAGGCAAGGAAACCATTTCCTAGGCATGTTCAAGAGAGTAAGAAGCCATTGGAATTAATCTAGTCTGATGTGTGGACTACTAAAGCTGCATCTATTGGAGGATATCACTATTTTGTCACTTTTATTTATGACTACAGTAGAAAAGTTTGGGTGTATTTTATTAAAAAGAAAAGTGAAGTGTTTGGGCATTTCAAAGCTTTTAAAGCTATGGTTGAAAAAGAAACAGGCCTGCAAATAAAATGCCTAAGGTCAGATGGAGGGGGAGAGTACCTCTCAAATGAGTTTGTAAGGTTCCTGTAGGAGCATGGCATAAAGCAGCAATATTCATGCCATCATACCCCACAGCAAAATGGACTTGTAGAAAGGAAAAACAGGCATATTGGAGAGGCATCTCGGACCATGCTAAATGAAAAAAACCTACCATATTATTATTGGGCTGAAGTAGTTGCTACAGCAGTTTACATCATGAACAGGCCTCCCACTACAGCAATACATGGCATGATGCCAGAGGAGATGTATACCATTTGAAAATTTTTGGTTGCATTGCCTATGTTCATGTGCCAGATGAGTTGAGGTCCAAGTTGGATCCAAAAGCTGAGAAGTGTGTCTTTATTGGTTATTCTCTGCAGCAGAAAGGTATAGATGCTATAACCCTTCTAGTCGTAAGTTTACAGTGAGTAGAGATGTTGTTTTTGATGAGATGAGCAGCTGGTATAAACCAGTAAATGTGATTTATGATGTAGATGCACAAAATGGTAATGCTGCACAGAATTCACAATAGCAATCACAAAATATTAGTGGACCTACAATGTCCTCTAGCAGTGGTTCACATACTTGGCCATGGATAGGTAGATTGAGATCAGGAGAATCTCGTCAAAGCAATGCAGATAGTGGTATGCAGGTATCACGAAAAGGAAAAGAGAAGGTAGATTAGCCCATGTTTGATGTGAATGCAGGTCACTCTTATGTGGATGGTGAATCTAGTGGCTTAGAACAGAGCATTGATGATGAGTTGGGCATTCCTTCTGTTGTCACACCTGGAGTCAGGAAGACTAGGGATGTTTTGAGAGCACCTGGAAGTGAGCCTATTTTGTGCAGGTCTACTAGAGCTAGGTATCCTGTGGATAGGCTGAAATATGATGGATTTACATCCATTCACTATGCCTATATGGTTAAAGTGATACAGGAACTAGAACCCACTTCTTTTGAGCAAGCCATGGGAAAAGAAAAATGGGAAAAAGCCATGGATGAGGAAATGGATGCCTTGGAAGCAAATGCTACATGGGAATTGGTGCCTTTGCCTAAAGACAAGAATGCAATTGGCTCTAAGTGGGTTTATAAGGTGAAGCACAATGCAGATGGTCTGTGAATAGATACAAGGCAAGATTAGTTGTCAAGGGGTATGCATAGACATATGGCATTGATTATGAAGAAACATTCAGTCTGGTTGCAAGGATGGCAACCGTAAGAGCAGTCATCGCTATGGCTACATCAAAGGGATGGTCTTTACATCAGATGGATGTAAAGAATGCCTTCTTGCATGGTGATTTGCAAGAAGAGGTCTTTATGGAGCAGCCACCAGGTTATGTTCATGCTATTCATCGTGAGTTTGTTTGTAGGTTGAAGAAAGCCTTGCATGGCTTGAAGTGAGCACTTAGAGCATGGTCTGACAAGATAGGACAATATCTTGTCAATATTGGCTTTCAGATTTCCAAGGTAGATTTCTCACTTTATGTGAGAAAAATAGAGAAAGGTATTATGCTGCTTGTCATTTATGTTGATGATTTGATCATCACAGGTGATAGTGATGAAGATATCCTTTATGTGAAAATGCTATTGAAGCAGAAGTTTGAGATGAAGGATTTGGGAGAGCTGCGTTATTTCTTGGGCATTGAGCTGATTAGATCACCAAGTGGGATATAGCTCTTGCAGAGGCAGTATGTATTGGACATGCTATCCAAATATGGGATGATAGGCTGTAAGCCTATTTGAGTTCCTTTGGAGCAGAATGTGAAGCTGAGCACAGATGCAAGTGAGCTTCTAGAAGACCCTACTATGTACAGATGCATAGTAGGAAGTTTGATTTATATGACTATTACCAGGCCAGATTTGAGCTATGATGGTGGATTGGTAAGTCAGTTTATGCAAGCTCCAAGGAAACCGCATTTGGATGCGGCTAGATGCATACTCAGGTATGTGAAGTCCACATTGCAGTATGGACTATTTTATGAGGCTGGAGTTTAGATACAGTTGCATGGATACACTGATGGTGATTGGGCTGGTAGTATTTCTGATAGACGATCTACCAGTGGATATGTGTTCTCTTTTGGGAGTGCTGAAGTCACTTGGAGCAGCAAGAAACAGCCTACAGTTGCCTTGTCGAGCACAGAGGCTGAGTACAGGGGTGCAGCAGTTGCTGCATGTGAGGTAGCTTGGTTGCATAAGCTACTTTATGATATGCATCAGTCTACAGATGGGCCAATTGTCATTTATTTTGACAACATGAGCAATATACACTTGGCAAATAACCCAATCTATCATGCTAGAACAAAGCACATTGAGGTGCATTATCACTATGTGCAGGAGAAGGTTTTACTAGGTCTTATTGATCTAGTTTATGTCAGCACAGAGGATCAGGTAGCTGACATATTCACGAAGGCATTGGGCATAGAGAAGCTGCGCAAGTTCAGAGACTTGCTTGGTGTGCAAGAATTGGGATTAAGCTGGAGGGGGAGTGTTGAGATATCTCATGATATGCCAGGGTGACCGTTGTGCATTTATGTCACCGACTTGTTAGCTGCAGATGCGGTTGGTACACTGCTTATGAATAATAGCTGGATGACAGCTATCCTTATCTACTCTAGTTCATGGCTCAGTTAGTATGCCACCTTAGTTAGTTGAATTTGGTTTGAGACCCACATAAAGGGTTCTTCTATTTCTTTGTACAAGGGTTCTTTTGGCTTTCACAACTAAGAAGAGGAAAACTGTTTTCAGCCTCCACCTTTGTGTGTATTCTCCCATTGTGTATGTGAGAAAGCCACAAGTGAGACTCCTTCCCTCTCTGCCACTATCTTCACATATACAACATTGTTTGTTACAAAATTACCCTTTCAAAAAGGGTGATACAAAATTGCTTAAACGAGCTGATATACAAAATGACATACATGGCAAAGTATATGCAAACTACTACTACTACTACTACTCATTCTAATCATCCTCGTCATATTCGTCCTCGTCTTGTTAGATTGATCCTTGTTCCTCATGAGTTGCACCTGCTCCTTGACCCTCGTCACGTGTGTCTGATCCGTGGCCCTAGTGATCACTCGCCTCCGATGATGGGATGCTCGAGCTTTGACCCTAAGAGTGAACCATATAAATTGAAAATTAGATTGGAACTTAAAGAATAAAACAATTTAAAAAGTGAGATTACAAGTAGGAGTAGACTTATACTGTGTGAGCAGCCACCTTAGCCCAATCGACCGTCGCTCCCATTGCCTCTTGCTCAATAAACCATGGCTTTATTCCTATGTGAATGCGCATCGCGTCTCTACATCTGTAGAAAGACGTTCCATCACAGCTTGTTGTGGATCCAATTTATGAGAGTTAGAAAAAGTGCATGTAATATGTAGTAAAACAAATAGAACAATACATTAAATGAGAAGAAGTAGACTTACCACGGTTGCCTCAAATGCCAACTGTCCACCTGCACCAATGTGCAAAGTACCTACAGTGTCCAGCCGTCTCCTTGTAGCCCTCCTCTAACCCTCGAACATTTCAGGATGGTCCCTATTCTACTTCTTGAAGAACTTCCAATCAGCTTTGTCTGGCCAGGTGGGTTTAGCCATCCCCTTTGTCATGGAAGTATGCAAGGTTGATCTATGATGCTTCAAGTCCAAACCCATGTTCTCTCGCATATAATTCTCATTAAACTCCCAATTTGGTGCGCTAGGGTATTTTTTTAAAAATTCATTGATGACTGCCTGCTTCTTTTGGTCATCTTGATACTGTCAATCGGTAGCAATGCCGCTCTTGAAGTGATGGCTCATCAACTACCTCATGGTGGCCATCACTGCTTTGCCCTTTCTATCTTCTATTATCTCTCTAGCAGTCGTGATTTGATAGGAGACATCCTGAGTGGGTAAGGAGGACTGATGGTAGTGGTAGAGTCTGAAGGAGTGGAAGCTATGCGAGCACTTTCGAAGTGAGGAGTAGTAGTGGGAGTAGGAGAGGGCAAGGGACTTGACTAATACTATGTCTTGGGACCAAGTGGAGACCTGTAGGGATGTGAGTGTGCTGACTCATCTACATCTCTCGAGTCAGTAGAACATAAGCGGCCCCTCCTACTCTTCCTTCCCTTATGATAGGCACATGCAAGTGATGACCCCTCGGTCGAAGGGACACGAGGGGATGGCTAGGCAGTAGGTCCAACCATCAGAGTACGAGGGAATTGCTGAGGTCCTTTGAGATAGCAGAGAGAAGAATCTTGTTGCCTCCTCATCGATCGTCTGTGCTACAAACTCATCGGTACTCTCGACAAAGCCATGTGCTACTAGCAAAGGAGTTCCTCGAGGGGTAGTCACAATGCTACATCCAAGAGGAGTCAGACTAGGGGTAGTCGTAGTGCTACATCTGGTCTAGGGGTAGTCATAGTGCTACATCTGAGAGGAGTTGGACCAGGGGTAGTCGCAAGGGTAGTCCCCTCAGGTGTTGCCTGAGAGGAATCAAAGTCCTCTGGAGCATAGAGATCGTGATGTTTCCTCCTACAAGGCTATCCGTACTCGTCGGATGTGCGACGTGATCCCATGTCTAACATAGACACAAACACATTTATAAAAAACAAACATAAGCATAGGCATAGGCATAGGCAAATACATATGCTTATGATCGAAAGAGGAAAATACATAAGCATGAGCATATGTCTCCTTCCCTTATGCTTATGCTTATGCTGATGCATGTGCTCATGCATCAGCATAAGCATAAGCATAAGGGAAGGAGACATATGCTCATGCTTATGCTTATGCATGAGCATAAGAGAAGGAGACATATGCTCATGCTTATGCTTATGCTTATGCATGAGCATAAGAGCATGAGCATGAAAGAGGGGAAAGAGGGGGGAAAAGAGGGAGGAAAAGAGGAAAAGAGATTCAAAGAGGGGAAAGAGGAAAAGAGGAGAAGGAGAAGGAGAAGGAGACATATGCTCATGCTTACGCATGAGCATATATAAGCATAAAAGAAAAAGAGAGAAAGCTCAAGCATAAAAGAGGAAGAGAGAAAAAGAGATTGAAAGACATATGCTCATGCTTATGCATGAGCATAAGAGAAGGAGACATATGCTTATGCTTATGCATAAGAGGAGACATATGCTCATGCATAAGCATAAGCATAAGCATAAGAGAATGAGACATATGCTCATGCTTATGCTTATGCATGAGCATAACAGAAGGAGACATATGCTCATGCTTATGCTTATGCTTATGCATGAGCATAAGAGCATGAGCATGAAAGAGAAGAAAGGGGGGAAAAGAGGGAGGAAAAGAGGAAAAGAGATTCAAAGAGGGGAAAGAGGAAAAGAGGAGAAGGAGAAGGAGAAGGAGAAGGAGAAGGAGACATATGCTCATGCATAAGCATGAGCATATGTCTCCCTCTCTTATGCTTATGCTTATGCATGAGCATATGTCTCCTCTTATGCATAAGCATAAGAGAAGTAGACATATGCTCATGCATAAGCATGAGCATATGTCTCCTTCTCTTATGCTCATGCATAAGCATAAGCATAAGAGAATGAGACATATGCTCATGCTTATGCTTATGCATAAGCATAAGAGAAGGAGACATATGCTCATGCTTATGCTTATGCTTATGCATGAGCATAAGAGCATGAGCATGAAAGAGGGGAAAGAGGGGGAAAAGAGGGAGGAAAACAGGAAGAAGAGGGAAAGGAAAAGAGATTGAAAGAGGGGAAAGAGGGGAAAGAGGGGGGGAAAGAGAGAAGAAGAGGGAAAGGAAAAGAGATTGAAAGAGGGGAAAGAGGGAAGGAAAGGGAGAAGAAGAGGGAAAGGAAAAGAGATTGGAAGAGGGGGAAAGAGATTGAAAGATTGAAGGAGAAGGAGAAGGAAAGGAGGGAAAAAGAGATTGAAAGAGGGGAAAAGAGATTGAAAGAGGAAAAAAAGAAGAGAAGGAAAGGAGGGAAAAAGAGATTGAAAGAGGGGGAAAACGAAGAGGGGAAAAGAATTGAAAGAGGGGAAAAAGAAGAGGGAAAAAGAAGAGAAGGAAGAGGAGAAAAGAGGAAAAGAAGAGGGAAGAGAGGGGAAGAGAGGGGAAGAGAGGGTTCCTACACCCATCACTGCAGCTAGCACTTAAGGCACCTAGCTGCAGGCCAATGCAAATAACAAAAATAACAAAAGAAAAAAAGAGGAAGCACTCTCTTACTTGGAATAGTCCCGCTCGGTGTTTTGTGGACTGGCCCTACAGAAGAGAGGAAACATACCATTTTTCAAATAACTAGTTAGAGGAAGGAGGAGTTTAAAGAAGCAACTTCTCAAAGGGATCGGATTGAGAAGACAAGGAGAAAGAGAAGGAAGAGAAATACAAAAAAGACTATAAGAGGTGACTCTTCTTTCTTTCACAAAATCTCATTTTTTGTCTTCAATAACTTGAAAATCAAGCTGAAAACTAGCACATAGCCTTAGCAATACAAGGAGAAACATGCTTCAACACGCACAAAATGAAATCTCACAAAAAATGAACCTACATTCTTCAAAGAGACTCACCTTCTTGAAAAAATTCTTTTCACACAAGCAAAGAGGAAGAAGGGTGGAGAGGGAGCACAAGTGTTAGGAGAGGGGTGAGTAGTGGTGAGAAGTGGAGAATAGAGTGGAGGAAAGCAAGGTTGTCAGATATAGGTGGAAGGATAGATTGCTTTTCTTACAATAGAGATTGCTAAAGAAAGCACCGCGTCACGAGGTTTCGAGTTTTAGCCCACAGCGTTGCTACATAGCGACGCTGGTCAGTCGCTATATATCGACGATTTTACTTAAAAGCGTCGCTATATAGCGACGGAACAGAGCAAATCGTCGCTATATAGCGACGGGTCAAAATGTCACTATATAGCAACACTTCAGGACACTTTTTGTTTAAAGTTAAAAAAGAAGCTCACAGATGCTATTTTATAACTGTTAATATATTTCCTTGCAACTTATGTTGTGATTTTATAAGTGCAGATGGAAGGGACGAGTGGAAGCTCATCTGATGATGCACCAATGCCCGGGAGCACAAAGTGGCTTACGTTGCGCTCATTGTAAGCAAGAAGTACGACATCAACGTCGTATTATCATGCACCACTTGCGGATGTATGGGGAGGATCCCGAACAGTACCCACCATTGGTGTTGCACGTGTTGATGGACTATCGGTAAGTCAAAGCTATTTAAGTTCATGGTTAATATTGGATACCATTATGGTACGAAACCTTGAGACAAGATCTTATATTTATACGAAATCTTAAAATAGGATGAGGCTGACGAGGGTACGCATATACCTTCACACTTTGAGCAAGACTATAGTCTCTCGAATGACGACAAGGGTATGGTCGACATGATGGATTCAATTTTTAGGGGCACTACATCCCATGTGCACGTGATGTCAAAGTCTGAGGTCAAAATGTGAGAGTTGCAATCAACACAATTGTACGAGGGTGCTAGGATGTCTAAACTATGTGCTTCTGTCTCAATCTTGAATCTACAAGTAAAGTATGGGTGGTCATATACAACTGTCTAAGCCTTAATGAGGTTAGCTCTTGCATTAATTTGACTCATTATTTGGATATTGTTTGTTTTGAGAATCATCATGTATGGATTAGTGTACCGAATCATCATTATTTGAAGCCTATGTATGTTTGAATTGTGATAGGTTGCTCTAGAAGATGTTGCCTGCACCAAATACCATGCCTGCATCAAGAGATGAAGCGAAAAAGATGCTAACAACAGTGGGTATGGATTATGATACCATTCATGCTTGCCATAATGATTGTATTCTCTTTCATCGTGAGCATGGAGATTTGGCTAGTTGTCCGAAGTGTGGGGAACAATGATATAGAGATGACTTGCAGGGGGTGAGCAGATACCGGTAAAGGTCTTGAGACACTTTCCCATCATTGCAAGAATACACCACATGTTCCGATGTAAATCCATAGCGGAGTTGATGACATGGCATGCATCTCATTGGTCCACTGATGACACATTGAGGATTCCCGTAGATTGTGCAGCTTGGAAGCACATAGACAATCAGTGGCCAGACTTTACGAGGGAGCCATGCAACTTGTATCTTGGGCTCACCATGGATGGTGTGAATCCTTTCGTATTACGCTCGACATCTTGGTCGACATGGCCCATAGTTGTGGTGAATTACAATATCCCACCGCGGCTAACAATAAAAAAGGGACACCTCATGCTTGCACTACTTGTGCCACGGAAGTACAAGGCAAAAAATATGGACATGTACATGGCACCTTTGATAGAGGAGTTTAGATGTTATGGAGAGGAGTGTAGGTCTTTGATATTTCCAGAGATCCTAGACACACCAATGATATTTTGGTCAGGGGTATCACAACAAGATAAAGCACCCATAGACGCATGCACAGATGCGTTTACTGAACTAAATAAAAAACTTACGGGCCTGTCTATTTGCATGTCTATTTTTGCATCTAGAGACCCGCATCTAATTGTGCATCTATATATCAGACACACGCGCGTATAGATGTGCACTTAGATGCATAAATAGACGCGCTTATAAACGCATTTATAGACGCAAATATAGATGCAAGTCGAACAGACAGACGCATATATAAACGCGTTTTTAAATGCACTGATAGACGCGCTTTATTTTTTATTTTTAAAAATTTTACAGAATGTTGTGTATGTTGTGTATGCTATATAACAAGAATCCCATATCTACATTGTGTAATTCAATTCTTACATCCAATCGCATTTTAATTACAATTCCAAATAAAACATTACAACTCCAAAACGCAATAAAATTGAAAGCTCAAAAAGTGCTTGTATATACATAAAGCACGAAGCTAAGCCATGTCATGTGGCTTCAATTACAAAAAATAAGAGGAGTGTATATACAAGAGGCACAAAGCCAAGCCAGTGGCTTTAAGTACAAAAAAGAGTAGCTAGCACTACTTGTACGACTAATCTATGTTCTCCAGGTCCTCACTCCCTTCTGTGCTCCCTTCTGCACCTCCTTCCTCCTCTTCCTCATTGTCTTGTGCATGGGCCTGTAAACAAGGGACAACATATATCAATGTATGAAAAATCAAATCTTTACTTATAATTTTGGCATTATTTAATTACTTTCAAATACCTGGGGGGCCACTCCAATAGCCCGGGTATACTGCTCCTCAGTAATCAACCCGTCATCATAGAAGTGCCTCCATGTATCTCCTCTGTGATGGTGGTGGTGGTAGGCTGTCTCCACAGGAGTAGGGTATCTACCCATGATCTCAAGCTGCATGACGACACACTTTGCAGAGGGATTAGTACAAAGAAAAAACCTCCTAATAAACTACATAAGCAATATAATTTGAGATCGATACTTACAAATTGGGCCTCCCATGATTCAACACCCCCTGCTCCAAAATGCGCGCTTCCATATTTCTCCATCTGGATCCTCCGTGCCTCCACGTGCTGCAGACTGGGGTCCTCCCTCGCTGACTTCATTGCCTTCTTCCACTCACGCTTGTGAGCGGTGTGGGGCGGGCCCCTTGGTGGTTGACCTGCCTCAAGCCTGGCAAGCTCCACTAGTGCCTGCCTCTTAAGTGAAGATCTTTTATTGCCAAGTATCGTAACAATCTTTGACTTGGCCCATTTATCTGTGAACTGGCGATTGGGGGGGTTAGGATACCTAGAGCGAACAGTAGCAAGGGTCTCATCAGCCAACCTCTTTGGGTGGTCTTTGTAGTGGATAAAGTAATCTCTGTAATTGTTAGCAATTACAGAGTGCATGAAGGCCATGATGTCCTTCCCTCGTGCATCCATCAAGATGCCTCCTATCTGAGTGATGTCATAATAAATCATACCATCACCCAGAGGCACATCTAAATCATCTGAATCATCATCCTCCCCTCTGCCACATGGCCCAAAGCACTGTGCCATGCATCCCCCACCGCTCTCCCTGCTACTATGCCTGCTACCCTGTTGTGTCGAGCTCGTATGCTGCCCACTCGTAGCTGGAGACTGCACGGGACTACGCTGACCACTCGTAGCTAGAGAACTGAGTCTCGATGGCACAGGAGTACGTGGATGGCTCTGTGAGACAGAAGGACCTCTTGACGGCATGGGGGAAGGGGCATAAGATGGGATGGCAGAAGGGACATAAGACGGCATGGGGGAAGGGGCATAAGATGGTATGGGGGAAGGGGCATAAGACGGCTATGCTGACTCCACTAGGGTGATCTCAAGCGGTGTGGGGTGGCTTGGAGTCTGTAGTGCCGACTCCTGGGGAGTGTTTAGAGTACCCGTCATATACCCGTATAACTCCGCAGGACTAGGAGGGTGCCCTAAAAGGTTATATAAGTCCTTTCAAATAGATTCCCAGGGATTAGGTGAGTTGGAAGCGCTTCCTGGCCACATGTTGAACTAGAAAAAAGGAAAAAAATCTATTACTGATGAGCTGAGAAGAAAGGGAAAGGGAAGAGAGGCTTACTGTTAGAGCGCGTCTATAGACGCATCTGATTTGCGCGTCTATAGACGTGTCTAACAGAGCGTCTAATAGAGCGTTTAATAGAGCGTCTAATAGAGCATCTATCGACGCGTCAGTCTGTTTCTGCAAACATGCTAGACGCACGTTTAGACACGCCTGTACACATGCTTTTAGACGCGCTCTGAGATGTGCCTATAGATGCGCTCCGACAGACGGGATTCCTAAAAAGTAGAAAAGGACATTGCGCCCGACACACAAACGTGACACTGATACCCAGATCATGCGCTTCTTGGATACGAGAAAGTACAAATCTAAAGAGAGCAAACTTCCAAACAAGATCAACTGCAAAAAGACTTACTTGGATAGAGGTATGGAAGGTTCTTCTTTCTTTTTCAAAGTTGCTTCTCCTCCTTGTTCGTCCTCCTCTCCTTTAAGCTTAAAAGTAAGTGTGGGTGCCTTCCTCTTAAGTGTAAGCTTGGAAGTAAGTATGGGATCCTTCCTCTTAAGCATCGAAACTATGGATCTGCTAATAAGAAAGGAAGCAAGCTGCGCGAAGTATAAGTAATGTGAAGAAAAGCAAAGCGAGCGGCACGCTAAAAAGTAGGTTTACAAGCCACGTCTATAATCGCGTCTAATAGCAGGTCTATAGGCACATCTAAATACACAGAGTAGACGTGCCTTTAGACGTGATTTTAGACGTGCTTTTAGACGTGCCATAGAGTTTAAATTAAACATTTGGAGAAGAGCAAATTTGGTGGGTTGTTTGTTTGTAGGATGTTTTCATCTTCAACAAGTAGCTCTAGTGAGGATGAATCCCTTCGTATCCACCATCGCGAAATGTGGTTGGAGCAAAAAATCAAATGTCTGTGTGATCGGTCGAGGAGACATGTATCATGCACGCAGGATTACACTCAATCATATCTCAAAGTATGGAGAATGGGATGTGACCGTAAATAGGGTAAGGGTTTGTAAGTTAAGGTTGATTGAGATACCTATGGGTGTTCATATGTTTGAGTTATGATCCCATTTTAATTTGATACAGGATGCAGTGCCACACGTGCATATGTTACCCTATGCTCACTATGAGGAGGCGAAGCATCGGCGATATGAGGTGGGATCTTCAGGAGGGACCATTACAGATGCATGGAGTGATGGTGATAGTAGCCCTCCGCCATTACCTCATGAAGCCATGGAGGAGGAGGTGTTTGATGATATGGTGCGGGATTTATATGTCCATCAAGGGAGGGATAATAGCATGGAGCAGGATGATCTTTTTACTGCAGCATCGACTCCACTGTTTGAGGGGTGCACATTCTCTGTTCTACGTGCCTCCCTTGAGTTACTAAACTTGCAAACCATCTATGGATGGAGCAATGCAAGTTTGAATGCATTACTCAAGTAAGCTTTAAAGTCGATTTTACAAACATGGTGAATTATGCTAGAGGGTCAATTACTCGAATGCTTTTGCTCATTTATGGTCTTCACGTGCAGGCTATTGTGTAAAATGCTTCCAAGGGAGAATAAACTACCGACCTCAAGAGATATGGCAAGGCAACATGTGACCTCTCTTGGAGGATTAGATTACAAGCGCATCCATGCATGTGTCAATGATTGCGTTTTGTTTCGTGGACTACATAAGGATGCAAGAGAGTGTCCTACTTGTGGAGAGGCAAGATATAGAGGAGATCTCAAAACCTTGGATGTGCCTCGTAAGGTATTGCGACATTTTCCCATAATCCCTCGCATCCAACATATGTTCAAGTGCAAATATATTGCAGAGCTCATGTCATGGCATTCCTCCCAACCGATGGCAAGTGGAGAACTCCCGCGGACTCTCTTGCATGGAAGCACATTGAAGACACATGGCCAAGCTTCAAGGAAGAACCTAGGAGCTTGAGACTTGGATTGGGTATGGACAGTGTGAACCCATTTGGTCTCAAAAGCACGTCTTACAGTGTATGGCCAGTGGTATTGGTGAATTACAATCTTCCACCCTCTATGGCTATTAAGAAAGGACATGTTATGCTGTCCCTTCTAATTCCAGGGAAACATAAAGTCAAAAACCCTGATGTTTATTTGGAGCCTTTGATTGATGAGCTAAAGATACTTTGGAGAGGTATCAAGGTGCATGATGTGAGCAGGCCTCCCTCATCATGAGACTTCAACTGTAAAGCAGTCTTGATGTGGACCATGCATGACTTCCCAGGCTATGGCGAGTGTTCAGGTAAGCATTGCATTTTTAATTATGAATAGGCAAAGGATGTGGCACCCTAAACCCACCTTCCACTCTTAATTGCATATTGTTCAGGTCTCACTACATCGGGTTACCATGCATGTCCTGTTTGTGGTCCTTCGCTAGTTGCCTCATGGGCAGACACATTGAATAAGGTCATCTATGAGAATCACCATCGATTTCTCCCACCTGATCATCCTAGATATGTTGCCCCTTGGAATGAAGTCCTCCCACAATCACTCACCGCGGGAGATTGGATGAGAATTTGGGGTGGTTCCACAACTCCTCCACCACTTGGCATGAGCCGGTAAGGGTTTGTAACTATTGGCTGGAAGTAAAGATTGGCTATATTGGCTGAAACTAAAGATTGCACGCTAACACTTTATTTTGTTTAGATACTCCATCTTTTATCGTTTACTATATTGGTCCCACCTCAAGATCAATCACCTGCTTGATCCCATGCATATCTTCAAGAATGTGGCATCTACCATTTGGGAGCATTTGAATGGGACACGAGATTTGGAAGGCATAAGGGAGGATCTATGTAGTACAGGGAGGATGCGTGAAGCTTGGCCTCAAGAGAGACCAAATGGGCATGTTTTTTTACCTCGTGCACCGTGGATGTTATCAAATCTAGAGATGGCGACGGTGAAGTGCGCTATTACTACAATTTGTACTCCCAGTGGATGCATGAGGTGTTTGAAGGGAGCCTTTACAAAGAGCAAGAAAAGAGGTGTAGAGCAATTATATGGCTTGAAATCTCATGATTGGCACAAGATGCTCCAAGTAAGTTTTATGTGCATAATATCTTTTTCCTTTTAAATTTGTGAGTGAATAGCTATAAGCAACTAATCAACCACCTCCTTGCAGGTTCAATTCATACTACCTACTAGCATTTTACGTAGTGCATTGAAGGATGTGAAAGATTGTATTTACAAGATGGGCGAGCTTGTGAGGTATGTGAGCTCAACGGAAATAGATCCCACCATGCTTGAGAATGCTCGAGTTATGTCAGTGGAGGCGTTTTGTTTAGTGGAGGAGACATTTCCACATTCTATTCTCACAAACCAACTACATCTCACAGTGCATTTGGTGGATGAGATTGCTATATGTGGTACTATACATGCACGATGCTTGTTCTTCCTGGAGCGCTTCATGAAGACCTTGAAGGGCTTTGTGAGACAAAATGCAAGACTCGAAGGTAGCATGGCCGAGGAGTTGGTACAAGAGTCACTTGTATATATTTCTGAGTTTCTTGTTGATGTGGATAGCTCTCTCCCACGACTATGGAGAGATGATGAAGACCTAAGGATGACCTCTATTGTGCCTCAAGGGAAAGGACGCAACAAAGTAATAGACATGGAGTTGCATAATAGTATCAACCTCTTTTGCGTGCTTAATAGTGATGTGATGAAAAGATGGGTGACAAGATACGAGGATGCAAAGGCAAGAAGACAAGAAGAAAGGGCCCTCTTTCGTACACACCACGGATCTCGTGTGCCATACCCTCAGTATCTAAGAGAACTTTCAAAGGATATTCATGTGGATTGGCTACTTGATGAAATGGAGAAAGCAGAGGAAGATGAGGGGATGCATATCACAATGGAAGAATGGGAGTATGCTAGGGGATGCATGAGCAAGGTCGGTATATAGAATGTTATGCATAAGTTAGGAGCTTTCAATAATTTAGATTGCTTATTTAATTGATTTTTTCTTGGTGTAGTGCACTATGTTCAATGCTATATGGTGTGAGGGCAAGCATTTTCGGACACAACGGATTGATGATAAGAGAAACACACAAGATTGCGGCGTCATTGCTAGCTTTGAGGGAGCCAATGGAGCCATGGATGATTATTGTGGCATAATCCAAGATATTATTATGCTTGACTTTCGACGCTTCTTTGTGTATGTTTTGGATGTAAAGTGGTTTAAGGACGTGGTGTAAAGAGGCCCTAATGCAACAATCAAACGCCATGCAAGTGGCTTTGTAACTATTGACTCCACAAAGTTTTGGCAAAGTAGGAAGGACACACTAGTACTACCGCAACAATGTGAATAGGTAGTGTGCACACATATAAAAATACTCGCTTTTAAATATTTGAATATGCAAGAAAAGTAACATGATTGTATTTGTGTTTGAATTAGGTTGTCTATCAACCAATGGTGGATAATAATAGATGGTGGCATGTCATACCTATTATGCCACGTTCCAAAGTGATGTATAGTACATTTACTAATATGGAGAGTATGGAGGATGATCATGGCCATGGACGTGATGATGACCGTGATACGAGAGAGGAGGATGATCATGAGATAGGAGATACAGATATTGAGGCCATTACCCATGAGGACGAGCCTACCATTCGAGATGCTGATTTCGATGAGCACATGAGTGGCACAAGTATTGGTGGGTTGAATGTACTTGTAGATCTAAACACTTGTTTGGATTTTGAAGTAGATAGTTTGGCAAGGGTTGATCTCATTGAGGATGAGATTGAACCGTAGCCCCATAATTGATATTGGCAAAACTATTTTACATATTGTCTCATTCTCCTCATCTCACTTAATTCTTGTATATGTGGGCTTGCAAAAAATTATGTGCTTTGGTAATCATGGGCAATGTTTGGAAAGCAATGATGCGCACCAAAATCTCACTTTCTGTATTCTCTGGTTTGCATCTATCTATGCGTCTAAATGCGCGTCTGATTCTTAGTGTAAACGCGCAAATAAACACGCTAATACACGTGCAAATAGACATGCTAATAAACACGATGTTAGACGGGCCCGTATTTTCTCAGGTTAGATGCACACGTAGATGCGGTAATTTACGTGCAAATAGATGAGATTTTAGACATGCATTTAAACGCGCCCATAATTCCTCTACTAAAGCAACACCTATAGACGCGCCCGCTATTTTGCGCGTCTACCAAGTGCGTCTATAGTTGCTTTGTGTTGTTGTGTATCTTGATGTGGACCATGCATGACTACCTAGGATATGGAGAGTCCACAGGTACATGGTTGTGTCTCTACAAGTATAATATAGGATTATGCTTCTATGACTCTCTTTTGCATGCATGTCTATGGACTGGGTTTGAAATCGCCTGCACGATACTCCAAACATATGAGGAAAAATGTTTATGGTCATGCTCGATACCTTCCGATGGACCATCTTGCACGTGGAGGTCAGCTTGATCCACCACCATCATATTTGATGGCAAGTGACTGGGGGATTCAAGCTTGGAGGGTGAATGGAAAGGAACGTCCTCCTTGTATGAAGAGGCTATCGATCTTTCACGTGCTTCCTTATTGGGGTCAGTTACAAATCAATCATCTCTTGGATCCCATGCATATCTTAAGAATGTGTGGGCTACTATTTGGGCACACTTGGTTCCAAAGTCTCGAGAGGAGTGCGAGAAGACTTGCGTGCTATGAATAGGATGTCTCGTTTGTGGCCCCAAGTGCATGCTTCAGGAAAATTTGTCCTCTCGAAAGCAACATGGATCCTCTCTATGAGGGAGGAGGCAACGGTCAAGGTGGACATTGCTTTTTTTAAAACACCGACAGGGTACATGCGTTGCTTGAAAGGAGCATTTTCAAAGGACAATAAGCTTAGTGGGATCAAGTCCCATGATTGGCACAAGGTCTTACAGGTATTCTAAGCTATAGAACTAGTGTACCGATAATCGTGATGCATTAGTGTAATTATGATTATGTTATATTGTTGACATGACTTCTTTGTTGCTTTGATAGTTCATCCTCCTAATTACAATAAAAGGGTACTTATAAGAAGATGTTAGAAATGCTATATTCAAGATCAGTGGTATTATGAGGTATGCTTACTATCAAATCGCATTGATTGCATTTTCTTCAATTTAAGCTAAATAATCTGTAGACTGATTATGAAAATATCTTACATGGGCATGTGAATATAGGTGGATATCTCAAAAAGAGATCTCCATACCGAGCATCGAGAAGTCTAGGGTGGAATCCATCGAAGCCATATGCTTGCTTGAGAAGCACTTTCCCTCGAGCATTATGACAACTCAAGTCTAGTGCTTGCTTGTGCACATAGTTGATGAGATGGCTATTGCAGGTACCGTTCATAGTCAAGGGATGTTTTTTCTCGAGTGATTTATGAAAACTTTGAAGGGATTTGTAAGACAAAGAGCAAGACTAGAAGCAAGCATGGCAGAGGGATGGCTTGTGCAAGAGTCATTAGTATATATCATGGAGTTTCTTGCATCCACGGATCTCGATATGCTGCAAGATTGGCATACCAAGGATGATGATCACGTCATTGGTGAGGTTCCCTAAGGAAAAGGGATTGAAAGAAAGATGAGCGAAGAGCAAATCGAGAAATTCAATAAGTTTTGTATCCTCAATACTTGATTGGCTACAACTGGCTCTACGTAAAGCCGAACATGATGGAGAGACAATAAACGAGTGCGAGTGAGAGTTATCATCTGGATGTATGATGCATGTAAGTTTCTTACCTCTTGACGTAATTAAGTAATTATTTGTGGCAATATACGCTATAAAATAGATATATCTTCATTGTTTTAATGATGCTCTTTTTTAGTACAAAAAGTATAGTGCATTATGGTCATAAAAGAACACAAAGTATAGTGCATTATGGTCGTAAAAGAACAAAAAGTATAGTGCATTATGGTCATATGAACGACATTTTTACGTGGAATGCATCGATTCAAAGAGAGTCACGTATGACTGTGGAGTCATCGCTAACTTCACACAAGATAGCTGAGCAAGTGCTTCGGATACCAATCTTCTTTCCTCACAGTTGGATTATTATGGAACCATACGCGAAATCTATGAAGTTGATTTCAGACGATTTAGGATTTTCATTTTTGATGTAAAATGTCTTAGAACTAGTTATTTACAACGGTTCCCATGCGACAGTGAGAAAATATAGTAACGGTTTCTTTGCAATAGACTCCACCAAACATTGGACCGATGAAAGTGATACTTTTGTTCTTCCCGAGCACTGTGATACTAATGATTTAATTAATCGAAGCTTTCGTTTTTAAAGATCCATTGATACATGTACTTAAGCATAATTTCATATATATAATTGATGACATTTGGCACCCATCTTCAGTATAGGTGGTTTTTCATCCAGATCATTTTGATCCAAGATGGTGGTACATGATCCAAGTTGCACCACGAAGTAAGCAAATTTTTGAAAATAGAGATGTGGATATGGAGATGCCACTACCAATGCCGGATCCAATTGATCCCGATGAATCTAGCGAAGAAGATGAAGATCACAATATGAGCCAAGAGGAAGATGCACATAATGACATCACATGGGAGGAAGATGGAGATCATGATATAAAGGAAGAAGACAACGATCATCAAGAATCACCACACTTTATTGAAGAAGATGATCAAGTACTTTTAGGTGAGCGTACGATGCTAGAGTACGATGATGATATAGGAGATCAACTCGGTATAGAGTTAGAGATAGACTTGTTTGGCATGTTAGACTTGGCTCAAGATAAAACAGTTGATGTAAATGCTCTTCATTGATTTTTTTCATCTCAAACTTGGACATGAATATATGAGCTTCAAAGTCTTAATGTACATGCTCTCATACTTTTATTCTCTCAAAAGATCAAACATGTATGAAAATTTTAAAAAAATTGTCATTGGAAAAAACTAACTTCTAAGGCCTATATGAGTAAAAAAGCTCTCTATAAAACGTCGCTATAAAAAAGTATCTCAGTGTTGCTATATAGCGACACTTACAATTCTGATAAACATCACTATATAGCAACTTTAGGTAAACGTCGCTATATAGCGACGATTTCTAAAGTTGCTATATAGCGACACTTTACGGGACGCGCTTCCCATACCGACGATTAGCGCCCCACGCATGCTAAACATTGGTACTTAAACATTGTATAGGATCCGTGTGTAGTACTGAAGGTAACAGGTGATGATGTGCCTATGTACAAGGCCCATTTGGTTGCTAAAGGATTCAAGCAAGAGAAGGGTGTGGACTTTGATGAGATCTTCTCTTTGGTTGTGAAGATGACCACACTTAGATGTGTACTTGGACTTGTGATAGCAAAGGATATGGAGATTAATATGCAAATCGATGTCAAGACATCTTTCATGCATAGGGATTTGCATGAGAAACTTTACATGGTACAACCAAAAGGCTTTGAAGAAAAGGACAAAGAGCATTTGGATTTCAAGCTGAAAAAGAGTCTATATGGACTTAAGCAAGAACCTAGATAATGGTATTAGAAGTTTGATGATTTCATTTGGTCCCGAGGTTTTAGAAGAAGTGAGATTGATCACTGCCTCTACACTAAACGGGCTAAGGATAATAGCCTGTCACTCCTTGCACTTTATGCGGATGATATGCTATTGGCTAGCAAGAACACTTATGAGCTAGGTGCACATGAAGGCTAAGTTAATGAGGCCTTTGACATGAAGGATTTGGGTCCTTCAGGTCATATTCTTGGTATGTGCAGATCTTATGTACTGAATTAGGAAACTGCTTTGGCTTTCACAGAAGGGGTACTATGTTACGAAAGTGTTGCAGCATTTCAATATGGAGGGGGGGAAGATAGTAAGTACTCCATTGCCTCCATATGTGAAACTGAGTCAAGCAGGTAGTCCCAAATCAGATGAGGGGAGGGCCATGATGGTCAAGGTTCCTTATGCATGAGTGGTTGGGAGTCTTATGTATGCTATGATAGCTACTACTAGACCAGATAATTGCATTTGTATTGGGAGTTGTTAGCTGGTATATGGCTAATCCAAGAAAGAGGCATTGGGAGGTAGTTAAGTGCATCATTTGCATCTACTCATGCACTTGGGTACAAAGATTCAGACTCTATAGGGCATGTGGATATAGCAGGAGATCCACTTCTGGTTATGTGTTTACCTTTGGAGATGGTGCAGTGTCGTGGATGTCTTGCACACAAAAGTGCATTGCTTTGTCTACCACAAAGGCCGAGTATGTTGCACCTATAGAGGGTTGCAAGGAGGCTATATGGCTTGATCAGCTAGTGGGAGATTTGGGAATTCATGCACGTGTACTAACATTGCATAGTGATTCCATGAGTCCTATTTAGCTAGCACGGAATCTAGTCTTTCATGCAAAGACCAAACACATCGCGCATGGGGATTTGCATGAGAAAATTTACATGGTACAACCGAAAGGCTTTGAAGAAAAGGGCAAAGAGCATTTGGTTTGCAAGCTGAAAAAGAGTCTATATGGACTTAAGCAAGCACCTAGAGAATGGTATTAGAACTTTGATGATTTCATTCGGTCTCGATGTTTTAGAAGAAGTGAGATTGATCACTGCCTCTATACTAAAGGGGCTAAGCATAATAGCCTGTCACTCCTTGCACTTTATGTGGATGATATGCTATTGGCTAGCAAGAACACTTATGAGCTAGATGCACATGAAGGGCAAGTTGAATGAGGCCTTTGACATGAAGGATTTGGGTCCTTCAAGTCATATTTTTGGTATGTGCAAATCACATGTACTAAAGTAGGAAACTGCTTTGGCTTTCACAGAAGGGGTATGCTACAAAAGTGTTGCAGCATTTTAATATGGAGGGGGGGAAGGCAGTAAGTACTCCATTGCCTCCATATGTGAAATTGAGTCAAGCAGGTAGTCCCAAATCAGATGAGGGGAGGGCCATGATGGTCAAGGTTCCTTATGCATGAACGGTTGGGAGTCTTATGTATGCTATGATAGCTACTACTAGACCGGACATTGCATTTGTAGTGGGAGTTATTAGCTGGTATATGGCTAATCCAGGAAAGAGGCATTGGGAGGTAGTTAAGTGCATCATGAGTTACATGAAGGGTACCAAGGAGATGTGCATCTACTCATGTGCTTGGGTATAAAGATTCAAACTCTGCAGGGCATGTGGATAGCAGGAGATCCACTTCTGGTTATGTGTTCACCTTTGGAGATGGTGCAGTGTCGTGGATGTCTTATGCATAGAAGTGCATTGCTTTGTCTACCACAAAGGCCGAGTATGTTGCACCTATAGAGGGTTGCAAGGAGGCTATATGGCTTGATCGACTAGTGGGAGATTTTGGGGATTCATGCAAGTGTACTAACATTGCATAGTGATTCCATGAGTCCTATTTAGCTAGCACGGAATCTAGTCTTTCATGCAAAGACCAAACACATTGAGGTCAGGTACCATTTTATCAGGGAGGTACTTGAGAACAAGCGCATAGAGCTTATCAAGGTTCATACAGACGATAACCCCACAGATTTGTTGACGAAGAGTATACCTAGTCAGTGGTTTGAGTATTGTCGTGTATTGATGGGCATTGGATAGTGTGTCCATTGGTTGTTCTCCCTTAACGCTAGTTTGGTAGAAGGACATAAAAATGTCCTAGGACACTTTTATGTCCTATTAACTTAGCCACTTCCTAGAATTATTCAAAAGAATCGATAAAGTATTTTGGGGTTTTGATTATTTACCATAATAGCTTATATACTGGGAAAAAACTTGGAATTATTATGGATTGGAACTTGCATCTATTACTTTGAGTTTTACCTAAAGTCTTAAGGTCAACCTAACACAAATATTTCAAGCTATTTTCTTAGGTTTTAAATAAAATGGCCATACTTATTACTTTATAATGAGTTTTCATAGAGTTTTTAAGTCCTAGAGTCTAAGGATAACTGTAACACATATGTTTATATTTCCTTGGAGCTAGATAATCATATTCATTATGGTCTATGGCCTTCAATGTAATTTTAGTAAATGTTGATGGTGAGGCAAAATCTAATCTTTTACAAATTCTTTGACATGGATAACAAGTCCCAAACTCAACCATACTTAGTATATGTATTCAATAGGATATTATGGAGTAGCATGAGTTTTTAGGGGACCTAATGTCATTTAGAAGACCAAATTCAAATCGTATATTGATTGTTCTTTATGTTGTAATTCATGCTAAATTCAAGATACAAGGGTTAAACGATATCATAAGAACCTTCATACATTCAAATTATACCTATAGAGTGCCTCTAATCATGAATGAGTGAGACTAATTAAAAAAAGTTATATGCAGAACACTTATATTTGGGTTGTCGAAATGTGCATACATCAAATAGAGGGAAAACTAATTGAATTGTTAATTGATTAATCAAATGGAACCCATTCTGCCCTAAGGAAGTCTAAAATGTTGCCGAGCAATAGATTATTATTTAGTTGCTTGAGTCAATACCTGCCCAGGTGGGTTTGTAGGCAAATGCTTTGCCTCTCATGAACATCAAATGGCCACCCATTTATCTAAATCATTGGGTTAACTGCGTGCAAAAACAAGCCTACGGTGGAAGGGGTCTTGAAACATGAAATTTTATTTCTTGAAATTAAATACATTTATAGACCCAACGGAGCGGGTCTCGAGCCCATTGTAAACGGGTCATGCTGCTAGTTCATCCCAAAAGGACGGTACTTGTAGTTTTTGAAAGTGCAAGGGGAGGCATGAAGAATGCTATAATGCATTTGTTTGGGTAAATGTCAAAGCAATCAAGGAAGGGACTCAAGAGAGGTCAACGCTTATCAATTGTAGAGCTGTCAACGCTTATCGGTCTCCATGGAAGGATTGATTTTGTGAGGTGTATACTCAACGAAGCTCCAAAGACCTGGTCACAAATTCTCACAATTGATATTTAAAAGGAAGCTCAAGAACGGGTCGCATGGAAAACCACTTCAACGCAACGCGGTGTCGTGCAGATGCCATGGACAGACGCGCAAGCCTTTGAACGACATGCACACATGACGATTGAAAATTTGAGCCTTGACTTTTAAGCACTATCGCTTTCACCACGATCCCCCCATCACAATCGACTTCGTTGATCGTACCTGCATGAAACCTTTCAAGTTTGCGCTCGTTGCTTGGAAGTATTCTCCAATCAATTGATTATTACAGTTGATTAGTGCACACTATAACTATTCACTCTCATGACCTTCATCCAGTCCTCGGCCAGCCCCGCGGGCCGCTGCAGCCTGCTACTACAAAAGCAGCTCCCTCATCGACTCTTTTCCATCGCACTGCTATTATCACATCAGTACTAGCCAGTTAATCGCTTTCCCTTCCATATCACTGACTCCTGAGTACATCAGTACTAGCTAGTTAATCGCTTTCCCTTCCATGTCACTGTCTTAGGTCTATACCTTACATCCTGCTTCTCGGATTCTTCAGCACAACTCTCGCACTCGAAGCAATCCAATCTCACCGTCAACACTTGGATCCCTATTTTCGAGGACCATGACGATAATCGCCCGAGGTCAATTTAGCTTGTTGCAAATCCTCGCTTTTTTGGGCGTCGCAATCACCCTGTGTCATGTAGCCTCAGCCAAAGATCGCCATTTCAACTTTGAGGTCAGTTCGCAAACCCGCACCCCGCAAACTAATCTTATTAGATCCTGCGTTCCTACTTCCACTTCGTATCTTACGATCGTCATTTGTCGCTTCCAGATACAATACACCAACGTAACCCGCCTTTGCCACACAAAGTCTGTTGTGTCTGTCAACGGACAGTTCCCCGGTCCAACAAATTACGTGACGGAAGGAGATAGGGTGACTGTAAAGGTTACGAACCTGGTATCGTCCAACGTCACCATTCACTGGTAAGCATGGTCAGAGACAGAATCTCCGCGCCTATGAACCGACGTGCGCACAATATTAGGATCAGAGTTAGAGGCTCACACTGAAGTTTGCCATTTTTTTCTGCCAGGCACTTGATCGCGTTTAAGTGTCGTCGCGTTTAAGTTTTCACCTTCGTTTGACATTCTCTTTGAAATCACTCTTTCAGGCATGGAGTCCGTCAGCTACTCTCCGGCTGGGCCGATGGGCCGGCCTACATTACCCAATGTCCGATTCAAACAAACCATTCTTACGTCCATAGGTTTCGAATCGTTGGACAAGAGGGCACTCTGCTCTGGCACGCACATTTCAGCTGGTTGAGAGCCACTGTCTATGGAGCTTTCATCATACGCAAGAAGCCCAACAAATTATATCCTTTCCCCAAGCCTGACCACGAGCCACATCCTATTCTTATAGGTAAAAAGAAAACATGGATCTCGGAAATCTCTCTCTCTCTCTCTCTCTCTCACATACATGGGCGTATCTCGTTTTCTCTCATATCTATGTAGCGAGGCTAGATTACAACTTGGAGAGTTGATTAATGTGATATGTTTGATCATTCGCAAATTGATTCTGCTTCCTTCAGGTGAATGGTGGAATGCAAACGTGGAGGACGTGATAGCGCAGGCACTCACCCCCCCAAACTCAGGTTATAACACCTCCAATGCCATCACAATCAATGGGCAGCCTGGCGATCTTAACAACGATCTATACAACTGCTCGACAGACGGTAACGGTTACTCAGCTCAGCTCTACGAGTCTGCGGTACTCCTAAATAACACGAACGAAATCTAAACTATGGAGAAAACGAAAAGCGAACGCCATATTACAATCTTTTTTGGGTGCTAATCTCTTCTGTCGTTGTGATCCAGACACAGTCATCTACCATGTCAGGAAGGGAGAAACTGTTCTCCTGCGCATAATCAATGCTGCCCTGAACTTCCATATGTTCTTTTCCGTAGCCAATCACAGTCTGACAGTGGTAGAGGTCGATGCCACGTATACTGAGCAGTACACCACCGATGTCATTCTTCTCGCTCCGGGCCAGACGACAAACGTTTTGTTGACGGCTAACCAAGAAGTCGGGGAATACTACATGGCAGCTTCCATCTATTCCCCACCAAATGCTCAATTCGTTCAATTTCCTGCAACACCTGGAACAGCTAAACTTAAGTACAGCGGGGCCGCTGGTTCTTCGAACTTGACTTTACCCACCTTTCCAGTATATAATGACACTGCTTTCCAAGCTAATTTCACCCAGACTCTTGAAGGATGGAAAGGCAATAACTATCAAGATCTGCCTTTAACCATTGATAAGGATCTGCTCCACACTGTGGGATACGCATTGCAGCCTTGCCCTGCGAACGTAACGTGTCAATTCCCCTTCCCTGCGGAACTCAGAACGGCCATCAACAACGTTACCTTCGTCTCGCCAAACATTTCCTTACTTCAGGTAAGACTCTTCTTGAATGGACTTAAACACGAACATAGAAATGTCGCCAATAATCACATAACGTAATTCTCAGTCGGTAAGAAGAACATGAAGCAACATCTAATTCGATGCGTCGTTTCAGGCGTACCACTATAATATTAGTGGAGTCTACACGACAGATTTTCCGAGTGTTCCTCTCTTGAAATACAACTACACTGGCGTGAATCCTGCCGACAAGTTTGGTATGGCGGGTACACGCGTGGAAGTCCTTCCGTTCAACTCCAACGTCCAAATAGTGTATCAAAATACCGCAAACGTATTCTTCGAGTCACATCCGATCCATCTTCACGGGCAGAACTTCTACGTTGTGGGCACCGGTATGGGAAACTACAATTCGAGCACAGACCCTGCTAGTTTCAATCTAGTCAATCCTGTGTCAAGGAACACCATTTCAGTTCCAGCCGGAGGCTGGGCTGCAGTTCGATTTCGTGCTACCAATCCAGGTATGCGTCTGAATAACTATCTACTGTCTAACTAAGACTTAAATTTGATCATTTCATACATATGGCTCACAAACACAATGGATGTTTTGCAGGAGTTTGGTTTGTGCACTGTCATTTTGATATACACCAAGCATGGGGGATGGATATGGCGTTCATCACCCTGAATGGCGTGGGGCCTTCCCAGACCTTACCTCCACCACCCAAGGATCTTCCCCCTTGCTAATGTATAGCAGATCAAACCCATAATTTAGAATGAATAAGGCCCAAACTTGCCTCGAATCACTCAGGATAAAGAAACAAAAGAGGCAACCAACGTCAATGAACCACCATTGCTAGAGTCTAGGATAGCAGGTATATCAACCACCAGAAATTCTTTTTCAGAAATTCAAAAGAAAGATTGATCAACAATGAGGGCCAAAGAGGACTCCAAAGAAAATCCCTCAATCAAATTGCAACCACTAGGGTGGTATTTTTTTCTTATTCATATTGTATTTCCCCAATCTTATTGTATATTAGAAACAGACAATTTCAATGTATTATTGACATGTGGGACTTCATAAAATGAGCATGACACATGCCATAAAAAACTAGATGCAACCTCACTAAATTAGGTGTCTTCCACATGGTGTGTAACCACCCTTAGCACATGGTTGGAAGGTAATTATAGGATAATGGGACCACTCTTTTTCATTAAGATGGTTTTTGGAATTTTAAGACTATTGCAAGTCTCACAAATGTTTTGTCATGCCCATTTTTTCTTCATTGTGGGAGATAATGGGCTTTATTTTTGGGCCTAAAGTTACATAATTATTGTTGCATGTCTACATGTTAGTTTTTTTCACAATTGGATATACTCTTCATAATTTTGGAAACTTTGGAGTCTTTGTTTCTTCTTTGAGGCATAGTGGCACTCTTAACCTGCAAGTTAATATATCCATGGTTCATTTGCATACCTTCTAGTATAATAATACTCCAATGCATTCTTTCTAATAGTCATAATTCAATCTGTGTTACCGATGGATTTTGAATTTCTCATTGTGTTCTTTCCATTTGCAATATAGAAACATTAACTCCTTTGAAACTTTACAATTGGTGGAAGTGTAAATTTGGTTATAAACATGAACTACCTTTTCCTCTACTTTTCATTCTCTCAAACAAGTGTGCACTCTCTAATATTCCCTTGCAATAACAAACCAAATTATGAAAGTCTAATCGTGCAATGATATTGGATTTATGAAACAAACATTATAGAAAAGGAATTCATATAGGAACAACAACATTCAATGGTTTTTTTGGTTTATATTAAACTTATTTGGATTCAAAATAACATATCACAAATGGAGAGTCTCCAAATAACATATCACATCTATAATCTACAAAGAGACCCTCCACCTACAAAAACGTCCTTTGTAGCAACAGTCACACTATAGTCTGCATCATCCAATGTTGGGTGAAAGCATGCTACAGTGTATGTAAAACGTGCTCTTTTTGGCAAAGAAACGGCAAAGTTCCAAGAAGCCATATACTATAAATACTATAGTAGTATTGCATAAAATTCAAAATCCTTCCCCCCTCCTTCCCCGCACATCGAGGACTCTATGATCTCTAATAAAATGTCCCCCAACAAGGATTTTCTACTCTCTCTCTCTCTCTCTCTCTCTCTCTCGTCATCTCTAGTCTCTCTTGATGTCTCATAGTCTCTCTCTCTCTCTCTCTCTCTCTCTCTCTCGCATTATCTCATAAGCTTTGATTCTCTCTCTCATTATCTTGCATAGGTCCCTCCCTTGCACAACAAGACAAAGCACCCATAGACGTGCACACAAACACGTTTACTGAACTAAATAAAAAACTTACGGGCGCGTCTATTTGTGCGTCTATTTTCACGTCTGGAGACCCGCGTCTATATATCAGACACACATGCGTATAGACGCACACTTAAACGCATAAATAGACGCGCTTATAAATGCGTTTATAGACGCAAATATAAACGCAAGTCGAATAGACAGACACGTATATAAATGCGTTTTTAAATGCACTGATAGACGCGCTTTATTTTTTTTTTAAATTTTACAGAATGCTGTGTATGTTGTGTATGCTATATAGTTACAAGAATCCCATATCCACATTGTGTAATTCAATTCTTACAGCCAACCGCATTTTAATTACAATTCCAAATAAAACATTACAACTCCAAAACGCAATAAAATTGAAAGCTCAAAAAGTGCTTGTATATACATATAGCATGAAGCTAAGCCATGTCATGTGGCTTCAAGTACAAAAAATAAGAGGAGTGTATATACAAGAGGTACAAAGCCAAGCCAGTGGCTTTAAGTACAAAAAAGAGTAGCTAGCACTACTTGTACAACTAATCTATGTTCTCCAGGTCCTCGCTCCTTCTGCGCCTCCTTCCTCCTCTTCCTCATCGTCTTGTGCATGGGCCTGTAAACAAGGGACAACATATATCAATGTATGAAAAATCAAATCTTTACTTATAATTTTGGCATTATTTAATTACTTTCAAATACCTGGGGGGCCGCTCTAGTAGCCCGGGTATACTGCTCCTCAATAATCAACCCGTCATCATAGAAGTGCCTCCATGTATCTCCTCTGCGATGGTGGCGGTGGTAGGCTGTCAGCTCCACACACTTTGCAGAGGGATTAGTACAAAGAAACAACCTCCTAATAAACTACATAAGCAATATAATTTGAGATCGATACTTACAAATTGGGCCTCCCATGATTCAACACCCCCTGCTCCAAAATGCGCGCTTCCATATTCCTCCATTTGGATCCTCTGTGCCTCCACGTGCTACAGACTGGGGTCCTTTCTTGCTGACTTCATTGCCTTCTTCCACTCACGCTTGTGAGTGGTGTGGGGTGGGCCCCTTGGTGGTTGACCTACCTCAAGCCTGGCAAGCTCTGCTAGTGCCTGCCTCTTAAGCGAAGATCTTTTATTGCCAAGTATCGTAACAATCTTTGACTTGGCCCATTTATCTATGAACTGGCGATTGGGGGGGTTAGGATACCTAGAGCGAACAGTAGCAAGGGTCTCATCAGCCAACCTCTTTGGGTGGTCTTTGTAGTGGATAAAGCAATCTCTGTAATTGTTAGCAATTACAGAGCGCATGAAGGCCATGATGTCCTTCCCCCGCGCATCCATCAAGATGCCTCATGTCTGAGTGATGTCATAATAAATCGTACCATCACCCAGAGGCACGTCTAAATCATCTGAATCATCATCCTTCCCACCGCCACATGGCCCACAGCACTGTGCCATGCATCCCCCACCGCTCTCCCTGCTACTACACCTGCTACCCTGTTGTGTCGAGCTCGTACGCTGGCCACTCGTAGCTGGAGACTACACGAGACTACACTGACCACTCGTAGCTGGAGAACCGAGTCTTGACGGCACAGGAGTACATCGACGGCTCTGCGAGACAGAAGGACCTCCTGACGGCATGGGGGAAGGGGCATAAGACGAGATGGCAGAAAAGACATAAGACGGCATGGGGGGCATAAGACGGTATGGGGGAAGGGGCATAAGAAGGGGCATAAGACGACTGTGCTGACTCCGTTAGGGTGATCTCAGGCGGTGTGGGGTGGCTTGGAGTCTGTAGTGCCAACTCCTAGGGAGTGTTTAGAGTACCCGTCATATACCCGTATAACTCTGCAGGAGTAGGAGGGTGCCCTAAAAGGTTATATAAGTCCTTCCAAATAGATTCTCGGGGATCAGGTGAGTTGGAAGCGCTTCCTGGCCACATGTTGAACTGGAAAAAAGGAAAAAAATCTATTACTGATGAGCTAAGAAGAAAGGGGAAGGGAAGAGAGGCTTACTATCAGAGCGCGTCTAAAGACGTGTCTGATTTGCATGTCTATAGATGCGTCTAACAGAGCGTTTAACAGAGCATTTAACAGAGCATCTAACAGAGCGTCTATCGACGCGTCTGTCTGTGTCTGCAAATAGGCTAGATGCACGTTTAGACGCACCTATAGACACGCTTTTAAACGCGCTCTGAGACGCGCCTATAGACGCACTCCGACAGACGGGATTCCTAAAAAGTAGAAAAGGACATTGCACCCGACACACAAACATGACACTAATAGCCAGATCATGCACTTCTTGGATACGAGAAAGTACAAATCTGAAGAGAGCAAAATTCCAAACAAGATCCACTGCAAAAAGACTTACTTGGATAGAGGTATGGAAGGTTCTTTCTTTTTCAAAGTTGCTTCTCCTCCTTGTTCGTCCTCCTCTCCTTTAAGCTTAGAAGTAAGTGTAGGTGCCTTCCTCTTAAGTGTAAGCTTGGAAGTAAGTATGGGAGCCTTCCTCTTAAGCGTCAAAACTATGGATCTGTTAATAAGGAAGGAAGCAAGCCGCGCGAAGTATAAGTAATGTGAAGAAAAGCAAAGCGAGCGCACTAAAAAGTAGGTTTGAAAGCCACGTCTATAATCGTGTCTAATAGCACATCTATAGGCGCGTCTAAATACATAGAGTAGACGCGCTTTTAGATGCACCTTTAGACACGATTTTAGACGCGCTTTTAGACGTGCCTTTAGATGCACCATAGAGTTTAAATTAAACATTTGAAGAAGAGCAAATTTGGTGGGTTGTTTGTTTGTAGGATGTCTTCATCTTCAACAAGTAGCTCCAGTGAGGATGAATTCCTCTGTATCCACCATCGCGAAATGTGGTTGGAGCAAAAAATCAAATGTCTGTGTGATCGATGTCGAGGAAACATGTATCGTGCACGCAGGATTACACTCAATCATATCTCAAAGTATGGAGAATGGGATGTGACCATATACAGTGTAAGGGTTTATAAGTTAAGGTTGATTGAGATACCTATGGGTGTTCATATGTTTGAGTTATGATCCCGTTTTAATTTGATACAGGATGCAGTGCCACACCCGCATATGTTACCCTATGCTCGCCGTGAGAAGGCGAAGCGTCGGCGATATAAGGTGGGATCTTCAGGAGGGACCGTTACAGATGCATGGAGTGATGGTGATAGTAGCCCTCCACCATTACCTCATGAAGCTGTGGAGGAGGAGGTGTTTGATGATATGGTGCGGGATTTATATGTCCATCAAGGGAGGGATAATAGCATGGAGCAGGATGATCTTTTTACTACAGCCTCGACTCCACTGTTTGAGGGGTGCACATTCTTTGTTCTATGTGCCTCCCTTGAGTTACTAAACTTGCAAACCATCTATGGATGGAGCAATGCAAGTTTGAATGCATTACTCAAGTAAGCTTTAAAGTCGATTTTGCAAACATGGTGAATTATGCTAGTGGGTCAATTACTCGAATGCTTTTTCTTATTTATGGTCTTCACGTGCAGGCTATTGTGTAAAATGCTTCCAAGGGAGAATAAACTACCGACCTCAAGAGACATGGCAAGGCAACATGTGACCTCTCTTGGAGGATTAGATTACAAGCGCATCCATGCATGTGTCAACGATTGCGTTTTGTTTCGTGGACTACATAAGGATGCAAGAGAGTGTCCTACTTGTGGAGAGGCAAGATATAGAGCAGATCTCAAAACCTTGGACGTGCCTCGTAAGGTATTGCGACATTTTCCCATAATCCCTCGCATCCAACATATGTTCAAGTGCAAATCTATTGCAGAGCTCATGTCATGGCATTCCTCCCATCGATCAACCGATGGCAAGTGGAGAACTCCCGCGGACTCTCCTGCGTGGAAGCATATTGAAGACACATGGCCAAGCTTCAAGGAAGAACCTAGGAGCTTGAGACTTGGATTGGGTATGGACGGTGTGAACCCATTTGGTCTCAAAAGCACGTCTTACAGTGGCCAGTGGTATTGGTGAATTACAATCTTCCACCCTCTATGGCTATTAAGAAAGGACATGTTATGCTGTCTCTTCTAATTCCAGGGAAACATAAAGTCAAAAACCCTCATGTTTATTTGGAGCCTTTGATTGATGAGCTAGAGATACTTTGGAGAGGTATCGAGGTGCATGATGTGAGCAGGCCTCCCTCGTCATGAGACTTCAACTGCAAAGTAGTCTTGATGTGGATGATGCATGACTTCCCAGGCTATGGCGAGTGTTCAGGTAAGCATTGCATTTTTAATTATGAATAGGCAAAGGATGTGGCACCCTAAACCCACCTTCCACTCTTAATTGCATCTATTGTTCAGGTCTCACTACATCGGGTTACCATGCATGTCCTGTTTGTGGTCCTTCGCTAGTTGCCTCACGGGCAAACGCATTGAATAAGGTCATCTATGAGAATCACCATCGATTTCTCCCACCTGATCATCCTAGATATGTTGCCCCTTGGAATGAAGTCCTCCCACAATCACTCACCGCGGGAGATTGGATGAGAATTTGGGACGGTTCCACGACTCCTCCACCACTTGGCATGAGCCGATAAGGGTTTGTAACTATTGGCTGGAAGTAAAGATTGGCTATATTGGCTGAAAGTAAAGATTGCATGCTAACACTTTATTTTTTTTAGATACTCCATCTTTTATCGTTTACCATATTGGTCCCACCTCAAGATCAATCACCTGCTTGATCCCATGCATATCTTCAAGAATGTGGCATCTACCATTTGGGAGCATTTGAATGGGACACGAGATTCAGTAGGCATAAGGGAGGATCTACGTACCACAGGGAGGATGCGTGAAGCTTGGCCTCAAGAGAGACCAAATGGGCGTGTTTTTTTACCTCGTGCACCGTGGATGCTATCAAAGCTAGAGATGGTGACGGTGAAGTGCACTATTACTACAATTCGTACTCCCACTGGATGCATGAGGTGTTTGAAGGGAGCCTTTACAAAGAGCAAGAAAAGAGGTGTAGAGCAATTATATGGCTTGAAATCTCATGATTGGCACAAGATGCTCCAAGTAAGTATTTTATGTGCATAATATCTTTTTCTTTTCAAATTTGTGAGTGAATAGCTATAAGCAACTAATCAACCACCTCCTCGCGGTTTCAGTTCATACTACCTACTAGCATTTCACGTAGTGCATCGAAGGATGTGAAAGATTGTATTTACAAGTTGGGCGAGCTTGTGTGGTATGTGAGCTCGAAGGAAATATATCCCACCACACTTGAGAATGCTCGAGTTATGTCAGTGGAGGTAGTTTTTTTAGTGGACAAGACATTTCCACGTTCTATTCTCACAAGCCAACTACATCTCATTTAGACTCTTTATTTTATTGAACACTATTTAGTACTAAATAATATTAAATCGTCATATGCTAGGGTCACTGTTTGCTTGGGTGTAGCCATTTTTGGTGAGGTTTAGGGACTTTTTTGTATATAGGTATCTTGCATGACACATAACTTATGCATTGCTCAATGGAATTTGGCAAACTTTGTCTTCAAGTTGTAGTACACATGTTGAGATATCAAGCTCCACTCATGATATGCCAGGGTGACCGTTGTGTATTTATGTCATTAACTTGTTAGCTGCAGATGCGGTTGGTACACCGCCCATGAATAATAGCTGGATGACATCTATCTTTATGTACTCTAGTTAGTGGCTTAGTTAGTATGCCACCTTAGTTAGCTGAGTTTGGTTTGAGACCCACATATAGGGTTCACCTATTCTTTTGTACTAAGAGAGTTCTTTGGCTTTCACAACTAAGGAGAGAAAAACTATTTTCAGCCTCCACCTTTGTGTATATTCCCCCATTGTGTATGTGAGAAAGCTGCAAGTGAGACTCCTTCCTTCTCTTCCACTCTCTTCACATGGTATCAGAGCTCGGTTTGTGGTAAGGAGCTCAAGAAAGCAAACCAAGTTCGTGGTGTCCTAGTACAAGGATCAATGTTGCTTTCCTTTTTTTTCGAGTTTGGGAGCAAATCTCTACAGGTAGCACAGCTGAAAAGTGCAAGAGTGCACTGTCTCAAATTAGGACGCCCTTCGCGGTCTAGCAATAGGGCAGTATATGCTAGGGGAAAGGGCAAAGCCCTTAGTGAAATTATTTTTTTGATATGAGGCCATTTCGGCACCTGTTTTGGTGGCGGAAGTTTTTCGCAGGCACTCAGGAAAGTGCCTTGTTTTTGTTGTGCGACCACTATTCTGTAGGTCAGTGAAAAGTTATCCTAGAAATTACATCGTATGCCTGTGTGCAGAGATATTGGGAGTGACAGAATCATTCTTATTTCCTGTTGATGCATAATCATCACCAAGAAGTGATTGTGTGGTCAATTATTCTCGTCAGTTTTGCATATTTGCGCTTGTAAGGCATAAGTTGTGTTTTTTTGCAGTGACAGAATATTTTGTAGTGTTCTGTAATGGCGTCTGATGCTCTTTCATAGATTGTCACTGAAAAGCTTAATAAGAACAACTTCCAAGCATGGAAGTTTAGAATGACGAATTTCCTTAGGGGAAAAGGCTATTAGCAGTTCATTACTGGAGCTAAACAAGAACCAATTATTCCTAATGTTCCCAATCAACAGAAGTTGCAGGCATTTAAAGGCTGACATGAGAGAGCCAAAAAAGTTATGTACTGGCTGTCTATTAGTATTTTAGATTCTATGATTGTGCATATTCAGGATGCAAGCACGTCGAAGGAGGTGTGGGATACTTTGACAAAAATGTATAGCACAAATACGCAAGCCAGGAAAATGCAGCTCAAGCAGGAGTTGCATAATGTGCAGAGAGAAAATATGAGCATCAATGACTACCACATGAAGCTGAAGAAGATTGTAGATGCACTCGCTTCTATTGGGTTGCTAGTGGAAGATGATGATTTAGTTTCTGTGACCTTGAATGCTAGGAAAGGATTATGCACAATTCCAGACATCCATTGCCGTCCGTGAGAATTTTCGTGATTTTGAGGAGTTGATTGCTCTTCTAATTTCTAAAGAGCAGAGAAATGGTGGTGCATCTTCTTCAGGAGGAACTTCAAAAGAAGCTGTCTTCTACTCAAATGCTGGAAGAGGTAGAGGCAGAGGTAGAGCAGGCCAATTTGGAGGCCGTGGTAGAAATCTGAATATGCAAAAAATTCAAGAAAACCAGTCCTATGGAGGAGGACATGGTAACTTTAGAGGCAAGGGGAGACAAAGAGGTCGTGGTGGATGGCAGAGAGGCCAAAATGCAAACAGCAATGTTGAATGCTACTATTGTGGTAAAATGGGTCATATGGTTAAAGACTGCTATAAAAAGCAGAATGACATCATGACTAGAAAATTGCAGCAAGGCAATTATGCATCCTCTAGTAGGTCATGCAGAACAGATGTAGGCTGCAAGGAAAATGGAAAGACCAGGATTTGTGGAGACTGGTGATATATGGAGCAACCATCAGCTTATATTCATGCTGTTCATCCTGAGTTTGTTTGCAAGTTGAAGAAAGCCTTGTATGGCTTGAAGCAAATACCCAGAGCATGGTCTGACAAGATAAAACAGTATCTTGTCACTATTGGCTTTCAAATTTCCAAGGCAGATTTCTCACTTTATGTGAGAAAAACAGAGAAAGGCATTATGCTGCTTGTCATTTATGTTAATGATTTGATCATCACAGGTGATAGTGATGAAGATATCCTTCATGTGAAAATGCTATTGAAGTAGAAGTTTGATATGAAGGATTTGGGAGAGCTGCGTTACTTCTTGGGCATTGAGGTGATTAGATCCACAAGTGGGATATGGCTCTTGCAGAGGCAGTATGGATTGGACATGCTGTCCAAATATGGGATGACAGGCTGTAAGCCTATTTCAGTTTCTTTGGAGCAGAATGTGAAGTTGAGCATAGATGCAGGTGAGCTTTTGGAAGACCCTACTATGTATAGACGCATAGTAGGAAGCTCGTAGGAAGTTTGATTTATATGACTATTAGCAGGCTAGATTTGAGCTATGCTGTTGGGTTGGTAAGTCAGTTTATGCAAGCTCCAAGGAAACCGCATTTGGATGTGGCTAGACACATACTGAGGTATGTGAAGTCCACATTGCAGTATGGACTATTTTATGAGACTAGGGTTCAGATACAGTTGCATGGATACACTAATGCTGATTGGGTTGGTAGTATTTCTGATAGACGATCTACAAGTGGATATATGTTCTCTTTTAGGAGTGTTGCAGTCACTTGGAGCAGCAAGAAACAGCCTACAATTGCCTTGTCGAGCATAGAGGCTGAGTACAGGGGTGCAGCAATGGCTGCATGTGAGGTAGCTTGGTTGCATAAGCTACTTTATGATATGCATCAGTCTACAAATGGGCCAGTTGTCATTTATTGTGACAACATGAGCAGCATACACTTGGCAAATAAGCCAGTCTATCATGCTAGAACAAAGCACATTGAGGTGCATTATCACTATGTGCGAGAGAAGGTTCTAGTAGGTTTTATTGATCTAGTTTATGTCAGCACAGAGGATCAGGTAGCTGACATATTCACGAAGGCATTGGGTGCAGAGAAGCTGCGCAAGTTCAGAGACCTGCTTGGTGTGCAAGAATTGGGATTGAGCTCGAGGGGGAGTGTTGAGATATCGAGCTCCAGTCGTGATATGCCAGGGTGACCGTTGTGCATTTATGTCACTGACTTGTTAGCTGCAGATGCGGTTGGTACACTGCCCATGAATAATAGCTGGATGACATCTATCTTTATGTACTCTAGTTAGTGGCTCAGTTAGTATGCCACCTTAGTTAGCTCAGTTTGGTTTGAGACCCACATATAGGGTTCACCTATTCTTTTGTACCAAGAGAGTTCTTTGGCTTTCGCAACTAAGAAGAGGAAAACTATTTTCAGCCTCCACATTTGTGTATATTCCCCCATTGTGTATGTGAGAAAGCTACGAGTGAGACTCCTTCCTTCTCTCCCACTCTCTTCACAACACATTCCCAACTTGAACATGGGAGTAAAAAATTATGGAATAAGGATATGGAATGAGACTGTTAAAGCATTACAAGTGCTATGTTGCATGAGAAGCATGCATCTTGAAGACTATAAGATATAGCAATTTATTCAAAAACATCAAAAACAAATTCTATACATACATGCAACCAAGTAATCATTCAAAAGTACACTACGTGAGCTTATCCTCAACCCAAGGACACACCTAAATGAGATCATTATGCATGGGTTAAAGGGCCTCCAATGTTGTGCTAAAGTGATGCATACCAATTTGAGGGCACGCTCCATAACTTTTTTTTAATTTGTTGAAAACGAAAACAGATTAAAAATTTGGAATTCGAACTATTGGGACTAGTGCATGGTGGTCTTAAAACATTGATAGTTATTGGTATTAGTATCTAAATTCACCCTAAAATCGAAGAAGTTGGAAAAGTGCAATTTGTGCATGTGCAAAGATATTTTAATAAATCCAACACTATTTACAATTTTGAATTGTTTATTTTTCCATGCACTTGCTTGCTATATGGGTCATAAGCATGCCAAAGGTCATTGCATTTAATAATACACAGCATCAAACCCAATAGCATGCCTTTGGCGTATTTATGTTTTGAAGCATTTTAGGCCACTTGCACTTGTTTGGGATATCCAATTCTGTTGACATGTATCGCTGAAGGGGGAAAACCGATGGCTGAAATTTTGCTACTCTCACAAATTTTAAATTTTCACCCCTCTCAACCATCAAATCTTGGAAGATTAAGTACCTACAACCTGCCCCCGCCCTGTAAACACCCTAGCCTGTAACCCGCATGCACCTGGACGTGACCTTGCATAGACTTTGGTTTTCCATTGTCTTCTTTAGGGTAAGTTGTCTTCTATTCTTTGCTTGCCTCACCAACTAGCTTCTCTGGGTCTATTTTGGACTGATCGTGGCCATGGCATCAATGGTAACATGCAGCTTGTAATGGCCCTGCCATGGCTTGCAAGAGAAGTAGACAGACACTGCGTGATAGGAAAGCCGAAAAGTCAATTCAAGGCACAGAGTGCGGGTTGAGGAAAGTGCTGGCACGGTATCAAATTGGCAACGAGAGACACTTTTGCAACATTTACGAAGGGAGAAACAATGAGAAGAAAGAAGACTCCATGTAGAGCAGTAGCAAGAAGCTTTGCAGATGCATGCATTTGATCATTGCCATCGAAGCAAATAACATGAGCTATGATGTCATGATTGGTGGGAGAATTTGAGGTAGCAACATCAGGCCATTCAGGTGATTACCAGTCTCGAGTCTTCACAAGCTTTAGCCTGCACCCTAAAGTTCGTAAAGTAACAACCCTACCAACACCTTGGGAGATGCACGCCCAAGAGGCGATGCTCTCTAACCTAAGAAATGGCCTATAGAAAGTGAAAGGGGTGCACAGCTTAGACCAACTAGTTACAAAGAGGGTAATATTAGCTATGTTGGTGTCTCCTAAAACAAAGGAGAAATGGCTTGGGTGCACAATGTCGAAGATGTTGTCAATTAGAAGGACCAACATGGCTCCAACCATTGAATGTAGAGCAGAAGCAATGCACAATCATCCCAATCCGAGAAGTTTGTGGGCTTCAACAGAACACAAGAAAAGGAGAGACAACCTACGTGTGGAAGTCATTGCTACAGTGACGACATTTTGGCATGAAAATACGAGAGTTTCTCTAAATAAAAAGGACATCTGTAAGAAGTGGATGGGATGCAAGGTGTTTGAGGTGCACATCATACACGTGCTAGATATAATGCAGGTCAATGGTGCCTAAACTAGCCCGATGGTTGTTTGTGATTGAGCTTTAGGATAGTTTACTTGTTTCATTTCTCAAACCAGGCTTGGACTAAATGTGATTGTCCTAAACCAGCCTAGTGGTTGGAACATCATACAACTATAGGCTAGTTCAACTCAATTGTTCGTTATGTGATTGTCCTGAACTAGCATGGTTGTGTTGGGATATCTCAAGGTGTATGCCTCAGGCACACCTTGGTTTCTATGTGTGAGTGCTAGAGGCACAGTTAGGTGCCCATAAGCACAGTTAGGTGGTGGAAAGACACATAGGATGATTGAGAGAATCTAGGAGCAGATTGAGGAGATGATTGTGGAGCTCTGAAGTCATCAGTGATGTCAGTGAGCATGTAAGAGGTGCCTACATAAGGACCTCACTCTTCTTCATTCCATAATGCAAGTATTCTGAATTTGTGTCCACTCTACTCTTTCCTTTCAGTTTGCAACATGGTATCAAAGCCCTTTGATCCCCCTTGAGCCCATTTCTGCCACATCATCATCATCTTCTTCTTCTTCTTCATCTTCACCATTTCTCCTCTTTCTTCCCAAATCTTGCTAAAGCCTATTCTCCCTCAGTTCTCTGCCATTCTCCAAGCCCTTCCTGCTGAAGATACCCCTTGTTTGGGCAAACCCCCACCTGCAAGCAATTGAAAAAAAAACGTCTCTGCTGGTTGCCATTCTCCAAACAGCGCATTTTTTTATCATTCTTCCTTTGCAAAATACTCCCTACTTGCTGCGCCATTGCTCGAGCCCTCTTAGGAGTAGATGGGTGACTTCAAGACAAACATTTTGAGTCATTTTTCAGCTCATTTGGTTTAGTAACAAAGGAGAAATCATCAAAACTCAGGTTCAGCCGGCAGCAACTCCCCTGGGCAAAACAATGCGCCATTTTGCCCAACCTCTGTGCTGGATCTTCTCTGGTATATGAGCTTTCTTTTGCTTCAAAAAGCCCTCTTTTCCTTGCTTTGAAGAGTGATATACAAGCCCTCCAAGTTCAGTCTTTTGATTTTGACAGTTTTGACAAGTTTTTGAAGATGATGCTACATAAAATGCTACTCTAACATTTCTGAGTTTTTGAAGTTTTCAATAACATCAGTACAACTGTGGCTTCAGCTTTGCTTCGAGTTGATATACCTGGTTTTGATTGGAAAGCTTTCATTTTAGCCACCTCTATGAAGCATGTAAGAAAAAGCATCATTGTTTGATTTTTGGTCACTAGTCTTTGCTACATTAAATGCTTATATTTGGAAGCCTTTCAGTTGTTATTCTAGCCTTCTATCTGAAATCAATTCCATAGATTTTGTGTATGGTCCCACAATAATCCAACTCTGAGGAGAGAAAATTGGTATCTGAAGCACTTGCTTGACTATCTTGTGTGAAGTTAGCCATGACTCCACAATCATACATGACTCTCTTTGAATCAATGTCTTCCACACAAAAATGTCATTGGTATGTCTAGGAGCTCTAGAAATATCAAAGACCCGCACTCCTGTCCATAAGATCTGTAACTCCTCTATCAAAGGTACCATGTACATGGCCTCAAACTCGGACATCACACACATTGACCCTAAAAATAGAGTCCATCATGTCCACCATATCCTCGTCAGCTGGCACATTCGGGAGACTATACTCCTTCTCAAAGTGTAAAGGTATACGCACACCACCCTCACCACTCTCCTTGTCCTGTCTCAAGGTTTTGTGTAAATATAAGATCTTGTCTCAAGATTTCATGTTGTGTACGCATGCAATATTAATCACAAGCTCAAATACCATTGACTTTTTCGATGATCCATCACCACATGCACCACCAATGGTGGATACTGGTTTGGGATCCTCCCCATACATCCTCAAGTGGCACATGACAATACGGCGTTGATGTCGTACTTCTCGCTTGCAATGAGTGCAATGATAATACAACCTCTCCATAAGCCACTCTGTGCTCCCGAGCATTGGCACATCATCTGACAATCGTCCCTTCCATCTGCACACCTCCAAAATCACAACACAAAATGCAAGGAAATCCATTAAGATCCAAAAAATAGCCACCCATGAGCTCCTTCCCTCTCTTCTTAGATCAAGTGCCTTGTTTTGTCTCTATGTAGCGACAATTTTAGGATATAAGTATATAGCGACAATTTTAGGATATAAGTGTCACTGTATAGCAACATTTAGGGTTAAGTGTCACTTTATAGCAACACTTAGGGTTAAGTGTCACTATATAGCAACACTTTTAGGTATGAGTGTCACTATATAGCAATACTTTTAGGATATGAGTGTCACTATATAGCGATGCTTTTAGGGTATAAGTATATAGTGACACTTAGGATATAAGTGTCACTATATAGCGACACTTAGGGTTAAGTGTTGCTATATAGCGACACTTTTAGGATATGAGTGTCGCTATATAGCGACACTTTTAGGGTATGAGTGTCACTATATAACGACTGACCAACGTTGCTATATAACGACGCTGGTGGACTAAAACCCAAAACCCCACACGATGCCATCTTTCACAACTCTATTGCGAGAAAAGCAAAAATCTCTCCTCCCACGCTTTCCTTCTCTATTCAGCGACCTTGCTTTCCTCCTCTATTCCCCACACTCCTCACCCCTACCAAGCCCCTCTCCCATTGACACTTGTGCTCCCTCTCCACCCTTCTCCCTCTCTACTTGTGTGAAAGGAAGTTTTTCAAGAAGGTCTATCTCTCTAAGCAATGTAGGTTCATTTTTTGTAAGATTTCATTTTGTGAGAGTTGAAGCATGTTTCTCCTTGCATTGCTAAGCCTATGTGCTAATTTTCATGCTTGATTTTCAGAGATTAAGGACAGAAAACGAGATTTGCTCTTCTCTTTTTAGTATTTCTCTTCCTCCTCTTTCCTTTCCTTTCGTGCTTTCTCCTTGTTTGTAGGCTTATGCTTGTCCCCTCAATCCAATCCCTCTAGAAAGTTGCTTCTCCAAACTCCTCCTTCCTCTAACTAGTTATCTGAAAAATGATATGTTTCCTTTCTTTTGTAGGGCCAGTCCACAAAACACCAACCAAGACTTTTTTAGGTAAGAAAGTCCTTCCTCTTTTTTCCCTTTTTTTGTTTCCATTATTTGCATTGGTCTGTAGCTAGCACTTTAAGCACTAGCTGCAATGATGGCTGTAGGAACCCTTTCTTCCCCTCCTCTTATTCCCTCTTCTTCCCCTCTTTTCCTCTTTTCCTCCCTCTTTCCCCCCTCTTTCCCTCCATCTCTTATTTCCTCTTCTTCCTCTCTTTTCTTCTTTTCCCCTCTTCCTTCCTCTTCCTTCTCTTCTTTTCCCCTCTCTTATTTCCTCTCTTTCATCCTCTTGTCTCTTCTTTTCATAAGCATATGCATTTGCCTATGCTTATGCTCATATGCTTATGCTTATGCATGAGCACATTCTCATATTCTCATATGCTTACGCTTATGCATGAGCATATGCTCATATGCTTTTCCCCTATCTTTTTTCCTTCTCTTTTTCCCTCTTCCTTCTCTTCTTTTCCCCTTTCTTATTTCCTGTCTTTCATCATCTTTTCTCCTCTTTTCATAAGCCTATGCTTATGCATGAGCATATGCTCATATGCTCATGCATAAGCATTAGCATATGCTTTCTCTTTTTTCCTCGCTTTTCGTCTTTTCCCCTCTCTTTTTTCCTTCTCTTTTTCCCTCTTTCTTTCTCTTCTTTCTCTGCTTTGCCCCTCTCTTATTTCCTATCTTTCATCCTCTTTTCTCTTCTTTTCATAAGCATATTCATTTGTCTATGTATCTCTCTCATAAGCTTATGCTTATGCATGAGCATATGCTCATATGCTCATGCATAAGCATAAGCATATGCTTTATCTCTTTTTCTATTTTTTCCCATCTTTTCTTCTTTTCTCCTCTCTTTTCTTATTTTCCCCTCTTCTCTTTCCTTCTCTTATGCTTATGCTCTTTTCCCCTCTCTTTTTTCATTCTTTTTCCCCCTCTTCCTTCCTCTTCCTTCTCTTCTTTTCCCTTCTCTTATTTCCTCTCTTCCATCCTCTTTTCTCTTCTTTCATAATCATATGCATTTGCCTATGCTTATGCTTATGCATGAGCATATGTGCATATGCTCATATGCTTTTCCCCTCTCTTTTTTCCTTCTCTTTTTTCATCTTCCTTCTCTTCTTTTCCCCTCTCTTATTTCCTCTCTTTCTTCCTCTCTTCTATTCTTTTCATAAGCATATGCATTTGCCTATGCTTATGCTCATATGCTTATGCTTATTCATGAGCATATGCTCATATGCTCATATGCTTTTCCCCTCTCTTTTTTCTTCTCTTTTCCCCTCTTCCTTTCTCTTCTTTCTCCTTTTTTTTCCTCTCTTATTTCCTCTCTTTCATTTTCTTTTCTCTTCTTTCCATAAGCATATGTTTTCTCTCTTTTTCTCTTTTTTCCCCTCTTTTCTTCTTTTCTCCTCTCTTTCGAACGAGTAATTTTGTAACAAACAATGTTGTATATCTTTGATATGCATATGCTTTTGTCGCTCGGCTCGTTTGAGCAATTTTGTAAAGAAAATTTTATAACAAACAACATTCTTTTGTAATTACTTTTAAAAAAACATTAGTGGGGCAAAACAGGGCTTGTTGTGGCCATGTTTAGCCCCACTAATGTTTTTTTTAAAGCTTATGTTAATTGTCGCTATATAGCGACATTTACCAGTGTCACTATATAGCGACGTTTACTAGTGTCACTATATAGCGACGTTTATTAGTGTTGCTATATAGCGATGCTTATATAGCGACTGTTATTTTTTTATGCTTATAGCAATGTAAATACCAACCTTTGTGCCCATCAAAAGAAAACTTTTTAGTGTAAAAAAGGTCGGTATTTTTGTCAGAAAAGGGCCTGTGCCTTGTAGTGAGAGATACATAGACAAATGAATATGCTTATGAAAAGAAGAGAAAAGAGGATGAAAGAGAGGAAATAAGAGAGGGGAAAAGCAGAGAAAGAAGAGAAAGCAAGAGGGGAAAAGAGAAGGAAAAAAGAGAGGGGAAAAGAAGAAAAGAGAGGAAAAAAGAGAAAAAGAGAGAAAGCATATGCTTATGTTTATGCATAAGCACATGAGCATATGCTCATACATAAGCATAGGCAAATGCATATGCTTATGAAAAGAGGATAAAAGATGATGAAAGAGAGGAAATAAGAGAGGGGAAAAGAAGAGAAGGAAGAGGGAAAAAGAGAAGAAAAAAAGAGAGGGGAAAACCATATGAGAATATGAGCATAAGCATAGGCAAATGCATATGCTTATGAAAAGAAAAGAAAAGAGGATGAAAGAGAGGAAATAAGAGAGGGGAAAAGAAGAGAAAGAATAGGAAGGAAGAGGGGAAAAGAGAATGAAAAAAGGCAGAGGAAAAGAAGAAAAGAGAGGAAGAAGAGGAAATAAGAGAGGGAGGGAAAGAGGGGGGAAAGAGGGAGGAAAAGAGGAAAAGAGAGGAAGAAGAGGGAATAAGAGAAGAGAGGGGAAGAAAGGCTTCCTATGCCCATCACTGCAGCTAGTGCTTAAAGCGCTAGCTATAGGCCAATGCAAATAATGAAAACAAAAGAAGGAAAAAAGAGGAAGCACTTTCTTACTTGGAAAAGTCTTGGTTGGTGTTTTGTGGACTGGCCCTACAAAAGAGAGGAAACATACCATTTTTCAAATAACTAGTTAGAGGAAGGAGGAGTTTAGAGAAGTAACTTTCCAAAGGGATTGGATTGAGGGGACAAGCATAAGCCTACAAACAAGGAGAAAGCACGAAAGGAAGGGAAAGAGGAGGAAGAGAAATACCAAAAAGAGAAGAGGCAAGTCTTCTTTCTTTCACCAAATCTAGTTTTTGTCCTTAATCTCTAAAAATCAAGCATGAAAATTAGCACATAGGCTTAGCAATGCAAGGAGAAACATGCTTCAACACTCACAAAATGAAATATCACAAAAAATGAACCTACATTGCTTAAACAGGCACACTTCTTGAAAAACTTCCTTTCACACAAGTAGAGAGGGAGAAGGGTGGAGAGGGAGCACAAGTGTTAATGGGAGAGGGGCTTGGTAGGGGTGAGGAGTGTGGGGAATTGAGGAGGAAAGCAAGGTCACAGAATATAATGTGGGAGGAGAGATTTTTGCTTTTTTCGCAATAGAGTTGTGAAAGATGATGTCGCACGGGGTTTCGGGTTTTAGTCCCCCAACGTCGCTATATAGCGACACTGGTCAGTCATTGTATAGCGACACTTATACCCTAAAAGTGTCACTATATAGCAACACTTATACCCTAAAAGTGTCACTATATACTTATACCCTAAATGCGTCGCTATATAGCGACAAAACAGGGCAAAGCGTGGCTATATAGTGACAATTCGGGGCACCTGATCTAAGAAGAGAGGGAAGGAGCTCATGGGTGTCTATTTTTTGGATCTTAATGGATTTCCTTGCATTTTGTGTTGTGATTTTGGAGGTGTCAGATGGAAGGGATGAGTGGAAGCTTGTCAGATGATGCATGAATGCTCAGGAGTGTAGAGTGGCTTACGAAGAGGTTGTATTTTCATTGCACTCATTGCAAGCGAGAAGTATGACATCAATGCTGTATTGTCATGTGCCACTTGAGGATGTATAGGGAGGAGCCCAAACCATTACCCACAGTTGGTGGTGCACGTGGTGATAGATCATCAGAAAGTCAATGCTATTTGAGTTTGTGATTAATATTGCATGCATACATGACATGAAATCTTGAGACAAGATCTTATATTTACACGAAACCTTGAGACTGGATGAGGAGGGTGGCGATGGTGGTGTGCATATACCTTTACACTTTGAGAAGGAGTATAGTCTCCTAGATGTGCTAGATGATGATGACGGTATGGTGGACATGATGGATTCTATTTTTAGGGGCCATGCACATGATGTCAGAGTTTGAGGCTGTGTACATGGTACCTTTGATAGAGGAGTTACAGATCTTATGGACAGGAGTGCGGGTCTTTGATATTTCCAGAGATCCTAGACATACCAATGACATTTTTGTGTGGAACACATCGATTGAAAGAGAGTCACGTATGATTGTGGAATCATGGCTAACTTCACACAAAACAGGGCACAATGTTGCTATATAGCGATGGTTCAGGGCACTTGATTTAAGAAGAGAGGAAAGGAGCTAATGGGTGGCTATTTTTTGGATCTTAATGGATTTTCCTGCATTTTGTGTTGTGATTTTGGAGGTGTGCAGATGGAAGGGATGAGTGGAAGCTTGTCAGATGATGCGCCAATGCTTGAGAGTGCAAAGTGGCTTACGGAGAGGTTGTATTGTCATTGCACTCATTGCAAGCGAGAAGTATGACATCGATGCCGTATTGTCATGTCCCACTTGAGGATGTATGGGGAGGAGGCCAAACCAATACCCATCATTGGTGGCGCATGTGGTGATGGATCATTGGAAAGTTAATGCTACTTGAGTTCGTGTTTGTGATTAATATTGCATGCGTACATGACACGAAATCTTGAGACAAGATCTTATATTTACACAAAACCTTGAGACAGGATGAGGAGGGTGGTGAGGGTGGTGTGCGTATACCTTCACACTTTGAGAAGGAGTATAGTCTCCCGGATGTGCCAGATGAGGGTATGGTGGACATGATGGATTCTATTTTTAGGGGAAATGCACGTGATGTCCGAGTCTGAGGCCACGTAGATGGTACCTTTGATAGAGGAGTTACACATCTTATGGACAGGAGTGTGGGTCTTTGATATTTCCAGAGCTCCTAGACATACCAATGACATTTTTGTGTGGAACACATCGATTGAAAGAGAGTCACGTATGATTGTGGAGTCATGGCTAACTTCACACAAGAAAGCTGAGCAAGTGCTTCGGATACCAATCTTCTCTCCTCACAGTTGGATTATTATGGGACCATACATAAAATCTATGAAATTGATTTTAGATGATTTAGTATTTTCATTCTTGATGTAAAATGGTGTAGAACTATTTACGAGAGTCTTTGTTCTTCCCAAGCATTGTGAGCAGGTGCATACTAATGATTTAATTAATTGAATCTTTCATTTTTAAATATCAATTGGTACATGTACTTAAGCATAGTTCCATATAATTGATGGCATTTGGCACCCATCTTCAATATAGGTGGTTTTTCATCAGGATCATTTTGATCCAAGATGGTGGTATGTGATCCAAGTTGCGCCACAAAGTAAGCAAATTTTTGAAGATAGAGATGTGGATATGGAGATGCCACTACTAATGCCGAATGCAATTGATCCAAATGGATTTAGCGAAGAAGATGAAGATCACAATTTGAGCCAAGAGGAAGATATGCATAATGACATCATACGGGAGGAAGATGGAGATCACGATATTGAGGAAGAAGATGATGATAATCAAGAATCACCCTTTATTGAAGAAGATGATCAAGTCTATGGTGAACGTACAATGCCAGAGTACGATGATGATATAGGAGATCAACTCGGTATAGAGTTGGAGATAGACTTGTTTGGCACACTAGACTTGGCTCAAGATGAAGCCATTGATGTAAATGTTCTTCATTGATTTTTTTCATCTCAAACGTGGACATGAATGTTAGAGCTTTAAATTAATGTACATGCTCTTATACTTTTATTCTTTCAAAGGATCAAACATGTATGAAAAGAAATGTTTTTTGTCATTGGGTAAATCTACCATGGACAGGCAGATTGAGATCAGGAGGATCTCTTCAAACCAATGCAGATAGTGGTATGCAAGTATAATGAAAAGGAAAAGAGAAAGTAGATTAGCCCATAGTTGATGTGAATGCAGGTCACTCTTATGTGGATGCTGAATCTAGTGGCTCAGAACAGAGCCTTGATGATGAGTTGGGTATTCCTTCTATTGTTACACTTGGAGTAAGGAAGACAAGGGATGTTTTGCACCTGGTAGTGAGCCTATTTTGTGTGGGTCTACTAGAGCTAGGTATCCTATGGATAGGGTGAAATATGATGGATTTATAGCCATTCACTATGCCTATATGGTCAAAGTGATACATGAACCAGAATCCACTTCTTTTGAGCAAGCCATGGAAAAAGAAAAATGGGAGAAAGCCGTGGATGCCTTGGAAGCAAATGCTACATGGGAATTGGGATTGAGCTTGAGGGGGAGTGTTGTGATATTGAGCTCCACTCGTGATATGCCAGGGTGACCATTGTGCATTTATGTCACCGACTTGTTAGTTGCAGATGCGGTTGGTACAGCACCCATGAATAATAGCTGGATGACAGCTATCTTTATGTACTCAAGTTAGTGGCTCAGTTAGTATGTCACCGTAGCTAGCTGAGTTTGGTTTGAGACCCACATATAGGGTTCACCTATTCTTTTGTGCTAAGAGTTCTTTTGGCTTTCACAACTAAGAAGAGGAAAACTGTTTTCAGCCTCCACCTTTGTGTATATTCCCCCATTGTGTATGTGAGAAAGTCACAAGTGAGACTCCTTCCTTCTCTCCCACTCTCTTCACAAATCTCTTGTACCTCTGATGTATCTTAAGACTCTTTTGGCTGCATTTAGTGAGATTGTATTGGATTTGCCATAAACTGTGCAAGTGAGCTTACTGCATAACAAATATCTAGCCGTGTGATAGTTAGATATATAAGAGATCCAATGAGCTACCAATTGTACCTATCATTGATGGTAGGCTTTACTAAATCTTTAGTAAGTTTCAAACTCTGTTCCATGGGAGTGGCTGCAATCTTGCAATTTGCCATATCAAACTTCTTCAGGAGACTGTCAACATATTTTAGCTTAGTCATAAAGGTGTTGTCTGAATCTCTCCAAAACTCAATACCAAGACAATAGTGCATAAGTCGAAGATCTTTCATGTTGAATTCTGTAGATAAGTTCTGTTTCAATTTCTTGATGAAGCTATCCTTGCTTCCATTCACAATTAGATCATCTATGTACAAAATTGCAATGGTAATGTCTTCCCCTTGAACTTTGTAGCAGAGATTATGATCTGCATTAGACTTCATGTATCCCAGATCATCAAAATACTTGTCGGTTCTACTATTCCAACTTTTGGGTGCTTGCTTTAAACCATAGAGGCTTTTCTTGAGATGGCAAACTTGATTCTCTTTTCCTAGTTCAATACAACCTCCTAGTTGTTGCAGATAAACTTCCTTGTCTAGGTAACCATTGAGAAATGCATTCTTAATATCAAGCTAATACACATTCCATCGATTGAGTGTCGTCGCTAGTGATATTAAGAACCATATGGAATCCATGTTTGCCACTAGAGCATGACTCTCACGATAGTGTTGACCATATTGCTATGCAAATCCTTTTGCAACTAATCTGGCTTTGTATCTTTCAAAGCTTCCATCTGGATTGTACTTCGATTTGTATACCCATTTGTTTGTTATGACCTTCTTTCCTGGTGGAAGGTCGCATAATTCCCAAGTATTATTCTTGTATAAAGCATCCATTTCTTCATTCATAGCAGTTTGCCATTTTGGCTTGTCAACTACATCTTTGAAGTACACTAGCTCTTCTGTAGCCATGATGGTAGTCATAAGAGCATAGTTGGCAGTTTCAACCCGAATTGCTTTGCCTTTCTGAGCATATGCCAATCTGGCTGGTGGTCTACTTTCCCTAGTAGATTGTTTGAGTTGTTGTGGTTCTTCTCAGGGTGCTTCTAGCAATTCCTGCTCTTCTTCATCAACCTTTTCTGTAGATGATTGAGTAATCGATGCGTTTATCTCCTGTGTATTTGAGGTTTTCCATTCTAATTCCTCATCAAAGATTACATCTTTAGAGATAATGGCCTTTCGGTTGATGGGATCATACAACTTGTATGCTTTGCTGTCTTCACTGTAGCCAACCATGATGCATTTACACGACTTCACATGCAATTTTGTGTGATGGTCATCATGTATGTAGGAATATGCTATGCAGCCATATATGTGGAGATGCCCAATGCATGGCTTGTGTCCAGTGAATGCTTCATAAGGTGTCATACCCTGAATTAGTTTAGTCGGAAGCAGATTAAGCAAGTAGTTTGCAGTGTCTAATATTGCTTCTACACAATACCAATTCAGAAGATGCTTCTAATTAAGCATTGCTCTAGCATTGTCTACTAAAGTACCATTCTTCCTTTTAGCTCTTTCATTTTGCTAAAGAGTATCTACACAAGTGAATTGTCTTCAAATGCCTGTAAAGGAATTGGATTTGTCACTGAGGCTCAAAAGTGTGTGATACTTATGCCAAAATTTGTGCATGATGTAATGAGCACGTAGAGCACAAAAAATCAATCATTTTTCCTTTTTGGAGCGCCCTCAAATTCTTCCTAGATTAAGAGATACGACTTAATCTAGGTGGAGGGGCAAAAAGGGTGCAAAGTGCTTAACAATGATGTGGCACTTAGGGGTTCACATGCAAGGGTGTGCCTACCAAGAGATGTGCTAGTGGAGTGGTGTGTTGATGTGTCACATGTGTGCAAATGTAGTGTGCATGATGTGCTTGCAGAGGTCAGTGTGCCTGACAGGTGACTGTTGAGGTGGACAGTGCTGAGGTGGATAGCCCACATGGAACTGATGATGTGGTAGCTTTGACTTGGTCAATGATAATGTGGAACTTTCACTTGGTCAATGGATGATGTGCTCATGATGTGGCACTTTGACTGCATGGCTGGTGATGTGGCTTGGGCCCGAGGTGCTGACATGGCACCATCGATGGTGACGTGGACCTGGCAGGATACGGTGAGCTATCATGGTGGCAGATCAGGTCGCAACGTGGCAGTCTCTTGACCACATCTGTGTGTGGTGAGTCCTTAGGATAGGGTCTATTGATAAAATCCTTTGAGATGGGACAGAATCTTGAAGATTCTATCTTTTTCTATCATTGTCGGTGTGGATTTTTTGCAAGCACCCCCCCGATGGTGGTAAGCCATTGATGGAGTCATTCGGAGCAGTTTGCTAGAGGTTGATGGCATTAGTCGGGAGCTAGTCCTACATAAGCATAGGATCTGTGAGGTTCGTTGATGGCGTGGGCTATGGCAGCTTGGGCATAGCTATGGTTATTTTGTTGTTGACAGTACGGTGTGTCGAGGAAGCCATTATCCGAGTCAGTGTAGGCATTGTGCTCGCTAGAGGACGTCTGGGTATGCTAGGGGTGGCTATGAGCGTTGGCTATGGGTGATTACCGAGAGCTAAGCGCCGTGGTTGAAGCTGCTAGTACGTTGGGGGATCGAGTTGGGGGTTGAAGCCTTGAGACTAAGGTCTTTATTGGAGCTTTGATGGTGGCTCGTGTTATTGGTTATTGTGTAGAGGCTTCGTTTGCAGATGGGCAACGTAGAGGCATATCTGCTGTGGTCACTCCAGCTGTTGGAGCTCGTTAGAGAAGGTTGATGGCATTGTTTGTTTTGTTGCTATGCGGGACTTGGACTTGTAGATGTTGAAGGCGCATAGGTCGTAGCAACTATGGAGTGGAGGCTTAGCCAAGTAGCTTAATGGACGTAGGCATTGTTGCATGGAGTGGCTGTCGATGGCCAATTAGTTACAGTGCAGTATGGCTACTATAGTTGCTTGGAGAGGCTGGTCGATAGCACTGTAGAAGGCCGTGGAGTGAAGAAGGCCATGGAAAAGAGCATTACAAGTGTTGTAGGTTGCCTTTGCATGTGAGAGAGTCACTGTAGAGCTGAAGCTACCTAGGCCAATTTGTTGGGTTGGTTGTCTTAGCTTGAGAAGATGTCACTCTGTAGAAGGCATGATACTCGCAGCAGCAGTGATTTGCTTATGCTAAGAGGCTAAAGCCTTGTAGATTGTCGTAGAATTCAAAGACCTTGTAGAAGTCACGTTAGTTTCCAAAGAAGGAATCTCTCAAATCTCTTAATAAAAGGAGAATATTCTTTCGCTCTCTCCCTATAAATCTAAGCTGTGAAAGCTCTTTACCTTGCAAGTCTCTCACAATCTAAAGAAATACATGGACGTAAATTTTCTTGGAATGAACGGAAATTTTATTTCATCAATGGAATGAAAGAATCTCAATCTCTCAATCACTCTCGATCTATCACGAGTCTATCACACTCTCTCATACGGATTGCAATGCCTTGGCAAAAGGCAACGGAGCTCTGATACCATGACAAAATATGAAGAGGGAAGAGGAGAAGACTAGAGATGAGAAGAGAGGGCACAGCTAGAGTGCACACATCAAACGACTAATTGTACACTAGATTTAGTTGAAAATATAAAATATATACAAACCCTTTTAGGATTAGGGTTAGGGCATCTAACCCTTTCCATTATAGCACTCTATATGTGTTAGTGCTATGCACATGTAATCACATGATATTGAGCATGGTCTCTCAACATAAGTCTCAAACCTTTTCTTCTCTTACTTTGTTAGATCACAAACTTGTCCTTATTTCCTGTGATCTTGGTAATGGCCATAGAGGTTCTTCATGGTTTAAAGAAGACCCAAAGTTGTTTGCAATGAAGAGTGTACAATGCAGAGTGAGAATACTTTGGGAGGATTCTTTTGGTGAGGGCAGAACTGTTGTAGAGGCTTGGGTTGTGGTAGTAGAAAATACCCAAAAACTTTTAAAATTAGCTAGAAAGAACAGGGCAAAGTCAGAGCTTAGAGAATAGACAACATCCAACTCAAAATTAAAAGGCTAGAGGACTCTGCTAGACTTGGAGATGAGGAAGCCCAAAGGGATCTCTTTGTTGCTAAAAAGAACGTCATGATTTAGGAATAGATAATATTAAATGATTCCAAAGTATATTATAGAGATTGATGGGCAGGAAAGATTGATAGACCCACAATGTCCTAGAAAGCCTACACAATGGAGCTCTACCCTCTCATATTAATGGGAAAATTATCAAGCTCATACCTAAGGAGGGCTCCAAAGAAGAACTCAAAAATTGGAGACCCCTCATAATGCTGAATTGCAGCTACAAAATCTTTGCTAAAACTCTTGTCCTTAGAATATAAGGGAAGATGAAAGAGTGTATCTTGCCAGAACAGAAAGGCTTCATAAAGGGTGTGAGTATGCCAAAGAGACAAAACAAGACATCTGCTTTCTAAAGGTTGAATTTGACAAAGCTTATGACATGCTGGAATGGGACTTCCTTATACAATCATTACAAGATATGGGCTTGGAACCTTCTTTTGTTTCCTTTATTCAATTACTGCTCACAATTGAATCAACCAAAGTCTATGTTAATGGAGTAATGAGTCAATCTTTCCCTCTGAGAAGGTCAATTAGACAAGGCTGTCCTCTTGCCCCTCTACTCTTTGCAATTGCTACTGATGACCTTGGTTGGCTACTCAAGAGTCAGATCCAGGAAGGAAATTTTAGAGGGATTGATCTAATATATGGAAAACAGTTGGACCCCTCATAATGCTGAATTGCAGCTACAAAATCTTTGCTAAAACTCTTGTCCTTTAATATAAGGGAAGATGAAAGAGTGTATCTTGCCAGAACAGAAAGGCTTCATAAAGGGTGTGAGTATGCCAAAGAGACAAAACAAGACATCTGCTTTCTAAAGGTTGAATTTGACAAAGCTTATGACATGCTGGAATGGGACTTCCTTATACAATCATTACAAGATATGGGCTTGGAACCTTCTTTTGTTTCCTTTATTCAATTACTGCTCACAATTGCCTCAACCAAAGTCTATGTTAATGGAGTAATGAGTCAATCTTTCCCTCTGAGAAGGTCAATTAGACAAGGCTGTCCTCTTGCCCCTCTACTCTTTGCAATTGCTACTGATGACCTTGGTTGGCTACTCAAAAGTCAGATCCAGGAAGGAAATTTTAGAGGGATTGATCTAATATATGGAAAACAGTTGGTATGTCAGCAATTTGCTGATGACACAACCCTCACCCCTAGAAACATTGAACATGATGTGGGATACATACTGGACTTTCTGGATATCTTTTGCAAAGCTTTTGGGTCAAAGATTAGTCATGCAAAAATAGGGTATGACTGGAAGGGAACAACTTGTACTAAAGAACCATCATAGAATCAAAGAGGGTACTATTTTCAGATTGCTCGGAATACCTATGGGTTTTTAAATAACCATGAAGCAGAGGTGAGAATGGTTTATGTAAAATTTTCATAAGAAGGTTGGCAAGTGGAGAGTGTTACAAGCAAGCCTAATAGGGAGAAGGTTGAATCTCAACCATTGCATTTACCCCATATACAATGTTTATTTGTCTTGTTGGGCTCCTTCCAAATCCTACTTGGACAAATTCATTAGAGTGTACAGATCCTTTTTGTGGGGAGGGCACTCTAAAATTTTTAAGGTTAGATGGTTTGACTGCACCAAGCCTAAGAAAGAAGGTATAGGGAATATTGATATAAATATTGCAGCTAGAAAGCTTTCTACCACTTGGGTTATTAAGGCTATCCTAAATCTAGAGTGTGATTGGGCTCAACTCTTACTAAGAAATATGAAACATGTCAGGCCAATGAGAGCCCCCAAATAGAAAAACTGCCCTCTCCTCTTTGCTATTTGTAATCTTGAGCCTTGTAAGACTAAGGGTAGCTCCCTATGGCACTCCATCTGGAAGGCTTTTGAGAACATCAAGGCCTTCTTACATTTTTCTGGTGAAGGTGCCTTTATGGCCAAAGACTCCATATGGGTGTCCTCTATTTTTAGTAAGGATCAACTCTTAGATGAACATATGCTCTTAGCCCACACTCTGTTTAAAAAAGGTTTGCAATCTTGGGAACAACTTTGTTGCAAAGATTAGTTTATGTGGAAGACCTAGCAAGAAATTAGGAGGGAGTTTTCTCTACATAACCAAAGTCAAGCACTTGTTCTGAGTAGATTCGAGCTATCACAAGGAGATGCCAGTTGGAAGCCTGGTGGTAAGTGTTACTATCACACAGAGTTTAGCTACATATGTAGTTGATGAGGACATAAGAGAACTTTTCAGGACCCTAAATGACAAATGGATATTGCATGATATCAGGGATAGATGGTATGAGAGGTTTGATAGGATTTGGATTAAATAGGTTCCTGAGAAAATGTCTTGCCTTACTTGGCTCATACTTTACAAACTAATTTGTACTAATGCTAGAGGATTTAGAATAGACAAGGGGGATCGAAGATGCAAAATATGCCCAGGAGATCTAGAGGACATGCTAGGAAGGTTTGGAAGTATATTCAATTTTAGTGTGGGGAGCCAATCAATTGGAAGGCCATACTTTTAGGTGATGCTTGCAAAAATAAATAGGACCTATGGTTTCACATAAGGGGCCATGCATTATAGTTTCTATGGATCTCTAGAAACAACTTCCAATTTAATGAAGTTGAATGTGTACTAATGCCCTTTTTGTTGAATGGTGGAACATGAAAAAAGGAGGCTTTATTTCCAAATAATCATCGAAGGTATACTTATATATTAAAATAAAATCTTGACAAAAGTTTATTGAGCTAGTTCTTTTAGTTTCACAATATTGATAAAATATAGAATATTGTTCTATATTTTCTTTTGAATTTTAAAGTAAAACATGTAAATCCTAGCAAAACTTTAAAAGCTTTCACATAAAAGTTTCAAAACTTGGCGAATGCTTTAAACATTTATTTTTATTAGGGCATACAAACTTTCAACACCAATATAAAAGTTTTTCTTCTTAATGAAACTACCATGAAAAAATCATCCATGCTGGTCACTCAGATTGTTAGACTAGACCTAGCCATGGAACTGCTAAATAGTACCCTGCTAAACAGTACCCTCCTCCACAATTAGGTTTAAAGAATACTTCTCATGACATATCTTTGGATCCTCTATAAAGGGAGTTCCCACATAGGTTGCTACAAACTCTTCCTCTTAGAGAAAGGATGCTAGGGCCCAAAGCTTCTCTTTCTAGGTTCCCTCGTGTCAACAAGTGTTGCGAAAATGCTTTCCCTAGCAAGCAAGGCTCTTTTCATTATGTTTAATGTTCAATAAAGGAGTAGCATGTCCTAAAAACATGGATTTTGATGTTATCTTTTTGTGAGATATATGTCCCAGTATGGACCTTCAAAACTACAAGGTTATGGAATTTGAACATGTATATATTCTTTTGAGATAAATATAATCACTTTTCTTCTGCTCAAAAAAAGAAGAAGGATGTCTGGTATAATTTCAAGAGTGTGGGAGAAGGAGAGTACACATTTGATTTTGTAAGATTAGGCATGTACCATGTCCTAGATAGCTCAAACTACAAAGTAAAACTCATGCTCTCACTCATCTAAAATATCCAAAAAATAAACTAGATCAACATTTCAAAGGCTCCCTTGCAAGTTATTAGATTTAAGCCATTCTCTTTGACTGTCATTCAACAACTTTTGTACACCTCTAGAAGTCCATTTGGGTACTAGTGTAAGTTCATTTGGGTACATTATCCATAGATGTGTGTAAGGATGAAGATAAACTCATAATATTTTTTGTGAAACATCGGAATAATTTCTACCAATCAAGGCAAACAATTGGAACCTATTGGTTTGCCTGTGCAAGTTGGAATTGTGCTAATGTTCTCAATAAGGATATCTTTTTTTTTTGTGATTTGAGACATATATGAAGAACATTGATCATTGTTAAAGATAAGTGGTCAGTTGATCTAAAGGGAAGGATTACTATGGTCTTTCCTAGAGGAAAGTCAATATTGAGGACCTTTTGGACCACCAAGGGATATTGTTAAGTAAGGATCCAAGCTATATGATTGCAGTTGGCCTTAAATAATTAAGTGTACATTTCTATTCTACACTCCTATCACTATGAGCCACACTTGAAACATATGTTTGGGATCAGAGCATTCCTACAATAGGTCCCATGAGCTACATTCAAAACATATGTTTGGGATTGGACAATTCCTACAATAGGTCCCATGATGTGGGAGCTAGAAGGGGCACTAACTCAAATAATTTTTTGAACAAATATGCCCATGGACAAAAACCTTTGTGAACTAGAGAGCACTATAGATCCTTTGATGTAGCTCTCATTCTCTCTACATCATACCCTCGGGGGGGTCACTCATCATATGTAACCCTATCACGTGAGTTCAACAGAAGGATATTTTTTATTTCTAAAATTTACAAAAATAAATATACATAAGGGACTATTTAAAATAGTTTTGGAAAAAATTGACAGATTTGTATAGAAAAGGGGTACATTTTATTAATGAAAAAATTTACAAATAAGGGATTTTAAATATAGGCCTTGAACGCACGTGATATAGAGGGTTTATACATAGTGACCCCCCTGAGATCATACCAATGTTTCCATAGACACATCTATGGATAAAGTAACGATATGGACTTCTAGAACATGCACAGACTTCATGATTGTGCGTGGACTTTATGATTGTGTGTGGCACCAGCCAGATCATTTGATACTTTGCTAGGAGCTACAGAGGGCTAGAGCAATGGACGTTCCTTTTATTCAAGAATGCATGTTTCTAGCAACAAATGTTAGACATTAGTGGCATCTCCTCTAGGGAGAGGCTCAAAGGTGTAGTCCCCTACTCTAGGCAAGAGTAGGGCGGTTTCCACTTTATCTCACAAGAGGTGGTTATAGATGTATGTGATCAGGGTGATTTTATCTTGGGGAGAGTAGTATGGATGGGTGTATAAGTGGGGAATTCTAGGATTGGTAGCTTGAATGCGTATTCTCCTACTTGTAAACAATAGTCTCATGCATTTTGTTCGGGCCATTGACTGAGAGCCTCCATAATTTAAACTTGGGTTGTTGAAAGTCACTTAAACAACCAATAGTTTGAGGAGGACAAGTAGGTAGGGCTTCCTTTCTGAAGATGCCTGTGAGATTGAGAAGAGCATGTGGGAGCATTTTATCTACATGATCTATGGTAGGCACCCTTAGCAGGAGGTGGAGTTCTCAAGACTTTGCAGTAGCCTTCGGCGGTTCTGTTTAGGGAAGTGAGAGTGTGATGGACTTCAAGGGATGCTAAATAGATTCTAAGTAAGTGACTAGGCACTACATAGGGGGGGAGCTACCAACATTTTGGTAAGTACCACAATGTCCAACCACTCCTCAATCTCACTACACCTAGAGCAACCCTGTGAAGGACTCCCCTAGAAAGCCCTTATTCTAGGAGGAGAAGGTATAGCAGGATATTACAAAGATTTGGTAGTAGCCTAAGGCCCTACCAAAGGGAGCTTGGGCCCTATGGGCAATGGATGCAATTTAGAGGAGTAGCAAGGAGATTTAGTTTTAGGCTCTTTGTTAGTAGCAACTCCTCCAAGCACATGAGAGTCCTTTGTGATGAGATTAGGCTTCCCTAGAGCATCTCAAAGAGCAAGACTCAAGTTCCTAGTGGCTTGTGAATTGGTATGAGTGCATGCGGCTTATCTCCCAGGACATGGTGATTCAAGTAGTGTTCTCCTATCACTCCTCCAATGTTCTCCTATCAGTCCTCCAGGGTGCAGTGGGTACAATTATGTGACAAGATGACCAAACAATTTTTCCACACTTTTGGGACTAAGTTAGCAAGGACGGAGCTACATTAATTGAGAGATGAGAGTGGATAGATGCACATTGAACCCCAGCAATTCTAGACATCACCACATACTTCTATTGATTTTTGTTTCAATCTAAGCAAGAGTCTCCCTAGGTCCATGTAGCCCAGTGGTCTCTCCAAGTATGAGCACCTAGGTAGGTGGAGGAGCCTTTCACCAATGAGGATCTCTAGGAGGCCCTTATGGCCCTCCCTCAATAGAAGTGCCTTGGGGAGGATGGAATGATGTTGTCTTTCTTTATGTGCTTCTAGGAGCATTCTCTAGGCCATCTTTAAATTAGGTTCTCTTTCACAATCTCTAAGACATGGCTAGATTTTTTTGATAATGAAGCGAGGGGATAGGTCTGATCTTCATCAATGGAGGTTGATTACTCTGTTGGATACCACATACAAGACTTGGCCCAATTCTTGAGGTTACAGTTGTAGCCTCATATAGTGGATACCATTCCCAACACACAGACTGGTTTTGTTCAAGAATGCATCATACTAGACAACCTTTTCACTTTTGGGAGGCAATGAATTAGGACAGGACATGACTCATAACTTATGCATTGCTCAATGGAATTTGGCAAACTTTGTCTTTAAGTTGTAGTACACATTTCGAACTTGAACATGAGAGCAAAAAATTATGGAATAAGGATTTGGAACGAGACCGTTAAAGCATTATAAGTGCTATGTTGCATGTGAAGCATACATCTTGAAGACTATAGGATATAGCACTTTATTCAAAAACATTAAAATTTTGTTCTATACATACATGCAACCAAGTAATAATTCTAAAGTACACTACGTGAGCTTCTCCTCAACCCAAGGACACACCTAAATGAGATCATTATGCATGGGTTAATGGGCCTCCAATGTTGTGCTAAAGTGATGCATACCCATTTGAGGGCATGCTCCATAACTTCCTTTTGATTTGTTGAAAACCAAAACAGATTGAAAATTTGGAATCCAAATTATTGGGACTAGTGCATGGTGGTCTTAAAACATTAATTGTTGTTGGTATTGGTATCTAGATTCACCATAAAATGGAAGAAGTTGAAAAAGTGCAATTTGTGCATGTGCAAAGATATTTTAATAAATCCAACATTATTTACAATTTTGACATTTGAGGAATCTCGAAGGACAAACAATGACAGTATTACATTATCAACCACTATGACAAGACAATATGAGCATGAACAGTTTGGCATAGCAGTAGAGATTCCAAGTAGTGCAATCCATTTGCTATACAAACCAGTGACCACTCAAACATAAAAAACAATTCCAAATGAGAAATACCATGCCCTTTTCAGGAAATTGAACAATTAATAGCATTTGATTGTCAAGGACATTCTTTGGGAAAAATGCAAGAATCCACTCAAGCCAACTAAAGATGGTTGAATTTTCTCAGAAAGCATGCACCCTTAGTAATGATAACCTCAATTTGGAGAGAGAATATTTGTTACTATGAGCTCATCCATCCAATGAGACAAAAAAATATGATCATTCGTAAACATCCTTGATGGATAACAAGTGATAGCAGACCTCAACAAAAAATTATGTGCCTCATCTTTTCTATGCAAATGCTTTAAAAGATAAACATAATAATGATGTATTCAAACTTCTTTAAGGTGCACCACATTTACTCACAACAATAGATAAAAGACAAAAGAATATGCTAAAAAATCAATCCAAATATCAAATGACCCAAAGTGAACTACCAGATTGCATGCGCAGCTCAAAGTTGGAATGATCGCTAAGATTTTCTCAAGCAGCTTGGGTGTTGCCGCCGATAGTCTTGTAAATGGTGTAGATGGTTTATTCATGCAATTTGCTATAAAAAATCAACTACCAACCATGTAAATACATTTTTGTGAAAAAAAATAGGGAAGAAATGCACGCTATAATTATAGAGCCCTTTATAGACATGATATACCTCAAAAATTAGACACCAATACTTCAAATACAACATAAGTTCCAAGTAGGAAGAACTTGACTAAACACTATAGCAATGATACAATTTATCATTCAACCAATATCGACCAGAATGGGTGCATCGATCACAAGTACTATCCATGAACTCATTAGAATTTGATCCATCTAACATAAAATCACATTGTTTCGTATACACAACACTATTAAGAATGCGTGTGACCCAGACAATCTATTCTTGCTAAACAATATTGAAAATAAACATGTAAAAGTAGACATAGGGGTGCTCTAAGAAATTGAAAGACTTTGAAAACACTTGGCACATTCTAGCAAGCACTAGCATCATAGTAGCAACAATCATATGCTTTCAAGAAACACATACAAAAAACTCCAAATCCTTTGACATTGGCAGATTCCACCACATTCACAAAGAAGAAGGACTAGGAATTGAGGACTAGGAATTGCAACACATTATACAAAGGAACTCACACTTCAATGACTCCAATCCACTATGAAGAAGGTGCTCAATGCGTACTCACCATCTTCCAAACACGGTCACCTAAAATGATAGCAACGATTACTGCATCGAGAACAACAACAATAACTTTACTCAACACTTTGCAACAACTAATAAAAACAATAACTTCTAACACTCCAACATACATCTTGGGTGAATTTACATATTAAATCACCAACTGCTATCCACAAATCAAGACTTGACCACATTTTTGGACAAACAATCCTTTGAAAAAACTATTTCTCACACTAACTTCATATAGTGGTTTGAGCATTCATTTATTTACGCGACAATTCCAAGTACATTAGAACAATAAATACAAAAGACATGCCCAATGAATGACATCCTTCTTATTTATTTGTTACCATAGCATCTTGTCAACTTTACTTTCAAGATCAATAATTTTGATACTTATGGCCTATCAATTGTTCTTCATATTTCTTAATTCTTTGGCCTATTTTCTTTACTTCCAATTGCAATTGTAATCAACACATGGTGCCAATTGCGTCTCTCCCCTTAGAAAGCAATCAAGACATTTTGCATTCTAAAAAGCATGTTGCCCCTTTTTACAACAAGGCATTCATCAATGTAGTTAATAAACAAGCGATTCAAATATATAAAAACATTATGTGGGAAATAGTAGCAGATAGGATCCTTGCAGTGTTTCAAAGATCTTTGATGTACTCTCATACTTTTAACATGAAATTTGTTTGGTTATTGGCATTTTGTATCATCTCAACCATAGAGCTTCGAGGAACTTGCTAATATGTAATGTCTTCTTTGAGCCATTATTGAAGTTGGTAAATTATTTCTTTACATCATTCTATAATTGACACAACCTATCAGACAAAAAAAAGATATCCTTAACCATATGCGGCCTTTTGGCTTGATTATAAATGTTCATTGGACCATCAAAGATCACATAGCTTTAAAAAGCATAGCCATCGTTGTTCAAATTGTCTACTACACACATTTTTGTGAATCTTTGGTGTCGACATGGGAAGACTCTTTGTAATAGTGCTCCTCATTATGTTGAAGCTTTCCACAATACTCACATTCAAGGTCAGTTCAATTGTCCTTATTCATAGCTTTACCCTTGCCAGTAGACACCTTTGAAGTGTATGCCCATTTCACAGCATAGTCTTGGTCTAGTTTCTAGCGTCACTTGTTGGCAAGGAGAGTGGAAATCATTTTTTCTAGAGATAAGTCTCAATTCACTTATAGAACAATTTGTAACTATCAGACTAAACTTCATACTTTGGAAGATTTCCCGTGCTCTTGCCATTTCAACCCTTGGATCTCCTTCAAAACTCGATTCTTTCTGAGACATACTAGTGAAAGCCTTAGCTAGATGTTATCAACTAGTGGGATGACACTCAAATCAAATGGTAGCTCCATAGTGGGAGCTTTACCATTTAGTTCCCAAGATACTCATAACTCAAGTGACAATGTTCTTTTGTGCCTTCCAATTGATTTCTCTTGTAAGAAGTGTTGGGTTCTCCTCATTGCTCATTAACTGTACTTGTGACCAAGTTACTCTCAAGTTATTGCATTAGCATCCATTGAATTTGGAAGTTCTACCAATATGAGTTGGCACCAGTCCCACTTTCTACCTTTTCCTCTTACTTTGAGTAATTTCAAATGTTCTTACCATAGAGTGGATACTCGACCTTGACCTTGGTATGGTTACCATTGTAAATGTAAAACAAGATCTGCTAAGGACCTTAATTTTTATCCTTAACATTTTTGCCTTTTCCTTTTCCTTGCTTGGGTTTTGGTGGTTGCGCTTCCTTAGCATTAGACTCAGGGCTGACCTAGTTTACTTTTGGTTTTGTCTTCTTTTCATACCAAAATTAGGCTCATCATGTCTGTAATCCTCACAAGAGTTCGTTTTACAATCATCTTCTGTGTGTCCTTTTCTAGAACAATTCTTTGGACCACTTTTCTTCTTGACTCAACTTTTCTTTAAAATCCATTTCTTTTAGGGCCTTCTTCAATGTAGACTTTAGGTTGTCAGGGTTGGTTGAGGCATTCTCATCATCACTTGCCACAATCTTTTTCTTGGTCTTCTTCTTGGCAGATCCACTCTTTTCTAGTGCAATAGCTCGATTTGAAAAAATTTCACATGTTTGTTGGATTTACTATTTTTGGAGACCTAAGGTCAATTTCAGTGCAACTAGTAATTAACCAGGCTCATAGTGATCTGATGGAGTGCTGGGTCTTGATACGAATGTCCACCTCATTTATTTTTGTTTTAAGAAAAGCCTTAGACATTTTGTTGCCAATCTTTAAAATAACAAATAGGAAATTTCTTAAACCAACATTGTTTTGTTTTGATCAATGTAAAAGGCAAAGAATTCATGGATTCTTGTATTGTTATGGAACCATTGATGTGACACACTCGTAGTAATCTCTATAAGTGACTCTATGGATTTTCATCTTTAATTTCCTTTGAAATCTTGGATTTGACCTTGATTGGAGCAGCCTATTTTACCTTGAATAATAGTTGTGGTTTAATTGAATAATAGTTAAACCATCTACATATGGATAATATGACATACATACTTTCAATTAAACCACAACTAATAAAATCAGCATTATTCCTAATAAGAAATCTAAAAGATGTATTACCAATTCTTCTAATCAAAAAATAAACTTCTTATGGAAATCTAAGAGATATGCAATATATAAAGGACCCCTCAACCATGTTAGAGTTAGCTCAAATGTCCACCTCTCATGTAACCCACCAATATTTTGTGTACCCAATGTTGTAAGGCCCCCATATGAGGAGAAGCCATGATGGGTATCAGATATTGGGAGGGATCCCCAGTTTAGACACTGGAAGGGGTCTTAGAGTAGACCAGATGGTTATGAGACGGCTTAGGAGCCAAGAGTAGATACCCGTCTGCACAAAGGGGGGGTTCGGGGGGGCGATAGCCCCCCCGATAGCAGGGGGTCCGGGGGGCGCAGGCCCCCGGTGGGGGTCTGGGGGCAAAGCCCCCAGCAGCAGGGTCCGGGGGCTGCCGGTAGCCCCAGGCCCGACGGTATGACCTATGCGCGATCCTTCATCTGCCCGACGGCATGTTTTCTGAAGGGTCGGTGGTCTTCCAGGCCGACTGTCTATTAGGCCGACTGCCTATTACAGGGCCAACCGTCAACCACTTACACTATATAAGTGGCCACCCCCTATCATCAGATCACCAGTTCTTCACGCTCATAGTCCTCCGTCCAGCATCTGTCTAGATCACCATCGAAGCTCTGTCTGTAGAGCGCACGGGTGGACAGCCAACCATCAGTTGTATCAGCAGTTTGGTATATCAGAATTTTTGTATTCTCTCCAGCTTTCCATCGTGTACTTGCGTTTTGTTGTTATCTTCCGCTGCATACTATTTTCTTACATGGTATCAGAGCTCAGGCTATCTGAGTAACGACTTTATTGCAAGTTCAACGAGCTTTGTTAGCAAAGGCTACTAGGAGTGATGGCTGCACCAACCCCGTTGCGAATTCGTCCACCTGCCTTCAATGAAGGCAAGCTCGATGGGACGAATTATACTTTGTGGAAATTCAAGATCAGCGCGATCTTGGATTCATATGAGCTTCTGGATACTGTTCTGGGATTGGATCCAGAACCGGTTGGATCACCGAATCCAAACAACCCCAACGTCATAACGCCACCGAATGCAGATCTTCTTCGGGCATGGAAACGAAGGAACGCAGATGCACTCTGTGCTCTTGTTACCAGTTCAAGTGATTCTGTTTTGACTCTGATTCAGCACACAGACAAGGCAAGTGAGGCTTGGAACATACTGAAAGGTCAGTATGAAACGCGGAATCAGACCAGAATTCAAAATCTGGAGAATATGCTTGCTGCAGAGAGGTGCTCTGATGGAGAATCAGCTGAGACATTCATCACACGGATCAAGAATCTACGTGATCAGATGGCGGCGGTTGGGATTACAAAGACCAGCGAAGAGTTGGCCAGAAGGTGCATTCGGATCCTTCCACAAAAGTACGATGCGTTGGTCACGACACTCAACACGCAGGTAAGAAATCCACCCCTCACTTTTGAAGAGTTCAGCGCGATGCTTCTAGAGGAGGAGATGCGAATGAAGACCCGCAATGGCGGAAGTGATGCAGCATTCTCAACCACATCCAAAGGGAAGGGTGGAGAGAAGAAGAATGGTAAGAAGAAGAAGTTTTCAGGTAAGTGCCACTACTGCAACAAAAGCGGTCACATGATCAAGGATTGCAGAAAGAAGCAGCAGGACGAAAAGAATGGCACTACACAGTCTTCTTCGAAAGGCAAGGAATCTGCCAACACAGTTGAAACTGAGTTGGAGCTATGGGTTGCAATTGAAGAATTATGCTCCTCAACAGAAGTTTCAACAACGAATGATTCGTGGCTCCTTGATAGTGGAGCGTCCCGTCACATGACCAGAAAGAAGGACTGGTATAGCTCTTTCAAGCCTCTACAAGAGCCCATGAACGTGACGGTCGGTAATAATGCAAAATGCCCTGTGGAAGGTACAGGTACTATCTCTCTTTCCATTCAAGAGGGTGAAACTAAAGAGCTTTCTGATGTATTACTAGTTCCCCAGCTAAAGAAGAACTTGCTTTCGGTTGCTGCGATAACTGATCGCAACTTGGAGGTGCGTTTCAAGAGGACCGGAGCAGAAATCCTTAATGCAGTAGGCAAGGTGGTCGGCAAGGCAGTAAGGAAGAACAATCTCTACGAGCTGACGGCACTAATAGTCTCTTCAGAAGTGGGCATCAGTAAGGTATGGCATGAAAGATTTGGTCATCTTAGTTATCCTATTCTTTTGGAAATGCAGAAAACAGGGATGGTTGCACACTTGCCTGCACTCTCAAAGGTGCAGGAACCTTGTGAAGCTTGTATGATGGGCAAGCAACAAAGGAAGGCTTTTCCACATGAGAGCGGCTATCGGGCAAAGGCTCCTCTAGAATTGGTTCATGCTGATCTCAGTGGGAAAGCTCCGACTCAAGCTTTGGGGGGATGTAACTACTATATGCTTATCGTCGACGACTACAGTAGATACATGTGGGTGTATTTTTTACGAGATAAGGCTGAAGCTCTTGGAAAATTCAAACAGTGGCAAAAGATGGTGGAAAACGAAAGCGGGCTGAAGGTAAAGAAGCTTCGCACGGATCGAGGAGGAGAGTTCCTGTCAAAAGAGTTTGACACATACTTGCACGAGAATGGCATTAAGCGCCAACTCACGACTGCACATACTCCGCAACAAAATGGTGTTGTAGAGCGTCGCAATCGTACTGCCATGGAGATGGCACGATGCATGGCACTAGGTAAAGGATTGCCTAAGTCTTTTTGGGCTGAGGCAGTCAATATAGCAGTCTACATCCTCAATCGAAGCTTCACAAAGGCCTTGACGGGCAAAACACCTTTGGAGGCTTACTCAGGTAAAAAGCCTTCCGCTTCTCATTTCAGAACATTTGGATGTGAGTGCTTTGTTCATGTTCCAGATAGCACCAGAAAGAAATTAGATCCAAAGAGCAGAAAGTGTATCTTCATGGGCTATAGCCAGGAGTCAAAGGCGTACCGGCTATATGATCCAGAGGCAAAGAAGATCGTGGTCAGTCGTGATGTGGTGTTTTGGGAATAGCCACATACAGTGGAGGAGGAGGTATGTCCTTCCACTTTATCATCAGCCGTAAAAGTAACTCACCTTGTGCCCGTATCTAAAGCAGAGTTGCAGAATGAGGAGGAGTACTTCGAGGAACAGACTCCACCAACACCACAACATGCCTTGGCTCCACAAGGTAAGCCACTTCCAAAGTGGGCAAGGTAGCTCTTTGATGAGAAGAATCCGGTTCCAGACTTGGCAGAGTCATCTGCAGATGGACTTCGACGATCAAAGAGGATAGAGGAGCAGAAAAGGGCTTCTGAACACATAGTCAATATGGCCTTGATGGCTGAGATTATGAAAGTTCAAGAGCCTACGAATTTGGATGAGGCAATGGCGGATCCAAATTGGAAAGCTGCCATGCAAGAGGAGTATGACAGCATCATGAAGAATCAGACTTGGGACTTGGTTGATCGTCCAGAAAAAAGGAAGATCATTGGTACCAAATGGGTATGGAAGGCCAAGTACAAATCTGATGGATCTTTGGAAAAGTACAAGGCTAGGCTTGTTGCACAAGGATACTCTCAAGTTGAAGGCTTTGATTTTGAGGATTCCTTTGCTCCTACAGCAAGGATGACAACTATTCGGGTGGTACTTGCCTTGGCTGCTCATAAGCAGTGGCCGGTGTTTCAAATGGACGTGAAATCTGCGTTCTTGAATGGACATCTCAAGGAGGAGGTATATGTGTTCCAGCCACCAGGATTTGAGGTGCCCAATTCAGAGAACAAGGTTTGCAGACTAAAGAAGGCATTGTACGGGCTGAAACAGGCCCCAAGGGCATGGTACCAACGGATTGATAGCTTTCTCATATCTATTGGTTTCTCAAAAAGTGCTTCTGATGCTAACCTGTATGTTTGTAAGCAGGATGGCAAGTATGTGGTAATAGTCCTTTACGTGGATGACTTGATCATCACAGGAGATCATGAGAAGATGCTGCAAAAGTTGAGGGAGTCGTTGAGTTCCGAGTTTGAGATGACAGATTTGGGGCTCATGCACTTTTGCCTCGGCATTGAGGTTTGGCAAAAACCTGGCAGGATTTTCATCTCTCAGCAGAGATATGCTCGTGAGATCTTGAAGGCATTCGATATGACCGAGTGTAAGGACGTGGTCTCTCCCATGGAGGTGAATGGTAAGCTCTCAGTGGAGGATGCATCACCACTTGTCGACATCAAGGAGTATAGGAAACTTGTGGGGAGTCTCATTTTTCTGTGCAACACTAGACCTGATATCAGCTTTGCAGTTGGTGTACTTAGTAGGTTCTCAAATCAACCTCGAGAGAACCATTGGAAAGCAGGGATGCGTGTGCTAAAGTACGTGAAAGGTACACTGGAGTATGGCATTACCTACAGAGCAGGGAAGACCTTGGCGGGTTACTGTGACTCAGATTGGGCGGGAGATTGTGATTCTAGAAAGTCAGTTTCTGGATATTGTTTCTCACTTGGTTCAGGAGTGTTCTCTTGGATTAGCAAGAAGCAACCAACAGTGGCACTATCTTCGACGGAAGCTGAGTACAAGGCAGCATGCATTGCTGCTTGTGAAGCAGTTTGGCTAAGGAGGATCCTGCAAGACATAGGAGTTCCAATCGAAGATGCAACGGTTCTGAAATGCGACAATCAGAGTTGCATGGCCATTGCAAAGAATCCCGTGTTCCATGCTCGTACAAAGCACATAGAGATCCAGTATCACTACGTACGAGAGCTCATCGAGGATGGAGTCATAGAGCTGGAGTATTGTCCCACAGAGGATAATTGCGCAGACATCTTCACGAAGGCTCTTGGGAGTGATTTATTATTGCGGCATCTACATCGACTCGGCATTGGTCCGAACACGTAGTTCATCTTCGGGTGAACATTGAGGGGGGGTGTTAGAGTTAGCTCAAATGTCCACCTCTCATGTAACCCACCAATATTCTGGCCCCCATATGAGGAGAAGCCATGATGGGTATCAGATATTGGGAGGGATCCCCAGTTTAGACACTGGAAGGGGTCTTAGAGTAGACCAGATGGTTATGAGACGGCTTAGGAGCCAAGAGTAGATACCCGTCTGCACAAAGGGGGGGTTCGGGGGGGCGATAGCCCCCCCGATAGCAGGGGGTCCGGGGGGCGCAGGCCCCCGGTGGGGGTCTGGGGGCAAAGCCCGACGGTATGACCTATGCGCGATCCTTCATCTGCCCGACGGCATGTTTTCTGAAGGGTCGGTGGTCTTCCAGGCCGACTGTCTATTAGGCCGACTGCCTATTACAGGGCCGACCGTCAACCACTTACACTATATAAGTGGCCACCCCCTATCATCAGATCACCAGTTCTTCACGCTCATAGTCCTCCGTCCAGCATCTGTCTAGATCACCATCGAAGCTCTGTCTGTAGAGCGCACGGGTGGACAGCCAACCATCAGTTGTATCAGCAGTTTGGTATATCAGAATTTTTGTATTCTCTCCAGCTTTCCATCGTGTACTTGCGTTTTGTTGTTATCTTCCGCTGCATACTATTTTCTTACAAACCATTCATTTAATAACAATATAATTTCAATCTATTTATACAAACTAAAAAGAAAACATAACATTTATTCTTAAAACAAAACATCAATTATGACAATTGCATCCAACAAACATGATTGGCAAAACAATCATAGATAAATATATCATGGATGATGCTTTCTTGGCAACATTTGCATCCAAATACAATAGCAAAAATTGAAGAGTTATAAAAGGATGAAGCCAGCTAAAGTTATAAGGTTTGTAAAGTTCAATTTGTTAAAGGACCCTAAAAATTGTTGGAGATACAAATACTCCTATCCTATCGATTTAGAGAAGATGAAAATAAAGAACTATTGACTATGGATCATGGGAAAAGGCTTATTTTGAAACATATTCTCAAAACAAAACATCAATTATGACAATTGCATTCAACAAACATAACTGGAAAAACAATCATAGGTAAATATATCATGAGATCTAACATGGATTATGCTTTCCTGGCAACATTTGCACCCGAATACAATAGCAAAATGGAAGCATTATAGAAAGATGAAGCCTAAGATTATAAGGTTTGTCAAGTTCAATTTGTTAAAGGACTCTAAAAATTACTACAGAGAATAGATACTCCTATCCTTTCCATTTAGAAAATATGAAAACCAAGAACTATTGACTATATGGATCATGGGAAAAGGCTTATTTTCAAATAGAATCAATAATCACTATACCCAATAAGGAAACTATAGAAAACTCAAAAAATAAAGATAATATAGAAACTAACTTACACATTAAAAATATATCTGACAATATGCAAGACATTATATGATATAACATTAGACATGCCTAAATTTCAAAAGAAAAATCACTAAATATTTGTATAATTCCTACAAAACAACACATCTTTTATGGACAATCAAATATACTTTTCAAAATTATGTTAATTAAATAATGGACAAAGATAATTTTTTAATTACATATTTTTACAAAAAAGATTCATGCCTCAAGAAAACATTAATATGCTTTTAAGAGGAGGTGCAAGCATAGGTAAAACATAATCTTCCTTTTCTTATGTGAAAGCATTGCATAGATATTATATCCACATGTTACAAACTGCAAATCAATTTATCCAAACTTTAGATGCTAGAGTGTACTATAAAAGCAGTGTACAATAGTAATGGCACCACGATGCACACTTATGTATACACAATAAAACCTTCACATCCTTTTGTGCAAAAAAATTAGACTCATTAAGGTCATTCGATGTAGAAACACAACTCGTCGTCATCAATGAGATATCCCTTAGGCCAGCAGAATGTTAAACTTTGCTAATATGTGGATGAGAACACTAAAACAAAACATGGAGACATTTTGGTGGTGTTGATGCTACTATATGTGGCAACTTCTATCAAGCAAAATCATTAAAATATGCATGGTCTTTGAGACCAAAGATATTACATTGGCATGGATAGCAAGTACATATTGAGATAACAAAGCCAAAATGCTGTCAAGTGACTACAATGCCGAGACAAAATAACAACACACTAAACTCATTTAGAAATTGCAATCATATGTAGATGGTTTAACTATTATTCAATTTAACCATCACTGATATGGTTCATGCCATATCAGTGATGGTGGGACTATGGGAGATGTGAAGGTAGGAAGGAATGTACTGGTACAAGAGAGTATTGTGGTACTGAGATAATGAAGGTATTTGCATTTATATAGAGGTACATTTATTTTTCACATTATTATTTATTACCTCGCCCCCCCCCACCTCTTTCTCGTCAGCCTCCCTCTCAAAACTCAAACTTAAGCTCCCTTGTGCTTGTAACAATTATTGCTTGAACGTGTTGGAATGCAAGAATGAAGTGCTGAGTCCACAAGTATAAAATTTAATGCTTTTTTAAAAAGAAAAATGAACCAATTAATCAAATGTCCACAAGAAATATTGAAGTGCACTTTTGATTAACATCAATGTACATTCGGTTTAATGATCCAATGCTTTCCAACATGACTTTGTCCCAAACCAGCCCAGTGGTTGGAACATCATGCAATTGAGGATTGTTAAGCTCAAACACAAGCATCCAATGTGCCAATCAGTCAATAAGGTTATGTTGCTTGACCAGATAGAGCAATGTAGAGTTGTTGACATGGAACATGGTGTCCCAATAGGTAGTGGTCAAATTTTTTCATTAAAAGTATCATCCCTAAGTCCTCATGTTTTGCTACTGAGTATTTCTTCTCCACCACGGTGGAGAGTCTGCGGCTAGCATAGTAGACATCATGTTACCACCCACTAACTGTTCTTGCATCAAGATGCTACCCACTACGTGGTCAAAAGCATGGAATGCTTTATCCCAACACGGAGGTATTAGTTTTTGTGAAGCTTGTGAAGATATCCATGAATGCCTTCTTTACTCATTTGAGTTTGACAAACTGCTTGGGATAAATCCATGTGCAAATCCTTATTCCTTTCATAGGAGGACCCAAATAAGCACCTCGAGCTCTATAATGTGACTTTTCCTTGGGCACTCCAAACATTCAACCAACCATATGAGTGAAGAAACCATGGACCATGAGCATAAAGAATGTGTTACATACATAGGAAAAATACATGACGTAAACAAGAAAAAAGTAATTGCAATTAAAATTTTAAAAAAGGAAAATACCAGACACACCATGTCGTGAGTAATGTGGGATTCACCTTATCCATCTACCATGTCTTCAATGAACTCATTCACGATGACTTTTGCACATCATCATCATCTATAGGCATCCTCAAGATCTTTACCATATTGTCCAATGCTTTCCAAACACGTATTTTCAAGGTTCTCGCATGAGGATTAGCTTCTAAATTAGTGGTGCAATCACATAACTCTTTCCAATAATTCTAATGCATATTTAATTGATTTTTTTCATGATTGGGCCAAAATCTTCGTGCCTTTGAGTCTCCCATGGACAATTTCTTTTGGAGAATTTCTTGATTTTCTTGACAATTGTGTGTCTTTAATTAGATTTACATTCCCTCCATGTAGACCCATCTTGAGAGTAAAGCTTTGACCCTTGCTATGCATGATGCTGCTATCTCCTCCAGTTTTATATTCCATACATGTACAATGTCCAAGTAAAGCAATTTATCAATGAGTCGCATCTCGACATGAACCACACAAAAATTCACTCTTTGTAATCGAATGTGTAAAATTGGATCCCAATTTTTATTGATTTGATCTCTATTGGGTGCAACATCTTGATTGTAACTCATTACTCCATTGCTCCAATACATCCGTTTGTTAGCATCATCATCTGTGATGTCATTCATTACATCTTTAGCATTCCCAAAGTCTTTTCCTCTTTCCCTCTGTGTATTCCTATGTTACTACCTCGAAGTTATTGTGAATGCACACAATAAAAACATGGATATGTTGGGTTTGGACTCAATTCTATTCCAAACATACACTTCAATGTTTTAAGATGCCCTACCATATGCCATTCAACTTCAAACAATCCAAGCCCTTCAACTTGAAGAAACTTTTTTTTTTTTTTTTAATATGACACTTGGAATTGGAGATATATCAAAGACACATTTCAAGAATGAGTGTGTCTCTTTAGGAAGTTCAAATGCAACAAGCCACCAAATGTGCTTTTTCATTTACTCACTAAAATCTTCCCCAACTTCCAATCATCCTTGTGTCAGCATTCATCCATGTGGACTTGGTTCTGGCAATGTTCAATGATAGATGGTGGCTTGGGTACTTGCCTACAAGCCCCTACAAGCCACTGGATCCTTTGGCAATGTCAAACCCAATTGCTAACAATGTATGTAACCACACCCTAGCACTCGTGTAAGTTTTGGGTTCCTAGTTTTGGTAAAGGTGCAAGACTAGGTGTATGATTTCTAGGCAGTGGGGCAGGACTAGGTGTTCTCTATCCCATTATTGTCAAATAATGTACCTACTAATCTGGATCCATCTTGACTCCTATTTGAAGGTTCGGTATCGACTGTGTCTAGTCTCCTACAATTCTACTTTTGATGCATGTATAGTCTCATCTATTCTCCTTCGTTCTTCCTAACCCAAGGTATGTCCTACCTCTAAGCCAAATTCATATCTTTGGCTTGGAAGACCATTCTCATGGACTAGTCTACTTCTAGACTGGTTAGACTCCTCAGAATCAAGACTCTATGTTACTCAATGCTCAAAACCTTCATATCCTTGGCTTGGAAGATCGTGCTCATGGACTAGTCTACTTCTAGACCTATTAGACTCCTCGGAATGGAGACTCTATGTTACTCACTACTCAAAACCTTCTTGCCAAAACCTGAAGGTTGATTCTTTGTTGAAGGGTACATGTCGTCTTGGATGCAAACTCGGAACTGGTTTACTTCTAGTGTCAATATGGTAATTAGAACCAATTCTTTCTATGCATAGCCATGTCATTTTCTACCTCGAGCTTGTCTTTGAAGGTGGTCCTTTGATTCCTCCTCAGGTCTTAATGCCCGTCTCTTATTGGCTGAAAATTCATGGCAGCTTCCTGGTCTTCCATATTCTACCAACCTCTTCATCCTCAGAATATATATTTTTCTCATCTTGCCCCTACCTTTCTCTCCTCACTAAAGGTGTGTTAGACATCCTTTATTGCCTAAATCATATGAAGTGTTGCCTGAGAGAAACTCTTAGTCTAGACACTAGTCCCTTAATTCTAGATAACAGGTTGTAGAGACGATGCCTTGTCTTGCTTGTCTTCACAAAGCAGTATGGACAAATGATATAGGACTCAGAAAAAGGAAGGGAGATGGGAAATGTAAAAGATGGGTTGGCCATCTGGAGGATATCTTTCATCTCTTTTTAGCTTGCCCTCATGCCAGAAGGGTTTGGAAATTCATACTGATATAGTGTAGAGAACCAATTAATTGGAAAGCTATTCTGCTAGGAGATGCATGCAAAACCAGGCATGATCCTTGGTTCCAAATAAGGGCACATGCTCTATGGTTCATATGGATCTCTAGAAATAATTTTCAATCTAATCATAAGGATTTATGTACTGATGCCTGGTTTGCTTCATGGTGGGACAAGAAAAAATCAGACTTGACTTTCAAGTAGGGGCCTATAATTTGGAACAGACACGGTCAAATGCTGACATTGCAAAACACAAGCATTGTTGTTTTATTTCTGATGAACACACTAAGCTCCCTCACTTTCTGCAGAGAAGACCTGGTCCTAGCCATTCTGCTATTGGAGCCTCCACTCAGAACCCTTCTGCCCAAAGCTATGATGATGCTACTCTCTCCTTTCATAGTCATGCTTCTAAAGAGATGTCTGTTGACCCTGCCAAGGGTGTTCTTGCTCTACTGATACTGTTGTTATTGTTCCCACTATTAATCTTGATGATCTTAGAGTAGCAGGCACAATGAAGAGACCGCCAACCTCTCCTTTCAAGTTCCTAATGCTTCACTCAACAAATAGTGAAGATATTGCTTTATTTTGCTGCTACTACTCTTTTTGTAAGATGCTAGGTTTGTCCTGGAATAGCTCAGTTCTATTGGCTAAACTCTGATGATGTACAAAGTTTACTCAAGATAATATAATATCTCTTTCTTTTTGCCTTTTAAAAAAAAGGTTCTATAAGATACTGAAATTATTGGACTATCCAAAGAGAATAGCTACTCTAGCTCCACTTGGGTCAGCATAGGTTGAGCATAAGTTGCTATTTTTAAGAATCTGTGCACTCATTTCTATTCGAATCTACTTAATTTCCACTCAAAATTTTCTACCACATTCATTTCTAGCAGGATCACCAAATGTTGACGGTCCTTTTCTATCACCCCGAGTTGATTTATAGAGCAAAAAAATGTCACTTATATTATGGACATATGGCTACTCTACTTAGCAGTCAAATAAGTCCGATGAGTTTGCACTAGTTTAGGAGGAGAACTAGCAGTAGCTAATACTCCTACATAAATAGGAGGCATAGGACATGCTTTCTCTTGAGAGCGCACCCCAAATTTTCTTTTTTTCCCTTTTGAACTATCCATATTCTAAATCCATAAAGCCATTAGAAACAACATATGCATAAATTAGCACATATGAAGAAATTTAAATAATAAACATGCAAATTTACACCAATAAATGTGCACTATGAATGATAATCCATAGGACAGTGCTAAACCTTGCACCAAGAATGCACCCATTTGTTTGTAGAGATAACCATTTCCTTTCAAGCTCAACCTTAACCAAAATTTCCCAAACCTCATGATCACTACCATGATGATGTTGGTAGCTACGGTGTTATGCCCTTTTAACCCCCAATGGTGGACCCCAAATCAAAGCATTTTAGAGCATGTTTTATTTTTCAAAAATGCATCATTTCCTTCAATGGATCATGATGCAGCCACTCAGCATGTGGCATTTAGTAGACTACCACTAAACCTCTCTACAAATATCCCTTTTCTTTGAAAGTTCACAAACAACATTGAGATAGGTAACAAAATACGGACAACAGGAGATACACCCATTGAGATACCCAAATATTACTATCTATAGGTTGTAAGCCATATATAAGGGCCTCATAAGTTCAGTTTTAAGTAGATCTAAGCCAAGAAGAAAAATGCCTATGCAAAGGTATTATTACCATGTTGGTGTTGTTTATGTAAAAGAGGGAAATGGAAAATGGCATTATAATATGTAAATATCCACACAATGAAACCAATCAAAACAATCCAAAGTATAAAACCATTTCTCCATTTATCACTAAATTATGCATGCTATGGTCATCTTGACTACTAAGATCTGTATTATGCATATACATGTACATGCATGCACACGCATGCACGTATGTCCGTTAGGATGTTCTCCCCCATGTGCCCCAATATGTGGGTCATCATGGATGTTTTACATGAATTGATATTCTAAGCATATCCACATGTGTTACTAAGGATGACCCTTGGAGAACTTGTGCATTCCTGGTTCCAACATTAGCTTTCATATAACCTCTATAACACAAAGAACAATTGGAAATAGTAATGGACTTATAAAGGGTGCTTGCATAGCTTGTGTATTAAAAGCTCATAAGACTCCACATGCATTACCGAGGATGACCCTTAGAGAACTTGTGCATTCCTAGTTCCAAAAGTAGCTTTCGTATAACATCTATGACATAGAGAACACTTGGAATAGTAATGGACTTATGAAGGGTGCTTGCATAGCTTGCGCATTAAAAGCTCATGAAGGATGATGAAAACTTCGGTCCAGGTAGATCCTAGTATACTAAGAGGCCGTGCTAGTACTCATCATTGTTGAACTCCGACTATGGGGATCCCTTCTTCTATAGCGACGAGACTAGCCTAGGAACGAACACGAAACTGCAAATAATAAATGCAATCTGCTATCTTGGGTGATAATTGCGGTGCTATGGGAGGCAAATGCCTTTTGAATAGCCAATCGTGTCAATTAAGGAACAAAAAAACATGAGCTACAAGAGTTAACTCCTTTTTATAAATAGTGATATCACTCTTGTTCCATGAGTGATAATGCTCTTGTTTAATAGTGCTCCCCGTTCCATGAGTAAACAGAAGTTCAAAAGCTACTTTAACCACAAATTAATTGCTTTGGATGCAAGCATGAGCATCCATCAATTTTTGGTACAGGTTCAAATTAATTCATGTTTTTACTTTTGAACACCATTTATGTGAATCATGGAATTGTGTGTTTGAGGCTTCACATCGTCTCAATCATTTTTAAATCATAGAGAGAAGAGGTAGTTCCAACTGAGCTTGAAGACTTGTATGGCTATTGTAGGAGGACCCTCTTGGCCATGATTTATTAAAAAGAAAGCTTGCTAGAGTGTAGAAGAAATATGATCAAAGAGGGCCTAATTGTGAAGGGGGCTTTGCTACATGACTATAATTGCCCATGCTAGTCCATGCTTTATTGAAAAAACTTGATCTTTTAATACGTATTGTTTAGAAATGGGGAGGATGCATGTGATTGAACTTCCTAAGTCTGTAGATGTTGCTACTAGCTTCGATAGTTTGGCCGTTTATTTCTGAATATATTCTTTAATGTTTGGCCAATTTGGACAGCAAGCAAATTCTACGAAATTGTTTGTAAGGATTGTTTAATATTGAGGTATAAAATGCTATTGTACCACCGGTGAAATGTGATGTGCCTGTAAACTCAAGATGAAACGGTGTGCTTTTTGACAGATTGTCGTTGGTTGTATAGGAATTGAGATGCTTACCAACGAGGCCGGTGAAGTGACAAGGTAATAGGCTTAGAGGTTTTTGTGATGCAATGATAATCGAGCATATGTGTAGTGTGGCTAGAGAAGATTCTGCATTTGCAAGGTGAGTGTAATTGACATTTGTTTTACATCTGACATTTGCAGGGTATGTTCAGACGGACTATTAGGCTACTGGAGGCTGGTATCAAAGAACGATGTAAGTACATGTAAGACAATGTAGGAGATAGCAGAAAGAACATGAGGAAACGTGTGTGACAGTTGGGAATAGTTACAACACTTCTTAGATTTTGCAGGGAAGGCTTTGACGATTGCTTTTGTGCAGAGCACATTTTTTCATTTGGGGGATTTTGCGATGGCAAGCAATGATTTGCTTCGAATATTGCAAATTGCTATGGTTGATGTGTGCGTTGTACTGGGATCCGGGAATTCTCAACGTCCAAAATCTGAGATCACAATCAGCGGACGAGGCTTATCTGCGAGGGATAATCAGGCGTGATGCAGGGTTGTGAGGTGATCAAGGAAGCTGAACGGGAAGTAGCTGAACGAGATCTTATCTCTTATCTTATGTCACACCTTGTACCGCTGCTTCAAGCATGCTGAAGGCCATCGATGATGCCCGTAGGAGATAGAGCCTCTAGGCGAAGTATATAAGACTATAAATGTCACCAAAGGAACATGATGAGAGCGTACCTGGAAGATGTCAGCCGAAACAAGAAACTGTTGCAGGTGTCACTGGTTGCTGCTGTTGCGCACGATTTCTTAGCCAGAACACAAAACTTGTCACCTACTAAGCCTGTGAGTGACGCAACACGGCCTTCTGCAAGGGTGAGCTCTTCAAAGCAGACATGTTGTACATATTAGCCATCCACCCCTACTAAGATACTGACGCCCTCGTAGCGGCGAACTCCAACAGGCCGGCGGAAGATTGGCTGAAGCTATAACTCTTTGAAGCTGCACTTCGAGATGCCGAGAACGCGTTGGAGCTGTGTCCTTTGCATTTGAAGAGAGCCCTTTATTGCTTGGAAGAACATAGCAAAGCTCTGCAACCGATCCTTGAGAAATCCAACGAGTGCAAAGTAGCATGCAAGAGGTATTCAAAATTATTGGAGCAGAGGAGCAACGGACTGTATGATCTTGCAGGCTACCTCCGAAACCATGAAGCCAAGGAGAGCATTCCCGAATGCGGGCACGGTGAAGCTAGGCAAGACATCAGATTGGCATGACGTTTGAAGCAAATAACGGGTAGAGCTCAATGGCTGCGCACATGCAAAAGAACCAGTGAACAGGTTTGGTTCACAAATTGGGTGAACAGCTTCGCAAATGCCCAATTGATTGGGGTGCACTGTGTGCACGAAGAGGGGAAGATTCGTTTCTTTTTTCCCCCTGCCACACGCACGCCTAAGTCAAGGCGTTGGAGCAAAGTGAAATTGGATATTTTGCAGAATTTGCAAAGCATGTTTTATTGACCGGCGAGTGGTCGCTTGGATATTTTGCAGAATTTACAAAGCGTGTTTTATTGACAGGCGAGTGGTTCGTGGAGCTCATCCTTCCGTTGGTCTCCACGTGGCTTGCATGCATTCTTGGCCCGTCATTGGTCTCCACACGGCTGGCAAGCATTCTTGCATGTTTTTTGGGTGACTTTGCCTAGTTTCTTAGCATGCCTTCATTCTTCACTCTCATCCTCTCTGCGCCCTACTCATGCATGCTCCTGCCCATGTCCTTGCGTGGGTCGATCTGTGTTTATTGGGGCTTACGTGCTGCATGACAAAGTCTCTGTGGTTCGCTGTATAAGAAGGGCTTTCCTCCAACGGTTATTTGTTCGGCTTGTTTGTTCTCTGCTTGCTGGCTTGGTTTGTTTTTCTTGCGAGAAGCTATTCTCAGCTATGGCGAGAGTATGGTGACTGGATGTAAAGCAAGTTACGAAAGGGGACCGGATGACTCTAGGGATTCCATGGATATAAGCAATGGCGAATTTCAGAGAGGTTGTGTTTGGTAATTCTTTGGGATTCGAGTTTTAGTATTTGTCATTTGGACTCCTTTGAAACGTTTTCATGGCATCATTCTTTTCTTTTTGGATCTTTTCTTTCTGTGTTTCTAGGGATGATGAACATGGCAGAGAGCAAGAAAACGTGTGCTGATGATGTGGGGTCGTCTCTTCGTGTGGTGACTATCTAGTGTTGCCTACCATATTGGGGTAGTTTCTATAGTGATCATTGCAGCAGAATGTATCGGATGTTCAGGAAGTCATTTTGGTAAAGCTTTCCTTGAGAAGTGCTTCTCATAAATTTCTATTGGTGGCTTTTATATACCAAAGGAAATATGTGAATCAAACGTCGATGGCGCGACTCTTGTGCATGTGCATCAAAATGGTCTAAAAAGCGTAGAAATTATTCTTGCTATAGACTGTGGTCATTCTCCCGCTGTTCTTTTGTCTGTGAACGAAATGATGACAGTTCTAATTCCTCTCCGACATGGACTGCCAGTTTGCTGAGACGCAATGATTTGGAGTTCCTCTGAATTATGTCAGCGTTTTTGTTATTCTAGAAGCATACGTCATAGGCCAATCCAGCCTTATTATCTCTTAATGTTTCGTCGTTTGTACGCTACTTTGCACTGTGTCATTCCTTCAATGCATACCTTTACAATTAAATTGTCTCGAGAAGCACTAGAAAAATGACAATGGGCGTTTAGATGTAGGAGAGACCCAATACGAAGCACAATTGATGAAAGCACGTGTTGTGAGTGCTCCATCTGCTACGATTGTCGGAAGAGGAAAAACATACTCAAAGTCTATTGAAGATGGTATACCTATCTTCTTGTCTTCAGATCCTATTACAACTGTCGAGAGAGGAAAAAAATACTCAAAGTCTATTGAAGGTGGTATACTTGTCTTCTTGCGTTCAGATCCTGTTACAACTAGTGTTTTTCTTTTTAACTTTTCTCTTTGTGGTTGAATTTGTGGTACATTTGGGCCCACCGATGATACTGTCCCGGCACTCGCAGAGCAAGGTTTTCTATCTACATCGGGTGTTTGTTTGATAAAAACATGTATCCCTCCCCCAACAATAGTAGTAAGCTTGCCTTTAGTGTTGGCACCAACGAGAGGAGGTGTGGAAGACAAGTATCTCCTTCATCATTCCAGTATTAAGAAGAATGTGAAGAGAATGCCAAAGACTGGTTTCTACGCATTTGTTAAACAAGCTTGTGCAAAAGGTATTGTTTCGTTAGTTTGTCTAGTTATTTTGTAGGCACATCATAATCTTTACGTTTATCATGGCTCACATTGTTTGTCCCCAGTTCAGAATACACTAAGTGAGAAAGGCTGCAACACTAAACTGAATTGCATGATAACTATAGATATTAAGCCTCCGAATTCATGAACAAGAGAGTGCTTCTGAGATAATAGATGGATAGAACAACCTATGAAAGTACTTGAAGTTTAACGAGAACATGCAAAGTCTTTTTTGATTGTTTGGTATAATTTCATAAATGTTGCCATATGGTTGGGCTTTTGTAATGCAAGGTACTTAAACGCTTTCATTTTTTTGCAAACATGGGAACAATGTTTCAATTGTTTATTGAAATTTCCGAAATGTTGGATACATCAACAGTTGGAGATAAGTTATCGAATGTAGCATGTGGATGGGCTTATATAGTGCTATTAAATGTTTCAACTTGTACATGGTCTTGGGAATATTGTTATAGATGTTTATTGTGCTTTCACAAATTTTGGCATGTAATTGGATTGTGTTTCTGAAAGAGAGCTTCTTAAAATTACAAACACAAACTAGTTTGGACTTCTTAAATATATTTCCATGGAAGATGAAGAGACAATGTTTTCTTGATATGCTTATATGTTATTTTCCATCGAAACCACAACATATACGTTTGTTATCATATAGTCACACTTTATTCAAAACCTATTCAAAAAAGATAAATTTTATAAAGAGGGAAAAACCATTTGTTGGGAAATTTTGATTGTTCTAAATTCATATGTGCGCATGAAAACCACAAATAATATTTTGTCTCTCATCGCAATTATATGTTTTGCAAATCCAAATAGAATAGTAAATCTACAACTTTAGCCAAGCCTCACTCACAACAAAATGTTAATGATCTTTTCCAGCAAGTTCCAATTCTGAGGCAGCAAGAAACAAAAACATTCATGACGAGAATGTGGAGGTTTTACATACAAACACATGTGCTGGGCGATATCGCTAACGAGCCAGGGCCCAGTAGGCTAACTGTGCCAACACACACAAATCTCCCAAATCCAAATAGTTTGCCGGTGTTGTCTATAAGTGCACTATCCGACTTTGTGCCCAATCGGTTTGCTTTTGAGGGGAAGGTGTTGGCTAAATACAATACTTTCAAAGCTAAAGATGTTTCATATCATGTTTACATGCACATCAACCTAACTGACTAGGTGTGTTTTGAAACAATCAAACTTCATGTTCCACACACATGTCTTACAATTGAGAGACGTCTTGCAAGTCCATGAATTCTTTAGAATAGAGGGCCCGACCATCTCCAAAAGGGCTCCTAGTGAGGGAGGTAAATCTTCTTTTTCATTGCATGTTGACGCAACAATAACAGTTCTAAAGGGTGAGCCATTCAATGGCTCCATTTCTTTTGTCCCGAACAATGTTTTTTGCATGTATGCACCCTGGGAAGCCAACCAAATGGAGAACATGAGGGCATCCTTCATATCAGTAATTGACACTGTGGCATTTGTTATTGTCAAAGTGATCTTGATGGACGACCAACTGATCAAATCATTGTCGCGGACGCAGTCCAAACCCCAAGGATTGTGCAATGGTGAGATTGAAGTCCTTCAACAAGTACACTTTTTTTTGGTAAACATACTCTTTTTTTACCCTTGCCAACATTAGTTGCCCTCTATTAGTTGTCTTTTGTTACAGAGATAAGGCATACAGTCGCTCGCTTGATTGAAGAATTTGTTGATGAGGGCCTCGTGATTTACGTCGCAAAAAACATTTTAGACATGCGTGCAAGGCGCACGTTGGGGATTTTTTATTTCACCATCTTGGATGCAGTTCCTGAGGGGGGGAATCTTCGAGCCACACCGCATGATACATTTGTGCACCAAGTCTCTCAATTAGCTTATGGGAAGAAGGTACAAGGTCCTTGTATTACATAGCTTTATAAGTTCCACAACATACATGCTTGACCATTGGATTTTTTTTTTGTCGCAGGTAGTTGGTGTTCTACACTTTATTAGTCTCAACAATCCACTGAACCATCTCGCAAGTGCCGTCTTTAAAGGGATTTGTTATTCTACGTGATGAACCCAAGTTGCCATACAAGTTTGTGGTTCGCATGTGGATGAGGTTCTTGGTCTTCAATGTCACTTCCTAGAATTCCACAGCCATAGTGTCGTAGCAACATGCTCCATGTTGCTTGAGAAACAGCCCACAGGAGAATTCACAGTGAATAGCTTCGGCTTTGTCACCACATTTGCAGAGAGTCTGTAGCAAGGCCATAGTAGTCGTGGACTTTTTACTTATTATTATTTCTTGCCCTTACAAGTTGGTTTGCACTGTTCCTTTCGCTTTCATTGTCAATAGTCCAACCTTATGTACTTGATCACATTCTATATACCCTTGCTATTACCACTCCGACATATACTCTAGACCAAAAAAAAGGAAAGGTACTCCCATGGTAAGCCTCTTCATGTTACAAAATATATATGTACAACTTTTGTAGTACGTAGTGTACTTCGCCTCCTTTTGATAAATTGTTGTACCTTTTTTGTCAAGAAATGCTACATAAAACATTGTGTTTCTAAGGTAGACGGTGCCCCCTTTTACGTTCGACCACGTAACACGCATACTCTTGTTGTCATTTATAAATTTGATCATCCTTTGTGTCCTGCATTGCAAGTATCGTGACAGATCCACAAATTGAACTTGCACCTCAGACCGTGAAATGGAATATCGAATTTTTAAAGGAGAAGCCTCACAACACTAGCTTTCTTGCTTGCTTGGAATCCTATTTTGCATCTGACTATGAACAACTACACCATATCTTGCAAGAAACCATTACAAAATGCGATTTTCAATACAACACATTGTCCACTTCAATACAACCTACACAATATGATGGCCAGATGACAGCCACTCAACGCATTGATGCAATGGTCATTTTTAGAAATTGCAGATCCTCTGAATCATTGTTTCTTGCTTCTCTTACATCACTTAATCATGCTTTTGGCAAGTCTTTCTCTATCCTCACATACGATGGCCTATTGGTCTCGCAAACAATGGAAGTAGGCGAGGCAGACAGATGGGAAGGTAAGCAGTACAGTTGGTGTTGTCAGCTTATCTTTGGCTTTTGTAGATTATTAGTAAGTACACGACATTACAACATTCCAAATTAAAACCAACCAGTGTACAATCAACGACTCCATTTTCCTTGATGTGAGCTCATTTAATTCTTAAACAACGCGGTATTCTGAGCTGATATGGTTATTTTGGTAGAGCACCACGCTTGTAAAGATTGAATGTCTATTCATAGAAAGAGGATTTTTCTTGTAACTTCATGATCAAGATATGTCTAAAATAGTGAAAAGAAATGCTTGAAATGAGTGCAATAATGGCACTTTGAAATGATTTCCAAAAATGGTAATCTTGCCTTGAAAATGAGGAAGATATTTTCAAAGTAGTGAAAAGAGTGCCTAAAATAAGTGCAACAATCAATTTGTAATTCTTCCCAATAATTCTTGCTTATAAAACTTACAAATTTTTTCCCTTGCAAAGTTTGAAATGTGGTTCCAAACTTGGTCCATTAGAAACAATCATGAAAATAAGGGATTTTAGTGCCAACAGTTCTAGTAGTGCCAATAGCGCCAATAGTTCCACCGCTTCCACTAGCCCACCCAATGAATCCGAATGCAACAAGATTGAAGTATAAGTTCGCAGAATTTAAAGGTCAGAGGAAGGGTGTAGCCCTTGTGGCACAAATTGAAACCTGGTGGCAGGCGATTGGCATTAACAATATGTTTGGTAATTCAAAAAAATTACAACTATTTGTGGGTATTGTAGGTACCTTGAGCGGCAGGGCTATGAGAAAATGAAGACAGCTTTTCTACACAGTTTACGGACTATGAGGAAATGAAGATAACTTTCCTACTGTTGTCTCTCTACCAACATGGACTTAGGTAGTACAGAATGTGTGTGTAGAGTAGCGGCAAAGCTCCGCTTGTACTTACATAAAGCTAGGAATATAATCTCTCTTAGGAATCCTCAACATGCAAGTTCTACTTGCAATTCCTATATGCAAGTCCTACATGCGTGTCCTACTTGCAACTTCTACTTACAACTCCTACATGCAAGTTCTACTTACAACTCCTACATGCAACTCCTACATGCATGTTCTACATGCGAGTTCTACATGCAACTCCTACATGCAACTTCTATATGCAAGTTCTACATGTAGAGAGAGAATGTCTTACAATTCCTACATGCAGAGAGAGAAGCTCTCCAACTTGTATAAATATCCCATAATGGAATGAAGGCCGCACTCTTTGGACATTGTATTGAGTTCTACTTTGGTATTCCAAGCAATTGTCTAAAGTGTCCATGCTCCTTTGCACTCCACGTCTAAAAGCATGTCCTAACCTTATAAGTCTTCCTCCCCTCTCCCCCAATCTTGCAACCCATCCTCATCCTCTCCTTCTCTCCTCCTCCTCCTCCCTCTTCCTCTCCTTCTCCCTTCTCCTTCTCCTCCTCCTCCTCCTCTGTACTCCTTCCTCCTCCTCCTCCCTCCTCTCTCTTCTTTCCCCCATGCTCTTACACCTTCTTCCTCTCCCACTCCTATGCTCTCTTCCTCTCCTACTCCTATGCTCCCCCTAAACCCTTACTCTTCCTCAAACCTTGACCTCCATGATCTACGAGAGAGACAAGTTCTCCATCATATACTAGCTTGAGCCTTGGAACCTCCTTCTAACCCTGGCCCTGAACCTCCTTCTAAACCTTAAACCTCCCTCTAACCCTTAAACTCCTCCTAAACCCTGCAACCCTTTTCATTACTTCAACCATTATGATGCACATTCATTTCACACATGCATGCACTATGTTTGCTTACCATACTTAAGCTTACATCTCTCACCAAACTACGACTCGAAGTCTTACTACACGTATACTACAAACGACAACCCCGATATATCTGTAGGTGACAAAAAGCCTCGAAACCGTGTATATCGAGAATACCCTGCTCTTCCTGCGAAAGCCAGGTTTCAGAGTTAAAAGGAGGTTCCAAGGTTCAGCTCATTGGCATACTCCGTAATCAAGTAATTCACATGCAAGGAATGGTATGCCACATAAAAATTGTGGTCCTTCAAATGGAGGAAAAAGTTGGGTGTTACCCGACGCTGTTGGATAGAGACCATGATTTAAAGTTGATAGAGTGAATAAAGATTGGGGTCCCTCAATGGTTACAATACGGAATGGCAAGAAGCAGCTTAAGATGTAAATGATTCCGAGTATGGCCTTGACGAAAAAGGAACAACCTGTCATAGCACAAGGAGTGAAGATGGAGGGGCAAAGCTTGATGATGTGATGAGGAACAATAGTTCCTAGATGCGAATCTGTTGGTGGTTCCACTATTTGAGATAGATGTGAAAGAGGTATTTCAGCAGAGGATATGGGAAAACAACCCACTACGGAGGTTCACATAGTAACAGTCTCATAACAGTGGAAGATCCGGAGCCAAAGGAGGCATTTGAATCGGAGGATGATGAACTGGCCATGCTGTATGCACAACCGGATGAGGGGGAAATAGCACTCTATCAGAAATACAGAGACGAATCGGCATATGAGAACTAGATGCGGACCACATCCCACGACATTTGTTACTGAATTGGGGTCTATGCCAGCAACGCAATGACGTTCAGGTTGAAGAATGCTGTTGCAAAAGTTGGAACAGCCAAAGCTCCTCCTCCTCTGTCCAGATGTTGTAGGGAAAATCATGGCCGGTTCTGTGTTTCATTTACCAAAAGGAGCCGAAGTGCTCAACATCAACTGTGTGCTGCATAGCCTGAAAGCCTCCCAAACAATGTATTTAACAATTCACGTCAACAATCATATTGTCCAAGTCCTCCTCTGTTGTTTACGAAACTTTTAACAGGACTCTGTCTCTTTATTAAACTCAAGTTTTAGAATTTCCAATTTCAGCAAGGCAATTCAACCCCGGTTGGGGGGAGAGGGGATGCAAATTACAAGAAATAAATTGCAATTCGCTTTAGGCAACAGCAGACTATGATTATGATGAAATTGATTGTATAGGCGTATGCGTAGAAGGGCATATCCAACTTTAAACAATGATGACAACGTGTATGCCTAGAAGTATAGATATTTAAATTACAGATGAATTCTTGCTCGTACTCTTGGTCTTCATGTCAAAACTTTCTTGGAACGTAACTCTGCAAAAAGCGCTATGGCATCTACTTGCTTTCTTGACTATGTTCAAAGACCATACTAAAGCACCTTCAGCCGGCAAAAGGGGGCTTTCAAAAAATCTGAGCTTTGCCATCTGAAAATTTCCGAGCAGACAATGTACCCACAGCTTTTTTTTTTCGGGCAAAAGCTTCAAATTTTTATTAGATAAGCAAAAGGCAAAGAAAAGTACATAAAAAGAAAACGGACTGTCTTCTTAGAGAGACAAAAACTCCTAATCTACCCACAGTTGTCAAAGCTAAGTACTAAGAATTTAGGTAGGTGGACAGAAAGGAGTCATTGGAAACATCAGAGTTATAATACAGATAGCTTGAGCATGAATTTGACTCTGCATCCATGAAGGATATGTAATCTGCACGCTATTCAGGGCGGCAACGAGAGATCATGTGGCATAGCATTGTCCATACATACTGTTGTGTACCCAGAAGACATAACTAGAGCATTTCATTCTCTCTCCCCTCTCTCTCTCTCTCTCCCTACCCCCCCCCCCCCCACACACGCACACCCATCACACCATACCCTATGAAACAACCATATGCTGCCCATCTGAAAACAGAAACCCAAGCGACGAGGCACCCTGCTTCCATACGAGCATTGTCTCTCGGCTGAAACACCAAAGAAAAACAAACGTGAGCATGGAACCAGAGGAAGATCCCTGCATCATATGGAAAAATGTTGTGAGGATGACCTGCACCACCATAAAAGCATCACCAAACCTCTATGCCATTGGATATTTAGCAATACATACGATCGAGAACTTGCAAGCTTCTACATATCTATGTGCTTTTACATATCCTTGACATTAAAGGGTATCCCAGTACTGTGAGAGTGTTTCACTGGGGCATGCACTTGTCCTCACATAATCACAGTAAGATGTCTAACGATCACCCCATACAACCTAAAGGAAAGAACACATTCCAATCAATCATCAAGATAAATGTTGAGGGGGACACAAAACGCTAATCTTGGAGGTCAAACTCGAGGCCTAGCTTCAGGAATATCACTAGATGTTTTGACCTGTGTAGAGCAGCTCAGGACATACAGAGCATTAAAAATCCCTGCACTACTCTTCACCATCTCTTGTCTTGATGGAAGCAGCAACTCACAGAACGCATTCCAACAGATCAGCGATGGGTACAGCAGACTACAAGTGATCATCATCTACTGCTGTGTTTGTTTCCTCTTCCTTTGGTCGGGCAATGCTGGAATCCATAGAATTTCTGGCTTTGTCTGATATGTCACACGTGTCGTTCCGACAGCTGCCTTGAAAATTCCAGGTTCCATTATGCTGGGGTTGCACCAAGCGATACTGGTAAGGCTGCACAACCCTCTTCTGGTATGGTCTCGTCAAATTGTTCTTGTGCGTTCTCCCTACACCATTCTGCTGAGGCTGTGCAAACCCATTCTGCAGAGGTCGTGCAAAACCATTCGCCTGAGGCCGTGATGAACGTTCCTCAGAAAGTGAATTATGGCAGTATCTGGCTATTTCTCTTGTGTTCAGCAAGGGCTCAAGAAACTTCACAACATCCCTCATGAGAGGCCTCACCTTTGGATCAGGGTTTAGACAACTTAGAGCTAAAGTTGTGGCTCTGTGAGCTCCTTTCATGGAATACTGACCCTCTAGACGAGGATCAAGAAGACGAAAAACTTTCCTTTTATCACTTAAGTATGGTCTGGCCCATTCCACCAGATTTTGCTCTCCGAAAGGTCTGTTTTTATCCACAGCTCTCCGTCCTGTCAGGATCTCAAGCATAACCACTCCAAAACTGTACACATCACTTTTTGCTGTCAGATGCCCTGCATATATACACATCAAAGGTGCTTTGTCAGGCTCAAAAGGAAGTTAACCAGTCTGTATCATCTGTGAGTTTCATCTAAACATGAGATCCCTAATGTCTGATGCATGAAGGATGATACAGAACCTGTTGCTACATATTCAGGAGCAGCATAACCGTAAGTGCCCATCACTCGAGTGGAAACATGAGTGTTATCGCCAATTGGTCCATCCTTTGCAAGCCCAAAATCTGAGAGCTTTGCATTATATTGCTGAAAAAACCAGAGTAAGACTTTGCATCAACATTATTTTCTCTTACTTGAAGTATACTAATTATCTTCCAACGATTAGAAGGAATGATACGCACAGAGTCCAATAAGATGTTGGAAGTTTTGAAGTCTCGGTAGATGACAGGTCTCTCCGCCTCATGCAAGAAAGCAAGTCCCCTAGCAGCACCCACTGCAATTTTAATCCTTATCGCCCAAGACAGAGAATGAGTATGACTACCGCCTGCATGAAATAACGCCAGGCGAGCTGGTAAGGAGCATGGAAAGAGAGCAATGTGAAAGTATGAGGAAGAGAGGAGGAGAGAGGAGGAGCTCACGTCTGAAGAGATGATTCTCCAAACTACCACGGGGCATGAATTCGTAAACAAGCAATCTGTGGTCATCTTCGGCACAAAAGCCAATCAATCGAACAAGATTGGCGTGGTGAAGCTGGCCGAGAAAGTGTACCTCTGCCTGAAAATTGCAACGGAGCCAAGGAATTGTATTTCAGCTTCAACACATACAATAAACAAGGCGATCGAGGCGACACAGTACAACAAACTGAGAGGGAAGGATCAGCACCAGCCATTCTTTGTGCCCTTGCAATCCTTCCAGATTGAGCTTCTTGACAGCTATCACCATGCCGGTTCCCGGACGGGTAGCCATGAATCCCTGCTCATCGATCCAGCCCTTGAACACGCAACCGAAACCTCCCTCCCCGAGGACGCTGTCGGGACGAAAGTTTCGCGTGGCGGCCTTCAGGTCGCTGAATGAAAATGCCCGTAAGCTACTGCTCGTAGAATGCCGCAAAGGATCTGCATCGTTCGGATTCGCCAAGCCGTTTCGAGAGCCGTTTTCCTTGGTCGTCGCTGGATGAGCTGCAGGGAAACAGGAGGCTGTTGAAAACGGGAGCTTCCGGAAAAGATTTACGCCGTGCAAAGAAACAGATGTAGTGCAAAAAAGGAGGAGACCTGAAATCTGGTGGCTACTGCTGCAGTGCGCAGGGCTCTCGGCTTTCACTTGCTCTCCCAAGCAATTGCCCATGAAAGCTCGCTGCAGTGGAATGCGCTACTGTTTGGGAGCACATCAAGAGGTGTTGGAATTCATGGATGGAGCAAGGGAAACGATCAATGGGGCGACGGAAAGCGAAGAGCAAACTGGCTTTTTCAAGCTGCAACGTCCATGCCAACCGCAAAGTCGAAAAGTCTAAGGCCTGAAAACGATCTACTGATCGAAAGAGCAAACCATCAACTTCTCACAAGATATCATTCCTTTGCTCCCCTCAACCAAAACCAGGATGGTGCTCTGCCTCGCCGTCGCTACCAAACCACGATAGTGCTCTGCCTTTCTCTCTGTGTCTCTGTCTCTCTAACTCTCCCTCTCAAAAGCTTCACGAGCTTCCTCTCAAAAGCTTCACGAGCTTCCTCTCCGTCTCCAAGCTTCAGGAGCTTGCAAACAACCAACGCTGGTGTCGCTCGTTCTGCCTCGCAAACGATCAATTTCCCCAGAACATATCATTCCTTCGCTCCCCGCAACCAAACCAGGACGGTCCTCTGCCGCTCCCTCGCTCCCTCTCTCTCTCTGTCTCTCCCTATGCAAACGATCAATTCCTCCTTTCCTGCCCTCAACCAATCATGCTCTGCATCTCTCTCAGTGAGAAGATATCATTCCTTTGCTCCCCTCAACCAAGGCACAATAGTGCTCTGCCTCTCTCTCTCTCTCTCTCTCTCTCTCTCTCTCCAAGCTTGAGGAGCTTGCACACACCGAACGCTGGCGTGGCTGCTTGTCTTCCAAGTTCCCTGCCTCGCTAACGTCGCCGCTGCTACCCCTACGGAAGCCTTAAACCCAAAATCACGGAAATGCACAATCTGTTGATTCCCCCCTACATCGCTATCAACGACATAAAAGCCGTGAACACAGAGATATCTCCGAGCAACCCTTAAACCCAGAAACATGAAATGCACAATCTGCTGCCTCGCGATCACGATTACCCAAAAACCGCGGAATGCATCAACTCCAGCTCCATCTCGCACGCTAAAATGCTTGTCTCTGGCAGTCTAGGCTGAGCTCTTGAGCACAGATGCGCCGTCTCCACTAGCGTAGTCTTCTCTCTCTCTCTCTCGCGCGCGCGCTGCTCGCTCGCTAGCTCTCTTTGCGCCGTTCTCTACCGCCCTCTTCTCTCTCCCCGTCTCTCTCTCTCTCCGGCCTCCCAGTCGCTCCCCTCGTCTATGGCGCTCAGCAAAATGAGCTCCGCGGACAGGAGAAGAGAAACAAGGCGAGCAGGGGGTGGAAGCAGGGAGGTTGACGCTTGTCTGAAGCACCTCAACCTCAAAAGAGGAGACTTGCTGTCCCCTTTTTCTTCTTTGTTTTGTCTTTAGAGAATTTTTGTTCATGCTTGTATCTTGGACTTGTCTTCCTCCACGTGGCATTGCTACAATGATTGCCACTCTGCACTCGTGGCCAGCCACCGTGCCACATGTTGGTCTAAGTGTGGCTGGCAGTCGCCAGTGGGTCCGCACTAGCAGGCAAGTCTCACTGCCCCATGGAGGGGGTGAACATGCTCTCAGGATTCAAGCCCACCATTGTAATCAAGCATTCTCGTTGGCCCAAACAATCTAACAACCATGGGATGATTGGTTTTGAGAGAGCCTTCAAAACCTCCCTTGAGCCTCATTAAATGAGACTTTGGACTTCATGGAGCTGCAATTTTACAAATCTTGGGTGGATGAAAATCTTTTACAAATAGTAATCTTAGATCTACCCAAATTAACTGCCCGAAATGAGAAACTGACACCCCAAGCCCGGGAAAGGGGGGGAGTTCAACTTTCCCCTCATAAAATGGCTCGCACGCTTCACACCCGCGTGCCATTTTATGACTCCATTAGCCTAGCATAATCCATTGAGTTGGTGGCGAGGAAAAGGTCATACTTGGCTACCTATGCCTTCCATGAGATCTTGTGTAGATGAGTCCAAGCAAATTGGCCCTCATCAAAACATACATTACTAGGATATGCATCTCAAACACATGGAGATTGCATTATTGTGCAAGAGCTTGTTATATGGACCTTCCTAAGCTTACATCATAGAAGAGTACTAGTTATAGATAGTGTAGAATAAAATGATGCATTACTATGTAAGATGTTAGCTTCCACTACCTAGCAATTGCAAACACAACAAGAAAAATAGGGTCCAACTCATAAAAACTTTGTTGTTTGGAGTCACCAAAGCAAATTCATAATGCTAAGGGCAAGTATTAAGGGGCCAACCACACGAAGCCTCCTTCCACGAGGCCACTCTGGGCATGATGGGGGGTACATTCTACCACTACCAAATGGTGTTCTCAAGGCTAAGGATGAACAGTGAGTGACTACCTCAAATGTTGAACCCTCTTAGAAGAAAGGATAAGTTCTACACATTGCAAGCATAGCTTATGGAAGGCATAGCACTTGAGGGTGGGTAGCAACATTAATTCTTTGGAAGGTACCCAAGCCCCAAACACGATTCTCCAAAAAATGAGACTGACAGTGTGTGTTTGGATCCATAATAGACATGAAAACCCAAGATGTAGTTTGCCCTATTAGCTACACTATCACTTGCTAACATAACTTGCTTCCATGAGGCCAATGCCTACATCACAAGCACAGAGGTCTTCCGATTTATCTCATCTAGAGTGTTCCTCCATTTGCCTTCATCGCATCTCTCTCTCTCTCTCTCTCTCTCTCTCTCTCTCTCTCTCTCTCTCTCTCTCGCTTAGTGACATAAATGTCATTTAAAGGAAAATTCTTTATATAGACCTTTTCTTCACCTAGCAAGCCTTTATTGAGAAGCGTAAAATGTCTATATACACCATTTCTTCACCTAGTAAGCCTTCATTGAGAAAGCATAAAATGTGGTTCACCTACCTACCTTTTATCCTTTGGATTCCCTTTCCATGTCACATGGGGCATGACTACAACCAACAAACACTCAATCCTCAACACATTATTTTATTAGTCATATCACCGAGGAGCCTTCTATGTCACACTACCGTCCATGGTCGACTCCTCTTTTGAAAATATGAGTTATAAAATTTAAAAACGTATACAATACTTTCTACTAAAGGGAGTTCACCCTTGAAATGAAAAATGTAAACTATGCATTATTCCAAGGGCACTATAAAGGATATTGTCATAAGCAAATGTTGGACCTTATTCTTGCCTTCACAAAGAAGCAATATGACAAATAGTCTTAGCATATGATAGTTTGCACTTACCTCCCACATTTTATTTTAACATTTAAGTTTTCTAATCTTAAGACTTTGTCAACATCATGTTTGGTAATGAGTTTCAATGTACAAGAGGCTATCATGTTCATGTGCACTACCAAGGTTAGGCTTACCATATTGTTACAAGTATTTTCACACTCAAGTAGAGCAATGAAATACAATAGGCCATACTTTATGTTTAGAATGCTACTTTTGGACAAATTAAACAAAAAAAACTCTTCATCAATGAATGGTTCCATTAAATAAAGAAGGGTGGCCATTTTCAATCTTCATTACATAATAATGAAATACACTTTTATATGATCATCTTATCTTTACTCAGCTCTCTAAAAGAAGTTCAAAGTGTTGATAGAATTTTGATAAAGAGTAGACAATTCAAAATTATATTATTTCTATGGTGTTGTCAACATCACTATTTATGAAATCCCCTACTTTTGATAATTCCTTCCTACCTTCACAGACTACTCTCTCTCTCTCTCTCTCTCTCTCTCTCTCTCTCTCACACACACACACACACACACATGCACGCACACACATGCACACATGTGTGCGTGCGCGTGTGTGCACGTTGCACATTGTTACTCACATGCATGCATTGTTCAAGGCTTTAACTCAATCTTCTGCAAGTGGGTTTTGGTGGTGGTAGAACAAAAGTTTACCACCATTTATTACATATGAAAGAAGTTTGTATGGTTGGAGAAATACCATATGGAGATGTGCTTAAGCTCCTTTTAGCAAAGTCGTTTGCCATAGATGCTTGTATGCAAGTACAAACATCAATATTTAATATTGATAGAATTACTCAGACACAAATTTGACAAGCGCTAGTTGACAATGAAAAAAAAAAGTTTTGGTCTATGTCAATTATTGATTTAACCAATAATCAAGTATTGAGTAGTTATGACCAATAGTTGTCTATTTCAAACATTGATTTAACCAATAATCATTTATATCAACTATTGATTTATGAGAAAGTTATAATTATCACTTTGCTAGTATGTCAAATATTTATTTATATGAGAGAGTTATTTTTTCTACGTAGTAGAGCATCGCTCATGATTGATAAGCGAATTTATTTGAAGACACTTGCTAAGTTGTGTCTACGATGAGTAAATGTCAATGGAAATACATAACTTATATTCACTTCCTAAAATTTGCCAATATAGCATAACCAAAGATTTTGCTGACATGTGCAACCTTGTAGGCTAAGTATCCACTTCAATGGACACAGTTTGTTAAACAAACACCTCGATGGTGTGTATCATATTCCACTTTATGCCTCCTATTAAAATTTATATCAAGGTGTTCATTTAGGATGGAAAATTCAATGGCACAATCTAAAAACCACATTGGCGTTATAACTGTCATGCACATCCCTTCTAGGCATTCTTAACCATTTTTTATTACTTCTTTTTCTTAAAAATATTATAGCCATGTGGGTATGGAATACATTGCACTTTTAGTATATAAGTTAAAAATAAAATCATCTAGCTCATGCTTGAGAAAACTCACCTACAAAAGTGTATTTCTGTGTTAATCATTTCAACATTACAAAAAGCATACTAAAACATTTGGAAAACTCTTATGTTTAACTATCCCTTTTATAAAGGCTTCTTCTTCTTAAGCAAAAAACCAAACTTTATGGTATCTAGATTTAGACCCATTGTTGTCGATTGAAAAATAATTATAAGGAATTCAATTGTTGTCAATTATAAGGTCCCTCTTTTGTATCAAAACATAGCCTCAATTAAAGTTTCTATTTTTTAGCCTTTTAGATGGGCCTCTTATATGGACAGATTTATATGCACCTAGCATTAAACAACAACCATACCAATATAACAAATGTAAAACATAGTTCGCTCACAAGACATGCCTGCATGGTTCATGTATAAACCAATTTCTTTTACTCCCACTAGTGGACACATTATTTCATAAAATTCCCTTCTTTAATGATTGGATCTATATTTTAATTTAGATGAATCAAACCATATTTTTTTCATCACATAATAGTGGATCGTATAGACATTAATGTCATATCCACTAATGTCATGTGGTACTGTAATGATTTGGAACCCTTCAAATATTAAAATAAACTAGTATCCATCAACATGTACTTAGGGGAAAACTAGTGTTAATAAAAATTTCCCTAATAAGGTGAGCATAATTTGGAGGCAATGAATAATTGATAAAGATACCTATATTAATTGAATTATATGAGAATCTTAAAATAAACTACATGGGAGCACACCACTTTGTTACTCACATTGTTTTGCAAAAGGATTATTTATTTATTTATTTTGGGGGGGAGGGGGAGAGAGGGGGGACACAAATGGGAGAAAAAAACACAAACGCTTCTAAATTTCAAGAACACTTTATACATTCGTCATTTCCATGTTATACTACATCTTAAATGCAATCCTCTTCACTTCACGTGTCACTTGTATATTTAGTTATCTTATCTTCTCCACACAAAATGCAACAACATCTAACATAATTTTAAATATGATTAGCAAAGGACAAAATAGTAATATTTTTTCTTGAACTATAATAATGTGAATTATATTAGCTATGCGAATATTGAGCTTTACTAATATTACAATATAAAATGTCAAATCCGTATTAGTTGTAAAGTGCGTCATAGTTTGCTAAACTTGGATCTCATGCCTCAATGATGTATCTCAATATTAAGCATGTCTCTCACCTCTTACTAATCATAAATCGTTGTTAGCATATAATGAATACTTGATTTCATAAACAAGAAATCTAAATACTTTACAAAAATGAAATCAAGGATCATTCAAGCTTCAACAAAAAGTACTAAGAACTTAGAAACAAACATAAATAATCGAATCTTATACTTTAAACTATTAAAATATGGTCAATTTTTATAATGTTATGATGCATTAAAAAAATTATATGAGCCTTATATGAAAAAAGCATGGAAACATGGTAAAAATATAAGATAATACTTTTCGATTGACACTTTCTACATTAGATGCTATGTATTATACAACTTTTGATATGTTTTCTTGCCAATGAGAGATTCTGTGCCATTTCAAGATTATTTTATTAGGAGATTAAATATTAGTTTCCCAAGTTTCCAATGAGTCCCAAAAATACTACTATAGATAAGGCGTTTTAAAAGGGTCATTTGTGAGGATTTTTTAAAGAGAATAGTGGTCTTTGATAGAAGAATCAAAAAAGTTTTGGAAGGAGAAATAATCATCAACACAAGCATCAATATGCATGTATTTTTCTAAGGATGCAATAAGACCCTAAAACACTACTACACATAAGGGCTAAAGGGTATTTTAAAAAAATGACAAGCATCGATGTATAACATCGCATGGACATAAAACAAGCTTCTTTCAAATGGACAAATGGAGGTTGAAAGCATAGGCGAGATTCCTTAAGTTGTGAGGTTGTTTAATGTGTTGTCCAATTTTGGAAAGACAACACCAAGGTTTCTCCAAATAAAAAGGATGTTTGCAGGCATAGGCTTGGCCCAAAAAAGTATCCAAAACATCCCAGCCATATCTTGGAGCTCACAAAGGTGCATCTTCCTTGTTCAATGAAACCCACTACTAAACAGAATATTTCTTATGACTAAATAGTATTGTTTAGTACTAATTAGGAGCGTGTGATGTTTGAAATCATTCACAAATGATATAGGACTCATAGTTCTCCTCCTCCTTGCACTAACCCTACTACTAGTATTTGAAGCCTTGCAACCTTGCTAGTAGTACTTACTAGTATTTATTTTAGTTTAGCATTTATTACTATTTGACATTGAGGGAGCCGATCAAGCAAGCGATGTCAAGTGAGCAAGACCAGATAAGCGAGCGAGAAAAAGCTAGCAAAGTAGAAATGGTTGGGCTATAAACACATAATCTCATTGTATGTATGTACTCATCATTAATAAAGATTTATAGTGCTTTCTCAACATTGAACATGATTATAACATAATATTGCGAGTGCACATTAGTAATAGTGTTCTATATTTTATGAGATGAGCTTAAGTAGAAATGGTTTGGCTATGAACAACAGGTACTATATAGTTGAAGTGCATCACTTGAGAAAAACATAACCTCACTACATGTATGTACACTTCGTTAATAAAGCTTTATAGTATCACCATAATTTTGAAGATGATTATAACATAAGCTTGTAAGTCTACATTAGTGATAGTGCTATTTATTCCCATGAGATGAAATTGCATAGAAATTCTTTGGCTACCAACAAGTAGTATATAGTTAAAGTGCATCATTCAATAAAAACTTCAACATTGAACATGATCAACATGTTATTAAAAGTCTGCCTTGGTAAAAAGGTTCTATATATTTTCATCAGAAGAACTTGCATAGAAAACATTTGATTGTTTTTGTCCCAATATATATATAGAGTTCTAACATGCTCTTATTACAAGTGGCCTGCTCTAAGTCTGGTGCAAGAAATTGGCAAAAATTCCATTAAATTCACATTTTGATACATAAAATCTTACTAAATGGTGCAAAAGATCATGATAATCATCTAAATCATGCCTTGTCATTCATTTTGATATGTAACATGACCCCTTTTGGATTTGGAATTGTGTTCTCTTCTTTGTATCAACTTTCCCCATATTCTCAATGACATACTCGTATGTATTCCATCTTATCAATGCACCATTTTCATCATTCAACTCATGTGGGCAAAGAACGGTTTTGGGCACTTGTCACATCTGCCCAATAAGCAATCAAGCGTGTGCCATTTAGCATCCTCATCCTTTGGACATATTACTGAACACCACATTTTAGACACAGAAGAATAGGTGCTAGTGTGGGCGACACATGTTTCTTCCCCTTGGGCCCTACAAACCTTGCGTAAGCAATCACACATATCTCCATGCAATGATAAGGTATTCTGTCTCATGGAATTCAGTACTTGTTGGAACAAGTCTATTCTTGTGTGGTAAATACAACAACAATTATTCATTTCCTTTACTTTTTTAATGAAATAGGGCTTTACATTCTGAAAAGAATGGAAACCAATGTCTATGGAAGGATGTTGCTCTTGGAAATTCAGAAAGATTTCTTCCTGCAGAACCAATCATTAATAAAAAGGTTAAGAGAAAAAAATAGTACTAAATAGAAGTAGAACTAAATAGTAAGTTATTTAAAACTAAAGGCAATATGGGCCTTGCCCCTCAAGGGCCATATTCACAAGGGCTTTATTGGAGCTTCGAGCTAATTAGTACTAAACAATACTATTTAGTCATAAACAATACTAATTTGGATTAAACAGTACTAGTTAGTCATAAACAATACTAATTTGGACTAAATAGTTAGTCATTAACAATACTTTTTAGTCATAAACAATACTAGTTAGTCTTGAACAGTACTCTATTTCAAACAGCAAAAAATACTATTTAACTTACTAAAGAGTATAGGTAAGAAAAAACAAATCATAAATATGTGAACTGGCTTCAAACAACAAACAATACTATTACATAGTACTAAGTGCTAAGTGCTACTAAAAGTGCTAAATACTACTAATACTACTAAGTGCTAAGTACTACTAAAAGTTCTAAATACTACTAATATTGCTAAGTACTAAATATTACTTAGTGCTAAGTGCTACTAATAGTGCTAAATACTGCTAAGTGCTAAATAGTTCTAAGTACTAAATAGTACTAAATGCTAAATAGTACTAAGTGCTAACTAGTGCTAAATTGTACTAACTACTAAATAGTAGTAAATGCAAAATAGTACTAAGTGCTAAGTGCTAAATACTACTGCTCAATAGTACTAAATACTACTAATACTACTGAGTGATATATATTACTTAGTGCTAAGTGCTACTAGTAGTGTGTTAACCGATTGGCTAACAATATTCCACCACCAGTTATTTAGCAATAACATTTGATGATGATGGGCCATGGCAAGTCCGTAGAGCTAGGATTATGCCTTGGAGCGAAATAGGTCCAAGTTGATTATATAGAATGAGGAAAGAGAGTAGTATAAAGAGATTAGGGTTGGCCCTCTCTTTAAAAGGTGACATGTATAAAGGGCCAAGTTGTTGACTTTGGTCTTTATTGTTAAGCTTCTCTTCTCGTCCAAGAGTGTTTTTTTGTGTTCTCTTGTTTCCTTTGTAGTGCTTTTGTGTTTGTCACTCCATTCGCATTCATTCATCTCTGTCCTCCCCTTCTCCCTATCTTCTCCCATCTCCCCTTTCCCTTTTTCTCTTGTGGAAACACATTGCAACAATCCGGGAGCCACTTGAGTGACACTTGCGAAACTCTCACAAGGAGTAGCTTGGAGTTGAGGCTCCATCGGAATCCCTTCAAGATCCCCACGGCATGTGAGTCACCGTTGAGACTACACATAGTGCTAAATATTGCTAAGCTAAGTAGTACTAAGTGCTAACTAGTACTAAATGCTAAATAGTGCTAAATGTCAAAGAGGATTACCAAAAAGTGAGCGAGGAAAAGTGAGCGAACCAAAAAAAGCGAGCAAGAAAAAGACAGCGAGAAAAAAAAACAATCAAAACAAAATAAGAATAGATTGAAAAATCCCCTATTTTAGTACAAAAAATATCTAAGTTCTTCAAAAATCCATAAGAGAATTGGACCTATGTCATTGCCAATGCATCATTAGTAAAGACACACCCTATCTATCACTCACTTTTCCTCATTCACTTTTTGGTAATCCTCAATAATCAAGTTCTCTCTCTCTCCACCAACATAAGTGAGATCACCAATGAAATCCTCCCCACAAGTCATAAGTTTCCTAGGACTCCTTGAATGGAATATTCCACATTACATGCATGTGTAAATGCTTGGTTTTTGAAACTCTATTCACTCTAGGAACAAAACCCATGTTTTGGTGTTTGTAAAAACATCCCTCCCTAATGATCACTCTTATCCCACCAATCCAACAAAATCTAAAGAGTAAGTACATAAACGAGTTAAATTCCAAAACAAATCAATCTTTGCTTATAGAAATCAATAGTAGAAGCCAAAATAGAAAACATATTGGCATGGTTCTGATTAGATAAACTTTTCTCTATATCTGATGCAACAAATCGACTAAATTTTTATTAAATTCACATTTTGATGCATGTAATTTTACTAAATGGTACAAAAGGTCATGATAATCATCTAAATCATGCCTTGCCATTCATTTTAATATGTAACGTGATCCCATTTGGATTTGTAAATCAAAAGATACAGGATGTCGAAATTCTCATGTTTTGGGCCAAAACTCCCTTTTTTGGACCAAAACATGAGAATTTAGGTTAACATGCTCCCTCTTTTGGTCCAAAACATGAGAATTTTGGTTAACGCACTCCCTGTTTTGGCCCAAAACATGAGAATTTAGGTTAATGCACTCCCTCTTTTGGCCCAAAACATGAGAATTTTGGCGTCCCGTATCTTTTGATTTACAAATCCAAATGGGGTCATGTTACATATCAAAACGAATGGCAAGGCATGATTTAGATTATTATCATAACATTTTTCACCATTTAGTAAAATTTCATGCATCAAAATGTGAATTTAATGGAAATTTTGCTAGTTTCTTGCATTAAATGTAGAGGAAGTCTTCCTGTAATAAGAAGCATGATGGAACTCTATCCATACATTAGGACAAAAATAAGAAAATCATGTCTATGCAAGTTCTTCTGATGAAAAGTTATAAACACTTTTACCTAGGTAGACTTTCAATAACATGTTATGATCATGTTCAATGTTGAAGGTTTTATTGCTTCAACTATATACTAGTTGTTGGTAGCCAAAGCATTTCTATGCACGTTCATGAGAATATAGAACACTATCATTAATGTGTACTTGCAATATTATGTTATAATTGTGTTCCATGTTGAGGAAGTACTATAAATCTTTATTAATGATGATAACATGCATACAATGAGACTATGTGTTGGCAGTCCATCCATTTTTGCTTCTGTCGCATTTTCTCACACGCCAATTTGGTCCTGCTCGCTCGACACCGCTCACTTGATCGACTGCCTCCCCTCACTGCTATGTACTTTGATGCATCAAAACTAAAGTTCTCCTTAATAGCCTCCATCTAAGCTTGAGTCCTATGATTTCCATCCTAGCAAAGAAACATTTTATTTTGTAAATCACCCCACATCTCATTCATTACCAAGCTTTCCTCAAATTTTTTATTCACGTCCTACCAAATCATATACCATGTGGCAACAATATTATTAGTGATGACTTGTATTTCAATCTCTGAGGGGTCCTTCAGAGACAACACAAATGAACCCTTTTTCTCGAAATAGCCATCGAAAGTAAATGCAGATTTCAATGTGGATTGTTACGTGCCTCACACTATCATGAATGTAAATTCTACACAAAGGGATTAGTGGAGGTGGAGTCCCTCTCACTATCCTAAGTCTGTCCATAGTTTGTTCTAATAATTCCACTTGAAAGTGGAAAGGTAACTCAGTGTAACAAATTCATCCTTACTTTTGTTTGTCTCCTTCTGCCCCTTCAACTCTTCTTTAGCTAGGATTTCTTATTTTGAATTTATCTCATGGATATCATGATTCACAAAGTCATCATCATCTCCAAAGGATGTAGTTTTAAAAATGTTCGGCTGCAACAAATTTACTTTGTCAAAGCTATATCAATCGAAAAAACTTCAAAATATTATATCGAGTCAATGCTATTATCATTTAGTCATTGAGGTAAACGTCGCTATATAGTGACACTGGTAAATGTCGCTATCTAGTGACGATTAATAGAAGCTAAAAAAAAACATTAGTGGGGCTAAATAGGGCCACAGCAAGCCTTGTTTTTCCCCACTAATGTTTTTTTAAAAGTATTACGAGCACCATGAGAAAGTCCACAAGTTCAAGAAATGTTTGCAAGATTTTTATTGTTTTAAAATGCAATGACATTTTTCTTTTTCAAGGAAATTCCAGATACCCAACTATCTTATTAGCCTCTCTATGGCAAGCATCTCCCAGCTCTTAAGGCTAGTCTGTTGCACAATGGTAGACCTCTTTACACACTTAGATTACACATTGCTTGCTTGATTTTGCCGACTTATACACCCATAGTAACTCCTTTCACTAGGGGTCCTCTTCATCCTAGTCTCTACGCTCTATACATCTTTGCGCCTCTATTATTTCTTGCCAAAAGAAACATACATCATGAGCTTGACAAGTACCTTAAAGAAGCAAGAAAAACAATAGTCAAGAGATTAATATTCACCATCTCTACTGACTCCAAGTAATACACCCACCACCAAAGCATGCTTGTAGCTATTTTCCTCCTTCTTCGGGTCTGTTTCTATGAGGATGCCATCCAACATCATTTTTAGATAGAACAAAAGCATTCCAAAGTTATTTGGGTATGCCATATATTCGTTGTAGGTGGATCGGCAGTAGGTGGATCGGTGTACAGAGTTTGGATTGGTGTACAAAGTTTTGGGGCTAGAATTTGTAATGGGCTCTTAGTTGTGTTTGCATTGCACTTAAATAATGAGAGATTTCATTGAGCTTGACCTTCTCAATCTTCAGTCTCATGTTAGTTGTCTAATCAAAATCTTTCATCTCACATTCGTTGTCTAGTGGAAATCTTTTGTCTCACATTAGTTCACTGATCAAAATCTTTCAGCCTCACATTAGTGATCTAATCGAAATCTTTCATCTCACATTACTTGTCAGATAGAAATCTTTCATCTGATTATTATCACCGCATTGCACTACTACACACGAGCCTTATTCCAAGGATTAAGCACCGACGTTTAGCATGCATGGCACTAATTGTCAGTATGCAAAGTGGGCTTAAAAAGTGTCGCTATATAGCGACACTTTTATAAATGTTGCTATATAGTGACACTTTTATAAATGTCTCTATATAGCAACGTTTATAAATGTGTCGCTATATAGCGACACTTGCCAGACTTGTATAAAGTCGATATATAGCATCGTTTTATAGAGAGTGTTTTTCCCCATATCAACCTTTAAAGAAGTATGTGAACCACTGCTAGAGGACACTATAGGTGCACTAATATTTTGCGATTGCTGCTGTGAATTCTGTGCAGCATTACCATTTTGTGCATCTACATCATTAATCACATTTACTGGTTTATACCAGCTGCTCATCTCATCAAAAACATCTCTACTCACTGTAAACTTACGAGTAGAATGGTTATAGCATCTATACCCTTTCTGCTGCAGAGAATAACCAATAAAGATGCACTTCTCAGCTTTTGGATCCAACTTGGATCTCAACTCATCTGGCACATGAACATAGGCAATGCAACCGAAAACTTTCAAATGAGAAATATCTGGTTTCCTACCAGTATACCTCTCCTCTGGCGTCATGCCATGTATTGGTGCAGTGGGAGTCCTGTTCATTATGTAGACACTATTGTAGCAACTGCTTCAGCCCAATAATAATCTGGCAAGTCTTTTTCATTAAGCATGGCACGAGATACCTCTCCAATATGCCTGTTTTTTCCTTCTGCAAGTCCATTTTGTTGTGGGGTATGACTACATGAATATTGCTTCTTTATGCCATGCTCCTGCAGAAAACTTGCAAACTCATTTGAGGGGTACTCTCCCCCTCCATCTGACCTTAGGCATTTTATTTCCAGGCCTGTTTCTTTTTCAACCATAGCTTTAAAAGCTTTGAATGCCCAAACACTTCACTTTTCTTTTTCATAAAATACGCCCAAACTTTTCTACTGTAGTCATCAATAAAAGTGACAAAATAATGATAGCCTCCAATAGATGCAGCTTTAGTAGTCCACACATCAAAGTGGATTAATTCCAATGGCCTCTTACTCTCTTGAATATGTCTAGGAAATGGTTTCCTTGCTTGTTTTCCAAATTGACAGGCTAATGCATTTCTGCAACCTTGAACTGAGGCAATCTTGCAACAATATTTTGGGCCTGCATTAATTTAAGTCGTTGTACATTAACATGACCAATGCATTTATGCCAGATATCAATATCTGCAACTACACTGGTCCCATGTGCAAACACTAGTGCACTCAATTCAGGCATGTCCGCATCCAACGTAAACATCCTGGCCTTCTTCTTCCCTTTTGCTATCAAGCGACCTTTATTTTTCATATCTTCAACAAAGAATCCATGAGGATTAAATCTGACTTGTAAGCCCTGCTCAACCATTTGACCAATAAAAACTAGGTTCTTGGTGATATTCGGGACATGAAATACATCAAACAGGTATTTCTTTTTTCCATCCTGCATAAACAAAGGAATTTTACCAATATGCACAATAGGATGTGCAGTATCATCACCAGTCTCCACAAATCCTGGTCTTTCCATTTTCCTTGCATCCTGCATCCATTCTACATGACCTGTCATGTGGTTTGATGCACCTGAGTCAACATACCACACATCATTGCTTTCTTCTGCACTTTTCACAAAATTGGTCATGTGCTGCACCATAAACAGATGCTCATTTCTGTCATCACCTTGTCTACTAGAGGATGCATAATTGCCTTGCTGCAATTTTCCAGTCATAATGTCATTCTGCTTTTTAAAGCAGTCTTTAACCATATGACCCATTTTACCACAATAGTAGCATTCAACATTGTTGTTTGCATTTTGGCCTCTCTACCATCCACGATGACCTCTTTGGCTCCCCCTACCTCTAAAGTTACCACGTCCTCGTCCATAGGACTAGTTTTCTTGAATTTGCTACATATTATGATTTCTGCCACAGGCTCCAAATCGTCCTGCTCTACCTCTTCCAGCATTTGAGAAGAAGGCAACTTCTTTTGAAGTTCCTCCTGAAGAAGATGCACCACCATTTCTCTACTCTTCATAAATTAGAAGAGCAATCAACTCCTCAAAATCAAGAAAATTCTCACGGACAGCAATGGATGTCTGGAATTGTGCATAATCCTTTCCTAGACCATTCAAGGTCATTGAAACTAAATCATCATCTTCCACTGGCGACCCAATAGAAGCAAGTGCATCTGCAATCTTCTTCACCTTCATGTGGTAGTCATTGATGCTCATATTTTCTCTCTGCACATTATGAAACTCCTGCTTGAGCTGCATTTTCCTAGCTTGTGTATTTGTGCTATACATTTTTGTCAAAGTATCCCACACCTCCTTCGGCATGCTTGCATCCTGAATATGCACAATCATAGAATCTGAAATACTGATAGATAGCCAGTACATAACTTTTCTGGCTCTCTCATGCCAACCTTTAAATGCCTGTAACTCTTGTTGATTGGGAATATTAGGAATAACTGGTTCTTGTTCAGCTCCAATAATGAACTCCCAATAGCCTTTTCCCTTAAGGAAATTCGTCATTCTAAACTTCCATGCTTGGAAGTTGTTCTTGTCAAGCTTTTCACTGACAATCTATGAAAGAGCATCAGACACCATTACATAACACTGCAAAATATTATGTCACTACAAAAAAACACAACTTCTGCCTCACAAGGGAAAATCTGTAAAACTGACAAGAGTGGTATTTGACCACACAGTCACTTCCTAGTGACGATTATGCATCAACAGGCAATAAGAATGATTCTATCACTCCCAATATCTCTGCGCATAGGCATACGATAACTTTTCATTGACCTGTAGAACTTTGGTTGCACAACAAAAATAGGGCACTTTCTTGAGTGCTTGCGGAAAACTTCTGCCACCAAAACGGGCCCCGTAGCATATACTGCCCTCTTGTCACACCGCGAAGGGCATCCCAATCTGAGACAATGCACTCTTGCACTTTCCGGCTGTGCTACCTGCAGAGATTTGCTTCCAAACTCAAAAAAAAAGGAAAGCAACACTGATCCTCCTATTAGGACACTGCGAACTTGGTTTGCTTTTTTAAGCTCCTTACCACGAACCGAGCTCTGATACCATGTAAAGAGAGTGGGAGAGAAGGACGGAGCACTTGCGGCTTTCTCACATACACAATGGGGGAATATACACAAAGGTGGAGGCTGAAAATAGTTTTCCTCTTCTTAGTTGTGAAAGCCAAAAGAACTCTAAGTACAAAAGAATAGGTGAGCCCTATATGTGGGTCTCAAACCAAACTCAGCTAGCTAAGGTGGCATACTAACTGAGCCACTAACTAGAGTACATAAAGATAGCTGTCATCTAGGTATTATTCATGGGTGATGTACCAACCGCATCGTAGTTAACAAGTCGGTGACATAAATGCACAACGGTCACCCTAGCATATCACAAGTGGAGCTCGATATTCCAAAAATATTTTGGTATAGAATGCAGAGGAAGTCATCCAAGGTTGCATGGATACTGTGATAATGACTATGCGAGATCATGAGACCAAGAGATCGACATAGGGATATGCATTACTCCTTGCTCAAGGTGCTATATCATGGTTGTCAAACAAACAGCCAATTGTTTCTTTGTCTTTGACTGAAGCAGAATATAGAGCACTCACTATAGGTGCTGTTATGGATAAAATTGTCTAAGGAAAAAGGCATTAATATGTGTGTGTGTTTGTATATGTGGCAATAGTATAATAAAATATGGTGTGCATAGGGCCCAGGGTTGAGGTGGCAGGGCATGACCATGTGCCACCCTTCCATGTAAGAGGACCCATAAGGTGTGTTGTACATAATCCATAATAGTAATATTATAAAATGCAAGGTGGCATGGCTCCTCCATGTGCCACCCCTCCACCTAGGCTGCATTTAGTGAGATATGGCTCAAAGTCCATGGGAGAAGCAATATAAAATAGGTAGAGATAGATATTATATTGAGTTATTCCCTCCATATGGGATAGGCCCATGTGGGGGAGGTATAAAAGGACCAAGAGAGCTAGTTAAATAATGGGGAAAGTAGGATGAGGTGGCAAGATTCCTTGTGCCAACCCTCCACTTGTCCTCCTAGAGGTTTGAACATATTATAAAATTGGAAAGAGACCAAGGGAGTATCATAGACTTGAGATATGGGGCTTGATTTATGTGGAAAATTGAGGCAAAGGGTTGTCGCACACAATTGAGAGTGTGTAACCACCTAGCCCACATGGGAGACTTTTCCACACACACCATGCATGTGGGAGGATACACTAATGTGGAGAGACCCCCTCTTTTGGCTATAAAAGGAAGGGGCAATTCCTTGATGAGACACGCTCATTCTTGTAAAGCCACCTAGCTAGTATTTTGATATTTCCCTCTCATCCCTTCTTTCAAATAAAGTATGGTTCTCTTCCCTTGATGTCTACATCTCAACATTCCTCCTCCTATCATGTACATGCTTCTCTTCCCCCTCTCCCTTTCCCCTTGTGTCATAGTCTCCCTTTTCCTTCCCTCCACTTCTAATTCCTTTTTTTTCACCCCTATGACATCCCTTCGCCCTCTTGATCTCCTTTTCTCTATGGCCCTTGAGCGTCGCCATACTTAGCCTCTAGCCTCTGGTCTCGATTACTTTTCTGGCTAAAAGTTTTGGTGTGGCTGCTGGGATACGAATCTCCACAGCTAGTGGCGAATCTTCTACTCATACAGGTTACATCTACAAAACTATACCATCTATGCTCTTTCTAAGCTACTGCGCGTGCATTCGATTCGTGCGTCTCCTGTGCGACAGTTCTCTGGACTGCTGCGATTTTTGGTTGCGGACAGTTTTCTGCGTTCACCTGCACGACAGTTCTCTGGATTGCTGTGACTTGTGGTTTCGGACAGTTTTCTGCGCTCACCTGCGTGACAGTTCTTTGGACTATTGCGGCCTCTAGTCGCGGACTGTTTTCTGAGCCCCTGCAAAAGAGTAACAGCAGATCCCGCGCCCCCCTATCTCTTGTCTTCTCCTTCTCTTTCTCTTTCTCTTCTCCTTCTCCTCTCCTCTCTTTTTATTAAAGAGTAGGATTGGAACCCAAGACCTCCCCCTTCACAAAAGAAAGTCTTATCATTGGGCCAACAAGTTGGAAGTGGTAAAAATGTAATGATTTTTGTTCATATATTGAAATCGCGGGAGCTGTAACTCTCTAACCATAGGGAGTTTGCTCTTGCTGTAAAAAGCAAAAATACTTCATTTTATGTGCTCTATTCACATCTTTTGCTAGATCCCAATTCAGAACTTCTCCAAGCTCACTTCACGGACGCACGCCTCACGAGAAGGGTGGACATTTATGTCACTTCTCGACGCGTTTAAGGAATTGATGCCTGTTCCTCTGCACCTTACGGCTACCAATGCATGAGATGTCTTCCTTGATCTTCATGTCGACCTTCAACGGCTGATTGTCCACAGTGCATTATTGAAGGAGATGACGGGTGGAATGATACACCGTGGATGATTCATGGTGAAGAACTACTGATACGCTGGGAGGATTTTGATTTTACTTCTGCTCATTGTGCGGTGATCGAACTACTTGCTGCTTCAGAGGTAATTAAAACGGTGTCCTTCATCGAAGGGTGGGATGCTCCCCAAGCTTGGGGGGAGATTTGGCGCATCTGCCTTCTTTTGATTCCTGTGGAAAAGCTCGTCCTGAATGGTTTATTCACAATCTCATTACAAAGGTTTCTAGGCCTCAGCTATGGTTGGTAATGTTTCGACCAAGGAATCCATTTGTACCTAATCAGCCTTTTGTGCCTCATTTCGAGCTTCAAATTATAATTCTTTTTGGGCTTAAGATAAACTATCAACAAAGGATTGCAAGTTTATTTGGTGCTGAACGTTTGGCTCAAGTGTTGAATTCTCCCCACCCTCTCCTCCTCCCTATCTTGGACTACCGAGAAACTTGGGATGTCCGAATTTTGGTCTTGGTATGATGACATCTTGGATTCTTCAATTTGATGGAGCTTACAAACCTTCGACCAAGGCGGCTGGCATGGGTGTGAAGCTCACTTCACCGGGTGGTGAGGAGTATTGTTACAGCAAGTCTTCACCCGCAAGTACTTGCAATCAAGCTGAGTACTCGGCGCTCATTTTTGGGCTACAAAAGGCACAAGAACATCATGCCAAGCAATTGGAGGTGCAAGGAGATTCTCAACTAGTGTGTGAACAAGTTAGTGGAAGGTGGAAGATGCGGAGCAAAGGCTTGGTTCCACGACATCAACAAGCCTTGGAACTTTGCAACCAATTTGAAGAGGTAAAAATTCAGCATATCCCTCGAACTCAAAATCTTGTTGATGATTTCTTGGCACGTGAAGCTTGTACTTCAATCACGCATGACGCGAGTGGAAGCACCACCCCAACAAAGCCGCAAGCCATGAAGGAGGGTGATCATTTGTAAGGAATGCAAAGGTTGTGGCCATGATGAAACTAAGTGTTGGGCATACTTGATACGAGTTCACCGACTTTGGCAGATCATTAGGAGGGTTCTCAAGGACATTGCTCAAAAGAAGGATGCCAGACCGCACACCCCTTGAAGAAATAGCATGGCGACTACAAGAACTGGAAGAAGCTGAAGGTGATGTGCAAGCTCTCCAACTGTTGACATTTGTCATGGCATTCTTGTTTGCCTTGATGAACAACCTCATGCAACACCACGCCTCTAACCCTCGCTTGTAAAGATCGATGTGATATCATGAGGGTTGGTCCTTTTAAGATTGTCTATGTGCTATTCTATGCTGAAGATTCTTCTCGTGTAATATTTCACACTACACCAGTCGCACCCTACCCTGCCTATGTGTGCTTTTTGGATGTATCTTCACCTGATTTTCAGTTCAAGCTTCCTCTTACTATTGTTCGTCCATAGATAAGCCCCTCTTTTCCATCTTCTAAGCATGGCTGACATTCCCGTGTTTTATGGACAGGTAGAAGAAAATCCAAATGAGTATCTTGTGGCCTTCAAGCGCCGTTGTGTTTCTCTCAACTTTCTTACTAAAGACAGATGGCTATTGGTTCTTTCCACATTTCTAGAGGGTTTGGCTCAAGTGTGGTATGAGAAGCAAACCGAAGACGTTCGCCAAAGCTGGCCAAGGTTGACAGCAGCTATGATTGAGTATTTCGACAAAGAAGAGGAGCCGGAGAATGTGTACCTGCAGGTGGCAAACTTGAAGTAGTCAGAAGGTGAGACGGCACGTCGATATGTGGATCGAGCGGCCGTGCTCCTGGACCGTTTGATTGCCACACAGGAGGACAATGCCGGATTTCGTGCCGGAATGACTCAGCATGTGCTGGGCTACCTTGTAGCGAGAGCGAGTGATGAATTCTGCCTCAAGCTTAAATGCGAGAATCCAGAAACTATGGTGCTAGTGCATGAGATTGCTCAAAAGTTTGATAAAGTTCAGTCTGACCCCGCTTCAAAGAAGACGATTGTCCCTCCGCATCCCCCTCAATTCCTGCAACAACAACTTGGGGGGTCTAACTCAGGGGCATACCCCTCATCAGGGATGTATCCACCGCAGATGTATGGTCCTCCCTTAGATGCTTACCCTCAACAAGGTGGATATCCTCATCCTCCGCCTCGAAGATTTCCCCAGCCTTGCCCACGAGCCCCCCTCCTCTCTACTCCCGTGGCCCCTCCAACTAAAGAGGCCCCCCCTGCAACAGAACCTGGAGTCAATGACCTAGCTAAGGCCCTAAATGACCTTTGGCTTGAGATGGTGGGCATCAAAAATCAAGCCAACCGCCCTCCAAGAGATCGTGCTAATGTTGTATGCTACGAGTGCCACCAGAAGGGTCATTATTGCACAGAATGCCCCAATATTCCAAGGGTGAATCTTCTAAGTGAGTCGGGCACTGAGGATTCTGATGTAGATATCCTTGACCTCGGGAAAAGAAGTCATGCCACCTCGGACCCCTCTCCAACAAACCGTGGACCGGGCCGCCCCAGGAAGAAGGTGTCCTTCTCAGAGCCCTCAGATGCTGAGATGGCAGACCCACCAACAGAGAAGACTAAAAGATCTCGCAGGAGTAAGTGGTCACCCTCGGATTTTCCCATCGGCTCAGGGCAAGAGGACTATTCGGTCGTTCAGGACCTTGCTCATCGGTCTTTGAGCATCACACTCCCTCAACTAATAGCATTAAGCCCTAAGGTGAGACGTGAGCTGCAGCAAGGTCTCTCAACAAGGAAGAGCAAGAAAAAGGGAAAGGTACGAGAGGTATCTTCTATCTCTGAAGAAATTGATCGGCATCTGCATACAGTAGATGTCATCATAGATAATTGCCGTGTCAAAAATGTGTGTGTTGATGGGGGAGCTGCATGTAATATCATGGTGCCCCGAATCATGAAGAAATTGAATTTGAAATGTACAAGGCATTCCTCCACTCGAATCAAGGTAGCAGATGGTCGACGACTCTCCACCATGGGAGTCATTGAGGATTTGCCCATCACTGTCAATGGGTTGACCACCACTGTCAATTTCTATGTAGTGGACATTGAAGATACAGGCCGAAGTTACCCAGCCATACTCGGGAGACCATGGTTGAGAAAAAGTGATGGAGTCAGCTATTGGAAGATAGGACACATGTCTTTTGGTGCTTCAAAGGAGAAGATCCCAGTGCAACCTGGCGCCATGGAACCGGAAGAAGAAGAGGAGCATGACAGTGATACTATCTCATCTTCAGTGTTTGAGTCCATGGAAGAATCAAACGGGGGGGAGGAATTCTCAGAGGAGGAAGTTTACATGATGGGGGTGTCTCCGACCCTGCCACCTACAGAAAAGATAACAGCTAGTCCTCAATAGCTCGAATCAATGCTTTCTCCAGACCTCACTCCAGGTGAGAAAGATGAGTTTCTTGAAATGTTCAAAGATTTCCCTGACCTCTTTGCAACTAGCTACCACCACCTTCGCCATGTGACTGCCATAGAGCACAAGATAGAGCTGAAGCCTGATGCAAAGCCTGTGGCTCAGAAGTATCCGAGATTAGGGCCCTTGCAGACCGATGCTTTGCGCTCAGAGTTGCAGAAGCTTGTAGAGGCTGGGTTTATTGTTCCGGTTCACAATACTGAATGGGTTTCACCAGTGGTAGTCATCCCAAAGAAAAACAACAAGTGGCGGGTCTGCATCGACTATAAGAAACTCAATGCTGCCACCAAGAGGGATCATCATCCCCTGCCCTTTCAAGACCTCATTCTTGAGAAGGTAAGTGGTCATGAGATGTATACTTTCTATGATGGTTACTCTGGGTTTTATCAAATCAGAATTGCCGAGGAATATGTGCTTAAAACCACATCACCCTGGGGGACATTTGCATTCAAAGTAATGCCATTTGGCCTCACCAATGCTCCTGCCACCTTTCAAAGATTTATGCAGATGGTGTTTGCTCCTTATTTGGGGGATTTCTTGGAGGTGTTTTTAGATGACTTTTGTATATTCTCATCACGTAAGGAGCACATCATGAAATATAGATTGGCCTTCCAAAGGGTCAATGATGCAAATGGCAGTCTCAACCCTGAGAAATGCACCATTGGAGCCACTCAAGGGAGGTTATTGGGACATGTTGTCTCATCCGAGGGCATCAAGCCTGACCCCGAGAAGGTAGAAGCCATCCTCAAGCTCTCCCCACCTACAACCAAACGTCAGGTACGCTCATTTGTCAATCTAGCAGGATACTATCGCCGCTTCATTGATCAATATGCTGCTTTGACACGGCCCACGACTATGCTATTAAAAGATGGGGTTGATTTCTCTTGGGATGAGGATTGTGATCATGGGTTTGCACAAATCAAGAATGCTCTGGCTTCAGAACCCATTCTACGCAATGCAGACTGGTCAAAGACCTTCTATATCAATCCTGGGTTCGGTGAGCACACTCTGGCAGGTATTCTTCTCCAGCAAGGGGAGGATCGGTTCATGTACCCCGTTCGATTTGCTTCTCGACAATTGCTCGACACTGAGCGACCCTATTCAGAGGCTGACAAGCATGCATTGTCTTTGGTGTTTTGCATTGAGAAATTTAAGCATTATGTGGCTGGAAAGTCCTTCTTTATACTCACTGGCACTGGTCTTGCAAAGCAGGTTCTTCAATCACCAAATCCCATGGGCCGGTTGGCCAAATGGTTGGCAGTTCTACAAGAATATGATTTTTCTTTCAAAATTGTAAAAGGGGGTCGTTCCAACTTGAAGAATGCTTTGATTGATTTAGAGCCCTGGTAGCAGCCATAGAAGTTGGGGATCCTTGGTATGGTGGTATCTACAAGTTTTTGACCGCTTTCTCCTTTCCTTCAGAAAGTACTAGCTATGAGAGAAAGAAGATCCGCAGAGATAGTAGGCGCTACACCCTCCTTGATGGGGTGTTGTACCGTCAAGGCATGGATGGGGTACTCAGACGGGCCATTGATACAGATGAAGTGCCTAAGGTATTGAAGCATTATCATGATGGATTTTGTGGAGGCCACTATGCCAGTGACTATATAGCTAAGAAGATTTTACATGCTGGATACTATTGGCCGACCTTGTTTAAGGATGTCACTTTGTATTGCAAAACCTGTGAACCATGTCAATTCTTCGGTAGGAAGGATTTGCATCCCGGGCAACATCACCCAGTGATGTCCATCCATCCGTTTCAGAAATGGGGAATAGATTTTGTCGGGGGCCCTTGCCCATGACTGCCCGCAAAAAGAAGTATCTTTTGGTAGCCACTCAGTATGTCACTAAGTGGGCTGAAGCTATTGCCCTCTCTGCTGCAAATGGCAAGGCAGTTTCAAATTTCATATTTGAACGTATCTGCACAAGGTTTGGGACACCCATGGAGATAGTCTCTGACCATGGGAGTCCATTCTTAAATGAAGCAGTGGAGTTACTCATGGATCGCATGGGCATTGATCATCACACTTCTAGCATCTATTATCCAGCATCCATGGGTCAAATAGAGCAGACCAATGGCCTCCTTTGTAAAACCATGGGAAAAATGGCCGCAGGGAATAGGAGCCAATGGGATCAGAAGGTCACTGAAGCCGTGTGGGCTTACAACATCACTCATAAAACATCTACAGGTCACACCCCTTTTGAGTTGGTGTATGGTACTGAGGCATTTTTACCACTAGAGATAGAGATTCCGGCCTTGAGATTGGCACAGGAACAGAGGATGACAGAAGATGAACATGTAGAGGCCAGATTGGTACAACTTGAGAAGTTAGATGAGACCCGACGCCTTGCACTACATCAAACAGAGATCCAAAAGAATCGACAAAAGGCCCGATTGGATGCTAAGATTCGCAAGGGATGGGAAAGACACTTTGCTGAGGGGGATGTTGTGCTATGCTTTGATAATAGATTGGACCACCAAATGGATAAGAAGTTTTTGCCACTGTGGGCTGGTCCATACAAAGTCATCAAAGAACGTAGCAATGGGTCTGTACAAGTTCAGGAGCTGCATGAACCATATGGCAAGAAGGTGATCAACAAGCGTTACCTCAAGCCTTTCTTTGTGCGTGATGGTCCCAGGCATGGAAATGCTGTGCATTCCCTGCCTGGGGGGGGAACTGTTATGGATAAAATTGTCTAAGGAAAAAGGCATTAATATGTGTGTGTGTTTGTATATGTGGCAATAGTATAATAAAATATGGTGTGCATAGGGCCCAGGGTTGAGGTGGTAGGGCATGACCATGTGCCACCCTTCCATGTAAGAGGACCCATAAGGTGTGTTGTACATAATCCATAATAGTAATATTATAAAATGCAAGGTGGCATGGCTCCTCCATGTGCCACCCCTCCACCTAGGCTGCATTTAGTGAGATATGGCTCAAAGTCCATGGGAGAAGCAATATAAAATAGGTGGAGATAGATATTATATTGAGTTATTCCCTCCATATGGGATAGGCCCATGTGGGGGAGGTATAAAAGGACCAAGAGAGCTAGTTAAATAATGGGGAAAGTAGGATGAGGTGGCAAGATTCCTTGTGCCAACCCTCCACTTGTCCTCCTAGAGGTTTGAACATATTATAAAATTGGAAAGAGACCAAGGGAGTATCATAGACTTGAGATATGGGGCTTGATTTATGTGGAAAATTGAGGCAAAGGGTTGTCGCACACAATTGAGAGTGCGTAACCACCTAGCCCACATGGGAGACTTTTCCACACACACCATGCATGTGGGAGGATACATTAATGTGGAGAGACCCCCTCTTTTGGCTATAAAAGGAAGGGGCAATTCCTTGATGAGACATGCTCATTCTTGTAAAGCCACCTAGCTAGTATTTTGATATTTCCCTCTCATCCCTTCTTTCAAATAAAGTATGGTTCTCTTCCCTTGATGTCTACATCTCAACATTCCTCCTCCTATCATGTACATGCTTCTCTTCCCCCTCTCCCTTTCCCCTTGTGTCATAGTCTCCCTTTTCCTTCCCTCCACTTCTAATTCCTTTTTTTTCACCCCTGTGACATCCCTTCGCCCTCTTGATCTCCTTTTCTCTATGGCCCTTGAGCGTCGCCATACTTAGCCTCTAACCTCTTGTCTCAATTCCTTTTCCGGCTAAAAGTGCATGTGAGGCTATATGGCTCAAAAGAATATTGTGAAAAATAGATTACTTTGATGAATCAAAGCCAACAACAATATACTGTGATAATCAATCGTCTCAACCATTGGCCAAAAATCCAGTATATCAGTTCAAGACAAAGCACATTGATGTCAGAGAGCACTTAATCAAAGAAAGAGTGTTACTTAGTGACATCACACTATAGCATTGTGATAGCAAAGAAAATGTTGTAGACATCTTTACCAAACCACTCAGTAAAGAGCTTTTCGAGAAATATCGACAAGCTCTTGGTCTAACGCAAAGGAAGGACATTCCCATTAAAGGGGTGTGATGGAATGTATTGATCAGTCCTTCTTCGATTCCCCATAATCATCATCTTGATGGAAGGCCTACTTCATGATTTTGATCTTGTGGGAGGGTATTGAGAGACCACGCTCAACATCATGTGATTACATGTGCATAGCACTAACACATATAGAGTGCTATAAAGGAAAGGGTTAGATTCCCTAACCCTAACCCTATAAGGGTTTGTATATATTTTACATTTTCAACTAAATCTAGTGTATAGTTAGTCATTTGAGGTGTGCTCTCTAGCTGTGCCCTCTCTCCTCATCTCCCCTCTTCATATTTTGTCAACTTAATAGAGCTCATGTTACCCAATAGCCTTGGGACAAATAGAACTTGTCTAATCTGGATTCTCTTCTGAATTATGCCATTTGACTATTGCACCAAGTAAAGTCCCCATCTAGACAGACAGGCATCCACCCACTGCCAATGTTGTTTAAGATCTTCCCAAGCTATCAACTCAGTCCCTCTAATTAAATTTCCCTTTTCCAGCCATCTGTCACATTTCCTTTCTACCATATTGAAATCCCCCATGACAAAACAATTGCCTTCTGCACAAGTTAGTGAATCGCATAATGAATTTCTTTTAGCTGCTATCTTTGGGGTGCACAGAGCGCAGACTGAAAATCCATTACCTTTGATGAAACATTTGAGTAACACCCATCTATTCAAGACATCAGTCACTACTTCAGTGACTCCTCTTTGATAGTGGGAAAGTATTCCAATAGCAACCCCTCCCTTCCCTTATACCAAAAGTGAGAATTTCCAAAGGACAACCCAAGTGTGAACAAATTTGATCAAATAGAAATTTTTCAATTGTGCTTGCCTTGCTATTGACTGTGGCATTGGCCTCTGCCCACTGAGTCACATAATCTGTGGCCACCAATAAATAATTATTTCCCTAAGATGAGCGAGGGAGTGGTCCCACAAAGTCCAACCCCCACCTCTCAAAAGGTCCATATGTTGGAATAGGCTTCAAGGGCCCAGGAATTAAGTGTCACCTTCCAAACTTTTGGCATACTGTAAAACTTCGATACCATTCATATACATCCTTATGGAGGCATGGCCGAAAGCAACCTGCATTAAGAATTCTGCCACATCATCATCTTCTTCTTCATCTTCTTCTTCACCATCTCTGCCTCTTCTTCCCAAAGTTTGCTTAAGCTTGTTCTCCTCCGGTTCTCAACCATTTCCCATGTTCTTCCTGCTAGAGATCCACCTCGAAGGGGCAAACCCCTGTTTGAAAGGAATCAGAGAAAGCCACGCTCGTTTCATCGCCATTACACGAAGTTCATCGACTTTTTCTTCTGCATTTTCTCTCAGCATACTTCATCTTCCTCTAATTCCTTTCAGGGGTAGATTCTCCATGCCATGGGCTATCCTATGCTAAAATCTAAGCAGCAATGGCTGCATATTCAAGGAGAAATCAATGAAAAACTAGTCGACTTTGAAGGGGCAAGCTATGGAGTTCTGACACGTTTTTGCGCCTTCTCTTCCTAGAGGACATTCGATGGTATATCAGCTCTCTTTTGCCTCAGAAACCCCCTTTTCCTTTGCATTCAAGAATAAGCTACAAGCCCTCCAAGTTTAGTCTTTTGGTTTTGACAGTTTTGACAAGTTTTTGAAGAAGATGCTACATAAGGTGCTATTCTAGCATTTCTGGTTTTTTGAAACTTTCAATAACATCAGTACAAGTGTGGCTTTAGTTTTGCTTTGAATTTCTATACTTGGTTTTGATTGGAAAGTATTCATTTTAGCCACCTCTATGAAGCATATAGAAGAAGCATCATTGATTGAATATTGGTCACTAGTCTTTGCTACATCAAGTGCTTATATTTTGGAAGCCTTTCAGTTATTTTTTTCCTTGTAAGAGAGAAAGACACTGCCCAATATCTAGGTTAGACCCTCTCATGGCTACCCTATTGAATCTAGAGAAGTTCAATGGAAAGGGCTTCCACACATGGTAGATGAAGGTGAAATTTGCATTGATGAGGGAGAACCTCTGGGGACTTGTCAAACCGACTCCAACCGCTTCTTCTACAACCTCCAATGCTGGAGAATCCTCAACTCTAACATGCCCGACAAGGGATCCCGCTAGAGAGGAGAAAGCATACAGTATCATTGCTCTTGCTTTAGGAGATGATTATATTCATCACATCTCTGACTTAGAATCTCCTTCAGAAGCTTGGCAGAAGCTTGACATGATTTTTGGTGCTAGCTCTCACATCTCTAAATTATCACTTAAAATCTCTTTCTTTGAATTGAAGATGGGTAGTGGTACTACTTTGGCAGCTCATGTCAACTACATGCAGAGTCTTATGACTCAATTAGCTTCTATCAACTCTCCTATTACTCCAGATGATGCTATGGCAGTGTTTTCAAAGGACTGCTTCAAAATCAATCCATGCAAACACTGTGGCAAGAACAACCATCATGAGAAGTTTTGCAGAGCCAAAGCAAAGATAGAAAATGCAAATCTACTTTCAATTAATGAGCCTCCACAAGATGAGCATCTTTTGAAGATTATGCATTTTAAATCATCTCTATGTATGCTCTAGATCTCTCCTTTTATGTCAAGGTACTCAGCTTGGATAGTCCTCCAAAATGAATGAAATAAACTATTGTGTTTTTGTGTGTTTTGTAAACACCTCTGGTCACCTTATGATGTAGGCCATGTGTATGTTTTGCTCCATGGTACCTCCTGCAGACATTGCGTGCATGTACATGCAGGGGAGATAACCATTGGAAGGTCTTTTTGTATCCCTTTTGTTTACCTTACACCCATGGGAACCCTTGCTAGCATGAGAACCTAGCCATAGATTTATCCTTGACCACCATGAGATGGCATGAGAAACTATGAGACTAGATGTATCCTTGACATAGCCTGAGGCATTCCCTTGAGGGGGGGTTTGATGGGATATCTCAAGGTGTATGCCTCAGGCACACCTTGGTTTCTATGTGTGAGTGCTAGAGGCACAGTTAGGTGCCCACAAGCACAGTTAGTGGTGGAGAGCCACATAGGATGATTGAGAGAATCTAGGAGCAGATTTTGGAGCTCTAAATTCATCAGTGATGTCAGTGAGCATGTATGAGGTGCCTACTTAAGGACCTCACTCTTCTTCATTCCATAATGCAAGTATTCTGAGTTTGTGTCCACTCTTTGCTTTCCTTTCAATTTACCAACACTTCTAGCTAGTAGCTCTTCACCATGTATCTGTCTAGATTGCCATCTAAGCTCCAATGTGAGAGTGCACGGGTGGATGGAGCCATCATCTGTACTACATCAGTATTGAAGGAAAATTGTGTTCATCTCCAGTTTGCTGTGTACTCTCTATTCTTTGTTCAGTTTTTGTTCCGCTACACCGTGTAATTTAACACCACCTCCTAGGGCTGGATGGGGGAAAGTACACATCGCATCCATGGATCAGCCTTCTCCCTACCTAGAGGACCATTTCTACTCAATTTTGGATGTAAGATAGGTCTTGATGTCGCCCAATAGTACTTAGGAGCATTGCTTGAAATTTGGTGTCAGTAGGTCGAATTCATCGAAAGGTGATCGGACACAAAAAGTGTCTGCACAAGCTATGGCAGGACAATTTACAAAAAATCTTGGAGCTATAGGGTCGCCTATAGGTCTATGGCTGAAAGGGTTGGGAAAATGGTGCACTGAGGGCAGAGAATAAGCCTAAGCAAAAATTGGGCAAAGTGGAGGCGAATGAGACAGAAGATGGAGGGTGACGAAGAAGGTGATTAGGTGGTAGCCAGGAGGCTAGAGAGTTCACTAAAACGCTTGATACCACATGTTAGAAATGGTGGAATAGAATAGATGCATGATGACTCAAGGCAAGAGCTTAGAGAACACAAGATGAAGCAAAATAGTGTTCCATACATTGTGAGAGAGATAACTGTCTTTTATAGAGTGTGTGGGAGGTTGGCCTAAATCAAAGGCACCTCTCCTATATCAAAGGAGATCACTCCTATATCATAGGAACTCCTATGTCATAGGTGATGGTATAGGGAATATTCCTTGAATATTTTATGGATGACTAGTCGGTTCCACTGACTAGGTTGACTGGTCAGCTTCACCGACTAGGTTGATTGGTCAATTCCATCGACTACGTTGATCCAACTACTGCCCTCATAGCTATAAAGAGGCAACATCCCCAGTCCATTGTACTAGATCAGATCTTCCAGCTAGTAGCTCTTCACCTTTCTGTCTAGATCGCCATCTAAGCTCCACTATGGGAGTGCACGGGTGGATGAAGCCATCATCTGTACTACATCAGTATTGAAGGAAAAAATTTTTCATCTCCAGTTTGTTGTGTACTCTCTATTCTTTGTTTAGTTTTTGTTCTGCTACACCGTGTAATTTAATAGTACTAGTAGTGCTATATATTGCTAAATAGTACTAAATGCTAACTACTACTAAATGCTTAGTAGTATTTAGCCTTTTTAGCTATCCTTTTAGTACTAAATACACAGTGTGCTAGATAGTGCTGAAACACAATTGTACTAGCAGTGCAGATAGTGCCAAATAGTACTAAATGCTTATGCTTTTAGTACTAAATGCTAGGTAATGCTAATATTACTAAATGCTGAATAGTCCTAAATGCTAAATAGTACTTGATGCTAAATAGTGCTGAATAGTACTAAATGACAAATACTACTAAATGCCAAATAGTGTTAAATGCTAAATAGTGCTGAAACACATAGTACTAGCAGTGCTAGATAGTTCTAAATAGTACTATTGAATGCTAAATAGTGCTGAATACTACTAAATGCTAAATAGTACTAAAGTCCAGATAGTGCAAAATGTTAAACATTGCTAAATGCCAAATAGTTCTAGATCCTAAATATTGCTAAATCACATAAACAATACTATTTAGTACTAAATAACTGACTTCAAATGTTTAGCATGTACAATATTATATTACTCTATTGAGTAATAAGTAATAAGAAAAAAAGAGTGAAGAAAATATACCTGCTTTGTCAAAGCCCATGGCAACCAACCATGCATTTGACACCAATACATTGCAGGACGGATGAATACATTGCAAGTTCTCAGAAAAATGGAATGCTGCACACATGATGTGGTATGTGTGCAAGCATGGTGCAAAAAGCATATCAATAGTTTCTTGAGAAAATCAAAGCCCACAGAAAACACACCTGCATATTTATTGAAAGGGCAAGTACACACTACTCACATGCAAGTCCAAATATTGAATTATGGGGGGAAAGCATTTAGAGAATGGAGGAAAAGCAAAGAACGAATAGAGAATGGGGGAAAAGAGAAGAATGAATAGAGAGAGAGAGAGAGAGAGAGAGAGAGAGAGAGAGAGAGAGAGTACCCACGAGAGAACGACAACCTGCAACGTCCTGCCAAAAAATTCAAGGTGGAAATCAAAAGTTTAGAAGTTCGAAAGTGGAAGCTGGAAATCAGAAATTTGAAAGTGGAAGTGCAGGTTCAAAAGTGAAACACCTGAGAGGAGACACAGTGCATGAAAATGTGTGTATGAGCATGAGAATGCATAGGTGAGAATATCTTGTGCATGAGAATCTATAATCAATAAAAATATTACTGCACATCGATTCAAGAAATCTCTCCATATCACACACTACTTAGTACTACCACATTCTTGCCAATAGTACATACACCATAGCATGCTTTCACCTAATGATACTTCATTGGTCTAGTTTTCCTAATCAATACATGAAAAATATGTCAAATTTAAGTAACAAATATAGAGCCCAACTTTCCATTCAATTTAGATAAAGAATGAACAAGCTATGCCCTTTCTTACGAGTTGAGTGTGGCTCTTTGATGTTATTTTCTACTTATGCCTAGCTGTAGGTGATGTTGGTCTGCCTTCTTTTGGAAAGGAATAGATATCGGTATTCAAGTCTCTAAGAAAATATTCCTCAAAGAAACCTTCCTCCAATTGGCAATGTCATCCCTATGTTCAAGTCTCCAAGAAAATCTTTCGTGGAGAATACAAGCAACTTGGCACCATAGCATACACACAACACTACCTAAAATAGAATTATTTTGAGGAGCTTGATTTGACAATGTTGCCCTCCCACGTGACTGTGATGAAGTTGGAAATCATGTAAAAGCATCTCCCTACCCTATGTTTATTCACAATTATGTCAATAATCACATAACCAATTGTTTAATGGATTATACTATGGTAGAGCTGAGCCTAAGGAGTACCTTTGATAGCCATTTCCATACCTCCTGTGATATGAGGTTGTGGCTCACTCTAGAATCCACCATTGCTTTGACAGAATGGGTTGTTTGTCTACAAACCTACAACTTTATTGGTAGAGCCAATTGTTAGATCATCAAGGTCGTCTATCTTTTCTAGGGTTTTTTTTAAATTGTGATTAAGTTCTTCTATTTAACTTTAGCATTTTGAGCTCAAACCTCTTCTATCGCTTGTCTTTTTATGCAGGCGAACTTCGTTTTAAGCTCCTTTTCCCTATGGATAGCTTGAAGGGTTGTTGAATTAGGGGGCTATAGTAGTGTTTAAGCTTAGTTCCATTGATACACCCCTCTAATTTGACTCCATCAATTGTTATTTTGCATGTTCCTTGTGGAGCAATTTCCACAACTCAATATGGGCCCATACTGGGGTACTTCAATTCCATTTTGTATTTCTTACACTATATAATAATGTAAGGTTGCCTTTGCTAAGGTCCTTAGGTTTTGGGTTGCAATAAAACTAATTATTTCTTCATAATTTCTCAACCTTCATGCTATATGCGGCCCTTAACCTAGTCTCGTCAACCTTCAATCTCTATTTACCTTTCAGGAATGGCCTCTTCAGATTGTCTTGCCCTAGCCCACACCCATAGGTTAGGTACTATGAACTCCATGGGCATCACTGCTTCTACCTCAAAAGCAAGACTAAATGGGGTGCAATTAGTTGCAACCTTATATGTGGTATGATATGTCTACAAGGTAAGGGTGAGCTTATGCTTTCAATCATTTTGACTAGCCTCTACCATGCACATCATAGTGTTGCATAGGGTCTTATTGGATCTTGGCTTGTCCATTGGCTCCAGGGTAATAGGGAGTTGATTTGCAATGAATAATCAAGAACTCACTCATAAGGATTTGTATATTTTCATTGGCAAAGTGAGTCCCTCAGTCACTGACTATTTCCAAGGGGAGACTGAAGCATGACAAAACGTTCTCATATAGGTTATTAGCTATTGCCCTAGCATTCTCTTTCCTAGTGGCCTTGGATTTTGCCCACTTGGTAAAGTAGTCTATTGCCATGATAACGTATCGAGCTTGTGTTCCTTTAGCTGCTAGCCTTATGGGTCCTATAAAATCAATACCCCACTCTTCAAAGTGTTGATTTGTAAGAATTCTTGTAAGGGGTATGTAGTATTTGATCACATCTACAAAAAATGTGGGCCAACATAACCTAGCTTGTAATACTTTGCGGGCCATGATTTCTCTTGCAAAATATCCACTTGCTATGCTAGAATGGGCTTCTTCTAACACCTCAATAACTCATCTTCACAAACAAAGCGATGTGTAATGCCATCTTTTCCCATCCTATATAGTTGACCGTCAAATGTTATGGCACTACATCAATTGATAAATTTTCAAGCCCTATCTTTGTCAAAGGCCTAGTCTTGATATCCATTGTCTAAAATGTGGCCAATCTCTTGTGCCCATTCTGGTATTAAATTGACAAGGACTAATAGGGCATCATGGATATCGTCATCGATGGCAATTGTTGTTGGCTCTGTGTCGGCGATCCTAAACATGCCCATACTATGTATTTAGTACTAATAGTGCTCCAAAAAATAGTATGTATATAGTTATATTAGTTAGAATTCATAGTACTCCAAATAGTAATATGTATATCTTGTTGGATTTCATTGAGAGTAATGGTTATACCACTAGGCAAACCCTGTTTCTGTTCAATTAACTTTTCACATTCCACAAAGGTTTGTCTTCTTGTAAGAAAGTAAGAATGATTAGTTAGAAGTGAATGGTATTTTGTGCAAATAGAGCTCTTGGTAGATTCAAAGAGGAGCACCCTAACTATGAAATCGAGGTTCATACATATCAAAATTTGAAGCCATACTATGTGAGGAAGGTACATGGAGATGAACACTTGATATTGTGTCTATCATGTTTGCACAAAATTTTTGATGATAGGAGTTAACCAAATTAGGTCTTCATTACACAATATAGCTTGTGATTGCCTATGTGTTGTCTGTTGCTCATGAGGTTCAAGAAGCTGCCAAAGCAATGAGGTTCACTTATGATTTTGTCAAAGATCTATGGACATTTGTGATATGTCAAAAGATCATGGATGCCAATGGCATAAAAAATCATGCCTATTGGGGAAATGCAATGACTATGGGGTTGCCATACTATGTGAGGAAGGTACATGAGATGAACACTTGATATTGTGTCTATCATGTTTGCAAAAAATTTTTGATGATAGGAGTTAACCAAATTAGGTCTTCATTGCACAATATAGCTTGTGATTGCCTATGTGTTGTCTGTTGCTCATGAGGTTCAACAAGCTGCCAAAGCAATGAGGTTCACTTATGATTTTGTTAAAGATCTATGGACATTTGTGATATGTCAAAAGGTCATGGATGCCAATGGCATAAAAAATCATGCCTATCGGGGAAATGCAATGACTATGGGGTTTCCAAGGTTCTCTTTTGTCCAAGTGAGTTCAACAACATTTCTCAGGTTAAAGAACATTGACTCTTGGGTGTGCATCTTCCAAGGTGTTGGTAATGTTGCCACTCTACAAACTTTAGGGTGCAGGCTAAAGCTTGTGAAGACTCAATAATATTGGTATTCATCGGAATGGTCTGATGTTGCTACCTCGAATGCTCCCACCAATTGTGACACCATAGATCATGTCCTTTGCTCCAATGGCAATGATCAAATGCATGCATTTACAACTTCTTCTTGTTTTTGCTCTGCAAGAAGTCTTCTTTCTTCTCGTTGTTTCTTCCTTCACAAACATTGTGAAAGTGTCTTCCATTGCCATTTCAATGCCGCACCATTTCTTTCCTTGACCTGCAATCTATTCCTTATGCCTTGACCAAGATTTTTAGCTTTCCTATCTCATAGCCTCTATATGCTTCTCTTGCAAGCCATGGCAAGCTACATGTTGCCATTGATGCCATGGTGATGATTAGTGAACCACTCGAATAGACCCTCCAAAATAGAGAGAAGATAGCTTGTGAGGTGAGCAAAGAATAGAAGACAACTTAGTTGAAAGATGACAATGCCAACAAACCAAAGTCTGCACAAGGTCACATTGAGATATGTGTGGGTTGTAGGGTGGGGGCAGGTTGAAGGTACTAAATATTCCAATATTTGACAAATAGGAGGTGTGTCACGTATCGCCCGAGGGGTGAAACCCGCGACTGAAAATTTTGCTACTCCCACAATTTCAAATTGTGTGTGCATGTGTGTGCATGCGCACACATGTGTGTGTGTGTGTGTGTGTTTGTTCGTTCATGTGTGTGCATGCATGTGTGTGTGTGTGTGTGTGTGTGTGTGTGTGTGTAATGCCAAAACAAATGAGTAAATTTGGACACTCTTGAGGCTTCATTTCCCTAACTCAACTTTTGGGAAACGTTTTTGGCTATTTGGCAGATGTCCTGCTCCACTAGCTCAATATTCTTTGCCCCTTTTTTGGATCAGATATTGGGCTCTTTGGACTTTGTGGAGTGAACATAACATGGTGTATCTGCATAGATAGTTTACTCAGCCATATTAGTTCTTCAGAGCCTCCTTGAGGCAATCTGTTGTTTATGATGCTTGTCAGGAGGGTGATCTTCATAGCTCGTAAATGGAGATTGTCTTCTTGTGTTTTTGATGTGCATGAGATTCTACTCTTTAGAGAATATATTTGTAAAATATTGAAACTGTAATATTATGACTGTGGAATTACCCCCAAAAAAAGTGTGGGAGCATGCATGCGTGTGTGTGATAATTAGAGAAAGAACATTAACATACCATTATCATAACGGAGCTAGGATGAGAGAGAACACACCAAAACTGCAAAGGAGAACACCATGCCGATAAAGGTAAGAATTGGAACATTTTTGACAAAGAATGCTTGTTTCACTTACTCTCCCTACACCTCTGTGCCTGGCTAAACAGAAGGCGCTCATGGCCGATATAGACTACCTGCTTCACGATTCATTTATGAAACCACTACCAGGCAGCGCAAGTGAAGGTAAGCTCTTGTGGAAATAATTTTTTTAATGTTCAACTCCTCCTGAGCTAACTTAGAAACACTAGATAACCCAAACAGACACTCAGAAATGCTTGATGATCTTGTAGCTAGGCTAAGCACTCAAATATTTAACCCACAGACTCAGAAAGAAGATGTCCTCTAGATTGAACGCCTTGGTCTCACCAGCTAGAAAAGAGATCTCGAAGAAGGAGAAATAAGGTGAGCTTCTAACGCGACCTAGATAGCACCTAACGAACCCATCCACTCAAAGGTCAAAGGCTACAACAAGGCCCATGAGGCAGAAAAGGAACGTAGGGGATGGATATGTTGACATAAATCACCATGTTGAAGAGCAAAAAAAGCCGCTAGAAAGATGCACCGATTAGGGAAACTTGTGCTGGCTAGCACAGGGCATGAAACTAGATGGGCATTGCATGAAGTCAACCTCCATAAACAAGCCAGTATTAGGCTCGTCCACAACTATAGTACCAAATGAAGACACTGCAAAGCACTCCAACAAAGGGATAAACATAAGATCCAAGTGAAGCCCCTATTGACTCATTCAGCAACACCTATAAACATAAAAGGACCATGCTAATGATAAGCTGCGAGTAGATTCAATGGAGCAGACTAGCTCTTTCTCTCAAATGACCTGCTTGTGGCATGGAAGCCTAAATTCCTTAAATCATTCATGAGAAAGGGTGGTTTCCACACGTCATAAGGCGAGAAGTAGGTGCAAGCAAATCTTTAAGACATAAAGGCCTAACAAAAAAATAATGACTTATGCAGAATTCCCTACCACCTCAAAATTTCACTTAAACTTAGATACGAGGGCCTAAAAATCCAATCAATTTTGTTTCACAAAAATAATATAAAGGAAAATTATGATCTACTCTTCTTCTCATGACCCAAATCTACCTTCTTCAAAGAACTATCTTCAAATTTATCACAATCAAACTCGGCATCACCCATGAATCAAAACTATTGAAATACCTAACTAAATAATCATAACCACATCTATAAATATATATAAATATAAAACGATGAAAATATACAAAACTACTAAGGCCATTCATCCACTTGCCTACACTTTTAAAACCCTTCCTTCCCTATCAGGGCTGACCACACTATGCTCTCATGACCTCAATTGGCTCAAAGAGAATTATAGCTACTATCCAATACACCTACCAAGAACCATAAGGTCACTATGACATTAACAAAAAATATATAAGTATAAGAATATATATATATGTTATCATATAATATATATATCAAGAGAATGTAATTCAGCATCCTTGAATAAAGAAACTTATACCACGAGGCCCAAAAAGTCAGAAATGAAGGAGCTAAAAAGGTGAACATAAAAAGAACAAAGAATTAAAAACAAAAAGAGGAACATAACCTCCAAGCATAAGCATAGTGAGGAAAACTTAACCATATTTAGACCACATAATGTGGATAAGTAATATGGATAAGGAATACTAGTGGAAAGCCTATGGCAAGCCACAGAGTGAGCAGCTCAAGAACATGACACTGGGGATTATAGTTTTGTGTGGCTAAGGCTGTGACCAAAAAAAAAAACGAACACCCAAGCCACTACAAAAGCGATAGGAGAGGAAACATGATTCAAATATGCTATGGGATGAAACATGATTCAAATATGCTATGGGATAAGCATCACTGCCTTTTTCACTGAGCTCACGATCTCACTTTAAGTAAATGCAGCAAATGCAATGTATTTTCTTGAATGCAAAGATGCATTCTACAGGTCCATATTATTAACTTTGAAGATTATGGCTACCAATATCACCCAATAATAAAAGGGCATAGCCCTAAGTGTCCTCTTCTCTACGTTCAACAATTGTAGCAATGTGAACTTCATGAGCCCAAAGAAGAGCAAACTGATAGCTACATAAGAATCCTTACTTTGTAAAGAATGCTAGCTCATTGAGATTATTTTTATTTTCAAGCATGCTAGATAAACTCTCAAATCTGAATTGTCTAGGTGAATTACTGTGTTTCCATACATTTGTGAGTATTTTTCAATCACATGTAATAGTTTTTTGTGCTCCTTATATTTTTAGAAAGTAGTCCTATGAGTCTTCCTTAAGCTCAAGATAGGAAATCACCAAATACTACATCTACAACAAGTTGTGATTTTTTTGGCAAAACCTTAAAAGAACACGGTGGAAAGAATGCTTCAAATTCAGAGTATGGCCATGTTTGCATCTCATCTACATATGGGGTCATGAGGTTTCATTTGCCACCATGCCAAGAATAGAGGGGGTCCCACAATCAAGCCTTCATGTGAAGGTAGGGTCCAATCTTCCAACATGTACAAAAGACAAAGCTAAGCCCCCCATATCTATCCTAATGCCTAGCATGAACTTCACGATATCGGTAATGCACCTTGCAGTAAATTGCTTAGCATACCTAAGCCCCATCATTTGACCCATGCAAGTGCACATGCACTCATTCAAAGTTGCATCCCAGTCAGCCTTCAGTAGGTGTATCAGGTGGATCACGAGGTCAAAAGCTGCATCAATTCCTTCTTATGTCAAAAAGCAACATCGGTTACTTAGGTTCAGAAGTTTTCATTTGATCTCATCTAGGAGGCAAGGTTTCTTATTACCATTTTGGAGAGACTCCAATCTATGAGGGACCAGCCAAAACTCACACAATAAACCTCACCCTTTAAGGGGAGGAAGAAAATTTGGTTTTTTATTGTTGGGAAACAACTTACACAAGAAGATGAAACAAAGCTCAAAGCACTCCTAATGGAATAGTGAGACTGCCTAGCATGGTCATACAAGGAAATGAAGGGAATTTCACCACCAGAAGTGACAATACACACGATACCTATTAGGAAAAGTGCCCACCCTAAGGTATGTGGACCTTATCGAACAAATCCAAAATATGGCACCATGGTTTATGATGAAATGGAAAAACTCTTAGATGCTAGATTTATCTATAAGACAGAGCACATTGATTGGGTTTCACCCATCGGCATCATGCCTAAACGCAACAAGAAGTTATGAATATGTGTTAAAGTTAAAGAATATGAATTCCGTCACAATCACGGATCACTATCCCCTACCTTAAACAGAAACATTGTTGGAAAAGGTGATTGGATTAGAGATATACACCTTCTTAGATGTCTTTAGTGGATATAACCAAGTGCAAAGGTGGTTGGATGAGAGATATACACCTTCTTGGATGGCATTTGCTACAAGATGGGGTATCTTTGCATATAGAGTCATGCGCTTTGGCCTATGTAATGCCCCGGAGGTGCCTCGGCCACATTCCAGAGAGTCATGTTCACCGCTTTCAAGTCATTTCTGAATAAGTTCCTACAGGTGTTCTTTGATTATTTGTGGATCCACTCAAACAAAAAAGACCACTTATTACAATGTCTTGAAACAGTTCTAATCAAATGTAGGGGGTATGGAATCTCCCTAAATCCAACAAAATGTCAGTTCATGGTCACCCATGGAGTTGTTTTGGGACACATTGTTTCTCAACATGGGATTGCAACTAACATGGACAAAATCAAAATCATCTTGGAATTGCCTCCTAATACAAATTCCAAATGTATATAGGTCCTTATGGGACATGCCGGCTATTATAGAAGTTTTATCTTGTGGTATGCCATGATAGCTAGACCACTTTACAAATTCTTAGTGTAATTCTTATGGAAAGAAGATTGCGACCAAGCCTTTGAGCTTTTAAAGCGGTGCCTGATCACATCACCCATCCTTATATTTCCCAATTGGGATATTTATTTTCATGTTCATACTGATGGCTCCAAGTATGCAATTGGGAGTTTCTTTGCCAACCTAGAGAACATAAGAAAGACTACCCATTCAACTTTGCCAGTTGATAACTCAATGATACGAAGATCAACTATAGCGCCACAAAAAGAGAAGCCCTAACAATGGTGTATAGTATTAATAAATTTCAACACTATCTATTGCCAGTTGACAACTCATTGATATAGAGATCAATTATCCCACCACAAAAAGAGAAGCCCTAACAATGATGTATAGTGTCAAGAAAGTTTGACACTATCTATTGGCAGATGATTTTGTCTTCGACACTGACCATCAAGCATTACTTTATCTTGTGAACCATCTGTGTATAATAAGAAGAATAAGCAGATGGCTCCTCTTTCTTCAAGAATTCAACTTCAAAATAATGGTCTGTAAAGGTGTCCAACACTACATTACCAATCACATGTCTCGTGTCAAGGCGGGAGAAGAAGCCACTGGGAGTAGAACATGACTTGGCAGATGCCACACTATTTTAGATAGATGCTATTCCAGATTGGTGTGAAGATATCATTGGGTACTTAATGGTAGGAAGAACACCTCCAGAAATGAAAGCAGTGGATGCCAAAAGACTAATTTTAAAAGTTGCACCCTACCAACTCATTGCAGGACAACTATATAAGATGGGCAAGGAATAGGTTTTAAGATGTGTAATGCCTCATGAGATCATGCCAATCCTTAGTGAAGTCCATGAAGGCATTGCAGGAGGACACTTCCAACGAGAAGCCATAGCAAGAAAAGTCCTCGTAGGCTACTAGTGGCCAACACTTTGGGCACATGCCTATGAATATGTCAAAAGCTATGATGTATGCCAATGGACTACTAAACCACAAAACAAGTACTTCACTCCCCTAACAACAGTTCTTGCACAAAAGCCATTTGAAAAATGGGGGATTGATTTTGTGGGTCCCATCCATCTAGCAGTAGAGGGAACATAGGCACGCTACATCATTGTGGCCACCACTGATTACTTTACCAAATGGGCTGAAGCTAAAGCAGTCAAAAAGTCGAATGCCAAAAGCACATCAAGATTCTTATATGAGAATGTGATCACCCAACTCCGATGCCCCATTGACATTGTGTTGGAAAGAGGCATGCATTTTGTTAATGAGGTTATCCAAGAACTCTTGTCTAGCTTTATGGTAATCCATAAAAAAAGCACACCCTACTACCCCCAATGGAATGGACAGGCCGAATCAACCAACAAAATATTATGCATTATCCTCACCAAGGTAGTAGAACCACAATGTTTTGATTCAGCAGAGAAACTAAATGCAACCTTATGGGCATAGCGAACCACACTCAAGTGCACTATAGGGAATACACCTTTTCAATTGATGTACGGCTTTGAAGCTATGGTCCCACTAGAATTTGTAATACCAAGCCTACACCTAGTAGTACAAGAATGCATGGGAGATCATGCATCCCCGAAAGAAAGACTCTATCAATTGGAGAAGCATGCAGAGACTAGATTAGTCGCCTACCATGCCATGAATATAGAAAAACACAGAAGAAAGGCATGGTTTGATAGAAACCTTCAAGCCAAAGACATCAAGGAAGGTGACTTGGTCTTACTATAAATTGCCAAATTCTATTAGGGCAAATTCAAGTATCTAGGTCAAGGACCTTCTTGAGTAAGAAAAATGAATCCCATCGAAGCTGTGCTACTAGAAACATTGGATGGAGTGCAATTCAACACAACCATAAAAGGGAGTAGACTGAAGTGCTACTACATCAACACGCAAGCCATCCCTAATGATACTGAAGATTTGGGAACCCCAAGTCTTCAATAGTTAGCACTAGATTGTTACACGCGCACTCACTAGCATATGCACATTTTTGCAGATATATTTTGCACTAGATTGTTACATGCACACTCATTGGCATATGCATGTTTTTGCACATATAGATAGACCTAATCAATTTTTACCTTGGGATGATTGAGTCTTAGTTGCCCTATGAAATCCCACAAATAAGAAAATAGTAGTCCCTACCTGTTCGATAGATCACGTGCACTCACACGATTTTGCATAGGCAAATAATAGATTGCATCAATAACAGTATCACACACTTTCATTCCATACTCTCAAAGCATGCAATGAATTCACAAACAAGACAAGAAGCTATGCCAAATCTCAAGGTGATTCGACAAAAGAGTTTGTAGCCTCAGCAACGAGACCCCCACCAAACATCACATTCATCTCCTAAATGCACAAATATTACACTTGCATACAAACTACAAGTTTGATGATCCAAGTGCAATCCCATCCAACATGAATGCAAGATAGCACCCCACCAAACGTATTCCCAATAAGATTCGATGAACGACAGAGTCCGAAGCATTAGCAACGAGATTCCCCTCCAAAATTCACAGTCATCTACCTCTCCTCAAGTGGATATAACCTTCCTGGCTATAGACCAAAATTTTTATAAGCTTACAGTAGGAGCGGTTGGCATGCCACAATTCAAACAGCCACTGGGTTATGCACATGGCATCCCAACTTTGTGATCACAATAAGCCATAACCCAAGGACAGATAATAAAAAATGGCATACGTGGAGGCATTTCGCATTGCGACCAAGAAAGAAGCTTCTCTACAAATCGAATCCTCTTTTGTGTCTTCAACAACTTCAACTTCTAAGGTGGAGGTAATGGGCACTCAGGTACCAAAGTCCTTTGATTTAGATCAGAATATCTCCCAATTGATGGTAGAGTTTGCTAATTTGAAATTGCATCTGGTTAATGCACGATAGCCTAGAGCACCCAAGAGTGAGGATAGGCCTCAAGATAAGAGTGGGGTCACTTGCTATGAATGTAATGAAAAAGGTCACTATCGCCTTGAGTGTCCCACATTGAGAAATAAAGAACAAAAACAAGTATCCTTGATAGAAGCTTCTTCAGGGGATGAGGAAAGAGAGGTAATGATGGCTAAACGGGGCGTGGTAAAGAAAAAGAAGAAGAAGAAAGCAAGGAAGAAGTAGATGAGGAACATCAAGAAGAGGAATGCCATAGTAAGAAAAGAAGGCATCTAGAAGGAGAATTAGCCAGTCAGACTTTCCTTTAGGACCAAGCATTGGAAGCTTATACGACTTTTTGTTTGACCTTAAAGAAAAGGAAGCTCATATCACCTTTGGACAGTTACTTGCTTTTTCTCCAAAACTACAGAAAGAATGGGAAAAGCTAGCAAACACAAGGGTGTCAAAGAAGAAAAAGAAAAAAAGTGCCATTCCTGTTGTTCAAAAGGTAGATATAGATGTTGGTGATGATGTACCTATGGTTGATGTGATAATTGATGGTCAAGTGATTTCTAATGTTTACATTGATGGAGGTGCATCAATTAATGTCATGAGTGAGAAGACCATGATAGATCCTGGTTTAAAATCCTCTAGTACTACCTCTCCATATCTCATCAAATTGGATGACAACACTAGGGTAAAGACCTTGGGAGTTGTGAAGAATCTAGAAGTGGATGTGTGTGGAATTTATGTGCTGACTACTTTTCAGGTGATCCCTACCAAGCCAGATGCACGTGCCTATCCATTGATTTTGGGAAGGCCTTGGCTACACAAGGTGAAGGCTGTTTAAAAGTGGGATACTGGAGAATTGATTTTGCAGGGAAATGATAAGAAGGTGCGCTACAACATCAGAAGCTGCAAAAAGGAAGTTGTCAAGGAGTCTTCAACATTAGAGACTTCAATGACTTAACCGAAGAAGAAGAAGAGATAGGATGTAGCTCCAAGGAGTTCAACTCAGAGGGTAAAGTGGAAGGAGTGGCTTTTGGTCTTTGTCTTGGTGTTGATCGAGACGAGTCAAGAGGGAACAAGGTGGTGGTACAAGAAGATCCTATAGAGACACTCCATGTGGAGGATGTGGAGCACACTAAACAATGCCAATGCAATGAAGAGCTTCTTGGTGATTCTCTATTAGGTGAGAAGCTCCAGTACTTAGATATGTATGAATCTCTTTGGAACAAGCTATTCACAGGTTCAACCTATCTCTCTTATGGAGCACAAGATTGAGTTGAAGACAAAAAGCAAGCCAGTTGTGCAACGCTTAAGGCGATTGGGGGTGATCCAAGCTGAGGCACTAAATAAAGAAGTAACACAACTACTTGAGGATGGATTTATCTTCCATGTTGATGATTTAGAATGGATATCTCCTATAGTTGTCACACCAAAGAAAGGAAATAAGTGGCGGGTTTGTGTGGACTTTTGTCCTTTGAATGCAACACTAAGAGGGATCATTTTCCTTTGCCATTCCAAGATGAAATACTAGACCAAGTAGCAGGGCATGAGATGTATTCTGTATGTGATGGGTATTCTGGGTACTTTCAAATTAGCATTTAGGAGGAAGATCAAGAGAAGACATCATTTGTCACACCTTGGGGAGTTTTTGCTTATAGAGTGATGCCTTTTGGGTTGACCAATGCACCAGCTATATTTCAAAGGTTCATGAGTCAAGTCCTTGAGCCTTACTTGGGAAAGTTCATAAGGGTGTTTTTGGATGATTTTTGCATTTATTCTTAGTGCATAGATCACATGGAGAAGTTAAAGATGGCCTTAGCTAGGATTGATGAAGCGAAAGGGTGTCTAAATCCTAGCAAGTGTCATTTGGCTCAAACAAAAGTAGTCTTGTTGGGGCATATTGTGTCTGAAGAAGGCTTGCAAACGGATCCTGACAAGGTTCAAGCAATCATGGCATTGCCAAATCTTGATAATGTGACTAGTGTAGGAAAGAGCAAGTATTATCAATGCTTTTGTGATGATTTCACAGAGAGTGCATCCCATGAACTTGTTGACAAGAAAAGAAGTTTATTTCCAATGGGGTGTGGAGCAATAGCTACTTGCATTATGGAATGAAGAAGAGTGAGGTCCTTAAGTAGGCACCTCATACATGCTCACTGACATCACTGATGACTTCAGAGCTCCACAATCATCTCCTCAATCTGCTCTTAGATTCTCTCAATCATCCTATGTGGCTCTCCACCACCTAACTATGCTTGTGGGCACCTAACTGTGCCTCTAGCACTCACACATAGAAACCAAGGTGTACCTGAGGCATACACCTTGAGATATCCCATCAAGAAGATCTCTACTAAAAGATCTGATATGATACAATGGACTGGGGAGGTTGCCTCTTTATAGCTATGAGGGCAGTAGTTGGATCAACGTAGTCGATGGAACCGACCAGTCAACCTAGTCAGTGAAGCTGACCAATCAACCTAGTCGGTGGAACTGACTAGTCGTCCATGGAATATTTTGGGAATATTCCCTATACCGTCGCGAGCCCCCCCGAACCCCCACCAAGAATAAGGGGCTCCCACATAATCACCTTTCTACCATCAACGGTCTCATTGATAGACCTCATCTGACATGCAAGTAAGGATGCATCCATTGTCCCAGGCTCACACATGGCTTCTCCTCATATGGGGGCCTTACAACTTGAGCATCTTGGACCACTAGTGGTTACCGGGAGGGTGGGGCATTGAGCATATCTAACACCCCCCTCAATGTCCACCCATAGGTGAACTACCTTCTCGACCCAATGCCAAGTCTTTGAAGATGACTCTCAAGCCGATCCTTCTGGAGTGTGTTGGTGAAGATATCTACTCCATTTTTCTCTGTCGGATAGTAGACCAATTCTACTATCCCGTCGTCCTCGATCAAAACATGCACATAGTGATACTGAATCTCTATATGTTTTGTGCACGCATGAAACTCTAGATTTTTAGAAATGGCCATGCAACTTTGATTGTCGCACCTCTTGCACTCCCATGTGCCATAAGGTCCTCCTCATCCACACTACTTCACATGTAGCAAAACATGCTGCTTTGTACTCAGCCTCAGTAGAAGACCATGCCATTGTTGGTTGTTTCTTATTGATCCAAGAGAAGATACCTAAACCTAAAGAGAAACAATATCCAAAAATTGATTTCCTGGAATTATCACATCTCTAGCCCAATCTGGGTGAGAATGACCACCCACCAAGGAAGTGCCCATACCATAAGTGATGCCATAATCAAGAGTGCCCTTCATATACCTGAGCACCCGCATCCCGGCATTCCAATGATTCTCCCGGGGCTTATTGGAGAACTTGCTCAAAACGCCAAAAGCAAAACTGAAGTCTGGTCTGGTGTTGCACAGATAGATGAGACTTGTACCTCCCGATGTCTGCTAGTGGTGAGGCATCCTCCATAGACAACCTCACATCTACCTCCATAGGTGTAGCTATCTCCTTGCACTGAGACATACCAAATGCCTTCAAGATCTCGCTTGCATATTTTTGCTGAGAGATGAAGATCTTGCCTGGCTCTTGCCAGACTTCAATCCCCAAATAGTAGTGCATGTTTGTCATCTCAAACTCTGTGCTCAATGCCTTTTTAGTCTGTTGGATCATGTCTTCATAGTAACCTATAATAATAAGGAGATCATCCACATATAGAATAATAATAGCAGATTCCACCTTTCTTGTACACATACAAGTTAGCATCTGAGGCACATCTTTTGAAGTTTAGTTTATGAAAGAATTTGTCTATCTGTTGGTACCATGCTCTTGGGGCCTGTTTCAGCCCGGTACAGAGCATTCTTCAATTTACATACCTTGTTCTCAGAATGGGGGGCCTCAAACCCAAGTGACTGAGCCATGTACACCTCCTCCTTGAGGTCACCATTCAAGAATGCTGATTTAACATCCATTTGATGAACTAGCCACTTTTTATGAGCAGCCACTGATAGTACTATGCGAATAGTGGTCATTCTGGTAGTCGGAGTGAAAGATTCCTGAAAATCAAACCCTTTAACCTGCAAAAATCCTTGTGCAACCAATTTGGCTTTGTACTTTTCCAAAGTCCCATCGGCCTTGTACTTTACCTTCCAAACCCACTTGGTGCCAATAACCTTTCTGTTAGGTGGTCGATCTACTAGCTCCCAAGTTTCATTCTTCATGATGCTGTCATATTCTACTTGTGAAAGAATGGATTGAGCTTCTCCTATGGACCCTAATCTACTCCATTGACAACACTAATCTAAGGTGGATGAATCCTAAGAGTGATCATGATCTATAACTCAAGTCAATTAGGTTCCAAGATAGATCAACTTGGACTCATAAAGAGAATCTTGAGATAGTGCAAAGTGATTAATTGACATTACTTCAAATGAACCTCCCTTTTATAGGTGAGGGTACTTACATCCATATGCTTTCTCACATGTGAGATATCTCCTCCATGCCATGTGGCAGCCTGCCCTTTACTCATACCTTTGCTCTACATGTGCTCATGGCACCACAACTCTCAACACCTCCCCTTGGTGCCATGATCCTTTGGCAACTGCAAGGTGGTCATATGTGAGTTACAAGATCAAATCCTCCCCTGGGTGCTTTCATAGCTACTCTCAGGTGGTTAGGTTTGATTTACAATATATAGGCAAGGTTGGCAAGGTTTTTGTTTCTCAATACATTCCATTGGTGTCACCTTTTGGCTCATGGCTTGATGATGATGTTGTGTAGTTGACCTGCTAGTTCTTCAATCTGTAATCTTCTTCCTTGTGTCCCAACTTCTTGCAATGGTGACACTTTGGTTTGTTCTTCAGTCTGTAGTCACTTTGATAGTGACCCATCCTTCCACAATGGTAGCACTTTATTGATGTTTTACTGAATAGTGCTTGTTCTTCATTATAGCTGTTGCATGTAGATGTCGATTCGATGTGGATGCTGACGTCGATGCCTTCAACTCTCTTTCTTTTTCAAGAAGAGAGGATACACATTTCTCAAACTTTTGATCTGGAAAATTCTTCAAAGTGGTTGTCAGTGCACTATACTCTGCGGGCATGCTTTAAGGAGAATTGCAAGGGAATCTTCCTCCCCTAATTTTGCATTTATGCCTTCTAGTTGGGTCATAATGCTTTTGATTTTGTTGACAAATTGTGCCATGGATTCATTGAAGCCCATGTGCATACCATAGAATTCAATCTTAAGATGGATTTCTTGGTTTTTGGCTTTTGCACCAAACACTATGTTCAACTCATCCCATGCATCCTTGGCATGATCCTTGGAGTCTATATGATGAATTATGTTTGGACCCAAGTGCAATCCAATGAGTGATAGTGCTGCTTTGTCTTTTTCCTTCCATGCATCATTTTATGTTGTGGGTATGTCTTCTTTTATAGACTTCCAAAGCTTTTGATGCATCAGGAGATACCTCATTTGTGTAGACCAGGTATGAAATCCTTCGCCGGTGAATTTCTCAATAGTTGGGGTGCATATTGCCATTGCAAAGGTCTTACCAGTTGATGATACTTTCAAATATGGTAGTGTCTAATTGCATACAAAAAATTTGAGTTGACAAGCGCATAGAGCTTGAAAAACCAATTATTTTTCCTTTTTGGAGCGTGTGCAAATTCCTCCTAGATTGTAAGTTATGCCTTGTCAAAGTTTATGTGAAGAAGAGAAGGCCTTTGCTAATCTAGCACAGGGATTCTGCAGGTCGCGGGCTACTCAGAGACGGCCGCTAGGTCAAATTGCTACCTGCTACTACTACTTATGACACCAGAGAATAGCTATCTGTGGCTACTCAATCCACCACAATTTTGCTCTCTCTATTGTTTGACTACATAACTTTTGAAAGGCATCTCATTGCCCGAGTTGACAAGCCTCAGATTTCTAAGATGCCATTCCGCTCTCTATTCACGGGACACGTGGGTAGCTGGTACGCTGCTGGATGGAGTCCTAGGCTGTGGCTGCTTGCTATGAGGAGCTGCTACTGCTGGTGCAAGAAGTTGGAGAGTCGTATGTTGTAGTAAAATTGGTCGTGCCTGTGTGTTGGCTTGCTGCATGCTTGTTGTGGCTTTGTTTGCTGAGCCACCCATGTTTGTAGGTCCTTGTCATGCTATTGCTTGTGCATGGCCAAACCTTGCTACTTGTTGTTGGTCATTCCATCTCGCTAAAGTCTTGTTGTGAAGCTTATTGCTTCTATTGATGCATGCTTATGCATAGACTAGAAGGTAGAACTTAGATAGGATAGACTTTTGTCTAAAAATGCTCTTTCTCAAAGGAATATAAAGTAGTAGTAGATCATGATGAATGATCACTATCTCTTTCTCTCACACAAGAACTCAAACTCTCTCTCACAAACTCAATTAATCATGAATGGAATGAACAAATGGAAAAGAGCAAAAATCTTTCAATGGCAGAATGAAAGAATGAACACTAAAAGAGAGCACTCAACCTCAATCTAAAACTAATCTAGGAGAACTCGACCGAAGCTCTGATACCATGTGAAAGAACAGATTGAGCTTCTCCTATGGACCCTAATCTACTCTATTGACAACACTAGTCTAAGGTGGATGAATCCTAGGAGTGATCATGATCTATAACTCAAGTCAATTATGTTCCAAGATAGATTAGCTTGGACTCATAAAGAGAATCTTTAGATAGTGCAAAGTGCTTGATTGACATTACTTCAAATGAACCTCCCTTTTATAGGTGAGGGTACCTACATCCATATGCTTGCTCACATGTGGGATATCTCTTCCATGCCATGTGGCAGCTTGCCCTTTACTCATATCTTTGCTCTACATGTGCTCATGGCACCACAACTCTCAACACTACTTACATAGCATTTTTCCAAACTCGGTCTACAAGTGCTTCCTCCAAATTCACAAGCTCCTTTAATTCTGTAATAATCTCAGCCATCAAGGCCATATTGACTATGTGAGTAGAAGCCCTCCTTTGCTCCTCGATTCTCTGAGACCGCCTTGGTCCATCTGCATGTTGCTCAATAGACATAGGCATCTAGTTATCATGGTTGTAGAGCTGCCTTACCCATCACGGCAATGGCTTTTCTGATGGTGTAACAATACGTTGGTGACTTATACCTTCATCATCTGATATTTCCTCCTCTTTTATAGCTCCTGGGAAAGATCCATAGTAAATTACTTCTTCGCTTGATGATAAAGTGAAAGAGATCTTCTCTGCCTCCACTACATGTGGCTGCTCCTTGAACACCACATCGCGGCTCGCTATGATCTTCTTTGCCTCTTGGTCATACAATTAATAGGCTTTCTTCTCATCACAATAGCCTAAGAAGATACATTTGGTGCTTTTTGGTTGTAGCTTGTTTCTCTCTTTGTTTGGTACATGCACATAGCATTCACACCCAAACTTTCTGAAGTGGGAGACAAATGGCTTCTTACCACTGTAAGCCTCATGTGGTGTTTTACCTTTGAGTGCCTTTGTATAGTTGCGATTAAGGATGTAAACCACAGTATTGACAGCCTCAGCCCAAAAGTGGTTTGGTAGTCTAGCACCTTTCAACATACACCGCCCCATCTCCACGATGGTCCACATTCGACATTCAACAACCAAATTTTGCTGAGGCATATGTGGTGTCGTCGGTTGTCGCTTGATCCCTTTGCTCTTGTAGAAATCTCCAAACTCTGTAGAAACAAACTCACCACCACCATCCGATCTGATTTTCTTCACTTTTCTCCCTGTTTCATTTTCAACAAGTTGTAGCCATGCTATAGCCATTCTTTTAATTTACCAAAAGCTTGAGCCTTTTCATGAAGAAAGTACACCCACATCTTCCTACTATAGTCATCGACAATTAATAAAAAATAGAAAGATCCCCCCAAGGCCTGTGTAGGCATCTTACCACACAAGCCAACATGCACCAACTCTAGAGGAGCGTTTGCTCTATTGTTGCTTTCTTGTGGGAATGCCTTTCTCTGTTGCTTGCCCTTCATGCAAGCTTCACATGGTTCTTTGATTTCTACTACTGCAGGTAAGTGAGCAACCATACCTTGCTTCTGCATCTCCTTCACCACTACAAATCCGATGTGGCTGAATCTTTCATGCCAAAATCTACTTGTGCCCACTGTAGTGGTGGCTGTAAGAGCACTTAGCTCATAGAGGTTGTTCCTCCTTACTCTTGTGCCAACAAGATTGCCAATACTATCCATAATTTTTGCTCTATCTTGTTGAACCTCACCTCATGGTCAAGGTCATTTATGGAAGCAATTGATAGCATATTTCTCTTGATTTGTGCAACATACAGCACATTAGATAGTTTCTTAACATCTCTGTTTATAGAAACAAATGAAACTGTACCTGTACCCTCAACAGGGCATTTTGCGTTACTTCCAACCGTCACGATGTTGGGTTCCTGTAGAGGCTACATGGAACAATATAGACCCTTCTTGCAGGTCATGTGATGGGAGGCACCACTATACAACACCCATGAATCAATGGTTGACGCTTCTTGAGCTAAGGAACACTCTTCCTCAATGGCCAGAAATAGATCCAACTCTGCTTCCACTACTGTGTTAGTTGTCTCTTTCCCCTTATCTATCTTCTTCAGGGTACCATTCTTTTCATCTACTTTCTTGACTCGGCAATCTGCAATCACATGGCCCTTCTTCTTGCAGTAGAAGCATTCTCCCTAAAACTTCTTCTTTTTGTCACCACTAGTAGAGGACTCACCTTTGCTGGAGGAACCACCTTTGCCTTTCGCAGTGGCAGAGAACATAGCATCCCCATTGCCGCCTCCATCTTGAGCTTTAAGCCTCAATTCCTCCTCCATAAGTAAGGCACATAACTTCTCAAATGACAATGGTTGGGGTCTCACCTAAGTGTTAAGCGCTGTTACCAGTCCATTAAATCTTGGTGGACATATCCAGAGACATCGCCGAGCTAGCTCTTTGCTATTCTTTTGTATCCCAGCACCAGCCATCTGGTCACACAAATTTTTTATTCGGGTTATGAACGCCTCCGCTGTCTCTCCTTCATTAAACTTCTCAACTACGAGTTTATTCTCCAGGTTCTGGATCCTTGTCTGATTCTGCATCTCATACTAACTCTTCAATATGTTCCAGGCCACAGTTGCCTTAGATGTATGCTGAATCAAGGGCAAAACACTATCATTAGTACTTGTAACCAGGGCACATAGAGCATCTGCGTTCCTACATTTCCAAGTTCATAGAAGGTCGGCATTAGGAGGTATCATACTCCTCGGATTTGTTGGGTCGGGGGTTCCTTGTGGTTTTGGGATAGTAGTCCCCAATACTGTCTCCAAAAGCTCATATGAATCCAAAATAGCAATAATTTTAAACTTCCACATAGTGTAGTTCATACCATCTAGCTTGCCTTCCGTGAAGGCCGGTGGGTGTATCCTCAACGCCTGGATTGTTGGTGCAGCAGCAGCTATTGAACTCGAGCCGCTTTGTTGAGCTACTTCATGTTGCCATCACTCTGTATGCTGTTGAAGCCCTCGCCTCTCTTCTATTCTTTGATCCTTAGAGATGCCTAGGCTCTGATACCATGTTAAATTACATGGCACAGTAGAACAAAAACTGAACAAAGAATAGAGAGTACACAGTAAACTGGAGATGAACAAAATTTTCCTTCAATACTGATGTAGTGTAGATGATGGCTCCGTCCACCGTGCACTCCCACAGTGGAGCTTAGATGGTGATCTAGACAGATACTAGGTGAAGAGCTACTAGCTGGAAGATCTCTACTGGAAGATCTGATCTGGTACAATGGACTAGGGAGGTCGCCTCTTTATAGCTATGAGGGCGGTAGTCGGATCAACATAATCGATGAAACCGACTAGTTAACCTAGTTGGTGAAGCCAACCAGTCAATCTAGTCGATGGAATCGACTACTCGTCCATGGAATATTCAAGAAATATTCCCTATATCATCGCCTCAAGGGCGAGTGCCCCGAACCCCCACCAAGGGGCCGCTGGCCCCCTTGGGACCCCCTAGGGCCCAGCAAGAATAAGGGGCTCCCACACACTCACCTTTCTACCATCAATGGTCTCATTGATAGACCTCATTTAACATGCAAGTCAAGATCCATCCAGTGTCCTGAGCTCACACATGGCTTCTCCTCATATGAGCACCTTGGACCACTGGTGGTTACCAGGAGGGTGGGGCATTGAGCATATCTAACAAGTGCTATGTGTTTCAACACTATTTAACATTTAATACTCTTTGGCATTTAGTAGTATTTGGCATGTAGTACTATTTAGCATTTAGTACTATTTATCATTTAGCACTGTTCAACATTTAGTAATATTAGCACCACCTAGCATGTAGGTACTCAAATGATAGCCTAAAAGGCTAATTACTACTAAGCATTTAGTACCATTTAGCACTATCTAGCATTTAGTACTATTTAGTACTATATAGTATTCACTACTATTTAGTTTTTAGAACTATAATTTAGTATTTAGTACTATTCATTATTTAGAACTATTCAGCATTCAGTACTATTCAGCATTTAATACTATTTATCATCACTATTCAACACTCTAAGTTAGCAGTTAGTACTATTTTTAATATGTAGCATTTAGTACTATTTAGTAGTATCAGTAGTATTTAGTAGTATTTAGCACTAGTTAGCACTTAGTACTATGAAGTATCAGTAGTATTTAGCAGTATTTAGTACTATTTAGTATCAGTAGTATTTAGCACTAGTTAGCACTTACTAGTATTTAGTATTAGTAGTATTGAGTACCTTAGTTAGCACTTAGTATTATGTAGCAGTATTAGGATTAGCATTAGTATTGTTTAGTACTTACCAGTATTAGTAGTATTTAGTACTATGTAGCAGTACCTAGAAGTATTAGTAGTATTTAGCACTTAGCAGTATTAGTAGTATTTAGTACTATGTAGAAGTACCTAGTAGTATTAGTAGTATTTAGCACTATTAGTAGCACTTAGCACTTACTACTGTTTAGTACCAATCACATCTGGACTCCCACACAAATAATGGAAATATGGCCCTTGAGGGGTCCCCTTTAGGGGCAAGGGCTATGTTGGAATATGTCCCTTGCCCCTAAAGGGGACCCCTCAAGGGCCATATTTCCTTCAAGTTTAAATACTACTATTTTTTTTATTATTGTCTATCTTTAAATAATATATTTGCCTTTTGAAATCAATTTCATATAATTGTTCTTTTCCTTACACAAATAGGTAAAGACACCAAAATACCATGTCCAAAAAAGTTGAAGACTGGTACAAAGCAAGCTAAAGCTGTTGAAAATGCAAAACTCTTAACATTTCAAATGTGTTCATAGACACCAAGAAAGAACAATAGGTAGAGGGGCATGCCTCGTGTGGAAAAGAAGACAATGAACAACTATTTCATGGAAGTCGGTTGGAAGATGACAACTCCTTGGAGGATGTTTGGGATTAAGAATATGACGAGGATTAAATGTTGGACAAAGTAAAAAAGCAGCAGGTAGTGGCACAGGGGGACCTGAAAAGTGCAAAGGAGAGAGGTAGGTTTATTTTTTTTTCCTATGTCGCCAAAAGAGGGTATTTATTTTTATAAGTTCCTATTTTATCTATTTCTTTTATTCCTGTTTTATATATTGCACCTATTCGTGTATTATATATTGTTGAGCAAATGAAAGTTTGCCAGTTAAGGAAGCTCTTACTAAGATGAAGTGCCACATACAACACAAGAAGAGATTTGCTGTGCGGTCATTGTACAGAAGCAAAAATATAGAGGAAAAGGAGGGTATGTATTTTTTTGTGAAGATGCACATTTACAGTCTTCTGTGTATAGCACCTCAAATGCATTTCTGATCTGACTTTATTTCTTTGTAGACAATCTAACTAGAGACATCAAAGACGATCAGCACTTGGATGAAGATGATATGTTAAACTTGGATGAAGAAAATCTACAGCAACTGGACAGGATTATAGAGGAAGCAATAGCAAGATTGGACACGTAGGACTTGCCCGAGGATATGAAAAATAAAGGTCGCTTGATAGCAAAAGGAAAGAAGAAGGGCAGGATGTTTACATTGGATGCGGACATGCCTGAATTGAGTCTAGCAATGTTTGCACATGGGATCGGTGTAGTTGCAGATATTGATATCTGGCATAAACGCATTGGTCATGTTAATGTATAGCGACTTAAATGAATGCAGGCCCAAAATATTGTTGCAGGATTGCCTAAGTTCAAGGTTGCAGAAATGCATAAGGTATGTGAAGCATGTCAATTTGGAAAACAGGCAAGGAAATCATTTCATAGACATGTTCAAGAGAGTAAGAGGCCATTGGAATTAATCCACTGTGATGTGTGGACTACTAAAGCTGCATCTATTGGAGGCTATCGTTATTTTGTCACTTTTATTGATGACTACAGCAGAAAAGTTTGGGTGTATTTTATGAAAAAGAAACGTGAAGTGTTTGGGCATTTCAAAGCTTTTAAAGCTATGGTTGAAAAAGAAACACGCCTGCAAATAAAATGCCGAACGTTAGATGGAGGGGGAGAGTACCTCTCAAATGATTTTGCAAGTTTCCTACAGGAGCATGGCATAAAGCAGCAATATTCATGCAGTCATTCCCCACATCAAAATGGACTTGCAGAAAGGAAAAGTAGGCATATTGGAGAGGTATCTCGTGCCATGCTCAACAAAAAAGACCTACCATATTATTATTGGGTTGAAGCAGTTGCTATAGTAGCCTACATAATGAACAAAACTTCCACTACAACAATACATGGCATGACGCGAGAGGAGAGGTATACTGGTAGGAAACCAAATATTTCTCATTTGAAAGTTTTTGGTTGCATTGCCTATGTTCATGTGCCAAATGAGTTGAGATCCAAGTTGGATCCAAAAGCTGAGAAGTGCATCTTTATCGGTTATTCTCTGTAGCGGAAAGGGTATAGATGCTATAACCCTTCTACTCGTAAATTTATAGTGAGCAGAGATGTTGTTTTCGATGAGATGAGTAGCTAGTATAAACTAGTAAATGTGATTGATGATGTAGATGCACAAAATGGTAATGCTGCACATAATTCACAACAGCAATCACAAAATGTTAGTGGACCTATACTGTCCTCTAGCAGTGCTTCACGTACTTTGCCATGGATAGGTAGATTGAAATCAGGAGGATCGCCTCAAAGCAATGCAGATAGTGATATGCAAGTATCACGAAAAGGAAAAGAGAAAGTAGATTAGCCCATGGTTGATGTGAATGCAGGTCACTCTTATGTGGATGGTGAATCTAGTGGCTCAAAATAGAGCCTTGATGATGAGTTGGGTATTCCTTCTGTTGTTACACCTGGTCTGACAAGATAGGACAGTATCTTGTCACTATTGGCTTTCAGATTTCTAAGGCCGATTTCTCACTTTATGTTAGAAAAACAGAGAAAGGCATTATGCTGCTTGTCATTTATGTTGATGATTTGATCATCACAGGTGATAGTGATGAAGATATCCTTCATGTGAAAATGCTATTGAAGCAGAAGTTTGAGATGAAGGATTTGGGAGAGCCGCGTTACTTCTTGGGCATTGAGGTGATTAGATCCACAAGTGTGATATGGCTCTTGTAGAGGCAATATGGATTGGACATGCTGTCCAAATATGGGATGACAGGCTACAAGCCTATTTCAGTTCCTTTGGAGTAGAATGTGAAGTTGAGCGTAGATGCAAGTGAGCTTCTGGAAGACCCTACTATGTACAGACACATAGTAGGAAGTTTGATTTATATGACTATTACTAGGCCAGATTTGAGCTATGATGTTGGGTTGGTAAGTCAGTTTATGCAGGCTCCAAGGAAACTGCATTTGGATGCAGCTAGACGCATACTGAGGTATGTGAAATCCACATTACAGTATGGACTATTTTATGAGACTAGGGTTCAGATATAGTTGCATGGATACACTGATGATGATTGGGGCTAGTACGTCTATGAAATGACATTGTATGAGAGCTGGTCTCGCAAGTTTTAAATGAAACTCTTTTTGTAATTTATCTTCTTATTTTTTTACAATTTATCTTCTTCTTTTTTTAATGAAATTATTTTTGCAATTTATCTTCCTTGTTTTTTAAATGAAATTCTTTTTGCAATTTATCTTCTCATAAGTTAATATAAAATTCTTTTTGCAATTCATCAACTCAAGTATGATGGATTTGTATATGTGTTACTGTTGCTTCTAGGTGACTCCAGAGATGTTCTACCTCAAAAAAAGTTGTTAATCTTTGATTTGAATGGAATGTTGTTAAAGAGGTGGTGGCGGACTACTCTTGAGATGGCCCAAGGTGGTGATGTTCATAAATTAGGCAACCATGTCATCTCTTTGCGGTCGCAGTTGATCAATTTCATGAAATCTTTGTGGGAGCATTTTGAGATCACTACATGGAGTAGTATGACAAGGAGAAATGTCAGTCCCATAGTGTCTTTGATAGAAAGCAAATTGGGATATGATGAGTTTAGGGAGTTCAAGTTCTTGTTCAACTTTGCACAGGAGGATTGTTGTACAAGGGAAGAATTCTGCCACCCAACACGGCTGGATGAGGTGTGTCTACTTAAGCCATTTAGTGCATTGGCTGTGCATGACATTGACTATGATCCCATGAACACACTCTTGGTTGACAACACTCCTTTGAAAGCAACATTAAATCCACCCAGTTCCTGAATAACAACTTTCACCTATGATGGAGATCCTAATGATGATGAGCTATCAGATCAGTTGCTCCCATACTTATTGGATTTAGCAAATGCTAGAGAAAGTGTTCCTGCCTTTACAATGATATACCCTTATGAAGGCCATGTGATTGAGCGCATTGCAGCTGCCTGTGGTGAGCATCCAGCCAAATTATTCATTGAAGTTTTTTCTACAGATTATGCTGACATGGGGTGTGTTGATGCTGTCATTTCACTCTGTTAACTGAAGATCCAAAGCCCATGGACTAGTTTATCATCCAACAAAGAATAGCAAACCTTCCACATGAGATGTGCTAACAGATTCTTAGGCATAATCCTTATGTAAACCAATACCCACCATACACTAGGCCTTGAAGGCCACATTGTAAAGGACTTGTACATTGATGAATACATATGTTGTTACTTTCTAAATACAGACTTGTACTATGTGGAGTGCAGCACAAAGCTATTGTATCCATGCCGTTTGGGCTCTGTAATGTCATATGACTGATTCTATATGTCTCATTATAATTTTATATGGTGCCTTCTGATTTTGTATGGCTCATTCTAAATTATAAGTGCAATATATTAAAAAGAGGAACAATATTACAAAAATATGATATGACAGTAGTACAATGGTTCTCTCTCTCTCTTTCTCTCTCTCTCTCTCTCTCAATTGATAGCAGATGTGCTACTTAAGATAGTACTACATAGTATCACATAGTACTAACCAAATAGTACTAAGTAGTATGATATGACAGTAGTACAATGGTTCTCTCTATCTCTCTCTTCTCTCTCTCTATCTCTCTCTCTCTTAATCTCTCTCTCTCTCAATTAATAGTAGATGAGTTACTTAAGATAGTAGTACATAGTACTAAATAGTACTAACCAAATAGTAGAACAAACTTAATATGAACTACTAAAATTACTACACAATCACTAAAAAATAGGGCTAATAGTATGATATGATAGTAGTACCTAAACAGTAATAATATAATAGTACACAATTAAAACTAATAGTGTAACTAAAAACTATTAAAGTTCCTCACTGTGGAGCATCCCCAAGAGAAACAAGATGCCTTTGTATTACAAAAAGCAGCCCCTAAAGGGGCAGCTAAAAATACAAAATGCGCACAAAAATATGTAAGATCCATTGCAAAAATACATGCTCAGCAACAGTTGTTATAGAGAAATGTTTGCCAAGATTCATTCATGCACCTCCTAGGGTACACGATACATCGTTCTCTAGCCTTTAGCCTTGTGCTTTGCTTGCTACATTTGGAACTTTATTGCCAACACCGCATCAGCATGCACTATAGCGGGAGGTGCATCTTTTAGTAATGCATAACTGCTTTTGCATTTTGGGATTTTTGAATAAAAGATTCCAGAAACCACTTGATCCCCAATGTTGAAGACATTACCCCATCCATCCGTCTCTTGATCTATGAGGACTGTTTTTTATTTTGAGCACAACACCAAATAATAATCCTCATTATCTTCGTTTGTAGGGAACCGTAGTACTACAAAATGGTCACCCATCTGAAGCATGTCAACCAGCTGGTCTCTATCCATCGCATATGTTATAGATTCCTTCTCCATGTCTGATGTAGTTTGTCCATTGATGGGCTCCAGCCTGTTCAAGGTCCATGGACTTGCATGAGATAAATTGGTGCACTTATCCACTGTTTCATCCATGCAAAATGAACAAAAGCATGACAAATGTCTAAACAAGGCTGTTACTAAAACCCAATATGTAGTGTGTTGAACGACTTCCTTTGATGGTCTAACAGTTCCATGCTTTAGACCTGTCAACATCACCAACCTTTACTTCTATGAAGAGCCTTTGTTTAGAATCATCTCCCATCTTCCATGCCAACCATTCCAGAACATCATGTGCATTTTGTAGCTTTGCACCATTTACATCCAATTGCTCACTGGTTAGTGCACGCTTTATGACTGCACCAGCCCCATCATGTTCTCCCTTGCCATGACCTCTTTTGAAAAAGTTCCACATCATCTGAATGCCAATCAAAGAGCAATACCTAGCATAACAAACAATAGATATATTGCATTTTAAAATATGCAACATCTTCAGCGTGATGTATAAAATAAGGGGGTAGTGTCCAATGTCTTACCTTGCAACAACAAAGTAAAATGGGCGAGCGGTGAGATGCTGCCCCATTTGACCAAACCCAGTGTCTTTTAAACTTCAAGCCTTTAGACACCAACCATTGATGGTGGAGCATAAAGCAATGCTGCACAAATAGTATGTCATGTTCTTTGTCATCTGAAATGTAAAAGTTGGATTTCTTTTTTATCTCACTTGTCTCCTTCCAATAGCAAATATGAACCAAGATGGTCACTTGGTCATTATGCCAATGCATTTATTGAACCTCATTCTGCACTTTGAATGTATAGTTCTCTGCAAAGTCAACAACTAAAAGCACCACATGATTAGGAAATTTGTGGTGAACTCTTTGAATAAATAGTGTTGCCAATAACTGTTAGATATGCTCAATGCCCCACCCTCCTGGTAACCAACAGTGGTCCAAGGTGCTCAAGTTGTAAGGCCCCCATATGAGGAGAAGCCATGTGTGAGCCCAGACACTGGATGGATCTTGACTTGCATGTCAGATGAGGTCTATCAATGAGACCGTTGATAATATAAAGGTGATTGTGTGGGAGCCACTTATTCTTACTGGGGCTTGGGGGCTAGCTACCCCCAACTGGGGGGTCCCCAGAGGGCTAGCGGCCCCCCTGGTGGGGGTTTGGGGGTAGGAGCCCCCGAGGCAACGATATAGGGAATATTGCCTGAATATTCCATGGATGACTAGTCAGTTCCACTGACTAGGTTGACTAGTCGACTCCACCGACTAGGTCGATTGATCGACTCCACCGACTACGTTGATCCGACTACCAACCTCATAGCTATAAAGAGACGACCTCCCCAATCCATTGCATCATATCAGCTCAGATCAGATTAGATCTTCCAGCTAGTAGCTCTTCACCTAGTATCTGTCTAGATTGCCATCTAAGCTCCACTGTGGAAGCGCACGGGTGGATGGAGCCATCATTTGTACTACATCAGTATTGAAGAAAAAGTTTCTTCCTTTCCAGCTTGTTGTGTACTCTCGATATTCTTTGTTCAGTTCCTATTCCATTGCGCCGTGTAATTTAACAATAACTATGGAAGTTGTGAGTGATAAACACATTTAAGTGTTGCAAGTATTGAGGGATGATGATGGATGGAGGAGTCTCCTTATATAAGAATTTTATTATTTTCTTTGCATCACCTTTTCCCGTATCCTCGGTGACATATTCATACGTATTCCATCTTATCAATGCACCATTTGCATCATCCAACTCACATGGGCAAAACAACGGTTGTGGGCACTTGTCACATTTGCACAATAAGCATTCAAGCTTATGCCATTTAGCATCCTCTTCCTTTGGACATACTGCCGAACGCCACATTTTAGACACAGAAGAACAAATCCTAGTGTGGGCAACACACATGTCCTCCCCTTGGAGCCTACAAACCTTGCATAAGCAATCACACATATCTCCATGCAACAATGTGCTATTCTGCCTCATGGAATTTACTACTAGTCGAAACAAGTCTATTATTGTATGGTAAATACAACAACAAGTATTCCTTTCCTTTAGTTTTTTAATGAAATAGGGCTTCAGATTCTGAAAAGAACGAAAACCAATATCTATGGAAGGACGCTCCTCCTTGAATTTAAGAAAGGATTCTGCCTACAAAATTAATCATCAACAATCAGTATTATTTAAACCTAGATAGCAAACAAAAAAACTATAAGTTATTTAAAACTTAGAGTGCCATCACTATTTTTCTAAGTTCTATGATCACTCAATTGCTAAGTCTTAACTGCTACTAGTAGTACCAAATATCAGTAAGTGCTAGATAGTACTACATGCTAAATAGTACTAGATGCTAAGTATTATTGTAAATTCTAGATAGTACTAAATAGTAAATGCTAGATAGTACTAAATATGTTTACATAGTACTAAATGCTAAATATTTTACTAAATGATGGATAGTACTAAGTGCGAATATTACTAACTGCTAGTTTAGTACTATTAGTAAGTGCTAATATTAGTACTATTAGTAAGTGCTAATATTAGTAAGTGCTAATATTACTGAGTGTTATATAGTACTAAGTGCTAATATTAGTAAGTGCTAATATTACTAGGTGCTAGATAGTACTATTAGTGCTAAATATTAAGTGGTAATATTAGTAAGTGCTAATATTACTAGTGCTGGATAGTACTAAACAGTAAGTGCTAGTAGATAGTACTAAATAGGAAGTGTTAATATTAGTAAGTATTGGATAACAAGTGCTTATATTACTAAATAGTAAATTCTTGATCTGTAGTACTAATAGTACTAAATAGCAAGTGCTAGATGGTAAGTGTGCTATTACTAGGTGCTATATAGTACTATTAGTATTGAATAGTAAGTGCTAATATTACTAAGTGCTAGATAGTATTGAAGAGTACTTACTAACTGCTAATATTACTAAGCGCTAAGAATTATTGAGTCATAAATAGTACTCAGTAAATAGTAATTACTCAGTGCTAAATGTTACTAAGTGCTACATAGTACTAAATAGTGCTAAAATACTACAAAATAATACTAAATAGAACTAATAGTAGTAATAGTAGAGTTAAGTCAAGGAAGAGAACAATATCTAAACACTACTATATAGTACTAGTAGCAGGGTTAGTGCAAGGGATAGTACTAGATATTACTAAATAAAACTAGTAGCAGGGTTAGTGCAAGGAGAGAATGATTACGCTCAAAGTCCTTCTCTAATACAGACAATTTCAAACATCACACACTACTAATTAACACTAAATAGTACTATTTAGTCACTATTTACTATTTAGTTATAATGAGTATCTATTTAGTCATAATAATTGACTTAAAAGAGCAAACAATACTATTTTGTCCTATCTTTATTCCTAGGACTGATTTCTAAAATATGGTCTATACTATAAATGTATTAAGTCCCCGGTGTAGTATTTAGTACTGTGATTCTATGATTTACTGCTAAATTCGCTTCGTATAGAGTCTGTTATAGTGTTAAATGTTAGCTTTAACATCTAAACAATAGTAATATTATCCCTGACAGTACTAAATAGTTGTAAAGAGTACCAAATAATAGTGTGTAACTTGGACTTCATTGAAAGAAGGAAGACGCACCTCTGTGAGCTCAAGAAATGGGTGGGATGTATTGCATACTTTTTTGGGCCAAGCCTATGCCTTCAAACATCCTTCTTGTTTGGGGAAACCCTGGTGTTGTCTTTTCAGAACTAGAAAACACATTGAACAACCTCACAACTTAAGGAATCCTGTCTATGCTTTCAACCTCCATCTACCCATCTGAAGGAAGCTTGTTTTATGTCCACGCGATGTTTCTTTAGATTCCGTGCTTGAAATCCAAGGGCTTTAGCTACGACACAAGAAGACAATACGTCAAAACATGCATGCTCAGTCTTATTGTATGAGAAAGTCATCCTGAGAGAGAGAGAGAGAGCTCTAGAGAGAGATAGAGAGAGAGAGCTGTAGAATCACTCAAACATAACTGGTTTTTGCACCAGAGAGAACATACGGTCCAAAGTGTGAGGGCTTCAATGAGAGAGAAGGGGAGAGCCAGTTTGCACAGAGAATGGAAAGAGCTGGGGAGAGAGAGAGTAATGGACCTCTAGTGAAGATGAGCAGAGATAGTTGCAGGGACAGAGACACAGGACTCCATGAGAGAAAAGAGAGTCAATTGTCAATGGTTTCAAACATGTGCGAGTGATTCCACAAGAGAGAAGAGAGTCAATTGAGAGTAGATTGTAGATCGTGGATTCCTCGATGTGCAGGGAAATCATCCTCAATTGAGAGTGGATTGAAGATTGAAGATTGCAGATCGTGGACTCCTCAATATGTGGAAATCTAATCCAACTGTCAGCAACTTTTAGTACACAAATTTAGTGCTATATCTATGCTAGAACCATTGCCAAAAAGAGTACTTTTTTAGACACCGTAGCATGCTTTCACCTCATACAAAAAAAGGTTAGGGGAAGCCCATGACTTAGTCCATGTGCTTGATGATAATGGAAACTAAAGACATAGCGCTTGGAGTTGGTGGTGTTCATCCACATGACAAAATCTCCAAGAGGACATAGAGACCCACATGTAGCTAGTATGAAATTATTGTCATTATTCACAAAGTTTGCATTATTTCCAATTGATGTGGGGAATGATAGCAAGACTAGTGAACATACTTCAATATAGAAAGGGGAGAAGACCCATAATGCATTCCATGCAATTACATTAGTGGAAATTCAAGACAATGGGCTTGGATCACCAAATGGTGGGAACAATGAGACACAAAAACAAATTTAATGGAGAAAGAAGAGGAAAATACATCACTAAATATTGGTGTAGACCACCAAGGAAAAATGGCAAAGAATGTGTTGGGAAAAAGATATCCACTACCAGTGTAGCAGTAGTGACTCAAGGAATGGATGACCTTGTGTTTGACCCTGAAGCAACAAGAAGTGAAAAACAAGTTAAAAGTATGAAGGTGTCTCAAGATAAAGAGGAAGGGACATTTGGCTACTCTTGTAAACCCAAATCTTGCAAATGCTTATAGTCATAATTATGGCACAGCTTCACAAATGTTGTAAACCTCCTTTACTAGATTATGAAAACATGCCTTTATCTTTTTGTGCCCAATGATATTTACAACATTCTAACTTTGCTCAAGTTTTGCAACTAGAATTGGCATGTATATAATGAATATATACAAACCACGTTAGGGTTAGGGTAAAGATTTGTAACAATATTAGAATGCGTGTAGGTTGATAAGGTTGGTGATTGCAGTTTAGTGTCAATATAATATAGTTGGGGGAACGACTCTTATTGGAATCGCAATGAAAATGTGTTGCATTTTTGTAGCCTTTTGTCAATCGATCAAGTCAATCATCAAGTTTTAACATTCATTTTATCCTTTTTATGAAATTTCTAGATGTTTGCAAATAGGGAGGTTTATGGATGTAACCTTTCATTTTATCATTAAAGCATTGTTATGTGTGGCTTTTTTAGACTTCAGCAAGGGAATGCCTCAAGATGGTAGAGAAGTAGACTTATTATAGATGCCTCAAGATGGTAGGGAAGTAGACTTATTATAGGAGCTAGAAATTTTACAACCAATAATAAATCTAAAATGGATTACTTGGCTCTCCTCCTAAATTTAAAAAGGTGTCATGTTTCTTATCAATAGATTTGTACAAGTGATGGGCTCTGCAATACAAGTTGCCAAGGTCATCACTTGGTTGGAATACTAGAGGATTGACTATACCTCATTCTACTCCATAGCTTTTAGCTAAATCTATGCTAGATACCACCACATCTTCACAGAACCTTGTCAAAAATTCTTTATGTTGCTTTCTTGACCATTTGTACACAAAATTATGCTTGATAAAATCCACAAGGTGAGCATCAGCCAATCAATAAGTTCCTTAGTAATGTTAGAACTGTTTTTTTTCTTATTCCCATAAATAGCAACTCTTGTGTTTATGTGTTCAAAAAAATTTCACAATAAATGGGTGTTTGTTTAATGGTATCTCGATTGGCCATCCTAACAACTTCCAAGGTCTATAGCGTGACACACTTTAGAGCATGAAAGCAAGATCTTACTAGTTTGGAATGCAATATACTCTCCCAAACAATTGTTATGTCCTTGTATGGCTTCTCTATAGACTTTCATCCATTTGAATGGCCATCTAGCATACAAATATCACAAGCGCATTGATGCGCATACCCATGTAATCCAAAAGTAGAACTCCTTTTATGAGTCAAGGCATTCCTTAAAAGTAAATATGAACATGTGTAATACAACAACATGTATTGTGACCTTGGAGCTTGTGAATGAAATAAGGCTTCAAGTTTCCAAAATGCTTGTTGTTAATATTGAATATGTGTGCATTTCCTTGAAAAAAAGATAGAGCTCTGCTTGCACCATAAAAGATTTATAATTAAATATAACATCAAAGATAGATAGTTAAATACACTAGTAATTTAAATTTCTCCCAATGCTAAATGCATAGTTCTTAAATTTTTCCATTTAAAAAATCATTACTGTTTTCCACCAAAGAAGTTACAATTACTATCTACAAAAGCAGTATAATACGACCCATTCTACTACACAAGTAGCTTTCCAAGCATCATAAAGCCACGTTACAATATTAATTTTGCAATACTACCATTATAGCATTAGTATATAATGATTTTCAATATAAGGATTTACTGCCAAATATTACAAGGAGTATGATACGTTATAGACTTCAACTTGACTGATCTACCATTATAATATTAGTATCAAATAGTAGCTACCATTATAGTACTAGTATTTAACAATTTTCAATATAAGGATTTACTAACAAATGTTACAAGGAGTATGATACGTTGCAAACTACAACTTGAGTAATCTACCATTATAATATTACTATCAAATATTACTATCAAATAGTAACTAGATGTATACTAAAGTGACTTGAGTGATCTACCAATTAGTACATATAGCCAAAAAAAAAACTCATATCATATAACTGTGAGTACCTGAGGTTGGTAACGAAGATGCACAAGATGTTTGAGGTATAATTTTCTTCCAATTTTATTTCAACATCAAACATCCTTTTTTTTTTTTTGTGACACATGTATGAGAAGTCCTCGAGAAGTCCAACAGGAGAAAACTTGCTCTTTAACCTCATCAAGAAGTACCTAGGTACACGAGGTTGTCACTCACATGGTGCTAATGGTAATACACCATATTTTTCTTATTGCAAGCGAGATTTGTCTACATAAAAATATCTCCTATGAAAAACATTCATAAAGCAATATACATACATACATACATACATACATACATACATACATATATATATATATATGTATATATATGTTTTTTGTGGCATTCAATAGGATCAGGCTCTTTTGAAAAACAAATCTTATGAGGTTCTAAGCACTTTGATTGTACCAAGTGTATTGCTTACCATCGCTATTAGACTTCCATAGCATCTTAGGATCTTTGTAGCAACCGTCTAAGGAATGCCCTCATTGAAGGATGCTAGATAATTCGATGAAATATATATGTCCTTGTCTCAACATGAAGATTTGACGCACATTGATTAAAAATTTGGACCACCTTGTTTTAGATTCTTCACCACTTCTCTTCATTGGCACTTCACACAAATCCTCTTCCTGTGATTTTATCATCTATAGCCTTGCATTATAATGCTATTGCCTCTTTCTCTCTACACAATCTTTTACTTAATTAGCTCTAATCTTGGCACGTGACTCACATTCATCTTGGCAGCTAGGTGTAAAACATCTGTAGAGATTGTGGAGAGAGAGAGAGAGAGAAACAACATAAGTATCTGCTCCTTGGTAAAGAAGAAATGACTTGATTGGTTTACAGATGCATCATGCTTTTTTAATATTATACTTCCTTGGGGCACATTGAATTGAGATTGGGTTCCACTTAATTGAACCAATTGTTAGTTTTTCCCATAGTTTCTAAATGCATATTTCAACAATCTAAACCTAAATTAAAAGAAACCAATAATTTCTTTGGACTCATCTATCTATAGCTAGCATTGTATTTTGCTCATACATTTAGACAATAGGAGCATCACCCCTAGCAAAAGACAGTAACAAACTCATATTAGTTACAGGAAACTATAGGTGAAGTATAGATTGTCATGGGCCTTTCCATATTTGTATGCGATTAGTGTTTTGATTAATGGGCATTTTTTATGACATGGATTTCCAATTTACCACCTAGGCCAAGAGGAGAACGAGAAGACCCATTGAGAGAGAGAGAGAGAGAGAGAGATGCACATTTCAATTTCTTGCACATCACTATTCAAGTCTCAATTATAGTAGGACATGCTATGTGTTACATAAGTTACTAATTATATGAATTGTAAGTCTTTTCCCAACCCAACCACTTGTGCTAAATGTTGTTCAAGACATAGGTTTTGTGCCCACATGCATATACCCAATATGTATGGCCCAACATAAAGAGTTACATTACGTAATAAACATCATGAGATCCACTCATTCTATGGTTGAGACCTGGTTGAGAGGATGATGATAACACATGTGAAAGACCCACCTGAAACTAGTGTGAGAAATGAGGAGTAACTAGATAAACTAAACCATGAGAGATAAGAATTGTTTGAGAAAAGAGGCAATTATGATGTTGTGTGAAGTATCTAAAGCATCTTAACTTGCATCAATCCTTATGAACTTAAACTTATAGATGACCAAACATGTGTTATGAGTGTGATGTTGAGATATCAAGCTCCACTCGTGTTATGCTAGGATGACCATTGTGCATTTATGTCACCGACTTGTTATCTATAGATGCGATTGGTACACCGCCCATGAGTAATAGTTAGATGACAGCTATCTTTATGTACTCTAGTTAGTGGCTCAGTTAATATGCCACCTTAGTTAGTTGAGTTTGGTTTGAGACCCACATATAGGGTTCACCTATTCTTTTGTACTTAGAGTTCTTTTGGCTTTCACAACTAAGAAGAGGAAAACTATTTTCAACCTCCACCTTTGTGTATATTCCCCCATTGTGTATGTGAGAAAGCTGCAAGTGAGACTCCTTCCTTCTCTCCCACTCTCTTCACATGATATCAGGGCTCGGTTCGTGCTGCTAAGGAGCTTAAGAAAGTAAACCAAGTTCGCAGTGTCCTAATAAGAGTATCAGTGTTGCTTTCCTTTTTTCTTTTCGAGTTTGGGAGCAAATCTCTGCATGTAGCACAACCGAAAAGTGTAAGAGTGCACTATCTCAGATTAGGATGCCCTTCGAGGTGTGGCAAGAGGACAGTATATGCTACGAGGAGGAGCAAAGTCCTCAGTGAAATTATTTTTTTTATTCAAGAACATTTTGGAGCCCATTTTGGTAGAAGAAGTTTTTCGCAAGCACTCAGAAAAGTGTCATGTTTTTTCTGTGCAACCACTATTCTGTAGGTCAGTAAAACGTTATCGTAGAAATTACATCGTATGCCTGTGCACAGAGATATTGAAAGTGACAGAATCATTCTTATTGCCTGTTGATGCATAATCGTCACTAGGAAGTGACTGTGTGATCAATTAGCACTCGTCAATTTTGCAGATTTATCCTTATGAAGCAGAAGTTGTGTTTTTTTACAGTGACAGAATGTTTTGCAGTGTTTTGTAATGGCGTCTGATGCTCTTTCACAGATTGTCACTGAAAAGCTTGACAAGAATAACTTCCAAGCATGGAAGTTTAGAATGACGAATTTCTTTAAGGAAAAAGGCTATTGAGAGTTCATTACTGGAGCTGAATAAGAACTAGTTATTCCTAATGTTCCCAATCAACAAGAGTTACAGACATTTAAAGGCTGACTTGAGAGAGCCAGAAAAGTTATGTACTGGCTGTCTATCAATATTTCAGATTCTATGATTGTGATGCAAGCACGCTGAAGGAGGCGTGGGATACTTTGACAAAAATGTATAGCACAAATACTCAAGCCAAGAAAATGCAGCTCAAGCAAGAGCTGCATAATGTGCAGAGAAAATATGAGCATCAATGACTACCACATGAAGGTTGAGAAGATTGCAGCTGCACTTGCTTCTATTGGGTCGCTAGTGGAAGATGATGATTTAGTCTCTGTGACCTTGAATGGTTTAGGAAAGGATTATGCACAATTCCAAACATCCATTGCCATCCATGAGAATTTTCTTGATTTTAAGGAGTTAATTGCTCTTCTAATTTTTGAAGAGCAGAGAAATGGTAGTGTATCTTCTTCAAGAGGAGCTTCAAAAGAAGCTGTCTTCTACTCAAATGCTAGCAAAGGTAGAGGCAGAGGCAGAGGTAGAGCAGGCCGATTTGGAGACCGTGACAGAAATCAGAATATGCAGCAAGTTCAAGAAAACCAATCCTATGGAGCAGGACATGGTAACTTTAGAGGCAAGAGGAGCCAAAGAGGTCGTGGTGGATGGCAGAGAGGCCAAAATGCAAACAACAATGTTGAGTGCTACTACTGTGGTAAAATGGGTCATATGGTTAGAGACTACTATAAAAAGCAGAATGACATCATGACTGAAAAATTGCAGCAAGGCAATTATGCATCCTTAAGTACACAGAGTAATGACAGAAATGAGCATCTGTTTATAGTGCAGCACATGACCAATTGTGTGACAAGTGCTGAAGAAAGCAATGATGTGTGATATGTTGACTCAAGTGCGTCAAACCACATGACGAGTCATGCAGAATGGATGCAGGATGCAAGGAAAAAATGAAAAGACCAGGATTTGTGAATGAAAAGACCAGGATTTGTGGAGACTGGTGATGATACTGCACATCCAATTGTGCAGATTCATAAAATTCTTTTGTCTATGCAAGATGAAAAAAAGAAATACCTATCTGATGTATTTCATGTCCCGAATATCACCAAAAACCTAGGTTTTGTTGGTCGAATGGTTGAGCAGGGCTTGTAGGTCTGATTTAATCCTCATGGATGCTTTGTTGAGGATATGAAAAATAAAGGTCGCTTGATAGCAAAAGGGAAGAAGAAGGGCAAGATATTTACGTTGAATGCACACATGCCTGAATTAAGTGCAGCAATGTTTGCACATGAGACCGGTGTAGTTGCAAATATTGATATCTGACATAAACGCATTGGTCATGTTAATTTACACCGACTTAAATTAATGCAGGTCCAAAATATTATTGCAGGATTGCCTAAGTTCAAGGTTACAAAAATGCATAAGGTATGTGAAGCCTGTCAATTTGAAAAACAGACAAGGAAACCATTTCCTAGACATGTTCAAGAGAGTAAGAGGCCATTGGAATTAATCCACTCTGATGTGTGGACTACTAAGACTGCATCTATTGGAGACTATCATTATTTTGTCACTCTTATTTATGACTACAATAGAAAAGTTTGGGTGTATTTCATGAAAAAGAAAAGTAAAGTGTTTGGGCATTTCAAAGCTTTTAAAGCTATGGTTGAAAAAGAAACAGGCCTGCAAATAAAATACCTAAGGTCAGATGGAAGGGGAGAGTACCTCTCAAATGAGTTTGCAAGTTTCCTACAAAAGCATGGCATAAAGCAGCAATATTCATGCAATCATACCCCACAGCAAAATAGACTTGTAGAAAGGAAAAACATGCATATTGGAGAGGTATCTCGTGCCATGCTCAACCAAAAAGACCTACCAGATTATTATTAGGTTGAAGCAGTTGCTACACCAATCTACTTAATAAACAAGACTCTCACTGCAGCAATACATGGCATGACGCGAGAGGAGAGGTATACTGGTAGGAAACCAGATATTTCTCATTTAAAAGTTTTTTGTTGCATTGTCTATGTTCATGTGCCAGATGAGTTGAGATCTAAGTTGGATCCAAAAGCCGAGAAGTACATCTTTATTGGTTATTCTCTGCAACAGAAAGGGTATAGATGCTATAACCCTTCTGCTCATAAGTTTATAATGAGCAGAGATGTTTTCGATGAGATGAGCAGCTAGTATAAACAAGTAAATGTGATTGATGATGTAGATGCACAAAATGGTAATGCTGCATAGAACTCACAACAGCAATCACAAAATGTTAGTGGACCTATAGTGTCCTCTGGCAGTGCTTCACATACTTCGCTATGGACAGGCAGATTGAGATCAGGAGAATCTCCTTAAAGCAATGCAAATAGTGATATGCAAGTATCACGAAAAGGAAAAGAGAAAGTAGATAAGCCCATGGTTGATGTGAATGCAGGTCACTCTTATGTGGATGGTAAATCCAGTGGCTCAGAATAGAGCCTTGATGATGAGTTGGGTATCCCTTCTGTTGTTACACCTGGAGTAAGGAAGACAAGGGATGTTTTGAGAGCACATGATAGTGAGCCTATTTTGTGCAGGTATACCAGAGCTAGGTATCCTATGGATAGGCTGAAATATGATAGATTTACAACCATTCACTATGCCTATATGGTCAAAGTGATACGTAAACCAGAGCCCACTTCCTTTGAGCAAGCCATGGAAAAAGAAAAATGGGAGAAAGCCATAGATGAAGAAATGGATCCCTTGAAGCAAATGCTATATGCGAATTGGTGCCTTTGCCTAAAGACAAGAATGCAATTGGCTGCAAGTGGGTTTATAAGGTGAAGCACAATGCAGATGATTCTATGAACAAATACAAGGCAAGATTAGTTGTCAAGAGGTATGCACAGACATATGGCATTGATTATAAAGAAACATTCAGTCCGGTTGCAAGGATGGCAACCGTAAGAGCAGTCATTGCTATGGCTACATCAAAGAGATGGTCTATACATCAGATGGATGTAAAGAATGCTTTCTTGCATGGTGATTTGCAAAAAGAGGTCTATATGGAGCAGCCACCAAGTTATGTTCATGCTGTTTTATTTGTGGGTTGAAGGAAGCCTTATATGGCTTGAAGCAAGCAACCAGAGCATGGTCTGACAAGATAGGACAGTATCTTGTCACTATTGGCTTTCAAATTTCCAAGGCAGATTTCTCACTTTATGTGAGAAAAACAGAGAAAGGCATTATGCTGCTTGTCATTTATGTTGATTTGATCATCACAGATGATAGTGATGAAGATATCCTTCATGTGAAAATGTTGTTGAAGCAGAAGTTTGAGATAAAGGATTTGGGAGAGTTGCGTTACTTCTTGAGCATTGAGGTGATTAGATCCACAAGTGGGATATGGCTCTTGCAGAGGTAGTATGGATTGGACATGCTGTCGAAATATGGGATGACAGGCTGTAAGCCTATTTCAATTCCTTTGGAGAAGAATGTGACGTTGAGCGCAGATGCAAGTGAGCTTCTGGAAGACCCTACTATGTACAGACACATAGTAGGAAGTTTGATTTATATAACTATTGCCAGGCCAGATTTGAGCTATGCTGTTGGGTTGGTAAGTCAATTTATGCAAGCTCCAAGGAAACCGCATTTGGATGCGGCTAGACGCATACTAAGATATGTGAAATCCACATTGCAGTATGGACTATTTTATGAGACTGGGATACAGATACAATTGCATGGATACACTGATGTTGATTGGGCTGGTAGTATTTCTGATAAACGATCTACAAGTGGATATGTGTTCTCTTTTGGGAGTGCTGCAGTCACTTGGAGTAGCAAGAAACAGCCTACAGTTGCCTTGTCGAGCACAGAGGCTGAGTACACGGGTGCAGCCATTGGTTGCATAAGCTACTTTATGATATGCATCAGTCTACAGTTGGGCCAGTTATCATTTATTGTGACAACATAAGCAGTATACACTTGGCAAATAACCTAGTCTATCATGCTAGAACAAAGCACATTTAGATGCATTATCACTATGTACAGGAGAAAGTTCTAGTAGGTTTTATTGATCTAGTTTATGTCAGCACAGAGGATCAGGTAGCTGACATATTCACGAAGACATTGGGTGCAGAGAAGCTGCATAAGTTCAGAGACTTGCTTGGTGTGCAAAAATTGAGATTGAGCTCGAGGGGAAGTGTTGAGATATCGAGCTCCACTCGTGATATGCCAGAGTGACCGTTGTGCATTTATGTCACCGACTTGTTAGCTACAAATGCGGTTAGTACACCGCCCATGAATAATAGCTGAATGAGAACTATCTTTATGAGTTAGTGGCTCAGTTAGTATGCCACCTTAGTTAACTGAGTTTGGTTTGAGACCCACATATAAGGTTCACCTATTCCTTTGTACTTCGAGTTCTTTTAGCTTTCACAACTAAGAAGAGGAAAACTATTTTCAACCTCCACCTTTGTGTATATTCCTCCATTATGTATGTGAGAAAGATGCAAGTGAGACTCCGTCCTTCTCTCCCACTCTCTTCACATGCGATGCTCCATTTTTTGTGGTTTATGATGGCCAATCTGGTAAACATTTTATCTTGTAGATGTTAGTACAAATTTATTTAACACAAATCTCCCTCTCCTTGAGATATGAGGATATCATATTGGAACAAGATTGAGGACAACCTAGATGAGATAGCTCATCTTCTCCCTCTTCTATTTTCAATAGACTCGCATGCCCAAGTACTGAGAGTCTAAAGCTTCACTCTTACTGATTCTCAATTGCATGGAAAATACATACTTAATGTGACTTATTCTTACAAGAGTGACACAAGCAATCCACTCTAACTTTCCTTGTGGATGTTGAGGACTTGACCTAGTTCCACATGAACCTAAAAACATTATTGATTTTTGGAAAAGTAAAACTAAGAATAAGTTAATTCCAGAGTTTTAAGTCAATTCGAATGAGAATAGGTATGAGGAAGACTCAACTTGGGGAGTCAATTATTAATTAGGAGAAAAACTTTCCTAATTTTGTTTAAGAGTACATGCTTCTATGAGAGAAAGAATGCTATGTACCTCGATGCTAATCCTCAGATTGGTGGATATAATCCAATAAGGTTAGGGGCCCTTGAGATTAAGGGAAGTAGGCTAACATGGGGCTAGAGGACTTAGAAGAACAATAGCATGGGGCTAGTTGTGTAAGAAATCCTAGATTTACTATATTTAGAAATGTGCTAAGGAACAGAAAGGAGACTGAGATAGCAAGGAATAATTGTATTGCTTGAATCTCTGTAGGGTAGATGATATGTTATCCATACAATTGGGCCTCTCTTATATAGAGAGTGAAGAGTCACACATAAAAAGGTGTGTACTCCAAAGGGTATGTGCATGAAGAGGTGTGTACCCCTTGTGAAGGGTGTGACCCTTGATGAGAGGATACATTACAATAGGAATGTCTCTTCAATAGGATGTCTCTTGTGAAGGGTTGTGCCTCTTAGGAAGTGTCCCGTCGAAAGGGCATACCCTTCCACAAGTGTCCATTCATCAAACCATCCATAAGTCTAGAAATAAAGAAAGGAATATGTCACAGATCGTGACATCCCCTCCCACTCAAAAGAAGACCCTGGTGGAGATAATGAACTGATGTAGAAAATATCACTGTAAATTCTGAAAATACTGCTGTAATTTGTTAAGAGAATCCTTAAAAGCAGATTGGAAAGACTCCACCTGGCAATAATTTAATCTGCCAAATTGTTGCGTAGAAGAAGGCTGCAAATCGCTGTCCGAAAATCCATGTTGCAGTGGTTTGCGAGGAGAGATCGAGGCTTATCTGGTCTGGGCTGTTAACAGGCGGTCTTCATCGCGCGAGGAGGCTGTAACTGGTGCTGATTTGGTAGGACAAAGATGGCGAAACAAGGGGGGGCAGGTTGTCAATGACGAGGCTCTAGCATTTCCCAGGGCTGGACTGCGCAAGAAAGGCAGGAGCGAAAGAACCTGGCGAGTCAAGGACTGCGTAGGAGAGGGGGCTGGCGAGGCCAAGGATTTGTGCAAGACGGGTCATGCAGTATGGCGCAGGAACTGCGGCAGAACAGCGCAGGCTGGCTGTACGACGGCAAAAGACTTGCGCAGGGCTGTACGGCAAGGGCAACGGCTGGCTGCAGGGCTTACGCAGGATTGTACGGCAAGGACAAGGGCTGGCTGCAGGGCTTGCGCAGGGCAGTACGACAAGGCTGCGCAGAACTGTACGGCGAGGGTGATGGCTGGTTGTACGGCTGGCGCAGGTGGTACGAAAATCCGTACGTGCAGTTTTTCGTTAGGGAAGAGACTGCGACTTTTCGTTGAGGCTGCCTAAGGTGGTTAGTTGCCCCAAAATTAATGTGGGGGTTTAGTTAACCCTAGGTAGCTAGGGTAATCCTAGGGGTAGGGGATGGGTTTATTTTCTTCCCTTTTTACCCCTCTAGGTACCCTTTTGTAGGTACTTGGGGCCTAAAAGGTGTGCCTATTCGAAGGGGTGTGACCCTTGGAATAGGTGCACCTTTTCATGAAGGGGTATGTCCCTATTGTTAAAAGGGGTGTGACCCTGCATGAATAGGTATGTCCTTTTGTCCACGATGGGGTGTGTCCTGTGAGTGAGGAGTCGCGACTCGTCACCAAAAGGTGTGTCCCATGGTGGAAAAGGTGCGTCCCTTGGTTTTGGGACAGTCCAAGCACCTGAAAAGACACGATTTTTGTCGTGTCCATTCACATCAACTTGTGATGTGAGGGAGATGGAGAGGCCATAGATGACTTTAGGCAAGGTTGGCACTTAAAATTTTTACGCTCATCCTCTCCATCTCTTCCATGCACAATGTGCACAGATAACCTTCTAGCGGAAAAGATGTATCAGAGCGACGCTAGAAGGTGGGGGGCATTTCCTACAGACAGGAGCGAATTTTGCTCTGATACCACTGTAAGAAATCCTAGATTTACTATATTTAGAAATGTCCTAAGGAACAGAAAGGAGACTGAGATAGCAAGGAATAATTGTATTGCTTGATCGTCTGTAGGGTAGATGATATGTTATCCATACAATTGGGCCTCTCTTATATAGAGAGTGAAGAGTCACACATAAAAAGGTGTGTACTCCAAAGGGTATGTGCATGAAGAGGTGTGTACCCCTTGTGAAGGGTGTGACCCTTGATGAGAGGATACATTACAATAGAAATGTCTCTTCAATAGGATGTCTCTTGTGAAGGGTTGTGCCTCTTAGGAAGTGTCCCGTCAAAAGGGCAAGAGTTGTGCCTCTTAGGAAGTGTCCCGTCGAAAGGGCATACCCTTCCACAAGTGTCCATTCATCAAACCATCCATAAGTCTAGAAATAAAGAAAGGAATACGTCACAGATCGTGACAAGTTGGCTATTTAACTAGGATGCTTTCTCGGAATCGAGATGCTCTTCTATATAAGAGTGGCCAACGCTATTGGGATGGCATTCAATGTGTTGATAGAATTGATAGATCACGTCTCGATCATGAGACATGGTAGATCACAAGATACGATGATGAAGGTTCCTATTGGACAAGTCTAGTGGTATGGAACGCCCAAGCAATGGGCATAGAGATTGATTTCTACCAAGTGCTCGAGGGTGGGTGGGAGGCAAGTCACCTATTGAACTTAACTTTAGTTCTACTAATCAAGTTTGGACTATGTTTACCGTTAGATCCTATCCAAGGTGTTTCACATACTTTGGCGTACAAGCTTTAGCAAGTTTGGTAGCTTGCTCGATACTTTGGGGCTCATGAGTGCTCACTTCAACTACCAAGGAAAGATACAATCCCCGAATATATTGTTGTAACTTTCTCCTCTCCAATATATCATGTACAAAGAGGGAAAGTCTCTATAACAATTGCAAATTCTCCTAAAACCATTCTAGTTTGTGTCAATGTAAAAAAACCAACCAAATATTGGTCTAGAATGAGATGAGAAACAAAAGTAGTGACCATCAAACTCTTACACTGCTCCGGTTCTATGCGGTGAATCTCTTATGCAACGCCACCAAGTATGGGCATATCCTACAAATGCATGCCAACAAAGATGCCCTTTGAACTTCTGCACTATGAGCTTGCTCTTGACATCTTTCAAGACATGGTTGTGTGCCTTGTTAGAGACTCACTGTTCCCACCTGTGAGCCCCCGTTTTGTGGGGACAAGGGGCAGTGAGGGTAAGATGGGATGGGAAAGAGAGACTCAGCAAACAGCAGCATTTTGGGGGGGGCTCCATGCCTTCCTAGAGGCAGAGGACTGGCTGCACAGGGCGCCCTTTTATAGGGCCCTGTTGCAGGACCAGTCGGTCCAACCAGGGCCACCGACCAGGGCCGACCCTGGTCGGTTTTACAGACTGACCTAGTCGGGGTCCCCAGTCAGGGAATCGACCTTGCTGGTCGGTCAGACCAACAGGCCTGGGCAGTGCCTATAAAAGGCCCACACTTCCCTTCATTTCAGTCATCCAGTGCAGGACAGAAAGCCTCTGATTTGGGCTGTGCTGTGCACTCAGATTTGGCATCTTCTGATAGAGAGAATTCCTGCAGTTTGTCTCAGCACTTGGCTGAGTTTTGTATTGCTCTCCTGGAGCCAGTTTTCTGCCCACCATCCGGTGGATGAATATATTCTCTCTCTGCCTAAGTTTTCTCTGAGTGAGTATTGTATCTGTGATCAGTTATCTGAGTTGAGTGTTGCTAGAGTGGGAGAGGTCTTGGCTAGAGGTTAGAGTGATTCTTTCCTTCTCTTTTCTAACATGGTATCAGAGCCATAGGCTCCCGACTCTTCCTCATCAATATCACTCTCTGAAGGAAGGAGTTCCTTGGCTGTAAGGCAACTCTGTTTTCAGCTCAGTTCAGTACAGAAGGTCAGTTCATTTATTTCTGTTTCAATTTTTCAAGTTCTGTAGCTATTCACCGAGATGGATCAGCGATCAGAAGCCTCTACATCCATTGCTCGTCCTTCCTCCTTCTCCAGTCATCTTCCTTCTTCATTTATCCCTAATTTCGGTGAAGCTGGAAAGCTTGATGGTACAAACTTTCCAATCTGGAAAGTCAAGATCCGAAGCCATCTGTTGGCACGGAGGTTGTGGAAGATTGTCAATGGTACTGAAGAAAAGCCGGAGGACATTGTGGACAAGAGAGGTGAAGTTCTAACTGAAGCAGATGCAGATGAACTCTGTGCATGGGAGGAGAGGGATGCTCAGGCCTTAGCAATGCTTATAGGCACGACAGCAGATTCTGTTATTCCTCATATCCAGTTGGCAGAAACGTCTTCATTAGCGTGGACCATACTGAAGGAGTTGTATGAAATCGATAATACAGCTCGTATCATCACATTGCAGCATCAGCTTTATAACCTTGATATGAATGAGGGTGATAGTGTTCATGATCATCTGACTAAGGTGAAAGTTGTGCGGGACCAGCTCGCAGCGGTTGGTCAGAAGGCAGACTCGAGTCAACTAGCATTACTCACACTCCACAAGTTGCCACAAAGTTTCAAAAGTTTTGTGACTACGGTCACTGCGGGTCAACGGACAAAGCCAATCAACTTTGAGGAGCTTTGTCCACTCCTACTTCAGGAGGAGGCCCGAGAGAAACTCTTTACGCAAACCGACGAAAAGGCATTGGTTGCCAAAGACAAGCCTGGCAAAGGCAAGTCAAAGGATTCCAAGAAATCAGAGGACGCTGAACGTAAGAAGAAAATGAAGTGCTTTTACTGTGAAAAGCTTGGCCACTCTGCCAAAGAATGCCGGAAGAAGAAGGCGGATCAAAAGCGGAAAAGAGAAGCCAAAAACAAAGAAGAGCCTAAGAGTGATTCTGCCAATGTGACAACTGGTCAGTTATTCTTACTCAGTGAACATTGTTCAGCTTATGCAGTTAGTGAAGGTAAAAAAGATTGGTATGTTGACAGCGGTGCTTCTAAGCACATGTCCAACAGAAGGACGTGGTTCAAAACCATGGACAGTACACACCCGGATTCCAAAGTTTCTGTTGGGTATAGCCGGACATGTCCTGTGAAGGGCATAGGTAGCATTCCTTTCATTACCACGGCGGGTGAGGAGAAGGATATCTCTGGAGTACTTTATGTACCTGACCTTTGCAAGAATTTACTATCTGTAAGTTAGATGGACAAAAACAACATGGCAGTTCTTTTTCAAGATGGCAAGGTCACCGTGACATCCAAAGGGAGTGGGCAAGTGGTGGCACAGGGTGTTGAAGAGAATGGGCTGTACCGTCTCAATGCAATGTTGGTTCATGATGATCACGGAAAGTCCAAACTTTGGCATGAGCGCTTCGGTCACGTCAGCTATGGAATCTTGGCTGAAATGTCAAAGTCAAAGATGGTGGATGGACTTCCACCAATTACAGGCAAGGATGATGTCTGTAGTGCTTGTCTTGAAGGCAAGCAGCACAGGGATAAGTTCCCACAAGAAGCTTCGTTTCGGGCCAGCAAACCACTTGAGTTGGTTCACGCCGACATTTGTGGTCCAATGTCTACTGCATCATGGGTAGGATCTAGGTATTCACTTCTCTTTGTGGATGATTTCAGTAGAATGACTTGGGTATATTGTTTGGCTAAAAAGTCTCAGGCTTTTGAGAAATTCAAAGACTGGAAGGCTAGAGTTGAAAAGGAGACAGGGGAAGATGTCAAGACATTTCGCACAGACAGGGGGGGAGAATTCACCTCAAGTGAGTTTAATACATTTTGTCGCAAGCATGGGATCAAGCGACAACTCACCACGGCACATACTTCTCAGCAAAACGGGGTAGCCGAGAGAAAGCATAGAACCACCACTGAGACAGGGCTTGCTATGCTCCGAGGGAGAAATCTTTCTAATGCCTATTGGAGTGAAGCTATCAATACAGTGGTACACATTCTCAACTGGACCAAGACGAAGGCCGTCAAGGACAAGACTCCATATGAGGCATTTTATGGTAAGAAGCCCTCTATTTCTCATCTCCGCATTTTTGGTTCTAACGCGTGGGTGCATGTGCCCAAGGAAGATAGGACCAAGCTTGATTCCGAAAGCAGACCATGTATCTTTGTTGGGTATAGTGAAGAATCCAAGGCCTACCGCCTCTTCGATCCAGTGAAGGAGCAAATACTCATCAGTCATGATGTTGTCTTCGCGGAAAAAGAACCTGAACCCCAGGAGGAGCCTCAGATTGAGGAGGAGGAGATTGTTCAACCCCCGATCCCACCCCGTCCCAGATTGACCATTCAAGAGGTTACCCAATCAAAAGCTGATATTCCACCCGATACACAGGAAGAGCAGGATGTTCCCGCAGAGGTTCTCGTTCCTCCTCCCACAGAGAAGCAGAAACAGTTGCCCCAATGGTACCTCCGGACATTGGAAGAGTCTCGTGTCACCTCATTACCTGAGAGTAGCAGTTCCGGATTGCGTCGGTCTCAACGTCTTCAAAAGACCCCATCCGTGAATGTTGCTTTGGTGGCTCAGATTGTTGAGCCAAGAACCTTCGCGGAGGCGAAAGACAATCCCGAATGGCAGGCTGCCATGCAGGCAGAGATGGATGCTATTCTGAAGAACCATACATGGGACTTAGTGGCCAGGCCCCTTCGACGGAAAGTCATCGGCACTAAGTGGGTATACAAACTCAAATACAAATCTGACGGCAGCTTGGATAAGTATAAAGCCAGGTTGGTTGTGAAAGGTTTTGCTCAAACTGAAGGCATGGATTTTGATGAAACTTTTGCTCCCACAGCCCGCATGGTTACTATCCGGACAGTGATTGCCCTTGCTGCCCAATTCCAGTGGCCTATTTTTCAAATGGATGTGAAGTCCGCATTCCTTAATGGAACCCTGGAGGAGGAGGTATATGTGGAGCAGCCACCGGGCTTTTAGGATCCAGTGTCCCCATTAAAGGTCTGCAGGTTGAAGAAGGCGTTATACGGGCTGAAACAGGCCCCCAGAGCTTGGTACCAAAGGATTGATATATTTGTCAAGAGTGGCAGCGGAAGATGTAAGCAAACTGAAGCTACAGAATCACACAGAGAATACTAGAGACAACAAGATGTGCCACAAACAGATCTACTGTAACTTAGCCCATAAACCAGGGCAGCAACTGTAATACAAGGAGTCCTGAACAGGATGAGAAACAAGAGCTGCAGAAGGGACTGAACTGGAGCAGAGGATCTGGGCACAAGGAGGCTGGAGCCTGAGAGCACGGAGGCTGGAGGAGCCTGGAACGAGGAGCCTGGATGAGCCTGGAGCGAGGAGGCAGAAGCCTGAGGCGAGGAGGCTGGAGCCTAGGAACGAGGAGGCTGAAGGAGCCTGGAGCGAGGAGGCTAAAGGAGCGTGGAGCACGGAGGCTGAAGGAGCGTGGAGCACGGAGGCTGGATGAGCCTGCAGCGAGGAGGCAGGAGGAGCCTGGAGCGAGAAGGCTAGAGGGGCCTGCAGCGAGGAGGCAGGAGGAGCCTGGAGCAAGAAGGCTGGAGGGGCCTGCAACGAGGAGGCAAGAGGAGCCTGGAGCAAGAAGGCTGGAGGGGCCTGCAACGAGGAGGCAGGAGAAGCCTGGAGCGAGGAGGCTGGAGGAGCTGCACCAAAAGATCTGCAGAGGGAGCATGGGCAGCTAACAGAACAGCTGAAGGAAGGCTCCGGTGAAGATGGCCAGGAGCAGGCTGAGACAAGAGTCTTGAGGAGCTGCTGGAAAAAGTGCAGGAGGAAGTGAAGGGAAGGAGGCCCTTTTATAGGGCAGGCCAGGGGGGGAGTCGGCCAGTCTGGCTGGACCGACCAGCCTGGTCGGTCAGGCCAACTGGGCCGACCAGCTGGTCGGCCAGCCTACCCCCTCTGGCCCCCCTTGCTGCATGGGGGCTGGCCACTCCTGGAGATGCTAATTCTCAACACCCCCTCTCAGCTCCAGGGTGTGGCACAAGACCCAGAGAGCTGGTATGACGTTGGAGAAGGGGAGGAGAAACAGATTTGGTAAATATGTCGGCGACGTTGTCGGAAGTGGTGCTGAATAGGAGCACAATGGTAGAGCGGCGAGAATTGGGGTCGCCAGCCCAATCGGAGTCACTCCAACCTCGGAGAGTGAGCGGGGAAGGAGAGGAACCACCGGCAGTATATAAGAGCCCGAAAGTAGAGGTTACCTGAAGATGGAGGAGACGTCGAGCAGCTTGCCAATGAGAAAGCGAAGGGGTTTGCATGAAGGTACTGAGGGTGCCGACAGAAAAGCCGAGATCCAGTCGAGTGTTAAGTAGCCAGAGAAGAAGCAGGGAGCTGGGTGAGTCCGCAAGAAGCTGGTACTGTCGATGACAAGCCGGACTGTTGAAGGATGGTGAACGGGAGAGTCCCCCTCGAGAGTATGTTTCCGGTTGGGGCCATGTAAAGAAACAATCCAAGACTCGGAGTGTAGTGCAAATGAGGAAGGTTTGTCGGTGAAGAGAATCCGGTAGATGGGAACCTGTACGAGAGAGTAAATGGAGAAGAGGATGTCTGTCCCCCTCTGAAACTGCGGCAATGTTATCCTTCCAGGTGTCATAGTTAGTACCATCAAACTTCTGAGTTCCGGAGAAGTGGGGAAGGATTGGGATCTGTATCTGGGTGTGGAGATCCGTACTTTTTAGATAGGACTTTATGATTTCTTGAGTGGCTGAGGTCCCCCATGTGTTTCAATACCAAACAGAGAACTATCGAACCCAAAAATCAAGAGCCAATAAATTCTGCCAGGAACCCCTTAATAAAGTCGTACGGGTGAAGACGGGAGCCGACCCGATGCGCGATGAAGGAAGGGGGGGAGAGGCTCTTGATGAAGCAGTAGGCTGCTATTGATAGTCCGGTGTACGGCTGCTATTGATAGTCCGGGGTACGACTGCTAATTTTCAAAATATAAATTCACAAAACCGATTTTCAAGATGCCGACTGGTGCCTCGGAAGATGCCGACCAGAGGGAGAAGTGACCAAGGTGCCGATCTCGGGGCAGGAGGAACAAAGGCTGCTGACCAACAAGAAGGAGAAGGCAAAGAGCTGATCACAAAGGCAGGAGGAACATTGGCTGCCGACCAGCAAGAGAGATGCAGAGAAGAACTCACCCAGGTGTTGGTGGATGCTTCAGTAACCAAGAGGATGGGGAGCACCTAGTGCTCTGATACCATGTCAAGAGTGGCAGCGGAAGATGTAAGCAAACTGAAGCTACAGAATCACACAGAGAATACTAGAGACAACAAGATGTGCCACAAACAGATCTGCTGTAACTTAGCCCATAAACCAGGGCAGCAACTGTAATACAAGGAGTCCTGAACAGGATGAGAAACAGGAGCTGCAGAAGGGGCTGAACTGGAGCAGAGGATCTAGGCACAAGGAGGCTGGAGCCTGAGAGCACGGAGGCTGGAGGAGCCTGGAACGAGGAGCCTGGATGAGCCTGGAGCGAGGAGGCAGAAGCCTGAGGCGAGGAGGCTGGAGCCTAGGAACGAGGAGGCTGAAGGAGCCTGGAGCGAGGAGGCTGAAGGAGCGTGGAGCACGGAGGCTGGATGAGCCTGCAGCGAGGAGGCAGGAGGAGCCTGGAGCGAGAAGGCTAGAGGGGCCTGCAGCGAGGAGGCAGGAGGAGCCTGGAGCAAGAAGGCTGGAGGGGCCTGCAACGAGGAGGCAGGAGGAGCCTGGAGCAAGAAGGCTGGAGGGGCCTGCAACGAGGAGGCAGGAGAAGCCTGGAGCGAGGAGGCTGGAGGAGCTGCACCAAAAGATCTGCAGAGGGAGCGTGGGCAGCTAACAGAACAGCTGAAGGAAGGCTCCGGTGAAGATGGCCAGGAGCAGGCTGAGACAAGAGTCTTGAGGAGCTGCTGGAAAAAGTGCAGGAGGAAGTGAAGGGAAGGAGGCCCTTTTATAGGGCAGGCCAGGGGGGGAGTCGGCCAGTCTGGCTGGACCGACCAGCCTGGTCGGTCAGGCCAACTGGGCCGACCAGCTGGTCGGCCAGCCTACCCCCTCTGGCCCCCCTTGCTGCATGGGGGCTGGCCACTCCTGGAGATGCTAATTCTCAACAATATTCTTTCAGAAGATTGATACTCTTTTGTATCGACGATTGGTAGGAAGTTTGCTTTACCTTACCAATACGCGCCCGGATATTTGCTATGCAGTTGGGTTATTATGTCAGTTTTCTGCTTCTCCTAGGAAGAATCATTGGAATGCAGGTTTACGTGTGCTGAGGTATCTGAAGGGTACTTGCACTTTTGGGATCAGCTACACCAAAGGCATTGAACTAGGCGGGTTCTGTGACAGTGATTGGGCAGGTGATGTGGACACCAGAAGGTCGACGACAGGATATTGTTTCTTACTTGCATCTGGAGCCATCTCTTGGCTAAGTAAGAAGCAACCCACAGTATCCCTTTCATCTACAGAGGCAGAGTACAGAGCCGCGTGTACAGCCGCTTGTGAGACATTGTGGTTGCGGTGGATTCTGGAGGTCATGGATGTGTGTCAGGAGAATGCGACAGTGCTGATGTGCGACAATCAGAGTTGCATAGCTATTGCAAAGAATCCAGTGTACCATGCGCGGACCAAACACATCGAAGTTCATTATCATTTTGTTCGAGAGCTCATCATCGACGACGTGATCAAGCTTATCTACTGCCCGACCGCCGACAATTTGTCCGACCTTTTCACGAAGGCACTCCCTCGAGAACAGATGGAGCACCTCATCAAACGCATGGGGATTGGCCCACAGTTGTGACATTGAGGGGGGGTGTTAGAGACTCATTGTTCCCACCTGTGAGCCCCCGTTTTGTGGGGACAAGGGGCAGTGAGGGTAAGATGGGATGGGAAAGAGAGACTCAGCAAACAGCAGCATTTTGGGGGGGGCTCCATGCCTTCCTAGAGGCAAAGGACTGGCTGCACAGGGCGCCCTTTTATAGGGCCCTGTTGCAGGACCAGTCGGTCCAACCAGGGCCACCGACCAGGGCCGACCCTGGTCGGTTTTACAGACTGACCTGGTCGGTCCCCAGTCAGGGAACTGACCCTGCTGGTCGGTCAGACCAACAGGCCTGGGCAGTGCCTATAAAAGGCCCACACTTCCCTTCATTTCAGTCATCCAGTGCAGGACAGAAAGCCTCTGATTTGGGCTGTGCTGTGCACTCAGATTTGGCATCTTCTGACAGAGAGAATTCCTGCAGTTTGTCTCAGCACTTGGCTGAGTTTTGTATTGCTCTCCTGGAGCCAGTTTTCTGCCCACCATCCGGTGGATGAATATATTCTCTCTCTGCCTAAGTTTTCTCTGAGTGAGTATTGTATCTGTGATCAGTTATCTGAGTTGAGTGTTGCTAGAGTGGGAGAGGTCTTGGCTGGAGGTTAGAGTGATTCTTTCCTTCTGTTTTCTAACATGCCTAGCAACCTCCATGCCCTCCTGACTCATCACGCATCATGGCGACACAATGCTAAAATGACACCTCCCATCTCACCTCATTTAGTGGAGTGTGATATACCTGCAAGGCATTGGATAGCATGCCATTAATGTCAAATTTGCCATTAGCACCAACGCCCTGCTAAGACATGGAGACTCTTGTATGTTGCATGGACTATGTCTAGCTATAAGTGCTCACATGTGGTAAGATAGGTGCATAATCCATGGCTACGTAGCCTTGCCAAATGCATCATGATGCAAAAATTGTGAGCCAAAACTCTGGGAGGATGATTGGCCTCTGTCCTGCCTATCGTGAGTTAAAATAGCGATTCATTGCCTCTCCAAGTGTGCTAATTGGCAGAGTTTAGAGACCAATGGTTGGACCAATATCTATTAAGTAGAAAGATACAATATTTGGCATTAAAATACTTGGATAATAAAGGATGCGCCCTGAATGCTAAAATCTATTAAGTAGAAGGATACAATATTTGGCATAAAAATACTTGGATAATAGAGGATGCGCCCTAAATTCTAAGATAATCCCCATATTGAGGTATTGGCTGATCCATTTGAAATGATATAGAAGTTTAAAATCCACAGGAGCATTGAGCATCTACCATGAAACCACACATGGTGTAGAGAAAGCATTGTCACTGTCTAAGTGATCCTTGTACTGGGACAAAGACAGTGGGCCAGACCTTGAGCCACATGTCGATCTATACGCTACGATATCTAGTGAGACCCATCTACAAAAGAGCCTTTGCTGATGCGATGGTCTGAGGTTTGTGACGTGGCACTATGGGTGTGATATGACATTGGGCTATTGATGCACAACCTTGATATCTAACTTAGCCCGCCACCAAGTGCAAATGACATTGCAATCCCAATTGCCTACGTGGCACCTGCTACATATTGATGATGTGGAATCCATGAATAAGGTATGGATGGAATGGTGTCCTTTGGAAATGACGATGGAGGGTCGAAACAATAATGATGATATGGCACCTTTGGAATGGCGACAGACTATGCTGGGAGGCAAACAAATTTGCTTAGCTCCTTGCTCACCTTGCAGGTCTAGCGGTAGCAACCCCCCACCTTTAGAGGCCTCCCTCCCATGGATAACCTCATACAAGCGAGTAGAGCTTGATCCTTCGATGATATGCTCCTCCTTGCCAAGATCCATATTGCTCTTGCGCTACTCATTGTGATCTTTTGCACAATTTTCCAATCTAGGCAAGCTTCAAATTAGAAGCTACCATCTAAACTTGTTTTGTGCAACTCTTTGGCGGTGTTATAGCTTGTTTGTTGCTACTCATAGCATCACAATCTACATTCTTAAGTTGACACTAGTTGTCCATACCAACAACACTTGGCTTGCTTGACTATCACCAAGCTTTGAGAATTCTTGATAGAGGGTGCTCAACTAGGCTTCAATTCTTTTAGCGAATTCCTCCATATACATGTATGCCATTAATACCTAATGTGGGATTGAAGGATGGATCGAGGAGTAAGAAGCTTGATAGAAGACAAGTACCAAAAGCATGGCTCTAATACCAAAGTGGCCAAGGCGACATGCGGTACTAGAGAAGAGTAAGGATAGTAAATGAAGATTGAACAAGAGGGGAAAGAAGACAAAGCGAGAAGGGAAAGGAAAAATAGAGAGAGAAGAAGATAAGAGAGACAGTGAGAGAGAGAGAGAGAGAGAGAGAGAGAGAACATGAGGTGCTGATTTGGAGAGGAAGCTGAGAGTAGTCTAGGATAAAGTGTCACATAACACATGCCCCCAAAAGTGTTCTTTTGTTTTTTAGCAAGGGGGCGGAGGGGGGGGGGACGTATGTAGTCCCTTCCAAATTCCCCCACGTGTGAACCCTCCTCATTTGCCCCTAGGACTATTACTAACTTAGGTCATTTTACCTCCTCCATACATCGAGACCCTTATGAGTCCCTGGTCTCCCTCTATGGGCTATATTTCAGACCCAAACAAGTCCTTCAAGTAAACCCAACAACAATATTTTTAAAATTAGTGAAATCCATTTATCATTATATTACAGAAAACTGTCCCAAAGATAGGGACTCAAGATTACAAAAATCAGAAGACATCATTCTATGACAAGAAGGCTAGAAATCTATGTCCCGTGCATGCAGCCAATCATAAAATGATTGTCGTAGAGAGGCACGAAAGAACGTATAGTAGCAACGGAGGGATCACCAAAGATCAGATGGTTATGGTTCTTCTAAAGGGTCTAGAGAGCCCAATATCGAACCTGATAACAATCACCTTGCACAACCTATGTATAGGCATGTAACCTTCCCTCTTGACTTTGCCTGCATCTGCCCACATGGCAGCCATCACCTGAAGCCCTTTATCCAAAAGTAGCAAGCCCCATTGTCATCTTCCTCATGTTGGGGATCATAAGGGGCATTGAACTCATTCCTCTGATAGGCAGATGGACAAAAAATATTTTGATGGTCACTTATGGACAGCACATCATAGCAATGCAGTGGAGACAGCAGACATGCAATGCTGTTGTGTCCAGCTCTTTACCATGATTCAAGCATCTAGTAGATAGGTTCAGCAATCTGCCAACCTTATCCTTCGACCAGATTGGCATACTCCACTGGGGACTTTCTTTTCTAGGATGCTAGAATCCAGGCAACAAGACTCCTGACGATCTCCTTTTCTGCCTCTCAGCAATCATGATTCCGGGTACGTTTTGTTTTCCGAATTTGTTTGTGTTATAATTTTGTTTTGGTCCCACAAACCAAATTTGGTTTACCATGTATGATATAATATATATTGATCTATTTATCTCTCTTTTTCACCTGCCCCCACATCTTCTTCCCCTCAAGTACTTTTCTGCTATCCAGTCCTCAACTAAGAAAACAAGACATCTAAATGCAGAAGGTATTTGCCAAAGTACAACACTCAAAAGAGATGGATAGAGAACATTTTCAGAACATTTGGTTTACCATGGATGATATAATGTATATTGATCTATTTATCCCTCTTTTTCACCTGCTCCCACATTTTCTTCCCCTCAAGTCCTTCCTCCACCTACGCCTGGACCCCTTTCTGACAGCCATTTTACAAGACGTCAGGTATCATTGTCAAGACAAAATCATATGTCTGGCAGAGACAGACTAAAATGCTGAGCTCTGTTGCCGGAAGCTACAATCCCACGACAAAGGCTAGCACGCGAGTGTAGTGCCTACTCAAATTGCAGAATTTAAAATACAAAGATAACGATCAGTTGAACATTGCGACCATGGCTAGGGCATTTAAAAATCAACACATTTTTTTATTTTTACAACGTGCACACCCTTATTAGCTCCTCCAAATCTGCTTTGTGTAGCTGAGCATTACACGTAAGGCTTAGACAGAAACCTTGCCTCTTTCCAAGGTCAGATAGATATCATGGAACAGACATGATAGCGTGTTTGACTGCTGCATGGACACAAATGCAGCACTGGTGGAGGTGCAAGATAGATAATTACAACAGGATGGCTTGTTGATGCATCGAGACACAGCTGCTCAGGGGCTATTCCCCTCGTCTAAACGCTTGGACTACTCTGTCTGCAATGTCCTGCCCGAACAATCTCGGCATGTTAGAGCTTAAATCAACCTCCACTCCTTTTGTCTTTATCATATTATCTCGTTCTAAAAGTGCCTTGGCCTCCCCCTCCAGGACTTCTCTACCTCTCCTGAGAAGCCCCTCTAACCATAGTTGAACGACCTGTTTTGCAGCTGGAGACACAGTCTCTTCGATGATCCTATCCAGGCCTCCGTCTACAGGTTCACCAGATGGTAGAAGCCCGTTAAATTTGTACAAGATGGCAGTAGGTGAAGTGAGGCATCGAATATAGAGGGTGGGAGGCTCATAGCGCTGGGCCTGAGGGGTTTTTCCCAGTTCCTGCTTCACCGTCTCCAGCGCTGTGTCCTCGTAAAATCGCTTCAAATACTCTGGATCGAGAACCAGGTCTTTCCTTGGTAGAAGGTCCAGCACAAGCACGAGGTTGTTGGCACCCGTTTGGATAAACTCAAACAAGAGATGAGGGGCATCTGTGTCTGTGTTAATCATCCCAATCAGCGTTGCTATGTTCAAAGATCCAAAGGGCAGATTGCAGTGTAGCCAAGACCCAAGTACAAAGTCGATCTGGAGAGAGAGGAAATACGGTCAAATGAAGTGCCTACCATCTACATGAAGCTATTAAGCAGGTTTGAAGAGTCCGAAATAACGGCGAAGGGAAGTACTTGCGAAGCAAAAATAAGCCCCAAGCTACTAAAATAAATGAACACAGGGAGATGTTTCGATCGAAAACGATCGCCCAAAATTCGGAGAGGCAAAGAAAGCATAAAGAGTAAGGGCAGAAAGGAAGCGGACCTTAGAACCGGGCGTTCCTGATCTGAGAGTGATGGATCCTTGACAGGTCTCTTGAGCGTTTTTGAAGGAGAGCACATCCGGAGGGGTGCGAGAGGGATTTAAGGAGAGCTCCTTTCCGATGGTATGAGCAATATCCTCCATGAGAAGCTTGCCAGCATTCGACAGGAAGGGGAAGCTCATCCATTGATACTCAAGAGGGCTGTCCATTGCAACAGCTGAGATTCCAAGGTGGAGCTTGGTCCTGTGTAGGGAGAGTTGGGGCCGAGCTCCAAAGCAAGGCCTTGTCTTGTGATCCACACTCCAAACTTGCTGTGGCACAACACCCACAACTCTCTGCATCATGATGATGATGATGCTGCTGCACTCACCACTCTCTCTCTCTCTCTCTCTCTCTCTCTTTTGGATAAGAGCCCACTATTTAGGGTGGGTTCAGACCGACCGCCCGCCCGCCTCTCAAGGAAAAAACACGGCCGGCCGGGTGTGTTGTTTACACCGCTCGACGGACGCATTTAATTGCAACGAATGTGGATTGATGTAGTGGATGGATTGCACATTCTGTGTCAAGTGATATGGGTTCGATTTGTCAAAAGCTCCCCACGCTCAAGCGAATGGGCGGCCTCTACATGCCAGACAAATTTTATTGGACGCTCAATCCGGGCCCATTGTTTCCGTTTGTCCACCTCTGGTGACAACTCTCCTGGGCGGGTGATGTGAAGCCCCAGTTAGGCCCCCCTAATTAGTTGTGGAACTCTCTCTCTCTCTCTCTCTCTCTCTCTCTCTCTCAACCCTCAACCCTAGGCACATGACATACGATCAATCCAATTTTGCACCCTTCCGGCAACCATTTGTTGATGTGGCAAGATAGCTCGTAACAGATTCAAATCGAAAGGCTTTTCATTGCATGACGATTGCAATTTGATTGCACAGGCAAGTAAGGCGAGACACTCAACTAGTCAATGGTGCACCCTTGCAGCAATGTGGCAAGTAGCTCCTGACAGATTTTGAAATCGGAAGGCTTTTCACTGCCTAATGGTTGCAATCAACTACACATGTAGGTAAGGCCAAGTACTCAACCGACAACCAATGAAATATTGCCATTGGACATCCCACATTATGTTGAGCTTACCTGCCCGCTCTATTGGATGCTTACTTGCCGATTTCCTATCGGCTCGTGCAATGCCACAGTGTGATGTCACCAAGTAACACCCTTTCTCTAATTAAGTGCTTTTGATGTCACTATAAGGACTCCTTCCTCTTGTTTTGAAACTAGCTCAACACTTGATCTTACCATTCGGTTGCATGTGTTGTTCACCAATCTTAGAAGGTTAATAGGATTCAACACTTGGTCGTTTATTCAACTTGTGGTGTTGTTTTCTTAGGTACATATTTTGTGAAATAACTAGTCATCGATACTTGGTCATTCATTTGGCTTTCGGTGTCGTTGTACTTTCATCATAGCAAAATTGTTTAGCCTTTGACACGTGGTAATTTATTTGGCTTTCGATGTCGTTGTATCTTATCATAAGATATAATATTCTAATCTTCAACACTTGGTCGTTTGTTCGACTTTAGGTGTTGTACTTTAAATTGTTCATTGTAATTATCTAGGTCTTGACACTTAGTTGTTTATTCGACTTTCGGTGTCATTGTAGCTTGGATATGAAATGGTTGCATATGTTAATTTACTTTAAAGTGCTTGTGTATTGTGATTTTCTATATGAATTGTGATTTTTATATTTCAATCACAAAGTAATTGCAATAAATATAACACACGATGCTTTGTATTGGCTACAAAAACACATGATTGGATACATGTTATATGCATCATGGGAATTAGATTATGGAGTCATCTCATTATGGAATTCATTGTGCTCTTTATTACAATTAACCTTGTGTTTGTTGATTGTGCTATAATATTAATATAATTTGTATTCTCTCTATAATTGATATTTTCATGCATGTCTTTGCCAGAACTACCTAGCAATATGGAAGCAAAGCAATGGAAAAAATGTTTGAAAGTCATTAGATGACATTTTTGTACAAGGATAAGCAAGATGAGTAATAAACAAATAACAGATGCAACTAGCAATGCAGTTTACGTAGAGTGTTTCTACAATGAGGTCATAGCAAACACAATGGGAGAGATGCCCATCTCCAATGAAATGAATGAAGATGGAGTGCGTCACATGATCAATAGTGTCATAGGTAATATGAAAAAATGTGCACAAGACCTCTGGGATGAATTACCTGCTAATATTGACATAGAAAAATTAGATTTTTGGGATTTGAAGTGGAAAGAGGAGAAGGCTAGAAGTAAGAGGGAAAAAGACATAGATTCACATTTCACCATTTCAAAGCATGTGCGATATGAACAATTAAAACACGCATATGATCCAACTTCCGAGGCATGGTTAGCCATGGAGGGTAGTCATCATGGGAATGCTTCTCACAAAGCACATTCATTTGGAAATGTTGATTGTTCAATTGTGTTAGGTGTCCCCCATGAGGCTATAAAGGAGGGTGAGAATCTTGGTGCTCGCTCATTTGGGGTGTGCTTCAAAGTCACTTTCAATGGCATCTCTTTCTTTCCTCGAAGTATCATTTATGCAATAAAGCACTACAAAGGGGACATATCTAGGTGCATAAGATTTATGAGAAGCTTACCTTGGATTAACATTTTTCCATACTTCAATGGAGGGAGTATTGGAGATATGATGATGCAGCTACCCTTTGAGAAAGGGACATTCAGAAAGCAAGTATTGTGCTTGAAAAGAAATGGAGTCACTAGGAGAGAACCTGATCCAGTGCTAGGTGATGCAGACCTTACTAGATTAAAGGCATTTGTGGAAGCTACCCTAGACATCATACATGCAATGGTTGATGCGTTAGCAAATGTACACCAAGTAGGAATTGTACATTGTGATCTACACACTTTCAATGTCATGCTAGATTTTACCAAAGGTCACTATCCATGGTTGGCATTATTGATTGGGGACTACTACTTCGATTTGGATTTTGGTGAATCGAGAGAATCTGTTAATTTTGTAAAATGCCCTCCAGATATGGATGATGTGACTTATGATATTAAGAAGGCTAGGGCAACAAGATAGAACAGACTTTGGCCTTGGCAAGCTCTAGAAATAATAGACCCTGAGAATAGTAATGCTTATAGTAAAGAATCAAATGTGCATGCCTTGGGATATATGATTAAAGAGCTTATTACTTTCTATAAGGAGTGTAAGCAATACTATTTCAAGGAGGATTACATAAAATAGCTGGCATGGAGTGGCAAGTTGTGGCATGTTTATTTCAATGTGACCAGCTATATGTTTGTGGAAAAACAAAATAGAATGGCATTGGCCAAGATGAACAGTCGATTGTTGGCAAGATTTAACACTCAATCCCATGCTTGTTTGCGTCCTACGGTTGAGATGATGCCTCAATTTATCAAGCTACTCTTTGGAAAATTGTATTTATTAACTATAATGTTACCCTTTATTGCATTTTTAATACTAGTACATGGTTTAATGCTATTTGAAATTATTAAGTGTTGGAAAATGTATTTTCATATTGTGGAGGAAATTTGTATAGTACATGCCTCAATGATTTGATTCATAGTGTTTTACAAATGCAAATATTATTGGAAGATGACTTCATGTTTGTGAAGCCTAACCATATTCTCTATTTACTCTTTCTTGTGTCCTTAAGGTTGAAAGTATGCAAACATCTGGTTCATCCCATGTCACAATCATCTATTAGGATGGATAAATGACATGTAATTGGATTAAAGGAACATAAAAAGACATGTCTTTCAAAAGATGATGGCTGAGAATACTAGAGAGAGAATAGTACTTATGGATACATATGATGTAATTTAAGCCTCGCAATGCACCTTCTTGATGAGATGAATGTTACTATAATACTAGCAACATAGAAAATATGCTCTTTTTTTCTTAGAGTTGTATTCATGTGGTAGACTTGTATTAAATTTGCAAATCATATAGTAGACTTGTATCAAATTGATTAAGCTATTCCTTCTCTTTGTCAATTATGCTATTCATTTTTAAAATGTATTTATGCTTAAGATATGTATAGCTTTTATTATAGATGTGTTATATTTGATTTGCAATGTACTTGAAGTGCAAATAATCATGTGAAGTTAAGAAGTTTAATGCTATTACTCTCAACAAAGTTTTAGAGACAAGAAATTTTGTGCTATTTTATGCTCAACTAATACAAGAATAAATTGTTAAACAAGTACTTACCATGGGGAGAAAGAAGAAAGTTCAAGTTTTGGGGAAAAATACCAAAATGACGTCTTTTTTATTACCTTGCATGTCAATAGGCACTAATGCAAGCTCAATCACAACAGCAAATACACCAGAGAATGTACTATCAAATCCTTCTTCCTTGAATCATGAGGAAATTTATAGGACTTCAGAACATGCTTTAGGCACAAAACATCATGCTAAAAATCAATGTTTAAGATCGTTGATTAATGATGATAGTTTTAGCAGGGATTTGAGTTTTTAGGTCTTGGATGTAGGCCAATCAAGCTTACATAACTGTAATCAAGGTAATGCAATTGTTATAGAAAATGCATCAGTTGGCACACCATTGAATGCAATTGTCAAAGAAAATGCATCAATGGCACATCTTTGACAAGTGATGAGGTGTTGGATTTAAGTGGATTAGAAAGTGGAAAAATGTCATCCATGCAAACACCAACAAAGGAAGCCATTGAAAATGCATCAAAAAATTGCAACTCCTCAAGTAAGCAAAAGAGAAAGAGAGCTTGGGATATTCACAGGAATTTTCAAGAAGATTGGGTTGCCAAATATCCTCAGTTGGAGATAGAACAAGTGGACACTGGGGATGCACCAAAGTGGGCCATTTGTAAAATATGCACATGGGCAAGGAAAAAGGATGCAAGGTTGCTTTGAAGATTGATACTATTGAGAAGCATTGTGGGAAGGTTTACAAAGACCATAGAAGGTACATAAAATGAAAAAAAGGTGATCAAAGAGTGGGACAAGGAGAATAATCGTCACTTGAAAAATGAAATTGAATACAATAAATGTTTGCTTGCACAACAATCGAGTATAAATAAATGTGAAGGATCATTTCAAAAGCGTTGGGGATGTATTGATGATCAAGTTGATAGAGAAAAAATAGTGCAATTTGCAACTATTATCCAAATATTGAAGCAAGGCCACTCATTGATAGTCTTCTCAAGTTACCAATCATATCTTCAGTTTTTGGACTTTCCTCATTTGTCAAGCATGCTGGTCAAGGAATAGTGCAACAGATATGGCTAACCACATGAATCAGGTTGTAATTGATTATTTAAAGGAGACTTTAAAAAATTGGCAATCTACTTTTCTGTATCATTGGATGAGTACAGAGCAATAGATGCTACATCATGGTTCCGAATGCATTTGTATGTGGTCGAAAACAACAAGAGAAAACCATATTTTTTACATGTACTATAATCTAGAAAAAGTAATCAATGCACGAGGCTTGACGCTAGGCATGGCGACGCTCGAGGGCCATAGAGGAAAAGGGAACGTGAGGGGAGAAGCGTTAACATGGGTGGGGAAATGGGATTAAGAGGGGTGGGAATGAAGAGGACTATGGCACAAGGGGGAAGGGAGAGGGGGAAGAGGAGCATGTACATGATGGGAGGTGGAATGTAGAGATGGAGACATCAAGGGAAGAGAGCCATGCTTTATTTAAAAAGAAGGATGGGGGGAAATCAAAGTACTAGCTAGGTGGCTTTACAAGAATGAGCGTGTTACATCAAGGAATAGCCCCCTCCTTTTATAGCCAAGAGAGGGGGTCTCTCTCAATAAATGCATCCTCCCACATGCATGGTGTGTGTGGAAAAGTCTCCCATGTGGGCTAGGTGGGAACGCACTCTCAATTGTGTGCGACAACCCTTTGCCTCATTTTTCCACATAAATCAAACCCCATATCCCAAGTCTAAGATACTCCCTTGGTCTCCTCCCAATTTTATAATACGTTCAAACATCTAGGAGGACAAGTGGAGGATTGGCACAAGGAGTCTTGCCACCTCATCCTACTTTCCCCATTATTTAACTTGCATTCTTGGACTATCTACACCCCTGCCACATGGGCCTATCCTACATGGAGGGAAAAATCCAAAATAATATCCATCTCCACCTATTTTATATTACTTCTCCCATGGTCCTTGGGCCATGTCTCACTAAATGCAGGCATGGGACCGCCTTGGTGGAGGGGTGGCACATGGAGGAACCATGCCACCTTACCATTTTGTAATATAACTACCATGGATTATGTACAACACACCTTATGGGTCCTCTTATGTGGAAGGGTGGCACATGGTCATGCCCTGCCACCTCAACCCTGGGCCCTATGCACACCATATTTTATTATACTATTGCCACACATACAAGCACACACACATGTTTATGCCTTTTACTTTGGTCAAATTTATTCATAACAGTTCCCCCTCCCAGGCAGGGAACGCACAGCATTTCCATGCCTGGGACCATCATGAACAAAGAAGGGCTTGAGATAACACTTGTTGATCACCTTCTTGCCATATGGCTCATGTGGCTCCTGTACTTGTATAGACCCATTGCTACGTTCCTTGATGACTTTGTATGGACCGGTCCACAGTGGAAGGAACTTTTTATCCATTTGGTGGTCCAATCTGTTATCAAAGCATAGCACAACATCCCCCTCAGCAAAGTGTCTTTCCCATCCCTTGCAAATCTTAGCATCTAGGTGGGCCTTTTGTCGGTTCTTTTGGATCTCTGTTTGATGTAGGGCAAGGCATCGGGTTTAATCTAACTTCTGAAGTTGTACCAACCTGGCCTCTATATGTTCATCTTCTGTCATGCTCTGTTCTTGTGCCAATCTCGAATTTCTAGTGGTAAAACAACCTCCGTACCATACACCAACTCAAAAGGAGTGTGACGTGTAGATGTTTTATGAGTGATGTAAGCACACATGACTTTAGTGACCTTTCGATCCCCCTAGCTCCATTTCCCTGTGGCCATTTTTCCCATGGTTTTACAAAGGAGGCCATTGGTCCGCTCCATTTGACCCATGGATGCTGGATAATAGATGCTAGAAGTGCGATGATCAATACCCATGCGATCCATGAGTAACTCCACTGCTTCATTTAAGAATGGACTCCCATTGTCAGATACTATTTCCATGGGTGTCCCAAACCTTGTGCAGATACGTTCAAATATGAAATTTGAAACTACCTTACCATTTGCAGTGGGGAGGGCGATAGCTTCAGCCCACTTAGTGACATATTGAGTGGCTATCAAAAGATACTTCTTTTTGCGGGCAGGGGCCCGGACAAAATCTATTCCCCACTTCTGAAATGGATGGATGGACATCACTGGGTGATGTTGCCCAAGATTCAAATCCTTTCTACCAAATAATTGGCATGGTTCACAAGTTTTGCAATACATAGTGACATCCTTGAACAAGGTCGGCCAATAGTATCCAGCATGTAAAATCTTCTTAGCTGTATAGTCACTGGCATAATGGCCTCCACAAAATCCATCATGATAATGCTTCAATACCTTAGTACTTCATCTGCATCAATGGCCCGTCTTAGTACCCCATCCATGCCTTGACAGTACAACACCCCATCAAAGAGAGTGTAGCGCCTACTATCTCTGCGGATCTTCTTTCTCTCATAGCTAGTATTTTCCAGAGGAAAGGAGAAAGCAGTCAGAAACCTATAAATACCACCATACCATGGATCCCCAACTTCTATGGCCGCTACAAGGGTTACATCGAGGCACTTCTCTAAATCAATCAAAGCATTCTTCAAGTTGGAACAACTCCCTTTTACAATTTTGAAAGAAAAATGATATTCTTGTAGAATTGCCAACCATTTGGCCAACCGGCCCATGGGATTTGGTGATTGAAGAACCTACTTTGCAAGACCATTGCTAGAGATTATAATGAAGGACTTCCAAGCCACATAATGCTTAAATTTCTCAATGCAGAACACCAAAGGCAAGACATGCTTGTCAGCCTCAAAGTAGCATCATTCGGTTTCAAGCAATTGTCGAGAAGCAAATTGAACGGGATACATGAACTGATCCTCCCCTTGCTAGAGAAGAACACCTACCAGAGTATGCTCACCAAACCCAGGATTAATATAGAAAGTATTTGACCAATCTGGATTGTGTAGAATGGGTTCTGAAGCCAAAGAACTCTTGATTTGTACAAACCCATGATCACAATCCTCATCCCAAGAGAAATCAACTCCATCTTTTAATAGCATAGTCATGGGTCACGTCAAAGCAGCATATTGATCAATGAAGTGGTGATAGTATCCTGCTAGATTGACAAATGAGCATACCTGCCGTTTGGTTGTTGGCGGGGACAGCTTGAGGATAGCTTCTACCTTCTTGAGGTCAGGCTTGATGCCCTCAGATGAGATAATATGTCCCAGTAACCTCCCTTGAGTGGCTCTAATGGTGCATTTATCAGGGTTGAGACTGCCATTCGCATCATTGACCCTTTGGAAGCCAACCTAACCTTCATGGCATGCTCCTTACGTGATGAGAATATACAGAAATCATCTAAAAACACCTCCAAGAAATCCCCCAAATAAGGAGCAAACACCATCTGCATAAATCTTTGAAAGGTAGCAAGAGAATTAGTGAGGCCAAATGGCATTACTTTGAATGCAAACGTCCCCTAGGGTGTGGCAAATGTGGTTTTAAGCACATCTTCTTCGGTAATTCTAATTTGATAAAACCTAGAGTAACCATCATAGAAAGTATACATTTCATGACCACTTACCTTCTCAAGAACGAGGTCTTGAAATGGCAGAGGATGATGGTCCCTCTTGGTGGCCACATTGAGTTTCTTATAATCGATGAAGACCCGCCACTTGTTTTTCTTGGGGATGACTACCACTAATGAAACCCATTCAGTATTGTGAATCGGAACAATAAACCCAGCTTCTACAAGCTTCTGCAACTTTGAGTGCAAAGCATCGGTTTGTAGGGGCCCTAATCTCTGATACTTCTGAGCCACTGGCTTCGCATCAGGCTTCAGGTCTATCTTATGTTCTATGGCAGTCACATGGCGAAGGTGGCGGTAGCTAGTTGCAAAGAGGTCAGGGAAATCTTTGAACATTTCTAGAAACTCGTCTTTCTCACTCGAAGTGAGGTCCGGGGAAAGCGTAGATTCAAGCTATTACCTTTTTTGCAGGTGGCGGGGTCGGAGACACCCCCATCATGTAAACTTCCTCCTCTGAGAACTCCTCCCCCGGTCTAATTCTTCCATTGATTCAAACATCGAGGATGAGAGAGTATCACTGTCTTGCTCCTCTTCTTCCTCTGGTTCAATGGCACCTGGTTGCAAAGGGATCTTCTTCTTAGAAGTACCAAAAGACATGTGTCCGATCTTCCAATAGCTAACTGCATCACTCTTTCTTAGCCACGGTCTCCCGAGTATGGCTAGGTAACTCTTGCATGTATCTTCAATGTCCACTACATAGAAATTGACGGTGGTGGTCAACCCATTGACAGTGATGGGCAAATCCTCAATGACTCCCAGGGTGGCGAGTCGTCGACCATCTGCTACCTTGATTGGAGTGGAGGAACGCCTTGTGCATTTCAAATTCAACTTCTTCATGATACGGGGCACCATGATATTACATGCAGCTCCCCCATCAACACACACACTTTTGATACAACAGTTATCTATGATGACATCTACTATATGCGGGTGTCGATCAACTTCCTCGGAGATAGAAGAAATCTCTCATACCTTTCCATTTTTCTTGCTCCTCCTTGTTGAGAGCCCTTGCTGCAACTCATGTCTCACTTAGGGCTTAATGCTATTAGTTGAGGAAGCATGATGCTCAAAGAACTATGAGCAAGGTCCTGAACGACCAAATAGTCTTCTTGCCCTGAGTCGATAGGGAAATCCGAAAGTGACCACTTACTCCTACAAGATCTTTTAGTCTTCTCTATTGGTGGGTCTGCCATCTCAGCATCAGAGGGCTCTGAGAAGGAGACATTCTTCCTAGGGTGGCCTAGTTTGGAGAGGGGTCTGAGGTGGTACGACTTCTCTTCTCGAGGTGAAGGACCTCTATGTCAGAATCCTCGGAGCCTAATTCACTTAGAAGATTCACCCTTGGAATATTGGTACATTCGGTGCGATAATGACCCTTCCGGTGGCACTCATAGCATACAACATTAGCATGGTCTCTTGGAGGGCGATTGGCTTGATTTCTGATGCCCACCATCTCAAGCCGAAGATCATTCAGGGCCTTGGCTAGGTCATTGACTTCAGGTTCTTTAGCAGGCGGGGCCCCAAGTGGGGCCGAGGGAGTAGGAAGGAGGGGGGCTCGTGGGCGAGGCTAGGGAAATCTTCCAGGCATAGGGTGAGGATATACACCTTGTTGAGGGTAAGCATCTAAAGGAGGACCATACATTTGAGGTGGAGGCGGTGGATACATCCCTGATGGGGGGTGGGGGTATGCCCCTAAGTTGGACCCCCCAGATTGTTGTTGCAAGAATTGAGGGGGTTGTGGAAGGACAATCGTCTTCTTTGAAGCGGGGTCAGACTGAACTTTATCAAACTTTTGAGCCATCTCTTGTGCTAGCACCATGGTTTCTGGATTCTCCCATTTGAGCTTGAGGCAGAATTCATCACTTGCTCCTACTACAAGGTAGCCCAGCACATGTTGAGTCATTCCAACTCGAAATTCGGGATTGTCCTCCTGTGTGGCAATTAAATGGTCTAGGAGCATGGTCGCTCGATCCACATATCGATGCACCGTCTCACCTTCTGACTACTTTAGGTTTGCCACCTGCAGATACACATTCTCCGGCTCCTCTTCTTTGCCGAAATACTCAATCATAGCTACGGTCAACCTCGGCCAACTTTGGTGAACGTCCTCAGCCTGCTTTTCATACCACACTTGAGCCAAACCCTCTAGAAATGTGGGAAGAACCAACAACCATCTATCTTCAGTAAGAAAGTTGAGAGAAACACAACGGCGCTTGAAGGCCACAAGATACTCATTTGGATTTTCTTCAACGCGTCCACAAAACACAAGAATTCAACCATGCTTGGGAAATGGAAAAGAGAGAGACAAAGTGAGGCTTATCTATTGGCAAACAATGTAAAGAGGTAGCTTTGAACTGAAAATCAGGTGAAGATACATCCACAAAGCACACATAGGTAGGGTAGGGTGTGACTGGTGTATTGTGAAATACTATACGGGAAGAATCTTCGGCATAGAATAGCTCATAGACAATCTTAAAAGGACCAACCCTCATTGGTTGAGGTATGACATTGCATTCAACTTTACAGGCGAGGGTTAGAGACACGATGCTGCATGAGGTTGTTCATCAAGGCAAACAAGAATGCCATGACAAAAATCAACAGTTGGAGAGCTTGCACATCACCTTCAGCTTCTTCCAGTTCTTGTAGTCGCCATGCTATTTCTTCAAGGGGTGTGCGGTCTGGCATCCTTCTTTTGAGCAATGTCCTTAAGGACCTTTCTGATGATGTTCCGAAGTCGGTAAACTCGTATCAAATATGCACAACACTTAGTTTCATGATGACCACAACCTTTGTATTCCTTACAAATGATCACCCTATTGAGATATCGAGCTCCACTCGCGATATGCCAGGGTGACTGTTGTGCATTTATGTCACCGACTTGTTAGCTGGAGATGCGGTTGGTACACCGCCCACAAATAATAGCTGGATGACAGCTATCCTTATCTACACTAGTTCGTGGCTCAGTTAGTATGCCACCTTAGTTAGTTAGTATGCCACCTTGGTTTGAGACCCACATATAGGGTTCTTCTATTTCTTTGTACTAGAGTGCTTTTGGCTTTCACAACTAAGAAGAGGAAAACTGTTTTTAGCCTCCACCTTTGTGTGTATTCCCCCATTGTGCATGTGAGAAAAACGCAAGTGAGACTCCTTCCCTCTCTCCCACTATCTTCACATGGTATCAGAGCCTTGTTCGTGGTAAGGAGCTCAAGAAAGCAAACCAAGTTCGCAGTGTCCTGGTAAGAGGACCAGTGTTGCTTTCCTTTTTCGAGTTTGGGAGCAAATCTCTGCAGGTAGCACAGCCGGAAGTGCAAGAGTGCACTGTCTCAGATTGAGACGCCCTTCGCGGTGTGGCGAGAGCGCAGTATATGCTGCGGAGGCCATTTCGAGGCCCGTTTTGAAGGCGGAAGTTCTTCGCAGGCACTCAGAAAAAGGCCTTGTTTTTTGCTGTGCGACCACTGCGCGGCTAGTCGGTGGAAAGGTGCCGCAGAAATTGCATCGTATGCCTGTGTGCAGGGATATTGGGAGTTGCAGATTCATTCCTGTTGCCTGTTGATGCAAAATCGTCACTAGGAAGTGACTGTGTGGTGAAATACCACTTTCGTCAGTTTTGCAGATCTGCCCGTGTGAGGCAAAAGCTGTGTTTTTTGCAGTGACAGAATATTTTGCAGTGTTCTGTAATGGCGTCTGATTCTCTCTTTCACAGATTGTCACTGAAAAGCTTGACAAGAACAACTTCCAGGCATGGAAGTTTAGAATGACGAATTTCTTGATGGGAAAAGGCTATTGGGAATTCATTACAGGAAATGAAGAAGAACCTGTTCTTCCTAATGTTCCTAGTCAACAGGAAATGTAGGCATTCAAAGGATGGCATGAGAGAGCCAGGAAAGTTATGTACTGGCTGTCTATCAGTATTTCGGACTCCATGATTGTGCATATTCAGGATGCAAGTACGCCAAAGGAGGCATGGGATACTTTGGCAAAAATGTACAGCACAAATACGCAAGCCAGGAAAATGCAACTCAAACAGGAGTTGCACAATGTGCAGAGAGAAAATTTGAGCATAAATGACTACCACATGAAAGTGAAGAAAATTGCAGATGCACTTGCTTCCATTGGGTCGCCAGTGGATGATGATGATTTGGTTTCTGTGACCTTGAATGGTCTAGGAAAGGATTATGCACAGTTCCGGACATCCATTGCCGTCCGTGAAAAATTTCCTGATTTTGAGGAGCTGATTGCTCTTCTAATTTCTGAAGAGCAGAGAAATGGTGGTGCATCTTCTTCAGCAGGAACTTCAAAAGAAACTGTCTTCTACTCAAATGCTGGCAGAGGTAGAGGTAGAGGTAGAGGAGGCCGATCTGCAGGCCGTGGTAGAAATCAGAATATGCAGCAAACGCAAGAAAACCAGTCCTATGCAGGAGGACGTGGTAACTCTAGAGGCAGGGGGAGCCAAAGAGGCCGTGGTGGATGGCAGAGAAGCCAAAATGCAAATAGCAATGTTGAATGCTACTATTGTGGCAAAATGGGTCATATGGCTAAGGACTGCTACAAAAAGCAAAATGACATTATGAATGGAAAATTGCAGCAAGGCAATTATGCATCTTCTAGCAGGCAGGGTGATGACAGAAATGAGCATCTATTTATGGTGCAGCATATGACCAATTCTGTGACAAGTGCAGAAGAACAAAATGATGTGTGGTATGTTGACTCAGGTGCGTCAAACCACATGACAGGTCATGCAGAATGGATGCAAGATGCAAGGAAAATGGAAAAGCCAGGATTTGTGGAGACTGGTGATGATACTGCACATCCTATTGTGCAGATTGGCAAAATTCCTTTGTCTATGCAGGATGGGAAAAAGAAATACTTGTCTGATGTATTTCATGTCCCGAACATCACCAAGAACCTGGTTTCTGTTGGTCAGATGGTTGAGCAGGGCTTGCAGGTCAGATTTAATCCTCATGGATGTTTTGTTGAGGATATGAAAAATAATGGTCACTTGATAGCAAAAGGAAAGAAGAAGGGCAGGATGTTTACGTTGGATGCAGACATGCCTGAATTGAGTGCAGCAATGTTTGCACATGGGACCGGTGTAGTTGCAGATATTGATATCTGGCACAAACGCATTGGTCATGTTAATATACAGCGACTTAAATCAATGCAAGCCCAAAATATTGTTGCAAGATTGCCTAAATTCAAGATTGCAGAAATGCACAAGGTTTGTGAAGCCTGTCAATTTGGGAAACAGGCAAGGAAACCTTTTCCTAAGCATGTTCAAGAGAGTAAAAAGCCATTGGAATTAATCCACTCTGATGTGTGGACTACAAAAGCTGCATCTATTGGAGGCTGTCACTATTTTGTCACATTTATTGATGACCTCAGCAGAAAACTGTGGGTGTATTTTATGAAAAAGATCAAAGCTATGGTTGAAAAAGAAACAGGCCTGCAAATAAAATGCCTAAGGTCAGATGGAGGGGGAGAGTACCTCTCAAATGAGTTTGCAAGGTTCTTGCAGGAGCATGGTATAAAGCAGCAATATTCATGCAGTCATACCCCACAGCAAAATGGAATTGGAGAAAGAAAAAACAGGCATATTGGAGAGGTATCTCGGGCTATGCTAAATGAAAAAGATCTACCAGATTATTATCGGGCTGAAGTAGTTGCTACAGCAATCTATATAATGAACAGGACTCCCAATGCAGCAATACACGGCATGATGCCAGAGGAGATGTATACTGGTAGGAAACCAGATATTTCTCATTTGAAGATTTTTGGTTGCATTGCCTATGTCCATGTGCCAGATGAGTTGAGGTCCAAGTTGGATCCAAAAGCTGAGAAGTGCATCTTTATTGGTTATTCTCTGCAGCAGAAAGGGTATAGATGCTATAACCCTTCTACACGTAAGTTCACAGTGAGCAGAGATGTTGTTTTTTATGAGATGAGCAGCTGGTATAAACCAGTAAATGTGATGATTAATGTAGATGCACAAAATGGTAATGCTGCACAGAATGCACAGCAACAATCACAAAATATCAGTGGACCTGGAGTGTCCTCTACCAGTGGTTCACATACTTCGCCATGGACAGGCAGATTGAGATCAGGAGAATCCCCTCAAAGCAATGCAGAGAGTGGTACGCAGGTATCACGAAAAGGAAAAGAGAAGGTAGATCAGCCCATGTTTGATGTGAATGCAGGTCACTCTTGTGTGGATGGTGAATCCAGTGGCTCAGAACAGAGCATTGATGATGAGTTGGGTATTCCTTCTGTTGTTACACCTGGAGTAAGGAAGACCAGGGATGTTTTGAGAGCACCTGGAAGTGAGCCTATTTTACGCAGGTCTACCAGGGTTAGGTATTCTGTGGATAGGCTGAAATATGATGGATTTACAGCCATTCACTATGCCTATATGGTCAAAGTGATACAGGAACCAGAACCCACTTCTTTTAAGCAAGCCATGGGAAATGAAAAATGGGAGAAAGCCATGGATGAAGAAATGGATGCCTTGGATGCTAATGCTACATGGGAATTGGTGCCTTTGCCTAAAGGCAAGAATGCAATTGGTTGTAAGTGGGTTTATAAGATCAAGCACAATGCAGATGGTTCTGTGAATAGATACAAGGCAAGATTAGTTGTCAAGGGGTATGCACAGACATATGGCATTGATTATGAAGAAACTTTCAGCCCGGTTGCAAGGATGGCAACTGTAAGAGCAGCCATTACTATGGCTGCATCAAAGGGATGGTCTTTACATCAGATGGATGTAAAGAATGCCTTCTTGCATGGTGATTTGCAAGAAGAGGTCTTTATGGAGCAGCCAGCAGGTTATGTTCATGCTATTCATCCTGAGTTTGTTTGCAGGTTGAAAAAAGCCTTGTATGGCTTGAAACAAGCACCTAGAGCATGGTCTGACAAGATAGGACAGTATCTTGTCACTATTGGCTTTCAGATTTCCAAGGCAAATTTCTCACTCTATGTGAGAAAAACAGAGAAAGGGATTATGCTGCTGGTCATTTATGTTGATGATTTGATCATCACAGGTGATAGTGATGAAGATATCCTTCATGTGAAAATGCTATTGAGGCAGAAGTTTGAGATGAAGGATTTGGGAGAGCTGCGTTATTTCTTGGGCATTGAGGTGATTAGATCACCAAGTGGGATACAGCTCTTGCAGAGGCAGTATGGATTGGACATGCTGTCCAAATATGGGATGACAGGCTGTAAGCCTATTTCAGTTCCGTTGGAGCAGAATGTGAAGCTGAGCGCAGATGCAGGAGGTGAGCTTCTGGAGGACCCTACTATGTACAGATGCATAGTAGGAAGTTTGATTTACATGACTATTACCAGGCCAGATTTGAGCTATGCTGTTGGGTTGGTAAGTCAGTTTATGCAGGCTCCAAGGAAACCGCATTTGGATGCGGCTAGACGCATACTGAGGTATGTGAAGTCCACATTGCAGTATGGACTATTTTATGAGGTTGGGGTTCAGATACAATTGCATGGATACACTGATGTTGATTGGGCTGGTAGTATTTCAGATAGATGATCTACCAGTGGATATGTGTTCTCTTTTGGGAGTGCTGCAGTCACTTGGAGCAGCAAGAAACAGCCTACAGTTGCCTTGTCGAGCACAGAGGCTGAGTACAGGGGTGCAGCAATGGCTGCATGTGAGGTAGCTTGGTTGCATAAGCTACTTTATGATATGCATCAGTCTACAGATGGGCCGGTTGTCATTTATTGTGACAACATGAGCAGTATACATTTGGCAAAGAACCCAGTCTTTCATGCTAGAACAAAGCACATTGAGGTGCATTATCACTATGTGCAGGAGAAGGTTTTACTAGGTCTTATTGATCTAGTTTATGTCAGCACAGAGGATCAGGCAGCTGACATATTCACGAAAGCATTGGGCGCAAAGAAGCTGCGCAAGTTTATAGACCTGCTTGGTGTGCAGGATTTGGGATTGAGCTCGAGGGGGAGTGTTGAGATATCGAGCTCCACTCGCGATATGCCAGGGTGACTGTTGTGCATTTATGTCACCGACTTGTTAGCTGGAGATGCGGTTGGTACACCGCCCACGAATAATGCCTGGATGACAGCTATCCTTATCTACACTAGTTCGTGGCTCAGTTAGTATGCCACCTTAGTTAGTTGAGTTTGGTTTGAGACCCACATATAGGGTTCTTCTATTTCTTTGTACTTGAGTTCTTTTGGCTTTCACAACTAAGAAGAGGAAAACTGTTTTCAGCCTCCACCTTTGTGTGTATTCCCCCATTGTGCATGTGAGAAAGCCGCAAGTGAGACTCCTTCCCTCTCTCCCACTATCTTCACACACCCTCCTTCATGACTTGAGACTTTGTAGGGGCGGTGCTTCCACTCGTTTCATGTGTGATTGAAGTACAAGCTTCTAGTGCCAAGAAATCAGCAACTAAATTTTGAGTTCGAGGGATATGATGAATTTTTACCTCTTCAAATTGTTTGCAAAGTTCCAATGCTTGTTGATGTCATGGAACCAAGCCTTCGCTCCGCACCTTCCACCTTCCACTAACTTGTTCACACACAAGTTGAGAATTTCCTTGCACCTCAAGTTGCTTGATGTGCTGTTCTCATGCCTTTTGTAGCCAAAAAATGAGTGTCAAGTACTCAACTTGGTTGCAAGTACTTGTAGGTGCAAAGTTGCTATAACAATACACCTCACCACCCGATGAAGTGAGCTTCACACCCACACCAGCAGCCTTGGTCGAAGGTTTGTTTGCCCCGCCAAATTGAAGGAGCCAAGATGTCATCACACAAAGACTAAAATTCGGACATCCCAAGTTTCTCGATAGTCCAAGATAGGTAGAAGAAGAGGGTGGGGAGAATTCAATACTTGAGCAAGACGTTTAGCACCAAATAAACTTGCAATCCTTTGTTGATAGTTTATCTTTAGACCAGAAAGAATTACAACTTGAAGCTCAAAATGTGGCACAAAGGGTTGATTAGGTATAAAGGGATTCCTTGGTCAAAACATTACCAACCATAGCCAAGCCCTAGAAACCTTTGTAGTGAGGTTGAGAAGAAATCATTCAAGATGAGCTTATCCACAAGAATTAATAAGTAGATGCATCACCAAGCTTGTGGTTCATCCCACCCTTGGAAGAATGTCACCCTTTTAATTACCTCCGATTTAGCCAGTAGCTCGATCGTTGCACAATGAGTAGAATTGAAATCAAAGCCCTCCCAGTGTATCACCAGTTCTTCACCTTGAACCATCCACGGTGTATCATCCCACCCGTCGTCTCCTCGAGCAATGCATTGTACAATCAATTGTTGAGATCGCCATGAAGATCAAGAAGGAGATCTCGCCAATTGGTAGCCGTAATGAGCGGAGGACCAAGCACCAAATCCTTGAACTAGTCGAGAAGTGACATAAATATCCACCCTCTTGTGTGGCGTGCGTCCAGGAGTGAACTTCAAAAAGTTCAGAATCTGCGATCTAGTGCGAGAAATGAATAGAGTACATGAAATGAAGTACTTTTTCTTTTTACAGCAAGAGGAAACTCCCTTCGGTTAGAGAGTTACAGTTCATGAGATTTCGACATATAAGCGATATCATTACACTTTCATCACTTCTTGTTTGCTGGCCCAATGGTAAGCCTTCCTTTTGTGAAGGGGGAGGTCTTGGGTTCAATTCCCACTCCTTAAAAAAAGAGAGGAGAGGAGAGGAGAAGAGAAGGGGAAGAAGAGGAAGAGAAGGATAGGGGCACGAGATGTGTTCCAGTTTTGCAGGAGCTCGAAAAATTTGTCCACAACTAGGAGAAGACGCAGGAGCCCAGAAGACCAGTCGCGTTCTATCTGGGGCGTGCAAATGCACCAGCTACAACCAGGGGGTGCGCGGATGTTGCAGATGCACCTGGTACGACCAGATGATTTTCCAGCCAGAATATGCGCAAATGCACAAGAGCTGTGAGCAGAAGGCATGCAGATCAGAGGTGCAGAAGCGAAGAACCACACATGGAAGATGCTGTAGAACTAAACCCAACCGTAGGAGTAACGAATTTTACACCACTAGCTGTGGAGACTTCGATCCCAGCAGCCATACAAATTCTATAATCTAGAAAAAGAAATCAATTCACAAGGCTTGACGCTAGGCATGGCGACACTCGAGGGCCATAGAGGAAAAGGGAACGTGAGAGGAGATGCGTTAACATGGGTGGAGAAATGGGATTAAGAGGAGTGGGAATGAAGAGGGGGACTATGGCACAAGGGGGAATGGAGAGGGGGAAGAGGAGCATGTACATGATGGGAGGTGGAATGTAGAGATGGAGACATCAAGGGAAGAGAGCCATGCTTTATTTAAAAAGAAGGATGGGTGGAAATCAAAGTACTAGCTAGGTGGCTTTACAAAGAATGAGCGTGTTACATCAAGGAATAGCCCCCTCCTTTTATAGCCAAGAGAGGGGGTCTCTCCCAATAGATGCATCCTCCCACATGCATGGTGTGTGTGGAAAAGTCTCCCATGTGGGCTAGGTGGGTACACACTCTCGATTGTGTGCGACAACCCTTTGCCTCATTTTTCCACATAAATCAAACCCCATATCCCAAGTCTAAGATACTATCTTCGTCTCCTCCCAATTTTATAATACGTTCAAACATCTAGGAGGACAAGTGGAGGGTTGGCACAAGGAGTCTTGCCACCTCATCATACTTTCCCCATTATTTAACTTGCATTCTTAGACTATCTACACCCCCCCCCACATGGGCCTATCCTACATGGAGGGAATAATCCAAAATAATATCCATCTCCACCTATTTTATATTACTTCTCCCATGGTCCTTGGGCCATGTCTCACTAAATGCAGGCATGGGACCGCCTAGGTGGAGGGGTGGCACATGGAGGAACCATGCCACCTTACCATTTTATAATATAACTACCATGGATTATGTACAACACACCTTATGGGTCCTCTTATGTGGAAGGGTGGCACATGGTCATGCCCTATGCACACCATATTTTATTATACTATTGCCACACACAAGCACACACATATATTTATGCCTTTTACTTTGGTCAAATTTATCCATAATAGTACACAAGCTTGATTTAGCATCCAATGCTAATAACTTAGTGCAAGTTTTGATTCAAGCTTTAAAAGATTATGGGGGATTGATGGACTTTGATATGGTCAAGAAACTTGTTTGTTTTGCATGTGAGGGTGCACAGGTCTTGCAAGGTTGTCAGAATGGCATTTCTATACAATTAGAAACAAAATATTCTCCTTATTGTGTCGAGATACATTGTATGGCACATCGTACAAATCTAGCTTACAAAGTTGTATCCACATTTTCCTTGGTACAAAGAATCAAGACTTTGGTCAAAAAATGTTACTTACTTTTGCAAGAGTCCAAAAATATATAATCAATTTCGAGTTATTGCAGAAGTAGTGGGTACAAAAGGGAGAAAGATTTTGAAGACGTGGATACTAGATGGATTTCTTTGGTTCAACCAGTGAAGAGACTATGGGATGAATACAAAACTTTGGTCTATTTAATGCATATGGAGGCAGAAGAGGTTGAAATATCATAGACTGACCAACATAGATTCGATATTGGGATTGTGTGGAATTATTCCTCTTTTAGACAAAATGAATATGTTGACTAAAATGTCTCAATCCAAGGATATTTATATCAACGAATATGTCAAAGCAACAAAACTCACTAATTTGAGTATAGCAACAACATATGATAAAAAGTCAAGCTCCAGTTTTCAAGACAAAGAATTGTTCAAAGATTGGGAAAGTTTAATAGACTTGGATGGGGATTCCTCTCTTTTAACATGTGATGAGGAAAGATATGTTTGCCTTCGTGTAATTAATCAGGTTTTCAGGTTAACAAGAGAAAACAAAAGGCACAAAAGACTGCAATATGTAAAGAAAGAGGCTTTTTTTAAGAAAGTACAAGCAGTGAAAAATGCCCTTAGTGAAGTTGCAAGTGAAGTGGTAGATGAGATTAAAAGTAGGTTCCCACCAAATGACTTAATGGAAGCATTTACAATCATATTCCCACATTTTTGGGTCAATGGATCTTGTGAAAGTATCAAAGCAAGTTTAAAAATTCATCTCTGGATGCTCTCAAAAACACTTTGGAAAGGACATTGACATGGATGATATAAAGTACAATGGTTTGTTGGACTTTGAAAAGCTTTATTCACAGTCTTCCCTTTTGGAGAAGTCATGCACCGGCAAATGCAACTCAATGGAAAATGTTCAAATGCAAGGTTCTATGGTTCTCGACTTTGTGGAGTGAGCTCTACCGTAGCACATTCCTACAAGATAACATTTATGAGTACTTCGAGCTTGCAAATTTATGTCAAACATTTATTCTTGGCTTAGTTGAGAATGAAAGGTGTTTTAGTACTCTAGGTTACTTGAAGAATAAGCTTTGCAGTAAGCTGGATGAGAACTTAGGTCGTAGCTTGGGATTGTACTCTTGTTCTTATGATGTTAGTAGCTTTCCATATGATAGAGCATTAGCACTGTGGAAGTCAAGTTGTAAAAGGAAAGGCTATAATTAGCTTTTTTGGACTGTTTGAACTCAACTTTGAGAAATTTCTTTACAATGTATTTGAAGGATATTCATTACCCTTCATGAATTTTATGCTTTGTATACTTTATAAATTCTAGATATTTCATGTCTTTTTGGATTGTGAAATAGAAAAAAGAGGTAGCTTTTAGTATTCTTAGTTTTCATGTCTTTTTAAATTGTGACATAGAAAAGAGAGGTAAGCATTGTGTAAGTGAAGTTGTAAAAGGAAAGGCTACAATTAGCTTGTTGGACTATTTGAACTCGACTTTGAGAACTTTCTTTACAATGTATTAAAAGGACAGTCATTTCCCTTGATGAATTCGATGCTTTGTATAATTTATAAATGCTAGCTATTTCATGTCTTTTTAGATTGTGAAATAGAAAAAAGAGGTAGCTTTTGGTATTATTAGTTTTAAATGTTAATTATTTCATGTCTTTTTAGATTGTGAAATAGGAAAGAGAGGTAGCGTTTGATATTATTAGTTTCTAACATATTTGGGAACAATTAAAGTTTTTAAAATGCTCTAGAATATTTTGCCCAAATTTGAAAGAAAAATTATAATAAAAGTTGAAATTTGCCAATGATTTGAAGCTTTAAAAAATAATATATGAAAAATTTTGTCAATATATTATAATACTATATTACTATACCTTCGATAAAAACATCCTTGATGTATATACATACATAAGGGGTTTTTAAACTAGAAAAGTGAAAATTTTCATATGTAAGAGATACTTTAATCATCTCAAAATTTACAAAAGGGGAGTATATAGGTTATAAAAATCCGTAGGTAGGGTTGCTTTTAAATACCTCTTTGATTACATGTGCTATATGGGGTTTTTACAAAGTGCCCCCCTCGGGACTCATATTGACTCTTCTATTTACTATGACTTGTCCCAAAACAGTAAAGGCTCTAGCTTACTTTTGCTAGGATTGCATACTAAGATGAGACTAAGATTGACTCCTCTACGCACCATGACATATCCCAAGATAGTAAAGGCTCTAGCTTACTTTTGTTGGGATTCCATAGTAGTTCTTAAAGAGTGGAATAATGTTTCTAGGGCTCCAAATCATTTCATAAGCTTGGCCACAAATGGGGGTCTTCTTTCACCTCAATTGAAACTTAGCAGTTCTAATTATTTCACTTGAATTGAAATATAGCAGTAGTAATTCTTTCACCTTAATTGAAATATGGTAGTACCAATTGAACTATTATAGCAATATCACAACCTTTACCACTTCAATCCCCCACATGATCATGCCCTTGATTATTTAGAAGGGGAGAAAGGAGGAGAAGGATGACTTAAAATGTATAGCCATATGATGTAGGTTCAACGTAAAGGGTTTTAATCCAATATATTGACATAAATCTACATATAAAATGTCTTTCAAATTTATACTTTTATAAAGGGAAAGGAATGTAGGATCCATATCTAAGGATCCCTTTGAATGCACATTGTATGTAGGTTTTCCTAGTGGTGCACCGATGGGAAGGAAAACTAGGGGAGGGGATCAATAATGTAGGGGGAGCAAGAGAGGTTAATGAAGATGTGAAAGGGGAGCCCCACTAATGGTGTCCTTGTTGTTATTTCCATGCTATTGGTGTTACATAAGATACTAACCATTATGGCATAAAGTAAGAATCTCAAGGTCAAAAGTTACCTTGTGTCCAAAATGTAAACAAATTTCTATCTACGTCCTAAGAAAAGAAAACCAGGTCCATAAAAGTATGTATATTTGTTACAAGCTATCTTGTAAGGAACTTTCCCACCTATGCAATTCCTGTAAATTAATCCAAGTTACCCAAAGATACATAACTATCCATTGTGGCTAGTTGTCCATTTAGTTTCAATCAAATAAGATAATCAAATAAGTTTTTGTGGGTCCATACATAAATGGTATACTAAGTTAGTTTAGTCATAGTAGGTTTATGGGGAAAATATAAGTTCAATACATTAACTTTCAAGATAAAATGACTAATGAGGATAATCCATTTTCTCCTAAGGTTCTGCTTAATTGGTTGGGAGATCCATTTGAGAAACTGAGTCCCCTCAAGAGTCTTATTGCTAACCAAAAACATCTTCATAAAGATCGGCATGATTGGAGTATCCAAAGGTAATTCCTTTCTTCTTCAACATCAATCCAATCTCCCATATTATTGTGCCAATAATATTACTCTACAAACTTGAAGGAGAAGTGCATCACAACAAAAATACAAGTTAGAACAGTGTATTTTTACTGTGGAAGCCAGGCTTCTATACACATTTGTTATTTATGTCACTCTTTCATATTAGCAATGACCAGATTTCGGCACATATATATAATCCATAATAATCAAAGGTTCTCATTGAAACCATGGAATACTACAAGAAATTTGAAGGACGAAATCCTTGCATGTTAGGCAATATGCAATTTCATGATACTAGAAAGAGAATCATGAAAATCTAAACAGAATCGGCAAATTCATGATACTAGAAAGAGAATCATGAATCATGAATATCTTCTAACAGAATCAGAATAGAGCAAAATGAGTATAACATTTTCATATGATGCTTCAAAAATAAAGAAGAATTTAGCACCATTTTGTCTTAAGGAGAAAATGTCATGTATATCATAAGTTTCCCTTTTCAAATCTTAACAATATACATGATAGATTTATGCTTATCCCATAGATCATTTCCTGATTGTTCTGGTTTAGACATAGTACACTCCCCAATATGAACACAAAAGGTTAATGAAAAATCAATAATCAAATAATCCCATTTTTCCTCTCTAACTTATTCCATATTCGAAAATGTAAGTACTTGAGACTATTTCCTAAATATTAGGAGCTATATGAAACTAATGACATCCAATTTTTAATATAAAAATGATTAAAATGTATCATGGGTGTTGTCGAATCCGATTTAAGGATCGAAATCCAATAAACTAGTGTCCTACCATTGTAAGATTTGTACCCATGGACTTAACACGCTTCCATTTATGTAAAAATGCAAGGCATGTAGCCTCATGCATGGCTCTTTCCTTTGAATTTCTCTTTCAAATCTTTCCATTCATAAAATAAGGATTTTGCAGAGACCCCAAATGGAATTACCACAAAATTTCTATACTGATGGGTGCTACTAGATAAAAAAATAATGCTAGATGGACCCAAAATGACAATGGAATGAGACACATGTGGTGTCACTGAAAAAGCTATACCTAATCTCTTGTTTTCCTCTCTTGAGCCCTCCATACCCGCATAAACTTTCATCAAGATCTCCCTCATCAAATATCGTAATATCCAACAGTGGTTGATATATACATTCTTGTTATGTCTCTCCAATAGTACCTAACATATTTTTACATTCTCTTCTTATCTCCATAGTTTTATACTCCTCATTGTTGTTTAGCTCAATCTTGTTGACATGTGGACTAATATACATGTGTTCTCTTTTCTTTCATCATTTGATGGTACACCAAAATGAGACATGAATGCCACATTTTTTAACAATGGTTTTCACCACTACTGTCTACTCATTTTTAAGCATGGATTCTTAAAGGATCCAATAATGCTTTATGCATTGAGCTACCCATCTTGTCATTACTTTCAAACTGGTTGACAACAGTGGGAACATTTACCAAGACCCATCGAGGGCCAACATGTGAACGTCTGCTTGACAAGCAATTCAAAATCTTTTACCTAGGATCAAAAACTTCACATAATTGATCATCAGGCATATGTATTAAATATATCAACATTGTATTTGTGAGTCCACCTTAAGAAATATTGCTCATCCACTTCTCGACCATCCCTATAACATGACTACAAAAGACTTGCCTGCATGCATTAACCCTAGAGACTATGCCAAGTATGCCCTTGTGCATCGAGAAGGTCCATAATCTTCTTCTTTGTTGCTAAATGCTCAATCAATTTTGTGACTGCATTGCATTTTCCATGTGTATCCACCAAGGCATTACCAAGAAAAATAACTTCTCGCAAAAATCCCTTCAAAGCAATCTCATCACATTGATTTGTTTCCTTGTTCATGTGCTCACATCTTGAGTAGGAGGCTTGGTACATACTTAGTCTTACCTTTGTTTTGATGTGCATTGTTTTTGTCACATGTAGTCCAAATTCCAACAAGCATAATAGATTTTCCTACCAAACTTTGAAAAACAATATGGGTATGAAATTGTATAGTAGCCTTTTAAAATGTCTCAAGCTTCCTCCCTGTGTGGGACCACGAGTGATTTGGGTGATGACAACCCTAGAAAGTCATCAGCAAGGAATGTCACCCAATCAAGATGGTGGCTACAAAGTAAGAGGTCATTCCTACATTCCATTGGATTGGCATATATGCCAATCATCCTAGAATTGCAAAGCTTGGACTGGCATGAGTCCCCACAAGATGCCTGTTGTTGCAACAGGATGGAGTGGGGCCTTCCTTTGCACAAGAGCTCCCTTGTTTTGGAATTTAGAGGCTACTTGAAATGTGATTTCATAGGATGGAATGCAAGAAAGCCCCAATGCCCGAGTGGAGAGAGGAATTTTCCATCTCCAACAAGGCATGCAAATGCCATACTTTGGTGCCGCTTTTCGAGGGGTGTCTTGTGGGAACAAGACGAAGCTAGGCATATTTGCCACTTTTTCCACTTGTGGGAACTACCTCTAGAACCCACATTGGCGATCTTGTTGGTGCTGCCATTGCCTAATCTTTGGCATTATGCAAAGTAAAGTGACCATGTTTACTTCACTAGTAGATAGTTTTACCTTATCATATCTTTCCAACACCTCATAGGCCATTGGAGCACCATTTAGTCATCATAATAACATGGGAGAGTCTAGTAGTTTGTCAACATATCACACACCAAGCAATCAGATGTATGATACTCTCACAACCCATAAGAAGTACAACCCTATCCATAGGATGAAGAACTCCTCAAGGTCTATCCATCAAGAAGTTCACGAATATGTTCAATCCTCTAGGAAGAGCGAGAGGCACAACCCCTTAATCTTACCAGGGACCTATTAGTAGAGAAGTACCTACCAACCAATCAACAAGCCAACCCCCTGTGTCCCCAAAGGGATGCCTAACCTGAGAAAGTTCAAAGGTGAAAAGGGTGAAGACTTGACATGCACATCATGAAGTTTGAGCTGACATAGAGAGCTAGTTGCCCTATTGGCTTATTTGTCAACAAAATGGAAAGGACTGTGAAGATAATGGGAGAGAGGGAAGGAGTCTCACTTGTGGCTTTCTCACATGCACAATGGGGGAATACACACAAAGGTGGAGGCTGAAAACAGTTTTCCTCTTCTTAGTTGTGAAAGCCAAAAGAAATCAAGTACAAAGAAATAGAAGAACCCTATATGTGGGTCTCAAACCAAACTCAACTAACTAAGGTGGCATACTAATTGAGCCACGAACTAGTGTAGATAAGGATAGCTGTCATCCAGCTATTATTCGTGGGCGGTGTAACAACCGCATCTCCAGCTAACAAGTCGGTCTAACAAGTCGGTGACATAAATACACAACAGTCACCCTGGCATATCGCGAGTGGAGCTCGATATCTCAACACTCCCCCTCGAGCTCAATCCCAATTCCTGCACACCAAGCAGGTCTCTAAACTTGCGCAGCTTCTCTGTGCCCAATGCTTTCGTGAATATGTCAGCTACTTGATCCTCTGTGCTGACATAAACTAGATCAATAAGACCTAGTAAAACCTTCTCCCGCACATAGTGATAATGCACCTCAATGTGCTTTGTTCTAGCATGAAAGACTGGGTTCTTTGCCAAGTGTATGTTGCTCATGTTGTCACAATAAATGACAACTGGCCCATCTGTAGACTGATGCATATCATAGAGTAGCTTATGCAACAAAGATACCTCACATGCAGCCATTGCTGCACCCCTGTACTCAGCCTCTGTGCTCGACAAGGCAACTGTAGGCTGTTTCTTGTTGCTCCAAGTGACTGTAGCACTCCCAAAAGAGAACACATATCCACTGGTAGATCGTCTATCAGAAATACTACCAGCCCAATCAGCATCAGTGTATCCATGCAACTATATCTGAACCCCAGCCTCATAAAATAGTCCATACTGCAATGTGGACTTCACATGCCTGAGTATGCGTCTAGCCGCATCCAAATGCGGTTTCCTTGGAGCTTGCATAAACTGACTTACCAACCCAACAGCATAGCTCAAATCTGGCCTGGTAATAGTCATGTAAATCAAACTTCCTACTATGCATCTGTACATAGTAGGGTCTTCCAGAAGCTCACCTGCATCTATGCTCAGCTTCACATTCTGCTCCAAAGGAACTGAAATAGGCTTACAGCCTGTCATCCCATATTTGGACAGCATGTCCAATCCATACTGCCTCTGCAAGAGCTGTATCCCACTTGGTGATCTAATCACCTCAATGCCCAAGAAATAACGCAGCTCTCCCAAATCCTTCATCTCAAACTTCTACCTCAATAGCATTTTCACATGAAGGATATCTTCATCACTATCACCTGTGATGATTAAATCATCAACATAAATGACCAGCAGCATAATCCCTTTCTCTGTTTTTCTCACATAGAGTGAGAAATCTGCCTTGGAAATCTGAAAGACAATAGTGACAAGATATTGTCCTATCTTGTCAGACCATGCTCTAGGTGCTTGCTTCAAGCCATACAAGGCTTTCTTCAACCTGCAAACAAACTCAGGATGAGTAGCATGAACATAACCTGCTGGCTGCTCCATAAAGACCTCTTCTTGCAAATCACCATGCAAGAAGGCATTCTTTACATCCATCTGATGTAAAGACCATCCCTTTGATGCAGCCATAGCAATGGCTGCTCTTACGGTTGCCATCCTTGCAACCGGGCTGAAAGTTTCTTCATAATCAATGCCATATGTCTGTGCATACCCCTTGACAACTAATCTTGCCTTGTATCTATTCACAGAACCATCTGCATTGTGCTTGATCTTATAAACCCACTTACAGCCAATTGCATTCTTGTCTTTAGGCAAAGGCACCAATTCCCATGTAGCATTTGCATCCCCAATGCATCCATTTCTTCATCCATGGCTTTCTCCCATTTTTTATTTCCCATGGCTTGCTCAAAAGAAGTGGGTTCTGGTTCCTGTATCACTTTGACCATATAGGCATAGTGAATGGCTGTAAATCCATCATATTTCAGCCTATCCACAGAATACCTAACCCTGGTAGACCTGCGCAAAATAGGCTCACTTCTAGGTGCTCTCAAAACATCCCTGGTCTTCCTTACTCCAGGTGTAACAACAGAGGGAATACCCAACTCATCATCAATGCTCTGTTCTGAGCCACTGGATTCACCATCCACACAAGAGTGACCTGCATTCACATCAAACATGGGCTGATCTACCTTCTCTTTTCCTTTTCATGATACCTGCATACCACTCTCTGCATTGCTTTGAGGAGATTCTCCTGATCTCAATCTGCCTATCCATGGCGAAGTATGTGAACCACTACTAGACGACACTGCAGGTCCACTGATATTTTGTGATTGCTGCTGTGAATTCTGTGCAGCATTACCATTTTGTGCATCTACATCAATCATCACATTTACTGGTTTATACCAGCTGCTCATCTCATAAAAAACAACATCTTTGCTCACTGTAAACTTACGAGTAGAAGGGTTTTAGCATCTATACCCTTTCTGCTGCAGAGAATAACCAATAAAGACGCACTTCTCAGCTTTTGGATCCAACTTGGACCTCAACTCATCTGGCACATGGACATAGGCAATGCAACCAAAAATTTTCAAATGAGAAATATCTGGTTTCCTACCAGTATACATCTCCTCTGGCATCATGCCATGTATTGCTGCAGTGGGAGTCCTGTTCATTATATAAACTGCTGTAGCAACTGCTTCAGCCCAATAATAATAGCCCAATAATAATTTGGTAGATCTTTTTCATTTAGCATGGCCCGAGATACCTCTCCAATATGCTTGTTTTTCCTTTCTGCAATTTTATTTTGCTGTGGGGTATGACTGCATGAATATTGCTACTTTATGCCATGCTCCTGCAAGAACCTTGCAAACTCATTTGAGAGGTACTCTCCCCCTCCATCTGACCTTAGGCATTTTATTTGCAAGCCTGTTTCTTTTTCAACCATAGCTTTGAAAGCTTTGAAGTGCCCAAACACTTCACTTTTCTTTTTCATAAAATACACCCAAAGTTTTCTGCTGAAGTCATCAATAAATGTGACAAAATAGTGACAACCACCAATAGATGCAGCTTTAGTAGTCCACACATTAGAGTGGATTAATTCCAATGGCTTTTTACTCTCTTGAACATGCCTAGGAAAAGGTTTCCTTGCCTGTTTCCCAAATTGACAGGCTTCACAAACCTTGTGCATTTCTGCAACCTTGAATGTAGGCAATCCTACAACAATATTTTGGGCTTGCATTGATTTAAGTCACTGTATATTAACATGACCAATGCATTTGTGCCAGATATCAATATCTACAACTACACCGGTCCCATGTGCAAACATTGTTGCAGTCAATTCAGGCATGTCCGCATCTAGCGTAAACATCCTGCCCTTCTTCTTTCCTTTTGCTACCAAGCAACCATTATTTTTCATATCCTCAACAAAGCATCCATGAGGATTGAATCTGACCTACAAGCCCTACTCAACCATCTGACCAACAGAAACCAGGTTCTTGGTGATGTTCGGGACATGAAATACATCAGACAAGTATTTCTTTTTCCCATCCTGCATAGACAAAGGAATTTTGCCAATCTGCACAATAGGATGTGCAGTATCATTACCAGTCTCCACAAATCCTGGTTTTTCCATTTTCCTTGCATCCTGCATCCATTCAGCATGACCTGTCATGTGGTTTGACACACCTGAGTCAACATACCACACATCATTGCTTTCTTCTGCACTTGTCACAGAATTTGTCATATGTTGTACCATAAACAAATGCTCATTTCTGTCATCACCCTGTCTACTAGAGGATGCATAATTGCCTTGCTGCAGTTTTCCATTCATAATGTCATTCTGCTTTTTATAGTAGTCCTTAGCCATATGACCCATTTTGCCACAATAGTAGCATTCAACATTGCTGTTTGCATTTTGGCCTCTCTGCCATCCACCACGGCCTCTTTGGCTCCCCCTGCCTCTAGAGTTACCACGTCCTCCTGCATAGGACTGGTTTTCTTGCGTTTGTTGCATATTCTGATTTTTACCATGGCCTCCAGATCGGCCTCCTCTACCTCTGCCTCTACCCCTTCCAGCATTTGAGTAGAAGACAGTTTCTTTTGAGGTTCCTCCTGAAGAAGATGCACCACCATTTCTATGCTCTTCAGAAATTAGAAGAGCAATCAACTCTTCAAAATCAAGAAATTTTTCACGGACGGCAATGGATGTCCGGAACTGTGCATAATCCTTTCCTAGACCATTCAAGGTCATAGAAACTAAATCGTCATCATCCACTGGCGACCCAATGGAAGCAAGTGCATCCGCAATTTTCTTCACCTTCATGTGGTAGTCATTGATGCTCATATTTTCTCTCTGCACATTGTGCAGCTCCTGCTTGAGCTGCATTTTCCTGGCCTGCGTATTTGTGTTGTACATTTTAGCCAAAGTATCCCATGCCACCTTTGGCATACTTGCATCCTGAATATGCACAATCATTGAATCTGAAATACTGATAGACAGCCAGTACATAACTTTTCTAGCTCTCTCATGCCATCCTTTAAATGCCTGCATTTCTTGTTGATTGGGAACATTAGGAAGAACTGGTTCTTCTTCATTTCCTGTAATGAACTCCAAGTAGCCTTTTCCCATCAAGAAATTCGTCATTCTAAACTTCCATGCCTGGAAGTTGTTCTTGTCAAGCTTTTCTGTGACAATCTATGAAAGAGAATCAAATGCCATTACAGAACACTGCAAAATATTCTGTCACTGCAAAAACACAGCTTTTACCTCACACGGGCAGATCTGCAAAACTGACGAAAGTGGTATTTCACCACACAGTCACTTCCTAGTGATGATTTTGCATCAACAGGCAACAAGCATGAATCTGCAACTCCCAATATCTCTGCACACAGGCATACAATGCAATTTCTGCGGCAACTTTTCACCGACTAGCCGAGCAGTGGTCGCACAGCAAAAACAGGGCCTTTTTCTGAGTGCCTGCGGAGAACTTCCGCCTCCAAAACGGGCCCCGAAATGACCTCTTTATTTCATGTCCCGAACATCACCAAGAACCTGGTTTCTGTTGGTCAGATGGTTGAGCAGGGCTTGCAGGTCAGATTCAATCCTCATGGATGCTTTGTTGAGGATATGAAAAATAATGGTCGCTTGATAGCAAAAGGAAAGAAGAAGGGCAGGATGTTTATGCTGGATGCGGACATGCCTGAATTGACTGCAGCAATGTTTGCACATGGGACCGGTGTAGTTGCAGATATTGATATCTGGCACAAACGCATTGGTCATGTTAATATACAGCGACTTAAATCAATGCAAGCCCAAAATATTGTTGCAGGATTGCCTAAATTCAAGGTTTCAGAAATGCACAAGGTTTGTGAAGCCTGTCAATTTGGGAAATAGGCAAGGAAACCTTTTCCTAGGCATGTTCAAGAGAGTAAAAAGCCATTGGAATTAATCCACTCTGGTGTGTGGACTATTAAAGCTACATCTATTGGTGGCTGTCACTCGATGACTTTATTTTTCTGGAAGATGCACCCCCATTTCTCTGCTCTTCAGAAATTAGAAGAGCAATCAACTCTTCAAAATCAGGTAATTTTTCACGGACGGCAATGGATGTCCGGAACTGTGCATAATCCTTTCCTAGACCATTCAAGGTCACAGAAACTAAATCGTCATCATCCACTGGCGACCCAATGGAAGCAAGTGCATCCACGATTTTCTTCACCTTCATGTGGTAGTCATTGATGCTCATATTTTCTCTCTGCACATTGTGCAGCTCCTGCTTGAGCTGCATTTTCCTGGCCTGCGTATTTGTGCTGTACATTTTAGCCAAAGTATCCCATGCCACATTTGGCATACTTGCATCCTGAATATGCACAATCATTGAATCTGAAATACTGATAGACAGCCAGTACATAACTTTTCTGGCTCTCTCATGCCATCCTTTAAATGCCTGCATTTCCTGTTGATTGGGAACATTAGGAAGAACTGGTTCTTCTTCATTTCCTGTAATGAACTCCAAGTAGCCTTTTCCCATCAAGAAATTCGTCATTCTAAACTTCCATGCCTGGAAGTTGTTCTTGTCAAGCTTTTCAGTGACAATCTGTGAAAGAGAATCAGATGCCATTACAGAACACTGCAAATTATTCTATCACTGCAAAAACACAGCTTTTGCCTCACACGGGCAGATCTGCAAAACTGACAAAAGTGGTATTTCACCACACAGTCACTTCCTAGTGACGATTTTGCATCAACAGGCAACAAGCATGAATCTACAACTCCCAATATCTCTGCACACAGGCATACAATGCAATTTCTGCGGCAACTTTTCACCGACTAGCCGAGCAGTGGTCGCACAGCAAAAACAGGGCCTTTTCTGAGTGCCTGCGGAGAACTTCTGCCTCCAAAACGGGCCCCGAAATGACCTCGAATCAGAAAAATAAAGTCACACGAAGCTTTGCCCTCTCCCGCAGCATATAATGCCCTCTCGCCACACCGCAAAGGGCGTCTCAATCTGAGACAGTGCACTCTTGCACTTCCGGCTGTGCTACCGATAGAGATTTGCTCCCAAACTCGAAAAAGGAAATCAACACTGGTCCTCTTACCAGGACACTGTGAACTTGGTTTGCTTTCTTGAGCTCCTTACCACGAACAAGGCTCTGATACCATGTGAAGATAGTGGGAGAGAGGGAAGGAGTCTCACTTGCGGCTTTCTCACATGCACAATGGGGGAATACACACAAAGGTGGAGGCTGAAAACAGTTTTCCTCTTCTTAGTTGTGAAAGCCAAAAGAACTCAAGTACAAAGAAATAGAAGAACCCTATATGTGGGTCTCAAACCAAACTCAACTAACTAAGGTGGCATACTAACTGAGCCACGAACTAGTGTAGATAAGGATAGCTGTCATCCAGCTATTATTCGTGGGCGGTGTACCAACCGCATCTCCAGCTAACAAGTCGGTGACATAAATACACAATGGTCACCCTGGCATATCGCGAGTGGAGCTTGATATCTCAACAAGGACGAATGTTCATTCAAGGAAGTGTAGGCAACAAGGCCACATAAGGAGGAGTGCACGGTACCACCAACCTATTCCATTCCACCAAGGGACTGTATGGATATGTCACAACTCAATCTTCTGTTGTAGAAATGTACAAATGTTCGTATCAATAGGAGATGGAGCACCTACTGATACAACATGAAGAACCAAGAATACCGTTTCATGTAGAACCCCCATGCAACAATATGACACTGCACTTGACTGCTACTCATGGGATTGTGGATTCTTAGCCTGATCGGCTATTCCTTGGACATGCCATGTGTGTGGACCACACGTAGTCTAGGAAACCTGGAAAATCATCAACGAGGATTGTCAACCAATCCGGATGGCAGCTGGCAATGATAGGAAAGTATAGCCCAGAGTCTTCAAAGGGCATAAAAGAGTTCACCAACAGGGGAATCTGTGCCAACAACTAGGAAAGCATCAACAATTCTGAGCTGTGTTACATAGTCGAAGGATAGCACTACACAAAGATGTTGCAGGAAGCACATGACTTCTACTCATGGAACTTTGACAAGGCACTTGACTTCTCATGGATTGTAGATTCTTAGTCTGATAGGCTATTCCCCTACGCGTGCCATGTGTGTGGGACCACACATAGTCTAGGCAACCTGGAAAGTCATTAGCAAGGATTGTCACCTAATCAAGATGGTAGCTCTACCAATGGCAAAAAAGTACGGCCTAGATTCTTCAAAGGCATAAAGGAGTGCACCAACCATCCTAGGGAAGGTAAGCAGTGCCAACGATAACAGCTAGGAGCCAAGCCCATAGGCATGGGGGAGGACCTTGTAGGGAAAATATACAAAGAGCCTACGTGACTGCTATCATAGTATTTTATCAAATCCTCTGTTGTATCTTCTTTTACTTGTCATCCTTTTTGCAAGCATAGTCTTGCCTTCATGTTGCATATTTTGATTCCTTACTAATACTCTGATTATTTTTGCAAACCATCGTGCACTGAGTGAAAGCTAGAGTGAGAGTGAGAGAGTGCATCTGAATGGTAATAATTTTTGTTAGCTTGTGTACAGCCTGAGGGCCTTAGCACATGGATGGGGCTAGCATGGGTTTAGGATGGGAATATTTTTGTCATCATTACTCCCATCCTACACCAAGTGGTCTAGGATGGATTTAGAATGGGAGTAGCCACTTTTTCTCCCATCCTGGACCATGGCCTCTAGACCCTAGCAGCCAAAATGGGTTCCACTTTTTTAGGGATTCAAAAACATGGAAGGATGACGTGTTTTTTTCCCCACAAGGTCCCCAGCTCTTAAACACATGAAATGATGCCATGTGTCCTCTTCCTCCTAAACCCATCCCTAGTTCTTTTTTTGTTAGCACATGGTGGGATGGGAATAGGATAGAAATATGCATGGGACCACTTGGGACCACCTTTCCCCATTCCCATCCTATTTCTTCCCATGTGCTAAGCCCCTAAATGTATGCGTTGTACACCAGTGTTAGCCGTAATGTTCTTCTCTTGGTCGTGAGCCCTACATTGAGTCAACGGGGGATGTAGGAGCTCTGACATTAGTTTAATTGGCAGGCCACTGTTTGGCTATTTTTAGTCCTACCAGTTCTACCATGTATTTTATTTCCTTGACCCCCAAAACCCTCACACATTGTCTCCCTTTTGGGAGATCAGTGAGCTCTCTTTTTTGAGATTTAGCTGCAACAGTAGTAGCACTAGTTGTAGAGTGAACTTGGCTTGTTCAATGCTTCTACTCATCCACACATTCTGGCATGGTATCATCACCTGCGTTGTTGATATTTGGACAGTAGTAGTAGGGTTTTCTCTGAAGATTTGGGTGCACTTGACCCCTACATCCTGGGTGACATTCCCCTTCCATAGGAATCGATAGTAGTCATTATAGGTTGCGTCCCAGGTAGGTCAGGACCTCCAGTGACTCGCATTTTGTAGCAGGTCCATGGAGGCATATATGCAACAATACTCAAGGGTCCTAGGTAGCAGAAGACAGGACCCACACTTGCGTTCCCATTGCAAGCCTTAGGGTGGCACAGCCAGGCATATAGGCAACAATAGGGTCACCCATAACTCTGAGTTTTTGTAAGGCACACAGGTGGGATAGCTCTAGGACTCTAGGCATCTATTATAGGCTCAATAAGCCTACTTTTTGACCTTTTCAACGCCCAGCCCCCATCACCTTGGAGAGGGGGCCATCTAGCCTCATGTAGCCTCCATTGAGGCCTATTCAAGGGCTCACTAAGACCTTGTTCCCATTGCCCTCATCACCTCAGCCCCACCTCAACTTACTTAGATTTGCATTTACCCACTCCAGAGGGGGTCCACATTTGCCATCAAGTCCTTGTGAGACTTCAGTTTATTGCAGCAAACTACTACAGCCTAGCAATGCATATTTATTGATGTGTTTGGGTCCTTCTGTTAGAAATGGACCAACAGAGGGTATGCACAGCGGAAGACTGATAGAATAGCCCAGGAGCTCACACAGTGTGTGTGGGGTGTGGAATCACAAAATTCCTAACTTAATGTATCACATAGAAGTGCAGACTCATCATTAGAGATAGCCCCCTTTGCTACTCCACCTGGCCTCCATGTCGCCGACCCCATTGTTGATCTACCCTACCCTTCTGTGCCATCTTCTCTGCCAAATAGCCTGCCATGCAGGCACCTCCAGCTTGCTCATGCTGCCACTTGTGCACCTCTTTTGCAGGCCCATGACCTACCCTTTACCGGTGCATTTTAACCTGCCATGATGCTCCTCTATCAGCCTGCTGTGTGCTGCCCACATGGGAGCCTGTTTGCTACCCATGTGGTAGCCCCTTTGGCTATCTTGACCTTGTGAGGTGCTGCCCATGTGGCAGCCCCCTCTCTCCTTTTCTCTTGGGCACATGCCCTAGGTCTCCCTCCCCCAGGTTCTCCTCATATGGGGGGCTTACAAATGGGGAGGTGACCTTTCCAACACCCCCTCTCACCAACACATCTTGGCCCAATGCCAACACGTTAGTGATGATGTTCTAGTAAGTCCCTAGTCGTAGTCCTTTGAAACATTTTAATGTCAAAATATTTTCCTGGCTTTTCATCTAGTGGCTCTTGCTCCACCAGGTCTGGTTTTGCTTCTGCACACCATCCTGGTACACAGGTCCATCTCTAGTAGCACGTCCTAGCACCACCACCTTCAGTCATGTTCCCGCCTTCGAACTCGAGCAATCCAACCACCATGATCTTGCAGTTGTTCCCCCTCATAATGAGTGAACAACCTGGAGTCTTCCAAGCACCATGCTCTGAGGGTCTGTTTCAACCCATCTTTCCTTTGGCAAGGTACACATCAAATGAATATCTCCAAATAACCTGGACCATGAACTCTCACTGAGCTCTCAAGGAGCTACTCTTTTGGCTTCAGTACACCTTGTCCATCACCTTCCAACAATCTATGTCCGAGATTTGAAGAAGCACCCACACTTTCCCTTTTGCCTTCGAAGAAGGCCAATTCCTTCCAATCTAGCATTACCTGAGATAGTTGAAGAGCAGTTTCTCTCTACAGCATGCTATAAAGGCTCAAATTATGAACATCAAGTACATACCAGATCGTTGTACTACCTCTGTGCTTTCTCTGAAATCAAACCATACACCTCATCGAGGCAAATACCAATAGCTTGTGTAATCCTATAATGTCCTCTTCTCAAGTACATTAACCATCTGAACATGAAACCCTAGGGCACTCCATGGAATCCACCCTCGTGTCAATAACAACAGCCATGCACCTGGAAGATACCAAGCACTCCATGCTATCCTTCACCTTCACAAAGGTCTCTGATTCCTCAGCGACGCACATATCAATGTTAGACATCATCATTGTGGTTTGTAGGTTGGCATATTTGACCTTTGTAACACACAGAGATGTCACCAAGAACAACTCTTCGATTACCACATTAGCTTTGGCTTTTGTGTTGCCCTCTAAATTGAAGTCGGACTCCCTCTTGTTTTCTGATCCACCGCCTTCTTTTGGCAATCCTTTGCAAAATGGCCTGGCATATCATAGTAGAAGTCGGACTCCCTCTAAATTGAAGTCGGACTCCCTCTTGTTTTCTGATCCACCGCCTTCTTTTGGCAATCCTTTGCAAAATGGCCTGGCATATCATAGTAGAAGCACTACTTCTTCTGCTTCCTCTTTAGTATCAACTCTAAAATCTGGATATGGATGAGGGAGATTCGGTACATGACCACTTGACGAAGGTCAAGGTGGTCTCTGATATGAGCCTCCTACTTGGGCTCTGATACCATTTTAGAAATGGACCAACAGAGGGTATGCACAATGGAAGACTGATAGAATAGCCCAGGAGCTCACACTGTGTGTGGTGGGGTGTGGAATCACAAACTTCCTGACTTAATGTGCATCACATAGATGTGTAGACTCATCAGTAAACAATGAACTAGCCAGATAAAGAAACCACCAAAGTAATATATTTCCATCCAAAGCTATGGACACAATAAAAAAGAGGTAGATCCAGAGTCCCACCAATGGTTTGATCCTCTGATCTTACCACAAGGTACTTCTCCTATCTGCCGGCTATCTCTAGCCTAGAGCCCGCGTGCTCCACCTCGAGCGTCTGTGGACTTTCTGTCCAGAATGATCTCAGCAACCTTTTGCCCTAGAAGGTAGTCTAGGTTCAGCCTTTCCCTGGAGCTAAGTTTGTAGCAACACCTCTCCTTTACTTCCTGTGTAGAGGCCCAAGAATGGTGTATATGTTGCTCCTTTCTGCTCCTCCAAAAGCTGCAAGGCTGGATAATTAAATGAGGCCTAAGGCCTCTCCTTTTATAGGCCCTCAAGGGGCTGCAAAAAACCGACCATGTAGCTTGATTTTGGCTGACTAGTTAGCTACTCCAACCCTTTAAGGGCTCACAAACCGGGGCCCTTTTGGCCCACTCTTCTAGGGCCTTGGCCATCCAATCAAGGCAAGGGACCAGCCCTATATAAGGCATGCCACTGCCCACTGCTCCACCTGGCCTCCATGTGGCCGACACCATTGCTGATCTGCCCCGCTCTTCTGTGCCATATTCTCTGCCAGACTTCTCGCCACGTAGGCATCTCCAGCCTACTCATGCTGCCACATGTGTGCCTCATTTGCAGGCTCGTGATTTGCCCTTTGCTGGCTCCTTTTGGCCTACCATGATGCTCCTCTGTTAGCCTACTGTGTGCTACACACATGGCAGCATGTTTGCTACCCATGTGGTAGCCCCCTCTCTTCTTTTCTCTTGGGCACATGCCCTAGGTCTCCCTCCCCATGCTCTCCTCATATGGGGGCTTATAGATGGGGAGGTGACCTTTCCAACACCTTCAGCGTATGCTACTCTCAGATGACCCGATTCGTTTTTCGAGGATTACGTTTTGCTACTGATTTTGCATTTTGTGATCAAATTCTTGCGTTTTAGAGGAGGCTGTTAGGGATCATTAGCAATAATGAATAGCACTGTGGGAGACCCATGTTTCAAGCCTATACTCATTGATGTATTTTGTCCTTCCTCAGACTAACTTGATACATTCATGTATCCAAAAGCCACTCCCACCAACATCCATCGTCCTTTGGGATGACCAGCCCCACCTCTAACCTAGTCTTTACCCTCAGCTTTTGCTTTTGTGGTTTGGAAGTTGACCCTACTTGTCAGTCCAAAGTTCATCATTACTGGCAGTAGACTAGCAGTATGGGCCTCTTAGACCTTGCATTCCTTGCTCGGTATGGCTCAATAGCAACAAAAGTAGTGAAAGAATCAGGATGTTATGAGGCCCCATATTTTCACAAATACCCAAAAATGTATTATCCGTGTGTTTTCTGTGACCCTTGTAGTTGCATCTTGTGCTACAAACTTGTATTCATGTGAACTCACCCTAAGATGGTGATAAAAATATGTATCACCACTCAGTTTGGGTCTTTTTGACCATGGATGTACGTGTACATATAGGAAAATACACATGGAGCTGTTAGAAGCACACACGGGGGAAGCACTATACTCATTCTAGGCACCCAGCATACCTCTGTTGTCTCTTCTCTTTGCAGTTTTGTGAGGATGCTTTTTGTTTTGAGCTTGTTCATTGTGTTGTATGCTTTGTTGTATGCTTTGTGTTCACGTTTTTCAAGTATGTGTAGATTTTGATGGCAACTCTCGAAGAGGGTTTGTGAGATGTGATGAATTCTAGGAATTTTGGGCCTTACACCAATCACAACATTGGCTATGCTCCTACAAACTCCCTGAACGAGGCATTTACACAAGTATGCCAAAATGTCGATTCCATAAAGAGGTGAACATGAATTCTAATTTTTGTAGAAAAAGAGATTAAGACGTGAATTTTGAGAAAATCTTGTTGGAGTAGCACATGTGTTGGAGTTCCCTACATGATGGCAGCTAGAATGCCTCCATTTGATGCCAAATGCGGATGCTATGCTCACTTTTGCATCGATAACCCTGTGTGTAGTCTTGTGCACAGCCCCAGACATCTTTTTTGTGCAAGCTTCTTTCTCCCCCTTCGCTAAAATGGGTCTTGACTATTTTGGGAGCCTTCCCTTGGGTTTTTGTGCATGAACACGGCCTTGGAAAAGTAAAAAAGAGGGCACAAAAAATCTTGGCTTTATTCATTTTAATTTTGGAGGGAAAAGCCCACCCCATTGACTGTACGCAAGCCCTGTATGTGTGTCACATGCTAGTGCTGGCCTGTTTTTGTGTGTGAGGTGAGAGGAGAGAGAGAAAGTGTGTGTGTGGCAAGAGACGAGAGAGGGAGCCTTGTCTTCCACTTCCATCTTCTCCCCCGCCTCTTTCCCCTCTTGCCACTGTCGCCTCTATTGAGAGATGATATCGCTGCTACATTGTGAAGCTGCTACTGGGTAGGCCTTAGTAATCGTTTGGCCTCTAAAGAAAAATCAAGTGTTTAGTTATTTTAATGTTCAAATTTTTTGGCATGCATTCATTGGAGGAGCATGTGAGAATCTCATGAAATTCTCCACCTTTCTCTCTCTCTCTCTCTCTCTCTCTCTCCTCTTCTTCTTCTTCACCCCTTCAAATCCTCCACTTTTTTCTCCCCCCCTTTTTCTCTCTCTCTTCTTTTTCTCCTCCTCCTCTTTCTTTCTCTCTCTCTCTCTCTCAGTTTGCAATTCGCCCGCTTTTTTGCTCACCGTCTAGGGCAGGCCACATGAAGAATATCATCTTCTTAAGTTCCCTCCCTAGGAGGCTTTTCACTAGCACAAGGGGCCTAAGAAGCCAAAGAGTCATAGTGACCCTTATCTTTAAATTTGCAAAGTGCTCTTTTAGACCCCTCCTTTTTCATCTTGTTCCATCCAAAAAGACAAACAAGCCTTATTAAGAGCTAGTTTCCATGCCATGCAACCGTTTTTCGAAGGGACCTCACTTTTTGTGTGAAGATTGGATTTTCATAATATTCTAGTTGCAGTGATGTCGCTGACATCAATGTGTTACTAGAGAACATTCAAGACGGTGTGTGTGAACCTAGCTTTGCGACCTTTGCACCTCACTAAGGGTTGCTCACACATGTGAGTGTGGGATTGCTAAAATCCCTCCTTCAGGAGCTTTATTTGCCCGATGGGCACAGCCTAAGACCCATTTCTAACAATTTGACTATTTTGGATGCACCAGTACTACCATAATTCCCAAATTCCTGTCTGAACTTTAGTGACCAGCACCTCATCACCTTATCAACTACTCATTTGGATGGCTTCATAGCTCGAAGGACCTCATCATCATACTTGCTGTGATGATCCCAGTTTCTTACGAGACACGATCTTTGCACCACCATTAACACATGGAATTCTCGAATCTTATGACCCTAATATTGGGGTACCTTGACGACATCATCGTAAGGAACTACTTCCCGTGCACCCTACCTCAAGTGATAATCATAGCTCATTTTGGCATTATTTATCAAATGCATCGATGATGGTCCATACATTTCTATTTTATCATATGTAGCGATAATAACTGGTTTTAATGACTACCAATGTTGGTGGATGGTAGACCCAAATCCTCGACTATGATGCCTTCAGCAATGTGGCCATTTGCTTTTTTGATCCCGCAACATGTTATGAGGCTATATTTTCAAAAACACCTACAAATGTTTGATCCTTGTGTTTTACCTAACACCAACATTTGTATCTTGCACTGCAAGCTTGTTCATCATGCTTGGCAAAGAGTGAAACCCTAGCTTAAAACCCTAACCATAGTTAGCTTTTTCCTTTAAAAATATGTATCACCACTTAGTTTGGATCTTTTTTGACCACGAATGTCACATACTCTTTGCATGGAATACAATTGAGGATGCACACAGATAGGAAAATACATGTGAAGCCAAAAGGAGCACACATAGGAGAAGCCCCACAGTCATTTCCAGTACCCATCAGCATGCCTCCATTCTCTCATCTCTTTGCACTTTTGAGAGTGTACTTTCATGTTTCGAGAAATTTCTTCATTATTTGTCTATTCATTGTGTTGTGTGCTTCGTGTTTGCGGTTTTTGAGCATGTGATTTCCACAGCAATGCTTTAAGAGGCTTTTTGATGTTATATGATGAATTCAAAAAATTCAAGCCTTGCATGATTGAATTTCAATAGCACAAGCCCTTGTGCTTCCCCCCTTTAGAATAGCATTTAGGTTTTCCTTCAACAACAGATTCAAGTAGACCATGATGGTTTTCTAGTAGTAGCATCTGCCTCTTTGTGTTTGTGGTTTTTGAGCATGTGTAGATTTCCACAGCAATGCTTTAAGAGGCTTTTTGACATTATATGATGAATTCAAAAATTTCAAGCCTTGCACGATTGAATTTCAATAGCACATGCCCTTGCATCCGCCTCTTCGAAGTTGGTACATCCGGAGGTCTTCTAGCTGTAGCAACAGTGGCCACATGGGTTGGCTCAGCTGCCAGATAGATAGATCCAAAATGTTGGTACTTATAGTGGATTCAGATCACCAGGTTCCATAGAAGCCCACCTTTAGCATGAGCATTGAGTTCTCCTGCAAAGGGGGACTAGACCAAGATTAGATGAGTTAATCCTTCAAATGGGGACTAGAGCAGCAGCTTCCCTTTCAGAGGGGGTAGTTTCTTAAGATGGCACCTATGTGGGAGTCAAGTCATCTAGCTTCAATAGCAGTGGAGTGGCATCGATGATGGAGGTAGGTCACTCAGCACAATCACATTCAGATAGCACCCATGTGAGACTCAAGTCATCTAGCTTCAACTGCAAGACAGTCACATTCAGAGAGCACCTCAAGCCATCTAGCCTCAGTTGCAGCAGTCGTGTGGCGACTAGGATGTAGGCCACACAACAACAGCAATAGCTCCATCAATGGCATCCATGATGGAGGTAGGCCACTGAGTAGGAGTAGTATGGTTCTTTTTTGGACCCGGTAGTAGCAGCACTCTCTAGCAACAGCTGACACTGTAATTGTAGTAGACACTATACTAGTAGCAGATGTCCATCAGACCCCCATCACACCTTTCCATGATGGAGAAGGGGCATTAGTTTTGCTGTGCCAATAAGCCTCACATCTTAGCAATCTCTTTAAGGGACAAACATTTACATGGAAATCAAGCATAAAAAACTCTTCTTTTGTTCATCTAAGGTTTTAATCAAGTTAATTAAGCCTTCTCTCTTTTACAAAATCATTTACACTTTTAAGACAGGCAAGTTTGCTGAATATCCACAATGTGCACCATAATAAAATAAATGATTGTCACATCCACTACACTCTTCAAATTTCTTATGGCATAAAAGAAAATCAAGTACTAGTCGATAAATTAGTGCATGTCCACTCTTCTTAGTCAGTTTGAATATCAAAGTAATGATACTACTGATATACCACATGTTTTTCCATGCACATGAGAATGAGAGCATTCATTTAGAGTGCAATGAAGAAAGCACATAAAGCATAACCATATACTACCCATAAACTAATGAAAACTTTAATGCATTAGGGGAATTTTGGACTAAAAAATGGCCTCTTCCATTAATGGCTTAAAAATATGGATTAAGCTCTTGGCCAAGAGGAGGCTCAAGTGTTAAAAGAATGGAGGTTTTCTTCCTCCTCCTCATTGGTGGAAGTGAATGGTCCCACCCCAAGTTATTGGAATTACCAAAGTAAAGGGCCTTTGGAGAAATTGTGACTTTGTAGGGACGGTTGGATCATAATTGATGTAATGTTTGGCAAGCCCTTTCATCTCCGCAATCCCATCCATTGGATCACAGATGATCTAATGGATATGATTTAAAGTGCTTTAAGCGCATATCTTTGACGTTGGATCATTTCTTCATCCAACGGTGATGGCGGACTATCACAGCAACATAGTGGACTGGCCCCTTAGGTAATAATGGGCTTTAAGACATGTGGCGAGTCGAGGGTAGCATGGCATAATGGCCCTTGCACTTGGAGACATGTGGCACATCCACGCCCTTGGATTGAGGGCAACCCTTAAAAGGGGCATTAGATCCAACCATCCACAAGCGGTGTGATATGCACACCCTTGGATGGGAGGATGGATCCAATGATCCACAAAAGGCACTGTGTGTGAGCCCTTGGATCGCAATTGGGATCTATGGAGAAGAATCGTTCCTCTCTGGTTGATGGAGATGCATTGGATCAAGTGCAAATCAACGTCCCAAAAAAGGTGCCGCATGCGAGCCATTAGATTAGGATTTGCGATCAATGATGGAAAAATGGTGGTAGACCCAAGCCTTTAAAACCACAAGTGGTCCACACATCAAATTCCCCCTTTACCACATGTGGTCCACAACCTTTTCCCCTAGAGATTAAGGAGTTAACCTTTTTCTTAATTTCTCCCTTATGAAACCCTTTTTGAGTTCATATTTCACCTAATGGATTGCAAGGAAACCACTACAAACATTACAATACACCTTTTCTTGGGTTTACCAATACACTCAAACAGTAAGAAATATTGTCCAATCAAGTAACGAAGGTAAAACTAATAGCTTTGCCAAGAGTTGGTTCTACATGTACTATGACTAGAAGTACTAGAAAGAATGGATGGTTTGACTCAATAGATTGATCTAGTTCTCACATGACCTACTTAGAAGGGTACTAGAACTAGTATTCCACTGAGTAGACTTGATAAAGGTGCAAGAAGCATTCAATGACTTGACTCCAATGATAAAGAAGGAAGCAACCACAACCTCTAAGTACCTTGCTTCTTCTTCACCATGCCAAGTTATAAAAGGAAATGGGAGATTACTCATTGGCAAGTAAGAGGGAACAAGAGTGAGAGAGAAAATAAAATGATTGTGGAGTTCCATCCAAGAAAAGGAAAGATAAAATGGGGTAGAAGTACCATGCAAATTTACATTGCTAAGTTAGCAAGCTAATTAATGTTGCATTCTTCGCCTAGGAGTAACAAGTAGTTTTAGGTTGTAAGTACTCACAAATTGTTTAGTGGGTATGACTTGGTATTGACCAAACACAACTCATCATCATATTTAATGTTATCACAATAGTATTTATCAATTGGAGGATCTGATCAAATTACACAAGTTATATATATTTTCAACTCACATCTCCACATAGGATTAACATGCAATGGCTCATGCGTGAATCTAAAGTCAAGATGCAAGAAAATGTCAAGAACGGAACATGGGCCTCTCTCTCTCTCTCTCTCTCTCTCTCTCTCTCTCTCTCTCTCTCACTCACTCACTCACTCTCACACACACGCACGCACGCAGATGCAAAAAATGGGTTGCAAATTTCTTCTTATGAGCTTTGTCTTCCCCTCCAAGATTTCATATTTATAGCTTCTTTGTACCATAATCGTTAAATTAGTGATCATTTAAAACGTTCCTTCAGCATTAGGAGTTATATAAGCTAGAGTTATTGTTGATATAAGGTTAGATGTGTTTTTTTTAAAAGATAAACCAAAATTGTATTAAGTAAATATATATACATGGAAAAAGAAAGCCAACTACCTTTTAATAAAAGGCAAAATACTTTAAACCCAGATGTGGCTTAAAGCTCTAAAAGTCTCATTTCTATGTCTGAAAAACTGAACAATACTTTTGATCTCTTCAATGGCAGCATAAGCCAAAAATCTCCCATTTCGAGGTCTATTGAAAACCACATCATTTTTGTGTTTCCATATCTATATTAGCACTGTTCCTTTGATTGTCTACCATATTTCATATAAGGAGTTGTTCAAGCCTCCTTTGTCTCCTAAAATTGTCTATCTTCCACTTGAACTTATGCACACTGCTACGACTTTTGATCACTTCTCTCCACATTTCTCGAGTGAAGGAACATTATTAGAGTACATGCATATGAGTTTCCTTGAAACTATTGCAAAAAGGAACTGATGTAGCTTTTTGTGCTCCTGATTCACTTGATACGCCTCTAGGAGGCTGACTCGGATACATCTTTGAACAAGTGCTTATGCCCTTGCATGGGTCTCGGGCTCATGGTGCTTGTTGCCACAATTGGTGATTCGTATTTTCGCATTGAAGAAGGTGGTTAGCATTTTAGCACCAAACATGAAAACAAAAGGCTTTGGCTGAAATAAGACAACTGATAAACATGAAAAAGCTAGTTGATCTGGCGAACAATTCTAGAAAAGTAGCTAGCGAGTTACTCACATGGAGTTGAATAGGTCCATAGTGATCCATGTTGCCACCATTGGTGAGGGCACTGCAACACATCAAGAGGAGATAAATGGTAATAAGAATCCTAATCTAGAGGAGATAGAACGAGAACTTCTAAACCTAAGTAATTGGTGCACGTTTTTTACCTAAGAAGGGATTGATGCAGCTTTTTAACCTTCTGATCCACCTAATACACCTCCTCGAGATGCAGCTTTGAACGAGTGCCTATGCACTTGCATGGGTCTCAGGCTCATGGTGCTTGGTGTGCCACAATTGGCGATTCGTATTTTGGCATTGAAGATGGTGGTTAGCATTTTAGCACCAAACATGAAAACAAAAGAGTTTTGCTGCATCTTTATTCCTTATTCTGGGGGTAAAGCTAATATCGATGTGGACAGGCAACAAATGAGGATTGTTGTAGAGCATGGCTTTAGTTTATATATCCACTCATTGTGAGAGTTGTTTGGTTGAAGATGAATTTTGATGTGGAGACTAAGGCAATATTTCTCTTATTTCATTGCCATCCTCATGGGGTACCTTCCGTACAGCTGTCAGTAACTCTGCACCTGGTGGAGTACTAAAATCTGATGATGTTGTGGGTAGCTTGTTGGTCGAGGAGATTAGACGGAAGTCTATGGACGGCAACAAGCAGGATGCAGCCTTAAATGTGCAAAGGGGCAGATCACAGTTCAGGGGGAAGTCCCAAGAAAGAGGGAAGTCTCGTAGCAAATCCAGGGCATGGAACATTGCGTGTTACCACTATGGCAAGAAGGGCCATATGAAAAAGGATTGCTACAAGCTGAAAAGAGAGCAAAAGAATAAGAAAAAGAATGCAAATTGGGGTGCAAATAAAAAGGAAGAGAGTCCAAGGGAGGACAAAGGAAAAGTGAAGATCGAGGAGATCAATGCACTCACACATGATAGTGATAATGACGTTCTCTTCATGTCTAGTTTATCTACAGAGTTGCTTACCACTTTAGATGATGCATATTCCCAAGATTGGATTTTGGATTCTTCCATGTTACTTCCCATAGGGAATGGTTCTCCACTTATGACAGTGGAAAGACAGGTTGTGTGCATCTTGGAAATGACTATGCATGTGACATAGTCGAAGCAGGTGACATAAAGTTTTCTTTTGCAAATGGGTCTGCATTTATTTTGAAACATGTGAGACATGTGCCTAAGTTGACCAAGAGTATTATTTCAGTGGGTCAGCTAGATGATGCTGGTTTTCACACCACTTTTGGCTTTCAGAGTTGGAAAATTCAGAAGGGCTCAATGCTTTTGGCCAGGGGTGCCAAGGTGATCTAGACACTCTAGATGATCTTCTCAAGGGCATTTCAGCTTGCTGTCCCACCTGCATATCAGCCACATTTGGCTCATCATTTCCACCAATAGATGATCCATCATCTACCCTTGATTGTATACCTGTGGGAGTATTTGGTGGTACCATTTCTTGCACATTTGGTGCATGGACAGCTTGCTATCTATCAACATATGCAGGTGGATTCACATCCTGGAAAGTGATTCTCCTCATTTCCACATCCCTCATGGGTGCCTTATGCATCTTCTTCTCATTGAAGACTACATCATGGCTGTGTATGATCTTCTTTGCTTCTGGATCCCAGAGACGATAGCCCATCTCTCCACTTTCACCATAACCCAGAAAGATGCATTTCCTAGACTTAGGATCTAGCTTCTTTCGAAGCTCTTTTGGCACATGTGCATATGCCTCACACCCAAATATACGCAAATGAGAGTAAGAGGGCTTCTTGCCACTCCATGCCTCTTCAGGAATACCACCATCGAAACTCTTACTAGGTGATCTATTGATCACATGCACTGCAGTCTTCATTGCCTCAGCCCAAAAACCACCAGAAATACTTGCATTGGAAAGCATGCATTGCAACCTTTCTTGAATGGTACGGTTCATCTTTTCTACAACTGGATTTTGCTCTGGAGTACAAGGGGATGTGAGCTCCCTCTTAATCCCACATGTATCACAGAAATGCTAAAAGTCATGAGAGAGATACTCTCCACCATTGTCAGTCCATAGGCATTTAAGCATTCTACCTGACTGATTCTCAACCAAGGCCATCCATTTTTGAAATACCTAGAACACATCACTCTTCCGAGCTATAGCATAAGCCCACACTTTCCTAGTTGCATCATCAATGAATGTCACATAGTATTCAGCCCCGCCTAATGACCGTGTAGGCATGGGACCACATACATCTGAATGCACCAAATCAAGCTTTTCAAACTCTTTCTTTCCCCTTCTTTTATGGGCTGATTTAGTCTGCTTCCCATAGAGACGTGCTCACAAAATTCAAAATCAGAGAAACTCAAATGCGGTACATAACCCAAACGGCATAAGAGTTTCATTCCATTCTGGCTCATGTGCCCCAACCTGCAATGGCACTCTTGCACTTTTCGGCTGTGCTACCTACAGAGATTTGCTCCCAAACTCAAAAAAAAAGAGGGAAAGAAACACTGATCCTCTTACTCGGACACCGCGAACTTGGTTTGCTTTCTTGAGCTCCTTACCACTAACCAAGCTCTGATACCATGTGAAGAGAGTGGGAGAGAAGGAAGGAGTCTCACTTGCAGCTTTCTCACATACACAATGGGGGAATATAAAACAAAGGTGGAGACTGAAAACATTTTCCTCTTCTTAGTTGTGAAAGCCAAAAGAACTCTAAGTACAAAAGATAGTATGTGGGTCTCAAACCAAACTCAGCTAACTAAGGTGGCATACTAACTGAGCCACTAACTAGAGTACATAAAGATAGCTGTCTTCCAGCTATTATTCATGGGCGGTGTACCAACCGCATCTCCAGCTAACAAGTCAATGACATAAATGCACAACAGTCACCTTGCCATATCACAAGTGGAGCTTGATATCTCAACATTGCAATTGTTTTACAGATTTGTATCCATCTACTTACAAAGAGTGAGAGCCTGCAACATGCATTACTGGGGTGTTGCATGTCCTCCATGTTGAGATCAAGAGTCTTCAATACAAAGGTCTCACACCATCAGAATTGAAGAAGGATGGGACCTTCGTTTATGATGCAATGTTCATAGTTCTAGATCAAGAAGGCTAGTATGGAAGATTAGAATTGCTTCCCTTTCCTTCTTTTGATAGTCCAGAGTGGCCACTTCCAAGCATAGAGATCAATGAATCATATAGAAATAGAATGTTCAATGATGTGAGAAATACTATGAAGCCAAGTACTGGTGGAAGAAATGCTAGGCTGAGTTGGTTTCTTCCATTCCAATGTTTTGTTCATTTCTTTGCTGGTTGTATGCAATTGAGAAAAACAAAGATAGCATATACTTGCAGGAGCTTAGAACAGGACTAGCTATTTGAATTATTTGACAATGGATGGACAACAAGAACACGTCATAGTGAAGACTCGATACAATTTCGAGTGAACACTTTAGATGTGACATTTAATTTGGCACGTCTCATAATTCTTGTTTGTATAAAAAGTGATAATGTTACAAGATAGTATGCATTGACAGATTTTAATTTTTGTAAGTATTTCATTGGAAGGCAAAATCTTTGCATGTCTTTCACATATAGAAGGTTTAGATGGAAAAATTTGCAATGGGAAGTGATGGATGACGATTTGCATGATGGGACTCACAATCTCATTGTTGAAGTATTTATCCTAGGTAAGGACAGACTTATGTAATGTTGGAATCAGAAGAGGAGTGGACCATGTAGTTCATCTAATAAGAAATGTAGTTGGCAACTATTTTAGACTTGACAATCACAAAGTTAGATATAGGGATGAGACAAACATCCTTTGTAGGAATTGTTGTCCCCCACATACTCTTGAAATAATAGAGACATGATGGCAAGAGTTCATATTTTTTTTCTCCGAGATTTGAGATCAAGTGTTTGGATCCTCATGCTTCAGCAATACACTTGGCCATGAGGCATTGTTGGATGTACAATTGGAATAAATAATACAAGAAATCTTTCTTTCATTGTGTTAAATCCTTTAAACCTTTGAATTTATGGCTCTTTGTGGTATATGAAGAACAAATTTATAAATCTTTGTAATTCTAAATATGTGTGGATGTTTGTGTATGTGTATTGAGTGTATAGAGAGGAAGGGGTTCATAAACACAAGGACAAGAAGGGAGGAAGAGAGATATAAAGAGAGGGAGAGGGAGAGGGAGAGGCAAAGGGAGAGAGGGAGAGGAGGGGGAAAGGGAGAGGGAGATAGGGAGGCAGAAAGAGAGGGAGAGAGAGAGAGAGAGAGGGAGAGATGGAGATGGGTGGGGGAGAGGGAGATAGGGAAAGGAAGGGGTTCATAAAGATAGAGAGAGAAGGGAGGGAGAGAGACAAAGAGGGAGAGGGAGAGGGAGAGAAGGAGATAAACAAAGAGGGAGAGGGAGAGGGAGAGGGAGAGGGAGAGGGAGAGAGAGAGAGAGAGAGAGAGAGAGAGAGAGAGAGAGAGGAAGGGGTTCATAAAGACAAGGAGAGAAAGGGACGGAGAAAGATAGAAAGAGATGGAGAGGGAGAAAGGGAGAGGGAGAGGGAGAGATGGAGATAGACCGAGAGGGAGAGGGGGATAGGGATAGGGAGATAGAAAGAGAGTAAGAGAGAGAGAGGGAGAGAGGGAGAGGAAGGGGTTCATAAAGACAGGGAGAGAAAGGGAGGGAGAGAGATAGAAAGAGAGGGAGAGATGGAGAGAGACAGAGAGGGAGAGGGGGAGAGGGAGATACAAAGAGAGGGAGAGAGAGAGGGACAGAAAGAGAGGGAGAGGGAGATAGAAAGAGAGGGAGAGGGAGAGAATGAGAGTGGAGGGAGATATGGAGATGGGAAAGGTGTGTGGGGGGGGGAGTGGGGCGGGGTAATTTTTATTGTTTTTATTTTTACTGCAATGGTCCCTTTATATAAAGAGCATTACTAAATATTGTTTTCAAATTCAATGTTCATTCTCCAACTTCCCTCAGCCTTCTTTTTTGTCCTCCCAAGCATCCTTATTTTCCTAGAACCTTCTTTTTCGTCTTCCCAAGCATCCTCCCACACTCATGGCTTCCCCTAGAGAAGCCTTTGATAGTTGAATTTCATCTATTCATAGGCAAGACTTAGCAAAGCAAAATTTCCCTATATTTTGCAAGCAACTCAATCTCGAATCAGACTTGAGATCTTTCCTTCCCGCCAATAAGCCCTCTCCTTAGCTTATTGATAGAATTCTCCATGGGCAATCTCTCATGATTGATACCTCCCCTCGCTAATGGGTCCCATTGGATATTTTGAGATCTCTTTGATCAGAGTGCTAACTTCAAGAAGACTCTTAGGAGGGACATAGAAAATGTCCCTCTCTATCTTTGTAAAGTTTGCTATTCCCTTGAGGATGCTTCATCTTCTCCCATTCATCTGATATAAAGAGATTCTTCACAACTAGCAAGTTTGATGAGGATATCCAACAACAAAACAAGGATCCTTCTGCATCCACAAGTAGTGGAGAAGGTCCATCCATGAGTGGTGGAGCAGTCAAGGTGAACCTAGATGTAGAACCTCAGGAGCATGCTATAGGCCTATCCAAAGAGAAATTTGAAAGCCAGATCATCCTATTAGCCTATCCGGGCTGTGCATGCCCATCCTTCACTTATAATCTTGACGAGGTAGCAACCAAGCCACACCTCGTAGTAGTTGATCCAATCAATAGTGAGAGTGAAGAATACCTTACCCTTTAGAAGTGATTGAGGAAATTGATCTTCGAGAGGATGAGGTAATATGCTTGGTTGTCTCGGCAATGCCTTGTTCGCAGTAGCTTCGATCGAGATCACTCACTAGCACATTACCTTAGCCAAGCAAAAGGGTGCTTTGTGGTTATCCATAAAATTCTTTTGCCACAAGGTACTGATGACCTCCTGAAGTGCAAGGCCTTGTCATGAGTGATTGGTCATGCTGACATCAATTGGAATAGTGACAAGGTCATTTTGGTGAACCGCATGGTGGCTGCCCTCAATGCTTTTGGAACCAATTTTCAAGGTATGGCATTGACGGTAGCAACCATGTCCCTAGCCAGCAATGACAATAGCGTTGATGCTCTATCGAATAGGTTCAGGTCCCATTTTGTCTTCTTTAACACATACACACACACACACAATTTTTTGTGTGTGAAACACTCACACACACTACTACACTCAAAATTTATTTTATACTATCATTGCATTTTGTGCTTTAATTGTTGTTGGCATTAATATTTTCATTCACTTTTCTGTTCAAAAGCATGCTATCAAATAACTTTTTGCGCTATTATGGTCATTTTTGAGAAATCCAGCAAGAATCTCACCCTAACATAGAAGGGAAAAGTGTTCAACATTGTGCAGGGAGCCCAAAAAGGTCCAAACCCTCTATGGCACGTATGGAGCATGTTTGACTTGGTGGGCTCCTTGCACAATGCTGAACACTTTTCCCTTCTATGACATGTAAAAAAACATCATTTGACCACTCAAATTCACACTGAACTTGCATAAACTGATGGAAAGCATCACATAACCTATATAATAACATGGGAATAGTAATAGAACATAAAAATATCTTTTATTCATCGGCCTCAAAGGGTAGAGATTTACAAAATGATTTAGATTACACCAAATGAACCTAAACAACATCTAGGGCCTAAGGGAGGGATTGGAGCGGATGCGTTTGATGAGTGCAAGGTCCTTGTCGATCACTGTTACTCTTTTGGCATGGATAGCACATAAGTTCACGTATTTAAAAAGACCTACTTTCATCTGCTCCGTTGCCTCTTGAATTTCTCCCATAGTGCCTGAAGTGAAACACACATCATCATGCTATGCTAAATTTTCATGTACAACACACTAGAAGGGTGCACGGGGAATGAGATTGTCCACAGTGGTTTGGAACTTGCGGATCTCTTGAAGTGCCTTCACGCCTGATTTCTTGTGCCTCTTTATCTTTGGGGGACCTTGCACCCCTGGCCTTTGGACATGGCTCAATGGTCGCTTGTCCACTTTGAACTTCTTTCGCCTCTCCTCCCTTGCAACCTCCTCTTCAGACTCCTCTTCCTATGTCTGGTGGGTCCTTCGAGGTGGCTTGTCGCACATAGGGGTCTGTGAGATAGCAAGCTGCGGCTCTTGCTGAGCTCATACTAGAGGCTCCTCATATGTGACAATATCGAGGCATAGAGGGTCAATGGTGCTCTTCCATGCGGTTTGCTTGGTTGGAGGATTGGGGCCAAGGTTCATGATATCTGCAAGCTTGCCAAATATTTCCTCTTGTTGTGGCCCCTTTAATCTCTCCATCTCCTCGCTTTGCCTTTCTTGCTCCCTTTGTTGGTCTAGATGCTCCATGCTAGGACCCCATGGAGGAGGGAGGGGCACTTGATCACGATTGATTGGACTATTTTGTCCCTCTTGGGAGACCTCTCTACTTCCACATTTAGTTGTGTGGAAGGACTGAGAGGACCCCTGATCGTGCTTGGATCCTTCATTGTTTGGGATTCCTCATCATACTAAGATCCTTGGAATCCCCTATGAGAGTCAGATGGTGGGGACTCGCGTTGCTAGGACTCTTGATGATGAGAACCACCTTCAGATCCCTGCTAATCATTGCCCTCTTGGCCACTGGGGCTCGTAGTGTGTTCGGAGGCCATGGAGTTGTGAGGAGAGCGGGTAGCGTCTAAACGGCATCCAATGGGTCTAGCAGTTTGTTTAACTCATGCCATTGCTTCGCGTGATACCACCCCCATGCCTTGTATTCTTGAAGTCTACTGCCTTTGCTCTAGAGTGCGATTTCTCCATTCCTTGAGTATTCCAAATGGACGGAGGGCCCCATTTCTCCACAAACCATGGTGCATGTGTGTAAAGAATATGCTGTAAAGAAAAACATCGTATTAGAAACATAAATTGACTCAAGTTTAAAGCACAAAATTTCAACCTAAGGAAGATTACCACGTAATGTGTAATATGTGACTCCCCCCATGCTTTTACCATCAATGATATGAATTCTCCCAATGCTGTCCTAAATCTCTCATAATAAAGCTCATCTATTTGACCTTGTCTAAGCAACTTTATAAATGCATCAAGCTTTGTCTACAATTTTGCTCTCAAAGTAGCAATTCGTGGATGTGAAGCTTGATTTATACTGCACTCACACAAAGGTTTCCAATACTACCAACCTAGGGTGCTTCGAGCTAATGTATGTTTTTCCTTATCAGCATTGTGGTTGGACAAGAACCTCCTTGCCTTTCCTCCACCCATGTACACTTTAGCAGGAAGATTTTATGTCTTTCCTAATTGTTTCTTGTCCTGCTTAAGCTTCACATTTCCTCCTTGAAGTCCCATTAGTGAGAGTAGTTATTCAGCTTTTGCAATGCATTGTGCAGATACTTGCTGTGGCCTCAAATTCCAAGCATAAACTAGATGGAGATAGAGTAACTTATCAAGTATACGCAGTTCATCATGCAAAGTACACATGTCTACCCACTCCAATGGAATTGGTAGAGTGGGGCCCCACTTAGGATCCTTTTTGTGACAATCAAGGGCTGCACTCTGGTTGCAAGAAAGGATGCCATTTTCCCACTGTAGGCTTCCATTTTACATCTTCTGAGAGTGGGTGGAATACAAGCATGTCCATTTTGCATCTGCACCTGTATCACAACCATACAAGTATTTGAGGGTCTTCAAATCACTAGCTAGATGCCATTCAACTTGAAACATTCCATGCCCATCCACTATTAATGTTTGCCCTACCTCTTGTCTTCGAATAATCGACGAGATGCTGGTCCTCTCCAAAACTCACTTTAATGTCTCATGGCACTCCTTTGGGGTCTCAAAGGCTGCAAGCCACCATATGTCCTTCTTAGATTGGACTGAGAAACCCTGCTCAACTTCCTCATCCCCTTGAGCAAAACGCAAGGTGTCATTCTTAATACAAATGCTCACCCTCTCTAGCTTGTGCTCTTTTTACCAACTGAGCTTCATCCATTTTTATAAGAAATACTAGCTTGCCATCTATATAATAAAACAGAAATGTGGTAAGGATATAGAAATGAGAAGAAGTCAAGTTGAATGCAAAGAGGGAATCTCTCTTAGCTTCTTCTCTCATCCCATAGAATTTGACCATGGCTCTTTGCAAATTCTCTACATCCACGTAAACATTATTGAAAGCATTCATCTCAAATGTTTGGATGCCGGATTTCTTTTTACTCTTCCAAGTCATTGTGCCACTTACACAATGGTATCCTCCAAGCTTTTCTCTAGCACATTGGCTTGTTTCTTGATGTGCAAGCCTTACAGACCACGGTGTTGGCATTGTAGATATCTTATACTTTTCCTTTATAGCAAACTTGAAAATTTTAAAAATAGATTTGTAAGATTTGTGACTTACACGAGCATCATCATAAGATCCAAGCACCTCCTTTGCTTGCATGAGGCCCTTGAAGTCCTTCATTACCTCTCTAGCAACTTGTTCACACAGCCCTTTTTGTCTAGGGTCCTTCAACACTTCAATGACATCACTTGGCTTTATTAAACTTCTTAGAACATATGAAGGATCACTATCATCCATTTCCATTGTTCCCATCACATCCTCCATGAAATTCCTAAAGTAGAGTACAAATGAGTCTTAGTGGAAACAATGCAACACCACGAATATTTTGGAGTAAGAAATTTCATTGAAAATTTGGGGAATTAACCTTGTTACTCTCCTCTTTCGAGCACCACTATTGGTTGACAATGCATCCATAGATTGCAATTGTCTTTTCCTCTCCTTTAGTCCCAAAGGTGTTCCCTTCAACTTTTGTACTCGTTCTATTGACTTTTCTCATTCCTTCTCCACATCACATTGAAATTGTCCATAGATAGACCTTTCCAAACACTGTTTGCTTTCAGCGAGCTTATGGATTGATTCTTCCAAATCCTGTCACTCCAAGTCCACTAGTGCACGTGCTTTGTCAAACTGAATTCTTTGTTTTGCAATTGGAGGTCCTGCATACTACTATGCATTGCCACAATAGTAATATTTCCCAAATGTGCAAGTTCTTCTGCTTGGGCTCTCTGCACCTCACTTGCTTGCATAGCCAATGTTTGAGAATGGTTCAATCGATTGCAATAACTAAGCAATCTAGCATGTCCATTGCCAACAAACCAAACAACGTCAAGCACTGCATGAAAAGGAGGACTCTTTTGGGTGGCAAGGTCTAAAGGATACAAGTTTCCATCCACCCAAAGGTCAAGATGCTTCTTCCCTTACAATCAAAGATTGTGGAGCACACTTTGAGGAGTTCCACTAAATCCCAAAAGGTGTGTGCTTGCATATTATGCCTCCAATTGTAAGTTCACATGGTACTTGTTGGATATGTCCTCGAATGGTGCCATGAGTACTCAAAGAGGTATCAGTGATGCAAGCTAAAATGTAGGGGAGAGATGGAAAAGATGGAGTAGTGAAGGGGAGAGAATAGCAAGGAAGAGGGAGGAGGAAAAGCAAATCAAGGCAAGATGAAGAGGAGGAGGAGAGTAGGGCGACTAGTGTAGAGGGGAGGGAAGGAGCTACTGCAGAAGGGAGGAGGAGGGCAGAGATGCTACAGGAGGGAGGAGGAGGGGAGAGCTTCTGCTAGAGGGAGGAGCAAAGGAGAGGGAGTAGAGCGGTTGGAGAAGGAGGGGAGAGGGAGGAGGGAGGAGGAGCTAGAAGGAGGAGGAGGAGGAAGGGAGAGGGAGGAGGGGGGAGGAGGAGCCAGATGGAGGAGGGGAGAGGAGGAGGGAGGGGGAGGGAGGGAGAGGGAGAGGGAGAAAGAGGGAGGGAGGTGGAGAGAGAGGAGGGAGGGGGAGGGAGAGAGAGGGAGGGAGGGAGAGAGAGAGAGGGAGGGAGGGAGATTCAAATTTTGAAATTCAAATTTCAAAAAGTGCCCCCTCCCCTCATTGATGAGGGGAGAGGTGGGCTCAAATGTGGGATTTATCCACCTAGGTTGGGTTGGTTAGGCCTCTTTGGGACCCTCCAAGCCCCTTGCATTAGCTTACTAAGCATTCCCTAATCCATTCCTTATGAGGCCCTTTTGAGACCCCAATTCTCCCCTAATGAAAGTTCAGGGTCCTTAGTTGGATGGTAAAAATAAAGCCTATCCATCACACTGTAGATTGTGTTGTTTTGATAAAGCCTAGCGTTGTGCTTTTTTTATTCTCATACACATGGTCCATACCGCTTCACAGCATCATAGCATTTGCAAGGCTAGTTGGGGTCAATGATCCGCAAGAGATTGAGAATGAAATCATTCAGCCCTCTCTTCTTAGACAAGCCAAAGAGGGTGCAGAACCCAGCAAAAAGAAGTGTAGGCTAGAGTGAAATGTGCCCTAAAGGGATTATCTTTGTAAACTCACTCTGATAAAATAAAGACTACAATTTTCAATTGATTTCTTTATTTGTTATTATTTCCTTTCTTTGAATTGCATGTAAGTTAAATTGAGGTGTAAAGATTTTTTTAAAAAAAAAATTTCTTTTTTCATATTGCATTTAAGGAAATCAGATATCATAATAACAAAGACATAGGCTACAAATGCTATAATACAAAACACTTTATTATATTAAAAAGGTATTGCATGTAGTGAAATTGGATATTGTAATGACAAAGACATAGACTGCAAGTGTTGTAAAAAGGGACACTTTATTATACTCAAAGGTATACAATACAAAATTGAGAAGCATCCAAGGCACAATACATACACCATCTCCAACAATCACCCAAGGCAGAGTAAAAAAACCAACCCTAAGTATTCTTGGGTCTCCTAAGATGTATGATAAACTACACATCCTTTGCAGTCACTGTTACCCTGCTCTTGTAGTAGATAGCAGTAGCCAGTTGGACATCATTGAAAAGGTCTACCATGTAGGCCTCAACTGCATGCTACAATCCAAGAAGGGCATCTCCTAAAATCTGCCAAGGGGCCTCCCCCACCCCTATTGCACCCTCCCTCTCTGATACCATCTATTCATGGCACCTTAGTTGATGTGCTACAAATCCTCGTGCACCACCTTTGCAAAGCTAGACTTCAAGATGAGGAGATCAATGGATTTTTGATACTTGTGGATCTCCTATAGTTCCATGGTGTGCCTAGTTTGAACCTATAACACCTCGTAGGGGCAATAACTCTCATTCTTGGACGTTGTGGATGCAGGGATGGGTGCAGACGTAGTGGTTGTGGCACTGGGTGTGGACATTGTGGCTATGGCGCTGAGCGAGGACCCTACTTCCACGTCAACCACTTATGGAACTCTAAATTAAAACATGTATCTTTGTCAAACACAAGTGAATTCTCTAAGTGTGGCTTATATAGTGCAATCCACGCCTAGCTTGTAGCAAAAAAATTTCAAAACAAATGTAATAAGTTGATGGAAGCACATGTTAGAGTTATAGAAATACACACTACACATGTCAAAGGTTTTCCTAATGTATCTTGAGACACACTTGTGCATTATCCATGATAACATGGACAAAAGAAGAAAACCATCCTTATATTATAGAATCGATCAAAGGACATAAACAAGTCCTTTCAACTTCCAATGGCTTTGACTGGCATGATAACACATTAGCATGGTCAAGGATGGTATGGTAACTTTTCTTTATCGTTGTGATTATTAGATTCTAACTTTACAATTGGTTCATTGGCTTTGTGTTTGTGGAATCCCGAAAGAGTTGATAAATTTGCACTTGAAGAATTGGTATATGATGGGATGCCAAGGTCTAGAAATTCTTTGCTAAATGGTTCATTGTTTTCTTGGGTGTAGCCATTTTTGGAGAGGTTCAAGGAGTTTTGTGTATATAGGTATTTTGCATGACCCATAACTTATGCATTGCTCAATGGAATTCGGCAAACTCTACCTTCAAATTGTAGTACATATTCCAAACTTGAACATGAGACCAAAAAAATATGGAATAAATATTTGTAACAAGACTACTAAAGCATTACAAATGCTATGTTGCATGTGAAGCATGCGTCTGGAAGACTATAGGATATACCAATTTGTTAAAAAACATCAAAATTTTGTTATGTACATACATGCAACCATGGGCCTCCAATGTTGTGCTAAAGTGATGCACACCCATTTGAGAGCATGCTCCATAACATTTTTTGGATTTTTTGAAAACCAAAACGGATTGAAATTTTGGAAGCCAAACTAGTGGGACCACTACATGTTGGTAATAAAACATTGAGAGTTGTTGATATTGGTATCTATATTCACCCTAAAATGGAAGAAATTGAAAATGTGCAATTTGTGCATGTACAAGATCTTTTAATAAAGCCAATACTATTTACAATTTTGAATTGTTTCTTTTTCCATGCACTTGCTTGCTATATGGCTCATAAGCATGCCAAAGGTCATTGCATTTTATAGTGCATGGCATCAAACAAGATAGCATGCACTTTGGCGTATTTATGTTTTGAAGTAGTTTAGGTCACATTGCACTTGTTTGGGATATCCAATTCTGTTGACATGTATCGCCAAAAAGGGGAAACCTAGCGGCTAAAAATTTGGCTACTCCCACAAATTTTGAATTTTCACACCTCCTGCCCATCTAATCTTGGAATATTAAGTACTTGCAACCTACCCAAACCCTCCAAATGCCTTGCAACCTACATGCACCTCGATGTGACCTTGCACAAATCTTGGTTTGGCATTGTCTTCTTTTTTAGGTAAGTTGTCTTCTATTCTTTTCTTGCCTCTATTCTGGACTGTGGTCGTGACCATAGCATCAATGGCAACATGCATCTTGCCAAGGCTTGCAATAGAAGTAGACAGAGGCTATGAGACAAGAAAGCTAAAAAGACTGGTCAAGGCACGAGGAACATATTGCGGGTCTAGGAAAGCAATGGCATAGTATCAAAATGGCCAATGGAAGACACTTTTGCAACATTTGCGAAGGGAGAAACAACAAGAAGAAAGAAAACTCCTTGCAAAGTAACAATAGGAAGCAATTGTAGATGCACACATTCAATCATTGCTATCGGAGCAAAGAACATGAGCTATGGTATCACAATTGGTGGGAGCATTCGAGGCTACACCATTAGGCCATTTAGGTGAATACTATGTAAAGAATAAGGGAGAGAGATAGGAGACTCAAGTTCAGCTTTCTTCACAACACACAAAAGAGAGAGGACACAAGGTTGGAGGGTGAAGCCTTTCTTCACTTTTGCACACAACAACAATACAATAGAAGAGGGAAATACCCTATATGTCAAACCCTAGAATACGTGGTTCATATGTGAACCCAAACCAAAAACATACGTGGTAGTCTAACTACACCACGAGTACAACTAACATAGGCGGTGACATAAATGATAGTCATCCAGGAGATATATCGGGGTAGAGCTTGATATCTCAACACTCCCCCTCAAGCTCGAATCCATCTCACGTACACCAACAAGCAAGCTCCTAAATCTGCGAAGCTTCTCGGTACCCAATGTTAGCCCTCTCTACTCTGAAGACTAACTCGAAACGCACTACTGCGACAGATTTACATGCGTAATCGAACTTCAGAACTGCGTATGAAAATTCATAGAGTAGAACAGTGATCGACAGAATCATTCATGATAAAACAATAAGATAGATGCAAAGATAGATGCAATAGAATATCTGTATTACACTTCTCCGAGCAGTACAACACCGTACTCTCTGATACATAACAATGTTCCTCTTCTGATCACACTGATCCTTGCTCCGATCCTCATCAATGAGCCCCCTGAATGATCGCTCTCTTCTCTTTTATCTAACCGGCACACATAACTCCTTCACGGTTGCCGTGACGGTTGCCGTGCCTCGTCAGTTCTCCACCTGGTCCTAGAACTTCCGTCTTTTCATATCTCACTATAAACTAGATACAACGTATTAATGATAATAATCTAAGAACTCCCCCCCTAGTTCCTCTTTGCTGTTGCTGCTTTTGCCCTTAACACTTGGCACTCCCAGTGAATCGGATTCCGGATCCGCATCCGAACCCACCGGTTCTCCGCTACGGTTCATCCTCGACGTCGCCACCGTCATCGTCCGCCACCGCCGCTGCTGCCGCTGCCGTCGCCAGAACTGCTGGAGCCGCCGGCGCCGGTACTTGTACTGCCGGAGCCGCTTGCGCTGGTCGAAGTAAAGGTAGCTGCTGCGGGTTGAGAGCATGGGCATCCACAAAAATTTGGAGCTGTCCATAGAAAGGTGGTGCCGCCGCCCCCGCCTGCTGAGCTACTGCCGCCATCCGATGAATATAGCGGCATGCTGTCCGCAGGTCGACCAACATAGCTGCTCTCTCAACATGACTCGTTCTCCGCAGCTGTTGTAGCTCCTCTTCATGCAGTCGGGTCTTCTCAGATAGAGCGAGTTCGAGATCGGTTACCCGCATACTGCGATCTGCTTTCTTCGCCACACCATCCAGTCGTTTCATTACCCGCCCCAATTCCTTGGTTTGGGCACCTGTTGATTGTTCTGCCGTAGTAGCTCTGATCTTCAGCAGATCTGCCATGAGGCTCTTCACCTCAACTTCATGTTGATGGTGCTCTTCTTTCCGGGCGAGCTTGAGTGCCAACAGCTGAGATCTGGCATCGTCACACTGCTGTTGCACCACCGCGACGTGTTCTTTCAGCTGCAAAAAGTGCCTTGCGTCAAAGGATTCCCCGTCCGCTGGCTCCGGAAAAGCTGCCACAAAAGCGACTGCTGCGTCCGCTTGGGGTCGTGGCTTCATTGCGGGAACCTGTGCGATCTCGGGTCTTTTTCCTCTGGCCTTCGCTCTTCGGAGGGCTTCTTCCAGTTCGGCGATCCGTTTGACATAGCCTTCGGAAGAATCCACCGGTCTCGCCGCTGTCTGCTTCCCGAGAGTATTTGCCGATGTAGAACTTCCACCCTCCGGTTGTGCCGCAGTTTCCGTCACCGGTACTGGTGGTAAAAATGCTGTTCCTGCGCCCCCTCCCGCCGGATCATCCTCATCCCTCCGGGCCAACCGTCGATCGAGAGGCCTGCAAGCCCGCTCCAGCTCTACTCGCAATTGACGTTGATGATCAAGAAAAATACCCTGCATCTCTGCGACGAAGGCTTCCGATAAATCCAACAAAAGTGCCTCGTCCAGCATGCGTGTAGAGCTAGAGGGTTGCCGGTACCCCATCACTTCCGCTTCCAACAACTGCACCCTGGCGGTCGCAGTTGTAGCCTTCTCCGTCAATTGTTCCATCAGCCGCAGGTGTTCTTGAGTTTGGGCGACAATCGCCGTCCTTGCTTCCTCCATATCCTGCTGTCGCCGTGCATCCATCTGTTGGAATTGTAACAACTGCTCCTGCAGCTGTTGATTGCGTTCGAGCAGCCTGGCATTGTCCTGGCGCAACCTCGCCTCATTCTCCTCCAGCTGCCCCTTCTGAAAACATTGGAGCAAGCGCTCCGCCAACCGTCGTGCTGTGACCAGATCATATGTCTCCACCGGCGGAGATAGCTGCAGTTCACCACTCCCCCTTGGGACTACACGGGTTTCCTCCTGACATGCCTGTCTCCCCGAACTGTCCTCCCGAGTGTGGACTGAGCTTTCCCCTTGCAAGGCCTCAGCGTCCGGGCGGGTTTTCTTCAACATTGCTCCTTCCGGCACAAGAGCCAACTTTCTTTTCAATAAACTGGCCATGCGGCTCGATGTTGCTAAGACCGCGGGCCTACTCCTCTGGCTGCCCTGTGGAACTTCTGCCGGAACCACCACCGCAGGTACTATCGCCGTAACCTCCACCGCAGGTACTACCGGAGTCACCTGGTTCCTTGGCATCAGAGCTCCCTCCGTTGTTGATCTTGCTGGTTCCACCTCCTTGGACTCCTTGTCCGAAGCATCGTCTGTGGACTCCTCCACCTCCACATACGACCCTGGGACTACCGGTTCCGCATCTAGTCCGAACAAAAGAAATAAGACTTGCCCCATCCGGGATGTTGCCGTTGGCTTCAAGAGCTTCTTGGCCACCTCCAGAATTCTGTCCGCCATCAGCTTCGCCCAGGGAACCGGTTTCCCTTGCTCCGCCCTCTGGAAATAGGTAAACTGGGCCTGTCCCAGTAGCTCTGCTTTCACCTTCTGCCAGAGTGCCTCCGCAATAAACTTGTAGCATGTCTTCTGCGAAGCATCCAGCTTCTTCATGTTGTACTCCCCCTTGCAACCTGCGCCGAGAGTTGCCTCCATGGCACTGCTGGTAAGCTTCGTGACTTTGCATGGACCATCCACCGGCAAGTGCAACCGGGCCGCTACCAGCTCCTTGCACAAGGTGAAAGTCTTTCCATACACCACGACCTTGCGCCCGCGTGCAAGCTGCGCCAAGATATCTTGCGCCAATGGATGAACTGGTGTCGTAGCCCATGGCAAACCCGCGAACTCCACCAGACGAGCTCGTGTCAGCCAAGACTGCACAGCCTCATCCCCAACAGGTAACGGATTGATCAGATGGAAGACCACCATAGCGGCGAGAAGCTGGGATGCGAGGGAGAAGAGTTCTGGAAAACAAAGAGTCGGAAATAAGCCCCCTTTTGCTTCCAAATTGCCTTTTGGATGCCCTGGTGAACTCCTTGTTTGCATGCAACGATCAAGTGTCCCATCATCCTGATAAAAGCCCCACTTCGAAGATTCAGTAGATTGCATGGCGGCGTCCTCGCTCCGCAACACGAAGCTTTGCTCCCACCGTTTCTCGGAATAAAGTGAGTGATACCACACGTGCGTACTAATAGCCCCCATCATCGGTTTCTCCACCGAAATGGCTACAAATGCATTTGAAATGATCTTCACAGGTGGTATCTCCGGAAATGGGTAAGGTGGCATGGGCCCTGTATATGGTCGGAGACGAAATCCATTTACCGGCTTCTGCAACAGCTCCCCCTGTAGTGTTCCTAATCGGAACGTGCCGTCACCATAACGCTCCACCACCCAATACGGACCTCCCCACCGTAACTTCAGCTTACCCGGATGCGGACCCATCCGAGTGTTAAACAATATCACGGCATCTCTCCGTTTGAAGGTCTTCTTCTTTGAATGACGGTCCACCCAGACCTTCCGTTTGTCCTGGACTACCTGTGCAAGATACGCACTGTTGAACCGCTCCTCACCCAGCCGATCCAGCTGTTCAATCCTCCGGTCTACGGACTCGTCCCAGCCCAATTTCTCTGCCGCTGCAATCCGCAGACTCGGTACTAGGAATTCCATGGGGACCACTGCTTCAACTCCGTAAACCAACTTGAATGGCGTGAACCCCGTCGCAACCTTATAGGAAGTCCGGAACGCCCATAATGCGGAGTAAAGTTTTTCATCCCAATCTGTCCGATTTTCATTGACCAGCTTTTTCAGAATGACTAGCAACACCTGATTCGAGGACTCCGCCTGTCCGTTTGCCTGAGGGTAATACACTGTGGACTTCTTATGAATGATTAGGTGCCGGGTAACCAGTTCCCGTAACACCGCATTAATGAAATGCCCACCTTGATCCGTGACGAGCTCAACCGGACATCCGTACCGTGTCATAATGGCTTCATAAAGGAATCTGGCCACAGCCTTTGCCGAATTATCCTTCAGTGCTCTGGCCTCCACCCATTTGGTACAGTAATCCGTCGCCACCAGGATATACCGGTTACCTGTCCTCCGCGCCGGCGGCGAAAACGGACCTACAAAGTCCAGCCCCCACTTCATGAACGGTTCGAGGGCCAGTATGGGATTATGCGGCATCCGGTCCCGACCTGATGGCTGGCCCAACCTCTGGCACACATCGCATCTTTTGACGAACCTATGCGCATCCCCCATTAATGTTGGCCACCACAGACCTCCTTGGAGTACCTTCCGTCCGGTTACTTGTCCTGCGAAGTGTCCACCGCTGATTCCTTGGTGAGCCTCTTCCAGGATGACCTCCTGCTCATGTGGGTACACACACCGTCGCAACACACCATCTAGCCCCTGCTTATACAATTGGTCAGCAATGATCCGGAAGTCTCTGCTCTTGAGCACGAGCCGTTTCCGCTGGTCTCGCGACATTCCGTCGCGCATCTGGCCCGTGTCGACAAAGTGAAACATGTCGTCGTACCACGTCTTTGGAGCTGCCGGTACCACCGCCTCCAGTTCGAACAGCTGGGCATCCGGAAAATCGTCTTCCACACCCATCGGGTCTTCGCCAGATTCCAACCGCGAAAGGTAATCCGCTACGGCATGTGTACTTCCTGGTCGATGGACCACCGTGAAGTCGAACTCCTGTAAAAGCAGCATCCACCGGGCCAACTTTCCAGTGAGCTCGGGCTTGTGTACCAAATACAACAAGGCGGAATGATCCACATGAAACGTGAACCGATTCCCCAACAGGTAGTGACGAAACTTTGTTACGGAATAAATCATCCCCAATGCTTCCCGCTCCGTCGTAGAGTAATTCCGTTCGGCTTTTGACAACCTGCGACTTGCATAATACACCGGTCGGAACCACTTGCTTGTCGCTTCCTGCATGAGGACACTACCAATAGCCACGTCCGAGGCATCCACGAAGACATGAAACATCTTCGTCCAATCTGGCGGCTGAACCACCGGTGCTGTCGCCAACATCAGTTTGAGCCGTCGAAAAGCTAAGTCACAAGCAGGAGACCAGACTACCGGTACTTTGTTGAGTTGGTCATACAGTCGTGTCGCCACATCCGCCAGATACCGCAGCATTCGGCTGTGCCATTTAACCTGCCCTAGGAATCTCCCGAGCTGCTTACCGTTGCCAGGAACCTTGGCCTGCCGAATCGCTTCGACCTTCGCCGGATCTACCGCAATGCCTTCCGCCGAGATAATGCAACCCAGCAGCATACCGCTGCCCACGGCGAATGCACATTTCATAGGGTTCAGACACAACCGTGCCTCCCTACACCGGGTTAAGCATTTCTTCAGATGCTCAAGGTGCTGCTTGCGACTCCCGAAAACACTAAAATCGTCCAGAAATACCTGCATAAAGATTAGTAAATAATCATCAAATATTTCTTGGACCATGCGTTGAAATGTTGCCGGAGCATTCTTTAGCCCAAATGCCATCACCAGGAAAACAAATGCTCCCCACTCCGTGATGAAGGCTGTTTTCTCTCGATCTTCTGGTGCCATCTGCACCTGGTTATACCCACTGAAGCCATCCAGAAAAGAATACATCTCGTGACCTGCCACTGTATCCAGCATAGTATCATTAAACGGCAAGGGAAACGGATCCGTGATTGTCGCCGCGTTAAGCTTTCTGTAGTCAACACAGACCCGCAACTTCAAATTCTTTTTCGGAACAATCACTATTGGCGAAAGCCACGTTGCACGGTCAACCGGATAGATAAACCCTCGGGGGGGTCACTCATCATATGTAACCCTATCACGTGAGTTCAACATAAGGATATTTTTTATTTCTAAAATTTACAGAAATAAATATACATAAGGGACTGTTTAAAATAGTTTTGGAAAAAAATTACAGATTTGTATAGAAAAGGGGTACATTTTATTAATGAAAAAATTTACAGATAAGGGATTTTAAATATAGGCCTTGAACGCACGTGATATAGAGGGTTTATACATAGTGACCCCCCCGCGGATAAACCCGACCTTTAGCAACCTGTCCAGCTCCTCCTTCACCCTCTGGGCATAGTTCGGGTTCATTCTATACCGTTGTTGCCGAACCGGTATCGCATCCTTCTGCAGATTGATCCTGTGCTGATAGAATTTGGGATCGATGCCGAGCAAATCTGTGTAGTCCCAGGTGAACACGTCTTTGAAGGATTTCAGCAATGTCTCCAATTTTCCCCGAAATCCTTTATCGAGCTTCGCACTGACACGGACGTTCTTTGGCTCCTCCTCCGTCCCGAGGTTAAGATCCAGCAGCTCGTCTTCTTTGACCCTCCGCGAGCGACGGAGTTCCTGCTCGAAAACTCTTTCCGCCTCCGCCACTCCCGCTTCGTCCGGCATGTCTCCTGTGCCTTCCGGTAGACTCCCTTCGACTGGTTCTTTCGTGGAACTGGATGACTCCTGCGTAGCCGAGGGAATCTGATGCTGATATTGCTTTAAAACGGCAACCACATCGACCTCGAACAAGCTTACCAGCTCCGTATTCCTACTGAAGTAATCATCCTCCTCTTCGACCCCCATTCCGTCCATCATATGGATACCTTCCGCCATCGTCGGTCGGAATGGTGTCCTCAGCCCTTGTTTGGTATGTACCGAGAGCTTCAGCTTCTTTTTTCCTTTCCGAATGGTGATGCGGTCTGATTGCCAGTCTTGTTTCACACGGGCCTGCCGCAACCACGGTCTTCCGAGCAATAACGGGTATGACCCGCTAATATCCTCCATCCGGAGAATCACCGCAGCGATTTCGAACTTCACGCCGCAAACCTCCATTTTCAATCCACGGAGCAATCCTAACGGCTGCACTCTCCGTTGGTCTGCCATCCGAACGGCGAAGGGTGCTGATTCCCATTTTGTGATACCCAATGGCACCAGCATTTGTTCGGACAGGATGTTGACCCCAGACCCTCCGTCCAGCAACACCCCTCCCACACGGCTGTTCTCCAGTGTTACGAAAATTACGGGGACCGCTTCGTCAAAAACAGGAGGCTGTACTTCCGCTTCAGGCTTTGCAGATCCGTCTGACGACACTTCCATTGTTACCGCTTCCATCTCCGACTCCATCGCCCTGACTGGTTCCGTCAATTGTTTGATGAGAGAACTCCGGAAATTGGGTACCAATGCTAACAATTGCTCCATTGTCATGTGTATTTGCTGTTTCCGCAAATCCTGCCATAAATCATATGGTTCAACACCCTCCTCGCCGGTCATCAGGCTGTCCTTCTGACTGGTAGGTAGACAAGTCGCTTCTGGCTGCTCTCCTTGCAGGCGCCTTGCCACCTTCGCACCATTCTCCGTCACCGAGACTGCCTTGTCTGCGCTCGGCCTAGGTAACACCGTTGGGGTTTTCTGGACCCATTCACCGACCGTCGACCGCACCTTTTGTTGTGCCTGCCAGTCCAACGCCGTAGGTCTCCCCTTCTCTTGCGGGGCCTTGTATTCCCGCACCTTTTCCTGGGATCGTGTGACCACGAGCACATCTCCGCTCGCACTTCCTCCCACTTTGCCTTCAACAGGGACACCCGCCGGTACTTCCGGTACTTCTTCGGACGTCGGACTAGGCTCCTTGCTATCCTGTTGCTGACTGGCATCATCGCATTCGATAATCAGAACCGCATTCACTGCTGGTGTGGACTTGCCTTCTCCGGATCCCCGAATTGCTTCCTTTTCCGCCTTGTGGCGCTTGAATAATTCGCAATCTACCTTTCGATGTCCGGGTTGATTGCAATAAAAACATAGGAACGTCCGTTCCCCTGCTGGTTCATCTGCACCTGTTCCAGCCGTTCTCGGCCGCCAAGGTCTTCTCGCCGGTGCGGCTGGTGCTGCGGCTGGTGCCGCAACTACCGCCGCCACCGCTGGTGTCGGGGCTATTCGTGCGTTATAGCGGCAGATCTCCGTGGTATGCGTCGCTGTTTGGCAAATCGCACACCACCGCTCATTCAAACCGCATTCCTCTGCTAAGTGTCCTGCATTCCGGCACCGATTACACCAAGTATCCTTGCGAACTTTTGAAGAGGACCCTATTCCACTATCCCGGCTTTTGGCTCCGGCAGCAGATCCTTCCGGAAATGACTTCCCTGCCGTTTTTCCAGCCTTCCGCCTCATGGAACGTTTGTCCTCCTCCTCATCCGACTGATCCGACTCCTCCTCATTATCGGTATCAGAGTCTCCCTCAGCCTCCTCATACTTCACTTTTCCTTTCCTTCCCTTGGAAGTAAACAGAACTTGTTCCGCCCTCACCGCTGCTTGGACGACTTCTTCCAATGAAAGAGCTTCCAGATCCAACGATGCCAGGGACCTTTTCAATCCTTTATTCAGCCCCTCCATGAAGTAAGCATTTTGGATGGGGACTGCCGGGGTAGTTGCTGCATCGAGGCGGCGGATCAACGACCGAAACCTGGCCGCATACGCCTCCACTTCTTGGTTCTTCTGTTCCAGTTTCCCCAGTTTGGCCAGGACATGAACACGGGTCTTGTCCTCCCGAAACCGGAGCAAAAAAGCATCCCGCAGTAGATCAAACGTGGCGAAATGGGTAGCTCCATATTGCGCGATCCATACTGCCGCCTGCTTCTGCAGTGTCGGGATGAAAGTCGCCATCTTCATAAGATCTGTCGCCTGCACTGGTGGAGCCGTATTCACCATCCATGCCATCTCAAATGACAGTATATGTGCATCCGCATCCTCCTTATCCCGTCCCGAAAACTTGGGGTACTTCACCGTCATCCTGGGTACCAGTGGTGGAATAGCCGCGCTACTTACCGCTGGAACTCCACCCCCGCCTCCGCCTCCACCGCCTCCACCTCCCCTACCGGGATCTGGTGACGGACCTGGGGCTCCGCTTCCTGCAGGCACACCACCCCTCCGTCTCCTGGGACTCGGTGGTGGGGAATTCCGCAACGGTGACACTTCGTCTTCCGGAGGAGTACTTGTTAAATCGAACGGGCTACTGCGTCCGGAGGATTCGCCTTCCTCCTGAACACCGGAAACGACTGGACCTTCCTCTCCTGGGATTAGCGGAGGTGTGTCAGAGTGGCTACTACTCTCACTATCCGTGAAGAAGCCGAAGAGAAGATCACGTTGAGCCACATATCTGTCATGCCGTTCCTCGCAGGTTGTACGTGCCAATACTGGAGTTGCAGGCTCCCGAGGCCGTGCCGGAGAGCGCGATGTTCCCCCTGGCTCACTCCCAGCGTCATTCATGCGCTAGTCCATGCACCGAGGAATCAGAGTATTACAGATGGGGAGCATCCAACCTCTCCGGGGTATCCACCGCGACGAACATGGAAATCTTCCGTGGTCGCCAAAGTGTTAGCCCTCTCTACTCTGAAGACTAACTCGAAACGCACTACTGCGACAGATTTACATGCGTAATCGAACTTCAGAACTGCGTATGAAAATTCATAGAGTAGAACAGTGATCGACAGAATCATTCATGATAAAACAATAAGATAGATGCAATAGAATATCTTTATTACACTTCTCCGAGCAGTACAACACCGTACTCTTTGATACATAACAATGTTCCTCTTCTGATCACACTGATCCTTGCTCCGATCCTCATCAATGAGCCCCCTGAATGATCGCTCTCTTCTCTTTTATCTAACCGGCACACATAACTCCTTCACGGTTGCCGTGACGGTTGCCGTGCCTCGTCAGTTCTCCGCCTGGTCCTAGAACTTCCGTCTTTTCATATCTCACTATAAACTAGATACAACGTATTAATGATAATAATCTAAGGACTCCCCCCCTAGTTCCTCTTTGCTGTTGCTGCTTTTGCCCTTAACACCCAATGCCTTCGTAAAAATATCAGCCACCTGCTCCTCAGTACTGACATAGACAAGATCAATCTCACCAGCTAGAACCTTCTCTCTCACAAAGTGATAATGCACCTCAATGTGCTTCGTTCTAGCATGATAAACTGGGTTATTAGCAAGCATGATGCTGCTAATGTTGTCACAATGAATGACAACTGCTGCATGAATTGACTGTCCCATATCTGCAAGTAGCTTCCGTAACCAAGCTACCTCACATGCAGCCATTGCTGCACCCCTGTACTCAGCCTCTGTGCTCGACAAGGCAACTATTGGCTGCTTCTTGCTGCTCCAATTGATGGCACCACTCCCAAGGGAAAACATAAAACCACTAGTAGATCTCCTGTCTGAGACACTACCAGCCCAGTCAGCATCTGTGTATCCATGTACCTGTAATGCACACCCAGCTTCATAAAACAGTCCATAATGCAATGTGGACTTCACATACCGCAGTATGCGCCTAGCCGCATCCAAATGTGGCTTCCTCGGTGCCTGCATAAACTGACTCACCAGCCCCACAGCATAGCTCAAATCTGGTCTGGTTATAGTCATGTAAATCAAGCTACCTACTATGCGCCTGTACATAGTAATATCTTCAAGAAGCTCACCTGTCTCTGCATTGAGCTTCACATTCTGCTCCAATGGAACAGAGATAGGCTTACAGCTTGTCATCCCATATTTGGAACAGCATGTCCAAACCGTATTGCCTTTGCAACAGCCATATCCCACTCGGGGATCTAATAACCTCAATGCCCAAGAAGTAACGCAGCTCTCCCAAATCCTTCATCTCAAATTTCTGCTTCAACAGCAGCTTCACTTCATTAATGTCTACATCACTATCACCTGTAATAATCAAGTCATCAACATAGATGACTACAAGCACAATCCCTCTGTTTGTCCTTTTCACATAAAGTGAAAAATCTGAATTGGAAATCTGAAATCCAATAGTGACAAGATATTGCCCTATCTTGTCTGACCATGCCCTCGGCGCCTGTTTTAAGCCATACAAGGCTTTGCGCAACCTGCATACAAAATCGGGGTGTGAATTATCCTCATAACCTTCTGGCTGCATCATATAAACCTCTTCCTGCAAATCACCATGCAAGAAGGCATTTTTCACATCCATCTGATGCAAAGACCATTCCTTTGTAGCAGCCATAGCAATTACTGCTCTCACGGTTGCCATCCTTGCAACTGGGCTGAAAGTTTCCTCATAGTCAATTCCATATGTCTGCGCAAAACCTTTGGCAACCAATCTTGCCTTGTACCTGCTAACAGACCCATCAGCATTGTGCTTTACTTTGTAAACCCACTTGCAGCCAATAGCCTTCTTATCATGAGGCAAAGGCATCAAATCCCAAGTGTGGTTTGCATCCAAGGCAGCCATCTCTTCATCCATAGCTGCTTCCCAATTTTTATGCCCTGCTGCATCCTCAAAACATGTGGGCTCTGGCTCCTCTAGAACCTTGACCATATAAGCATAGTGATGTGCTGTATACCCATCTTCTGCTCACCTTAGCATTTTTGGGAAATGCATGTCTGGCCTGCTTACCCATTTGGCATGCTTCGCATACCTTTTGCATTCCCTCAACTCTGAATTTAGGCAAACCTGCAACAATGTTTTTCGTTTGCATAGATTTCAGCCTTTTTTTCACGTGCCCAATGCGCTTGTGCCATATCTCAATATCTGCAATCTCCCATGCGCAAACATAGCAGCTTTCACCTCAGGCATATCAACATCCAAGGTGAACATTCTGCCATTTTTGTTACCTTTCGCAACCAAGCGGCACTTATTTTTCAAGTCCTCAACAAAGCATCCATCAGGATTAAATCTAACCTGCAGACCTTGCTCAACCATCTGGCCAACTGAAACCAGGTTCTTAGTGATTTTTGGAACATGAAGTACATCTGCCAAGTACTTCGTTTTGCCATCCTACATAGCCAATGGCACTTTACCAACCTGCGTAATTGGGTGCGCAATATCATCACCTGTTTCAACATAACCTGGCTTATCCAAATTTCTAACATCATGAAACCACTCACCATGACTGGTCATGTGGTTAGAGGCACCTGAATCAACATACCAAACATCATTGCAAGCTGCAGCATCTCCTGACATGGAGTTAACCATATGCTGCATCACAAAAAGGTGCTCATTTCTGTCGTCACCATGCCCACTTGATGATGCATAGTTGCTTTGCTGCAACTTCCCACTTTTGATGTCATTCTGCTTTTTATAGCATGTATTCTCCTTGTGTCCAGGCTTTCCACAATAATAGCATTCTGTGCTGCTATTTACTTGCTGGTTCCTTTGCCATGAACCACGGCCTCTTTGGCTCCCCCTGCCTCTAGAACTACCACGTCCTCCTCCATAGGACTGGTTTTCCTGTTGTTGCTGTTGGTTCTGATTTCCTGCACGGCCACCAAAACGGCCTCTTCCTCTACCTCTGCCTCTACCTGTATTCAAGTAGAAAGCAGTCTCTTGAGAAGTTGAGGTGGCTGAACCACCATTCCTTTGCTCTTCACTCAGCAAGAGAGCAATAAGTTCCTGAAAATCAGGAAATGTTTCACGGACTCCAATGGATGTCCGAAACTGTGCATAATCTTTCCCAAGACCATTCAAGGTCACGAACACTAAGTCCTCATCATCAACAGGTGCTCCAATGGAGGCAAGAGAATCTGCAAGGCCTTTCACCTTCAAGGAATACTCATTTATATTCAGATTTTTCCTTTGCACATTGTGCAACTCCTGCTTTAGCTGCATCTTTCGTGCTTTGGTATTTGTGCTATACAGCTTCACCAATGTATCCCATGCCTCCTTAGGCATCTCTACATCCTGTATATGCACAATCATAGAATCTGAAATGCTAACAGATAGCCAATACAGGCATTTTTTGGCTATTTCATGCCATTCTTTAAAGGCCTTCAATTCAGCAGGAGTGGGAGCAGCACCCAAAACTGGTTCTGCAGTTTCACCACTGATGTACTCCCAAACTCCCTTTCCCATAAGGAAGTTTGTCATCCTGAACTTCCATGCTTGGAAGTTGTTCTTGTCAAGCTTCTCACTGACAATGGTAGACAGATTCTCAGACATTTTACAAATCACGAATTGCAACAGCAACCTGTAAACACAGCAAATGCCTCACAAGGGCAAATAGCAAAACTTCTGCAAAAAGCCTCACAGGGGCAGATCTGCAACACTGACGAAAGTGGTATTTCACCACACAGTCACTTCCTAGTGACGATTTTGCATCAACAGGCAACAGGCATGAATCTGCAACTCCCAATATCTTTGCACACAGGCATACGATGCAATTTCTGTGGCACCTTTCCACCGACTAGCCGTGCAGTGGTCGCACAGCGAAAAACAGGGCCTTTTTCTGAGTGCCTGCGAAGAACTTCCGCCTTCAAAACGGGCCCCGAAACGGCCTCAAATCAAAAAAATAAAGTCACCAAGGGCTTCGCCTTCTCCCGCAGCATATACTGTGCTCTCGCCACACCGCGAAGGGCCTCTCAATCTGACACAGTGCACTCCTGCACTTCTGGCTGTGCTACCTGCAGAGATTTGCTCCCAAACTCGAAATAGGAAAGCAACACTGGTCCTCTTACCAGGACACCACAAACTTGGCTTGCTTTCTTGAGCTCCTTACCACAAACAAGGCTCTGATACCATGTAAAGAATAAGGGAGAGAGATAGGAGACTCAAGTTCAGCTTTCTTCACAACACACAAAAGAGAGAGGACACAAGGTTGGAGGGTGAAGCCTTTCTTCACTTTTGCACACAACAACAATACAATAGAAGAGGGAAATACCCTATATGTCAAACCCTAGAATACGTGGTTCATATGTGAACCCAAACCAAAAACATACGTGGTAGTCTAACTACACCACGAGTACAACTAACATAGGCGGTGACATAAATGATAGTCATCCAGGAGATATATCGGGGGTAGAGCTTGATATCTCAACATACTAGTCTCTATTCTTCACAAGCTTTAGCCTACACCCTAATGTTCATAGAGTAACAACCCTACCAACACCTCGGTATATGCATGCCCAAGAGGAGATGTCTCTAACATGAGAAATGGCCTACAAAAAGTGAAAGGGGTGGACACCTTAGATCAATTAGGTGCAAAGAGGGCAACATTAGCAATGTTGGTGTCCCTTGAAACAAAGAAGAAATGGTTTGGGTGTACAATGTCGAATATGTTGTCAATCAAAAGGACCAACATGGATCCAACACAGTTGAACATAGAGCATAAGAAACACATGATCATCTCAATTTGAGAAGGCTGTGGGCTTCAACAGAATGCAAGAAATGGAGAGGCATCTTAAGTGCAAAAGTCATTGCTAAAGTAACGCCATTTTGGCACAAAAATACGAGAGTTTCTCCAAATAGAAAGGACATCTATAAAAAGCAAACAAGATGCAAGGTGTTTGAAGAGCACATCATACACATGCTTGATACAATGCAGGTCAGTGGTTCCTAAACTGGCCCGGTGGCTGATTGTGATTGAGCTTTGGGATAGTTTACTTATTTCATTTCTTAAATCAGGCTTGGACTAAATGTGATTGTCCTAAACCAGCCCATGGTTGGAACAACATGCAATTGTAGGTTGGTTCACATCAATCACCAGTTATGTGATTGTGCTGAACCAGGGTTGTTGAATAGACATTAGTTGTTGACCAACCCCGTGGTGTGGTTGAGTAGAAATGAACAGTAATATGTTTTGCAACAAAAAAACAATATATTGTTATTTTACTAAACCAGCCCCGTGGTTGGAACATCATGCAACTTTGGATGCTTCAGCTTAATCACTAGTTATATGATTGTCCTAAACTAGCATGGTTGAACAGACATTAGTTGTCGACCAACCTAGTGGCATGGTTGAGCACAAATTAACAGCAATATATTTTACAATAGAAAAACAATATATTGTTATTTAACTAAACCAGCCTAATGGCTGGAACATCATGCAACCATGGATGCTTCAGCTCAATCACCAGTTATGTGATTGTCCTAAACCAGCGTGGTTGAATAGACATTAGTTGTTGATGGTCCCGCTGCTTGAAATTACTGTGTTTCTTAGTACTTAAATTAGTTAAATTCAATTTCTTACTATTCAGGTCATATACCACTTAATTTCTAGACTGCGATGGCTTGGATTTAATGTGATTGTCCTAAACCAGTTCGATGCTCATTCACGACGAACAGCGGGTACTTATTGAAATTGTAAAATTCAAAAATCAAAAGCAATATATAGTTATTTTCTAATTGTGAAATTTAGAAATGAAAAGAAAAATACTTGTTATTGTCTAATATGTGAAGTTGAGACTATCAAGCTAAACTAGCCTAGTGGTTGAAATTGTGACTGTCCTAAACCCTCGGGGGGTGCACTACTAAGAAATCCTAGGTATCACGTGCATTGAAGGGATATTTAAAAAACACCTCAACTAAAATTTGCCCCCAATAAAGATACACCTCTTTACTTATGAGCCAATAGATTTTTTTCTAAAGTTGAATTAAAAAACCCCTCTTGTTATTGTAAATCTGTTAAAATTTTTCCAAAAGTTCCATTAAAATACCACTCCTTTTGAATGCACGTGCTATAGTAAAATTTTGTGAGGTGAACACCTCGAGCCTAAACCATCCCAATAGTTGAAATTGTGACTATCCTAAATGTGTCCTAAACCAACCTGGTGGTTGACTATCCTAAACGTGTCCTAAAAAACCCAACTCAGTGATTGAAATTGTGATTGTCCTAAACCAGCTCGGTAGATTGTGATAGTCCTAAACCAGCACGGTGGTTGAAATCGTTTTGCTTCTAGTAGCTTGATTAGACCTGCTTCAAGAGTACATAAACTAAAAATCTACAGGCGGCTGCACATCCGCTGACGAAGGTGCACAGAGGGAAAAAGACGTCCAAAGTCTCTAAAGGTGGCTAGGCTTTAATGCAAGGGCAAATATGCAATTCGGTCGCACAGATTTTTTGGAGGGTCAGAATTCCGCAGGCTGGCGCACAGTGCTGCCAACTGCAGCACAGCGCATCCCAAGTCCCAAGGGGTAGTAAAACCCTTTGGTCTTCTAGCTACAAAAGTCTTGTAGGGCGGCGACTTGCAGACACTGCTCCTCCCACAAATAATTTAAAAAAAGGCAACGGCGCAGAGTCTTTCACTATCTATGTCGACAAAGGCCCATGGGCCAGGGGCTGCTACTGTCGGTGACTGCAAGTATGTTGTCTGTAGGAGGCAGCTTCCAAATTTGCACAGGTTTTCACACACGCAATGACTACTGCAAGACCCAAACTTTGTTGAGCGCGTAGATAGAGAAAGATCATGCAAGCCAAGACAACTTAGTAGACTCTAGAGCACACTGGCGGCCGTATGCAGCCAAGGAGATCAAATGTCGTACAAACATCCATTGCTGGGTGCAATCTTCAAAGCCAATTTATTGAAAGCTAAAGTGAGCCTTGAGCCAGTGGGGTATGTCCCTCGATGCACACTTCCTCTTGAATCCTCCACAAAACTTCTCTTTTCAAAGCGTCTTTTTCTTTTTGAATTCCACATGAGGAAGCTTCAAACTTTCTTTTCTTCACAAGAGCGTGACCAAGGCTCTGATACCACTGAAACCAAAAGGCAATAATTTTCACACAAATTCACCACTTAATCAATTGGAGAAATAGAACACAGTCACACCATGAAAACGACAGTAGAATGGGTACAATCTCCCTCCCCTAGATGAGTGGGTCACACTTCCTCATCTAGAGTATTTATGATTTTTCATAAAAGCACCAAGGAGCCAAAATTATCCCTCTCATCCAAAAATGAGGGATTTTCTTTACATAGACATCTTAGGGCCCAAAATGAATTAACGATCCGTTTGTACCAGCAAAGTTCCCTACATACGTAGAACAATCTTAGGCACATTATTAACACAACGGTCCATACACAAACTAACGTGACCACTCTAACCCTCCTAACAATGCTACCTCCATACCCGCACTTGTGGCAGAGACACCCTTGGCAAATCTCGCCCAATCTGTATGATGCTGCTATGTCCCGGCCAATGCCTTTGACTCCAACGTCCACATTTGCATATAACTCCGTTGCAACAACCGCCCCCGCCAATCCTCTACCCCAAATCCCCCCTGGAGATTCAACCACTCCCTTTAACTCCTCCACCTAGATCAAGTCGTATCTCTTGATCCAGGAATAATTTGAGGGTGCTCTAAAAAGGAAAATCGCTCAATTTTTTGTACTCTATGTTCTCATCACATCACGTACACATTTTGGCACAAGTATCACTCACTTTTGAGCCTCGTCGATGACAAATCCATTTCGTACACACACATCCTCCTCTACATTGATGCATCTGACCCAGCACATAAAAAGTACCAAAGAAAAGAAATTATTTGTTGTTCTTTTATCAATCAAAGATTGGTATAGATCTAGATCAGAGTAGAATAGATCGCCATAGAGGGGATGCTTTAGATCTCCCCAAGTTGCCAATCTAAGCAATGCCAAAAATTATTGACTAGTTCCTACTCGGAGTCAGTACCTATTCTCACATACGGTTTCACATCATCACATTACTTGAAACCTGACATTCATTAGTTTAGTGAGCAGACATCAGATTGTTCATAGGCATTGCGAATTTATCAGTGGACAATATAACATAATCATAATTATGCCAATGCATCACGATTATCGGTACACTAATTCTATAGCTTAGAATACCTATAAGACCTTGTGCCAATCATGGGACTTGAGCCCACTAAGCTTATTGTCCTTTGAAAATGCTCGTTTCAAGCAATGCATGTACCCTGTCGGTGTTTGAAAAGAGGCAATGTTCGCCTTGACCGCTGCCTCCTCCCTCGTAGAGAGGATCCACGTTGCTTTTAAGAGGACAACTTTTCCCGAAGCATGTACTTGGGGCCACAAATGAGACATCCTATTCATAGCACGCAAGTCTTCTTGCACTCCTCTCGAGTCTTCGCCACCAACCAAGTGTGCCCAAATAGTAGCCCCCACATTCTTGAAGATATGCATGGGATCCAAGAGATGATTAATTTGTAACTGACCCCAATAAGGAAGCTTGTGAAAGATTGATAGCATCTTCATACCAGGAGGAGGTTCCTCTCCATTCGCCCTCCAAGCCTGAATCTAGTCACTTGCCTTCAAATATGATGGTGGTGGAGTGGTGGATCAAGATGACCTCCTTGTGTGAGATGGTCTAGCGGAAGGTATTGAGCATGACCTTCATAAAAATTTTTCCTCATATGTTTGGAGTATCATGCAAGAGATTTCAAACCCGGTCCACAAATAGGAAAAGCATGGTACCCACTTATAACAAGTCCTACACGCATGCATGAATGTGTTAGTATAAGACATGCATGCGAAAGAGAGTCATAAAAGCATAATCCTATATTATACATGTAGAGACACAACCATGCACCTGTGCACTCTCCATATCCTGGGTAGTCATGCATGGTCCGCATCAAGATACCCCTGACCAAAATATCATTGGTATGTCTAGGAGCTCTGGAAATATCAAAGACCCGCACTCCTCTCCATAATATCTGTAACTCCTCTATCAAAGGTGCCATGTCAACGCCCATATTTTTTGCCTTGTACTTCCCTGGCACAAGTAGTGCAAGCATGAGGTGTCCCTTCTTTATTGTTAGCCATGGTGGGATACTATAATTCACCACAACTATGGGCCATGTCGACCAAGATGTCGAGCGTAACCCGAAAGGATTCACGCCATCCATGGCGAGCCCAAGATGTAAGTTGTGTGGCTCCCTCGCAAAGTCCGACCACTGATTGTCTATGTGCTTCCAAGCTACACAACTTGCTGGAATTCTCAATGTGTCATCAGTGGACCGATGAGATGCATGCCAGGGTCAAATCTCGAGCATCCCATCACTAGAGGTGATCGATCACGAGGGCCAGGGATCATGTGCACTTGACGAGGGTCAGGGAGCAGGCGCAGCTCACAAGGACCAAGGATCAGGCCAGCAAGATGAGGACGAGGAGGAGGACGATGACTATTCGAATGAGTAGTAGTAGTAGTAGTAGTTTGCATATACTTCACCATGTATATCATTTTGTATATCGGCTCGCTTGAGCGATTTTGTGTCACCCTTTTCGAAAGGGTAATTTTGTAACAAACAATGTTGCATATCTTCGACATGTATATGCTTTTGTTGCTCGATCATTTCATTTGAGCGATTTTGTATCACCCTTTTCGCAAGGGAAATTTTGTAATAAAAAACTTTTTTTTTGTAATTAAAAAAAAAAACATTAGTGGGGCAAATCAGGGCTTGCTATGGCCCTGTTTAGCGCCACTAATGCTTTTTTTTAAGTTCTGTTAATCGTCGCTATATAGCGACGTTTACCAGTGTCGCTATATAGTGACGTTTATCAGTGTCGCTATATAGCGATGTTTATCAGTGTCACTATATAACGACATTGTATAGCGATCGTTCTTTTTCGATGCTTATAACGACGTTAATAACAACATTTGCACCTGTTTAAAAAAAAATTGTGTAAAAAACATCGGTATTTTCGTCGAAAAAGGCCTATGCCTTGTAGTGTACTTCACTTACTTGAAGTCGGGCTTTCCACGTTAGCAAGTGGTGTTGCAACAACGAGACGGGGACAGCGATGGTGTGGGTTGACTGTGGTTGCACTAGCCTGTTGTCATGTGTCCTGGGTTTGTCATCGAAGTCTATAGGCATGTCCAGCACAAACTTTGCATATAACATCTTTGCAAAGTAAAGTGGTGGCATGGCCCTGCTATAAGGCTTATTAGATTTGATCATGCAATGAATTTAATATGCATTCTCCCTCATAGTGGGGTGGCAACAATTCTTGATGGGCCATTGTCCATGTGCGGCATTAGCGCAATCCCATACTGCTGCAATGTCATCGTTGGAGACCACTACATTGATGCGGTTGTACTTCCAACCGTTTGAATCATGGAAGATGCTTGCATTGGCAATTGCGTGCACCTCATCTCTTCGTGTTGGTAGGAGGGTAGCATCAGCCATGTCCATTATGTGCTTCATGGCTTGCTTTCCCCTCACGTTTGGATCCTGAGATGCGTATGCAGCTTGTGTTGATCATTGCGACGTGGATGCCATGGTGAGTGAGAGAGCAAGAGAAGATCTAACAAGCATGTGAAATCAAATGAGCGATGTGTTATTGAAACATTTAATTATAACATGCTCATGCCAATCACACCATATAAGAATTTCTCCAACTAACAGGATTGTGGATTGACCACGATTGATTAAATTGTATAAATAAAAAGGGCAAACTCTGACAAATTGTTACATTTGTTTCAAAGATACATGTGGTCCTAATTTTTAAACCCACATTTACATTTTTCAAAGGCGTTACAACTTTGGCAATCATAGTGCGATATTCATATGCATCAATCTCAAAAAAGATGTAGCTTATATTCAACAACATGCCATTCATTTCCTCAATGGGTCGCATTGCCACATCCTCACTTACATTGAAACTATGCATTTTTGTTAAAATTGCTCCCATGGAAGGTTGCTCCTTTGGATCAATCTTGCATAGTGCATTCCCACAATTAGCCAAGAGCTTGATTGCAACGTCTCCCTTCATGGAGTTGTCACTAAGAGCGTCTACAACATCTATGAGAAAGTTGGCAATTTCCCTATATAGCCATCCAACAAAAAAGCAATCTGACTCCGATGCCCATGCACCCTTAGGATTTGCTCGTGTAGTTGTACTGGCATATAATTTTGATGCTAACCATGGAAATGCCTTAGGAGGACTGAAATCTAGGTCTTGCAGATATCGACTTTCGGTCGAATGGAGGCTTCTTCCCTAATCAATAATCCCAACTCGGATAGACATGTCATCTTTCGTGAAGTCTAGCATGTAGTTGGTTGCTTGCAGATCGGTGCGCGCATATCTTTGTTCATGAACTGCTTTCAAACCACTGGCAATAGCAACGGCAATGGACAAGCCATAACCTTGTTCGTAACCTGGTGAGTGGAGAGTTCCAGTCAAAGTGAGATTCTTCTCTGGGATGTGTGGTCTTAACCCATCTCACATATGTCCTGCAATGCTGTGGGAGACACATCAACATATCGTGCACACTTCCACCATTGAAAAACGGAGTGACGACCCAAAGCTCTTGGTTGTGTGAGCACCCCAATACTTGACAGATAGGTCTATGGACAACTGTCATCGCTAGCTCATTCTTTAGTGCCAGATGAGCATGGGCATCGTCTCTATTACTCCTCTTGCAAGCATACCATGATGTTGGCCTAAGACCTGGGACACCCACAACCTATATCTTGAATACCTTCCCTTCTCCTCCCTTGCCCACCGGTTCATGCAAGGTCAATGCTTGCAACGAAAAGTGTAATGTGTGGGAGCACATGTCGGCAAATGCAGTACATAGTTCTATCTGTGCTCTCCCTTCAGCTTGGCCTGGGTCGGCATTTTCTTCTAGACCAATAGCCATCTTGGTCATATGGACCATGGCACTAGCTATTGCCATTCTGAGGGACCCTTTCTCCTTCTGGTTTTTTCTACAATTAGATATCTGTGACACCAGTCATCTAGAGTGCAAGCTTATCCTCTCCATTAATAGGCAAGGCTACATTGCTGGGCCTTCAAACACTTGAGGGATGAATTGATCAAGTATCACTTTAACATCCGATCGTTTATTCGGGCCAGCCCATGTAAATAACATCAAGTATTCGGGATACCATTTGATCGCGTAGACATTTTGAGTTTGCATGGGCTCAGATTTCTTCATCACTCAATCTTATCAAGTGCTCGATTGTTGTCTTATGGGCAAGCATCTGAATCTTAGTCTTGAACTACTCTTGCGTTGCCATCCAAGATGGGTGTGTAGACAGTGTAGTGATCTAGTGCATGCAACAATTGTTTTGTAAGCACTCAAACTTCAAAATAAAGAACGTCCAAAATACACATGAAAATTGCAATGCTAGTGCAAACTAAATTCCACCCAAAAGCAATGTGCAACATGCAACATCATTAATGTTTCTAAATAACTTTCGATTCTTAGAAATAAACTACTAACTTTTCAAGGTAATGGTATATTACGTCAAGTAATTTGTGATCTTGCAACATAATCCACTACTATAGCAATCACTATGCGATCTTCTACTATTATAGAGAAAATTCTGTAAAGTCACTATTGAGTGTCAATATATCAGCTAGTGGAGGTAAGAATAGAAAACATATAACAACATCACATACCCAAGAGGAACTAGATCAACTTTGCCAATCACACATCCAGTTGGGAAGAGTTCTATCAGGAGGAACCGACTGGAAAAGCAAGCCATCATATGGATAAAACTCGGCTCTGTTGATACCTATGTACATAAATAGATATGATATATAAGAAGATCGAGGCGGGGGGAACCAACTGGCAGATGCAAGCCATCACTCGGCTTCGATCTTTACTATTACACACATCAATTGAGGCGAGGTGAATCCGATTGGCCGGAGCCGATCATCTCTTGGCTTGATTGAGACATAAAAAGGCATCTCTCCCTCTCTCTCTTTTACTCTCCCTCTCTCTATTTTTGTCTCTCTCTTTTACTCTCCCTCCCTCTCTTTCCTCTCTCTATCTCTCTTTCACTCCCTCTCTTTCCCTCTCTCAAACAACCTACTTACAGTCCGCCAAGCGAGGTGAATCTGACCTCTCTCTATTTTCATCTCTCTTTTACTCTCCCTCCCTCTCTTTCCTCTCTCTGTCTCTCTCTTTCAATCCCTCTCTTTCCCTCTCTCAAACAGCCTACTGACAGTCAGCCAGGCGAGGTGAATCTGACCAACAAAGGCGGGTCATTACTCGGCCCGACTAGCCAATACTAAAAGCTCTAGAATCTCACCAAGAGGCTTGGGAGACAACTGCGGAAGAAATCAACGGAAAGCGACAAGTTTTGGCAGAGCAGTAGTGGTGGGAGCGGATTCCTTTTATAGAATTTCTCATAGACATCACGCAGTACCGTCTTACACCGTGCAATATGCCAACGTTCAGGATTGTGTATCCTTCCCCGTTGGACGATCCAAGGTGTCACACATGCCGATATGACATGTACCGCATGATATGGCAAGTTATTGGTGGTGTGTCGTGGCACCCTAAAAAAACCATTTAGTGTAGATGTGGGACCGTGCGAGGTAAATGATACCGCTTGGTATGGATAGATACCATGCAATAGGCAGGTCATGATACCGTGTAGTAAAAGTATAAACTGCGCAGTATGCTCGCAGTCGACAGTCAGTGTAAAGAACTGCGTTTTTTTGCGTTTAGGGCATTAGGCCACGATCTTTAATCGAAACGTACGTATTTTTATTTTTTAAAACGTACTTTTTAAATCCCTGGAAATGGATGTAATGGTTGGGCATTCATAAAAATTCAAGTGGATGCAAGACAAGCATGCTTAAGTTTTCATGGTCCATGCTATTGAGTGTTAAATTGCTAATGTAAAGCAAATTGTGTCATGTCCTAAAGGTGGAAAAATGGATAAAAGGGGCAATGTAAAGATATGATCTACCTCTTTATCGGGTTTAAAATGGTGTATTCTTGTGAGTACTGTCACAAATACTATTAGTAAATTCTTTCTCGGAACAAAACCCAATTGCTTAGAATACTCATTCATATTTTGCCTCTTTGCATCCCTCATGTATAGATAATAGGACATGGATACTTGAGAATTATCTATCAAGATGTGTGGAGCTAGACATGTCTAATCGCATGTGAGTAATTCTACAGTGATAAATTAGAAGCCTTGCATGACATTTGACCGCTTGACATGTTGATATCATCATAGCCTGTAGATAGGAACCCTAGTGGTAGTGCATGAAGCGCATCTAGGCGTATTTGATGAAATTGCTAAATGTTTTATTATGGAGCTAATCAATATGTACATAATCTATCATATGCATAATCTAAGACTAGCAAAATTATGCACATTCACTTGCTTTTATATAAATAATATGTTTATATATTTACTCAGGTGGACAAGCCATTAATTCAAAACACACCTCACATATGCTAGGTCAACATTGTGTGGTTAATTTAATGTTTTGATATGTCTTGTAGAGTAAATCTACATTTGAAACACTGAAAAATACATCACCATGTCCAACTAATTCCCTTGTCTCATGAGAGGCCACAAGCGATATGAGCAAATCGGAATTCAATGCCAATAAAGATAACGAAGAAGATTTAAGTATCACAATCTGTATATTACAAGTAGAAGATAGAAATAATTCATCAACCTAGAAGATAACCAGTCTCAAAGCTTGAACGTATCCACATAGGACATTGATGTAAAGCGATCTCAAAAACCAAAGACGAGTTACTTATGGATGTTATCGCTTTTGGATAATACATCTGAATGTCGGGTATTGTACAGTACATTGCCGATCAATGCTTCCAGCAGGCCCATCCATTTTGGAAAATCAAGACCTTTAAGCCGGTTCTTCTGCGTACACATCAGCCTCGAACGCCTCAGCTTAATATATAATCTTTCAAGCACACAAACAACGCAATGATACAATATCTGTTATAGTCCCATAGCCGGTTGTAGCAAAATCAGGCACTTTGGAATTTTCACCAAAGATGCACAAGTTCAAATTAGTCATCTCCTATGCAGATGAAGGTCAGAACAAGAAATACATTCTACCTTTCCAAGGGCTTTTTCCAAGAAAGGCAAAGCATCATGCAAATGGAGAAAATGAATATTCATGGCGGTGATGGCTTACCATAGAGCTTTGGATTTGCAAACGCTGTAGCATATTGTGTGTGCCATGAATAAAGAAAGTCGCCAGCCTATGCAGAGCTCCGTTTCGTTATTGATCCATGTCATGTAACTGACTCAGCTACATCCATTCTGATGAATGCACTGGCTCTAACCGGATAGCTAGGACATAATGGTATCTTAGTTGCATTATATCTACTCTAATTTCGATGCTCGTAACGCACGGCATTATATACCCATCTGTATATTGCACATACAAGCAAATGTTGCTTGAATAGTTCAATCCTGCACCATAGTTTAAGGAAACAGCTGAATGAGCTTCTTGAATCACGTAACTTAGGCCGCTTTCACCATGTACATGGTGACAGCAAAAGATAAAACTGTTTCAAGCAATGTTTATCAGTCGGATCAACAACGCTTACCATTTGTTCCTGATTTAGTACTGCATCTTCCTCATACAAGAGGGGAAACACAGTGAGATTTCTGACTTTGAAAGTGGCACCACCTGCAGTTCGGACTTTGCATACCTGTACATGAAGGAGAGAGTCTGTAAAAGAATCCTGCTTTGCTCAGCTAGCCAACAGTGCGGCATACCCCTTAGCATCTTATGCCAGATTATGAGAGAATCTCTGATTTGAATTTATTTACCTCTCCTCCGCCAAAATTAGTATCTCGAAACTTTGCTTGATCCGCCTGGAAAACTTCCTCCACTTCTACTTTAGCCATTGATAACGGCAAGAAATTCATGAATTGGCGTCGTTTTAGTATATCTACTTCAGCCCTGAAGAAAGATCTGACTGGACGATGATCTGAATGCTTTGATTCGGTCCTGACGTATGACAGTTGTTTGAGTCCCTTGCCATACCACAGTATGCGATCGCACCTGAACACAAATTCGAAGCAAGTGAAGACAGGCACACAATTGACGACCTGAGCGTTCCATATTTCAGCAACATCGACCCAACTAGCTTACCAAGCTGGAGCGCGTTTTTTCCCACCCTCTTTAGCATGCATCGCAACGTATAAATCGGAATTCTTCATGTACTTGTAGGTTGGGGCAAATTTGATGGATCCCTCATGCCAACCGTCAAAGGCACGCCCCGCATGCTGTTCAAATTTCAGCTGCAATAGCATATAAGCAGTGAGCACACGTTGCATTTCATGTAGTCACGGAGACAGTTTCTCAGTGAGATACTGTAAATTTCTAGTCAGGATTACCACTACAGAAGCTGACCTGGTCTTTCGTCAACAGTGTCACCCAGTCTTCCTTGGCAACGAGCAATTTGAGCTCTTCGCAACGCAAGGATACTCTATAGTTCAAGTCTCCAAACCATATGATCCGGCTGTTCATACAACAAGAATGAGAAAATCAGACATTCACCTAGTTTCTCTTTCAGAAGAGCAAATTATTGAAGACACTCATACGCGGAGTCAATTGATGGGAACCTACTCATGCCCCCAGATAGTTTCAGGCAAACTCATCAACTCCTGTTTCTTTGAACGAGGGAAAAATGTCCGTCGAAGGATCTCTTTCACGTCGGAATTCCTCCGCAAAGCATCAAGTTCCTTGTCGCCTGACGACAAGTGGCTGCAGACAAAACAGAAATTCGTCTGATGCAAGGACAAGCTGACGGAGATTGAACCCTGTGCGCACGAAGATCATTCTCGACCCAGTCAGCGGTGTTCTCGATATTGGACGTTAGGCGGTAGACTCCTTCTACGAAATTAGCTACTCGGACGCTTGTTACCTTGTTTCCGAGGCGTCCCATGATGCCACATCCGACAGAGCAAACCTCCACAGCTTTCACATGCCGACTTAGTTCCCTCCTCATCCAAACTGTTATGAATATGCCCACCATCTGCTTACTGGCGATCCGGATGTAATATTTTCGATTTTTCACGGAACGACTTGAAGTTAGCGTAGAGGATGCCCTATACGTAAAACTGTTTTCGTCTGAGAAAGAGTGCCGGCTCGCTTGCTCATCGACACCGGGGGTCTGATCTAGATCATCACGAGAGGGCGACGAAGGAGCGCTGCAGTATTCCGTTCTCTCAAACTTGCAGGGATTGTTCAACGTGTTTTGAATCAGCGCATTCCATTTGGAAGCTGGTGTGCCGTCTTCAATGCCAAGGACGTTTCCTGCATTCAAAGGAACGATCTCCTGGAACCTGGTAGTGGAAATCCATGGCCAGTGATCGATGTCAGTCGTCTCTTTCCTGCGTTCTGTTGATCAGAGTCCTCTTGTGGAATTTAAACTACAGCCATCTTGCTTACCCGATGACATAGATGTCTGCAAGTTGTTGAAGCCCTAGCCAGTTCTGAATAGCCAAATCGTTGGGAGGCGCTTTTCCTCCCACGTTCCAGGTCCCAACGAATAACCTGCAAATCAATTTCTTCAGTAATAATTGATCGACTTTCGACTGAACGAAGTGCTGTGGTGTACAGGGAACGGACTCATATCAGGAAATTTAGATAGAGCTATATTGTTACCATACTTGAACGGCTGTGTTTCGATTCCGCCGCGGTTCGTCGAGATCGTCTCTGATGACTCGAGTAATGACTTCGATCCCGGAGAATGTTGAGCTAACATTTTGGAACAGTCACGAATTGTCATGTCTCGGTTGGGAATTACCAGACCCTCACGCGCTCCTCTCAAAGAGTATTCTTGAACAATACTATATTGAAGCGAATGTGTGCTAGCTTGAGTTTTTGCTTAGCACCAGTTCCCACCGACCAGTACTTCAACTTCCTACAATTTTCGTATATAATAGATGCAAACATGTATGCATCGAATCATCTTACAGTTCCAAACTTTAAACAGCGGTAATCAAATATCTTGATGCGGAGTTTTGCGCACGGGAATGAGGCTTAATCTTTACATAAAACCGAACAGGGTTTTCAATTACCTCCATGGTCCGGTTCGTAATAAGAATCATCCGACAGCTCGTCCGCAGAGAATTGCTCCGCCTTTTTGTTGCTTCGAACTAATTTCTTCGTTAAGAGCCGATTCAACATTGACTGCTAGAACCACGAGGTGAACTTGATCAGGTCATGAAAACATCGTAGTCAATAGAAAGCCAAACGAATTAAAGGAAGCGACCAATATATATAGGTGAAGCATATTACATTGCTATGGCGATCCTTCTTCCGGCCAACTTGATCATGGGTCGAGAATAACCAGGCTGGATGAGCTGGACGTAACCAGCTGGTGTAGTGGACTTGCAGCTGCGTGAAGGCAAACTGTTAAGCTTCTTCGGAAGCAAATACGTTGAGCTTGCAGAAAATTCTTAACGTTCTGTGGGAGCGTATTAGTGCTGGGTTGCAAGAGCTTCTGAAGGTTCTCGATAAACGACTGGGAAGCTGGACTCGCAGCATCGAGTTCCTGCGTTTGCGACAATTTCTGAGCTGGGTTCTCTAGAGGCACCTTGGGGTTGCAGCCACATCAAACTCTTAAGCTTCACTCATGACTGATTCACAGTCAACTTCGATATATTTATTGGTTTGATGCCACTGCAACTTTAGACGGCCTTTTCCGTAAACGACTAGCATGCTGGGCTTGCTGCAAATTAGCAGAGTATTTGTAAATGAACGAAGCATTAGGCTTTGCAGAAATTTGTGAAGCTTTTCTCTGGAAGTGTGCTGGGGGATGGGCTTTGCCGCTTTGCAGTAATTTGTGAAGTTTCTCTGGAAGTGTGCTGGGGCATGGGCTTGCAACAACTTACAAGCACAGATTCTGAAGCTTCTAAGAAATCCAGTATAATATTTTAACTGGAGGGATCAAGGATCGGCCCAAAAATTCTGTGAAGGGAGTGGATTGCCAGATGCTGTTGGGCTGAAGATGCAGATGCAGTCCGGAATGGGGATGATGAAAGTAGGCAGGAGGGAATGAGGGGAGACAAATCTGCAAAAGGGGGGGACAAGAGGACTAGACATTGTGAATGGGAGACAAACTCTGATGGGAGGAGGAGGTCCGAGGATTCAGAGAAACAGGCCAGAACACTCTTAACGATCCAAGTGCTGCTGGTGTTTCATCAGCAATTGTTGCAGAAGCTGTCGACTGATTACAACTAAGGTAAAATTGTTGCTACTGTAGACATTAGACAGGACAATGCAATATGTATAAATTAATCGTTGCTTGCTTGCTTGCACCAGGATTTGAGACGTTGACAAAAAGTAAGGCTATGGCCCTTTGGCTTTATCATTTTTTTAGTGTAGCTATGAGTATAAAATTGGGTCAGCGTGCAAGTGTGAGCTCCCAAGCTAGAGGGACTATCTCCTCTCCATTGTCCTTGGGTGAGCGTGTAGTCTTCTCTTGGTATACAGGGACTATCACCTCTCCATTTTCACCTCTCCATTTTCCAGAGGAAATATTTTCTCATGAGCTCCCAAGCTATAGGGACTCTCAGCTCCCCAGTGTCCATAGGAAATTTTCTGGTGAGCTCGCAAGCTACAGGGACTCTCAGCTCCCCAGTGTCCACTTTGACAAGTAATATTCTGTTGTGAGCTCCCAAGCTATAGGGACTCTCAGCTCCCCTAGTGTCCACAGGAAAGATTCTTTGGTGAGCTCCCAAGATATAGGGACTCTTAGCTCCATAGTGTTCTTCTTGGAAATAGAATTTCCAGAATTTGGAGCTTTGAACACACAATTTATAACTATATTTGCAAAGCTTTGTGACCTCCAAATATTTCTCCTTCAGGTGAAAATCGAAATTCTTTAGTTGACCTAACAGTAAATCCAAGTCTTCTGCAAATAGTACAACTCCCTTTGGATGCCAACGTTAGATATATGTTGCTCAAGAGACATGAAATGCATGAGTTAAAATGCACCAATATGATGTACTTTAACAAGAGCGAGTCATCTCGAAACACGAGAGCATGACTTTGGTGGCATCAAATACATAAGGTCAAGGAAAACAGTTCTTCACGAGATGTCTGATGGGTGTAAGCGCCTGCATAACACTCACAACATAAGTGTGACTTTATGGATGAATAGATAGAGATGGTAAGATTTAACAACAAATAAATTCTAGTCCCCTAAATTTGTTAAACACTCCTAACATTAATAATATATTAAAGCACTTCCACATCTATATGCACGAACGAGCATGCACATACATGCGCACATTTTTTTGCATGTGTCTCCTTTAAGTCCCAATGTCCACTGAAAATATTTTTTGGTCAGCCCCAGGGACTGTCAACTCCTTAGTGTCACAGAAAATATTTCATGGAGAATCTCTAAAACCTCCAACCTCATAAAATTAGAGACGGAATTTCATGAATTTGGATGTTTTCACACAATTCATAACTATATTTGCAAAAAAAGTGCAAGTCCTGTGTCATCAAATAATTCTCCTTTAGGTCAAAATACAAATTCTTCCATTCACCTGAAGGTAAACCCGAGTTTTTTGTTAAGACTGCAACTCCCTCTTGGATGCTAAATGTCAAATGTATGTTGCTCAAGGGAGATGAAATGCCATGGTTCATTTGGCACAAGAGAGCATCGAATACATAAGGTTGGGCAAAAGAGTGAACTCTCCATGAGATGTGTGCTGCATATAGGTGCCTACATAGAAAACTAACTCTCAAAACAAAAGTGATCGTTTATAGATAGATAGATAAATAGACCGTAAGATTTAACAAAACATATATTCTAATCCCCTAAACTTGTGAAAAACACTAATATAGCTACATTCTCCTTAAGCATTGCCACATATATATGCATGTGCACCCCCTTCCACACACACACACACACACACATTTTTTTGCATGTGCCTCTGCTAATTCACATATCCCTTTCAAGACCTCAAAATTGAAAGTCTACTAGATGCTTGCAAATTAGCTCAGAACATTTTTCTCACAACTCACATGGATTACTTGACTCTTTTATATAGAACATCGAGTGCTTAGGGAAGTATGGTTTAAACCCCTATCAAGTATTCAACTGTCGGAATATGCTTTCGATGGAAGGCTCTCTCATAGTTTATGTAGATTAAATATCTAAATCCAAGGAAATTTTGGTCCAAGTCTTACATGACATCTTGATACCCCCTTTAGGATAGGGGGAGCATGGAAGAACGCCATGTCTTCTCTTCCACATTCCATCTCCTGGACCCATCGCGTTTCTCATGAATGCTAAACACACGGTTGGAATGGAGGGATAAAGATCATATCAATTACATGAAAGGGGTTCTGAATATTTTCCCATTCAAGTCTCTTAGTTTTTGGTTCAATGAGGAATCCCCTTAAGGAGAGTACCAAGATGTCATGTCCCCTCTCGACTCCTCTTTAATGTTCATTGTTGGCACAAAAATCAACTCGAGGACCATGAAAAGTGGAATTGCATTTTAGGTAGCTACTATATAATAGCAATACTTGGACAAAAAATTTTAGGATGGTTTCTCTCTCTCCTCTCTCTCTCTCTCTCACACACACACACACTCTCTCTCTTTTCTCAAACTTGCTATGATCCTTGAGCCTTTTAATAAAGCTTCTTTATTTGCGCAGGATTTTAAAAAAAAACTTGCTATGATCTTACTGATTGACCTTCTATCTCCCATTTAATGTCTTCATGATTCTCTAAGCCATAAACATTTATAATCTTCGGCTGAAAAGCCGGACAAATAAATTTGCCTTGGGAAACTGGAAACCTTTAAAGAACTGTATTCCGAATGAAAAAGGGCAGGGCAGGCCGCGGGAGTGGGGGGTTTGACCAATGGGAAGAAGAAGGGTGGGGCCGGGCGACGGATACAGCTGGCCCCCACGATACCAGGGCGGCGTGCTGGCCTCAATAATAGCGCAATCGCCAAATATATTTTATTAGTGTGGTTGACGCCACGCTGGGATATGCCGCGTGCCCCCTGCTTTTATTTAATCCACTTCCCACGGACCTTTCGAAAACATTGCCTTGCTTTTATAATACCTTCACATCCCAACGCCTATTTCAATTTAAAAAAAACCTTCACATCCCAACGCACTTTTTGCTTGCCTAATGCTATGAGTAGTTCTATTCCACATTGCCTTTCCTTTATGATACCTCGCCGCCTCTAAACCTAAATATCTAGTCCATGCATTCCACACCATATGCCACATCACACAACCGTCTTCTACCTTTTGCAATTAGCGACAGCATAACATGGCTCAATCTAGTGGTGTCATCGTACATCTCCCTTGATTCCCACCATCCGGTACTCCAAGAAACAAAGGGAACATGTTTCCTTAGGTTACAAGCATGTCGCCATGCAGTTACTTATGCCAAGCAAATGCATGTGAAGTACCTCTTGAACGAATGCATCTGATTCTTTTTTGACGACAATAAAGTTTACAATCACGATTGTCAAGATAGATATCAATCCTTTTGTTTAATGCATTGCAACAAAATATCCCATGAGGTATTATTTGGAAATGGTACACATTTTAGTCGTCTGGTCTAAACGCTATAGTATAATTTTTAAAGACTTTTATAATTCCATCCCACAATACGATTCTTGGAGCCTCCTTTGTCTCCCTTTACTTCATTTCTTAACATGATTAGTCCATTCTCTTCAAAAAGAATCTGGCTTACTAAGATATTTGTTAGAACATGGGCGCTATGAGTTTGAAAAGTTTTTGAGATGCCTTGGGATTGTTCATTAGTAGTTTATGGATTTTTTTAATGACCTCTTTTGGCTTGAACAAAATTTGGGCCCTCTTACCTTATTATTATGACATTCTCGTCACTTCATATAATTAGTCCTATTCAAAATATGCATGTCTTTTTTAGTTGCTTGTCTCTTTTGGGCTACTTGGCCATTCAATGGTTAGATTATAGGTGGAATAATATCTCCAAAAGGATATTACTTAGTAAATCTTTGCATTTTTAAATATATGCCTTGAAATTTAAAGGAGGTTCAAACTGACATAGAAATGCTAAAGGACTTAACTTATGCTATCACAACATTTGGTTTCTACATAATGGCGAGATGTGATTTAAAAAATGAAGTATGGGGCTTTCTTTACACTCAAACCCTTGATGTGTTTTAAAGGGTTTGGTCAATTATAAGACTTAGAGTTACTATGGATATCTTCTTGTGTACTTGATTTGAGTTGCCAAGGATGCACTATCTTTCTGACATAAGAATAAATGATACCTTACACAAAATGTTCATCTAAATATCATATTTAAATGACGTCCTTCATGATCATCTTATTTATTTTCATGGCCTCTCAAAATAGTTATATCAATGCTGCCTTCATATTTTCCATCTTGAAGAAATAAGACTTGGCAACCATTGAGTAATACATAATTCAATACACATAGGAACTTTAGTCACATCATACACACATAACGTAGACTGGTTACTTTGAAATGAGTTAGCTCATCATCTGTTATGCTATATACTTTTTGTATACAATGAATGCAAGGGTCTATTATATTGTAAAATGTGCACATCCCCAACTAATACAAGGGCCTCAGCACTTCGTGTTGGGGTAAAGGGCAGTGTGCCCACCCACTTGTACAGTGCCCATGTATACTCATATATATATGATAGAGGAATAAGCTGGAGTAGCTTTTGCTCCACCACTTTTGGTGTCTTGTATTCCTTTGTGTGTGCTCTCCTCTCCCACAACTGGTATCAGAGCTAAGGAGAGCTTGGTGAGTGTGGCCAACAAGGTTAGAGAGGATCAGCCTAGTATCAAAGCGACGAGGTCGGCGTCGGAGACGTAATATGGAGACTCGGCTCACTGGGAAGTGACGCTGGGAGGTGGCTTTGGTTTTGCCAGTCTCCACGACGATGGGCGCAGTGATGAGGAGCTCTTGGCTGCAGGTTGTTGGAGTTGCTGTGCGTGGAGGATAAGATCCGCTCTGACATTCGAGGGATGCCATGAGAGGTCACTACTGAGTTTGTCGATGCTGGAGCCATTTGTTATTTGGCCTACGAATCGCCATCGGTGGGTTTGGAGCAATGGACGTTGAGGCTGAGCGTCTGAGTAGAGGCTGTGGCACTGCTGAAGGGCTATGGAGATGGTGCTCGTGAGAGAGTAGCTGAGGGATATGGCTTGGCTGCTCGTATGGTTGACTGTTTGCGGGGCTGCCAGTTTGCTCATCCGTGTGTGGTGGAGGCGCAGCTGCGGACTGGTTTGTCCCATTGAATAGAGGACTTGGCCGATGGAGGGTTGACTGTGTTGTGAGCTATGTCGAGTCAGCTTGCTTGCCGAGGCATGAAGAGTTGCTCACGTTGGAGGCAAACATGTGTTGAAGCTTTGCTTGAAGCTACTGTGGATGGCTGAGTGCCTAGGAGCAAGAGCTGTGGGCGTTGCAATGTTGATGATGGCTAGCTCTGTTGAGGATCACTCGTGGCAGTCCATTGCATGGAGGGCTGTAGGGATGCTCCATCCCGTGAGCAAAGGAAGAGCAGCCCAGTGATAGCAACAACATCCATTTTGGAGAAGATGAGCTGTTGGAGAGCTTGTGGATTGCATGTTTGATGCAGTTGTATGCTTGGGAGATAGCCATTGTTGCATTTGAGGTCTTGGAGCTGAGCATTGGCTGATTTTGGTCTCTTTGCAGGACATTTTGTAGAAGTACGCCTTGTGGACATTAGCTGTGGATAGGCTGATTTGAGGCTGTTGCTTAGGCACTTTGCGGGACTGGTCATATGCCATTTTGCAGTCTTGCACAAGGAGCTTTCGATCTGTACATCACTTTGGCAGTGGCATTGACACATGCTTTGACAATGGTACATGCCTGGTTGAGATGCATTGACAGTTCGTTGGATGCATGGTTATTTGCCTATGTTGGATACATACGGTGGTACGGTGATGTATTGAGATCCTGTCAGATTAGCATCATTTGGAGCACATTTCGGGGCTGTTTTGCTAGTGCTTTTGGGCTATTTAATTGCTGATCTATGAGCATTCTTGGGGCTGATTTGGTTGGGCATTGTACTTGCCATTTTGCTGGTGTTGCAGTTGACATACGGGGTGATCTGTTGGATGTATTTTGACCATTTTTGGGGCTGTTTTTTGCCGGAGCAGATGAGTGCTGTAAAGGGCAGCAAACATTCAAGGAAGCTGTTGTTGCTGTTTTTATGACAAAACAGTCATTTTCAGGACTGAATATTTCTGGAAAGTTGTAGTTCACAGAATATACTACAACTTTGCTTTTGGAAGCAAGTTGATCCGGTATAAGCTGCAGGAGTTACAGCCTCTGCAAAACCACAAAAAGTTGCAGTCTACTGTCTATTTGTGACCAATGTGCAGGAAGCTATTTTTCAGGTGAGAATATCTGAGAATCCACAAGGCTTTGGCTCCTGAGATCAACTGACAAGTTGTAGATCTTTCTACCAGCTACAACTTTGCTGTTTACAGCTTTGGCATCCGGTCTTTCAGTGAAAAGATATCGCTGACGTTCAAAAACAGGGACAGCATGTTATTTTGCCCAAAGTGGCTGTGAGGTATTGTTGTAGGAATTTCTCTTGCACAACAGTGAATTGGGAACTCACAGTAAAATACAGAAAGTGATTGGGATCTCACTTCAGTCCAAGGGCATTATTGGCATTTAGGCAAGTCACTTTGGCACATTTGGCAAGTGGTGAATGCTTGATTTTGTTGCCAAAGGATTGCACACTCAAGGTGATGCATCAGTAAATGCCATTTCGATGCATTATGGATTTGCATTGGTGGATGCCGCACTAATGTTTATGGATAGTTGAGCTGGGCTCCTATTGCCATTGGTTGAGCAGGCATTGCTCATTTGGTTCAGTGCATTTCTTACTTCAATTGCCAAGCATTGGCAGGTTACTGGGCTGCATATATTCTTGTTTATGCCTCTTTATGGCTGAGTGCTTTTGAGCATTGGATCAGCCAGTTTATTTGGAGACCTAATTGGTCTGGACAACACTATATTTTTTGGTCATTTGGGTTGCCTATTGCACTATACTGCTCTTTGGTTGTGAGCTATTGTGCCACAAATATGGCATCTACAGCTGGTAGTGCCCTCTTTGATATTGAGAGGTTGGATGGATCAAACTTTCAGTATTGGAAAGAGCAGATTTATGATGTGTTAGTGCAGAAAAGGTAGCATAAGCCCATTCAATGCAAAGGTATCAAGCCTAATAGCATTAAACAGAGTGATTGGGATGACATGGATGAGCAAGCATGCTCTATCATTCAGTCATCACTCTCAAAGTCAGTCTACTTGCAGGTACAGGATGGTGTACAGGGTGTAGACTACCATGCATATGAGTTTTATACTCGTATATGCTAGATGTATGACCATGATAGTGTTATGTTACAGCATGATGGGCTGAAATGTATTGATGGGCTGAATTACAGCCTTGATATGCACTCCAAAGGTCGATCAATTGGTAGAAACAGGTCATGTTCAAGGGGGAATTCCAGGAGCAAGTCTAGCTCTCGGACTTGTGTTAGATGTTTCTATTGTGGAAAGTATGGCCACATGAAAAAGTACTGCTGGAAATGGCTAAGAAAATGCAAGAAGAAGAGCAAGGTTAAGAATGACAGGAAGAAGGAGAAGAAGCATGTTGAGTTTCAAGGCATGGATGCCAGGGTTTCCACTGACAGTAGCAGTGATGAAGGCATTCTTTTGTCTATGTCTGACACCTCCTTCTTGGCCACTGATGTACCCATTCTTGGTGATTGGATGTTGGATCCATGTGCTTCATGTCATATGACCCCTCATAGGTCATGGTTCAGTGCATATCAAGAATGCATTGTGGAGAGTTGTTTGATGGGCATTGATCATTCTATGGATGTCTATGGTTATGGGGATACCCACCTTGTTATGCCTAGTGGCTCTATTCTTGTTCTACAGAGGGTTAGACATATACCAGGACTTGCTACGAGCAAGATCAGTACTGGACAGTTGGTTGAGGCAGGTTATCATGTCTCTTTGGGTGATCGTGCATGGAAGATTGCTAGAGGCAATCTGGTTATGGCTAGGGGATCACGGGTTGGATTCTTTTATGCATTGCATGTATCAGGTGTCCAGGATAAGATGCTTATGATTAGTAAGCAGCCATCAGCTAGTTTATGGAATGCTAGACTTGGACATATGTCTACTGCAGGTATGGAAGCCCTTACAACATTGAGATACATTCTTGTCATGGATGTCTCTCAAATTTTATGTCATGATTGTGATGATGGTCAGCAGTCAGGATCCTCCTTTGTGAGGAAGACAGTCAGTGAGAGGTATGTTGAGCCATTACAGTTGGTTCATAGTGCAGTTTGTGGGCCTATACCTACCGTTTCACTGGGTGGCGCCTCTTACTTTGTGACATTTATTGATGCTGCTACAAAGTACATATGGGTATATCCGATTCGGCAGAAGCATGATGTATATGATACATTTCAGTGCTTCTTGGGTAATGCTGAAAATCAGTCAGGAAAGAAGCTATTGAGCTTGATGGCTGATGGTGATGCAGAGTTTACCTCTTCTAGATTTCAGCATCTATGTGATACACTTGGTATCAGGAGGGTGTTGACCACTCCTTCTCTTTCTGCTCATGATGCCTTGGCAGAAGGCATAAATCGGATTCTATTGGACAGGATTGGTAGCATGCTACGGTATGCAGGTCTTACCGAATGCTATTGGGCTGAGGCATGTAAGACAGCTGCATACTTTCTTAACAGGTCACCCAGGAGATCTCTGAATGGTAGAGTGCCATTTGACTTCTTGACAGGCAAGGCACCATGTTATGAGCATTTATGTGTGTTTGGCTGCGAGGCTTATGCTCATGGTTCCCGATCGAGGAGGTGTATCTTCCTTGGATACAGTGAGTCTAGTAGGGACTACAGGTTATGGGATTCTTCAACTAGAGAGTTGATACGCAGCCATAATGTCTATTTCAGAGAGGATGCTATGTTTAGACAGCCCAGGACTGTGGATAGCAGGAGAGTGGTGTTCCAGGAGGGTGTAAGTGCACTGATACCTCCGAATTCTTTGCAGGGGCAGCCCATATCCCTTGGAGTGGGAGGTTTTCCCCACGGTGAGCAGGTTATAAAGTTGGGACAGCCACGATTACTTCCTGATTTTGGTCAGAGACGGTCAAATGTCTCAAGTATTCCACAGGTTTATACTCCTATGGAGATTGTTGATGCATCTTCTATGGACAGTTACAGTTTACTCCCAGGATGCGGAGTGCCTCTTGCAGATGAGGATGAGGCTATGCATGGTGAGGAGGATACTTTGGCTAATGATGCCCGGTATGATCCATTGGCTGGTTATGCCAGGACAGATGTGGTTTCTGCAGTTATTGACTCAGGTCATATTGTGCATGGGCAGGAATCATTGATATGTTTGCTTAGTAAGTGCCTCCATGGCTATAAGCAATCCCCTCGAGCTTGGCTTCATAGGTTTGATACCGTTATGAGAGCTCCGGATGTGATGCGCAGTGAGACAGGTTATGGTCTCAGTATTCAGGAGGTTGCTATCATTCTGAGGTTACTTGCCATATGGTTCCTTATGGACAGGGATGCTTTGCAGTGGGAGCTGCATGGTCTTGATGATGTTTGTCAGATACTTGGTTGTTTCAGTATGGAGAGGGGGAAGTTACTGAGTACTCCATTGCCTGTATTGGCTTCATACTTGAAACACTGCAGGTTTGACGATCACAGATTAGTTGAGCAGCAAGTTATGGTTGATATGGCAGCCATAGTACTTAATGCATCCATGACTGTGTTGAGACTTGGTTCTCACATGTTTGCCATTGGTGCTACACTTCCAGTTCTTGCTTCCGTTGTTGCAGTGGGAGTTGGTAGCATGATTATGGTAGATTTTGGCAGTAGGGAAGCGGTTGTGGACATCAGGTCCTTATGCTTCCAGGAGCAGCATGCAGGTGATGTAGGTTGGGTAGACCAGCAGAGGTCTATTGTAGGTTATGTGCTTATGGTCACAGGTGGTACAGAGACATTTTCTCTGCACAGTGACAGTTTGGGTGCTATGGACTTAGCACAAGAGCACGTGGTGGTGAGAGTTCACTCTCCAAGTTAGATCTGGCATGAGATCTTGGTTGACAGGCATCTACAGCTTGTCATTTTCTATCCTGCAAACCTGATGTCTGCTAGCAGCTTATCCTCTATGCACTTTGCACATTGTAAAGTGCCGATGGGCATAGGATGATGGTGTGGTCATCTTGTTTTTCAGCCTATGGCTGATTGTATTATATGTGTACTATACTCCCTTAAAGGCACACTGCCTTTAAGTGGGAGGTTGTTGGGGTAAAGGGCAGTGTGCCCACCCACTTGTACAGTGCCCATGTATACTCATATATATATGATAGAGGAATGAAGAAGATGATCAAGTACTCTTAGGTGAACATACGATGCTAGAGTACGATGATGATATAGGAGATCAACTCGGTATAGAGTTAGATATTATAACACATCTGTATGTGTGTCTATGGGTGCTTTGTGTTGTTGTGTGTGCATGCGTGTATGTGTGCATTGGAACCCCTCAAGAAGGTCCAATAATATACTCATAATATATGAACAATACTTTAACATGAAATGATATATAAGAAAAGGTATTATAAAGACCAGATGTGGTTGAATCCCAAATTAAGGATTGAAAAAGAAATTTCCATGGAAGAACCTTTGCACCAAACTGCAGCCAGCAACACTAATACCTGCCACCATCCAACAAGCTTAAGTTAGGAGCCTAGATCAAACCCAAATGGAAGACAAGTGTCATAGCATTGTTGGACTTGTTATCAATGTCGAAAGTAAAGTAAAGGAATAAACAACATAAAAACACACAGATAGGAGAGATTCCTTAATCCTCATTCACACAATTCGTTATAGTGCATCTCTACATGTAAGAGAATGAACATATACAAGAGAGTATGCCATAATCCAATGTGAGTAGTATCGTATATTCCCATAAGTTTTAAGGAATGCAAAGATATTTATTATGTAACCATTCGGTACTGATTTAAATGACCTCAAATAAGTATTTAAGGGGGAGGAAACTTGCATACATCCCAGAATATGGTAACATAACCAAGCCCTAAGTCGATTGTACAAGCTGGCCTTGGCCTTACGTCTTAAGGCTTTCACTTTTTAGCTATGGATTGAATGATAAAGGGTTCCCGATATTATTTGCTATGTAAAAAGAGGAGCAAGTACAAATCTATAGGGGTAGTACAGCTACAATATAGTGGTTGCATTATCATACGAGGCATACAAAGTAGCTCACAGTGAATTGATGTAGCACAAGAGTCAAAGACACATAGAAATCTCCAAATGTTGGTAATGAGAGAAAATATTTTCTTCATGGAAAAGTTTGCCATAAATGGCTTCCCATTGCAATTTAAGGACTTTTTTTACCAAGAGTATTGTTTTACGTAAGCCCATATGGAGTGCATGAGAAGATCTCATGTGTGATACTATCTAGAAATATAAATGATCTCTAGTAGCCATTGATCAAGTTAGGTTTTAATTATTTTGAAGCAAATTATGAGTATTCTAATGTGCATGGTCAATTCAAAAAGGAACTCCTCACATGATCTATAGTATATTGTACATAGCCTCTCGGTTATGATTAGCCACTAGCTCTTGGATCTCAAGAGAGTGCTAGAACATCTTGTATACCCACATTGCGTTTGGCGCAACTGTACACTATGCAGTTAGCTATTGGCAACTCTTCATGAAGAGATTACCTTGTCCATATTAGGTTTCAAATGGCTATTCCATCTTAACATGGAGTGCACCTTTGTATACCATGTAATATGGAAGAGTAATTGGGACCAAGCTTTGGAGGCTATGTGCACAATAAAGAAGGAACTATGGGTCACCTCTCAAGAGATTCACCTCAAAAAAGTTCAGCGTACCGCATGCATTCAAAACGAGGGGTATTTTAATTCAACTTGTTGGAAAATTTTAAAAGGATTATATTAACATGAGGGGTTTTTAAATCCAACTATAGAAAAGATTCAATTAATTCATAAGAAAAGAGGGATATTTTTATTGGGGGACAAATTTTAGTTGAAGGGTTTTTTAAATACCCTTTGAATGCATGTGATACATAGGGTTTCTTAGTACTCCACCCCCCAAGGTTTCGACCATGCAATGTATGTATTGTGAGACAAAAGCGATGCCAAATGGAAAAATACTGTCTGCATCCATATATATCTGCTTCTTAGATAGAGATCTCAGCACCTTCATGTGGAGCATGAGAGCTATAAAAGAGATTGTGTTTAAGCTGCCCAATCTATGACAAGATCTTTTGAGGAAAGTTGTGCAAACCAAACTATCACAGGTATGCCCATAAGACTATAGAGTAGTTCAATAAGCAAGCAACATATCAGGCCATACCTAGAGTGTTTGGACAAGAGGTATGAAGACAATATCAAACCTGAAATGATGTAGTAGCTATCCTTTGATTCAACTAGCTTAGGCAAGTAAATGTGGTGAAGGATATGATGAAAGATATAGAGAATGATATGAGAGAGATGAAGACGAATGTTCACTTATATAAGGTGTGATAAATGGTTGGTCATCTAATTTTATCCCCCTATGCAATTGTTTCATTTCTCCCACTCTTCATTGGTGTAATTAGCGATCTTAACTACATGCCCATGTGTAAATTGGGGTTCTTTAGAGATGTGATTATACACTGATCACATTTGGTTTCTGGGTAGCACTGGATCATTAATGAAACTATTGATATTTGTGGGGGTTAAAGGCCACTTTACCTTAACCCCGATTATGTACAATACTCAAACACATATATATATGGATGAAATAGAAGATTAGGGTGTTCTGCACCCCCTAAAACTTGTGTCTCTCAAGCTCCCTCTCTCCCTCTTAGCTTTCGCTGTGTCCTCACAACTGGTATCAGAGCTTGGTAGTAGAGCCTCGCGGTAGCGTGAGCAGCCCGGTGCAGCCTCTAGCCCAGAGAGAGAGTGGTGCATCCCAAAGATCCTTGTTCAGTAGGAGAGCTATAGATTTTGGATCTGCTATAGTAGTTGTAGAGAAAGGGACAAAATCCTCTTGGGAATTTGTTTTGCTGGGTTTCAAAAATGGAGGTGTCGGATATAAGCAAATCTTCTCAGACACACATATGTAGCGGCACAAAATATCTAGATTTAGAGAGTGAATTTCAACTTGAAGTCTTCAATGAAGTTGTAGATCAGATTGAGAGCTACAATTTTACTTTTAACATCTCTGTCATCGGAGTTTTTAGTGAAAAGTTACAGCTCCTACAAAAAGTGACGAAATTATTTTCTGCGAGGATTTCATATGTTGGATATCCATATCCAGGCCACCATTTTGTAGTTTTGACACTCCCAGTGGATCGAGATGGTCCAAAACTTCTACTTGAGAAGCTACATCCGGTTTCGTGAACTTTTGAAGCTGTGGTGAATCTTTGTATACTTCGACGTCTTCATTTCGCCATTTCTTGTGTGAGTGGGATCTCAACATCCGGGCCTCCATTTGCAGAGCTGTCTGAACCGTTAGATCTGGATTGCCTAAAACATATGTCTACAAAGCTACTTGCCATTCTGTGAAGAATCATGGGAATTGTGATTCTCTATGTTTTTCCGTCATCTCTTTAAAGAAAATTTCTCAAAGTTTCCAAGACCTTCTCATTGATTGCCATGTGGCATTTTGGCTAAGGTTAAGTTTCGTAAGGTTCATTTTTGCAAGCAAATGCAAGGGTTGACTGGCTCTTTCTCCATCCTTGGATGAGATTTTGAAGTTGTGGTAGAAGAGGGATATTTGGAGATTGTCTTGCTGAGCTCAATTATGCAGTGATGCCCATGCTTTGAGACATCCCAGGTTCTACTTTCACTAGCGGTCATTGCCATAAGGCCGTGATTTCTTGGATATACCTTATGCATATCACTTTGGTTGCAATTTGAGCTATGTGCACTCATTTGTGGTTTGGATTGGGTTGCAGTGGATGGTTTACAGCCTATTTGGATGCATTGCGATCCTTGTTGGATGTGCTGATAGGCCCAAATTGCCTTGTGGGATGATTTATTGATGGACATTTAGCACACAGATGCTATTTTATGCTGAGGGAAAGCTTTGACATATTGTAGTGGATGCACAGGTTGTGCTATGATCTTTTGGATAAGACATTATTGATGCTTATGCCCACGGACGGTGTTTATGCTTGAGGCATTTGGCTCTTATTGACATTATATTTGCCATTGTTTTGTCATTGTGGGTTGACATTTTTCTTTTGGGCCAAATTTGCTCATATGGATGCATAGTATATGCACATGAGTCAGATGCATTTTGATGCTTTGAGACTTGAGTTTTGGTGACACTATCCTTCACAACACTACTACACATGCATCCTATTGCGACGTTTACATACCGATGTTCAGCGCGTGCGAGGCACTAATCGTCAGTATGAAAACTGCATCCCATAAAGCGTTGCTATATAGCGACGTTAGGCAAATGTCGCTATATAGTGACTATTACAAAGGTCACTATATAGCGACTTATCAGTGTCGCTATATAGCGACACTGATATACTATTTTATAACGACATTTTCTAGAGAGGTGTTTTACTCATATAGGTCTTAAAAGTTAGTTTTTTCCAATGACAAATTTTTTTAAATTTTCATACATGTTTCATCTCATAGAGAATAAAAATGTGAGAGCATGTACATCTTGGGGGGGTCACTCATCATATGTAACCCTATCACGTGAGTTCAACAGAAGGATTTTTTTTATTTCTAAAATTTACAGAAATAAATATACATAAGGGACTATTTAAAATAGTTTTGGAAAAAATTTACAGATTTGTATAGAAAAGGGGTATATTTTATTAATGAAATTTTTTACAGATAAGGGATTTTAAATATAGGCCTTGAACGCACGTGATATAGAGGGTTTATACATAGTGACCCCCTCGAGATGTACATCAAGCCTTTGAAACTCATATATTTATGTCCAAGTTTGAGATGAGAAAAATCAATTAAGAGCATTAATTACATCAACTGTTTCATCTTGAGCCAAGTCTAAGGTGCCAAACAAGTCTATCTCCAACTCTATACTGAGTTGATCTCCTATATCATCATCGTACCGTACTTTAGCATCGTACATTCACCTAAAAGTACTTGATCATCTTCTTCAATAAAGTGTGGCGATTCTTGATGATCGTTGTCTTCTTCCTCAATATTGTGATCTCCATCTTCCTCCCGTATCAATGGATCTTTAAAAACAAAAGCTTCAATTAATGAAATCATTAGTATGCACCTACTCACAGTGCTCGGGAAGAACAAAAGTATCACTTTCATCCGTCCAATGTTTGGTGGAGTCTATTGCAAAGAAACCGCTACTATCTTTTCTCACTGTTGCATGGGGACTGTTGTAAATAGTTCTAAACCATTTTACATCAAGAATGAAAATACTAAATCATCTGAAATCAACTTTATAGATGTCGTGTATGGTTCCACAATAGTCCAACTGTGAGGAGAGAAGATTGGTATCCGAAGCACTTGCTCGGCTATCTTGTGTGAAGTTAGCCATGACTCCACAATCATATGTGACTCTCTTTGAATCGATGCGTTCCACGTGAAAATGTCGTCCATATGACCATAATGCACTGTACTTTTTGTACTGTATAAGAGCATCATTAAAACAATGAAGATGCATCTATTTTATAGCGTATATTGCCACAAATAATTACTTAATTATGCCAAGAGGTAAGAAACTTACATGCACCATACATCCAGACGATAACTCTCGCTTGCACTCGTTTATTGTCTCTCCATCGCATTTGCCTTTATGTAGAGCTAGTTGTAGCCAATCAAGTGACATGTGAGTGGGGAGAAGAGCCAGATCCCGTGGATATGGTTGCGATCGCCTGTACATTACTCTGAATCTCGTCCTTACATTTATTCTTTCTGCTTTGGCCACTTCATATCTCTCAATCCACTTCTGCATCTCTGGGCTATTGAGGATACAAAACTTATTGAATTTCTCCATTTGCTCTTCGCTCATCTTTCTTTCAATCCCTTTTCCTTGGGGAACCTCGCCAATGATGCGATCATCATCGTTGTTATGCCAAGCTTGCGGCATATCGGGATCCATGGATGCAAGAAACTCTATGATATATACTAATGACTCTTGCACAAGACATCCCTCTGCCATGCTTGCTTCTAGTCTTGCTCTTTGTCTTACAAATCCCTTTAAAGTTTTCATAAACCGCTCGAGAAAAAACATCCATCGACTATGAACAGTACCTGCAATAGCCACCTCATCAACTATGTGCACAAGCAAGTGGACTTGAGTGCTCGAGGGAAAGTGCTTCTCAAGCAAGCATACGGCTTCGATAGATTCCACCCTAGCCTTCTCGATGCTCGATATGGAGATCTCTTTTTGAGATATCCACCTATCTCACATGTCCATGTAAGATAATTTCATAATCAGTCTACAGATTAATCAGCTTAAATTGAAGAAAATGCAATCAATGTGATTTGATAGTAAGCATACCTCACAATACCACAGATCTTGAATATAGCATTTCTAACATCTTCTTGTAAGCACCCTTTTATTGTAATTGGGAGGATGAACTATCAAAGCAACAAAGAAGTCATGTCAACAATATAACATAATCATAATTACGCTAACGCATCACGATTATTGGTACACTAATTCTACTTAGAATACCTGTAAGACCTTGTGCCAATCATGGGACTTGAGCCCACTAAGCTTATTGTCCTTTGAAAATGCTCCTTTCAAGCAACGCATGTACCCTATCGGTGTTTGAAAAGAGGCAATGTCTACCTTGACCGCTGCCTCCTCCCTCGTAGAGAGGATCCATGTTGCTTTCGGGAGGACATATTTGTTGAGATATTGAGCTCCACTCTTGATATGCCAGGGTGACCGTTGTGCATTTATGTCACCAAGTTGTTAGTTGCAGATGTGGTTAGCTAGATGACAGCTATCCTTATGTACTCTAGTTCGTGGCTCAATTAGTATGCCACCTTAGTTAGCTGAGTTTGTTTTGAGACCCACATATAGGGTTCTTCTATTTCTTTGTACTAGAGTTCTTTTGGCTTTCACAACTAAGAAGAGGAAAACTGTTTTCAGCCTCCACCTTTGTGTGTATTCCCTCATTGTGTATGTGAGAAAGCCGCAAGTGAGACTCCTTCCTTCTCTCCCACTATCTTCACATGGTATCAGAGCCTGGTTCGTGGTAAGGAGCTCAAGAAAGCAAACCAATTTTGTGGTGTCCTGGTAAGAGGATCAGTGTTTCTTTCCTTTTTCGAGTTTGGGAGCAAATCTTTGTAGGTAGCACAGCCAAAAAGTGCAAGAGTGCATTGTCTCAGATTGAGACACCCTTTGCGGTGTGGCGAGAGGGCAATATATGCTGCGGAACGTGGCAAAGCCCTTGGTGACTTTATTTTTCTGATTTAAGGCCATTTCGAGGCTCATTTTGGAGGTGGAAGTTCTCCACAAGCACTGAGAAAAAGGCCCTGTTTTTGCTGTGCGACCACTGCTCCATAGGTCGGTAAAAAGTTGCCATAGAAATTGCATCGTATGCCTGTGCACAGAGATATTGGGAGTTACAGAATCATCCTTACTGCCTGTTGATGCAAAATCATCACTAGGAAGTGACTGTGTGGTTAAATACCACTTTCGTCAGTTTTGCAGATTTGCCTTTGTGAGGTAGAAGCTGTGTTTTTTGCAGTGATAGAATATTTTGCAGTGTTCTGTAATGGCGTCTGATTCTCTTTCACAGATTGTCACTAAAAAGCTTGACAAGAAGAACTTCCAAGCATGGAGGTTTAGAATGATGAATTTCCTTATGGAAAAGGCTATTGGGAGTTCATTACAGGAAATGAAGAAGAACCAGTTCTTCCTAATGTTCCCAATCAATAGGAAATGCAGGCATTTAAAGGATGGCATGAGAGAGCCAAAAAAGTTATGTACTGGCTGTCTATCTGTATTTCGGATTCTATGATTGTGCATTTTCAGGATGTAAGTATGCCAAAGGAGGCATGGGATACTTTGGCAAAAATGTACAACACAAATATGCAAGCCAGGGAAATGCAGCTCAGGTAGGAGTTGCATAATGTGTAGAGAGAAAATATGAGCATCAATGACTACCACATGAAGGTGAAGAAAATTGCAGATGCACTTGCTTCCATTGGGTCGCCAATGGAAGATGATGATTTAGTTTCTGTGACCTTGAATGGTCTAGGAAAGGATTATGCACAGTTCCAAACATCCATTGCTATCCGTGAAAAATTTCCTGACTTTGAGGAGTTGTTTGGTCTTCTAATTTTTGAAGAGCAGAGAAATGGTGGTGCATCTTCTTTAGGAGGAACTTCAAAAGAAACTGTCTTCTACTCAAATGCTGGAAGAGGTAGAGGCAGCGGTAGAGCAGGCGATCTGGAGGCCATAGTAGAAACTAGAATATACAGCAAACTCAAGAAAACCAGTCCTATGGAGGAGGACGTGGTAACTCTAGAGGCAGGGGGAGCCAAAGAGGTCATGGTGGATGGTAGAGAGGCCAAAATGCAAACAACAATGTTGAATGCTAGTACTATGGTAAAATGGGTCATATGGCTAAAGACTGCTACAAAAAGCAGAATGACATTATGAATGGAAAATTCCAGCAAGGCAATTATGCATCTTCTAGTAGACAGGGTGATGATAGAAATGAGCATCTATATATGGTGCAGCACATGACCAATTCTGTGACAAGTGTAGAAGAAAGAAATGATGTGTGGTATGTTGACTCAGGTGCATCAAACCACATGATAGGTCATGCAGAATGGATGTAGGATGCAAGGAAAATGGATAGACTAGGATTTGTGGAGACTGGTGATGATACTGCACATCCTATTGTGCAAATTGGTAAAATTCCTTTGTCTATGCAGGATGGGAAAAAGAAATACCTGTCTGATGTATTTCATGTCCCGAATATCACCAAGAACCTGGTTTTCATTGGTCAAATGGTTGAGCAGGGCTTGCAGGTCAGATTTAATCCTCATGGATGCTTTGTTGAGGATATGAAAAATAATAGTCGCTTGATAGCAAAAGGAAAGAAGAAGGGCAGGATGTTTACATTGGATGCGGACATGCCTGAATTGAGTGCAGTAATGTTTACACATGGGACCGGTGTAGTTATAGATATTGATAGGTCATGTTAATGTACAATGACTTAAATCAATGCAGGCCCAAAACATTGTTGCAGGATTGCCTAAATTCAAGGTTGCAGAAATGCATAAGGTATGTGAAGCCTGTCAATTTGGAAAACAGGCAAGGAAACCATTTCCTAGACATGTTCAAGAGAGTAAGAAGCCATTGGAATTAATCCACCCTGATGTGTGGACTACTAAAGCTGCATCTATTGGAGGCTGTCATTATTTTGTCACTTTTATTGATGACTATAGCAGAAAAGTTTGAGTGCATTTTATGAAAAAGAAAAGTGAAGTGTTTGGGCATTTCAAAGCTTTTAAAGCTATGGTTGAAAAAGAAATAGGCCTACAAATAAAATGCCTAAGGTCAGATCGAGGGCGAGAGTACCTCTCAAATGAGTTTGCAAGGTTCTTGCAGGAGCATGGCATAAAGCAGCAATATTTATGCAGTCATACCCCACAACAAAATGGACTTGCAGAAAGGAAAAGCAAGCATATTGGAGAGGTATCTCGTGCCATGCTTAACAGAGAAGTCCTGCGAGATTATTATTGGGATGAAGTAGTTGCTACAACAGTCTACATAATGAATAGGATTCCCACTATAGCAATACATGGCATGATGCCAGAGGAGAGATATACTCGTAGGAAACCAGATATTTCTCATTTGAAAGTTTTTGGTTGCATTGCCTATGTTCATGTGCCAGATGAGTTGAGATCCAAGTTGGATCCAAAAGCTAAGAAGTGCATCTTTATTGGTTATTCTCTGTAGTAGAAAGGGTATAGATGCTATAACCCTTCTACTCCTAAGTTTACAGTGAGCAGAGATGTTGTTTTTGATGAGATGAGCAGCTAGTATAAACCAATAAATGTGATTGATGATGTAGATGCACAAAATGGTAATGCTCCACAGAATTCACAGTAGTAATCACAAAAAATTAGTGGACCTGTAGTGTCCTCTAGTAGTGGTTCACATACTTTGCCATGGATAGGCAGATTGAGATCGGGCAGATTTCCTCAAAGCAATGCAGATAGTGGTATGCAAGTTTCACGAAAAGGAAAAGAGAAAGTAGATCAGCCCATGGTTGATGTGAATGTAGGTCACTCTTATGTGGATGGTGAATCCAGTGGCTCAGAACAGAGCCTTGATGATGAGTTGGGTATTCCTTCTATTGTTACACCTAGAGTAAGGAAGACCAGGGATGTTTTGAGAGCACCTGGAAGTGAGCCTATTTTGCACAGGTCTACCAGAGCTAGGTATCCTATGGATAAGCTAAAATATGATGGATTTACAGCCATTCACTATGCCTATATGGTCAAAGTGACACAGGAACCAAAACCCACTTCTTTTGGGCAAGCCATGGAAAAGAAAAATGGGAGAAAGCCATGGATGAAGAAATGGATGCCTTGGAAGCAAATGCTACATGGGAATTGGTGCCTTTGCCTAAAGACAAGAATACAATTGGCTGTAAGTGGGTTTATAGGGTGAAGCACAATGCAGATGGTTCTGTGAACAGATACAAGGCAAGATTAGTTGTCAAGGGGTATGCACAGACATATGGCATTGATTATGAAGAAACATTCAGTCCGGTTGCAAGGATGGCAACCGTAAGAGCAGTCATTGCTATGGCTGCATCAAAGGGATGGTCTTTACATCCGATGGATGTAAAGAATTCCTTCTTGCATGGTGATTTGCAAGAAGAGTCTTTATGGCGCAGCCACCAGGTTATGTTCGTGTTGTTCATCCTGAGTTTGTTCACAGGTTGAAGAAAGCCTTGTATGGCTTGAAGCAAGCACCTAGAGCGTGGTCTGACAAGATAGGACAGTATCTTCTCACTATTGGCTTTTAGATTTCCAAGGCAGATTTCTCACTTATGTGAGAAAAACAGAGAAAGGTATTATGCTGCATGTCATTTATGTTGATGATTTGATCATCATAGGTGATAGTGATGAAGATATCCTTCATGTGAAAATTTTATTGAAGCAGAAGTTTGAGATGAAGGATTTGGGAGAGCTGCGTTATTTCTTGGGCATTGAGGTGATTAGATCACCAAGTGGGATACGGCTCTTGCCGAGGTAGTATGGATTGGACATGCTGTTAGAATATGGGATGACAGGCTGTAAGACTATTTCAGTTCCTTTGGAGCAGAATGTGAAGCTGAGCACAGATGTAGGTGAGCTTCTAGAAGATCCTACTATGTACAGATGCATAGTAGGAAGTTTGATTTATATGACTATTACCAGGCCAGATTTGAGCTATGCTATTGGATTGGTAAGTCAGTTTATGCAGGCTCCAAGGAAACCGCATTTGGATGCGGCTAGATGCATACTCAGGTATGTGAAGTCCACATTGCAGTATGGACTATTTTATGAGACTAGGGTTCAGATACAGCTACATGGATACACTGATGCTGATTGGGTTGGTAGTATTTCTTATAGACGATCTACCAGTGGATATGTGTTCTCTTTTGGGAGTGCTGCAGTCACTTGGAGCAGCAAGAAACAGCCTACACTTGCCTTGTCAAGCACAGAGGCTGAGTACAGGGGTGCAGCAATGGCTGCATGTGAGGTAGCTTGGTTGCATAAGCTACTTTATGATATGCATCAATCTATAGATGGGCCGGCTTTCATTTATTGTGACAACATGAGTAGTATACACTTGGCAAATAACCCAGTCTATCATGCTAGAACAAAGCACATTGAGGTGCATTATCACTATGTGTGGGAGAAGGTTTTACTAGGTCTTATTTATCTAGTTTATGTCAACACAGAGGATCAGGTGGCTGAAATATTCACGAAGGCATTGGGCACAGAGAAGCTGCACAAGTTCAGAGACCTACTTGGTGTGCAGGAATTGGGATTGAGCTCGAGGGTGAGTGTTGAGATATCAAGCTCCACTCGTGATATGCCACGGTGACTGTTGTGCATTTATGTCATCGACTTGTTAGCTGCAGAGGCAATTGGTACGACTTGTTAGCTGCAGATGCGATTGGTACACCGCCCATGAATAATAGCTGGATGATAGCTATCCTTATGTACTCTAGTTCGTGGCTCAGTTAGTATGCTACCTTAGTTAGCTGAGTTTGGTTTGAGACCCACATATAGGGTTCTTCTATTTCTTTGTACTAGAGTTCTTTTGGCTTTCACAACCTCAGGGGGGTCAATATGTATAAACCCTCTATATCACGTGCGTTCAAGGCCTATATTTAAAATCCCTTATCTGTAAATTTTTTCATTAATAAAATGTATCCCTTTTCTATACAAATCTGTAAATTTTTTCCAAAACTATTTTAAATAGTCCCTTATGTATATTTATTTCTGTAAATTTTAGAAATAAAAAATATCCTTCTATTGAACTCACGTGATAGGGTTACATATGATGAGTGACCCCCCCGAGTTCACAACTAAGAAGAGGAAAACTGTTTTCAGCCTCCACCTTTGTGTGTATTCCCCCATTGTGTATGTGAGAAAGCTGCAAGTGAGACTCCTTCCTTCTCTCCCACTATCTTCACAAACTTTTCCCAAAGCATGCACTTGGGGCCACAAATGAGACATCCTATTCATAGCACGCAAGTCTTCTCGTGCTCCTCTCAAGTCTTTGGAACCAACCAAGTGTGCCCAATGGTGGGTACTAGTTCAGGCTCCTCCCCATACATCTGCAAGTGGTGCATGATTATACGATGTTGATGTCATACTTCTCACTTGCAATGAGTGCAATGATAGTACAACCTCTCCATAAGCCACTTTGTGCTCATCGGATGAGCTTCCACTCGTCCCTTCCATCTACACTTATAAAATCACAACATAAGTTGCAAGAAAATATATTAACAATTATAAAATAGCATCTATGAGCTTCCCTTCAACTTAGAACAAAAAGTGTCTTAAACCAGATACCTGCTCTCCTGCTGCCGTACTGCCTCTGTATTTGCTACTGTTGCTGCTGTGCTCATTGCAACCTTCCTTCCCTTTTGAAGGGTCTTTCGAATTGAGAAGTGGTAGCGATGGAACTTGTTCTGATCAACCCATTGTGAAGAATCACATTCAGCAAATGATTTGTGATTTTGGATGCATCATGCTGCACACTGATGCCTTGCTTGGGCTTCTGGCTGGGCTCTTTCTAGCCCCTCAGCCAGCCCATGTGGGCCTTCTTTGGTGGTCCTTTGTGCTGCCCCAAATAAACCCTAACGAGAACTATGGTCTACTGCCGATGAGGCAGCCATGTTGCTGCCCTCATGGCAGCCTCACCCCATGTTTTGCTCTATTACGTCGCTATATAGCGACGCTTTTAATTAAAAACGTCGCTATATAGCCATGGAAAAGTGTCGCTATATAGCGACGTTGTGGGTTAAAACCGAAACCCGATGTGACGCGTGGCGCTTTCTTTAGCACTCTCTAATCTTTCAAGTAAGCAAGGCAATCTCTCCTCCCACCTATTTTTGAGGACCTCCCACCTATTTCTGACCACCTCCCACTCTATTCTCCACTCCTCACCCTTCTCCTAGCTCTTGTGCTCCCTCTCCACCCTTCTCTCTCTTTGGTTTCTTGAAAGGAAGTTTTTCAAGAGGTAAGTCTCTTTCAACAATGTAGGTTATTTGTTTGTTAGCTTTAGTTTTGTGAGTGCTTCTCCTTGTATTGCTAAACCTGTAAACTAGTTTTCATGCTTGTTTTCAAAGGATTAAAAAAAAAAACGAGATTTCAAGAAAGAAGGAAGACTCACCTCTTCTAGTCTTTTTTGTATTTCTCTTCCTTCTCTTTCTCCTTGTCTCCTCAATCTCCTCCTTTCAAGAAGTTACTTTTGTAATCTCCTCCTTCCTCTAACATCTTATTTGAAAAATGGTATGTTTCCTCTCTTTTGTAGGGCCAGTCCACAACATCGAGCGGGATGTACTATTTCAGGTAAGTGCTTCCTCTTTTTTCTATTTGTTATTTTTGTTATTTGCATTGGCTTGCAGCTAGCACCTTAAGCGCTAGCTTTAGTGATGGTCATAGGAACCCTCTCTTCCCCTCTCTTTCCTCTTCTTTCCCTCTTCTCTCCTCTTCTTTCCCTCCTTTCCTTCTTCTCTCCAATCTTTCAATCTCTTTCCCCCTCTTTTTCCCTCTTTCCTCTCCCTCTTCTTCTCTCTTTCCCTCTTTTTCCCTCTTTCCTTTCCCTCTTCTTCTCTCTTTCCCCCTTCTCTTATGCTCATGCATAAGCATAAGCATGAGCATATGTCTCCTTCTCTTATGCATAAGCATAAGCATGAGCATAAGAGAAGGAGACATATGCTCATGCATAAGCATGAGCATTAGAGAAGGAGACATATGCTCATGCTTATGCTTATGCATGAGCATAAGAGAAGTAGACATATGCTCATGCATAAGCATGATCATATGTCTCTTTTTTCCACTTTACTTTCCCTCCTCTTCTCTCTTTCTTTCCCTCTTTCCTCTTTTCCAATCTCTCTTTCCTTTCCCTCTTCTTCTCTCTTTCCCCCTTCTCTTATGCTCATGCATAAACATAAGCATGAGCATATGTCTCCGTCTCTTATGCTTATACTTATGCTTATGCTTATGCATAAGACTCCTCTTATGCATAAGCATAAGCATGAGCATAAGAGAAGGAGACATATGTTCATGCTTATGCTTAAGCATGAGCATAAGAGAAGTAGACATATGCTCATGCATAAGCATGAGCATATGTCTCTTTTTCCCTCTTTACTTTCCCTCTTCTTCTCTCTTTCTTTCCCTCTTTCCCCTTTTCCAATCTCTCTTTCCTTTCCCTCTTCTTCTCTCTTTCCCCCTTCTCTTATGCATATGTCTCCTTCTCTTATGCTTATGCATACGACTCCTCTTATGCATAAGCATATGCTCATGTTTATGCTTATGCATGAGCATAAGAGAAGGAGACATATGCTCATGCTTCTACTTATGCATGAGACATATGCTCGTGCTTATGCTTATGCATGAGCATATGTCTCTTTTTCCCTCTTTCCTTTCCCTCTTTTTTTGTCTTTTTTTCATCTTCTTTCCCTTCTCTTTTCCTCCTCTTCTCCTCTTTTAATTCCCTCCTCTTCTCCTCTTTTCCCTCCTCTTTTCCTCTCCTTTCCTTCTTTCCTTTCCCTCTTCTTGTCTCTTTTCCCTCTTCCGATCTCTTTTCCTTTCCCTCTTCTTCCTCTTTTCCTTTGTCTATGCCTATGCCTATGCTTATGTTTGTTTTTTGTTTTTTGTTTTCGTGTTTTGTGTCTATGTTAGACATGGGATCATGTCGCACGTCCGACGAGTACGGACAGCCTCGTAGGAGGAGAGCTCATGATCTATATGCTCCAGAGGACTTTGATTCCTCTCAGGTGACTACCCCGAGGACTACCCCTTGGTCCGACTTCTCTCGAACATAGCACTACGACTACCCCTCGGGGAACTCCTTTGCTAGCTGTGCATGGCTTTGTCGGGAGTCACGACGAGTTTGTAGCGTAGATGAGCGATGAGGAGGTAGCAAGATTCTTCTCTTTGCTATCTCAGAGGACCTCAGTAATTCCCTCCCCTACACCGATGGCTGGACGTACTACCCAGCCGTCTCCTCATGCCCCTTTGACCGAGGGGTCATCACCTGCGCGTGCCTCTCATAAGGGAAGGAAGAGTAGGAAGGGCAGCTGATGTTGTGCTGACTCGGGAGATGTAGACGAGTTAGCACACTCACATTCCTACAGGTCTCCACTTGGTCCGGAGACACAGTACCAGTCAAGTCCCTTGCCCTCTCCTACTCCCACTGCTACTCCTCGCTCCGGAAGCGCTGACACAGCTTCCACTCCTTTTGACTCTGCTACCATCAGTCCTCCTTACTCATCAGGGGATCTCTCCTATCAAATCACGGCTACCAAAGGGGGCAAAGCAATGATGGCCACCATGAGGCGGTTGATGAGCCATCACTTCAAGAGTGGCATTGCTACCGATTGGCGGTATCAAGATGACCAAAAGAAGCAGGCGGTCATTAATGAATTCAAACAAAAATACCCTAACCTGCCAAATTGGGAGTTTAATGAGGATTATATGCGAGAGCGCATGGGTTTGGTCTTGAAGCATTTAATGTATTGTTCTATTTGTTTTACTACATATTATATGCACTTTAGCTAACTCTAACTCTCGTAAATTGGATCCATAGCAAGCTATGATGGGTCATCTTTGTACAGATGCAGAGATGCGACACACATTTTGCATAGGAACAAAGTTGTGGTTTATTGAGCAAGAGGCAATGGGAGCGATGGTCGATTGGGCTGAGGTGGCTGCTCGCACGGTATAAGTCTACTCCTACTTGTAATCTCACTTTTTAAATTGTTTTATTTTTTAAGTTCCAATCTAGTTTTCAATTTATATGGTTCACTCTTAGGGTCAAAGCTCAAGCGTCCCATCACCGGAGGTGAGCGATCACCAGGGCCAGGGATCATCAGACACACGTGATGAGGATCAGGGAGAAGGCGTAGCTCACAAGGACCAAGGATCAGGCCAACAAGATGAGGACGAGGGCAAGGACAATTCGGATGAGTAGTAGTAGAAGTAGTAGTAGCAATTTGCATTTTCTTTGCCATGTATGTCATTTTGTATATCCGCTCGTTTGAGCAATTTCGCAAGGGATATTTTGTTATAATTTTTTTTTTTTGTAATTACAAAAAAAAAAAGATTAGTGGGGCTAAAAGGGCCATAGCAAGCCCTGTTTAGCCCCACTAATCCTTTCTTTTAGTTTTGTTAATCGTCGCTATATAGCAACGTTTACTAGTGTCGCTATATAGCAACGATTAATAGTGTGTTATGCCTTGTAGTGTTAAAGCATACGTACTGGGCACACCTAGTATTTGGTGTGATTTCTCTTTTACAGGTACTAGCATTTGGGATTTTGTTTCATTTACATCATGGCATCCTCTTCCATGTCAGAAAAGGAGTTTTTCAGCATTAAAAAGTTTGATGGGACAAACTTTTCTTTGTGGAAAGAACAGATAATGGATGTGCTTATTCAAAAGAAGCAGATTAAACCCTTGGCAGGGATTGAAGCTAAGCCTGCAAATATGTTTGATGATGATTGGAATGAGTTGGATGCATTAGAAAAGTCTACTATTAGAATTCATCTTGTAGAGTCAGTTTATTTCACAGTAGAAAATGAGCAGACTACAAAAGCTTTGTGGAAGAAATTGTGTGCCACTTATGAGAAGGAAACTGCTTCTAATAAAGTTTACCTCATGAAGAGGTTGTTTGAGCTATAGATGAAGGAAGGGGTCTCCATTGCTTCTCACTTGAATTAATTCAATATTATTTTTAGCCAGATTCAGGCTCAAAAGATGAATTTTGATGTGGAGACTAAGGTAATATTTCTCTTATGTTCCTTGCCATCCTCATGGGATACCTTCCATACAGCTGTCAGTAACTCTGCATCTAGTGGAGTACAGAAGCTTGATGATGTTGTGGGTAGCTTGTTGGTCAAGGAGATTAGATGGAAGTCTATGGATGGCAACAAGTAGGATGCAGCCTTAAATGTGCAAAGGGGCAGATCACAGTTTAGGGGGAAGTCCGAAGAAAGAGGGAAGTCTTGTAACAACTTGAGTGTTACCACTGTGGTGACAAATAGGGCCATATGAAAAAGGATTGCTACAAGCTAAAAAGAGAGAAAAAGGATAAGAAAAATAATGCAAATTGGGGTGCAAATAAGAAGGAAGAGAGTCCAAGGGAGGACAAAGGAAAAATGAAGATCGAGGAGATTAATGCAGTCACTGATGATAGTGACAATGACATTCTCTTCATGTCTAGTCTACCTGCAGACTTGCTTACGACTTCAGATGATGCATAATCCTAGGATTGGATTTTGGATTTTGGTACTTCATTCCATGTTACTCCCCATAGGGAATGGTTCTCCACTTATGAAAATGGAAAGACACGTTGTGTGCATCTTGGAAATAACTATGCATGTGACATAGTGGGAGCAGGTGACCTAAAGTTTTCTTTTGCAAATGGGTCTGCATTTGTTTTGAAAAATGTGAGACATGTGCCTAAGTTGACCAAGAGTTTTATTTCAGTGGGTTAGCTAGATGATGCTAGTTTTTAGATCACTTTTGTCTTTTAGAGTTGGAAAATTCAGAAGGGCTCTATGGTTTTTTCTAGGGGTGCCAAGTGTGGGACTTTGTATCCCTTACATGTATCAGAGGTGTCTGATCATGTTGTTGCAATAACCAAGCATCCAAGTACTTCTTTGTGGCATTGCAGGTTGGGTCACATGAGCCAAAATGGAATGAAACTCTTATGCCATTTGGGTTATGTACTGCATTTGAGTTTTTCTAATTTTGAATTTTATGAGCACTATCTCTATGGGAAACATACTAAATTAGCCCATAAAAGAAGGGGAAAGAGAAAGATTAAAAGGCTTGATTTGGTGCATTCAGACATATGTGGTTACATGCCTATACGGTCATTAGGCGGGGCTGAATATTATGTGACATTCATTGATAATACAACTAGGAAAGTGTGGGCTTATGCTATAGCTCAGAAGAGCATGTGTTCCAGGTATTTCAAAATTGGTTGGATTTGGCTGAAAATCAGTCAGGTAGAACACTTAAATACCTACGGTGGAGAGTATATCTCTCATGACTTTCAGCATTTTTGTGATACACGTGGGATTAAGAGGGAGCTCACATACCCTCGTACTCCAAAGCAGAATCTAGTTGCAAAATTGATGAACCGCACCATTCAGGAAAGGTTGCAATGTATGCTTTCCAATGCAAGACTTTCTGGTGGTTTTTGGGTTGAGGCAATGAAGATTGTAGTGCATGTGATCAATAGATCACCTAGCAGGAGTTTGGATTGTGGTATTCTTGAAGAGGCATGGAGTGGCAAGAAGCCCTCTTACTCTCATTTGCATATACTTGGGTGTGAGGCATATGCACGTGCCAAAAGAGCTTCGGAAGAAGCTAGATCCTAAGTCTAGGAAATGCATCTTTTTGGGTTATGGTGAAAGTGGAGAGATGGGCTATCGCCTCTGGGATCTAGAAGCAAAGAAAATCATGTGAAGCTATGATGTGGTCTTCAATAAGAAGAAGATGCATAAGAAACCCATGAGGGATGTGGAAATGAGGAGAATCACTTTCCAGGATGTGAATCCACCTGCATATGTTGATAGACAACAAGCTGTCCATGCATCGAATGTGCAAGAAATGGTGCCACCAGGTACTCCCACAGGTACACAATCAAGGGCAGATGATGGATTATCTATTGGTGGCAATGATAAGCCAAATGTGGCTGATATGCAGGTAGGACAGCAAGCTAAAATTCCCTTGAGAAGAACATCTAGAGCATCTATACCGCCTGAGAGATTTGTTCGAGGGGTAGAATATGTGATGCTTTACTGATTGCGGGGAGCCCTCTTGCTGTAGAGAGGCTATGATGCACGAGGATCAGCACGTGGGAGTATGCTATGCAATCAAAGATGAGTTTACTCATAAAGAATAAGACTTGGGACTTGGTTTCTTTGCCACATGGAAAGAAAGCATTGCCATGTAAATGGGTCTATAAGATGAAGGTCACAGGTGATAATGTGCCTAAGTATAAGACCTGTTTGGTTGCTAAAGGGTTCAAGCAAGAGAAGGGTGTGGAATTGGAGGATGACCACACTTAGATGTGTACTTGGACCTGTGGCAATAGAGGATATGGAGCTTATGTAGATGGATGTCAAGATAGCTTTCTTGCATGGGGAATTGCATGAGGAAATTTACATGTACAGTTGGAAGGATTTGACGAAAAGGGCAAAGAGAATTTGGTTTGCAAGCTGAAAAAGAGTCTCTATGGCCTTAAGCAAGTGCCTAGAGAATCATATCACAAGTTTGATGCTTTCATTTGGTCCCAAGGTTTCAAAAGAAGTGAGATTGATCATTGCCTCTACACTAAACGGGCTCAGGATAATAGCCTGATACTCCTGGCACTTTATGTGGATGATATGTTATTGACTAGCAAGAACACTTATGGGCTTGATGCATTGAAGGCCAAGTTGCATGATGCCTTTGACATGAAGGTTTTGGGACCTGCAGGTCATATTCTTGGTATGCACATCACGCGTGACCGGAGTAGGAAACTCCTTTGGCTTTCACAAAAGCTCGGGGGGGTCACTATGTATAAACCCTCTATACCACGTGTGTTCAAGGCCTATTTCTAAAATCCCTTATCTGTAAATTTTTCATTAATAAAATGTACCCCTTTTCTATACAAATCTATAAATTTTTCCCAAAACTATTTTAAATAGTCCCTTATGTATATTTATTTCTGTAAATTTTAGAAATAAAAAATATCCTTCTGTTGAACTCACGTGATAGGGTTACATATGATGAGTGACCCCCCCGAGCACAAAAGGAGTATGTTACAAAAGTGTTGTAGTGTTTCAATATGGGGGGGGGAAATTGCCTCAATATGTGAAAATGAGTGAGGCAAATAGTCTCAAATCAGATGAGGAGAGGGCCATGATGGCCAAGGTTCCTTATGCGTTAATGGTTGGGAGTCTTATGTATTCTATGATAGCTACTAGATCGGACATTGCATTTGTAGTGGGAGTTGTTAGCCGGTATATGGCTAATCCAGGAAAGAGGCATTGGGAGGCAGTTAAGTGCATCATGAGGTACATGAAGGGTACCAAGGAGGTGTGTATCTGCTTTGGCAAAGGAGAGATGCATGTATTTGGGTACACAGATTTCGACTATACAGGGTATGTGGATAGGGTATGTGGATAGTAGGAGATCCACTTCTAGTTATGTGTTCACCTTTGTAGGTGGTGCAGTGTCATGGATGTCTCGTGCACAAAAGTGCATTGCTTTGTCCACCACAGAGGCCGAGTATGTTGCAGCCATAGAGGGTTACGAGGAGGCTATATGGCTTGATGGGCTACTGAGAGATTTGGGGATTCATATAGGTGTACCGACATTGCATAGTGATTCCATGAGTGCTATAGCACGGAATCCAGTCTTTCATGCAAAGACCAAACACATTGAGATCAGGTACCACTTTATCAGAGGGAGGTACTTGAGGACATGCGCATAGAGCTTGTCAAGGTCCATACAGATGGTCCATACAGATGATAACCCTACAGATATGTTGACAAAGAGTCTATGTAGTCAGCGGTTTAAGTATTGTCATGTATTGATGGGAATTGGATAGTGTGCTCATTGGTTATTCTCCCTTAAAGGCACATTAGCCTTTAAGTGGGAGGTTGTGGGGGTTAAAGGCCACTGTACCTTAACCCCAGTTATGTACAATACTCAAACACATATATATATGGATGAAATAGAATATTAGGGTATTTTGCATAAAACTTGTGTCTCTCAAGCTCCCTCTCTCCCTCTCAGCTTCCGTTGTGTCCTCACAATATTATGGAGCCAATTCCACATATTTAAGCAACCCCTCCACCATATTATTGAAAAAGATATAAATCCTTTGTCACTAAGCCTATTACACGAGGTAAAAATTCGTTGTAAATTGGCATAGGTAGGATATACAATATGCATTTCAAAAAGATTTTTCTTCGACCCTTTTATATTGTACATCCATTCTTGGTAGGAATTGTCCATAATCCCACAAGCCTTTTGAGCCAATATAATATAAACAAATTCTTTTTTTCTTCTATAAGGAAGGGTTGATTTCATGTCATTACCAAGTCTTGGTCAATTAACTACTGTGACATGAAGTTGGGATAATAAACTTCATGCACCTCTTCACTTCCTGCTGCTTTCAAACTAACTGACAAATATATTTATAATTGATAATGGGACATTAAAAAGAAGCATTTATGCCAAGATACCACACCATACTTTCCTCCCTCAGATGAGAATGAAGATGGTAACATCCCAAGTGATGTTGTGATCAAGCATAGGGAGAAGGAAAGGATCAGCAGAGGCAATAATCTTAAGGAGCTTGTCTGCACCAAAGAGAAGAGCGATACATTGTTGAAAGAAGACCTTGCGGCTCAACATGACATGAACTGATATATATATCGAGGAGTTTGAAGGGGCTGATTGGGTCAGATGGGTAGATTCCGAGGAAACATTGCACCTCCTTCATGGACACCTTTACACTTAGCTCAAAACACTCTACAAACTATCATTAGACACAGAGGCCTATAGCTTTCAATAGAGACATGATATCAGATATTCAAATACACAAAGAGATGCACCTTGAGGTGGGTTTGTGCTGATATAAGTTTCGTGAAAACAGATAGATGGTTGAAGAGATATGCACAGTTTACTAGAAGGGAGTAAAAACTATTATGAAAATAAACTATCAAACACAGAGACTCATAACATTTTGTAGCAATATTTGATTTAAGATCTAAGCACATAGAGACATGCCCTTAAAGACAGCTTCACGCTAATATATGTTTCATAAGAAACAAAGAAGCAGCCAAAAAGTTATGGACAGTTTACTAGAGGGGGGTAAAAACTATCATGAAATCAGACTGTCAGACACAGAGATTCACAACTTTTTGCAGTAGTATCTGATTTAAAATATATCAATATGTGCCTTAAAGAGAGCTTCACGATGATATAAATTTCATTAAAATCGGAACTCTAACAGGGGGTCAAACTATCATGAAAACTACCCTCCACCCATGCTAATTTCGCCTGAGCAAGATGCTCCCTCAAGACTCCACCTTCATCAACGATCCACCTCTCATAGATTTCACCTAGAAGAGGGAAAGAAGTTGGCATGGTGGCTCAGGAAACAGATGGACCATATGTGCACAGTGAGTGGCCGAATAGAAAGAACTTTCAAGGCTTTGAAAGAAAGAAAAGGGAAGAGACACTCAAGAGAGAGAGAACCTGAAGTGACCTTCATTACCAATAGAGTGAGACTCCACTCCAATGCAACTCAAAACACTATAAATACAAGGGAGAAGAAGAGGTTTCATATGTACAAGAGGGAGCCGAATCTCCAAGACTACTCATAGAGAGAAAATGGACTAGAGAGAGATGGACTCAAGAGTCTACATAAGAGAATATCTACAAGAGGGAGAGAAGGCTCATGGAAGAGGCTTGAGGACACTAGAGCTACAGCAACATGAGGCCTACTAGTGGAAGATATTGATGAACAAGGGAGAGGAGGGCTCCTTTTATAGAGATTTTGTTACCCTCCTTCACCCATTTATAATTGCTGCCTGTAGATTCCTTTTCCCATCAATCAAATAAGCCCGTATGTCACCATCCATGTCCTTTTTGGCTACTCTTGCCATGTGTCCCATCAAAAGATGCTCAAGACTCTTAAAATATTGAGAAAGTCAAGAGTCTCCCCACATGGAGCCCATAGGGACCCTCTCTTTTCCATATGTCCACATCCTCCTTATTCCACATAGGAATTCTAGAAGGATTCCTCTTGACTTTACACTCCTCCACAAGCCTTCCACACGCTTGGCATGTGATTTCTCTTATATTATTGGAACACATGGACATGAGCCCACTTCTTTATATGACTCACTCTTCCTATTTTCTAAAAACCCTATAATATCCCATACACAAATAACTCTCACCCCATACCAAGGTATTTATAATTCATACCTATGGAATTTACAATGAGCCATTCCACTCATCCTCTCAATCCCATATAATATCATAGAAAATAGAAATAAGTGAGAGCCGCTAGGCTATCACTTGATACTCAAACTCTTATCAAACATAGAGAAAAACAATACCAATGCCAAATTCAAAATATCAATTTTTGGCATCACATCTTTCCCCCCCCAGCAGATCCTCTCTAATGATAGAGAGGGTCTACTGGCCCCCAAGGTGGTTGAGCATAGAAGACTTTAAGGCGATACTCATTGGTGCATCCGGGTATCACCATGCCATCAACATCCTCAAGCTGATAGGTTCCATTCATGAACTTCTTTTTTACTCGATATGGTCCCTCCCATTGGCCGATAAACTTTTTGTCTAGTTGCTTGTCCAGACGGCTATCAAATCTCATTACCAAATCTCGTTCTGCAATATCTTTCTTCTTGCATAATTTGGTGTCAAGACGGGCCTTGCGCCTTTTTTGAGAAGATTCCAAGTTTTGTAAGGCCTATAATCTGCATTCATCCAAGGCTTCTAGCTGTACCAAGCATTGAGCATAGGCATCCTCCTGTCCTTCTATTCTTGCAATAGTAGTGTGAAGACTATGTATCTCCAATTCAATGCGTAAAATGGCTTCTATTCCATACACTAGTTGGAATGGTGTAAACCCAATAGCTAGCTTGTGTGTGGTTCTGTAAGCCCATAAAACTGCTACCAAGTGCCTATCCCAATGCCTTTTTCTTGGTGTCTACAAGCTTTCCCATTGAATTGCACAACAATCCATTTGTTTTCTCAGCCAAGCCATTACATTGGAGATAGTATGGCATGGACATGCTATGATTTATCTTTAGTTTATGCACCACATCTTCAATTAGTTCATTTCTAAAAGAGGTTCCTCCATCAGTGAGAATTTCCAAAGGACAACCAAAGGTGAACAAATTTGATCAAAGAGAAATTTTGCAACTGTGCTTGCCTTGCTATTGACTATAACCTTGGCCTCTTCCCATCGAGTCGCATAATTTGTGACCACCAATAAATAATGCTTGCCTTGAGATGAGTGAGGGAGTGGTCCCACAAAGTCCAACCCCCACCTCTCAAATGGTCCATATGCTGGAATAGGCTTTAAGGGCCCAAGAATCAACTGTTGCCTTCCAAACTTTTGGCATACTTTACAACTTCGACACCATTCATATATATCCTTATGGAGGCGTGGCCAAAAGTAACCTACATTAAGAATTCTCCTAGTTGTGCTTGCTAAAGCAAAATGACCAGAGCATTCATGACATGGTCACATTGCGGTCTCATTTGGACATGGCAAGGTTCAACATCTTTCACCTGACGATATTTATGAACACATATGGCTAATTGCTTGAGTACTCGTTTGGACATGGCACATATGGACGATTTATTAAGTACGCATTTGGACATGGCACATATGAATTACTATTGAGTACTTATTTAGACACAATCACCGTTCTCGAATGCCCATTTTCTTAGTGACTTCTGGATGTTCTTTGTAATCTCGAATGCTCGTCTTCCTGGTTGTTCGGTTAAGATAACCTACCATCATGGACATTGCAAAGGACATACATGGAGGCACGTCTATGATGAGGGGTTGATTAGTTAGGAGTAGTATATTCGGGCTACTAAAGTGTCCCCCCAAGTATTTAAAAGTACTTAAATAATGACAATATTGTAAATAAAGACTTGATTTTCCATACATTGATCTGTTGTGGAGTTAACTTCTTAGGAAACATGCCTTCTTCCACATATTGCTGAACATCTTGCAGTTCTGGCCATCCAGTGTCTACCAAAGAAACCACCCCCCGGTCTTGTACTACAATGGCTTGAGTAGCTAACTCATCTACTCTTTGATTTTATTTTCTGTTTATATGAACAAACTTGCAAAAATCAAATTGACTACATAGTGCCATAGCCTTTTGATTAAGCTCCTTCAAATGAGGACCTCTTGTCTTGTAATGCCCTTGCATTTCCTTTATAATAAGCTGAGAATCTCCTCTTACTTCCAATTCTTTAACTTGACTTTGAAGACAACCCTCCAGACCAAGAATCAAAGCATTATACTCAGCTGCATTGTTAGTTGTGATACCTGGAAGCTCTTGTCCTCTTGTTCATACTTCTTGACCTTTAGAATTCATCAAGACCATCCCCCCGGCTCCTTGTTGGCATGAAGGATTAAAAGCCCCATAAAAATACAAAACAAAAGCTGTTGGTGGTATATCTCTTTCATCTTTAATGTTCTCCTCTTACATTTCTATTCTGCTCCTAGATCCTCCCATCTTGTGAGCAAATCTGCCATAGTGGACCTAGTGGTGTTTTTAGTGACAAAAGAGAAAGAGAACTCTTGAAGCTCTGACCACCATTTTGCAAATCTCCCCCCAGGATTAGGCTTGCGAACTAGATATGCTAATATAGACTGAGAGGTAAGGAAGAAAAATGGTCGAGGTAATAAATAGGAGTGAAACTTTCTGACTGAAAACACCAAAGAGAGAGCTTGCTACTCCATTTCTTCATACCTTATTTCCACCTCTGTAAGCTATCAGTTGGCATAATAGATGGGTTGCATTCTACCTGCCTCTCCTTTTTGTAGCAATACAGTACCAACTAAATGCAAAGTTACACTTGGATTTACATAAAAGTCTTAAGACCAATCAAGGGGCTTCAATATTGGGCCCTTACTCATGGCCTCCTTAAGTTGCTGGAAAGACTCTTGTTGCTCCACACCCCATTGGAAAGAAACTCCTTTTCTTATCCACAAGTTCATGGGATGAACTATCTCTATGAAATCATCACAAAAGCGTTGATAATACTTGCTCTTTCCTAGAATTCTGCAAACACCAGTGACACTCTCAGGACTTGGCAATGCCATGATTGCTTGGACCTTGTCAGGATCCTTTTGCAGGCCTTCTTCAAACACAATATGCCCCAACAAGACTACTTTTGTTTGAGCCAAATGACACTTGCTAGGATTTAGACACCCTTTTTCTTCATCAATCCTAGCTAAGGCCATCTTTAACTTCTCCATGTGATCTATGCGCCGAGAATAAATGCAAAAATCATCCAAAAACACCCTTATGAACTTTCCCAAGTAAGGCTCAAGGACTTGACTCATGAACCTTTGAAATGTAGCTGGTGCATTGGTCAACCCAAAAGGCATCACTCTATAAGCAAAAACTCCCCAAGGTGTGACAAATGATGTTTTCTTTTGATCTTCCTCCCGAATACGAATTTGAAAGTACCCAGAATACCCATCACATATAGAATACATCTCATGCCCTGCTACTTGGTCTAGTATTTCATCTTGAAATGGCAAAGGAAAATGAACCCTCTTAGTGCATGCATTCAAAGGATGAAAGTCCACATAGACTTGCCACTTATTTCCTTTCTTTGGTGTGGCAACTACAGGAGATATCCATTCTGAATCATCAATAGGAAAGATGAATCCTGCCTCAAGTAGTTGTGTTACCTATTTCTTTAGTGCCTTAGCTTGGATCACCCCCAATCGCCTTAAGCGTTGCACAACTAGCTTGCTTTCTAGCTTCAACTCAATCTTGTGCTCCATAAGAGAGACTGGTCGAACCTGTGAATAGCTTGTTGCAAAGAGACATGGAAAATCATCTAACATATCCAAGTACTGGAGCTGATAGAGAATCACCAAGAAGCTCTTCATTGCATTGGTGTCGTTTAGTGTGCTCCACATCCTCCACAAGAAGTGTCTCTATAGGATCTTCTTGCACCACCACCTTGTTCCTTCCGGACTCATCCCGATCAGCACCAAGACAAAGACCAAAGGCCACTCCTTCCACCTCACCCTCTGAGTGGGACTCCTCGATGGAGCTACACCTTGTCTCTTCTTCTTCATCCGTTAAGTCAGAGCTTGAACTCTCTGATGTTTAAGACTCCTCCTTGTCCTTTTTGCGTCTTCTGATGTTGTAGCGCACCTTCTTATCATTTCCCTACAAAATCAATTCTCCAGTATCCCACTTTTGAATAGCCTTAACCTTGTGTAGCCAAGGCCTTCCCAAAATCAATGGATAGGCACGTGCACCTGGCTTGGTAGGGATCACATGAAAAGTAGTCGGCACAGAAATTCCACATACATCCACTTCAAGATTCTTCACAACTCCCAAGGTCTTAACCCTAGTGTTGTCAGCCAATTTGATGTGATAAGGAGAGGTAGTACTAGAGTATTTTAAATCAACATCTATCATGGTCTTCTCACTCATGACATTAATCAATGCACCTCCATCAATGTATACATTAGAAATCACTTGACCATCAATGATCACATCAACCATAGGTACATCATCACCAACATCTATATCTACCTTTTGAACAACGGAATGGCACTTTTGTTCTTTTTCTTCTTTGACACTCTTGTGCTTGCTAGATTTCCCCATTCCTTCTGTAGTTTTGGAGACAAAGCAAGTAATTGACCAAAGGTGATATGAGCTTCCTTTTCTTTAAGGTCGGACAACAAGTCATAGCTTCTAATTCCTTGTCCTAAAGGAAAGTCTGACTGGCTAATTCTCCTTCTAGATGCCTTCTTTTTCTTGCTACAGTGTTCCTCTTCTCCTGATGTTCCTCATCTACTTCTTCCTTGCTTTCTTCTTCTTCTTTTGCTTTACCACACCCCCGTTTAGCCATCATTACCTCTCTTTCCTCATCCCTTGAAGAAGCTTCTAACAAGGATACTTGTTTTACTTCTTTCTTTCTCAATCTAGGACACTCAGGGTGATAGTGACCTTTTTTATTACATTCATAGCAAGTGACCCCACTTTTATCTCGAGGCCTACTATTTTCACTCTTTGGTGCTCTAGGTTGTCGTGCATTAACCAAATGCAATTTCAAATCAGCAAATTATGCCATTAATTGGGAGATATTATGATCTAACTCAAAGGACTTTAGTACCTGAGGAGTGCCCATTACCTCCACATTAGAAGTTGAAGCTATTGAAGACACAAAAGAGGATTCGATCTTTAGAGAAGCTTCTTTCTTGGTCGCAATGCAAAGTGCCTCCACGTATGTTGTTGGATCTTTACTCATTACTTTTGAGAAAAGATGATAGAACTGGTCCAACTGCAACATCAAAGCATTTGGCAACTCCACTGAAAGATTTCGATTAGACAACTAATGTGAGACAAAAGATTTTGATTAAAACACTAACATGAGATTGAAGAATGAGAAGATCAACTCAAAGATTTGATTACCAAACAAACATGAGACTGAAGTTTGAGAAGGTCAAGCTCAATGAACTCTCTCCCTATTTAAGTGCAGTGTAGACACAACCTCGGGGGGGTCACTATGTATAAACCCTCTATATCACGTGCGTTCAAGGTCTATATTTAAAATCCCTTATGTGTAAATTTTTTCATTAATAAAATGTACCCCTTTTCTATACAAATCTGTAAATTTTTTCCAAAACTATTTTAAATAGTCCCTTATGTATATTTATTTCTGTAAAGTTTAGAAATAAAAAATATCCTTATGTTGAACTCACGTGATAGGGTTACATATGATGAGTGACCCCCCCGAGGACACAACTAAGAGCCCATTATGAAATCTAGCCCCAAAACTCTATACATCGATCCACTACAACGAATATATGGCATACCCAAATAACTTTGGAATGTTGTTTTTCTATCTAAAAGCAATGTTGGATAGCATCCTTGTAGAAAAAGACGCGGAGAAGGAGGAAAATAACTGCAAGGAGGACATGCTTCGGTGGTGGGTGTATTACTTGGAGTCTTTTAAGGTACTTGTCAAGATCATGATTTAGGTTTCTTTTGGTAGGACATGATAGAGGTGCAAAGATGTATAGAGCGCAAAGACCAAGATAAAGAGCCAGACCCCCAGTGAAAGGAGGAGTTACTATGGGTATATAAGTCAGTAGAGTCAAGCAAGCAGTGTGTAATCCAACTTCCGTTGTGCAGCAAACTAGCCTCAAGAGCTGGGAGATGCTTGCCATAAAGAGGCTGATAAGATAGTTGGGAGTCTAGAATTTCCTTGAAAAAGACAAATGTCGCTATGTTTTGAAACAATAAAAATCTTGCAGACATTTCCTAGACCTGCTGATTTTGTATTGACATGCTTCCATGTTAGTTTCTAAATGCTTTAAGTAGCCCAGTGGTTGAAATCTGACAACTAACAATAACCAATCTAAAGGGCACTAGTAGTGTGCAACAAATTTTAGGATAGCATGACATTAGTGTTAGGATAGCACAGTAGTAGTGCAGGATAAGTTATTGCCAGTGCAATGGTTGGTTGCACTAGGATATGAACAACCACCAATGCAGTGGTTTGCTACTATTATTACAAGATGAATGGATTTGTACGATGGTCGTTATGGGAAAGCGTTGTGGTGGTTCTTGGGATACACTAAAAGCAAGCATGGGATGAAATCTGACAGCTAACAAAAGGATAAATAGTCTAAAGGGCATTGTTTTAGTATAGCACTATGCAATAAATTTTAGGATAGCTCGGTAGTAGTGTAGGGATATCATGGTAGTAGAGCAGGATAAGTTATCGCTAGCGTAGTGGTTGGTTTGAACTAGGATATTAACAGCCACCAGCATAGTGGTTTGCTTCTATTATTACAAGATGAATGGATTTGTAGGATGTGTGGATTAGTTATGGGAAACCAACGCAGTGGTTGTTGGGATATACTAAAAGCAAGCATGGGATTTACCAAAACAATTTAATAAAACCAGCACAGTGGTTGTTTGGGATATACTAAAAAGTAGTTTGCCAATGATGATGGTGGGCTTCACGGGATTGCTCTTATATAGCCACCAATCGTAGTCGGTTAGACCCAATAGGGAGACCAATTGGCCCAAAACGGCCAACTGGAGGTTGGTCTCGAAATAGGCCACCAACCACATGTTAAAACCGTGGCATAGAATAGAGCAACTAACCTACGGTTTCATTTGGCCCAGAGCCATTTGGGATCATCTGGGGTTCCAAATGGGCCCCGCAACCCGAGAGTGGGCTGCCTTGGGAAATGGTCCATCTACCCTCAGTGTGGTCAGTCATGGGATGCCTTCCTGCACTTGCACGTAGCCTAGTTGACAGTGTGCCAACTCTCTCTGAAGCCGTCCAGCGATCAGGCCACACATGGCCCCCATCCAACCAAGACCTACTAGATAACCGAGCTACTCAAATGCCTTCTCCTCATATGGAGGGCTTACAAGTAGAGTTAGCTGGTTTCCGCGTAGTTATAGGAGAGTGGAGCATTGATATCTAACACCCCCCCTCAATGTCCACCCACAAGTGAACTTACTTTTTCAGCCCAATGCCAAGTCGATGAAGATGCCTCTCATGCAAGTCTCTTCCAAGAGCCTTCGTGAAGATGTTTGTAGCATTCTCTGTAGTCGGACAATACACCAAGTCGACCTCTCCATCCATGATGAACTCGTGTATAAAGTGATATTGAATCTCAATGTGTTTTGTGCGAGCGTGGAACAGAGGGTTCTTTGCAATTGCCATGCAACTCTGATTGTCACTTGATAACTGCGTAGGCTTGTTCTGCACTGCACCAATGTCCCTAAAATCCTCTTCAACCACACTTCCTCACAAGAAGAAAAACATAATGATTTGTACTCAGCCTCGGTAGAAAAAAGAGCAATTGTAGGTTGCTTCTTGCTGACCCATGACACAGCTCCAGATCCAAGTGAGAAAAAGTAACCTATCACTAATCTCCTACTGTCCACGTCTCCTGCCCAATCCGAGTCACAGAATCCGATCAAGGTGTTGCCCTTGGTATAGGTGATGCCATAATCAAGTGTGCCTTTGATGTATTTTAGCACCCACATCCTTGCCCTCCAATGGTTCTTCCGAGGCTTATTGCAAAACCTACTTAGTACACCAGTTGCAAAACTGATGTCTGGCCATGTGTTGCACAAGTAAATCAAACTACCCATAAGGCTTTTGTACTTCGCTTCGTCCACCAGTGGTGATGAATCCTCGTTTGAGAGCTTCATGTCAACCTCCATAGGGGTGCCAACTATCTTGCACTCAACCATGCCAAATGCCTTCAGTATCTCTCCAACATACTTCAGTTGTGAAATAAAGATCTGTTTTGGCTCTTGCCAAACTTCAATCCCCAAACAGAAATGCATCAGTCCGAGGTCTGTCATTTCAAACTCTCTTCCTATAAAATGCTTTGTCTATGAGACCTTCTCTTCATGATTCCCTGTTATGACAAGGTCATCCACGTAAAGGACCATGATCATACGCCTGCCTCCTTCTCTGTAGATATACAAATTTGCATCAGATGGGCTCCTCCTGAACCCGGTTTGCAGAAAGTAGGCATCAGTCCGCAAGTACCACGCGTTTCAACCCGTAAACCTCGTGGTTGTTCCATGTATACCTCCTCTTTGAGATCTCCATTCAGAAAGGTGGATTTTATATCCATCTAAAACACGGGCCAACTTTCCTGTGCTGCTAAAGCCAAAACACTACAAATTGTGGTTAGTCGAGTTATGGGAACAAAAATATCATGATAATCAAAACCATGTACCTTTGCAAATTCTTTTGCCATGAGCCGAGCCTTGTACTTATCCAACATGCCGTTGCACTTATACTTGGTCTTGTACACCCACTTGGTGCTGATTACCTTGCATTTTGGCAGTCGATCCACAAGGTCCCAAGTGTTGTTCTTCATTATGGAGCCATACTCCGATTGCATAGCCTCCATCCACCTATCATCACCTTGTGCTTCTTTAAGACACTTGGGTTCTTTAGCACGGATCACCTCTGTCATCAAAGTGTAGTTGAGCAAGTGTTCCAGCGCCCTTCTTTGCTCCTCTAATCTCTTGGACCGGCAATGTTCAGATGGTTCCTCATCAATGGCTGGAGGTTCTTTGCCATCCAAAAGCTACTTTACCCACTTCGGGAATGGCCGTTGCCGTTGTGGTTCTGTAGGCTCTTCTTCCTCTTCTTTATCTTGAATCCTTCTAAGCACTATTGGGGGAGTTCGGTCTGTTGTTGGTGGTTATACTAGATGGATATCCTGGTTTTGGTTGTCTGCAAAGGAAGCATCCTCCTTCAATTGATCCGGCTATTTTGAGAAGACCACATCGCGACTTACTACTACCTTCTTGGTAACAGGATTATAGAGATGGTAACCCTTCGCCTCTTCACTGTAGCTGAAGAAATTACAGTTCTTGCTCTTCGGTTTGCATTTGGTCCTGTTAGCATCAGGGACATGCACAAAACAGTCACATCCAAAAACTTTGAAATGTGCAGCTGAATGTTTCTTACCAGAAAAGGCCTGCAGTGGAGTCATCCCATTCACAGCCTTCGTGTAGCTACGATTCAGAATGTAAACTACCATGTTACATGCTTCAGCCCAGAAAGTCTTTGGCAAACCTTTCCCTTTTATCATACTCTTGCCAATTTTACAGATGACGTGCATCTTGCATTGTGCTACTCCATTTTGCTATGATGTATGTGGCGGGGGTTTCTGCCTCTTGATCCCGTGACTTTTGTAGTAACTTTCGAATTCACTTGATGTGAACTCACCACCTCTGTCTGATCTCAACTTCTTCACCTTCCTCCTCGTTCCTTTCTTGACCATTACATGCCATTCTTTGAACTTACTAAAAGCCTCATCTTTAGTCTTCAGGAAGTATATCCATATCCTTCTACTATAGTCGTCGATCAGCATCATGAAGTAGTAGGAACCACCCAAAGCTTCCGTCTCCATCTTTCTGCAAAGGTCCGTGTGAATGAGCTCTAGAGGAGTCTTTGCCCTGCTCGCCTCTTTAGGAAAGGGCTGCCGATGCTACTTGCCCATCATGCAAGCTTCACATACATCGGGCCGATCTATAGTTTCTAGTAGGTTTGCAATCATTCCAATTTTATGCATCTCCTTTAAAGAACTAAGGTTTATATGACCGAACCACTCATGCCACAGCTTAGTGTTGCTCAGATTGGCTCAAGCACTGAAAGCTGAGAGCTCGTAGATGTTGTTGCGTCGTGTACCTTTACCAATGACCTTCCGTTGAAGATCCAAAATCTGTGCACCATTCTTATCGAAGTGAACTTTGAGGTCCCGATCCATGATCGCAAAAACGGACAACAAGTTCCTCTTGATATCTGGCACATAAAGAACATCGAACAGCTGTTTTACAACTCCATCTGACTTGAGAGCAATCATACCTTTTCCTTTTGCTGGACATTTTGCATCATTGCTGACTGCTACTAGGATGTCATTCCCTACCGGATGTAGAGAGGTATACCAATCCTTCTGACTGGTCATGTGGCACAATGCACCAGTGTCAATAATCCAAGGTTCATCTGTAGGTACATGAATTGCCTCCCTACAAATCTCCTCAATTACTACGAATAGCTCTACTGGTACTACCTGCGTGCTGTTACTAGAATCTTTCTTTACTCCATTCTTCTCATCTGTAATCTTCTTCCGGCACTCATTGTGCTTGTGCCCTGCCTTGTTGCAATAGAAGCACTTGATCTTCTTCCTCAATAGAAGCACTTGATCTTCTTCTTTCTCTTTTTATCATCAGAAGAAGATGGGTTACCAGAGTCCTTACTCTTACCTTTCTTTGATCTAGCTAAGAAAGCCGAATCTTCTCTATTCCTCGTCTTTTGACACATCTCCTCCTCTAGAAGCATCACGCTGAAATCCTCAAAGTTGAGGGGCGGATTTTTGTTCTGCGTATTCAATGCCATAACAAGACCATCGTACTTCGGTGGGAGAATCCGCATGCACCTTCGTTTTAGATTCTCGCTAATGATGGTGATGCCAATCGCAATCATCTGATCACGTAGATTCTTCACCCTGGTGATGAACTTCTTTGCCGTTTCAAACTCAGACAGTTTCTCATTCGTGAGTTGAGTCTCCAGATTCTGAATCTGCATCTGATTCATGGTCTCGTATTGATTTTTCAAGATCGTCCATGCCTCCTCTACTGTGGTAACATGTTGAATTAACGCCATGATAGAATCACTTATACTACAAATAATAGAACACAGTGCATCTGCATTTCTTCTTGTCCATGTGAGAATCTGATCCGCAGTTGGTACTATCTGTTGTCTTGCATTGGCTGGATTCGGTCTCGCAAACAGCTTAACGTCAACCCCAGTACCAGTATCCCAAAGCTCGTATGTGCTTAGGATGGGTCTTCATCTTGAACTTCCAGAGTGGATAGTTAGTGTCGTCCAACTTTCCGCTTTCGCCAAATGGTGGGATTCGCAGTCTTGTGGGCTGGGCCATCTCTCACAATCTACTCACAAACAGAAACACACTACCAAATCTTCTTGCTAGAGCCCAAGCTCTGATACCATGTAAGAAAACAATACATCTGTGCTCAACAGATAACAGGATCTCGTATGCAAGAGAGAAAAGCAGATAGTATGGAGAATCAAAAATTTGATTACTGTAAAACTGATACAATAGATGGCGCTGCCTCCCAGCCGTGCGTTCCTATGTAAGAAGCTTCGATGGTGTGCTAGAAACAGTAGAGGATGGAGGCTAGATGCTAAGGAATCAGGGTTGCTGTAGCCAATGATGATGATGGGATTCACAAGCTTGCTCTTATATAGCCACTAGTCGTAGTCGGCTAGAGCCAATTGGGAGACCGACCCAGTCGGCCCAAAACGGATGACTAGAGGTCGGTCCTGAAACAGGCCACCTGTTGAGATATCAAGCTCTACCCCCGATACATCTCCTGGATGACTATCATTTATGTCACCGCCTATGTTAGTTGTACTCGTGGTGTAGTTAGACTACCACGTATGTTTTTGGTTTGGGTTCACATATGAACCACGTATTCTAGGTTTGACATATAGGGTATTTCCCTCTTCTATTGTATTGTTGTTGTGTGCAAAAAGTGAAGAAAGACTTCACCCTCCAACTTTGTGTCCTCTCTCTTTTGTGTGTTGTGAAGAAAGCTGAACTTGAGTCTCCTATCTCTCTCCCTCATTCTTTACATGGTATCAGAGCCTTGTTCGAGGTAAGGAGCTCAAGAAAGCAAGCCAAGTTTGTGGTGTCCTGGTAAGAGGACCAGTGTTGCTTTCCTATTTCGAGTTTACGAGCAAATCTTTGCAGGTAGCACAGCCAGAAGTGCAGGAGTGCACTGTTTCAGATTGAGAGGCCCTTCGCGGTGTGGCGAGAGCGCAGTATATGCTGCGGGTGAGGGCAAAGCCCTTCGGTGACTTTATTTTTTGGATTTGAGGCCGTTTCGGGGCCCGTTTTGAAGGCGCAAGTTCTTCGCAGGCACTCAGAAAAAGGCCCTGTTTTTGCTGTGCGACCACCGCGCGGCTAGTCGGTGGAAAGGTGCCACAGAAATTGCATCGTATGCCTGTGTGCAGAGATATTGGGAGTTGCAGATTCATGCCTGTTGCCTGTTGATGCAAAATCGTCACTAGGAAGTGACTGTGTGGTGAAATACCACTTTCGTCAGTGTTGCAGATCTGCCCCTGTGAGGCTTTTCGCAGAAGTTTTGCTATTTGCCCTTGTGAGGCATTTGCTGTGTTTACAGGTTGCTGTTGCAATTCGTGATTTGTAAAATGTCTGAGAATCTGTCTACCATTGTCAGTGAGAAGCTTGACAAGAACAACTTCCAAGCATGGAAGTTCAGGATGACAAACTTCCTTATGGGAAAGGGAGTTTGGGATTACATCAGTGGTGAAACTACAGAACCAGTTTTGGGTGCTGCTCCTACTCCTGCTGAATTGAAGGCCTTTAAAGAATGGCATGAAAAAGCCAGAAAATGCCTGTATTGGCTGTCTGTTAGCATTTCAGATTCTATGATTGTGCATATACAGGATTGCATATACAGGATGTAGAGACGCCTAAGGAGGCATGGGACACATTGGTGAAGCTGTATAGCACAAATACCAAAGCACGAAAGATGCAGCTAAAGCAGGAGTTGCACAATGTGCAAAGGAAAAATCTGAATATAAATGAGTATTCCTTGAAGGTGAAAGGCCTTGCAGATTCTCTTGCCTCCATTGGAGCACCTGTTGATGATGAGGACTTAGTGTCCGTGACCTTGAATGGTCTTGGGAAAGATTATGCACAATTTCGGACATCCATTGGAGTCCGTGAAACATTTCCTGATTTTCAGGAACTTATTGCTCTCTTGCTGAGTGAAGAGCAAAGGAATGGTGGTTCAGCCACCTCAACTTCTCAAGAGACTGCTTTCTACTCGAATACAGGTAGAGGCAGGGGTAGAGGAAGAGGCCGTTTTGGTGGCCGTGCAGGAAATCAGAACCAACAGCAACAACAGGAAAACCAGTCCTATGGAGGAGGACGTGGTAGTTCTAGAGGCAGGGGGAGCCAAAGAGGCCGTGGTTCATGGCAAAGGAACCAGCAAGTAAATAGCAGCACAGAATGCTATTATTGTGGAAAGCCTGGACACAAGAGAATACATGCTATAAAAAACAGAATGACATCAAAAGTGGGAAGTTGCAGCAAAGCAACTATGCATCATCAAGTGGGCATGGTGACGACAGAAATGAGCACCTTTTTGTGATGCAGCATATGGTTAACTCCATGTCAGGAGATGCTGCAGCTTGCAATGATGTTTGGTATGTTGATTCAGGTGCCTCTAACCACATGACCAGTCATGGTGAGTGGTTTCATGATGTTAGAAATTTGGATAAGCCAGGTTATGTTGAAACAGGTGATGATACTGCGCACCCAATTACGCAGGTTGGTAAAGTGCCATTGGCTATGCAGGATGGCAAAACAAAGTACTTGGCAGATGTACTTCATGTTCCAAAAATCACTAAGAACCTGGTTTCAGTTGGCCAGATGGTTGAGCAAGGTCTGCAGGTTAGATTTAATCCTGATGGATGTTTTGTTGAGGACTTGAAAAATAAGTGCCGCTTGGTTGCGAAAGGCAACAAAAATGGCAGAATGTTCACCTTGGATGTTGATATGCCTGAGGTGAAAGCTGCTATGTTTGCGCATGGGAGAGGTGTCATTGCAGATATTGAGATATGGCACAAGCGCATTGGGCACGTGAATATACAAAGGCTGAAATCTATGCAAACGAAAAACATTGTTGCAGGTTTGCCTAAATTCAGAGTTGAGGGAATGCAAAAGGTATGTGAAGCATGCCAAATGGGTAAGCAGGCCAGACATGCATTTCCCAAAAATGCTAAGGTGAGCAGAAGACCTTTGGAAGTGATCCATTCAGATGTTTGGACAACCAAAACTGCTTCTATTGGTGGATGCCATTATTATGTGACGTTTATTGATGACTACACTAGGAAGGTGTGGATTTATTTTATGAAGCACAAAAGTGAAGTGTTCAGCAATTTCAAGGCTTTTAAGGCCATGGTTGAAAAAGAGAAAGGTGTGCATATTAAAGTGCTAAGATCTGATGGAGGGGGAGAGTACTTTTCAGAAGAATTTAGTGAATATCTGAAAGAACAGGGAATTCAAAGGAAGTACTCATGCAGGTCTACCCCTCAGCAGAATGGGGTTGCAGAAAGGAAGAACAGGCATATTGCAGAAGTAGGACGGGCGATCCTAAATGAGAAAAACATGCCTGATTATTTTTGGGCTGAAGCAGTAGCAACTGCTGTTTATATTATGAACAGAACCCCCACTGTAGCTGTCCATGGCATGACGCCTGAATAAATGTATACAGGCCAAAAACTAGATATTTCTCACTTGAAGGTATTTGGTTGCATAGCTTATGTTCATGTTCCTGATGAGAAGAGAACAAAGCTGGATCCAAAGGCAGAAAAATGCATCTTTATTGGATATGCTCTGCACCAGAAAGGGTATCGCTGTTATAACCCTTCCACCCGCAAAATGCAAGTGAGCAGAGATGTTGTTTTTGATGAAATGAGCAGCTGGTATGCACCAACTGTTATGGTAGGAGATGCAGATGCAGGAAATGGGAATGCTGCAATAAATGCAGAGCAGCAATCTCAAGCCTTGAGTGGACCCAGAGAGTCCTCTACTAGTGGATCTAATGCATGGACAGGGAGATTGAGATCTAGTGAATCGTCACATGGCAGCCCTGATAGTGTTGTGCAGGTATCACATAAGGGAAAAGAAAAAGTAGACCATGCTCCAGTGTTTGATGTGTCTGCTGGTAGCTCTCATGTTGATGGAGAGTCAAGCGGCTCTGAAATGAGCCTTGATGAGGAACTTGGGATTCCTTCTGTTGTTACACCTGGTGCAAGGAAAAGCAGGCATGATTTAAAGACTCCTGCAACTGATCCAGTTGTACGGAGGTCCACTCGTATTAAGTATCCAGTTGACAGGCTGAGATATGATGGGTATACAGCACATCACTATGCTTATATAGTCAAGGTTCTAGAGGAGCCAGAGCCCACATGTTTTGAGGATGCAGCAGGGCATAAAAATTGGGAAGCAGCTATGGATGAAGAGATGGCTGCCTTGGATGCAAACCACACTTGGGATTTGATGCCTTTGCCTCATGATAAGAAGGCTATTGGCTGCAAGTGGGTTTACAAAGTAAAGCACAATGCTGATGGGTCTGTTAGCAGGTACAAGGCAAGATTGGTTGCCAAAGGTTTTGCACAGACATATGGAATTGACTATGAGGAAACTTTCAGCCCAGTTGCAAGGATGGCAACCGTGAGAGCAGTAATTGCTATGGCTGCTGCAAAGGGATGGTCTTTGCATCAGATGGATGTGAAAAATGCCTTCTTGCATGGTGATTTGCAGGAAGAGGTTTATATGATGCAGCCGGAAGGTTATGAGGATAATTCACATCCCGATTTTGTATGCAGGTTGCGCAAAGCCTTGTATGGCTTAAAACAGGCGCCGAGGGCATGGTCAGACAAGATAGGGCAATATCTTGTCACTATTGGATTTCAGATTTCCAATTCAGATTTTTCACTTTATGTGAAAAGGACAAACAGAGGGATTGTGCTTATAGTCATCTATGTTGATGACTTGATTATTACAGGTGATAGTGATGCAGACATTAATGAAGTGAAGCTGCTGTTGAAGCAGAAATTTGAGATGAAGGATTTGGGAGAGCTGCGTTACTTCTTGGGCATTGAGGTTATTAGATCCCCGAGTGGGATATGGCTGTTGCAAAGGCAATACGGTTTGGACATGCTGTCCAAATATGGGATGACAGGCTGTAAGCCTATCTCTGTTCCATTGGAGCAGAATGTGAAGCTCAATGCAGAGACAGGTGAGCTTCTTGAAGATATTACTATGTACAGGCGCATAGTAGGTAGCTTGATTTACATGACTATAACCAGACCAGATTTGAGCTATGCTGTGGGGCTGGTGAGTCAGTTTATGCAGGCACCGAGGAAGCCACATTTGGATGCGGCTAGGCACATACTGCGGTATGTGAAGTCCACATTGCATTATGGACTGTTTATGAAGCTGGGTGTGCATTACAGGTACATGGATACACAGATGCTGATTGGGCTGGTAGTGTCTCAGACAGGAGATCTACTAGTGGTTTTATGTTTTCCCTTGGGAGTGGTGCCATCAGTTGGAGAAGCAAGAAGCAGCCAACAGTTGCCTTGTCGAGCACAGAGGCTGAGTACAGGGGTGCAACAATGGCTGCATGTGAGGTAGCTTGGTTACGGAAGCTACTTGCAGATATGTCAATTCATGCAGCAGTTGTCATTCATTGTGACAACATTAGCAGCATCATGCTTGCTAATAACCCAGTTTATCATGCTAGAACGAAGCACATTGAGGTGCATTATCACTTTGTGAGAGAGAAGGTTCTAGCTGGTGAGATTGATCTTGTCTATGTCAGCACTGAGGAGCAGGTGGCTGATATTTTTACGAAGGCATTGGGTACCGAGAAGCTTCGCAGATTTAGGAGCTTGCTTGGTGTACGTGAGATGGATTTGAGCTTGAGGGGGAGTGTTGAGATATCAAGCTCTACCCCCGATACATCTCCTGGATGACTATCATTTATGTCACCGCCTATGTTAGTTGTACTCGTGGTGTAGTTAGACTACCACGTATGTTTTTGGTTTGGGTTCACATATGAACCACGTATTCTAGGTTTGACATATAGGGTATTTCCCTCTTCTATTGTATTTGTTGTGTGCAAAAAGTGAAGAAAGGCTTCACCCTCCAACTTTGTGTCCTCTCTCTTTTGTGTGTTGTGAAGAACAAGTATATTGCTTTTCATTTCTGAATTTTGCCACCATTAGAACAATATATTGCAAGTTTCATTTCTAAATTTCACAATTTAATAGTGGTATATGACCCGAATAGCACGAAATTAAATTTAATGAATTTAAGTACTAAGAAACACAATAATTGTAACCACCAAGTTGGTCAATAACTAATGTCTGTTCAACCACACTAGTTCAAGACAATCACATAGCTAGTAATTGAGCTGAAGAGCCATGGTTGCATGATGTTCCAACCACCGGGCTGGTAAGTAAAATAACAATATATTGTGAAATGTATTACTGTTAATTTTTGCTCAACCATGCCACCGGGCTGGACAACAACTAATGTATGTTCAACCACGCTGGTTCAAGATAATCACATAACTGGTGATTGAGCTGAACTAGCCCATGGTTGCATGATGTTCCAACCGTCGGGCCAGTTTAGGACCATCACATTTAGTCCAAGCCTGGTTTAAGAAATGAAACGAGTAAACTATCCCAAAGCTCAATCACAAACAACCATCGGGTTGGTTTAGGCACCACTGACCTGCATTGTATCTAGCATGTGTATGATGTGCTCCTCAAACACCTTGCATCCGTTCGCTTCTTTTAGATGTCATTAGAAAAGAAGGAAATTCATTTTGGGTCCCTCTAAGAAATTCACTATTTGCCTATTTTTGTTGCACTCAAAATATGGAAAATGGCATAAAATACAAATACTTACTGCAAAAATGGCAGTCTAGTATGCAGGCTTCACATTAAATGCATGTATAAGATCCTTAATTTTCTATGACCTTTTGATTGACAACATCTTCGAAATTCTGTGCCCAAGCCGTTTCTCCTTTGTGTCAGGGGACATCAACATACCTAATGTCGCCCTCTTTGCAACTAGTTGATCTAAGCTGTGCACCCGTTTTAGGTTAGAGAGCATCACCTCTTGGGCGTGCATCTCCCGAGGTGTTAGTAGGGTTGATCTAAGCTGTGCACCCGTTTTAGGTTAGAGAGCATTGCCTCTTGGGCGTGCATCTCCTGAGGTGTTGGTAGGGTTGTTACTCTATGAACTTTAGGGTGTAGGCCATGCCTCGTGTTCTTCTCTCCAATGGCAATGATCGAATGCGTGCATGTGCAACCACTTCTTGCTACTGCTATGCAAGGATTCTTCTTTCTTCTCGTTGCTTCTCCCTTTGTAGATGTTGCAAAAGTGTCTTTTGTTGTCGATTCGATACCGTGTCAATGCTTTCCTTGACCCACACTCTATTCCTTGTGCTGATTCTTGAGATCTAGCAAGATCTTGAAGTTCAAATGACCATATCTCCTATGCCATTTTGGAGATAGTGGCATCTATTGCAGTTGAGCTGACATGGCATGCTTATCTGGTACTATAGAGCATTCTGTACAAGCGTCCTTCCTTGACACATTTTGCTACTAGTTGAAATCTTCTCGATTTGTCTCTGATAGTGCATTCATCTCCATCGAAGATGACTCGGTAGTTGTGTTCCATCATTTTACCTATAGACAAGAGGTTCTTGCTGAGCTTTGAAATGTAGAGTATATATTTCACCAATCCTTTCATACTAGTGAAATTGTTCATAGGGATAACACCTCTCCCTTGAACTTGATTTGGTGTATTATCTATTGTGTAGATGACATTCTTTTGACCTTCTAATGGTTTCATCTCTGTGAACCATTCTTGATGATTTGTCATGTGAGATGATGCACTGCTGTCAATATACCAAGGATCCTAGTCTACTTGGTCGACTTGATAGCTGGAATCCTCTTTTGGATTACAATCCATGTCTAGGTACATTGTATCAGTTTGTTGCATTTCTTCATTTGCAAGAAACATATTCCCATGTTCGTTTGCAAAATAGCTATGACTAGAATGTCCACCATGATGATTTCCTCTGCCACCACAAAAATAGCTACTGTATTGACTACCCTGGTCATATTGCTTCTTGCGGCAATCTCTTTCATAGTGTAAAAACTTATGATAGTAGCTACATTGGATGTTTGACACTTTGGTGGATGCATTCCCTAGTCCTTGGAATCTTCCTCGATTGGAATGATTTCCCCTTTGCTGAGTCTATTGTTGAGGATGATGCTGATGCTGATGCTGATTCTGACTTTGCTAATGATGTTGGCTGATGATGACCACATCTTTGGAATGATCTACCTCTACCTTTGCATCTATCTCTACTTTTGTTTCAAGTTGTGAATGCCTAATCATTAGAATGACCTTTGCGTGCATGAATGGCTTGAGTCCTGAGTTCTTCATCACCAAGTAGGATTGATTGAAGTTCTTCAAGTGTTGAAAGTTGCCGTTGAATGGCAATACTTTGGATTCTCGTATCCCTCTCCTAGTCCATTCAGGATGACTTGAACCATTTATGCTAGATTCATAGTCTCTCTTGTTGCTGCAACTTGTTGCTGCAAGTTGATTGTTGTAGGACTCTTAGATCCGGAGTACGTAAGGATGACTGGTTTCGCTGTTGTTGCGGAAAGTCTGGTTGATTTGGTTTCTCAGTGTGAGAATCCTGGAAGTGTTCTTGGACTTGTAGAGAGCTGCGAACATATCCCATGCTTCTTTTGATGTCTTGATTATGTTGAGCTGTCCTAGCATGACATCTTGCACATTCTACTTGATCAGATGATATGCATACTTATCTTTCTTATCCCATTCTACTTGAGCTTGGGCAATGGCAGGATTTGCTATAGGTGTGGAAACTATTTGTGTAGCTGGAGATCCTACTATAGATCCCACTGTTGGTGCTGTGACATGAGGTGGAGTAGAGCTACTACTAGCTGGATCGTCCAATGGTCTAGGTTTAGATCCATCAACATACTCCCATTTTTCTTGAAGTACTAGAATGGTCTCCGTTCGGTATTTCCATGTGTTGTAACTGCAATTGTCTAGCTTAGTAGATGCCTCTAGATTGTGGTTGCTAGTCATAGACATGGTGCAAGAAATTTACTCAAAGTGGCATGAAAATCATTGTATGAATCAATGCAAAACACTGACTCTGGCATGTGAAATTTGAAATGTTGGTGAAGATAGAACTGCAACATATAAAATCGGATTTGTTACAAGGCTTGTGCAAATGATGCCGAGAATAGCCAAGAAGCTTTACAAGGCTGAAATGATGTGCACAATGCCGTGAAATAGCCAAATAGGCTTTACAATGATGGCATGTGTGTGTGAAATCAAATCATGTGTTTTCTACCCATTCAACAATCGGCAATGCCTCTGAACACTTTGAAGTCTGCTCATTGATCTGATGAACGTCAGGTTTCAGGTAATGTGATGATGTGAAACCATATGTGAGTGTATGGACTAACTCCGAGTAGGTACTAGTCGAGCATTTTCGGCATGGCTTAGATTGGCAACTTAGGGAAATTCAAAGCGTCCCCTCTATGGTGATCTAGTCTACTCTGATCTAGATCTATAGCAACCGTCGATCGATGAAAAAATAGCAAATAAATTATTTAGTGCTAGGTCAGATGCGTCAATGTAGAGGCTAATGTGCGTGTAGGAAGTGGATTTGTCGATGAAGCATTAAAGTGAGTGATACTTGTGCCAAAGTGTGTGCATGATGTGACAAGCACATAGAGCACGAAAAATTGAGCGGTTTTCCTTTTTTGGAGCGCCCTCAAATTCTTCCTAGATCAAGAGATACGACTTGATCTAGGTGGAGGGGCAAAAGGAGTGCAAATGTGCTCAATGATGATGCGACAATCAGGGAGTCACATGGACTGACTGTGCCTAGCAGGGACTGTGCCTGTGAAGCAGTGTGGTAAGAGTGTTCACATGAACTACCTGTGGAGCACTGTGTGTGCCTCTGGCAGGGGTCAATGCTGACTGTGCTGTGCTGATGTGGTGCTGGCTGACCTAACCCAAGGTCATGCTCACCTAGCCATGGTCTAGTTGACTAACCCCAAGGTCTGGTTGACTAACCCCAGGTCTGCTGATGTCAGCAGGGGGTCAAATTGCCATGTGGCACTGATGAGATGGTAGTTGGCTGGGCAATGATGACGTGCCTGCTGATGTGGACTGCTTATGTGGTAGATTAGATGACATGGTAGTTGGTGCCACATGTCAGTCGGTGGTGACATGGCACGGGGGATCATGATGTTGATATGGCATTCGAGGTGATGTGGCAGATAAGGTCTACCACGTGGCACACTGTGGACCAAACCTTGCTGTGTGGTGACCTAGAGGATAGGATGGATGGCTGTGCCACATGTCACCTAACTAGAAAGCGAAATCTAGGAAGATTCCATGTCTTTCCAAAGATTTGGTCTCTTTCCAAAGATTCTGTCTGGTTGTGGAGCTCGTCCATTTGGCTAAGGCATTGAAGAGCATCATTTTTATCTGCAGGTTTCATTGAAGGAGAGCCTATGGTCGTTGGCTTGGACTGTGCACTGTTGTAGAAGGGCCCTTGCAAGGCGTTTGGGTGGCCTGTTTGCTGTGTCATCGGAGCAGCGTTTGTAGGCTTACTGTAATTCTGACGTAAGCGTTGAAGGCTGTAGCTCGTGAGGCTTTTGGAGCAGGTTAACTGGAAGCATGGGCATCGATGACAGCGAGCTGCAGGGTCGTTGGCCCTTGGAGCACAGGAGTAGTCTGCGCATGGGTTGTAGAAGGAGCGGATGCGGCTGCCCGTGTGCTGGCTACTACAAGAAGAGGCTCTGTGTGCTTAGCATGGAGGTCGCTGGAGAGCTGCTGCAATCCAGTTGGTGTCTGTGGATACATAGGAGTTAGTCTCGCTGGTCGCTGGCATACCATTGTCGATGGCTAGAGACTTCCCACCACCTTGATTGTTGAAGGATTAGCAGGCTGTGGGGCAGCCTAATGGTTACTGCCGCACAATGGTTATCTACTGAGTTGCTTGCAAGGGTCGACGCTCTGAGTTACAGGCTACTAAGATGGAGTATGTCGATGAGAGGTTGCGCGTTGGTGGAGTCGGTCCTGAAGGTTGAAACTCGTAGGAGGCTTTGCCTTAGGAACCTCTCTAATGTCATGAGCAGCCTCTGGTCTGCAGTGGAATTTTGGAGCATGATGAAGCTCGTAGATGCACTGTAGAAGCTCTCTTTAGTCACTGGAGAGTCGAGACTAAGGGTAGAAGCAAAGGCTCTCTCTCACATAAAGTGCAAAATGAAGTAGAAATCTCTCTTTCTCACTGAATTTTATAAGAACCTCCAAAGATCTCTCTCTATTGCTCTCAACGGACAACTCTCAATGTATCTCACAATGGAAATCCTCCACAAAGCAATGAACGGAAAACTCTCTCTCTTTCAATAGATCTCTCATGAACTATCGAAAGAGATGAATGGAAATCCTATGGACGAAAATTTTTCCAATGAACTGAAATTCTCTAGGGAAGTGAACTCTCACAAGAACACTCGTGAACTCTCAATCTCACAATCTCTCTCACACTGTCAAGAATCGCAATGCCTCAGCGGAAGGCAAGGGAGCTCTGATACTATGACAACAAAAAATGATATTTTATTTTGAAACCTGTGGGAGGATTTGTAGGGCCCAGAAGGTGACAAAAGCTAGCCATGGAGACAAAGAACCAAGAAGCATGACGATGAAGTTGGTGGCGAGAGATGGCTCTTTGCGGCTACTCTCGTTGCGTCTTGTCGATCTTTTGATGTCGACTACTTTACTTCATGTAATCATTAATGTGGGTTTGACACTAATTAGAATAATTAGTGAAAATGATTGCAAATGTGATTATGAGTGGAGTGCATCATTGTAAATACCACGGGTATGAATTATAAATACCTTGGTATAGGGATAGAATGGTTTGAGAGATATATTATTTGCTTTGTAATTGGGAAAATAGAAATGAGTCATGTATTTTGAGTGGGCCAGATGACTGCATGGCCTTCATAATGTACTAAAATAATATGGAGAGCACATGCCAAGCACATGGAGGGCATGTGGAGGGGTGTGGAAAAGTGTAAAGTCAAGAGGAATCCTTCTAGAATTCCAAGGTGGTATATGGAGGATGTTGACATATGGAAAAGAGAGGGTCCCTATGGGCTCCAAGGGAAAAGACTCTTGACTTTCTCAATTTTCAAAGAGTCATGAGGATCTTGTGATGGGACACTTGTCAAAATGTGCCCAAAAGGACATTTGATGGTGACCCATGTCCTTATGTCACCAGGGGCTGAAGAAATTTACTAGGGTTGAAAATGTAACAAGGTGAAAGAGGGTGAGAATTGCTCTATAAAAGAGACCTCTCTCCTCCCTCTCCACCATCTGGTTCTTCCCTTCGTAGTTATGCCATCACTTGTATCTAGCTTTGCCTATCTTTTCCCTTCTCCCTAGAGCATTAGGCTCTCACTTTGTACCCCTCTTCTTGCTTTTGATGTTTTGAATAAAGTTCATGCTTCCTTTTCCTCATCCTTCTTCCATCTCCTCTCTTCTCACTCTAAAGCTTAGTGTACCCACATGAGTGAGTTATTTCTAGATCTGTGTTAAGGGCATTCTCTACTCCCTGTAAAGAATAAGGGAGAGAGATAGGAGACTCAAGTTCAGCTTTCTTCACAACACACAAAAGAGAGAGGACACAAGGTTGGAGGGTGAAGCCTTTCTTCACTTTTGCACACAACAACAATACAATAGAAGAGGGAAATACCCTATATGTCAAACCTAGAATACGTGGTTCATATGTGAACCCAAACCAAAAACATACGTGGTAGTCTAACTACACCACGAGTACAACTAACATAGGCGGTGACATAAATGATAGTCATCCAGGAGATGTATCGGGGGTAGAGCTTGATATCTCAACACTCCCCCTCAAGCTCAAATCCATCTCACGTACACCAAGCAAGCTCCTAAATCTGCGAAGCTTCTCGGTACCCAATGCCTTCGTAAAAATATCAGCCACCTGCTCCTCAGTGCTGACATAGACAAGATCAATCTCACCAGCTAGAACCTTCTCTCTCACAAAGTGATAATGCACCTCAATGTGCTTCGTTCTAGCATGATAAACTGGGTTATTAGCAAGCATGATGCTGCTAATGTTGTCACAATGAATGACAACTGCTGCATGAATTGACTGTCCCATATCTGCAAGTAGCTTCCGTAACCAAGCTACCTCACATGCAGCCATTGCTGCACCCCTGTACTCAGCCTCTGTGCTCGACAAGGCAACTGTTGGCTGCTTCTTGCTGCTCCAACTGATGGCACCACTCCCAAGGGAAAACATAAAACCACTAGTAGATCTCCTGTCTGAGACACTACCAGCCCAGTCAGCATCTGTGTATCCATGTACCTGTAATGCACACCCAGCTTCATAAAACAGTCCATAATGCAATGTGGACTTCACATACCGCAGTATGCGCCTAGCCGCATCCAAATGTGGCTTCCTCGGTGCCTGCATAAACTGACTCACCAGCCCCACAGCATAGCTCAAATCTGGTCTGGTTATAGTCATGTAAATCAAGCTACCTACTATGCGCCTGTACATAGTAATATCTTCAAGAAGCTCACCTGTCTCTGCATTGAGCTTCACATTCTGCTCCAATGGAACAGAGATAGGCTTACAGCCTGTCATCCCATATTTGGACAGCATGTCCAAACCGTATTGCCTTTGCAACAGCCATATCCCACTCGGGGATCTAATAACCTCAATGCCCAAGAAGTAACGCAGCTCTCCCAAATCCTTCATCTCAAATTTCTGCTTCAACAGCAGCTTCACTTCATTAATGTCTGCATCACTATCATCTGTAATAATCAAGTCATCAACATAGATGACTATAAGCACAATCCCTCTGTTTGTCCTTTTCACATAAAGTGAAAAATCTGAATTGCAAATCTGAAATCCAATAGTGACAAGATATTGCCCTATCTTGTCTGACCATGCCCTCGGCGCCTGTTTTAAGCCATACAAGGCTTTGCGCAACTTGCATACAAAATCGGGATGTGAATTATCCTCATAACCTTCCGGCTGCATCATATAAACCTCTTCCTGCAAATCACCATGCAAGAAGGCATTTTTCACATCCATCTGATGCAAAGACCATCCCTTTGCAGCAGCCATAGCAATTACTGCTCTCACGGTTGCCATCCTTGCAACTGGGCTGAAAGTTTCCTCATAGTCAATTCCATATGTCTGTGCAAAACCTTTGGCAACCAATCTTGCCTTGTACCTGCTAACAGACCCATCAGCATTGTGCTTTACTTTGTAAACCCACTTGCAGCCAATAGCTTTCTTATCATGAGGCAAAGGCATCAAATCCCAAGTGTGGTTTGCATCCAAGGCAGCCATCTCTTCATCCATAGCTGCTTCCCAATTTTTATGCCCTGCTGCATCCTCAAAACATGTGGGCTCTGGCTCCTCTAGAACCTTGACTATATAAGCATAGTGATGTGCTGTATACCCATCATATCTCAGCCTGTCAACTGGATACTTAATACGAGTGGACCTCCGTACAACTGGATCAGTTGCAGGAGTCTTTAAATCATGCCTGCTTTTCCTTGCACCAGGTGTAACAACAGAAGGAATCCCAAGTTCCTCATCAAGGCTCATTTCAGAGCCGCTTGACTCTCCATCAACATGAGAGCTACCAGCAGACACATCAAACACTGGAGCATGGTCTACTTTTTCTTTTCCCTTATGTGATACCTGCACAACACTATCAGGGCTGCCATGTGACGATTCACTAGATCTCAATCTCCCTGTCCATGCATTAGATCCACTAGTAGAGGACTCTCTGGGTCCACTCAAGGCTTGAGATTGCTGCTCTGGATTTATTGCAGCATTCCCATTTCCTGCATCTGCATCTCCTACCATAACAGTTGGTGCATACCAGCTGCTCATTTCATCAAAAACAACATCTCTGCTCACTTGCATTTTGCGGGTGGAAGGGTTATAACAGCGATACCCTTTCTGGTGCAGAGCATATCCAATAAAGATGCATTTTTCTGCCTTTGGATCCAACTTTGTTCTCTTCTCATCAGGAACATGAACATAAGCTATGCAACCAAATACCTTCAAGTGAGAAATATCTGGTTTTTGGCCTGTATACATTTATTCAGGCGTCATGCCATGGACAGCTGCAGTGGGGGTTCTGTTCATAATATAAACAGCAGTTGCTACTGCTTCAGCCCAAAAATAATCAGGCATGTTTTTCTCATTTAGGATCGCCCGTCCTACTTCTGCAATATGCCTGTTCTTCCTTTCTGCAACCCCATTCTGCTGAGGGGTAGACCTGCATGAGTACTTCCTTTGAATTCCCTGTTCTTTCAGATATTCACTAAATTCTTCTGAAAAGTACTCTCCCCCTCCATCAGATCTTAGCACTTTAATATGCACACCTTTCTCTTTTTCAACCATGGCCTTAAAAGCCTTGAAATTGCTGAACACTTCACTTTTGTGCTTCATAAAATAAATCCACACCTTCCTAGTGTAGTCATCAATAAACGTCACATAATAATGGCATCCACCAATAGAAGCAGTTTTGGTTGTCCAAACATCTGAATGGATCACTTCCAAAGGTCTTCTGCTCACCTTCGCATTTTTGGGAAATGCATGTCTGGCCTGCTTACCCATTTGGCATGCTTCACATACCTTTTGCATTCCCTCAACTCTGAATTTAGGCAAACCTGCAACAATGTTTTTCGTTTGCATAGATTTCAGCCTTTGTATATTCACGTGCCCAATGCGCTTGTGCCATATCTCAATATCTGCAATGACACCTCTCCCATGCGCAAACATAGCAGCTTTCACCTCAGGCATATCAACATCCAAGGTGAACATTCTACCATTTTTGTTGCCTTTTCGCAACCAAGCGGCACTTATTTTTCAAGTCCTCAACAAAACATCCATCAGGATTAAATCTAACCTGCAGACCTTGCTCAACCATCTGGCCAACTGAAACCAGGTTCTTAGTGATTTTTGGAACATGAAGTACATCTGCCAAGTACTTCGTTTTGCCATCCTACATAGCCAATGGCACTTTACCAACCTGCGTAATTGGGTGCGCAGTATCATCACCTGTTTCAACATAACCTGGCTTATCCAAATTTCTAACATCATGAAACCACTCACCATGACTGGTCATGTGGTTAGAGGCACCTGAATCAACATACCAAACATCATTGCAAGCTGCAGCATCTCCTGACATGGAGTTAACCATATGCTGCATCACAAAAAGGTGCTCATTTCTGTCGTCACCATGCCCACTTGATGATGCATAGTTGCTTTGCTGCAACTTCCCACTTTTGATGTCATTCTGTTTTTTATAGCATGTATTCTCCTTGTGTCCAGGCTTTCCACAATAATAGCATTCTGTGCTGCTATTTACTTGCTGGTTCCTTTGCCATGAACCACGGCCTCTTTGGCTCCCCCTGCCTCTAGAACTACCACGTCCTCCTCCATAGGACTGGTTTTCCTGTTGTTGATGTTGGTTCTGATTTCCTGCACGGCCACCAAAACGGCCTCTTCCTCTACCCCTGCCTCTACCTGTATTCGAGTAGAAAGCAGTCTCTTGAGAAGTTGAGGTGGCTGAACCACCATTCCTTTGCTCTTCACTCAGCAAGAGAGCAATAAGTTCCTGAAAATCAGGAAATGTTTCACGGACTCCAATGGATGTCCGAAATTGTGCATAATCTTTCCCAAGACCATTCAAGGTCACGGACACTAAGTCCTCATCATCAACAGGTGCTCCAATGGAGGCAAGAGAATCTGCAAGGCCTTTCACCTTCAAGGAATACTCATTTATATTCAGATTTTTCCTTTGCACATTGTGCAACTCCTGCTTTAGCTGCATCTTTCGTGCTTTGGTATTTGTGCTATACAGCTTCACCAATGTGTCCCATGCCTCCTTAGGCGTCTCTACATCCTGTATATGCAATCCTGTATATGCACAATCATAGAATCTGAAATGCTAACAGACAGCCAATACAGGCATTTTCTGGCTTTTTCATGCCATTCTTTAAAGGCCTTCAATTCAGCAGGAGTAGGTGCAGCACCCAAAACTGGTTCTGTAGTTTCACCACTGATGTAATCCCAAACTCCCTTTCCCATAAGGAAGTTTGTCATCCTGAACTTCCATGCTTGGAAGTTGTTCTTGTCAAGCTTCTCACTGACAATGGTAGACAGATTCTCAGACATTTTACAAATCACGAATTGCAACAGCAACCTGTAAACACAGCAAATGCCTCACAAGGGCAAATAGCAAAACTTCTGCGAAAAGCCTCACAGGGGCAGATCTGCAACACTGACGAAAGTGGTATTTCACCACACAGTCACTTCCTAGTGACGATTTTGCATCAACAGGCAACAGGCATGAATCTGCAACTCCCAATATCTCTACGCACAGGCATACGATGCAATTTCTGTGGCACCTTTCCACCGACTAGCCGCGCGGTGGTCGCACAGCAAAAACAGGGCCTTTTTCTGAGTGCCTGCGAAGAACTTGCGCCTTCAAAACGGGCCCCGAAACGTCCTCAAATCAAAAAAATAAAGTCACCAAGGGCTTCGCCCTGACCCGCAGCATATACTGCGCTCTCGCCACACCGCGAAGGGCCTCTCAATCTGAAACAGTGCACTCCTGCACTTCTGGCTGTGCTACCTGCAGAGATTTGCTCCCAAACTCGAAATAGGAAAGCAACACTGGTCCTCTTACCAGGACACCACAAACTTGGCTTGCTTTCTTGAGCTCCTTACCTCGAACAAGGCTCTGATACCATGTAAAGAATAAGGGAGAGAGATAGGAGACTCAAGTTCCAGCTTTCTTCACAACACACAAAAGAGAGAGGACACAAGGTTGGAGAGTGAAGCCTTTCTTCACTTTTGCACACAACAACAATACAATAGAAGAGGGAAATACCCTATATGTCAAACCTAGAATACGTGGTTCATATGTGAACCCAAACCAAAAACATACGTGGTAGTCTAACTACACCACGAGTACAACTAACATAGGCGGTGACATAAATGATAGTCATCCAGGAGATGTATCGGGGGTAGAGCTTGATATCTCAACACTCCCCTGGGCGACCTCAATGTGCCATGTATCTGGGAAGCTACTTCTCTGCTAAAGGAGATCGTTGGACTTTCCATAACTGTAGTCGAGTATGGACAGTTTTGACAGTCTTCCGTAAAATGGTCATAACTTTCTACTCCGAGCTCCATTTTAAATGAAACTTATATCAAAATCTTCATCTTTTCAAGATTTATACTGATGTATTCAGATATTTGCTCCATTTAGTAGAAAAAAAGCTATTGTCTGAGTGGTCGAGTCTGTGGTTTGGAGCAATTTTGAGAACCTTTTGTAAAACCATCATAACTTTCTATTCCAAGCTCTATTTTGAATGAAACTGATATCAAAATCTTTGTCTTTTCAAGATCTATCTACTAAATTTGTATTCAGATATTTGTTCCATTTAATAGAATTAAAGTTATTGTTGTCTGAGCAGTCGGGTTCGTTGTTTGGAGAAGTTTTGAGAACCTTTTGTAAAACCGTCATAACTTTCTATTCCAAGCTTCGTTTTGAATGAAACTGATATCAGAATCTTTGTCTTTTCGAGATCTATGTTTTGTCCCAACCATCCCATTTAGCCAAATCAGCCCTATCAATTCATGCCTTTCACATAAGTTCACCTTGTGTTGAGTTAAAAGATGTTCTTCCAACAATGGCTCACCCTTACTTTTGGGTTTGACCGATTAGCTCAAATCAATGCTTCCCCTCATCCTTTCTTATTTCCAATGCTAGAGTACAACCTCACCTTTGATGTCTATATCTTTGTTTTGAGCTGAGAAGATAGAGAGTGAGTGTCTCTTTAAGCTTCATCTAATGCCCAAATCTCTTCTCTCTTCTTCAATTTGTGGGTTGAGACGTGACCAAAGCCAAACCCCAATTTTGTGTCACATCGTTTGGTGGAGACACCGGGTAGGTTTTTCCTAGGATTTTCCTATCATAACCACACGATTTCATATTGTTTACAAGCAAAGATTTTCTTCTTTGTGCTCATTTTTTGTGCAAGATGTACAACATTCCAGTGTTCCGTGGATTAGAAGGAGAAGACGCAAGGAGTTACCTTTGGGAATTTAATCGAGCATGTCGCTTGACTGGTTGTGGTCTATGAAAGAACGTTTTGAGATACTTCCAGATTTCTTGGAGGGTGTGGCCTTAACTTGGTACAAGGCCTTGCCAAAAGATACCAAGGATGATTGGGAAAGCTTGGTCGAGGTGATGAAGTCCTGAGAGATTTGGGACATTGGAGTCACCAAATTCCTTATTATTGCAGCTGGAGAAGATTTCCCAAAAGGAAGGAGAGTCAGTTTTCACCTTCACCATGCAATAATATGGAGGGCACATGGCAAGAACATGGAGGGCATGTGGAGGGGTGTGGAAGAGTGTAAAGTCAAGAGGAATCCTTCTAGAATTCCAAGGTGTATATGGAGGATGTTGACATATGGAAAAGTGAGGGTCCCTATGGGCTCCAAGAGGAAAGACTCTTGACTTTCTCAATTTTTAAAGAGTCATGAGGATCTTGTGATGGGACACTTGTCAAAATGTGCCCAAAAGAACATTTGATGGTCACCCATGTCCTTATGTCACCAGGGGGTGAAGAAATTTACTGGGGTTGAAAATGTAATAAGGTGGAGGAGGGTGAGAATTGCTCTATAAAAGAGACCTCTCTCCTCCCTCTCCAGCATCTGGTTCTTCGCTTCGTAGTTATGCCATCACTTGTATCTAGCTTTGCCTATCTTTTCCCTTCTCCCTAAAGCGTTAAGCTCTCACTTTGTACCCCTCTTCTTGCTTTTGATGTTTTGAATAAAGGGAGGCAGCAAGCTAAGGGTATCCACTTCCGGACCACTTGCGGGTGAGTGTGACAGCCCCTTGAGTGAAAATACAAAGGTTTTGCTTCGGTGTGAAATACCTCGATCGAGGTATCATCTCCAATGAAAGTCACACACGAGGACAACTGAACCAAGCCAATACCTCGATCGAGGTCGTAGACTTACTTTCACCAAACCGAGCCTATACCTCGATCGAGGTATTGTGGCAAGCCACCTATACCTCGATCGAGGTATCGTGGACAAATGACATCGCTCATGTCACATACCATGATCGAGGTATAGGTCATCCGACATGGCAGATGACATACCTCGATCGAGGTAGCGTGGCAAGTCCAATAACCTCGACCGTGGTGTGCTGGACCGATGACTTGGCCGTATGTCAAATACCATGATTGAGGTATATGGCATCCGACATGGCAGCTAACACACCTCAATCGAGGTATGTTGGCAGCTGAAATACCTCGATCAAGGTATGCTAGAACGATGTGTATGTGGCATGTCAAATACCATGATCAAGGTATTTGGCATCCGACATCGTAGCTGAAATACCTCGATCGAGGTATCGTGGCATGTCTATACCTCGATCGAGGTATGATGGAGCGATGTGTATGTGGCATGTGAAATACCACGATCAAGGTATATGGCTTCGCAGCTATTATGCTGGACCGATGGATGATGGCATGTCCAATACCTCGATCGAGGTACGTGGCATCCCAATACCTCGATCGTGGTATTGAAACCCTAAATTTTCGTATATAAAGAGAGGGACCTCCCTCATTCTCCATACCTCGATCGAGCTCCTCCTCATCGAAATCGACGGAATTGCGGGAGCGACGGACAAGGACCAACAGACAACGACGGAGCGGGAGATTCCAAGTAAGGATTTTTTTATGTAGCTTTTTTTTTTGGCAATAATTTATTTAAATTTTAGTTTATGTGAATTGTAATTTAATTATAAAATATTTCAAAATTTAAAATGTGTTTTAAACTTCTTTTTAATTAAATTTTCAATTACGTAAGTGTTTATTTAAAATGTCAAAATGTATATATTTTATTTTTTAAAATTATCCTTTAAAAAAAAGAGATTAAAGTAGTTTTTATGTTAATTTTCAAATTAGTGCTTTTTTATTTAAATAAAAAATGTTAATTTTTTTTTAAAAATCATCTTTAAGAATAAAAGAAAATAAGAGTTTAAGTTAGGTTTTATATTATTTAAGTTAGTGAAGTTTTTATTTAAATGTAAAAAGCACATAAATTTTATCTTTTAAATTCATCTATTTAAAAAAAAAGAGATTAAAGTAGTTTTTATGTTAGCTTTTTTTATTTCAATAAAAAAGCATTTAAATTTTATTTTTAAAAATCATCTTTAAGAAAAAAAGAAAAAAAGAGTTTAAGGTAGCTTTTATATTATTTAAGTTAGTGAAGTATTTATTTAAATGTAAAAAACACATAAATTTTGTTCTTTAAATTCAACTATTAAAAAAAAAAGAGATTAAAGTAGTTTTTATGTTAGCTTTTTTTATTTAAATAAAAAAACGTTAAAATTTTATTTTTAAAAATCATCTTTAAGAAAAAAAGAAAATAAGAGTTTAAGGTAGGTTTTATATTATTAAGTTAGTGACGTTTTTTTTTAAATGTAATAAACGTATTTACCTTATTTTTTAAAATCATCTAAAAAAAAAAAAGAGATAGAGTAGTTTTTGTGTTATTTTTCAAATTAGTCCTTTTTTTATTTAAATTAAAAAATGTTTAAATTTAATTTTTAAAAATCATCTTTAAGAAAAAATGAAAATAAGAGTTTAAGGTAGGTTTTATATTAACACCTATTTCATTAATTTTGGACTTTTTGTGTTGTTTTTGGACGAAGCCCAAAAATCCTTCCCAAATGAAAACTTTACTTTATGAAAATATCCTTTCCAAATCAAAATTTTACTTTCTAAAAAGTTTCTTCCCAATCAAAAGTTCACTTTGTGGCACTGTCATATTCACATAAAAATATTGTTTTTTCAATCTATACTTTTGCACCAACATGCAAGAATTTGAAATAATCCTATATTAGAAATTCTAGCTATATCTAAGTTATTTGTTAATTTAATTATTTTTAATATTTTTCCTTGACGTTTTTCCTTCCCAAATCAAAAGTTCACTTTGTGGCTCTATCATATTCACATACAAATATTGTTTTTTCAATCTATACTTTTGCACCAACATGCAAGAATTTGAAATAATCCTATATTAGAAATTCTAGCTATATCTAAGTTATTTGTTAATTTAATTATTTTAAATATTTTTCCTTGACGTTTTTCGTTGACGTGATAAATTTATAAATCCATGAAAGGAGACTTAAATATTTCATGAAAATAACATTGTCACTCGGCAATATGCACAAAATTTAACAAAACTTTTAATAAATAGAAAGAAGACATGATGCCATAAGACCAAAGAGGGATAATAGCAATTGTAGCTTTATGTATATGATTACATTGAGAGACGTTGCTCTTAGCTAGAGTCTTTATATCCAAAATGATATAGATTGAACATATGTTTACAATTTAAATTGTTGCTCTTAAAGAGCCTCAATTCGTGCCATCTGCATAATTTGACACCCCATTGTCTTATTGCTCAATGTCACGACAGTCCCTTGCCAGTTGCCATTTGCATAATTTGACCTAGGCTTGTCTTGCCAAGCCTTGCCCCTTGGGTGCATTGACTCCCCATTGTCTTATTGCTCAATGCGATAGTCCCTTGCCAGGTGCCATCTGCATTAACTCCCTGTTGTCTTGCCAAGCCTTGACCCTTGGGTGACATCCAGTGCAAAATACAGGTGCCATCTGCAGTAACTCCCACAATTTATCTTGCCAAGCCTTGCCCCTTGGGTGCATTAACTCCCCATTGTCTTATTGCTCAATGTGATAGTCCCTTGCCAGGTGCCATCTGCATTAACTCCCTATTGTCTTGGCAAGCCTTGACCCTTGGGTGACATCCAGTGCATATTTTGACTCTCATTTGACATACGAGGTGATGACTCTGATTATAATTGTCTTGGATTGGCTCCTTGCCTAGTACCCAAATAAAATCCTTCTGAATCAATGGACTTCAATACAAAGCTTTAATCATGGACATTCTTCATTTGCGCTATCTCCTTCTACTTCCTCCATGGCGAGCATCCTTAAAAATTCGTCTATATGCAAAATAGTTTGCTGTGGTATTTTTATTTTTCCTTCTACCTCATATCCCATGTGCTTCTTTGATTTCTTTGCCCTTGAATGCCAAGACACTATGATTGTCTCCGTCGAAACTTGAGAGACTGCTTCATCATTTGGGACCCACTCCTTCATTATACAATTAGTATATAATGTGTTGTTATCCATATTCTCCTTCCTGCCCTTTGGCTCATACCATACCGCTGTAAATGTTGTAGCTCTCCCTTGGTCATCTCTTTGCACATCAACTACTTTTGCAACCCAAAACTTCACATTCTCATATTCATCATCCGATGGCCGAACCACAACAAAACAATCAACCTCTATATCTACTTGTGGCATAAACTCTCTCTTCTTCGGTCCACAATATGGACGTGGGAGTAATGATACAAAATCATTTTCAAAGACTGGACTGGGCGCAAATCGTTATGAACATTTGGCCAAAACATATTGCATTCTTCCTTGACATCCTTTGAGCCTCGCATTCTCTCAAGGTCCTTTATTAAATTTCGTGTCTTGTTAATTACAGTGGTAGTGTGTTCTCTCCAAGTAGGCTTCGAATCAGGATATCTCTGGAGCATTTCCTCTTTGTATGTAATAAATGCTTTTAATCCATCTATTTCACAATTAGACCTCTCATTAAATTCTTGTATAGGAGCCCATGTTGGATACCTTTCCTTGCTGGGAATTGAAGTTAAGAGACTGTAAGGTTCTTCAGGTTCCCATTTTGTATCATGAGAATACTGTTGCCATTGCATTACGGGTTTTTCATCTTTTAAAAAAAAACGAAAGTAGTGTGGATTGGTATGACCTGTCAATGCATCACCACCCGTTTGTATGAAAGGTAGAATGAAGCTCTTCCAATCATACATTCTTTCGTCGAGCCTCTCACATACTGTACTTTCCTTACGACCACCAACTTGCCTGCCACATCTTCTTACCAAGTCATCTATTGTCTCCACATCCTTGCATTTAAGCTCCCTTGAGACTGTGCTAAAAACCTGATCGATATCCTCATGTGTATGCCCAACATACAAAAATCCACATTCGACCTCATTAAAGATTCGATGAGCAACTAGCATGGAGCAGAAGGCAAACATAAGTACATTCTTATTTTCTCGCCAGCAATTATCAGCTTGTATTCTCAAAGTCGGTGGCAGGCGACCTTTTTCTGCATGTACATTGCGAATTGCCTTCATAATAGATGTTACAACTTGATTGCTATCATGTAGATGCAAGCATGTAGATGCAAGGAATCAATCCATATATCTGCAAAGAACTTAATTCCATGCACTAACACTCCACATAGATGTGTCTTTAGAAAGTTCTTTCCTTGTAATTTAGGTGGAGTGGCAACAAAACGAGGCAATGTTGTTGTATTTTGATCCATGCCATCTACAATAAGACACATGTAGTCATCAGGATGCGAAATAGCTTGCTCCTTCCAAAATGCATATTTTTGTCTGGAATGTCGAATAAGGTCATGATGAGATTTTCGGTTTTTTTTGTATAATTCCCTTTGATTTGGACATGTTGCACTCTCAATCGCTCGCTTTAAATCATCACAGACATTGCACTTTGACATTTTTTGCCTCCTTGGGATTTTAACATATCCAAAGTTCTTCTTCCAAAGAGTATACAAAGTATGAGAAGAAGCTACAGCATCCCCTCTTTGCCTTTGCTTTTCTGCAATAGAGTCAAATACTTCGAGCTTTGTCAAGCCCATTGGAAGGTGCATTTCAGTGATCGCGTCACCGTTAGGGAGTTTGGTAGATATATGGGGTTGAGGCAAAGCATTTTCATGTATGAAGTCTTGTAAAATTGCTGCTGCCCTGACAGTTGAGATTCTTGATTTGGACCTTCCTCTATTACCGTGAATGCTAAATTTGTTGCCGCCCTTTGCCTTGGTGACTAAATCCCAATATGTACCATGGAATAATCCAGTAATATTGCGATATGCCTTATTGCAAATCCTTTTTCCATTTACGAGAGGTTTTACCTTTTGTCTTGAACTTAGCCTTTTATTGCCATTCTGAAGAAAGCAAGAGAGACTTGTGAGAAGGTATTCATTTCTTTCGCTTCCCCTTCTTTGCCACACGTGTCCTCTACATTCCCTGATGTCTGCAAGATCAATGAAGCGCATACATCTTCGCTTGCAACATAGATATCCCAATGCATTTAACATGTTCTCCTCCTTCATTACTCTCTTCCTCTTTGGTTGCTTTTGTGGATCTGCCTGGATTCTCTTTCTCTTCATGCATATGTATGACCATTTTCGTTCCTCGTACACATTGTTATCTGTATTTATGCACTTCTTCTCCTCACATTTGTTTGTAACCAAGCATCCATGATTGGTCGTTGCATCCTTGTTCATATCACAATCAAAGTTAAATACTGAATAATCCTCTGTTGATCTCATCCTCATTTTTAACATACTCTTAGGACCATTCAATGAATTCAATATTCTACGAGAGTATTGAGAACCTTGAAACTCTTCCACTTCTGAGAGAACATCACTCATTGGGACATCTTGCATGGCTTTCACAAATCGACAACCTTGATTGACACCAGGTTTGTTAATATGCATGAACTCATCCACACTTGACAAGACATCGCTATTGAAACCTTTGCCCTTCTCACTGTGCAAGAATTCATACACCCCAGATAAGGCTTCGCTTCTAAAATCATTTTGTTTCTTGGAACCAATGAACTCATCCACTCCAGATAAGATGTCACTTCTATAATTGAGTATATTGAAATCATCCACATTTGAAGTGATAGAGCCTGGCACATGGGCACGCTTTTTAGGTCCTTTGATATTGTAGTATGCGTTGTCTTTATCATTGAAAACCACGTGCCTCTTTCTCATGTTTAAAAATTGCATGCTCCATCTCATATTCTTGCCTACCTCATAGTAGGGATCACATAAGGATGTTATGTTATCAACCATACCATCATCAGTGACTTTTAGAATCCTCATCTGCGCAAATGACCATTGCTCCACTTGTTCAAATCCCAATACTTCACCTTCTGCTACAATCTTATTTGCAAATGATCTCATTTGTAAAATGTCCCCTATAGTAAAATCCAAGGTGGTGCACTTTGTATTCTTGATAATGTCTGTTGCATAAGTCTCATCTTTATCCCATGCTATAAATGATTTGTTGGATGTATTGTAGGGCATAACATCTCCAAGTGTTTCCATATCTCCACATTTATACTTTAGCTCAACATGTGCGCTAAGAATCTTTGATAGAGTAACTGCTACCTTATCTTCGCCAAGTCTTCGAAAGTGGCAAAGTGAATTGGGATCACTATCATGGATTGTAGCAAATGCAACTACTTCTCTTTTGCTACATGAAATCACATCCATCCCTGGAACAAAATCTATAGCCATCTCCTTTGTGAAAGTCCTTCGCAAGCAAGCTGCAGTGGCAACAATTACATAAATATTAGTCTCTTTTTAATAATCTACTTATTTATTATAATTTTTAATTCGTACTTAATTTATTAGTGGGAGAAGTTATCCGATCAAGTACTCATCAGATGGACATGCCAAGTTATCCTTTGCATGGTCAATCAAGCATTAAATACTATTTTTGCTCTAGTGTCATGCACATCCGTAAAAAAACATGAGCCTACTTTGACAACATTTTAATACCACCTAGGTTGAGGTATAAGAGAAGTATTATGCCCATCGGATATGCTTTGCATGGTCGATCGAGCATTAAATACCATTTTTGCCTTAGTGCCATGCACATCCGTAAAAAAACACGCTGCTAGGTGTGTTATCCGATCAAGAACTTATGCGATGGGAATGCCACTTTGCATGTGAGTCAATTCCACCTAGTTGAAGATGTGTGCAGAGTATCGTGCCCATCCGATATGCTTTGCATGGTTGATCGAGCATTAAATACCATTTTTGCCTTAGTGCCATGCACATCCGTAAAAAAACACGCTGCTAGGTGTGTTATCTAATCAAGCACTTATGCGATGGGCGTGCCACTTTGCATGTAAGTTAATTCCACCTAGTTGAAGGTGTGTGCAAAGTATTGTGCCCATCGGATATGCTTTGCATTGTCGATCAAGCATAACACACTGTTTTTGCCTTAGTGTCATGCACAACCATATAAAAACACGGCCATAGGTGTGTTATTCAAATAAATACTTATCAGATGGGGCCTTCACTTTGCATGCAAGTCCGTTTTAACTACGTTGAGGTGCGTGCAAAGTATTGTCACCATCGGATATGATTTACATGGTCGATCACGCATTATACATCATTTCTTCCCTAATGATATGCACATTCGCAAAAAAACACGCCATTAGGTGTTATCTGACCAAGTACTTATTGGATGGGTGTGCCTCATTGAGAACATTTCAATACCACCTAGGTTGAGGCATACGAAAAGTTTTGTGCCCATCGGATATCCTTTGCATGGTCGATCGAGCATTAAATACTATTTTTACTCTAGTGTCATGCACATCCGTCAAAAAACACGTTTCTAGGTATGTTATAGGATCAAGCACTTATGGGATGGGCATGCCACTTTGCATGTAAGTCAATTCTACCTAGTTGAAGGTGTGTGCAAAGTATTGTGCCCATCGGATATGCTTTGCATTGTCGATCAAGCATAAAACACCGTTTTTATCTTAGTGTCATGCACATTCGTAAAAAAACGCAGTCCTAGATGTGTTATTCAAACTAGTACTTATCGGATGGGGGCTCTAGTTTGCACGCAAGTCCGTTTCAACTAGTTTGAGGTGTGTGCAAAGTATTGTCACCTTCGGATATGATTTGCATGGTTGATCAAGCATAACACACCGTTTTTGCCTTAGTGTCATGCAGAACCATATAAAAACACGGCCATAGGTGTATTATTCAAATAAGTACTTATCAGATGGGGGATCCACTTTGTACGCAAGTCCTTTTTAACTACATTGAGGTGCGTGCAAAGTATTGTCACCATCGGATATGATTTGCATGGTCGATCACGCATTATACACCATTTTTTCCCTAGTGGTATGCACATCCGTAAAAAAACACGCCCTTGGGTATGTTATCTGACCAAGTACTTATCGGATGTATGTGCCTCTTTGACAAAATTTTCATAACAACTAGGTTGAGGTATAGGAAAAGTATTATGCCCATTGGATATGCTTTGCATGGTCGATCGAGCATTAAATACCATTTTTGCCTTAGTGCCATGCACATCCGTAAAAAAACACGCTGCTAGGTGTGTTATCCGATCAAGCACTTATGCGATGGGAATGCCACTTTGCATGTAAGTCAATTCCACCTAGTTGAAGGTGTGTGCAAAGTATCGTGCCCATCGGATATGCTTTGCATGGTCGATCGAGCATTAAATTCCATTTTTGCCTTAGTGCCATGCACATTCGTAAAAAAACACACTGCTAGGTGTGTTATCTGATCAAGCACTTATGCGATGGGCGTGCCACTTTGCATGTAAGTCAATTACACCTAGTTGAAGGTGTGTGCAAAGTATCGTGCCCATCGGATATGCTTTGCATTGTCGATCAAGCATAACACACTGTTTTTGCCTTAGTGTCATGCACAACCATATAAAAACACGGCCATAGGTGTGTTATTCAAATAAATATTTATCATATGGGGGCTCCACTTTGCACGCAAGTCTGTTTTAACTACGTTGAGGTGCGTGCAAAGTATTGTCACCATCGGATATGATTTGCATGGTCGATCACGCATTATACATCATTTTTTTCCTAATGACATGCACATTCGCAAAAAAACACGCCATTAGGTGTGTTATCTGACCAAGTACTTATCGGATGGGTGTGCCTCATTGAGAACATTTCAATACCACTTAGGTTGAGGCGTACGAAAAGTTTTGTGCCCATCGGATATCCTTTGCATGGTCGATCGAGCATTAAATACTATTTTTACTCTAGTGTCATGCACATCCGTCAAAAAACACGTTTCTAGGTATGTTATAGGATCAAGCACTTATGGGATGGGCATGCCACTTTGCATGTAAGTCGATTCTACCTAGTTGAAGGTGTGTGCAAAGTATTGTGCCCATCAGATATGCTTTGCATTGTCGATCAAGCATAAAACACCGTTTTTATCTTAGTGTCATGCACATTCGTAAAAAAACGCAGTCCTAGATGTGTTATTCAAACTAGTACTTATCGGATGGGGGCTCTAGTTTGCACGCAAGTCCGTTTCAACTAGGTTGAGGTGTGCGCAAAGTATTGTCACCTTCGGATATGATTTGCATGGTTGATCAAGCATAACACACCGTTTTTGCCTTAGTGTCATGCACAACCATATAAAAACACGGCCATAGGTGTGTTATTCAAATAAGTACTTATCAGATGGGGGCTCCACTTTGCACGCAAGTCCGTTTTAACTACATTGAGGTGCGTGCAAAGTATTGTCACCATCGGATATGATTTGCATGGTCGATCACGCATTATACACCGTTTTTTCCCTAGTGGTATGCACATCCGCAAAAAAACACGCCCTTGGGTATGTTATCTGACCAAGTACTTATCGGATGGATGTGCCTCTTTGACAACATTTTAATAACAACTAGGTTGAGGTATAGGTAAAGTATTATGCCCATCGGATATGCTTTGCATGGTCGATCGAGCATTAAATACAATTTTTGCCTTAGTGCCATGCACATCCGTAAAAAAACATGCTGCTAGTTGTGTTATCCGATCAAGCACTTATGCGATGGGAATGCCACTTTGCATGTAAGTCAATTCCACCTAGTTGAAGGTGTGTGCAAAGTATCGTGCCCATCGGATATGCTTTGCATGGTCGATCGAGCATTAAATTCCATTTTTGCCTTAGTGCCATGCACATTCGTAAAAAAAGACGCTGCTAGGTGTGTTATCTGATCAAGCACTTATGCAATGGGCGTGCCACTTTGCATGTAAGTCAATTACACCTAGTTGAAGGTGTGTGCAAAGTATCGTGCCCATCGGATATGCTTTGCATTGTCGATCAAGCATAACACACCGTTTTTGCCTTAGTGTCATGCACAACCATATAAAAACACGGCCATAGGTGTGTTATTCAAATAAATATTTATAATATGGGGGCTCCACTTTGCACGCAAGTCCTTTTTAACTACGTTGAGGTGCGTGCAAAGTATTGTCACCATCGGATATGATTTGCATGGTCGATCACGCATTATACATCATTTTTTTCCTAATGACATGCACATTCGCAAAAAAACACGCCATTAGGTGTGTTATCTGACCAAGTACTTATCGGATGGGTGTGCCTCATTGAGAACATTTCAATACCACATAGGTTGAGGCGTACAAAAAGTTTTGTGCCCATCGGATATCCTTTGCATGGTCTATCGAGCATTAAATACTATTTTTACTCTAGTGTCATGCACATCCGTCAAAAAACACGTTTCTAGGTATGTTATAGGATCAAGCACTTATGGGATGGGCATGCCACTTTGCATGTAAGTCGATTCTACCTAGTTGAAGGTGTGTGCAAAGTATTGTGCCATCGGATATGCTTTGCATTGTCGATCAAGCATAAAACACCATTGTTGCCTTAGTGTCATGCACAATCGTCAAAAAACACGATCGTAGGTGTATTTTTCAAACAAGTACTTATCGGATGGGGATGCCACTTTGCACACAAGTCAATACTGCCTAGGTTGAGGAACATGTAAAGTCTTGTGTCCATTGGATATGCTTTGCATAGTTTGTCTCACATGATACACCATTTTGTTGCTAGTGTTATGCACAATCGTCATAAAATACATAGGAGGTGTGTTATCCGAACAAGTACTTATGAGATGGGTGCACCACTTTGTATGCAAGTCAATAAGACCTAGGTTGAGGAGTGTACAAAGTTTTGTGCCCATTGGAGAAATGTAGATGCGATAATATTAGAAAATTCTCGGTATATGTATATGTGTGTGTGTGTGTGGCAAACAATTTTGGCACAAAGTAAACACCTAGTGCACAAATTATGCACTTCATACCTTGAGTAAATAAGCTTGTTGATGAGGATAAATATGCCCTTGAATAAAAGCACAGTTGTTGTATGACCACAATAGGATCGCTTTGACACCTGTGATTTTGCCCATATGTAAGTTTACAAATAGTATAAAAAATCATGTAATAATATATTAATAGTTTGCAAATGTGTATAGCAAGTGAGTAATGGGAAGTGGAAGTGGGAATGAGGAGGGAGGAGTGGAATAGGATAGGGAAGTAATAAGGGTGTATGATAATAAGTATAAAAAATAGTATAATAATATATTAATAGTTTTTAAATGGCAAGTGAGTAATGGGAAGTGGAAGTGAGAGTGGGGAGGGAAGAATGGAATGGGAGAGGGGAAGGTAATAGGGGAGTAGGCTAATAAGGGAGTGAAATGAGTGAGGAAGTTAATAGGGGATGAAAAAGAGGAGGGTGAGATGGGGAAATATGGGATTTTGGAAAATGGGAGGAGTATGGGACGTGGTGGAAATGTGGGATGGGAGTGGTGGCAATGGGGAGGAAGAAGAAATGGATGGATGGGAGGAGGGCTAATGGATGAGGGATGGGGGTTCAATAGGAGAGGGGGAGTAATGGGAGCCAATGGAAGAGGAGATAAATGAAAAGCCAATAGGAGAGAGGGGAGGAATGAAAAGCCAATAGGAGAGGAGGACGAAAACCTAATTTTTCTTATATATAGTCTTCCTTCATTCATTCATTCTCCCCTCATTTCATTCAAGCAAGAAAGCAAGGACGATCAAGAGAGCAAGGAAGGAAGAGCAAGAAAGCAAGAAAGAGCAAACTTACAAACTGTTTCCAGGTACTTGCAAACTTTTTTTTCTAGTTTCTTTTTTAAAATTTGAAGAGAGAGAAACTAGAGAGAGAAAGGTTCAGGGGAGGGGAGGGAGGGGAGGGAGGAGGAAGGGAGGGGAGGAAGAGGGTGGGAGGGGAGGAAGAGGGTGGGAGGGGAGGGAGGAGGAAGGGAGGGGAAGAAGGGGCGAAGAGGGAGGTGGGTGGGAGGGAAGGGGGTGGGAGGGGAGGCTGGCGCGGTGGGTAGGAGGGAAGCGGGTGGGTGGGGAGGGGGGCTGAGAGGAGGAGGGGGGAGCGGCTGAGAGGGGGAGGGGGGGGCGCGGCTGAGAGGAGGGGGGAACGGCTGAGAGGGGGAGGGAGGGGGGCGCGGCTAAGGGGGGGAGGGGGGGGGAGGGTGAAGAGGGGGGGTTGGCGGCCGCGGCCGCCAATCCGGGAGGGTGGGGGAGCGGCTGAGGGGGGGGAGGAGGGAGGGGGGGCGCGGCTGAGAGGGGGAGGGGGCTGATGAATATGCTCGCTCTAGAGTAACCTGCATGGCTTCTTTGTCTTTTTTATCAACAAATATGACAATGTTATTAATCGCCACTTTGCTAATGGTGGTATATACTATTCTATCAATGAAGTTATGGATATCATCGCTAGAAACTTCATTGATAAAGAATAGTTGTGGCTTATCCCATGCTGACTCATTCTTAAAGAAGTCATCTTCTGAGACTCCCCTGAAGTTGACAAGCTTTCCAGACTCTGCCGTAACCTCTACATTGAATTGAAAGCTTTGGTGCATATCTGTCGGCATTCTTATCTCGCTGATTAATCTTTCCACATATGCAACCACCTGTTGTGGGATCTCTTTTCTCATATAAGAGGTTACTATTTCCGACCCATCTTCATCCTTTTTAATCCACCTGTTTGCCCATAGCTTTACCTTGGGTGTTGACAAAGAAGCTATATGCTTCACCACATTATAGTCAATGTTACAATGAGTAAGTGGAATTTGTTTCTCTGACAGCAAATACTTGATGGCACTATGCACTACATCACGCCTCACCTTCACGCCTCACCTGTACATTGATGCATTCTTCCATGCAGTGGTCTTTGTCTTTTTTTCCAAAAAACCATTCTTTCTTTAAAATTCTTTGTGCTGCCATGGATGCATACTTATCAGGTAAGTACTTTACAAGCCTCCACATCCTTGCCGTCAACTCCTTCTTATCCATTACCTTTGACTTGCCGGAGATAAACAAAGGAGCTTCATAGGTCAGCTGTCCACGCTCACAAGCAATGCACGTTTCAAGCATCTCATTGAACACTTCAATAGGACGAAATATGATAGAAGTATAGTCGGCATATCTGTCCCTCACCACCTTGAGGCTTGTCATACTTTCTTCCCGCTCTTGGGTTCCCCTAGGCACAACTGCACTCAAAGAAGTATAAAAGTTTGTGAGTGTGTCGGCGTCTGCTTTTGTGACCTTTCGCTTCAAATCAGGATTTGGGGAACCAAATGTTGTCCATATCACCCTTGCCTTCTGTAAGACCTCTGATGTTGAGGATATCTTACGCTTTCCATGGACATAATGATTAAGTCTTTCGGACTCAATCAAATACTTAATCTCATGCTTGAATATACAGATCGTTGCAGGATAATAATGGAATGAGCTTATCTTTACAAATTGTTCTGGAGTGAGTCTTTTGCCCTCCTTTGCTTCCCTTGCGATCTGATTACAAGCATAAGCCCAATGTTGACCATCAATGGGCTGGAATCTGCAATGAAGGAGAAATTCCTTCTTGACTTCCTTTAGCATATTCTCTCCTTGTGCCTCTTCGCCTTGTTCATGTGGAATATTTTTTAGAGTGTTTTTAAAGAATTGACTGAAGATCTCCTCGAAATGTGTAGGCCCTGTAAATGTTAGTTGCATCATCAATGAATGTCACATAGTATTCAGCCCCGCCTAATGACCGTGTAGGCATGGGACCACATACATCTGAATGCACCAAATCAAGCTTTTCAAACTCTTTCTTTCCCCTTCTTTTATGGGCTGATTTAGTCTGCTTCCCATAGAGACAATGCTCACAAAATTCAAAATCAGAGAAACTTAAATGCGGTACATAACCCAAACGGCATAAGAGTTTCATTCCATTTTGGCTCATGTGCCCCAACCTGCAATGCCACAAAGAAGTGCTTGGCTGCTCGGTTATTGCAACAACATGATCAAATACCCCTGATACATGTAAGGGATACAAATTCCCACACTTGGCACCCCTGGCCAAAAGCATAGAGCCCTTCTGAATTTTCCAACTCTGAAAGCCAAAAGTGGTGTGAAAACCAGCATCATCTAGCTGACCCACTAAAATAAGACTCTTGGTTAGCTTAGGCACATGTCTCACATGTTTCAAAACAAATGCAGACCCATTTGCAAAAGAAAACTTTATGTCACCTGCTCCCACTCTGTCACATGCATAGTCATTTCCAAGATGCACACAACCTGTCTTTCCACTGTCATACGTGGAGAACCATTCTCTATGGGGAGTAACATGGAATGAAGCACCAGAATCCAAAATCCAATCTTGGGAATATGCATCATCTGAAGTGGCAAGCAACTCTGCAGATAAACTAGACATGAAGAGAACGTCATTGTCACTATCATGTGTGACTGCATTGATCTCCTCGATCTTCCCTTTTCCTTTGTCCTCCCTTGGACTCTCTTCCTTTTGATTTGCACCCCAATTTGCATTCTTTTTCTTATCCTTTTGCTCTCTTTTCAGCTTGTAGCAATCCTTTTTCATATGGCCATTCTTGCCACAATGGTAACACTCAATGTTCCGTGCCCTGGATTTGCTACGTGACTTTACTCTTTCTTGGGACTTCCCCCTGAACTGTGATCTGCCCCTTTGCACATTTAAGGCTGCATCCTTCTTGTTGCCATCCATAGACTTCCGTCTAATCTCCTCAGCCAACAAGCTACCCACAACATCATCAAATTTCAGTACTCCACCAGGTGCAGAGTTACTGACAGCTGTACGGAAGGTATCCCATGAGGATGGCAATGAACATAAGAGAAATATTGCCTTAGTCTCCGCATCAAAATTCATCTTCTGAGCCTGAAGCTGGCTGAAAATAATATTGAATTCATTTAAGTGAGAAGCAATGGAGACCCCTTCCTTCATCTGCAGCTCAAACAACCTCTTCATGAGGTAAACTTTATTAGAGGTAGTTTCCTTCTCATAAGTGGCACATAGTTTCTTCCACAAATCTTCCGTAGTCTGCTCATTTACTACTGTGAAATAAACTGACTCTGCAAGATGAAGTCTAATAGTAGACTTTGCTAATGCATCCAACTCATTCCAATCATCCTCAGACATATCCGCAGGCTTAGCTTCAATCCCTGCCAAGGGTTTCATCTGCTTCTTTTGAATAAGCACATCCCTTATTTGTTCTTTCCACAAAGAAAAGTATGTCCCATCACTCTTTTTAATGCTGAAAAACTCCTTTTCAGACATGGAAGAGGATGCCATGATGCAAATAAAGCAAAATCCCAAATGCTAGTCCCTGCAAGAGAGAATCACACCAAATACCAGGTGCACCCAAATGTGTATGCCACAATAGACTGAAATATCACAAAAAACTCAAAGCTCAAAGCATCAAAAGATGCATCTGACTCATGTGCATATACTATGCATCCATATGAGCAAATTTGGCCCAAAAGAAAATGCCAATAAGTGCCAAATGACTCAAGCATAAACACCATCCACTGGCATATGCATCAATTATATCTCATCCAAGAGAGCATAGCACTATCAGTGCATCACCAACAATGTATCAAAGCTGTCCCTCAGCATAAAATAGCATCCATGTGCAAAGCGTCCATAAAAAATAGCATCCCACAAGGCAATTTGGGCCTATCAGCACATCCAACAAGGACCGCAATGCATCCAAATGGCCTATAAATCATCCATTGCAACCTAATGCATACCACGAATGAGCGCACACTGCTCAAACACTGCAACTAGAGTGATCTGCATAAGGTATGCTCAAGAAATCATAGTCCCACGGTAATGAGTGCTACTGAAAATAGAACCTGAGATGCTTCAAAACATGGGTGCCATTGCATAATCGGACTCAACAAGAAAATCTGCAAATATCTCTCTTCTGCTAGAACTCCAAAATCCCAACCGATGAGTGAGAAATGGGAGTCAACACTTATCCACTGCCATGTGGCATAAATCTAAGGTTTCAAAACCTTAGAATGAAAAATGCATAACAGAGAGACGAAATCGAATACACAGAGATCAATAACTCTGAAAATCCTCCACCAAATTGCACAAGAACTAACAGGTAGGGGTTTTTGGGCGTCCGGAACGCAATGGGACAGACGGTTTTGGAAACCGTGGTCTCAATCACTAGGTCCAACACACGGACTGAAAAACGTTTTTGGAAACAGAGCTATCTATAAACTCCACCGGAGTGCGAATGATGAGCAACATAGAAGTTTTAGGACCTCCTGAGTCCACCGGAACTGACAGATCTGCAAATGGTTGCTCCAAACTTGAGTTCCAACACCCGGGCAAAAAACGCAGGAACTGACATAGTGAGTCAGAAATCCACTGAAATGATCCCAGATTCAAGAATGAAGGTGTTTCCAAGCTCCTGAAGTAATGTGGACACCAAAAGCAAGCAATAGTTGCCTCTACAAGTCAATACGGAGTCTCTGTCATCGAACGGAACAGGAAAAAGCTCAAAAAACGACTTTTTCTTTGAAAGCTCTTAACAGGCTCTCAAAACCACTTCGCAAAGCCAAAGTGACTTTTCCAAAGGTTCCTCCAAGGTCTCTGCACACTCGGATGCAAGTAAAGTCACCCACAAAGCTTCCCACAGAGCTTCTCCTTCCTCCCAAAGAGCTACTGAGCATCAAGCATTCACGCACGCTCAGCTAGATCACTCGGGCTCTAATACCAGTTGAGAGTGCTCTCAACGAAAGCAAGAACGGAAGAAGGAGAGAGAGAAACAGAGAGCCACACAAGTTTTGGTGGGTGCAGAACCACCCTAATCTTCTTTTTCATTCATTTATATATGTGTTTGAGTATTGTACATAACTGGGATAAGGCACAGTGACCTTTAACCCCCATATGTGCATGCTCTCATACTTTTATTCTCTCGAAATATCAAACATGTATGACAATTTAAAAAAATTTGTCATTGGAAAAAACTAACTTTTAAGGCCTATATGAGTAAAAAAGCTCTCTGGAAAACGTCGCTATAAAATAGTATCTCAATATCTGAATACATTAATAGATAGATCTTGAAAAGACGAAGACTCTGATATCAGTTTCATTCAAAACGGAGCTGGGAACAGAAAGTTATGACAGTTTTACGAAAGGTTCTCAAAACTGCTCCAAACAACACACTCGACCACTTAGACAACTATAGCTTTTATTATACTAAATGGAGCAAATATCTACATACATCAGTATAGATCTTGAAAATATGAAGATTTTGATATAAGTTTTATTCAAAACAGAGCTTGAAGTAGAAAGTTATGACCATTTTTCGGAAGACTGTCAAAACTGTCCATATCCAACTACAGTTATGGAAAGGGCAACGATCTCCTTCAGCAGAGAAGTAGCTTCCCAGATATATGGCAAATTTAGGTTGCCCAAGGGAGTAGAGAATACCCTTAACACAGATCTAGAAATGACTCACTCATGTGGGTACACTAAGCTTTAGAGTGAGGAGAGAGGAGATGGAAGAAAGATGAGGAAAAGGAAGCATGAACTTTATTCAAAACATCAAAAGCAAGCAGAGGGGTACAAAGTGAGAGCCTAATGCTCTAGGGAGAAGGGAAAAGATAGGCAAAGCTCGATATAAGTGATGGCATAACTATGAAGGGAAGAACCAAATGTTGGAGAGGGAGGAGAGAGGTCTCTTTTATAGAGCAATTCTCACCCTCCTTCTGAGAGTGCTCTCAACGGAAGCAAGAACAGAAGAAGGAGAGAGAGAGAGAGAGGGAGACAGAGAGCCACACAAGTTTTGGTGGGTGCAGAACCACCCTAATCTTCTTTTTCATTCATTTATATATGTGTTTGAGTATTGTACATAACTGGGGTTAAGGCACAGTGACCTTTAACCCCACAACCTCCCACTTAAAGGACAATGTGCCTTTAAGGGAGAACAACCAATGAGCATACTATCCAATGCCCATCAATACACGACAATACTCAAACCGCTGTGACTAGGTAGACTCTTCGTCAGCATATCTGTAGGGTTATCATCTATATGAACCTTGACAAGCTCTATGCGCTTGTCCTCAAGTACCTCCCTGATGAAATGGTACCTGACCTCAATGTGTTTGGTCTTTGCATGAAAGACCGGATTCCGTGCTAGCTGAATAGCACTCATGGAATCACTATGCAATGTCGGTACACTTGTATGAATCCCCAAATCTCCCACTAGCCGATCAAGCCATATAGCCTCCTTGCAACCCTCTGTGGCTGCAACATACTCAGCCTCTGTGGTAGACAAAGCAATGCACTTCTGTGTGCGACACATAACCAGAAGTGGATCTCCTACTATCCACATGCCCTACATAGTCTGAATCTGTGTACCCAAGTATACGCATGTCTCCTTTACCAAATCAAATGCACATCTCCTTGGTACCCTTCATGTACCTCATGATGCACTTAACTGCCTCCCAATGCCTCTTTCCTGGATTAGCCATATACCGGCTAACAACTCCCACTGCAAATGCAATGTCTGGTCTAGTAGCTATCATAGCATACATAAGACTCCCAACTGCTGATGCATAAGGAACGTTGGCCATCATGGCCCTCTCCTCATCTGATTTGGGACTATCTGTATGACTCAGTTTCACATATGGAGGCAATGGAGTACTCACTACCTTCCCCCCCTCCATATTGAAACGCTGCAATACTTTTGTAACATACTCTTTTTGTGAAAGCCAAAGGAGTTTCCTACTCCGATCACGCGTGATGCGCATACCAAGAATATGACCTGCAAGTCCCAAATCCTTCATATCAAAGGCCTCGTGCAACTTGGCCTTTAATGCATCTAGCTCATAAGTATTCTTGCTAGCCAATAGCATATCATCCACATATAGTGCCAGGATTATGAGGCTATTATCCTTAGCCCTTTTAGTGTAGAGGCAGTGATCAATTTCACTCCTTCTAAAACCCTGGGACTGAATGAAAGCATCAAACTTCTGATACCATTCTCTAGGTGCTTGCTTAAGACCATAGAGACTCTTCTTCAGCTTGCAAACTAAATGCTCTTTGCCCTTTTCTTCAAAGCCTTCCGGCTGCACCATGTAAATTTCCTCATGCAAATCCCCATGCAAGAACGCTGTCTTGACATCCATCTGCATAAGCTCCATAACCTCTGCTACCACTAGTCCAAGCATGCATCTAAGTGTGGTCATCTTCACAATTGGAGAGAATATCTCATCAAAGTCCACACCCTTCTCTTGCTTGAACCCTTTAGCAACCAAACGGGGGCCTTGTACCTAGGCACATCATCACCTGTGACCTTTATTTTGTAGACCCATTTACATGGCAATGCTTTCTTTCCATGTGGCAAAGAAACCAAGTCCCAAGTCTTATTCTTCATAAGTGAACTCATCTTTGATTGCATAGCATACTCCCACTTGCGTTGATCCTCATGCATCATAGCCTCTCTATAGTAAGAAGGCTCCCCGCAATCAGTAAGCATCACATAGTCTACCCCTGGAACAAACCTATCAGGCGGTCTAGACACTCTAGATGATCTTCTCAAGGGCATTTCAGCTTGCTGTCCCACCTGCATATCAGCCACATTTGGCTCATCATTTCCACCAATAGATGATCCATCATCTACCCTTGATTGTATACCTGTGGGAGTACTTGGTGGTACCATTTCTTGCACATTTGGTGCATGGACAGCTTGATGTCTATCAACATAGGCAGGTGGATTCACATCCTGGAAAGTGATTCTCCTCATTTCCACATCCCTCATGGGTGCCTTATGCATCTTCTTCTCATTGAAGACCACATCATGGCTGCGTATGATCTTCTTTGCTTCTGGATCCCAGAGACGATAGCCCATCTCTCCACTTTCACCATAACCCAGAAAGATGCATTTCCTAGACTTAGGATCTAGCTTCTTTCGAAGCTCTTTTGGCACATGTGCATATGCCTCACACCCAAATATATGCAAATGAGAGTAAGAGGGCTTCTTGCCACTCCATGCCTCTTCAAGAACACCACCATCCAAACTCTTACTAGGTGATCTATTGATCACATGCACTGCAGTCTTCATTGCCTCAGCCCAAAAACCACCAGAAAGACTTGCATTGGAAAGCATGCATTGCAACCTTTCTTGAATGGTACGGTTCATCTTTTCTGCAACTGGATTTTGCTCTGGAGTACGAGGGGATGTGAGCTCCCTCTTAATCCCACGTGTATCGCAGAAATGCTGAAAGTCATGAGAGAGATACTCTCCACCATTATCAGTCCGTAGGCATTTAAGCGTTCTACCTGACTGATTCTCAACCAAGGCCAGCCATTTCTGAAATACCTGGAACACATCACTCTTCCGAGCTATAGCATAAGCCCACACTTTCCTAGTTGCATCATCAATGAATGTCACATAGTATTCAGCCCCGCCTAATGATCGTGTAGGCATGGGACCACATACGTCTGAATGCACCAAATCAAGCTTTTCAAACTCTTTCTTTCCCCTTCTTTTATGGGATGATTTAGTCTGCTTCCCATAGAGACAATGCTCACAAAATTCAAAATCAGAGAAACTCAAATGCGGTACATAACCCAAATGGCATGAGAGTTTCATTCCATTTTGGCTCATGTGCCCCAACCTGCAATGCCACAAAGAAGTGCTTGGCTGCTCGGTTATTGCAACAACATGATCAAATACCCCTGATACATGTAAGGGATACAAATTCCCACACTTGGCACCCCTGGCCAAAAGCATAGAGCCCTTCTGAATTTTCCAACTCTGAAAGCCAAAAGTGGTGTGAAAACCAGCATCATCTAGCTGACCCACTAAAATAAGACTCTTGGTTAGCTTAGGCACATGTCTCACATGTTTCAAAACAAATGCAGACCCATTTGCAAAAGAAAACTTTATGTCACCTGCTCCCACTCTGTCACATGCATAGTCATTTCCAAGATGCACACAACCAGTCTTTCCACTGTCATACGTGGAGAACCATTCTCTATGGGGAGTAACATGGAATGAAGCACCAGAATCCAAAATCCAATCTTGGGAATATGCATCATCTGAAGTGGCAAGCAACTCTGCAGATAAACTAGACATGAAGAGAACGTCATTGTCACTATCATGTGTGACTGCATTGATCTCCTCGATCTTCCCTTTTCCTTTGTCCTCCCTTGGACTCTCTTCCTTTTGATTTGCACCCCAATTTGCATTCTTTTTCTTATCCTTTTGCTCTCTTTTCAGCTTGTAGCAATCCTTTTTCATATGGCCATTCTTGCCACAATGGTAACACTCAATGTTCCGTGCCCAGGATTTGCTACGTGACTTTACTCTTTCTTGGGACTTCCCCCTGAACTGTGATCTGCCCCTTTGCACATTTAAGGCTGCATCCTTCTTGTTGCCATCCATAGACTTCCGTCTAATCTCCTCAGCCAACAAGCTACCCACAACATCATCAAATTTCAGTACTCCACCAGGTGCAGAGTTACTGACAGCTGTACGGAAGGTATCCCATGAGGATGGCAATGAACATAAGAGAAATATTGCCTTAGTCTTCGCATCAAAATTCATCTTCTGAGCCTGAAGCTAGCTGAAAATAATATTGAATTCATTTAAGTGAGAAGCAATGGAGACCCCTTCCTTCATCTGCAGCTCAAACAACCTCTTCATGAGGTAAACTTTATTAGAGGTAGTTTCCTTCTCATAAGTGGCACATAGTTTCTTCCACAAATCTTCCGTAGTCTGCTCATTTACTACTGTGAAATAAACTGACTCTGCAAGATGAAGTCTAATAGTAGACTTTGCTAATGCATCCAACTCATTCCAATCATCCTCAGACATATCCGCAGGCTTAGCTTCAATCCCTGCCAAGGGTTTCATCTGCTTCTTTTGAATAAGCACATCCCTTATTTGTTCTTTCCACAAAGAAAAGTATGTCCCATCACTCTTTTTAATGCTGAAAAACTCCTTTTCAGACATGGAAGAGGATGCCATGATGCAAATAAAGCAAAATCCCAAATGCTAGTCCCTGCAAGAGAGAATCACACCAAATACCAGGTGCACCCAAATGTGTATGCCACAATAGACTGAAATATCACAAAAAACTCAAAGCTCAAAGCATCAAAAGATGCATCTGACTCATGTGCATATACTATGCATCCATATGAGCAAATTTGGCCCAAAAGAAAATGCCAATAAGTGCCAAATGACTCAAGCATAAACACCATCCACTGGCATATGCATCAATTATATCTCATCCAAGAGAGCATAGCACTATCAGTGCATCACCAACAATGTATCAAAGCTGTCCCTCAGCATAAAATAGCATCCATGTGCAAAGCGTCCATAAAAAATAGCATCCCACAAGGCAATTTGGGCCTATCAGCACATCCAACAAGGACCGCAATGCATCCAAATGGCCTATAAATCATCCATTGCAACCCAATGCATACCACGAATGAGCGCACACTGCTCAAACATTGCAACCAGAGTGATCTGCATAAGGTATGCTCAAGAAATCATAGTCCCACGGTAATGAGTGCTACTGAAAATAGAACCTGAGATGCTTCAAAACATGGGTGCCATTGCATAATCGGACTCAACAAGAAAATCTGCAAATATCTCTCTTCTGCTAGAACTCCAAAATCCCAACCGATGAGTGAGAAATGGGAGTCAACACTTATCCACTGCCATGTGGCATAAATCTAAGGTTTCAAAACCTTAGAATGAAAAATGCATAATAGAGAGACGAAATCGAATACACAGAGATCAATAACTCTGAAAATCCTCCACCAAATTGCACAAGAACTAACAGGTAGGGGTTTTTGGGCGTCCGGAACGCAATGGGACAGACGGTTTTGGAAACCGTGGTCTCAATCACTAGGTCCAACACACGGACTGAAAAACGTTTTTGGAAACAGAGCTATCTATAAACTCCACCGGAGTGCGAATGATGAGCAACATAGAAGTTTTAGGACCTCCTGAGTCCACCGGAACTGACAGATCTGCAAATGGTTGCTCCAAACTTGAGTTCCAACACCCGGGCAAAAAACGCAGGAACTGACATAGTGAGTCAGAAATCCACTGAAATGACCCCAGATTCAAGAATGAAGGTGTTTCCAAGCTCCTGAAGTAATGTGGACACCAAAAGCAAGCAATAGTTGCCTCTACAAGTCAATACGGAGTCTCTGTCATCGAACGGAACAGGAAAAAGCTCAAAAAACGACTTTTTCTTTGAAAGCTCTTAACAGGCTCTCAAAACCACTTCGCAAAGCCAAAGTGACTTTTCCAAAGGTTCCTCCAAGGTCTCTGCACACTCGGATGCAAGTAAAGTCACCCACAAAGCTTCCCACAGAGCTTCTCCTTCCTCCCACAGAGCTACTGAGCATCAAGCATTCACGCACGCTCAGCTAGATCACTCGGGCTCTAATACCAGTTGAGAGTGCTCTCAACGGAAGCAAGAACGGAAGAAGGAGAGAGAGAAATAGAGAGCCACACAAGTTTTGGTGGGTGCAGAACCACCCTAATCTTCTTTTTCATTCATTTATATATGTGTTTGAGTATTGTACATAACTGGGATAAGGCACAGTGACCTTTAACCCCCATATGTGCATGCTCTCATACTTTTATTCTCTCGAAATATCAAACATGTATGACAATTTAAAAAAATTTGTCATTGGAAAAAACTAACTTTTAAGGCCTATATGAGTAAAAAAGCTCTCTGGAAAACGTCGCTATAAAATAGTATCTCAATATCTGAATACATTAATAGATAGATCTTGAAAAGACGAAGACTCTGATATCAGTTTCATTCAAAACGGAGCTGGGAACAGAAAGTTATGACAGTTTTACGAAAGGTTCTCAAAACTGCTCCAAACAACACACTCGACCACTTAGACAACTATAGCTTTTATTATACTAAATGGAGCAAATATCTACATACATCAGTATAGATCTTGAAAATATGAAGATTTTGATATAAGTTTTATTCAAAACAGAGCTTGAAGTAGAAAGTTATGACCATTTTTCGGAAGACTATCAAAACTGTCCATATCCAACTACAGTTATGGAAAGAGCAACGATCTCCTTCAGCAGAGAAGTAGCTTCCCAGATATATGGCAAATTTAGGTTGCCCAAGGGAGTAGAGAATACCCTTAACACAGATCTAGAAATGACTCACTCATGTGGGTACACTAAGCTTTAGAGTGAGGAGAGAGGAGATGGAAGAAGGATGAGGAAAAGGAAGCATGAACTTTATTCAAAACATCAAAAGCAAGCAGAGGGGTACAAAGTGAGAGCCTAATGCTCTAGGGAGAAGGGAAAAGATAGGCAAAGCTCGATATAAGTGATGGCATAACTATGAAGGGAAGAACCAAATGTTGGAGAGGGAGGAGAGAGGTCTCTTTTATAGAGCAATTCTCACACTCCTTCTGAGAGTGCTCTCAACGGAAGCAAGAACAGAAGAAGGAGAGAGAGAGAGAGAGGGAGACAGAGAGCCACACAAGTTTTGGTGGGTGCAGAACCACCCTAATCTTCTTTTTCATTCATTTATATATGTGTTTGAGTATTGTACATAACTGGGGTTAAGGCACAGTGACCTTTAACCCCACAACCTCCCACTTAAAGGACAATGTGCCTTTAAGGGAGAACAACCAGTGAGCATACTATCCAATGCCCATCAATACACGACAATACTCAAACCGCTGTGACTAGGTAGACTCTTCGTCAGCATATCTGTAGGGTTATCATCTATATGAACCTTGACAAGCTCTATGCGCTAGTCCTCAAGTACCTCCCTAATGAAATGGTACCTGACCTCAATGTGTTTGGTCTTTGCATGAAAGACCGGATTCCGTGCTAGCTGAATAGCACTCATGGAATCACTATGCAATGTCGGTACACCTGTATGAATCCCCAAATCTCCCACTAGCCGATCAAGCCATATAGCCTCTTTGCAACCCTCTGTGGCTGCAACATACTCAGCCTCTGTGGTAGACAAAGCAATGCACTTCTGTGTGCGAGACATCCACGACACTACACCACCTGCAAAGGTGAACACATAACCAGAAGTGGATCTCCTACTATCCACATGCCCTACATAGTCTGAATCTGTGTACCCAAGTATACGCATGTCTCCTTTACCAAATCAAATGCACATCTCCTTGGTACCCTTCATGTACCTCATGATGCACTTAACTGCCTCCCAATGCCTCTTTCCTGGATTAGCCATATACCGGCTAACAACTCCCACTGCAAATGCAATGTCTGGTCTAGTAGCTATCATAGCATACATAAGACTCCCAACTGCTGATGCATAAGGAACGTTGGCCATCATGGCCCTCTCCTCATCTGATTTGGGACTATCTGTATGACTCAGTTTCACATATGGAGGCAATGGAGTACTCACTACCTTCCCCCCCTCCATATTGAAACGCTGCAATACTTTTGTAACATACTCTTTTTGTGAAAGCCAAAGGAGTTTCCTACTCCGATCACGCGTGATGCGCATACCAAGAATATGACCTGCAAGTCCCAAATCCTTCATATCAAAGGCCTCGTGCAACTTGGCCTTTAATGCATCTAGCTCATAAGTATTCTTGCTAGCCAATAGCATATCATCCACATATAGTGCCAGGATTATGAGGCTATTATCCTTAGCCCTTTTAGTGTAGAGGCAGTGATCAATTTCACTCCTTCTAAAACCCTGGGACTGAATGAAAGCATCAAACTTCTGATACCATTCTCTAGGTGCTTGCTTAAGACCATAGAGACTCTTCTTCAGCTTGCAAACTAAATGCTCTTTGCCCTTTTCTTCAAAGCCTTCCGGCTGCACCATGTAAATTTCCTCATGCAAATCCCCATGCAAGAACGCTGTCTTGACATCCATCTCCATAAGCTCCATAACCTCTGCTACCACTAGTCCAAGCATGCATCTAAGTGTGGTCATCTTCACAATTGGAGAGAATATCTCATCAAAGTCCACACCCTTCTCTTGCTTGAACCCTTTAGCAACCAAACGGGGGCCTTGTACCTAGGCACATCATCACCTGTGACCTTTATTTTGTAGACCCATTTACATGGCAATGCTTTCTTTCCATGTGGCAAAGAAACCAAGTCCCAAGTCTTATTCTTCATAAGTGAACTCATCTTTGATTGCATAGCATACTCCCACTTGTGTTGATCCTCATGCATCATAGCCTCTCTATAGTAAGAAGGCTCCCCGCAATCAGTAAGCATCACATAGTCTACCCCTGGAACAAACCTATCAGGCGGTCTAGACACTCTAGATGATCTTCTCAAGGGCATTTCAGCTTGCTGTCCCACCTGCATATCAGCCACATTTGGCTCATCATTTCCACCAATAGATGATCCATCATCTACCCTTGATTGTATACCTGTGGGAGTACTTGGTGGTACCATTTCTTGCACATTTGGTGCATGGACAGCTTGATGTCTATCAACATAGGCAGGTGGATTCACATCCTGGAAAGTGATTCTCCTCATTTCCACATCCCTCATGGGTGCCTTATGCATCTTCTTCTCATTGAAGACCACATCATGGCTGCGTATGATCTTCTTTGCTTCTGGATCCCAGAGACGATAGCCCATCTCTCCACTTTCACCATAACCCAGAAAGATGCATTTCCTAGACTTAGGATCTAGCTTCTTTCGAAGCTCTTTTGGCACATGTGCATATGCCTCACACCCAAATATATGCAAATGAGAGTAAGAGGGCTTCTTGCCACTCCATGCCTCTTCAGGAACACCACCATCCAAACTCTTACTAGGTGATCTATTGATCACATGCACTGCAGTCTTCATTGCCTCAGCCCAAAAACCACCAGAAAGACTTGCATTGGAAAGCATGCATTGCAACCTTTCTTGAATGGTACGGTTCATCTTTTCTGCAACTGGATTTTGCTCTGGAGTACGAGGGGATGTGAGCTCCCTCTTAATCCCACGTGTATCACAGAAATGCTGAAAGTCATGAGAGAGATACTCTCCACCATTATCAGTCCGTAGGCATTTAAGCGTTCTACCTGACTGATTCTCAACCAAGGCCAGCCATTTCTGAAATACCTGGAACACATCACTCTTCCGAGCTATAGCATAAGCCCACACTTTCCTAGTTGCATCATCAATGAATGTCACATAGTATTCAGCCCCGCCTAATGATCGTGTAGGCATGGGACCACATACGTCTGAATGCACCAAATTAAGCTTTTCAAACTCTTTCTTTCCCCTTCTTTTATGGGATGATTTAGTCTGCTTCCCATAGAGACAATGCTCACAAAATTCAAAATCAGAGAAACTCAAATGCGGTACATAACCCAAATGGCATGAGAGTTTCATTCCATTCTGGCTCATGTGCCCCAACCTGCAATGCCACAAAGAAGTGCTTGGCTGCTCGGTTATTGCAACAACATGATCAAATACCCCTGATACATGTAAGGGATACAAAGTCCCACACTTGGCACCCCTGGCCAAAAGCATAGAGCCCTTCTGAATTTTCCAACTCTGAAAGCCAAAAGTGGTGTGAAAACCAGCATCATCTAGCTGACCCACTGAAATAAGACTCTTGGTCAGCTTAGGCACATGTCTCACATGTTTCAAAACAAATGCAGACCCATTTGCAAAAGAAAACTTTATGTCACCTGCTCCCACTATGTCACATGCATAGTCATTTCCAAGATGCACACAACCTGTCTTTCCACTATCATAAGTGGAGAACCATTCCCTATGGGGAGTAACATGGAATGAAGCACCAGAATCCAAACTCCAATCTTGGGAATATGCATCATCTGAAGTGGTAAGCAACCCTGTAGATAAACTAGACATGAAGAGAACATCATTGTCACTATCATGTGTGACTGCATTGATCTCCTCGATCTTCACTTTTCCTTTGTCCTCCCTTGGACTCTCTTCCTTTTGATTTGCACCCCAATTTGCATTCTTTTTCTTATCCTTTTGCTCTCTTTTCAACTTGTAGCAATCCTTTTTCATATGGCCCTTCTTGCCACAATGGTAACACTCAATGTTCGGTGCCCTGGATTTGCTACGAGACTTCCCTCTTTCTTGGGACTTCCCCCTGAACTGTGATCTACCCCTTTGCACATTTAAGGCTGCATCCTGCTTGTTGCCATCCATAGACTTCCGTCTAATCTCCTCAGCCAACAAGCTACCCACAACATCATCAAATTTCAGTACTCCACCAAGTGCAGAGTTACTGACAGCTGTACGGAAGGTATCCCATGAGGATGGCAATGAACATAAGAGAAATATTGCCTTAGTCTCCGCATCAAAATTCATTTTCTGAGCCTGAGCTGGCTGAAAATAATATTGAATTCATTCAAATGAGAAGCAATGGAGACCCCTTCCTTCATCTGCAGCTCAAACAACCTCTTCATGAGGTAAACTTTATTAGAGGCAGTTTCCTTCTCATAAGTGGCACACAGTTTCTTCCACAAATCTTCCGTAGTCTGCTCATTTACTACTGTGAAATAAACTGACTCTGCAAGATGAAGTCTAATAGTAGACTTTGCTAATGCATCCAACTCATTCCAATCATCCTCAGACATATCCGCAGGCTTAGCTTCAATACCTGCCAAGGGTTTAATCGGCTTCTTTTGAATAAGCACATCTCTTATTTGTTCTTTCCATAAAGAAAAGTTTGTCCCATCAAACTTTTTAATGCTGAAAAACTCCTTTTCAGACATGGAAGAGGATGCCATGATACAAATGAAACAAAATCCCAAATGCTAGTGCCTGCAAGAGAGAATCACACCAAATACCAGGTGCACCCAAATGTGTATGCCACAATAGTGTGAAATATCACCAAAACTCAAAGCTCAAAGCATCAAAAGATGCATCTGACTCATGTGCATATACTATGCATCCATATGAGCAAATGTGGCCCAAAAGAAAATGCCAATAAGTGCCAAATGACTCAAGCATAAACACTGTCCACTGGCATATGCATCAATAATGTCTCATCCAAGAGAGCATAGCACTATCAGTGCATCACCAGCAATGTGTCAAAGCTGTCCCTCAGCATAAAATAGCATCCATGTGCAAAGCGTCCATAAAAAATAGCATCCCACAAGGCAATTTGGGCCTATCAGTGCATCCAATAAGGACCGCAATGCATCCAAATGGCCTATAAATCATCCACTGCAACCCAATGCACACCACAAATGAGCGCACACTGCTCAAACTGCAACCAGAGTGATCTGCATAAGGTATGCTCAAGAAATCATAGTCCCACGGTAATGAGCACTACTGAAAATAGAACCTGAGATGCCTCAAAACATGGGCGCCATTGCATAATCGGACTCAGCAAGAAAATCTGCAAATATCTCTCTTCTGCCAGAACTCCAAAATGCCAACCGATGAGTGAGAAATGGGAGTCAACACTTATCCACTGCCATGTGGCATAAATCTAAGGTTTCAAAACCTTAGAATGAAAAAATGCATAACAGAGAGACGAAATCGAATACACAGAGATCTATAACTCTGAAAATCCTCCACCAAATCGTGCAAGAACTGATAGGTAGGGGTTTTTGGGCGTCCGAAACGCAATGGGACAGACGGTTTTGGAAACCGTGGTCTCAATCACTGGGTCCAACACACGGACTGAAAAACGTTTTTGGAAACAGAGTTGTTTGTAAACTCCACCGGAGTGCGAATGATGAGCAACATAGAAGTTTTAGGACCTCCTGAGTCCACTGGAACTGACAGATCTGCAAATGGTTGCTCCAAACTTGAGTTCCAACACCCGGGCAAAAAACGCAGGAACTGACACAATGAGTCAGAAATCCAATGAAATGATCCCAGATTCAAGAATGAAGGTGTTTCCAAGCTCCTGAAGTAATGTGGACACCAAAAGCAAGCAATAGCTGCCTCTACAAGTTAATATGGAGTCTCTGTCATCGAACGGAACAGGGAAAAGCTCAAAAAACGACTTTTTCTTTGAAAGCTCTTAACAGGCTCTCAAAACCACTTCGCAAAGCCAAAGTGACTTTTCCAAATGTTCCTCCAAGGTCTCTGCACACTCGGATGTAAAGTCGCCCACAAAGCTTCCCACAGAGCTTCTCCTTCCTCTCACAAAACTGCTGAGCTTCAAGCATTCACGCATGCTCAGCTAGATCACCCGGGCTCTGATACCAGTTGAGAGTGCTCTCAACGGAAGCAAGAACAGAAGAAGGAGAGAGAGAGAGAGAGGGAGACAGAGAGCCACACAAGTTTTGGTGGGTGTAGAACCACCCTAATCTTCTTTTTCATTCATTTATATATGTGTTTGAGTATTGTACATAACTGGGGTTAAGGCACAGTGACCTTTAACCCCACACCTTCACCTTGATGCATTTTCAACCCCAGTAAATTTCTTCACCCCTCGGTGACATAAGGACATGGGTCACCATCAAATGTCCTTTTGGCCACATTTTGACGAGTGTCCCATTACAAGATCCTCATGACTCTTTAAAATTTGAGAAAGTCAAGAGGCTTTCCCCTTTGAGCCCATAGGGACCCTCTCTTTTCCATATGTCAACATCCTCCATATACCACCTTGGAATTTTAGAAGGATTCCTCTTGACTTTACACTCTTCCACACCCCTCCACATGCCCTCCATGTGCTTGGCATGTGCTCTCCATATTATTTTAGAACATTACGAAGGCCATGCAATCATCTGGCCCACTCAAAATACATGACTCATTTCTATTTTCCCAATTAGAAAGCAAATAATACATCTCTCAATCCATTCTATCCCTATACCAAGGTATTTATAATTCATACCCGTGGTATTTACAATGATGCACTCCACTCATAATCACATTTGCAATCATTTTCACTAATTATTCTAATTAGTATCAAACCCACATTAATTATTACATGAAATAAAGTAGTCGACATCAAAAGATTGACAAGCCGCAAGAGTAGCTGCAAAGAGCCGTCTCTTGCCACCAACTTCGTCATCATGCTTCTTGGTTCTTTGTCTCCATGGCTAGCTTTTGTCACCTTGTGGGCCCCACAAATCCTCCCACAAGTTTCAAAATCAAATATCATTTTTTGTTGTCATAGTATCAAAGCTCCCTTGCCTTCCACTGAGGCATTGCGATTCTTGAGAGTGTGAGAGAAATTCTGAGATTGAGAGTTCACGAGTGTTCTTGTAAGAGTTCACTTCCTTAGAAGATTTCCATTCATTGGAAAAATTTCCGTCCATAGGATTTCCATTCATCTCTTTCGATAGTTCATGAGAGATCTATTAAAAGAGAGAGATTTTTCTGTTCATTGCTTTGTGGAGCATTTCCATTGTGAGATAGATTGAGAGTTGTCCATTGAGAGCAATAGAGAGAGATCATTGGAGGTTCTTAGAAAATTCAGTGAGAAAGAGAGATTTCTGCTGCGAGATTCATTTCTGAGAGAGATTTCATTTTGCACTTTATGTGAGAGAGAGCCTTTGCTTCTACCCTGAGTCTCGACTCTCCAGTAACTAAAGAGAGCTTCTACAGTGCATCTACGAGCTTCATCATGCTCCAAAATTCCACTGCAGACCAGAGGCTGCTCATGACATTAGCTAAGGCAAAGCCTCCTACGAGTTTCAACCTTTAGTATTGACTCCACCAATGTGAAATCTCTCATCGACATACTCCATCTTAGTAGCCTGTAACTCAGAGCGACCCCTTCAAGCAACTTAGTAGATAACCATTGTGCGGCAGTAACCATTAGGCTGGCCCACAACCTGCTAATCCTTCAACAATCAAGGTGGTGGGATGTCTCTAGCCATCGACAATGGTATGCCAGCGACCAGTGAGACTAACCAACTCCTATGTATCCACAGATGCCAACTGGACGCCAACTGGACTGCAGCAGCACTCCAGCGACCTCCATGCTAAGCACGTAGAGCCTCTTCTTGTATTAGCCAGCACACGGGCAGTCGCATCCGCTCCTTCTACAACCCATGCACATACTACTCTAGTGCTCCAAGGGCCAACAACCCTGCAGCTCACGGTCATCGATGCCCATGCTTCCAGTTAACCTCCTCCAAAAGCCTCATGAGCTACAGACTTCAACGCTTATGTCAGAACTACAGTAAGCCTACAAACGCTGCTCTAATGACACAACAAAGAGGCCACCCAAATGCCTTGCAAGGGCCCTTCTACAACAGTGCACAGTCCAAGCCTAGCCCAACAACCATAGGCTCTCCTTCAATGAAACTTGCAGATGAAAATGATGCTCTTCAATGCCTTAGCCAAACGGACGAGCTCTACAACTAGACAGAATCTTTGGAAAAGGATGGAATCTTCCTAGATTCTGCTTTCTAGTTAGGTGACATGTGGCACAACCATCCACCCTATCCTCTAGGTCACCACACAGCAAGGTTTGGTCCACAGTCTACCATGTGGTAGACCTTATCTGCCACATCACCTTGAATGCCATGTCAACATCATGATCCCCCATGCCATGTCACCACTGATTGACATGTGGCACGAATTGCCATGTCATCTAATCTGCCACATAAGCAGTCCACATCAGTAGGCATGTCATCATTGTCCAGCCAACTACCATCTCATCAGTGCCACATGGCAATTTTACCCTCTGCTGACATCATTAGACCTTGAGTTAGTCAACCAGACCCTAGGGTTAGTCAACCAGACCATGGCTTGGTGAGCATGACCCTGGAATAGGTCAGGCAGTGCCACATCAGCACAACACAATCAGCATTGACCCCTGCCAGAGGCATACACAGTGCTCCACAGGCAATTCATGTGAACACTCTTGCCACACTACCTCATAGGCACAGTTAGTCCATGTGACTCCCTGACTGCCACATCATCATTGAGCACATTTGCACTCCTTTTGCCCCTCCACCTAAATCAAGTTGTATCTCTTGATCTAGGAAGAATTTGAGGGCACTCCAAAAAGAAAAATTACTAAATTTTTTGTGCTCTATGCACTTGTCACATCACACACACACTTTGGCACAAGTGTCACTCACTTTAATGCTTCATCAACAAATCCACTTCCTACATGCACGTCAGCCTCTACATTGATGCATCTAACCTAGCACTTAAAAAGAACAAAAGAAAAGAAATCATTGTAAGAAAATAATACGTCTGTGCTCAACAGATAACATGATCTCGTACGCAAGAGAGAAAACAAGATAGTATGGAGAATCAAAAAATTTGATTACTATAGAACTGATACAATAGATGGCACTGCCTCCCAACCGTGCGCTCCTGTGAAAGAAACTTCGATGGCATGCCAGAAACAGTAGAAGATGGAGGTTGGATGCTAAGGAATCAGGGTTGCTGTGGCCAGTGATGAAATGGGCTTCACGGGCTTGCTCTTATATAGCCACCAATCGTAGCCGGTTAGGATCAATTGGGTGGTCGACCCAGTTCACCCAAAACAGTCGACAGGGGGTCGGTCCTAAAATAGGCCACCGACCATACGATAGAACTGGTGCGCAAAACAGAGCAACTACCCTATGGTCTCCGTTCGGCCCACAGCCATCTAGGATCATCTGAGGCTCCAAACGGGCCCCACAACCTGAGAGTGGGCTGCCTTGGGAAATGCTCCATCTACCCTCAGTGCAGTCAGTCAAGGAATGCCTTCTCGGACTTGCATGTAGCCTAGTTGGCAGTGTGCCAACTCTATCTGAAGCCATCCAGCCATCAGGCCATACATGGCCCCCATCTGGTGTCCAAACCAGGACCTACCGGATAACTGACCTACTCAAATGCCTTCTTCTCATATGGGGGGCTTACAAGTAGAGTTAGCTGGTTCCTGCGTAGTTACATGAGAGTGGAGCATTGATATCTAATAATTATTTGCTATTCTTTCATCGATCGATGGTTGCTATAGATCTAGATCAGAGTAGACTAGATCACCATAGAGGGGAGGCTTTGAATTTCCCCAAGTTGCCAATCTAAGCCATGCCAAAAATTCTCGACTAGTACCTACTCAGAATTAGTCCATAGACTCACATACGGTTTCACATCATCACATTACCTTCATCAGATCGGTGAGCAGACTTTAGAGTGTTTAGAGGCATTGTCGATTGTTGAATGGCCAGAAAACACATGATTTGATTTCACACACACATGCCATCATTGTAAAGCCTATTTGGCTATTTCATGGCATTGTGCACATCATTTCAGCCTTGTAAAGCCTCTTGGCTATTCCCAGCATCATTTGCCACAAGCGTTGTAACAAATCTGATTTTATATATTGCAGTTCTATCTTCACCAACATTTTAGATTTCACTTGCCACAGTCAGTGTTTTGCATTGATTCATACAGAATTTTCATGCCACTTTGAGTAAATTTCTTACACCATGTGTACGACTAGCAACCTCAATCTAGAAGCATCTGCTAAGCTAGACAATTGCAATTACGGCACATGGAAATACCAAACGGAGACCATTATAGTACTTCAAGAAAAATGGGAGTATGTTGATGGATCTAAACCTAGACCATTGGACGATCCAGCTAGTAGTAGCTCTACTCCACCTCATGTCACAGCACCAACAGTGGGATCTATAGTAGGATCTCCAACTACACAAATAGTTTCCGCACCTATAGCAAATCCTGCCATTTCCTGAGCGCAAGCAGAATGGGATAAGAAAGATAAGTATGCATATCATCTGATCAAGTAGAATGTGCAAGATGTCATGCTAGGACAGCACAACACAATCAAGACATCAAAAGAAGCATGGGATATGTTCGCAGCTTACAAGTCCAAGAACACTTCCAGGATTCTCACACTAAGAAACCAAATCAACTAGACTTTCCGCAACAATAGGAAAACCAGTCATCCTTACGTACTCAAAATCAAAGAGTCCTACAACAATAACTTGCAGCAACAGGAGAGACTATGAATCTAGCATAAATGGTTCAAGTCATCCTGAATGGACTAGGAGAGGGATACGAGAATCTAGTCCAAAGTATTGTCATTCAATGGCAACTTTTGACACTTGAAGAACTTCAGTCAATCCTACTTGGTGATGAAGAACTCAGGACTTAGACCATTCATGCACACAAAGGTCATTCTAACGATCAGGCATTCACAACTTCAAACAAAAGTAGAGGTAGATGCAAGGTAGAGGTAGACCATTCCAAAGATGTGGTCATCATCAGCTGACACTATCAGCAAAGTCAGCATCAGCATCAGCATCATCATCATCCTCAGCAATAGACTTAGCAAAGAGGAAATCATTCTAATCGAGGAAGATTCCAAGGGTTAAGGAATGCATCTACCAAAGTGTCAAACATCAAATGTAGCTACTATCATAAGTTTGGACACTATGAAAGAGATTGCCACAAGAAGCAATACGACCAGGGCAATCAATCCAGTAGCAATTGAGGCAATCTTGGTGGTGGCAGAGGAAATCATCATGGTGGACATTCTAGCATTAGGGGAGAATTGGGGTCTCCAAAGGGCCCCCAATTAGTGTTTCTTAATTTCAAGGGATTAGTGAAGTATTTGAGTTGTACCAATGGGAGTGCTCCTTTTTGTGGGGCAATGCCATGTTGAGATGGAGGATGGGCAAACCTATAAACATCCCCTATTGACTACTTGTCTTACATCGGGGACCACTCAAACCATCCCCCCCCTCAACCCGTGCTTGACCCTTCTTCCATCTGCACCTCCACCAAACAAACCTACAAGTCATTCAAGGGGCGGTGGGCCCTTTTGGGCAAATTTTTCCCCCCTCTAAGCTTGTTACAGGCTTGCCCCCTCCTCTTCTCTGGTCCAACTCCATTCTCCCTCCATTTTTCAAATGTGGGAACACATTTGGCATCTTCTCTGCCCCCTCCTGCTCTGGTCCACTGTGTTTCTCCCTCTCCAGCACCACCTATAGCAGTTTCTCATTCTCGCTCCACTCCTAGCTATAGCACCTCCTATAGCAGTAGCTGCTCATCCCCCTCTACTCTTTCTTCCTCCATTCCTAGCTATAATACCTCTTGTAGTGGCTACTCATCCCCCATTCCTAGCTACAACACCTCCTGGAGAAGCTGCTCATCCCCCTCTACTCTTTCTCCCTCCATTCCTAGCTACAGCACCTCTTGGAGCTTCTCTCAAGCTTCAGTTGCACCCTCTATACCTTCTCCCTTTCTCTCCCTCTATCGGAGTTGCTCTCTCCCTCCAAGATGCACTTTCTAGTCCACTATTGCTGTTGTGACCTCTGTACAAGCATGGTGAGGAGACCATACATGTACTTTCTGTCCCACAGGAGAAAAAATGCACTGGGTGAATGGGTGCCTTGCACCTATAGATTGAATAATTGGATAGTCATGAGAGGATCTGCCAAGGGTCCACATAAGCTTCCCAAGAGCAGAAGAGTTGATCTTTTGCATGAATGGAAGGGCCGCATCATGAAGTTCAAGCTTGGGAAGAAAGGATTGCTTTCAAAGGTGCAATACGTCTACATGGGGAAGGACATGCGCCTTCCTCCGTCAAGCAATCAATCAACAATACCATCGCATTGTAAGTCTGCATTTTGTGTAAGACTTTAAAGTGTAATGAGTCAGCTTGAAATTGTATTTTGAAATAGAACCAGTGTAATGAGTCAGTTTGAAATTGTATTTTGAAACTCGGGGGGGTCACTCATCATATGTAACCCTATCACGTGAGTTCAACAGAAGGATATTTTTTATTCCTAAAATTTATAGAAATAAATATACATAAGGGACTATTTAAAATAGTTTTGGAAAAAATTTACAGATTTGTCTAGAAAATGGATACATTTTATTAATGAAAAAATTTACAGATAAGGGATTTTCAATATAGGCCTTGAACGCACGTGATATAGAGGGTTTATACATAGTGACCCCCCCGAGTTTTGAAATAGCACTTGAGCATATCAGATGTATTTCCTTCAGACTTTGAGGAGTGAGAACCAGTCGAGTGCTTCTTAGGTAAGTTTACTGCCATTCATGAGGATTTAGGAAGGCAAATGCATGCTGGAGAGAAGTCCTCTGCTTTGAAAGATAGAAATATCTATTGGTATAATGCCAAGTACATTACTTCAAGGATGGCATCAGTAGCCTATGGCCATCTTCAATGCATTGCAACACCACAACTTGAAGACATGGACTGTAGCATGGTGGACACAAGAACAATGCAATCATACAAGGAAAATATTGCAAAGGACGTGGGCATGGTCATGAAGTTTACATTTGGCTCTAAATGGGTAAGGTTGTCTTGGTTTATGCCTCTACACACTTTTGCTTTTTGTTTTCGTAATATCCAGATGCATAGAACAAAAACCATGTGGTCATGCAAGTGCCTACATGAAAATTCCCTTGAGGAATTGCTTGGGGTGAATTGGGGAAGCAAGTCAAGTGAACAAAAGGGTGATCTGTTTCAATGCCATGTATGTAAGGACAATGTGGTTGTCAAGTACCACATCTCCTACCAAATGTTATATTTTGCTTTCCAATATAGGCACTGGAAGAAAACAAGTGACAATTGGCTCCTGCTTGACTCTAACAATGATGATAATACAGGGGTAAGTTTATGTATTGGTTCTCATTTAGGAGATGTTAAGAATGTCACTGTCATGTCACAGTGGACTCTCAGGGACGTGCGGGAACACCTATTGGTCATGGAGGATGGCATGTTTGAGTCCTTTCACTTTACCTTAAATAGTGAAAAGGTAGGAAAGCGTGCAGAGAAGCTCGTGCATAGTGCCACTTTTATCCCTCCTACAATATTGAAGATTGTCTAGAAAATGTGGGGTGGAACAATTGTGGATTTTGACATTTTCCAATTAATAGTGGTGCAACTAATTTTGATGTTTTGAATGGTTTTGTTTCATGTCAATGTCAAGTTTTTCCCCAAAATGTTATAATTCTTTTTATTTTTTATATTTAGAACATTTGGGTATACATAGGCTATAAAGTTACTTTAGTTTCAAAGTTTCACTATCATAGCCATAGTTCTCCTAGCTACCAAACTACCATGGATTCTGCTAGGTCTGCCTTCCACGATTTCATCTCCTGTACTCCATTAATTGATAGAGAGGAGTTATTTCCAGTCTTTGATAAGAGCATAGATGTCCTAGGCACCTACTTGGGAGTGCGAGATGATTTTGAAGACCTCATCAAGTACATGCAAGACTACATCACGAGTTTTGCATATCAACTTGATGAGTCTACAAAAAGATGGGTCCCAATTGATTATTTGAAGTACTTGTTCAATCAAGAACCCAGGTTCGTGAAGCATTTAGATCGCTTTCAAGCCCAGCTCACACCCCTAGGGTTTAGAGAGGTGGACACTGATGACCTCCTAGCATGTGGTCATCGGAAACATAGGAAATAGGTTCCTATCCTGGGAAATGACCTTCATTTTCCTTCTCCAGGAGGGACAAATGGAAGAGGAGGACTTGAGCTCAAGCCTTGACCTGCCCCTGCCCTTTCCGATCCTCTTATTTCTGTAGATGAACCCAACATCTACAATGAAGAGCCCATAGATGAAGAAGCTGAGGAGCGGGAAGCTGCATTGGCCCTGGAAGTGCTCCAGTGACCTCTTGAACCCCATTCTACTCAAATTCCATCCACCTTGGGCACCACCTCTATTGACCCCGCAACAATGATATGGTTTCTTGCTCCCCTTCTTGTCGATGGAGAACAATACCTCTTTCTCCATGACATAGAGGTTATATTTGGTCTCCAGGAGGACTCGGGGGGGTCACTCATCATATGTAACCCTATCACGTGAGTTCAACAGAAGGATTTTTTTTATTTTTAAAATTTATAGAAATAAATATACATAAGGGACTATTTAAAATAGTTTTGGAAAAAATTTACAGATTTGTATAGAAAAGGAGTACATTTTATTCATGAAATTTTTTACAGATAAGGGACTTTAAATATAGGCCTTGAACGCACGTGATATAGAGGGTTTATACATAGTGACCCCCCCAAGCAGGAGGATGAAGCTCTTGGTATCATGTGTGGATATACGAGGTGGACACGGCTATGCAAGAACCTAGGTTTTTGGGAGTAGATGATTCAATAGAAGAGGTTCTTGCTTTAACACTCGACCAAATCAAAGATGCAGAGACATCAATCTACTTTGACCTACCTAATTTTCTAGAAGAAGCCTCCACATCTCACTCCAGACAGTAGGAGGCCTCTGTATCCATCCTCATTGACAAAGAGGAAGGGATTGAGCATGATGACACCATAGTGGTAAGAAACTATGAGCTTTGAATTTCTTCTCTCTTGGTATACTTTTTCTTTAATGGAATTCTAATGTAATGTTCTCCACAAAGTTTTGGCAAAGTAGGAAGGACACACTAGTACTACCATGACAATGTGAACAGGTACTATGCGCACATATAAAAATACTCGCTTTTAAATATTCGATGCAAGGAAAATAACATGATTGTATTTGTGTTTGAATTAGGTTGTCTATCAACCAATGGTGGATAATAATAGATGGTGGCATGTCATACCTATTATGCCACGTTCCAAAGTATAGTACATTTACTAATATGGAGCGTATGGAGGATGATCATGGCCATGGATGTGATGATGACCGTGATACGAGAGAGAAGGATGATCATGAGATAGGAGATACAGATATTGAGGCCATTACCTGTGAGGACGAGCCTACCATTGGTGATGCTGATTTCGATGAGCACATGAGTAGCACAAGTAGTAGTGGGTTGAATGTTTTTGTAGATCTAAACACTTGGTTGGATTTTGAAGTAGATAGTTTGGCAAGGGTTGATCTCATTGAGGATGAGATTGAACCGTAGCCCATCATTGATATTGGCAAAACTATTTTACATATTGTCTCATTCTCCTCACCTCACTTAATTCTTGTATATGTAGGCTTGCAAAAAAGCATTGATGTTTTTGTTAAAATTATGTGCTTTGGTGGCCAATGTTTGAAAAGCAATGATGTACACCAAAATCTCACTTTCTATATTCTCTGGTTTGCGTCTAAATACGCGTCTAATTCCCAGTGTAAACACACTAATAAACGCGCTAATACACGCGCAAATAGACGCACTGATAAACGCAATGTTAAACGGGCCTGTATTTTCTCAGTTTAGACGTGCATGTTTAGTGGCTCTGAATTTGCTGGTTGTGAACATTGCATTTATGGGAAGCAAGTTCAATTACCTCACAAAAAGAAGCTTATGCATAAGCTCTTGCCGTTAGATTTGGTACATACAGATGTGTGTATGATGCCACAGCTTTCTTTGGGTGGTGGCAAGTATTTTATCTTTTATTGATGATGCTACACGAAAGGCATGGGTGTATCCTATGCGTCAGAAAGATGATGTGTTTCATACTTTCAAGATATGGCTTGCATATGTAGAAAATCAAACAGGCAGGTCATAAACTTAACATTGGATTAACAGCTACTGCAAAGGGGCTGGCATTGAGAAGACAAATAAAAATCATAGCATAAAGAGTCGCTATATAGTGATGTTAAGCAAACGTCGCTATATAGCGATGATTATAAAGGTCACTATATAGGGACTTTTAAGTGTTGCTATATAGCGACACTGAGATACTATTTTATAGCGATGTTTTCTAGAGACGTTTTTTACTCATATAGGCCTATCTGAGGTGCCTACTTAAGGACCTCACTCTTCTTCATTCCATAATGCAAGTAATGCAAGAATTCTGAGTTTGTGTCCACTCTTTCCTTTCCTTTCATCTTACCAACATGGTATCAGAGCCCTTTGATCCCCCTTGAGCCCATTTTTGCCACATCATCATCTTCTTCTTCATCTTCTTCTTCACCATCTCTCCCTCTTCTTCCCAAAGTTTGCTTAAGCTTGTTCTCCTCCGGTTCTCAGCCATTTCCCACGTCCTTCCTGCTGGAGATCCACCTTGAAGGGGCAAACCTCTGGCTGAGAGGAATCAAAGAAAACCGCGCCCGTTTTGTCGCCATTACACGATTTCCGTCGATTTTTCGTTCTGCATTTTCTCTCAGCACACCTTATCTTCCTCTAATTCCTTTCAGGGGTAGATTCTCCATGCCTTGGGCTATCCTCTGCTGAAATCTGAGCAGCAATGGTTGCTTATTCAAGCTGAAAACAGAGAAAAACCAGTCGATGTTGGAAAGGCAAGCTATGGAGTTCTGACGCCTTTTTGCACCTCTTCTTCCCAGAGGATCTTCAATGGTATAACAGCTCTCTTTTTCCTTAAAAACTCCCTTTTCCTTTGCTTTGAAGAGTGAGCTACAAGCCCTCCAAGTTCAGCCTTTTAGTTTTGACAGTTTTGGACAAGTTTTTGAAGATGATGCTACATAAAATGCTACTCTAGCATTTCTGGTTTTTTGAATCTTTCAATAACTTCAATACAAGTGTGGCTTCAGTTTTGTTTTGAATTGCTAGACCTGGTTTTGATTGGAAAGTATTCATTTTAGCCACTTCTATGAAGCATGTAAGAAGAAGCATCATTGTTTGAAATTTGGTCACAAGACTTTGCTACATTAAATGCTTATATTTTGAAGCATTTCAGTTGTTATTATAAGCCCTGTAAGAGAGAAGACACTGCCCAATACCTAGGTTAGACCCTCTCATGGCTTGCTTATGCAAAATATGTGAAAAGCCAAAACATAAAGCAATGTCTTGTTATGCTACAAAGGATGAAAATGCCAACCTGACTTCCTTGTTGAAGATTGCCAAAAAGGAAGCATCTACAAAGCCAGAGATCTACCCTCTCATGGCACTTTTATTTGACTCCAAGTACAAGAAAAAGATGAAGGTCAGATACCTAAGATATGCTTCTCTACACAACTATGGAGATGACAAGATAATTGTTCTCTTGAAAGATATGATTTTCAGATCCACTTGTTCTATAATAGTACCATCTTATAAGGCATCTTATAAGGCACTAGACACTGCCCATGTGGTAAGACCTTGCCTTGACATGGATATTTTGCCTCCACAAGATGAGGCATCCCATGAAGATTATGCATTTTAAATCATCTCTATGTATGCTCCAGATCTCTCTTTTTATGTCAAGGTACTCAGCCTGGATAGTCCTCCAAAATGATTGAAATAAACTATTGTGTTTTGTGTGTTTTGTAAACACCTCTGGTCACCTTATGATGTAGGCCATGTGTATGTTTTGCTCCATGGTACCTCTTGCAGACATTGTGTGCATGTACATGCAGGGGAGATAACCATTGGAAAGTCTTTTTCTATCCCTTTTGTTTACCTTACACCCATGGGAACCCTTGCTAGAATGAGAACCTAGCCATAGATTTATCCTTGACCACCATGAGATGGCATGAGAAACTATGAGACTAGATGTATCCTTGACATAGCCTGAGGCATTCCCTTGAGGGGGGGTTTGTTGGGATATCTCAAGGTGTATGCCTCAGGCACACCTTGGTTTCTATGTGTGAGTGCTAGAGGCACAGTTAGGTGCCCACAAGCACATTTAGGTGGTGGAGAGCCACATAGGATGATTGAGAGAATCTAGGAGCAGATTGAGGAGATGATTGTGGAGCTCTGATCAGTGATGTCAGTGAGCATGTATGAGGTGCCTACTTAAGGACCTCACTCTTCTTCATTCCATAATGCAAGTAATGCAAGAATTCTGAGTTTGTGTCCACTCTTTCCTTTCCTTTTAGCTTACCAACACCCTGGTCTGACTCCTCTCGGACGTAGCACTGCGATTACCCCTGGTCTGACTCTTCTCAGACATAGCATTGCCACTACCGGTGGTTCGAATCCTCTCGGACATAGCACTGTGACTACCCCTCGGGGAACTCCTTTGCTAATAGCACATGGCTTTGTCGGAAGTCCCGATGAGTTTGTAGTACAGATGACCGATGAGGAGGCAACAAGATTCTTCTCTTTGCTATCTCAGAGTACCTCAGCAATTCCCTCTCCTACACCGATGGCTGGACCTATTGCCCAGCCATCCCCACCTGTGCCTTCGACGGAGGGGTCATCACCTGCATGTGCCTATCATAAGGGAAGGAAGAGTAGGAGGGGCCGCTTATGTTGTGCTACTCGGGAGATGTAGACAATCAGCACACTCACATCCCTACACGTCTCCACTTGGTCTTCAGACACAGTATCAGTCAGGTCCCTTGCCCTCTCCTACTTCCACTGCTACTCCTCACTCCAAAAGTGCTTGCATAGCTTCCACTCCTTTCGACTCTGCCACTACCATCAGTCCTCCTTACCCAATCGAGGACCTCTCCTATCAAATCACGGCTGCCAAAGAGATAATAGAAGATAGAAAGGACAAAGTGTGATGGCCACCATGTGGTGGTTGATGAGTCGTCACTCTCCATACTATCTGCTTTTCTCTCTTGCATACGAGATCCTATTATCTGTTGAGCACAGACTTTGTATTGTTCTATTACAGAATCCTTCTAGAATTCCAAGGTGGTATATGGAGGATGTTGACATATGGAAAAGAGAGGGTCCCTATGGGCTCCAAGGGAAAAGACTCTTGACTTTCTCAATTTTTAAAGAGTCATGAGGATCTTGTGATGGGACACTTGTTAAAATGTGCTCAAAAGGACATTTGATTGTGACCCATGTCCTTATGTCACCAGGGGGTGAAGAAATTTACTGGGGTTGAAAATGTAACAAGGTGAAGGAGGGTGAGAATTGCTCTATAAAAGAGACCTCTCTCCTCCCTCTCCAACATCTAGTTCTTCCCTTCGTAGTTATGCCATCACTTGTATCTAGCTTTGCCTATCTTTTCCCTTCTCCCTAGAGCAAGGCTCTCACTTTGTACCCCTCCTCTTGCTTTTGATGTTTTGAATAAAGTTCATGCTTCCTTTTCCTCATCAATCTTCCATCTCCTCTCTCCTCACTCCAAAGCTTAGTGTACCCACATGAGTGAGTCATTTCTAGATCTGTGTTAAGGGTATTCTCTACTTCCTTGGGCGACCTCAATTTGCTATGTATATGGGAAGCTACTTCTCTGCTGAAGGAGATCATTGCCCTTTCCATAACTACAGTCCGGTATGGACAGTTTTGACAATCTTCCATAAAATGGTCATAACTTTCTACTTCGAGCTCCGTTTTGAATGAAACTTATATCAAAATATTCGTCTTTTCAAGATCTATATTCAGATATATGTTTCATATAGTATAATAAAAGTTATTGTTGTCTGAGTGGTTGGGTCTATTGTTTTGAGTAGTTTTGAGATCCTTTCGTAAAACCATCATAACTTTCCGTTCCAAGCTCCATTTTGAATGAGACTAATATTAGAATATTCATCTTTTCAAGATCTATTACTGATGTATTCAAACATTTGTTCCATTTAGTAGAATCAAAGTTATTGCTATCTGAGTAGTTAGGTCTGTTGTTTGGAGCAATTTTGAGAACCTTTCATAAAACCGTCGTAACTTTTTGTTCCAAACTCCGTTTTGAATGAAACTGATATCAAAATCTTCATCTTTTTGAGATCTTTGTTTTGTCCCAACCTTCCCATTCAGCCAAATCAGCCCTATCAATTCACGCCTTTCACATAAGTTCACATTATGTTGAGTCAAAGGATGTTCTTCCAACCACGGCTCGCCCTTACTTTTGGGGCTGACCGATTAGCTCAAATCAATGCTTCCCCTCAGCCTTTCTTATTTCCAATGCTAGAGTACAACCTCACCTTTAACATCTATATCTTTGTTTTGATCTAAGAAGATAGAGATGAGTGTCTCTTTAAAGCTTCATCTAATGCCTAAATCTCTTCTCTCTTCTCCAATTTATGGATTGAGACATGACCAAAACCAAAACCCCAGGTTTGTGTCACAATACCATGACAAAATATGAAGAGGCAAGAGGAGAAGAGTGGAGATGAGGAGAGAGGGCATAATTAGAGAGCACACCAAAAATGACTAACTATACACTAGATTTAGTTGAATATATACAAACCCATTTAGGGTTAGGGTTAGGACATCTAACCCTTTCCTTTATAGCACTCTATTGGGTTAGTGCTATGCACATATGATCACATGATGGAGCTACGCATATATGATCACGTGATGACATCGTTGGCGAGGTTCCCGAAGGAAAAGGGATTGAAAGAAAGATGAGAGAAGAGCAAATGGAGAAATTCAATAAGTTTTGTATCCTCAATAGCCCTGAGATGCAGAAGTGGATTGAGAGAATAAATGCAAGGATGAGATTCAGAGTAATGTACAGGTGATCACAACCATACCCACAAGATCTGGTTCTTCTCCCCACTCACATGTCACTTGATTGGCTACAACTGGCTCTATGTAAAGCCGAATGCAATGGAGAGACAATAAACAAGTGTGAGTGAAAGTTATCATCTGGATGTATGATGCATGTAAGTTTCTTACCTCTTGACGTAATTAAGTAATTATTTGTGGCATCTTCATTGTTTTAATGATGCTCTTTTACAGTACCAAAGGAATTGTGCATTATGGTCATATGGATGTCATTTTCACGTGGAACACATCGATTCAAAGAGAGTCACGTATGAATGTGGAGTCATGGCTAACTTCACATAAGATATCCGAGCAACTGCTTCGAATACCAATCTTCTCTCCTCATAGTTGGATTATTGTGGAACCATACGCGAAATCTATGAAGTTGATTTCAGACGATTTAGTATTTTCATTCTTGATGTAAAATGATTTAGAACTATTTACAATGGTCCCCATGTGACAGTGAGAAAAGATAGTAGCAGTTTCTTTGCAATAGACTCCACCAAACATTAGACTGATGAAAGTGATACTTTTTTCTTCCCGAGCACTGTGAGCAAGTGCATACTAATGATTTAATTAATTGAAGCTTTCGTTTTTAAAGATCCATTGATGCATGTACTTAAGCATAATGTCATATATATAATTAATGACATCTGGCACCCATCTTCAATATAGGTGGTTTTTCATCCGGATGGTTCTGATCCAAGATGATGGTATGTGATCCAAGTTGCACCATGAAGTAAGCAAATTTTTGAAGATAGAGATGTGGATATGGAGATGCCACTACTAATGCCAGATCCAATTGATCCCGATGAATCTAGCAAAGAAGATGATCACAATATGAGCCAAGAGGAAGATGCGCATAATGACATCACACGGCAGGAAGATGGAGATCATGATATTGAGGAAGAAGACAACGATCATCAAGAATCACCACACTTTATTGAAGAAGATGATCAAGTACTTTTAGGTGAACGTATGATGCTAGAGTACGATGGTGATATAGGAGATCAACTCGGTATAGAGTTAGAGATAGACTTACATTAGACTTAACTCAAGATGAAACAGTTGATGTAAATGCTCTTCATTGATTTTTTTCATCTCAAACTTGGACATGAATATATGAGCTTCAAAGGCTTGATGTACTGAGAGTGCTCTCAACGGAAGCAAGAACGGAAGAAGGAGAGAGAGAAACAGAGAGCCACACAAGTTTTGGTGGGTGCAGAACCACCCTAATCTTCTTTTTCATTCATTTATATATGTGTTTGAGTATTGTACATAACCGGGGATAAGGCACAGTGACCTTTAACCCCCACAACCTCCCACTTAAAGGACAATGTGCCTTTAAGAGAGAACAACTAGTGAGCATACTATCCAATGCCCATCAATACATGACAATACTCAAACCGCTGACTAGGTAGACTCTTCGTCAGCATATCTGCAGGGTTATCATCTGTATGAACCTTGACAAGCTCCATGCGCTTGTCCTCAAGTACCTCCCTGATGAAATGGTACCTGACCTCAATGTGTTTGGTCTTTGCATGAAAGACCGGATTCCGTGCTAGTTGAATAGCACTCATGGAATCACTATGCAATGTCGGTACACCTGTATGAATCCCCAAATCTCCCACTAGCCAATCAAGCCATATAGCCTCCTTGCAACCCTCTGTGGCTGCAACATACTCAGCCTCTGTGGTAGACAAAGCAACACACTTCTGTGCACGAGACATCCACGACACTGCACCACCTGCAAAGGTGAACACATAACCAGAAGTGGATCTCCTACTATCCACATGCCCCTATCCACATGCCCTGCATAGTCTGAATCTGTGTACCCAAGTACACGCATGTCTCCTTTACCAAAGCAAATGCACATCTCCTTGGTACCCTTCATGTACCTCATGATGCACTTAACTGCCTCCCAATGCCTCTTTCCTGGATTAGCCATATACCTGCTAACAACTCCCACTACAAATGCAATGTCTGGTCTAGTAGCTATCATAGCATACATAAGACTCCCAACCGCTGATGCATAAGGAACCTTAGCCATAATGGCCCTCTCCTCATCTGATTTGGGACTATCTGTATGACTGAGTTTCACATATGGAGGCAATGGAGTACTCACTGCCTTCCCCCCCTCCATATTGAAACGCTGCAATACTTTTGTAACATACTCTTTTTGTGAAAGCCAAAGGAGTTTCCTACTCCGATCACGCGTGATGAGCATACCAAGAATATGACCTGCAAGTCCCAAATCCTTCATATCAAAGGCCTCATGCAACTTGGCCTTTAATTCATCTAGCTCATAAGTATTCTTGCTAGCCAATAGCATATCATCCACATATAGTGCAAGGATTATGAGGCTATTATCCTTAGCCCTTTTAGTGTAGAGGCAGTGATCAATTTCACTCCTTCTAAAACCCTGGGACCGCATCAAACTTCTGATACCATTCTCTAGGTGCTTGCTTAAGACCATAGAGACTCTTCTTCAGCTTGCAAACTAAATGCTCTTTGCCCTTTTCTTCAAAGCCTTCCGGCTGCACCATGTAAATTTCCCCATGCAAGAAAGCTGTCTTGACATCCATCTGCATAAGCTCCATATCCTCTGCTCTCACTAGTCCAAGCATGCATCTAAGTGTGGTCATCTTCACAACTGGAGAGAATATCTCATCAAAGTCCACACCCTTCTCTTGCTTGAACCCTTTAGCAACCAAACGGGCCTTGTACCTAGGCACATCATCACCTGTGACCTTCATTTTGTAGACCCATTTACATGGCAATGCTTTCTTTCCATGTGGCAAAGAAACCAAGTCCCAAGTCTTATTCTTCATAAGTGAACTCATCTCTGATTGCATAGCATACTCCCACTTGCGTTGATCCTCACGCATCCTAGCCTCTTTGTAGCAAGAAGGCTCCCCGCAATCAGTAAGCATCACATAGTCTACCCCTGGAACAAACCTATCAGGCGGTCTAGACACTCTAGATGATCTTCTCAAGGGCATTTCAGCTTGCTGTCCCACCTGCATAATATCAGCCACATTTGGCTCATCATTTCCACCAATAGATGATCCATCATCTACCCTTGATTGTATACCTGTGGGAGTACTTGGTTGTACCATTTCTTGCACATTTGGTGCATGGACAGCTTGCTGTCTATCAACATATGCAGGTGGATTCACATCCTGGAAAGTGATTCTCCTCATTTCCACATCCCTCATGGGTGCCTTATGCATCTTCTTCTCATTGAAGACCACATCATGGCTGCGTATGATCTTCTTTGCTTTTGGATCCCAGAGACGATAGCCCATCTCTCCACTTTCACCATAACCCAGAAAGATGCATTTCCTAGACTTAGGATCTAGCTTCTTTCGAAGCTCTTTTGGCACATGTGCATATGCCTCACACCCAAATATATGCAAATGAGAGTAAGAGGGCTTCTTGCCACTCCATGCCTCTTCAGGAATACCACCATCCAAACTCTTACTAGGTGATCTATTGATCACATCACTGCAGTCTTCATTGCCCCAGCCCAAAAACCACCAGAAAGACTTGCATTGGAAAGCATGCATTGCAACCTTTCTTGAATGGTACGGTTCATCTTTTCTGCAACTGGATTTTGCTCTAGAGTACGAGGGGATGTGAGCTCCCTCTTAATCCCACATGTATCACAGGAATGCTAAAAGTCATGAGAGAGATACTCTCCACCATTGTCAGTCCGTAGGCATTTAAGCATTCTACTTGACTGATTCTCAACCAAGGCCAGCCATTTCTGAAATACCTGGAACACATCACTCTTTCGAGCTATAGCATAAGCCCACACTTTCATTCTTTCTTTCTGTGTATGCGGAGTCCCAACCCTGATCACTCTTTACAAAAGAACATAAGAGGGAATTCAAATAATTTGAGATTGATGCTAGAAGAGCAAGATATTCCCAGGTCCATACATTATCAAAAAAACAACTATGGAAGTCCTGAAAAAGTGGGAGTCTCTTGCTTACCATGATGGAGAATTTGCTGCCGGCAGGTTGGGAGGTCACCTTGTGCAGGATGGGATATTTATTTGAGGATCTCCTAAGAAAAGGCAACTCCACCAATATTATTGAAAATAAGCATTTCATGGCCTATTTCCAGCTTCAAGCAGATCTAACCACAGGCTATGAAAAAGAGATAGACCACAAGGACACCGATGACATGGATGATTACCTTGAAGATCATAATGTCCCAGTTGTTGATGATGAAAAGATGGACTTACATGACCCATTCACAGAGAGGTTGGTGGATGAAGAGAAATATGATGATGCCCTCTTTGATAATTATGGCTCGCAGGGTTATGAAAAAAGGCCACTACGACAATACTTAGCGGTATGAACTCTCTATTTCTCAACTAAATACAATTTTTTAAATAAGATTTAAATTTAAAGATAATGAATCTAATCTCTCATATTTGTTTACAGGCAATAGAGGGAGAAGAAATGGATGAAGTCAATACGGAGGCACTCCCTTCTACTTCAACAATGCAACCACCTCTAAATTTGATTGAAAAATCAAATTTAGCTGCATTAGATAAAATGGAGAGCTCATTTCAAGTTAAGATCGTTTTGAAACGAGAACCTCAGTATTTAAGCTTTGGTAGAGAGGAGGTTTCAATCCTCTCCAATCCTTTAAAAGAGGTTAATGACAATGTTATCTTGGCCATTCTCAGGTAATGTTTATTTATTTATTGCTACTTCAATAAGCTAACATTTGTTTATTTATTCACAGTTCAGTTATATATCAGTTTCCTAGTGCAGAATGCAAATCAATTCTATGAGCTAATGTTTGTTTATTTCTTGGTGCAGTGTAGTTATTTCTCAACTTCCTAGTACAGTGCAGCATCGTGTCTACATGCTCGATGCTCTCCTTTCTTCTATTCTTAGCTCTCCTCAAAAGACTATAGAAGATGTTTGTACCTGGTTAAGCCCTTTGAATTTAGACGGGGTGCGAGTCATCTTAATGCCTTATCATGAGGCGTAAGTATCAACTCTAACCTTATTTTTACTATTTCTTTGGCAAGTTTGTGTAAAACAATAATCATTTTTATTCTGGTCGTGTAGCTCACATTGGAGTCTGATCTTCTGGGACCTTGAACTCAACCATTTATGGTTTGTGAATTCAATAGAAGGCTATCATGCCAACTCCCCAAGGTAATTATTCTCTTAATATTTTTGATACTTTCTTATTTTGTATCTTATGATCATGACATATTAATATATTTCATATGTCATGCTGGACAGTGCTGCTATCTGTTGTCAGAACAACCACGGAGCAACAAGATCAAGTAGAATTCAAAAGACGTCTGCCAGTGGAGCAAAAAGATGGACATAGTTGTGGGTGGAGAGTCGCCTACAACTGCATGTTGTTTCTTAGAGAGATTTTTGATCTGGAGTTACCAGTCAAAATGGAATCATATACAGAAGCTGATCTGCTAGCATTTTGGGCTGAGAGTATTCAGCATCTAATTACTACCATTGGGAAACAACATGAAAATATGACTACATTGCAGCATGTATAAAACCTTATCTTTATACTTGTATACTTGTTCCAGCCCCTTTAATTGGGATGTATAAATCTCATAACTTTTTTATATTTTCTTCCAAAAGGAGAAGAGAATGAGTTTAATGAAAGCATGCTATCTTTATACTTTTATAATTATTTAAACCATTAATTTTATTTGGGATGTATAAATCTCATAACTTGTCTAATGAAAGCATGCTATCTTTATACTTCTATGATTATTTAAACCATTATTTTTATTTGGGATGTGTAAATCTCATAACTTTTTAAATTTTTCATCCAAGAGAAGGAGAGACTCACTCTAATGAAAGCGTGTATGAAACCTTTTTAAATTTTTGCTCCAAGCAGAGGAGAGACTTACACTAATGAAAGCATGTATGAAACCTTATCTGCTTGTTTAAGCCTTTATTTGGGATGTATACATCGCATAACTTTTTTATATTTTTATGGCAGAAGGAGGATGTGGAGGACATAGCAAGTGAAGAAGAATACGATGTAGACTACTCCCTCAATAAGATGAGTCATAAAAATATGAATCTATTGGAGCAGATTGGAAGTTCATTCACTGCTATGTTGTTAATTCGACAACAACCTCATTTTTTTGAATTTGGTGAAGAAGAGATTTCAATCCTCTTGAATCCTAAGAATGAGGTTAATGTCAAAGTCATTACAACCATCCTCAGGTTTGATGCAGCCTTTTCCTTGGCTTTATACTTTGCTTATTTTGATTAAACCCAAGAAGCTAATACTTTTTTTTAAATATAGTAATGTTATAGCAAATTTTCCGCAAAATATACAAAGCGTTTCATATATGCTCGATCCTCGTATTTCGGAAGTGCTTAGCAACAAAGAAGAAACCATAGAGAATGTTTGCAAGTGGTTGAAGCACATTCCTATGAATGACGCACGAGTTATTTTTACAGCATATTATGAGAAGTAAGCATCAAACCCTACTTGTTTTTTCTATTGCATTGCTAGAATTGTCTCAAACACAGTAATTATTCTTTATTGATAATGCAGCTCACATTGGAGTCTGGTAGTCGTGGACATCCTTGCGAAGAAGTGCTTCTTTGCAAACTCAATGACATCCGTCCATGGCAATGTGTTAGAGTAAGTATAGACTACACTTGTTGTCACTTCTTGACATGTAGATTGATATGCAATGCACATATTCACTGTTGTTATATGTTTTGATATGCAGATCAGCTCGAAAATTAGTAGATGCTATCGACATAGTAATGCGGCAATGTGACTTGGCACAACAAATAGAGTATATAACATGTCAGGTATCACATCAAGATAATAGCCACATCTATAATTGTGGATGGAGGGTGGGCTACAATTGCTTTTTGGTACTTGGTCAAATTTTTGAGATGCAAAATGACACCACACTATCAACATATACGGATTTGCATCTCTATGCATTTATAACATGTACCATTCGAGCAATCATTGATTGCGAAATGAATGCCATCAAAGAGTCAAAGAGGATAGATGACCTCAACTCTACAAACATGGCCTCATTAAAAGAATTGGGAAGCTCTTTTAATGTTAGGGTTATGATTCAACATAGACCTCAGTATCTTGAATTTGGGGGAGAAGAGATTTCAATTCTCTCTAGAGCTTCAAATGAGGTCAATAACAACGTTATGATGGCCATTCTCAGGTTTGATACAAACTTTTTCTCTACTTGATAATTCAATATTTTGATTTAATCTAATAAGCTAATAAGCTAATATTCATTTATTTTGATTAAATCTAATAAGCTAATATTCATTTATTTGTTGGTGCAGTATAGTTATCTCACGATTTGGTAGAGTCGTACAAAATCGTGCGTATATGTTGGATTCCCTCCTTTCTCCTATACTTAGCGATAGCAGAAAGACAATAGCCGATGTTTGTAAATTATTACAGCCTTTACATTTACATGGCGTGCGAGTCCTATTTATGGCATATCATGAGATGTAAGTATCATGGCAACCTTTATTTTCATCTTGTACTGGCAACATTGTGTTAAATAATAATGGTTCTTAATTATTCGTGTAGGGAACATTGGAGTCTGGTGGTTTGGAACCTTGAAGACAACTATTGTTGGTTTGTTAACTCCATTGCAGGCTTTCATGGCTCAGTGCAAACGTAAGTATTCTATTAATCTGTTGTTACTTCTATATTATGTACCTTATGTGATAGATACACTAAGTTTTTTTAATATGTCACGATGAGCAGGTCGATTGAGAAGTTGGTATCTGCTATCAGAGAAACAGGACAGTACAAAGACTCGGTAGACTTCCAAAAGCGTTTAGTAGTAGAGCAGGAAGATGGGCATAGTTGTGGGTGGAGAGTTGCCTAGAACTGCATGTTGATTTTCAAAGAAATTTTCTCACTTATGCCACAGATCTCATCGGAAGACTCTTTGGAGCTCAAATATTCAGAGGAGGATATACAATTGTTTAGGGCTGAAATCATTCGAGACCTAATTGCTGCCATTAGAATACAACGTGCAACTAAAGCAATACCAGAGCTTCCCTTTAAGGAAGAGGAGACTGAGTCTACTATGAAAGCACTGCATACTACAGAAGAAGTAGAGACCCAATGTACACCTACAGCACCACAGCCTCCACTGGAAGCATCAAAAGAGTTGCCACCGCCTCCGCTTGCATTTAAGGAAGAGGATACTGAGTCTACTCCGAAAGCACTACATACTACAAAAGAAGTAGAGACCGAGTGTACATCTACAGCACCACAGCCTCCATTGGAAGCATCCGAAGAGTTGCCAGAGTCTCCACTAGAAGCATCACAAGAGTTGTGATGCATGTATGATGTTGTGTTTGTAGTTTTTGTTGATTATACACCAATTTGTGACTTATTACTTAAGTGGCATAATCATGATATTTATATAATTTCTTTATGCACACAATTTTATGATATGAATGTGTGATGATGTGATTATTTGGAAATAAATCCTTGTGTGATGAGAATTCTGATATGAATATGTGATGATGTAATATTTGTGATATATTTATTTCATGCACACAATTTTATGATATGAATGTGTGATGATGTGATTATTTGAAAATAAATCCTTGTGTGATGAGAATTTTGATATGAATATGTGATGATGTAATATTTGTAATATATTTCTTCATGCACACAATTTTATGATATGAATGTGTGATGATGTGATTATTTGGAAATAAATCCTTGTGTGATGAGAATTTTATTCAGTTGGATAGTCTCCACTCACTTAAAGTAGAGCATTCGCAATGCTTCTCTCACTTTATTCCAACCCTTATCCTTATCATCTCCACTCACTTAAAGTAGAGCATTCAATCTCCACTCGCTTTATTCCAACCCTTATCATAGTGAACACATCGTGCCACTCACTTTATTCCAACCCTTATCCTTATCGTAGTGAACACATCGTGCCTTAGTGCACTTGTATTCTTCCATCCTAGTCCTTCCACAAACACTCTCTTATTTCTTACATCCTAGTCCTTCTGAGTAACTTGTATTCTTCTATCCTAGTCCTTCTCTGCAAACACTCTCAGAGTCTTCTTTCATCCATCCTGATAACCAAGTATTCTTCTATCCTAGTTCTTCCACAAACACTCTCTTCTTTCATCCATCCTAGTGCTTCTCATTAACTTGTATTCTTCTTGTATTCTTCTATCCTAGTCCTTCCGCAAACACTCTCAGAGTCTTCTTTCATCCATCCTGATAACCAAGTATTCTTCTATCCTAGTTCTTCTGCAGACACTCTCTTCTTTCTTGCATCCTAGTGCTTCTCATTAACTTGTATTCTTCTATCCTAGTCCTTCCGCAAACACTCTCAGAGTCTTCTTTCATCCATCTTGATAACCAAGTATTCTTCTATCCTAGTTCTTCCGCAGACACTCTCTTCTTTCTTGCACCGTAGTCCATCTCCCTTTCTTTATCATCTCCCCACCCATGGATGTCCTTGGCATTGTCGAAGACGTGGAGTTCGGAATTAACAATCTCAAAGAATGGATTGCTGACCAAGGAGCACAGAGAGAGGCCAGAATTCGACAAGGTTCTCCTTTGACACACATGGAGAGAGAGGAATTTGCTGCACAAAGGCACGCAGAGAGGGAGGAGACTCTCAAGATAGCAGACAGTGAAAGACTTCTAAGACGTATGATAAAAGCACGACAAGATCTATTAGACTTCTTAAGTAACCTGCGTTATCGCAGCTCTCGTCATGGGCGATTTGATGCGGATGCTGAGAGAACAATAAGAGCCTCTCAGAGAAATTATAAAGAAACAATTTGTGATTGCTTAAACTTCTTCTTCACATGTAATTATGTTGAGGATACAGCTGTGGAGGCAGTGAAGGATTGGGTTGTTGAGAAGATAAGAGAGACCAATGATGAGATCTTCTAGACTTAGATAAGAGAGACTTTTTAAAGGTGTTTTTTGACACCATATGGCTTTGTATTAAGGTGTATTAAGGTGTTTTTTGACACCATATGGCTTTGTATTAAGGTGTTTTTTGACACCATATGGCTTTGAGTAATATGATCTACTTCTTGTACAAATGTGATGTTAAGATGATGTTAAGAGAGACTGTATTAAGGTGTTTTTTGACACCATATGGCTTTGAGTAATATGATCTACTTCTTTACAAATGTGATGTGCTCTTTTTTGAAATGTACTCTAGTTTTCATAACATGTCATGCCATTTTTTCTAATTTGATTTTTTAAAATCTTACTTTTTTGTCTCTTTTAACAATGTGATGTACTCTATTTTTAACATCTCACGTCATTTTTTCTAATTTGATTTTTTTAAATCTTCATTTTTGACTCAATGTTTTGTTTTATAAGAGCCTCTTTTTTTGAAATGTTTTATCCAGAATTATCTCACAAAATAAATTTGGACAGTGCAAGAGTCCAAAATTAATGAAATAGGTGTTTATTATTTAAGTTAGTGAAGTTTTTATTTAAATGTAAAAAATGTATTTACCTTGTTTTTTAAAATCATCTATTAAAAAAAAAGAGATTTAAGTAGCTTTTATGTTAGCTTTTTTTTTTTAAACGTTTAAATTTTATTTTTAAAAATCATCTTTAAGAAAAAAGAAAATAAGAGTTTAAGGTAAAGTTTTTATTTAAATGTAAATAACGTATATATTTTGTTTTTTAAAATCATCTATTTAAAAAAAAGAGATAAAGTAGTTTTAATGTTATTTTTCAAATTAGTCTTTTTTTTCTTTCAATAAAAAATTGTTTAAATTTTATTTTTAAAAATCATCTTTAAGAAAAAAAGAAAAAGAGAGTTTAAGGTAGCTTTTATATTATTTAAGTTAGTGAAGTTTTTATTTAAATGTCAAAAACTTATATATTTTGTTTTTTGAGATTAAATCTATTAAAAAAAAGAGAGACTAGGGTAGTTTTTATGTTATTTTTCAAAATAGTGCTTTTTATATTTAAATAAAAAAGCGTTGAAATTTTTTTTTAAAAATCATCTTTATAAAAAAAAGAAAATAAGAGTTTAAGGTAGCTTTTATATTATTTAAGTTAGTGAAATTTTTATTTAAATGTAAAAAACGTATATATTTTGGCTTTTAAAATCATCTATTGAAAAAAAAAGAGATTAAAGTAGTCTTTATGTTAGCTTTTAAATTACTGAAGTTTTGAATTAAATATAAAAATGTTTAAATTTTGTTTTTAGAAATCATCTATAGAAAAAAAGAGAATAAGAGTTTAAAGTAGCTTTTATATTATTTTTCAAGGAGTACGTGACTTAGTGTAATCAATCAAACAAATAGGATGATTTGAATAACACATTCACGTACACATCATTTTCAAATCGTATGGTGCGAGAGGTTGATGCAAGGAGAGGGTAGATCATGTGGCTAGCAATCCCTTTAGGTGGCACATGAAACTATAGAAATAGGGAACTAGGGAAGGTTGTAGATCTATGCATGGATATAGTTACATAGACAATTACAAAGACTTATGTGATTCCATGAAACCTTGTCATGAGCTTTTGCAAAAATTCAATCAAAAGCGAAGGTTCTGGCACCACCGTTCATATGTAGATAGCGATTTTGAGAGCTGAGATGAGGGCACTGCAAGATGCTAGGGGACCCCCTCACTTGGTTGCGAGCCTAGATTCAGTCATTGATGCTCTAGGTCGATTAGACACAGTTGAGGACGTTTTGGATACCTTTCAGGCACAGGCTGAGGCAGAGATCGGTGGTCATGGCTTGGGTTGGAGAGCCATTCGAGAGTTGTTTGAGCATGAGTCACTGCACAAGCAGGCCTTAGAGGATATGTTTTGGGATGGTCCAAACTAAGGCGATGTGACCATGATCAGGGCAGCGCTTTTATATTTTACGTTGTAGGCACCCCATCATAGCAGCACACATTATCCGAGATATCTCGCTGCGAATGGTGATCGATTGCCTCACAACCGTCAGATAGCCAGGTCATTTGCCATGCAGCTATACGCCGAGTTTCTGCTTGGTCATCGGGTAGACTACCTTAGCACCCATCCAGGATCAGGAGTGGGACATGGTAGGATGGGGCATCAGGAGCGTCAGATTCTCGAGGGGGTCACTCATCATATGTAACCCTATCACGTGAGTTCAACAGAAGGATTTTTTTTATTTCTAAAATTTACATAAATAAATATACATAAGGGACTATTTAAAATAGTTTTGGAAAAAATTTACAGATTTGTATAGAAAAGGGGTACATTTTACTAATGAAATTTTTTACAGATAAGGGACTTTAAATATAGGCCTTGAACGCACGTGATACAGAGGGTTTATACATAGTGACCCCCCCGAGGTCAGATTGCAGGTGTTCGGCGTCAATGCGAGGCACCATAGCTGCACACTATCCCTGTACCGACATTGTGAGCTGTTGGAGGATGGATTAGGGGGGATGTTCATTCAGTGGCCTCATCCTTGCATGACATGGTCTCTGCCCTATCGAGATCACTTTTGATTCCACCTCCCCTACCTCCCACATCTACGGAGCCTCCCACATGTATACCACCTCCCACATCTACACTGCCTCAGCATGAGTTGGAGACTCGAGACACACGAATTGCAGAGTTGGAGGCATTATTGACCGAGTCTAGGAATGAGGTTAGTTATTCTAATTATTTTAGTTTATTTTTTTGTTGTGTGTTTTGAACTGAAGTTTTTTTGTTAATTCTCACCATATACGCGACATGTTTGCATTGCAGGCACATCTATTGCGTCAGGATATGAAGTCTTGTGTACGACTATTGGAGGAAGATTTGGAGGAGCAGAGGATTCGGACACGCATAGCCTACCATCGAGCGGAGCACTATATTTTACAGTTGAGATATATTAGTCGTGATCCATCTCGCCATAAGATCGACCCCAGTGTGGCCCTGTACCCTGCTCCTCCTATAGATGTGCCGACTAGGACACCCATAGACGCACCATTCATAGCCAAGCTTCCTACCAACACTTGCGTCCTTTGCCACGAGGATTTTGACAAGGTAGGGTGATTTGGACTAGGGTGCGGCCACATCGCACATCTCCATTGCATGACCCACCACATGGTGGCACGATCAGTGTGCCCTGTATGCTTTGCTGACATTGATGTGGCCACATACAGAGGACTAGGCATGGATGATCTGTATCCTGGTCATCGTCAGGCCATTGATCCATTTGCTTGTGTGGTCTTGACAGAGCACTATATGGAGGAGGCACAGAGAGCTTTGCTGCAATAGGAGGGTGCTGATACGTCAGTGGTTGCAGCGTGTGTTCCGTGACACTTCTCATATGGTGACTTCATGCCAGGTGACGAGGCACAAGCAGAGGAGGCACACTGTATTAAGCGAGAGGCAGAGCTTCAGATATCATTGTAGCTGTGGGTGGAGGAGCAGCTTGGGCGGGGGCAAGACCAGCGTCTTCTACATGTAGAGACAATTACTCGCGCTGGATTTGAGGCACGAGTATTCGCTAATGCACGACTTTGGGAGCTGAGGCGTGCATACATAGAGGAGGTGAGGGAGGCAGAGATGGTAGCGGTGGCTTGTGCAGCATGCCCTCCTCTTCATCAGGATGAGGCTGGCCCATCTCATGCAGGAGATGAGGCTGGTTGGGCAGCAGGTCATATAGAAGCCACGTTAGAGGATGACTAGAGAATCATATGTGGAGTTATCAGATTTTGATTTAGGATGATTGTTTAGGCTTCACACATATTGTTTAGGGATGCACTTCTGCACGATGATGATGATGATGTACACATTCATTTTGGTACTTTCATGATATTGTTCTTACTTTTAAAATGTATGAGCATTTTGGTACTTTCATGATGTTTTTCTTACTTTGTTTATCTTAGTTTATAGTTTGTTTAAATCTAACATAAATATTTAGAATTAGGAGTATGATTCTGAATTCCAGATATCTCAATTCACACATCTAATACATAAGGTATTTTAAAAATAATGTCGTGTGAAGTAATTGTAAACATTAAGCATTCAAAAGTTGTTCCAGTATAAGGTCTCTCTCTCTCTCTCTCTCTCTCTCATGCTATGAACTTTATCATTTTGAATATCATTGAATTTCGTATAAATCAATGCTTGCAATTATTACACTAAACCTAAGAGCCATGCGAAGTTTCATCCCCATGTGCATATTTAAAATTAGGAGTATGATTTTGAACTTCAGATATCTCAATTCACACATCTAATACATAAGTTATTTTAAAAATAATGCCGTGTGAAGTAATTGTAAACATTAAGCATTGAAAAGGTGTTCAAGTATAAGGTCTCTCTCTCTCTCTCTCTCTCTCTCTCTCTCTCTCTCTCTCTCTCTCTCTCTCTCTCTTTCATGCTATGAACTTTATCATACGTCCACGTGCATATGATAAGTTCACATGCGTATTTGGTTAGTACGTGCGCCATTTTTCATGCGTAGTCACTAGTAGGAATGTAAAAATGTACGCATTATACCTTCCACGTGGCACATACCAAATCAGTTGGAGACCAAATCTTGCGTGGATGTATGTCTAGGGAGCTTGAGAGCCGTGCGAAGTTTCATCCCCAATAGATAAGTCCATGTGCATATTTGGTTAGTACGTGTGCACCATTTTTCATGCGTAGTCACTAGTAGGAATGTAAAAATGTACGCATTATACCTTCCATGTGGCACATACCAAATCAGTTGGAGACTAAATCTTGCATGGATCTAGGTCTAGGGTAGCCTAAGAGCTGTGCAAAGTTTCATCCCTAACAGATTAGTCCACGTGCATATTTGGTTAGTACGTGCACCATTTTTCATGCGTAGTCACTAGTAGGAATGTAAAAATGTACGCATTATACCTTCCACGTGGCACATACCAAATCAGTTGGAGACCAAATCTTGCATGGATGTACGTCTATAGTAGCCTGAGAACTGTGCAAAGTTTCATCCCCAACAGATAAGTCCACGTGCGTATTTGGTTAGTATGTGTGCACCATTTTTCATGCATAGTCACTAGTAGGAATGTCTTGTCTTTAAGCAAAGGCATCAATTCCCATGTAGTGTTTGTTTCCAAGGCATCCATTTCTTCATCCATGGCTTTCTCCCATTTTTCTTTTCCCATGGCTTGCTTAAAAGAAGTGGGTTCTGGTTCCTATATCACTTTGACCATATAGGCATAGTAAATGGCTGTAAATCCATCATATTTCAGCCTATCCACAGGATACCTAGCTCTGGTAGACCTGCGCAAAATAGGCTCACTTCTAGGTGCTCTCAAAACATCTCTGGTCTTCCTTACTCCAGGTGTAACAATAGAAGGAATACCCAACTCATCATCAATGCTCTGTTCTGAGCCACTGGATTCACCATCCACATAAGAGTGACCTGCATTCACATCAAACATGGGCTGATCTACCTTCTCTTTTCATTTTTGTGATACCTGCATACCACTATCTAGATTTCTTTGAGGAGATTGTCCTGATCTCAATCTGCCTGTCCATGGCGAAGTATGTGAACCACTGCTAGAGGACACTGCAGGTCCAGTAATATTTTGTGATTGCTGCTGTAAATTCTGTGCAGCATTACCATTTTGTGCATCTACATCATGAATCACATTTATTGGTTTATATCAGCTGCTCATCTCATTAAAAACAACATCTGTGCTCACTGTAAACTTACGAGTAGAAGGGTTATAGCATCTATACCCTTTCTGCTGCAGAGAATAACCAATAAAGATGCACTTCTCAACTTTTGGATCCAACTTGGATTTCAACTCATCTGGCACATGAACATAGGCAATGCAACCAAAAATTTTCAAATGAGAAATATCTGGTTTTCACAACAATACAAAGCAACTATAGATGTGCTTGGTAGATGCACAAAATAGCGGGTGCATCTATAGGCATTACTTGAGTAGAGGAATTACGGGCATCTAACAGCTCGTCTATTTGCACATGTATTAACACGTCTATTTGCACGTTTAAACTGAGAAAATATGGGCTCGTCTAATATTGCGTTTATCAGTGCGTCTATTTGTGCATGTATTAACACGTCTATTTTTTTCCAAAGACAAATTTTTTTAAATTTTCATACATGTTTGATCTCATAGAGAATAAAAATACGAGAGCATGTACATGTTTGATCCTTTGAAAGAATAAAAGTACAATAGCATGTACATCAAGTTCGATGCTCATATATTAATGTCTACATTTGAGACTTGGCTTCATCTTGAGCCAAGTCTAGTGTGCCAAACAAGTCTATCTCCAATCTATACTGAGTTGATCTCCTATATCATCATCGTACGTTCACCATAGACTTGATCATCTTCTTCAATAAAGTCTGGTGATTCTTGATGATGATCATCTTCTTCCTCAATATCGTGATCTCCATCTTCCTCCCATATGATGTCATTATGCACATCTTCCTCTTGGCTCATATTGTGATCTTCATCTTCTTCTCTAAATCCATTTGGATCAATTGGATCCGGCATTGGTAGTGGCATCTCCATATCCACATGATCTCTATCTTCATATCCACATTGGTAGTGTGAAGGTATATGCACACCACCCTCCTCATCCTGTCTCAAGATTTCGTGTCATGTACGCATGTAATATTAAGCACGAACTCAAATAGAAATGACTTTTTGATGATCCATCACCATGTGCACCACCAACGGTGGGTATTGGTTTGGGCTCCTCCCCATACATCCTCAAGTGGTGCATGACAATATGGCATTGATGTCATACTTCTCGCTTGCAATGAGTGCAATGACAATACAACCTCTCTGTAAGCCACTTTACACTCCCGAGCATTGACGCATCATCTGACAAGCTTTCACTCGTCCCTTCCATCTGCACACCTCTAAAGTCACAACACAAAATGCAAGGAAATCCATTAAGATCCAAAAAATAGCCACCCATGAGCTCCTTCCCTCTCTTCTTAGATCAAGTGCCTTGAATTGACACTTTTAAGGTATAAGTGTCACTATATAGTGACACTTAGGGTTAAAGATCGCTATATAGCAACTTTTAAGGTTAAGTGTCGCTATATAGTGACTTTTAGGGTTAAAGGTCGCTATATAGTGACTTTTAGGGTTTAGGGTTTAGTGTTAAAGGTCGCTATATAGTGACTCTTTAGTGTCGCTATATAGCGACGGAAAAGCGTTGCTATATAGCGATGTTGTGGGTTAAAACCGAAACCCATCGTGACGTGTGGTGCTTTCTTTAGCACTCTCTAATCTCTATTGTGAGAAAGGCAATCTCTCCTCCTACGTATTTCTGATGACCTCCCACTCTATTCTCCACTCCTCACCACTACTCACCCCTCTCCTAGCTCTTGTGCTCCCCCTCCACCCTTCTCCCTCTTTGGTTTCTTGAAACGAAGTTTTTGAAGAGGTGAGTCTCTTTGAACAATGTAGGTAGGTTTTTTGTGAGATTTTGTTTTGTGAGATTTCGTTTTGTGAGTGCTTCTCCTTGTATTGCTAAAGCTGCTTACTAGTTTTCATGCTTGATTATAGTTTTCATGCTTGATTTCAAAGGATTAAAACAAAAAATGAGATTTCAAGAAAGAAAGAAGACTCCTCTCTTTTGTAGGGCCAGTCCACAAAACACCGAGCAGGACGTAATATTCCAAGTAAGTGCTTCCTCTTTTTTCCATTTGTTATTTTTTTTATTTGCATTGGCCTGCAGCTAGCGCCTTAAGCGCTAGCTCCAGTGATGGACGTAGGAACCCTCTCTTCCCCTCTCTTCCCTCTTCTTTCCCTCTTCTCTCCTCTTCTTTCCCTCCTCTCCTTCTCCTTCTCCTTCAATCTTTCAATCTCTTTCCCCCTCTTTTTTCCTCTTTTGTTTCCCTCTTCTTCTCCTCTTTCCCCCCCTCTTTTTCCTCTTTCATGCTCATGCTCTTATGCTCATGCATAAGCATAAGCATAAGCATGAGCATAAAAGTAGGAGACATATGCTCATGCATAATCATGAGCATATCTCTTTCCTTTTCCTCTTCTTCTCTCTTTCTTTCCCTCTTTCCCCTTTTCCAATCTCTCTTTCCTTTCCCTCTTCTTCTCTCTTCTTCTCTTTCCCCTCCTTTTTCCCTCTTTCATGCTCATGCTCTTATGCTCATGCATAAGCATGAGCATATGCTTATGCTTATGCATAAGACTCCTCTTATGCATGAGCATAAGCATAAGCAGAAGAGAAGGAGACATATGCTCATGCTTATGCTTATGCATGAGCATAAGAGAAGGAGACATATGCTCATGCATAAACATGAGCATATGTCTCTTTTTCCCTCTTTCCTTTTCCTCTTCTTCTCTCTTTCTTTCCCTCTTTCCCCTTTTCCAATCTCTCTTTCCTTTTCGTCTTCTTCTCTATTCTCCTCTTTCCCCTCCTCTTTTCCATCTTTCATGCTCATGCTCTTATGCTCATGCATAAACATGATCATATGCTTATGCTTATGCATAAGACTCATCTTATGCATAAGCATAAGCATAAGCATAAGAGAAGGACACATATGCTCATGCTTATGCTTATGCATGAGCATAAGAGAAGGAGACATACGCCCATGCATAAGCATGAGCGTATGTCTCTTTTTCCCTCTTTCCTTTCCCTCTTCTTCTCTCTTTCTTTCCCTCTTTCCCCTTTTCCAATCTCTAGTTCCTTTCCCTCTTCTTCTCTCTTCTCCTCTTTCCCCCCCTCTTTTCCCTCTTTCATGCTCTTGCTTTATGCTCATGCATAAGCATAAGCATAAGAGAAGGAGACATATGCTCATGCTTATGCTTATGCATGAGCATAAGAGAAGGAGACATATGTCTCTTTTTCCCTCTCTACTTGCCCTCTTCTTCTCGCTTCCTCTCTTTTTCCCCCTCTTTTCCCTCTTTCATGCTCATTCTCTTATGCTCATGCATATGCATAAGCATGAGCATAATGCTTATGCTTATGCTTATGCATGAGCATAAGAGAAGGAGACATATGCTCATGCATGAGCATATGTCTCTTTTTCCCTGTTTACTTTCCCTCTTCTTGTCTCTTTCTTTCCCTCGTTTGCCCTTTTAAATCTCTCTTTCTGTTCCCTCTTCTTCTCTCTTCTCCTCTTTTCCACCCTCTTTTCCCTCTTTCATGCTCATGTTCTTATGCTCATGCATAAGCATAAGCATAAGCATGAGCATATGTCTCATTCTCTTATGCTTATGCTTATGCATAAGACTCCTCTTATGCATATGCATAAGCATAAGCATAAGAGAAGGAGACATATGGTCATGCTTATGCTTATGCATGAGCATAAGAGAAGTAGAGATATGCTCATGCATAAGCATGAGCATATGTCTCTTTTTCCCTCTTTACTTTCCCTCTTCTTCTCTCTTTCTTTCCCTCTTCTTCTCTCTTTCTTTCCCTCTTTCCCCCTTTCCAATCTCTCTTTCCGTTCCCTCTTCTTCTCTCCTCTTATGCATAAGCATAAGCATAAGCATAATAGAAGGATACATATGCTCATGCTTATGCTTATGCATGAGCATAAGAGAAGGAGACATATGCTCATGCATAAGCATGAGCATATGTCTCTTTTTCCCTCTTTACTTTCCCTCTTCTTCTCTCTTCCTCTCTTTTTTCCCCTCTTTTTCCTCTTTCATGCTCATTCTTTTTAAATTGTTTTATTCTTTAAGTTCCAATCTAATTTTCAATTTATATGGTTTGTTCTTAGGGTGCAAGTTCTAGCGTCCCATCACTGGAGGCGAGCGATCACCAGGGCTAGGGATCAAGCCAATAAGACGAGGATCAGGGAGAAGGCACAGCTCAAGAGGACCAAGGATCAGGCCAACAAGATGAGGAGGAGGACAAGGATGATGAGGACGATTCGAATGAGTAGTAGTAGTAGTAGTAGTAGTAGCAGTTTGCATATACTTCACCATGTATGTCATTTTGTATATCCACTCGTTTGAGCAGTTTTGTATCACCCTTTTTGAAAGGGTAATTTTTTAACAAACAATGTTGTATATGTTTGACATTATCCTTTTGTTTCTCGATCATTTCATTTGAACGATTTTGTATCACCCTTTTTGCAAGGGAAATTTTGTAATAATTTTTTTTTTTGGTAATTAAAAAAAAAAAGCATTAGTGGGACAAAACATGGCTTGCTATGGCCCTGTTTAGCCCCACTAATGCTTTTTTTTTATTTCTATTAATCGTCGCTATATAGCGACGTTTACCAAGAGGCTATCATTACTTTGTCACTTTTATTGATGATTACAATAGAAAAGTTTGGGTGTATTTTAAATCTAACCTACAAGCTTTGCTAGACCATTTGACCAACAGAAACCAGGTTCTTGGTGATATTCGGGACATGAAATTGGGACAAGATCTTATATTTACACAAAATCTTAAAACAGGATGAGGAGCTGACGAGGGTACGCATATACCTTCACACTTTGAGCAAGATTATAGTCTCCTGGATGATGACGAGGGTATGGTCGACATGATGGATTCTATTTTTAGGGGCACTACATCCCATGTACACGTGATGTCAAAGTATGAGGTCAAAATGCGAGAGTTGCAATCAACACAATTGTACGAGGGTGCTAGGATGTCTAAACTACGTGCTTGCCTCTCAATCTTGAATCTGCAAGTAAAGTATGGGTGGTCAGATACAAGTGTCTCAGCCTTAATGAGGTTAGCTATTGCATTAATTTGACTCATTATTTGGATATTGTTTGTTTTGAGAATAATCATGTATGGATTAGTGTACCGAATCATCATTATTCGAAGCCTATGTATGTTTGAATTGTGATAGGTTGCTCCAAAAGATGTTGCCTGCACTAAATACCATGCCCGCATCAAAAGATGAAGCAAAAAAGATGCTAACAATGGTGGGTATGGATTATTATACCATCCATGCTTGCCGTAATGATTGTATTCTCTTTCATCGTGAGCATGGAGATTTGGCTAGTTGTCCGAAGTGTGGGGAACAATGATATAGAGATGACTTGCAGGGTGAGCAGATACCGGTAAAGGTCTTGAGACACTTTTCCATCATTGCAAGAATACAACACATGTTCTGATGCAAATCCATAGCAGAGTTGATGACATGGCATGCATCTCATCGGTCCATTGAGGATTTTTGTAGATTGTGCAGCTTGGAAGCACATAGACAATTAGTGGCCGGACTTTGCGAGGGAGCCATGCAACTTACATCTTGGGCTCGCCACCATGGACGGCGTGAATCCTTTCGGATTATGCCCAACATCTTGGTCGACATGGCCCATAGTCATGGTGAATTACAATATCCCACCATGTCTAATAATAAAAAGGGGACACCTTATGCTTGCACTACTTGTGCCAGGGAAGTACAAGGCAAAAAATATGGACATGTACATGGCACCTTTGATAGAGGAGTTACAGATATTATGGAGAGGAGTGCGGGTCTTTGATATTTCTAGAGCTCCTAGACATACCAATGATATTTTGGTCAAGGGTATCTTGATGTGGACCATGCATGACTACCTAGGATATGGAGAGTGCGCAGGTACGTGGTTGTGTCTTTACAATTATAATATAGGATTGTGCTTTTATGACTCTCTTTCACATGCATATCTTATACTAACACATGCATGCACACATATAGGACTTGTTACAAGTGGGTACCATGCTTGTACTGTTTGTGGACAGGGTTTGAAATCGCTTGCACAATACTCCAAACATATGAGGAAAAATGTTTATGCAGGTCATGATCGATAGCTCATTGGACCATCTCGCACGTGGAGGTCAGCTTGATCCACCACCATCATATTTGAAGGCAAGTGACTGGATTCAAGCTTGGAGGGCGAATGGAGAGGAACGTCCTCCTGGTATGAAGAGGCTATCAATCTTTCACAAGCTTCCTTATTGGGGTTAGTTACAAAAATCGATCATCTCTTGGATCCCATGCATATCTTCAAGAATGTGGGGGCTACTATTTGGGCACACTTGGTTGGTTCCAAAGGCTCGAGAGGAGTGTGAGAAGACTTGCCTGATATGAATAGGATGTCTCATTTGTGGCCCCAAGTGCATGCTTCGGGAAAAGTTGTCCTCCTGAAAGCAACGTGGATCCTCTCTACGAGGGAGGAGGCAGCAGTCAAGGCGGACATTGCCTCTTTTCAAACACTGATAGGGTACATGCGTTGCTTGAAAGGAGCATTTTCAAAGCACAATAAGCACAATAAGCTTAGTGGGCTCAAGTCCCATGATTGGCACAAGGTCTTACAGGTATTCTAAGCTGTAGAATTAGTGTACCAATAATCGTGATGCATTAGCGTAATTATGATTATGTTATATTGTTGACATGACTTCTTTGTTGCTTTGATAGTTCATCCTCCCAATTACAATAAAAGGGTTCTTACAAGAAGATATTAGAGATGCTATATTCAAGATCAGTGGTATTGTGAGGTATGCTTACTATCAAATCGCATTGATTGCATTTTCTTCAATTTAAGCTGATTAATCTGTAGACTGATTATGAAAATATCTTACATGGACATGTGAAATAGGTGGATATCTCAAAAAGAGATCTCCATATCCAGCAGCGAGAAGGCTAGGGTGGAATCCATCGAAGCCGTATGCTTGCTTGAGAAGCACTTTCTCTCAAGCATTATGACAACTCAAGTCCACTTGCTTGTGCACATAGTTGATGAGGTGGCTATTGCAGGTACCGTTCATAGTCGATGGATGTTTTTTCTCAAGCGGTTTATGAAAACTTTGAAGGGATTTGTAAGACAAAGAGCAAGACCAGAAGCAAGCATGGCAGAAGGATGGCTTGTGCAAGAGTCATTAGTATATATCATGGAGTTTCTTGCATCCACGGATCCCGATATGCCACAAGCTTTGCATAACAAGTATGATGATCTGAGTGTTATCTCTCAACATGTGTGTGTGTGTGTGTGCACGCTCGCATGCATGACCACATGTGAGCACACATGTGTGTGAGTGCATATGTGTGTGCATGCATGTGTGATGTGTGTGTGTGTGTGTGTGTGCATGCATGCATGCGTGCATGCATGTGTGTGTGTGTGTGTGTGTGTGTGTGTGTGTGTGTGTGTGTGTGTGTGTGTGTGTGTGAGATACTTTTTCTAGGGCTTAATGAGAGTAATACCCTTGCTCTTGTAAATTTTAGTATGCATTGAGTATCATTTGCATCATCTTGCATGTGTATTTTCACAATTCTTACCATACATTGTGCATGAGTGGTGAAAATATGCATTGGTGTGGTTCTAGTATATGTGTATGTGTCTTGTGTAGAGAAGAAGATGCATAGGGCACCCATGAGGGATGTGGAAATGAGGAGAATCACTTTCTAGGATGTACTCAATGATAGTAATATATGTATTATTGCAAGGTTTGATGCAGATTGGATTTCATTTTGATTTGGCATGCATATTCCCATAGTTCTTACTATGCATCACACATGAGAGTTGAAAAGATGCATTGGTGTGCTTTGAGCATGTGTGTGTTTGATGGTGGGTATGATACTTTGCATAAGCTTTAATGTGAATAAGATTGTGTGGACGAGAGATCAGTTGCATGGTTGGGAATGCATATTCCACAATCCTTACCATGCATTGAGCATGAGTACTAAAAATATACATCGGTGGGCTTCTAGCATATGTGTGTGTGTCCTATGGGTATGAAAATGACTTAGTGAGAGTAAGATAGTTTTTCTTGAAAATTTTATGTGGATTAATTATCATTTGCATGATCAAGCATGTGTATTCCCACAATTCTTAGCATGCATCATGCATGAGTGTCGAAAATATGCATCGATGTACTTATTGAAAATATATGGGTCTTTGACAAATATGGTACTTCTCTTAGGCCTTAATCAGAATAATATCATTTTTCTTGCAAAGTTTTATGTGGCTCAGGTATCATTTGCATGTTCACGCATGCATATTTCCACAATGCTTATGATGCTTGGTGCATGGGTGTTACTAATGTGCATCAGTGTGCTTCTAGCATATTTGTGTGTGTCCAATGGGTATGATATTTTGCGTGGGTCTTAATGAGAGTGAGATACTTGTTCTTCAAAAATTTTATGTGGTTTTGATATTATTTGCATGGTTGGCCATACGTATTTCCACAATTTTACCATGCATTGTGCATGAGTGTTAAAAATATACGGTGGTGTGTTTCTAGCATGTTTGTGTGTTTGATGGATATGATTCCTCTCATAGGCCTCAAAACCACTCAAACCTCCCTACCTATTGCATACGCAACAACTTCAAAACATAATTTAATCATAAATCTCTCCAAAAAACTCCTCAACAAAAAAAAAACAATCTATTACAAATTTCTCTCTCAACCTCAAAACCACTCAAACCTCCCTACCTATTGCATACACAACAACTTCAAAACAAAATTTAATCATAAATCTCTCCAAAAAACTCCTCAACAAAAAAAAACAATCTATTACAAATTTATCTCTCAACCTCAAAACCACTCAAACCTCCCTACCTATTGCATATGCAACAACTTCAAAACAAAATTTAATCATAAATCTCTCCAAAAAACTCCTCAACAAAAAAAAACAATCTATTACAAATTTCTCTCTCAACCTCAAAACCACTTAAACCTCCCTACCTATTGCGTATGCATATTGCGTATGCAATAACTTCAAAACAAAATTTAATCATAAATCTCTCCAAAAAACTCTTCTCACGACACTTTATTACAAATTTCTCTCTCAACCTCAAAACCACTCAAACCTCCCTACCTATTGCATACGCAACAACTTCAAAATAAAATTTAATCATAAATCTTTCCAAAAAACTCTTCTCACGACACTTTATTAATATAAGAAATCGATTTATAATATTTTTACTCCATAATATAATAAATTTTTATTAACTCATGTTAAAATATAATTTTGCTAAAAATATATATTATTAATCTATAAATTAATATAAATATTATATAATTATTATATAAATAAATATATAAATACATTAATTTAAAAAATATAACTTGAAAGGGAGGTCTTCTAGCATATGTGCTTTATATAATACTTATTCTTAAAACAATGAAGAATTAGTGAATATATTGCTATTCTATACATTATTAACTTAAAAAATAATATAAATTTAAATTAATTATCATATAAATTTAAATAAATATATAAATTATTAATACTATACATTAATAACATTTAAAATTATGTAGATGACTATAAGGACTAGTGCGCTTCATGCAAGCAGCCAACCCAATAACATGTCCTATCATGGATGAAGCGCCATCTGTACCTAAGCAAACTATGTTGCTAACATCAAGCTGTAGTTGTGAGAAGAAGCACTTGCAAGAATCATACAAATGGCTTGAAGTTCCACCTTGTATTTCCAAGAGGCCTAGAAAGACTGTAACAAGCTCACAATCCTCCATGAATGAGGCGTAGACAATCGGATGTTGTATATGACCAATATCTGTCGACTCATCCATCATGAGGCTGAAAAATGTAGATGCTTTCATCCTTTCTAAGGTTTGTGACTAAAAAGTAGTCAATCAAAGAATTGAATTAATTTAAAAAATAAGAAAATATTAAATTTTACACACGTACTTTTAGCATGTATGCTCTTCTTCCATGTGTATAATACTTGTTAGTTAGTCGAAGAATGAAAAATTAGATAATGTATTTGTAAGGTAGGTATTTAAAACCAAAGAATCTAGAAGAGGTTTAGCATACTTACTTATCTTTTGTTACTATGTGTAATACTTTGCAAAAGCCTTAAACTTTGTTTAAGGCTTTGCACAAAACTATAGTATCATTGCATCCATATCATTTTTTTACTTTAGCAACCACCAGATATCCATGGTATCCATGATATGGAATACATATTTCTTCTGAATATTTCTAGAATATCACATACTTTTTCATTTCTTCTGATACACCATGCAGCATGAATGTAAGAAAATATGAATCGGTGTGCTTTTAGCTTGTGTACTTGTCCCTAATCAGTAGGATACTTTGACTAGGTAGACTTATAATTACTTAAAGTAAAGCCTTTGCAAAGGATCGTACCTTCCGATACACCATGCAGCATGAATGTAAGAAAATATGAATCGGTGTGCTTTTAGCCTATGTACTTGTCCCTAATTAGTAGGATACTTTGACTAGGTAGACTTATACTTACTTAAAGTAAAGCCTTTGCAAAGGATCGTACCTATAAACAAAACACTTTGGAAAGCATATAACATATAGTCTATATATATCTAAATTAAATACTTTGGAATGCATATTTTATATAGTCTAGATACCTTAAATCTTACACCCTAAATCTTAAATCCTAAAGTTCCCTAAATCTTAGGTTATACAATCTAAGCTCTGAAACTTATATAATAGTTATAATCCCTAAACCCTAAACCTTAAACCCTAACCTCTATAACTTAAATTCTAAAACCTAATTTTCAATCCTAAACCTTAGATTCTAGACTCTAAGCTCATGATCTTATATACTAAACCCTAAACCCTAAAACCTAAATCCTAAATCCTAAACCCTAAAACAATAATCAAAACCCTAAATGCTAAATCCTAAACCCTAAACCTTAGATTCTAAACCCTAAACCCTAAACCATAAACCCTAAACCCTAAAAACATAATCATAAACTCGAAACCCTAAACACTAAATCTTAAATCCTAAGCCCTAAATCCTTAACCCTAAATACTAAACCCTAAATCCTAACCCTAAAATACATTCAAAATTTAATGATTTTTTTCAATTTGTGCAATAGGTTTGATATATCCCCCAACCTGTTGCAAGTGGAATAGGTTAATGGTGCACTCAACCTATTGAAAAAATCAAGGAATTTTCTTGATTTGTGCAATAGGTTGGATATACCCCCCCAACCTGTTGCTCAAGCGACAAGTTGGGGGGTATATCCAACCTGTTGCACAAATCGAGAATTTTCTTGATTTGTGCAACAGATTGGATATACCCCCCAACCTATTGCTCAAGCAATAAGTTGGGGGATATATCCAACAACAGGCCTCGGTTGGGGTGACCCCAACCTATTGCTCAAGCAACAGGTTGGATATACCCCCCAACCTATTGCTCGAGCAATAGGTTGGATGTCGAGCAACAGGTTGGGGGGTATATCCAACCTTGCATAAATCAAGAAAATTCTTGAGTTGTGCAACAGGTTGGATATATTCCCCAACTGTATATCAAATTGTTGCACAAATAAGGAAAATTCTTGATTTGTGCAACATGTTGGATATATCCCCAACAGGTTGGGGGATATATCCAACCTGTTGCACAAATTCAAAAAATTCATTAAATTTTGGTTGTATTTTAGGGTTAGGGTTTAGGGTTTAGGGTTTAGGGTTTAGGGTTTAGGATTTAGGGTTGAGGATTTAGAGTTTAGGGTTTAAGGTTTAGGATTTATTGTTTAGGAGTTTAGGATTTAGGGTTTAGGGTTTAGGAAATAAATGTTTAAAGTTTACGATTTACGGTAGTTAAGATGTTTTGGTATTAATTATTTAAAGTTTAGGATGTAGGGTTTATGTTTAATGCCTTCTCTGCTACTTTTGATATAGAAGTTATTAAGTAATAATAAGCTCAATGATTATTTATTATGTTCATTTTGAGTTGCTAATCTATTTTTGTACATAAAACAGGTATTCACCCTAACAGAGGGTATGGATGTAAACAACATCATGAGAATATGCTCCTCATGCATATATACAAACACATCATACATGCATCACAAATCTTATGATGCTTCTAGTGGAGACTGTGGCAACTCTTTTGATGCTTCCAATGGAGGCTGTGGTGCTCTAGATGTACACTCAGTCTCTACTTCTTCTCTGTAGTATGTAGTGCTTTCGGAGTAGACTCAGTATCCTCTTCCTTAAATGCAAGCGGAGGCTGTGGCAACTCTTCTGATGCTTCCAGTGGAGGCTGTGGTGCTGTAGGTGTACACTGAGTCTCTACTTCTTTTGTAGTGTGCAGTGCTTTCACAGTAGACTCAGTCTCCTCTTCCTTAAATGCAAGCTCTGATATTGCTTCAGTTGCACGTTGTATTCTAATGGCAGCAATTAGGTCTCAAATGATTTTAGCCCTAAATAATTGTATATCCTCCTCTGAATATTTGAGCTCCAAAGAGTCTTCCGATGAGACCTGTGGCTTAAGTGAGAAAATTTCTTTGAAAATCAACATGCAGTTATAGGCACCTCTCCACCCACAACTATGCCCATCTTCTTGCTCTACTACTAAACGCTTTTGGAAGTCTAGCGAGTCTTTGTACTGTCCTATTTCTCTGATAGCAGATACCAACTTCTCAATCGACCTGATCATCATGACATATTAAAAAAACTTAGTGTGTCTATTACATAAGGTACATAATATAGAAGTAACAAAAGATTAATAGAATACTTACATTTGCACTGAGCCATGAAAGCCTGCAATCAAGTTGACAAACCAACAATAGTTGTCTTCAAGGTCCCAAACCACCAGACTCCAATGTTCCCTACTGCATGAATAATTAAGAACCATTATTATTTAACACAATGTTGCCAATATAAGATGAAAATAAAGGTTGCCATGATACATCTCGTGATATGCCATAAATAGGACTCGCATGCCATGTAAATGTAAAGGCTGTAACCATTTACAAACATCGGCTATCGTCTTTCTGCTATCGCTAAGTATAGGAGAAAGGAGGGAATCCAACATATACACACGGTTTTGTACGGCTCTACAAAATCGTGAGATAACTATACTGCACCAACAAATAAATGAATATTAGCTTATTAGATTTAATCAAAATATTGAATTATCAAGCAGAGAAAAAGTTTGTATCAAATCTGAGAATGGCCATCATAACGTTGTTATTGACATCATTTGAAGCTCTAGAGAGGATTGAAATCTCCTCTCCCCCAAATTCAAGATACTGAGGCCTATGTTGAATCATAACCCTAACATTAAAAGAGCTTCCCAATTCTTCCAATGAAGCCATGTTTGTAGAGTTGAGGTCTTCTATCCCCTTTGACTCTTTGATGGCATTCATTTTGCACTCCTTTGAGCCATTATCTATTTGCCTTGTGGGAGGGTCCATAATGTCGCCCTTAATGATTGCTCAAATGGTACATGTTATAAATGCATAGAGATGCAAATACATATATGTTGATAGTGTGGTGTCATTTTGTATCTCAAAAACTTGACCAAGTACCAAAAAGCAATTGTAGCCCACCCTCCATCCACAATTATAGATGTGGCTATCCTCTTGATGTGATACCTGACATGTTCTATACTTTATTTGTTGTGCCAAGTCACATTGCTGCATTACTGTGTCGATAGCACCTACTAACTTTTAAGCCGATTTGCAAATCAAAACATATAACAACAGTGAATATGTGCATTGCATATCAATCTACATGTCAAGAAGTGACAACAAGTGTAGTCTATACTTACTCTAACACAGTGCCATGGACGGATGTCATTGAGTTGGCAAAGAAGCACTTCTTAGCAAAGATGTCCATGACTACCAAACTCCAATGTGAGCTGCATTATCAATAAAGAATAATTACTGTGTTTGAGACAATTCTAGCAATGCAATAGAAAAAACAAGTAGGGTTTGATGCTTACTTCTCATAATATGTTGTAAAGATAACTCGTGCCTCATTCATAGGAACATGCTTCAACCACTTGCAAACATCCTCTATGGTTTCTTCGTTGTTGCTAAGCACTTCCGAAATAAGAGGATCGAGCATATATGAAACGCTTTGTATATTTTGAGGAAAATTTGCTATAACATTACTATAAAGTATTAGCTTCTTGGGTTTAATCAAAATAAGCAAAGTATAAAGCCAAGGAAAAGGCTACATCAAACCTGAGGATGGTTGTAATGACTTTGACATTAACCTCTTTCTTAGGATTCAAGAGGATTAAAATCTCTTCTTCACCAAATTCAAAAAAATGAGGTTGTTGTCGAATTAATAACATAGCAGTGAATGAACTTCCAATCTGCTGCAATAGAGTCATATTTTCATGACTCATCTTATTGAGAGAGTAGTCTACATCGTATTCTTCTTCACTTGCTATGTCTTCTACATCCTCCTTCTGCTTATAAAAATATAAAAAAGTTATGCGATGTACACATCCCAAATAAAGGCTTAAACAAGCAGATAAGGTTTCATACATGCTTTCATTAGAGTGAGTCTCTCCTCCTCTTAGAGCAAAATTTTAAAAAGTAAGGTTTCATACATGCTTTCATTAGAGTGAGTCTCTCCTCCTCTTGGAGGAAAAATTTTAAAGGTTATGAGATTTACACATCCCAAATAAAAATAAAGGTTTAAATAATCATAGAAGTATAAAGATAGCATGCTTTCATTAGACTCGGTCTCTTCTCCTCTTGGAGGAAAATATAAAAAAGTTATGAGATTTACACATCCCAATTAAAGGCTTGAATAAGCATACAAGTATAAAGATAAGGTTTTATACATGCTGCAATGTAGTCATATTTTTAGGTTGTTTCCCAATGGTAGCAATTAGATGCTGAATACTCTCAGCCCGAAACGCTAGTAGATTGGCTTCTGTATATGATTCCATTTTGACTGGTAACTCCAAATCGAAAATCTCTCTAAGAAACAACATGTAGTTGTAGGCAACTCTCCACCCACAGCTGTGCCCATATTTTTGCTCCACTGGTAGACGTCGTTTGAATTCTACTTGGTCTTGTTGCTCCATGGTTGTTCTGACAGCAGATACTAGTCGATATGCAGCACTGTCCATCATGACATATTAAATATATTAATATGTCATGATCATAAGATACAAAATAAGAAAGTAAAAAAAATATTAAGAGAATAATTACCTTGGGGAGTTGGCATGATAGCCTTCCATTGAATTATCATTTGGATAGTGTATACCGAATCATCATTGTTCGAAGCCTATGTATGTTTTGAATTGTCATAGGTTTTTACACAAACTTGCCAAAGAAATAGTAAAAATAAGGTTGGAGTTGATATTTACTCCTCATGATAAGGCATAAAGATGACTCGCACCCCATCTAAATTCAAAGGGCTTAACCAGGTACAAACATCTTCTATATTCTTTTGAGGAGAGCTAAGAATAGAAGAAAGGAGAGCATCGAGCATGTAGACATGATTCTGCACTACACTAGGAAGCTGATAAATAACTACACTGCACCAAGAAATAAACAAACGTTAGCTCATAGAATTGATTTGCATTCTGCACTAGGAAACTGATATATAACTACACTGTAAAAAAATAAACAAATGTTAGCTCATTGAAGTAGCAACAAATAAACAAACGTTACCTGAGAATGGCTAGGATAACATTGTCATTAACCTCTTTTAAAGTATTGGAGAGGATTGAAACCTCCTCTCTACCAAAGCTCAAAAACTGAGGTTCTCGTTTCAAAACGATCCTAACTTCAAATGAGCTCTCCATTTTATCCAATGCAGCTAAATTTGCAGAATGGGTCTCTATCATAGCTTGTATTCTATGTTTGCGGTCATTCTGCTTTTTCATGGTGTCTTTAAAGCTCTTGTGCTCATGGGATTCTTCAATCAAATTTAGAGATGGTTGCATTGCTGAACTAGAAGCGAGTGCCTCCATATTGACTTCATCCATTTCTTCTCCCTCTATTGCCTGTAAACAAATATGAGAGATTAGATTCATTATCTTTAAATTTAAATCTTATTTAAAAATTTGTATTTAGTTGAGAAATAGAGAGTTCATACCACTAAGTATTGTCATAGTGGCCTTTTTACATAACCCTGCGAGCCATAATTATCAAAGAAGGCATCATCATCTTTCTCTTCATCCTCCAACCTCTCTCTGAACGGGTCATGTAAGTCCATCTTTTCATCATCATCAACTGGGACATTATGATCTTCTTGAAGGTAATCATCCATGTCATCAGTGTCCTTGTGCTCTATCTCTTTTTCATAGCCTGTGGTTAGATCTGCTTGAAGTTGAAAATAAGCCATGAAATGCTTGTTTTCAATAATATTTGTGGAGTTTCCTTTTCTAAGGAGATCCTCAAATAAATATCCCATCTTGCACAAGGTGACCTCCCAACCTGCCAGTAGCTAATTCTCCATCATGGTAAGCAAGAGACTCCCACTTTTTGCAGGACTTCCATAGTTTTTTTTTGATAATGTATGGACCTGGGAATATCTTGCTCTTCTAGCATCAATCTCAAATTATTTGAATTCCCTCTTATGTTCTTTTGTAAGGAGTGATCAGGGTTGGGACTCTGCATACACAAGAAGAATGATTCAAGAGATTGAATCACTATGCCACATTCTCTCTTGCCTCTCTTTGCTGCATAAACACCACTATAGATCTTCAAATCTGATGAATATGCTCGCTCTAGAGTAACTTGCATGGCTTCTTTGTCTTTTTTATCAACAAAAATGACAATGTTGCAATGCAACTACCACTTTGCTAATGGTGGTATATGCTATTCTATCAATGAAGTTATGGATATCATCGCTAGCAACTTCATTGATAAAGAATAGTTGTGGCTTATCCCATGCTGACTCATTCTTGATGAAGTCATCTTCTGAAACTCCCCTGAAGTTCACAAGCTTTCCAGACTCTGCCGTAACCTCTACATTGAATTGAAAGCTTTGGTGCATATTTGTCGGCATCCTTATCTCGCTGATTAATCTTTCCACATATGCAACCACCTATTGTGGGATTTCTTTTCTCATGTAAGAGGTTACTATTTCTGACCCATCTTCATCCTTTTTAATCCACCTGTTTGCCCATAGCTTTACCTTGGGTGTTGACAAAGAAGCTATATGCTTGACCACATTATAGTCAATGTTACAATGAGTAAGTGGAATTTGTTTCTCTGATAGCAAATACTTAATGGCACTATACACAGCATCATGCCTCACCTATACATTGATGCATTCTTCCATGCAGTGGTCTTTGTCTTTCTTTCCAAAAAACCATTCTTTCTTTAAAAGTTTTTGTGCTGCCATGGATGCATACTTGTCAGGTAAGTACTTTATAGGCCTCCACATCCTTGCCGTCAACTCCTTCTTATCCATTACCTTTGACTTTCTAGAGATAAACAAAGGAGCTTCATAGGTCAACTGTCCACGCTCACAAGCAATGCACAAACTTAGCAATGGAGCATGGAAGGAAGGAATAAGGGGTGACGTATCTTTTGGCAATAAGTTTAAGACACCAACAGAAAAGAGAGAGAGAGAGAGAGAGAGAGAGAGAGATCAGAGCGTGTACTCTATTTTAACCTTACTATGTAATGTATGTAACGCAAACACCAACAAAAAAGAGAGAGAGAGAGAGAGAGAGATCAGACTGTGTACTCTGATTTTAACCTTACTATGTAATGTATGTAACGCAGCATAGTCATTGACAACTTAAATCACAGTCGCCTGGACAAAATTGAGGCTTAAGGCACGTATTTTGGCTTTGATATGAACACCCCATTTGCAAGTCAAATCTTCAAAGAAACTGCAAGACATACAAGCTGAAATTCATAAAACATTGACAAGAATGAAAAATTCTTCAATGGAAAGTCAGTTGTTTAAGGTTTGCCCTCTTCATCTGATACAAAGGAAGCAGAAAGATCCAACCAATTTGCGTGTGGATGCATCCCTCTATGTATGTCAAGAATCGTAGAATGTAGTCCTGTTGAACGGAGTGGGGAGATGTGGCATGCCTATATCTTCAGAGAATATATCTGTTTTCAGACTGAATAGCTCTAGTGATCCCCTAGTGGTCAAACTAGACCTGCTTGGTGTGTAGGAATTGGGATTGAGCTCAAGGGGGAGTGTTGAGATATCGAACTCCACTCATCATATGCCAGGGTGACCGTTGTGCATTTATGTCACCGACTTGTTAGCTGCAGATGCGGTTGGTACACCGCCCATGAATAATAACTGGATGACAGCTATCCTTATGTACTCTAGTTCGTGGCTCAGTTAGTTGGGACTCCAAATGGGCCCCGCAACCTGAGAGTGGGCTGCCTCAAGAAATGCTCTATCTACCCTCAATGCGGTCAGTCATGGGATGCCTTCCCGCACTCGCATGTAGCCTAGTTGGTAGTGTGCCAACTCCGTCCAGCCATCAAGTCACACATGGCCCCCATCTCGTGTCCAAACCAGGACCTACCGGATAACCGAGCTACTCAAATGCCTTCTCCTCATATGGGGGGCTTACAAGTAGAGTTAACTGGTTCCCACGTAGTTACATGAGAGTGGAGCATTGATATCTAACAGCATCCACCAATGTGTCAAACATTCAGTGCAATTACTGTCACAAGTTTGGATACTATGAAAGAGATTGCTGCAAGAAGCAGTATGACCAAGGTGGTCAATCCAAGAGGGAATTCCCGAGGCAGAAGAAATCATCTTGGTGGACATTCTAGTCACAGTCATTTTGCAAATGAACATGGCAATATGTTTCTTGCAAGCCAGAAATTGCATCAGACTGATACAGTGTACCTAGACACTGATTTCAATCCCAAAGAGGATTTTAGGTATCAAGTTGACCAAGTGGAATAGGATCCTTGGTACATCGATAGCAGTGCATCATCTCATATGACAAATCATCAGGAATGGTTCATAGAGATGAAAACATTAGAAAGTCAAAAAAAAGTCATCTACACAACAGATAATACACCGAATCTAGTTCAAGGTACAGGTGTTATCCCTATGAGCAATTTCACTGGTACAAAAGGATTAGTGAAAGAAGTGCTATATGTTCCGAAGCTCAACAAGTACCTTTTGTCAGTAGATCAAATGACGGAACACAATTACAAAGTGTTTTCCAGATTTCAAGAATTCAAAGCCATGGTAGAAAACCAGACAGGAAAAAATATCAAGGTCATGAGATCAGACAGAGGAGGTGAATACATGTCTTCAGCATTCATGAACTTTTGCAGAAGTCATGGCCTAGGTCATATACCTCGATTGAGGTATTCAATGCCTCACGCAGGTCATAAACATCGATCGAGGTCATATACCTTGATCGAGGTATTCTATGCCTCACGCAAGTCATAAACCTCGATCGAGGTATTTTATGCCTCACACATCGCAGTCATAAACCTCGATTGAGGTATTCTATGCCTTGCGCACATCGTTCGAAGATAATTCACATGTGCAGATACTCCTTAGCAGAATGCAAGAGCTGAAAGAAAGAATGGGACTTTAGCAGATAGTGCTAGAGCAATGCTTAGTGAAAAGCATCTTCCAAATCAGTATTGGGTAGAAGCAATAGCCACTGCAAACTATTTGCTTAATCGGCTTCCTACCGAACTGATATAGGGTATGACTCCTTAAGAAGCATTCACTGGACACAAGCCACACATTGGGCATCTCTGCATATTTGGTTGCATAGCATATGCCCACATACATGATGATCATCGCAGAAAATTGGATGCGAAGTCATGCAAATGCATCATGGTTGGCTACAGTGAAGAAAGCAAAGCATACAAATTGTATGATCCCATCAACCGCAAGGTCATTATCTCTAGAGATATAATCTTTGATGAGGAATCAGAATGGAAAACCTCACCTACATAGGAGATAGAAGCATCGACTTCACAGTCATCTAGAGAATAGGTTGATGAAGAAGAGCAAGAATTGCCAGTAGAGAAAGCAAGCCACCAATCAGATTGACATATACTCAGAAAGGCAAAGCAATTCAGGTGGAAACCACCAACTATGCTCTTATGACTACCATCATGGCTACAGAAGAGCCAGTGTACTTTGAAGATGCAGTAGACAAGCCAGAATGGCAAACTACTATGAATGAAGAAATGGATGCTTTGTATAAAAATAAGACTTGGGAATTATGCGACCTTTCACCAGGAAAGAAGGCCATAGCAAACAAATGGGTATACAAAGTGAAGTACAATCTAGATGGCAGTATTCATAGATATAAAGCCAGAATAGTTGCAAAAGGATTTGCACAACAATATGGTCAGGACTATGATGAGACTTATGCTCCAGTAGCAAAGATGGATTCCATACGGTTCTTGATATTACTAGCAACACTCAGCAGATGGAATGTGTATCAGCTCGATGTCAAGAATGCATTTCTCAATGGTTATCTAGACGAGGAAGTCTACATGCAACAACCAGTAGGTTATGTTGAACCAAGAAAGGAGAATAAGGTTTGCCATCTCAAGAAAATTCTCTATGGCTTAAAACAAGCACCCAGAAGTTGGTACAATAGAATCGATACGTATTTTGCTGATCTAAGATACATGAAGTCCAATGCAGATCATACTCTCTACTACAAAGTTCAAGGAGAAGAATTACCATTGCTCTTTTGTACGTAGATGATCTGATTGTGATAGGAAGCAAGGATAGCTTCATCAAAAAATTAAAACAAGAATTATGTGGAGCTTATGTGTAGAGTTCAACATGAAAGATCTTGGACTTATGCACTATTGTCTTGGAATTGAGTTCTGGAGAGATTCAGATAGCACATTCATGAGTCAACTCAAGTATGTTGGCAGTCTCCCGAAGAAGTCTCATAGGGCATATTGCAAGATTGCAGCCACTCCCATGGAATAGAGTTTGAAACTTACTAAAGATCCAAAAAAGCCTATAGTCAATGATAGATACTACAGGCAGCTCATTGGATCTCTTATATATCTGACAATCACACGGCCAGATATTTGTTATGCAGTAAGCTCACTAGAACAATTTATGGCAAATCCAAAATAGTCTCACTCAAATGTAGCCAAAAGAGTCTTGAGATACATCAGAGGTACAAGATAGTTTGGGATAGAATATAGAGGAAGTCATCCACGGTTGCATGGATACTGTGACAGTGACTATGCTAGAGATCATGAGACCAGGAGATCGACACAGGGATATGCATTTTTCCTTGGTCAAGGTGCTATATCATGGTTATCAAACAAACAGCCAACTGTTTCTTTGTCTTCGACTGAAGCAGCATATAGAGCACTCACTATAGGTGCATGTGAGGCTATATGGCTCAGAAGACTATTGTCAGAAACAAAAAACTTTGATGAGTCAAAGCCAACAATAATATACTGTGATAATCAATTGGCTCAAGCATTGGCCAAAAATCCAGTATATCACTCCAGGACAAAGCACATTGATGTCAGAGAGCACTTCATCAGAGAAAGAGTGTTACTTGATATCACACTGCAACATTGTGATAGCAAAGAAAATGTTGTAGACATCTTTACCAAACCACTTGGTAAAGAGCTATTTGAGAAACACCGACTAGCTCTTGGTTTGATGCAGAGAAAGGACATTCCCATTAAAGGGGTGTGATGGAATGTAATGCTCGGTCCTTCTTCGATTCCCTAGAATCATCATCTTGAGGAAAGGCCTACTTCATGATGTTGATCTTGAGGGAAGATGTTGAGAGTTCACACTCAACATCATGTGATCATGTGTGCATAGCACCATCACGTGATCATATGTGCATAGCACTAACCTTATAGAGTGTTATAAAGGAAAGGGTTAGATCCCCTAACCCTAACCCTAAATGGGTTTGTATATATTCTATTTTTTCAACTAAATCTAGTGTACAGTTAGTCATTTGTGGTGTGCTCTCTAGCTATGCGCTCCCTCCTGATCTCCACTCTTCTCCTGTCCCCTCTTCATATTTTGTCACAGGCTGTGAGTACTTTGCATCGGGGCATGGGTCACATTTGGCGATTAATCTTTTCAACTTGCCTAGATATGTGCGTAAATCTTCTCTACGACGTTGTTGGATCAACACCTATTTCATTGATTTTGGACTTTTTATGTTGTTTTTGGACGAAGCCCAAAAATCCTTCCCAAATAAAAAGTTTAATTTGTGAAAATCGATTGAGCATTAAATACTATTTTTGCTCTAGTCTCATGCACATCCGTAAAAAAACATGATGCTAGGTATGTTATCCGATCAAGTACTTATGGGATGGGCACGCCACTTTGCATGTAAGTCAATTCCACCTAGTTGAAGGTGCTTTGCATGGTCGATCGAGCATTAAATACCATTTTTGCCTTAGTGTCATGAACATCCGTAAAAAAACACGTTGCTAGGTGTGTTATCCGATCAAGTACTTATGCGATGGGAATGCCACTTTGCATGTAAGTCAATTCCACCTAGTTGAAGGTGTGTGCAAAGTATTGTGCCCATAGGATATGCTTTGCATTGTCGATCAAGCATAAAACACCGTTTTTGCCTTAGTGTCATGCATAATCATAAAAGAACATGGTCCTAGGTGTGTTATTCAAACAAGTACTTATTCGATGGGGGCTCCACTTTGTAACCAAGTCCGTTCTCGGGGGGGGGTCACTCATCATATGTAACCCTATCACGTGAGTTCAACAGAAGGATTTTTTTTATTTCTAAAATTTACAGAAATAAATATACATAAGGGACTATTTAAAATAGTTTTGGAAAAAATTTACAGATTTGTATAGAAAAGGGGTACATTTTATTCATGAAATTTTTTACAGATAAGGGACTTTAAATATAGGCCTTGAGCGCACGTGATATAGAGGGTTTATACATAGTGACCCCCCTGAGAGTCTGTTTCAACTAGGTTGAGGTGCATGCAAAGTATTGTCACCATCGGATATGCTTTGCAAGGTCGATCACGCATTATACAACGTTTTCTCGGTAGTGATATGCACATCCGCAAAAAAACGCACCTTTAGGTATGTTATCTGACCAAGTACTTATCGGATGGGTGTGCTTCTTTGAAAAACATTTCAATACCACCTACATTAAGGCGTAGGAAAAGTATTGTGCCCATCGGATATGCTTTGCATGGTCGATCGAGCATTAAATACCATTTTTGCCTTAGTGTCATGCACATCCTAAAAAAACATGATGCTAGGTATGTTACCCAATCAAGTACTTATGGGATGGGTGCACCACTTTGCATGTAAGTCAATTCCACCTAGTTGAAGGTGTGTGCAAATTATTGTGCCCATCGGATGCTTTGCATTGTCGATCAAGCATAAAACATCGTTTCTGCTTTAGTGTCATGCACAACCATAAAAAAACACATCCTAGGTGTGTTATTCAAGCAAGTACTTCTTAGATGGGGGCTCCACTTTGCACGCAAGTCGGTTTCAACTAGTTTGAGGTTCATTCAAAGTATTGTGACCATCGGATATGCTTTGCATAGCCGATCATGCATTATACACCATTTTTTCCCCCGGGGCATTCACTCTTAGTACAAGGGGGACGTCACCTGCGTGCATCAACTTCAAGAAAACCTCCTATATACGGTCCATATAACATAATAAAACACCCCTATTTAAGCTTATAAGGATACCACCAAAAGTAGACTATGTCCCCCCCTTCCTTAAATCTATGTTCTTTCTCAATTATTTGGATTACATCATAAGAAAGTTCAGATGACATAGATTAGACCATCTTCAAATATTCACCAATGGGTAGTATTCATTTGTTTCCCTACCATGGCCTACATTTAGCTATAGCTCAGGCTTAGTTCATGCGCAATTGGTACATGACCAATTGTCACTAGTCAAATGTGTATGTGTGTGTGTAATTTTTATGTTTAGGGGGTAAAAACTTGTATTTCCCTATACCCCTCCCTCTTCCTCCCCAAAGATGTCAAGGCCCCCTAACTTAAATTTAAGATTGAGAAAAATTAAAAAGGGCCCCCACCCCCAATGTATAAGCTTATGCCTCATCTAAGAAAACCCCCCTATTGTACACTCACGTGATATCATAAGTTTCCCCTTGTGAATCCCCTGGGTTTTTTCCCTAGTGATATGCACATCCGCAAAAAAACACGCCATTAGGTGTGTTATATGACCAAGTACTTATCGGCTGGGTGTGCCTATTTGAAACATGTCAATGCCACATAGGTTGAGGTGTAGGAAAATTATTGTGCCCATCGGATATGCTTTGCATGGTCGATCGAGCATTAAATACCATTTTTGCCTTGGTGTCATTTACATCCATAAAAAAACACGCTGCTAGGTATATTCTCCGATCAAGTACTTATGGGATGGACATGCCACTTTGCATGTAAGTCAATTCCACCTCTTTAAGGTGTGTGCAAAGTATTATGCCCATCGTATATGCTTTGCATTGTCGATGAAGCATAAAACACCATTTTTGCTCTAGTGTAATGCACAATCATAAAAAAACACGATCCTAGGTGTGTTATTCAAATAAGTACTTATCGGATGGGGGCTCCACTTTGCACACAAGTATCTTTCAACTAGGTTTAGATGCGTGCAAAGTATTTTCACCATCGGATATGCTCTGCATGGTTGATTACGCATTATACAATGTTTTTCCGGTAGTGATATGCACATCCGCAAAAAAACATGCCCTTAGGTATGTTATCTGACCAAGTACTTATCGGATGGGTGTGCCTCTTTCAGAACATTTCAATACCATCTAGGTTAAGGTGTAGGAAAAGTATTGTGCCCATCAGATATGCTTTGCATGGTCGATCGAGCATTAAATACCATTTTTGCCTTAGTGTCATGCACATTCGTAAAAAAACACGCTGCTAGGTGTGTTATCCGATCTAGTACTTGTGCGATGGGAATGCCACTTTGCACGTAATTCAATTCCACCTATTTGAAGGTGTGTGCAAAGTATTGTGACCATCGGATATGCTTTGCATTGTGGATCAAGCATAAAACCCGTTTTTGCCTTAGTGTCATGCACAACCACATAAAAACACGGTCCTAGGTGTGATATTCAAACAAGTACTTATCGGATGGGGGCTCCACTTTGCACACAACTCTGTTTCAACTAGTTTGAGATGCGTGCAAAGTATTGTCACCATCAGATATGCTTCGCATGGCCGATCACACATTATACACCGTTTTTTCCCTTAGGTATGTTATTTGACCAAGTACTTATCCGATGGGTGTGCCCCTTGAACATTTCAATACCACCTATGTTAAGGCCTAGGAAAAGTATTGTGCCCATCGGATATGCTTTGCATGGTCGATTGAGTATTAAATACCATTTTTGCCTTAGTGTCATGCACATCCGTAAAAAAACACACTGCTAGGTGTGTTATCCGATCAAGTACTTATGCGATGGGAATGCCACTCTGCATGTAATTCAATTCCACCTATTTGAAGGTGTGTGCAAAGTATTGTGCCCATCGGATATGCTTTGCATTGTGGATCAAGCATAAAACACCGTTTTTGCCTTAGTGTCATGCACAACCATAAAAAAACACGGTCCTAGGTGTGTTAATCAAACAAGTACTTATCGGATGGGGGCTCCACTTTGCACACAAGTCTGTTTCAACTAGGTTGAGATGCCTGCAAAGTATTGTCACCATCAGATATGCTTTGCATGGCCGATCACGCATTATACACTGTTTTTCGCCTAGTGATATGCACATCTGCAAAAAAACACGCCCTTAGGTGTGTTATCTGACCAAGTACTTATCGGATGGGTGTGCCTCTTTGAGAACATTTCAATAGCACCTAGGTTGAGGCATAGAAAAAGTGTTGTGCCCATCGGATATCCTTTTAATGGTCGATCGAGCATTAAGTACTATTTTTGCTCTAGTGTCATGCACATCCGAAAAAAACACGCTGCTAGGTATGTTATCCGATCAAGCACTTCTGGGATGGGTGTGCCACTTTGCATGTAAATCAATTCCACCTAGTTGAAGGTGTGTGCAAATTATTATGCCCATCGGATATGCTTTGCATTGTCGATCAAGCATAAAACACCGTTTTTGCCTTAGTGTCATGCACAACCATAAAAAAGCACGGTCCTAGGTGTGTTATTCAAACAAGTACTTATCGGATGGGGGATCCACTTTGCACGCAAGTCTGTTTAACCTAGTTTGAAATGCGTGCAAAGTATTGTCACCATCGGATATGCTCTGCATGGTCGATTACGCATTATACAACGTTTTTCCGGTAGTGATATGCACATCCGCAAAAAAACATGCCCTTAGTATGTTATCTGACCAAGTACTTATCGGATGGGTGTGTGGCTTTTGAGAACCTTTCAATACCACCTAGGTTAAGGCATAGGAAAAGTATTGTGCCCATCAGATATGCTTTGCATGGTCGATCGAGCATTAAATACCATTTTTGCCTTAGTGTCATGCACATCCGTAAAAAAACACGCTGCTAGGTGTGTTATCCGATCAAGTACTTGTGCGATGGGAATGCCACTTTGCATGTAATTCAATTCCACCTAGTTGAAGGTGTGTGCAAAGTATTGTGCCCATCAGATATGCGTTGCATTGTGGATCAAGCATAAAACACCGTTTTTGCCTTAGTGTCATGCACAACCATATAAAAACACGGTCCTAGGTGTGTTATTCAAACAAGTACTTATCAGATGGGGGCTCCACTTTGCACACAAGTCCGTTTTGTTGTGCCCATCGGATATCCTTTACATGTTCGATCGAGCATTAAATACTATTTTTGCTCTAGTGTCATGCACATCCGGAAAAAAACACGCCCCTAGGTATGTTATCCGATCAAGTACTTATGGGATGGGAATGATACTTTGCATGTAAGTCAAATTCCACCTAGCTGAAGGTGTGTGCAAAGTATTGTGCCCATTGGATATGCTTTGCATTGTCGATCAAGCATAAAACACCGTTTTTGCCTTAGTGTCATGCACAACCATGAAAAAACACGGTCCTAGGTGTGTTAATCAAACAAGTACTTATCGGATGGGGGATCTAGTTTGCACGCAAGTCTGTTTCAACTAGGTTGAGATGCGTGCAAAGTATTATCACCATCGGATATGCTCTGCATGGTCGATTACACATTATACAATGTTTTTCCGGTAGTGATATGCACATCGGCAAAAAAACATGCCCTTAGGTATGTTATCTGACCAAGTACTTATCGGATGGGTGTGCCTCTTTGAGAACATTTCAATACCACCTATGTTAAGGCGTAGGAAAAGTATTGTGCCCATCGGATATGCTTTGCATGGTTGATCGAGCATTAAATACCATTTTTGCCTTAGTGTCATGCACATCCGTAAAAAAACACGCTGCTAGGTGTGTTATCCGATCAAGTACTTATGCAATGGGAATGCCACTTTGCATGTAAGTCAATTCCACCTAGTTGAAGGTGTGTGCAAAGTATTGTGCCCATCAGATATGCTTTGCATTGTGGATCAAGGATAAAACACCGTTTTTGCCTTAGTGTCATGCACAACCATATAAAAACATGGTCCTAGGTGGGTTATTCAAACAAGTACTTATCGGATGGGGGCTCCACTTTGCATGCAAGTATCTTTCAATGACATTGAGGTGTGTGCAAAGTATTGTCACCCTCGGATAGGCTTTGCATGGTCGATCACGCATTATACACCGTTTTTTCCCTAGTGATATGCACATCTGCAAAAAAACATGCCCTTAGGTGTGTTATTTGATGAAGTACTTATTGGATGGGTGTGCCTCTTTGAGAACATTTCAATACCACCTAGGTTGAGGCATAAGAAAAGTGTTGTGCCCATCGGGTATCCTTTGCATGGTTGATCGAGCATTAAATACTATTTTTGCTTTAGTGTCATGCACATCCGTAAAAAAACACGCTGCTAGGTATGTTATCCGATAAAGCACTTATGGGATGGGCGTGCCACTTTGCATGTAAGTCAATTACACCTATTTAAAGGTGTGTGCAAAGTATTGTGCCCATCAGATATGGTTTGCATTGTCGATCAAGCATAAAACACCGTTTTTGCCTTAGTGTCAAGCACATTTGTAAAAAAACACGGTCCTAGGTGTGTTATCGGATCAAGTACTTATTTAACCGACATGCCACTTTTCATGCAACTCAATAACACCTAGCTTGAGGTGGGTGCAAAGTATTGTGCCCATCAAATGTACTTTGCATGGTATATCACGTATTAAACTCCATTTGTCCTCAATGTCATGCGCAACCATAAAAAAACACGCTTTTAGGTGTGTTATCCGACCAACTGTTTATCAGATGGGTGTACCACTTTGCATGCAATGCAATACCATAATTTTTGAGACTCATGCAAAGTATTGTGCCCATCGGATATGCTTTGCATTGTCGAACAGGCATTAAACACTGTTTTGGCCTTAGTGTCATGCACAACCGTCAAAAAATGCGGTCCTAGATGTGTTATTCGACTAAGTACTTATGGGATGGGCACGCCACTTTGCATGTAAGTCAATAATACCTAGGTTGAGATGTGTGCAAAGTATTGTGATGATCGAATATGCGTTGCATTGTTGATTAGGCATAAAACAGCGTTTTTGCCTTAGTGTCATGGACAACAACCAATAAAAAACATGGTCCTAGGTATGATATTCTAAAAAGTACTTGTCAGATGGGGGAGCCACTTTGCAAGAAAGTCAATTTCAACTAGGTTGATGTGCGTGCATAGTATTGTGTCTATCGGTTATGCTTTGCATGGGGGATCACACATTATACACCGTTTTCCCCCTAGTGTTATGCAGATCTGTCAAAGAACACACTCTTAGGTGTATTATCATACCAAGTACTTATTGAATGGGCGTTCCACTTTGCATGGAATACCATACCATCGCTTTTGAGGCACGTGCAAAGTATTGTGCCCATCGCATATGCTTTACATGGTAGATTGAGTATTAAATACCGTTTTTGCCTTGGTGTCATGTAGAACTGTAAAAAAACACGATCCTAGGTGTATTTTTCAAACGAGTACTTATCGGATGGGGATGCCACTTTGTACACAAGTCAATACTACCTAGGTTGAGGAACGTGCAAAGTCTTGTGTCCATTGGATATGCTGTGCATAGTCAATCGCACATTATACACCATTTTGTTCCTCGTGTTATGCACAATCATCATAAAATATGTTTGCAGGTGTGTTATCCAAACAAGTACTTATGGAATGGGTGCCCCACTTTTTATGCAAGTCAATATGACCTAGGTTGAGGCGTGTACAAAGTTTTGTGCCCATCGGAGAAATGTAGATGCGATAATACTAGAAAATTCTCGGTATGTGTATATGTGTGTGTGTGTGGCAAACAATTTTGATACAACAAAGTAAACACCTAGTGCACAAATTATGCACTTCATACCTTGAGTATTGTGTCAAAATAAAAGCTGAAATAAGCTTGTTGATGAGGATAAATATGCCCTTGAATAAAAGCACAGTTGTTATATGACCACAATAGGATTGCTTTGACACCTGTGATTTTGCCCACATGTAAGTTTGCAAATAGTATAAAAAACAATATAATAATATATTAATAGTTTGCAAATGTGTATAGCAAGTGAGTAATGGGAAGTGGAAGTGGGAGTGAGGAGGGAGGAGTGGAATGGGAGAGGGGAAGTAATAGGGGTGTATGATAATAAGTATAAAAATAGTATAATAATATATTAATAGTTTTCAAATGGCAAGTGAGTAATGGGAAGTTGGGGAGGGAAGAATGGAATGGGAGAGGGGGAGGTAATAGGGGAGTAGGATAATAAGGGAGTGAAATGAGTGAGGGGAGTTAATAGGGGATGAAAAAGAGGAGGGTGAGATGGAAAAATATGGGATTTTGGGAAATGGGAGGAGTATGGGACGTGGTGGAAATGTGGGATGGGAGTGGTGGCAATGGGGGAGGAAGAAGAAATGGATGGGGGGAGGGCCAATGGAAGATTGGGATGAGGGATGGGGGTCCAATGGGAGAGGGGGAGTAATGGGAGCCAATGGGAGAGGGGAGAAATGAAAAGCCAATAGGAGAGAGGGGAGGAATGGAAAGCCAATAGAAGAGGAGGAGGAAAACCTAATTTTTCTTATATATAGTCTTCCTTCTTCATTCATTCTCCCCTCATTTCATTCATTGAAGCAAGAAAGCAAGAAAGCAAGGACGAGCAAGAAAGCAAGGAAGGAAGAGCAAGAAAGCAAGAAAGAGCAAACTTACAAACTTTTTCTAGGTACTTGTAAAATGTTTTGATTAATTCTTTATCTAGATTTTTTAAAAAAAATTTGAAGAGAGAGAAAGAAAGAAAGAGAGAGAGGAACTAGAGAGAGAGAGAAAGTTTAGAGAGAAGGAGAGAAGCCTTGGAGGCCACGGCCTCTAGGAGGAAGAGGGAAGTGGAGGGGGATGACAGGGAAAAAAGGAGGGAGGGAGGAGCCAAGGAGGGAGGGAGGAGCGACGGAAGAGGGGAGGGAGGGAGGGAGAGAGGGAGGGAGGTGCGGAGGTAGGGGGAAAGAGGGAGGGAGGTAGGAGGAGGGAGGAAGAGGGAGGGAGGAGGGGGGGAGTAGGGGGGGATTGCCGCCAGGGGGAGGGAGGGGAGGGAGGAGGGACGGGAGGGAGCGGGGGGCGGTGGGGTAGGGGGGAGCAGGGGCGGCGGGGTAGGGGGCAGGGGCGGCGGGGTCGAGAGGAGGGGGCGGCATCGAGAGGAGGGGGCAGCATCGAGAGGAGGGGGGGCAGGGTCGAGAGGCGGGGGCGACGGGGTCGAGAGGAGGGGGGGCAGCGTCGAGAGGCGAGGGCGACGGCGTCGAGAGGGGGGCGGCAGGGCCGAGAGGAGGGGAGGTGAGGTCGAGAGGGGGGGCAGCAGGCTGGGACAGGAGGGAGGGAGAGGGGGGCTCCTGGCGGCCACGGCCGCTAGGACTGGAGGGAGGGGGAGAAGGAGCGGGAGAGGCGGGGTCGAGAGGAGGGGGGCAGGGAGGGGGGGCAGCAGGGTCGAGAGGAGGGGGGCGGGGTCGAGAGGGGGGGCGGCAGGGAGGGACAGGAGGGAGGGAGAGGGGGGGTCCTAGCAGCCGCGGCCACCAGAACGGGAGGGAGGGGGGTCCTAGCGGCCATGGCCACCAGGACTGGAGGGAGGGGGGAGGGAGCACGGGCGGTGGGGTCGAGGGGAGGCGGGTAGGGTCGAGAGGAGGGGGGGCGACGTCAGGGAGGGGGGGAGGGAGCGGGGGTGGCGGGGTTGAGAGGAGGGGGGCGGGGTCGAGAGGGGGGTCCTAGCAGCCGCGGCCACCAGGACGGGAGGGAGCGGGGGGTCCTGGCAGCCGCCAGGATTGGAGGGAGGGGGAGGGGGTCCTGGCGGTTGCGGCCGCTAGGACGAGAGGGAGGGGAGGGAGGCAGGAGGGAGGGAGAGAGAGAGAGAGGAGGGAGGGGAGGGAGGGGAGGGAGGAGGGAGGGGAGGGAGGGGGTCTTGGCGGCCATGGCCGCCAGGGTGAGAGGGAGGGGAGAGGAGGGAGGGGAGGGAGAGAGAGGGGAGAGGAGAGAGGGGAGGGAGAGAGAGAGAGAGGGGGGGTTCCTGGCGGCCACAGCCACTGCCTGAGAGGGAGGGGAGGTGAGAGGGAGGGGAGGGAGAGAGAGAGAGAGGGGGGGAGGGAGAGAGGAGGGAGGGGAGGGAGAGAGAAAGCGAGAGAGAGAGTGAGGGGGGGTCTTGGCGGCCGCGGCCATCAGGGTGAGAGGGAGGGGAGAGGAGGGAGGGAAGGGAGAGACAGGGGAGAGGAGGGAGGGGAGGGAGAGAGAGAGAGAGAGGGGGGGGTTCCTAGCAGCCGCAGCCGCCGGGTGAGAGGGAGGGGAGGTGAGAGGGAGGGGAGGGAGAGAGAGAGAGAGGGGGGGGTCCTGGCGGCCATGGCTGCCAGGGTGAGAGGGAGGGGAGGGAGAGAGAGAGAGAGAGGGGTGAGAGGAGTGAGGAGAGGGAGGGGAGGGAGAGAGAGAGAGGGGGGTCCTGGCGGCCGCGGCCCTAGGGTGAGAGGAGTGAGGAAAAGGGAGGGGAGAGAGAGAGAGGAGTGAGGGGAGGGAGGGGAGGGAGAGAGAGAGAGAGAGAGAGGGGAGGGGAGGGGAGAAGAGAGAGAGAAGGAAGAGAGAGAGAGAGGACTCCTGGGGGCTGCGGCCCCCAGGGATGAGAGGAGAGTTAGAGGAGCAATGGAGGGAGAGGAGTGAGGGAGGGAGAGGGGTGAGAAGACGTGATGGAGAGGGAAACACTAGTAGAGAGAGAAGAGAGATGAGAAGACTTTAGGGAGAGGGGAAGGTAAGCGACTAGAGAGAGAGGAGAGATGAGAAGAGTTGAGGAGAGAGGAAGGTACGCGACTAGAGGAAGGTTGGGAAGGTATGGGACTAGAGAGAGAGAGATATGTGACTAGAGAGGGAGCTCCATCGCATAGAGAGGGAGCTCCATTAGAGAGAGAGAGAGCCCACTACATAGAGAAGAGGAGAGGAGTAGAGCGAGAGAGGTCGAATTCTTACAAGAGCAACAAATAAGATTTGACTTAGGAAAAGAACTTACGAGAAGAATGAAAGGGACGTACGAGAAGAAAGTATCAAGAAAAATGTTGAACAAATTTAAATTCAAATTTCCCTCTCTTTTTTAAAAATTCAAATTTATGCGTGGGAGGAGTGGGCTAGTTTTTTTTATATATACTCTTCTTTCCATTCATTCATTCTCATTCTCTTCTCATTTCATTGAAGCAACCAAGAGCGGAAGAGAAAGGATAAGCGGAGCCTTACTTTTTTCACTTTTTCCAGGTACTTGCATTCTTTTTCATTCGTCTTATAATTCTTTTTCTTTACTTACAATTCTTTTTCAATTAGTTTTTTGTTAAAGTTTTTGAGTTCTATTTCTTAAAATTTGTCTTGTAATTCTTTTTCTTTACTTACAATTCTTTTTCAATTAGTTTCTTGTTAAAGATTTTGAGTTCTATTTCAATTAATTTCTTATTGAAATTTGTGTTCTAAATTTGAAAAGAGAGATAGAGAGAAAGAGAGAGCTAGAGAGACAGAGTGTGTGAGAGAGATAGCACGAGATTAAGAGAGAAAAGAAAGGAGGGAGAGAAAGTAGGAGAGAGAGATAGAGAAAGAGAGAGAGAGAGAGAGAGAGAGAGAGAGAGAGAGTGAGAGAGAGAGAGAAAGACGGAAAGAGAGAGACAGATTAAGAGAGAGAAGAGGGGCGGAGGGAGGCCAAGAGAGGGAGGTAGAGAGAGAGAGATAGACTCGGGGGGGTCACTATGTATAAACCCTCTATACCACGTGCGTTCAAGGCATATTTCTAAAATCCCTTATCTGTGTAAAATTTTCATTAATAAAATGTACCCCTTTTCTATACAAATCTGTAAATTTTTTCCAAAACTATTTTAAATAGTCCCTTATGTATATTTATTTCTGTAAATTTTAGAAATAAAAAATATCCTTTTGTTGAACTCACATGATAGGGTTACATATGATGAGTGACCCCCCCGAGGAGATAGAGAGAGAGAGAGAATGAGACTTCTCGCGGCCATGGCCGCCAAGGGAGGGAGGGAGGGAGGGAGGGAGAGAGAGAGAGAGAGAGAGAATGAGAAATGAGAGAGAAGAGGGGAGGGAGAGAAAGAGAGATTAAGAGTGAGAAGAGGGACAAAGGAGAGAGAGAAAGGGAGAGAGGGAGGGAGGGAGGGAGGGAGGGAGGGAGGAAGGATAGGAGAGATTAAGAGAGAGAATTTAGAGAGAGAGAGAGAGAGATAGAGAGGGAAAGAATGACAAATCCTAGCGGCCAAGAGGATAGAGGTAGGGAGATGGGAGGCTAAGAGAGAGAGAGAGAGAGAGGGAGAGAGAGAGAAGAGGAGAGAGAGAGAGAGGAGAGAGGTGGAGAGAGAGAGAGAGAAATAATTACAAATCCTAGGGAGAGAGAGAGATGAAGAGAGAGAATGATAAATCGTAGCCGCCATGGGAGGGAGAGAAAGAGAGACTTGAGATAAACTAAGCGAGAGAATGAGTGGGATGAGGACAGAGAGGAAAAAACATAAGAGTTGTCAGAGAGAGAGAGAGAGAGAGAGAGAGAGAGAGAGAGATTAAGAGAGAGAATGAGGTGTCTTGACTATGGCTACAGAGAGAATTAGGAGGAGAGAGAAAGAGAGAGAGAGAGAGAGAGAGAGAAAGTTCAGAGGAAAGAGAGAGTTTTATATATTTACATGTTTTATATTATACTTTTAAAAAATTATAAAAGAGTGAATTTATGGTTTGTTTTGAAGGTGAGATAATATTTTTATATATATTCATCTTTTATATTGAAAAATGTTAACTTTTCTTTAGATACTTGTTCTTCATTTCTCTCACATGCAGGTTTAGCCTCTATATCAAAACCCCTTCTTTTGCATATTTAAGCCTCTTAAACCCCAACACATTAAAATGAACACAGAAAAAGAAATTATCTATTGCTTTTCTTCACTTTGACGGTTGGTTTAGCATAGTTTAGCATAGATTATATTGCCTTAGAGGAGAGACAATTCTCCAAGTTGCCAATCGAAGCCATGCTCAAATTTTTCTAACTAGTTCCTAATCGTTGTCAGTCCCTTCGCTCACATGCCGTTTAACACTCATAGCATGCTATTAAATAAGACCTTTTACCATTTACTAAGAAGTTTATCAATGGGCAGATTGAGATAGCAGATATCAGTGGACAGATTACATATATCAGTGGACAGATTACATGTCATGGGACATATTGGAGCTTGATGATTATTGGTTATTTTTATTGCATTTGTATGAATATTTAAGCTCATTTATTTTCATAAAAAACCTTGTAAAGACTTCTAGGCTATTTTTGACATTTATTGCCATATGAAGCACCTTGTAATAAACCCGACCATCCCGACCATTCACTATTTAACTAGTATCAGTGGGCTGCATAAGTGGATATTAGTGGAACAGTATTTAGTGGGTAGATTTTATCAGTTGGGTATCAGTGCATGGAAAGATTACATGTCATCATGAAGATTGAAGCTTTATCACTAGAGGGCAAATCAATGGATGGACAGATTACATGTCTTCATGAAGATTGAAGCTTTATCACTAGAGGACATTTTATTTCATTGTAAAGCTTTATTGGCTAATTTTTTTACATTTGTACAAATATTTAAGCCTTGTAAAGCCTTCTAGGCTATTTCCCACATTTATTGCTATAAAATAATTTGTAAATCCCTCTCCGCTATTGGTCACATTTATTGCCATATGAAGCTTTGTAAAGCCTTTTGGGCTATTTCCCACATTTATTGTATCAAGCGTTGTATATTCTACTTTACTTGTATGTATCTAAATTCTTCATTGTCTTTTCTTGTAGGATTATGGAGCAATCAACTAATGTGGGGGCTATCCTAAATGACTCTGAGATTAGAACATGGGTCTCTGATGTCACTTTGAATTTGAAACGAAAGGAATATAGCCGCAATGGCTTTGGTTAGGTGGACTCGATATCACATGGGTAGAAGAGCTTGGTTTCTTCATCAAAAGGAAAAGAGACTCTTTCTACTTATGTCAAAAAGGGAGTTCAATGATGTTGAAGATCCATGGGATGCTACTTTCTTAAAAAAAGATATGACTTCAAGCCTTGTAGTAGGCATAATGATAGAGCCAAAAGAGACTTTTATGGATATTTTCACAAAGAGTTCAGATCCTGAAGTTGGCGGTCTTCATTTTGTTGTGTGAAGGAGAGACTCAAAGACCTTTGTGATGCCTCCTCCTCAACCATCAAAGTGTCCAGAGCTGCAAAGTGCATTGGAGGCTCTTGCATATACTTGGGAGCAATTTCCTAATGTGGTGGCAAAAAGTATGCATGCAAAGATAATGTTTGAGTACTTTCAGGATGCACAATATGCTCCTCATATTCAAGGGTCTTCACATGAAGGAGATCAAGCTCAGAATTCGATGCAGGGACAAGAAGAACATGCACACTGTCACAAACATGTAGAACATGAGCACAAACTTCTAGAGCAAGAAACGGTGGATGTAACTAAGGATAATGAAACACAAGCCTTGAGTGCACGAGAATTAAAAAAAATTGAAGAAGATCAAGGTCGATCCACTGCAGTTATGCTAGAAGCTCTTGCTAGCAAACCACGACGTGAAATGCAAAAGGCTAGTACTGCAAGAGCCATGGTTCCAAGCAGTAAAAAAAGGCATCGTCCCACTGTAGAGAAAGATCATGTGGATGAAAAGCGGTTAAAAGAAGAGAAAGATGAAGAAGACTCAGAACTCGAGACTAAAGATGATCAGCATGAACTCACATCAATCAAAAATCTTAATCTGCATCTTAATGAAGCAGTAACTGATGATGATGTGGGATATATCTGGGGTCAAAGGACGTGGTTTGTGAATGCCAAAGATGTGGAAGCTGCAGCTATCTTTACTAATAGCCGAAGCCTTGATATATCCTATGCACTGCAAATATACGAGGCTTTGAGAGATGGAAAGAAACCTGTGGCAACAAGCAATGTGGTCCTGCGCCCAATAATGTTTTGTCCAATCAAAAATAGCTTTCTGGATCAAATAACATTTATAGGGCCTACACATTTTGAGGAAATCGTCAATCGATTCTTTAAAGACACTCTTAAAAATATTCCACATGAACAAGGCAAAGAGGCACAAGGTGAGAATATGCTAAAGGAAGCAAAGAAGGAATTCCTCCTTCATTGCAGATTCTAGCCCATTGATGGTCAACATTGGGATTATGCTTGTAATCAAATCGCAAAAGAAGCAAAGGAGGTCAAAAGACTCACTTCATAACAATTTGCAAAGATAAGTTCATTCCATTATTATCCTACAATAATCTGTATATTCAAGCATGAGATTAAGTATTTGATTGAGTCCTAAAGACTTAATCATTATGTCCATGGAAAGCGTAAGATATCCTCAACATCAGAGGTCTTACAGAAGGCAAGGGTTATATGGACAACATTTGGTTCTCCAAATCTTGATTTGAAGTGAAGGGTCACAAAAGCAGACGCCGACACACTCACAAACTTCTATACTTCTTTCAGTGCAGTTGTGCCTAGGGGAACTCAAGAGCGAGAAGAAATATGACAAGCCTCAAGGTGGTGAGGGACAGATATGTTCTATCATATTCATCCTGTTTAAGTGTTCAATGAGATGCTTGAAACGTGCATTGCTTGTGAACGTGGATAGTTGACCTATGAAGCTCCTTTGTTTATCTCCGAAAAATCAAAGGTAATGGATAAGAAGGAGTTGACAGCAAGGATGTGGAGGCCTATAAAGTACTTACCTGACAAGTATGCACCAATGGCAGCACAAAAACTTTTAAAGAAAGAATGGTTTTTTGGAAAGAAAGACAAAGACCACTGCATGGAAGAATGCATCAATGTACAGGTGAGGCGTGATGCAGTGCATAGTGCCATTAAGTATTTGCTGTCAGAGAAACAAATTCCACTTACTCATTGTAAGGTTGACTATAATGTGGTCAAGCATTTAGCTTCTTTGTCAATACCCAAGGTAAAAATATGGGCAAACAGGTGGATTAAAAGAATGAAGATGGGTCAGAAATAGTAACCTCTTACATGAGAAAAGAAATCCCACAACAGGTGGTTGCATATGTGGAAAGATTAATCAGCGAGATAAGGATGCTGACAGATATGCACCAAAGCTTTCAATTCAATGTAGAGGTTACGGTAGAGTTTGGAAAGCTTGTGAACTTTAGGGGAGTTTCAGAAGATGACTTCATCAAGAATGAGTCAGCATGGGATAAGCCACAACTATTCTTTATCAATGAAGTTTCTAGCATTGATATCCATAACTTCATTGATAGAATAGTATATACCACCATTAGCAAAGTGGCAATTTGCAACATTGTCATTTTTGTTGATAAAAAAGACAAAGAAGCTGTGCAGGTTACTCTAGAGTGAGCATATTCATCAGATTTGAAGATCTATAGTGGTGTTTATGCAGCAAAGAGAGGCAAGAGAGAATGTGGCATAGCGATTCAATCTCTTGAATCATTCTTCTTGTGTATGCGGAGTCCCAACCCTGATCACTCCTTACAAAAGAACATAAGAGGGAATTCAAATAATTTGAGATTGATGCTAGAAGAGAAAGATATTCCCAGGTCCATACATTATCAAAAAAACAACTATGGAAGTCCTGCAAAAAGTGGGAGTCTCTTGCTTACCATGATGGAGAATTTGCTACCGGCAGGTTGGGAGGTCACCTTGTGCAGGATGGTATATTTATTTGAGGATCTCCTTAGAAAAGGCAACTCCACAAATATTATTGAAAACAAGCATTTCATGGCTTATTTTTAGCTTCAAGTAGATCTAACCATAGTCTATGAAAAAGAGGTAGAGCACAAGGACACTGATGACATGGATGATTACCTTGAAGATCATAATGTCCCAGTTGATGATGATGAAAAGATGGACTTACATGACCCGTTCAGAGAGAGGTTGGTGGATGAAGAGAAAGATGATGATGCCTTCTTTGATAATTATGGCTCGCAGGGTTATGTAAAAAGGCCACTACGACAATACTTAGCGGTATGAACTCTCTATTTCTCAACTAAATACAATTTTTTAAATAAGATTTAAATTTAAAGATAATGAATCTAATCTCTCATATTTGTTTACAGGCAATAGAGGGAGAAGAAATGGATGAAGTCAATATGGAGGCACTCCCTTCTACTTCAGCAATGCAACCACCTCTAAATTTGATTGAAGAATCCCATGAGCACAAGAGCTTTAAAGACACCATGGAAAAGCAGAATGACCACAAACATAGAATACAAGCTATGACAGAGACCCATTCTGCAAATTTAGCTGCATTGGATAAAAATGGAGAGCTCATTTGAAGTTAGGATCGTTTTGAAATGGGAACCTCAGTATTTGAGCTTTGGTAGAGAGGAGGTTTCAATCCTCTCCAATCCTTTAAAAGAGGTTAATGACAATGTTATCCTAGCCATTCTCAAGTAACGTTTGTTTATTTGTTGCTACTTCAATGAGCTAACATTTGTTTATTTGTTTACAGTGTAGTTATATATCAGTTTCTAGTGTAGAATGTAAATCCATTCTATGAGCTAATGTTTGTTTATTTCTTGGTGCAGTGTAGTTATTTATCAGCTTCCTAGTGTAGTGCAGAATCGTGTCTACATGCTTGATGCTCTCCTTTCTTCTATTCTTAGCTCTCCTCAAAAGACTATAGAAGATGTTTGTACTTGGTTAAGCCCTTTGAATTTAGATGGGGTGCGAGTCATCTTTATGCCTTATCACGAGGAGTAAGTATCAACTCCAACCTTATTTTTACTATTTCTTTGGCAAGTTTGTGTAAAACAATAATCATTTTTATTCTGGTCGTGTAGCTCATATTGGAGTCTAATCGCTTGGGACCTTGAAGTCAACCATTTGTGGTTTGTGAATTCAATGGAAGGCTATCATGCCAACTCCCCAAGGTAATTATTCTCTTAATATTTTTGTTACTTTCTTATTTTGTATCTTATGATCATGACATATTAATATATTTAATATGTCATGATGGACAGTGCTGAGTATCTACTATCAGAACAACCATGGAGCAACAAGACCAAGTAGAATTCAAATGACGTCTACCAGTGGAGCAAAAAGATGGGCACAGATGTGGGTGGAGAGTTGCCTACAACTGCATGTTTTTTCTTAGAGAGATTTTCGATTTGGAGTTACCAGTCAAAATGGAATCATATACAGAAGCCGATCTACTAGTGTTTTGGGCTGAGAGGATTCAACGTCTAATTGCTACCATTGGGAAACAACCTGAAAATATGACTACATTACAGCATGTATAAAACCTTATCTTTATACTTGTATGCTTGTTCAAGCCTTTAATTGGGATGTGTAAATCTCATAACTTTTTTATATTTTCCTCCAAGAGGAGAAGAGACTAAACCCAAGAAGCTAATACTTTTTTTTAAATATAGAAATGTTATAGCAAATTTTCCTCAAAATATACAAAGCGTTGCATATATGCTCGATCCTCTTATTTCAGAAGTGCTTAGCAACAAAGAAGAAACCATAGAGGATGTTTGCAAGTGGTTGAAGCACGTTCCTATGAATGAGGCATGAGTTATCTTTACAGCATATTATGAGAAGTAAGCCGGTGGCCTAGTCGACCGTTTTGGGCGGATTGGGTTGGTCACCCAATTGAGCCCAACCGACTATGACTGGTGGCTATATAAGAGCAAGCCCGTGAACCCCATTTCATCACAGGCTACAGCAACCCTGATTCCTTAGCATCCAGCCTCCGTCCTCTACTGTTTCCACCTCACCATCGAAGCTTCTTTCACTCGACCTAGTCGATGGAGCCGACCAGTCAACCTAGTTGGTGGAACTGACTAGTCATCCATGGAATATTCAAGGAATATTCCCTATACCAAGAAGAGGAGGAGTACGAACAAGGAGAAGAAACAAGTTTGGAAAAGAAAGATCCTTCCATACCTACGACTGGTGGCTATATAAGAGCAAGCCCGTGAAGCCCATTTCATCACTGGCTATAGCAACCCTAATTCCTTAGCATCCAGCCTCCGTCCTCTATTGTTTCCAACTCGCCATCGAAGCTTCTTTCACAGGAGTGCACGGTTGGGAGGCAGTGCCATCTATTGTATCAGTTCTAGAGTAATCAAATTTTTGAGTCTCCATACTATCTATGTTCTCTCTTGCATACGAGATCCTCTTATCTGTTGAGCACAGACGTTGTATTGTTTTCTTACAGATGCATTCCCTCGTCCTTGGAATCTTCCTCGATTGGAATGATTTCCTCTGATGTTGCTGAGGGTGATGTTGATGCTGATGTTGATGCTGGCTTTGATTTTGTTACTGATGATGACCACTTTTCTGATATGATCTACCTCTGCCTTTTCCTTTGCCTGTGCTTCTGTCTGAAGTTGTGAATGCCTAATCATTAGAATGACCTTTATGTGCTTGAATGGCCTGAGTCCTGAGTTCTTTACCAAGTAGGACTGATTGAAGTTCTTCTAGTGTTGGAATTTGCCATTGGATGGTAATACTCTGGACTAGATTCTCGTATCCCTCTCCTAGTCCATTTAGGATTACTTGAACCATTTTTGCAGGGTTCATAGTCTCTCCTGCTACTGCAAGTTGATTGTTGTATTCTTTTATGCGAAGTACATAAGCATGACCGGTTTCACTGCTATTGTAGAAACTCTGGTTGATCTTGTTTCTCAAGGTGAGATTCCTAGATGTGTTCTTGGACTCGTAGAGAGCTGCGAACATATCCCATGCTTCTTTTGATGTCTTGACTGTGTTGAGCTATCCTAGCATTACATCTTGCACATTCTTCTTGATCAGGCGATAGGCATACTTGTCTTTCTTCTCCCATTCTGCCTGAGCTTGGGAGGATTACCAAAAAGCGAGCGGAAATAACCAAGCAAAGTAATTGAACCGAGCGATGAAAAATGAGCAAATTATCCATTATATGAGACATTAATGATCAATTCATAAATTTAATTGAAGCTCAATCAATATAACCAAAGTCTAACTTTCCTCCTCCTTTGCTCAAACATATAAAATCTTTATTGAAAGTTGTTGGCGCCTCTCTTGCCTCTTGGCCTCCTATTGCCTATTGTAGCTACCTTTCTTTATTACCTCTTGCCTCTAGGAGTGGAATCTCTATTTCTTTACACCTATTCCTCATTTAGAACAAATGGTAGCGGCACCAAAAGACTCAATTCTTTATGTTTTTCTCATAACCTCTTCTCTTTTTACCCCACTTCGCATGACTCTGAAAATACATTTTTCCTTTGCCTTTTGCATCATAAATAAAATTAAAAACTAGAGGGAATTATTTTGTATTATTTTAAGGATATCCAATTTTTTAAAAATTTACTTAGAATCCATAGTCATGTACACCTTATCCTCTACACCACTTCAAGGTCAAATTTCAACATGGAACTTGATGGGCGGTAGAGATAGCATATTAATATGTTGTGCAAAGATTGTCCTAGAAGGCTCGGAATCTCTGCTTACAGAGGCCATAACTTTTGCTGTAGACCTCCGATCGAGATGACTTTAAAACCAAAATTGTAGTAATCAAGCTCATCTATGCCACTAGAAGTTCATATTTCAACATTAAGCTTGAGGGTTGGTAGAGACCGCGTATTAATATGCGGTGTAGAATGGTCATCCTAGAAGGCCCAAAATCTCGCTTGTAGAGGCCATAACTTTTTCTACAGACCTCTGATCGAGATGATGTAAGAACAAAAATTGTAGTACTCAAGCTCATCTACAGTATTCCAAGGTCATATCCATATCTCATCATAAATATTGAGGGGTGGTAGAGACCAAGTATCAATATGCGGTGCAAAATGGTCCCAAAATACATGGAATCTCTGCTTGCAAAGGCCATAACTTTTGCTACAGACCTTCGAGCAAGATGATGTTTTAAAAAAATTGTAGTACTCAAGCTCTTCTACACCTTCAAAGGTAAAATTTTAATAATTAACATATATTTTTGGTTGTGCATAAGGGTACAACAATTATGCAGATAAAGTGGGAATGGTATGTGAATTTTTTTTTCTTATTAAATTTTATGCTCTTTGATGGAAATTATCATAGTATTTTGGCTGTGCTTAGGGACCTTACATTCTCAACATCCTTAACCCTAAACGTGATGATTAATGGAAAAAGGATTCACTACTAAATTTGAACCAATTCGTACTCTTGATTGTTTGAATGTTGGGATTCATTTTATCATTTTTTGGTGAGAGTCCACCTTATGTTAATAAAGAAAATGAGGAGAGGACCAATCAAGATCATGGTTTAAGGAATTTCTCCTTTTTGTTGGGATATTTATGATTTAAAAATAATGATGATTCTCTATTTCTAATAGTGTGAGATTAAATAACATTTTTGTTACTAATATCATAGGAGTGAGAGTTGTTGTGGAAGAGATCACCACTTATATATTTTATCCTTTTTCACCTATGGATATCATCATGTGTCATGGAGACAAATTTCTTTTCAATTGATAGTTGGGGATTACATTGCAATGGGATTGGACTTTGCTAGTGAAAAAACGTTTGTTGGATGAAAACATTGTAAGGTGGCTAGAAATAGCATGTCCTAGGTATACACTTGCTATTTGAGTAGTAAAGCACTAATATTTAGAGTCTTCTATAAATTTCCAGTACTTAGAGGTGCTTTTTAGACTCTATAGTCTCTTTACTTTATAAAATGCACAATAAAGTCAAAGATTTTATATCTAATTATAGATATTTTGTTTTACTTTTATGCTACATAGCTAAAATAGCCTTCCACCTTACCATGCTTTCAACCTGATGCTTAAATGCAAGTAATGTGCTAAAATAGCTACATAGCTAAAATAGCCTTCCACCTTACCATGTTTTCACCATGATGCTTACATGCAAGTAATGTGCTACTTGGCTTTCCCCCTAGCTTTGAGATGTGTGGAGATGGGATCCCTATCATATATCTTTGATAGGATATGCATAAAACATTGCACTCAATATATAGTCTAGCAAGAGATTTCTTGCATTACAAAATGAATAGACTTCTTATTATTTGTTTCATCTACTTTGGCATAATAGACATAAATTCATTTGATAAAAATATATTCTTATGAAAGAATGTCCATACATTGATCATGCCTTTGACTTTTTTGGTCGTTTGGATCTATTTACAATGTAGATTGTGTTTGTAGTGATCTTCTAGGCTAAGCAATAGCAATGGAAAGGGTAGTGGTGAGAAGCGTGATCGAATGATCAAACAGAACGAAAATGATCCTTGATTTGTTGATGATGAATACTTAGATACTTTGAATTGAAAATCAGTTTGTCATATTGGTCAATGTAATATTTTAACTTGGTCTTTGATTACTTTAAATCACATCGATATTAAGCAAGACTATGGGTAGTAATATGACATCTTACACATGATATTCTACTACTTGAATCATTATGCCAAATTGTGGCTATTTCTTCTTTCTAATTTTTGGATGCATGTGATGGGTTGAGTCAAATATCATATATTGATTTTTCTTGCTCAGTTTTCATTGATCGCTTCATGAGGCTAGCTCGGTTTTCATCGTTGGGCCATAGACTGCCTCAAGCTCGGGCAATGGCAAGATCTGCTACTGGTGCAAAAACTATTTGTGTAGATGTAGATCCCATTACTGGTGCTATGATAACAAAATGGAGTAGAGCTACTGGTGGCTAGATTGTCCAATGGTCTAGGTGTAGACCCATCGATACACTCCCATTTGTCCTGAAGTACAAGAATGGTCTCCATTCGGTATTTCCATGTACCATAATTGGAGTTGTCTAACTTAACAGATGCCTCCAGATTGAGGTTGCTAGTCATAGACATGGTGCAAGAAATGTACTCAAAAGTGTCATGAAAATCTCTGTATGAATCAACTGCAAATACACTAACTATGCCAAGTGAAATCTCTGTACCATCGGTGAAGATAGAACTGCAATATATAAAATCAGATCTGTATTACAAGGCTTGTGGCAATGATGTCGGGAATAGCCAAGAGGCTTTACAAGGCTAAAATGATGTGCACGATGCCATGAGATAGCCGAATAGGCTTTACAATGGTGGCATGTGTGTGTGAAATCAAATGCTATTTGCCCATTGAAACAATCTGCAATGCCTCTGTACTCTCTAAAGCCTGCTCACTGAACTGATGAATGTAAGGTTTCAGGTAATGTAATGATGTGAAACCGTATGTGAGCATATGGACTGAGTAGGTACTAGTCGGGAATTTCGGGCATGGCTTAGATTGGCAACTTGGGGAAATTCAAAGCGTCCCCTCTATGGTGATCTAGTCTACTCTGATCTAGATCTATACCAACCATCGATCAATGAAAGAACAGCAAATAATTCCTTTTCTTTTGTTCTTTTTAAGTGCCAGGTCAGATGCGTCGATGTAGAGGCAAATGTGCATGAAGGAATTGGTTTTGTCGGCGAGGCTCAAATGCGAGTGTAAGTTGCATAGAAATGTGCACATGATGTGACAAGCACATAGAGCATGAAAAAACGAGCAACTCTCCTTTTTAAATCACCCTCAAATTCTTCCTGGATCAAGAGATACGACTTGATCTATGTGGACGGGCAAAAGGAGTGCAAATGTGCTCAATGATGATGTGTCACTGTGGGTCACATGCAGTGATGATGTGGCACTGTGCCTAGCAAGATGTGTGCCAGTGGAGCCCTATGTTGAGGTGGTAGGAGTGGTCACATGAAGTGACTGTAGAGCACTGTGTGTGCCTGCAAAGCTCAGTGCTGACTGGATAGCTAAGATGGCACTGTTGAGGTGGCACAAATGATGATGTCAGTAGATGACATGGCACTAAGGACATGGAAAATGATGTGGCACTGATGATGTGGTAGGTGATGTATCACTAGTGATGTGGCAGGGGTGACGTGGCAAATGATGTGGTTGCCAGCATGGCCGATGATGTGGCATAATGGATAAGGTGATAATGTGGCAATCTCATGGGGCTACTGATGTGGTAGTGTAGATAGGGGTGCCACATGGGTTAAGCTGGTTGTGCCACATATCAATAGGTGAGAGAGCCTTATCTACCACGTGGCAGATAAGGTGATGTGGGACACGAGCCACGTGTTGCCTTCTTGCAGACCAGAATCTACTACAGATTCCATCGTTAAGTCGATTCCGTCATTACAGGAGAGGTTGGAGCTGTTGTCAGAGAGTGCTCTATGCAGAGTCGTGGAGGAGCCACGTAAGCTTGGAGGTGCGCTGAGGAAGCTGGGAGCCTAAAGTGCTCTGAAGCTTAGGCTTTGCTGGAGGTCGCTCTGTTGATGGCAGTATGGAGCCTTGAATGGGCTTTGATAGTTGATAGAGCCTTGTCGCAGGAGGTAATAGCTCGTTGGTGCAGAGTTTACGCAGAGCCGAAGCTCGTTACAGGAGCCGTAGGGTGGTTACCATTAAAGGGGCTCATTGCCGGCTGTGTAGAGGTGGCTTGCATGGGCAGTTCTAAAGTGTTGCTCATGAGAGGAGCACTGTAAATTTGCAAGAAGCCTGGCATTGCTGTTGGCGGTGACTTGCTGTAGATGGCATTAGTGATGTTCTGAGTTGGAGGCATGTAGTGGCCGTCAAAGCATAGCGTTGGTGATGGCTACTGAGCGGAATGTTTGGAAGCGCAGCTGGAGCTTTGTAGTTGGAGATCGTTGATAACGGGCTGGTAGTGGAAGGCTATGGCAACGCTACTGTAGTCTTGGAAGAGCCATGTAGGAGCTTGTTGGAGGAGGCTATGCATTGGCTACTGGTTCGTGGCATCCTTCGTTGGAGCGATGGCCTTAGTTGGGGAGCTCGCCTCAAGAGCTTTTGATAGGGATGGCCGGTGAAGGAGACTTGTTGGAGAGGCTTAGCTTAGGAGCTCTAGTCGAAGGGAGAGGAGAAGAGTGGCAGAGATGCTTCACTACTTTGAAATCAAACTTTCTTTCTCTTTGTCACAGATCTGTCAAATAAGATTCTTTCAAAGCTAATGAAAACTGATTTTTCTCTCACAAAACAAGCTCTCTCTCTCTCAAAAAAGTCTAGGCTCTCAATGAACGGAAGTCTCTCTCTTGGAATGAATGGAAATTTCTATCAAAGGATGGATGAATCTCAATCACTCTCTCATGGAAGAATGAATGGAAATCTTCTTCCAATGGACAGAATTTTCTCTCAACGGAAGTGAAGGGAAGGATCTCACAATCACTCAAGAGAACTCTCAATCTCATAATCTCTCTTGCACTCTCAAGAATCACAATGCCTCAGCGGAAGGCAAGGGAGCTTTGATACCATGACAAAATATGAAGAGGGGAGAGGAGAAGAGTGGAGATGAGGAGAGAGGGCACAGCTAGAGAGCACACCACAAATAACTAACTGTACACTAGATTTAGTTGAAAAAATAGAATATATATAAACCCATTTAGGGTTAGGGTTAGGGGATCTAACCCTTTCCTTTATAGCACTCTATAAGGTTAGTGCTATGCACATATGATCACGTGATGGTGCTATGCACACATGATCACATGATGTTGAGCATGAATTCTCAACGGCCTGGTTCATTGCAAGACTAAGGAAGAAAATTTGGAAGGATATGAAAAAGATTAGCAGCTATGAAGCGTTCAATGGTTCTCATGCGGCGGCCATTAACATCGAGGATGGCATGACTGACTCTTACACTAGCAGTGATGATGGTAGATCTAGTGCACGAGATAAGTGCTCTAAAAAGGGCAAATCCAAGTCCACTGCCAAAACATCAAATGAAGATTCTATGATCATGAAGCTGAAAGAAGACATGATGCAGGCCATGGAACAAAAGCTTCACTTGTCTCAGTTGCCACCTCAGACTTATCCACGATGAGAAAATGTCTGGTGTCCACACTGCATGGCCAATCATATAGCAAATGATTGCCTAGTCCTAAGAGCCAGGATGACTGCACAAGCAAATCCACCGCCAAGGTTGTGGTGCCATATCTGCGTCGTCAGCAGCCATGATGAAAAGAGTTGCATCTTCATCATGTGCAACAATCGACCTCGATCTCAACAATACCAAGCGGCACACATGCCAATGTTTAGGCAACTGGCACTTGCACAAGCACCCCCAGCTCCGAGAGTAAATCATGTTCCTGTTCGGACACAAGTCCCACAATTACTCAAGAATCCAAATCCATGACCATATCCAAGAGCGCCAAATCCAACTCCTCAAGCAGTTCCAATACATTAATTACAAGCCAAGGAAGTAGACTCGCCATTTGAGTATGAAGCAGAGTACCCAGTGTAATATGTAGAAGGCACAGAGGGACTAATACCAATCTATGCAAATCAAGTACATCCCAACATATATCGAGCATGCTATGGTTGTGGAGAAAATCACTGGATCATAGAGTGCCCTCATCATGGTAGCCCCACTACATTCCAACCCCTTCTGTAGAGATTGTGGCATAAGACATGCCTGTATGGATTGTCCCATGAAAAATAAGGTCCCACAACAAACATAGGTTAAGCCTAACATCCCAATTGGCATCATTGGGGTGGACCATCAAAGTATGGGGCCAGCAAGCATAATATCACAACCTATGAATGTTATTACATGGTAGCAAAAAGAGGCCATCAAGAACCCTAACATTCCAATCCAAACAAAGCGACTTCCTAAAAAGAAGGCACAAGTTCCTCCATCTCCGCCAAGCAATGAGCAGCCAAGCTCATCCACATCAGCTCCCGAGCCTCAAATAAAAGAAGCTCCATACCCAAATGCAGAAATGGAGAAGGCTCATTTTCAGGCACTTCAACAATGGGTACAAAAGCAACAAGCGCAATTTGAGGCTAAGAAACAATCTCAATTTGAGGCTGAGAAACAAGCTCAAGACAAATGACTTGGCCCCACAAAGTATTGATACTGTACTCGAGCCTCTATTCCAACAACAGACTCCACAACATAATGTACTGCCATGTCAACTTGAAGGAGCCGCACTCTCTAGCATCCTAAGTTGCCCTGTGTCAATTCCCATTGGAATCCTCCTACGAAATTGTCCCAATATCTAGAAGAGTTTCAAAGGATGGATTGAACTCACAAATCCCCCTCCACTTATGAACTACATCGAAGATATCCCTGTGCAGATGGGTGAGAGACATGACATATGCAACATTACTATGCCTTTGATCCACAAGGCATATAATGGATTCCAAGCCATAGTGGATCGTGGAGCAAGTGTAAATGCCTTATCAAAGGAGCTCAACAATGAATGAGGTCTCCCAGCAATGCAAAAGGCTAATTTCAACATACGACTTGCCGATGATTCATGGGCTAAACCCTTATGAATAGTGGATGGCATGTCCACAAGGGTCGTAGGACTCCGGTTTTCCCTTCAATTCACAATCTTGGATCTTCCCAAAACATCCTATCAGATTTTACTGGAATGTCCTTTGTTATGAGAAGCAATAGTCCTCCATGACTTGGGAACTAATAGACTGACAATCTAGAATCGTGACACCACAGTCAGGGTGAATGTGGGGACAGGAGATATAAAACCAATTGTACCTAGAGCGTTGGATGACACATCTTCAATGACAATCTGAAACAAATCAGCTCCCCTAAAATAGCATGCCATAGTGGATGATTCACAAAGCAATGTCAATAATTGGATACAAATTGAGAATGCTGAAATTGAAGATCAAATCTTTGATAATGACTTAGCCATTCTGCATGCTCTAATGGCAGTCGAGCTCCCAAAAGCTGAACCTCCAAAGTTGAATAATAGTAGAAGATCTCGCAAGAAAGCCGAAGGAGGAAATCACAGAAAAGCCAAGGCCGAACACTTCAATGAATTCAAACGAGTCCAAACAAGGATCGTCAAATTGTACCTTGCAAAGTCAGCTCCCTCAAAATTAGAACCATTGCCTCTTGAATGGTCCCCTAAGGGACTGGAAGGAGTATGCACAACAAATGAGCCCTTACTCAGGAACACCTTAACAGTGGAAAAGTTACCTCTCAGTTTCCAACGTAAGAAGTTTTGGGAAATATAAGCCACATGTGCAGATGAAGCTCGATCAAGAGACTTCAAAAAAAGTAATTCACAAAGTGCCTAACAAATTGGTAAATGAAACTATGCCTCCTAGTACAAAAGGCACATGTTAGGCTAGTTCAACACCATGAAAGGCCCTGATCTTCCAGAAGTGCCAGAGTACTTCAAGAATTACACAAGTGGCAGTGTCCCAATAGCAATGCCAAGACCACTAAGAGAATCTGAAGCTCAAGAAACCGATGGCATTAGAGAAACTCCAATCTATGAGGGATCAGCAAAAAGATGCACAATAAACCTCGCCCTTTAAGGGGAGGAAGAAAAACTGATTTTCATTGGAAAACAACTTCGATAGGAAGATGAAACCAAACTCAAAGCACTCCTAATGGAATACCGTGACTGCCTAGCATGGTCATACAAAGAGATGAAAGGAATTTCACCGGATGTGGTAGTACTTACGATACCTATAAGGGAAGGTGCTCACCCTAAAGTATGTGGACCTTATCGCACAAATCCTAAGTATGGCACCATGGTTTATGACGAGCTGGAAAAACACCTAGATGCCGGATTCATCTACGAGATAGAGCACACTGATTGGGTTTCACCCATCGTCATTGTGCCTAAATGCAACAAGAAGCTCAAAATATGCGTAAACTTAAAGAATGTAAATGGCACCACAATTAGGGATCACTATCCCCTACCCTTAACAGAAACAGTGTTAGAAAAGGTGGTAGGTTCCATAATATATAGCTTCCTAGATGGCTTCAATGGCTATAACGAAGTGCAAATTGCTCCTAAAGACCAATCAAAAATAGCATTTACTATAGAATGGGGTATTTTTGCATATAGAGTCATGCCATTTGGCCTATGTAATGCGCCGGCCACATTCCAGCGAGTCATGCTCATAGCTTTCAAGTCACTTCTTAATAACTTTTTACAGGTGTTCTAAGATGATTTTGCATTGATTCGAACAAAAAAAACCATTTTAAATGTCTTGAAGCAGTACTAATTAAATGTAGGGAGTATGGCATCTCCCTAAATCAACAAAATGCCAGTTCATGGTCACCCACGGAGTTTTTTTCGGACACATCGTTTTGCAACATGGGATTGCAACTGAAATGGACAAAATCAAAATTATCATGGAATTGCCTCCTCCTACAAATTCCAAAGGTGTACAGGTCTTTATGGGACATGCTGGCTATTATTGAACATTTATATTGCGGTATGCCATGATAGCTAGACCACTTTATAGGTTATTAGTGGAATTCTTATGGATAGAAGAGTGCAACAAAGCCTTTGAGCTTTTAAAGTGGCACCTAATCACAGCACCCATCCTTGTATCTCCCAATTCGAATATTGATTTTCATGTTCATACTGATGGATCCAAGTATGCAATTAGGAGTGTGCTTTGTCAACCTAGTGAACATAAGAAAGACTACCCATTCTACTTCACCAGTCGACAACTGAATGATGCAGAGATCAACTATACCACCATAGAAAGAGAACCCCCCCTCCCCTCTGCTCCCCGTTCCATAACTAATACTCTTTCATATTTCTCCCCCATGTCCCCAGATTCTCTCCCTGCCCCGTCATCACCTCCGATACTACTTGTGCTTCCATAAGTAGAAAATGACACAGTATTTGATTTTAAATATTAGGATTTGGATAATCCAAATTGTACTCCCATGCCAAGTTCTAATGATGGGTATGATTTTGATGAGATACCACTTCACAGTAACCCCATCAAGGAGTTCTGGAGCAAATATCCTGATATGAAAACTCGATGTGGATGGACCCCGGACAACTTCCCTACCAACATTCGTCATCATCAAATTAGTGAAGATTGGATAAGCAAGTTGGATCCACAACCTGATTGGCACCATCCCAAGCTCTTTGATGTAATCTTCTTGAAAGAGGACCTACATGCACCTCCATGTGTCAAAACCCATCCCAAGTTCTATGCAATTCCATGACGTAAAAAATGGGAAGCCAACTCACACACTTTGGATGAAGGTCACACCATTAATTGGCCAATGATTGAACCATAATATGGTGTAGAATGGAATATCCAAGGCACAACGATCTGAGCACTTCAGTAGCATGAGCAAAGAATGCGTGGCAACATTGATTGCTTCCTTCGCCTAAGTGCTATCTTCTGCAAAACATTGGAATACATTCTCGAGGTCCCATGTTACCTCAATGGCCATTTGCCTCCACTCAATTTCAATCCCAATGAACGGGGCGATGCTCAGATTACAAGTCGACTCTATCAAAGAGTGATTTTCTTACAAGCATGCCACATATCTTTGTTCGAACAAATGGTGAATATAGGCTACTTGTAAACTAAGAAAAAATTATATGGTGCCAATGCTTTATAGCAGGATCGACTGGCACATCACAAGTTCCACAGCCATTGGACTAAAGGCATGGCAACCCAGCTACGTGCTTGCAATAAGCCATAACCCAAGGATGGGTAATAAAATGGATATAAGAGTATGTTGTCTCTATGCCAACGTGGACTTAGGTAGTACAGAATGTGTGTGTAAAGTAGTAGCAAAGCTTCGCTTGTACTTGCATAAGGCTAGGAATAATCTCTCATAGGAATCCTCAGCATGCAAGCTCTACTTGCGATTCCTACATGCAAGTTCTACACACAACTCCTACATGCAAGTCCTACATGTGATTCCTACATGCATGTTCTACATGCGAGTTCTACATGCAACTCCTACATGCAACATGCAACATGCAAGTTTTACATGCAACATGCAACTTCTACATGCAACATGCAACATGTGAGTTCTACATGCAACTCCTACATGCAACATGCAACTCCTACATCAAGTTGCCACTCCTACATGCAACTTCTATGTGCAAGTTCTACATGTAGAGAGAGAATGTATTACAATCCCTACATGGAGAGAGAGAAGCTCTTCAACTTGTATAAATACCCCATAATGGAATGAAGCCCACATTCTTTGGGGCATTGTGTTGAGTTCTACTTCGGTATTCCAAGAAATTGTCTCAAGTGTCCATGATTCCTTGCACTCCACATCCAAAAGCATGTCCTAACCTTGCAACTTCTCCTCCCCTTTCCTCCAACCTTGCAACCCATCCTCTCCCTCTCCTTGTCCCTCCTCCTCCTCCTCCTTCCTCCTCCTCCCTTCTCCTCCTCCCTTCTCCTCCTCCTCCTCCCTCCTCCTCCCTTCTCCTCCTCCCTTCTCTCTCTTATTTCCCCCATGCTCTTACACCTTCTTCCTCTCCCACTCCTATGCTCCCCCTAAACCCTTAGTTCCTCAACCCTTAACCTCCATGATCTACGATGGAGACAAGTTCTCCACCATGTACTCTACCTTGAACCTTGGATTCTCCTTCTAACCCTTGAACCTCCTTCTAAACTCTAAAACTCCCTTCTAAACCCTGAAACCTCCTTCTAAACCCTAAACCTCCCTCTAACCCTTGAACTCCTTCTAAACCATGCAACCTCCAATGAAGGCAAAAGCCTTCATTACCTTAACCATGATGATACACGTTGCCTTTACACATGCATGCACTATGTTTGCTTACCACACTTAACCCTACGTCTCTCACCGGAATATGACTCGAGGTCCTAGGCTACACATATACTACAAACGCAACCCCAATATATCTATAGGTGACAAAAAGCCTCGAAACCCTGCATACTAAGAATACCTTGCTCTTCCTGCAAAAGCCATGGGAAAGAGCCAATATAATGCCCCAAAGAGTCCTACAATGTTCCCCCCCAAAAAAAAAAAAACCAAATTTACTCCTACTTCAACACTTTGTATCGCACCCATTTGGGACCCAAACTAGACCCTGTATGAACCAAAATTTCACACATGGAAACACCACGCTATGGGGCATTTTTCCAGCCCATTGCACACCATTTTGGCATCCCTAGAACTCGCTCATTCGTGCCCCCATGTGGGCTTGTTTCGCACTAATTCGCTCATATCTTTACATTGTGACCTCCGATTGATGATCCGTCTGCACCGGCACATTTCCCTACACATGTGGGACAATCTTAGGCACATTATTAACATGACAGTCCCTACAACACTAACGCCACTCTAACCATCCAAACAAAACTACATCAACACCTACACTTGTGGGTAGAAACACCCTTTGCAACTCTCGCCCAATCTGCATGCAGCTACGCTCCGGCCAATGCCTTCGAATCCAATGCTCACCAAATCAGCATACAAATTTGTTGCAACCACAGCCTTCCACAATCCTCTACCCCGATTCCCCCCCTGAAATTCTAGAAATCCCTTTGACTCCACCACGCCACAACATGGCTGGATGCCATCATGAGACGATGATGATGGGGATATGAACCTCGATGCGGAGGCTAACAATTTCTTTAATTGCAAAAATAATGACAATCAAGTGGTAGGGGAGATCCAACCCATTTCCTCCACCATTTTGATGCCGCATGTCGAGCAGGTGGAGATTAATCCAATGAAACCAAGGTGGCCTGGTTTCCCATGGCCTTAACCAATGAAGCGTCTGAATGGTACCTAGACCTCCTAGTAGAAGAGCGAGCCACATGGGACCTACTTCAAAGAGAATTGAAAAGGTGCTTTCAAACGGAAAGGCTACAAGATGATCCTACTCTCCAACTAAGCAAGATTGAACAAGGCCGTTGAGAAGATTTACCCATGCCTCGATGCAAAGTACCTCACGGCTAGGTTTGTTGCGGGACTAAGGAAGAAAATCTGAAAGGATATGAAAAAGATTAGCAGCTGTAGCTATGAAACGTTCAATGATGTTCATGTAGCAGCCATTGACATTGAGGATGGCATGACCGACTCTTACACTAGCAGTGATGATGGCAGATCCAGTGCACGAGATAAGCGCTCTAAAAAGGGAAAATCCAAGTCCACTGCCGAAAAATCAAATGAAGATCGTCTAGAGGCCATGACCATGAAGCTGAAAGAAGACATGATGCAGGCCATGGAACAAAAGCTTCACTTGTCTCAGCCGCCACCTTAGACTTATCCACGATGAGAAAATGTCTGGCGTCCACACTGCATGGCCAATCATACAGCAAATGAGTGCCCGGTCCTAAGAGCCAATATCACTACACAAGAAAATCCACCACCAAGGTTGTGGTGCCATATCTGCGTCGTCAGTGGCCATGATGAAAACAATTGCACATTCAACATGCGCAACCGCCTCGACCTCAACAATACCAAGTGGCACCCATGCCAATGTACAGGCAACCGGCACTTGCACAAGCCAAGCACCCACCCCTAGCTCCGAGGCTAAATCCTATTGCTATTTGGACACAAGTCCCATAATAACTCAAGAATTTGAATCCACAACCATATCCAAGAGCGCCAAATCCAACTCCTCAGGTAGTTCCAATACATCAATTACAAGCTGAGAAAGTAGACTCACCATTTGAGTATGAAGCAGAGTACCCAGTGTACTATGTAGAAGGTGCAGAGGGACTAATACTAGTGTATGCAAATCAAGTACATCCCAACACATGTTGAGCATGCTATGGTTGTTGAGAAAATCACCAGATCACAGAGTGCCCTCATCATGGTAGCCCTACTACTTTCCAACCACTTTGTAGAGATTGTGGCATAGGACATGCCTATATGGAATGTCCCATGAAAAATAAGTTCCCACAACAAACAAAGGTTAAGCCTGACATCCCAATCGGCATCATTGGGCTGGACCATCAAAGTCTGGGGCCAGCAAGCATAATATCACAACCTATGAATGTAATGACACGCCAACACAAAGAGGCCACCAAGGACCCTAACATTCCAATCCAAACAAAGCGACTTCCTAAAAAGAAGGCACAAGTTCCTCCATCTCCGCCAAGCAATGAGCAGCCAAGCTCATCCACATCAGCCCCCGAGCCTCAAATAAAAGAAGCTCCATATCCAAATGCAGAAGTGGAGAAGGCTCATTTTCATGCACTTCAACAATGGGTACAAAAGGAATAAGCTCAATTTGAGGCTGAGAAACAAGCTCAATTTGAGGATAAGAAACAAGGTGAAGACCCAATCCATGACTTGGCTACACAAAGTATTGATGCTGTACTCGATCCTTTGTTCCAACAACATACTCCACAACATAATGTACCGCCATGTCAACTTGAAGGAGCCGCACTCTCTAGCATCCTGAGTTGCCCTGTGTCAATTCCCATCAGAGTCCTCCTACGGAATTGTCCCAATCTCTGGGAGAGTTTCAAAGGATGGATTGAAATCGCAAATCTCCCTCCACCGATGAACGACATCGAAGATATCCCTGTGTGAATGGGTGAGAGAGATGACATATGCAACATTATTGTGCCTTTGATCCACAAGGCATATAATGAAGTCCAAGCCATAGTGGATGGTGGAGCAGTTGTAAATATGATCTTATCAAAGGAGCTGTACAATGAATGGGGTCTCTCACAATGCAAAGGGAATAGTGAATGGCTTGCCCACAAAGGTTGCAGGATTCGGCTTTTCCCTTCAATTCACAAGCTTGGATATTTCCAAAAAATCCTATCAAATCTTACTAGGACGTCTTTGGTTACGGGAAGCATCAGTTCTCCATGACTAGGGAACTGAGAGACTGACAATCTAGAATCACGACACCGCAGTTAGGGTGAATGTGGGGACAGTACAACTATACAACCAATTGTGCCTAGAGCATTGGATGACACATCTTCAACGATAATCTCAAACAAATCAGCTCCCCTGCAATAGCATGCCATAGCGGGCGATTCACAAAGCAATGTCAATAACTGGATACAAACATTGGCAACCATCAACAACTGCCATTCATTAGACCCCATCTTCTCACAGATAGATGCTAAGGTGCTATAGGTAGATCCTCCACTCACACATGAAGAACCAATCGATCTAGAGGTGCCATTCTTTATGGCTGACCTCGAGTGGGATAATGAACCTGAAGAAGGTACCCATACCAATGATGACTCTAATTTTCCTTGGGACCTTGAAACTGAGGCTAAGAATGTTGAAGTTCAAGATCAAATATTTTATAATGACTTAGCCATTCTGCATGTCCTAATAGTAGTCGAGCTCCCAAAAGCTGAACCTCCAAAGTTGAATAACAGCAAAAGATCCAGCAAGAAAGCTAAAGGAGGAAATCGTAGAAAAGCCAAGGCTGAACACTTCAATGAATTCAAATGAGTCCAAACAAGGATTGTCAAATTGTATCTTGCAAAGCCAGCTCCCTCAAAATCAAAACCACCGGCTCTTGAATGGTCCCCTAAGGGACTGGAAGGAGTATACATAGCAAATGAACCCTTACTTAGGAACACCTTACCAGTGGAATAGTTACCCCATAGTTCCCAACATAAGAAGTTTTGGAAATATAAGCCACATGTGCAGATGAAGCTCGATCAAGAGACTTCAAAAAAATAAATTCAAAAAGAGCCTAATAAATTGGTAAATGAAACTATGCCTCCTAGTACACATGGCACATGTCACGCTAGTTCAACACCATCAGAGGCTGATCTTCGAGAAGTGCCGGAGTACTTCAAGAATTACACAAGTGGCAGTGTCCCAATAGCAATGCCAAGACCACTAAGAGAATCTGAAGTTCAAGAAACTGATAGCATTGGAGAAACTCCAATCTATGAGGGACCGACAAAAACATGCACAATAAACCTTGCCCTTAAAGGGGAGGAAGAAAAACTAGTTTTCATTGGGAAACAGCTTCGACAGGAAGATGAAACCAGACTCAAAGCACTCCTAATGGAATATCGTGACTACCTAGCATGGTCATACAAAGAGATGAAAGGAATTTCACCAGATGTGGGAGTACACATAATACTTATAAGGGAAGGTGCTCACCCTAAGGTATGTGGACCTTATCGCACAAATCCTAAGTATGGCACTATGGTTTATGAGCTAGAAAAACTCCTAGATTCCAGATTCATCTATGAGATAGAGCACACTTTCACCCATAGTCATTGTGCCTAAATGCAATAAGAAGCTCAAAATATGCGTAAACCTAAAGAATGTAAATGCTGCCACAATTAGGGATCACTATCCCCTACCCTTAACATAAACAATGTTGGAAAAGTTGGTAGGTTCCAAAATATATAGCTTCTTGGATGGATTCAGTGGCTATAACCAAGTGTAAATTGCTCTTAAAGACCAGTCAAAAACAGCATTTGCTACATAATGGGGTATTTTTTCATATAGAGTCATGCCATTTGGCCTTTGTAATGCCCTGGCCACATTCCAGTGAGTCATGTTCATAGTTTCAAGTCATTTCTTGATAAGTTTTTACAAGTGTTTATGGATGATTTGTGCATCCATTCAAACAAAAAAGACCACTTCAAATGTCTTGAAGCAGTACTATCTAATGTAGGGAGTATGGCATCTCCCTAAATCCAACAAAATGCTAGTTGATGGTCACCCACAGAGTTGTTTTGGGACACATCATTTCTCAACATGGGATTGCAACTAACATGGACAAAATCAAAATCATAATGGAATTGCCTTTTCCTACAAATTCCAAAGGTGTTCATGTCTTTATGGGACATGTCGGCTATTATAGAGCGGTATGCCATGATAGCTAGACCACTTTACAAATTATTAGTGGAATTCTTACGGAAAGAAGAGCTTGCGACCAAGGATTTGAGCTTTTAAAGTGGTGCCTAATCACAGCACCCATCCTTATATCTCCCAATTGGGATATTGATTTTGATGTTCATACTCATGGATCTAAGTATGCAATTGGGAATGTGCTCTGTCAACTTGGTGAACATAAGAAAGAATACCCATTCTACTTCGCCAATCGACAACTCAATGATGCAGAGATCAACTATACCACCACAACAAGAGAAGCCCTAGCAATTGTGTATAGTGTTAGGAAATTTCGGCACTATCTACTGGTAAATGATTTTGTCTTCTACACCGACCATCAAGCATTGCTTTATCTTGTGAACCATCCATGTACAACAAAATAACTAGATGGCTCCTCTTGCTTCAAGAAGTCAACTTCAAAATAGTGGTTTGCAAAGGTGTCCAACACTACATTGCCGATCACATGTCTCGTGTCAAGTCGGGAGAAGAAGCCACTACAGGAGAAGATGACTTACTAGATGCCACACTATTTCACAGAGTGGCGTGGAGAAATCATTGGGTACTTAATGGCAAGAAGACCACCCCTTGAAATGAAAGCAGTAGATGCCAGAAAACTAATTCTAAAGGTTGCAACCTATCAACTCATTGCAGGACAACTATACAAGATGGGCAAGGACTAGGTATTAAGAGGATGTGTAATGCCTCATGAGATCATGCCAATCCTGAGTGAAGTCCATGAAGGCATTCCAGGAGGACTCTTCCAAGGGGAAGCCACAGCAATAAAAGTCTTTCTCGTAGGCTACTGTTGGCCAACACTATGGGCAGATGCTTATGAATATGTAAAAGGCTATGATGTATGCCAATGAACTACTAAACCACAACACAAAGACTTCAATCCCCTAACAATAGTTGTTGCACAAAAACCATTTGAAAAATGGGGGATTGACTATGTGGGTCCCATCCATCTAGCAGCAAAGGGAACACATGCACGCTACATCATTGTGGCCACTGATTAGTTTACAAAATGGGCTGAAGCTAAAGCAGGCAAAAAGGCAAATGCCAAAAGCAGAGTAAGATTCTTATATGAGAATGTGATAAACTGATTTGGATGCCCCATTGAAATTGTGTCAGATAGAGACACACATTTTGTCAATGAGGTAATCCAAGAACTCTTGTCTAACTTTATGGGGTGATCCATAGAAAAACTACACCCTACTACCCCCAAGGGAATGGAGAGGCGAAATCCACCAACAAAATACTATGCATTATCCTCACCAAGGTAGTAGAACCACAGCATTCTGATTGGGTAGAGAAACTAAATGCACCCTTATGGGCATACAGAACCACGCTCAAGATCAATACAAGGAATACACATTTTCAATTGATGTACAGCCTTGAAGCTGTGGTCCCACACTACAAGGCATAGGCCATTTTCCGACGGAAATACCGACGCTTTTTACATTTAATTTTTTTTTTTTCACGGGCGCAAAGGTCTCTATAAAAGTCACTAAAAGCGTCGGAAAAGGAGCGTCGCTATAAACCGTCGCTATATAGCGACACTGTTAATCGTCGCTATATAGCGACGATTAACAGAAGTAAAAAAAAAGGGTTAGTGGGGCTAAACAGGGCTTCCTTTTGGCCCTGTTTAGCCCCACTAATCCTTTTTTTTTTTTTGTAATTACAAAAGAAAGTTTTTTATAACAAAATTTCCCTTGCTTGCAGGGTAATACAAAATTGTTCTTGCGAAATGATGAGGAAAAAATGCATATACATATACAACAGTGTTTGTAACAAAATTACCCTGTGAAAGGGCGATACAGATTTGCTCAAACGAGCGGATATACAAAATGCTACTACCACTACACTCATTCGAATCCGAATCATCTTCGTCTTGTTGGCCTGTTCCTTGGTCCTCGACACCTGTGTCTTCTCCCTCGTCCTCGGCACCTACGTTCGATCCTTGCCCATGTTGATCGCTCGCCTCCGATGATGGGACGCTTGAGCTTTGACCCTACGAGTGAACCATATAAATCAAAAATTAGATTGGAACTTAAATTAAAAAGTGAGATTACAAGTAGGAGTAAACTTATACCGTGCGAGAAGCCACCTCAGCCCAATCGACTGTCGCTCCCATTGCCTCTTGCTCAATGAACCAAGGCTTTGTTCCTATCTGAAATGCGTGCTGCGTCTCTGCATCCGTAGGAAGACGACCCATCGCAGCTTGCTGTGGATCCAATTTACGAGAGTTAGAGTTAGCTAAAGTGCATGTAATATGTAAGTAAGACAAATAGAACAATACATTAAATGGGAAGAAGTAGACTTACCACGGTTGCCTCGAACGCATACCATCCGCCTGCACCAAAGTGCGAAGTACCTACGACATCCAGCCATCTCTTCGCAGCCCTCCTCTGACCCTCGAACATTTCGGGATGGTCCCTATGTTGCCTCTTGAAGTACTTCCAATCAGCTTTGTCTGCCCAGCTGGGTTTAGCCAGCCCCTTTGTAATGGAAGTACGCAAGGTTGATCTATGATGCTTTAGGACCAAACCCATGCGCTTGAGCATATAATTGTCATTAAACTCCACATTTGGCAGATTAGGGTATCTTTGTTTTAACTCATCGATCACCGCCTGCTTCTTTTGGGCATCTTGATACCGCCAATCGGTATTTATGCCGCTCTTGAAGTGATGACTCATCAACCTCCTCATGGCGGCCATCACTACTTTGCCCTTTTTGTCTTCTATTATCTCTCCGGCAGATGTGATTTGATAGGAGAGATCCCCTGATGAGTAAGGGGGACTGACGGTAGCAGAGTCTGAAGGAGTGGTGTGAAGATAGTGGGAGAGAGAGAAGGAGTCTCACTTGCGGCTTTCTCACATGCACAATGGGGGAATACACACAAAGGTGGAGGCTGAAAACAGTTTTCCTCTTCTTAGTTGTAAAAGCCAAAAGAACTCTAGTACAAAGAAATAGAAGAACCCTATATGTGGGTCTCAAACCAAACTCAACTAACTAAGGTGGCATACTAACTAAGCCACGAACTAGTGTAGATAAGGATAGCTGTCATCCAGCTATTATTCGTGGGCGGTGTACCAACCACATCTCCAGCTAACAAGTCGGTGACATAAATGCACAACAGTCACCCTGGCATATCGCGAGTGGAGCTCGATATCTCAACACTCCCCCTCGAGCTCAATCCCAATCCTGCACACCAAGCAGGTCTCTAAACTTGCGCAGCTTCTCTGCACCCAATGCTTTCGTGAATATGTCAGCTACCTGATCCTCTGTGCTGACATAAACTAGATCAATAAGACCTAGTAAAACCTTCTCCCGCACATAGTGATAATGCACCTCAATGTGCTTTGTTCTAGCATGAAAGACTGGGTTCTTTGCCAAATGTATACTGCTCATGTTGTCACAATAAATGACAACCGGCCCATCTGTAGACTGATGCATATCATAAAGTAGCTTATGCAACCAAGCTACCTCACATGCAGCCATTGCTGCACCCCTGTACTCAGCCTCTGTGCTCGACAAGGCAACTGTAGGCTATTTCTTGCTGCTCCAAGTGACTGCAGCACTCCCAAAAGAGAACACATATCCACTGGTAGATCGTCTATCTGAAATACTACCAGCCCAATCAGCATCAGTGTATCCATGCAACTGTATCTGAACCCTAGCCTCATAAAATAGTCCATACTGCAATGTGGACTTCACATACCTGAGTATGCGTCTAGCCGCATCCAAATGCGGTTTCCTTGGAGCCTGCATAAACTGACTTACCAACCCAACAGCATAGCTCAAATCTGGCCTGGTAATAGTCATGTAAATCAAACTTCCTACTATGCATCTGTACATAGTAGGGTCCTCCAGAAGCTCACCTGCATCTGCGCTCAGCTTCACATTCTGCTCCAAAGGAACTGAAATAGGCTTACAGCGTGTCATCCCATATTTGGACAGCATGTCCAATCCATACTGCCTCTGCAAGAGCTGTATCCCACTTGGTGATCTAATCACCTCAATGCCCAAGAAATAACGCAGCTCTCCCAAATCCTTCATCTCAAACTTCTGCCTCAATAGCATTTTCACATGAAGGATATCTTCATCACTATCACCTGTGATGATCAAATCATCAACATAAATGACCAGCAGCATAATCCCTTTCTCTGTTTTTCTCACATAGAGTGAGAAATCTACCTTGGAAATCTGAAAGCCAATAGTGACAAGATACTATCCTATCTTGTTAGACCATGCTCTAGGTGCTTGTTTCAATCCATACAAGGCTTTCTTCAACCTGCAAACAAACTCAGGATGAATAGCATGAACATAACCTGCTGGCTGCTCCATAAAGACCTCTTCTTGCAAATCACCATGCAAGAAGGCATTCTTTACATCCATCTGATGTAAAGACCATCCCTTTGATGTAGCCATAGCAATGGCTGCTCTTACAGTTGCCATCCTTGCAACCAGGCTGAAAGTTTCTTCATAATCAATGCCATATGTCTGTGCATACCCCTTGACAACTAATCTTGCCTTGTATCTATTCACAGAACCATCTGCATTGTGCTTGATCTTATAAACCCACTTACAACCAATTGCATTCTTGCCTTTAGGCAAAGGCACCGATTCCCATGTAGCATTAGCATCCAAGGCATCCATTTCTTCATCCATGGCTTTCTCCCATTTTTCATTTCCCATGGCTTGCTCAAAAGAAGTGGGTTCTGGTTCCTGTATCACTTTGACCATATAGGCATAGTGAATGGCTGTAAATCCATCATATTTCAGCCTATCCACAGGATACCTAACCCTGGTAGACCTGCGCAAAATAGGCTCACTTCCAGGTGCTCTCAAAACATCCCTGGTCTTCCTTACTCCAGGTGTAACAATAAAAGGAATACCCAACTCATCATCAATGCTATGTTCGGAGCCATTGGATTCACCATCCACACAAGAGTGACCTGCATTCACATCAAACATGGGCTGATCTACCTTCTCTTTTCCTTTTCGTGATACCTGCGTACCACTCTCTGCATTGCTTTGAGGGGATTCTCCTGATCTCAATCTGCCTGTCCATGGCGAAGTATGTGAACCACTGGTAGAGGACACTCCAGGTCCACTGATATTTTGTGATTGCTGTTGTGCATTCTGTGCAGCATTACCATTTTGTGCATCTACATCAATCATCACATTTACTGGTTTATACCAGCTGCTCATCTCATCAAAAACAACATCTCTACTCACTGTGAACTTACGTGTAGAAGGGTTATAGCATCTATACCCTTTCTGCTGTGCAGAGAATAACCAATAAAGACGCACTTCTCAGCTTTTGGATCCAACTTGGACCTCAACTCATCTGGCACATGGACATAGGCAATGCAACCAAAAATCTTCAAATGAGAAATATCTGGTTTCCTACCAGTATACATCTCCTCTGGCATCATGCTGTGTATTGCTGCAGTGGGAGTCCTGTTCATTATATAGACTGCTGTAGCAACTGCTTCAGCAATAATAATCTGGTAGATCTTTTTCATTTAGCATAGCCCGAGATACCTCTCCAATATGCCTGTTTTTTCTTTCTGCAATTCCATTTTGCTGTGGGGTATGACTGCATGAATATTGCTGCTTTATACCAATGCTCCTGCAAGAACCTTGCAAACTCATTTGAGAGGTACTCTCCCCCTCCATCTGACCTTAGGCATTTTATTTGCAGGCCTGTTATTTTTTCAACCATAGCTTTGAAAGCTTTGAAGTGCCCAAACACTTCACTTTTCTTTTTCATAAAATACACCCACAATTTTCTGCTGAAGTCATCAATAAATGTGACAAAATAGTGACAGCCTCCAATAGATGCAGCTTTTGTAGTCCACACATTAGAGTGGATTAATTCCAATGGCTTTTTACTCTCTTGAACATGCCTAGGAAAAGGTTTCCTTGCCTGTTTCTCAAATTGACAGGCTTCACAGACCTTGAGCATTTCTGCAACCTTGAATTTAGGCAAGCCTGCAACAATATTTTGGGCTTGCATTGATTTAAGTCACTGTATATTAACATGACCAATGCGTTTGTGCCAGATATCAATATCTGCAACTACACCGGTCCCATGTGCAAACATTGCTGCACTCAATTCAGGCATGTCTGCATCCAACGTAAACATCCTGCCCTTCTTCTTTCCTTTTGCTATCAAGCGACCATTATTTTTCATATCGTCAACAAAGCATCCATGAGGATTAAATCTGACCGCCCTCCTGCTCAACCATCTGACCAATAGAAACCAGGTTCTTGGTGATGTTCGGGACATGAAATACATCAGACAAGTATTTCTTTTTCCCATCCTGCATAGACAAAGGAATTTTGCCAATCTGCAGAATAGGATGTGCAGTATCATCACCAGTCTCCACAAATCCTGGCTTTTCCATTTTCCTTGCATCTTGCATCCATTCTGCATGACCTCTCATGTGGTTTGACGCACCTGAGTCAACATATCACACATCATTTTGTTCTTTAGCACTTGTCACAGAATTGGTCATATGCTGCACCATAAATAGATGCTCATTTCTGTCATCACCCTGCCTGCTAGAAGATGCATAATTGCCTTGCTGCAATTTTCCATTCATAATGTCGTTCTGCTTCAGTCCTTAGCCATATGACCCATTTTGCCACAATAGTAGCATTCAACATTGCTGTTTGCATTTTGGCTTCTCTGCCATCCACCACGGCCTCTTTGGCTCCCCCTGCCTCTAGAGTTACCACGTCCTCCTGCATAGGACTGGTTTTCTTGCGTTTGCTGCATATTCTGATTTCTACCACGGCCTGCAGATCGGCCTCCTCTACCTCTGCTAGCATTTGAGTAGAAGACAATTTCTTTTGAAGTTCCTGCTGAAGAAGATGCACCACCATTTCTCTGCTCTTCAGAAATTAGAAGAGCAATCAGCTCCTCAAAATCAGGAAATTTTTCACGGACGGCAATGGATGTCCGGAACTGTGCATAATCCTTTCCTAGACCATTCAAGGTCACAGAAACCAAATCATTATCATCCACTGGCGACCCAATGGAAGCAAGTGCATCTGCAATTTTCTTCACTTTCATGTGGTAGTCATTTATGCTCAAATTTTCTCTCTGCACATTGTGCAACTCCTGTTTGAGTTGCATTTTCCTGGCTTGCGTATTTGTGCACATTTTTGCCAAAGTATCCCATGCCTCCTTTGGCGTACATGCATCCTGAATATGCACAATCATGGAGTCCGAAATACTGATAGACAGCCAGTACATAACTTTCCTGGCTCTCTCATGCCATCCTTTGAATGCCTGCATTTCGTGTTGACTGGGAACATTAGGAAGAACAGGTTCTTCATTTCCTGTAATGAATTCCCAATAGCCTTTTCCCATCAAGAAATTCGTCATTCTAAACTTCCATGCCTGGAAGTTGTTCTTGTCAAGCTTTTCAATGACAATCTGTGAAAGAGAATCAGACGCCATTACAGAACACTGCAAAATATTCTGTCACTGCAAAAAATACAGCTTTTGCCTCACACGGGCAGATCTGCAAAACTGACGAAAGTGGTATTTCACCACACAGTCACTTCCTAGTGACGATTTTGCATCAACAGGCAACAGGCATGAATCTGCAACTCCCAATATCTCTGCACACAGGCATACGATGCAATTTCTGCGGCACCTTTCCACCGACTAGCCGCGCAGTGGTCGCACAGGAAAAAACAGGGCCTTTTTCTGAGTGCCTACGAAGAACTTCCGCCTTCAAAGCATATACTGTGCTCTCACCACACCGCGAAGGGCGTCTCAATCTGAAACAGTGCACTCCTGCACTTCTGGCTGTGCTACCTGCAGAGATTTGCTCCCAAACTCAAAATAGGAAAGCAACACTGGTCCTCTTACCAGGACACCATGAACTTGGATTGCTATCTTGAGCTCCTTACCACCAACAAGGCTCTGATACCATGTGAAGATAGTGGGAGAGAGGGAAGGAGTCTCACTTGTGGCTTTCTCACATGCACAATGGGGGAATACACAGAAAGGTGGAGGCTGAAAACAGTCTTCCTCTTCTTAGTTGTGAAAGACAAAAGAACTCTAGTACAAAGAAATAGAAGAACCCTATATGTGGGTCTCAAACCAAACTCAACTAACTAAGGTGGCATACTAACTGAGCCACGAACTAGTGTAGATAAGGATAGCTGTCATCCAGCTTTTATTCGTGGGCGGTGTACCAACCGCATCTCCAGCTAACAAGTTAGTGACATAAATGCATAATAGTCACCCTGGCATATCGCGAGTGGAGCTCGATATCTCAACAAGTGGAAGCTGCACGACCGCTTCTGGATCGAGGAGTAGCAGTGGGAGTAGGAGAGGGAAAGGGACCTCACTGATACTGTGTCTCCGGACCAAGTGGAGACCTAAAGGAGCGTGAGTGTGCTGACTCGTCTACATCTCCTGAGTCAGCACAACATGAGCCACCCCTCCTACTCTTCCTTCCCTTGCGGGAGGCATGCGCAGGTGATGATCCCACGGTCGAAGGGGCGCGAGGGGTGTAAGAAAATAGTACGCAGCGGAAGATAACAACAAAACGCAAGTACACGATGGAAAGCTGGAGAGAATACAAAAAATTCTGATATACCAAACTGCTGATACAACTGATGGTTGGCTGTCCACCCGTGCGCTCTACAGACAGAGCTTCGATGGTGATCTAGACAGATGCTGGACGGAGGACTATGAGCGTGAAGAACTGGTTATCTGATGATAGGGGGTGGCCACTTATATAGTGTAAGTGGTTGACGGTCGGCCCTGTAATAGGCAGTCGGCCTAATAGACAGTCGGCCTGGAAGACCAACCGACCCTTCAGAAAACATGCCGTCGGGCAGATGAAGGATCGCGCATAGGTCATACCGTCGGACCCTGCCGCTGGGGGCTTTGCCCCTAGACCCCCACCGGGGGCCTGCGCCCCCCGGACCCCCTGCTATCGGGGGGGCTATCGCCCCCCCGAACCCCCCCCTTTGTGCAGACGGGTATCTACTCTTGGCTCCTAAGCCGTCTCATAACCATCTGGTCTACTCTAAGACCCCTTCCAGTGTCTAAACTAGGGATCCCTCCCAATATCTGATACCCATCATGGCTTCTCCTCATATGGGGGCCTTACAACATTGGGTACACAGAATATTGGTGGGTTACATGAGAGGTGGACATTTGAGCTAACTCTAACACCCCCCCTCAATGTTCACTCGAAGATGAACTATGTGATCGGACCAATGCCGAGTCGATGTAGATGCCGCAACAATAAATCACTCCCAAGAGCCTTCGTGAAGATGTCTGCGCAATTATCCTCTGTGGGACAATACTCCAGCTCTATAACTCCATCCTCGATGAGCTCTCATACGTAGTGATACTGGATCTCTATGTGCTTTGTACGAGCATGGAACACAGGATTCTTTGCAATGGCCATGCAACTCTGATTGTCGCATTTCAGAACCGTCGCATCTTCGATTGGAACTCCTATGTCTTGCAGGATCCTCCTTAGCCAAACTGCTTCACAAGCAGCAATGCATGCTGCCTTGTACTCAGCTTCCGTCGAAGATAGTGCCACTGTTGGTTGCTTCTTGCTAATCCAAGAGAACACTCCTGAACCAAGTGAGAAACAATATCCAGAAACTGACTTTCTAGAATCACAATCTCCCGCCCAATCTGAGTCATAGTAACCCGCCAAGGTCTTCCCTGCTCTGTAGGTAATGCCATACTCCAGTGTACCTTTCACGTACTTTAGCACACGCATCCCTGCTTTCCAATGGTTCTCTCGAGGTTGATTTGAGAACCTACTAAGTACACCAACTGCAAAGCTGATATCAGGTCTAGTGTTGCACAGAAAAATGAGACTCCCCACAAGTTTCCTATACTCCTTGATGTCGACAAGTGGTGATGCATCCTCCACTGAGAGCTTACCATTCACCTCCATGGGAGAGACCACGTCCTTACACTCGGTCATATCGAATGCCTTCAAGATCTCACGAGCATATCTCTGCTGAGAGATGAAAATCCTGCCAGGTTTTTGCCAAACCTCAATGCCGAGGCAAAAGTGCATGAGCCCCAAATCTGTCATCTCAAACTCGGAACTCAACGACTCCCTCAACTTTTGCAGCATCTTCTCATGATCTCCTGTGATGATCAAGTCATCCACGTAAAGGACTATTACCACATACTTGCCATCCTGCTTACAAACATACAGGTTAGCATCAGAAGCACTTTTTGAGAAACCAATAGATATGAGAAAGCTATCAATCCGTTGGTACCATGCCCTTGGGGCCTGTTTCAGCCCGTACAATGCCTTCTTTAGTTTGCAAACCTTGTTCTCTGAATTGGGCACCTCAAATCCTGGTGGCTGGAACACATATACCTCCTTCTTTAGCCCCCGGACCCTGCCGCTGGGGGCTTTGCCCCCAGACCCCCACCGGGGGCCTGCGCCCCCCGGACCCCCTGCTATCGGGGGGGCTATCGCCCCTCTGAACCCCCCCCTTTGTGCAGACGGGTATCTACTCTTGGCTCCTAAGCCGTCTCATAACCATCTGGTCTACTCTAAGACCCCTTCCAGTGTCTAAACTGGGGATCCCTTCCAATATCTGATACCCATCATGGCTTCTCCTCATATGGGGGCCTTACAACATTGGGTACACAGAATATTGGTGGGTTACATGAGAGGTGGACATTTGAGCTAACTCTAACAAGGGGATGGCTGGGCAGTACGTCCACCCGTCGGTGTAGGGGAAGGAATTGCGGAGGTCCTCTGAGAGAGCAGAGAGAAGAATCTCGCTGCCTCCTCATCGCTCATCTGCGCTACAAACTCGTCGGGAGTCCCGACAAAGCCATGTGTGGCTAGAAAAGGAGTTCCCCAAGGGATAGTCGCAGTGCTACGTGGAAGAGGGGTCGGACCATGGGTAGTCGCAGTGCTAGGACCGAGAGGAGTTGGACTAGGGGTAGTCCTTGGGGTAGTCGCTTGAGAGGAATCAAAGTCCTCTGGAGCATATAGATCGTGAGCTCTCCTCCTGCGAGGCTGTCCGTACTCGTCGGATGAGCGACGTGATCCCATGTCTAACATAGACACAAACATGAATACAAAAAACAAAAAACAAACATAAGCATTCTCATAGGCATAGGCATAGGCAAGAAGAAAGACGAGGGAAGGGAAAGAAGAGGGAAAGAAGAGGGAAAGGAAAGAGGGAAAGAAGATGGAAAGGAAAGAAAAGAATGAGAATGAGGAAATAGAGAATGAGAGAAGGGGGAAATAGAGAAGGGGAAAGAGATGAGGGAAAATAGAGAAGGAGAGAAGGGGGAAATGAGAGAAGGGGGAAATAGAGTGGGAAATATAGAATGAGCTTATGCGGAAATAGAGAATGAGCTTATGCTTCTCTCATTCTCTATTTCCGCATAAGCTCACGCATAAGCATGAGCTTATGCGGAAACTTAAGCATAAGCTCATGCTCATGCATGAGCATAAGCATGAGCTTATGCTTATGCTTATGCTTAAGCATAGGCATCGGAAATAGAGAAGGAGCTTATGCGGAAATAGAGAATGAGTTTCTGCATAAGCTTCTCTCATTCTCTATTTCCGCATAAGCTCATGCATAAGCATGAGCTTATGCGGAAACTTGAGCATAAGCTCATGCTCATGCATGAGCATAAGCATGAGCTTATGCTTATGCTTATGCGGAAAGCATAGGCATCGGAAATAGAGAAGGAGCTTATGCGGAAATAGAGAATGAGCTTATGCTTCTCTCATTCTCTATTTCCGCATAAGCTCACGCATAAGCATGAGCTTATGCGGAAACATGAGCATAAGCTCATGCTCACTCATGAGCATAAGCATAAGCTCATGCGGAAAAAGAGAAGGAGCTTATGCGGAAATAGAGAATGAGTTTCCGCATAAGCTTCTCTCATTCTCTATTTCCGCATAAGCTCATGCATAAGCATGAGCTTATGCGGAAACTTGAGCATAAGCTTGAGCTCATGCATGAGCATAAGCATGAGCTCATGCATGAGCATAAGCATGAGCTTATGCTTATGCTTATGCGGAAAGCATAGGCATCGAAAATAGAGAAGGAGCTTATGCGGAAATAGAGAATGAGCTTATGCTTCTCTCATTCTCTATTTCCGCATAAGCTCATGCATAAGCATGAGCTTATGCGGAAACATGAGCATAAGCTCATGCTCACTCATGAGCATAAGCATAAGCTCATGCGGAAAAAGAGAAGGAGCTTATGCGGAAATAGAGAATGAGTTTCCGCATAAGCTTCTCTCATTCTCTATTTCCGCATAAGCTCATGCATAAGCTCATGCTCATGTATGAGCATAGACATGAGCTTATGCGGATGCTTATGTATGAGCATAAGCATAAGCTCATGCTTATGTATGAGCATAAGCATAAGCTCATGCTTATGCTCATGCGGAAAAAGAGAAGGAGCTTATGCGGAAAAAGAGAAGGAGCTTATGCGGAAATAGAGAATGAGAGAAGCATAAGCTTATCTCATTCTCTATTTCCGCATAAGCTCATGCATAAGCATAGCTTATGCGGAAACTTAATCAATAGCTCATGCTCATGCATGAGCATAAGCACGAGCTTATGCTCATGCGGAAAAAGAGAAGGAGCTTATGCAGAAAAAGAGAAAGAGGAGCTTATGCGGAAAAAGAGAAGGAGAGAAGCTTATGCGGAAACTCATTCTCTATTTCCGCATAAGCTCCTTCTCTTTTTCCGCATGAGCTTATGCTTATGCTCATGAGTGAGCATGAGCTTATGCTCATGTTTTCGCATAAGCTCATGCTTATGCGTGAGCTTATGCGGAAATAGAGAATGAGAGAAGCATAAGCTTCTCTCATTCTCTATTTCCGCATAAGCTCATGCAAAAGTTATGCTTCTCTCATTTTCTATTTCCGCATAAGCTCACGCATAAGCATGAGCTTATGCGGAAACTTAAGCAATAGCTCATGCTCATGCATGAGCATAAGCACGAGCTTATGCTCATGCGGAAAAAGAGAAGGAGCTTATGCATAAAAAGAGAAAGAGGAGCTTATGCGGAAAAAGAGAAGGAGCTTATGCGGAAATAGAGAATGAGAGAAGCATAAGCTTCTCTCATTCTCTATTTCCGCATAAGCTCACGCATAAGCATAAGCTCATGCGGAAACTTAAGCATAAGCTCATGCTCATGCATGAGCATAAGCATAAGCTTATGCTTATGCTTATGCTTATGCATAGCATAAGCATAAGCTCATGCTTATGCTCATGCGGACAAAGAGAAGGAGCTTATGCATAAAAAGAGAAAGAGGAGCTTATGCGGAAAAAGAGAAGGAGCTTATACGGAAATAGAGAATGAGGGAAGCATAAGCTTCTCTCATTCTCTATTTCCGCGTAAGCTCATGCATAAGCATAAGCTTATGTGGAAACTTAAGCATAAGCTCATGCTCATGCATGAGCATAAGCATGAGCTTATGCTTAAGCTTATGCGGAAACTTAAGCATAAGCTCATGCTCATGCATGAGCATAAGCATGAGCTTATGCTTATGCTTATGCTTATGCTCATGCGGAAAAAGAGAAGGAGCTTATGCATAAAAAGAGAAAGAGGAGCTTATGCGGAAAAAGAGAAGGAGCTTATGCGGAAATAGAGAATGAGAGAAGCATAAGCTTCTCTCGTTCTCTATTTCCGCATAAGCTCATGCATAAGCATAAGCTTATGCGGAAACTTAAGCATAAGCTCATGCTCATGCATGAGCATAAGCATGAGCTTATGCTTATGCTTATGCATAGCATAAGCATAAGCTCATGCTTATGCTCATGCGGAAAAAGAGAAGGAGCTTATGCATAAAAAGAGAAAGAGGAGCTTATGCGGAAAAAGAGAAGGAGCTTATGCGGAAATAGAGAATGAGAGAAGCATAAGCTTCTCTCATTCTCTATTTCTGCATAAGCTCATGCATAAGCATAAGCTTATGCGGAAACTTAAGCATAAGCTCATGCTCATGCATGAGCATAAGCATGAGCTTATGCTCATGCGGAAAGAGAGAAGGAGCTTATGCATAAAAAGAGAAAGAGGAGCTTATGCGGAAAAAGAGAAGGAGCTTATGCGGAAATAGAGAATGAGAGAAGCATGAGCTTCTCTCATTCTCTATTTCCGCATAAGCTCATGCATAAGCATAAGCTTATGCGGAAACTTAAGCATAAGCTCATGCTCATGCATGAGCATAAGCATGAGCTTATGCTCATGCGAAAAAAGAGAAGGAGCTTATGCATAAAAAGAGAAAGAGGAGCTTATGCGGAAAAAGAGAAGGAGCTTATGCGAAATCTTAGGCATAAGCTCATGCTCATGCATGAGCATAAGCATAAGCTCATGCTCATGCTGGAGCTTATGCGGAAAAAGAGCTTATGCGAATGAGAGAAGGGGGAAATAGAGAAGGGGGAATGAGAGAAGCATAAGCATAAGAGAATAAGAGGGAAAGGAAATAGAGAATAAGAGGGAAAGGAAAGAGAGAAGGGAAAAGAGAGAGGGGGAAAGAGAGAAGGGGGAAAGAGAGAATAAGAGAAGAGGGAAAAAAGAGAAGGGGGAAAAAGGAGAAAAAGAGAAGGGGGAAGAAGGAAAGAGATAGAGGGGAAGAGAGGGTTCCTACGCCCATCACTGCAGCTTGCGCGCTAGCTGCAGGCCAATGCAAATAACAAAAATAATAAATGGAAAGAAGAGGAAGCACTTACCTGTAAAAGTATGTCCCGCTCGGTGTAGTGGACTGGCCCTACAAAAGAGAGAGTATGTCCCGCTCGGTGTAGTGGACTGGCCCTACAAAAGAGAGAAAACAACCCATTTTTTCAAATAAGATGTTAGTGGAAAGAGGAGATTACAAAAGCAACTTCTTGAAAGGAGACAAGGAAAGGAGGAGATTGAGGAGACAAGGAGAAAGAGAAGGAAGAGAAATACAGAAAGAAGAGGTGAGTTTTCTTTCTTTCTTTCTTGAAATCTCGTTTTTTGTTTCAATCCTTTCAAATGAAGCATGAAAACTAGTTTACAGGTTTAGCAATACAAGTAGAAACACTCACAAAACCAAAGCTAACAAACAAACAACCCACATTGTTGAAACAAACTCACCTCTTGAAGAACTTTCTTTCAGGAAACCAAAGAGGGAAAAGGAGAGAGAGGGAGTACAAGAGGTAGGAGAAGGGTGAGGAGTGGAAAATAGAGTAAGAGGTTGCTTGGAATAGATGGGAGGTCGTCAAAAATAGGTGGGAGGAGATTTTGGGTTGCTTACTTGAGAGATTAGGAATGGATTGAGCAAAACGCCATGCGTTTCGGCGTTTCGGGTTTTAACCCACAGCGTCGCTATATAGTGACGCTTATTTGTCGCTATATAGCGACGTTTTTAATTAAAAATGTCGCTATATAGCGACGGAACAGAGCGTCGCTATATAGTGACGCTTACTGTTCATTTTTTTTATATGGCCTCCAGTGAAGCTCAAACATGCTATGCTTATAATTGTTAATATCTCCTCTTACTATATAGCCTTACTATATAGGATTTTTTTTTTCAATCCTTACTATATAGCGACGTCATTCCTTTTATATGGCCTCAAGAGAAGCTCAAATTAAACATGCTATGCTTATAATTGTCAATATCTCCTCTTCATGCTTATGTTGTGATTTTATAAGTGTAGATGGAAGGGACGAGTGGAAGCTCATCTGATGATGCGCCAACATCCGAGAGCACGAAGTGGCTTACGGAGAGGTTATATTGTCATTGCACTCATTGCAAGCGAGAAGTACGACATCAACGTCGTATTATCATGTGCCACTTGCGGATGTATGGGGAGGAGCCGGAACCAGTACCCCCCGTTGGTGTTGCACATGTTGATGGATCATCGGTAAGTCAAAGCTATTTAAGTTCGCAATGTTATTGTATACCAGGAAATAGAAGATCTTATATTTACACGAATGAGCTTATGACAGGATGAGGAGGGTGACGAGGGTACACATATACCTTCTCACTTTCAACAAGACTATAGTCTCCCGGATGACGACGAGGGTATGGTCGACATGATGGATTCCATTTTTAGGGGCACTACATCCCACGTACACGTGATGTCTGAGTCTGAGGTCAAAATGCGAGAGTTGCAATCAACACAATTGTACCAGGGTGCTAGGATGTCTAAACTACGTGCTTGTCTCTCAATCTTGAATCTACAAGTACAGTATGGGTGGTCGGATACAAGTGTCTCGGCCTTAATGAGGTTAGCCCTTTCATTAATTTGACTCATTATTTCGATATTGTTTGTTTTGAGAATCATCATTTGGATAGTGTCTTTGTCATAGGTTGCTCCAGAAGATGTTGCCTGCACCAAATACCATGCCCGCATCAAGAGATGAAGCGAAAAAGATGCTAACAATGGTGGGTATGGATTATGATACCATCCATGCTTGCCGTAATGATTGTATTCTCTTTCGTCGTGAGCATGGAGATTTGGCTAGTTGTCCAAAGTGTGGGGAACAATGATATAGAGATGACTTGCAGGGTGAGCGGATACCGGTAAAGGTCTTAAGACACTTTCCCATCATTGCAAGAATACAACACATGTTTCGATGCAAATCCATAGCGGAGTTGATGACATGGCATGCATCTCATCGGTCCATTGATCACACATTGAGGATTCCCGCAGATTGTGCAACTTGGAAGCACATAGATAATCAGTGGCCGGACTTTGCGAGAGAGCCATGCAACTTACATCTTGGGCTAGCCATGACGGCGTGAATCCTTTCGGGTTACGCTCGACATCTTGGTCGACATGGCGCATAGTCGTGGTGAATTACAATATCCCACCATGGCTAACAATAAAAAAGGGACACCTAATGCTTGCACTACTTGTGCCAGGAAAGTACAAGGCAAGAAACATGGACGTGTACATGGCACCTTTGATAGAGGAGTTACAGATATTATGGAGAGGAGTGCAGGTCTTTGATATTTCCAGAGCTCCTAGGCATACCAATGATATTTTGGTCAGGGGTATCTTGATGTGGACCATGCATGACTACCCAGGATATGGAGAGTGCGCAGGTACGTGGTTATGTCTTTACATGTACAATGAGGGATTATGCTTTTTTTACTCTCTTTTGCACGCATGTCTTGTACTAACATATTCATGCACGCGTGCAGGACTTGTTACAAGTGGGTACCATGCTTGTCCTGTTTGTGGACCCGCTCTGAAATTGCTTGCACGCTACTCCAAACATATGAGGAAAAATGTTTATGAAGGTCATGCTCGATACCTTCCGCTCGACCATCTCGCACGTGGAGGTCAGCTTGATCCACCACCATCATATTTGAAAGCAAGTGATTGGATTCAAGCTTGGAGGGAGAATGGAGAGGAACCTCCTCCTGGTATGAAGAGGCTATCGATCTTTCACGAGCTTCCTTATTGGGGTCAGTTACAAATCAATCATCTCTTGGATCCCATGCATATCTTCAAGAATGTGGGGGCTACCATTTGGGCACACTTGGTTGGTTCCAAGGACTCGAGAGGAGTGCGAAAAGACTTGCGTGCTATGAAGAGGATGTCTCGTTTGTGGCCCCAAGTGCATGCTTCAGGAAAAGTTGTCCTCCCGAAAGCAACGTGGATCCTCTCTACGAGGGAGGAGGCAGCGATCAAGGCAGACATTGCCTCTTTTCAAACATCGACAGGGTACATGCATTGCTTGAAAGGAGCATTTTCAAAGGACAATAAGCTTAGTGGCCTCAAGTCCCATGATTGGCACAAGGTCTTATAGGTATTCTAAGTAGAATTAGTGTACCGATAATAGTGATGCATTAGCGTAATTATTATTATGTTATATTGTTGACATGATTTCATTGTTGCTTTGATAGTTCATCCTTCCAATTACAATAAAAGGGTGCTTACAAGAAGATGTTAGAAATGCTATATTCAAGATCTGTGGTATTGTGAGGTATGCTTACTATCAATTCGCATTATGTATTTTCTTCATGGACATGTGAAATAGGTGGATATCTCAAATATCTTACATATGCATGGACATGTGAAATAGGTGGATATCTCAAAAAGAGATCTCTATATCGAGCATCGAGAAGGCTAGGGTGGAATCCATCGAAGCCGTATGCTTGCTTGAGAAGCACTTTCCCTCAAGCATTATGACAACTCAAGTCCACTTGCTTGTGCACATAGTTGATGAGGTGGCTATAGCAGGTACCGTTCATAATCAATGGATGTTTTTTCTCGAGCGGTTTATGAAAACTTTAAAGGGGTTTGTAAGACAAAGAGCAAGACCAGAAGCAAGCATGGCAGAGGGATGGCTTGTGCAAGAGTCATTAGTATATATCACAGAGTTTCTTGCATCCACGGATCCTGATATGCCACAAGCTTGGCACAACAAGGATGATGATCGCATCATTGGCGAGGTCCCCCAAGGAAAAGGGATTGAAAGAAAGATGAGCGAAGAGCAAATGGAGAAATTCAATAAGTTTTGTATCCTCAATAGCCCTGAGATGCAGAAGTGGATTGAGAGATATGAAGTGGCCAAAGCAGAAAGAATAAATGCAAGGACGAGATTTGGAGTAATGTACAGGCGATCACAACCATATCCACGAGATCTGGCTCTTCTCCCTACTCACATGTCACTTGATTGGCTACAACTGGCTGTACATAAAGCCGAACGTGATGGAGATACAATAAACAAGCGCGAGCGGGAGTTATCATCTGGATGTATGGTGCATGTAAGTTTCTTATCTCTTGACGTAATTATTTGTGGCAATATATGCTATAAAAAATAGGCGCATCTTCATTGTTTTAATGATGCTCTTTTACAGTACAAAAAGTATAGTGCATTATGGTCATATGGACGACATTTTCACGTGGAACGCATCCATTCAAAGAGAGTCACGTATGATTGTGGAGTCATGGCTAACTTCACACAAGATAGCCGAGCAAGTGCTTCGTATACCAATCTTCTCTCCTCACAGTTGGATTATTGTGGAACCATACGCGACATCTATGAAATTGATTTCAGATGATTTACTATTTTCATTCTTGATGTAAAATGGTTTAGAACTACTTACAACGGTCCCCATGCGACAGTGAGAAAAGATAGTAGCGGTCTCTTTGCAATAGACTCCACCAAACATTGGACCGATGAAAGTGATACTTTTGTTCTTCCCGAGCACTGTGAGCAGGTGCATACTAATGATTTAATTAGTCGAAGCTTTCGTTTTTAAAGTCCATTGATATATATATAATTGACGACATTTGGCACCCATCTTCAATATAGGTGGTTTTTCATCCGGATCGTTCTGATCCAAGATGGTGGTACGTGATCCAAGTTGCACCACGAAGTAAGCAAATTTTTGAAGATCGAGATGTGGATATGGAGATGCCACTACCAATGCTGGATCCAATTGATGAATCTAGCGAAGAAGATGTAGATCACCATATGAGGCAAGAGGAAGATGCGCATAATGACATCGCACGGGAGGAGGATGGAGATCACGATATTGACGAGGAAGACAACAATCATCAAGATCAATCACCACACTTAAGCTTTATTGAAGAAGATGATGAAATACTTTTAGGTGAACGTACGATACTAGAGTACGATGATGATATAGGAGATCAACTCGGTATAGAGTTGGAGATAGACTTGCTTGGCGCCTTAGACTTGGCTCAAGATAAAACAGTTGATGTAAATGCTCTTATTTGATTTTTCTCATCTCAAACTTGGACATGAATATATGAGCTTCAAAGGCTTGATGTACATGCTCTCATTTTTTTATTCTCTATGAACTCAAACATGTATGAAAATTTAAAAAATTTTGTCATTGGAAAAAACTAATTTTTAAGGCCTAAAAAAAAAAAAAACCTCTCTGTAAAAACGTCGCTATAATATTTTGTCTCAGTGTCGCTATATAGCGACTTTTAAAAGTCGCTATATAGCGACTTTTAAAAGTCGCTATATAGCGACTTTTATATAGCGACTTTTAATAACGTCGCTATATAGCGACTTTTGGCAAAAGTCGCTATATAGCGACGATTTACGAAACATGATTTTTATACCGACGATTAACGCTAAGCGGGTGCTAATCGTTGGTACGTAAACGTCGCAATAGGATGCGTGTGTAGTAGTGCCACTAGAATTTGTAATACCAAGCCTATGCATAGCAGTACAGGAACGCATGGGAGATCATGAATCCTTGAAAGAAAGACTCTATCAGTGGAGAAGCATGTAAAGACAAGACTAGTAGCCTACCATGCCATGACAACAGAAAAATGCAGAAGAAAGGCATGGTTCGACAGAAATCTTAAAGCTAAAGACATCAAGGAAGGTGACTTGATCTTGTTATACAATGCCAAATCACACAAAGGGAAATTGAAGTATCTAGGTCAATGACCATACCAAGTAAGAAAGATGAATCCCACGGAGCTGTGCTACTAGAAACATTGGATGGAATCCAATTCAACACAACAATAAACGGGAGCCAACTGAAATGCTACTACTTCAACACGCAAGCCATCCTTGACCAAAACAAAGATTTGGGAAACCCAAGTCTTCCTTAATTAGGATTAGATTGTATCACGAGCACTCACTTGCATATGTACATCTTCGCACATATAGGTAGCATCAATCGATTTCAACCTAGGGCTCAAAAGTGATGCCATATTCTAGATGCCCTATGAAATCCGAACAACAAAAAAAAGCATAGAGTTAGTCCCTACCTAGCTACTAGGTCACATGCATTCACATGCTTTTGCTTAGACACATAGATGATTGCATGAATAATTGTGCCACACACTTTCATTCCACACTCTCAAAGCATGTATAAAAATTAGATCTCTCACAAACACACACAAAGGTCATACTTGTATGCCAACTCATCCAATGATCAATGGTACACCACATGCATATGGATGCAGGTTCAGAAAAAATGCCACCACTAAAGAGGATGCACAGAAAGAGCCCACCGCCTCAACCATTAGACCCCCTCCATAGCTCGCAACCATCTACATCCTTTGACCACGGTGACCATAGGCATTTGTGGTCCACAGCGATAGCTTTGAGGAGGATTCAGTGCATGACCAAGAAGAACAAATGCCACCCCAGTCACCACTGGCCTACACAACCATTGACGGGGCCCAGTCATTGGAACCTATTTGGCCACCTACATTGACTTATGCTCTTTCCAAGGAAGCAACATCTTATTAGAGCAAAGGGGTCTAGGCAGTTTGCATGAGAGCCTAAAATCCTTGGAGGACAATCCTACAATGACCACATACATCAAGGACTTTCTCCATTCTTACCACTCCAACAATGCACAGGTTGGCAAGTACGGTGCCATCGTTGTACATCAGAGCCCACTCAACATTATCCTCGATAGTACAATCATTCAAAGGGCTTTCTCACTTCCAACACAAGGTGCCAAATACCCTACATGGCTTGCCAATGCAAAATTTCTCGAAGTATAGCCTCTCCTTACCAATATTACTTTGCACTATCCTTAACCATCGCCTCAATGAAGCAGCACAATTCCACAATCCTGGGGGTTAAGTGTAGCAAGAATCAATCCCTTCCACTTTGCACATTTGTTTTGCTAAGTAGGAAACTAAAGCAAGATTGGATCTAGCACTTAGTCATCTTCTTCACAAAAAAACTAGATGGTTCATCAGGCCAAAAATCTAAAATTCCAAACATGTTGGTTATAATCATAAAAAAAGAGCTACAGGAACGAGAAATGACTCTACCCCAGTCACCAAAACTAATTGAGAAGTTGAACATTCCCTTCTTACAAGTATGGGAGCCGTCACCAACTGCTCCTACTCACATTGGCAAGTGTAGATGCCTCAGAAGAAATACCTATTCTGGAGGTCATAATTGAGGAATTGCCCCATGAGATGCTACAGCTCGGTGCACAATTGCAACCAATAGATCTCCAATAATAGTAGCAACCAGAGCTTGAGGCAGCACTAGAGCCTGAGAAAAGATCGGCACCAGAGCCTGAGGCTACATTAGCACCAGAACCCATCGACATCAATGCCAGTCGATGAGCCATAAGGGGAGCTACTACCAGATCAACAGTATGACTATTGTACACAAGTGATTGAGATACCATTGGAGCAACCTCCCACAAGTACTACAGAATCATCAGGATGGCTACGGCACCACTAGTATCAATAGTATCGCTAGTCCTCATCATTGTTTGTCATTCTCCAATATCAAGCTAGCCAAATGATCCAAATGTCCAAACTATTCACTAGCTTGGCCCAAGAAGAATATGAAAGAGAATTGGATAGATAGACTGTAATAGAAATTGAAGACCAATTCTAGGCAATCGCTATATAGGTCAAGGCACTTCAGGCGCAGTTAGATAAGAAGGAGGTAGAAGAAGTGTGCATGAACCAAGCTCTTGAAGCTCCAGAGAAGGTAGTGAGGGATGTGACCTCCAACCTCCACCAAAGTCAAACATAGTTGACAATAGTAGTACAAGCAACGGCAATTCTACAAACCTACTATAAAACCTTGACCTCTGCACATGCTCAGCAGATGGAGGTAGTGGCACAAGCTCTCTAATTCACAAAGAAGAAGAGCTCCAGGATTGCAAAGACAAGCTTGAAGACATGAAACGGTCTTTGGCAGTACGTGCCTTCAGCATTGATGAGCTTACAAGAGAATGCAAAATCTTAAAGGACCAATTTGCATGTAGGAAAGAGCCAACAGTGCATCATCATGGTTGAGGTAATGAAGGCTTTTGCCTTCATTGGGGGTTGAAGGGTTTAGGAGGAGTTTAACGGTTAGAGGAAGGTTAAAGATTTAGAAGGAGGTTCCAAGGTTTAGAGAGAGGTTCTAGAGTTTAGAAGAGGTTCAAGGGTTAGAAGGAGGATCCAAGGTTCAGGGTAGAGTACATGGTGGAGAACTCATCTCCCTCGTAGTTCATGGATGTTAAGGGTTGAGGAACGAAGGGTTTAGGGCGAGCATAGGAGTGGGAGATGCAGAACATGTAGGAGCATGGGGGGAAAGGAGAGAGAGAGGAGGGAGGAGGAGGGAGGAGGAGGAGGAGGAGGAGGAGGAGGGGGGGGGAGGAGGAGAGGGAGAAGATGTGTTACAAGGTTGGAGGAGATGGGAGGATTTGCAAGGTTAGGACATGCTTTTGGACATGGAGTGCAAGGAAGCATGGACACTTGAGACAATTGCTTGGAATACCAAAGTAGAACTCAACTTAATGCCTAGGCTTCATTCCATTATGGGGTATTTATACAAGTTGGAGAGCTTCTCTCTCTGCATGTTGGAATTGTAAGAGATTCTCTCTCTACATGTAAAACTTGCATATAGAAGTTGCATGTAGGAGTTGCAAGTTGCATGTAGGAGTTGCATATAGAACTCACATGTAGAACATGCATGTAGGAATCGCATGTAAAACATGCATGTAGGAGTTGCAAGTAGGACTTGCTTGTAGAACATGCATGTAGGAATCGCATGTAGAGTGTTGCAAGTAGGACGCATGTAGAACATGCATGTAGGAATCGCATGTGGAACATGCATGTAGGAGTTGCATTCCCTCTCTCTTTTCCTTCTCTCTTCCCCTATCTTTTCCTCTCTTTTCCTTCTCTCTTTTCCTCTCTTTTCTTCTCTCTTTTCCTCTCTTCTCCCTTATCTTTCCCCTCTTTTATCTTCTCTCTTTTCCTCTCCTTGCTGCTCTCTTTCCCTCTCTTTTCCTTCTCTCTTTTCCTCTGTCTTTTTCTCTCTTCGCCCCTAGCTTTCCCCTCTCTTCTTTTGTCTCTTTTCCTCTCTTCTCCGCTCTCTTTTCTTCTCTCTTTTCCTCTCTTTTCCTTCTCTCTTTTCCTCACTTTTCCTTCCTCTCTTTAAATGAAACAATGCGACCCAGTACACATGGCACATGTCAGGCTAGTTCAACACCATTAGAGGCCAATCTTCGATAAGTGCCGGAATACTTCAAGAATTACACAAATGGTAGTGCACCAATAGCAATGCCAAGACCACTAAGAGAATCTGAAGTTCAAGAAATCGATAGCATTGGAGAAACCCCAATCTATGAAGGACCAATAAAAACATGCAAAATAAACCTCGCCCTTGAAGGGGAGGAAGAAAAACTAGTTTTCATTGGGAAACAACTTCGATAAGAAGATGAAACCAAACTCAAAGCACTCCTAATGGAATACCGCGATGCCTCGCATGGTCATACAAAGAGATGAAAGGAATTTCATCAGAAGTGGCAGTACACACAATACCTATAAGGGAAGGTGCTCACTCTAAGGTATGTGGACCTTATTGTATAAATCCTAAGTATGGCACCATGTGTTGAGATATCGAGCTCCACTCGCGATATGCCAGGGTGACCGTTGTGCATTTATGTCACCGACTTGTTAGCTACAGATGCGGCTGGTACACCGCCCATGAATAATAGCTGGATGACAGCTATCCTTATCTACACTAGTTCGTGGCTCAGTTAGTATGCCACCTTAGTTAGTTGAGTTTGGTTTGAGACCCACATATAGGGTTCTTCTATTTCTTTGTACTTGAGTTCTTTTGGCTTTCACAACTAAGAAGAGGAAAATTGTTTTCAGCCTCCACCTTTGTGTGTATTCCCCCATTGTGATTGTGAGAAAGCCTCAAGTGAGACTCCTTCCCTCTCTCCCACTATCTTCACATGGTATCAGAGCCTTGTTCGTGGTAAGGAGCTCAAGAAAGCAAACCAAGTTCGCAGTGTCTTGGTAAGAGGACCAGTGTTGCTTTCCTTTTTCGAGTTTGGGAGCAAATCTCTGCAGGTAGCACAGCCTGAAGTGCAAGAGTGCACTGTCTCAGATTGAGACACCCTTCGTGGTGTGGCGAGAGGGCATTATATGCATCGTATTTCGGGGTCATTTCGGGGCCCGTTTTGGAGGCGGAAGTTCTCCGCAGGCACTCAGAAAAAGGCCCTATTTTTGCTGTGCGACCACTGTTCTGCAGGTCGGTGAAAAGTTGCCGCAGAAATTGCATCGTATGCCTGTGCGCAGAGACATTGGGAGTTGCAGATTCATGCTTGTTGCCTGTTGATGCAAAATTGTCACTAGGAAGTGACTGTGTGGTGAAATACCACTTTCGTCAGTTTTGCAGATCTGCCCGTGTGAGGCAAAAGCTGTGTTTTTTGTAGTGACAGAATATTTTGCAGTGTTCTGTAATGGCATCTGATTCTCTTTCACGGATTGTCACTGAAAAGCTTGACAAGAACAACTTCCAGGCATGGAAGTTTAGAATGACGAATTTCTTGATGGGAAAAGGCTATTGGGAGTTCATTACACGAAATGAAGAAGAACCTCTTCTTCCTAATGTTCCCAATCAACAGGAAATGCAGGCATTCAAAGGATGGCATGAGAGAGCCAGGAAAGTTATGTACTGGCTGTCTATCAGTATTTCGGACTCCATGATTGTGCATATTCAGGATGCAAGTACGCCAAAGGAGGCATGGGATACTTTGGCAAAAATGTACAGCACAAATACGCAAGCCAGGAAAAAGCAGCTCAAGCAGGAGCTGCACAATGTGCAGAGAGAAAATATGAGCATCAATGACTACCACATGAAGGTGAAGAAAATTGCGAATGCACTTGCTTCCATTGGGTCGCCAGTGGATGATGATGATTTAGTTTCTGTGACCTTGAATGGTCTAGGAAATGATTATGCACAGTTCCGGACATCCATTGCCATCCGTGAAAAATTTCCTGATTTTGAGGAGTTGATTGCTCTTCTAATTTTTGAAGAGTAGAGAAATGGTGGTGCATCTTCTTCAGGAGGAACCTCAAAAGAAACTATCTTCTACTCAAATGCTGGAAGGGGTAGAGGCAGAGGTAGAGGAGGCCGATCTGGAGGCCGTGGTAGGCCGTGGTAGAAATCAGAATATGCAGCAAACGCAAGAAAACCAGTCCTATTCAGGAGGACGTGGTAACTCTAGAGGTAGGGGGAGCCAAAGAGGCCGTGGTGGATGGCAGAGAGGCCAAAATGCAAACAGTAATGTTGAATGCTACTATTGTGGCAAAATGGGTCATATGGCTAAGGACTGCTGCATCCTCTAGTAGACAGGGTGATGACAGAAATGAGCATTTGTTTATGGTACAGCATATGACAAATTCTGTGACAAGTGCAGAAGAAAGCAATGATGTGTGGTACGTTGACTCAGGTGCGTCAAACCACATGACAGGTCATGCTGAATGGATGCAGGATGCAAGGAAAATGGAAAAACCAGGATTTGTGGAGACTGGTGATGATACTGCACATCCTATTGTGCAGATTGGCAAAATTCCTTTGTCTATGCAGGATGGGAAAAAGAAATACTTGTCTGATGTATTTCATGTCCCGAACATCACCAAGAACCTGGTTTCTGTTGGTCAAATGGTTGAGCAGGCCTTGCAGGTCAGATTCAATCCTCATGGATGCTTTGTTGAGGATATGAAAAATAATGGTCGCTTGATAGCAAAAGGAAAGAAGAAGGGCAAGATGTTTACGTTGGATGCGGACATGCCTGAATTGAGTGCAACAATGTTTGCACATGGGACCGGTGTAGTTGCAGATATTGATATCTGGCACAAACGCATTGGTCATGTTAATATACAGCGACTTAAATCAATGCAAGCCCAAAATATTGTTGTAGGATTGCCTAAATTCAAGGTTGCAGAAATGCATAAGGTGTGTGAAGCCTGTCAATTTGGAAAACAGGCAAGGAAACCTTTTCCTAGGCATGTTCAAGAGAGTAAAAAGCCATTGGAATTAATCCACTCTGATGTGTGGACTACTAAAGCTGCATCTATTGGAGGCTGTCACTATTTTGTCACATTTATTGATGACTTCAGCAGAAAAATTTGGGTGTATTTTATGAAAAAGAAAAGTGAAGTGTTTGGGCACTTCAAAGCTTTCAAAGCTATGGTTGAAAAAGAAACAGGCCTGCAAATAAAATGCCTAAGGTCAGATGGAGGGGGAGAGTACCTCTCAAATGAGTTTGCAAGGTTCCTGCAGGAGCATGGCATAAAGCAGCAATATTCATGCAGTCATACCCCACAGCAAAATGGAATTGCAGAAAGGAAAAACAGGCATATTGGAGAGGTATCTCGGGCCATGCTAAATGAAAAAGATCTACCAGATTATTATTGGGTTGAAACAATTGCTACAGCAGTTTATATAATGAACAAGACTCCCACTGCAGCAATACATGGCATGACGCTAGAGGAGATGTATACTGGTAGGAAACCAGACATTTCTCATTTGAAAATTTTTGGTTGCATTGCCTATGTTCATGTGCTAGATGAGTTGAGGTGGATCCAAAAGCTGAGAAGTGCGTCTTTATTGGTTATTCTCTACAGCAGAAAGGGTATAGATGCTATAACCCCTCTACTCATAAGTTTACAGTGAGCAGAGTTGTTGTTTTTGATGAGATGAGCAGCTGGTATAAACCAGTAAATGTGATGATTGATGTAGATGCACAAAATGGTAATGCTGCACAGAATTCACAGCAGCAATCACAAAATATCAGTAGACCTGCAGTGTCCTCTAGTAGTGGTTCACATACCTCGCCATGGACAGGTAGATTGAGATCAGGAGAATCTCCTCAAAGCAATGCAGATAGTGGTACGCAGGTATCACGAAAAGGAAAAGAGAAGGTAGATGAGCCCATGTTTGATGTGAATGCAGGTCACTCTTATGTGGATGGTGAATCCAATGGCTCAGAGCAGAGCATTGATGATGAGTTGGGTATTCCCTCTGTTGTTACACCTGGAGTAAGGAAGACCAGGGATGTTTTGAGAGCACCTGGAAGTGAGCCTATTTTGCGCAGGTCTACCAGGGTTAGGTATCCTGTGGATAGGCTGAAATATGATGGATTTACAGCCATTCACTATGCCTATATGGTCAAAGTGATACAGGAATCAGAACCCACTTCTTTTGAGCAAGCCATGGGAAATGAAAAATGGGAGAAAGCCATGGATGAAGAAATGGATGCCTTGGATGCAAATGCTACATGGGAATTGGTGCTTTTGCCTAAAGACAAGAATGCAATTGGCTGTAAGTGGGTTTATAAGATCAAGCACAATGCAGATGGTTCTGTGAATAAGGCAAGATTAGTTGTCAAGGGGTATGCACAGACATATGGCATTGATTATGAAGAAACTTTCAGCCCGGTTGCAAGGATGGCAACCGTAAGAGCAGCTATTGCTATGGCTGCATCAAAGGGATGGTCTTTACATCAGATGGATGTAAAGAATGCCTTCTTGCATGGTGATTTGCAAGAAGAGGTCTTTATGGAGCAGCCAGTAGGTTATGTTCATGCTATTCATCCTGAGTTTGCGCAGATGTAGGTGAGCTTCTGGAAGACCCTACTATGTACAGACGCATAGAAGACCGTATTAGATAATTCGGGAAAAACCCAATTCCCAGAATGGCAGTTTTGGAAGAAATTGTAGCTCCCCTCAATGAAAAAACAGGAGAAATATGTGAAAATAGACTAGATAGCCATTCATGAAGTGTGAAATATCAACTACATTCTCAAATAATAAATAGAATATCAGTGTCTAAACTACGTTATCATCAAAAAAATTATAAACTTTGAAACCCATTTGAGTTAGATTCATCTCGTGAGCCATAGTGATGTTCAAAAACACCTTCATAATTCTGGAATTTCCATTGATATCGAGACTCGCTTTTGTTGTGAGCATTCTCATTTGAAAATCTCCAAAACACCGTTTAAAAAATGTAGAGTGTAATTAATAACCATGAGTATTGCAATGAAAACGCACAGGCTCTTTAACTTAGTAAGATATGCAGTTGATGGAAAATCAAGATATCTAGTTGAGGAGAATGAATGCAAGATATGTAGTTGATGGAAAATCAATGGGCAATGACAAGCATTTGATGTAATTTAGGTGGCAATGACAATCATTTATTGTGCACTTTCAATTTTTGGACTGACTATCATTATTGTAAAATGATAACTTTACATGTCATGTTGATTACTCATTGCAAAGTAAAAAAGTACACTTTAGGATGGAAACATAACAACTTGTTGATACACCATTGAAATCCCTGAAATAAATCATGATTCCAAAGAAACTCTCAACCACTAGCGGAGAATGGCAGTAGGATAATGGCAAAAGTGCCAATGCACATGTGAGTTTAGGATTCCTTGTGCATGTTTTTAGGTCATGATATGAGATTGGCACCACTACCATTCTCCACTGGTGGCATTCTCCACAGAGATTGGCACAATTCCATATGATCTCTGCACATGGGAGTTTAGGCTTCTCAATGACATTTCTTAGGGCCTAATAAGAGATTGGCACCACTGCCATTCTTCACTTGTACAAATGTTTACCCTACTATTCTAGGAGGGGTATTCCAGTGATCATAGGAGAGTGGTGTCCGATTCCAATCGACATGTGAGTTTGACGATCTCAGAGACTGACACAATTCCATATGATCTCTACACAACGGAGACAGTGATCACTACATAAAAGAATGCACATGTGAGTTTAGGATTCCTTGTGCACCACTGCCATTCTCCACTGGTGGCATTCTATAATGGCAAAACTGCCAATCCACATGAGTTTATGATTCCTTGTGCTTGTTTTTAGGTCATGGTATGAGATTGGCACCACTACCATTCTCCATTGTTGGCATTCTCCACAGAGATTAACACCATTCCATATGATCTCTACACAACGGAGACAGTGACCACTACATAGAAGAATGCACATGTGAGTTTAGGCTTCTCAATGCCATTTCTTAGGGCCTAATAAGAGATTGGCACCACTACCATTCTCTTGTACAAATGTTTACCCTACTATTCTAGGAGGGGTATTCCAATGATCATAGGCGAGTGGTGTCCGATTCCAATCCACATGTGAGTCTGATGATCTCAGTATAATTATGTAGGGGCCACCATGAGTTTGGCATCACTGCCATTCTCCACTAGTGGTTGTCTAGACAAACTAAACCTATAGATTGACATTCCAAGGCCTAATAAGAGATTGACACAATTCCATATGATCTCTACACAGCGGAGACAGTGATCACTACATAGAAGAATGAGCATGTGAGTTTAGGCTTGTCAATGCCATTTCTTAGGGCCTAATAAGATATTGGCACCACTGCCATTCTCCACTTGTACAAATGTTCACCCTACTATTCTAGGAGGGGTATTCCAATGATCATAGGAGAGTGGTGTCCGATTCAAATCCACATGTGAGTTTGATGAACTCAGAGATTGACACCATTCCATATGATCTCTACACAGCGAGACAGTGATCTCTACATAGAAGAATGCACATGTGAGTTTAGGATTCCTTGTGCATGTTTGCAGGTCATGTTATGAGATTGGCACCACTACCATTCTCCACTGGTGGCATTCTCCACAGAGATTGACACAATTCCATATGATCTCTACACAGCGGAGACAGTGATCGTGACATAGAAGAATGAGCATGTGAGTTTAGGCTTCTCAATGCCATTTCCAATTTCCAATTCGGGGAAAAACCCAATTCCCAGAATGGCAATTTTGGAAGAAATTGTAGCTCCCCTCAATGTAAAAACAGGAGAAATATGTGAAAATAGACTAGATAGCCATTCATGAAGTGTGAAATATCAACTACATTCTCAAATACTAAATAGAATATCAGTGTCTAAACTACGTTATCATCAAAAAACTAATAAACTTTGAAACCCATTTGAGTTAGATTCATCTCGTGAGCCATAGTGATGCTCAAAAACACCTTCATAATTCAGGAATTTCCATTGATATTGAGACTCGCTTTTGTTGTGAGCATTCTCATTTGAAAATCTCCAAAACACCGATTAAAAAATGTAGAGTGTAATTAATAACCATGAGTATTGCAATGAGAACGCACGGGCTCTTTAACTTAGTAAGATATGCAGTTGATGGAAAATCAAGATATCTAGTTGAGGAGAATGAATGCAAGATATGTAGTTGATGGAAAATCAATGGGCAATGACAAGCATTTGATGTAATTTAGGTGGCAATGACAATCATTTATTGTGCACTTTCAATGTTTGGACTAACTAGCATTAAAAACAATAACTTTACATGTCATGTTGATTACTTATTGCAAAGTAAAAAAGTACACTTTAGGATGAAAACATAACTTGTTGATACACCATTGAAATCCCTGAAATAAATCATGATTCCAAAGAAACTCTCAATTTCTAGCCCCAAAGAGAATGGCACCGGAAAGAATGGCACGAGAGACACTGTAGTTATGAACATGTTTGCATATTATTCACACACAACAATTGTGAAGATTGTGGGAGAGAGGGAAGGAGTCTCACTTGCGGCTTTCTCACATGCACAAATGGGGGAATACACACAAAGGTGGAGGCTAAAAACAGTTTTCTACTTCTTAGTTGTGAAAGCCAAAAGAAGTCTAGTACAAAGAAATAGAAGAACCCTATATGTGGGTCTGAAATTTGAAAGCCAATAGTGACAAGATACTGTCCTATCTTCTCAGACCATGCTCTAGGTGCTTGCTTCAAGCCATACAAGGCTTTCTTCAACCTGCAAACAACATGAACATAACCTGCAGGCTGCTCCATAAAGACCTCTTCTTGCAAATCACCATGCAAGAAGGCATTCTTTACATCCATCTGATGTAAAGACCATCCCTTTGATGCAGCCATAGCAATGGCTGCTCTTACGGTTGCCATCCTTGCAATCGGGCTGAAAGTTTCTTCATAATCAATGCCATATGTCTGTGCATACCCCTTCACAACTAATCTTGCTTTGTATCTATTCACAGAACCATCTGCATTGTGCTTGATCTTATAAACCCACTTACAGCCAATTGCATTCTTGCCTTTAGGCAAAGGCACCAATTCCCATGTAGCATTAGCATCCAAGGCATCCATTTCTTCATCCATGGCTTTCTCCCATTTTTCATTTCCCATGGCTTGCTCAAAAGAAGTGGGTTCTGGTTCCTGTATCACTTTGACCATATAGGCATAGTGAATGGCTGTAAATCCATCATATTTCAGCCTATCCACAAGATACCTAACCCTGGTAGACCTGCGCAAAATAGGCTCACTTCCAGGTGCTCTCAAAACATCCCTGGTCTTCCTTACTCCAAGTGTAACAACAGAAGGAATACCCAACTCATCATCAATGCTCTGTTCTGAGCCACTGGATTCACCATCCACACAAGAGTGACCTGCATTCACATCATACATGGGCTGATCTACCTTCTCTTTTCCTTTTCGTGATACCTGCGTACCACTCTCTGCATTGCTTTGAGGGGATTCTCCTGATCTCAATCTGCCTGTCCATGGCGAAGTATGTGCACCACTGGTAGAGGACACTCCAGGTCCACTGATATTTTGTGATTGTTGCTATGCATTCTGTGCAGCATTACCATTTTGTGCATCTACATCAATCATCACATTTACTGGTTTATACAGGCTGCTCATCTCATCAAAAACAACATCTCTGCTCACTGTGAACTTACGTGTAGAAGGGTTATAGCATCTATACCCTTTCTGCTGCAGAGAGTAACCAATAAAGATGCACTTCTCAGCTTTTGGATCCAACTTGGACCTCAACTCATCTGGCACATGGACATAGGCAATGCAACCAAAAATCTTCAAATGAGAAATATCTGGTTTCCTACCAGTATACATCTCCTCTGGCGTCATGCCATGTATTGCTGCAGTGGGAGTCCTGTTCATTATATAGACTGCTGTAGCAACTGCTTCAGCCCAATAATAATCTGGTAGATCTTTTTCATTTAACATAGCCCGAGATACCTCTCCAATATGCCTGTTTTTTCTTTCTGCAATTCCATTTTGCTGTGGGGTATGACTGCATGAATATTGCTGCTTTATACCATGCTCCTACAAGAACCGTGCAAACTCATTTGAGAGGTACTCTCCCCCTCCATCTGACCTTAGGCATTTTATTTGCAGGCCTGTTTCTTTTTCAACCATAGCTTTGAAAGCTTTGAAGTGCCCAAACACTTCACTTTTCTTTTTCATAAAATACACCCACAGTTTTCTGCTGAAGTCATCAATAAATGTGACAAAATAGTGACAGCCTCCAATAGATGCAGCTTTTGTAGTCCACACATCAGAGTGGATTAATTCCAATGGCTTTTTACTCTCTTGAACATGCCTAGGAAAAGGTTTCCTTGCCTGTTTCCCAAATTGACAGGCTTCACAAACCTTGTGCATTTCTGCAACCTTGAATTTAGGCAATCCTGCAACAATATTTTGGGCTTGCATTGATTTAAGTCGCTGTATATTAACATGACCAATGCATTTGTGCCAGATACCAATATCTGCAACTACACCGGTCCCATGTGCAAACATTGCTACACTCAATTCAGGCATGTCTGCATCCAACGTAAACATCCTGCCCTTCTTCTTTCCTTTTGCTATCAAGCGACCATTATTTTTCATATCCTCAACAAAGCATCCATGAGGATTAAATCTGACTTGCAAGCCCTGCTCAACCATCTGACCAACAGAAACCAGGTTCTTGGTGATATTCGGGACATGAAATACATCAGACAAGTATTTCTTTTTCCCATCCTGCATAGACAAAGGAATTTTGCCAATCTGCATAATAGGATGTGCAGTATCATCACCAGTCTCCACAAATCCTGGCTTTTCCATTTTCCTTGCATCTTGCATCCATTCTGCATGACCTGTCATGTGGTTTGACGCACCTGAGTCAACATACCACACATCTTTTTGTTCTTCTGCACTTGTCACTCTGCACTTGTCACAGAATTGGTCATATGCTGCACCATAAATAGAATCTGCTCATTTCTGTCATCACCCTGCCTGCTAGAAGATGCATAATTGCCTTGCTGCAATTTTCCATTCATAATGTCATTCTGCTTTTTGTAGCAGTCCTTAGCCATATGACCCATTTTGCCACAATAGTAGCATTCAACATTGTTGTTTGCATTTTGGCTTCTCTGCCATCCACCACGGCCTCTTTGGCTCCCCCTGCCTCTAGAGTTACCACGTCCTCCTGCATAGGACTGGTTTTCTTGCGTTTGCTGCATATTCTGATTTCTACCATGGCCTGCAGATCGGCCTCCTCTACCTCTGCCTCTACCTCTGCCAGCATTTGAGTAGAAGACAGTTTCTTTTGAAGTTCCTGCTGAAGAAGATGCACCCCCATTTCTCTGCTCTTCAGAAATTAGAAGAGCAATCAACTCCTCAAAATCAGGAAACTTTTCAAGGACGGCAATGGATGTCCGGAACTGTGCATAATCCTTTCCTAGACCATTCAAGGTCACAGAAACCAAATCGTCATCATCCACTGGCGACCAATGGAAGCAAGTGCATCTGCAATTTTCTTCACTTTCATGTGGTAGTCATTTATGCTCAAATTTTCTCTCTGCACATTGTGCAACTCCTGTTTGAGTTGCATTTTCCTGGCTTGCGTATTTGTGCTATACATTTTTGCCAAAGTATCCCATGCCTCCTTTGGCGTATTTGCATCCTGAATATGCACAATCATGGAGTCCGAAATACTGATAGACAGCCAGTACATAACTTTCCTGGCTCTCTCATGCCATCCTTTGAATGCCTGCATTTCCTGTTGACTGGGAACATTAGGAAGAACAGGTTCTTCTTCATTTCCTGTAATGAATTCCCAATAGCCTTTTCCCATCAAGAAATTCGTCATTCTAAACTTCCATGCCTGGAAGTTGTTCTTGTCAAGCTTTTCAGTGACAATCTGTGAAAGAGAATCAGATGCCATTACAGAACACTGCAAAATATTCTGTCACTGCAAAAAACACAACTTTTGCCTCACACGAGCAGATCTGCAAAATCGACGAGAGTGGTATTTCACCACACAGTCACTTCCTAGTGACGATTTTGCATCAACAAGCAATAGGCATGAATCTGCAACTCCCAATATCTCTGCACACAGGCATACGATGCAATTTCTGCGGCACCTTTCCACCGACTAGCCGCGCACACAGTGGTCGCACAGTAAAAAATAGGGCCTTTTTCTGAGTGCCTGTGAAGAACTTCCGCCTTCAAAACAGGCCCCGAAACGGCCTCAAATCAAAAAAATAAAGTCACTAAGAGCTTCGCCCTTTTCCCGCAGCATATACTGCGCTCTCACCACACCGCGAAGGGCGTCTCAATCTGAAACAGTGCACTCCTGCACTTCTGGCTGTGCTACCTGCAGAGATTTGCTCCCAAACTCAAAATAGGAAAGCAACACTGGTCCTCTTACCAGGACACCACGAACTTGGCTTGCTTTCTTGAGCTCCTTACCACGAACAAGGCTCTGATACCATGTGAAGATTGTGGGAGAGAGGGAAGGAGTCTCACTTGCGGCTTTCTCACATGCACAAATGGGGGAATCCACACAAAGGTGGAGGCTGAATACAGTTTTCCTCTTCTTAGTTGTGAAAGCCAAAAGAAGTCTAGTACAAAGACATAGAAGAACCCTATATGTGGGTCTCAAACCAAACTCAACTAACTAAAGTGGCATACTAACTGAGCCACAAACTAGAGTAGATAAGGATAGCTGTCATCCAGCTATTATTCGTGAGCGGTGTACCAACCGCATCTCCAGCTAACAAGTCGGTGACATAAATGCACAACAGTCACCCTGGCATATCGCGAGTGGAGCTCGATATCTCAACAACAATTACGCACCAATTTACATAGTTGGCAAGAAAGTAGTAATTCAAAACTCATAGTCTACAAATAGCTCCTCTCCTGCATGTATATCATCTATGGATTCAATACAAATGTGACCATATTCTGCAATATCTATGTTCATCATGGGGTCATACCAAGGTGGAACATCAGGGGAAAATACATAACAAACATTTGGCTTTACATTGGTATTTCTATTGCTGTTAATAAATCCTGCCACATTGCCATATTGAACATCACCAACAATATGCACCATATCCTTCATAGGGATAGTAGGGTCCTCTTGGATCGAGTACTTCTTTAGCCTTGGATGAACTCTACATAATTCCTTCCAGTCTCTGTAGGAGTACTTGTCACCTCCATAATGGAGAATAGTAGTCCCTCTCTTGATGGAGCCATGCACAAACAAGCCCAAGCCAGCTCCTGTAATGGTTGACTCATGCACCTCGAAAGCCACATTTTTTATCCAGAACACTTCGTTGATAGGGACAGGTAACTTTGGTGGTCCAAATGGATCTCGTTCTGGTATGTAGCTACTCAAGCTTGATTTGAACGTATATCTATCTACATCACAAAAGACAAATTCAATTAGCTACAACAATATTTATATATATTGAGATAAAATCAAAAAACACTTTGACATATGTACCTTCATGAAAAATACGCATTCTGTAGTTAGGTTATGTAGCCCTTAGCAATGTATTTCTTGATATAGTGACCTTTGTACCCTAGGTCTATAGCCAATTGAGAAACTTGCATAGCATTCATGCTAGAGAGTTGCGGAGCGTTCCTTAAAAGTCTTATTTGGGATGCATTGAGTTTAGGCACCTGGCCATCACCACCATGGGTTGCCCTACCACCTAAATCCCTCTCTGTTAGTTGATCTGCAAGAGGAAGATTTCTTGTTTTATATTCCATTCTTGACCATGCATGATTTTCCTCCCTCCATTCATCAATTACTTTCTGGACAAGGTTGAAATCCTTATGCCCCTCCATCACAAGTAATTGTCCATACCGATTTGTCTCAATCATGCTATGCACATCTTTAGTCTCATCGAGTTGTAGTAAGTACGGCATCAACTCTCTCAGTAGAATATTATCATCCTTGTCTTGTACATCAAACGTTGAAGGAAATATGCAATTTGATGGAGGGCTAATGCAAGCCTTGTATGGGGAGTCATCAACAAGGATTGTCCTTCTAGCATCACATCCAAATGCCTTTGAGATTTTTGCTAAGGGTTTGAACATTGCCTCAACACCAACCTTATGCTAGCTACAGTACCAGGTATTCTTGATTTGATACATACAAATGTATGGGGTTATGCCTGTTAAATTACACGGCGTAGCGGAATAGAAATTGAACAAATAATAGAGAGTACACAGCAAACTAGAGAGGAACAAACTTTTCCTTTAGATGATGTAGTACAGATGATGGCTCCATCCACCCGTGCACTCCCACAGTGGAGCTTAGATGGCAATCTAGACAGATACTAGGTGAAGAGCTAGTCAGATCAACGTAGTTGGTGGAGTCGACCTAGTCAGTGGAGCTGACTAGTCAACCTAGTCAGTGGAACCCTCCAGTCAACCTAGTCCTCCATGGAATATTCAAGGAATATTCCCTATACCATCACCTCGGCGGCTCCCGCCCTCGAACCCCCACCAGGGGGGCCAGCTGGCTCCTAGGGTCTAGTAAGAGTAATGGGCTCCCACACAATCACCTTTCTACCATCAACAGTCTCATTGATAGACCTCATTTGACATGCAAGTCAGGATCCATCTAGTGTTCCGGGCTCACACATGGCTTCTCCTCATATGGGGGCCTTACAACTTGAGCACCTTGGACCATTGGTGGTTACCAGGAGGGTGGTGCATTGAGCATATCTAACAATGCCCAGACTCGCAGCATCAATGGTTCACTTTACTACTTGACTTTCATCGACAACGACAGCAGATATTGTTGGGTCTCCTTTCTGAAAGAGAAATCTAAAGTGTTTTCCATATTTCAAGAATTCAAAGCCATGGTAGAAAACCAGATAGGCAAAAAGATCAAAGTCATGAGATTAGACAGAGGAGGTGAATACATGTCTTTAGAATTCATGAACTTTTGCAGAATTCATGGCATTCGAAGACAATTCACTTGTGCAGATACTCCTCAGTAGAATAAGAGCTGAAATGAAGAATGGTACTTTAGTAGAAAATGCTAGAGCAATGCTTAGTGAGAAGAATCTTTCCAAATCAGTATTGGGCAGAAGCAATAACCAATGCAAACTATTTGGCTAATTAACTTCCTACTGAACCGATACAGGGTATGACACCTTATGAAGCATTCACTAGACACAAGCCACACATTGGACATCTTCGCATATTTGGTTGCATAGCATATGCCCTCATACAAGATGATCATTGTAGGAAATGGATGCAAAGTCACGTAAATGCATCATGGTTGGCTACAATGAAGAAAGAAAAATGATACAAGTTGTACAATCCCATCAATCGAAAGGTCATTATCTCAAGAGATGTAATCTTTGATGAGAAATCAAAATGGAAAACCTCAAACACACATGATATGGATTCACCAATTTCACAGTCATCTACAAAGAAGATTGATGAAGAAGAGTAAGAATTGCTAGAAACACCACAAGCAGAGACACGTCAGCTTAGATGGTCTACTAGGGAAAGCAAACCTCCAGCTAGATTGACATATGCTCAAAAAGGCAAAGCAATTCTGGTTAAAACCACCAAGTATTCTCTAATGACTACCATCATGGCTACAGAAGAGCCAGTGTACTTCGAAGATGCAGTAGACAAGCCAAAATGGCAAACTGCTATGAATGAAATAATGAATGCTTTGTACAAGAATAATACTTGGGAATTATGTGACCTTCCACTCGGAAAGAAGGCCATAGCAAACAAATGGGTATACAAAGTGAAGTATAATCCAAATATAAGTATTCAAAGATACAAAGCCAGACTAGTTGCAAAAGTATTTGCACAGCAATATGGTCAAGATTATGATGAGACTTATGCTCCAGTAGCAAAGATGGATTCCATATGGTTCTTGATATTACTAGTGACACTCAGCAGATGGAATGTGTATCAGCTCAATGTCAACAATGCATTTCTCAATGGTTATCAAGATGAGGAAGTCTACATGCAACAACTAGCAGGTTATGTTGAACTAGGAAAGGAGAATATGGTTTGCCATCTTAAGAAAAGTCTCTATGGCTTGAAGCAATCACCCAGATGTTGGTACAACAGGATCAACAAGTATTGAGGATTACCAAAAAGCGAGCGACAAAAAGCGAGCAAGCCAAAAAAAGCGAGCGATAAAAAACAAAAAAAGATTTATAAATCCCCCATTTTAGTAGCAAAAAATAATAACTTATTCAAAAGTGCATATGTTCCCTCAATGCTAGAATGTTAAACATGCATATACTTTAAAGCCATTAACACTAATTTCACATCATCCATGAGACAGTTTGTATGTTTAACTTCCAAGTCATTGTTTGTATCAAAGACAAACCCTACTGCAATCAAGTTCTCTCTTTCCACTAGAGTAATTGAGATCATCTTTCCAAGGACTCCTTGCATGGATTAGTCTAGATTCCATGCATATGTATAGGTTTTTTAACTCTATTCACTCTTGGAACAAAACCCATGTTTCTTTATTACTGCAAAAATATCCTTCCCTAATGATTTATTCTTACCTCCTTACCAATGCAGCAAATTGGTCACAAATTCATTTTTTGGTGCATTAAATTTTACTAGATGGTGCACAAAGACATGATAATCATCTAAAGTACGCCTTGCCATTTGATTTGATATGTAACATGACCCCGTTTGGACTTGTAAATCAAAAGATACAGGGATCTAAAAATGTCCTCTTTTGGGCCAAAACAGGGAGCGCGTTAACGCGCTCCCTGTTTTGGCCCAAAAGAGGACATTTTCACATCCCTATATTTTGGCAAGATGTCAACATTTGATTGTTTTGGCCCAAAAGATAAGTTTTTAACATCCCTGCATCTTTTGATTATCAAATATAAATGGCATAATGTTACATATCAAATCAAATGACAAGGCATGATTTATATGAATATCATGCCTTTTTGCACCATCTAAAAAACTTGTGTGCATCAGAATATAAATTTTGTGGCACATAACCACCTTTTTGAATACTTTGTACTTCAAGCAATTATTTTATAAAAAACTTAGATTCTTTCTTTGCTTGCTTGATTTTCCAACCACTTCAACTAATTGTCGCTCACTTTTTTGGGCTCGCTCACTTTTTCTCGCTCGCTCTATTGAGTGCCTCACAAGTATTTTGCTGATCTACAAAGTTCAAGGGGAAGACAATACTATTGCACTTCTATATGTAGATGATATGATTATGACCAGAAGCAAGGATAGCTTCATCAAAAATTTGAAACAAGACTTATTTGGAGAGTTCGACATGAGAGATCTTGGACTTATGCACTATTGTCTTGGTATTGAGTTCTAGAGAGATTCAAACAACATCTCATTGAGTCAGCTGAAATATGTTGACAGTCTCTTGAAGAAGTTTCATATGGCAGATTGCAAGATTGCAGCCACTCCCATGGAACAGAGTTTGAAACTTACAAAAGATTCAGAAAAGCCTACAGTCAATGACAGGTACTACAGGCAGCTCATCGGATCTCTTATATATCTGACTATCACATGGCTAGATATTTGTTATGCAGTAAGTTCATTTGCACAGTTTATGGTCCAAAACAGTCTCAATGGAATGCAGCCAAAAGAGTCTTGAGATACATCATAGGTATAAGACAGTTTGGGATAGGATATAGAGGAAGTCATCCATGGTTGCATGGATACTGTGATAGTGTGACTATGTCGGAGATCATGAGACCAAGAGATCGACACAGGGATATGAATTTTTCCTTGGTCAAGATGCTATATCATAGTTGTCAAGAATCATCATCTTGAGGGAAGGCCTAGTTCATGATGTTGATCTTAAGGGAAGGTGTTGAGATATCACACTCAACATCATGTGATCATATGTGCATCGCACTAACCCAATAGAGTGCTATAAAGGAAAGGGTTAGATGCCCTAACCCTTACCCTAAATGGGCTTGTATATATTCTACATTTTCAACTAAATCTAGTGTATAGTTAGTCATTTGTGGTGTGCTCTCTAGCTATTCCCTCTCTCCTCATCTTCACTCTTCTCCTCTCCCCTATTCATATTTTGTCAATACGTGGAGTCATGGGAATCCCACTACAACACCCTTGTAAATCAGGAGCTCACTCACTCAGAGTGTGGACAACCCAAGTCGTGTGCCTTAAGGAGAAAATTCACTGATTGTGTTCTTGGTGGCTAGAGTACACCATGCACTCATCTCTAATCCTTCCACCTCGAACCCATGGTGGAAGGTGGTAGATCATTTTCTAGATGTGCATTACGCGGAACAACATACATCTTTTCACGCACTTCTGGATGCACCCTCTCTCTGGACATAGGAGTTTAAGCACCCAACATCATTTTAGGAGAGGTAGGACCTCAATCTGCCACCTGAAGTGGTCATTCGGGAGCAGTGGGTGGTTCTAATATAGGTGGAACTAGCACAGAGGAACTAGATGTAGTGGTTGGTGGACATGAAAGAGATGTGCCTAAGGGAGGGATGCCAGAGACGATGCACTCAATGAGAAAATGTGCAGGTTTTTGCTCCTCCTTCCTCCTACTCGTGCATGCTCCTCTTGCCTCATGCTCACGCTTGCTCCTGTTGCTCCTCCTCCTCCTCCTACTCATACCTATCTATCTACCCTCATCCTCACACCTAGTCCTTCACTTGCTTCTCCTCCCTCGTAATCATTCATGGTCCTTCTCATCCCTCATCAAACATTACCTACCTTCTATCATGGCCTGTCATAGTCTTTGAAAACTTTGTGAGTATTGATAACACCATTTGAGGATATCTCCCATGTTACCATGAGACCATGCAGTTGTAGGATCAATATGTGATCCATGATCGTTGTTTTCAAGAAAAGAAGCATCTTCAACCACTGGAGGTGCTTTAAAGAGTAGAATATGAGCTAAAAGGTTAATTCCAACACTGTATTAAAAAAATTTGGACTTTTTCTCTTATCTTGGAGTTTGTTTCCAAATAGGTCACCTCCACATCATATTCACCTAGTACACTCAAAAATGGGTATTTTTAGAGCACTACATATATTCACCTACACACAACTATGGTCTATAAAATAAGAGTTGAGGTATAGTGCATAGGGAAGAGGATTTGAGGGGAAGGAAAATTCCTTTTTAGTATAGTATTTTGCACATTTGATGTCATAAATGAACTCATTGTCCCTTTTCCAATCGTTTTAACAACAAACATGACTACATTGTCAAATTTGTAGTGAAAGTTATGATGGAAATAGGGGAAGGTAAAAAATTGGGGGTTATTACTAACGTACAACCAGAAATCACAAAGTACATAAACTCAAAGAGACAAGCATAATTTCCAATCAATTTTATCTTCTCATTAACTTTGTAATTAATTATTAATTAAATTTGTAATTAATTATTTATGAATTTTCTAATTAAGAATATTTACTAATTAACTTCTCTTAAAAAATATAATGAATTGTTAATTAATCATCAAACTAGTTGTTATATAATTTTAATTGCTAAATACCTCCTTAATTATTTATCAAATTATTTCTTAATCATCATTTACTAAATTTGTTATTATTTATTAATTGAAAATTAAACATATTAGATAACATGTTTATGATAATCCAAGAGTTGTTGCTATCAACATAGAGGTGGTGTAAAGATACACCTTTTTTTTAAAACAATGCATAAGAAATCTTCTCTTATGCCTCTAAATCTCTTACAGAGTCATTAGTCTACTTTGTTGCAACCTGTTGGTGCACAATTGGAAACTTAATAGCCCATTAATGCACACTTAAACCCTCATGTAGATTGAAATCCTACATTCAAAGAAATAAAGGTTAGCGATGGAAATGGAAAGTAGAATGTAATTGCTTCTAAAATAATTTACTTGACAAGCAACCATTCCTCAAAATAGGAAACAAAACAAAATATGCATGACTATACTTCCAACATATGTGTGTATCTCTAATGGGCTTGATACTTTGCACAAGCATCAATGTAAGTGAGATTCAAGGCTCTAAAAGTATTCAATATTTTTTGCATGGTTGGACATGCATATTCCTAGTTTCTTACCATGAATCATGCATAATGTTAAAAAATATGCATAAGTGTACTTCTAGCCTATGGACCCATCTCTGATAGGCATAATACTTTAGACAAGCCTTAATATAAGTAACGTTAAGGCCTATGCAAATCATCATGTATCCTTTGGATATCATTTTCATGGTTGGACATGCATATTTTCTTATTTTCTTACCTAAACCCTAAACCCTAAATGCTAAACCCCAAATTTTCAAAGCTAAACCCTAAACCCTAGAATATAAAATAAGTCCTTTGTTTAAGATCTAAACCCTAAACCCTAATTTAATAGCATAAAGTTAGAAAAAAAATCAAATTCTACAAGAATGTTTTGAGAAACCCCCATTTTATGTTGTTAATTTCTTTGAAAATTAAAAAAAAACCCATTGAGGTACAAAAAATAAAAACAAATATGAAAATATGTTTTTGGGAGAAAAAGCAATAAATTTCAAATCCAGGAACTTTTTTGAGAAACCCTAATTTTTTGCTATTAATTTGAAAAACAAATCAAAATGGAACATGGTTTGAAAACTCTAATTTTTGGGAATATATTTGATTAAAAATTAGAAATATGAAAAAAATTTCAAAATTACAGAGGAGGGGAGGGCATACAATACATGTGAGTATAAAAAGGGGAAGAAGGGGGGGTTGGGAGAGGGAGAGCAGGAGTACGAGGGAGTAGGAGAGGGAGAGGGGGAGTACTAGGGAGTAGGAGAGGGAGAGGGGGGAACAAAGAGGAGGGCAAAGGGAAAGTGAGGGAGGATGCAGTAAGGCGAGGAAGAGGGGGAGTTGGGAGAGGGAGAGGGAGAGTACTAGGGAGTAGGAGAGGGAGAGTACAGGGAGTGGGAGAGGGAGAGGGGGAGTACTAGGCAGTAGGAGAGGGAGAGGGGGGAGTGAAGAGGAGGGCAGAAGGAAAGTGAGGGAGGATGAAGTTAGGAGAGGGAGGGAGTCAGGGGTCATTTTGGTCACTTTGTTCCTGAACATGCCTCTACATTGCTAGCTTGTGTCACTTTCTTCTTGACCATGCCACCCTAGAGATCACAACATTGCCATCTTGTGTCACTGTGTTCCAAACCATGCGTGTTGGGAAAACAATAGCTGTAAAAGGGGAAAGAGCAGTTGTATCCTATATGAGAGGGAAAAAGCACCTGTAGGGAGGTAAACTATTGTTGTAGCAGAAGGAAAAGCTCATGTAGGAGATTAGCGAGCACTTACACCACAAGGAAAAACACCTATAGAAGGGAAAGAGCACCTAGAGGAGAGGGTTAAGCAAGAGGCCATAGAGCAAAAGAGAGCAAATCAAGAGGGGAAAGAGAAGGCAAAGTTAGAGCATGAGGGGATAGAGCAAGAGGAGGCACAAAAACAGTGAGAAGAGCAAGAGAGAGAAGACCAACTGTAGGAGGTGCTGTAACCCAAATTTTGAAAAATGGATGGAGAGAGAAATTGGACCAGAGCAGGGGAGAAGAGAGAGAGGGGGAAGTCCTACAATAGGCTAGAGGACAAAAGAAATTCGTCAAAAAGGTCCCACAATGGAGGGAAAGGGTAGTTGGACCAAAGCAAAGGAGTAGACAAAGGGGACAAGCCTATAGTAGGCTATAGGAAAAAAGAAATTCGTCCAAAATGTCTCACAATGCAGGGAGACGGTAGTTGGACCAGAGCAGAGGAGTAGAGAAAGAGGGGGCAGACCTACAATACACCCAAAGAGAAGAGATATTCACCCACAAGGGTGCACAAAGACTTAAATGAGATTTGGGGATGATCTAGGGTGGGTGCACATGGGAGGATGGTCAAGCATGGGTTAGGGGGGGGAGGATGGATCGGGTGGTCCCCAATGTAAGAGGAATAGCCAATAGGAGATTGGGATCTCTGCATGCCTAGGCCATCCCTCCACCTCAACATACCATTGCCCCACACAAAGGAGCACTCTCATTGGTATACCTCAAATCCCTCTCTAATCCCTTGAAAATAGGAAGCACTAATTGGAGGCCCTTTTGAGACCCCATTTCTCCCCTAATGGCTCTAGAGATGATCAACAACACTTGACCAAGGTCTAGGGCCGATCAATGACACATCAACCCCTAGTATCCCAAGCAACTCCTCCACATACAGAACAAGATTAATGGTTAAAACCAAGGTCCTCTAGAAAATATTTATCTCACCCTTCATATCTATTTATAATGGAATTTCTATTCACTAACTCCATAAGCATGAATGGAATCTAATGACATTGAAACATGGGTAACTCGAACCCACTCTTCATTAATTAGATAACTCCAACTCTCCCTCCTCTTTTTATTTCTTCTAATCATTCTTCTTTTTTATGCTTAATCCTAGTATCCACTTAACCATTTGAACCTCCTAATGTAGTATTAGTTTTAGTTTAGATGACTTTCCTAGAAGCCAAAATTCTATAAACTTCTTCATCCATAGTCCTCGTTAAAGAGTAGGAAAGAAAAGGGGGGAATGTGCCCTCCTTCTCTTCTCCCTCCCCTCTCTCTTTCTCTCTCTCTCTCTCTCTCGGGGTGTCACTAAGAAATTTGTAGGATAGCACGTGTAATCAACAAAAGGGGTTTTATATTTTTATGGAGTTATAGAAAATATCAATACATAAGGGATTTTTTAAAGATAAAAAGTTTCATACATAAGGGTTTTTTAAAAAATAAAAATTTTCATACATAAGGGTGTTCAATTCAAAAAATGAAAATTTAGATACAAAATTTTACAGAAGGGGTGTATATAGGTTATTAGAATCCATAGGTAGGGTTTTTTTTAAACACCCCTTGATCGCAGGTGTTGTATGGGGTTTTTACATTGTGGCCCCCTCGAGTCTCTCTCTCTCTCTCTCTCTCTCTCTCTCTCTCTCTCTCTCTTCCCTCCTTCCCTTCTCCCTTCCCTGCCCTTTTCCTCCCTTCCCTTCCCCCCTCACCCTTCCCTTCCCTTCCCTTCCCTTTCCTTCCCCCTTCCTTCCCTTCCCCTTCCCTCTCTCCTTCCTTTCCCTTCCGTTCCCCCTTCCTTCCCCTCTCTCCCGCCCTCCCCTTCCCTTAACCCTTCCTTCCCTTCTACTTCCCTTCCCTTCCCTTTCTTCTCCCCTTCCCTCCCCCCTTCCTTCCCCTCTCTCTCCTCCCCCCCCCACATTTCCCTCTCTTGGCAGCATGAATCCCATGCTGACGCAAATGAACTAAAAGGCCCGCAGGCATGTTTGTGCCATACACACAAGTGCGACGCACTTGTGCCACCATATTTATACTTTCCATGCAAATGAGGTTGAATCCCTTAATGAACACGCCTTATATATAAGATTTTGGTAAGCCTACTTTTCCCTTTATGATGCTGGCCTTGCCTCATGAAGCTAGCATCATGGCATGATGCATAATAGTCATAGTCATACCTAGCTTCATAATGGCTTGCATTATGATATTGACTTTTTCTCTTTCATCTATGACATGATTGAACACCTTGCATTTGAATTTCCCTTGATTAGTAGCTCCATGATGGCTTATGTCATCATATTAAAAATTTTAAATTTATCTATGATGTGTGGTTAGAAACTTGAAAAACTGTCAATTTCAATCTGGTGTACATATTTCCATTCCGTCCTTTTCCAAAATGTTCATGCATTTATAAGGACTTGAGGGGAAATGGACTTTGTAGGCATGTGTAAATTTATGTTGGCCATTTAAAGATATAGCTTTTTTTATGAGCTTGGGATTTTCTTCACTTACAATGACTAGAGGATACAATAAGACATTCATGTCACACATTCTTAGGGTCCTTCATAGCAGTCCTTTTATTTGATTCCTTTTCTAATTAGAGGTGGTTATTTTTTCAACTAGAGTTGCTCTCATCTCTTTCTAGTTTGATGTCTAGAAGATTTGATCATAACTAATTGGAATACTTTTTGGCTCTCTATCTTGCATGGATTTCAAATTGGAAAACTGATATGCCGACAAGTATAGAAAAGTTTACTTTTCATGCGTTCGTACATTGAAAATATTATGAAAATCAAGATGCACTAGCTCAAAGATCTTTCCTTTCATCTTCCCTTGGAACTGTAGAGTGGATAGAGTGTTTTCAATTCACACACTCAATCTACAAAATGTCACAGGTGCATCACAAACAATTATATAAAATTGAAAAAGTGACTTGTACATACCTCCCTATGCAAAAAGTGACGTGTACATACCTCCCTATGCAAAATTATTCAGTGGGATTAAGCATACCTCCCTATCCAAAATTACTAGTCAATGTTAACCCTTCATATTCAAATAGTTTAAAGGACCAAGAAGGCATACATAATGAAGCATAGAGAGATTATCGCAAAATGGAAGGTTTTGATAACTATCATAAACTTACAAGTTTGCATTTACCATATGACGGGCACATGATTAGGGGAGTAGGATTCTTATCACATGTTTGTGTGAGAGGAGCCATTGGAAGCCTTCAAGTAGTGAAGTAGATGATTATCGAGAACAAGGTTGTAGCAGGATTTTTTATGAAAGGAGAGTCATACGACGTAAAGCTAGGTCTTCGACTAAGTACACCTAGGTGAAGTGATCAGGGTTAAAAAAGAGCTTGAGGCCCGAAACATATGTATAAGATCATTGCAAGAGTCTTACACGAACAAGATCATTGCAAGAGTTTTACAAGAATAGGAGGATCATTGCAAGAGCCTTACGAGTTACAAGTAGAGTGTAGCATATCAGACAATATGGTTATTGGCCATGGCTAGCTCCAGGAATATCAATGAACCAGCTTCTACCCTCTTGAGCTGTTGCATGAGTTTCTAATTCATCCGTTGCTGCAGAACAGTATTATACCCGCCTGGTTTCCTTCACTAGATCCAATCTGTCTAGCAGCTGGTAAAGTGTACCGGGGGAGAGTAGATTCCAGCTGCCTGATAGCCCAGACCCAGTCCACTTAGATCCTGTTTCGATACAAGGGCCATCATCATGCGAACATATGCATCTCTGGCTTTCCGAATAAGCTTCGCGGGAGAAAGGGCAGCAATACGGAATTTGGGAATCAGTCTGAATTTCCATGCTTTCTTCTGTTCAGCCGAATTTCTCCCGTGCAATTTGACGATCTTCACTTTCTTCCCGGAAGAGACTCCACTCTTCAACCGCTCATATCTCCTACTTCCTGTAAGGTTCCGCAAGTTGAAGCGGAATCGGCTGAAATTAAAAGTTGCTCCAAATACAGGCGGCATTGGAAGGCACTGCTTTAACAAGGAAAGCGAAATCGCCACACTGTATGTCCCCTAAGATTGAACATCACGAACACCTTCTTGCAGGTGCCAGTCGGGACTATTCGTTGGCTTCTCCTTCCTTGTCTTGTTCATCACTGGCGGATAGTGTGCAAGAGAATAAACAGGACGTAGGTTAAATCCAGCTAGACTTCATAGGATTGATCGCTTCAAACTCTGACACACGGCCGCATTATAAAATAGAAACAGAGATTCAAAATCCATCAGAAAGCAACGTCCTCACTAAGTTTGTGATGCCAGTTACGATACAGTTTGGTACAGCAGATGCGAAGTTAAAGGGAGATGGAGGGAGAAGTCTTGTATGGACCTTTACAAGAACGCTAGTTTGTCGCGAGCTGGGAAAATCGAAGCAGCCCAAAGAGGGTGAGGCACGTCAAGCGAGAGCAAGATTCAGATCGAAAGATGAGGATTGTTGCAAGCGAGAATCGGATCACTACGAGGGATGAAGATTGCAGGTGATGGGCAGGTAGGCAACAATTCTGCAGGGTGGTTAACAGGATATGCGGCTCAAAAATGTTAGGATAATGCTAACTGCGCAGTGGAACTGTGCGCACGATCAGGATGCGCTCTATGCTCCACGTTTCAGAGACAATGTCAGTGGAATGATTTGGCTGATATTCTTGACGTGCCACTGAGGATAAAGCGCAAGCGTATGATTTCAATAGTTTACGATTACCATACATGAAATTTATAAATTTAATGCAGTTCTGGCTTGTCGATCTGCATCTCTCGATTTGCAGTTAAAAGGTAGATATCATCTCACGTTGCTTGCATTATCCCGACCAGCTGGCTGCTGCGGAAATTTGAAGACAGTGACGAAGCCTTATTTGATTTCATGTGGCTGTTTTTTTCTAAAATTTTTTTTTAATGTAGAATTTGGAGGTTGCCAAATGATAGGTAAACTCTTTGAGCGAGTGTTCACAAAACGGCCTCTCTCCATATTTGGAGGTTTTAAATTCTAGGTTCTTTGGCAAAATATACCACTATGGATAAATTGGTTGATTCTTTCAACTTTGCAAAATATAACTAGGACCATACAAATTTGGAAGCTTTTATGACCTCCAAGTTTAGAAAAAGTTTAATGAAGTAAAAGTAGAGACTTTGCAATGCGAACTCTTTTTTAAAAATCGAGTAAAAGTAGAACATTGGCGATTCGGGTGATCAATTTTTTTGTTCGCTTGAATCATTTGACATTGATTGCACTACTTTGGTCAGCTCCTAGTGGAGTACCAAATTTGAAGTGATTGGTGCCACTCCACATCCAATTGAGCTCTTTTACTTTTGTGATAAAAGGTTTCCCATCCACTCATAGACACACACACAATTCAGAATACAACCATTTTAATAGTAATCTTTGTGATATTGTCGACACTTTGTAACTCTGGCTCTTGGGGAATGAGATCCTTGTCCAAGAAAAAAATTGCACTTTCATCTCAAGCACATTCTCAAAATATGTATTAAATTTAAAAAATGGTCCTATGAAAAACTGTCATATGATAGACATCTTTTATATACCTACTTGTATGCCAAAATGAAAAGAATTCTCCATTTTTTCTTTTTCATTGACAATGAAACTTTCATTGGATTATTTGAAACATACAAATGAGAGCCTTTTCAGTCCTCTCTCTCTCTCTTTGTCTCTCTCTCTCTCTCTCTCTCTCTCTCGCACACACACACACACACACACACACTTGTCATGAGTTGTTATTGGAGTTCTTGATTGAGCAAGAAAGATGCATAAGAAAACTTCCCTCTGTCTCACTTTATTACAAGTGTTGTCATGGCCCACTCCCTACCTATCATGTATCCTCTTAACCTTTTCCCCACCTTCACTCAAACAACACTTCTTTTTATAAATTTTAATTCGAAGTGGTGTACCTCAAGATTCAACCACTATCACATCTACTTCTACTTTTATTTTGTTTCCACTTTAACTGAAGTGTCCTTTATGCATATTAGAATTTACCTTGGTTTTCTAATATAAGCTTTGTATGTTGCCATGTGCATGGATTGGAAAGCTTACTAAGATCATATTGTGTCTTTCATAGATATACTCCAAGATAGTGTAGTGCATAGCATATCATCGCCGTTTGCATGGCCAACAAATTGTCAAAATCAACCTTTCTTTGATTCCAATTGTATTAGCATTCACTATAAGGCATGGGCCCATTTCATCGCTCTCTTGGTACTAAGGTTTGTCCCAAAAAAACACAAGATGGGTCTCAATGATGAAGCATTAGAAGACATCACAAATAAAAGATTGTGATAGATAATATACAGTGGCCACCACATGTGCATAAGAGTGATTGGAATTACCTGAGAAGTTTAGCCAACAATAAGTAGCAGCAATGGGGCTAGAGCCAACAAGGAGTGTGCTTGTCACCTTGGAAGCAGTGGCAAGGGTCACTTGATAGCCCACGTGTCTTTGCTACAAATGTTTATCTCAATCTATGCATTTGGTGGTCTTTCTTATTCTTAGTAAGGCATTTTCTTAAGAATTTCAAACTCAAACCCTTTAGGATTTGGAAATTGTCTCTTGAGGGCTTCTATGCAGGATTCCTTGGCTTTATTATCCTATTGGTTCCAAGTTTTGAATACATCATTGGGGAAGTGGGTGCTCACCAACCTCCTCATGTATCTTGTGACCCCCTTTCCATCCTCATCTTGTATAACCTCCCCAAAGCTATTCACTCTATAGGAAAGGTCCTCATGCAAAACAAAGTCCAAAGGATTCATGGTGGATGGAGTAGTAGAGCTAGAATGAGGGGTGGTGCGAACACTTAAGGAGCGAGGAGTAAGGGAGTGAGAGGTGTCTGGGGTGCTACGGCATGTGAGTGGAGACGGCAAGGGACCTGACTGGTATTGTGTCTCATGAATGAAGTGGAGACCTAGAGGGATGTGCATGTACAGACTTATCTACATCCCTTGAGCCACCACAACAGCCTCGACCCTTGCTACTCTTTCTGGACCTACGATAGGTATGCCCAGGTGATGACCCCTCGGAAGGGGCTCTAGGGGATGGCTGTTGAGTAGTCATTGGCCCTGATCTACCCCGAGCGATGTAGGAGAGGGAATAGCTAAGGTCCTCTGGGACAATAGAGAGAATAATCTTGTTGCCTCCGCATTGCTCATGGATGTGACAAACTCATCGGGACTCTCGACGAAGCTATAGGCTGCTAGAAAAGGAGTTCCATGAGGGGTAGTCGCAAGGCTAGGCCTGAGAGGAGTCATCCCATGGGGAGTCCACCCAAGGATAGTCATAGGAGTAGGCCCCTCAGGAGTTGGCTCAGTGGAAAGAAAGTCCTCTAGAGAGTACAGATCGTGACGTCTCCTCCTACAAGGGGCCGCATGATCACGGGCTTCGTACTCTCCCGACAAGCGACATCCTAACATGTCTTATTTGGGGGGCTTGGACAAACACAAATACAAACATGAAAACAAACACAAGCACAAGAGCGAGTAAGAAGCACAAAGACAATTTACTTAAAAGATAATACTTACACTTTACTTAAAAGACAATTTATTACTTAAAACTCGAGTTCAATTTACTAACAGTTTGAAAAGACAATTAAATTATGACTTCATCATATATTACCATATCTAAAAGAGTATTTATATACTAAATTTGGGTCCAAAAGAGTGTTTAGGTACAAAATTTATATCCAAAAGAGACATTCTCCAAGTACTTTCCTCCTCCTCACCACTAGATGGGTCGCTCGAGACATCATCTTCCTCTTCTTCTGATATATAATTATACTCTTCTTAGAGTATGTACTTGTGGTCCAAGAAGATGTCTACATAAACAATTATGTCTTTTATAGTGTCCTCCTTGTTAAGTAGTCGGTCGTAGTGGTCTCTCCAAAGCTTACAAAAATCCTATAGGTTGTTTTATGACTCCCTCAGTCCATGCCGCTCCATGCACGATCGGTCAGGACCCCACCCACATGCATGCCCTTTGACATTATACTTTACCCAGACTGCAATATGCACAATCTTTTCTGCAACATGTGATAGCAGAGTTTGGACGTCCTGAATGATAGCAACATGGGGAACTGGGTTGGGATTTTCAAAAGACTATTGTGAAGGAGTGCATTCTGTTTTTAATCTATTTGAAAAAAAAGAACCAAATATGGGCATATAAAACACATTACAAATCATATCAAGGCACTCATTCAAGATATGTAAAAGAATTCATGGTACAAACAAGCTGTATTCACATTCACTTCTATTCAACAAATTATATATATTGTAGAAGCCAATATATTCCTAAAAGATAATTCTAGGAAACTTTATTGCATCCACTCTCCTTTATTCCACAATTTGTGCCAAATCATGTCTCCTATCACCCTATCCGCTTAGTCCTCCTCAGCTTTTGTATGTTTGATTCTTTGCCTTTCCCTTGTCCGGTTCATCCTCCCTCAATCTTTAAAGTCTTCGGCCCTCCTCTCTTCCTTGTCTCACACCACTCCCTTGCTATATCCCTTCTCACACCACTCCCATCTTGTTGTTCCCCTCCTTCCACTCCTTCGTTTTTGCTACTTCTAGTCGCTCTCTTGTCACTCTCCCGTTGCTTCCTTCGCGTCATTCACTTCTAGTTGCTCCCTTCTCTTCGCTCTCTCTCTCTGCTACTCCCCATGGACCCTAGTGAAAAAGCTATGGTAGTATACTTTGAGGATATGTACAGATAGTATTACGATATAAAGGATGGGGAGGTAGATGTACCATTGTTCCCTGATGTTGCCTCTTTCCTACGGCTTCTGTAGGAAGAGTAGGGTTTGCTCAGTGTGCAAGGTTCTGAGGCTTTTTGTTACCTACAGATATATTGGGGTTGTTGTTTGTAGTATACGTGTACCTTAGGACCTCGAGTCGTGTTCCATTGACAGACATAGCTCGGGGGGGTCACTCATCATATGTAACCCTATCACGTGAGTTCAACAAAAGGATATTTTTTATTTCTAAAATTTACAGAAATAAATATACATAAGGGACTATTTAAAATAGTTTTGGGAAAATTTTACAGATTTGTATAGAAAAGGGGTACATTTTATTAATGAAAAATTTACAGATAAGGGATTTTAGAAATAGGCCTTGAACGCATGTGGTATAGAGGGTTTATACATAGTGACCCCCCCGAGAGACATAGGCTTAAGTGTGGTAAGCAAACATAGTGCATGCATGTGTAAAAGGAACGTGTATCATCATGGTTGAGGTAATGAAGGCTTTTGCCTTCATTGGAGTTGCAGGGTTTAGGAGGAGTTTAAGGGTTAGAAGGAGGTTCCAAGGTTAGAAGGAGGTTCCAAGGTACAGAAGGGGTTCCAGGGTTAGAAGGAGTTCCAAAGTTTAGAAGGAGGTTCCATGGTTAGAAGGAGCTCCAAGGTTTAGAAAGGGGTTCCAAGGTTAGAAGGAGGTTCCAGGGTTAGAAGGAGTTCTAGAGTTTAGAAGAGGTTCCAAGGTTTAGAGTAGAGTACATGGTGGAGAACTCGTCTCCCTTGTAGATCATGGGGATTAAGGGTTGAGGAACTAAGGGTTTAGGGGGAGCATAGGAGTGGGAGAGGAAGAATTTGTAAGAGCAGGGGGGAAAGAGGAGATAGGAGGGAGGAGGAGGAGGAGGAGGAGGAGGAGGGAAGAGGAGGAGGGAGGAGGAGAGAGAGGAGGAGGAGGAGGAGGGAGGAGGAGGAGGAAGAGGGAAGAGGAGGAGGAGGAGGGAGGAGGAGAGGGAGAGGATGGGTTGCAAGGTTGGAGGAGAGGGGAGGAGGAGCTGCGAGCTTAGGACATGCTTTTGGATGGAGTACAAGGAACTCGGGGGGGTCACTCATCATATGTAACCCTATCACGTGAGTTCAACAAAAGGATATTTTTTATTTCTAAAATTTACAGAAATAAATATACATAAGGGACTATTTAAAATAGTTTTGGAAAAAATTTACAGATTTGTATAGAAAAGGGGTACACTTTATTGATGAAAAATTTATACAGATAAGGGATTTTAGAAATATGCCTTGAACGCATGTGGTATAGAGGGTTTATACATAGTGACCCCCCCGAGACAAGGAAGCATGGACACTTGAGACAATTGTTTAGAATACCAAAGTAGAACTCAACACAATGCCCCAAAGAGTGTGGGCTTCATTCCATTATGGGGTATTTATACAAGTTGGAGAGCTTCTCTCTCTGCATGTAGGAATTGTAACACATTCTCTCTCTACATGTAGAACTTGCATATAGAAGCTTCATGGGATTTTTGTGGGGTGTTGGAGGTGGTTGGGGCTTCTGGTCCCACTTTCTTGTGTAGCTTTGGTGTCATGGACCGGCGAGGGTGAAACTAAAGGAGCAAGACTTGGTCCACACAACGGAGCTACCGCCGTTCTGCCACCATTTGTGAGTGAAGCAATATGGGCACGCTAATCAATTTGACAATTCACGACATAGCACAAGGTTCTTCCCAATATAATATGTTCTTGAGTTGCTTCTCTGGGGAGAAAATAAAATCATATAACACACTATTCAAAAATTTTGGACTTGTGTAAAGTCTAATTTGAGAAATGGACTAAAAAACAGTCCAAAAATTTTGGATATACTAGATTTGACAACTCAAAACAAAAGATTTGGTGTGATTAAGTACTAAGAACATCAATGCATAGCCAAATCTCATACAAAGGTGGTCTACATAAACATCTTCATAACTTCTTATGAATTGAGCTACTATCACCTAAGAACATCAATAGATGACCAATTCTCTTGGAAAGGTGGTGTAAATAAACACCTTTATGTATAAGTGATGTGCACACACCTTTATGACCATTTCTTTTAGAAAGTTGTACATAAACCCCTTAGAAAGGTAGTGTACATAAATCCTTTTATGTGTAAGTGGTGTACATATACACCTCACTTGGTATTAAAAAACACCCTTAACTAAAAAAATACATTGACATAAAGTTTAAAATACACCATTAAGTATAAGATGGACCTCATAAACCATCTTTATACACAATAATGAGAGTAAAGAAATCAAAAAAGTAGTTAACTTTCTCTTAACTTTTTACTACATATTCACTTTACATAGAAGTTCAAAAGCGAAGTTCAAAACTTGTAAGTACAAAGCCATCAGCCATCATGTTCCTCAGTACCAATGTCCTCAATGCCAAGCCCTTGACTACCAAGGTTCTGACTAATACGATGCTCTAAGATAGTACCAATGTCCTCAATGCCAGGCCCTTGACTACCAAGGTTCTGACTAATATGATGCTCTAAGATAGTACCAATGTCCTCAATGTGCCCTTGACTACCAAGGTCCTGACTAATAGGCTGCTCTAAGACTGGAGTCTCAGTAGCAAGGTCCTCAGTAATTTTCTCTTTAGCCAGATAGACACGTGGCACCCCTATCTACACTGCCACATCAGCAGCCCCATGAGGCTACCATGTCATCATTTTATCCATAGTGCCACATCAACTGCCACATCATCACTACCACATCACCTACCACATCATCTCCTCCTTAATCAGGGACAATTACCTACCACATTATTAGGGACACATCACTTGCCACGTTAGCATTACCACATCATCTGTTGATATCAGGTTATTAGAGGATAGGCTGCAAGAGCTAAAACCGGCCTCTAATCACTCAGAGGGCAGTGGAACTAAACCTTTAATCACTATGTATACACCCTCTATATCATCTGACTCAAGGTCTATTTCTAAAATCCCTTATCTGTAAATTCTTCAATAATAAAATGCACCCTTTTTCTATATAAATCTATGACTCTTTTCCAAAATTGTTTTAAATACTCCCTTATGTAAATCAACTTCTGTAAAAATTAGAAATTAAAAATATCCTTCTGTTGAACTCACATGATAGGGTTACATATGATGAGTGACCCCTCAAGAACAAGCATCACATCATTTTCATCCAAAAAAACCCCTTGAAAGCCCTAAATCCAATATCGTGCGACCAGAGCCTAGTGCAAAAACTGGGCTTTGGCTACATGATGTTGGATTCAGGCCTTTTAGGGCTAGGGTCTCAGTGGCCTCCCAAATATGATTTTTTTTTAATATTATTTTTCTCAATTACAAAACCATAACCCTAATTGTTTCTAAAAATTGAGTGGTAGGGGCAAGTGGTAGTCGCAGGATATCATGGGTTTAAAATCATAAGATTTGGTGTACTCTAAACCCTAAACCCTATTTTTTATTCCGTATCAGTTGAAGACAAAGCAATGATTTTTGTTGCTAAAATGGAACCTAGAATTATACTGATGATTTTGAATCACATGATGAAGTTGCAGAGTGCATTAGCTACAATGTCCAACTAGACTCCCTTTTGTGGTTGGTTTTGAACTTCATGTTGGCTTGAGGTGCTAGATTCTTCATCTCTCTCCCCGAACAATTCCCTTTGCAAATTCATGAACTACTGATCAGACATGTCATACTCTAGTGCGGCATCCTCGATTGCCTTCTATGTTAGTTGGATTGCCTCTAGATCAATGAGGCTCAAGTTGTCAAAGCGTGCAATCTCATCGATTGCTGGATTGACTAGAGCATCAAAGTCAATGACTTCATCAAAGGTGTCATTTGAGAGCTGACATAGCACCTCACCCTCTTGGAGACCAGTTTCTTCCATCTCTTCCAATAGGGTAAGGTACTTCTCACCCTCAATCCTTTTGGGAAAAATGGGCACACCTACAAGGTCCAGAAGCATCTTTCACAAAGTTTTACAAGCCGGTAGTGAAGTACTGGAAGAACATGATTGATGAGCTTCATAAACCAAACAATAGTGTAGAGGGCATGTACGAGAGATTTTGGCCAAAGACGCAACATATTGATTGTGTGCAAGTAGTTGATAATGAAAACGATGAGTTTCAAGGAATTGAAGAGTTGAATGATCACTATTGTGGACCTCAAAGGAAAAAGCCAAAACAATCATTTGATCCAATGATTGATGTACAAAAAGGACACTTTCTTTTGGTCCGACCAGCAGAAAAAATTTACCCAATTTGGCTAGGCATTGCTCAAACTGATGTACAAAAGGATAATAAATCTAAAAATTTCAAGAAGGTTTTCATACAATATTGGGCACCTATATGCAAAAGACGCAATGCACAAATTGAGGAGGTGTATGCAGATTGTTGGAACAAGATTTGGATGTGCAATAAAGGTGATCCTCCACGTTGGGAATCTGTTGATGCTATTGTATGGTCATGGGTTCCAAAAGGTAACCTCTCAAAGAAGGTTTCCTCAAAGAGTAGCAACCTCCCCATCAAGGTGAAGATACCAACCATTGCATGCAAGCGAGCTTTATCTAGTTTGTCTCATAGTACAGATTCCAACTCTGATGTTGACTCCACAATGGAGTGAAGGGTACTTGAAAAGCTTGACTTTTTTTTCCTTGCACAACGATAATTTAATTGAATACTGACAAATATTTGGAAGGTATGACATTGATCTTTTTTCTTTATCTTTTTTGTTTGTAGACCATTGCTTTGTGGTTGCAAGTTCTGCACACTTGACAAAATATCAAGGACTAGTGTTGCATTCTTACTTTTTCTCCAACTAAACTAAAATGGTGTTTTTGAACACCACCTTTTTTCGAGAAGAGACAAACAATGCTTCGGTGAACTCAAACATATGATGTTTTTTTCTCGGCTAATGTAGAACATTCACACTCCAAACTGTGAGCTTCATATACACGGCCAAATCCAATGAGAAAGTCAATGGAGTGCACTCAATGCATTGTAATTGCAACCCCTCAAAAACTACCATGCATTGGTTGAAACCTCAACATTTGACATTTTATTTATGTTGATGCAAACCATGCACATTTGTGAGATTTGGATGGACTGCCAAATCTATGGGAAAAATGAATGAAAAACATTGAATGTTACATAATTACAACCCCTCAAAAATTCCCAAATTATCAGGATTTTCCCAAATTCTCTAATATGGTGTTGGTGTGTCTTTGGTTGCTGCCTCATCTGGATTATAGGTAGAGGATGGATATGCACGAGTCAGATATGAAGATAAGATGACCTCGCTTTTAACTTGCTCCTTAGCTAGGCTAATAATATGCTTCTTAGGCTCTAGGTCTAGGTTTAGATCATCTCCTCCACCACTTGTTGCTCCATGACTTGTGGATGCAGGACCCTCAGGCTGCTTGCTAGACTTGGCTCAGGATGAAGCCGTTGATGTAAATGCTCTTCATTGATTTTTTTCATCTCAAACTTGGACATGAATATATGAGCTTCAAAGGCTTGATGTATATGCTCTTGTACTTTTATTCTCTCAAAGGATCAAACATGTATGAAAAGGAAAAAAAAATTGTCATTGGGAAAATCTATTTTTAAGGTCGGTATGAGAAAAAATACTCTCTATAAAACATTGCTATAGGAGACTATCTCAGTGTCGCTATATAGCAACCATTCACAAGTCTAATAAGTGTGACTATATAGCGACCATTTATAAGTCTAATAAAGGTCACTATATAGCGACACTCTTTAAAGGTCTCTATATAGTGACGTTTGCCTAAAGTCGCTATATAGCAACCCTTAATTAATCTTGCTTTGATTACCGATGATTAGTGCCCCGTGCACACTAATCGTTGGTCCTTCAACGTCGTTATAGGACCCGTGTGTAGTAGTGTGTGAAGTTGAGACCGTCAGGCTAAACCATCCCAGTGGTTGAAACTGTGACAGTGTCCTAAACCATCCTGGTGGTTAAAACTATAACAGTGTCCTAAACCATCCCGGTAGTTGAAATTGTGACTGTCCTAAACGTGTCCTAAGCCATCCCAGTGGTTGGGACATCATGCAACCATGGTTGATTCAACTCAATCACAAGTTATGTGATTGTCTTGTACCAGTGTGGTTGAGCAGACATTAATTATTGACCAGTCCGGTGGTTGAAATTATTGTGTTTCTTAGTACTTAAATTAGTTAAATTTTATTTCCTACTATTCGGGTCATATACCACTATTAAATTGTGGAATTCGGGAATGAAAAGAAATATATTGTAATTTTCTATTGGTGAAATTCAAAAATGAAAAGCAATATACTTGTTATTGTCTAATATGTGAAGTTGAGACCGTCAGGCTAAACCATCTCGGTGGTTGAAACTATGACAGTGTCCTAAACCATCCCGGTGATTGAAATTGTGACTATCCTAAACGTGTCCTAAACTAGCCCAAACCAGTGCGGTGGTTGAAAATTATTTTGCTTCATTATATACTTTAATTAGATTGTGTTTTGTATTCTTTTAGTAGTAGCAAAAAGGGGGCTCATTGTTCTATTGTTCCCGCATGTTGGGTCAGCAAATGGAGTTGTATCTCAAGTTTGTGGATCAGAATCCAGACATTTCAATTAGGCAGAGGAGCTTTCAGCATTGTAAGCCCTGGTACGTCAAGAAAATCAAACATAAATGTTTGTTGTTGCAAAACACACATAAACTTTGACCTGGCCCAGCAAGCTATGAATAACTTGAGATCTAGTCATGTTGGGGCATTGCACTCCATGGGGATTGTCGATGCCCATGCCTCCCCAATGAATACGCAAACTCTAGGCCACCTAGATCCTCATCATGTGTTGCAAAGGAGGGCAGGTTTTATAGCCTGAGGTCTCTGTGGAAGCTAGTGGTTTGTCCAAAGGGATACCATGAGTGGCACAGGATTGAATTCATTTGTGGCACATGCAAGCATTGCAATTTAAAGCTGAAGAAGAAGACATTCAATGTCTTTCCAAATGAAATGAAGGAAGACAACCATGTTGCTCTAAAATGGAGGAGATTTGAAAATGTCAATGTTGAAGGATCCGATAAAAAGAGGTTGCTACTATCATATAAGAGCACCTAAACAAGAGAGCTTGTAGGTCACGTGGTTCAATCCATCCCAAATTATGTGCTTCACAATTTCACAGCCAACAGGAAGGACAAGCAGTTCAGAACGTGCCTTGTAAATTTTCCCCGTGACACTATTGTATCTGTCATTTGCTTGATTCTTCCACGCCTGATGCCAATCTACTTGCTGACTCACAGAAATCCAGCTCAATGTAACACACTTACCATTTCTACATTCCAGATGATAGGGAACATGACACCCTATTTGTGCAGCATGCTTTTCTATTGCATTGGGAATGGTTGAAAAAGGAAAATCCCCATGTAGAAAATATAAAACAACATTGGGTGTGGTCAGATGGTGCTGCCTCTCAATTTAAATTAGCACGTGGATTCTACTTTGTCTCAACGTTCAAATCCTTGACCGGTCTAGACATGATGTGGAATTTCTTTGGGTCTCGCCATGGCAAGGGTGAACATGATGAATTTGGTGCTATTATTAAGCAAGCTCTGTTTAAACACCAATTAGCATGCCCTAAAGAAAACCTCAATGATGCCCATGATGATATAACATGCCTTACAGCCAACAGGCGGCATTCAACATACAATAAACAAGCCTTAAGAATATTGTAGTACGCATAGTGTTCCATGAAGTTAAAGTGGATGAAGTGCAAAGGAGAAGCTAGCATGATTGCGAGAAAATTAAAGGAGTTCGTGGTCTGCACAACATATAGGGATTTTCAAACAACCAACTGATTAAAACGAGAAAACTTTCTTACTTCTGCAATGTGTGCATCATAGGGGATCCTGATGATTGTGAGAACATTATAGTGCAAAGACATGGGAGCAAGTTCAAGTTTTTCCTCTACATCTAGATGGAGTGACAAACAATGGAGTGAAAAATGACTCGCCACAGTTTGGGGAGAGTTTCGATGACCTCACTGACTATGTTGAAGAGGGGGATAACTTTGTAGTTGTCATAGATTTTGGGGAGAATGAGGAAGGTGACCCATGCTTTCTGTTGCAGTACACAAAACTTAAGTACAAGGTTGAGGAAACATTTAAGGATAATTAGGGAACAACCTATGAGAAGTGGGATGTAGCAGTCAGAGCTTTTTGGTACAAAAAGACATCCAAGAGAGGCCACAATTATGAACTGCTACATAAGAGTCCACAAATATGTGTGTACTCTCATCTAGTAAGAGCTATTAAGTTCAAGATGCAACTTATGCCACAACTAAAGAAGACCAACAGTGTCTTCAAATTGGATTTAGACATGCATGAGCACATCTTGGGGTGTCTTGGAGCAGTGGACGAGGACAACTGAGATAGTACTAAGAAAATGTATATAGTATCATTGCAGGGAAACAATATGTCCACTTGTCCTACAAAATGTAATTTGTATTGCGACTACTTCTTTTCAATATATATCCCAAACAACCACCGTGCTAGTTTTATTAAATTGTATTCATAAATCCCAAACGGTAAAACCCATTCTTGTTTTTAGTATATCCCAACAACCATTGCATTGGTTTCCCATAACAAATCCATTCATCTTGTAATAATAGAAGCAAACCACTACGCTAGTCCCTATTCATATCCCCTATTCATATCCTAGTGCAACCAGCCACTGCTCTGGCAATATCTTATTCTGCACTAATCCTACACTACTACTATGCTATCCCTACAGTCAAATTTCAACCACCGGGCTACTTAGAACATTTAAGTACTAACATGCAAGCAAGTCGATACAAAATCAGGTAGTACGAGCACCATGAGAATATCCACAAGTTCAAGAAATGTTTGCAAGATTTTTATTATTTCAAAACACGACGACATTTTGGTTTTTCAAGGAAATTCAAGACTCCCAACTATCTTATCAATATCTCTATAGCAAGCATCTCCCAGCTCTTGAGGCCAGTTTGCTACATAATGGTAGACCTCTTCACACACTCGGATTACACATTGCTTGCTTGACTCTGCCGACTTATACGCCCATGGTAACTCCTTTTGCTGGGGGTTCTCTTCATCTTGGTCTTCGTGATCTATACATCTTCGCACCTCTATCATGTCCTGCCAAAAGAAACCTACATCATGAGCTTGACAAGTACCTTAAAGAAGCAGGAAAAACAATAGCTAGGGAAATTAATATTCACCGTCTGTGCCGACTCCAAGTAATACACCCACCACCTAAGCATGTCCTCCGCAGCTATTTTCCTCCTCCTTTTTGCAAGAATTTCATCCAAAATGATTTTCAAATAGAACAAAAGCATTCCAAAGCCTTTTGGGTATGCCATAGATTTGCAGAAGGTGGATCCATGTATAGAGTTTGGTTCAGTGTACAGAGTTTTGGGGCTAGATTTCATAATGGGCTCTTAGTTGTGTCAGCACTGCAATTAAATAGGGAGAGAGTTCATTGAGCCCGACCTTCTCATTCTTCAGTCTCATGTTAGTTGTCTAATCTAAATCTTTCATCTCACAATAGTTGTCTAATCAAAATCTTTCGTCTCACATTAGTTGTCTTATCGAAATCTTTCATCTCACATTAGTTCACTAATCGAAATCTTTCAGTCTCAGATTAGTGATCTAATCAAAATCTTTTGTCTCACATTACTTGTCAAATCAAAATCTTTCATCTCATTATTATCACTGAGCTGGCGTGGATCAAAGGACACTATCTAGTCACATAGCTGAGAAAACATTGCCCAAGTAAACTCTGGATTAGATTAACAATTCAATAGATTACACACAGATTACATAGATTACAATCTCAAAGACTCCTTTACTTTAGATTACATCTCAAGGACTACTTGGTTAGCTCCCTGATTGTAGACTTGGCCCTCCTTGCTCCTTTCTAGAATGGGGTTAGTTCCTTCTTGCAGAGGTTCCCAACCCTTCCCTTCATGCCGCTTCCTCTTTCCTTGATTTGAGCTTCCTGGTTGCAAGCTCGGCCCTTCTTGCTCCTTTCCTGAAGGGGGCTGATTCCTCCCTTCAGGCTCCTTTTCCTCGTAGTCAGGCTCGATCTTGGCCTTCTTTAATTTGAGCTCCTTATCTTTAAGATCTTTTTCCCAAATGGCAAATTGAGCTACAACATCTACTTTCGCATCATAGATAGCTATAGCAAGCAAGCACATTTGATCTATCCATGCATTCACATTCTGCTCCAAAGGAACTGAAATAGGCTTACAGCCTGTCATCCCATATTTGGACAGCATGTCCAATCCATACTTCCTCTGCAAGAGCTGTATCCCACTTGGTGATCTAATCACCTCAATGCCTAAGAAATAACGCAGCTCTCCCAAATCCTTCATCTCAAACTTCTGCCTCAATAGCATTTTCACATGAAGGATATCTTCATCACTATCACCTGTGATGATCAAATCATCAACATAAATGACCAGCAGCATAATCCCTTTCTCTGTTTTTCTTACATAGAGTGAGAAATCTGGGAGCTCATTTTGGGGCCTTGAGAGAAATTCACAATTCTCAACGTTGCATTGGCTCTTCTTTGATTGGTGGATGGCTATTTTTCTTCTAGGTTAAAAGGCCCCAAAATGAGTTTTCTTTTTTCTTGATGACTTGGGCAATGGAAAATGGCATTCTCTACATAGAGATTTTGTATGCACAAACACTCCAAAGAAAAAACGTGCACAGGGTGGTAGCATGTAGGCCATGGGATACAACAGTCATCTATGATGGGGGTATGGAAGACCATGCATTTTGGACCCTGTTGCATGGCAGGATAGGCATTCCATTTAACTATTGTGGCCGTCAATACCATAGTCTTGCTCTATACATGATGAAGTTGCTTCTTGATTCATTCCTCCCTCATCCTAAGGCTATGGATGTTCTCCTTCATCTCCACTTTTTGCTCACTCTGTGCAGCAAATTCATATGAATCCCTCAGCATCTGTTGAAGCTGTGTAAATTACTGAAAAACATCTTCATGGGTTGTTTCCAAGACTTCCACTCTTGTTTGGAAATCTCTCACGATGATGGACTTCTTTTCATAACTGTCGAAAGCCACAGAAAGCTCATGCAAACATCTATCATGATCTTGTTGCAAGGTCTTGTAGCTTGCTCTTTGGACTTCCAATAGTGTTTTGAAAAAACAACCCTCACCGTGGCTGCTGCAAATTGCTCCACTGCGGTGGCTGGAACTTGCTCCACCATCGTGGCTAGAACTTGCTCACCATGGCTACTTTATGCATCCTTCCTAGCCTACAGAGCTGCCTCATCGTCTTCTCCACCCTGGCTACTCTCTACCCCATCCTTCCTAGCCTTGAAGCTCTCTCGCAATTCCTGCATCACCTTTTCGGTTTCTACATTCTCCCTTTTCAGCTCGTCCATCATCTGGTTTTTTTCAATGTTCAATGTGTTCTGCACGTTTTAGAGCCATTGGTAAAGACCCTCCTTTTTGGCTCTTTGATCTTCAAGATCCTTTCACATCTTTTCTAGCTCCTTGTTTGCCATGTCCCTATCATTTCTCACTTCTTCGAGCCTATCTCAGAGCTCCTTCATGCACTTCTGTACTTCTTCTCTTCTATGCCTTTCCATGTCGACCATTTTTGTAGTAGTCTCAGCTTCCTCTTGTTCCTACTCTACCTTGGCTTTTGTACCTTCCCTGAGACTTTTCTCAAGTTGCTCTGCCTTTGCTGCATCAGTTGCTTTCTCTTGTAGAAAAGTCACCTTTTGAGACATTTGCTTATCGTATTGCTCAAAAATCCCTTTGAGGGTAGATGCCATCAAGTGCATTGCAACCCTAGTGGACTGAGACGACAATTGGGATTTGCCATCCACAAAATTCTTCAAGTTAGTTAACATGCTCTTGAAGATCGCCCTTGAGAAAGATACATCACATCCTTTCACTTGCTCTACTGCTACTGCTTGAACCTACTAGAACTTGCATGTTCCTCTCGTATTAGGAAAGAAGTGAATGGTCTTCTTCAGCACATCTTGGAGGTCTATTGGCAAGCTCAAAATCTTGACTCCACCATCTTTACTAATCTGAGCATTCGGGTATACATCTAGAATATCATGTCTCTTGCTTCTTGAAAAAGTGTGCTTGCAAACTGCCTCTAGAAATTGCTAGTGCATTCTCAATCCCACTTTCATTGATGGTAATCTTCTAACCTTGACAGACTAGTTGCCCATCCTTCACGTTCACCTCCTATACCAACCTGGTGAAGTTTTGGAGAGCATCCAACTTGGGCTTTTGAAGAGCAAGAGAGGAGCTCCCATATGTCATGATTTCAAGATCAAGGGAGGAGGGACTATGCTACAGAGGGGGAGGAAAGATTTTGTGAGGAGCTCCTAGACTGTGCAGGGTCCATTATGAGAGGGGATAGAAGTTGCAAGAAGAGTGCAAGGGAGATAGAAATGGTTGAGAGGGATAGAAGATTAAACAGTGAAGGAAATGGAATAGTGGAGGCTTGAGTTTGCAGTCTGATTGCAAAGTCTGATTGCAAGGGAGAAAGAAATGGTCAAGAGGGATAGAAGATGAAGCAGTGAAGGAAATGGAATAGACATTTGTAGCTTGACTACACTGTCAAGGTGAGAGCCACCATGGTAGTTGTAGCCCGACTACTGTCAAGGTGAGAGACACCACAGTGGTTGGTTTGAATTTTGAATAATTCGATGCAGTATTACTGACTTGCATGGTAATGAATGATTAGAGGTGGTGGCATCTAAGATTCCAAGCCATGTCTGTGGTGGCCACTAAGTCCCACTGGGATAACAAATAATAACTAGCCACTATAGTGGCCCATAATTACTTAGCTTCCAGTTACCGCCACCGGGCTTGCATGCATAATTACTACAAGTGCAGCAAATTTCCAGCCACCGGGCTTGCATGCGTCAGGAGAGTACTAGAGTGCATGGTAATGAGGGATTAGAGATGATTAGGCTTCATGATTTACTTTTGTGGGAATTACTTCCTATCATTAGCTAGGTTTAATGTGGCGACAATTCCACCGTGCCACCACTTAACCACCACTATGGCAATGATTCCATCATGCCACCGCTCACCCACCACCGCTCTTTAGCATGCATGATCACTACGAGTGCAGTAAAAATTACCAGTCACCGAGCTCGCATGTTGAGTAGAGAACTAGAGTTCATGATAATGAGTGATAAGACATGGTAATGAGTGATTAGACATGGTAATGAGCGATTAGAGCTTCATGATTTACCTTTGTGGGAGTTACTGCCCGGTGGTGGTGGCCCTCTTTAGCCATGTCTGTCGTGGCTATGATTCCACTAGGCTAGCAGTTAATTACTAGCCACTGGAGTGGCACCACATGGTGTCTTCTTCATGATTACTAGCCCGCCGTCTGGGGATTCTACTACGGTGGCTTGCAATTAATATAGATGGAACCTTGGGCTCTAGCCATCGCGGTGGCTCAAACTTTATAATCTATATAAGATCCATGGCATCTGGCATTTTATTGCATTTCTCTAATTCACCCATGCTTTGCTACTTTGGTCCACACGCTCTGCTACTTTGCTCGACACCCTTCCTCTAGCTCTTTTTTGCCCCTGGCCTACTTTGCTCCATGCTCCCTCCTCTAACTCTCGTCACTGCATCTTCTCCCCTTCATCTGCTGCTCACCCACTCATCTTCAACATGCCTACTACCACCCCCCCTTAATGCTCTATGATCCCAAGAATATCTTCCTTCTCATATAAGGTGATTGGATTGCACTCACGTGGAGTAGAAACGCTACCACTAGTGGAGACCCTTCATTCCCGCAAGTGACTCCCCACACATCTAAATGGCATTACCTTCGATGACATGCTCACAGAGGGCCTCTTTATGGATGTGTTGCATGGGTTCCCCCTAGATGTTGACAAAGGCCCCATTATTTTTAGAGCAGAGTACTCTCAACTTGCTGGGGCGTTCGTAATCTGAGTCTTGGCAATGTGCATGGTCTCCATCGTATCCTCCTTTGGCTCCCTAAAACTTATTAATACTCTTGCTCAAACGAGGCTCTTAGCAATGATTGGATGAAATCTTTTGGGCTCTCAACGATCTTTTGGCTCACTGGATGTAAATTTTTGGTCTCTAAGACATTCATGTATTCTCTTTTTGTTCAATTTGAGGCTCTCAGTATGAACTATTACTAACTTTTATATTTGTATTTGAATGGTTATGGCCACTTCCTCTAATCTTTTGGCCTTTAAGACTCTCAGTAATTTTTGAGTTTCTATAATTGTAAGATCCTCTACTAAATTTTTTCTCGGTATAAGTTGATAATTTTTATATAACCTATTATTGGACGTAGATGTACATTGTAATCTCCTTTGCTTAGTTTTCACTCGATAAATTATACTTTTGCCCTCATTTATATTTACTAGGAAATAAGAACTACAATTTCCTTGTCCCCACCATTGTGGTTTCCTAGAGATACATCTAGAAAAATACAATTAAACTTTTAGAAAATGCAATTGAAGATATGGGCCTTGAGGGGTCTGCTCTAGGGGTAAGGGCCATATCTACATGCATTATACAATATCCAGGATGCCACTGGACAGAAACGGCATGTCGAGAACCAGCACGGTGGCTTTCATAGATCTCCTTCTATTTGCTAGCACGCTGATCATCACCTCTTGTAATATGTAAAAATAAGTAACGGAGCTACAACTCTAAGACCCAGCATGGTGGTCTCTCCAAGACAACCTTGAATTCTTGGCGATGACAGGTCGGCAGGCGAGTGCTAAGATAGAATGATAGATTGCATCTCATTATTATGCCAAAAACTAGTGCAGTGGTCTCTCCAATCCAACCTATGATTTGCATGGGCTGTGGGCAAAGATGCGGCAAAAGGTTTCATGATGACAGGTGGTCAGGCTAGAGACCAAATCGATGGTGTTTAAAATGATAGATTGCATCTAATTATTACGCCAAGAACCAACGCGATGATCTCTCCAAGCCAACCTTTAATTTTAATGATCTGCATGGGTGTGTGCCTAGTGACAGGTAGTAAAGCTGCAGCAGCAAAAGGCTGCATGATGATAAGTGATCAGGTGGTATAGACCAAAGACTGCACTACCGAAGTAGTGCAAAGATGCCATCTGTTGAGCTATGCGGTGTCCATCTCATTATTATGCCAATGTGCCTTCATGATGTCGAGAAAATTTTCGATGAGAGTGAGGTCCACGTAAAATTCAAATATTCCCCCGAGCACATCACGTCGTGGCCCCAAAAATAGTGAAGCACGATTGGCTACACCCAAGAAAATGTTGACCCTTCTATGCAGTTGCACAGAATGCTGTGTGGTGTAGGAATCCCATTGCCAAAGTGTGCAATTCAATTCTTATAGCCAATCACATTTTAATTAGCATGATTCCATGCACGTCTATAGCCGAAGATTACAATTCCAAATAGAACATTACAAGTCCAAAATGTTTAGATCACAAAGCATTCTTTGATGAAACATTACACAAGGAAATCAAATGCCAAAAAAATAAGAGGAGTGTATATTAATTCATAGCCCAAAAAGTGTTTGTATATACATATAGCATAAAGCCAAGCCACCTCTAGCTTCAAGTACAAAAAATAAGAGGAGTAAATTCTTTATAGCCTTCTTCCTCCTCAGTATCCTCACCTTCTACCTTCTCAATATCCCCAGGTGCCTGTAAACGAGGGACAACATGTATCAATGTATGAAAAATTAAATATTTATTTACAATATTGACATTTTAAAAGTACTTTTAAAGACCTGCAAGGGTGCTCCACTAGCCCGAATATACTTCTCCTCAGTAATCAACCCCTCGTCATAGAAACTTGAATTTAAATAAATTTGAAGAATGTGTTTGTGTTTTGAATTTCCTTTTTAGACTTGATTTCTCTATCTTAGCCTCCATGTATGTCACAGGCAATGTCCATGATGGTAGGCTATCTCAATAGGAGTAGGGTATTTTCCCACGATATCAAGCTGGAAGATGACACAATTTGCAGAGGGGTTAGTACAAAGGAACAACCTCCTAATAAACCAAACAAAAACAATATAATTTGAGATCGATACTTACAAATTGGGCATAGTTTTTCCCAATGGTAATTTTTTTTTTTTTTGATCCATGTTTGATCCTTTGAGAGAATAAAAGTACAAGAGCATGTACATCAATTTTGAAGCTCATATATTCATGTCCAAGTTTGAGATGAAAAAAAATCAATGAAGAGCATTTACATCAACGGCTCTAACGTGCCAAACAAGTCTATCTCTAACTCTATACCGAGTTGATATCCTATATCATCATCGTACATCATCATCGTACTTTAGGATCGTACATTCACCTAAGACTTGATCATCTTCTTCAATAAAGTGCGGTGATTCTTGATGATCGTCATCTTCTTCCTCAATATCGTGATCTCCATCTTCCTCCCATATGATGTCATTATACGCATCTTCCTCTTGGCTCATATTGTGATCTTCATCTTTTTCATAGATCCATCTGGATCAATTGGATCCGGCATTGGTAGTGGCATCTCCATATCCACATCTCTATCTTCAAAAATTTGCTTACTTCGTGGTGCAACTTGGATCACATACCACCATCTTGGATCAAAACGATCCGGATGAAAAACCACCTATATTGAAGATGGGTGCCAAATGCCATCAATTATATATATGAAAGTATGCTTAAGTACATGTATCGATGGATCTTTAAAAATGAAAGCTTCGATTAATTAAATCATTAGTATGCACCTGCTCACAATGGTCGAGAAGAATAAAAGTATCACTTTCATCAGTCCAAAGTTTGGTGGAATCTATTGCAAAGAAACCGCTACTATCTTTTCTCACTGTTGCATGGGGACCGTTGTAAATAGTTCTAAACCATTTTACATCAAGACTGAAAATACTAAGTCATCTGAAATGAATTTCATAGATTTCATGTATGGTCCCATAATAATCCAACTGTGAGGAGAGAAGATTGGTATTCGAAGCACTTGCTTGACTATCTTGTGTGAAATTAGCCATGACTCCACAATCATACGTGACTCTCTTTGAATTGATGCATTGCATGCAAAAATGTCGTTCATATGACCATAATGCACTGTACTTTTTGTACTTTTTATAGCATATATTGCCACAAATGATTACTTAATTACGTCAAGAGGTAAGAAACTTACATGCATCATACATCCAAATGATAACTGTCGCTCGCACTCGTTTATTGTCTCTCCATCACGTTCGGCTTTACGTAGAGCCAATTGTAGCCAATCAAGTGACATGTGAGTGGGGAGAAGGGTGAGATCCCATGGATATGGTTGCGATTGCCTGTAAATTACTCTGAATCTCTTCCTTATAACTATTCTTTCTGCTTTGGCCACTTCATATCTCTCAATCCACTTCTGCATCTCCTTGCTATTGAGGATACAAAACTTATTGAATTTCTCCATTTTCTCTTCGCTCATCTTTCTTTACATCCCTTTTCCTTGGGGAACCTTGCCAATGATGCGATCATCATCCTTGTTATGCCAAGTCTGTGGCATATCGGGATCCGTGGATGCAAGAAACTCCATGATATATATTAATGAATCTTGCACAACCCATCCCTCTACCATGCTTGCTTCTGGTCTTGTTCTTTGCCTTACAAATCCCTCCAAAATTTTCATAAACTGCTCAAGAAAAAACATCCATCGACTATGAACGGTACCTATAATGGCCACCTCTTCAACTATGTGTACAAGCAAGTTCACTTGAGTTGTCATAATGCTAGAGGGAAAGTGCTTCTCAAGCATGCATATGGCTTCAATGGAGTCCACCGTAGCCTTCTTGATGCTCGATATGGATATCTCTTTTTCAGATATCCACCTATTTCACATGCCCATGTAAGATATATTCATTATCAGTCTACAGATTATTCAGCTTATTGAAGAAAATGCAAATGCGATTTGATAGTAAGCATACCTCACAATACCACTGATCTTGAATATAGCATTTCTAACATCTTCTTGTAAGCACCCTTTTAGTGTAATTGGTAGGATGAACTATAAAAGCAACAAAGAAGTCATGTCAATAATATAACATAAGCATAATTACACTAACGCATCATGATTATTAGTACACTAATCCTACAGCTTAGAATATATAAGAGCTTGTGCCAATCATGGGACTTGAGACCACTAAGCTTATTGTCCTTTGAAAATGCTCCTTTCAAGCAATGCATGTACCCTGTGGGTGTTCGAAAAGAGGCAATGTCTGCCTTGACCCGCTACCTCCTCTCTCTTGGAGAGGATCCATGTTGCTTTTGGGAGGACAACTTTTCCCGAAGCACGCACTTGGGGCCACAAGTGAGACATCTTTTTCATAGCACGCAAGTCTTCTCACACTCCTCTCGCATCTTTGGAACCAACCAAGTGTGACCGAATAGTAGTCCCCACATTCTTGAAGATATGCATGGGATCCAAGAGATGATTGATTTGTAACTGACCCCAATAAGGAAGCTCATGAAAGATGGATAGCCTCTTCATACCACAAGGAGGTTCCTCTCCATTTTCCCTCCAAGCATGAATCCAGTCACTTGCCTTCAAATATGGTGGTGGTGGATCAAGCTGACCTCCATGCACGAGATGGTCCATCGAAAGGTATCACGCATGACCTTCATAAACATTTTTCCTCATATGTTTGGAGTATTGTCCAAGCGGTTTCAAACCCGGTCCACAAACAGGACAAGCATAGTACCCACTTGTAACAAGTCCTGCATGTGTGCATGAATGTGTTAGTATAAGACATGCATGTGAAAGAGAGTCATAAAAGCATAATCCTATATTCTACATGTAAAGACACAACCACGTACCTGTGCACTCTCCATATCTTGGGTAGTCATGCATGGTCCACATCAAGATACCCCTGGCCAAAATATCATTGGTATGTCTAGGAGCTCTAGAAATATCAAAGACCCGCACTCCTCTCCATAAGATATGTAACTCCTCTATCAAAGGTGCCATGTACACATCCATATTTTTGGCCTTGTACTGCCCTGGCACAAGTAGTGCAAGCATGAGGTGTCTTTTCGTTATTGTTAGCCATGGTGGGATATTGTAATTCACCAAGTCTATGGGCCATGTCGACCAAGATGTTGAGTGTAACCCGAAAGGATTCACACCGTCCATGGCAAGCCCAAGATGTAAGTTGCATGGCTCACTCGCAAAGTCTGGCCACTAATTGTCTATGTGTTTCCAAGCTACACAATCTGTGGGAATCGTCAATGTGTCATCAGTGGACCGATGAGATGCATGCCAGGTCATCAACTCCCCTATGGATTTGCATCGAAACATGTGTTGTATCTTCGCAATGATGGGAAAGTGTCTTAAGACCTTTACCGATATCTGCTCACCCTGCAAGTCATCTCTATATCATTGTTCCCCACACTTCGGAGAACTAGCCAAATCTCCATGCTCATGATGAAAGAGAATACAGTCATTACAGTAAGCATGGATGGTATCATAATCCATACCCACCGTTGTTGGCATCTTCTTCTCTTTATCTCTTGATGTGGGCATGGTATTCGGTGCAAGCAACGTCTTTTGGAGCAACCTCACTTGCAATACAAGAAACCTTTTCTACATCAACATCTATTACTATAATGTCCTCAATACCTGTGAGCATGCCACTATGATACTCTTGCTTACTACTATAGCTTCTTATCAATTTGGATCCCGTTTGTGTTATAGTCCTTTTCTTCTGATAATATTCTGTTGTGTCTTCCATGACATTGAAGGAAACTGTCTTGGGCAAACTTGATTTCAAGAAAGCTAACCCCCATTTACAAGTACTATGAACTTGTAGTTGAGACGTAGTATTATGGACATCTAAATGTGAAGTACTATCCATTGCATAGCCCTTAAAGTTGCCAATTGCTAAAACTTCTCCGGAGCAAGATAACATCTCTACTTTTTCCCCCTCAAAATAAGTTTTCTTGATATCTTGAAAGCATGTCTTTGGAACAATTTCGTCTTGGTCCCAGAGTGTTTTGTGTGCTTGCATATCAACTATGTCACATTGTAAGATATCTCCCAATGTTTCAAAGTCTCCATGTGGATATTTTAAATGTACTTTAGGATTTACAACGTTGGTGATTATCACTACATATCTTCTCTCACCACAACATTGGAAATGGCACACATTCATAGGATCAAGACTATGAATTCGTCCAAAAGCCACCACTTCACTTTACGTCTTCCCTCACTTTCTATCACTCTTGAAGGAGGGGCAGCTTTATGTTTGAAGTAGGTCCCATGTGGCTCGCTCTTCTACTAGGAGGTCTAGGTACCATTCAAATGCTTCATCCGTTAAGGCCATGGGAAACTAGGCCACCTTGATTTCATTGGATTGATCTCCACCTGCTCGGCATGCGGCATCAAAATGCTGGAGGAAACGGGTTGGATCTCCCCTACCATTATATTTGGGAAGTTCCAGTTTTCCTAGCGGGTGCCTGCCTTGATTGTTATTATTTCTACGATTAAAGAAATTGTTAGCCTCCGCATCAAGGTCCATATCCCATCACTGTCGTCACAACGGCATTCAACCATGTTGTGGCGTGGTGGAGTCAAAGGGATTCCTTGAATTTTAGGGGGGGAATCAGGGTAGAGGATTTTTCAGAGGTGATGGTTGTAGCGAAGTTGTATGTGGATTTGGTGAGCATTGGATTCAAAGGCATTGGTCAGAGCGTAGCTGCATGCAGATTGAGCGAGAGTTGCAAAGGGTGTCCCTGTTGCACAAGTGTGGGTGTTGATGTAGTTTTGTTGGGAGGGTTAGAGTGGTGTTAGAGTTGTAGGGACCATTGTGTTAATAACATGCATAATATTGTTCCACGTGTGTAGGGAAATGTGCCGACGCAGACGCATCATCAATCGGAGGTCACGACATAAAGATATGAGCAAATTAGTGCAATACAAGGCCCACATGGGGGTGCAAATGAGCGAGTGCTAGGGATGCCAAAATGGTTTGCAATGGGCTAGAAAAATGCCCCATAGCATGGAATTTGCATGTGTGAAAATTTGGTTCACAAATGGGGTCCAGTTTGGGTCCCAAACGGGCACGATATGAAGTGTTGAAGTAGGGGTAAAATTGGCCTTTTTTTGTTGGGGGGGGGGACCTTGGTCTTAAGGTTAGTGTGAATGGACTTTAAGGCCAATTGAGGGGTTTGAGCCTAACTAGCCAATTAGCCCAACTGTCGAATTACTTTAATTGGACAGTTACTTTGGTTAACCTAACTCGCTGCATTTAGTTACTAATTGAAGGTTAGTTCAGCTAACCTAACCAGATTATAACTAGGCTACCCTAGGTTATGCTAACCTAACTGTAACTATAACTAACTATAGTTAATTAAACTAACCAAAGGGGTTAATGCTAACTAATCCTAGTTCACTAACCTAACCTGTCAGACTAACCTAGCCTAAGTTGCTAACCTAACCTAGGTTGCAACTAACTAAACTAAGTTGTATCTAATCTAACCTAGGTTAAAATAACCTAGAGTTAATGCTAAGGTAAGATTAGGGTTTCTTTTTTTTCTTTTTTTTAAAATAATTATTTTTAAAATTTGAAGGGGGGGCGTTGCGCGACGGCGGGCTAGTGAGAGGAGAGGGGGGGTGTCGTAGCCGAGGGGGAGGAGTATGGAGAGGAGGGGGGGATGTCGCATCCGAGGGGAGGAGTGTGGAGAGGAGGGGAGGGGGCTGGTGAGGGGAGGTTGGAGACAGTAGGCGAGTAGGCGGGCGATGGGGCGGGCACCAGGCGAAATAGTGTGGAGTCAAAGGCAGGCGTTGCACTGTGAATGTGTGGAGGCAGAGCGGTGAAGGAGGCGGGTTGGGTGTGCCTTTACTGGCTACGTCGCCGTTGGTGGTCGCCTGCATTACCTGCACTAAGGGCTTGTAAGCCCTTAGTTAAATAGGCCTTTGGCCTTAGATTAGAGTGGAGCAGACAACGGGGCGGTAGGGGAGAGAGAGAGAGAGAGAGAGAGAGAGAGAGAGAGAAGAGGGGGTGTAAGGGGTAGGTAAAGAGAGAAAGGGGGGAAAGAAGAGAGAGAAAGAAGAGGGGGCGAAGGGAGAGAGCAAGAGAGAGCGAGAAGAGGGAGGGGGTTCGAAAAGAGAGAGAGAGAAGAGAAGAGAGAGAGGGGGTAGAAGAGAGATGGGAGGTAGAAAGACAGAGAGAAAGAGGGAGGGGGGAAAGAGAGAGAGAGAGAGAGAGAAAGAGAGAGAGAGAGAGAGAGAAGAGGGAGGGAGGGGGGAAAGAGAGAGAGAGAGAGAGAGAGAGAGAGAGAGAGAGAGAAGAGGGAGGGAGGGAGGGGGGAAAGAGAGAGAGAGAGAGAGAGAGAGAGAAGATGGAGGGATTGAGGGGGGAAAGAGAGAGAGAGAGAGAGAGAGAGAGAGAGAGAGAGAGAGAGAGAGAGAGAGAGAGAGAAGAGGGAGGGGGGTGGGAAAGAGATAGAGACAGAGACAGAGAGAGAAAGAGAGAGAGAGAGAGAGAAGAGGGAGGGGGTGGGAAAGAGAGAGAGAGAGAGAGAGAGAGGGGGGGGAAGAAGAGAGAGAAAGAAGAGGGGGGTTGGAGGAGATGAAAAGGGGGGGTGGAGATGGAGGGCGTGGGGGGTGTGGAGGAGGTGGAACGGGGGGGGGGGGGTGGAGGAGATGGAGGGGGGGGGAGGGGGGGGTGCAGAGGGGGGGGGGAAGGAGGGATGGTGGTGGGAGGGGGGGTTGGAGAGGGGGGGAGGGAGGGAGGGTGGTGGAAGGGGGGGTGGAGGGAGAGGGGGGGTGGGAACTTAACGGACAGAAAACTTTAACAAAAGTCCAAAGGGAGGAAGAGATGGTCACCTAAACACTCGCCAAGTCTTTCTCGATGTAACAAGATTGTTGAGGACGAGTCGACTGTGGGTGGATGGCTAGGTGATCACTGCGAGATGGGCTTGAAGCAACTCATGGTGTAAGAATACGAGTAGGGTGGTGGTCGATGGAGAGGGAGGAGTGTCTTGCATAGGGCTCAAAATGGGGAAGAGGATGGAGGCAAGATGTGAAAGAAGAAGAATGGGGGATTGGAGTGGGTTTTTATAGGAAATGGGTGTAGGTTTAGGGTTAAACCCTAAACTCTTCCTGAGTCATAACATTTTATGGTTAGCTCAATTTGCTCTTCTACAAAAAGGTGAAATGATCGAAATTGCAGGCTCTATGCATTTGTGTCCACTACCTAGCCTGATTGTTTATCAAGTGGCTCCTTTTTAAGAAATAAAGAAAATTTCTTAAGGTAGTAACCCAAGGTTGATGCTTGGGGTTGATATGTTTGGCTAGAGTTGAAAAAAGAAATTACTCTCCTTGCACTTGAGTGTTATCTTCCTGAAAGTTCAAAGTAGTTTGTTTTTTACACATACCTATATATGTTTACTCGTTACTTGAGACACTAATCTCCCCAACAGCGGTGCCAAATGTTGGCTCTCTCCCATGGCTTCCACAGGAAGAGCAGGTTATTCTCAGTATGCAGGGCTCCAAGGCTTTTTGTCACCTACAAATATATCGGGGTTGTTGTTTGTAGTATACGTGTAGCTTAGGACCCCGAGTCACGTATTCCAATGAGAGACGTAGGCTTAAGTGTGGTAAGAAAACATAGTGCATGCATGTGTCAAAGGAACGTGTATCATCATGGCTGAGGTAATAAAGGCTTTCGCCTTCAATAATTTTAGGAGGAGTTCAAGGGTTAGAGGCAGGTTTAGGGTTTAGAAGGAGCTTTCAGGGTTTAGAAAGAGGTTCCAGAGTTTAGAAGGAGGTTCAAGGGTTAGAAGGAGGATCCAAGTTTCAGGGTAGAGGACATGGTGGAGAACTTGTGTCCCTCATAGATCATGGAGGTTAAGGGTTGAGGAACTAAGGTTTTAGGGGGAGCATAGAAGTGGGAGAGGAAGAAGGTGTAAGAGCATGGGGGAAAGAAGAGAGAGGATGGAGGAGGAGGAGGGAGGAGGAGGGAGGAGGAGGACGAGGAGGAGAAGGGAGGAGGAGAAGGGAGGAGGAGGGAGGAGGAGGAGGAGGAGGGAGGAGGGAGGAGGAGGGTGGAGGAGGAGGAGAAGGGAGGAGGAGGAGGGAGGAGGAGAGGGAGAGGATGAGTTGCAAGGTTGGAGGAGAGGGGAGGAGGAGTTGCAAGATTAGGACATACTTTTGGACATGGAGTGCAAGGAATCATGGACATTTGAGACAATTGCTTGGAATACCAAAGTAGAACTCAACACAATGCCCCAAAGAGTGTGGGCTTCATTCCATTATGGGGTATTTATACAAGTTGGAGAGCTTCTCTCTCTGCATGTAGAAATTGTAAGACATTCTCTCTCTACATGTAGAACTTGCATATAGAAGCTGCAAGTAGGAGTCGCAACTTGGATTTAGGAGTTGCATGTTGCATGTAGAACTCACATGTTGCATGTTTCATGTAGGAGTTACATGTAGAACTCACATGTTGCATGTTACATGTAGAACTCGCATGTAGAACATGCATGTAGGAATCGCATGTAGGACTTGCATGTAGGAGTTGCATGTAAAATTGCATGTAGGAATCGCAAGTAGAACTTGCATGTTGAGGATTCCTAAGAGAGATTATTCCTTGCCTTATGCAAGTACAAGTGGAGCTTTGCCACTACTCTACACACACATTGTGTACTACCTAAGTCCATGTTGGCATAGAGACAACATGCACATTCCTTTCACACATGCATTCACTATGTTTGCTTACGACACTTAAGCCTACATCTCTCACTGAAATACTGTGAAGATAGTGGGAGAGAGGGAAGGAGTCTCACTTGCGGCTTTCTCACATGCACAATGGGGGAATACACACAAAGGTGGAGGCTGAAAATAGTTTTCCTCTTCTTAGTTGTGAAAGCCAAAAGAACTCTAGTACAAAGAAAATAGAAGAACCCTATATGTGGGTTTCAAACCAAACTCAACTAACTAAGGTGGCATACTAACTGAGCCGCAAACTAGAGTAGATAAGGATAGCTGTCATCCAGCTATTATTCGTGGGCAGTGTACCAACCGCATCTCCAGCTAACAAGTCGGTGACATAAATGCACAACAGTCACCCTGGCTGTAGGCTCTTTCCTACCGCTTTCGTAGGAAGAGCTGGGTATTCTATGTTGCAGGGTTCCGAGGCTTTTTGTCACCTACAGATATATTGGGATTATCGTTGTAGTATATATGTAGCTTAGGACCTCGAGTCGTGTTCCGGTGAGAGACGTAGGCTTAAGTGTGGTGAGTAAACATAATGCAAGCATGTGTAAAAGGCACGTAAACCATTGTTGTTGGGGTAATGAAGGCTTTCGCCTTCATTGGGGGTTGTAGGGTTTAGGAGGAGTTTAAGGGTTCAGAAGGAGGTTCCAGGGTTTAGGAAGAGTTCAGGGTTAGGAGGAGGATCCAAGGTTCAGAGTATAGTACATGGTGGAGAACTCGTCTCCCTCGTAGATCATTGAGTTTAAGGGTTTAGGAAAGCATAGGAGTGGGAGAGGAAGAAGGTGTAAGAGCATGGGTGAAGTAAGAGAGAGAGGAGGAAGGAGGAGGAGGGAAGAGGAGGTGGGAGAGGGAGGAGAGAGGAGGAGGAGGAGGAGGAAGGAGGAGGAGGAGGAGGAGGAGGGAGGAGGAGGGAGGAGGAGGAGGAGGAGGAGGAGGGAGAAGGGAGGAGGAGAGGGAGAGGATGGGTTGCAGGGTTGGAGGAGAGGGGAGATGGGTTGCAAGGTTAGGACATGCTTTTGGACGTGCAGTGCAAGGAAGCATGGACACTTGAGACAAATGCTTGGAATACCAATGTAGACTCAACACAATGCCCCAAGAGTGTGGGCTTCATTCCATTATGGGGTATTTATACAAGTTGGAGAGCTTCTCTCTCTGCATGTAACACAAAGTCGTATCACAAAGTTGTAACACAAAGTTGTATCACAAAGTTGTAACACAAAGTTGTAACACAAAGGTGTAACACCTTCTCTCTCTACATGTAGAAGTTGTAACACAAAGTTGTAACACAAAGTTGTTACACAAAGTTGTTACACAAAGTCGTAACACAAAGTCGTAACACAAAGTTGTGTCACAAAGTTGTAACATAAAGTTGTGTCTAGAAGTTGTAACACAAAGTTGTAACACAAAGTTGTATCACAAAGTTGTATCACCTTCTCTTTCTTCATAAGTTCATGTTGGCACAGAGTCAACATACTCCCGGATCCATTTTATTACCCGTCCTCGGGTTATGGCTTATTTTGATTTCAGAGTTGGGATGCCATGTGCGTAATTCAGTGGCTATTTAGCTTGTGGTATGCGAGTCGTTCCTGCTGTAATTCTTTTGCACCACACAATTTGTAGTCAATAGTCAAGAAACTGATCTCCTCTTAAGGAGGGGTAGATGATTATGATTGCCAGAGGGGATCTCGTTGCTGAGGTTGCGGACGCTGCCATCGAATCTTCTTGGGAAGAGGTTTAGCGGGGGTCTCGTTGTGGAGGATTGGTATAAAAGGATGTTGGTCAAGAAGCTTATCTCCACATGAATGTCAGAGGGGATCTCGTTGCTGAGGTTGCGGAGCTGCCATCGAATCTTCTTGGAAAGAGGTTTGGCGGGGGTCTCGTTGTTGAGGCTGTCATTTCTTGCTATCTTGCATACATGTTGGATGCGATTGCACCCGTAGCATTGAGCTTGTAGATAATTAGTATGCAAGTTTGATATTTTTGCATATAGGAGACGGCTGTGATGTTTGGCGGGGGTCTCGTTGCGGAGGCTGCAGACTCTGTTGCCAATTCATCTTGAGTTTTGGCATAGCTTTGTGTACTGCGTGTGAATTCATTGCATGCTTTGAGAGTATGGAATGAAAGTGTGTGATACTATTTTTTATGCAATCTATTATGTGCCTATGCAAAATCATGTGAGTGCATGTGATGTGTCTAACTATATGCTTATTTGTGGGATTCGATAGGGAAACTAAGACTCAAACATCCCTAATGTGCAAAAAACGTGCATATGCAGTGAGTGTGCGTGTAACAATCTAGTGCAAACTATATGTGCAAACTATATGTGCAAAAACGTGCATATGCGAGTGAGTGCTTGTGATACAATCTAATCCTAACTAAGGAAGACTTGGTTTCCCAAATCTTCGTTTTTGTCGGGGATGGCTCGCGTGTTGATGTAGTAGCGCTTCAGTCGGCTCCCGTTTATTGTTGTGTTGAATTGGACTCCATCAAGTGTTTCAAGTAGCACAGCTCCAATGGGATTCATCTTTCGTACTCGGTAGGGTCCTTGACCTAGATACTTCAGTTTTCCCTTGTGTACTTTGGCATTGTATAACAGGACTAAGTCGCCTTCCTCGATGTCTTTATCTTTCAGATTCCTGTCAAACCATGCCTTTCTTCGACGTTTTTCTGCTGTCATGGCATGATAAGCGACTAGCCTTGTCTCTGTATTCTTTTCCAACTGACAGAGCCTTTCTTTCAAGGACTCATGATCACCCATGCGTTCCTGTATTGCGATGCGTAGACTTGGTATTACAAACCCGAGTGGGACCACGGCTTCAAGGCCGTACACCAATTGAAAAGGGGTGTTCCCTGTACTGACCTTGAATGTGGTTCTGTATGCCCATAAGGCTGCATTCAGTTTCTCTGCCCAATCAGAACGCTGTGGTTCTACTACCTTGGTAAGGATATTGCATATGATTTTATTTGTGGATTCTGCTAGTCCATTCCCTTGGGGGTAGTAGGGTGTGCTTTTTCTATGAATGACCATGAAGCCAGACAAGAGTTCTTGGATTACCTCATTGACAAAATGTGTGCCTCTATCCGACACAATTTCAAGGGGGCATCCGAATCGGGTGATCACATGTTCGTACAAGAATCTTGCTGTGCTTTTGGCATCTGCCTTTCGGACTGCTTTTGCTTCAGCCCATTTTGTAAAGTAGTCAGTGGCCACAATGATGTAGCGTGCCTATGTTCCTTTTGCTACTGGATGTATGGGACCCACATAATCAATTTCCCATTTCTCAAATGGCTGTTGTGCAACAACTGTTGTTAGGGGATTGAAGTCTTTGTGTTGTGGTTTAATAGTTCGTTGGCAAACATCACAGCCTTTTACATATTCATAGGCATCTGCCCACAGTGTTGGCCACCAGTAGCCTGCGAGGAGAACTTTTCTTGCTGTGGCTTCCCCTTGGAAGTGTCCTCCTACAATGCCTTCATGGACTTCACTCAGGATTGGCAGGATCTCATGAGGCATTACACATCTTCTTAATATCTGGTCCTTGTCCATCTTGTATAGTTGTCCTGCAATGAGTTGATAGGGTGAGTTGATAGGGTGCAGCTTTTAGAATCAATTTTCTGGCATCTATTGCTTTCATGTCAGGGGGTGGTCTTCCTGCCATCAAGTACCCAATGATATCTCCACACCATTCTGGAACAGCATCTATTTGAAATAGTGTGGCATCTGGTAAGTCATCTTCTACGCCAGTGGCTTCTTCTCCTGTCTTGACTCGAGACATGTGATCGGCAATGTAGTGTTGGGCACCCTTGCGGACCACGATTTTGAAGTTGAATTCTTGCAGCAAGAGGAGCCATCTGGTTATTCTTCCTGTGGTACACGGACGGTTCACAAGATAAAGCAAGGCTTGATGGTCGGTGTAGAAGACAAAATCATTTGCGAGTAGATAGTGCCGAAATTTCTTTACACTATACACCATTGCTAGGGCTTCTCTTTCTGTGGTTGTATAGTTGATCTCTGCATCATTGAGTTGTCGACTGGCGAAGTAGACGGGGTAGTCTTTCTTATGTTCACCAGGGTGACAAAGCACACTCCCAATTGCATACTTGGATCCATCAGTATGAACATGAAAATCAATATCCCAATTGGGAGATATAAGGATGGGTGCTGTGATTAGGCGCCACTTTAAAAGCTCAAAGGCTCGGTCGCACTCTTCGGTCCATAAGAACTCCACTAATAATTTGTAAAGAGGTCTAGCTATCATGGCATACCGCAATATAAATCTTCTATAATAGCCGGCATGTCCCATAAAGACCTGTACACCTTTGGAATTTGTAGGAGGAGGCAATTCCATGATGATTTTGATTTTGTCCATGTCAGTTGCAATCCCATGTTGAGAGACGATGTGTCCCAAAACAACTCCGTGGGTGACCATGAACTGGCATTTTGTTGGATTTAGGGAGATGCCATACTCCCTGCATTTGATTAGTACTTCTTCCAGACATTTGAAGTGGTCCTGTTTGGTTGAATGGATGCACAAATCATCCAAGAACACCTGTAAAAACTTATTCAAGAATGACTTGAAAGCTGTGAACATGACTCGCTGGAATGTGGCCGGGGCATTACAAAGGCCGAATGGCATGACTCTATATGCAAAAATACCCCATTCTGTAGCAAATGCGGTTTTTGATTGGTCTTGAGGAGCAATTTGTACCTGGTTATAGCCACTGAAACCATCCAAGAAGCTATAAATTTCGGATCCTGCCACCTTTTCCAACACTGTTTCTGTTAAGGGTAGGGGGTAGTGATCCCTAATTGTGGCGGCATTCACATTTTTCAAGTTTACGCATATTCTGAGCTTCTTGTTGCGTTTAGGCACAATGACAATGGGTGAAACCCAATCAGTGTGCTCTATCTCGTAGATGAATCCGGCATCTAGGAGTTTTTCCAGCTCGTCATAAACCATGGTGCCATATTTAGGATTTGTGCGATAAGGTCCACATACCTTAGGGCGAGCACCTTCCCTTATAGGGATCGTGTGAACTGCCACTTCTGGTGAAATTCCTTTCATCTCTTTGTATGACCATGCGAGGCAGTCACGGTATTCCATTAGGAGGTCTTTGAGTTTGATTTCATCTTCTTGACGGAGCTGTTTCCCAATGAAAACCAACTTTTCTTCCTCCCCTTCAAGGGCGAGGTTTATTGTGCGTGTTTTTGCCGGTCCCTCATAGATTGGAGTTTCTCCAATGCTATCGGTTTCTTGAACTTTAGATTCTCTGATTGGTCTTGGCATTGCTATTGGTGCATTACCACTTGTATAATTCTTAAAGTATTCCGGCACTTCTCGAAGATCGGCCTCTGATGGGGTTGAACTAGCCTGAGATGTGTCATGAGTACTGGGTGGCATAGTTGCATTTAGTAATTTGTTAGGCTCTTCTTTCCTTTCTTTTTCTGAAGTCTCTGGATCAAGCTTCATCCGCACATGTGGCTTATATTTCCGAAACTTCTTACGTTGGGAACTGTGGGGTAACTTTTCCACTGGCAAGGTGTTTCCAAGTAAGGGTTCATGTGCTGCACATACTCCTTCCAGTCCTTCAGGGGACCATTCAAAAGGTGGTGGTTTTGACTTTGAGGGGACTGCCTTTGCAAGATACAATTCCACAATCCGTGTTTGGACTCGTTCGAATTCATTGAAGTGCTCGGCCTTGGCTCTTCTGCGATTTCCTCCTGCAGCTTTCTTGCGGGATCGTCTGCTGTTATGCAACTGTGGAGGTTCAACTTTTGGGAGCTCAACTGCCATTAGGGCATGCAGAATGGCTAGGTCATTATCAAAGATTTGATCTTCAATTGCAGCATTCGCAGCCTCTGTTTCAAGGTCCCAAGGAAAATCTGAGTCATCATTGGTATGGGTACCTTCTTCAGGTTCATTATCCCATTCGAGGTCAGCCATAAAGAAAGGCATCTCTAGATCGATTGGTTCTTCATGTGTCGGTGGAGGATCAACCTGTAGTGTGTTAACATCTATCTGTGAGAAGATGGGGTCTAATGAATGGCAGTTGTCAATGGTTGCCAATGTTTGTATCCAGTTATTGACATTGCTTTGTGAGTCACCTACTATGGCATGCTGTTGCAAGGGATCTGATTTGCTCGAGATTGTCGTGGAAGATGTGTCATCCAATGCTCTAGGAACAATGGGTTTAATAGCTCCTGTCCCCACATTCACCCTGACTGCAGTGTCTCGATTCTGGATTGTCAATCTATCCGTTCCCCAGTCATGGAGGACTGATGCTTCCCGTAACCAAGGACGTCCCAGTAAGATTTGATAGGATTTTTTGGGGAGATCCAAGATTGTGAATTGAAGGGAAAAGCGGACTCCTGCGATCTTTGTGGACACACCATTCACTATTCCCAAGGGTTTAGCCCGTGAATCATCGGCAAGGCGTATGTTGAAATTAGCCTTTTGCATTGGTGGGAGACCCCATTCTTCGTAAAGCTCCTTTGATAGGACATTGACACCTGCGCCACCATCCACTATGGCTTGGATTTCATTATATGCCTTGTGGATCAAAGGCACAGTGATGTTGCGTATGTCATCTTTCTCACCCATCCGCACAGGGATATCATCAATGTCGTTCATAGGTGGAGAGGGATTTGCGAGTTCAATCCATCCTTTGAAACTCTCCCAGAGATTGGGACAATTTCGTAAGAGGATTCCGATGGGAATGGACACAGGGCAACTCAGGATGCTAGAGAGTGCAGCTCCTTCAAGTTGACGGGGTGGTACATTCTGTTGTGGAGTCTGTTGTTGGAACAAAGGCTCGAGTACAGTATCAATACTTTGTTGGGCCAAGTCATGGAGTGGGTCTTGAGCTTGTTTCTGAGCCTCAAATTGAGCTTGTTCATTTTGGACCCATTGCTGAAGTGCCTGAAAACGAGCCTTCTCCACCTCTGCATTCGGGAATGGAGCTTCTTTTATTCGAGGCTCGGGAGTTGATGTAGATGAACTCGGCTGCTCATTGCTTGGCGGAGGTGGAGGAACTTGTGCTTTCTTTCTCAGAAGTCGCTTCGGTTGGATCGGAATGATAGGGTCCTTCGTAGCCGCTTTCTGTTGGCGTGTAATTACATTGATAGGTTGTGACCTTAGACTTGCCGGTCCCAGACTTTGATGGTCCACCCCAATGATGCTGATGGGGACGTCGGGCTTAACCTCTGTTTGTTCTGGGACCTTATTTTTCATGGGACAATCCATACAGGCATGTCCTATGCCACAATCTCTGCAGAGTGGTTGGAAAGTGGCTGGGCTACCGCGATGAGGGCATTCTGCGATTCTATGATTTTCTCCACAACCGTAACACTTGATTGGTGCGCGAAATGTGTTGGGTCGCACTTGATTTGCATAGACTGGTATTAAACCCTCTGCACCTTCGACGTAGTACACTGGGTACTCTGCTTCATACTCAAATAGCGAGTCGACTTCCTCGGCTTGTAATTGATGTATTGGAACTGCCTGAGGAGCTGGATTTGCTGCTCTTGGATACGGTCGTGGATTCGGATTCCTGAGTAGTTGGGGGACTTGTGTCCGAACGGGTACAGGATTTAGTCTCGGAGCTGGGGGTGCTTGTGCAAGTGCCGGTTGCCTGTATACTGGCATGGGTGCCGCTTGGTATTGTGGTGGTCGAGGCGGATTGTTGCGCATGTTGAAGATGCAACTGGTCTCATCATGGCCGCCGACGACACAGATATGGCACCACAACCGTGGCGGTGGATTTGCTTGTGCATTGATTCTTGCTCTTAGGACTGGGCATTCATTTGCTGTATGATTTGCCAAGCAGTGTGGGCACCAGACATTTTCTCGCCGTGGATATGTTTGAGTTGGCGGCTGAGACAAGTGAAGTTTTTGATCCATGGCCTGCATCATATCTTCTTTTAGCTTCAAGGTCATGGCCTCGAGGCGATCTTCATTAGATGTTTCGGCAATGTCCTTTGA